>NC_134571.1:229758248-232168324 GCF_050947875.1 Dermacentor variabilis | reverse complement strand
TGTAATTAACTCGCGTTTGCTCCCTCACCCAATCTGCTCTTTTCTTATTCCTTAACGTCACACCCATCATTCTTCTTTCCATTGTTCGTTGCGTCGTCCTGAATTTAAGTAGAACCCTTTTCGTAAGCCTCCAGGTGTCTGCCCCGTACGCGAGTACTGGTAAGACGCAGCTGTTATACACTTTTCTTTTGAGGGATAATGGCAACATGCTGTTCATGATCTGAGAATGCCTGCCAAACGCACCCCAGCCCATTCTTATTCTTCTGAATATTTCAGTCTCATGATCCGGGTCCGCAATCACTACCTGTCCTAAATAGATGTATTCCTTTACCATCACTTAGGACAGGTAGTGACCGGTGACCGGACAGGTAGCTATCCTTACGGTAGCTGATATTTTAACTCTGTTCAATGACAATGGCAGATGTTTAACTTTCACACGTGAGCTATCTAGGGACGGTAAACTCCAGTATTTAGATTGCCAGCTATCCTTACAAACAGGTCACGTCTGTTGGATGTACTCGCCACGTGCACGTAAGGAACTTCTACCTTATGCGTCTGCACACTCAAAGATTGTGAAACGTGCCATTGCTTTGATGTGTCTAGAATCTTCGTTAATGAAATCCTGTCATCGCACTGCGAACCAGAGTTTCATTGCACAGTTAAATAGGTTGCAGCCCGCGGGTTACCCAAGTGTGGTAGAGAGGTCAGTCTCTGAGGTATTGCTTCAGAAACTGAAAGGAATGCGTCAAAAAAGTAACTGTGTTACACAAAAAGAGAGGCCTGAAGTTGTGCCGTATTGCTATAGAGTGGCTCATGATCTAAAGAATGTCGCCACTATATACCAAATCCCCGTAGTGTTTCCTGCTCCACAGAAACTGTCAATGTTGTGCAGCCGTGTTTGAAAAAGAAGTAAGAAAACTAGTTTGTGAAAAGAACCACGCGAAGGTTGTAGATTGCAGCGTCGGTGTGGTAGATAAGATTCCGCTGTCATGTGGCAAAGTGTATGTACGGTTGTCAGGCCGCTGTGTTAACTGGCGCCTTAGAGAACATGAGCGATCCATACAGACAGGCACAGGTTCCCATTTAGCTCAACATTGTAAAATATGCAAATGCGAAGCTACGTTTAATAATACTACAATTTTGAAAAAGAGCTGGCATTCCACCGCCCGAGAACTGTCGGAAGCTTTTTTCATACAGTCATAGGGTTCGCAGTGCATTCGTGTGCCTTCATTAACCTTGTACAGCGCTGAATACAGTTCTTTTATTCTTTCACATGAGTGCGCTCTGGAGATCGGACTTATTTGTTTATTTATTTATTTATTCACTTTACATACTTTCAAGGCCCAAAGGCACATCAGAAAGGGATGGTACATAACAAAGCAATGTAATATGCAGACAATGGTATGCAGACAACAATAAGCGATAGCGTGGTGGACTGCTCTTTTGAATGACGATATATCTGATCTGAATGATAGAAGCAGGAAATTGGTTGCAGTCGACACTTGTGCGGGGTAGAAAAGAATCACGACACTTGTTCGTTTGGGAGGATGGGACGGCAGCAACGATGTTGTGGGTTCCTGCACATGGTGCTCACGGCGGATGTTCTTCCAGATTCTGCTCTCTATAAAAGAGTGACGCAATAAAATGATGTCAGTTGAGAGTAGCGCCTTGTCCTGGTCGTCTCTCTTGTGTCCATTGTTTTGCGCTAAAGAAAGTAATTATGGATTTGCACCAACTAGCCTGCCAACATACTGGGGTCACGTGTATTTTAGCACCGTCGAAGAAATGCTGGCATTGTAGAGCTAGATGATGCGGGCGCAGAACACTCGCTCATGTTGCATGGTAGTCTTTATACTGCCTCTGAATTCGCCTGCTATTGAACCATGTTATACAAACGGACCGATTGTAAGAGCGGTTATACGTGCACTGAGCGGTTACGTGTACCTGAGCAGTTATGCGTGCAAAAGAAACATTTGGAAACATTCTCTTTGCATACGTACGATCCCGTTGTCGGCTACCACCAATCACGCTCGCTATCCACTGAAGTCTCCGTTTTGGTTCTGCCGGAAAATGAACCATTCTCCAACTATTGCCGGAATGATTCGTGCACAGCGGCACGCAGGCATTCTGTGCCGAAAACGACTGCCACGCGGGCGCGCAAAGTAGACACGTGCTGGTTCCGCGGGAGGTGGGCCACCAACGGTAGCTGCGAAATCCGGTCGAGGCGGTGACAGCGCCTCCACCCTGAACGGGGCGAGAGGGCGCACTCAGGCACCTTAGCCCCGCCTATTGATGTCAATCCTGCTGTTAACAGCGCAAAATGTAGACGAGAGACGAGAGGCAGACACCACAAGCGCTGTGGTGTCGTCTTCTTGTCTCGTCTCTCGTCTACACTTTGCGCTGTTAACCGCAGGCGGGAAAACCAACAAGCCCAAGCTGCTATTCTATTGGTGTCAATGTTGCGAGGTGCTGTGCTTTACGGTTGGCTGCGCACACGTACTTTAAAACTGATTTAAATTATGCTCGAAGCTATATTCGCACTTCATATTTTGTAGACGATGTGTATGTGTCCACATAAATCAATCTCACAAGTTAACTGCACGTAAACATTTTGTGTCAGTGCTCCTTTAAATTAAGAATTAGTCGAGGCATTCCACATTTATTGAAATGACCCCACGAGTGTTAGCCACGCTGCGGTAACAATGAAATAGAATTCCGCGATAAATTCAGTCTACAGTACGAGCTCGGTAATTCTGTAGGTCTTTGTGAACTCGCAAGCGCGGTGGCTTATTTTCGCTTTGACATTTAGGGTTCTTCTTTTTTCTGAAGGCGCAGCGGTGCGATCAGGAATGTTTTGGTGTTCTGGGGGTCCATGCCCCATGATTTCACTGATGCGTTTGCTTTTGCGACGGCAATTAAAAAAACTCTCGGAACCCATTTCACGATAACTGTCGACGGTAATGCGCTAGCCTGGAATCACTATAGCGACACAGTGTATTTCCACGGCCGTCTAATCGAGTTATGCTGAAGGCGTGCCCTCCAGCGGGACTGTTCGGCGCTTCCCCAAGAACGTTCGGTGCCATCTAGCGCTGCCGCCTTGAAGCCTGCGCGTGCACTCCGAAATGCATGGTGCGCCGGTGCATGCGAACGCTTAGAAATGACCCATGCTGCAACCGGCCTCTCTTCTAGCTTCTTTCTGGAGACGCTGCGCCATCTAGTGCTACTGCCGAGAAGTCCGCGCATGGTCTCCCTGATTAGAAGCGTGGGGTACTGGTGCCTGCTAACGCTGAGAATTGTTCAATCGATATCCGCACACTCATTGGTACATCTTCAGTGATCCAAGTTGGCGAGAGAGAGATATAACTTTTCAGGGGTGGTCGCGGTCGGGTGGCGACGGTCGGGAGTTGATGGCTTGCAGTAGCGTTCCGTCCTGGATGTCCCCGTCTCTGTCCCCGGTGACCCACAGGGTGATATCGTCAATGTAGAGGCTATGCTTGAGGTTGGGGATGCTAGCTTATGCAGGCGCTGGTCCGAGCAAGGTCACGATAAATAAAAAAGGGGAGAGAACCTATCCTTGTGGCGTGCCTTTGCTGCCGAAGGGAGTAATTGGCGACTGCAACCCTCCGATGGTAATGGTGGCCGTGTGACCTGTAAGAAAATTCTTCACGTAGTTATACGCGATGTCCAACCTGGAGTTGTGCCATTTGGTTCAGTATGGCCTCATGCGTGACGTTATCGAAGGCCTTGGTTAGGCCTAGCCCCAAGATGGCTGTCGTGTCCAGCCTGGAGCTCTTATCGCCATCAATAATTTGGTGGTTCAGCTGAATCATAATATCTTGGGCAGAAAGTTTCGGGCGAAAGTCAACCATGGTATTGGGGAAGAGGTCGTGGTCGTTCATATGTCTGTGTAAGCATGTGAAGATGACATGTTCGAGGACCTTTCCAACACATGAAGTAAGGGAGATAGGGCGGAGGTTTTCGAGTAGGAGGCGCTTCCCTGGTTTGGGAATCATATTAATTTTGGCTTCTTTCCATTGTGAGGGGAGGTTTCCAGTTTCCCAGTACGCGTTAAAATGAGCTGTGAGGGCTAGTATAGAAACCTCATCTAGGTTGCGAAGCATTTTATTCGTAATCTTATTCGTATAATTTGACAAGGTTTGTTGCGTTTAAAAGAAAAACTTAAAATCTAGTGACTGTTTGTTTCGGATTTTTTAAGTCGTAAATTTTTTTATTGATAATTGGCAGAAATTGAAAATTTTCAAAAAACGAAATAATCAAGTTTACAACTCTGTAACTCAGCAACGAAAATTGAGGATACACTCCCGTTAATTGCATCTAATAGTATATCTAAAGTGGACAGAATTGATATGTTACACATGAATCTCTATAAATTGAATAATATGGAAATACAGCTTTTGCAGAGCCCTTGTCAACGACGTAACCAATTAACGTAAAATTTAAGACATATTGACACGTGAACTTGTTTATCTTTTACGGGCGAGCACTTTTAACGGCTAAGAAATGTTATCGCTCAGCGTAGGACGTGTCTACATGTGCAGGAAGTTTTTAAAATGTTATCGATGCTTCTATCCACTGTCTGTTGTCGCCGAACCTTGTGCGATCTGATTGCATGTATGCGCGACTCGAATGGTGTACAACTTTGTCGAAGGCACGCGGGTCCCAGCGGTTACTCTGGAACATTCGACGACTGGGGCGCGATCGGAGATATTTTGCTCGATACACGTTCTGTTCAGTTGCTGCAACGTCACAAAGTTGCAGTATGCAAAATTTGTGACAGCGGGGCGGAGAGAGCAGCCAGTCAGGAAGCGGTGACCTCCCCGGAAGTTTACTTCCGTCTTTTGTCGTCTGCTTGCAAACAGTATACTACAAAACCATATGTTTCTCGTCTTCTAAATGAATTAAATCTTTATCTAAGAACATGTATTTTTTTCTTCTCAAGCCCAAACACGTTTTCAAATAGTAGTACGTCTGACTACTGCTATTTTAACTATTAGGTTTTTTGCGTCGTCCCTAGGTGGTGTCGCGCACAGCGAGAAGAAAGAAAAAAAAAACGACGGGAAGAGTGGCGCACTTTTCAAGAGGCAGCGACAACATTCCAGTGGCTCGCTGGCACCGATGATGTTGTCGAATTCTCTGTACAACCAACAAATTATTTGTTTCGAGAAACAAAAACGACGCCAAAATTCACTTTTTGCCATTTCTTCAAACGCGTTTCGCACCGCCACTCGCTCTCCTCCTTCCTCTAGAAACGCCAGCGCAACAACCTGAGTTCCCAACGGAAGTGCCATTTTCTCGAATTAAAATATGGATTGGATTCAAACGTGCCATTCCGCAGCCGAAAAGGCCGCCTGTTGGATCCAATCCAATCCACCAGACACGCCGTGCGAAGCCGTATGATCGCTCCAAACTTCCCAGCTCCCGTCGGGTTCGGCGCCTAGCAGACGAAATGCTCGGTGGGAGGATGATTGACAGGGGCGTGTCGTCATTTTGACGTCACCAAAAACGTGGCCGCGCCCCGCGGCTGGCGACGTCGGCGCGGAGTAGGCCAATCGCGCGCGCCGGTAACCGAACGAACGCGCCGAGCAACCATCTCCGATCGCACCCCTGGGGCGCGATCGGAGATATTTTGTTCGATACGCGTTCTGTTCAGTTGCTGCAACGTCACAAAGTTGCAGTATGCAAAATTTGTGACAGCGGGGCGGAGAGAGCAGCCAATCAGGAAGCGGCGACCTCCCCGGAAGTTTATCTCCGTCGTTTGTCGTCTGCTTGCAAACAGTATACTACCAAGCCAAATGTTTCTCGTCTTCCAATTGAATGAAATCTTTATCTAAAAAAATGTATTTTTTCTTCTCAAGCCCAAACACGTTTTCAAATAGTAGTACGTGTGACTACTGCAATTTATAACTATTAGGTTCTTTGCGTCGTCCCTAGGTGGTGTCGCGCACAGCGAGAAGGAAAAAGAAAAAGAAAAGCGACGGGAAGAGTGGCGCACTTTTCAAGAGGCAGCGACAACATCCCAGTGGCTCGCTGGCACCGATGGTCTTGTCGATTTCTCTGTACAACCAACGAATTATTTGTTTCGAGAAACAAAAACGACGCCGGAATTCACTTTCTGCCATCTCTTCAAACGCGTTTCGCACCGCCACCCGCTCTCCTCCTTCCTCTAGAAAAGCCAGCGCAACCATAGAGTTTCCTACAAAATTACTAGAGAGAACTCTGGCGCTGCAGTCGTTGTCCTACCATGGGAATGATGGGAAGTACATGGATGTGTCTGATCTTCGTGCTTGTGGATTCAGACGTTGTTGTGGCTTTGCATATTACGCTATATAAATCTTATTGTCGTATATTTCAGCGCAATCTATATTCTTCGAAGTGTAGAAGACGCCGGGGAACGCGTACAATTGCTATTAATTGCAATGATTGAGCTTATTTATGTGCCCAAATCGAAACGCACCAAGCGTCTCAAAGCACTGGCATGCCCGCGATAAATTCATAAGTGCGTTTCATTCGCTTGTCGATACATGCATCCGTGGCTTAATGGTTTCAATATCAGGCTTCTGTACTAGAGTCCCTGTGTTCGAATCCTGCAGTCGGGCAATTTTAATGATGTTTATTTAATTATTTATTACGCAATAAACTGTTGAAAATGACGAGTTTACTAAGTCACAAAGCCGTTTGAAGCCAAAAAGGACGAAGTTTAGGCAAATCCATGTACTTCCCATAATTCCCATGCTGGGACAACCGCTCCCATTGTAGCTCACGTAGACATTAGCGCCAGAGTTCCCTCTAGTAATTTTGTAGGAAACTCTATGAGCGCAACAACCTAAGTTTCCAACGGAAGCGCCATTTTCTATAATTAAACTATGAATTGGATTCCATTCCGCAGCCGAAAAGGCCGCCTGTTGGATCCAATCCAATCCACCAGACGCGCCATGCGAAGCCGTATGATCGCTCCAAATTTCTCAACTCCCGTCGCGTTCGGACGAAATGCTTGGTGGGCGGATGATTGACAGGAGCGTGTCGTCATTTTGACGTCACCAAAAACGGGCGGCGCCCCGCGGCTGGCGACGTCGGCGCGGAGTAGGCCAATCGCGCGCGCCGGTAACCGAACGAACGCGCCGAACAACCATCTCCGATCGCACCCCTGATCTATAAAAGCCGACGCGCTTGAGCCGCTGATCAGATTTTGACGATCGCCAACTGTGTTCGCCGTTGTCGCCGTTTTTAACTGTAGCCTGTTTTTGTGGGCACAGGTTCGCCCAATAAAAGTTAGTTTCGTCTTTCACAGCATTGCTACTGTGTTCTCCATACGTCACTCCACGTGACAAAATTGAATTTGCCCGCTTCCAATAATCTAATGATTTCCGTTTACAAAACCGCGCTATCTGTTTTTATGCAGAGCTATGAATCTGTAAACTTCGTGCTTCTATTTTCTCAAACATTCAAATTTTTGAAGATCTTTGTAACAAAATTCAGGACCTAAATCAATATTCCGCTACCAACAGTCACCAGAATTCAACTTTCTCTCTCAAATTCAACAAATCTCATTAAAATAGGTCCAGGGGTTATCAGAAAAATCTTTCACGTTTTACATGTATTTCAATAGGCCGCGTCGGAGTTGGGCCCGAGCTAAAGCTTCCTGTTAAGACTAGAACGCGAAAGCACTCAAACATCCCTGACTGCTTCTCATGCTCCGCTGCAACTGCAGCGTATGTAACCGTAATGTTTACCAGGAAACGCTCGCGGCTAACCCTATGCACGAAGGCGGGCTTTCGGGTAGAAATGCGGCCTCTTACATTGGCCGCGATGCGGCGGAGGCGAGCGCCATTTGGAAATGTTTCAAGGAAGTGGGCGCGACACTTCGTGGACTCCCAGATAATTACGCAATGGCGTGCGCAAATGGCGGACGCCGTCTCCTGTTTATACGTTGTAGACACGCCAGAAAAGGACTTTTGGCGTAACAGAACTATGTTTTCTCGTATATTCAAACCACAATACGAGAGCTATCATGTCTGTAAGTTGTCTCTAAGCCGTAGTTTACGATTTTTTTTCGCGCATATTAGCTTTAGAAATTCAACTAGTTCGGTCAATTCTTTGCATCGCATGGAAGGCCTGGGTATGCGTGTTTCGACGTCCGACGCCGGGTGGAAGACTGCCGACACCGCATTTTCTGCGATACGGACTCCTTAACGCTATCGCGTTAAAATCTGCGATTAAAACACAGGCACTCTCGTCAGAGCATTTGACAGGGAATGCTACCGCACATCCGCTTCTGAAAACGCTCAGCATTCTTCTCGTTTTTTTTTTTTGTCGTTTTCGGACTTTTCAGCTGGAACTCGCATGTGCGTTCTGTTTAGAAGTCGTGTGTTTCTTTTTTACGCTCCTTTGCTCACATGGAAGTCACACCGCGTGTGCTCCTCTAGTCTTCCGTGATTGTATGCCGGACACTGCAGCGACGGCCGCGATCAGTTCGGTGGCAACACATCGAGACAGCCTGAAGTTCCCTCGGAACTGCACTTCATCAACACCGGTAAAGGCTGTTAAAATACCAACTTCCGAAACGGAGCCGTTGTAACGTTTTCAATAGTCTACTGGCGAACGACGTTTCCGACAAAACGCGCAACTTTCAGTCTGTTGGCCGGCGTCCGAAACATGATGGTGAAAGTTTGCTTCAACACACTAACTTCCGAAGCTTCGTCGCTCGAGTCGCCGCTGGTCGATTCGGAACTTGAGCTGGAATAATCATCGCTCTCCGCAAGCAGTAAAATCGCATGTTCATTATGCGGAGCACCACTCATTTCTTCGGAGAGACCGTGATTCACGTTCATGGACGCGCGCGCCATAGCGGTACGTGAGCTGTGGGTGGCCTGACTTCAAGCGACTTCCGGTGACCGTCAATTTTTGCGGAGTAGAGACCGCTCCTCCGTGGATGGGATCTAGCGGTGGAGCTGTTACAATCCGCCAATGAAAGATACGGGAGGCACTCTCAATCAGCCAGTGGAATAGACTTGCTCCGTAAGGACCAGAAAAACTACTGCCGGAAGTGCTCACAATCTACCATTGGAATTCATCATCAACCAGCTCACTTCCCACAAGAAAAAGTGGTCAATAAAGCTTATGCACAAAACTTGCTTGCACAGGCGCCTGCAGCTTCTACGTTGGGCACATCCGCGAGACGGGTCTCGCAACCGAAAGTGATGGCCCCTATGTCCGAACCGAGAAGCCTCTCTTGAGGAACAATTGCCTACGGGACGCATTCATTCGCCCTGCAAGCTAGTTCAGTCAAACCGTCCAAAATGTTTTCTCCAGTGTGAAGAGAACTATCTGCCTCCTCCTAAACGACGCATCGTAATATGGCTTCACAACCAAGGCAATCCTTTACACTAAGCATATAGGAATGGGCCCATCTCTGTGAATCACATTCGAACTATTTAGAAATCTTAAGTGAAGTTCTTAAAAGAGATTGCCAGATAACATGTCCACCCAGCTAGGTTCGGACCAAAAACTGCATGGCTGTTATTCAGTAAGTTCGGGAATATTGGTGTTCCATTACTGCTAGATGCAGTAATGTAGAATGAAAAACCGATGAACACAGTGTGCATGTCCGTTTTTACTTCGGCCTCGTCTTGTGTTGCGCGTGTGTTGTGCGCTAGTTGCAGCAGCAGTTTTACAGATTGTTAACTACTATGCGACCAAATTATATTGCTCGAAAAAAAAGTTCTATCTTCTTTGATGATGTGAAAGAGGATATAAATATATTGTGACACTATTACATGTGTGCTGGGCTCACTCCTCAGCAGGATGTGAGACATCCAAACGGTTGTGAAGAGGAGGGAAGGCGACATGTGGCTGGCTAGCTGAATATCGAAAGACACTCAGCTAATCAAGGCCGTCGCGACTGCCTGACCGATCTATAAATGCCTTTCATAGGCGTAACACAGTGGTGGAGCGTGCGGGGTACGACACAACGTACCACGCAGTCGGAACGTTGTGTACTTAGCCGGAGCCGCCGCCTTGCCGGTCTTTCTCCAGCGGCTTTCACCATGTCTCAGGACAGAGGGGAACGAACGCCAGTGCCAGTGGTACCTGCTCAAAGGCCAAATCTGGTTGTACCTTTGCAGCACTACGTGGAACCACGCTCGCTCGTGGGAAAAGCTGGCTCACATGTCGATGAGTGATTGAGGCACTGCGCCAAGGTGAGCCGCTACAACCGTTGGGACTCTGTCACTCAGCTTTACTATGGCGTACTGTTTCTCAGCGAGAGAGTGCTGATGTGGCATAAAAATCACGAGGGGCTCCCTACCAACATGGGAGCGCTTAGTCGAGGGAATGAAGAAATGTTTAGGTGGCTGCTATGCCAAACAAGCGCGCGGAGCGAACACTAGCTCAAAAAGCTCAAGTTCCAGCAGATACGTGCACTACGTACATAGAAGAGACCCCAAGCTGTGCAACACATCGAATTCCCAGATAGCTGAGGAAAGCCTAGCCGGAAATTCCCTAAAAGGAATTGCAGAATATGTCTAAAATTCCCTTATGGGCAGGGAGCATGTTGATTCCGTCTTAGATCTAACACGACACGGCCGCACATTTCAGGCGTTGAAGACGCGTCGCATCGCGGCAAAATTTCGGCGAATGGCAAGTATGACAACCGTTGCCAACGTCGATAAGATTCTGTCCGCCGATCTTTCTTCTACCTGTGATGACCCTAATATGGGGACGAAGGTTCGTGTACTCAAAAGGTTCTGACGGTTCTCTTAGGCGGAGCCTCCGAGAACCCAATTGAGGACAAAGCCGTTCTTTTCGACCACACACACAAACGTTTAATGGAACTAAAGAAGGATAAAAAATAAATAGAAGAAAATAGCAAACATAAAAGAAACACTCAAATACACATCAAGACACACATTTGGGCTTAGTATGGAGCTAAGTAGTGTGCGAGTCAGGGCTTGCCACGACGGCAGGGATACATAACAGTCTCGAAGCTGCGACGCTGCAACAAGCTGGAGAAAGGAGTGGCGCGGGTCTCACCAAAGGTCGTGGTCGAAGTTGGTTGACCGGGCGACCGGAGCTGGCCAGCTCTGTCTCAGAGAAGTAAACCAGGCGGCTTGGTGGCACGAGCAGACGGCGGCGGCGTTCTGGCCGGGCAGCTGGGTGTAGAGCTCGGGCCCGTAGCCCGACTGCTCTTGTCCTGCCCACGGGCACAGAAGCTCGAACGCCGGCCTCGGGCAGCAGGCGGCACGACAGACGGGAGTGGCGTTCTCGTCCGGGCAGCTGGCGTAGAACTCGGGCCCGTAGCCCGACTGTTCTCGTCATACCCACGAGCACAGAAGCTCACCGGCCTTGAGGAGCTGGCGGCACGCTCGGGTAGACGGGCGACGCACAGCAACAGGTAGGCAAGAGGCCCCGGTCGGGTGAAGTCCTGGTGGCTCGGGTCCGGAACCCGACGGCCCGTCTTCAACGCCCGCTCCGGTGGTTGACCTCCTCCTGCCGTCGCTTCCTGGAACTCTATTGGCGTCTCCCCGGCGTCTCCTCTGCGTCTCCCCTCAGCTGTCAGCGCACCACGCTTTCGCTTCTTTCTGGCTGATTAGGCATTCTCCGATTGGCTGCCTGACGCCCCGTGGTCTTTTCTAATTGGTTTGCTTTTCTTCTTTTAGTTGTTTTTCTTGTGCCGCGCGTTCTCGTGCCGGACGCTCTTTGGCGTCGTTGTTTTCCTTCTTCCAGCACGGCATCCGCCTTTGCGCGTGCACTGCTTGTCGTCTGCTCCTGACCGTCCCTATCATCGCACCATGTCGCGCACCACACATCACATACCTTAGGACACATCGTGCGTGAAAAAGTGCTGCGGTACGAGGTACTCGCGTGCAACGTCATGCAACAACCTGCTTCCTATTACCCGAAACACATGGCGCCTGCAGCACCGTGTGCTGCGTGGCAACCATCGTTGTGTATCACGCACACCAACCACAGAGGAACTCCATGACCACGTGAGAGCGCATTTACACCCGATCCACGGCATGAAGAAAACCCTCGCCCCGGGCATGTTTGCACGCAGGCCGACCGTTCCTCCTGTGTGGCAGGCTCGGTCGCCTTACCCTGCTACACGACCCTGCACGGCTGAGCGCTGCAAGGAGTAATTGAACGATCGTCGCTTACCCGTGTGCTATAGCTGCGGCGATTTGGGTCATATTGCCATGTACTTCAATTGCCGACAACTACCGAAGTTCGACCGATCGGCGATGTCTACGCGGTACCACACTCCACTTGTTGAAACGTACCCGCCCCCTGAGAGGCAGGGAACCGTTCTCCAGGATCCGATCGCTGCTTGACCACACCATCCGCTCCTCGCGTAAGCCAGTCCCCATCTTTGCTGCGTCGCTACTCTCGCCTTCGCCGGAAAACTAGTGAACGTGGCAGTCGGAGGACGCTGGACAATCTTGGCTGTCGACAGCGATACGTCAGCCTATATGTATGTTTAAATATAAGGTGTCTGTACTAATTGACGGAGTTTCAACAATGACCTTAGTGGACACCGGAGCAACCGTTGCAGTGATGAGTACTGTGTTTAAGAGCCTCCTAGGACGAAAAGTTATGTTTCGCTGCTACCGCACCGATAGCATTTCTTGATATTAAGGGAACCCACGGCAACGTAGACAGGGAGTTGCGGGATATTCTCAAGCACGAAGGCATAGATAAGGTACATGTGGAGTAAAAATTCTATGGGAAAGCAGAAATTGTAAAGAACTAGTGCAAATTCACCAAGGACTGAAACAAGGACGCCCTCTGTCTCCACTGTTCGAGCTTCATGTTAGGGGCATAGAAAGATAACTGGAAAACAACCAATTAGGATTTAATTTATCATACTTGTGTAATCGACAATTGATCCAACAGTGGGTCCCCGCTACTATGTATGCGCACGACATAGTTCAACTAGCGGACAGTGCAAGAGATTTACAGACACTGGTCAGTATGTGTAACAACGCAACGACAACTCTTGGCCTTAAATTGAGCGCAGAGAAATCGGGAATTTGATGAAGAGACGAGTGACTACGTGGTGTCGATAAATATCAAGTCATACTCATAGTCAAGCAGTATATATACGTCGGCGTATACATAAACGAAGGAAAGGTTAGCTCAAGCCCCCACCAAGATAACGTGAAAATAAAAGGCAAGTGGAATGCAGCTATAATTAAACATTGGGCACTTTGGCCCCACAATAAATTTCAAGTGGTGCGTGGGATCGGGAATGGAGTCACGGTACCAGCGCTAACTTTCGCAGATGCCATTCCGTGCGTAAAATGGAATACATTGCGGGGGTGGGAAGTTACCCAAGGATCGGTGGGCCGGTTGGCTTTGGGTTCCCACGGAAAAACCACAAATGAGGCCGTGCGAGGTGACGGGGACCGAGTTTTGTTTGAAGTTGGAGAAGCACAGAGTGAAATTGGCTTTGAAGAAGGACTCGGGAACCTGGATCAAAAGAAACTGGTGGCGTAAGTGCACAAGTATCTTTATCTAAGAAGCTTCGATCCAGAAAGGAGGAAGAGGTCAACAAAGTTGGTAACCAAGGGCAGGGTAAATGAAAGTGTAGACAGAGAGCCAGAACGAATCAGAAAGAAAGTGATTGAAATAGAGACCGTGAATTCGATGCGAAGAATGGAAACGAACAAGACCGCGGAGATTGAGAAGAATGAGAGAAAGGAAATTAGACAGGAAAACGTGTACTATAACACGACAGGAAGTGTCTTGTTATTGAGGCTCGAGCTCGTTGCCTAAGGACAAAAACATACTGCAGCAAATATTCGCAATTAGTTGATAGATGTGTATAATGCGGAAAAGAATTCTGACACCACTGAGCACATCGTCATGGAATGTGAAGCGATAAACCCAGTGAGACAGTAGGCATCCTACACCTTCCAGAAGTGCTCGGATTTAAAGTGCATGGAAGCGTCAACCGGTAAGCAGTCGAGATACGCAATAGATGTTTATAGTACTGATGGAAACAAAAGCATGGAAGAGATTGGTACTACCGGATCATGTGCTGGCGTTGACAGCGGTACTAGGCAGCGGCACATTACTTACACTAAAGGTCAAAATGCGTAATTGACTAATTGACAACATTTCACTAATCACGTTTCTAATACTAATTGCTTTACCGCCTCCGTAATATTGCAGTTTACGAAGTGTAACCCGTGGGCTTGCAAGGCATATCGACTTAACACTGTGGATGGGACCGGTTTTGAAATATACGCTGTTAGATCTGCGGTAGAAGATGTTTTGCAGCGAAGCACAAAGGTAACTGTACCGTTAATCCAGGAAAAACACGCGGAATGCGGGAGATGGAAATGCAAGGCGATGAGCAATACAAAAACAAGCTAAAAGCCGGAGCCAACGCTTCGGCAAGCGGACATGACTTCTTCAAGGCCGTTAACGTATTTCATCACCTACTTTGGGAACAGATATCTCGAAATGCATGTCACGCTTGGAATTTTTTCCTAGTTCCTCACTAACTCACCGACCACAAGTACAGTAGAACTATAGAATGAACATATATTGAAGTATAGTCACTTTCAGAATGATCCCATATATATGATTTTTTTTTCGGAAAACACTTGGCCATGCCTTCAAGTATAAGGAGTACAAACTTGGGAAGAATTTCTAAGTTGGAATTAAAACTTGGCAAGAATTTCTGAGGACAAGTACATTAGCACTCGTAGACACATTTTGATGCTGTGGCTTGTTCATTTAAAAGTTGCCCAATACTGGTTATTTCAAGAAGGTAAAAAATAAACAGTTGAGTGTGATTGATTATAGGGTACTGTATAAATGGCAGAGAACCTTACTTCAGGAGGAATATAGTCTGTCATTAGGAAAAAATGGACAGTGCGTTTGCTCGAAAGAATGTGCATAGCACGTTATAAAATTCAGGGCAAATTGATAAACGTGCGCTGGTGACCGGTAACATGTACAAAACAGACACTACAACGTGACAATATTGTCATGTATAATGAAAATACATGAGCACGCTAATTCTAAACTGCAGACAAGGGTTTATATCTTATCATCTTACATTTATCTTATATTCTACAGCGCTTTTATTATCCAAAGAGCTTCTTAAAGAAGCGTGAAAAATTGCTTCAGCACGTGTTTCACTTTGCTCCAGTGCCCACACTAGAGGCCAAAGGTCTTCTAGAAATGGCATCTCCGTAGCTCCTGACGAACCCGTGTCGATTTCTGTTGCGACAGCGATGATAGGCAAACAAAGGATTGGGTTACTCGTTCGAGAGTCCTTCTTCGGGAGATATTTTGCGGCACTCGAGATAATTGAGAAGCTAACTTTCTTTATGAAAGAACATCGTGTCAATAACTGCAATGATTAACGGTGCACCTAAACGAGCTTGCCGCAAATTAGTATAGCATTAGAAGAAACGCTATAGAATAAGCTTGGTCTGACGTATCGGACTCCAGAGGCGCCATGTATTTTCGCCCAATTCATCCACCTCATTTAATGTAATTCCCACGTACACGGCTCTACATTCATCATTAATCGTTTACGCAACGCCCAAGCGTGGATTTGAGTACAAAGAGTTTCCAGCCTATTGCGTTCGAACGTAAGGGCCAAAGAATGGCGGGCGCGACACACATCAGTGATTTGCCAAAAAGAAGTCCGGCGCTCTTCCTCCTTCATAACCCCCCCCCCCGCTCTCTCGGGAAGACACTGTCATCTTCAAGTAGATATTGAATCGCCATCCAACTTTTTGCCAGTGGCTAAACGTACGTTTTTCTTTTTGGTTCATCTTATCTTTATATCTACGTTTCGAGCACCTAACTAAGCGTCATCGCTAGAACCCGTAGCTTTCGGCAAAGAGGGTCAGCGTTCGACCATGAAAAAGTCGAGCACCTGAGTTTATTTATTTATTTATTTCACGTACTTTCAACGCCCGAAGGCGTTACAGAAAGGAGCGAAGTCAAAACAAGAAGTAATGCAGTAAAAAATACAAACAAAAAAGTATTAACAAAAAATACTAACAAAAGGCATTCTGAACGGCGGTCTTGAAGTTAGTAGGGTCGGTGATGAGTGCGATTGAGGCGGGAAGGCGATTCCAGTCCGTGCTTGTCCTGGAGATGAATGAGTCCCTGTACCGGTTAGTACGGCACAATGGCACCCCGATTTTAAGGTTGTGGTCAGTGCGGGCAGAAATATAAGACGGAGGGGCAAGAAGGGTCTCTTTTAAAGGGGGGTTCAAGTGAAAAACTTTGTGAAAAAGGGAGAGACGGGAACATTTGCGGCGTGACGAAAGATCAGGTAAGTTAAGAGTTCGTTTCATTGAAGAAATACTTGCATAGCGACAATAATTAGATAATACAAAGCGTGCACTGCGGTTTTGAATACTTTCAAGAGTAGAAACTAATGAAGACTGAGTCGGATCCCAAATGGCTGAAGCATACTCAAATTTGGAGCGAACTAAAGTTTTATAAAGAGTTAGCTACAGGGAAGAAAGGGCAGAGCTAAAATTACAGCGTAAGTAACCAAGCATGCTATTAGCGTTTTTAGTAACGTAGTCAATATGCGAGTGCCAAGAAAGGTTATTTGATATGTGAAGGCCGAGATACTTGTAAGAGCTAACTGACGTCACAGGTGCACCATTAATAAAGTAGGTGTGTGTGGCAGTGTTACGAGATATACGCATGGCCTTGCATTTATTTGAATTTAGTTGCATGCACCAATTAGAACCCCACTCAATTACGCGGTTAAGGTCGTCCTGCAGCTCTTGGGAATCTGAAGGATTAGTAATTTTACGGTAAAGAACAGAGTCATCCGCGAAAAGCTTTATGGAAGAGGAAAGAACGCAGTTCGGAGGATCGTTAATATAGATTAGAAAGAGAAGTGGACCCAGGACTGACCCTTGAGGAACACCTGCTGGTACGTTAGAAAACCGAGAATTACAGTTATTAGTGTTTACAAACTGCGTCCTGTTAGAAAGAAAGTTTTTTTATCCACTAGAGTACATTTGCGTCCAAGTTAAGTTGAGACAGCTTAAGCAGAAGCAAATCATGGGTCACAGAGTCAAAGGCTTTGGCAAAATCAAGAAATACGCAGTCAATGTCGGTACCTAGATCACAAATTGCAAAGAGATCGTTAGTAAATGTTAAGAGCTGTGTTTCACAGGAAAAGAACTTACGGAAACCATGTCGACAGGGGTTGAAAAAGGAGTTTGATTCTAAAAACTCAGCCAAATGTGAATATATTATATGCTCAAGAATTTTACATAAAATGCTTGTTAGTGAGATAGGCCTGTAATTGCTGGGTAAGTGTGTGTTACATGATTTATGAACTGGAATCACCTTTCCCACGCACCAGTCGTGTGGAAGAACAGACTGCTGTAATGACTGAGTGAAAATGTGCGACAAAATAACAGCAGAAAATACATTAGTACACTTCAAAATTTTTGTGTTCAGACAGTCTGGGCCGGCAGAGGAGGACGTTTTTTGATTGTTAATTAGGCAGCTAACACCAACCCAGTCAATAGAGATTGGATCCATGGGCGAAAAACCAGGATTGGATACAAGCGGTAATCCACGTGGCATTGTGGTAACATGTGAAGAGAACACATCATTAAATACATTACAGCATTCTTCAGGAGCAACAGGTTGATCATTTGGGTATGTTAATTGGATTATTTTGCTTGGAGTACCCTTAACTATGGTCCAGAATTTACGAGGATTAGTTTGCAAGATGGACGGAAGGGTAACAGAATAAAAATGCTGTTTCGCACTAGCGGCGGCTGTGTTGTAGTCACTTTCAGTGAGGTAGTAAGCGGACCAAGCGACGTCACTGCATGAAGCTTTTGCGCGACGAAACAACCGCTTTTT
The DNA here is from genome assembly GCF_050947875.1 of Dermacentor variabilis. NCBI lineage: Eukaryota > Metazoa > Arthropoda > Arachnida > Ixodida > Ixodidae > Dermacentor > Dermacentor variabilis. The sequence goes on along the minus strand of NC_134571.1, from coordinate 232,150,435 downwards.
TTTTTTGTTACGTAGTCGCTTCAAGAAGGGGTTGAACCAAGGGGACCGTGGCTTGCAAGCGACTGTTCTTTGCGGCACGAAACGTTCGATTAATGACAACAATTTATTTTTGAAAATGCACCAGTTTTCTTCAAGACAGCGCTGATCGCAATTAGCGATGTAAGAAGCTGCGAAATTTTCCATTTCAGCGGTAATGGAAGCCATGTCGGCTTTGCTGTAATCGCGGATCACCTTCGTAGTTTTCTTAACAGGAGCCCGTGTGTTGATATGAAAAGTGAGAGCAAGATGATCACTTAAGCCTTTTATGTAAATAATTGGGGAAACTGTGTCAGGGTTCGTAGTGAGAATCAGATCTAGTATGTTAGATGAAGAGGCAGACACGCGCGTTGGTTTCAGTACAAGCTGGGTGAAGTGGAAATCCAAACAAGTGTTTATAAACTGGGTACTCTGAGAAAACTGGGACGTTGCCGTGTCGTTACGCCAAATGATATCGGGAAAGTTGAAGTCACCAAGAAGAAAAAGGGGAGCGTTAGGGTATCTGACAACTAATTTGTTCAATGCGTCGTAAAGGTCATCGCAAAATGATGTCGAAGCAGTAGGAGGGCGATAGCATGTGCAAAATATAACATCTCTGTTGTCGAGTACAACGCGCACGCAAACAAGTTCAAGTGGTGTTTCTATGGAAACTGAGCTTGAAGTGAGCGTTTCAGTAACTGCAATCAAGACACCTCCACCTGATCGCACACCACGATCGCAGCGATAACATGAATACAGTTTTTCACAATCAAAAATTTCGCCATTTTTTATCCGAGCAGAGAGCCATGTTTCAGTGAGACATACTATGTCAGCAGCGCATGAATCAATGAGTGAGGACACCGCAGCATGTTTATTTAGTAGACTTCGCACGTTAGTGAAAAAAACAGATATGGTGTTATTAGATTGCGCATGTGCTAGCTATGTCGAACCATTTCCTTCGATAGCTTGACGCGACCGAACAGAAGAGCGTGCTGCACGTGGCATGTTGACTTCGCATACATTGTCAGTGGTAGAACAGTAAACGTAGCACTTCTTGTTCAAAAATAACTTATTTAGCCGTATTGGGTATGTCTGTCCTGATGCCTTAGCAAAATCAAGCAGCTTTTTCCTAGACTGGCGCGTTGCTCGGCAGAAATCTTCGCCCACAGATACCCCGGTGCATTTCAGATTAGATTTTAGTGCCAGAATTTTATCCTTTAGTTTTGAGCAAGAAAATTTCATTATAATCGGGCGAGTCTTATTAGCAGTATACGAGCCAAGTCGGTGGGCTCTACATACCATATTCTCGGGGACCTCAAACTTAAGATTATGAGATAAAAATTCACACACCAATTTTTCGAACTGCGCCCATGTTTCTGACGGAGTGTCGTCAATACCATAAAATATTAAGTATTAAGTATTAAGTATTATTAAGAGTTTCGTCCCGAGTATAGGTCGGCTGCTAATGATGAGTTTCAATAAAACAACTGTCTGCTGGCAACTAAGACACAGAATGCCCAAACATTTCCTCGACAGCCGAAGCGACAGAAAGGGACCCTATGCTGCAAGCCCCAGCTCACCGGTGTGCCGGCGCTTTAGCGATGGCGTCGCATACTGGAGAGCGCTGGGTACAACAAGCAGCCCTGGAGCGAGAAAAACGCGGCGCCTGGCTACCGCATGTGTTTTGTTAAGAAAGCAACCAGGTGTATTTTAATCCAATATTAGAAAGAGACATGAAATAGCACGACCACCACACTCTTAATTATGCCCGGCGTGAAGTGCTAGCGAATAGCCAGGAAGCCAGGTCAAAAATGAAACGCTTATCAGTGGTTTGCTTAGGCGGCCCTACCCATATGCGGTGCCATCCGTAGCCGTCCTGCTGCGTAAGCGGCCCACACCGCAGGCAGCGTGTTTTCTCAGCGGCCCAATCTTATAGGCGGGACTCAATGCAGCCCGGAGATTTTTGTCTGGCGTCCTGGCTAGTTACAAGGCCACCTATAGCGATCTGCTGATTCTTCGTGATTCCATCCCAATTATCCTGCCAATAGGAGGCTCCCGGAATGAGCGGCATTCTTATGTCCTGGCTATTGGTGGTGTCTAAAAGCGGCAAAAAAAATTCTTTTTTTAATACTGTTCTTGGTAGTCCTTCTGCGCATCTGGAGTTTGCACACACGCGTTATCAACATACACAATCGATATACAATTACTGCAGTTAACGGTAAACCGCAGATAATTCACAACAAACACAGAGGACTCCAGGTCGCGCACATTGTATCAACACGCACATGCGCTTTCTGAAACACCTCTATTCCGGAAAGTAGCGACGCCCTCACGCGCGCTTCTCTCCTCAATCATCCTCAGGTTCTCCCAAGCGCCGGCGTGTTGCGCACGGCGCGCTGTTCGGGCCAGCGGCCGTCGCCGCGGACGAATCCGTGCGCGCTCTTCTCGTTTCGCTATTCGGGAGCGTTAGTGTGGCATGCATCGCCCACTGGCACGGCTGCGGTAAACTGGCGACAAGACGTTCTGACGAATGTTTTCGAAAATATAATCCGAGATAAAGTAGCGGAAGCGCCCTAAACAATTACTAAAATCGACCGGCTTGCTCTCCATGGTCGCCTGGGCCATCCATGACGCAGCGGAGTGATGCGGTATGCGAAAAATGGAAGCAGTGCAGACACTTGATGCGTTCATTTCATATCGTTTAATAGAACTTTAAGTAATCAAGATGTTGGTTTTTACCGTAAATTATGCAACCTTTATCGAGCAAGCACTTGACGCGAGACGCGCGCTTGCGTGAAGATTATTCAACCAAGGACGCGCGCGCTCGAACTTCGCAATAAAGCGGCAGCACGTTTTATCAAGGGGCCCAATGCAATGCGCTATGCTTGCGACAAGCGGCGAATAAAGCCGCGATGTTCTTCCGCACCATGAATGGTGACGTTCATGGTGATTTACTGCATGTGAGAAAAAAATCACTGCGTAGCTAATAGGAATTAGACTGGTACGAAAAAAATTTGTCTGTATGTCTTGTATAAGTTGTGTTGTTCATTTGACGCATACAGTAACACGTAAACACAAATGTGTGTGTACCTTGCATTTACGCGCATGTGTGTGTGAATAAAACGGCACAACTTCTAATATTAAGGCATGTTGCACCAACTATACCCCATTAAAGATGTTTTATATGGTATTCAGCTGATATTACGTAAATTTTATCACATGGTGTAGTTACAACATTTCATACCTGTGTACATTTCATACCAATTTATCGACTGTATCCACTGCATGTGAGAATGAATATTTGAGGCCAATGCAGTACCTGAGGCAGCAGCTTATTATTTAGCTTTTGCCATCGCTTATTAGAGGGATCTTGATTATGCCATGCAAACAACTCGTATAAAGGTTTCTGTTGAGTATACCAGCAGTGAAATACTGAATGCACCTGCAATTCTTTGAATACTAGTGAGATGAATCCCACTGCTCATCGTTCTGTCACGTGTTGTTCTTTAGTCACACATGGTGGCTCTATTTCGTGGCATGAGTTCTAGGCTCTTTTTCACACAGGCCTTTCGATAAAGTGAAATCTGCCTCTTCAACAGTCAGTTTAGTGAAAAGCCACCACTGGACCAATAGCTCAAAGACGAATTCCTGCATGCTTTTCGCCAATCGGTTGGTGTCCGGAAACTATGTGGCATAAATCACTTCAGCTACACCAATAATCACACAGCTGAACCTGCTACATGTAATTAAGCCATTGATATAGGCAGAGGAAGATGTTCCACGTATACAACAGTTACTCATCCCTTGAAATGTGAATGACCCAAACCTTCGTGAGCATATTGATCGCAACCATCCGGCAGCACAACTGGGAATCCTTCTGCTATCACAAGTGAAAACAAGTAGAATACTGCCACCATCGCAGCTGGTTTGTCAAGATTACCTTGCCTGCAAGTTTCTTGTTTATATTGGGTAGCCTTCCTATTTTATGAATTAACACCTTTCACAACATTTACTGCGCTAATGAAGGCACAGTACAGATACCAGTACTGAAGAAGGTATACACAAGTAGAGCAGAGAACTTATGGGGAAGTTCAAAAATATACAGGTAAAGCTACGTCAAACCAACTATTTTCACATTAAATGTACCACCGGCGATAAATGCACATTCAGAACATGAATAAGCGCCGTGGGGGCAAGATTGAGACGTGTGATTGATGCCAAGAACCTGTTTGCCTTTTGAATATTGACATAAAGAAAAAGTCCAGTCTTCGGTGTCCTAGGGTAGAATATCAAAGGAGAGCTGGAATACGGATTTTGTATGTAGTAGTCCCTTATGAATGTGCTACTCTAGTTGTGCCAAACATAGCTACCTGTGTGCAAAGCATTGGACAAGGTACCATATGTATGTCTGACACATTAAAAATCTTTTTCCATTGAACATTCTCAGCTCTAAATGTGAAATGCATGGAGTTTTCAGCAACAAATAGCGCATATATATATTTGACCTACACCAAAATGAGCTTTTGCGAAAAAAAAATTTTTGCACCTTAGTGTTACGTTGCTTTTCATGGTGTCTAAGTTTACCAAATACAGTGTTGAATTTACCGGTTGCTTCACATGTGTATAGCTAAAAACCACAGAAAACTACTTGCATTGCGACCTCCAGGTCACAAGACAAGCATTTATGTGGTATCCTTCTTGTCCATTGATGTGGCCTTGCACTATAAATGTAGAATGTCACACCTGCAAAGCTGACCATCCATCCTTACATTTCAAACTATTTTGAATGCTCAGCAGTTATACGTAATTCGGACAACAAATCTACTTCACATTAATTTAAGCGCGATCTAAATGGTTGTTAGCGCATAGTCAAGTTATTCTAGCGTGCGTGCAGGAATACAGCATTGTCCAGGGGCACCGTATAGTCCAGGCGCAACAATGAACAATTAGTAAACAAAGCGGTTGATAATACTATGCTTACCCATATGTTGGAGCATTATATTCTCTAACCCACATGCAAAGTTTCTTTCAATGTAGTGAAAACCACAGCTTTTATTTGCCAAGTTATATTACTGCTCACACACAGTGCTGAAACAGTCTGTATAAATGGTGAAATGGTGAGCAATGCGCCAAGGAATGAAAGATTACTTGTGATGTGTGGATTTGAATAATCGATGTGAATGTATACCCAATTCACCAGTATGTGTGTTTTCTTCAGGAACAATTTTACATTTGGCACAAAGGCTGAGCCATTGCGGCATCTCACTGCAAATTTCTGTGCTCTCACAGTGCTAATGGTGCTATCATTCATTTGGCTACCCGAATAGTGATTAGATAATGGAGCACAACAATCTTCCAGTTTTACGCCGAACACCTTGTGCTATATTCACTAAACTGAACCTAAGGAACTATTCGCTGGTTTGTTATGCAATAAAAAGAATGGCAATGAATATTTCCTCACGTTTTGTGTGGCCCTGTTTTCCGCCATATGAGCCTTCATTTCATTGTCATGTGTATGTTAAAGCACATACTAATTAAGAAAGGCAAACACAAAACTACTAACTACATCAACTTTTTCCCACCACGAGAGATCACTGAATTTACTGCTAAGCTAAGTCACTTGATAATTTCGGTTTGCTTTCAAATAAATGCCGGTAGTTACTAGCTGTGTTTTATGCCATGCATTTTTTTCATTTTCCTATGATATGGCTGTGCATCAGCTAGCTAGGTTGTTACTGCATAAATACATAAACAACATGCAGCCTATGCCCAACTAACTCAAATAACGTGAGTAGAGCTTACAGTAGTTCATGTATCATGTGAATCCTGTGTGAGCTTATTTTTTATATGTAGAGAAATCAAAATAGAACACGCATGTATGATGCTGACAGTATCAAACAGTCTCAAGTCGATCATCCTTGTTTGCTGCCATGGATGAGAGAGGGAGCATGCCTGCCATAGTACTGCTTAATTTTGTGCACTTTGGTAATGTTTTGTACATTGTTGAAGTGTTAAATTAGGTATGTTAAAGTATTAAGGTGGCAACAGATTGGCCACCCAGGCTGGCAAGAAAGAATACAATTGTTTGATTTCACTCAAAATAACTTCTCTTATCAGCAAAATATATTATTTGCTTTCAAATAAATACTCCCCTTGGAAACATCTCATCAGTATATATCTGCATAAGGTCACCACTACACATACATATTGCTTTTATGCCAGTCATAATGAATTGTACACTCACAGCTTCACCTTCAATTCCTTGCTTCTTTAAGGTAACCGCTTATGCACAACTTTTTTGCATACAGTGAGAAACTTCATTCATCGCTGAGCATATCATTTAAGGTTATATTTTGTTTGGAAAGTTTATAAGCAGCAAGTATTACATTTTTAATATGCATGTTTGATGCCTTATCTTTGGTGACTTTTTTATTTTTATTTGCAGCATACTGCAGACCCTAACTGGGTCCTAGCAGGAGGGGTAACACAAAATGAACGACAATAACAACTACAAAAAGCACAGCAAATTACATTGCAGTAATGAGAATATATAAACAATGACACATAGCACGAACAGAAAACAATAACTCTGCAACTGTCAATAAGTAATTTTGTCCAAGGCATCAATACTGGTTAGTAGATCAGGCGGGAATAAATTCCATTGAGTGATTGTGTTAGGAAAGAAAGAGTACCTAAAAACATTGACTCTAGCGTTGTATGGCGTTAGAGATTCCGCGTGATGATTTCTTGTTAGGCGTGTTGTGGTGGACTTAATAAATGGAGCAGGACTCATAGAGAGTTTTCTATTTTTGATTAAGACAAGTAACTTCAGTCTTTGAATTTTTCTTCGTATTTCCAGTGTCTGTATGTTATGTTGTGCCATGAGAGTGGTGGGGGAGTTAGTAGAGCGGTATTTATTAAAGATAAATCGAACATATTTACGCTGGATCATTCCCACGCCTCAATGTTATGTTTTGTGTAAGAGTCCCAGACAGTGCATGCATATTCGAGTTTAGGTCTGATTATTGAGGTGTAGGCTAAAAGCTTTGCGCTAGTAGGAGCAGGTTTTAATGTTTGCCTGAGGAGGCAAAGTTTCTTAAAAGCTGACGTGCATATATTTGAGATATGTTTATTCCAATCAATATTATTGGTTATAGTAAGACCTAGGTAAGTGTATTCATTAACTTTTTTCGAGCAGGTGAGATGGAAGGTTATATGAAAATGATAGGCTTTTCTTTTTGTTGGAAACTTTCATGAAGACTGTTTTATAATTGTTAAGCTTCATGTCACATCGATTGCACCAAGAATGAATGTTCCGAAGGTTAGAATTAAGAATGACTTGATTTTCAGACGACCTAATATCAATAAACAATACACAGTCGTCGGCAAAAAGCCTAATCTGCACTGGCTTACTAATCATATCAACAACGTCATTTATGTAGATTAAGAAGATTAATAGTCCCAGCCCATTTCCCTGCGGTACGCCAGAAGTGACTGGGAGGTGGCTGGAACAATGAGAATCAATACTGACGAACTGTGTTCGGTTAGAAAGGTAAGCAGAGACCCAGTTAATTATGAAAGAAGGAAGCCCAGTAGATTCAAGCTTACATATTAGTTTATCATGTGGAACTAGGTCCAATTTTTTCTTAAAATCTAGAAAAATAACGTCAATCTGCCCGGACCCGTTTAGAGTATCAGCGAAGCAATGAACTACAGATGTTTGTTGGGTGGCGATTGAAAGTCCCTTTCTAAATGTACGTAAAAAAAGCAAAGGGCATTTCATGCATCCAAGTGCTTTAAGCACACTCTTAAAATTGGTAGAATGAAAAAAAAAAAGCATGACCAAGCGAATGCAAGCATGTCAGCAAGCTGTACACGGAGCCTCACACGGGTGCTCAGTGGTAAACAGGGGTGTCTTGGCGACCTATGCAGCTGTATTCCGCGACAAATGTGCGTGTGTTTCGTATTCTTGCATGCTGTCTACAGAAGCTGCGCCATCCCGCCGAACACGGGGATTTCGGACGAATGCTTCCGGCGGCAATGTCACGTTCGCGTGACGTTGAACGCTGCACGTTGGATAATTCGAGCGGTTTTGCTCAACCAGCTAAGGCAGCGCGCACTAAAGGTAATCGTCCGAGAATATGCCGCATGTTGCCGACATAATGTGATTGCAATACATATTTACAAGGTGGCTCAGATAAGATGCCTATGCAGTGTTTTGAAGAAGGATAACGGTGGCAGTGCAACACATGCGGCTGCAGAACAGAATGTGTTAGCCTAGAGTCGCATTTTCACACACGCGAAAGCTTGAAATGACAACTACAAAATCTGCCAGAGTCGTCTGCTGCAGCGCTTCCTCTACGTAAAGCAGGCTATGCATGCTGTCAAAGGTAGTTGCCAACCTTAAACACATTTGCTCCGCCGAACGGTTGCCAGCTGTCAACAGGCTGCGTCGCCCAATAGGAGTGTGCGTGCGATCCGCTCGTGCGGATTGAGCGTGCACCGGATTTTGCAACACCACTCCCCTTTTTAGTGTCCGCACGCGGGCGGACAAGGGCGGAACGGACGGGCGGATTGACCATGTTTGGGCCCTTAGGGTTCGGTGGAGAGCGCACTTGACGCTCGACCATATAGTTGGTGGGTACGGCCTCCGTCTCTTCTGTTGCGGGTCGGAGAGCGCGTGGGGAGAGGGGTGCCCGGCTGTCGTACTCGCGGGCAGCGGTGTGGGCCGCTTCGTTCCCCTCTAGTCCTTCGCGTCCGGGTACCCACATTCCCCAGCTGAACGGGAGCGGAGTGTTCCGTCTTTTTAGCATCTTGAGTGCATCGGCCGAGATGCGGCGCCCTTCGAGAAGTTTCTACAGGTGGCCTGAGAGTCGGTGAATGTAACTGCTGCGTCTGTGCATGTGGTGGTGGCGAGAGCGATTGCCGTTTCTTCAGCCGTTTCCGGGTTGCGTGCCTTTACGGTTTTCGATGCTAACTCGCAGCCTCGGGAGTCTACGACGCAGAGAGCGTATGCGGTACGATGCCGATACTTGGCGGCGCCGGTGTAGCGGGCATTCGAGTCGTGCTTGAAAAAGACACAGAAAAAAAATTCTGCAGGTCCCACGCACAGTTGGAATCGATGTAAGCGAAGCATTCCGTGCTGGATGCTTTGATTGACGATAATTAGCGGTGATGTTGACGGCTAAAGCCTAATTTCTTCAACGTTTAGCCTAACACGAGAGTGGTGAGTTGATGTTAAACGTTACTTTGCGGGTACCACTGCTCTTTGCCTGTGCAGAACACACATGGATAGGTGTTTGCTTGAGGCGTGTTGCGCGCCATATTTCATAACGTCTAGATGGCACATCGCATCGTGGCACAAGTATTAAACTTGAATTCTATTATAGGGCTGTACGTGCCAAAGCACCAATCAGATTACGAGACATGGCATAGTGGCGGATTCCGGATAAATTTTGACACCGTGATGTTCTTTAACGTGTCCCAAAATCGAAGTGCGCATGCGTTTTCTATCACGCCCCCGTCGAAATGCGGCTTCGTTGGTTGGGATCGAATCCACGGCGTCTAGCAATGCCATAACCGCGAGACGTGGCAGAAAAGGACTGCCGAGAACGAGGAGGGCCGGTAGAGAGCTGGGGAACGCTGGGTTGAGACGTTGAACACACGGTGTTTAGACCCATGTTCTCAAATTCTTGTCTGATTACGGCCTGAATCATCGAAATCGTGGTTGCTGGCGGATCGGGAGGCGTCGCGGAGAAAGTTGGCGAACAGGCGGCCTCGATCTCGCGGCGAACAATACGGGTTACGTCGTCACAGGTGGTGGTCTGACGTGGTCGACCCTTACATGTCGACGTAGCAGCAGTGTTGGGTAGCCGCATGATGTGGTGTGGTACGGAGGCTGTTAGCTTGTTCAAGACGCCGGCATTCTTTTATCATGGCGTCGATAGTCGAGACGTTGCCGAAAACAAGCAAATTAAAAGCGTCGTCGGCGATGCCTTTTAGAACATGTGACACTTTATCTGCTTCAGACATAGCATCGTCAGCTTTGCGGCATAGAGCCAAGACGTCGAGGATGTGTGAAACGTACGGCTCTCTAGATGTCTGAACACGAGACGCAAGAGCCTTTCTCGCGGCAACTGTGCGGCCATTGGGGTCGCCAAACGGTCGCCTAGCTTTTCTTTGAAGCTGTCCCAACTGGTTATCTCGTCGTCATGCGTTTGGTGCCACATGCGTGGGGTGCCGCCGAGATAAAAGATGACATTGGCGTGCATAACCGCTGGGTCCCACCTGTTATTAGCACTGTTGTGTTCGTAGAGCTTGATGCAGTCGTCAACGTCCTGTCCCTCCAGGCCAGAGAACACACCAAGGTGGTGACGTTGGGCAACGATGACGATTGGAGCAGTTGGACAAGCCGAAGCCGTTGCAGAGGTGATCTCGTCACCGGGAGGCATGGTGACTAGCCCGATGTACCGACCACTCTGGAGTTCCGTGGTGAGGACGGGGATCGCTGACCTCCACCAGAATGTTACGTGTGGAAAGACACAGATGAACGAGGCTATATACAGGCTATTTACACTGGAGCCAGACCACCAGGCCGACACTCACCCGCAACAAGGCACGGACCGACTTTATCGTCGTTCTCGCGGTGGCTCGTCTCTTGAGTATCTCCCGATAATGTCGTAATACTATGAATACATCAGATCTGACTTTATCGGATTAGCTAACGAAAATGACTGCTAACATAGTGCCCGAATTCTATCCACGCTAGTTGTGGGCCATTTGTCGTTCGTGGGCTGCCGTACGACGATGGTATTGATCGCGAAGGGTAAGATTCGCTTGCCTTGTTGTAGCATGGGACCCATTTCTGTGCCAGCAAGGGAGCCCGACAAAAGAAGTGGCCACGTTCGGCACAGCGTGCCTGGCACCGACGAAGGGCGTCGTCACCTTTCGGATCACTTGGAAGCAGCGGCCGACGGCGCTTCACAACTGACCACTGCCGCCCAGAAACCACAGTGTTCTGTTAACGCTTTTGGCGCTTGGCCCTCTCCTCGCACTTCGAAGAACGTACGCTGATTTCGGCGGTGCTGTCGGCTGCGATGCGAGCACGGCCGAGCCGATACGCTGTTCACCGTGCGCTGAGCGGAACGATATCGTCGGTGCTAGACGTCTGACACTAGGCATCGCTTCTCCTCAAGTACACAATTTACGAATGTCTTTATACCAGAGTACATTTCTTTGCCTCGATGAGGTGGTGTAGCCGGTGTTAGTGTGCATGCTTCACGGCCGCCCGTTGGTTGCACGGCGGACCTGGCAGAGCTCTCCCGCAGCAGACGTCATTCGGGAAGCTGTTACGAAATGCTTAGCGCTTGCGTAGAAAGGGCTTTGTAGGTTCAGTACTCATCGCAGAAGTATTTACAACGTTCCGTTCAGTGGCCAAAATATATTTCAGAACATCTCGATAGCACGCTGATATTGCGATCCCTCCGCTGCTCTACATAAACCCTCTCATACTCGTCTGAAAGCTGAGACGGCGCGAAAATCACAACGATTATCATTGCATCATAGATTTTCAGACAAAATTTTTGTCAATTCTGCTGCACCACTGGATGAAGCATTGATTTCCATCCAATTTCATTGGAACACTTCCTGGGAAGCGCACTACTATGCAACAGGAAGTGAATGTTTATTAGCAGAAAAACACCGTATTTGTATGTCCGGACACCCCGAGCACCTCTTAAACCCTTGTTTCAGAAGTGCTCTCTTGTCTATACAAATGTATTTAAAGTGAGGCGGGAAGTGGTTGAAGCTGCTTTGATAGAGAAGGCCGCTGATAACTGCATAAGTTCCCATTCGGCTACTCTGACTACAATGGAATTTGCGTTCCTGGAAGCGGCTGCTTTTCATGCGCGATGATTGGGCCCTTTCGGAGTTTGAGCCTACAAATGCGGTGTTTTGCTGGAAATAAACATTCAGTTCTAAGTTAGCGCTCGTCCTGGTGCCTCGCTCTTGTGCGTGTCTTCCAGAGCTATGTCCCCCATTGATGTATCTAGCCAGCTAGCCCAAACAACCATACATCTCAACTGCAGAGCTTAGCTTTCTGGTGGACTGCTGAGCACAAAGTAGCGGGATCGAATCCCGGCCATGGCGGACGCATTTCGATAAGGTCGAAGTGTGAAAACATCCATGTAGATAGATTTAGGTACATGTTATAAAAATCCAGGTGGTCCAAATTTCCGGAGTCGCCCGCTATGGCATGCCTCATACTCTGATGGTTGTATTGGCACGCAAAACGCCATAATTTAAATTTCTACTTTTATAGTAACCCTCAAGACGAGAGGGAAGCTAGATATGATGGCAGACAGGAAGGGGGAGCAGAAAATAGGTAGAAGCGACGCAGTCGCGAAACAAGTCAACGCAACAAGCCTTGCAATTCTTCGCTTGCAGTTCCCATACAAAGGGGGGAGGGGACATAGGAAGAAGCTGACGTGAGAATTAGTCAAGGTTGCGCTACTACTATTGACACGACAGCGGTTGCGGGCAGACTCGATAAGGATAGCATAGGATAGGAATAACCTTAATAAAGTGCCGGCAAACGACGATTTAACGAGTCGTGACGCTGGCCAAGGGTCGAGCCGGGGTTATACACTACTCTGCACTAGCCCAGTTGGGCCCGTTTGTAGTGGGTCATGAGGCTTCTGCTTTTTGAGCGCACCCCGGGCCTGCTGGACGGCCCATAGCTGTGAGTCCTTGTCTGCAGACTGCAGTGCACTTTGAAGTTCTGGCGGGTAAGTCCTGGAGGTAGCTGCCGTCGGGAACCTGGTACAGTCCCACATGATGTACCATTGGTTCGCCGGACCCGCTGCACAAACACTGCACAGCCCACTCGGATAGAGCTCTGGGTGAAGCACGTGACGCATTGCGGGGGCGAGGAGTGACGCGGTCTGTATTTGTCTTAGGATTACGCCCTCCTCCCGAATGAGTGCCGGGTGGGGAGGCGGCATTCTCCGTCGAGCTAAGCGGTAACACTTGGTTACTTCGGCATAACTAGTCAATCTGTCCTTGGTTTCGAACCACCACACAGAACGGTCACTCTCGGGGGCGCGGAAGGTAAGCGCTCGCGCCGCCGAATGGACCGTCTCGTTGTGGTTCGGTGAGGATGCACACTCGCCGGCGTGCGCCGGGAACCACTTGATACGGACGGTGCTGCCGCAGTCTTGAAGTTTGAGCTTGCCGACGATGGCGGCCGCCGGCGCGCATATTCGCCCCTTGGCAAAGTTGCGCACGGCATTCCTCGAGTCGCTGAGCACGGTGCGACACTCGGCCTCGGTGACCGCCAGAGCGATGGCAACCTCCTCGGCGTCTGTGGCATTCGTGCACCGCACGCTCGCTGCCGTTGTCTTGGTGCCGTTAGCCGCCGCAACGACCACTGCCACGAAGCCTTCCCGCTTGTATTCCGCGGCGTCCACGTGCCGGGCGTGCGGGTCTTGGGCGTGTTGCTCGGTGAGGGCCTTGGCCCGCGCCTGCCGCCGTTCTTGGTTGTATTCTGGGTGCATGTTTTTCGGGATGGGGTCCACGTAAATGCGGGCCCGCGCCTCATCTGTGATCTCGCACGGTTGCCGGCTGGGAGCTTGGGGGTTGTAACCCAGGGACGTCAGTATACTGCGGCCCGTCTTGGTGGTAGAGAGGCGCTCGAATTGGGCGGTGAGCTGCGCCTCGGCTATTTCTTCTAGGGTGTTGTGGACGCCGAGCTGCAAGAGCCGAGCCGTACTCGTGGTCTCCATTAAACCCAGCGCCGTCTTGTAAGCCCGTCTGATCAGCGTGTTGATCTTGGTCCTGTCAGTGACGTGCCAGTTAAGGTAGGCCGCAACCTAGGCGATGTGACTGATCACGAACGACTGGACAAGGCGCACGAGACTGTCTTCACGCATGCCCGCCCGTTGTGTAGAGACTCGATGTATGAGCCGGATGGCGTCCATTGCCTTGGTGGTAAGCTTGTTGATGGTCTCGTCGTTGCGGCCGCTCTTGTTGAGCAGCAGGCCCAGGACCCTGATCTTGGGAACTTCGGGCATGCGTTGCCCCGATGCAGTCACAATTTTGATGTGATCACACTCCTGAAGAGGAGCGCGCTTCCGTCCCGGTCGAAGCGGTGTGACGACGAACAGCTGGGATTTGGCGGGCTAGCACGTTAGGCCTGTGCCATCAAGGTGCTGCTCGATGGCGGTAACCGCCGCTTGCAGCTGTTGCTCGATGCTGGCGTCGGTGCCGCCGGCCGCCCACAGGGTAATGTCGTCGGCGTAGATCGTATGCCGGACGCCGGTCCCCGCTACTGCCCTCGCTACCCCGATCATGACGAGGTTAAAGAGCAACGGCGGTATGACCGAACCCTGTGGAGTACCCGTACTGCCGAGCTTGTGTTCGGGGAGCTTGAGGTCTCCGGCGTACAGTTCTACCGTGCGGTTGGTCAAGAAGTCTTGAATATAATTGTAGCTCGTTACCCCCATGTTGAGTCTTAATACTTGTCCTAATATGGCTGAGTGTTTGACTTTGTCGAATGCACTTTGTAAATCGAGACCCAGAATTACTTTGCTGTCTTGTGTCTTGTTGTCGACGATTTCTTGTTTGAGTTGTAACATGGCATCTTGTGTGCTGAGACTCGATAAATTTAAGTTCGAAGTACGGTAGGTTCCTGCTATTCTGAAAGATAAGCGCCACGAAATTTGTCCGGCGGACAAACTACGCAGGCCGCACAGAAGCAGGCACGCATTAAAGCGGGCGAGGCGACACTACGGAAGCGGTCACGCGTCGTGTCAACAATTCTGTGCTCTCCGCGTTATGTTCGCGGCTATACGGCATTGCTCGAGGCCACAGGTATGATCCCGATCGCGGCAACCGCATTTCAAGTCGGGCGAAATAAAAAAAAAACGCTTGTTCATTCAGAATTAGCGACACGTTAAATAACACCACAGTGTCAACATTTATCCGGAGTCCGCCACTACGGCGTGCCTCATAACGCTGTCGTGGTTTTGGCATGTACGGGCCCATAATTAAATTTAAGCTTCATGCTTCTGCCACGATGCCATGTGCCATGTGAGGAAATGACAGCGCTCAACCCTCTCAGAGGTTATCAAGTATGGCACGCAACAATGCCTCCAGCAAACACCTTCTCTTATCTGTTGTCCGTACTACTCAGACAAACAGCAGTAGTGCATGCAAGGTAACGTTTGACATCAGCTCAGCAATCGTGTCGTACTAAATGTTGAATAAATTAAAGATTTGCCGTCAACATCGCCACTAATTATCGCCAATCAAAGTAAACAGCACAAGAAAGATCTCTCACATTGATTCCCTCAATCCGTGGGATCCGCATATTATTTTTTAATTCTACACTTACAGAATGGTTCAGTCACAGTGCAGCCGTCGCCACAAGGAACTAAAACCGCTAAATCACTCCACATGATCCCAAGAAAATTAACGAGTAGCGGAAATTTGTCGCATATGTGAGACATTTGGGAAGTTAATGAACCAGAGGAGCGACGTCATTATGAGGCACGCCCATTGGCGCACACAATGGGCACCCTTCAGGGTAAGGGCGGGCGCAAATTGAATCTTATAAATGTTATTGCTTTGCACGAGGTATATTCAAGCTCATATATCTCGGTTGAAATGAACACAAAGAGCCCTGAAAACGTTGTGCATTCGTACCTGGACTTTGCATGTGGGAGATTTAGCACAGAAGGTATAACGGTTTGCTGAAACTTGAAACGCCTTCTGTAAGCTCCCTTGCCCGCGTTCGCTTTTAGCAGTCAGAACCTCGTCAGGCTATTACTAGCTGCTCGTACGGAATGGTCAAAACCTTATTTAATAAGAAATAAAGGACGAAGTTTGTGCAAGCGAGCCTTTCGCCTTTATTGTTACTTTTTTCGGAGAGGGGAGGGCGGCAAGGGCGTAGGGTTGTCGCGCCTGGGTGCCCTTCCCCATCTGGGACTCAGTGCCTCGGTGTAGTCGTGCACTGCAGTATAATTTTGGCCAGTTGGTTTCCTTTAACGTGAACACATTATATCGGACAAATAACGGGCGTCAACACTTTGTGGGAGGTGGCCGCGAAGAGGTAGCCAGCCGGAGCCGCAGTTCATTTATGGCCGATTTACGCTCGAGCAGCCCATCGCCGCAAGCCGCACCGCATGTGGGCGGTTCGTGAAAAGCGGGCGGTTGTCGCGGTCGGTCACAAAATTGCATTTATGGTGAAACCGCATGGAGCGGCGCTAAAACCGCTTAAACTTCGCAAAGTACTGCCACGCTTTGAAGCATGCCGGCTCCTGCTCGCACGCTCTGGCGTAGGCCGACGCCGCGTCGCTATTGGCCTAATAGCATCACGTGGGCCCTCGCGCCATGCATTAAAACTTCTTTCTGGGCGAGTTGGCGCATGCTTGACATAAATGGCGCCATGCATCAGCGCCATTTTTGCTCGAGAAGCATCTACGGAGTGGCGAGGAGCGCATGTTGGCGCTGTTGCTGCGCTCGAGCAGCGTAGCCGGCGTCAGGGTCGAGGAGGGAGCGTGAAAGAGTGGAAACGAGGAGGAGAGCGTCGCTACTTTACGAACTTTAAGGGGCTTTAACGGCTCGCATGTGCCCTCTGGTTGTCCAAACAGGTAAACAGCGACTGGCAACGTGCAACAGCGAGTTGGCAGCGTCGTGTGCTAGGTAGCCGCAAAATTTCACACCGTGCCAGGATTTCTTTATTACGTTTGATTTCTCATTAGTTATATTTTATTAGTTAGCTCGAGCGGATCGCATGCGCCGCCATCCGCACTCCTATTTGGGGACGCCACGTCTTTTGAAAGCTGGCAACCGTTCGGCTGTGCGCAGAGCTAGGGCGCTATTCTCGACACGCATGGCGGCTGCACGGCCGCCATTATCCGCCATGTTGACTCTCTGATTGGCTGTGGAGAGCTCACGTGTTTTGAAATTTGTTCTGGGAAACGGAAGTTTTGGAAAATGTAATTTTGCGTTTTCATGAAGATGATGAAACGTGACGTGGAGCTGCAAATTTTATCGACTAAGAATTTTTTTGGTCCGTGGCACCTATATTGCGACGTTAGCGCTTCAAAAAGAGAGTGAGTGGCAGCGTACAGAGGCCAGTGCAATGCATCTGTAATTTCGCGAATATGTGGTAGGGATCCAAGATATGCGCCATGCCGGCTTGCTGAATGGCTGAAGGGATATGCTGTGGTTAGCGTCAGTGGCGTAGCTAGATCGTCTGGCACCCGGGGCCCATAGGTCTTCTTTCACCCCCCCCCCCACCCCACTGATGTAGTCGAGGAAGGCGAGGATATGGACAATTTCCGGGTTTCAGCACCAGTACAGCCGCCTTGGGTACCGCGCACGTTCCCCGGGTCCCCCTCTTCTTCGCTTTCTTTCCCAGAGATCGCGACGTTTTTCCTGCGCCAAATAACACAGGGTGCTGCACTGATAACGTGTGATAAGCCCATGTGCACATCTTCTGTCAGACTGTAAAGCTTGGCAGCCAATACAAATGCGGCATCGTTGAAAACATGACTCACGTCACAAGTAACAAAAAATATCTTTATAATAAAGTTTTAATTAGCAATTTTAGCGGCAATATTGCATTTGCAAAATTGAAGCCCGACATTTATATCTTGCCCAACAACATCTTCACAAAAATCGTCGTAGGTACTATGGCAATGAGTATTTTGTCTGTGGGCAGCCCTGAACGAAAACGAAAATTAAATTGTTTGTCAGTGACGCTGATCTCCCCATCCTATTAGAAAACGCTACCTGCCTCCCCGCTGTGCGGGCGCCAATGCTATGACAATTACGAGTTCTCTTCATTCTGATCAATAAATCCTTGTTTTCATTTGCTGCTATACGGACACACGTGATTATCCGAGCTGCGGTACCACCGCAAGATTGGGAACAGAATAGAGCACGCTTCGCGTCGATTCTTGGCGTCACCATAAAAAAAAAAAAAAAAAGGGCCGCGATGAAGCCCGTGCCAGCCAAAGCTTGCACTACTGTTGGTCTGCACTCGCAATGGAGAGGATTAAGGGATCAGCGTCACTGGTCCACTATTTCATATTTCTTTCGCTACTGCCATATACTGGGCGCCGCCCGCAGTGCCAAAGTACTGCAGGTTGTAGCACCCAAAACGATTTTGTTTAAGAAGTTTTTGTTGAGTTAATAATATGACTTTGAGTCCTCAATTCTCGAATTGAAGTGCTTCCTCTAGAAGTACTAATTACGGGACTATTAAGGATATGGTTATTACTTATCTGCCATATTTTTCGCGCTACCGAGTTCCAAGCAATCACAAAAAGCATAACTTCAGAGAATCTCGATCGGGAAATATCCTTACAAAATTCACCTTTTTTTAAATAAAATTCTGTGCAGCTGATACAGACACTGTACTTGTGACATGAAGCCACACAACAACAACAGTTTTCTGAAACTTTCGAGGGTAAGAAGGAAAGCGTAAAACATAACGGCAGGTTTCGCAGCGGCTTCTAGGAGCGAGCGGGCGAGGGGAAGTAAAAGCGAGCCGGACATCGCGGCGGGCCCGCGACTACAGCCTGTCGAGCCATACGCCGCCAAACTCTTCGGCCAAACCGAGTCTGAAGACGATCCAGAGAATCCCATTCGCGGCTTTTGACGGCCCCACTTATGCAACGTCGCTCTCAACGAACGCTTCGCCGTAAACGCGAGCGCCGGGCGGGCTGGTTGAACGCCCTCTTGCTGCTGTCTTTGTTCGTCTTCG
The DNA here is from genome assembly GCF_050947875.1 of Dermacentor variabilis. Classification (NCBI taxonomy): domain Eukaryota; kingdom Metazoa; phylum Arthropoda; class Arachnida; order Ixodida; family Ixodidae; genus Dermacentor; species Dermacentor variabilis. The sequence goes on along the minus strand of NC_134571.1, from coordinate 232,131,648 downwards.
CTGCGCGTTCTGAACCGAAGAGGGTCCCAAGAGCCCCAACGCCTTAAGTATAAACCCCCATGAAAGCGATCCTGCACGCGACAGAGACAAGCGACGCGATGGAGATGGCTTGTCGCGTTCGCTCGTCGCCTACAAGTTGTACCCCATGCGAGCGATGACTTCGAGCGATGTCTCCCCAGTGTTGCCGGTATGAGGGCAGCAATATAAGCGCCGAAACTAGCGTGACGTGTGCTTAATTAACTTAAGTTGATAAGTTTTAGTGTAAAAAGCAGCATAAATTATTTCTGAAAGTCTTGCAGTAGGTTCTTATCCTTGCACGTATAAAAATTCAATCGTTTGCTCGTTCCGTGCGACAATCGGAAGTACTTGAGTTATGTACATCCAGTTCCGGCTTCGCGCCATTGGCTAGTCGCTCATAGCACTTCCGGGCGACGAGTGACGAATTATAGATTTGCAGAACCCAGCGATCGCGCGACAAGACCGAGCGATCTGTTCACGCGACGGCCCGATCCGTCGCTCGAAGCCGTCGCTCGTCGCTGTCGCGCACAAAATCGCGCTCATGGTGTTTAGCCTTTACAACGCCTCACTGTATGTTTAGCGACTCCTGTTCCCAGCATGAACGCACAGCACGAGCGCACCCTACATGAAACGTTCCGCTAAGGCGATAGTTTAGCGACCGCTTTGCGAATTCAATTTTTTAGCCCGCACATTCGTGCAATTATTTCGTGGGGTGTTGATAGAGCTGCAGCCGACATTTCTGTGGCGCAACGCATCGGGTGCATGAGCTCGGGCTACTGGATACCGGAACATTCTTTGCAATTTGCGCCCAGTCAAGCCAGCGGAAAGAGGGGCGTCTTCAGGCGTATATGACACCCCCCCTCCCCCTCCACTGGCCCCTTGCACCCGGGGCCCACGGCCCCCCGGCCCCCCCTGTTGCTACGCCACTGGTTAGCGTCACAGGAAGGGCCGTTTCGTAAACATCAGTTTGACGTTGCGTGACGTTGCGATGGGTCGCCATTGAAGACATTTTTCGCCATAATTTGGGGTGCGACGAGCCGCGCGAATTATGGTAATGAGCAGCCATATACAACGGCGGCCGAGAGGAATGCTTATCGGCACGTTTGTCCCGTCGTTTGGCGCCATGAAAATCTTTTGTTCATAACGCGTGCTCATAGTATTTGCATCGCTCTCGGGTGGTGTTGGCATTTGTGTTTTGGGCCAACTTTTTTTTTAAAGAAAGCGATTATACGAAATAATATTGGTAGAACATAGCAAACTTTCTGCAACGTAATCCACTTTTCACTGCTGCGTTTGTATTGTAATCAAGATTGATGCCTTTTTTGCACAAACGAAAGTTATGACAACGGCGTCTTTCTATGTAATTTATAAAAACGAATGTACGCAAGGCGGCGCCTTCAAATCTCCTCCTGCTGTGCGAGTAACCAGCGAACTGAACAAGAGATGGCAATACCGGCGCTTGCGTCGCGATAGCGGATATCTCTGGCGTGCGCGACGCTGTCGGTGATATTCGGCCGTTTCTCAGCCAGCCGAGTCGGGCTGAGTCACTTGCGTTTCACGAGATAGCGATAACGTGCCCTGGAACGTATGCTGATCACCACTGGTCGGTCGCGTACGTTGCCTCGAGGTAGAAACCAAGCGCGTTGGCACCAACGTACGATGACTCGTTCCGTTTTCCGGGTACACGCATCCTAGCTAATGAAGCAGACGACGGCTTGTACGCCGCAGACGACGGAAGCGAGAAGCCGTTTCGACGGAATAATCGCACGCTTTGAGCTAGCTGCTCTATTTTTACTGAGGAAGAAAACTGCTTTGCTTTATCAAGAACGTTATGTTAGGTGCCTCCATTTCAGTTTCTTAGGCAAAACGTCAATTTTGCGTTACGTTACGAAAGCAAAACGGGGCTATCGGCGCCATTTTGAACGCGTCGCGTCTACGTGACGCTTCGAAGAAAATGGCGCAATGTCCAGAATAGCGCCCCTAGAGTAGAGTGTCATAAAAGACGGTGGAGGGGGGGGGGGAGTGGGACGAGCGGCTGGGGCGGCGCATGCTTTGCTGTGAGGCGCGCGACGACGCAAAATACTATGGCGGCGCGGCGATCAAACTAAATAGGGCCGCATCAAGGTCCTGCCGTTGGGAACTGCTGGCGATTCTGCTCGGCGGGACCGTTCGTACTGCTTCGCGCGCTACTGCTTGCGATCAGACCGCCTAAATGGTGCTTATAATCGGATGTGACATGTGTTTATGCCTTAGGAATAGATGCCTTTCTCTCGTTTCTTTATTTCATTTTATTGATTTTCAATGCTGCTCGGTGCCTGCGCGTGTATTGCGGCCGCAGAGTCGCCTTTCATTCTAGTATGTTATTGCACGGTTCCCTCTGGAGAACAAATATTTTTTTGTTCTTCAAGCAGTATGTATGCCTCGTATGTATTCTTGCGCATATAGTTTTTCATCAGTAGGTCTTGCGAAGCGCAGCCAGAAAAAAATATATGTAAACGCCCTGCTTGCCGCTTCAAACAAATAAAACACATCGGCCCCATCCGGCGCCCTGTACTCTAATTTCCGGGAAGTGCTCTGATAGAAAACAAAAGAACCTGCAGTCCAGCATACCATTCGTGTTTCTGTAATCCTCGCGTAACAGAACGCGGAGTAATTGGCGCGGGTTTTTTTTTAATGCGGACGGCACTCGGGAGCCGAAAACAGTTTTGGGTAGCAATGATATATGTTAATCTTTGGTCCGTAAGCCACGTCTTCTGGGCAGAACACTTGTTTCCGTGCTCTGTGAATTTTTGGTGAAATCTTCGCCGTTCGAGGTGCGTCGCCTCCCCGTCTTGCGGCCATGGACGCGGAGCATGCAAGGGGGCCGCCTGGCCAGAAGTCATCACGGCCGTCAACCGGAAGGAAGCGAGTCGGCTCTCCCAGTGACACCGAAGACAGCGAGCTGTACTGTATGTCGGAAGCCGACTCATCCGACGACAGCTTTATACCCGTCCGGAGTAAGAGGGCGAAGAGAAAGATCGTCAACAGAGCGCCGTCAACTCTTGCGAGTACAACGACTGCGAAGTCAAGGCCTGCGCGCTGGCCACACGTCATCATCTTTATGCCGGAAGAGTCCTCAAGCACCCTATTATTGCTGAACGGGCCAGCCCTATCCATTTTTCTGGAATGTGCGGTGCCGGATCAAATTAAAGACATCAGAATAAATCCACGCAAGAATATACTCGCCATAGACGTGTACAATGCGAGTGCGCTTGGAAAACATAAATAAAGTCAGGGAGCTAGGCAGAATCAAAATGCGCCTTTTTATCCCGATCGACGATACATCCATAGCTGGTGTAATTTCCGACATTGACATCGCCATTCCCAATGATAACCTACCTAGCTTCATGAAGATGGCAAGCGAGGGCATGGTCATTACGCAAGTGCGAAGCCTTGGGAAAACGCGCTGCGTAAAAGTAATTTTCAAGGGGGATTGCATACCATCCCACGTTAAAGTCAGACGACATTCGGTTCGACCATTCATCCAGAAGCGGCTTCAATGCCATCAGCGCTTCAGGCTAGGACGCGTCAAGGGCGTGTGTACCATCTCGCTACTGTGTCTCCGTTGCGCTGAACCTCATACAGAAGAGACCTGCGGTGCCTTGGTTCTGAAGTGCGCCAACTGTAGCGGCCCTCAAGCGTCCTCGTCGAAAGACTGTCCCCGCATCAAGAAGGCAAATACTTTCTGTATCGCCTTCGGACATCGACAAACACAAGTAGAGCACGCAAAGTAACATTTAACGTCAACCCACCGCTCTCGTATTAGACAGCTTAAGAACTCAAAACTTCGCCGTAAATGTCAGCAACAATTATTGTCGATTGACGCAAACTGCACAGAAAAGTGCACTTACATATTTTCTTACAGTGCGAGGGATCCGCCTAACTCTTTTTCATCCATCTTGAACCAAGAATCCATAGAGGTCATCTTCCCAATGTTACTTAAATTCGACCGCAAGACTGCCACTGGTTGTGACACAAGTCAGGCATGTAAGCTTGCTAGTGCGTGAATAATTGTAACTTGTGTTACGCCTTTTCTGCCCTTTAGAGCTGATACACAGTCTGCAGCGCGCACAAGACCCCACTGCGGCTATACCTCCCTAATACGGCCTACTTGAGCTTTCTTGTTATCCAAACGGGTTCCTAAGTCATGACATATTTCAAATAAATGCGCTCTACATAAAAATTCTATTAGAGAACTGCTTTTTAGCAGTGAAAACGCAGACTGAAATTATAATAAATAATTTAAGCGCTAGCACGTGGTATCTATTACTGCCTACCAGATGTCGCGCCATTTCAGTCTTTCGCCACTTCCTTATTGCGTCCAGGCTGTGTGTGTATTCAGGCTATGGGCAGTGACGTGGAAAATGAAGTTCGCAAGAAGATCGCAAGATGCAGAACCTATGTTGTCGCAGATGACGTCATCGCGTATGAGGAGACCTGCTGAGGCATAGTGCGCGCCTCAGTACTCCCTCAAAAATTTCATAATTGCAAACAGAAGAGAACGACGACAGTAAAACTTAGACCTTCTTTTGTTTCCTGCAAATTGAAATCAGTGCTTTTTGGTCGTTGTGCATGGGAAGAAAGCGAGGCGCTGATGTGTCGTGCAAATACCGGAACAGGTCGATTGCAAACGTCGTGAAGGAGACAAGAACGACAAGGGACTTTCGCGCTTTCGAGACATGCACTCGGGGTGACGGAGAATCGAACAGGCGCAAGCGAGCTGCAGTATTTGTTTCACGTTCGTTTTTAGGATTCATCAAGTGAGAGAACAAGAAAAAAAAGGGCCTCTCGTAGACTGAGAGGCGCAAGCGGTTCAGAACAGACCACCATCTCACTCGCCTTTGTTACTATTAGTTTATTTACACTGCTTCTGTAGCTGCCACAACGCATCCGGTAAAAACACGTGCAGGACGTCAATATGAACACTATGTAGATACACTAGATATGCGCAGATTTTACGACCAAAGGAGTTCAAACCCAGCAAGATTACAAAATCCAGCCATAGAAAAAAAGTCATTATTCACAACAACTGTGAATTGGCTAGGCATGTATTGTCTTCTCTCTGCTGTCCACTCTGTTTCACTTTATTCTTAAAGGGCAACTCCGGCGATTTTTTGATGTCGAGGGATCAAGATGAAATTTGCTGGGCACGTTCCTCTGTACACTTCCGTCATGTCCTCAAAAAAGTAGGTTTGGGGGCTGCGCAGATACCTCGCAAATGAATGTAATTAATTGCCTCGAACACCCTACCTTGCCTCCTCCTCAGTTACATTGTGTATGATGTCCGGAGTGTTCCACGTAGAGCATGCCGGGATCATACAGACGACAGCGACGAGAGCGTTGAGCAGTCAACGATCGTGAGCATGGCGTGAGATGTCGCGAGATGTTGCGTTTCCTGCAGATGTGCAAGCGATGGGAGGCAAGTGCTGATGCGTTGTTGGCTGCGCGGACTTTGCCCCCCCGCACACACAGTTTGAGTAGATGCTGATCGCGTTCAGCCGAGGTTAAGCCTATATGTCACAGTCCCGTAGTTCATGCGTCTGCTGCGGGCGAACCTGACCGACTGACCTTAAGATAATTAAGCCATCAGGAGGACGCAAATTCCTTCTGTGGTTCAGTTTTTGCCACACGGCTTTGAAACAAACGATTCCTCACTTCCTACACATAAATCGAGAAGCGACTACGTGAAGCGGTATCGACATCGGCGTGTCGCGTTCCGGACGGCAAGCTGCCCGCCGCACTCACTGGAATGTCCCTAAATTAAATACGACTGCGAACGCGCGTGTATTTTTACGTATTGTCATGCAGACTCATTATTCCGAGGTGCACTGTTTGCCTCGTATGCCAAACTGGCAGCAAGCGCAGGCCCCTCGATACAGCAGCGTGATTAACCGCCTCATTCAGCTGCTAACGGTGTCAATACTGGCATCGGCGTTTCCTAGAATAAACTTCGCGTTCTCTATATGAACGATCATGCGCCCAAAGTCCTCATTTATGTCCATTTTACGGAACAGATTGTGCGCATGAAGAGAACACGAAGAATGATACGTAGGCAGCATAACAACGCTACCGTAGTGCGGTCGCCAGCTCGCTGTTTTCGAAGGTGTGGGGTCGCTCATATCAGCGCGATTCAGAGTGATGCAACGGTGCTTAAATGCGCGAAATCTGCCTATTTTGATATGTTCAGACAATAATTGAAGTCACCGATGAGCGGCAAGCATTATACCTTAAGCGAACGACGAGTGGCCGCTGTACCTGCGGATGTAAACAAATGCACTTTTCGGTACTTCGGACTGTCAGCGGCGTTCTTGTGGCATACAAATGCGGAAAGTCGTGCTCCACGTCTTACAGTGAGCACGCGAAGCGCTTCCATGAGAAGGGGTAAAACACTTAAGACAGCAAGCAGCACGTATAAAATTAGTGATTAGGGCTATCCATGGACTTCGTGTTGCAGCACGATATGTAGCACATGGGCGCTGGCTCTCGTGGTGCCGGCTCGAGGGCTAACGGCGATTCGTGGCTATTGAATTCGTCAGAATCAAACCTGTCAATATTTGACAAATCCGAAGAGCTGGTGCAGCTGACATTGTCACCCGGAGGTCTGGCGCTGTCGCGATTCAGCCGAGCATCTACTCTTCGCTGCCAGCAGGCGAGACCGGCATGCCTTGCCCGCCTTTCCCAGTAGGGACACTCGTGACGTCACACGAATAGGTTCGCTCGGCTGCTTCGTCAGGTATCGGTTTTATTTTCGTAGTTTTTGTCTATTAAAAATTTTCTTCGAATTTTCATAGCATTTCTTCTATCAGACGTGTGACAGGGGTGTCTCGGGAACTAAAGCATTCCATTATCTTGACATGGTCGAAAAATCGCCGGAGTTGCACTTTAACTAACTCGCTCAGCGTCCAGCCATTAGCAGCACAAGAGTTGGATTGCCTTCTTGTTAAGCATGTACACAATGATACGTAAACATACATTGGCGACATTCTGAAAGCAATGTATAGCACTTTTGGGTCATTTATTTATTTATTTTACATTGTAATGCCACAGATCATGGCACAAGTAGCGCGGGTCATGCAAAAATACGCAGTAACAAGATAAGCCAACAAACAAAGAGTTGGAAAGCCATTCAACCTCCAGTTGGAGTCGACGATAGACAATGTCGTCCTGCTCCAGTTGGTGCTGAGATAGGAGCCGAGTCGCTGCGAAGCGCACTTTATCGCGTGGCGCTTCGCATGAGTGGAGGAGCGTTGGACTGAAATTTTTATTCAATTGTGGGGGAACTCCAGGCGCATTTCCACCGGCGGCGCCGCCGTGAGGATCCGTATGAAGTCCACGTGCGAAAACATCGTGGCCGAGCACCGTGTGCGTGAGTGAAACCTTGCGAGGGTGAGCCGACGATGGTGGCTCGCTAGGGACGATGGCGGTGACGAAGCGCAGCGTTTTCTATCGCGTGCAAGGCACCGGGAGCCAAGGGCCTTGGGGCGGTGGCTGCGTATGGCGCGGGTCGTGCATTGAAAGCGATCTGCGATGGGGTGCGCCGAGTGCCGATAGCTTCCTGCACGCTGTGTTGTCAACGCTTAGGTCGCCCTGAAGCGAGAGGCAGCACGAAGGTCAAATTCCTCGCTGCTACTGCCACGCCTCCTCACGCGAGTGTTTTAACATCGAGTGTGCACCGTCATCGAGTAAGATGTGTTCATATTTGGTTGTACGTGCGTGACACCAGGTTTCTTCATTTTAGTTAGTAAGCGAATATTTCCAAGCTTATGCGACTGGTAAAGCTGCTATCCTTGCTTTGTATAGCCACCTAATAATTTCCCATCACATTCGACGCTGCGCCTTTCGCTGAGACTACGACTACGACGACTCAAAACTACGATCTCATTATAATGCATGCCTTGAGGGCGGGGCATCGTAGCCAGACACACTTGTATGTTGCTACAGTTCGTAAACTGCAATATGTGCCGTAAAGCATTTAATAAAAAAGGTAATTAGGCAATCTTTTTTTCATTAGTTGAGCATGTGTTTCGATTTCTGCTGATACTAATGTCCGTCTCTACGAATAAAACAGCTCAAGGACCAGAATTATTCTATCTGCTACAGGTGATTTATCAACTTGGGAAAACGTGAACATTAAGAAAGAAGCACGAGAACAAGTTAACGACCGTGCAGACAGCGATGAAAGCCAAAATGTTAGGCGTAACGTTAAGAGACAGCAAGATAGCAGTGTGGATCAGAGAGCGAACGTGAACAGTCTAGTTGACAATAGGAACAAAAAATGAAGCTGAGCAGGCCATGTGATGCGTAGGGCAGATAAGCAGTGGGTAATTAGACTTATAGAGCCAAGGGAAGTGAAGCCCATTCGAGCACATCAGGAAATTAGGTTGGGTGATGAAATTAGGAAATTTACTGGCGCTAGTTGGAATCAGCGGACATAACACAAGAGTAAGTAGAGATCGTTGAGAGAGACCTTCGTCCTGCTGTCGACTTCAAAATAGGTTGCTGCTGTCGCTGCTGCTAATGATGATGATTTCGCACTTTATTCTGCTAATTCGTAACTTTTCTATAGAGCTAACATTAAGCGCCAACGAAGAACCTTAGCTCGGTAGCTCCTATATAAATGCCTGGGTACGGAGAGATTGCATTATTTGGCAACCACTGCACCAAATTTGATGAGGTTTCTAGCATATTAAAAAAGAAAACAGAAACCTAGGTCTGCGAAGCGTATTTTTTGCGTGGTTGACAAATTTATAATAAAACTTGTTGAATATGGCAAAAAAGGAAAACCTCAAGTATAAAGTTTACAGCTTTGTGATGAAGCAATAAGAAAAAATATAACAACACTGTAAAAAGAACCTAATAACACATCTCAAGCTGAAAAATTTGACGTGTTGTTCAGCGACCTAAATTAAATCGCTAATTTCTGAGTAGGACTTTTGATAAACTTTTCTAAGCCCTCAAACACATTCAAGGAAGCTATGACCTTCAATCTACCTTTTGTCCACTTCAGATGCTTTAACACATCCACTTTCAGCAATTATGATGTTTCTTTTTGAATCAGACTTACAAATTTGTAAACGTCGCGCTTCTGTTTTTTTACCCTTCCAATTTTCGGAAATAGAAAGCAAGGCCTCAAGTTTTGAATCATAATATTGCTTCTACAATTTCACTTTCTTTCTCAGATGCTTAATTGAAAGTCAGGCAGTGGTTGTCCCATAGTAAATGTCATCATCATCAGCCTGGTTACGCCCACTGCAGGGCAAAGGCCTCTCCCATAGTTCTCCAACTACCCCGGTCATGTACTAATTGTGGCCATGTTGTTCCTGCAGCATTCTTAATCTCATCCACCCACCTAACTTTCTGCCGCCCCCTGCTGTGCTTCCCTTCCCTTGGAATCCAGTCCGTAACCCTTAATGACCATCGGTTATCTTCCCTCCTCATTACATGTCCTGCCCATGCCCTTTCTTTTTCTTGATCTCAACTAAGATGTCATCAACTTCATCATTCTTCTTTCGATAGCTCATTGCGTTGTCCTCAATTTAAGTAGAACCCTTTTGGTAAGCCTCCAGGTTTCTGCCCGTACGTGAGTACTGGTAAGACACAGCTGTTATACACTTTTCTCTTGAGGGATAATGGCAACATGCTGTTCATGATCAGAGAATGCCTGCCAAACGCGCCCCAGCCCATTCTTATTTTTCTGGTTATTTCAGTCTCATGATCCGGATCCGCGGTCACTACCTGTCCTAAGTAGATGTATTCCCTTACCACTTCCAGTGTCTCGCTACCTATCGTAAACTCCTGTTCTTCCGAGACTGTCAAACATTACTTTAGTTGTCTGCAGATTAATTTTCAGACCCACACTCCTGCTTTGCATCTCCAGGTCCGTGAGCATGTATTGTAATTGGTCCCCTCAGTTACTAAGCAAGGCAATATCATCAGCGAATCGCAAGTTACGAAGGTATTCTCCATTAACTCTTATCCCCAAAAGTTCCCAATTCAGGTCTCTGAATACCTCCTGTAAACACGCTGTGAGCAGCATTGGAGAGATCGTATCTCCCTGCCTGACGCCTTTCTTTATTGGGATTTTCTTGCTTTCTTTATGGAGGACTACGGTGGCTGTGGAGCCACAATAGATATCTTTCAGTATTTTTACATACGGCTCGTCTACACCCTGATTCCATAATGCCTCCATAACTGCTGAGGTTTCGACTGAATCAAGCGCTTTTTCGCAATCAATGGCAACTATGTATTAAGGTTGCTTATATTCCGCGCATTTCTCTATCACCTGATTGATAGTGTGAATATGGTCTATTGTTGAGTAGCCTTTAGGAATCCTGCCTGGTCCTTTGGTTGATAGAAGTCTAAGGTGTTTCAGATTCTGTTTCCGATTACCTTAGTAAATACATTGTAGGCAACGGAGAGTAAGTTGATCGGTCTATAATTTTTCATGTCTTTGGTGTACCCTTTCTTATGCATTAGGATTATGTTAGCGTTCTTCCAAGATACCAGTACGCTCAAAGTCTTGAGGCATTGCGTATAGAGGATGGCCAGTTTTTCTAGAACAATCTGCCCACCATCCTCAAACAAATCTGCTGTTACCTGAACCTCCCCAGCTGCCTTCCCCTTTTGCATAGCTCCCAAGGCTTTCTTAACTTCTTCCAGTTTTACTTGTGGGATTTCAAATTCCTCTAGATTATTCTCTATTCCATTGTCGTCGTGCGTGCCACTGGTACTGTATAAATCTCTATAGAACTCCTCAGCCACTTCAACGATATCATCCATATTGGTAATGATATTGCCGGCTTTGTCTCTTAACGCATACATCTGATCCTTGCCTATTCCTAGTTTCTTTTTCACTGCTTTTAGGCTTCCTCCGTTCCTGAGAGCATGTTCAATTCTATCCATATTATACTGCCTTATGTCAGCTGTCTTACGCTTGTTGATTAACTTCGAAAGTTCTGCCAGTTCTTAGTTAAAGCAGAATACCTGTTCTGTAGCTTCATCCGGAATTCCTCTATTTTCCCTTTCACCACTAACTGATTGATCGGCTTCTTATGTACCAGGTCTTTCCTTTCCCCCCTCAAGTCTAGGTTAATTCGAGTTCTTACCATCCTATGGTCGCTGCAGCGCACCTCGCCGAGCACCTCCACATCTTGTAGGATGCCAGGGTTAGAGCAGTGTATGAAGTCTATTTCATTTCTAGTCACGCCATTCGGGCTCCTCCACGTCCACTTTCGACTATCCCGCTTGCGGAAGAAAGTATTCATTGCCCGCGTAATATTCTGTTCCGCAAACACTACTAATAACTCTCCCCTGCTATTCCTAGTGCCTATGCCATATTCCCCCACTGACGTGTCTCAAGCCTGCTTCTTGCCTACCCTGGCATTGAAGTCGCCCATCAGTATAGCGTATTTTGTTTTGACTTTACCCATCCACGTCTTCATACAAGCTTTCGACGCCCTGGTTATCATGACATGATATAGGGGCGTGCGAACTTCAATTCGTGCCTCTTAATAGGTTGCACAAGACCTGCTACCCGGTTGTTTGCTATAGAATTTCTGTATGGTACCAGCTATATCCTTATTGATCAGGAATCCGACTCCTAGTTCTCGTCTCTCCGCTCAGCCTCGGTAGCTAAGGACATGCCCGCTTATAAGCACTGGATATGCTTCTCTCGTCTTCCTTACTTCACTGAGCCCTATTATATCCCATTTACTGCCATCCAACTCCTCCAATAGCACTGCTAGACTCGCCTCACTAGATAAGGTTCTAGCGTTAAACGTTGCCAGGTTCAGATTCCAATGGCGGCCTGTCCGGATCCAGGGATTCTTAGCACCATCTGCTGCGTCAGAGGTCTGACCGCCGCCGTGGTCAGTTGCTTCTCAGCTGCTGGGCGACGGGGTTTTTTTGTTGTCTTTATATAGGAGGTTGTGGCCAAGTACTGCACCAGGCTGGCCAATGCTGAGGAAGTGCGTTACCGGTTCTGGTCACCGGGATCAGGCCGCACTCCAGGACTGTTTATGCAATTTTATCAACACGCGGATTTTTTTTTAATCTGGTGGAAAATTGCGTAGCACCGGGATTCGAAACATGGTCCTCTTGCACGAGAGGCGGATGCTCTACCTCTACGCCACCGCTACACGTCTACGCCACCACTTCACGAATTACCGCATGTCAGAAAGAGCGAAAGAAAAAAATGAACACGACTAAACAGGAGACAGGGGGCGCTAAGCTTCAAACTGATTTATTTTGTGACATCTCTGAACGGCATTGTATTCCGTGGAAGCAACAGTACACGCGTAAAGGCCAGAATAGATGGAGCGAACTTTCACGACGAAGCTCGGGCGGCAGAAAATCTGCCACGGCGCGACGCCGTATGTTCGTCGGGCTGCGCTACATGGAGCGAAGACACGGCCGCCGCCGCCGGCGAGTCGCGGCGTTGTTATCAGTGTGGCCAGACGAGGCAAATGCGCTGTAGTGAAACACATGACACAAAAAAATTTTTAACGACAACTATTATCGCTTTTCAATTGCGGAACACTCTAAAAACGCGTAAAATTTTGTTTAGAAATTATTTGTAGTGTTTTTTATGTGTTTGAAACATTCTTGTGTCGATGTAGTATAAGGAAAGCGGCGATGCTATGCGTTGTGGCAACACTGGGCGTGTAAACAACTTTCGGCTCCTCAAACTCCGCGGCTCTGGTCTGTGGCTCAACGCGCGCGCGGCCGAAGCAAGCAGACCCGGAAGTAGCGCACGTGAGCTTGTCTAACCATGGCTGTTACTAACTTGTCGTTAAATTCCAGCCGCGCCGCTTTGGATGCCATTAATGAGAAAAGCGGGAGACCGGCGTGAACGATAGAGCGTGATCGGGATACAGGGACAAGCGAGGAAGCCTAGTCGGAAGTCGGGGCGGATAGTGAGACCTCATTGGCTCGCTTTGGGGCGCCGCTCGTTTGCTGCTTCCGGTATCGTCGAGGCCCGACGAACTTTTCTGCGCCAGCTAGATCGGCGGCGAACGACGTTTGCTCCGCCGCCGCGCGTCGCGCGTACACCGCCGGGCGTCGAACGCCGACTATTCGTCGCATATTCGTTCCATGTATTCTGGCCTTAATTGATTGCAACACTTAGTGGCAAGCCATGAAACGTCGATTGTTTACAAGATAAATCTAGAGACGCCGTACTTCGACGTACATGTATCTGTCCAAGTCTTGCTATGGCTTCAGCTTCCTTTATTTCACGTGTAAGCTGACATTCCATGTACTCCTTACTGCGCTTTGACTGTGAACGAAGGTCGTCTGAGCGCTTGCACACATTGGTATTTCGGGCTGCTGCCGTTGCATAAATCCTACGTAACAAGTGGCAGGCCAGGTCACAATTGTTGGGCGAGTAGGTGTCCCATAATGCTTTCACGAATTAGCGCATGTCAAAAACAGCGATCAAAAAAAGCGTACATGACCAAACAGGAGACAGGTGGCGCTAAGCTTCAAACCGATTTGTGTTGTGACTCCTCTGAAAGCCTATGTACTCCGTGGAAGCAACAGTACACGTGTAACTGATTGTAACTCTTAGCGGCAAGCCAAGAAACGTCGACTGTTTACACGATAAAGCTACAGACAGCGTACTTCGACATATCTGTCCAAATCTTGCTATGGCTTCAGCTTCTTTTATTTTACGTGTAAGCTGAATTTCCTGTTGTCTTTTCACTGGCAAAACTAAGGATGCGTTTCGTGCCCTTGTATACACCTTCCTAGATTAAGCAACTGTGAGAGCATATTCATCCTTGATAAATATGGGAAGCTTCTTCTTTGTCTCCATGCTCACAGTAGGAAGTAGTGTGCAGCTCTTGGAAAGCTGTCCAGCTCGATCGCAGCGGAACCAAACTCGGACGTCGTGCGCTTGAGCTTGCTCGCCAACTTCAGCGAACGCTTTACCCGAGAGATCCCGTACGTAGCTGGGTACGGAAAAACAGATTTGTTCAGTGTCTACTGCCAGAACTCGAGGAGGTCTATTTCATTTAAAAAGAAGTATTAGAATATAGCCACACTAGAGGCATATTTTATTAAGGCTAACAATTTTTACGTTTATATGAACGGTCGACTGAGGCCACCGTCGACGCGACCGTTGTCGCGTTGTCCCGCTGACCACGTTTGGCTGCGAAAACGGCCAAGTGCTCAATCGCCTCGCTGGCAATGCCTTGCTGGCGTTGTGCGCGTGGACAATTTAAGCTTACTGGCGTTCCTGTTGAGTGTGGAGGCTCTGGCCCGAGCAGCAGAAGTCAGGCGAACGTTACCTGATATTTGTCTCGTCACTAACTAACTTCTCGACTACCCATCGAGGTACATCGCCACTGGTGGCGCCTCTCATCTCGTTGCCAGGGCGCAGTTCCCCTGCAGAACACCGTCCCAGGAGCACAAGCATTGCCATCACTGTCACTGTTACGCCTTTCGGGTGAACCTGACACATTTTAAAGCAAGCACCTTCGAAATCGCTAAACAAGCATCAAATCGAGAACTACATAAACCGTTATGACTATTCTGTAAGCTGTTCATGTTCAGACATCTAAAGCGCACTAAATTTATATGTTAAACGCCCCTATGAAGTTTGTCACTAAATTGTGAGTGGGACTTTTAATAGTAGTTGAACATTGTTAAAATCTCTATGTACCTGGAAATACATACACCGTATTTGGTCATTTAAGATAATGTAGCAGCTAGAGAATTACAATATTTATTTTTAGTGCGCAGCTATGGATTTCTAAAGCTTGAGTTTCAATTTCCTGTAAGGTATCTGTATAGCGCAGCAAAACAAAGACACAAGAAGAAACTAAGACAAGCGCTCGTCTTCATGTTAGTTTCTTCTAGTGTCTTTGTTTTGTTGCGCTATACAGATACCTTTCAATGATGACCGACCAACAAGCCCATATCGCCACCCTGGTCGATTTCATGCCTCGCTGATAGTCTGCAATTTTCGTAAATACTATGACACCCTTCATGCTTCTGTGGGAGGCGGCGCGACGTGGTAGCCGTCGTAGCCACAGTTTACTGGCAGCCATGGTGCCGCGGGCCCTCTCCTCTTCCCCCCTCTCCACCATGGTCGGCTGCTAGCGATAGTTGCGGCCGCTGCTCTAAACATGTATCACGTTCCCCTACCTCCGAGATTTTAGCGGCGTAGGCAGGCACCCACGGTCCCTCGTCAAGCCATTGGTCGAGCGCGCGCCAACCTAGTAATTGTCACTTCCTCCGCATTGGCTCGGCAGCGAACGCCGTCTCTGCGCAACCTACATCGAACTAGACTGCACTAGAATATGGTTGAGTGGGGAATGAGCGGCTGGAGCACGCGACGGCGGACGGCGCATGCGCATTCGCGCTTGCGCTCCGCTTAACTGCTTAGCGGAGCGTAAACACGCTCAACTAAAACACTCTACTATGGCGGCGCGGCGATCGAACTGTATTAGCCCCGTGAACGAACTACAGGGGCGCTGCGAGTACCACTCGCGTGACGTCAGGGCCCGCACTCGCGCCTGTCGTCTGCTAGAGTTCTGGCATTGTCCGGGCGCTTTCTGCGGTGTTTTCGTTTGTTCGCCCTCGTTCTCTCTGCTTGTATACTTATGGTGGTCGTCTTAAATATATTTTGACGACGTCTTCCTTTGCGAACATTTATTCAAAGAGCTAATTTCTTAGACAACAATGCAGCTCTCAAAGGCAACGCTACAGTGCCAGCCGAAGGAGCGCAGACCAGCCCATTGCGGCTTTTTCATGCGCGGATGGACAATCGCAAAAACATAGCTTATAAGAATCCAGTTATGATACCATACCTGCCGCGGTGCAACAAGTATGTCCCAAACGCTGGCTCTATTATGACTTCTACAACAGTTACGTTGATTTTAATCCGCTAAAACAGGTTTGCTCACGACGAGTTGTCCAGTGTATAATATCGAATTTTTCTCATTTCTTCACAGAAACGCTCGGCAGTAACACGGGGAATTAACTAATAATTCTACAAGACCACTTGCTTCTTTAACTGCTTGTCAACATTAGGCGGTTCTTCACCTGTTTATATTAAGCGGCGGAAATTTGAAGTAAAGTTAATGAAGGCTTGCAGCTATTTGCATAATACAAATAGGAATGTACCAATATATATTTCCTTTTCCGTGCTACACGTTCAAATCACTTGAGAAATTTACTGGTGCTTGTTGCATGAGGGATATGCATGACGAATCTGTTTGGCGAACTGACACAGGCTGCTCGGCCCAATTTTTTAGTGGAATATGCCTGTTGGAGCGCATGGCTGCAGCCAGAGAGAAGTCGAAGCGTCAATAATTAGTAGTATGGGACATATTTAAGATATCAAAATTCCCCGGTGGAGGGTCAGAAATCAAATGAAAGGATATGCAAGGCTTGTGGTGGTTTCTTTATGAATGTTTGCGATTGTATTGGAGCAAACTTTATTTAGCCTGTCATTGGGCAAGGTTCTCTTTTATGTACCGACGAAGCGAATAGTTATCCGTTTGTATAATTAAAGAACGCTGGATCGAGACATGGTGAGGCAGATGGTGCTTGAATTTTCCTTTTCTAGGCAATCTAAGCTGCGCTGTAGTAGCTCGAGAATATTTTGGCCATTCCAGTTGGCACTGTAAAAAAATACTTTGTGGTTTCAATTCGAAGTTGTAGTGAACTGATGGGTTTCGCGAACATAGCGTGCCTCGCCATACCGACAGCCGATTGCTACCGTTAGGTGATCAGGGGTGTGCCATATTGTCGATAAAGGCTACTGAGGGCCACTATGAAATATTTCATCACTTTCAATTGATTGACTCTCGATCTTAACAACAAAACCTTTCTCTGAGGTGATTGCTACTATGGTGTTTGTGAATTAATTATGTAAATACTCTGCATGACGCGCCGTCGTGTTAGCAGCCACGAGCAATTCGCTTTTAAGGCCTGCTTCAGAGGGGGATGAAAGTAGCAGCAAACTTTTTCATAAGAAATGCGCACCTTTTTTTACGCATTAATGAATGGCCATATTTGAATAGAACAACACACCAGAGTAATAAGAATCATGATGACAGCTTCGCTGGGCAATGTCTTTCTAACATGGATAACATGCTGACGCCAATTACCAAGATTTTTCTTCCATGTAAAATGCAATGTCTCTCATAGCTAAACACTAAGGGAATGTGAAGTGTTTAGTGAGACATCATACACAACTTCGCGTGTTGAATTTTCAGACATTCCTTTTACGCAAAATTGATGGACAGACACGGCTCATATATCCATTGCAATGCCCGTTACATAGCTTGCGATATCCAGGCCGCAAATTTTATTGACTCACCCGCTTTAGGAGAAGGAACTGTGGTTCAGGCATGGCAGCAGAAAGAAGCCGACATATCCTTCAATAGTTAAGGCTCGAGCCACCCATGCTCCAAGCATACACGAAGGGGACGCGCGCGCGGCAGCTGAGCGAGCCGGAGCGAACGGCGTCCTGGCCGTGACGTCACTCGCGAGAGGGCGCCTCTCCTAATTCTCGCCGCGAATAGGGCCGCATCAAGGTCGCGCCACATGAAACTGCTGGCGATTCTGCTCGGTGGGGTCGTTCGCACTGCTTCGCGCGCTGCTGAATGCGATCAGACCGGCCAAATAGTGTTTATAATTGGATGTGAGATATATTTATGTCTTAAGAACAGATGCCTTTCTTTCTCTATTTCATTTTATTGATTTTTAATGCTGATCGGCGAATGCGCGTGCATTGCGGCCTCAGTGTCGGCTTTCATTCTACTATGTTACTGCACGGCTCCCTTTGGAGAACAAATATTTTTCTTGTTCTTCGAGCAGTATGTATCCCATCTGTACATTTTTGAGCATATAGTTTTTCATCAGTATGTCTTGCGAACGCAGCCGGGAAAAAAACATATGTAAACGGGGGTCAAACATATGTTTGACGCTTCAGACAGATAAAACATATTGCCCTCATCGGGCGCCCTGTAATCAGATTTACAAGAAGTACTCTGATAGAAAAAGAAAAAAAAACTGCAGTGCAACATGCCATTGACGTTTCCGTCTTCCTCGCGTAACAGAACGCGGAGTAATTGGCACGGTTCTTTCTTTTTTTTTTTTTTGCAGACGGCACTCGGGAGCCGAAAAGTGTTTCAGGTAGCGATTATATATGCTAATCATTGGCCTCTAAGCCGCGTAAAATTTTATGTTCAGTACATGCTGAACAACAACAAAAATTGGAGGACGCTTAAGCTTCGCCTGCAAGAGTGGAACGCGATAGCGTTCCCGTCGACCCGCCAAGAGAGGTGCAAGACAATGCGCTACGGCGCAGCGATCACTTACGAGGCGCCCCGGCGTCGGACTTTTCACCTACCAATCACGCGGTGAGCGTCGAGCAACGCAGCGTTGGGCGCGGCAACGAAGCGTACGCCTGAGCAAGCGGAACGAACCAAAGAACTCGGTGTCTCGGAGGGGGAAACGATGTACGCCAGCCAAACGTCGTGATCGGCACTGGCAGAGAGATAGACATATAGTGATCTAAAGAAAGGAAGGACGCTTGATTATGCAACCCGTGAGGGAGCATGGCGAAGCGTCGTCAGGGGGAGAGGGTGTCCGGGCCACGACGCGCCTCGCACTGGTCCCCGCACAGCCCCAATGCGCGCGTGGCCCGCCACCTGTCGGGGCAGCGCGGTACATTGAGAGGGGGGGGGTCTTCTGTGTTTGCCGCAAGATGGCTCTGCGTGTGCGGAAAGCGCAGAAGAAATGTAGCGGAAACGCCCTTCGCTACTCGTGTAACTGCGACTTCTGTAAGTTACATGGTCATAATTACCGATATACACCGTAGTATCATTTTCTACGGCTCGTTTCTAAGGCAACACCGCATTCACTAGAGGCGCTTTTGTACCGCTTTGAAGCGTCCAACTCGTGACTGAGGGGTAGGGTCTCTGTCTCACATTCCGGAGACCCTGGTTCGATTCCCACCCAGCTCATCTTGCAAGTTGTTTTTTATTCATGAAGTGTCTCCCGGGATTTATCGCTCACGGCCAACGCCGCCGACACCGACGACACCGGCTTTTCTGGGACACGAGCTCCTTAACGCTGTCACGTTAAAACTCAGTGCCCTTCCACTCTGTGAAGGATTTCCAGTGAAGGTGTGTATGTGGGTCCCCTTAATGACGAACTGTACCTCCACTGCCGGTCGGCCCGGTATCGTACTATCTTCGGTATGGCCCACGCCTGCCTCTCCTCCGCCGCGGGTCGGCGTGGCATTGTACTAGCTTCGGGATTTTTTCTGCACGCGGACGTGATAGTGGGGAAAGTAGCTCTTAACACCTTCGCTGTTAAGTGGATATGGCGTTGCACTGCTAAACTCGAGTTGGCGGGTCCAAACCAGGTCGCGGAATTCAATTCGTTATTCTGTTCACGTGCATGTTAAAGAATCCCAGGTGGTGAGAACTGAACAGGGTGCCTCATAAGCATATTACGAGACGTAAAACGCTAGAATTTATTCAATCAAAGAAGAACATAAAAAAGAACGTAGCTGCGTCTTTCGGTTTTTTTCTAGGGGTGTAAACGAAAGAAATTATTCTCGAGTGTGGTTACTGCGAGAAACATGGCACACTTATCTTATATTTCATACCTTCCATGTCCTGGCGTTCCCGACTGTAAGTCCGCTCAACTAAGCAGCTTCTGCCGTAAAAACAGCTGCTTTCAGTTATCCGGTGCACTACCATGAAAATAATACTGAAGCATTTAAAGCAATGGCATGACTCAGACACACACGTAAACATATTTGTGGATCTGCCATGTTCGTTGAACAAGCGTGGTACTACACTGGGCACCTAAAATGGGTTACACTCTTGCAGACATGATGAGGCTGTCAGAAAAATGTTTTCCTTGCCTTAACCAAGTTTGCAGATTTACAGGCTGTCCCAAACGAGGCGTTTATATTGAATCACAGCTTGGAACTTGTTCACCATAACCAATTACCACCCGTGCGCTAATTCTCTCAGCAACTGGTGCCCTGGGCGCAACAGCCACGACTCTCAAGCAGCACAATCATTCGGAATAAGTGTCCTCACTTGCATCGGCCCCTCACCTTCGAGGCTTCAAAAGTGCTGCTATTCCTTACATTCGAACGCAAACGGCTATTCAATAATTTTTAGTAGTGAATTCTGAAGTCGAATACGATCTAAATAGCAAATACCATTTGATTAGACTGTATGTTTCTACTTCTGTTGGCCTGCTGGCACGTTGAAGGAGATTGCCATACAAGCCATGGAGATTGATTTGCTAAAGACGTTCCGATCTCCACGACTGAGTCTGATTACACAGGCAATATCTTGTCCCTAACACTGTTGTTCATATTGACACGTGTACTTATCTCTATCGGGCGACCACGTTTCGCCGCCGAACAAATGTTATCGCACAGCGCGGGACGCGCCTGCATGTATCCGAAGTTTCTGGAAAGTTATCGATGCTTCTATCCGCTGTCTGTTGTCGCCGAACCTTGTATTATCTGATTTCATCGCGTGACGCGAATGGTGTAGAACTTTGTGGAAGGCACGCGGGTCCGAACGATTAGACTGGAACATTCGACGACTGCTGTATAAAAGCCGACGCGCTTGACTCGCTGAGCAGATTTCCGACGATCGCCGACCGTGTTCGCCGCTATCGTTGTGGTATAAGTGTAGCCTGTCTTGTGGGCACAGGTTCGCCCAATAAAAGCTAGTTTTGTCTTTCACAGTACTGCTACTGTGTTCTTTAACGTCACTACCACGGGACAATATCGACCCGTGTACTTGTTTTCTTTTCCGGGTGACCGCTTGTCACCTCCTAACAAATGTTATCGCACAACGCAGGACCTGCCTGCATGTATCGATGTTATCGATGGTTCGATCCGCTGTGAACCTTGTGTAATCTGATTGCATGTATGCGCGATAGGAATAGTATAGAACTTTGTGGAAGACACGCGGGTTCCAGCGATTACTCTGGCACGTTCGAGGACTGATGTATAAGCCGATCCGCTTGACCCACTGATCAGATTTTCGACGACCGGCGACTGTGTTCGCCGCTTTCGTTTCGCTTTGAGTGTGGCCTGTTTTTCTGGGCACAGGTTCGCCCAATTAAGTTAGTTTCGCCATTCACAGTTTTGTTGCTGTGTCCTCGACCGTCACTAATTATTGCCTTGATTCCTTTTCTTGGAAAGTCTATTGGTTGATCTGGGGCTGGTACAGCTCCTCAAAGAAACGCGCTTATTCCGGACGGGAGTTCTCACTTCTTCAATCAGTGCATTTAGAATATTTTATAATTTTTCTCTTGCATACGTGTCGTGGAGATATGTGTCCATGTACCCTTAGAGTTACCTAGATAGTTATTACATTGGTCTTTTGCATCTCTTCGCGCTGCGCAGCTAATGAACCTAGTTTATTTCACTACAATATTGTTTTCATTGATCATTGTCCCTGATCTATATTCCACTAACAAGAAACTCGCGTCAAATGACATGATATCAATACAGTTTTCTTACGTAGCTGTACGTTGCAGATAGGTGGCTCCTGTCGGCAAAATTACGTGTTGCATTTAGAAAACAATCTTAAAAACAGCAGTTCACCTTGCTAAAAGTACAACTGGTAACGGCCAACAAGAGTTGTGAGCGCACCAATGCAGGTAAGGCCATTAATAATTTTACTGCACAGACTTTCTGCAAGAAAAACTAGGCGTCCGCTTGCGTCCGCGCGAAGCACGCGCGCTCGCTGGCAGACGACGCACTCGACAACGACGGCAAAATTGAAGACGTCTTGTTGTATAACACATGCCTGAAATATATATACGTGGGGAAAATGTGGTAATGAAATTTTGCAGTCGAAATAACGTACTATTATAAGAGCGTACGGGCGCAACCGGTCTCAGAGTTCGCAGCGAAATTACGTTGAATTTGCAGCAAAGCGCGTCTCCCTTTCTATCTGGAGTCACTGGAAAAATTTTCCGACTACCACATTCGTTTTCCCCGCGCCGCCGACGCGTTCATTGGCCCAACTGTACCGCGTGGATTTGGGGTGCCGTATACACCTTCCAAGCGCCGGGCGGGCCGGCTGAGTTAGGGCGCAGGCAGCGCATGCAGGTTCCTTACGTTTTTTTGTTCCGATTGTCGCGCTCGCGTTTGACCGCAAGGAAATTATGCCTGGCTGCTGCGCCTTCGGATGCAGCAACCGAACTGAGTCTTGAGATACTTTTTTCTACATTCCGACCGGGAAAAATGACCGAGAGCGTCGTTCTTTGTGGTTACACAGAATCGGCCGGGAGAACTTCAAGCCTACAAAAAGCACCTGCATGTGCGAGGTATAAGTACACCTTGCTTGTGCTTTTCGGCACTGTTTTAGAGGATGCTTAAGCGAAGTGCACGCGGTGTTAGCGATGCTACGAAAATAGGAGTTCATTGCAGCGATCGTTCGAGTCTTGCACGCTTGACGCGGGTACACGTGTACGCGTTTGTTGCTCAACACACTCGGTTATTCCGTGCTCGTGGCACGCGAAGGCGCACTTGTCGCGCGAGAATTCCGCGTCCTCACGTGCACCAGGCACTCGCATGATTTCTCCGCGTACGTGAGCGCGCTCTCGCCTCGAGTCACTCGACCCATATGGCACTTGTTTTTTTGCAGATCGTGACGGTCGCAGTCAATAAAAACATGGTCAATACGAGGCCCATGGTACTTCCTTTTTTCCACTTATCCTTTGCTCATATATACATATGCATTTCGAGCTTAAAACTAATGGCCAGGTGATATTCAATCTTCAATATGCTTCAAATTTTGAGTTTGTAAGCCGAGCACATGCAATGAACTGAAGTCAGCATACATATTATGTTCTACGTTGAAATGCTACGGTGCATACCCAAATAATATTATGCTTGATGCATGACAAGAAATACAAATCAACATAACACCCAGTAGCTTTAGTTTCACTCTGTCACTATGCATGTTACATAAATCGCTCTAAAACCGCAAGAATTTTATACATCGCCAATGTAACTTAGAAAAAAAGTGCTGCGTCACCAGCGGGCGTTCCTGCTTTTTTTTTTGCACAGGCAGCAAATCTTGGCAGTCTAAGAAAACAGTCATAAATAAGTTGAGAAGAGTAGCCGCTCATGAACGCACTAGACAGGCGCGTTCATAAATCGCAATGTAGCAAACTCTCGCTCATTATCAGTGTACAGAAGTACATCTACGTTGCTGTTCTCACGCAAATGGCTCATATTGACCTTCATATTGGCCTTCATATTGGCCAAAATGGTCATCGAAGTTGGTTTTACGCCTACTGTGCACAGACCGTCTTATGGTCACGGCCAAACACCGGTGCGCACATGGCAGTCGCAGTGTGCCGTGCGTATAATGCCCCAACCACTGGCACGCGCCGAAAGCTTCGGCGCGCGCTGGCAAGCGAACGCGTCGCTTCGCTTCGGCTGGAGGGAAAGGGCGCGCAACCACTGGAGGCAAGCTCCGACGCGCGCCGAAGCTCGCTCCTCGGCTGCGGCGCACTGTTGCTGGACTATTCCGTCTTCATCCGTAAAAGTGCGGCCTAAAACGGCCTGCTGTAAACTAAGCTTGAAACAATAAGTTAGTGATCTGTATGTGCTTTTAGATATAAAAACCACGTTTGAATAATGAATATACACCTGCCGCAACAGTTCGTTTTTATTTTTGAAGTAACAGTAGTGTACAAAATATCGACATCAGCGCTCGCGCGTCGTCTGTCTGCAAGATCGCTTTGCAAACACCTGCACGACGATGCCATATATCAAAAACTGTTGTACCATTTCATTTTTTGGTAGCTTATTGCACAGCCAACTATGTAAGAATTAGGCGTGCAATGTATAACTGAAGAAATCTGTGTTGGAAATATTGCCACGTAGTAGTGACGGTAAATAAATAGTGCCGGCTCAATCGCAACGATAGCGGCGAGCAATGTCGGCAATCGTAGAAAATCTCATCTGCGGGTCAAGCGCGTCGGTTTGCATACGTCAGTCGTCGAAAGTTACAGCCTATTCGCTGGTGCCCGCGCGCCTTCGAGAAACTACAACACAATTCGTGCCGCGTATGCAATCAGATTAGCAAGGTTCGTCGACAACAGACAGAACCATCGATAACATTCGCGAAACTTCCGATACGTTCAGGCGCATCCTGCACCGAGCGATAACGTTTAACATATTTTAGCCGGTGAAATACGGTAACCGGATACAGATAAAGCATCCGTGTCAATATAGTTATGCTTGTTGGTGCATGAGAGAAACGTAAAAAAGTGGGTTCTGAGAAAATCAGCAAAGCAGAATTGAAACACCTGTAGCACTCACAAAAAAAAAAAAACTAATAGCTAAACTGTGTGTAATTCGTATCTTGCCTTCCCCCAATTCTTGATTCTGCCAAATCTAGCCCATGCAGCACCTCTATTATTCTAGGTTGTTTTGATGCATCAACACCGCATCCGGAGGCCTTCACATTGAGTATATTGCTACAAAACATTTTCAGTGTAATGGCCATGTTCTATTGTAACTGGTTTCCATATATCAAGTTTGCCTTTCTTTACATTAATGAAATGACATACCGCCAGATAATACAAGCTTGAGAATTAGAGGGTTTTAAGAGGATTCTTTCGTTGCCCTTTGCCAAGTCATACTATTGAAGCACTTATTCGAATATATGGGAGCAGCTCATTTGCATAGTATAAGAAATATATAAACAGGTTATTTTCACAATTTATACGCTTCGTCACCACAAAAAAGAAAAATTGCAGTTTATTGTTTTCAGCCTGCTATGATGTTTTGACTGAGAAAGATATATTCAATTTGTTCTGCGAGGCACGCAATAATTGCTGTGGCATATTTTATTGCACAACAATGCATACAGTAGCCAGCCATTATTAAAACTGAGAAGAAATTAATAGCACAATGCATATGATCAGGCACATAGCATATTATTGCACTTTCTTAATTCATGTCAGAACGACGACCACAGGCGTCCTTCTCCAACAAGGTCAGCATCCATCGTGCCTCCTTACCATCGGGCTTCACACCCTCAGCATGTTCAACCTCAGCTTTGTGGTGTTTAAAACAACCTCAAGTGCGTCTTACGGTTCCAGGGATAAGAAAGAAGACCGTCCTGCCTACCTTGGCCTTGAATCAAGCAGCTCTGGATTGTTTGCACACTTTCTACTTTGATCGAGTCCACATATATACGGATGGTTCTCCCACTCAGACCAGCTCCACCAGCGCAGTGGTTATACCATCACGATCACTAAGCATCCAATACGAGATTTCTCACTTGACAACATCGACCGGTTCGGAGTTTGTTGCCCTCCGAGGTGCCGTTGATTATATCGTCACGTGGTAGTGACGGTGAAGAAAGAAGCAATACGGTGAAACACAAAACTAGCTTTTATTGGGCGAACCTGTGCCCACAAAAACAGGCTACACTTATAGCACAACGATAGCGGCGAACACGGTCGGCGATCGTCGGAAATCTGCTCAGCGAGTCAAGCGCGTCGGCTTTTATAGAGCAGTCGTCGAATATTCCAGACTAATCGTTCGGACCCGCGTGCCTTCCACAAAGTTCTACACCATTCGCGTCACGCGATGAAATCAGATAATACAAGGTTCGGCGACAACAGACAGCGGATAGAAGCATCGATAACTTTCCAGAAACTTCGGATACATGCAGGCGCGTCCCGCGCTGTGCGATAACATTTGTTCGGCGGCGAAACGTGGTCGCCCGATAGAGATAAGTACACGTGTCAATACCCCCCTCTTAGAAAGCATCGACCCGATGCTACATACAAGCGAAATAAAAACACCCGTAGCAAAGAAAACAACAAAAAATAAGGAATTACGTCAGCGTCCGTAAAAGGGTTTAAGGCGCACCACGTGGACCACTTCAGATCGTGCGCGGCGCCGCTGTGAATGCGAAATGCCGTCTGGCACGACCTCATAGTCCAGAGCGCCAATACGTCGGATGACCTTGTAGGGTCCGAAATAGCGTAGGAGCAGTTTCTCACTGAGTCCTCGTCGGCGTATCGGGGTCCATACCCAAACACGGTCGCCGGGCTGGTACTCGACGAAGCGTCCTCGGAGGTTGTAGTGTCGGCTGTCGGTCCTCTGCTGGCTCTTGATTCGCAGGCGGGCGAGCTGTCGGGCTTCTTCGGCGCGCTGCAGATAGGTAGCGACGTCAACGTTCTCCTCGTCAGTGACGTGCGGCAGCATGGCGTCGAGCGTCGTCGTCGGGTTCCTGCCGTAGACCAGCTTGAACGGCGTGATCTGTGTTGTTTCTTGCACCGCCGTGTTGTAAGCGAATGTTACGTACGGCAGGACGGCATCCCAGGTCTTGTGTTCGACGTCGACGTACATCGCTAGCATGTCGGCGAGGGTCTTATTCAGCCGCTCCGTAAGACCATTCGTCTGCGGGTGGTAAGCCGTTGTCCTCCTGTGCCTTGTCTGACTGTATTTCAGAATGGCTTGGGTGAGCTCTGCTGTAAAGGCCGTTCCTCGGTCGGTGATGAGGACTTCTGGGGCGCCATGTCGCAACAGGATGTTTTCGACAAAGAATTTCGCCACTTCGCCTGCGCTACCTTTCGGCTGTCCTTTTGTTTCAGCGAAGCGGGTGAGGTAGTCCATCGCCACGACGATCCACTTATTTCCGGTTATAGACGTCGGAAAGGGTCCCAGCAAGTCCATCCCGATCTGCTGGAATGGTCGGCAAGGAGGCTCGATTGGCTGTAGTAATCCGGCTGGCCTTGTCGGCGGTGTCTTGCGTCGCTGACAGTCTCGGCATGTTCTGACATAACGGGTGACGTCGGCGGTCAGGCGCGGCCAATAATACTTTTCTTGTATCCTCGATAGTGTCCGGGAAAATCCGAGGTGTCCAGCGGTCGGATCGTCATGTAGGGCGTGCAATACTTCTGGACGAAGTCCTGACAGGACAACAAGAAGGTAATTGGCGCGGACTGGTGAGAAGTTCTTCTTCACGAGTAGACTGTCTTGAAGCGTGAAGGAAGATAATCCGCGCTTAAATGCCCTGGGGACAACGTCGGTGTGCCCTTCCAAATAATCGACGAGGCCTTTAAGTTCCGGGTCCGCTCGTTGTTGTTCGGCGAAGTCTTCCGCGCTTATTATTCCAAGGAAGGCGTCGTCATCTGCGTCATCTTGCGGCGGTGGGTCAATGGGGGCGCGTGATAGGCAATCGGCGTCTGAGTGTTTTCGTCCGGACTTGTATGTTACAGTGATGTCGTATTCTTGTAGTCTGAGGCTCCACCGTGCCAGCCGTCCTGAGGGATCCTTTAAATTCGCTAGCCAACACAATGCGTGATGGTCGCTGACGACTTTGAATGGCCTGCCATATAGGTAAGGGCGAAATTTCGCTGTAGTCCAAACGATGGCGAGGCATTCCTTTTCGTTTGTAGAATAATTGCCTTCCGCTTTTGACAACGACCGGCTAGCGTAAGCTATCACGTGTTCATGTCCATCTTTTCTCTGGACCAGGACGGCGCCGAGGCCTAGGCTACTGGCGTCAGTGTGGATTTCGGTATCGGCGTGCTCGTCGAAGTGCGCAAGTACGGGCGGCGACTGCATGCGTCGTTTGAGTTCTTGAAATGCGTCGGCCTGCGGCGTTTCCCACTTGAACTCGACGTCACATTTAGTTAGCTGCGTCAGCGGCTCAGCGATGCGTGAAAAGTTCTTGACAAATCGCCTGTAGTAGGCACACATGCCAAGAAATCTATGCACTGCCTTCTTGTCGATGGGCTGTGGGAACTTTGCTATGGCAGCTGTCTTCTGCGGGTCGGGGCGGACTCCAGATTTGCTGATGACGTGGCCTAAAAATAGAAGCTCCTCGTAAGCGAAGCGGCACTTTTCCGGCTTCAGAGTAAGTCCTGATGACCTGATGGCCTCTAGTACTGTTGCCAGCCGCCTAAGGTGAACGTCGAAATTTCCGGCGAAGACGACGACGTCATCCAAGTATACGAGACAGGTCTGCCACTTCAATCCTGCTAAAACCGTGTCCATCACGCGCTGGAACGTTGCAGGCGCCGAGCACAGTCCGAATGGCATAACCTTGAACTCGTAGAGGCCGTCTGGGGTGATGAAGGCGGTCTTTTCGCGATCTCTTTCGTCGACTTCTATTTGCCAATAGCCAGACTTGAGGTCCATGGACGAGAAGTATTTAGCGTTGCAGAGCTGATCCAATGCGTCGTCTATCCGTGGGAGGGGGTATACGTCCTTCTTCGTGATCTTGTTCAGACGACGCTAATCGACGCAGAAACGTAGGGTTCCGTCCTTTTTCTTTACCAGAACAACAGGGGATGCCCACGGGCTTTTCGACGGCTGGATGATGACGTCGCGCAGCATTTCGTCAACTTGTTCTCTTATAGCTTCACGTTCTCGCGCCGAAACTCGGTAAGGGCTCTGGCGGAGTGGTCGAGCGCACTCCTCGGTGATTATGCGATGCTTGGCGACTGGTGTTTGGCGAATCCTCGATGACGTCGAAAAGCAGCCTTTGTATCGTCGGAGCAGACTTCTGAGCTGCTGTTGCTTAATCATAGGGAGGTTTGGATTAATGTCGTAGTCTGGTTCGGGAACCATGGTCGTCGGGGTAGATGTGGCGGAATCCGAGAGGACAAACGCATTACTTGTTTCCAGAATTTCCTCGATGTACGCGATCGTCGTGCCCTTGTTGATGTGGTTGAACTCCTGGCTGAAGTTTGTAAGCAACACTTCAGTTTTCCCTCCATGCAGTCGAGCGATCCCTCTTGCGACGCAAATTTTACGGTCTAGCAGTAGACGTTGGTCGCCTTCGATGACGCCTTCTACGTCAGCGGGTGTTTCGGTGCTGACCGAAATAACAATGCTGCAGCGAGGCGGGATGCTCACTTGATCTTCGAGCACACTCAAGGCGTGGTGACTACGAGGGCTCTCCGGCGGCATTGCTTTATCTTCCGACAGCGTTACTGACTTCGACTTCAGGTTGATGATTGCGCCGTGTTGGTCCAGGAAGTCCATACCGAGAATGACGTCTCGTGAACACTGTTGGAGGATAACGAAGGTGGCAGGGTAAGTCCGGTCATGAATGGTTATTCTTGCCGTGCAGATCCCAGTCGGCGTCCTCCAGCGGTGCGAATCTGAGGGCCTTCCCATGCGGTCTTAACTTTCTTCAACTGGGCGGCGATGTGTCCGCTCATTACGGAGTAATCGGCCCCTGTGTCGACTAAGGCAGTGACTGCGTGGCCGTCGAGAAGCACGTCGAGGTCGGTTGTCCTTTGTCTGGCATTGCAGTTAGGTGTTGGCGTTGGATCACGGCTGCGTCGTGTTGAACTGAAGTTGGAACGTCGCGTCGTCAAGTCGTCTTTCGTCGGTGTAGTTTTGGCTTCCAGACTTCGTCGGGACGGCGGCGTGTCGTTATGTCGTCGAGATGGTCTCTTCGTCGTCTTCGTCGGCGGCGGAGGATCTTCGTCAGTTCGACGAACAGCAACCGCACCTCCATCGGTTGCTGCTTTTAGTTTTCCGGGTATGGGCTCGCAGAGCGGCCCCGTGCTGGGCCAGTGTATGGACGGCGCTGCAGCGACAGGTAGCGGCCTGGTGACGGCGAACGGGACGGTCGTCGAGAGTTCCACTGAGTGGCGGCTAGGTAATCGGCAATGTCACGTGGGCGCTCCCCAAGCTGTGGGCGCGGCGCGTTGACGGCGAACCCTCTCAGTCCCATGTCGCGGTATGGGCATCGGCGGTACACATGGCCGGCTTCTCCGCAGTGATTGCAGAGCGGGCGGTGGTCGGGGGCTCGCCAAATGTCCGTCTTCCTCGCATAGGTGCGCTGGGCGACGGGTGGGCGCGCTGGCGGCGGCGGCGGTGGACGACGGAATTGCGGTGTTGCAGGACCTTGGCGCGGTCGCGCAGGGGGGCCTTGACGGCGGGCGACGGCGGCGGCGTAGGTCATTGCATCCGGCTGCGGTGGTTCTGGTTGCACCTCAGGAACTCCAAGGGATCGGTGCACCTCTTCTTTCACGATGTCGGCGATAGAGGCCACTTGAGGCTGCGACGAAGGCAAGACCTTGCGCATTTCTTCGCGCACAATGGCCCTGATGGTCTCGCGCAGATCGTCCGTGCCCAGTGATTGAATTCCTGTGTAGTGGGTAGAGTTTGTGCGGCGGTTGAATTGCCGGTTCCGCATTTCGAGTGTCTTCTCAATGCCGGTGGCCTCGCGAAGGAACTCTGCTACGGTCGTCGGTGGGCTTCGTACCATTGCGCCGAAAAGTTCTTCCTTCACACCACGCAAGAGTAGGCGTACTTTCTTTTCCTCGGCCATATCCGGGTCGGCGTGGCGGAACAGACGGCTCATTTCTTCCATAAAGATGGCAACGTTCTCATTTGGTAGCTGCACTCGGGCGTCCAGCATAGCTTCGGCCCTTTGCTTGCGCACGACACTTGTAAAGGTGCGCAGGAAGGCGCTACGGAACAGGTCCCACGTTGTCAAGGTCGACTCCCTGTTCTCAAACCAAGTTCTGGCGGCGTCTTCTAAGGCGAAGTAGACATGCCGCAGTTTGTCGTCGGGGTCCCAGTTGTTGAATGTCGCGATCCGTTCGTAGGTTTCCAGCCATGATTCCGGGTCTTCGAATGTTGAACCGCGGAACGTTGGAGGCTCCCTGGGCTGCTGCAGCACGATGGGGGACGCTGGGGCTGCCATTGGGGTTTCCTTGGCCACAATCTTCTTGGTCTTCTCAGGTAGAAGTCCGTGCTCCGGGGGCAGCTGTTGAAGACGGCGGCTTGCTCGATGTTCCGGGACGGCGCTGGTGTTGTCTTTGCGGTCTGGGCTTGGATTACGGCTTGTCGGGGGCGTCCGGTACATGGACGTAAAGCACCTCCACCAGATGTCACGTGGTAGTGACGGTGAAGAAAGAAGCAATACGGTGAAACACAAAACTAGCTTTTATTGGGCGAACCTGTGCCCACAAAAACAGGCTACACTTATAGCACAACGATAGCGGCGAACACGGTCGGCGATCGTCGGA
This sequence comes from Dermacentor variabilis, assembly GCF_050947875.1. Lineage (NCBI taxonomy): Eukaryota > Metazoa > Arthropoda > Arachnida > Ixodida > Ixodidae > Dermacentor > Dermacentor variabilis. The sequence continues at coordinate 232,100,556 of NC_134571.1, read as the reverse complement.
AATCTGCTCAGCAAGTCAAGCGCGTCGGCTTTTATAGAGCAGTCGTCGAATATTCCAGACTAATCGTTCGGACCCGCGTGCCTTCCACAAAGTTCTACACCATTCGCGACACGCGATGAAATCAGATAATACAAGGTTCGGCGACAACAGACAGCGGATAGAAGCATCGATAACTTTCCAGAAACTTCGGATACATGCAGGCGCGTCCCGCGCTGTGCGATAACATTTGTTCGGCGGCGAAACGTGGTCGCCCGATAGAGATAAGTACACGTGTCAATATTAATAACCAACCGGCTAATCGGTGGGCAATATTCTGCGATTCAAAGGCGGCCTTACAATGTCTTCTGTCATCTCTTCGTCGCGGGTCATGTGAACAACTCGTGTCGGAGATACGAGAAATGCACCATCACATGATCATGAAAGGACACGACGTCGTGTTTCAGTGGCTGCCTGGTCATTGCGGTATCTCCGGCAACGACCTCGCTGACGAAGCTGCTAGGAAAGCCCACGAAGGAGCAACCCTTGTTTCTATACCTTTTTCGCGGACCGACGCAGCCCAACACTTAGGCAAGCTAGCGCAATCTTTTGACATTGGAAAAGTGGCACACACCTGAATTCACTCAACATCGATTGCATTCCCTCGATCCCTCTATGCAACTGCGGCTGTTACCAGGTCTTCCGCGAAATGAGGAAACAGTGCTGTGCCGCTTACGTTTGGGCGTTGCATTCACCAGTGCATATGCATTTTTGATTGGAATGGCTGATAGCGCCGAGTGCAATGCCTGCGGTGTCGAGGAAACCATAGAACACCTAATGTGCTACTGCCCTTCTTTTGAAGATGAAAGGCAAGACCTCTGCAGAGCTTTCAATCAGCTAGATGGAAAGCCGTTCACCTTGAACAATCTCTTGGGACCATGGCCTCGCATATCGCAGCTACAAAAGGCCACAAAAGCGCTGCTGCGATATTTGAAAGCGACCGGATTGAGTCAGCGTCTGTGATCCGGACTGAGTGAGCGACTGATATCCCCAGTGGACTTTCTCTTCTTTTCATCCTTCCGTCCCCCTTTCGCTTTCTCCAGTATAAGGTAGCCAACCGGGCTCAGTCCTGGTTAACTTCCCTACCTTTCATTTATCATTTTCTCTCTCTCTTCTTAATTCATGCCCTTTTTTTATTGCACAAAAGCTACTGCACTAAAATAGTATACTAGTACCTACTCAAAAAGCACAATTTTATGCTACGATAATAATCAATCATTCAAATTTTTATTGTAGTGCCCAGGAACAGCTAGAGAGCCTTTGTACTGGTGCACTTAACGAGCTTTAAGGAATGTACAATATCATGGACCACCTTATACAGGAACAAAAGGTGCGATTAATTAAGACTTGAATCTAGAGGTGCGAGTTGAAGTATATTTGAGAAGGCTCAACTGTGGTCGCCAGAATGGCAAAAGTGGTGCTTGAAGATAGATATCAATTTATTCTGGATGCGTTCAATGAGGTCAGAATTAGATTTGCTCATTGCACCCCCCTCCTACAGAGGCATACTCTAGTAGTTGGAGGCACACAGCAGAATTTCAGAAACACAACTGGGGAGGGGAAATCATGCAATATACGGCATGCAATTCCAAGAGTGTGATGGGTATCTTGTGTAATTATCTACGTGAAGAGAAGCTTAGCATTTTGTCGAAGTACACACCAAGATCTTTCATTTCATCGACCCTAAGGAGTGGAGCATCACGTATGGTGTATCAAAATTTCACATGGTGCGTTTTGTGCATATAACTTAATGCCGTAGTGTTGGAAGCATTTAAGAGTACTTATTGTTTCTGCACCAGTTTGAGAGTGAAAAAATGTCTTTTTGAAGTCGATGCAGTGGTGAACACTGTTGACAGTCTGAAATAGTTTTAAGTTGTCGGCACACGAAGTCATGCTGCTCATTTATTAAAATGCTCTTAGCGCTAACAGAAAGCGAGGAATACCATATCGATTCAAACACCTGACGCACTGAAGAGGATAGATATAGGTCGGCAGTTAGTAACTGCACATCTAGCACCTGATTTGTGCGTGGGCAATGTTCATGCTACCTTCCGAGTGCTAGAAAAGGTACTAGACTTTAGGGAACTATTGAAGATGCTTGTGAGAACAAGGAACAAGTATGCTTCCATACGTCTTAACCCTTTCAGACACCACTTTATCCCGTTGATTGAAAAGTTTCTTTCACCACATCTCTTGCATCTTCAGAATCGTAGAAAGTGTACAGCTGCAGCAAATATTAAGAATTTTCAATTGTTTAGCGAGTTTTGTCAAGTTTACAAAATTTCGACTCCATGCGCAAACTCACTACAGGAACACAAAATAGGAGAACATGTACTATTTCGTGTTTTGAAAAGCTTGAAAAGCACTTATCCAGCCACTTGACAATTATGTCTGGTGCACGACATTGTAAAAAACAATGAAAGAAGTGAACCCGCTACATACAACATACTGACACAGAGTAACAACACCCAGCCGTCTACCTTCCCACTCATTTTGTTAAAACATTCTGCACGTTATTCAAAATTGCAGCACAGTTCCAATAATAAGTGTTTCAAGATGTATGAAACACATTTTAAATATCTATACTTTCATCAGAGCTTTTGCTATTGATGCACGCTCCTGCTGTGCCCAATTTCGTAGACAGCGTCTCAAAGGGTTAAGCTCTGTGGAGGAAATACCATCAACACCACAAGAAAGGGAAAGTTTAAGACAAAGTTTAAGGCACTTCATATACTTGGAAACAAGGTTTTCATTGACTGTTAGCATACAGTGCGCCAGACTGAGAAGGAAGGTTACTTGAAGCATATTTCACACCATATAGCAAACAGAAATGTTCTGCAAAGGCATCAGCAGTGTTCGAGACAACACCACTATTTTCATGAAGAAGACGTACATCTTTGGCACTCTTTTTAGTAGACAGAGCCCACAAAGCTCCAGAAATACTTTGAATTATGTGTCACGCTCGCTTCAACACAATCAATGTGGTCAAAGTGATGATTTTAATAATAATAATAATAATAATAATAATAATAATAATAATAATAATAATAATAATAATAATAATAATCTTAGTGGTAACTTGGTGCACTAGACTAAAAAGAAGGCTGATGCCTGTATGTTAGAGCATCTGATAACCAGCCATCTAGAGCAGGAATTTGAAGGATGCAGAAGACACTTCCTTCTCCTCCACGTGCACACACACTTGCCCAATAACACAGCACGGCACACACGCACACATTCGACAGGTGCACAACACACAGGAGTACTAATTCAGTCTGGTTCCAAGGAAGGAGAATCCAAATCGCCAGGGGGGTGGAGAGAAAGCTCTGCATGCCAGATATAATCATGGAGTTGTGGTGTCGGGCCATAGAGGCGTGATGATGGCTGAGGCTGTGCTGACCACTTGTTCAGACGAACTAAAAAAAGATTAGTGCTGTCCAGAGAGTCGTCAAACACCCTGCAGTATAGACTAGTGCAATGTTGCGTTGGTATTGCAGGGTGTGCTACTTGAGGGGTTTGAGGCAATCCTCGAAGGCTGGCATGAGCTTGTGACAACCGAAAAGGCAGGAGTAAAGGGTGCGTATTGTCCGGCGCTGAACAAGGTTAAGTTTGTTAGCGTCGCGAGTTTGGTACGGGAACTATACTGATGACCAGTACTCAAGTCGTGATAGAATGATAGAAGTGTAGAGTGCTCGGAAAACCTTAGGTCATCAGGTAAGGGAGACACGGGACACAAACCCAAGAATGGGCCGGTACTTACATACAGTGCTGGTGACATGTGCGGAAAAGTTGAGAGAACAGCTAAATGCTACACCCAGAATGGGAATGGCCCGAACAGTCTTTATAGAAGTGCCTCCAAGGAAGAAGGTTGGACGTGCAGCAGTTTCGTTGTGGCTGATATGCATGGCAGCACTTTTTACGGTGCTACTACAAAGTTTGATATTGTAGGCCCAGTCGTTCACCTTTACGGAATGTATTTATTGTAAGCACATATGCTGTGCATCGGCATATTGTTGTTGTGAAAGTGTTAACTTGTTAATCAAACACATTCTGCGCAGTTGCATTAATAACTTGGTTTTGAGTAGATCTTTGTCCTGACTACAATTTATAGTATCGCAGCAAGAAACATTTTAGTAGAAGCTGAAGGGATTCCAGCAGTTTAAGCGCATACTGACTGCACAAAACACTGATGACACCTTTTCACCTTCCCCACAATGCACTCACACCATCTACAATTTCCATAAGCAAAAAGTGAGATAGAAAATCAATTACAGTTTCACTGACTCAGTACTTGCTGCTTCTGAAGCGGGCATTGAATCAATCGTGGTGTACGCTTGTACATGCGTAGGTCTTGCATGATGCAGGTCCTGCTATGCACTGCACACAGGGCACACGTTGCAAACAGATAATTTCTTTTTGCCGTGCTCAACTATAACGACACACTGACTCAAACATGACTGCGTTGTCACGTATGCTTCAGTGCGTCAGTGTTCTTGATTGCTACACGAGCGATTTATGCCCAACTAGCCCAAAAGACGGACGCACTAGAAAGAAGTGAGTGAATGAGAACAGTGAACTTGTACTGAACTGGATTCACATGCCGAATAGAAGAGCGCAGTGTCAGCTGAAACAGGCGGCACGGCTGATTATGTAAGTACTTCCAATAGTTCGGCTACTAGTGTATTTCGCTTTCGCAAGTTATCTTTACCACTGGAAACAGCGCAGAGCTTGCACGTTAAACTTGAGTCAACCGACACCATACGAAACACGCCGCGGTTGACCAACCCAAATTCCACACGGTTCATTCACCACATCACAGGTCACACGAAGTCAAGAGTGCCATATTTTAAATCACTACAGCACCAAACGGACCTGAAAATTCATTTCCTTCGACAGAGTTTCTCAGGTGAGTTCGTTCACTCGCCAGTTACGAACTCGATGGACGCGCTAGGCCTACGCGTAACGTAAACAACATCGGCGATAGGCGAGTGTTGATTATCCAGACTTTGGAGCTCGTAAACGTGTTTCCATTCGTTTTGAGCACAACAAAAGGCACATACAACAAGCACAGACGTTGCGGCAATCGTGATTCGGTTGGCTGTTTTAACAGACGATCGTACCGAGCCCCGGCGGAACCCAGTGGGCAGGTTGGATTAGTCGGCGTCGTTCGAAGTCGCTTCGGATCCACGTCGCACTGCCACAACCCACGGTCGTCGGTCGGTCGGTCGTGTCGTTGTCGGGCTACTATTACAACACTGTCTTTCAGGAACACTGTCGCGCGCGTCGTGCGTCCAAAAAACTCGGCCGATGGTTGGTGCCGGCGCCTTCGCACGGTCGGCCATCATAGGCATAGCAGCCGGAGGATTCGCAGCCTCCGACTGGTTGACGCCTGCGACGGGTCGCAGCCTCTCATTGGTGCACGCCGGCGCAGCTTCGCCGCGCGTCGGCAAAGTTCTAGCATCGGCAGTAGACATAATCGCTGTGCGACGTTCCCCTTCGCCGAGTTCCCGACCAACGCTTTGACGCATTTGACCCTTGGGCGCGCGCCGAAACTTTCCGGCGCGTGCCAGTGGTTGGGGCATAAGGCGGACGAAGTCGCCCGGCAGAACCGAGAACATGCGGGATCCGTTTACAAACTAAATTAAATTTATCCGATTTAGCTTGTGAAATTATACAATGAACGTACGTGCCTGTGACACTGTCAGGTGTTAGTTTTGTCCTGCTTAGAAACATTCAATAGAAGCCGACGGCGGTCCACGATGTTCATGCCCAAAAACACAAGCTTGCCTCATTCTGGCTCGAAGTGACAAAACGTTTCCTTCGTAGCTCGCTCCGCGGAACGGAAAAAAAAAACGCGTGCATAAGCTCCCGATAGCAGCGCTAAGCTGCTGCCCACAATCGTAGCACAGCAGTAAACACGATCGGCGTGCAAAACAACCACCGGCTGCATTACTTCGCACAAAATAGCATTTTATTTTCGTTCTTAGCAACTATTATCTCCGGGCACAAAGTATTTGTACTTCCGTGAACACTCAACCCGATGTGTCACCGAATACCAAGCTCTTCCAACACGGCAGCCTTCCCGCGACGCAGTCGGTTTGGAAGGTATATGGCGGTGGCCGCTCAGTGTTGCCAGTCAAATCCCAACCTTTGCGGTACTCTGAAATTTTTTTCAGTGATTCTACCTCCATCCAGTTCGCAGCGCCCTCGCAAAATGTTTCCACACGGGGCGCTTCAGCGAGAGAGCGCCGTTCGGTAAACTCGACCATAGTCTGGTGCACTCTACCCAAACCACAAGAACCTCCGCTCCAATGGAAAAACTAGCGACGCGGCAAGCATGCAGCAAAGGCGGCATTGCGCGGGATCTCGGGAAGAGCGGTGTTCTGTTCTCGCGCTACCGGCACGTGTGTCCATCTTCTTTTTCGCCTGTTCTGTAATCGCGGCGCTACAGGGTGGCCCTCGTAGTGCGATTGAAATAAAGTCCAATCGCAGAGTCCAAGTAAAGTGTGTAGATGGTGCCATATAGTTGATGGTGTCGGGTTCACGAAATCCGAGAGAGATGCACTAGGCAGCACGGACAGCGCAGGTTGTGAGAGAACCGCGGGCACAATGACCATATTGGCTTTGGCGGTGGAGCGCAAAGGACATGGCACTTATCACTCTTTCTGTGTTCCCCATGTGGGCGGGAGCGCAACGATGCTACAACAGGCCTATAGTACAACTTTTCTTGGACCTGCCCAACTGCTTCCATCTACAGTACTATACTACCTGCAAAAAGCATCTTCATCGCCTCTGTTAAACTGGATATTTTAACTTCGCGCCTTCTGTGCGCAAACCGGACCACGTGTGCTGCCATCGTCGTCGACGAAGCGCAGCTCGTAACAGAGCCGGGGGCTTTTCCTATTGTATTGGCTGTGGCGATGGAGCGCGAAGGACACGGAACTTATCGCTCTTTCTGTGTTTTCCAGGTTGGTTTCTTTCTCTCCGTTACTCATCTTGCAACGCGCTCTTTCCGCTACAGCCAGTCTACAAATATGTGTTCATTTGTTGTTTTTATTTCCCTATTTTGGAATGTCATAGACCTGTACAGTTGCAAAATATGTCGCGTTGCTGTGAATGTCACTCTGTGATAGATGAAAGCGAATAGTTTCTGACTTGATCACGATTCGAATTTTCGTATCGTAGCGGTACCTGCTCCGGCGTTGCCAAAAGTGCCTTTAAGGGCAAAAGAGATAAATTCAAGAACTCTTGGAAGTGTGAGTCTTGCAAACCTACAGGAAGTAAAAGCTCCTCCTCTGCCAAAGCGTGTAAAAATGAAAAAAGAGATAATAAAAAAACTTGCTGAAATGGACCAAAAACTAAACTTGCTTGTTAGTCTGCCAAACAAGGTAGACGGGATCGAACAGTCCATCCAAACACTTTCCGATCACTTTGATGAAATTCAAAGAAGGCTTGAAAGCCACGAAAAGGAATGAAACACTGTCAAACGGAAAGTAGAAAAAATAGAGAGGCACGCTTCTCCAAGGGAGCTCGATCAGATTCAGGCTGACATAGACGCAATTGAGTGGCATAGCAGGGGCCCTATAACGTAAAACTATTCCAATATGTTTCTATTCCAATCTGCTGACGTAAAACTTGCGTAACCACCGACGCAAGCACCGGGCGGTGACCCGCAGCGTTGTCTGAACAGACCAATCAAACGCTCTCCTCGTTCGTAGGAGGTCACTTTTGTTTGCTTGAAAAACGAATAACATTGCCTACACTGAGCGGCTTGTCTTATCTAATTGGCCGACAAGAAGCGAGGACAACGCTCAAGTGGAGAGGGATTCACTGGGGCAGAGCCAGTGCACTGAAAATCGATAACCGGATGAAGAGGGTGGTGCCGGCGTCTGCGATTGGTCGGCTTTCCCCTACTTAGCTTGTGGTGGCTGGTCGAAAATCACGCCGGCATGCAACGGAACCTTAAGAATGACGCCAAAACTGACCCTCAACGAAGAAGAGTTGGCAGAATGAGGTGGTAAACGTGCCGAAAAGGCTCGAAAACGTTACACGGCCACGCAAGAAGTTTTATTATACGTAAGTGCACCCATGCTCTCCGGCAGGTGCGAGTAGCCAGCGTCTCAGCGATCGGCGGCAGCCATCTTTTATTCCTTTCAGAACGGGGCAGCCTGCGGCTATTCCGAAGAAAATTCAGTTTTGTTCGGCATATTAATGCATCTTTATCGCATACACGTCACTTTGGCGCGGTGAGATTGTGCGGTTTTGTGACGTCGCGAGACAGGCAGGTGAATTGGGTGCAGCCCGAAAACTTTTTACCAATAGCCGAGGGCTAATGGCGAAAAGGGGTCGAATCAAAAGTAACTGTTTTTTTTTCTGTCAAATCATGCATAATCAGTGAGTACACATCATATCAGATGGGGAGGTATCGCGGTTTTCGTGACGTCGCGTGACAGACACGTGAAGTGGGCCTGGTCGAAAAAAGTTTTTGACCAAGCGTGGAGGGCTGATAGCAGAAATGGAATAGAAAAGTTTGGAATAGTTTTACGGTATAGCGCCCCAGATGTCTTAGCATTGAAATAAACGGTGTACTTGAGGCTGACAACCTACGCGAAAAGGTAAATGATCTTGTGAAAAAGCTTGAACTTCTACCTCTATCTGAGATTCTGCCAGTTCATAGGCTCCCGGCAAAGCAAGGAAAAACTCGAGGAATTATAATCCGCCTTGCATGGCAGGAACTGAGGGATGCGTGGATTGCCAAAAGGCGAGCCTTAAGGGACAACCAAAGCAACATATTCCTTAACGAAAACCTAACCTCTCGCTCGAGGAAGCCCCTTGCCACTGCCAAAGAAGGGGCAAAGGAGGCGGGATACAAGTTCGTGTGGCACTCAAATGGAAAATTTCTCGTGTGTAGGGCAAACGGTGAATCGGCAATTGTCGTTAAGGGAGAAAATTATCTTCGTGCTCTATTGGAATGAACGTCAACTTTTTGTTGCTATCATTTAACTCTTTGGCGAAATGAATCATTTGCGATATATTGGCAAGGCAGCTTGATTCACGTCCTTGGCAAAGAAGGGACTGTCTTTCATACATATTAACATTTAATCAGCCGCCAGCAAGCCACCTGAATTAGAAACTTTTTTTTTGATATAAATAGTCAATGCAATGTAGTCATGCTAAACGAAACATGGTATTGCTCTGATGATGTCATTCGCCTGCCTTGCAAAAAAGTATTTCATAAAAACCAACCCTCACGTCGCGGTGGAGGAGTATCTGTTTTGATAGATGATTCTCTAACATGGGAACTGTTAGCCGAGTATTTTTGTATGACAGGAAACTCAAATGTTGTGTGTCCAAAGACCGGGCGTACTCTTTGCAGTATGTTACCGCCTGCTGGATGGTTTATTGGAACCTCTTTTTTTCATTTCTTTAGAGTGTATGCTAGAATTTGCGTCAGAAAACAAATATAAAGTGGTCTTAGGAGAAGACTTCAACATTGATATGGGTGCCCTTGGTGCTAGGAAAACAATATTTCAAAGAGTTCTTGTGCCAAGCGGATGTTAAATGCAGTTGAAACCTTCACGAGAATAACAGAAACCACGAAAACTACTCTTGAGCTTTTTATAACGAACTATAATTCATTCCTAGTAACTAGTGGAATCTTAAACTGTCGTCTTAGTGACCCCATGCCAATTGTAATGTTTATACACACAAGAGCAAACGAAACCAAAAAAGATAGCTTTGAAAAAGCATTTCCAACAATAAACGAGTAGACATTAACTGCCTTTCAAGATGCCTTGAGACAAGTATCTTGGAAGGAGGTTTTTCAACAAAACGAGGCTGAGCCAGCATACAATATTTTCTTGAAGAAATTCTCAGCTGTTTATGCACAACATTTCATACACAAGAACAGAAACCACAAAGCTCATAGGAAGCCATGGATTACCAAAGAGCTTCTGAAAAAATAATGGAAAGAGATAAACTTTATGCCAGGTTTATAAAATCTCGGTATGGCGAGGATCTAAAATGCTTCAAAATTTTTACAAAATAAATTAAATTAAGAGCTAAGAAACACAAGAAATCGCTGTTATTTACGTGCTTTTTCTTCATGCGAGGGGCATACAGAGAAGTTGTGAAACAAGTTAAATTCACTAATGGGACGCAAACAAAACACTGAACGTATAAATAAAGTTTCTGTAAACGGATGCCTGTAACCGGAGATCGTTTAGTTAACGCATTTAATGATTACTTTACAGACACTGATTCTTATTCATCACAAAGCCCACCATATACATTTCAGTTCCCTGCAACTATGGACATTATTTTTTTTTCAAGCGACAACCCCAACCGCGATTAGTTGAGTTTTTCTCAAACTGAAAAATTCATGTAGCTGCGATGCTGATGGCCTCCAAATAAGACCTATCAAACACGTCATTTGTGACATTGCACCTGTGTTAGCTTATATCTATAACTGATGCATAACATCAGTTAATTTTCCTGAAAAAAAATGAAAATTGAAAGAGTAATTGTGTTATATCAGAAAAGTGACAAGTTCGATATAAAAAATTACCGTCCGATATCTATTCTCCCGCAGTTTTCTAAAGGTGCTGAAAACATCATTCTTAGCCAATTAACATCTTTCAGCAAGAAACATAAACTAATAGCAGACGCTCAAGACGGTTTTCAACAAGGTAAATCAACAGAACTAGCACTTGTAGCACAGAAAGAATATAAACTGCACAACCTCAAAAATGTGTTTCTTGTACTTGGACTATTCATGGACTTCACAAAAGCGTTCGCCTGCATATATCATGACCTCCTAATACATAATCCATTTCATTTATTATCACCTTGAAGGCCCGAAGGCATAACACAAGGGCGGCGGGCAATACAAACACGTGTAAGAGTGGTGACGTACAAAACAAAAAAAAAGAAACATTGCTGATTTTGCATGACTTTAAACGATCAAAGAAAAACATTACCGACGATTACGTTACTTCCTAATGCGAAATTTGAGCGCAGCAAATAAGCTGTTTCACCTTTTCGATAGATTGAGGCAAAGAAATCGAGCAACACATGTATGCGCTATCACAGAATTTTTTTTTTCATTTTTCACACGTATTCCTTTAACAAAGACTCCACTAGGTAAGCTTCTGCTTCGGCGGCGCGCACCTCTGGATTCTGACGGCGACGGCGCTGGGCCTCTGCTCTGGCAGCTCGTTTAGCAGCAGCAGCAGCAGCAGCAGCAGCAGCAGACGGAGGACTTCCATCGGTCGTCTCGCTCATGGCTCAGAAAGAACTGGCAGATAATTTCGCAGTGGCGAACGGCAGCGGCAATTTCGGCTCGGGCGGTGCAAATATACAGATCCGCCGCCACCGATCTGGCTCTTTGATTGCCACCGCACAGGGGTTGCATTGGAGGAGGAGCGAAGAAAGGAATTAAGTTTGAGCCGGCGCTTTGACAACCGGAGACACGCAGGAAGAGGGGGGAGGGGGGCGGCGTGTACACCCAGCGGCAAACGATGGGGGCAGAAGCGCGCGCAGCAAGCGGACAACACGATAAAGGGAGGAGGGAAGAGATAGCAGCGACTGACTGATGCCGCTGACGCCGATAGTGAGTCAACCCCAGCTGCGGAGTTGGTTTCAGGGACAACGCCGCCGATGCCGACACAAACAATATGATACCCTCGCTTCCGCAGCGCTAAGAACCAGGTCTAGCCGTGGGAAGGTGGTCACGTATTCGTCGACGTGCCGGGGCCTACGTGAAATAACCGGCGCGTCGGCAACTGAAGAGCACCCTATCCGCCACACAAGAACAGGGGGGGGGGACCCTTTCCTCCTCTTTCTGCATGGCGGCGACGGTGTTCTATGCAGTCACGTTATCTTGACTCTCTAGCGGCGTCAGCGGCATCCAGCGGTATCAGTCGGTCGCTGCTAGCGCTGGGGGGATGAAAGGGGGGCGGAGCTGGTTACGAGGCCGACGACAACGCCGACGACGACGCGAAACCCAGGAACGGACGCCAAAGAGCTGCGCTCTAAAATTTCTAATTTAAAGAAGTAACACGGCAATACATTCGGAAAAAAAGCTAGCAGCTTGAAAGATGTGGCATCCGGGGCCTTCCTCTTCAGTTACTGACACCGTACCTTAAAAACAGGCACTATCTGTCTATAAACACTAGCACATCATCTACACTACAAATACAAACAGGTGTCCCTCAGGGAAGTATCCTTAGTCAATTTCTGTTTAACATCTACATAAACGTCATAGTTCTCATTCACCGAGAAGCAAAATTCGTAAACTGGGCAGATGATATGTGTGTTTTTATCAAACAACTCTTATACAGGCCTCACCGGTGCAGCGAACAATTTCTTAACCCAGCTCTCAATATGGAGCCAGAACAACTTTTTAAAAGTAAACTCCAATAAAAAACAAGCAGTCATCTTTGAAACAAGAGGTACGTGTACTCTATTGGCCCTCAACATATTTTACAACTCTGAGAATACAGAGGTTGTTGACGCGGTAAAAGTACTTGGCGTATACTTTACCGACACATTGAAATGGGAGCTCAAGTGCATTTTATACTCCAGAAGCTGAGCAGCATAATAGGTATGCTACATGGAAATCAGTACTTTTTACCAACGTCAGCTCAATTGATCATTTACAATGCACTGTTTGCCTCGCATGTAAATTATTGCCATTTTGTATGGGGCCCAACATCAGCGTCCAATCTCTCTAAAATACTACTGATGTAAAAAAATAAAATACGCGCTATCGCAAATGTGCCGTACAACTTATGTCGTGCTTTTCACCAAGCACAACATAACAAAAAGTCATCATCAATACAAACAAACTCTCCTACGCACCTACTACTTTCATGCAAAAGATAGAAGTAACTTAATGACCAATATAGCAAACTTAAAAGAGAATACACCCACATATGACACGCGCAGCCATTAAGAATGGTTGATACCTTTTTCGAGAACAAATTACGGCCATCAAATGGTCGCAAACACCTTGCCACGGCTACTAAATTCTTATCTAGAAGCCGGCATTGACATCCATACCTTGACACCATTGGAGCTCATCTGTCTGGCAAAAACTACGATTTAAATCACCATGGTGCTGTGAAACCATGTGTATTCATAACGAAAGAAATGTAATTACTCCCTTTACTTGATGTAACCCACTCTTATTTCTGTTTCATTTTTGAAAGTGTTCATTGCCACCGGTCTGCCAATATGTAAAGGAGGCCAGGGACTCCTCAAGCTGCCAATAAGCAGCTGTTACCTTGACCCCCCCTCCATTTTCTTGTAGATGGGCTGAAATTAAATGAAATTAAATGTAGTATGAAATCGCGGCCTGCCGCTGGCTCTCCTATATTAAATTATGGGGTTTTACGTGCCAAAACCACTTTCAGATTATGAGGCACGCTGTAGTGGAGGACTCTGGAAATTTCGACCACCTGGGGTTCTTTAACGTGCACCTAAATCTAAGTACACTGGTGTTTTCGCATTTCCCCACTATCGAAATACGACCGCTGTGGCCGGGATTCGAATCCCGCGACCTCGTGCTCAGCAGCCCAACACCATAGCCACTGAGCAACCACGGCGGGTGGCTCTCCTATATACCCGTGTCTGTACAAGTTGTAGATCCAAGAGTAGAGCGTCCGGCAGCTTGCGACTTGCGTGGAGGTAGCGCAGGTGTTGCTCACTCATGTTGGCGTACAATTGATTCTCGAGCTGAAATAACCAGATGGCAGAGCTGCTCCTGCAAAACTTCGGTAGCCCCTGCATCCGCGGAAGGTGCGAGCACAGAACAACGGAACACTCACCTGCTACTGCTTGCGGTGAAGTGTCGAATGCCGATAGCATCACGGTAGCGGTGATTGTTGAATGCATCGCGAAGGTTGTGCTTGTGGCATCGCCGTTCCTGCGAGAGTGAAATTTGCGCCTTGGGGAGCCGGTGGGAGAGAGCCTCTCTATCGGCGATGAGTGAGGTGCCCCCGAAGGGAAAGCGGACAGCTTGCGGAAACGTCCGAGGAAGGAGAGCGACGGACAATAGAGTAGCTGGAAGCGCTCGCCTTTGGCCTAGTGAACTGCTTAGAAAGTGTCGTCGCGCAGCTGCCCTTGAGCTGGAGAAGAGGCTCACGGACCGACTAGAGGTTTGATGCTGGGGCCGGCGCGTGCTGACGATCGGCAACGGTGGGTACTGGTGGGAAGACAGGACGCGGAATGACGCGACGATTCAAATGGCGGAATCTCTTATGAGTGAGCGTTCGGGGTGACGTAGTCAGCGAAGACGACTCACTACGTCGCCCGCGAGTCCGCGTAGACGTCGGGGGATGACAGCCGAAGCCTGGAACCTTGTTTAGAAGTGGCTGTCCAGCTGGCTGAACCAGATGGCCGGCATATCAATGTAGAATTCCCGGACATCCTCTAATCGCGGCACGTCTGCCGGGCTGTGTGATGCTACGTCGCTTGCCTCGGCAGAATCGATGCGCTGACGCTGGCATGGCGCGGCTAGGTCGTGCATTGGCACCAATTTTTTGGGAGACGACGTGACGAGGCAGCCGCCGTAGCCACTGTTTACTTGGGCCGGCCGGCCGTGATGCGGCGGGATGTCGGTGGAGCAGTGTTCTGTTCTCGCTGAGCCAACCTTCTTCTTCGCACGCTTTGGAGGCAATAGTCGCGCCGCTACACTTCTACAGACTGTGAAATTTAGCTTTCCCTCTTAAATTCAGGCTAGTTTACTCTAATAGGTCGGTGATTTTCTTCTCAAAGCATTCTGCGTTTTACATTTTTCATACAGAATTTGGAATTGGCTTCCGCTTAACGCGCGTGTCTATGCAGCACTTGCATTATTCACCGAGACCAAAACGTCTTCCAATAGCCTGTATAAGGAAACCATCACTTATTCATGGGAAAAGTTACACATGAGGATCAGCCTTTCCCATTATGCGGTAAGTCCATTTGTAGATCAAGGAAAACTTGTGCATACATGCTAGTTGAAGGATTGTGTTCTTAGTTTCCGCGAGCACCATACGTCAGATTTTTTTTCCGGATGCATCTAAGGATTTACTTCTGAGGTGATTAAAATGTTAAATTAAGGCGAGAACTCTACACTTCGTAGCAAAATTGTCAGGCGGCCTCACGAAGCAACGGAAATGCTGGGGACACCCTGCATAATATTTATCGCATGGTTGGCAACAGTGCCTATGGCGCTCTGCTGTTGCAGAGCACTCCCATGAGCGGCAGGCACATTTATGTCGAGGCCAAACGGAAAAAAAAAGTACCTGCTACCGGCAATTCGTTGGGTGTTGGAAATCTAGAGTTACCGAAAATTAATCACAAGCTTCCTATCTGGCGTCTCTCAGGTGAAGGTCTGTTGCTGAGGAACATCGAACCCCGCGAAGTAATCACTCGATAGACCTATCAATAGATTAATAATCAATAAATAACAATGCTTATCAAGATCGCGAGGAATGTGCTATAAGACATCTCAATGACAGTGCAAGACGTATTTTGGTTTGCGGTCATCTCGTGACTGAGGTGGAGAGGCATTTGTTTGCATGAACGTCATTGTTGGAAAACATTGTAGTATTTATTATCGTTGTGTCTTGCTCTGCGGGAGATTTGGATCGTGAGGTGTTCTTAGATGTCTCAGTATCACGTGTAACAAGATAGTGACACCTGCACGCTCAATTTTTTCACTTCAACACTCACTTAAGAGCTCACTACGCTGAAGTTGCCACGATAAAAGCAACCTTTCGGCGATAGCGCGAGGCCACCCGCCTAAGTGAGCTGGAAAATTCTCGCCCTACATTTACGCCTATGGCTGCGAACTGTCGACACAAAGAAAACACCACCAACACCAACATAGATGTCATTTGTTAAACAGTAATATCTCTGGAAATGCGAAAATGCACTCCTTCGTGACTTTTTGCAAGACCTCCTGCGTCTAGAGTGCAGGACCAACAATTGCACCAGAATCCCTGTTATTTCAAAAAAATACAAAAAAAAACAAGCGCCAGGGAACTTCGTGTCACTGCTTGCTCCCTCCTCGCCTGCTATCCACGACAGAACAGGGCAGTGCCCGACAGAGGGCGAAGCCTCGGCGAAACCATCGAAGCAGGCTTGGCTTCTGAAAGCGACCCACTCATCGGCGTGAGCGAGGTAAGCTTTGCGCCCAAGTCAGCCTGACGCTCGCCATGCGAACGGCAACGCGAGCAGGCACCGCGCTATCCGCCGGTATTGCTGCGGAAATGGGACGCACGCCTCGACGTCCCGTTACGACCTTCCTCCTGATTGGTAGCCCCCTTCGCGCGCATGCAAGCCTCCGGTGGTGCACACGGGCAATTAGTGGCGGCCCATGGACTGGCAGAAGGTGCGGGAATGAATTTACTTTTCTTTTTTTAAACCTTCCAGCAGAGTTTGATTCCCTTGAGAACGGGGGCTTCTCAAGTTCGTTTTGACCTAGCGTGGTGAATAAGGCAGAGGTCTTATGAGTGCCCGTCTTTTTTTTTTTTTGCATGCCGCGCTTAGCGCTTCAAGCATGCCACACAGTTCAAGTAATTATACAGCGCAGGTCTACCCGCTGTACCCGCAATGCTGAAGGGTGGCCATATGAAAAAAAATGTGGGCAAGGGATTCATATTTCTCCTCGCAGCTGCAGTGTATTACAATTCCAAAAGTTATTCCGGCTGTGGTCTCACTTTTCAAGGGCGACTGCCGTGAAAGGAAAATTATAATAAATTGTTGACTTTTATTTCTGGAAATGAAGGGTGCATTTGTGCAAAAAGAAACACTGAAATTATTTAATTTATTTATTTAACCATACTGCAGGCCAATTCTTTGGCCCTAGCAGGAGGGGCATTTTTGGAATGACAAACAACAAATAACAGCAATAAATTCGCAAACAGCAAAAGGGGCAAAAGCAACAGCGCTAACACAATGAAGCAATTTTCAACAAAACAAAACAAAACCAAAGCAGACAGAACAGAACTAAACCAGCAGCAAATACCTGCATTTATACAATTGCAAGTATCTATTGCTCACAAAAGAAATGTTCCAGTCCTGCCGAAAAATCTTCGGCCTTGGTAACACTTGGCGGCAACTCATTCCACTCTATAACTGTTCTAGTGAAAAAACTGTATTTGTAGAAATTAGTTTTCGCAAAAATTGGTCTCAGTGAATGTTCTGCTGTGTGCCTTGTTTTCCTAGTAGCAGCAGGTTGAACATAACTTGATTCAGATAGGGCGAGTTTTCCGGACATAAAATTGTGAAGTAACAAAAGTCTGTTTATTTTTCTACGTATCTCAAATGTTGTAATGTTATTACGATTCATCAGAGACGATGGTGCATCCGACCTTCTATATTTTCCCAATATAAACCGTACAGCCTTTCTTTGAACACCCTCAAGATTTATTATATCATTCTTAACATGTGGGTCCCACAGCGCAGACGCGTACTATAACTTCGAACTAACACATGCGTTATAAGCTAGAAGCCGAACACTTACAGGAGCATTTCTAAGTTTCCTCTTAAGGAAACATAGCTTTTGAAAAGCTGACGCACAGATGTCTGAAATGTGCACACCCCATGAAAGATTACTAGTAAGAGTTATCCCCAGGTACTTATATTTATCAACCTCCTTTATAGTGCTGCCGTTAATGTGGTAAGTGAAGGTACTAGGACATTTTTTCCTTGTTACACGTAGAAAAACAGTTTTTTCCCTATTCAGTTCCATGCCACAGTTCTCACACCAGTCGTGAATTGCCAGAACAGTTGCTTGTAAAAAGGCGTGGTCATTTGCATTCGAGATTGTTTTAAAAACCACACAATCATCAGCAAATAATCTGATTAAGACGTCCTTTGCTATTACCTTCGTTAAATCACTTATATAAATTAAGAACAACAATGGCCCTAACACACTCCCCTGTGGAACCCCCGAGGTAACTGGCAGCACACTGCAAGAAAAATCTTGCACTTGCACAAACTGTTGCTTATGATTTAGGTACGCGGAAATCCACCTAACAACAAAGAGTGGAAGTCCAGTGCTCTCCAACCTAAACAACAATTTATTATGCGGTACCTTGTCAAATGCCTTGCAAAAGCTCATAAACAATACATCTACTTGGCCAGTCCATGTCAAGAACACTAAACAAATTATGCAATGTCGATACCAGCTGTGTAACTGTTGACATACCCTTTCTGAACACGTGCTGATGAACCGATAAAACTTTATGTTCGGAGAGGAAGCCTTGTATGTGCTTAGCAATCACATGCTCTAACATCTTGCAGCATTGACTGGTCATTGAGACAGGGCGGTAGTTAGAACGGCTGCCCTTTTTGTTTATGGGAACGACTCGCGCCAGACGCCAATCATCAGGTATTTCGCTCATTTCTAGTGAAAAGTTAAAGAGCACTGTTAGGTACCAAGAAATTTGTTCGGCATATCGCCTCAAAAATATTTTCGGGACACCGTCCGGCCCAGTAGCTTTACGCGTATCAACATTTAAAATCAATACCAAAACCCCTTCACGCGTTACCCGAATGCCCTGCGGGAGGTCCGATGCGGTGGTTCGTGGCTCATATTCTTCATACTCAGAAAATACACTTTGAAAGTACTCGTTAAAGGTCTCCGCTATGCTAGAAGGATGTGTCTGAATGACACCATCGACATTCAATTTGGACACTTCGACTTTTGTGTTCCCTAAGTAGCGCCAGAACTTAGAAGGATCGTTTTTAATGAACTCCGCAAGGCTGTTGAAAAAAATATTCCTATCTTGCCTAACTTTCCATAACAAATCGTCTTTAAGGTGTCTCAACTGCTCGGATTCTGTTTTACGTTTCTTCCTCCATCGTTTTAATTTTCTTTTACTCTGAATTATTTCTCTGGTGATCCATGTATTTAATCTACGCTGTCGGAGCGCTTTTATGGGCACAAAGTTTTCGATACAGTGGTGAATAACATTACGAATGCGCTTCCATGCTGCCTCTATATTACTTATAATACCGCATAGATGAGTATCCAAATAGTCTGTTATGGCCACATCATCCGCCCGAACGGAATACTTGATAACATTTATCACAGAAGCATTTTTTTGCCTGTCAGTGTCTTTAATCCATGAGTAGAAAATTAATTTGTAATCTGAAATACCCTCCTCAACTAGCAGAGTGCCTCCGCCGAAAATGTCACTGATAAATAAAAGATCTAGGACTGCATTTCCTCTTGTGTTTACTTTCACGACTTCCTCGAGGTTAAGGAAAAGCATAATGTCCAATATGGCATCTCCAGGGGTGGAGCAACCATAATGAAGGGCTTGCCAATTAATGAAGGGCAAATTAAAATCACCGGTTATTATGACACTTTTACCCTGAAATTGTAGCGCGTGATCGTACAATTGTGTCAAATACAAGTCATCAGTATCGAGAGGGCGATAAACAGCGACAAGAACAAACGTAATATCAAAAAACTCGACTCTCAAAAACAAGCATTCGTGGTTATCAATCTGGTCAAGTACTTGTGCGTTGACCCCTTTTCGAGCAATGACAGCTACGCCGCCACCACGTGAGCCTCTATCCCGTCTGTACAGCTGATAGGCCGGCGAAACAACTTCATCCTCTCGAATAAACTCATTCAGCCAAGTTTCTGTTTTGACGCAGATATGTGGATCATACAGCAGCAACAAATCTTCAAGTTTATCTAATTTATTCACAACACTTGGAGAATTCAGAGAAAGCAAGCGTAGCTGGCAAGGCTGTAGTCGCTAGCTAGGTGCAACCTAGCCTGCAACCTGCAACCTGAAATGTTATTTCAGTAATATATTTGACGTTTTGGAGCAAAGGGCGCGAGCAGTGATAGCGAGGCTTGACTTCTGGTTGGCGCCATGCACCACGCACAGAGGCGCCTGCTTCTGGGGAAGAGCACAATTTGCTAAAGCTCGTTGATATGAGTCACCTGAAAAAAAAAAGGCGTATGTAAGTGTCCCATGCTGCCCTGATTTTTTAGCTTTTTCAAGCCCGTTATGTCATTGCCAAAGAATCTTTGGGTGCCAAAAAACAGTCGTGTTTTGTTCATGATGAAACAGATCCGGCCATTGGCATTATCGCGAAAGTGGTCTTGACGTCAACCTATTGAGGGAGCACCGTGCGAGGCTAGATGCTGTAGCCGGGTCAGACCATCTTGCCCAACCACTGCGCGAGACGCACGCCCTCGTTCGACAACACGTGTGTTCTTGCGTGGCGAACGAGAGGTGCACGAGCCTTCTCATTGCACTGGCGAAAAAAAGAACTCGATAATCCCTTGTCAAGCGGCTTCGTGTTTTGCGGTATGGATATAGTGGCATTAGTCAAATCGTTCCAAGTTTATGGCCCAATATGTAGCCTTGCTCTCATTCATTTCAAAGAAGGCATAGTCAGAGATCACCGCCCTAGCTTTTCTGTTGTCCTTTCGTCTCTGCACCTCTATGTACCTTTATTACGTGCTGTAACATGTGGTTGTCTAAATTACAACTAGTCCAACTTTCTGAGTGAAATGCCCAACCTTCAACGAAGATTTGAGCCAACACTAATCGACACAGCTTATAGAAACTACACACTTGCTCTGTCAAGTGCTTAGCCGATTAGACATATACCTTAGGAATGGTTTTCATATGGCTAATCATACAAACTATTATTGACATTACAAATGGTATGTGGCATGGATGTCCCCTGTTTTTGTTTTACAAAAGATTGACCATTGGTTCTGGACTGTCACGGTCACATGTTGTGTTCTGACCTTTTTTATTTCAGTGATCTCATAGTTCACTCACTTATTGAGGCCAAGTTCTTGGCAGAAGACTGCATAGTTTTTGCTGAACTCCCGTCAGTAGCTTTCCAACTCAATAAATACTCCTATAAACTGACGAATGGAATAACAACCAGCAAATGCTTACACATTTAAAGACCGGTATGAATGGTAGTGTGACGTAAACGCGCGCATATATATTTGATATACGCAGAGTCCAGAGCTCCCTTGTCGGAGTAACTGAATGCAACTAACCGAGTCTAAATGTGTAATATAACCTGAGCTGGACAAAGCACATCGATGATATTGGGGGTAAAGCTGGAAAAAAATATTCAGACTTACCTGGGGCGGAGCCCGCGCCAACTGCATTGAAATGGTACCTGTTAAGCGACAAGAGCGACGGCGTCACCAAAAAAAAGCCACACCTGCTTGGGTGAAAGTGGGATTACTGTGCCGCACGACAGATAACTACGCATTTGTTGCTGCCTCCTGTGTAAGCAACAAGCAGACAGAATGTGCAGCTGCAGCGTAAGAAATAAACAGAAAAGGTTTAATGTATTTTTGCAGCATCATAAACAGATGTGTGCTAGTAAACAAGCATTGGGTTATTTTTATAATTGAGGCGATGTCCGGAGGAATAGGATATCAGCATATTCGGTATGTCCGATATTCCGGGCTTTTTGCGGAATATTATAGCTGTTTCTTATTACCGGAGTGGAATAAACTACAGCAACGTGTTGTAAGCGAATAGCCGAGACACTTTCTTTGTTCGAACGCTCTTTCTTAGGAACGTGGCAGTATGGGCACGTTGGTATTACACTTTTAAGAACTGTACAATCGCAAGGAAAGCACGGACGAAAACGGACACACAAACACATAGGCGGCGCTACTTCTAACAATTTCTTTCATCCCGATGCTACTTTTTATCTGTCACATAGTCTGAACACACGAGTCCACAGAACTCCAAGGCAGTAGGAGCCCACAGTTCTATACAGGCGAGGATGGCACACCCAGAAAATCAAGTTGTTTTCTTGTCAGCGCGATATCGGGGACATGCTCAATCACATTTCACCCATCTTTTCCATTTCTTCTGCATCTCAAATCCCTCTCGTAAGCTGATTCCTATTTCAGCCAACAATTATATAATGTGATTCAACGGAGCAGAAGCACAACACCGCCAGAAAGCCAGCGGCCACGTTTTTGAAATTAGAAGTGTGCTCGTGCAACCGATCGTGAACGCAACGGCTGATCCAACATAGCTGCGACCAGATGACAACGATAAGCAATAAGTTACGCATTCAGCACAATCCACAAATTTCTTGTTGTGCTTCTTTTCGCAACCACGGTTTCTGTGTGCGTTTTGGAGCGGTGATCTTGCACATATTTCCCAGCTTTTCTGGTGCTGAAAGAACCACACGCACAATATTTCGTTGAGCATATCCTCTGGCTCGCCCAACACCATCCTATGCCATTCTTTTTCTTTGCTTGTGTTTTTTCTTGCTCTTTTCTTTTTTCCACGCCTTCCCGCTCTTGACGGCTCCCTAAGCTCTGGCTCCCTCAACACCCTCGCGTGCCCTTCTCCTTCTTTTCTTCTTTTGTTTTTCCTTGCTCTCTTTCTTTCTCCCCGCCTTCCAACTCTTGTCCTCTCGTCTTAGAAACCATGCCTAGAGACTTCAGACGGCAGCGTGCAGCCAGCCGCCACCTACAACGACCGCTGGTGACGTCACTCTACTAACCTACTATGACAAGCCTCTCTAGGATGACGAGACTGTCTTTGACGAAGATAGGCCCTCCTATCAAAACGTTAGCCAGCCTTTCAGAGGCACCTTATCCCTGTTTGTAACTTTTATACCAGAGTGGGCTATTCCATCTGTCAACACCACACTTGATTTACGACTTCTTTAGAACATTCTTCAAGCACAGACTAGCAATCTTTCTTAGTAGCAGATGCATACGTGCTTCTTCAGAACTTGTGCTCGGAGCCAGTGTGGTTTCTTCTAACGTGTAGCGCTTTTCTATGACGCATTCTTCAAGACGTTGCATGTTGTTTAATTTATATAATGTTATGGTGTAAATATTGTAACACATTTTATCTCGACACTGTATGGGGCTCATAGGACATTCAAGAAAAAATCCCAGGACAACTAAGCATTTCTTATGAGTTGTGAAATCGAAAGCATTACTGTTCAGTTGAAAGCCGCTACGCGCTCCTTCGACATATGAACTCCCTGCGGGCAAGCGCGTGCGTTTACGCTTGGCACGTCTCGATTGAGCCTTGTTCCAACGCAGCCCAGCGCGGGCAAGCGTCTTCATGCCGCGTCACCTCTGCTCCGGCGCTGGTGACGTGGAGCGTAGGTGCTCTCTCTCCCCTCACGGAACACCTGGCGTGCTAGGTGGCGCAGCAGGTGTCTGACTCGCCCGCCCTGCTTGTGGCGTGTGGCGTCGCAGAAGAAAGGAATTTAGAGGCCGTCAGCTTTTCGGCGCTATTCGCAACTTTCACGTATGGTGGCGCCGTCGTGCGGCGGTGGCCGGAAACAATCGAAAGATTATACTCGCCGCTGGCTGCCGCCCGTTCGGGTATCGCATTGGTGTTGTGTGCTCTTTTACTACACTTTTGGTTGATGTTTTAACGCGTTCAAAGCTCCCGTGGGATCCTGAAGGACACTTAACATGATCAGAATGAGCAAACATAGAAGTAATCGTATTTGCTGCGTGCAGTAATGGGTGCCGAGCGGTAGTTATGCGGTAGGCGATGTGCGCCTTCACTCATTCCCACCGGCTGCATCCATGAGGAAGAAATTGATTATTAAACTGCGGATTGGCAAAGCTGTCACAGGAGCGATGAAGGCTTGCAGTTCGCACTTCATGCCGGAGTACTTTTTTTGGAATACGACAGATGAGTGACGATTCCGAGCACTTGAAATCGCGAACAGACGCACCTCAATAAAGACGCAGGCATAGCTCTATATTACATGCAGGGAAAGAAATAATGCGCAATCTTAACTGAAATGTGTTGTAGGATGATTGATGCTTGCATTCTTGCCACTCATGCCTTTGCGGCTACGTTGGAGCGCAAACATTCTCCGTGAAGCCTTGTACCTACTTCAAAATTTCTTCTGGTTCATGCATTCTTGCTCTGCAACGGCGGCTTGACATTCCGCCATTTTTCGAACAGAGAGATGAGTTTCTCATTTGTGCATCGAAGCAAAGTGACGCAGGCGTAGAGGGACCTGGAATTCGTACCTCGTCTGCCACTTCGATGTGCGGCTGCAACGTGTGCACAGGCGCGCATGACCACACTAGTAAGGTAACAAATCCTAGTCCAGCAAACGTTAAACTACTGTGTAGTGTTCGCGTCGCGAATCCTCAGCTGATGTGCGTGTATATCATTTTATAAAGATAACTGGAAGAATGAAGCGAGCATATTGCCGCGGACCGGTAAATATCGGCTATGTATCGCTTGATCTGTTTATAGCAAGACGTGGTAGGAGTCACGCAGGCTGTAAAACTACCGCAAGACTGTAGCTTGCACAGCACACATAAAGCGAAATAACTAAATTACAAGGGTGAACGGTTATCGTATTAGCTCGCAAAAGCGTTCAGATAGGTTTTTTTTTGTTTACTTCTCGTGTTCAACATCTAGCTTTGTGAACAGAGGCAGGGATAACTAGACAAGAAATTTTCGCAAACAAAACGCTGCATTAGGGCTGCCTTTCACGCCTTCGATGTAAAGGGCTTCGGTCGCGCGACACCAGGAAGGTTTTTTTCTCGACACGGCGGCTTATTCAAGCGGTCTAAGTAACAACTTGCAGAGAGCACCACACCCTATAAAAGTTCATGGTACCCGTTCAAAGAAGTCAAATTAATAGAATAGCAAATAGAACGCACGGTCACTTCATTAATAACACCGTCGTGGTAAAACTGAAACCACAGCTCGTGTGATTTGTTTCGAAGCCGCGAAGTTTGTATGAAAAGGCCCTCAACAGTCACGGACGTCGACGTGCACGCTTTTACGCCGCAGCACACAAGATGACCAGCGTTTAGGACTTCCTCGCCTTCAAGCAGGCTTCGAATCCTGCGTTCTGCTCGCATAATATGACCAATTACGCAGGCTAACGACAGCGGGCGTAAGAGACATTTCAACATGACGACGGGAAACATGTCACCGAGCAAAACAACGGCAGCACTGCACCGACTGCTCTAGTTCTTAATCTCTCGGACAGCCATGTTGGATTTAAGGTGGCGCCCCCTATAGGTCGTGAAAGTTGCGAATGGGCAACTTGTTGCTTTCACATCAAAAATGTGCAGATACACTGAACATGTAGGAATCTGTGCGAAGCGAAGCATTAGGGAAGTGGCTATTTGAATGCCTTAGAAGTATTAGCCACGTGTACAGTTTTGTTTGCTTTCATGCCATTAAACATGTAATCTCATGAAATGTTCATGTTTATCGCCACAAAGGTCATAACTTTATTGTGATGCACTTTTCATGTAATAGCGCGACATCGATCACAAATTCTGCCAAAATGCAAGCACCGAATCTGCGCTCGTCCTTTAATGTTTTGCTTATTGTGTCCTCGTTTATTTGTGCTTTAAATCAAGTATGAATTTTTACAAGTTCGCCCAAATTTCACCAAATCAGGCACAATGTGAGACGCATGAACAACGATGTCACAAGGGCGAAGGCGATGCACGAGGGTTGTTGGGGGAAGAATGGTGGCAAGGACCCGTGCATGTAGAGGTTACGAAACGTTCTTCGCTGCATCTTGTGTGGCATGCCCATTTTGGAGGATTCTGGAGTATGCGTCACACACCCAGTGACTGAGTGTCAAAAGTGAACGAAATAGTGGAGATAAATGCTTTGTCATCTGAT
Organism: Dermacentor variabilis; assembly: GCF_050947875.1. Taxonomy (NCBI): domain Eukaryota; kingdom Metazoa; phylum Arthropoda; class Arachnida; order Ixodida; family Ixodidae; genus Dermacentor; species Dermacentor variabilis. The sequence goes on along the minus strand of NC_134571.1, from coordinate 232,074,862 downwards.
GTGCATGCGCGGAACGCGGAGAAATCGTAATCTCAATGTAAATTGTCAAAGAGGCATTGTGGAATGCGATCGATGCAGACTTGTTAGTTCCTCTTATAATAATATTATTAATGTTCATTAGAAGAGTATATCAATATGCAAAAGCGCACCTGCGAAAGTCAAATGAGCGCCTCTACAGGCCTGTCTCCTAGATGCGATCCTTGTGCCTTAGTTACGTGAGAAGATTTTGAGTATCTCTTTTTTTTTCTGAAGAATGTGTTTCACTTGGAGGACACATGAGCGCAGCAAACAACACAGATTGACTGGGCGAATTCGGGTGGCGCCGTCTGCTGGGAATTAAAAGCTCTGGTTTGCCCGTTTGGTTAGCACAAGCATTTAATGGCTCAACGTGCTAATATTACACATTTAGTACTTGTCAACACGCCCGATTCTGAAAGAGATTTAAACGCAAGTCGCTCCCCTGTATCGCATGTTTCAGACGTAGCAAATTTCCTCAGCTGAATATTGCGCCGGTAATTTGAAGTTACGAGCGTCTTCTGCTGCCATTACCTGTCTTTTTGTACGCCTTATAAGATAAGGTTGCAACCTCTTTCCGGTGTAGCATGTTTGTATAACTTGCGCACTTTTACTGTAAAGACATTCTATCATTCAGCTACCGTATTTCTTTAATTTTTCTCACTGCTTAGAAAGGCTGGTTGGCATGCTCTCTGTAACTGCACTCCCGCTTGAGTGTGGTGATTGCACTTATCCTAAACCTGCGAGTTCTTCGATGGTCTATGCTTCCACGTCGTAAATTAACAGTTGCGCTTCCAGAACGTCATCATTGCGCTGCACATAAGTTTAGATTACGCTCTGTTGCGAAACGAAACTCCCACTACTTCCAAATAAATTATTCTGAGGTTTTACGGTGCATAACCACGATATGATTATGAAGCACGCCATAGCAGGTGACTCCGGAATAATTTCGACTACCAGGAGTTCGTCAACCTTCCGCCACACTGGCGTTATTGCAATTTGAGCCGAATCGAAAGGCCGTTCACGTGCGGGATTTGATCCCGCGATGCTGGAGCTTAGCAGCGCAGCGCCACACCACGCATCTGCACTATTTCTCACAAGTGATGTCAAACCATCGGTGATTTGAGTATCGACAGCGTACAAATGTTTTCCGCACTATAATGGATAATTTCCCAACATCGGCAACTTGCGTTACAGCGCAGAAAAAGATACGCTGACAACTCAAGGAACCTTAGCGTTTCACATAGGCCGTGCACTCGATTCCGTTATTCGGCGGGAGGGTTTACATCGACCCGGGGCCCGTTGTTTGAATAACGTTGTTTGATTACCGATTAAGGGAGTAAAGATGGCATCTGGCAGAGCACCTTGAAACAACGAAGTAAAGAGAATGAACAAACACGAGCACTGTACTGCAACTGTCGGTTTGTTTCTGGGAAACATCTTACTTCACAGGCCTTTCTACTGCACACGAAAAAAATGAAAAGGAAGAACGAAGTGAGTGACACACACCACCTGACATTGCCGCTTTCAGATATATAAAGGCCTTTTTCGTTTCTGTCAGATAAGGTGGCTGAGGGGAAACTCACCCAAATGCCTGCGCCGCGACGCGTGCTCCTAGCTTTTACCTCCATATGTCTCACCTAGCCTCTATTCACTATCTTTTGCATAGCTGCGGCGAGTTTCGAGCGTCGCCAGCTACGGCTGGAACTGAAGCTTGAACAGCTCCGCTGTTAAAAATTGAGGAGTTCAGCAAAGTACTATGTCTGGCTTTTTGGTGCACACCAGGCAAATAATAAGCTAAAGTGATAGATTATTGCTCGAGAATCTCTAAGGCGCCAATATTGTCGCGAGCAGAGCCCTAATAATCGAGAAATTGAGGAAAATGCAGGGCAAGGTAAGGGACTCCTCCGGGACATTCAAGTACTTGCCGAATGGCGGAAACACTCCTCAGTTAAATTCTCTCACTAGTACTCAACTATTCAATGCAAAAAAAAAGCATCTTTGTATTGTATGATAAGACGAAACGAAATGGTACTTGTCCGGTTCTATCTCAGTTTTAGAAAAAAGAACTAATTCAAATTACCCTGGACAACGACGCGGGCGGTCAAAACCTTTCATGTTCGCTCCACTCCGCGCCACCCACGCTTTCGCGTTTCACTCGTTTTGTTATCGCGTAGTGCAGCGCTGGTTTTGCAGGCTCGCAAAACTCGCACGAACTGCAAGTAGCAGAGAATTCAACTTCCACGTGATGTCGCGGGATGCCCGAACGGTCTACGCCACTTGACCAAAAAGCAGCTGCAGCCGCAAGCCTTGGATCGTTACCGTTTTATACCACTGTCATCACACTGGGCGTCCATTCGACCGCGGAGGGGCTACACTCGAGACATTAATGTTATTCGGTGGCGATATCAATGGCGATCATCCCGAAAAAATGTGGCGAATAAAGTAGGACAAGGTAGGTATAAAGTGCTTGCATAAGTGCACATAAAGTGCTTGCTGATGCCTGATCAACCAAAACGTGCCACCAGGCGCCAGAGTGTTTACAATATGGCCGACGAGCAGAGTGGCGGCGGCATGGGCGGCGGCCAGACGCTGACGAGCTGGAGAGTAACAACATTTTGCGACAGCCTGCCGTACATATTTCTTCTGTTTAAAGTAACAAATCCATTAAAACACGGAAAAGTTATTATTTCTATAAGGGTACAGCTTTCAATTTCCAAAGGCTCTGTCCTGTTTTCCTTTGTTTTTGGGATAGAGAGTACACATTCGCTCCGAGTGCGAAGCCGAATTAGTTTCTCGAACTCATTCGATTGCTGATGTCATTCGGTGCTAATGGCATTAAACATCGCTGTGTAGCAGCCGAATAATGTCATTCGATGCTAATGCCAGTTGATTCGAATGACACTAGAATGCCCAGTGTGACAGGGGTTTTACTCCCCAACGGCAGGAAAGGGTGATGACGACGCATGCAACGTCACCACTCCCCCGGGTGGCTGCCGAGAGATTTGAATTTCAAAGAAGACATTCGCACCCTTCATATGCAATTTGCTCGTAAACTAAATCTTTTCTTGGAGGGATACAAGCACTGCGAGGTTTCTGGAACGGTATCTAAACAGTCCACATCGATTTATCACTTGTCTTTAGTGTCCCTTTAAGAAAACTGTAAGGCGCAAAGCTAAAGCCAACCGAAAAGACAACATGGTTGGTTCTAACCTTGCGCCTGGCATCCTTCTTAAGAGTAGAGGCGCATGCGAGCAACTGTCAAGAGACAAGCGAGCGGTAGATATCAACTTGGATTTCATCCGCACAGTCGGTGTTTCATTAGGCGTCATCTGCTGCATTGTCATTGCAGCCAGGCGTGGGTCGCACTGTGCAGCGTAAAACCGCAAAATTGTGGCTGTACATTGGGAGCGTGTATAGCGCGAGGCAGCTATCAACTAGACCGTAAGGAACCGAGAGTAATAATTACTTTCTTGCTCGGCTATCTGTGCTGTGCTTGATAAAAAATACGTTGAGCAAACAGGCCATCGGGGCAGCTGGCCTCGGGGCAACCCCCTGAATTAGTGACGATTCGGGACAACAAGGTTCCTCAAAACAGCTGCAGTCTGGTTTGTAGGTGGCACTACTATTATAACATATTTCTTAATCTGGACGTTTCGCAGAAATCCCTCGTCTTTGCCCTTTTTCACCGGAGGTCAGCGTCTTAGCGACCCGATTATAATCAGCTTGCTATAAGACATCACTCTACAGTAAATGGCCTCGTTGATGTATGTATGTATCCGCGGCCACCGTTTGTACATGTGGCTGTGGCGAATAAACATTTCGTAGTGAGCACTTCAGCGAAAAGGGAGGGGTGTCATTTCCTGTGATGTTTTTGTGTGTGCGTGTGTCTTCTGCGCTTTTGAGAAAGTTACCGAGATAGATTACAAAGTGGCCCAGCTACCCGTTCTTCTAAATCTAATGTAGCTCGCTGTTTGGCATTTGTAGTTCTGTAGATGCTTTAAGAGAAATTAAATTATGGGATTTTATGTGCTAGAACCACGATCTGATTATGAAGGACTCGGGAAATTTGGACCACCTGGCGTTCTTTAACGTGCAACTAAATCTAAGTACACGGCTGTTTTCGCATTTCCCCCCATAAGAATGCGGCCGGCGTGGCCAATATTTGATCCCGCAACCTTGTGCTTAGCAGCCGAACACCATAGCCACTACGCAACCGCGGCGGGTAGGATGCTTTTCCAGTTGGTGGCTAGCAACAAAAAAAAAATTACGATAAGTAGTTGTAACACTCAGTCCATGCATTTAGGCAGCAATGTTGTGGCAAAGGGATTTGAAAAAACTAACCAATTTCCACCGGACTAACAAAATTTGTTGATGTTGTCACGAAGGCGAGATGTAGGCGACGTATACAGTGTGTTTCAGCTAACTTTAGCCAGAGATTTAAAATATGCTGATGTACTCTAAGACGACGCGACCAAATGCACGTTGCTCACTACTGTATGCAGAGTGTCACGCTATTTTTTGTATTTTGCTTAATTAGATAATTAGTCAAGATTATACATCGAACTTCCGAAGCAAGGAAGCTAAGAAAAAATTCCAATTAGAAAGTTGCACAGCGGTTTGCAAAACGTTTGACATAGACAGACAATTTAATAGACGACTTAATACGTAAAAAGGCAGTTTGCGTCTTTCTATCTAATAAGTATTAGTGTGTTTCAGTTTACTGCGAATGCTCGCGAAATACACAAAAAGCACCCCGTGACATGCCCGCTTGCGCGTCGTGATTGCACTGCTACCAAGTGTTACGCGCAAAAGGAACTCACCATTTAGCCGGGTGTGCTGCCGCTGTGTCCGCTTATCGCTATCATGAACCGCCGCGAGGGGCCTAAAGCGGTGGTCTTAAATCCAAGATGTCACGATGGAACGCGGTAGAGATTTTCAGCTTGCGCCTTGGTCAGATCGGGAGCGTTCAACTTCTTTATGTCGCTGAGAGACGAAGAAGCGAAGTTGGCGGAGCAAGAAGGCGGCGAAACATATGCATCCAAAGCGGCAATCTTGCAGGGATCAAGCGCGGTAGTGGTGGCCGGCGACATTGCCTTGCGGGATAACCTTCGCGTTGCGAAGGGGAACGACTATCGTACGTCAGCAACGGAAAGAATAGTGTGAGCAAGGGCGACATCGCGGACTAGAAGAACGCCAAAAATCAAAGACAAGACGCAGTCGCCATCGCGGATATCACTTGAAGACGTCAAACTTACGCGTGTAGCATATTGAGGCGGCAAGCGAACGTGATGTCGAGAGCATAAGCGTGGTGACATGTCGGCTGGAATATCGGCATGATGGGGCACCTCAAGCTGAAGAGACGTTCGGATTTGATTGATTATGTGACCCACAAGTCGCACAATCAATGAAGGCAAATTGAAAGGACAGGAAATCTAAGCCGAACATTAGCTCACTCCTCGATGGTGGTACATTGGACTGGATCGTCAGCAGTGCGGATCACAAGAACGACAGGAGGCGCCCCTCCATGAGCAACGCGCAGGATGCGGGACACAGCAGACGTGAGCACTTTATGAAGGTGACGACGAAAGATCTGCGCGCCCCAGGGTCAATGCGCGCAGAAATGGCGACGCCATCAGCATCAACGTCCAGAAAGCTTCGTCTCGTCGGCAGCATCACAAGCGGATTTGTGGTGGAAGTCGTCAATGTAGCGTCACCTGCGGGCGCGGAACTCTTTAGTTTTTCTGATGGGCACGTGCAGGACTAAAGGGGGACGACGGCCAGCGAGTCGGCGGTAAACGAGATGGCGGGCGTGATTCGTGACCACGCGGTGACGGTGAGCGACTATTAATCCTTGAGGAGGCATCGACGTTGGGGAAATACGACCGCGTTAATGTGGGAAGCGGTTACACTCCGGACGGCGGTAAGGTGGAGACGACGCTCGAGGCGGCGAGGACCAGCGGTGGCACAGTAACGGGCGACTTGGTCGATATGGTGACCACTGCGTGCCTGATTCATGACCACGCGGTGACGGTGAGCGACTATTAATCCTTGAGGGAGCATCGACGTTGGGGAAATACGACCGCGTTAATGTGGGAAGCGGTTACGCTCCGGACGGCGGTAAGGTGGAGACGACGCTCGAGGCGGCGAGGACCAGCGGTGGCACAGTAACGGGCGACTTGGTCGATATGGTGACCACTGCGTGCCTGATTCATGACCACGCGGTGACGGTGAGCGACTATTAATCCTTGAGGGAGCATCGACGTTGGGGAAATACGACCGCGTTAATGTGGGAAGCGGTTACGCTCCGGACGGCGGTAAGGTAGAGACGACGCTCGAGGCGGCGAGGACCAGCGGTGGCACAGTAACGGGCGACTTGGTCGATATGGTGACAGCTGCGTGCCTGATTCATGACCACGCGGTGACGGTGAGCGACTATTAATCCTTGAGGGAGCATCGACGTTGGGGAAATACGACCGCGTTAATGTGGGAAGCGGTTACACTCCGGACGGCGGTAAGGTGGAGACGACGCTCGAGGCGGCGAGGACCAGCGGTGGCACAGTAACGGGCGACTTGGTCGATATGGTGACCACTGCGTGCCTGATTCATGACCACGCGGTGACGGTGAGCGACTATTAATCCTTGAGGGAGCATCGACGTTGGGGAAATACGACCGCGTTAATGTGGGAAGCGGTTACGCTCCGGACGGCGGTAAGGTGGAGACGACGCTCGAGGCGGCGAGGACCAGCGGTGGCACAGTAACGGGCGACTTGGTCGATATGGTGACCACTGCGTGCCTGATTCATGACCACGCGGTGACGGTGAGCGACTATTAATCCTTGAGGGAGCATCGACGTTGGGGAAATACGACCGCGTTAATGTGGGAAGCGGTTACGCTCCGGACGGCGGTAAGGTAGAGACGACGCTCGAGGCGGCGAGGACCAGCGGTGGCACAGTAACGGGCGACTTGGTCGATATGGTGACCACTGCGTGCCTGATTCATGACCACGCGGTGACGGTGAGCGACTATTAATCCTTGAGGGAGCATCGACGTTGGGGAAATACGACCGCGTTAATGTGGGAAGCGGTTACGCTCCGGACGGCGGTAAGGTGGAGACGACGCTCGAGGCGGCGAGGACCAGCGGTGGCACAGTAACGGGCGACTTGGTCGATATGGTGACCACTGCGTGCCTGATTCATGACCACGTGGTGACGGTGAGCGACTATTAATCCTTGAGGGAGCATCGACGTTGGGGAAATACGACCGCGTTAATGTGGGAAGCGGTTACGCTCCGGACGGCGGTAAGGTGGAGACGACGCTCGAGGCGGCGAGGACCAGCGGTGGCACAGTAACGGGCGACTTGGTCGATATGGTGACCAATGCGTGCCTGATTCATGACCACGCGGTGACGGTGAGCGACTATTAATCCTTGAGGGAGCATCGACGTTGGGGAAATACGACCGCGTTAATGTGGGAAGCGGTTACGCTCCGGACGGCGGTAAGGTGGAGACGACGCTCGAGGCGGCGAGGACCAGCGGTGGCACAGTAACGGGCGACTTGGTCGATATGGTGACCACTGCGTGCCTGATTCATGACCACGCGGTGACGGTGAGCGACTATTAATCCTTGAGGGAGCATCGACGTTGGGGAAATACGACCGCGTTAATGTGGGAAGCGGTTACGCTCCGGACGGCGGTAAGGTGGAGACGACGCTCGAGGCGGCGAGGACCAGCGGTGGCACAGTAACGGGCGACTTGGTCGATATGGCGACCACTGCGTGCCTGATTCATGACCACGCGGTGACGGTGAGCGACTATTAATCCTTGAGGGAGCATCGACGTTGGGGAAATACGACCGCGTTAATGTGGGAAGCGGTTACACTCCGGACGGCGGTAAGGTGGAGACGACGCTCGAGGCGGCGAGGACCAGCGGTGGCACAGTAACGGGCGACTTGGTCGATATGGTGACCACTGCGTGCCTGATTCATGACCACGCGGTGACGGTGAGCGACTATTAATCCTTGAGGGAGCATCGACGTTGGGGAAATACGACCGCGTTAATGTGGGAAGCGGTTACGCTCCGGACGGCGGTAAGGTAGAGACGACGCTCGAGGCGGCGAGGACTAGCGGTGGCACAGTAACGGGCGACTTGGTCGATATGGTGACAGCTGCGTGCCTGATTCATGACCACGCGGTGACGGTGAGCGACTATTAATCCTTGAGGGAGCATCGACGTTGGGGAAATACGACCGCGTTAATGTGGGAAGCGGTTACACTCCGGACGGCGGTAAGGTGGAGACGACGCTCGAGGCGGCGAGGACCAGCGGTGGCACAGTAACGGGCGACTTGGTCGATATGGTGACCACTGCGTGCCTGATTCATGACCACGCGGTGACGGTGAGCGACTATTAATCCTTGAGGGAGCATCGACGTTGGGGAAATACGACCGCGTTAATGTGGGAAGCGGTTACGCTCCGGACGGCGGTAAGGTGGAGACGACGCTCGAGGCGGCGAGGACCAGCGGTGGCACAGTAACGGGCGACTTGGTCGATATGGTGACCACTGCGTGCCTGATTCATGACCACGCGGTGACGGTGAGCGACTATTAATCCTTGAGGGAGCATCGACGTTGGGGAAATACGACCGCGTTAATGTGGGAAGCGGTTACGCTCCGGACGGCGGTAAGGTGGAGACGACGCTCGAGGCGGCGAGGACCAGCGGTGGCACAGTAACGGGCGACTTGGTCGATATGGTGACCACTGCGTGCCTGATTCATGACCACGCGGTGACGGTGAGCGACTATTAATCCTTGAGGGAGCATCGACGTTGGGGAAATACGACCGCGTTAATGTGGGAAGCGGTTACACTCCGGACGGCGGTAAGGTGGAGACGACGCTCGAGGCGGCGAGGACCAGCGGTGGCACAGTAACGGGCGACTTGGTCGATATGGTGACCACTGCGTGCCTGATTCATGACCACGCGGTGACGGTGAGCGACTATTAATCCTTGAGGGAGCATCGACGTTGGGGAAATACGACCGCGTTAATGTGGGAAGCGGTTACACTCCGGACGGCGGTAAGGTGGAGACGACGCTCGAGGCGGCGAGGACCAGCGGTGGCACAGTAACGGGCGACTTGGTCGATATGGTGACCACTGCGTGCCTGATTCATGACCACGCGGTGACGGTGAGCGACTATTAATCCTTGAGGGAGCATCGACGTTGGGGAAATACGACCGCGTTAATGTGGGAAGCGGTTACACTCCGGACGGCGGTAAGGTGGAGACGACGTTCGAGGCGGCGAGGACCAGCGGTGGCACAGTAACGGGCGACTTGGTCGATATGGTGAACAGTAAACATATCGGTCGATCCGCAGGGGTGATTGCGCTGTCGTGTAGGAAATTGCTGCTCTCGAGAGGATGAGAGTGGACGCCACGATGTTTGTGTTGGGCTGCCCACTGCACTCAGAGGAAATGCCCATGTTAGCGAGCTCCCGCTAGACAATAGCTTGAACGAATGGAGTCGTAATCGAGCTCGAGTCACCGGCGTGCACTGTGACAGGGGTGATGGCCTCAAGGTCGCGGTGCGGAATCCGAGTAAGCTGATCTAGTGGAACTGACGGCTGTGCTGTCGTGTGGTCTTCGCCAGACGAAGTTGCCGCCGTGTTGGGAAGACGCGTGACCAACGCGTCGGATTTTAGCCTTCTGAAAGCGCCAGCAATCTTTTATAATGTCGTTCACTGTAGAAAAGGTTTTGCTCATTAAAAAGTTGAATGCCTCGTCGGCGATCCCTTTCAAAATACCGCCAACCTTGTCGTCCTCCAGCATCTCGCCATCAGCCTTTCGGCATAGCGATAACACGTCTTCTTTGTTCGAAACCTTAAGATTCCGCAGACGGCTGTGGACGTTACGCGAGCAACTTGTTATCAGTGACCTTGTTAGCAGCGGCCTTCCAGCGAGCGGGCTTCCCAAATAAGTCTCGTGGTCTTTCTTTGTCCCTGCTCCCGATCTCAGTTTCGCTCTTCTTTTCCTGCTCTCGTGCGCTACGCGAACACCACCGTTATGAACCACGACCAACTCGCCCGAGCCTCCACCCTAATCACCTTCGTGGTTGTCAAAACACGCTGTCGCAGGGCCTTTGGGGTGGAACATAACATTTGCCAACATTATGGTAGCGTCCTATTGGTTGTTCGCACTCACGCGTTCGTAATCCGCCAGCCAGTCTTCAACGTCCGCTTCACCGGAACCGCAAAAGGTGCCAGGATCTTGCGGTTGCACAAGCACGACCGTAGAGGTGACGGACGCCACGCCCCGTGTCGCAGAAAATTCTGTGTTGGCGTTGCCCGTACGAAAAAAAAAATCATCCCGAACCGCGCAGGCCGTGGCGCATGGGCGTTACTGAACTTATTGAATTTCTCAAAGCAAAATGCGTCAGAAAATTCATAAAGTACGACATACACAACCTTTCGACATAATAGCGTCGAATTGTAATTTCATTATTCCAGAATACCTAAATATACGGCTTGAAATTCAAACACGAACCCCTTTTCCAGCTGCCGTTTGACGCTTATCTTAGTGGCCGTGGTCGCTAGGTATGGATACGAGGGGGGCCCATTGAGTGGGTTGTTGTCTTGAACTGAATGAAGTGCATTAGATACATGTAATGAGGAACGATATCGCGTTCACTGTTGAAGGCGGGGCTAAGCGTCCCAAAAGTTTTTGTTTTCAGTACTAACATTACTATCACCTGCCTTACCATAGCATTTGTATGTTAATGTTCTGAGATATTCTTGGTGAGATGTTTTCCACATTACTATTTGGCAATGGCACCTTAGCGCTTATGATATGAAAAATTGGTGCCTCATTATTTGGGTCAATTATAACATTTATTTTATTCATCACTCTGCAAAACTACTGGACAAGAAAATACAGGGATATAACATTTTATCTGGAGCCGTTGTTTTCTCGCGCTGTGACACATATGAGAAACACATTCGAGGACTACGAAGTATGCTAAAAGGTTGGAACAGCGAGCACAGCCTCTGCCGCACAGAGTGCCGAGGCGTGTTCGTACGAGCACGTGTGACCTCGACGCTTCTTCAAACGGCCGCCGCAGCGACCTCATACTGACACATTTATCCAACAGAGATGCGCTATCGCAGTTATCGCAAAATCAAGATGTCCGTTGAAAGCCTGAAACTGTTACTTCTCTACCTTAGCTCGAACATCGGCTCCAGCCATGTAGCTAAAGTTTTTGTTCATTTTCAACGATAATTTTATTTTCAGAGATTATTGGCCCATGAGTTGCTGCAACGAGACCGCTGCCGCGATAATTTCGCAATTCAGAAAACTTTATACACGCCGTGCTTGAGCGATGCTTTTAATTGTAGCAAATGTTCAGCACTACTAATATAGAAAGGTTTGAAAGTGTCGCGTGTTGCTTATAATTTCAGTGTTTACTTTTCTAGCAGAAAGGCGCTGGGGCGCTGTACAAACTGAAATATTGATGCCAGAGCTAGTCTGCTTGTGGTGATATGCTTTCAAGCACCGTTCTTCTTTGCTTCTTTCCCATTGAGAACAGCGAGTTCCTTCGAACTGCTGCTACTGGAAGGCACGTGCCCAGACGAACAAGCGTCCTCTCCGGCAAGAAATTGTGTGGCCCACAGTTTTGCACAGTGCCGGATTTTTAAAAACGACGTGCTCTGCGTTGTTCAGTATGTTTCTGAAGAGGACGGCGAGAAACAAGAGAAAGTTTGTTGAGCGAGGGAACGAGTGCAGCAAGAATTTGGCCTCTCGGTGCACTTTAATGACTGGACGCGGAAAAAGGCAGGAGGCTGTGGTGTGCTTCTTTTTACATGTGCTGGTTACGTCGTGTGGCGTCAGTGATGAAACGGCACGAATGCTTGCTCGCTGGACATTAGCAGAACTTGCGATTCGTTGCCCGACCGCCAGCTGCAGATGCTTTGCTGTGTGGACGTGCTGACAGAAGGTGCTCGTGAATCACTGTGATGAATAGACTGCAGGCATCTTCTCCCCAGCTCTTCATTGGTCTTTCTCTCTTAGTGTTCCTCAATTCGTACCAGTATTTCCGACTGAATTCCTGGCGGTACTATTAGCTCTGCGAAAACAAGGTTTAATAACCCCATCAGGTGTCACAATAACATATTCATTACACTGATGTTCATCGCTCACTTCCAATAGTGATCCTCATGGTTTGCGTGCGTTCCATTCTATACCTCCTGTTCAATTAGGATGCATCAGGATTTTCGGGATACCTTATTTATGAATGAAATGTCAGATAGCATGGCGAGAGGTGAGAGTGGCGTAGTGGCCCAGTGGCGTAGTTCCCTGGTTACCTGCAGTGTCAGCATTTGTTACTGCAGCTAGATTCGGTGATATGCATAAGGCTTGACTTTTTAAACCCAGCTATAAATATTTCCACAGAGTGTCAACACTTTTGGCGCCGAAATTCCTTAGAAACTCGTACAACAGCTAACTTTCGTTCGATTACGGAGTCGCACACCTTCATTAAAATTTTATCAACACAGGGTTGGTCTGGCTACCTCCCCGCTGTTTCCGTTCTGTGGTGCAGGTGAGAGAGTTGACCATTTCTTTCTTATTTTGTCGCCGACTCACGAATGCAAAAAAAACATTTTAAAAACACAATTTCTACAAATTTATGTTAATTGTACGAATCCCTGGTATCTTTCTCTTGGAACCTGCTCTCTTGGCCATTATCACATGGATGCATGCTGACCCGTTGAAGGTTGAAGGTATGATGGTTTGAAGAAGGTTCCTAGTAAATTTTTTTTTATTTTGTATTCCTTTGATTCTTCACCCGCTATTTCAGTTGTTTTCTTAAAATTACTGATCGGTTTCTAATTGAATGCGACTGATTGTCCATCCCCCAGGCTGTGGGGAAGCAGACTGTGCGGATGCCGTCCACAGCAGAGGCGAGCGAATGGCCGAACGCTGCTCGCTTCACGTTGACGGGCTGATGCGCCAGCGTGCGTATAGTTATCGCAGGGAGCGCATTTTGGCAGCGTTTGTTGTTTCGTCCCGCAGTTCTGTGGAGAACCAGCTCATCTGTAGAGGTGGCTATACCAGCTGGTTCTTCTCACGTAAGCTGTTTTCAGCGGTGCGAGCACCAGCATTTACTGCCATTATTCCCCCCCCCCCCAAGGAGGAATAAAGGAGAGGCCATGCTAACGCACGGTGGTAACGATACCGCGGTGTCGTGGCAAGGGAGAAATGCTGGAGAAGAACAGCAACGCTAAGCGCATGGCTGGCGTCGGTGCAGCACCGGCCCTTCCCACTCGGCCCTAGGAAGGCATTGTGCAAAACAAGAGGTGAGGCGTGCAGACAGGACACAAGAGTAGAGAAGTGGACAACACGAACGCCGACTATCAACTGAAGGGAGCACTGAGGCGACAAAAGAAAGAAGACACAAAACTCATCTGCGCAAGCTCAGGAATGCCACGTGTCAGTCGGGTACATGTGCCTGTCTACGTGAGAGATAACTGTTAAGGCACTTAATCTCTTCTTCATGTAAAGTAATCGAAGGCTGACTCACGCACGCACTTCCACCATTATAGATATGCCATGCCTCTACCATAAGACGCGTATCTTCATTCTTATGCCTGTACAATATCGCGCATTCATCTAACTCTGGCTTGCAGTTACAATCTCGGCAATGTAGCGAAAGATTAGAAGGCGATCCACCGGTTAACGACCTTTTATGTTCCATTAGCCTCTGATTGATACACCGTCCCGTTTTCCCTACGTAGAACTGGCCACAGCTAAGGGGAATTTTATAAACCACACCCAACGACAGTCAGTAAAACTGTTGTTCTTATTGTGCTTCACTGGACACATATTTGCTCGTCTCTTGCCTTTTACCTGCTCCTTTTTCCTCTGTACGGCAGCGCATATCTTGCGTAGCTTATTGGGAGCAGTGAAAGCAACATTAACATCATATCTACGTGCAACTTTTTAAAGCCTGTGCGACACTGAATGAATGTACAGAATAGCCACTACTCATTTTTTTTTTTTTTTTGCTGTTACTTCTTTCTGTAATCACGTCCGTCCCCCTCGAAACCGACTTCTTTGGGCGCGCAGCCACAGTGGCCACTCCTACACTAGGATAACCTGCTTGTAATAGCCGACGGACCTGCGCATTAAAACTGGCGCTGATTTTGTGCATGCAGGATCTGGTGAGAGAAGACTTAAAGCAGGAGATGGCAATTCCGTTTTTTACTACTTTAGAATGCTTGGATTGAAAGTTTAGCAAAGACTTAGAAGATCTTGGGGAGTACTGCCAGCAAACGTGATTTAGTTCGAAGACTAAGGAAATGTCAGAAACTCAATTACGCATCGCTGAGGAAATTCGTTGGTAAACTTTATTCCTCCTCCATAAAGCTTAAATTGCTCACTTACTGAGGTAGCAGTGGAATCGAATTCTTCCCTATTGCAGAAAATCAGGTATTTATCAACGTAACGAGATATCTTGATAACGCTATCACCTAAGGCTTTCTCTAAGCAGCTGTCAACCTTACTCAGGTAAATATTGCTAAGAACAGGGGCAACCTTTGAGCCAATGCAAATGCCTGATTTCTGCAGAAAAACGCAATCTCTCCACCTAATCAGCGTCGACTTTAAGTACATTGAAAGAATTTCTAGAATCTAAATTGATTCAATATCGCACAGGCTTAAACACCTTGCAAGTAGATATTATGTTATTGATCCTTTCACTGTTCCCAATAAGCTAGGTAACATATGCGCTGCCGTAGAGAAGAAAAAGGAGCAGGTAAAAGGCAAGAAAAGAACAAATATTTGTCCAGTGAAGCACAATAAGAACAACAGTTTTACTGACTGTCGTATGCGTGTGGTTTATAAAATTCCCCTTAGCTGTCGCCAGTTCTACGTAGGGCAAACGGGATGATGTATCAATCAGAGGCTGATGGAACATAAAAGGCCATAAACCGGTGGATCGCCTTCTAAACTTTCCCTACATTGCCAAGATTGTAGTTGCACGCCAGAGTTAGATGAATGCGCGATATTGTACAGGCATAAGAATGAAGATACGCGTCTTATGGTAGAGGCATGGCATATCTATAATGGTGGAAGTACATGCGTGAGTCAGCCTTCGATTACTTTACATAAGGAAGAGATTAAGTGCCTTAACAGTTATCTATCACGTTGGCCGGCAAGTGTATCCGAAGGACACGTGGTGTTACCATGCCTCAGCTTGCGCAGGTGGGTTTCGTGTTTTCTTTCTTTTTTCGCCTCAGTCCTCCCTTCAGTTTATAGTTGGCGTGCGTGTTGTCCACTTCTCTACTCTTGTGTCCTGTCTGCGCGCCTCATCTCTTTTTTGCATAATGAATCTTTACCGACTAGCTCAGCTTTCTGTCGTCCTAGGAAGGCACTCGCCGGCGTATTGCTGCAGGAGGCAGTGTTCATCACGAGGCAATTCGCAGGACGCCTTCCGGGTCCTCTCTTCATGTTAAGCAGCTTGGGTTGGGGGGCGGCACCGGATTGTCGGATCTACAAATGGTGTGGTTAATATTTTGGACGCATCATCACAGAATAATTGGAATAACAACGGTCCGAGTATATCTGTCTGCTACTCTACTGAGAAATAAATGATAATCTAGAAAATAAATAAATGAGCATATAAAAATCCCTTACTGGCTATAAATTTAGTTCACTGTACGGCTGCTCACAAATTTGATCGTATTAACAGTCGTAGTTTCAATGTCTAATTCAGACCAGCTATCTCTTACCGGCTTTGTGGGCTGGCAGGGCAAAATAACCGGCCTGTTTCTTTTGCGCCCCATTCGAAGACAACACGCAATTGGACAGAATGCCATTTTTTTCTCCCCATAACATCGTCGTTGCAGTACCGGGAATTGAAAGCTCTCATATGCCCCGCAGTAACGCACGTGACATGAATAAGAGCTCCCATTGCGCGAGAAGTAAGTGCCAGAGGCGCGGAAATCTCAGTGGCCTGCCATAAAAAGGGAATTAGCTGTTTCGATGGCGCCGCCTGCTTCATCACTTTTTTATTCGAGGCGGGGATCTTCCCGGCTCTCGCCAGAATTGTCGTCCGCGAACTCTTCTGGGGTGAAAATATAGTCCGCTTCCGCCTCCCCCCCCGAGGAGCCAGATGAGGCTAGTTGAGTGCGCTGAACGCCTACGGCCTCCGCGGCGCCACTAAAGAGATTTGCACTCACGATTTCACGGAAGATTAGGATTCTCTTTCAACAAACGATTTTGTAGTTGTTCCCCCTCGAGTGGCTATCAGCGTCGCATATTCCTCAAGCTGGGCAGAATTCTTTGAGTAATGAAACACCGGAAAACGTAGGGCGACACAAAACCACATCGCAAATTGCACGTAATCCTCCAGGAACACGTGAACGGTGCAAAGCTGGCATGCTTCTACAACAAAGTGCATGAAACCACTTTTGTCGAGAGACCTATGCGTTCTTTTTGCGATGCGCTTAGTGTGAGGGAGTAGGTAGCTCGTCTTGGTTTTAGATGTGTTAGTTTCATGAGTATGAATGTCGAATGCTTGTTAGTAAGAGAGTAAAGGGAAAAAAAAACCAGGTATGCGGACGGATCCCACGCACTGTGGGAATCAATCTAAACGAAGCTGTGTGTGCTGCTTGCTTTAATTGACGATAATTAGCGGCGATGTTCAGAGTGAATGTTTCATTTCTTCATCATTTAGTCCAATACGAAAAACTGCAAGTTGATGCTAAACGTTACTTTGCGTGAACGACTGTTTTTTGTCTGCATAGTACACAGAACACATAAAGAGGCGTGTTTGTTTGAGGTGTTGTTATACGCCATTGTTTATAACCTCTGACAGGGTTGAGCATTGCTATTGCCTCAAATGCTACATTGCGTCGTGGCAGAAGCGCTTACCTTAAATTTAATTATGGGGCTATACGTACGAAAACACAGGTAGGTTTTGAGGCACGCCGCATTGGCGGCCTCCGGATTAATTTTGACACACCGGTGCTCTCTAACGCGCTCCCAACTCCAAGTACACGAGCGTTCGTGTGCTGCGCTTCCGTCAAAACGCGGCTGCCGCGATCTCGAGGAAATGTGGCAAAGCAACCGCGGCGGGCCCAGAAGTGGTGATTTGACGGGCTACCGCTTCCGTAGTGTTGCCTAGACCTTACGGTGCTCTAATGCGGCTTTGGTCCCCACGCCCTGCGCATGTTTTCTGCTTGACAAATTTACATGGTGCTTACTTTTCCTAAATAGTCGAACCGTGCCATACCGAACCTTCAGTTTGCCGTTGTCACGTGTATAGTAGTGGTGTTTCCTTGCCTTCTCACGTCATCTTTTCTTTCGACGCCCACTGTACGCGAACTGCGAGAACAGAGTGGCGAGACTGTTGTTCACCCACTCTCTGCCCTTTCTCTCTCCTCTTCTCTACCATTCTATCTATCTCGCCTCTGCACGTTGGTTGAAAGGTAAGCGCTGCTCCGATTTATGCAATGCATTTGTGGGGGCCGGGACATTGCGGATGAAACAGCTATTAAGAGGCTAATGTGGCGACGCCCAGGGAACGCGAGAGGCCATTGTGCACATGCGACGTGAAGGAAATGTCCAAGCAAGGTTCTCGCGTCACCTTTTCTCTCTGCCACGCTCCTTCCATGAGTATACACACCCTGAACCTCCCCCGTCACGGCGTGCAAGACAGCGACAGCAGCAGTAGAAAAGCTGAAGGAAGAAGCAAAGAAAGCTACGCTTCAAAAGTGCCAGCGAATAAGGAAAATTTGCGTGTGCAAGAAGTAGTCACTTTTGGCTTTGATTCTATTAATGCGTTAGCATTCTTTGACGAGTAGCCCTGCTCCGTCACGCGAAAATGCATGCGAAAAGTTTAATGGTTTGTATCTGCACAAAAATGCGTAATTTTTTAAAGAATTGATTATAATAGTGCAAACGAAGATGATATGTCGCCTTGTAAGTCATAAGGAACAATTTAAACGAAAACATAAAATTTATCAAAGAATACCTATAGGAATAAATAAGCTCCACAGAAGAATACATGGGAAGCTCAAATTGTGGTGGGCCAACCTAAAATTTGGCGATAAGCCAACCTAAATTTGGCGATGGGCGAACTTGATGTCTGAGGGTGGGGTAAGTGATATTTAGAGGTGGGCCCACTGAAATTTGGGGGTGGGCTGAATTGGAATTTGGGGTGGGCGTACTGATATTCGCGGGTGGCCAAACTTAAATTTGGGGGTGGCCCAATTTAAATTTGAAGATGAGTCAAGTTAAATTTAGGGATGAGCAAACTTATATTTAGGGTTAGGTCAACTTGAAAATTCGGGCTTGGTGAACTGAAGTTTGTGGGACGAACCTAAATTTCGGTGTGGGTACACTTAAATCTTGGATGGTCCAACTTGAATATGAGTAGGGGTCAACTTATATTTTCTGAGCATGATTACGCACACTTAAACAACTTCAGTGCAGTTTTTTTTAATATTCCAAACAAAAACAATTAGTTACGATATTTGCTCTGAGACTAACTCAGACTTCTTTAAAACACTTGCACTACTCAGTTTCAATTGTTCGTCATTCGAAACCTATAAAAAGACTCTTTTGCACAAATAACTTCAGAATGAACTATCCTAGCTCGGAATCTTAGGCCTAAAGAATTTTGCGTGATAAGTCTTTCGTGCGCAAGGCACGGTTTCCGATCATGCCATTATTATATGCAATTATATTTCAATAAAGGATCCCGCAGCGTTTTTCAAGTCAGGACTATGAAATATTTAAAAAAAAAGGCTCTGCTAAACCTTAAAGTTTAGTCTCTTGTTTGTTTTAGTGGTTTTCAGTCAGTGCTGTGTCGCTTACGGCGTGCTACCTGAACCTATGCCATTACTTCATAAGGATGACATCTACGAACGCCCGTGTTCATATAAAACTCCATGTCATCTCTTATTCAGTGTGAATTGAGCGCTTTCTTAGTATCTTTAACAATGCTTCCAAACAGGTAATACATATGTATACATTACGTGAAAATACTTTGTTTCTGTAAAGTTCTCCTCGCCAGTGCCCGCTTGAACAAGGATCGAACATGCTTCGTAGACGCTACTTCATACGCTCAAGAAGAAGCCTTCTGCTCAGTGGTCATCGACTGTGATTCGAAAGTCCTCAGCTGCGCTACCATCCGCACTTCTAGTTCCAGCGTTGCAGAGCAAGTTGCTATTACTCTTGCATTGACGGACAGTGTACATGACACGATATATTCAGATTCCAAGGCCACTGTCAGGGCCTTTCAGATGGGAATGCTGATTCCCCAGGCCCTACGTATAATCCAAAACGCTAAAGACATCAAATATCACTCATTAGCCTGGTTCCCTGCGCACCTTGGAACAATTGCGGATGCCTCGCTCAACCCCAACGAGGAGACGAACTCGGCTGCACGAGATTTCACCGAGGAGCGCCGGGTAACGCATCCTCTCCAGGGCGACCCGAGCCTCTCTGCTCGTACAACGAGATCTGCCAACATAATTATCTATCAAGAAGTCTCCTGCCTTTGCCGCACTCCTCGCGGTACCGGGCCCAGGCAGTCACTCCCAGACTTCTGCAAACAAGCACTTAACCAAACTCTGCGGCGCTGCACGTAATATACCCCGAACGGTTCCCAAGCCCGGACTGCCCTCTGTGTGGTGGTTATGTGACGTCGAGCATCTCCTGAGGGGCTGCGCCTCTGCCGGTCCCCCTTTCACCCAAGAGGAAATGACGAAGCTCATTAGGGCCCAGCACCAGACCTCTGAAATCCTGGCAGTCCAGAGGGCTCACAAGAGGACAGTCATGTTTCACCTGATGGTCCCTGAGTGGGCTTAGCCAGGTGACGTTGAGTTTATTTGCGTCTACTGTGGACCAAGTAAAGTTGTTTCACTCACTCACTCACTCACTCACTCACTCACTCACTCACTCACTCACTCACTCACTCACTCACTCACTCACTCACTCACTCACTCACTCACTCACTCACTCTTCATGCTGCGTTTCAATTATTTGTAATTTGCTTGTTTGTTTTTCTGTTTCTTTAGCAGGCATCAGTCTTGTAACTGGTTGATATTATTATCAATAATATTAACAATTATTAGCCAGGTAGTGATGGTGGCCACGGTATCAAAGTAAAACACGGTACACGAAGTAAACACGGTAAGTAAAGCGAGAACTGTACAACACACATTTATTAATTCGCATAATGCGTGATATGAACTTCAAGGATGCTGTCTGCAAAGCAAGCGCTTCTGCCACCAATGCAGTGGTGCTTGCTGCTACAATTAATATGAAAATAACTTTGAAATGAAGAGCGCCTTTGGTTCAGCAACAAAACTACGAATAGCACAAATAAGAGCATCTTTGAATACAATGGCCTCCAGAATTAACTACGCAGTTGATGCGTCGAAGTTAACGGCCCCGCCCTCCTGCGTTCTTACATAGGGCGTATACAGCACGACGTTGTTGGGAATTTTCCAGACTCAAGCTTCAAGGGAACTATGAGTTTTACTTCGCCAACCAGTCGATGTTCACTTGCGGAAGCACAAAGTGGCAACAGTTACTCGGCAGTGCACAAGACCACCCTTGCTCCCATGAACATTCCTTCGGCTGATAGACAGCGGCTCGAGGGTGAATTGCATGGGAGTTCTGCAGCCACTCACGTGGGGCGACTCTGGGCAGAGGCTGTTCTATACCTTTATTTTTGTCTTCATGTGCGAACGAGTTCATGCAGCCGTACTAAACTGCAGCACTTCATAGCCAATTCCTCTTAGCTCTTTTCAGTGACACATGTTGGAAATCTCACATGCGAGCATCTCCGGCCTGTTCTTTTACCACAGGCTTCTAAAGTGGCAACACATAATGAGTTCAGTTTAGTTGAGTTTTATTTCCTTAATGACCCATTGGCTAGAAGATTACATAAAAGGCGGGTACAGTTGAGAGCATACGTGACAGAAACACAGGTTTTTAGGAAAACGAATGGTGAAAGCAACATTTCAAAAATGCATAAAAACAGAATGAACACCGAAAAGCAAAACTAATGCAAGTGACACGTGCAAGAAGAGAATATTTTTTGGCCAGTAAAGTATTTTCCAAGAATGACATCGGGCAAGGAATTGCAACGACGTCGCGATAAATTTTCTGCCTAATTCGGCGATTATGCTGCTGGATGTGCTGCGATCGGACATTTCAAAGCTGCCGAATAGACTTCGCTTCAACACAATAACTTTATCTATAGGAGAGGACGCTGCGCAACTTGTGGCAGGGGAGGTCTTTGATTTCACATCGCCACTGCGGATGGCGCGTCTCCTGTACTTATTACTGAGCTTGTGCTGCGAATTACAGCTGTGCACGCTAGCGCATATCACGCATTTACAAACATCACTGTTTAACATCTTCCTCAGGTTTTCCGGTCACAACGTCAGTCACTAAATTTTTGCGTCGACTTCTGTGTCCCAAATCGTCTATTCTCTTTGTGATAGCCTGAAGATGTCTGTTCGTGATTTCTGCATAGTCTCTCACGTTCATCTAGTCTTCGTTCACATTTCTTCAGTCGGCCCAATTCATTTCGATTGTTTCTATTCACCGATGTTGAGACGTGCTTTAGGTTTGTGACAAGTTATTTCAAAGTTTTTTGGTTTTTGCTTGTTCTTTTAAATCTTCTTCAATAGTTCGTTGCTAGGAATGCCGCCAGAATCTGAGTCACAGCTAGGTCCTGGATTAACTTCGACGTCACTGCACGTCAGCAGTAAGAGCCTAATGGCACTATAGCAATCAAGAAGCATGCTTAGGAGAAATTTTCAATTTGGTAGCATCGTGAGAGTCACATAATCGTCTCCAACTGAGTAAACAGAGCATTTGCCACCATACTGTACGACAAAAACGACGAAATTGAGCATCTGTCTCTAGTCGGTGCCACTAAGTCCACAGAAGTATCCGGCTGGCGGTATGTTGGTTATATTCCTGCGCAGGCGCGGTTCCGTCGACGTCACAGTGGCATCTCCGTGATAGCAGTTCTCCAGGTTTGCCTGGATGTGGCGCTGATTACACGCATTTCCTTCGAAAAGGAGCTGCCATGCCAGCACTGCCGATTTATTTATTTATTTATTTATTTATTTATTTATTTATTTATTTATTTATTTATTATACATACTTTCAAGGCCCTAAGTCACTACAGAAAGGAATGGTACATACAAAGCAATGTAATATGCAGAGAATGGTATGCAGGCAACGTTAAGCGATAGCGTGGTAGACTGCTGTTTTGAATGAAGTTACATCTGTGATCTGAATGATGGAAGCAGGAAGGTGGTTCCAGTCGACACTTGTGCGGGGTAAAAAAGAATCATGATACTTGTTCGTTCGGGAGGATGGGACGGCAACTTTATATCTGTGGTCTGAACGGGATGAAGTGTAGGAAGGTGGGGTGATAAGTTGATCCTTGAGCACCTGGTTTGAGTGATAAACCTTGTGAAATAGGCAAAGACGAGCACACTTGCGGCGTAAAGAAAGATCTGGCAGATTCAGGGTTATTTTCATACATGTAACACTGGAATGGTGGGAATAGTTAGATAAAATAAAGCGAGCTGCTCGATTTTGAATTGCTTCAAGCGTTACGGTTAGTGATGCTTGATTGTTATCCCAAATGGCAGATGCGTATTCAAGTTTTGAGCGAACTAGGGTTTTGTAGAGCGTTAGTTTTACCGAAGTAGGAACGGTAGAAAAGTTACGACGAAGATATCCTAACATACGATTAGCATTAGCAGTAATATAATTAGTATGCAAATTCCATGAAAGATCATTAGTTATGTGAAGGCCAAGATATTTGTGAGCGTTAACGGATGCTAATGAAGTGTCATTCAGTACATATCGACAATGATTGCTGTTGCTGGTTTTACGTGATATGCGCATTGATTTACACTTGTTAGCGTTAAGTTTCATGAGCCATTTTTTAGATCAGGGTGATATATTGTGAAGATCTCCTTGCAGTTTATCTGAATCATCAGGGTTAGTAATCTTTCGGTATATTACGCAATCGTCTACGAACAAATTAATTGATGATGACTTTACACAGTTAGGGAGATCATTAATATAAATCAAGATGAGTAGAGGCCCCAAGACGGAGCCTTGTGGCACTCCGGATGTAACTGTTAACAATGCAGATGAAGAGTTATTGGTTGTGACATACTGAGTCCGATTAGGAAGAAACTGTTTAATCCAAGACAACACATTTGGGTCAATATTAAGCTGATTAAGTTTATGGATAAGTAGGCTATGACATACGGTATCGAAAGCTTTGGCAAAATCTAAAAAATACAGTCAATATCGAATCCTTGATCTAAGGCGGCAAACAAATCGTTAGTGAAGCAAAGAAGTTGAGTATCGCATGAGAAAGTTTTTCTAAAACCGTGTTGAGATGGATGGAAGAAGGAGTTGCTTTCCAGGAAATCGATGAGGTGAGAATAGATTGCGTTTTCTAAGAGTTTGCATGGAATGCTGGTTAATGAGATGGGTCGGTAGTTCTCGGGACATAATGCGTTACCTGATTTATGTACTGGAACCACCCTCGCCGTTTTCCAGTCTGAAGGAAGCGATGAGCACTGTACTGACTGAGTATTCAGTTTAGATAGAATAATAGATGAAAATAATGCAGTACATTTTAACATTTTTGAATTAATAAGATCAGGACCTGCAGAAGCTGAGATCTTTTGATTATCAATCAAACGGTTAATACCAACCCAATCAAATAATATGGGATCCATAGCACAGAACAAGGAATCAGGAATATTTGGTAAATCGGCAAAGTTATCATCACAAAAGAATGAGGTAAACACTTCATTTAACACAGTGCAACACTCGTTTTCGTCAACATCACTGCCATCTACATGAACTAAATGAATGGAGTCAGCTTTCTTGTCGCCAACAATACTCCAGAATTTACGTAGGTTAGTTAGTAAGAGGGATGGCAATGTGACATTAAAATAGGTTTTTTTGGCATTGCTAGCGGCATAAATGTACTCGGCTTCTGCACGATGGTAAGCATCCCAGCGATCGGCAAGATTGGTTTCTCTGGCACGACGGAAGATACGTTTCTTTTTGTTGCGAATTCACTTAAGGTAATTATTGAACCAAGGTGAGCGTGAGTCATAAGGAATCCGCGTTCGAGGTACATATCGGTTAATTAAATAGAGCAATTTCTTTTTGTAGAGCTGCCAGTTTTCTTCGACAGATCGTTCATCGAATTTGATAAGGTAGTTGCTGTAAACGTTTCCAGTTCACTGGTCATTGAAGGTATGTCAGCGCGGTTATAGTCAACAATAATTTTAGATCGTCTCTTGGTAGATACATGCATTTTAAACGTGAAGTTAATAATGGAGTGATCACTTACACCTTGGAGGTAAGTTAGTTTACAAACAAGGTCAGGCACAGTGGTGAAAATAAGGTCCAGGATGTTAGATGACGTAGAAGTTTTACGGGTGGGTTCATGCACTAACTGTGACAAGTTAAAGTCTGAACAGATATTCAGAAATTGTGCATCCTCGGATGAGCTTTTTTCCAGGGTATGGAACCCGAAATCACTTCTCCACAAAATATTAGGAAAATTGAAGTCCCCCAGAATAAACAAAGGTGACGTAGGGTACCGAACAGTTAGATTGTTGAGAATATCATGTAAATCATCGCAGAAAGATTTTGGTGCCGATAAACTGCCTTCCAACAGGGCATGAGCATCCCTGCTGGTGACGCGACCAGTTGAGCATAGAGCAACCTGTACGACAAAACGACGAAATTGAACATGTGCCTCTGGTCAGTGCCACCAAGTCTACTGAAGTATCCGGCTGGCACGATATTGGTTATATCCCTGCATAGGCGTGGTTCCGCCGACGTCACAGCGGCATCTCCGTGATAGCGATTCTCCAGGCTTGCCTCGATGTGGTGCTAATTACACGCATTTCCTTGGAAAAGCAGCCGCCTTTCCAGCACTGCCGATAAACTGCCCTACAACGGGACAAGTAGGTCCGGGCTGGTGATGCGGCCAGTCGGTCATACAGCAACCTGTAGGGTAAATACGACGGAATTCAACATGTGCCTCTGGTCGGTGCAACCAAGTCTACTGAAGTATACGGCTGGCGTGATATTAGTTATATCCCTGCGTAGGCGTGCTTCCGCCGACGTCACAGCGGCATCTCCGTGATAGCGATTCCGAGGGTTGCATCTATGTGGTGCTAATTACCCGCAAATATTTATAAAAGCAGGTGCCTTTCCGCCACTGCCGATAGACTGTCTTACAACGGGACATGTACGTCCTGGCTGGTGATAGGGTCAGTCGGTCATACAGCAACCTGTATGGAAAAACGAGGAAATTTTAATGTGTCGCTGGTCGGTGCCGCCAAGTCTACTGAAGTACCCCGCTGGCAGGATATTGGTTATATCGCTGCATAGGCGTGCTTCCGCCGACGTCACAGCGGCATCTCCATGAAAGCGATTCCCCAGGCTTGCATCGATGTGGTGCTGATTACACGCGTCTCCTTGAAAATAAGGCTGCTTTGCCGGCACTGCCGATAGACTGCCTCACAACGGGACAAGTACGTCCCGGCTGGTGATAGGGTCAGTCGGCCATACAGCAACCTGTATGGAAAAAGGAGGAAATTGAACATGTCTCTGGTCGGTGCCATCAAGGCTACAGGAGTATCCGGCTGGCGTGATATTGGTTATATCCCGGCGTAGGCGTGGTTCCGTCGACGTCACAGCGGCATCTCCATGATAGCGATTCCCCTGGCTTGCCTGGATGTGGTGCTAATTACACGTATTTCCTTCTAAGAGCCGCTGCCTTTCCACCACTGCCAATAAACTGCCTTACAACGGGGCATGTAGGTCCGGGCTGGTGATGCGGCCAGTCGGTCATAGAGCAACATGTACGGCAAAAACGACGAAACAGAACATGTGTCCCTTGTTGGTGCCACCAAGTCCACTGAAGTATCCGGCTTGCGGCATGTTGGTTATATTCCTGCGTAAGGGTGGTTCTGTCGACGTCGCAGCGACATCGTGATGGCGGTTCTCCAGGCTTGCTTCAATGTGGCACTGATTACACTCATTGCCCTGGAAAAGCCGCTGCGTTGCCGCCACTGCCGATAGACTTCCTTCCAACCGGGCATATGCGTCTGGGCTGGTGAGGCGGCCAGTGGGTCAAGGAGCAACCTGTAGGGCAAAAACGACGAAATTGAACATGTGTCTGTGGTCAGTGCCACCAAGTCCATTGCCTTAGATGCCTTAACTCTATCTGAATAAGCTGTCGCCAAGGTAACTTCGCGTTAATTAGCACGAAAGTTTTGTTTGTTCCACTTCCACAAATGTTCGTGGGTTCGACTCCCACCAAAATTCGTGGGCTCGTGTGCCTTGATTAAGTTCGCCCTAAATAACACCAAAGGTCGTGTTTCAAGTTCCCTATTTAACTCAATCTCAAATAACTCCACCCTAACTTCGATTTAATTAACACCAAAGAGTGTGGGTTCGAGGGCCTCAGTTAGCTCTATCTGAAGTAAGTATTAATTAACTTCACCTTAATTAGCACCAACTGTCCTGGCTTCCACTCCCACCAAAGGTGATGGGTTCGATTTGCTTAATTAACTTTGCCTGTATAACACCAAAGGTCGTGGGCTCGAGTGCCTTTATTTAATATATCATACATAGCTGTTTCTTAATTAACTGTGCCTTAATTGATACCAATGGTCCTGGGTTCGGCTTCCTCCGACGGTCGTGGGTTCACCTCCTACCAAAGGCTGTGGGTTCGTGTGCCTTAGTTAACTCTACTTAACTCTATCTGAAATAACTGCGTCTTAAAAATATTCGCTTAATTAGCACCTACGGTCCTGGGTTCGACTCCAACCGATGTTCGTGGGTTCAACTCCCATCGAAGGTCGTGGGTTGGTGTGCGTTAGTTAACTCTACTTGAATTAACTGTGCCTTGATTCATTTCGCTTTAGTTAACACCAAATGTCTTGTGTTCCAACCCTACCGAATGGCATGGGTTCGAGTGCGTAATTGACTTTGCTTAAATAAGACCAAAGGTCGTAGATTCGACTCCCATGAATGGTTGTGGGCTGCACAATGTCCGTGTCCCGGGATTTTAGTGCCAGAACGCTGGACGGTCAATTTTTCGATAACGAAAGAACAGGACCCATGAGCCAATTAAGGCTCTTGCCTTAAAGTGCAATCGTGACCGATTGGTTAGAGCACCGGGCTGCTATGCTGGACAGCAGAGGTTTGATTCCACTGTCGGTATCGAATTAGTTTCCTTTTACGTATTACGCATTTTAAGTATGAAAGTAAGCTGAAACTGGAACCTACCTTCAAAGCGCCAAGAATGAGTCAGAGGGTGCATCGCAAAAAAAAAAAAAATCTCAGCAGCCTTTCACTCTGTGAAGAAGGATGACAAGCTAAGCTGTGCGTGTGGGCCCCTTAATGGCGAACTGTCCCTCCGCCGCGGGTCGGTCCGGTGTAGCGCTATTTTCGGCATTGGCCCAGGCGTGGCGCGTGCTTAACGCCTGCTTCACCTCCGCCGCGAGTCGGCCCGGCCTTGCACTCTCTCCGGTATCAGCCCACGTATGGGGAGTTTTTTTCTTAACACAACGACACGAAAATTTCCTTATACAGCTTCGCTGTAAAAAAAAGTGTGCATACCATATGCAATAGATGTCGTGCGAAGCATGAAGATACACATATGGTATATGAACGTTGTTAGTTTCTCTTATTGTTCTTGCTTATGAAATCTACTGTGTCACGCTTTCGGGCGTGTTTTGTTCTGCTGCATGGGGCTCTACTACCATTGATTATAAGAGTTACTGCTTATGCCAAACAATGGGACCATATACAGCAGATCTAATTGATGGTGATAATGTTCTGCTTGAAAGGCAAGAGCCTTGACGTATGCCGACTGATGGAATAACAAATGCAGATGTCCATCCAGTCGAAGGTGTTGAGGTGTCACTATAAATTTGTATACCTCGACGGTGATAATCATGTAGGCGACAGAGAGCTTAAGTTTTCGCCACAGCTTTATTAAGCAACTATTAAATGACATGCTGCGTTTTATTAACAGGTTTCTACTTCAATCACACCCAAGAGCCAACCATATTTATGCAGGTATTGTCGTCATTTATTGCACGGTTACGCAGAACAGACCTACGCTCCCCTCTACTACTGGGTGGGTCAAATTTTCGTGCTATGTAATCCAGTTTGCTTCAGTAAATGTATTGCAGCTCCAGGAATGCTTGCAGGCGGTTGTTCTCGAGTCTGTGTTATGAATGACGAGGATATAACGATCACGACGACATCACGAACACGACCCATAGTGGCCCTTGCTGGTAGACAACTTGGTCACTCATTCGGCGTAGACAGACAGACAGACAGACAGACAGACAGACAGACAGACAGACAGACAGATAGATAGATAGATAGATAGATAGATAGATAGATAGATAGATAGATAGATAGATAGATAGATAGATAGATAGATAGATAGATAGATAGATAGATAGATAGATAGATAGATAGGGTAAGAACAGCTAAAATAGGCAAAGAATGCCAATCATAATAAAACTGCTCATACCAAGTCGTTGTTGCGAAAATTAGCGTCAGTGAATGTTATTCTTGTTCTGCTGGCGGTAGAAGGTTTCACACATTGAAGCAGATTTCATAAATTTTTCCTGAAAGACTGTTTGTTGTGCAACAACAAGGTTCCAATAATTTTTCCTCGGGTTCTCAATGTTACAGTGGTGTTTGTACTCATGAGATGTTAGGGTTATTCTAATCTTCTACGTTTTTCCGAAAATAAACTTTACAGCTTTGTTTTGTATATGGTTGAATTGGAAACCTTATTTAGTGTGTGTCCCACAGTCGTGACGCATATTCAGCTTGCTTTTGACGCCGAAATTACACGCTAAAATATTGATGCTGAGTGGAGCGTTCCCCCGCTTTCTTTATAAAAACATAATTTTTAATGAGCTTAAACAGACATCTGTAATGTACGTGGACCATGATAATCTAATCTTTAGTTTTACGGATAGTCTGATTTCGACGGTAATAAGCGAATATGTAGAGGAGATTTTCGTTTCTAGTGAAATGAAGCAGCACAGTGTTCTCCCTGTATAACTCCATACTGCAAATTTCAAACCACTTATCTATTGCCACAATCTTCGACTGCAAAGACTTGGGTCCTTGTATGTTCTGCTTTGTGTATATGTGCAATGCTATTTAATGAGCTTTTAACCAGTGCAATGTATCTATGCAGTAATTATTAACTATAATCAAATACGATTTTGAAGGAAATAATTGTAATTGTAATCCGTTACCATTGATCTGTAGCCTGTACGAAGTTGACAGGTGCCCGACTATAGCTTTCGCTGCACAGTGAACGAATAACAGCCTGAATTGACGAGTACGGGACGAAAACGCGGCATACACATCGCAGTTGTAAGTCAGCTCATTCGTGTGCCGCCCCATTGTCTCATCTTTGTAAATTCGCGCTAATATTTGTTTACTATTCACCGGAACCAACTAGCCCACCAACGAGCTTTAATCTGTCCTACAGATTCGGCGGAGGGTGTACATAAGATGGCCCAAAGGGACACCGTCACAAGCAGCGGCACGCATTCAAAACACGTCGGTGTTCTTCTGGCGGACCCAGTACCTGTCGACGCGAAATGGTTCCACTAATACCATGGTTTGGTACAGTTGATGATGTCTCTGCGCTGGCTTCTCGTTCTTGCTTAGATCTTGCGGAGCGTTTTTGAAAATGTTTCAAAGCAACTGTGAAGCCGTTAACATCCATCTAAGGCATTAGCAGTGTTCAATGGCGCTTAAGCGGTATATCAGTAATGCTAGTGACCAATTCTCAAGAAACTTATGCTGCATACGTAAGACATAAGGCGGGCAACTGTTAGAACATTCTTGAGGCGATCAGCGCGGAAATAACACTTGTCACAATAGACGAACACAATGCCTCAAGAACGGTATAAAAGCTCGCCCAGCAAGCCATCCTACTTGAGACGCTGCACACAACATGGAACGACTTCGAAGGCCCGTGTATTCAGCGAGGGTCTTGTGCAGTTCAGGTTTCCTTTAGGTGGTAAGGGCGTCCACTAGGAAACTTCCCGAGCTTCGTGCCTTAACTAAGACAGAGGAATCAGTCGCGGTATAATTTGATTTCGTCGGCTTGTGAGTCACTACATGGCGCCTGAGTGTGTCACGTCTTCTTTTCGTCCTTGTCTTTTTCACGTGCTATAAGCCTCACTATATAGGCAGGCTCCCTTACAAGTTGTTAGTCCTCACTGCTGCTGCGGTAAGTAAAACCAGCGATAAAGTCAAGCAATTATCATAGCCAGACACGTCACGCTTATCAGGCAACGATGGTATTTATGTAGCCATGATTTAGCCAAAAGGAATAGTGAGAAAAAGAGCCATCGCTGAATTCACAGTTTTTCAGAAGAGCATTCTGACAATATTTGGCTGTCTTTACCAAGTTCGCTCTTACAATTGGCGGCGCCTGTTAGCTCAGCATAGAAAACTTAATAAATACGGGAGTGCGCTGCCGAAGCCAACACCCGAGCCGTCTAGAGCACGCTCGTGCTTTGTAATAATTCTTGGAGATGGTTATGTGGCAGTGGTTATTACCAAGCGCAATAAGTGTTCTATCTTGAGTATTTTGCGCTCTTGGCTTATCATATTGTGACTTCTTTGAATTTCTTGCAGAGTACGAGAGCGGCTCCCTGTTTTCGTCTGCTTCAACTAACATCGAACACAAACTGTGAGTGCATTCCTACTACATTCACACCTTCGTGCATGCCTGTGGCTATCAGTCAGTTCACAAACTCTGCTAGTAAGGAATAAATGTGTGGTTACGAGAGCTTATTGACCGCAAATGCCACTACGTTTCGTCGGAGTGTGTCTTAGAAGTAGCTGCGATGCAGCTCATATGCGTGACATGTCGCTCGTGTAATCATTGTGAATCAATTAGTGCGCTGCTGCAATTATTTGTGCCACCATAACGTGCGCGTTCTCCATATCTCGATGGTGTTTGTCATTCTGTAGAATTCCCTTCGCCACTTTTTTCATAGCCTCCGAGGATACACCGAAAACCAACGGCTGACTACTCCTTGAGAAAAAGGATAAGCTCTTATATTTAGTAATTTTACGTTGCTATCTACATTGCCAGATGAAACGCTCGAGAAGATGCAGCGTTTCCTTTTTGTAATAATTTATTTGCTTTTTTTATTCATTTATTCGCCGTTTGTTTCATTAGTTATTCCTAACATCAACAACCATTTTGCTTCGGCAATTTTAAATTTTAGTGCCTCCAAAATTCTTTTGCTGCCTTTTCTCGATCGGCAGTAGAAGGCACTTCCATAAAAAGGCTGAATGCTCAGCAAGCGAATTCCATCTCCTCAAACTTATGCATTCCTTCACAGACTTTGTCCTGAAAATGAAAGCATTTTCCTTTAAGAGGCTTCCTATTTCCTTTCATGTAAAAAAGAGACCACCTGACATGCTACGACCAATTACTATCATTTTATTTTACTCAGCGATTGACACTGCTAGTCTACTCTCTTCAGTAGTAGTAGAAAAGCTTTATAGTACAAAATATGACGAGCGGTCTCGAGGCTCGTCGAGGCCCTGTTCATGGGCTCCGCTGGCGCGAGTTCTTCGGCTCGCCTGCAGCGGGCAGTAAGGTCCCCCTACAACTTTTGAGGTGGCGACATGTGCCGCACGCGCCGCCTAGGAAGTTCCCGTAGCAGACGGCGTCCACGCTAAACCGCGGCATTCGCGAAGTGAAAAAAATATCTGCACACGCGCGGAAATAAAACCTACTGGTGCCTGACGGTGGTGAAAAACGAAAGAAGGGCCCGAACTGCTAAATCTAGTCCTTTAGTTTCAAATGAGCGCTGAAAGAAAAACGTTAAAGAGAGCGGAATGAGGGCTTGATCGCCTCGATTCTGCATGTTTACACTTCGGTCGTTTGCGCTCAGTCACCGCGCGAGCCTTGGTGGTTGCTTGCACTTAACGCCGTTTGCTCTCTGAATTCTTTTGCTTGTAAGTGTGCTGCATACACATAGCGGTTACTTTGCGCGAAGAATTCGTGTAAAAAAGAAGGCTGACAGTCGCTTGGACCGAAAAACTTTCGCCATAACGTCGCTGAAACGTGCGACCCTCCCGGCAACTAAACAACATCCTGTGTGTGTGTGGAAACCCGTGCGCCAACAGCCTTCTTGCCGCTGAGTGTGTGTGTTGTGTAGCGATTACACGACGACTGTTGTGTTTTGTGGTTCAATGCCACGAGCCAGTGCAACTGTCGTGAAATTCTGAAGCGGCGGTATGGATCTTGTCAGCGAGTCTCCTCGATTGTGTTCGGGTTGCCAGCACGGTCTAATCTCGCGACACACCGACATTGAGCGTACTGTGTGCGCGCGTGTGAATGCGGTTGACTGTTCTCGCGAACCGTGCGCCGTCGCCACGTAAACTTGAATCATGACGCGCATTCTTGTGTTTTTGCCTTTTCGTCTCCATGCACCGCTACAACCCCGTAAGAATTAGAGGCCACTTATACGAAACGCACGCGGATTGGCCTAGCTATTACTGCACTGTGTTTTGCTGGTAATCCTGTATCGCTTCTTGCGTTTTTCTTATGTTAATTTGCAGTTGTGTGTTTTTCATCAGTAAAAGGGCATCGCCGATTACTGAAACATCTCCGAGTGTAAGGGAAACTTGGAAGGGGAATGATCTCGCAGCTGTATGTAAGGTATTTGGTATATTGTATTATGCTTTATTATTTGATGGCCAGTAGCAGTGGTTATGCATCATTTGCTATTATAAGCAGAGTAATACAGGCACGTAGCAATATATTTATTCACATATGCAATGCAGAACATACGATTAGGATATGCAGAGTTGAAAATGACTTTTTGTACATATTGTAAAGCGCAGTTAACAACGCGTGCACAAACAAAGGAAAATGAAAAAGTAGAATTCGCTGCCAAAATTTTTTATTTTTCATAGCGCGTAACGCAATCCGGATATTTGTCAGCGAGTTAATGCGTTTCGGCCCCACTATGTACTTGCGTGCTATTCATACTGCACTTGCTAAGTCAACGGGTTCATAATGCACTAAAATCAATAATCTCAGGAAACTTCGGCCGTCAACATTTATGCGCGCGAATGAAATACTATCGCAGCTCTGCACACACGGGTGTATACTTTCTCTCGCACCTTCGTTTCGCTCTGCGTTACTTTCCTCGCATATGGTCGCGCAATTATCGACAGTTGAGTCTTTCGGTCCAATTCTATGCGACCACATTTATCTTCTGGTTAGGTTTTGTTTACCGCGAGGGATGCAAAATAACTTCTTGCCGTCCTCTGTCTGATCTCAGCACCCACCCGCACAGCAACACGGCATTTCGGTCCTTCGCTTCCTAGGTCATTCTGGGCTATTCAGCGGGCTCATAACGAACTAAAATAAACAACCTCCACCTACTCCGACCATCAACATTAAAGCACGCGAGTGAAATACTATCACAGCTCAGTACCCACACGTGTATACTTTTTATCGCACCTTTGTATTGTTCTATGTTACTTGCCTCGCATAGTCATACAGTTACCGATGGTTCAAAGTCCTTCCGTCCCCAACTCTGTGCAACCATACTTTTCTTCTGGTTAGGTTCTGGTTGCCGCGCGGGATGCAGAATAACTTCTTGCCATCCTTCGTCCGGTTTCGGCACCCAACCGCACAGAAACAAGGCATTTCGGCACTCTCGGCACGAAATTATCGCAGCAATGTGCATAGCACAACAAGCCAAACGCGCGCACTTCGCCCGGTACGCCGGAACTTTCATGGTGACAAAGGGGAGGAGCAAGGTCACATGTCACCGATCAGCCTATCACTGGCGTCGTCGGCAGGATCAAAGCCTTTGTGTACTTTAAACTTATTGAGGGATATTAGTATGCAACCCTCCGGGGCGCCTCCTCCAAGTTGGAGAGGAAGGCCTCCCATCCCCTTCGCGTTGTGGTGTCATCAATGTTTTCTTGAGGCTTCAGTGTAAAATTCCGTTTATTAAGGTGAGTCACTAGAGTTTATTCACACGTGTACTTGTCTTTATCGGGCGACACGTTTCACCGCCAGCAAATGTTATCGCACAGCGCAGGACGCGCCTGCATGCATCAGAAGTTTCTGGAATGTTATCGATGGTTCCATCCGCTGTCTGTGATCAAACCTTGTGTAATCTGATTGTATGTGCGCGCGACGCGAGTAATGTAGAACTTTGTGGAAGACACGCGGGTCCCAGCGATTACTCTGGAACGTTCGACGATTGCTGTATAAAAGCCGACGCGCTGGACCCGCTCACCAGATTTCGACGATCGCCGACTGTGTTCGCCGTTGTCGCCATTCTTTAACTGTAGCCTGTTTTTGTGGACACAGGTTCGCCCAATAAAAGTTAGTTTCGTCTTTCGCAGTATTTTTACTGTGTTCTTTATACGGTCACTACGACGTGACATCTTGTGGAGGTGCTTTTCGTTCATGTACCGGCCGCCCCCGACAAGCCGTGATCCAAGCCTGGACCGCAAACAGAACACCGACGTAGTCGCGTACCATCGAGCAAGCCGCTGTCTTCAACAGCTGCGCCCGGAGCGCGGACTTCTCCCTGAGAAGGCCAAGATTGTGGCCAAGGCAACCCTAATGGCAGCCCCAGCGTCCCCCATCGTGCTGCAGCAGCCCAGGGAGCCTCCGACGTTCCGCGGTTCAACATTCGAGGACCCGGAAACCTGGCTTTCGACGTATGAGAGGGTCGCTGCATTTAACAGCTGGAACAGCGACGACAAACTACGACATGTCTTCTTCGCATTAGAAGGCGCTGCCAGGACGTGGTTCGAGAACCGAGAAGCCACCTTAACGACCTGGGACCTTTTCCGAAGCGGCTTCCTGCAGACATTCACAAGCGTCGTACGCCGAGAACGAGCCCAAGCACTACTAGAAACCCGAGTGCAGCTGCCTAATGAGACAACCGCGATTTTTACAGATGAGCCGCCTATTCCGCCGCGCTGACCCTGAAATGTCCGAAGAAAAGAAAGTCCGCCTACTGATGCGTGGTGTAAAGGAGGAACTTTTCGCCGGAACGGTGCGGAGCCTACCGAAGACCGTCGAGGAGTTTCTTCGCGAGGCCACTAGCATCGAGAAGACACTGGAAATGCGGAACCGGCAATTCAACCGCCGCACGAACTCGACAAACTACGGCAGAGCTGCGTCACTGGCCACCGACGACCTGCGCGAGACTATCCGAGCGGTCGTGCGGGAGGAGCTACAAAAGTACAAATAGTACAATACAGGCAGTGGTTCTTGATGCCCCAATAAGCGATCATTTGCCCTTATATTAAGTCCTTGACAACATAACTAATAAGAGGAGTCGAACTTTTCCTGCTGCTTATTTTCAACAAATAAATCCACGAACCTTATCCGCTTTCAGAAACGAAATTAGCACAATAAATTGGAGTAACGTTCTACCTTCCTGCTCCTCTGATCTCGCTTATGATAACTTTTTGATGCCCTATGTTCTGTGTATAAAAAACATTTTACTTACAAAGCCTTTAAGAGACCGAGGCGGGCGCGCAAGCCTTGTATTTCTTCAGCAATACTTAATGTGATAAAAGAAAAAGATAGGTTATATCGAGCGTTTCTGATTAAGGGAGACCCGGATAAATTGAAAGCTTTCAAGGCATACAGAAACAAACTCACTAACATACAGATACAAGCCGAACGTAATTATTACTTCATGATTTTTGTTGGTGTCATAGATTCCAAACAAATGTTGAACAAACTAAATTCTATCATATCTGCTAGACAAGTTACTAACGATATTTGTGAGCTCTCTATCAACAATGAATTATACAAGGTGCAGTTCTAGCAAACAAGTTCAATGAGTATTTTACCTCATTGGTTGACAGTACTCCAAATTGTGATTCATTCGATTATTTGCCTCCCCCACTGACTGATTCTTTGTTTGCGAATCCCACAGATGCGCAGGAGGTCGTCAGTGTTTTTCGCAACTTCAAAATGAGTAAAAGCGAGGACATAGATGGCTTAAAATTAGAACCTATAATATTTATCATGGAACCTATATGTGTCTGCTTAGTTCACATTTATAATCTCGTGTTTGCCACAGGAGTGTTTCCCCAAAGAATGAAAACCGCTAAGGTAACGGTTTTCAAGGGCGGAGACAAGGGCATTTTATGTAATTATAGGCCCACATCAATTTTGACGGTTTTTTCTAGGGGGTGCGAAAAACTTATTTTCATTCGACTGTCTAAGTTTTTTAATAGAAGTATGGTTATTACGTCGTCACAATTTAGCTTTCACTCAGGCCTGTCTACAGAACGTGCCTTACTTTACCAAAAGGAATTGATTTTAAGGAATGTGGAAGCAAAAAAAACTTACCCTAGGAATATTCCTAGATTTCTCCAAGGCATTTGACAGGATAAATCATGCTACAATATTAGATTAACTCCAATGTTATGGAGTTCGTGGTGTCATTTTAACTTTAATCAAAAGCTATTTATTTAATCGGCAACAATGCGTCTCAATCAACCGAGAGCTATCATCACCCATGAAAGTTAAAAATGGGGTACCTCAAGGAATCATATTGGGACCCCTGTTTTTTAATATTTTTATTAACGATATTGTACAAATTGACAGCTTTGTAGATTATGTAATCTACGCGGATGATACCAGTCTCTTTTTTTCTGGTTAAATGACTGATGACCTCATCGTGTCTGCAAATAAAGTGCTAAATAAAATATATGCATGGAGTTTAGCAAATTCACTACACATTAACTGCTCTAAAACCAACGCTGTACTGTTCCGTGCGAAATTCAAAGTATACGAAGCGACTCTCAAGCTAACCCTTAAAAATAACGAAATTGAATTTTCCCAAACTGTTAGAACTCTCGGTGTTCTCTTCCATGAACATATGGCATGGAATCACCATACGGAACACATAAGCCATAAACTTTGCAGAGTTTTGGGTGTGCTGCGTCGGTGAAAAAAAACTATTATTATATAACGCTCTTTTTTCTTCGCATTTGCACTATTGTTATCTGGTTTGGTGCAAAGGCTCTAAAGCATCATTAAATAATCTGTGCGCGCTGCAAAAAAATGCCCTGAGGTGTATTCAAGGTGTATCGCAAAACGCACACACTGCTTCATTATTCATAAAGTATAGAATTTTAAGAGGGAACATTTATTACGAATATAAGCTCTTGTCAACTTTTAAATGAGAAATACGCCGAGGAAGTACCCTCTTACATACGTTGGCCGATTTGCAACCAAATCCGGCCAGTCGCCTTACCCGACATACAGAGAGTTGGCATGTACCATGTCCTCGTACTAATTATGGACTGCGAGCATTACTATTCTGCCTTCCGAGTTTACTGAACAAATGGAAAATAACAATTGAAAGCTTACGTAATTTGTCCAATACTGATATACTACATAGACTGTCCTGAATGTCCTCTTCATATAATATTAGATCCCTTTTGCGATAGTTAGTTAATGTCATGCAATTATCTATTGCTTTGTTGTTTAATGTATTTTTTATATATTTCATAGTTTTCTTTCGCGCTTTGCTGTGACGGGCCACATGCGTGTTCCTTTTGTATTGTCGCTCTCCGCTGCCTGTAATTTTGTTGAAACGTTGTTTTCCGGGTGATTTGGCCAGTCAAGCTATTAGTTTATTATTTGATTCTCGTTCTGTTCATATTTATGCAACAAAAACTATGTTTTTGCTCCACAATTGTTATCTGTATCGCCACCCTCACGCAATACTCCTTCTGGAGCCTGTGAGGTATATGAAATAAAAAAAATAAATGCAGCTTTTTTTCCATCACACTTAACCACGTCCATGTGCACTTTTATGTACCTGCCATGTGGTTGAATAAACTCAAACTCAAACTGAAAGCTGTTCCCTTCATCACAGCCTCAAGCGCTTCAATTGCCGGCGCCGTTCGTGAGGCGCTACAACAACTCGGAGTAGCCCCTGAATCGCCGCAGCCTCAGCGGCAAGCGATGACATACGCCGCTGTAGCCCGCCGTCACATACCACCTCCGCGCCCACGGAAGGGCCCAGTGACGACACAGTGCCGTCGTGCGCCACCAACCCCGCCGCCAGCACGCAAACCCATCGCCCCACGCAGCATTCCAAGGAAGACTGATGTTTGGCGCGCCCCCAACCACCGTCCGCTTTGCTATCACTGCGGAGAAGCCGGAACACCTACCGTCGAAGCCCATACCGGGAGATGGGACTCCGAGGGTTCGCCGCTAACGCGCCGCGACCACAGATTGGCGAACGACCTCGCAATATAACCGACTACCTGGCTGCCACTCAGTGGAGCTCTCGACGACCGTCCCGTTCGCCGTCACCAGGCCGCTAGCTGTCGCCGCAGCGCGGACCATACACCGGCCCAGCCCGGGGCCATTCTGCGAGCCCATATCCGGAAAACTGAAGGCAGCAACCGATGGAGGTGCGGTTGCTGAACTGACGAAGATCCTCCGCCGCCGACGAAGGAGACGATGAGACCATTTCGACGACATAATAACGATACGCTGCCGTTCCGACGAAGTCAGGAAGCCAAGACTACACCGACGAAAGACTACTTGACGACACGACATTCCAGCTTCAGTTCAACACGACGCAGCCGTGATCCGACGCCAAGATCTAACTGCAACGCCAGAGAAAGAACCACCGACCTCGACGTGCTTCTCTACGGCCACACAGTCACCGCCTTAGTGGACACAGGGGCCGATTACTCAGTCATGAGTAGACACATTGCCGCCCAGTTGAAGAAAGTATAACTGCACGGGAAGGCCCTCAAATTCAAAGCGCTGGAGGACACCTCATTACGCTGACTGCAATCTGCACGGCAAGAATTACCGTTCATGACCGGACTTACCCTGCCACCTTCGTTATCCTCCAACAGTGTTCACGAGACATCATTCTCGGCATGGACTTCCTAAACCAATACGGCGCAATGATCGACCTGAAGTCAAAATCGATAAGGTTGTCGAAGATCAAGCGATACCGCCGGAGAGCTCTCGTAGTCACCACGCGTTGAGTGTGCTCGAAGATCAAGTGAGCATCCCGCCGCGCTCCAGCATTATTATTTCCGTCGGTACCAAAACACCCGCTGACGTAGAAGGCGTCATCGAGGGCGACCAGCATCTACTGCTCGACCGTGAAATTTGCATCGCAAGAGGGATCGCTCGACTGCACGGAGGAAACACGAAAATGTTGCTGACAAACTTCAGCCAGGAGCTCAAGCACATCAACAAGGGCACGACGATCGCATACATCGAGGAAATTCTGGAAACCAGCGATGCGTTTGACCTCTCGGATTCTGCCGCATCTATCCCGACGACCGTAGTCCCCGCAGCAGACTTCGCCGTAAATCCAAGTCTTCCTATGAGTAAGCAGCAACAGATCAGAAGTCTTCTCCGACGATACAAAGACTGCTTTTCGACGTCATCGAGAATTCGACAAACACCAGTTGCGAAGCATCGCATAATAACCGAAGAGTGCGCTCTACCACTCCGCCAGAGCCGTTACCGAGTTTCGACGCGTGAACGTGAAGCTATTAGGCAACAGGTCGACGAAATGCTGCGCGACGACATCATCCAGCCGTCGACACGCCCGTGGGCATCTCCTGTAGTCCTGGTGAAGAAAAAGGACGGAAACCTACGTTTCTGCGTCGATTATCGTCGACTGAACAAGATCACGAAGAAGGACGTATACCCCCACCCACGGATAGACGACCCCTTAGATCGGCTCTGCAAAGCTAAATATTTCTCGTCGATGGATCTCAAGTCTAGCTACTGCCAAATGGAAGTCTAAGAGAGGTCGCGAAAAGACCACCTTCATCACGCCAGACGGCCTCTACGAGTTCAAGGTCATGCCATTCGGACTGTGCTCGGTGCCTGCAACGTTTCAGTGTGTCATGGACACGGTGTTAGCAGGATTGAAGTGGCAGACGTGTCTTGTTTATTTGGATGACGTCGTTGTCATCGCCGGAAATTTCTACGATAACCTTAGGCGGCTTGTGACAGTAATAAAGGCCATCAAGTCATCATGGCCCACTCTGAAGTTGAAAAAGTGCCGCTTCGCTTACGATGAGCTGCTATTCCTAGGCCACGTCATCAGTAAATCTGGAGTACGCCCCAACCCGCAGGACAACTGCCATCGCGAAGTTTCCGGAGCCAATCGACAAGAAGGCAGTGCGCAGATTCCTTGGCATGTGTGCCTACTATAGGCGCTTTGTCAAGGACTTTTCACGCATCGCGGAGCCGCTAACACATCTAACCAAATGTGATGTCGAGTTGAAGTGGGAAACGCCGCAGGCCGACACATTTCAACAACTAGAACGGCTCATGCATTCGACGCCGGTACTTGCACACTTCGACGATGACGCCGATACCGAAATCCACACTGACGCCAGTAGCCTGAGCCTCGGTGCCGTCCTAGTCCAGACGAAAGACTGACTTGAACGGGTGATATCTTATGCTAACCGGTCGCTGTCAAAAGTGGAAGGAAATTATTCTACGACTGAAAAGGAATGCCTCGCCATCATTTGGGCTACAGCAAAATTCCGCCCTTACCTCTATGGCAGGCCATTCAATGTCGTCAGCGACCATCACGCGTTGTGTTGGCTAGCTCACTTAAAGGGCCCTTCAGGACGGCTGGCGCGGTGGAGCCTCAGACAGCAAGAATATGACGTCACGGTAATCTACAAGTGCGGAAGAAAACCCTCTGACGCCGACTGCTTATCATGCGCCCCCATCGATCCCCAGCCGCAAGACGAGGAGGACGACGACGCATTCCTTGGATTAATAAGCGCGCAAGATTTCACTAAACAGCAACGAGCAGACCCGGCGCTAAAAGTCCTCGACGAGTATTTGGAAGGGAACACCGACGTTGTCCCTATAGCATTTGAGCGCGGGTTGCCTTCGTTCACGCTACAAAACAACCTGCTCGTGAAGAACTTCTCGCCAGTCCGCGCCAGCTACCTTCTTGTTGTACCGTCAGCGCTGCGTCCAGAAGTACGGCACGCCCTACACGACGATCCAACCGCTGGGCACCTCGGATTCTCCCGGACGCTGTCGAGGATACAGGAAAGGTATTACTGGCCGCGTCTGACCGCCGACGTCGCCCCTTTCGTCAAGATATGCCGAGACTGTCAGCGACGCAAGACACCACCGACAAGGCCAGCAGGATTACTACAGCCGATCGAACCTCCTCGCCGACCATTCCAGTAGTTTGGGATGGATTTGTTTAGGTCGTTTCCGACGTCAATATCCGGGAATAAGGGATCGTCGTGGCGACGGACTATCTCACCCGCTTCGCTGAAACTAAAGCTCTACCGAAAGGCAGCGCAGCCGAAGTGGCGAAATTTTTTGTCGAGAACATCCTGCTGCGACATGGTGCCCCAGAAGTCCTCATCACCGACAGAGGAACGGCTTTTACAGCAGAGCTCACCCAGGCCATTTTGCAATACAGCCAGCCAAGCCACAGGAGGACAACTGCCTACCATCCGCAAACGAATGCTCTCACCGAGCGCCTGAACAAGACCCTCGCCGACATGCTAGCTATGTACGTCGATGTCGAGCACAAGACGTGGGACGCGGTCCTGCCGTATGGAACCTTCGCTTACAACACGGCGGTGCAAGAAACAACACAGATCCCGCCATTCAGGTTGGTTTACGGCAGGAACCCGACGACGACGCTCGACGTCATGCTGCCGCACGTCACTGACGAGGAGAATCTTGACGTCGCTACCTATGTCCAGCGCGCCGAAGAAGCTCGACAGCTCGCCCGCCTACGGATCAAGAACCAGCAGCGTACCGACAGCCGACACTACAACCTCCGACCACGCTTCGTGGAGTACCAGCCCGGCGACCGTGTTTTGGCATGGACCCCGATACGCCGACAAGGACTGAGTGAAAAACTATTGCGACGCTATTTCGGACCCTACAATGTCATCCGACGTATTGGCGCACTGGACTATGAGGTGGTACCGGACGGCATTTCGCATTCACGGCGGTGCCGCGCCCCATCTGAAGTGGTCCACGTGGTGCGTCTTAAACGCTTTTACGGACGCTGACGAACTTTCCTTATTTTGTTATTTTCTTTGCTGCGAGTGCTTCTTTATTACTTTCGTTTGCTTGCAGCATCGGGTCGATGCTTTTTAAGAGGGGGCTACTGACACGTGTACTTATCTTTATCGGGCGACACGTTTCACCGCCTAACAAACGTTATCGCACAGCGAAGGACGCGCCTAAACGTATCGCAAGTTTCTGGAATGTTATCGATGGTTTCATCCGCTGTCTGTGACCGAACGTTGTGTAATCTGATTGCATGTGTGGCCGACGCGAATAGTATACAACTTTGTGGAAGATACGCGCGTCCCAGCGATTACTCTGGAACGTTCGACGACTCATGTATCAAAGCCGACGCGCTTGACCCGCTCATCAGATTTTGACGATCGCCGACTGTGTTCGCCGTTGTCGCCAGTCTTGAAGTGTAGCCCGTCTTTGTGGGCACAGGTTCGCCCAATAAAGGTTAGTTTCGTCTTTCACAGTATTTCTACTGTTTTCTTTATACGTCACTACCACGTGACAATATTCATAATGGAGTGCGCAAGAGGAGGTCCGAGATGGTAAAGCTAAATGGGGACCTCCAATCCGCAAAGGAAAGGTGCAGTAGGTGTAGAAAAAGCATCAAAGAAAAATTACCGCCCAAACAATTCCGTACAGATGGTTAAGCACCCTATTGCAAAACCCAGTTCCCAGCATGCAGTGTCCAGCGCTTCACCGCATTATGGGCCCAGTGTTGCGCGCTTGATGCTGGAGCGCTGCGCAGGCGCGGCATACTGGGAGGCGCTGGGTACTGGTGCAAAAAACAGCTCTAGCACTTAAAGGGACACAAAAGTCTAGTACTAAGTCGACGGGCACTGTTCAAATACAATTCCAGAAACCTTGCAACGGCTGTTTTTTGCCCAGAAATGACTTAGCTTACGAGAAAATTATTTCGTGCCCAGAAAAGACTTAGCTTACGCTAAAGGTGCGAATACCTTTAGTGCAATTCAAACTGCCCGCTGCCCAACCGGAGGAGTGGTGAAGTTGCATACGCTATCACCGCCCTCTGCTGCCGTCGTTGAGTGAAAGGACATCCGACAGACGGCGGTACCAAGGCAGAAAGCGCCAAGTAAACATGCCCGGAATAGGGATTTGTACGAGGCGATTGGAAGATTGGTGGAAGAAAAGTAGAGAAAC
This sequence comes from Dermacentor variabilis, assembly GCF_050947875.1. Classification (NCBI taxonomy): domain Eukaryota; kingdom Metazoa; phylum Arthropoda; class Arachnida; order Ixodida; family Ixodidae; genus Dermacentor; species Dermacentor variabilis. The sequence goes on along the minus strand of NC_134571.1, from coordinate 232,031,463 downwards.
GACAAAATACGCAGACGTACACAAGCAAATTTCGCAATAGGTGGTCAGGAAATCTGGTTGCGGGAGTTCATATTCGTTTTTATTTAAGCCTAGGTACGACATTGGGCATTATAATAGCGAGAGCTTCGTGGCGCGACCCACCACCTCGTTCCAAAGGGACGCTCATACATCCATCCATTCATCCAGCGCAAGCGGTGAATTCGCCGCCGCATGCTGCTTTTGGGTCAAGTGGCATAGATCGTTCGGACATCGCGCGGCATCACATGGAAGTTGAATTCTCGGCTGCTTCCTGTATGTACGAGTTTCGCGATGCAGCAAAACCAACGCAGCACTTCGCAATGACGAGAGCACTGTGAAACGCGATAACGTGAGCAGCACGGAGTCGAGCGAAACTGCAACCTTTCTAGCGCCCACGTCGTTGTCAAGGGTAATTTCAGTGAGTTATTTTTTCTGCGAAAGAAATAGAACTGAACAAGTAGCGTTTTATTGCATCTTATAATACAATCCAAGGATGTTTCTTTCTTTTTGCAACGAATGGATCAGTACTAGTGAAAGAATTTCAAAAGTGCCTTCGTCATGGGGCGAGTACTTGAATGTCCCGGGGAAGTCTCTAATCATGACCTGCATTTTCCTGAAGTTCTCGGTTATTAAGGCTCTGTTGACGTCTTAGAGACTCTCGAACACTAATATATCCTATTAACTTGACTTAATATTTGCCTTTCATCATCATCATCGTCATCATCATCATCATCATCATCATCAGCCTGGTTACGCCCACTGCAGGGCAAAGGCCTCTCCCATACTTCTCCAACTACCACGGTCATGTACTACTTGTGGCCATGTTGTCCCTGCAAACTTCCTAATCTCATCCGCCCACCTAACTTTCTGCCGCCCCCTGCTATGCTTCCCTTCTCTTGCAATCCAGTCCGTAACCCTTAATTACCATCGGATTTCTTCCCTCCTCATTACATGTCCGGCCCATGCCCCCCCCCCCCACCCCCTATTTCTTTTTCTTGATTTCTACTAAGGTATCATTAACTCGCGCTTGTTCCCTCACCCAATCTGCTCTTTTCTTATCCCTTAACGTTACACCTATCATTCTTCTTTCCGTAGCTCGTTGCGCCGTCCTGAATTTAACTAGAACCCTTTTCGTAAGCCTCCATGTTTCTGCCCCGTACGTGAGTACTGGTAAGACACAGTTGTTATACACTTTTCTCTTGAGAGATAATGGCAACATGCTGTTCATGATCAGAGAATGCCTGCCAAACGCGCCCCAGCCCATTCTTATTCTTCTGGTTATTTCAGTCTCATGATCCCGATCCGCGGTCACTACCTGTCCTAAGTAGATGTATTCCCTTACCACTTCCAGTGTCTCGCTACCTATCGTAAACTCCTGTTCTCTTCCGAGACTGTTAAACATTACTTTAGTTGTGTGCAGATTAATTTTCAGACCCACCCTTCTGCTTTGCCTCTCCAGGTCCATGAGCATGTATTGCAATTGGTCCCCTGAGTTACTAAGCAAGGCAATATCATCAGCGAATCGCAAGTTACTAAGGTATTCTTCACTAACTCGTATCCCCAATTTTTCCCCATCCAGGTCTCTGAATACCTCTTGTAAACACGCTGTATAGCTCCCAAGGCTTTCTTTACTTCTCCGGCGTTACTTGAGGCCTTTGGTGGGCCCTTTAAATGCGCGGTGCCTGACCACCGTATATTTTTTTATAACAGAAAGCATCATAGAACGTCTTAGTGCAATAAAAAAAAGAAAAAAAGTAAAAATGAGAAAGCTACGACCAGTATTCGATAGTTGGAAATTCTGATTCCAAGCCCTGTAGTTAACCACTTGAATGTGTAAAGAGCAAGGCGCAGTAGACCAGGAGAGAAGAAGAACCCAACACAAACGACAGGACTTCTTCTGTCCTGGTCTATTGCGCCTTGCTCTTTATACATTCAAGCATGAACCGACTAGCCCAAGCAAGAGTTTTACTTTACTGCTGCACGACGCCAGCAGACGCGCATGGATGAATAATTTGCCATGTCAACATCGAGAAGCAGTTTTAGTTTCACACAGACATGGTAGATGCGCTATCACCCAGCAAATAAAATTCACGCCTGTACCAGAAAGGAAAAGTTGCTGTCCGTATTGAGTAGCATGCTTAGAAGTGCCACAACATAGATTTTAACTTGCGATAGGACTTTTTATCTTCGAAAAAAGTCCTAAGTCAACCGCCGACCAGGGACGCTATATGGGCTGTTACTGCCAATTTCCATAGCTTTTTCTTGTTCTTCACGCAAGGGTATACAACGTTTCTTTAGCTCAGTGATGCATTTCAATCGACACGTCTTTCTATTCTTCGTCAGAGAAGCGCAGGCTAGTGCTGGCAGCCTTCGGCGACAGCACCTATACCTGTGTTTATGACGCGTCACGTCGGCGCTGATCATTTCGTCTGCTGGCACTCTAGACACGGAAAAAATGGTTCATATAAGCACACCGATGCCAAAGCTGAAATACAGAGTGGTTTATCCTTGTTAGACTTCTTGATTCCTGAGCCCATACGCACCGATACCGTGCTGACAGACTCGGCGGATTTGCTAGGCCTAAGCTTCGGTGAGGACTGATCTCGGGTCGGGTAGCTGGAGAAAGCTAAAATAGATGTATTTGAGCCTCAGAAGCTTCTTTAGTACAATAGGGAAAGTGGAAGCTCGCAAATCGCCTCAGCTTTGTTATCGGTGCGATAATATCAATGAGCGGTAGGCTTCGAACTCGGGGTCCGTTCGAGTGCGTCTGAACGACGTTTGGATTTCATGTCCACTCCACAACACTCCGACAACGGAGAGTACTCCCAGTCATATGTTACGTGCAAACTACTAAAAAACGCGGCGTCCTCCGCGTTTGCGTGGTTTCGTTGAAGAATTTAGCTATCCGCGCAGTCAAAAGGGAAAATGCAAAAGAACTAAAGTGATCTTGAGTGTCAAATGTACATGCATAAACAGGGCGGGTCACGCACTTTTATTCCAAACTGCGACACGAAATTTAACTTTATGACCCCAAGATATAGCCTTATTTAGGACAAGAGACTAGTGTCAAGCGATAAAATCGTATAATGCATTTAATATTCAGCAACGCTAGTCCTTGCGAAAAGGAACCGGCGCGGCACAAACAACCAGCGCAGTTTCCAGTGCGAACCAGCGAACTGCAGCGAGAACCAGCGCCTCTACAGTACAAATGACTGCGCCCCAGCGTCATGGCAGTGGAACCAGCGTCTCGTCCAGTGTGAACCACCTCTTACCCATTGTTCTCGCTGGTGTCCCAGTGAGTCCCAGCGAACGCCAGCGTCCCCAGTGGTATTCAGTGTCAAAAAAAACCGCTGGTTTCACACTGGAACGCACTGGAAGACGCTGGTTTTTGCAATAAGGCAGCGAAGCTGAAACGTGCGGCCCCGGTGTTTATCACTGGGTTAATCCCGATGGTTCATAAAACGACGCTTTCGTAGACTGCTGGATTCTCGTTACGCAGTTGCTGCTTGCGCTCGGCTGCACGAGCCTGTTCTTGCGTCCTGGCTGCAGCATTGGCAAGACGTAGACAAAGTTCCAGGTTATGTTTGCGACGTTGCTAGTCGAAAGCTGCGTGCTGCTAAGGAGTGCGTATGACACGTGGTCTACCCGTTTCGGAGTCAGGGACAAACGGTTGCGCGCGCGCTCGGCTGCAGCGGAGAGCAACGACGTCACTATTGACGCAGCCAATCGCGCGCATTTCTCTTTCTTTTTCGCGCATGTCTGTGGGGTTGCGACGGAGTTCTCGGCGTACAGATGGATTGGCGAATCAGCTAGCCATATACAGCTTCACTGTAGTATAAAGAAAGGTTTCTCAGTATCTTAGTTAGCGTATTTCCACGTCTGAGCTCTATCCTCATACCTATGTAACATTTGTTCCACGACATTTAACGCGATAGCGTTAAGGAGCTCGTATCGCAGAAAAGCCGGTGTCGGCGGCGTTGGCCGTGAGCGATAAATCCCAGAAGGCACTTCATAAATAAAAAACAACATGAAAGGTGGGCTGGGTCGGAATCGAACCAGGGTCTCCTGAGTGTGAGACGGAGACGCTGGCACTCATCCACGAGTTCGATGGTTCAAAGCAGGACAAAAGCGCCTCTAGTGAATGTGGTGTTGCCTTAGAAACGTGCCGTAGAAAGTTATACTGCGGTGCATATCGGTAATTATGAGCATGTAAATTACAGAAGTCGCAGTTACACGAGTAGCAAAGTACGTTACCGCTACATTTCTTCTGCGCTCCTCGCACACGCAGAGCCACGTTGCGGCAAACACAGAAGACCCGCTCCTCGCAATGTACGGCGCTGCCCCGACACGTGGCGCGCCACTCGCCCGAGGGACGCGGCTCCTCTTTCCGCTCACAGCGCGATTCCTAGGTGCAGCGTTCGATGAGGGACGCCTCTCACGTGATCGCTGTGCCGTAGCGCGTCTGGTGGGAAAAGGTCCCCTGCGATATGTGCCGTGCTGCTGGCGAGGAGCCATCAAGGCACAAATCTGGGCTAGTTGGTGTGTCATCATTAATCAAAAGACTAGCGCAAATAACAGGGACACAGACGTTAGCGCTCACCCTGTGGTCTTCTATGTCTGTGTCCCTGTTATTTGCGCTAGTCTTTTTATTAATGGCGAGGAGCGATGCGTCTGCGTGATGCTTCCAAGCGAGATAGAGGACGATCCCATCGAGGCGTCAGCCCCATGATCGCGTCCGCCTTCATGGCGCGTCGCGGCCAGGCTGTCCGTGCCGATTACGACGTTTGGCTCGCGTAGATCGTTTCTCCCTCCGAGACACCGGGTTCTTTGGTTCGTTCCGCTTGCTCAGGCGCACGTTTCGTCATTGTGTGACTCAAGAGCATGCCGAGCGAATAAGTGGGTGGTGCGAACGGGGTGCGATAACGCTATCGCGTTCCACTCTTGAAGGCGAAGCTTAAGCGTCCTCGAATTTTTTCTTTGAAAATGGCACCATATCCTTCAGTGAAAGTGTTACATGAAGTGGGCGACGTGTAACACACACAAAAAATGAAGTCCGTGTGCCCGGCGCGTATATGCTTGCATACTAATTTGCGAGGCGACGAAAACGCTGTGTTGCCGCAGGTAATCCCGTCATGGACAGCTATCAGTACGCCGCCGCCAGTGCGCGGGTCACTCTGCCAGAAAAAACATGTTGCGCTCTCACGTCAAATTTAAAATTACTCTTGCACGAAAAAATAGAGAATATCGTGAAAAATAACCAAGAGCCACAGGAGAAAAAGGTATCCGACTTGGCTACAGGTCTTGCTGCTGTTAAGTCCTTTGTTGAGTCCTTCCACGCATCCCAATGTATTACGAATCTGCCGGGCATTATCAACGAAGCCGTCGATGACCACGCTGCTGCTTTGACTTCACGTTTGAATGAGCTCGAGGAGAGACCGCGTCGGGACAACCTTATTTTCCACGGCCCTGCAGACAACCCATCTGAAAGATGGACACAAACTGAACAGCATGTACGTGACGTCCTTTCAAGAACTTTAAATCTTAGTTTGTCTGACGATGCTATCTCATGTGCTCACAGATTAGGCCAGTACAATGCCAATCGACCACGACCTTTTATTGTTAAATTCGCTTCGTCAAAACTACGGGAAAATAAAATTTCTCAAGTCTACAAATTCTTAACTCGAGCGTCTCCGTTCGTGAAGATTTTTGCGTGGCTACGCGTCAATCGCGGAAAAAGCTAGTTCAATTCGGAAAGGCTAGCGGCCAACAATTCATGCTTCGTTTCAATAAACTTTATATAAATTGTATATTGTTAAGAAGTGCTATGTATACTGTCATGTTGCCCGCCAAGTACGTGAAATGAATCCTTCCGATAGCAGGACTGCCAACAGTACTAACATATCCAGTGCCACTTCAAGCACTTCCCATAGACCACAGTGACAGCTACCCCATGGTACTAATGAAAGATAGGTTTCCGTCCTGTATTCCAGCATACGCAGTGTATGCAAGAAGCGCGATCAGGAGTGCTATAAAGCAAGGTATTCCAAACTTTTCTATTCCAAATCTGCAATCAGCCCACCGCGATTGGTCAAAACCTTTTTTGGACCACCCCCAATTCAGCTCTCTGTCACGCAACGTCACGAAAACTGCGATAGCTGCCCATCTGATATGACGTGTACACACTGATTATGCATAATGTGACCGAACAAAACAAAAAGAGCTATTTCTGATTCGACGCCTTTTTGCCATTAGCCTTCGACTATTGGTCAAAAGTTTTCGGGCTGTACCCACTTCACCTGCCTGTCTCACGACGTCACAAACCCGCAACAACTTACCCCGTCAAAGTGACGCGTATGCGATAAAGATGCATTAATATGCCGAACAAAACTGAATTTTCTTCTGAATAGCCGCATTCTGCCCCGTTCTGCAAGGAATAAAAGATGGCTGCTGCCGATCGCTCCTGCACTGGCTACTCGCCCCTGCTGAAGAGCATGAGTTTATTTGCGTGTAATAAAACTTTTTGCGTGGCCGTACACTGCACACTGCTCAGCACTGAGCACTGAGCTCAGCACTCAGCACTCAGCACTGCGCACTGAGCAGCACACTGCTCGGCGGAATTTTAAGCCCCCCCTACCCATATGACAGAAATCACCCATATGACGTCAGTGGGACGAGCTATCCGATTGGTTCACCAGGACGCGTGATCGATGATTTTTCCAACTTTATGGTAAACAAATGATGTTCGTAATAGTTGGAATGTTAGTTTCTTTTTATAGAAAGAAAGTGACATAAAGAGAATGCACAAGAACAATTTTTCTGTACACTTAAGCACCTCCGGCACGCAGGAAGTGTCGTCTGCTTGCGTTACAAGGTGCTCCGTCTTTGGCGAGAGCTCCGCCGTCAGTGTCGGTCTTTTCGCAAGCGCTATGATTCGACTTTGTTCCGTTGTGGACTGCAAACGTCGCGACTGGCAATATGTCAAGCTGCGACATCGTATCCCTCTGCAAGCCAGTAGACGAGCGGACTGGCTGCAGCGCATCGGACTGTCGCTATCCGATCGGCGCCAGGATTTGCGCGATTGCGACCGTCACTTTACACCGGAAGATTACTAACGCAATAGCGTTTCGCGAGTCCGATATTAAGGTAAACGCAAGCGCAAGGGGATAGAATCTGGCCGGGCCTGGCCGTGTCCCCTTGCGTTCGTTTCAGGGGACGAACAGAAGCGCAAATGTAAATGATCTGCACGGTGCAGCCACCTGGTGACATAGAGCTCAACCACACACAGTCGCAGTAACAATTCTTCTTTGCTGCTGGTGTAAATTTTGAGCAGGAGTGTAATCGTTAACACGTTTTGTAAATGTTTAAAATGTTTTACACTTGGTTAGAGGAATATTAGCTCTTTCTTTGGCTGGTTAAGCTCAGCGCCAATGCGTGCCTGGATCGTGGAGACCGATCAGGCAGCTCACGTACATCTACGCTAACGTTCCTTCATCAGCTTGGGTTTATACTTCCACCGTTCCGTCGAAACGTTCGGCTAGTGTGTAATTACCGGAATACCAGACACGTTCGGCGCTACGACAGAATGCTCGCAACGCACGCTGTTTCGATAGCTCTCACTTGGGTTCGACACGGCCAAGCAGCTAGCGGAGTGATTTCGCGCGGGCGGGGGCGGGCTCCAAAAGCGGAAGTGGACGATGTGACGTCGCATCGTGACGCAGAACCAGTGAAGGCGGAGCTTAGCCTCGATCGCTCGGCGAACCAGTTGAGGAGGAATAACATGGCTAGGAAGGAGGGTAACTTGTAATCGCTTGTAGCTGCATTAATACGTAACGCTTCACTTAAATTGTGGTGCGAATGTTCTACTTAAGCTGTACCCTACGCGTCTACAAAATTTGTCCGAACCGTTTCAGGGGCCCTTAAGTAAGAGAAAGCGGACCAATCGTAGACGCCGACACCACCCTCTTCATCCGGTTACTGATATTCAGTGCAGTGGCTCGGCCCCATCGAATCCCTTTCCAGTGGAGCGTGCTCCTTGCTTGTGAGCCAATTAGAAAAGACAAGCCGTTCAGTGCAGGCAATGTTAATCATTTTTCAAGCAAGCAACAGTGGCCTCATATGAACGAGGGGATCATTTGATTGGTTTCTTCAGACAACCCTGCCGGTGACCGCCCGATGCTTGCGTCGACGGTTACGCAAATTTGAGGTCAGAAGATTCGAATAGTTTTACGTCATGCGGCCCCAGCTGTGCACAGCTATTGACACATGTGAAGCTAATATTGTAGTGCTGACCGAGACAAGGCTTTCGAGTAAAATTACTGATCGCGAAATATTGGCATGTCAAAATAATTATAAATTATTTCGATGTGATCGTGACCCGCGCACTGGCGACTGTGTACTGATAGCTGTCCATGACGGGATTACGTGCAGCAACACAGCGCATTCGTCGCCTCTTAAATTAGTATGCACGCATATACGCGCCGGACACAGGGACTTCATGTTCTGTGTGTATACCCCTCGCCCACTTCATGTAAGACTTTCATGATGCGCTCAGCACTATAAGCGTAAGATTTCCCTGTCATCCATTGTTGATCCTGGGCTACTTTACCTACTCTACTATTAATTCGTGCGCTGTTTTTTCCTGAGTAGTTAATTGTTCGCCTGAGTGTTCGTCTTTCATCAATATTTGTTTGGACTTTAACTTATCGCAACTGGCTCTTTAGCCGATTCGGTGCACAACACTTTCTGCTAATATCTTGGATTTAATCTTCACGCCAGCATCCGACCTTTTTTCCACTATAACTTACCTGCCAGGTCTAAGTGACCATTGCATAATACAGTTTGATTTACGCACTTCTGGTCCGTCTATTAAATCGCACAAACAAATTCTCGATTATAAAAATGCTGACGTTGGTTCTATTAACCAAGCGTTAGAATTGTTTATCACTGACTATTTTCCTAAATTCCGGTCAAGAACCCTTGAAGAAAATTGGTGCCTATTTAGGCAGGAAATACAATTGCTCATTCATCAATTCATTCCAATTAGACGTATCACCTCTAACTCACAGGCACCATGGTTCAATGAACGTCTTAAACATACGCTAAATAAAGAGAAGAGACATTCTCTGCGCACCGAGACGGCCAATAATGCATAGCGTTGGCATGTTACTGCTGACTTGCGAATACAAGCAAGCCATCGCACTCTCTAAGAGCGAATTTTATTAAGTTACTCTGCCTTCAATCCTTCATGGTAACCCGCGGAAATTTTGGAATGTAGTCAGTGACAAGAATTAAGTCATCCTCGATTGAATTTTATGATGAAAATGGTGTTACTATTGCCCCTATGACTGCTGCGAAGTATTAAACAATGTATTCGTGTCATTGTTTTCTGCTACATCACCCCTTGCTTATCCTGACATCCCGTTTGCTGATTACATTCCTATGAACCTTGTTTCCTTTGATGCTGTTGGCATTGCTAGTTTGATTACAAAGCTAAAAATGTGTTCTTGTGCAGAGAAGTTTCTTAAAAACACGGTGACGTATTCTTCTTTATTACTGTCCCACATTTTTGCTCAGTCACCAGAATTATCCCCCTTGCTCAATGATTGTAAGGGAGGGATGGTGGTTCCACTGCATAAATCAGCCCCCACTGACTCCCATTGAATTACAGGCCCATATAATTAACCAGCGTACCTTGTATGCTCATGGAACATGTGAGTTACTCGCATCTTATTATTTCTTTGGAATCAAACTCGTTTTTAACTAACTGTCACCATGGTTTTAGGAAATACTTTCCATGTGACACTCAGCGTTTGGTTTTATCAATGATTTATTTAGTGCTGCAGATAAAGGACTAACAATTGATTGTATATTACATGATCATATGACATGACTGTATTTCATTACACCTTCTTTACCCTTTTGAATGTTGTTATTGTTCTTACTTCAGTCATGACTGTTTCAACGTTTCTTTTTCTTATGTATGCTTCATCCTTATGTAATACCCCAACAGGGGCCTTTTTAAGGGTCAATAAATGATGATGATGATATTCTTGGATTTTGCGACAGTTTTCGACTCTGTGTTTCACAAATTGCTTTTCCTTAAGCTGCGAAAACTTAATATTGATCCTAATATCTTGCGCTATATTGAATGCTTCCATCCTAACCGCTTCCAATATGTATGTGCTAAAGGACATGATTCTCCTATCGCTTTTGGGCAGTCTGGTGTACCTCAGGAATTGGTTTCGGGTCCACTACTTCTATTTTTTATTTACTACCTCCCCAAATTCTATAATTCGGCTATAAAATTTTTCGTCAATGACTGCGTAGTTTACCGCGTCATCACTAACACCTCCGTTCATGCTGCCCTGTGATCTGACCTTACAGCCATATCTTCGCGGTGCTCCGATTCTTTATTGACCCTTAATATTAATAAATGTAAAAGCATGCGTGTCTCACAGACTTCCTCTTGCCCTGTTTCTTTCAATTATACCCTCAATAACACAACATTAGCCTCTGTAGCAGCTTGCAAATATCTTGGGCTACATATCACTAGTGATGTCTCGTGGAACGTACATCAACACATATTTAATAACCCTAACCGCATGCTCGGCTTCATACGTCGCAATATTTCCAGTGCGAGTGTTCACGTTAAGTTACAAATTTATACGACATTGGTACGTCCTAAGCTCGAATATGCCTGCTACATTAGGTACCCTCGTCAAGCTAATCTAACAAATCTTCTTGAATCATTTCAGAACAGGGCCGCCCGTTTCATCTTATCAAGTTATGCACGTCACGCAAGCGTATCATCAATGAAACTGGCGCTCGATTTGCCCGACCTCGCAGTACGTCGAAAGTTTATGCGCTTATGCCTCTTTCATAAGATTTACTACACTAAACCCTTTCTTAAATATGAGTTCTACCTTCACCCATCCTACATTTCACTTCGCATTGATCACGAAATGAAGGTGGTGTTATCACCATGCAACTCGGACTCTTTCAATCATTTATACCACGCACTGCCGACGATTGGAACCATCTTCCCACCTCCATCGCTGCCATCTCTGACGCCACTAATTTCAACAAGATTGCCGACGACTACATATGTACTCACTACTCCTCTCTGTAATGCCTTAGGGCCTTCAGAGTATGTATGTATGTATGTATGTGTGTATGTATGTATGTATGTATGTATGTATGTATGTATGTATGTATGTATGTATGTATGTATGTATGTATGTATGTATGTATGTATGTATGTATATATATATATATATATAGAGAGAGAGAGAGAGAGAGTGCGAGAGAGAGAGAGATGTAGAAGCTACACTGTCTAACAGGGTCCCCTATAAACTGTCACATATGCTGGCTAAAAGCGTTTTCTTGCATATGAGACTGTACTTTATAAAGTGTAAGAAGACATCTTGTTGCGCGAGTTTCTTTATGATGTCTAGTAAATTAGGAGGTGAAAAAATAAAAAAAAGGGCAGCACAGGGAACAGCACAAGCTCGCAAGTTGTTCCCTGTTCTGTCAGTGTCTCTCTCAATGCAGCGATCCTTTTAAGCCTTTGGTCACTGGCTCCAATGAAGCCGGTCCACCGTCATCGCTAGTATCAAGCCCTCACCCCGAATGGACAGCACTTTTTCTGACGGCACTCTTATTGCATGACAGCGTTCGGTCATTTTCATGCAATAAGTGTTCGATCGAGACGTTCGGTGTACGCCTAATCATTGCACCAGAACTGAAGAGAATTTAATGGGGCAGTTCCTTTTTATCAACTTTCTTAGCTTCAAAGCGAATCAGTCCTGCAAAATTACATATTCAATTAAGTGCGTTATTCGGTACGAGACAGCGTTCGTCGGTGTGTTTCTTCCGTCGATCCGTGTTCAATTTGCGCTGCTTTTCACTACGAATACCCAGGTTATGTATAGAGACTGTTTCTCGTAATATGCTTAAATATGACTGTTTGCACTCTTGCCGTTTTCCACAATGTGCCGACGCGGCACAATCCTATATGACGACGCTACTGCTCAGAACAATACAACTTGGAGAAGGTAAACAATGTAGGAAAACGAAAGCGTAAGGAACACGCACCGCAGGGCGCTGACTGCAGATCTTAATTAAAAACTGAGCAATAAACAGTTTCACCACGGGAAAGAATGGCCTCACTGTCGATTAATGACGCAATAGTGTAGTGAAGTGAAGAACATGAAACATTTGACAAAATTCCTAGAGAACGTTTTAATTTCATTTTATTACCTAAAGGACCCCCTAAAGGGTGTTCCATAAGGGGCGATCATACGCAAGTACATAGAGGAGCGGTGCGGGGGCAACTGAGTTGTGATGTGTTGCTAAATTTTGTTCTTCTTGTTCCGGTGTATCGTATCGGTAAATCGTAGGCTCTATCTTTGCTGTGGCACTGTTGTTATGAACCCTGCTTCTGTGACGGCATAGGGTGCCTTCGCCTCATGTGCACTTGTGCCTTTAGCGATGTCCCACAAGACAACGAATGGAAATTGGCCTAAATAAACTCCACAATAACAGAGCAACAACAATGGTACAATACAAAAAACGTAGCTACATATCTTAAACAGACGGGTAGAAATATATCCATCAATAATGTGATAGGTTCGTTTGCCCTGGGGCTCAGCACCCAGCTAAGGAAATATGGTGAACAGACATTGAATTTATCGCTTGTATGTCTAGTAACATGTGGCCTTTACAGACACACAAAGCACAAGAGCACATAAAACCCTTAAACATGTCGAGAGTAGGCTTCGTCGTCCTGTTCTAGCTGTCCGTGCCTGCGTGGTATAGTTCGCGATCTTGTGGACTCTATCCCCGCAGAGGCGTCTGCGTCAACAGGCCTTTGGTGTGTTGCGACACCAAAGACCCGAACACATTGGGCTTGGCCCCTCTCGTGTTTGATCGTATGTGGCCTAGCGGCGTCCGGGGATCCTGGCTGTTTGAACCGATGCCGAGAGCTTGAACCTTACGGCCCCCGGACGGGAGCAACACACATTGGCCTCCCATTCAGATACACGGCACCCCCGGACTGACCCACCCGGGGAGAATCGGCAGTTGACTTTTCCTATCCTCCTCTCTAAGCTTTGTCTGTCCCTTATTTAGCATCTTTTCTGTGTTCTCTTGGGTTTCTTTTACTTGCAATTTTTCCGGGCTGCAAGAGTTAACCTTCTGTAGGATAGCTAACCTTGGTTATTTCAGTTTTGGTTGTAGTGCCCATGTACACAAATCCTGCCACGTCCCCTTGTTGGGCTCCATGTGGGCGGCTGGCACCGCTGCCGAAAACTCTTTGTTACTAATGGCAAGCGCTTTCCCCCCACTTCCAGATCACCTTGAGAAACAAGGGCGCACCGAAGATGTTTTTCAAGTTCTTGGCAACATATTGCGAAAATTCTCCTGATTCCACGTTATCCATTCTGATAAACCTAAAAGGACCATCAGAAAGATTTTATCTTTCCTCGTGCCAGAATGTCTCGCCGAAGCTCTCGGCGCAGGCTACGAGGCGTCGATGATGTCTAGTGGAGATCTTTTGGAACTCCGAGATGCGAAACAAGAAGAAAAGCATCCTAACCTAGTGTACGTCGTTCGGCCAAATCCCAGTGACAATATCCCTGCACCGAACTATGACGACCAGCCGTGGTGTGGTTGCCTCTTGCCTCTTGAAGTGCGACGTTCAGTTTTCCTGGTCAGGTGGTGCGGGCCACTGACGCATTGGGGAGAGCGAGCGTCGGCGAGGGGATGGTGAGCGACGCGACGGATATTCTGGGAGGTCAGCACGAGCAAACGGTTGGGGGCAAGGAGCGGACTATCGGTGAAAGGGCTGGCTGGAAGGGCCGAGACGTTTCAGGGCGACGGCGGCAATATCGTGCGACGTGTCCGGAAGTACAACAAGAATAACAGATGGGACGATTGTCAGGCGTCCTCCAAGGATTAGCTCTCGCTGGGGTCCAAGATGCAGCATTGGCGTCCGGTGGCACCGGTCGGAACTCGGTCGAGAAATACGCCGGCGGAGGCCTGCGTAGTGCCTGCGTGTACGTAAGAGACGTGGCCACAGGCAGGACTGGCTGCGCATAGGTGAGAGGCGTGGCGACAGGCTGCACTGCCAGCGCAGAGTTGAGATTCACTGCTGCAGGCGGCTGTTAGTGTGAGGAAGGGACTACTTGAGCGACCTCTTCGGAAATGAGGGTGTGGAGCGTGTTTTGAAGACGGGAAGTGGGCTCCTGAGTTAAGGGGACTGAAGAAAGTTGGCAGGCAACTTCCTCACGCACGAAGTCCTTGACCAGCTGAAAGAATGAGGATGGGTCGCACATGTCAAGGTTCGTCAACGAGCCGTCGCTTCCCGGAGCACGCCGATCCCCCCCCCCCCCGACGTGCGTTGCTTCATTAACTCATAATAACTTTGACATAGGCTGACGACTTCGGACACAGTGCCCAGATTCCTGGCTAGGAGCATCTGGAATGCGCCGTCATCGATGCCTTTCAGTAGATGATGAATTCGCTCAGCTTCGGACATGGCGGCGCTGACTCGTTCACAAACGTCCACGACGTCTTCAATATAGCTCGTGAACGTTTCTGCCGTTTGCTGTGATCGGGCGCGCAAGCGTTCTTCAGCGCGCAGCTAGCGAACAGCGGGTCGGCCGAACTCTTCCGTAAGGGTTGTTTTGAAGGCTAACCAAGTGGGTACGTCACTTTCGTGGTTGTGAAACCAGAGTTGGGCAACACCAGCCAGGTAAAAAATGACGTGGGTTAACCTCGCTGGATCATCCCACTTGTTGTTCATGCTCACCCGTTCATATGACGCAAACTGGTAGCCTTCTACGCCTTCGTCGTCTGCACCGCTGAAGATCTTGGGGTCCCGTTGCCGTGGAATGGTGGTGCAGGTGACGGACTGTGGCGTCGGCGCCGTTCGGGATGAGCTGTCGGTCATGGCGGACGGTAGCGTTCTTGATCGCGGCTCCAGGGTTTCAAGCGACGGGGTCCCGGCACCTCCACCAATTAAGAAGAGGTTTATTTGCGGCTCCTTACGCAAAGGAACAGCGACCGTGAACGGTGAGACAGCCCGATGCACTGTCCAAAAAGACGCCAGCAATCAACAGCGCCAGCCGAGCCGTGCGTTGGCAATGCGGCTGTGCCGCGAGACGCGTGTTCTTCTTCTTGACGTCTCCAACGATGACCTGATGGAGCTAACGGAATTATTCAAACGACTAGCGCAAATAACAGGGACACAGACGGAGGAAGCGACAGGACGAGCGCTAAACATTAACTGAGGTTTTACTGCGAGATAAGGTACATATTTATTTATTATTTTCAATACTGGCCAGTCCCATCAGGGACCATAGCAGGTGAACATAAAGAAATGAAAGACATGGTAATAAACGTGCACCTACAAATTGAGTGTCAATAAGCCAAACAAGGAACGTAATGGAACAAGATAAGAATACAAAAAAACAAATATAGATATCACATTTCTAGGAGACATGCGCAATAACACAGATAATACATCATGAGAAGAACAGCAAACTGGAACAAAAATAACAGTAAACACCTTCACGATAATCAGCATGGCTTACAAGACTTGCAAAGCATATTATGTGAATAAGACTGCGTTACTGAATACTAGATGTGGATTCTAACCGTGATGTGAACTGAGATAATGAGTCTGCAGAAATGACTGACTGATCGAGGCGATTCCATTCCCTTATCACGAGGGGGAAATAAGAGTACAGTCGCCCAAATCTTTAACTGGTGTGCGGGAGCGGCGACTTTTCCGGGCGTTTTCCGGGCGTCAGCGCCGTATGACGCGGCGAGGCTGGAAACAGCCTAGTAGACGATGGGCCCAGCTGAGCGCGCTTTGTCCGCATGCGCTTAGCCTCAGACTGTTTCCAGCCTCGCCCCGTCAAACGGCGCTGACGCACGGAAAAGTCGCCGCTCCCGCACACCAGTTAAAGATTTGGGTGGCTGTACATGAATGTGTCATTATGGCATGAATATTCTGTTAAAGCGCGTGCATGTTTATGTATCGATGATCGTGACTGCGAAAAACATATGTATTTTGTTAGGTCAATCTTATAATAGTTGTGAATCAAGTTAAATAAAAATTTTAGCCGTGCTCGCTTCGCCCTTGATGAGAGCGTCGCTAAACCCGATATAGCCGCAAGGTTAGTGGGTGAATCTGTGCGCTTATACTTGTTGTGAATAAACCGCAGCGCTTTTCGCTGTACTTTTTCCAGTTTCGTTATGTTACTTACTGAGTGGGGAAACCAAACTGTGTTAGCGTACTCCAAAACCGGTCTAACGAAAGCAGTATACGCGAGAAGCGTAGTCGACGTTGGTGCAAGGCGGAGACATCTTCGCAGATAAAATAGCTTGCGTAATGCCGTCGAGGTCACGTTGGCACTGTGTGCGTCCCATCTCAGGTCAGAAGTTAGAGTGATGCCTAAGTATTTATGCTGGTGAACTTTCGTTAGCATTGTGCCGTTAATAAAGTATGGAAAGTCGTAAGGTTGTTTTTTTTTCTTGTTACCGTCATGCAAACTGATTTAGTTGTGTTTATCGTCGTTTGCCATTTTTTGCGCCATTCATTTAGCTGGTCTAGTGAGTTGCTAAGCGAAACATGATCTTCGTAGGTGGTAATTGTTTAGTAGAGGATGCAGTCATCAGCAAACAGTTTGATGTTACAGTCAATATTTCTGGTTATGTCGTTAATGAAAATTAAAAATAACAGTGGCCCCAGCACGGATCCTTGGGGGACGCCTGATGTGACACGCACTGTCGCAGATTTCACATGCTGAAATAGTACGAATTGTGTCCGGTTTGTTAAGAAATCTGTTACCCAGTCTAAAATTTCCCCATCCCCTATAAAACCTCGCAATTTTGTTACTAATTTACTGTGGCATACGCGATCAAATGCTTTGGAAAGGTCTAATAATATTATATCAGTGTGGCTACAGTTATTGATGTTAAATGCGAGGTCATGCACAACTTCCGTAAGCTGCGTGACGGTTGACAATCCGTGGCGGAATCCGTGCTGGTGTGGCGTTAATAAGTTGTGAGTGTCAAGAAAGTTTGTTAGGTGTTTAAGGATGATATGCTCGAGCATCTTGCAAGCGGTGCTAGTAAGAGATATTGGTCGATAATTAGAGGGCAATGAGGTGTGTCCTGTTTTGTGTATTGGGATGATTTTCACATTTTTCCAGTCGTCGGGTAAGGATGATTGTGATCGGGATTTTCGAAATATGAGGGCCAAGTATCGGCTGCACCACTCCGCGTATCTCTTTAGAAAATGGTTTGGAATGTCATCTGGTCCACATGTTTTTTTAGGGTCAAGGGTGAGCAACATGTTAAGGATACCCGCGTCAGATATGATTAAAGGATCGATGCGCGATGTTGAACTGCTACTCAAGTCTGACAGGTTACCGTCATCTTTTGTGAAGTTCGAGTGAAAATAGTTATTGTATGCATTAGCGTTGTTAGTTCTTTCCTTAGGAGACAAGTCCGATAGCGTGTCCTTAGCAGGGCGAAAGTGGTTCCAGAATCGCTGAGGGCTGTTTGTCAGAAAGTTAGGCAGCGTTACACGAAAATAATGTTCCTTAGCTTCTTTGGCTGTCTGTCGAAAATGTGCTACTGCGCATGCTAGTTTGCTAGTTTTGGATGGGCATGGTCCATGATTTTTAATAGAGTTACGTATCCTTTTTAGATGACGTTTTGCGTGGATGACCTCCCGAGTTATCCATGGGCTTGTTCTTTGTGGTCGCTTATTTTTTAACGGAACATAGTTAGTTACACAGTAGCAAACCATATTCTTAAAATGAAGCCAGGCTGTGTTCACATCGACTGACGGGTCGGAGGTTATTTCAGTGAAGGCTTGAAATTCGTGCGCAAGGTGGGTTAGTATGCTGGCGTCATCCGCCTTCTCGAATATACATTTCGGTGGTGCATGCGCACACAGGTTTAAAACAGTACAAGCACTATCTAATGAAAATGTGGCAAATTATTCTGCAAGTACATTTTTTTTCTTTTTAGGACAAGGCAAGTGATGTCGTACTGACACGGTTATCACCTTCCCTGTCAATTTGGTATGCCTCACAAATCTCGCGCAACCTCGCGTCGTGTCGCTTCCTCCGTCTGTGTCCCTGTTATATGCGCTATTCTTTTGAATAATGATGTCACACCAACTAGCCCAGCTTTCTGCCTTGATAGCTTACAGAAGTTGAACTGTTGAAAGCCTTGAATGGCCAAAATGTGATCAATGTTAAAAGAATGATGCAAAGGCACGACGGCTAGGAGCTCAAAACCAAGTATCTGGTATTTACTTTTGGCTCAAGCATCCCACACGAGACAACCGAGGCAGACTATGTAAAGCTACGTGACAGAATGTCCCAAACCATATTTGATGCTTCAAACGCCAGCGTGTCGGCTGCAGTAACCAGAACTGCCGAGGCCGACAGACATGTGCTAAATGTAGCACCGGTGACCATGCCTCTGATACTTGCGAAAGTGCTCCACAATGCGTGAACTTTGATGGCCAGCATGGTGCATAATCGCCGTCATGCCCGTCCTAGAAAAAAAGAAAAAAATTGTGGTAATAAAACTAAAAGAACACAACTAGTTAAAGGACCCTCGCAGGCGAGTGCCATCGCTGCCTAAGAACAGCTTTGCCGATGTCATGTATCAGGGGCAGTGACACAACGGCTTCCGGCGACTGTCCGGCACACACAAAGTGAGCCACCAGTGGCCCGCCCCCATGACGGCTGCAGCTAGCCCTGCTCCGCCGTCCCCAGGAGGAGGGGCCATCGACCTCCGGGCTGGTGACCTCAAAGGACGGCTCGTCGGAGGTGTCGACGCCTTCACGTCAGGCACGGCGCTCACAAGGGCTCGTGTCCAGCGCCTCGCAGTGAGGAATGGACACAACAACCAGCCAGACGGTGCCACCAGCGCCTAAGGAAAATGCCCACGGACGCAACCTTGTCGTAGCAGCAGGTGGGCTAAATGACGTGCTAAACAGAAGAGAGACATGACCAGCCCAGCGCTTAGCGAAGGGGCAAGATGACTTGCGCGAGCTGTACGCTCAGCTGCAGAATGTAGTGTGCACGGTGCCGGAGGTTCGTGTACGTGACATCATCATCATCATCAGCCTGGTTACGCCAACTGCAGGGCAAAGGCCTCTCCCCTACTTCTCCAACTAACCCGGTCATGTGCTAATTCTGGCCATGTTGTCCCTGCAAACTTATTAATCTCATCCGCCCACCTAACTTTCTGCCGCCCCCTGCGACGCTTCCATTATCTTGGAATCCAATCCGTCACCCTTAATGACTAGCGTTTATCTTCCCTCTTCATCACATGCCCTGCCCATGCCCATTTCTTTTTTCTTGATTTCAACTAAAATGTCCCTCGCCCAATCTGCTCTCTTCTTATCCCTTAACGTTACACCCATCATTCTTCTTTCTATTGCTCGTTGCGTCATCCTCAATTTAAGTAGAACCCTTTTCGTAAGCCTCCAGGTTTCTGCCCCGTAGGTAAGTACTGGTAAGACAAAGTCGTTATACACTTTTCTCTTGAGGGATAATCGCAACCTGCTGTTAATGATCTGAGAACGCCTGCCTAACGCACCTCAGCCCATTCTTCTTCTTCTGATTATTTCAGTCTCATGATCCGGATCCGCGGTCACTACCTGTTCTAAGTAGATGTATTCCCTTACCCGTCTCAGTGCCTCGCTACCTATCGTAAACCGCTGTTCTCTATCGAGACTGTTAAACATTACTTTAGTTTTCTGCAGAATAATTTTTAGACCCACCCTTCTGCTTTGCCTCCCCAGGTCAGTGAGCATGCATTGCAATTGGTCCCCTGAGTTACTAAACAAAGCAATATCATCAGCGAATCGCAAGTTACGAAGGTATTCTCGATTAACTCTTATCCCCAAAACTTCCCAATTCAGGTCTCTGAATACCTCCTGTAAACACGCTGTGAGCAGCATTGGAGAGATCGTATCTCCCTGCCTGACGCCTTTCTTTATTCGGATTTTGTTGCTTTCTTTATGTAAGACTACGGTGGCTGTGGAGCCGCAATGGATATCTTTCAGTATTTTTACATACGGCTCGTCTACACCCTGAATTCCTAATGCCTCCATAACTGCTGAGGTTTCGACTGAATCAAACGCTTTTTCGCAATCAATGGCAACTATGTATAAAGGTTGGTGATATTCCGCGCGTTTCTCTATCACCTGATTGATAGTGTGAATATGGTCTATTGTTGAGTAGCCTTTAGGAATCCTGCCTGGTCCTTTGGTTGATAGAAGTCTAAGGTGTTCCTGATTCTATTGGCGGTTACCTTAGTAAATATCTTGTAGGCAACGCACAGTAAGCTGATCGGTCCATAATTTTACAAGTCATTGGCGTCCCCTTTCTTGTGGATTAAGATTATGTTGGCGTTCTGCCAAGATTGCGCTGCGCTTCTGGTCATGAGGCATTGCGTATACAGGGTGACCAGTTCTTTTAGAACAATCTGACCACCATCCTTCAACAAATCGGCTGTTACCTGATCCTCCCCAACTGCCTTTCCCGTTTTGCATAGCTCCCAAGGCTTTCTTTACTGCTTCTACCGGTACTTGCGGGATGTCAAATTACTCTATAGTATTCCCTCTTCCATTGTCTTCGTGGGTGGCACTGGTACTGCATAAATCTCTACAGAAATCCTCAGCCACTTGAACTATCTTATCCATATTAGTAATGATATTGCCGGCTTTGTCTCTTAACGCATACATCTGATTCTTGCCGATTCCTAGATTCTTCACTTCTTTTAGGCTTCCTCCGTTAATGAGAGCGTGCTCAATTCTACCCATATTATACTTCCTTATATCTGCTATCTTAAGCATGATTTGGCAGCAGCAGCTAGTGGCGGCGAACGGACACTCGTCTAATCGAGGATTTTCTACTGTCGTTACAGTGCGCAGTCGTCACATCGTGTTGAAGTTATCAGCTGCCCGGATCTCCAATACACCGCACACTGCACGTGTGCAGATTGGATTTCGAGCACAACAAGGCCCGCCCCACCTACTGATCCTGCTGCCGGTATCTGCTCACCGGAGATAGCCACGTCACGACAACGGAAGGGAAAGGCGCCACCGTCGTCTACAAATACGGGCGTCACTGCAATGACCTCCTCATTTGGCAGCAGCAGTGGCGGCGAACGGACACTCGTCTAATCGAGGATTTTCTACTGTCGTTACAGTGCGCAGTCGTCACATCGTGTTGAAGTTATCAGCTGCCCGGATCTCCACTACACCGCACACTGCACGTGTGCAGATTGGATTTCGAGCACAACAAGGCCCGCCCCACCTACTGATCCTGCTGCCGGTATCTGCTCACCGGAGATAGCCACGTCACGACAACGGAAGGGAAAGGCGCCACCGTCGTCTACAAATACGGGCGTCACTGCAATGACCTCCTCATTTGGCAGCAGCAGTGGCGGCGAACGGACACTCGTCTAATCGAGGATTTTCTACTGTCGTTAGAGGTTGGTGATTGCCGTCCCTGTTTTAGTTAGCCGACTAAGGATAGTCTGCCACAGCTGCTGCCCGTTGTTTTAGTTTTTCTGTCTATATTGTTCACTTGTTACCGCATCACTTGAACCAACCTCCCTCGAGTACGCTCGTCAGAATGTCTAATTCTGTTTGTGATGAATGTGACGTGGCCATTAAGGCAAATGATGAGTATCTGCTTTGCTGCGAATGCTCGGGACATTTTCACATCAGTCATAATTGTTCGGGAATACCCAAGAAAAAATTTCGGTCCAATGATGTTGAATTTAGGAAGTCCTGGCGCTGCCCTTCGTGCCGCAGTAGTAAGGCCAGCTCCGCCGTTTGTAAGGGGCAGGATGCCTCGATCGCCACCACGCACCTGGAAATTAACAAAAAACTTGATGAGCTGCTCCCACTCAAGCAAACTGTTAGTGTAATCGAGGCATCAGTAAAGCTGCTATCGGAAAAGTACGATGATGTCCTTGTGAACCTTGCCAAGCATGATGGCGAAATAAAGACGCTCGCTTCCAAAGTGACTAAAATTGAGGCATCGTGCGCAAGCATTGAAGTGCAGGCCTTCCGCGCCGCGGTTAACGACCTGGAATATCATAGTCGTAAGCTTAACCTCGAAATTCATGGCATCAAGCAAGAGAAAGACTAATCGCTCATGGACAAGCTAAACGTCACAGCGTCTAAACTGGAACTAGCTCCGCTAACTGAGGAAACTGTCTCCGCCATCCATAGACTAAAATCAAGAAACACGACCCCGGGCATAATCATTCGGTTTACTAGCCAGTCAACTAAAGACAAATGACTTGCCAAAAAGAAACAGCTTCCAGGTATCGTGCCTGATGCATTCATGCAGGAAAATCTGACGACACAGGACCGAATGCTTCTGAAGACGGCGAAGGAATGGGCGCATGTCAATAAATTCCGCTTCGCATGGTACCGTAATGGCAAAGTCCTCGTGAGGAAAGAAGAGGGTCAGAATGCTTGCCTAATAAAGTGCGCGGCAGACCTTGATAGGCTGGTCTTTTAGGTCCAAGCAACACACTTTTTCCTTCTTTCATATCATAATGGCATCCTTATGTGAACCTTATGTTTTTCCTTCCGAATTAAAGGCGTTCATAGGACCTGGGCACAAAGGATCTGTTCGTTGTATTCATGTAAACTGTCAGTCGCGAAAAACAAAACAGCTGAACTTGACGCCATGTTTAGCAGCCTGGATCTGAAGTTTGATTTTATTATGCTGTCAGAGACGTGGTACCACCATAGCTCGTTTCCCTGGCAGCTCCCGAACTATGATTGTTTTATTCGATCCAGAACTGCTTCACGTGGCGGTGGTGTCTGCATGCTAGTGCGAAACAGCCTCAACGTGAAGTGTGTTGAGGAATTTTCTTGCGTCACTAATGATTATGAAGTGCTGTCAATCCTTCACGCGTGTACAATTTACTCTGTATTTTATCGTCCACCGAATGGAAATTCCGATTGTTTTTTGCTATTCCTTCAAAGGCTTCTTGAACACACTTCCGATTTCCAGTATAATATCATCATTGGTGGTGACTTTAATATTGATCTTTGTGTTAACACTGTCCTGAGGCGTGATTTTGAGCTATTGTTGCACTCTTTTGCCTGCCGTAATGTCATACGTTCCCCTACTAGAGTCGCTTCTGATACTTCAACATACCTTGATTTGTTCATCACGAATTGCGGTCAGGCTGATATCAAATCTGGTGTTCTTTCATATCACATCAGCGACCACATGCCAATTTTGCTTAGCTGGAAGCGTAAATAAAAAAATAAAAATAAATGTATTCCTATATTTCAAACCATCACCAGCGATAACCTTGACCGTTTTCGAGAAGAACTGTGTAAAGTTGACTGGAGTTGTGTTTATTATTCTCAATGTGCTGACACCGCGCATGAGCTGTTCATTGACACCTTTAGCATGTGCTATCAAACATTTTCCGTTCCGTCCACGAAAGCCTCGCGCTTCCCGAATTCGCAAACCGTGGGCCACGAATGACCTATCTATAAAAATTAAAGAGAAAAATAGGCTCTTTAACCAGTTTATTATTTCCAAAGATCCTGGTGATTTGAAAACATTTAGGTCCTTCCGTGACCGGCTAACAAAACAGCTACGTACTGCTCGTACCTCATATTTTGAACATAACTTTTTAAGATGCCAAAATGATGGCCGTAAGATCTGGCATAAGTTAAACATATTAACAAACAGAGAACCGTATCATACTCCCGAGATGCACATTGTCATTAACGGTGAGGATATCTGTAGTGATGCGCTTCCTGGTTGTTTTAATGATCATTTCACCAGTACATGTCACCAAACTGCCAGCCTGAGTGCCTGTCAATTTATAGATACTCATTGCACGGAATCAATATTTTTGAACCCTACTAATGAACATGAAATAACACTCCTTTTCCGTAACCTGAGTAATAGTAGTGCCTGTGATGCTGATGGCCTGCAAATCGGGCCTGTCAGCTACGTGCTTGATATTATTTCACCTGTTCTTGCTCATATCTACAATATCTGTCTCTCACAAGGCCAATTCCCAAAAAGAATGCAGGTGGCAAAGGTGCTTCCGATTTTTAAAAAAGGTGATAAAACACTTATTTCGACCTACAGACCCATCTCCATACTTCCGATTTTTTCCAAAGGACTAGAGAAGATAATATTTTGTAGGTTATCCTGTTTTCTTGACAAACATAACTTATTAACCCCACATCAACACGCTTTCCGCAGGTTCATGTCGACTGAACTAGCACTCTTGAAGCAGAAAGAACTAATCCTTGGAAATTTTGAGGCACGTTTATTAACGTTAGGCGTTTTTGTCGACCTACCTAAAGCCTTCGATTCTATTGATCATAAACTTCTGGTTCATAAACTAAGTTATTATGGCATCCGTGGCATTGCTCTCAGCTTACTTGAATCTTACTTGAATCACAGAAAGCAATTTGTGCATGTAAATGGATTATCATCCAGTGTCCTTCCTGTTCATGTGGGTGTCCCACAAGGAAGCATCTTAGGCCCTCTCTTGTTCAATATTTTCGTAAATGACTTTATTAACATTGATTCCGCCACAACGTACATTATGTATGCCGATGACACCACACTTATTTTTTCATCCAAATGTCTGGATGACCTGGTCTTACGTGCTAACAGCGTGCTCTCGAAAGTACACCAGTGGTCCCTTGAAAATGGTCTCACAATCAACTCCGCAAAAACCAAAGCCTTGCTCTTTCATCCAAGAAATATGAATGTCGTGCTACCTGGAGATATTGTCCTTAACTTCAGTACTATTGAAGTTGTCCAATCAATCAAATGTCTCGGTGTTCACTTTGATCATGATATGACATGGCGCTCTCATGTAGATTTTCTCATAGGCAAACTGTCACAGGTTTTGGGTGTTGTCTATTCCTTTAGATACCTCCCGCAATCCGTTAAATTGCTGATTTACAACTCACTTTTTTTCAGTCATCTAAATTACGGCTGCCACGTATGGGGGACAACTTCAGCCACAAATATTCAAAACCTGTTTGTTATCCAGAAGAAATTTCTTCGTGTCATTTGTAATAAGCCTCGTGATTTTCATTCCGCTCCTCTTTTCTGCGCGCTTAAAACCCTTAAATTGCCCGCCCTAATAAACCTGCGCTTGTTGACAACTTACAGAAGATATGAGAAAAATATTGGTGCCCTCAGCTCTCTCGCTAATCTCACAAAACGAGAAACCCCCTACACAACTCGAGCTCCTGAGACTTGGTGTGTTCCTCAACTTCGGACTAATTATGGCCAGCAAATGTTATGCTACTGGCTGCCCAGTCTACTCAATGATCTTACCAGATGCAATATCGATGTGTTGACTTGTTCCGCGAAAAATCTGCGTGATATGTTCCTCCAATCTTGACTGTGTACCGTTGTACTTAGTGATCTTTTGCCCTTAGTGCTTTTGCTCTTCTCTCTTTTCTTTCCTTCTTTTCTTCTCTTTTTTTTCCCTTACCGTTTCCCACCTGCCCTGCTGCTGCCATTGTAACCGGAACCTGGGGCCAGTCAAGCTGCTTCTCCGCAGCATTTTTCCCCTTGTTTTTCCGCCACAACCATGTACCTCCTTGCTTGTGGAAACAAATAAATAATAATGTTGATTAACTTGGAAAGTTCTGCCAGGTCTATTCTAGCTGTAGGGTTAGAGGCTTTCGTACATTGGCGTTTCTCAATCAGACCTTCCGTCTCCTGCGATAACTTACGTGTATCCTGTCTAACGAAGTTACCACTGCCTTCTATTGCACACTCTTTAATGATGTCCACAATATTGTCGTTCATTGCTTCAACACTAAGGTTCTCTTCCCGAGTTAAAGCTGAATATCTGTTATCGAGCTTGATCTGGAATTAGTCTATTTTCTTCGTACTGTTAACTCATTCATCGGCTTTGTATGTACCAGTTTCTTCCGTTCCCTCCTCAGGTCTAGTCTAATTCGAGTTCTTGCCTTCCTATGGTCGCTGCAGCGCACCTTGCCGAGCACATCCACATCTTTTATGATGCCAGGCTTAGCGCAGAGTATGAGGTCTAATTCATTTCTAGTCTCGCCATTCGGGCTCCTCCCCGTCCACTTTCGTTTATCCCGCTTGCGAAAGAAGGTATTCATTATCCTCAAATTATTCCGTTCTGCAAATTCAACTAATAAATCTCGCCTGCTATTTCCGTAAGCTATGGCATATTCTCCCACTGACTTGTCTCCAGCCTGCTTCTTGCCTATGCTGGAATTGATGTCGCCCGTCAGTACAGTGTATTTTGTTTTTACTTTGCCCATCGCCGATTCCACGTCTTCATAGAAGCTTTCGACTTCCTGGTTATCATGACTGGATGTAGGGGCGTTGACCTGTAAGACCTTCAATTAGTACCTCCTATTAAGTTTCACAACAAGTGCCACCCTCTCGTTAATGCTATAGAGTTCCTGTATGTTACTAGCTATATCCTTATTAAGCAGGAATCCGACTACTATTTCTCGTCTCTCCGCTAAGCCCCTCTAGCACAGGACGTGCCCGCTTTTTAGCACTGTATATGGTTGTTTTGTCCTGCTAACTATAGTGAGCCCTAGTATATCCCATTTACTGCCCTCTAATTCCTCCAATAGCACTGCTAGACTCGCCTCACTTGATAACGTTCTAGGGTTAAACGTTGCCAGGTTCAGATTCCAATGGCGGCCTGTCCGGTACCAGGGATTCTTAGCACCCTCTGCTGCATCACAGGTGTGACGGCCGCCGTGGTCAGTTGCTTCGCAGCTGCTGGGGACTGAGAGCTGGGGTTCGACTGTTGTATTCATATACGAGGTTGTGGCCAAATACTGCACCAGGGTAGCCAATCCTGCTCTGGTGAGGGAGTCCGTTACCGGTTCTGGTCACTGTGATCAGGCCGCACTCAAGGCCTTTTTGTGTAATTTTGTCAATAGGCGGATTTTTTAAAATCCGGTGGAGAATTGCGCCGCACCGGGATTCACACCCCAGTCCTCTTCCACGCGAGGCGGATGCTGTACCTCTACGCCACCACTGTAATCTTAGAACTCAGGATACTGGATCGCAATTGTATAGGAAACCATTTATCTAGCGGTCCTTCCAAAATGACTGAGCTTAGAACAGCCTTGAACGTCTGCAAAAGCTTTGCGCCGGTTACAGACAGGATAATATATGACATGATCAAGAACACGCACACGGACACGAATTACATTTTTCGCACTTTTTACTACCAGTTCGGCAGCCGGAAACCTTCCAGCTGCATGGAAAGAAGCTATCGTTGTTACAGTTTTGAAACTGGGTAAACGCGCATCCTTGGTAACAATGTACCGTCTCATAGCGCTTACAAGCTTCCTTTGTAAGCTTTCCGAGAAAAAAGTGAATCGCCATCTTTTGCATATCCTAGAATCAAACAACATTCTTGATCCCTACCAATGTGCTGTTGAGAAAATCAGTACACAACCGACATATTGTGGGAATTGAGGCAAATAAACAATGTCTTGTCAGTTGTTCTAGCTATGGAAACGGCCTATGAGACCTCATTTGGAGTATGGGGGAGAAAAATAAATTGGAAGCATTAATCAGAAAAGCCGTCAAGGCTGCGCTTGGTATGCCTGTGACTACGTCAAACGATATGTTGTTACGACTGGGTTTGCGTAATACTTTAGATGAAATTGCCGAGTCTCAACGTACGGCACAGAAGGAGCAGTTGTTAGGTGCACCAGCTTGTAGGTGTATTTTAGAGTCAACTGAAGAATCGGTGGCTGTTTCGCACGATAGGGGGCCCCTACAGGAGTTGAACATGAACCTTAGGGCAAATATTGACACGTGTACTTATCTTTATCGGGCGACCACGTTTCGCCGCTTAACAAATGTAATCGCACAGTGAGGGACGCGCCTGCATGTATCCGACGTTTCTGGAAAGTTATCGATTCTTCTACCCGGCTGTCTGTTGTCGCCGAACCTTGTGTTATCTGATTCCATCGCGTAACGCGAATGGTGTAGAACATTGTGGAAGGCACGCGGGTCCGAACGATTAGTCTGGAACGTTCGACGACTGCTCTATAAAAGCCGACATGCTTGACCCGCTGATCAGATTTTCCGACGATCGCCTACTCAGTTCGCCGCTTTCGTTGTGCTATACCCTGCCACCTTCGTTATCCTCCAACAGTGTTCACGAGACGTCATTCTCGGCATGGACTTCCTGAATCAACATGGCGCAGTCATCGACCTGAAGTCGAAATCGATAACGCTGTCACAAGATGAAGCGATACCGCCGGAGAGCTGTCGTAGTCACCACGCCTTGAGTGTGCTCGAAGATCAAGTGAGCATCCCGCCGCGTTCCAGCATTATTATTTCCGTCGGCACTGAAACACCCGCTGACGTAGAAGGCGTCATCGAGGGCGACCAACATCTACTGCTCGACCGTGAAATTTGCGTCGACTCCACGGAGGGCAAGTGGAAGTTATGCTAACCAACTTCAGCCAAGAGTTCAAGCACATCAACAAGGACACGACAACCGCATACATCGAGGAAAGTGTGGAGACCAGCAATGCCTTTGTCCTCTCGGATTCAGCCGCATCTACCCCGATGAGCATTATCCCCGAACCAGACTTCGACGTGAATCCAAGTCTTCCTAAGAGTAAGCAGCAACAGATCAGAAGTCTTCTCAGACGATACAAAGAATGCTTTTCGACGTCATCGAGGATTCGACAAACACCAGTTGCAAAGTATCGCATAATAACCGAAGAGTGCGCTCGACCACTCCGCCAGAGCCCTTACCGAGTTTCGACGCGAGAACGCGAAGCTATAAGACAAGTCGACGAAATGCTGCGCGACGACATCATCCAGCCGTCTAAAAGCCCGTGGGCCTCTCCTGTAGTCCTGGTAAAGAAAAAGGACGGAACCCTACGCTTCTGCGTCGATTATCGTCGACTGAACAAGATCACGAAAAAGGATGTGTACCCCCTTCCACGGATAGACGACGCATTGGATCGGCTCTGCAACGTTAAATACTTCTCGTCGATGGACCTCAAGTCTGGCTACTGGCAAATAGAAGTCGACGAGAGAGATCACGAAAAAACTGCCTTCATCACGCCAGACGGCCTCTACGAGTTCAAGGTCATGCCATTCGGACTGTGCTCGGCGCCTGCAACGTTTCAGCGCGTCATGGACACGGTGTTAGCCGGACTGAAGTGGCAGACGTGCCTTGTTTACCTGGATGACGTCGTTGTCTTCGCCCGAAATTTCGACGATCGCTTTAGGCGGCTTGCGACAGTGTTAGAAGCCATCAAGTCATCAGGGCTCACTCTGAAGCCGGAAAAGTGCCGTTTCGCTTACGATGAGCTTTTGTTCCTAGGCCACGTGATCAGCAAATCAGGAATACGCCCCGACCCACAGAAGACAGCTGCCATCGCAAAGTTCCCGCAGCCAATTGACAAGAAGGCAGTGCGCAGATTCCTTGGCATGTGTGCCTACTATAGGCGCTTTGTCAAGGAATTTTCACGCATCGCGGAGCCGCTAACACATCTAACCAAATGTGATGTCGCGTTCAAGTGGGAAACGCCTCAGGCCAAGGCATTTCAAGAACTCAATCGACGCATGCAGTCGCCGCCGGTACTTGCACACTTCGACGAGGACGCCGATACCGAAATCCACACTGACGCCAGTAGCCTAGGCCTCGGTGCCGTCCTAGTCCAGAGGAAAGAAGGACTTGAAAGGGTGATATCGCATGCTAGCCGGTCGCTGTCAAAAGCGGAAAGCAACTATTCTACGACTGAAAAGGAATGCCTCGCCATCATTTGGGCTACAGTTAAATTCCGCCCTTACCTCTATGGCAGGCCATTCAAAGTCGTCAGTGACCATCACGCACTGTGTTGGCTAGCTAACTTAAAGGACCCTTCAGGACGGCTGGCGCGGTGGAGCCTCAGACTACAAGAATATGACGTCACGGTAATATACAAATCCGGAAGAAAACACTCCGACGCCGACTGCTTATCGCGCACCCCCATCGATCCCCCGCCGCAAGACGACGAGGACGACGACGCCTTCCTTGGGATAATAAGCGCGGAAGACTTCACTAAACAGCAACCAGCCGACCCGGAGCTAAAAGGCCTCGTCGAGTATTTGGAAGGGAACACCGACGTTGTCCCTAGGGCATTTAAGCGCGCGTTGTCTTCATTCACGCTACAAAACAACCTGCTCGTGAAGAACTTCTCACCAGTCCGCGCCAGCTACCTTCTTGTTGTACCGTCAGCGCTGCGTCCAGAAATACTGCACGCCCTACACGACGATCCAACCGCTGGGCACCTCGGATTCTCCCGGACGCTGTCGAGAATACAGGAAAGGTATTACTGGCCGCGTCTGACCGCCGACGTCGCCCGTTACGTCAAGACATGCCGAGACTGTCAACGACGCCAGACACCACCGAAAAGGCCAGCAGGATTGCTACAGCCGATCGAACCTCCTCCCCGACCATTCCAGCAGATTGGGATGGATTTGTTAGGGCCGTTTCCGATATCAACATCCGGGAATAAGTGGATCGTCGTGGCGACGGACTATCTCACCCGTTTTGCTGAAACTAAAGCTCTACGAAAAGGCAGCGCAGCCGAAGTGGCGAACTTTTTCGTCGAGAACATCCTGCTACGACATGGTGCCCTAGAAGTCCTCATCACCGACAGAGGAAGGGCTTTTACAGCAGAGCTCACCCAAGCCATTCTGCAGTACAGCCAGGCAAGCCATAGGAGGACAACTGCCTACCATGCGCAGACGAATGGTCTCACGGAGCGCCTGAACAAGACCCTCGCCGACATCCTAGCAATGTACGTCGACGTCGAGCACAAGACGTGGGACGCGGTCCTGCCGTATGTAACCTTGGCTTACAACACGGCGGTGCAAGAAACAGCACAGATCACGCCGTTTAAGCTGGTTTACGGCAGGAAACCGACGACGACGCTCCACGCCATGCTGCCCCACGTCACTGACGAAGAGAATCTTGACGTCGCTAGCTATCTCCAGCGCGCCGAAGAAGCCCGACAGCTCGCCCGCCTACGGATCAAGGACCAACAGAGGACCGACAGCCGACACTACAACCTTCGACGACGCTTCGTCGAGTACCAACCTGGCGACCGTGTTTGGGTCTGGACCCCGATACGCCGACGACGACTCAGTGAGAAACTACTCCGACGCTATTTCGGACCCTACAAGGTCATCCGACGTATTGGCGCACTGGACTATGAGGTCGTGCGAGACGGCATTTCGCATTCACAGCGGTGCCGCGCACGATCGGAAGTGGTCCACGTGGTGCGCCTTAAACCCTTTTACGGACGCTGACAAACTTCGCCATTTTTATTCTTTTCTTTGCTACGAGTGCTTTTGTTTGTTACCTTCGTTTGTTTGCAGCATCGGGTCGATGCTTTTTAAGAGGGGGGTATTGACACGTGTACTCATCTTTATCGGGCGACCGCGTTTCGCCGCTTAACAAATGTAATCGCACAGCGAGGGACGCGCCTGCATGTATCCGACGTTTCTGGAAAGTTATTGATGCTTCTACCCGGCTGTCTGTTGTCGCCGAACCTTGTGTTATCTGATTCCATCGCGTAACGCGAATGTTGTAGAACATTGTGGAAGGCACGCGGGTCCGAACGATTAGTCTGGAACATTCGACGACTGCTCTATAAAAGCCGACGTGCTTGACCCGCTGATCAGATTTTCCGACGATCGCCGACTCTGTTCACCGCTTTCGTTGTGCTATAAGTGTAGCCTGTTTTGTGGGCACAGGTTCGCCCAATAAAATCTAGTTTTGCCTTTCACAGTATTGCTACTGTGTTCTTAATGTCACCACGACGTGACAATATCATGGTTCGTCCGTTTCCGTGGAATGTGCACCCCTTGCGCAATGTAGGGAGGCAGGGCGCGACAGCTAGGGCTTCGTTGCGAGAGGCATCGGATCAGGAGGATTATTCCTTGCGGCGTCTGCGTTTGTTGACGCCGCAAGGAATAATGGGAAAAATGCTTATTCGGTGGTGGTGGTAGATGGCAAAGGGAGCGTTATAAATGCCGCTTGCATTTATACCAAAGATCCGGGGGTCGCCGAACAGGTGGCTATTGCTCCAGCGCTAATTGATTCAAGAAGAGTTTTGGTGTTTAGTGACTCGCGATCTGCGATTAAAGCCTTCTCGAGAGGACTTGTTGCGGAACCGGCTAACAGACTGCTGCAGGGTAGGGATATCACTTCGCATACAGTTACTTGGTTCCCGGCGCACATGGGGACAGTGGAGGGAGCCCCGCGTAACCTCAACGAGATGGCGCATAGGGAGGCACGAGGATTAGTGTGCCGTGTACTCCCTGAAGGGGCTGGATCTCCCGCTGCTGAGTACAGGGACCAACTGTTAAAATACCACGAAATCACCAAGCACTATTACTTAGGGCGCAGGGCATTCCCCCTGCCACATTCTAAGTTAAATAGGCCACAGGCGGTTACATTAAGGCTTCTGGAGACACGAACGTACCCTAACCCGCTCATCATGAACAAAATTAGTCCGGACGGCGGAGTTTCAGTGTATTGTAGTAAGGGGGGGGGAGGGGGTTGCTCGATTTAGAACACATGCTTTGGCGCTGCTTGGCGTTGGCCGGTGATGGTTCTTGAGGTGAACAGTAGTGGCAGCGGATGCTGCACAGTGAAGTGCTGGCGGACCAACTCAGGGCTGTCCAGAGGGCCCGTGTGACCGCCGAGGGACTCGGCCTCTCTGTCCCGATGTGGGAGTGGCCCGCATCACCTAAATAAAGTTCTCCATACCATAACATACCACATGGCGCTACGGCATTATCAGAGACCTATCGGAAATGGGTATCCGTGGCGACATGCGTCGCATCATTAAAAGCTGTCTCTCACACCTTACTTTACGTCTTAGAATTGGTAATTCTCTGTCTACGTCATTTACGCGGGCAGCTGGGGTATCTCAGAGTGGCGTACTTGGAAAACATTTTTGACTGCACAAATAAAAGATCACAGAGAGAGCGCACAAGGACACAAAGACTTAGCTGTACCCGTTTTGTTGTTAAAATGAACTCTTTATGTCCCTGTATTCCACAAAGTATATCTTATTCATCATATGTCCATGATGTACACATTGGAGTTAGATCGTGTAACATCGCAGTCTGCGAGCGACGCGTTCAGTTTGGGCTGAACAAAGTATCGGCATGGGCAAGTCAGAACGACTTCAAGCTGAGTCCGCAGACAAGCGCCTGTGTCCTCCTTAGAAAGAACAGAGTACTTGCCGCAGAGCTTAGTATCCAGCTCCATGGTCAACGCTTACCTTAGGACAAACAGCATAAATTTCTTGGTGTCATATTTGACATTAAACTTACGTTAATTCCAGATATAAAGTATCTGAAAGTCAAATGTTTAATAACAATGAGGGTAATTAAAATTCGGACACACACGACATAGGGCAGTGACAGGGATTGTTCGATGCACCTGTGCAGAAGCCTCATATGATCACGTCTGGATTGTGGTTCCATGGTATATCACTCTGCCACTCCACGTGCATTGAAGATTTTAGACCCCGTTCACCATTTTAGTATTCGCCTGGCCACAGCGGCCTCCAGAACAAGTTCTACACAGAGTTTATACGTGGAATCCAATGCGTGATTGCACATGCAATGAACACATATAAGCTTCACAGATTTTCTGAAAGTGCAGTCAAATCTAACTATAGCTTACATACATTTGGAAGCTGTTTTACAAACATTTGTAAGCTGTAATTTGTTTTATCGCTGTCTGGGACTATATAATTCCGTTGGACTCCATTGGCTGGCTAATATTAGGCAAGTGGGCAGTGCTTACATGTTTCAGTGTTTAGATAATGCCGTGATTTTCACTTCTCTCATCATTGTATTAAAATAGGCTCACTCAAAATGCAAACGGCATCGTTCCTCTCGGCAACGAAGGTTTCGCCTCCGTTACTGTCATTTCATGAACCTTCTCTCACCTGAGGGCATTCAGTTAGATTCTATAAAATAAATGCCTGCAGTGGACGAATTGTCTCTACTATCGAGTCGCGGAATAAAGGCACCAATAAACGAAAGAACAACAGGTTCTCTTAAGTCTAGACCAAGTCTTCGAAGAGGCATTTCCGATATAATAGTTCTTGCCGCATAAAAGGAGACATCAGGAACCAATCATTTGTCTTTTCCTCTGTACAAAAAGAGCAAACCGGAGAAGCTATCCAACGGGACCCGTGCAAAGGAAGTTTCAGGGAAGTAATGCCCGAGAGTTATTTTATGAGGGACACCTCAGGCATCCTTGGGTTGTAGAATTCGTAACGCCAGCAAAATTACCAGATGCTTATATTCTGAAGAAGCAGTGAATACTGGCTCTGATAACGCTTTCACGATTCAACGCATCCGATTCAACGCATCCGAAATTTGTGCTTTCGCTGGCTTAACAAGAAGGACTTTGGCAGTGATTGTGCAATTTCCTTAAAGGACAAACCTACATGACTGGGCATCCAAATAAAAACAATGCATTGCTGATGGGCAGGAACTAGCAAGTGAAAGAGCCTTAGCATGGGCGAATCACGAGACGCGCTAAGGGAAGAGCACACAGAGAGTGAGTAAGTGAGGATAGCGGCTCCTGTAGGGGTTTAGTCCAATTTACGTACAGCTAAAATTACTTCTGTAAACTAAAAGGTAGCCAACGGTACCTGTAAACGCAAAGGTAGAGCATCGCACGCGTAATGCGAAGACGTGGGATCATTCACCACCTGCGGCAACTTGGCTTTTCAATTGACTTTCATTTCCATTTATACATCATTTCTTTAATTCAATATGTAAGTACGAGCAATTTCCACTGAGTGTCTTTGTAGGCTTCGGTGCTCCTATCTAAATACATATAAAAGATGTATTTGTTTTTCTGGGCAACGACTGCAACAAATTTGGCGAGGTTTGTTGCATTTGAAAGAAACATTAAGGTCTAGTGACTGTTGGTTTCAAATTTCTGACTGAGGTAGTCAATTCTGTACAAAAATTGACAAAAATTGAAACTGTTCCGAAAACGAAACTATCACGTTTATAACGCTATGACTCAGAAATGAAAACTGGTACCGCAATTATGTGAATTGCATATCATAGTACATCTAAAGCGGGCAAAATTGATATGTTACACATGAAACGAAAAAAAAAATTATTCAAATGGAATTATAGCTTTTACGCAACCCTTGTACACACGGTAACAAATTCAGGTAAGATATCAAATTTGTTTACTTTCAAAGATATAGTGGATGCCGTCCAGAGAACCGCGATATCTGTTCTAGATGCAGCGTTATTAATTTCTAAAGTCCGTGCTCCTATTGCAAACTTATGAATTTTTGAAAATATCTTTAGGCCAAATTCACCCCCTAAATCGAAATTCCGCTTCCAACAGTCACTAGAATTCACCTTTCTCTCTCAAATGCTACAAATTTCTTTAAAATTGGTGCAGGGCTAAATAAGTATGTTTGCAGTTTACATGTAATTGAATACGTAGCGACGCTGGTGGGCACGAGGTAAAGCTTCCTCTTAAAGGGCCGTTCATCAGATCTGGCCATCTTGAGCTGACAAGCGCACAGCATTAATTGCGTGATAACGATCGTGTCTGCAAACTATTACATCGCTACGCGCTGCGGAAGGATCTGAAATTTCAAACAGAACGACATTTTTTTTTCCTCGTGGCCGCCGCACTCCTAACCGGAGGATGACGTACTCGTGTGCCTGCGCCTACGTTCTGGTGTCCGCAGTGCGACGTCGCTTGTGGTGACACCTGACTTGGAGAATTATTCAAGAAAACATCTGTTATCTGTGCGATCGGTTGCTTGAATTGACGAATTGAAGTTTAGATAAACAATAAAACAGACAAACGGAATGTCTGCGTTTTTTTTTTATTTCTCACCGAAACAAGAGACGTACCTCCGCTTCGCCTGCTTGTTCCCGCGGTCGTGCGGTCACGTGCTCAGGTGCCGAAACTACGACATCTTCTACCGTGCTGCAGCGCTTGATTATGCTCTGCGATTCGCTTGTTGTGCCTTAGTCTTCGTGCAGCACTGAATTATGCTGCTACTCATGTTTCCTTGTGCACAGTGCGCAAAATCGTGCGCTGCTAGAGACGAGAAAACACGTCGCGCTCGACGCCGTCAGCGGAAGGGCGGAAGTGCCGAAAAAAAAGCGAGAAGATAAAAAAAGAATGAATGCAGGGCCTGTGACGCGAACCTCGAGGTCTGGTACGGCAGAACGCAGGGAAGAAATTTTGCACGCGGAGGCTAGACGAGGCGAGTGGAGAGATGCTTGGCAGTGGAGCCCGCCTGCTGAAATCTTGGGTTTGCGGCACTGAAATATTTCTATCTCGGCTATTATTGAGCCGATCTGAAAATTTTTTACGGCAGAACGCTCACTAGAAGACAGGTTACAACTTCCAGCGTAAAAGCAAAATTTGCTACGGGGAATAGTGAGGGGCCCTTTAAGGCCCCGAGCGATGATGACGTGTACGTACGGACGACAAAGATGCACACTAGAATGTACTAGAACACCGTTGAGTGGGACGAGCATCTGGGGTGGCGCAGGCTTTCCAGTGAGGCGCGCAACGACGACAAATGCTGTGGCGGAGCTGCGATCGAAGCGGATCGGGCCGCGTCAAAGTGGCGCCATTGGGGACTGCTGGCGGTAGTTCTCGTCATTCGTACTACTTAGCGCGCTGGTATAACCGTTGAGGACCCTCAAACGGTGTTTACAATTGAATATGACATGCATTTATGCCTGGGGACGCCTTTTTTTCTCTTCTTTCGTCCATTTTATTTTCGAATGCCGCTCGGTCATTGCGCGTGCACTGCGGCCGCAGTGTCGGCGTCCATTCTGCTACGTTCTTGCGCGGCTTCCTTTAGAGATGTTTTTCTTGTCCTTCAAGCAGCATGTATCGCTCGTGTGTATTTTTACGCACATAGTTTTCCATCGCTTGGTCTTGCGAAATGCAGACGGAAAAATCGTATGAAAACGTCCTGCTCGCTGCTTCAAACGAATGAAACATATCTGCCCCATCCGGCGCCGTGTACTCAGATTTACGGAAAGTATTCTTATAAAAGAAGAAAAAGCAAACTGCAGTGCAGAATTCCGTTCATGTTTCCGTCTTCCTAGATTATTTTATTGGGGTCAGACCTCTGGCACCGAAAAGCGCTTTAGGTGGCCATTACATATGCCAATCGTTGGCCGTAAGCCGTGTAAATTTCTTTGTCTAGTCGCTCCTTCGCAAAAAAATAAAGAAGAGCGGCGTGGTAGCCTAATTAGTGGCTTCATAATGTATATTGCGTTGCGCTGCTAAACTCGAGATCACGGGATCAAACCAAGTCGCGGAATTCGGTGGGAACGAAATGGAAAAAACTCGTGTAGTTCTATTTAGGTGCACGTTAAAGAACCCTGGGTGGTGAGAACTGAACAGGATGCCTCATAACCATATCGCCAGACGTAAAACGCCAGAATTTCTTTAATAAAACAAAAGAAAAGGAGGTAGCCGCGTTCTTCGTCTTATTTCTAGGGGGTGTGAAAGAAAGAAATTAATTTCGAGCCTGATTTTCGACAAAAACGTAATAAGCTGATGTCATATTTGATGCCTAAACGGAATTCCCAACTGTACGTTCGTTCTAGTAAGCGCAGCTTCTCTATTACTTGAACGGCTGCCTTCAGTTATCCGCTGCACACAATAATCAAGCAATGCAAGGAGAGGCACGGCTCACATACACGTAGAGATATGTGTACATCTGCTATGTTCGTTAAATAATATATTTGCAATAGCACATTGTGCACACCGATTTAATGGGTTGTAAACGTGATAAGACTGTCCACAAATATGCTTTCCTTGTCTGAATCAAGCGTGCAGATTTACAGACTGCCCTAAAACGGGGCTTTTATATTGAATGACAGCTAGGAACGTGTTTGGCAGAACCGATTGGCACCCGTAGAGCGCCTCTATAATTTTGTTCCCATCACGCGCATACATGAAGCTGGCGGCCTACAGGAAAAGCTGTCGTAATGGCTGCTTGGCAAAGCCCCTAACTGACAACTTCACGTAGCACTCAGCAAGTCACACAACATTTAACATGGAAATCCACAGGATGGAAATGTCTGCGTACAAAAAGAAAAAGAATGCATCAATCTTTAGGGCCTCGCCTTACAATGTCCGGAAGTCAAACACCATATATTCTAATGTCAAGACATAATACATCTAACAAACTTTTAAATTCACAATCATCTAACAGAAGTTACTGAATATGTTCAAATTTCAAGCCAAAGTACATTTAACAAAGTTTAAATGCGCAATCACTTGTTTCTTTTATGGGGATCTACGTGCCAAAACCACGATTTGATTATGAGGCACGCCGTAGTGGGGGACTCCAGAATAATTTGGACCACCAGGGGTTATTTAGCGCGCAGCTAACTCTAACAAATTCACAACCAACAAACAGAAGTTACTGCATTAACAAAGAGGAATCCACACAAAGGCTTGGCTCAAAAGAGAGAGCATGATTCCACAAATGGATTAGCCCCGGAAACATGTACAAGAACGCTGCAATGAAATGAAAGCAAACGAAGATTAGCGAAATGATTTCATGTGCTTTTCAATAGTTAAAGTAAAAAATAAATTAACGGGTTTACGTGCCAAAGCCACGATCTGATTATAAGGCATGCCGTAGTGGGCGACTCCGGAATAATTTTGACACCACCGGGGTTCTTTAAGGTACACCTGACTCTAAGAAATTCACAACCAAAAAATGAAATTAATGCATTAACGAAGACAAATCCACACAGAGGCTTGACTCAAAAGACAGCATGATTCCGACAATGAATAACGGCCGGAAATATGTACAAAAACACTGTAATGAAATTAAAACAAATGAATATTAGCGAGACAATTTTGCGTGTTTTATTTTTCAGGCAATAAAATAACAAAGAAAATAAATTTATTTATTTATTTATTTATTTATTTTCAATACTGCTGCTCTCCTTCGAGAGCGTGGCAGTTGGGCAGTACAATAATTCAGCTGTGCAATGCAAGGAAATCAAAGTATAGATTATAGAAAAAGTAAGAAAACGACAAAAGCAGTGCAAGTTATACATAGTACTATACAAGTAAACTATGTTAAGATTAAACGGAATAGTAAATAATAAAAAGATGTAAAAGAGCAAGATGCTTTATAACAATAGCACAGATATTACTAAGGGCAAGTAATAAAACAGAAATAACTAAAATAAGCTACGAGGGTTAGGGAAACATTATGGCAAGCGAATAAGCTATCGAAAATTAGTGTTTATTAAAATTTCCTAACGAATAAAGCAATCTGTGCCGGTGTCCCTGCATGCATAATAGGTACTGTTATTCACACACAGTTTTTTCTATTTGTGAGATAAATTCGGATAATGATTCAATGTTGGTGATAATAGGATCAAGTTGGTTCCATTCTGCTATCGCGAGCGGGAAAAAAGAATACTTAAATGTGTCATTTTTGCATGTGTATTCTGTCAATGTGTGCACATGGTTGTTACGTGTAGGTCGAGCCTCGGAGAATGAAATGTATCGGGAGGTATCTATTCTGTAGTTATATTTTAGTAGTTGAAACAAGAATTTTAAGCGAGCGTGTTTCGCTCTTGTGGATAGCGTTCGCAAACCGGACTGGGTTAAAAGATGTGTTGGCGAGTCTGTACGTCTATATTTGTTATGGATGAACCTCACAGCTTTCCTTTGTATTGATTCCAGCTTACTTATGTTAGTCTGTGTATGCGGAAACCAGACTGTGTTAGCGCATTCGAGAACAGGCCTTACAAATGATGTGTAGGCTAGCAACTTCGTTGACTTGGTTGCGAGCGCCAGGCTTCTCTTTAAGAAAAATAGTTTACGCAGCGCCTTTGAGATTGTATTACTGATATGTTTGTCCCATTTGAGCTCCGAGGTTAATGTAACGCCTAGATATTTGTGGTCTTCAACTTTGTTAAGTGGAGTGCCGTTAATTGTGTGAACAAAAATTGATGATACCGTTTTCCTGGTTACAGACATGATCGCGGACTTTTGTATGTTTATTTGCATCTGCCATTTGGAGCACCAACCAGCTATGTCAGCTAGAGAAACATTTAATTTAATGTGATCATTGTAATTGTTAATTTCTCTGTATATGACGCAGTCGTCTGCGAATAGTTTTATATTGCAATTGATGTTAGCTGTGATATCGTTAATATAGAGTAAGAAAAGCAATGCTCCAAGCACAGACCGTTGGGGGACTCCGGATGTTACTGCGACTGTGTTAGAAAGCGTTTTTTCGTAAACCACAAATTGCGAGCGGTTACTTAAGAAACCTTTTATCCAAGCAGAAAGTTCTCCTATACCAAAAACCTTTTCAACTTTATCTATTAATTTGCTGTGACAGACGCAGTCGAAAGCCTTGGACAAATCGAGTAGAATCAAGTCAGTTTGACCGCGGTTATTAACTGTAACAGCAAGATCGTGGACTAGTTCCGTTAGTTGGGTTAC
This sequence comes from Dermacentor variabilis, assembly GCF_050947875.1. Lineage (NCBI taxonomy): Eukaryota > Metazoa > Arthropoda > Arachnida > Ixodida > Ixodidae > Dermacentor > Dermacentor variabilis. The sequence continues at coordinate 231,990,837 of NC_134571.1, read as the reverse complement.
TGTCGATAGACCACTGCGAATACCGTGTTGCTTGGGTGAGAAAAAATTAATGCGCTCTAGGAATACGGTCATGTGCTTCAAGATTATGTGTTCTAGAAGTTTACATGACGTGCTAGTTAATGAAAGGGGTCTGAAATTTGAAGGTAATATTGTGTCACCTCCCTTGTGGATCGGGATTACCTTTGCAATTTTCCAATCATGAGGTAGATGTGAAGTTTTAAGTGATTTCCGGAAGACTAGGCCAAGATATTTACTGCACCACTCTGCATATCTTTTGAGGAAAGTATTAGGTACGTCTTCGGGGCCACTACCTTTCTTGGGGTCAAGTTTAAGCAGTAGATTGAAAATACCGGCAACCGTAATGTCTAGTTTAATGATTTTCGCGTGATGTTGCGTTGCAAATGGGGGAATAATGTTATCATCTATTGTAAACACTGACTGAAAAAAATGGTTATATGCATTAGCCTTAGCAGTTTTTTCTTCGGGAAGAGAATGTGATGCAGCATTTTTATTAGTACTACAGTAATTCCAGAACCTCTGAGGGTTATTAACAAGAAAATTAGGTAGAATGGAAGAGAGGAACACCTTGCCGCAGTCGCTGAGGAGAACGCGTGGTGCTTCATGGCGTAAAAAGATGCTTCGCAGGAAAAAGTCCGGAACTTCAGAAGCTGTACCAGAATGTATAGAAGCTTTCTCAGCATAACGAGTGAGATGATCAACAGCTTTCACGATCCAGCGATTACCGTTGGTGGACAGGGGAGGAGGCCCGTACAAGACTATTCCGACAACCTCTAAGGGAGAACAAGGGAGTGGTTGGATTGGCCCAGTGGTTGCAGGGCGTTTGTGGCGTTGACAAGGCTCGCAAGAGACGATATACTTGGCCACGGCGGAGGAGAGGCCAGGCCTAGAGAATCTGCTTCGGATCCAGTCGTACGTCTTGTGACATCCATGGTGCCCTGCCCTTGGATCGTCGTGAAAAGCTTGTAGAACGTCGCTTTGCAGAGAACTGCGAATGACGAACACCCACTTGTTGCCATCTGGGTAATAAATGTAGCGGCATAGGGTGCCGTTGCGCAACGGAAATTGGTCAAGTTGTCGACGGGAGTTTTCAGGCGAGGAGGAACCGCTAAGGCAGGCAAGAATTAACTGACAGTGCGGGTCTGCATGCTGGTGCGAAATAAGAACGCGATGACAGTCAGCGCCTTGATAGTCCAGTGTTGCTATTTGTAAAGGAGATGACGATGGCTCGCGAGACGGGCTATATTGAGGAAGCTTGGGTGGCTGATGCGAGAGCAGAAGCGGGCAACGGGAGAGAGCGTCGGCGTCTTTTTTCCAGACCTGTGCTTTATGTCCAAGTGTTTCTCTTGTAAGTGAATCACCCAGCTCCCAAGACGACCAGATAAGTTCTTCAGCGAGGAGAGCCAGCACAACGCGTAATGGTCCTTAAGTACCGTGAAACCGCGGCTGTGTAAATACGGACGGCATTTTAGAACAGCCCAAACACCAGCGAGGCATTCCTCTTCAGTAGTCGTATATTAACGCGATAGCGTTAAGGAGCTCGTGTCGCAGAAAAGCCGGTGTCGTCGGCGTCGGTGTCGGGTGTCGGCGTCGGCGTCCGCGGCGTTGGCCGTGAGCGATAAATCATGGCAGGCACTTCATAAATAAAAATCAACTTCCAAAATGGGCTGGGTGGGAATCGAACCAGGGTCTCCGGAGTGTGAGACGGAGACGCTACCACTCAGCCACGAGTTCGATGCTTGAAATCGGTACAAACGCGCGTTTAGTGAACGCGGTCTTGCCCTAAAAACGTGCCGTAGAATGTTATACTGCGGTGTATATCGGTAATTATGAGCACGTAACTTACAGAAGTCGCATTTACACGAATAGCGAAGTACGTTTCCGCTACATTTCTTCTGCGCTTACCGCACACGCAGAGCCATCTTGCGGCAAACACAGAAGAGCCCTCCTCTCTATGTACGGCGCTGCCCCGACAGGTGGCGCGCCAGGCGCGTTGCGGCCCCGACTCCCTCTCCCCTGGCGACGCTTCGCCGTGCTCCCACGCGGGTTGCAGAATCAAGCGCCGTTCCTTTCTTTAGATTACTATCTGTCTATCTCTCTGCCCGTGCCGATCACGACGTTTGGCTGGCGTAGATCGTTTCCCCCTCCGAGACACCGAGTTCTTTGGTTCGTTCCGTTTGCTCAGGCGCACGTTTCGTTGCCGCGCAGAACGCTGCGTTGCTCGACGCTCTCCGTGTGATAGGTGGGCGCAAAGTCCGATGCGGGGCGCCTCGTAAGTGATCCCTGCGCCGTAGCGCTTTGTCTTGCACCCCTTGGCGGGTCGATGGGAACGCTGTCGCGTTCCACTCTTGAAGGCGAAGCTTAAGCGTCCTCCAATTTTTTTTTCTTTACTGTGGACAGGAAACGACTGGCATAGGCAATGACTCGCTCCCGAGAGTAATGGTCACGTTGTAATAAAACAGTGCCTAAGCCATGACCACTAGCTTCGGTTTGGACGATGGCAAGTGCAGCCGTGTCGAAATTGCATAATACTGGCTCGGACTCGAGCGCTCGCTTTAGAGCCTGCGCAAGCCTTTTTGACGATTTGGCCGTAGAAAGTTGAGGACTGCGACAATCTTCTCCGGGTCCGGTCAAATCCCTTTTTTACTAACTGCTGATCATGTGGCCAAGGAACAGAAGCTCATTGTAAGCTAAGCGGCACTTTTCTGGCTTCAGAGTGAGCCCTGATGACTTGATGGCCTCTAGTACTGTCGCAAGCCGCCTAAGGTGATCGTAGAAATTTCCGGCGATGACGACGACGTCATCCAAGTAAACAAGACAGGTCTACCACTTCAATCCTGCTAACACCGTGTCCATGACGCACTGGAACATTGCAGGCGCCGAGCAAAGTCCGAATGGCATGACCTTGAACTCGTAGAGGCTGTCGGGCGTGATGAAGGCGGTCTTATCGCGATCTCTCTCGTTGACTTCTGTTGTCCGCTGTCTGTTGTCGTCGAGGCCACTTGAGGCTGCGTAGTTACTGCATAGTTGGTAACTCCTGCATAGTTGGTAGAGGTTGTGCGGTGGTTGAATTGTCAGTTCCGCATTTCGAGTGTCTTCTCGATACTGGTGGCCTCACGAAGGAGCTCTTCTACGGTTGTTAGTGGGCTTCGTATCATGGCGCCGAAAAGTTCTTCCTTCACACCACGCATAAGTAGGTGGACTTTCTTCTCGGGCATATACGGGTCGGCGGGGCGGGACAGACGGTTCATTTCTTCCGTAAAGATGGCAACGTTCTTGTTAGGTAGCTGCACTCGGGTATCCAGCATAGCTTCCCCTTTTAAGTAAAGGCTGTAAATCCCTTTTTTACTAAGTGGCCTTGCTCGCGAAATGACGTTTCTTTGTGTTCCGTTGCAGCCCAGCCTTGGCAAGACAGGTTAAAATTTCATCAAGGCGCTCGAGATGTTGTAATAATGTTGAAGAAAAGACAACTATTTTGTCAAAATAGCATAAGCAGGTCTTCCATTTGAGACCACGTAAGACACTGTCTATCATGCGCTCCAACGTATGAGGCACGTTGCAGAGTCCGAATGGCGTCACGTTGAATTCATAGAGTCCGTCTGGAGTGGCAAATGCTGTTTTGTTCTTGTCAGGCTCGTACATTGGTATTTGCCAGTAGCGAGATCGAAGATCAAGACTGCAAAACTACTCAGCGCGATACAGCTAGCCCTACGCGTCATCAATTCGTGGCAGGGGATAAACGTCCTTGCGTGTGAGTTTGTTGAGGGCGCGGTAGTCGACGCAAGTGCGTACTGAGCCGTCCTTTTTGTGTACAAGGACCACTGGAGAAGACGAGGGACTTCAGGAAGGGCGTATCATATTCCGGTCAAGCATATCGCGCACATTTTTTTTTTCAGTGACCTTGCGCTCGGTAAGAGACACTTTATGGACGTCGGTGAACGATGCGGGAACCATCGGCCTGAATGCGATGAGTGGCGACGGGCGTTTTGCCGAGGACGGGTGTATGGACGTCGAACAAGGCACCGTGTTTTTTTAACAAATTGAGCAGATCTCGAGTCTGAGTAGGTGAAAGATGTGGGCAGATGGAACTTGTCAGAAGACAGCAAGAAGAGTCGAGAGGAGGTAAAGTTGATTCCGTCGTTACAACAGTCAAAAGAACGAGGACATCGGGCTTAGTATCAACAGCGCATGCAATAGTTGATCCACAGGACAAAAATTGGGGATCGCGAGTAGTGTTCAATGCAGTAACCATCGCACACCCATCAGTGAAACGAAGAAGGCTGGGAGTGATCACGATTCCTAGAGATGAAATGCAGCCATACGGGTGAATGAACACGTCGCAATGTGCAATCTCGGCGATGATTTATGAGGCCGAAGCAGTTAATCTGCGGCTGTTATGAAACCGCTGTGTGCGTGATCTGTATAATGACATTGCTGACTGCTGTCGGTCAGGGAAAGGAGGCGCTGGCGACAGCTGATATACGCGGAGGCCGATGGCAAGAAATCCCAGCCCAAAATAAGTTTCTGAGTGCACTCAGGTAGCACGGCAAATACTATGTGAGGACGCATGCACGGTGCGCGCACGCACGTTGACAACAGGGGAGACGCGCAATTCCGAAGGACTGAATATTGGCAAGTCAGTTAGGCCAGATTTTTTAAGTTTACCAAGATTAATTCAATTCAGCCTTATTCAACATATGCCAGATCTTTGAAGCACGGACAAAAAGCCTGAAAGGTTTCAAGTGTCGTGAGCCAATTATTGCCATTGCTATCCATATCGTTATAATTATTATTCTATTTATCATTATTATTATTAACCTTATTATGAGCATATGACTGTGAAAATGAGGACATCGGCCACAATTTTCTGTGGTTTACATCAAACTGTCAACTACTTACCATGCTTTCTCCCGACCAGGCGGGTTTCTGTCAACCCCTTGACTTCATCGTGATTTTCAGTTAAGTTACACATGTATGTGTGAAAAATTCCCGTCTTAACCGTTTCCGGGAATGTTTGACGAACCGGCAGTCGCTGTACCGTCCTATGGAAGAAACCCTTGACTAGAGGCAACCGCGCGCCTACACCCGGGCACTGAAAGCATTCCATGCAAGCAAAGAGGAGGCGCAGTTGGCACTGCTGTCTACCGCTTTAAGCGAGCGGTAAACTACAAATAACAATGCCACTGACATGGAAAAAAGGAAATGAGTAAGCTAAAATGAAGTTTATTGATGGTGCTGACACGTCACAAGAGGAATACGGAAGTTTTAAGTGGGATCCTTCAGAAACTGAAGCTTTTCTTTTTCTCTTCGGTCTGTCACTTAGAATCTTCCGTTTCCGTTTCTTTTTTTGCGCTACAATACCATGTCGTTCAACAAACAACACAGGGAATAAAGGACAATTTTGTTCATTCTTGGTGTTCACTGGATCGACATGAGCTAAACGGAACGAGACCTGTACTGTTCTTGCAGAGGCGTATTATTTGGGCATTTCCTTGTGGATACCTGTAAAGCGTACCGATCGGGAGAAGGCGCGCCCCGCCCAGGGAACTCGGCGTAAGTACAGTCATCGCTGGGCTCCGACGCAAGGTTACAATCACCTACCGCGGAACCGGCCAAACCACGCCCGGCGGAAATTTTACTGCCCGGCTTGATCGCTTACCTGGCCGTTTACTGCTCCTCAATCCCGAGAAATCACGAGGGTAACGTAAATTTTCTGAAAACCCATGATAGAGAAACGAGGCAAGATCTGATAGCTGTGCCTCCCTGTAGATAATTTGCTAGGAACATAGATAAATTATGAAGTAGGAGCCCATCTATTTATGTTGTCTAATCAAGCTTCTAAATCGAGGGGACATTTCTTAGGTTTCTGGTATTCTTTAAGTCTCCTGTTTTAACGACTTTAGATATCTTTGTTGAAAATCTTGTAGACGCGATACTCCGCACATAAAAGACTCGTTTATGGCGCTTTGTTTGTGGCCGCGAATAGCTCATGCTGGGAATTGCCGTATCACGGTTGTTGTGTGCTCCCAAGCTCATTCCAACGAGAGTGGAGCACGAAAATTCATGCGCGCTTAACACACGACGCTTGCTCAACACATTAGTGAGATGCGTCCCTTGTTTGCCGCTGTTCAGAACGCCACCCACCATTCATATACTTACAGTCCACACTTGACATATACAAAACCTGTACACTAAGGATCATAAAGGACGTCACTACTTGTATGAGTGCGACAAAACAACGTCAGCATGTCGTTATCAAGTGCGGGAATCTAAAAATTTCGTGTGGGGATATTGATAATTTAGCACCCTCCGCTAATTGCCTATATAGTAACATCATAAGAAGCCAACAAACACTGATACCAATACAGGAACTTACCTGTGCTTTAGAAGTGAAATAAAGAAACGATAAGTTAATGGAAATAAAAATGAATGAAAAAACAACTAGCCGCAGGTGGGGAACGATCGCACAACCTTCGCATTTCGCGTGCGACGCTCTTCCCCCGGGGTTCTACTAGGAAGCATAAATACCCAGGAAACTTGATGGGGAAACGGCATCGCGGTAGCTCAAGTGGTAGAGCAGTGCACGCGAAATGCGATGGTTGTGGGATCGTTTCCCACCTGCGGCAAGTTGTTCTTTCATCCACGCTCATTTCCATCAATTTATTGTTTCTTTATTTCATTTATTAAGCACAATTTCCACCATGTTTCCCTTAGTGTCAGTGTTTGTTGGCTTCTGATTATATGACTAATAAAAATAGGGCTCCTCGGTTAACCCCCTTTCTGCTCTTTTAACGAAAAAATGAGATGCGATAGATCGTTACTCCATGTGCCATTTTTGTTTTGTGTTCGCGTTCTCGATGCGAAATGCAATGTAGTTACAGCAACCATAGGCGGAAGGTTTTCATCATTCCGAGGGGGGGGATTGAGGCCCGACCAGGCTTCTGAACCCCGTCACATGCGCGCGCGCGCACGCACACACACACACACACACACACACACACACACACACACACACACACACACACACACACACACACACACACACACACACACACACACACACACACACACACACACACACACACACATACACACATACACATACATATATATATATATATATATATATTATTGTAATTATATATATATTTATATATATATATATTATATATATATATATATATATATATTATTATATATATATATATATATATATATATATATATATATATGTTTCTGTAGGTCCGGTGCTTGCGTAGTTGAAGAAACGAAGGAGCACACTTGCAAAAATTGCATTTTTAATGTTGTAACGTTTCGGCTTTGGCACGGCCTTCGTCAGAATACACACAGATACAAGTGCGCACCCGCTTTTATGGGAGTGCGCACGTGGGCATAATGAGCAGCGCATGCACGTGTACACTTGCAAATAATAACAGAAAAACTGCAGCACTAAGTATAACTTAAGCACGATAAATTATATGTATGAAATTTCATTATGGTATCACGATGATTGTACATTAAGTTACAGAATGATATCAATTGAGACATGGCAAAACTAGGAGCAAATTGATTTGGCAAGGTTTGTCAATTCTGTACAAGAACATACACATCAAGATATGGCAGGAAGGCACGATATTTTTCCTACGCTCTCGCTGATACCAGATGACAGTATTAAATTTATGAATGAGAAAGGATTCTCGTACTTCTCCATCATGGTGCGATTTGAAACCTGATTGTATTACTGTTACTTTGATGTTGTGAAACGTATGGCCTGGCAGTCGAACATGTTTAGATAATGGAAGGTGTCGCAAGCTGTTAACGTGTGCTTTGTGGTTGTTCAACCTGATGCGAAATGGCGTTTCGGTCTGACCCATACACTGCATATGACACACTGAACATTCAAGCAGATCGATGATGTCTACTGTCGCAAGTGAAGTCTCCGTTGATTTTAACAGAAAAATTGAATTCTGTGCTTCTAGCATTCTTTGATGCGGTCATATATGTACAAACTTTACAACGGGGCTTATTGCAGGGATGACAACCAGCACGAGCAATTGCTTTAGTCTTGAAAATCTTACTAGGTCACGCAGATTCCTAGAGCGACGGTAGACCACTCTTCGTAATTCCGTAAACAATGTCTTTAAGACGGTCGCTCTGCGTCAGTAACTTATAGTGCTTCCTGAGAATGGTGCGACACATTGAGACTAGATGCAGAGTGTATCAGGATAAGGTTAGTTCGCGAAATGGGCGCCGATCGCGCTTATCCGTGCAGATCAGTTCTTTCCGGTCGAGACAGTCGGCCCGTTTAAGGGCATCGTCAATTATTTGTGAAGGGCATTTTTGTACGGTTAGTGCGTACGAACCTGGTTACAGTTGCGAGTGAATTCACTGTGGTCCGAACAAATTTTTTTGAACCGCATAGCTTGGCTGTAGGGAATGCTCGTTTTGCTATGTTTGACATGGCTGTTTTTGAGATGCAGATATCGCTGTCGGTCAGTGGGCTTTCTGTAAAGATTTGTAGTTAACTTACCATTGCACAGAGATACTGAAACGTCAAGGAAGTTTATGCTGAGTGATGAATAGGAAAAGGAAATTGACGGTGCGGCGTTGTTAAAGTCAGTAATGAATGAAAGTAACGCAGCTTCACCACGGTGCCAAATTAGGAAAATGTCATTGATGAAGCTCTTGTAATAGAATGGTTTGAGGTCACGGGTAGCTAGGAAATTTTTTTCTAACATGCCCATAAGATGTTAGCATTAGCATATGCTAACAAATACGACGCACTAGAGTCTTTACAGAGTGCGATTATTTTTCTAGTAATGATCTTAGATCCCGCTACTTCCAAATACCGGTGTCAGAGTCCGACGAGGAGAAAACGTCTTTAGCCACCCGAGATGGGCTATAGGACCATTGGTCTCTGCAATGCGCCAGCCACCTTCGAACGCATGATAGATAATGTCTTGCGCGGTTGCGAATCTCGAGTCACCAACCCAAATAGAAGACTTGGTCACGTCCGCCCTCGGTGAGGCCGTGCGGACCATATGTGCACCTACACCGGGGTCTCCTATCGACGTGGAATTCGAGAGGTTGCGCGCAGTCCGACGGCGCGCTGAAAGGAAATATAGGACGAAATCCACGTACGATCTCGCCCTTTGTCGCCGAGCTCAACGACAAATAAAGTGCCATCTCGAGAAATTAGGAAGCAAGCGCTGAAAAAAGTTCTGCTCATCACTGGATCCTCGCAAGCCGCTGTCACGTATTTGGCATGTAGTCAGGAGCCTACGTTTTCCCCCACAAGAAAGGTACCCTTTCAGAGCTCTGGCCCTTTTCCAACGCCGCAATGATGTAGAGGTAGCGGACGACTTCTGCAAAATGATTGTGGGCACAACTCAACCAGCCTCAATCCAATTCGAAGTTTGTGCGCCACCTTCCTCAAGTGACCACTACGACTTGCTCTTTACGATGCCCGAATTAGAGGCTGCTCTTGCGTCGTGTCGGCATTCATCTGCTCCTGGCCCTGACGGGATCTCGTACTCTTCTCTATTCACCTTGGCAGGGCTGGTCGCACTGCGCTGCTCAATTATTACAACGACACATGGGTCTCCGTTATTGTTCCGCAGCAGTGGAAGATCAGCCGCCTGGTTGCTCTCTTGAAGCCTGGAAAGACTCCTTATGAGCTTACCTCATACCGCCCAGTTGCATTAGCCAGCTGTGTTGGAAAAGTTATGGAACGAATGGTCCTGGCGAGGCTCGAATGGTTTCTGGAAAGAAATGATCTTTATCCGAACATGATGACCGGTTTTCGGCGGGGTCGTTCTTCAATTGACAGCGTCATTGACCTCGTTACGACAGTGGAACATGAAAAACGTCAACGCCGACTCGTCGCCGCTGTTTTCTTAGATATCAAAGTGGCCTACGACAACAAACTTCATGAAGCCAGTCTCGATGCCCTAGATGACTTGGATATTGGCGGCCGGCTCTACCTGTGGATTGTGAGCTACCTCAGCGGCCGTTTCATTTACATGTCCACGCCTGACGGAGAGACTAACCGTCATGAGGTATGCCGTGGAGTTCCTCAGGGAGGAATTATCAGCCCAACATTATTTAATGTGGCACTGATTGGCCTGGTGAGCGAACTTCCACCTCACATCCACATCAGTGCATATGCAGAGGACATCTGCATCTGGGTTTCTGGTACAAGACGCCCACAACTACGTGCGAAATTACAACGGGCTGTGTCATCTACTTGACGATACATACGGCATCAGGGTTTGCGCTTAGCTGCCGAAAAATGTGCTGTGGTTGCATTCACGCGCAAATCCGTCTGCCGCTACCCGATCTCCATTAACGGTGTCATAATACCTTATGTCGCCCACCACGGATTCTTGGGCATTATCATCGACCGCGATTTGTCATGGACGAGGCATGTTAATATGTTGAAGCAAAAACTTAATCTGTTTTGCCATGTTCTTCGCTTCGCAACAGGCATCAAATGGGGCCCCACGGAAGGCTCATTACTAAGACTTTATCAGTCTCTTTTCGTAGGCTACATTCGATACAGCCTTCCGATACTCTCAAACTTGAGCATTTCCTGCTTACGGACATTAGAGAGCGTCCAACCGCAGGCACTCAAAATATGCCTCGGGTTGCCACGGCGTGCCTCCAACAAACGCACAATTGAAGCCCACGTACGCCCATTATCGATATACCTGTCCCACAAACCACTTCGTGTGTATTTACGCTTACTGACACGACACCATTGCCATCCATTGACGTCGGTTCTACATGAGCGGCCGGACAGCAGTTTCACAAGTGCACTCCGCTGCCTTCTACCCCACATAACATCAGGCTATGCCCTTCCATATCACCCCGTAAAACCACCATGTGTGATGGTTCAACCTTCCGTATGTGTACATGTCTCCGGCATACTAAAGAAATCATTGGTTCCCGTCAGTGGACTACAACAACTTCCTCTCGCGTACATCTGGTCAGAATACCAGACATATGTTCATGTTTACACAGACGGCTCCGCGTCACCAAAGGCATCAACAGGAGCTGTGGTGATACCAGCCCAACAGATGACTCGAGGTTTCATACTAGACCATAATTCTACATCAACCGCTGCAGAGCTTGTGGCTATTCGGGTAGCGATTCGCCACATCTGCGGGGAAAGACCTCAAGAGTGGTGCATTTTCACGGACTCAAAACCCGCGCTGCAAATTTTGGGATGCTTCCTGCGAAACACCGCATATCAGGTTCTGGCACTGCAGATCACCGAGCTACTTTCATGCGCTCAAGAAAAACACCACCGCATAGTGTTCCAATGGATCCCGGGACACTGTGGGCTCAACGGTAATGAGATGACCGATGCTGCAGCAAGACGCGCCCTCAGCAATGGCCTGCGAACTGTAGTGCCATTCCCCAGACCGGACATCACATGAATCCTGTCGGAATTAATGAGGAGTGCGACGAGAAGATACTGGGCCCAGCCAGACGCTCGTCACGTCCGCCTTAAAAGGCTGGATCCCGATATGAAATTTCCTATTCTGCGTGCAATTCCACGCCCTCATGCATGCCTGATACACAGACTGCGATTAGGCGTCGCCTTCACGCGCAAATATTTGCATATTATTGGACGGACAGACTCCCCGGACTGTTCAGTGTGTGGTACTGTAGAGACTATAGAACATGTGCTCGTGGTATGCCCTGAGTATGCGCGCGAAAAAATGACAATGGCAGATACATTGAGACATTTACAAAATGGACCACTGTCGGAGGACCTCTTGCTAGGCGCATGGCCACAGAGTTGGCAGACGACAGAGACAATGCGTGCATTTTCACGTTTCTCATTCGTTCCTCCCATTATCATCCCCCATTGCGAACCTTTTTCTTCCCCTCTTCCCCTTTCCTTACGTAGAGTAGCAGGCCAGATGCTCCAATATCCGGCCGACCTCTCTACATTTTTCAATCATTAAAATACTGCTTCCTCCTTCGTCTTGCGCGGTTTAAACTGGAAGACCGGTCTTTGCTATCTCGACGACATCGTAGTGTTTTCAACCACGCTTTGAGAACATCTTCCGCGTCTTGAACAACTGCTAACCTGCCTCGCAAACGGTTGCCTACAGCTCAACATGAAAAAATGTACCTTCGCAGGAAAGACTATCAAATTTTTGGGGCACTTAGTCATCAGTGATGGCATTCGGCCGGATCCTGAGAAACATTCCGCCGTCTTTGAGCTTCCTCGTCCTTTCAGCCCAAAAGACCTACGCACTTTTGTCGGACTGGCTTCGTACTTCAGGCGCTTCATACGCAACTTCGCTGCGCTTGCGTCTCAGCTTCATCAACTCCTCTCAAATAGCGCGCCCTTCGTTTGGTCTGCCGATTGTGAAAGTGCCTTTTTGACGCTCAAGCAGGCCCTGACGTCCGACCCGGTACTGTGCCACTTTGACCAAACTGCAGCTGCTGTCATTCCCACAGACGCCAGCAGTCATGGTTCCAATGCTGTTCTCCTACAACGTGACACCACCTTGCGTGAACGAGTCGCTCCTTATGCCATTCGGACGCTGTCTGCTGCCGAGAAAAATTACACCATCACCGATCAAGAGTGCGTTGCTGCTGTTCGAACAGTGCAGAAGTTTCGGCCATACCTCCACGGCCGTCACTTTACAGTCGTCACAGTCATCATAATTATCATCGTCAGGCGCGCAGTTCGTTCTTTTTTGTCGCATATATATATATATATATATATATATATATATATATATATATATATATATATATATATGTGTGTGTGTGTGTGTGTGTGTGTGTGTGTGTGTGTGTGTGTGTGTGTGTGTGTGTGTGTGTGTGTGTGTGTGTGTGTGTGAACCTGTTGCAACCATCCCGATCGCGAATTTTCTTTTATATGTACTGTTGATTTGTCAGAACTGCAACCTCTTTACAGCAACAATGTGTCTTGGCAGTGGATAAGCGTCTAGGGTGGCCTGCTATGCCGCGTACGTATTTAGGCATGACGCCGTACCGTTTCATGTATTCCCAGACGAAGGCGGGACTCAGGTTGAAACGTAGGAAATAAAGCATCGTTTTGTCCCTATGCGCGTCCTCAATTTGCAAGTGCGTGTTCACACACACACACACACACACACACACATATATATATATATATATATATATATATATATATATATATATATATATATATATATATATATATATATCACCAGTTGCACTTTAGGAAACTTCGTCGGACCTCGAAGAATTGTTCACTGATGCGACGGCTTTATATGAGTGTTTACAAGACCTCATAGTAGGAGACAGTTCAGTTTCACAGCCTGAGTCTTATCGCAACAATAAGCATGTGGCGTCTATCGGTGGTGCAATCTTCCATCGTGTAATTGCCGTAAACTTCGCTATCACTAATACTGCTTCGCCTTTCCGGAGAAACAGCAGCCCCCCTCTCTTTTTTTTCTCTTTTCTTTTTACTGTGAGTCTGAGTTTAAGCGCTGCTGCGGATGACTGCTGTTGATTGTGACTTCGAATGAATCCGGCTTGCCTCATTTCGATTATTAAGCGGAGTCACGTGGAATAGCTATGAAATGCGCTATGAATAGCTGTGAAATTTTCACGTGCTATGAATAGCAAGTGAACAAAAAATAAAATAATATAGGGAATTGTAGTTTCCCAACGACCATGCAGCATGTCTTTAAAGAAGAGCAATTGCGTTACTCATATGGTTGTTTTCATATGGTAACATATGTTTTCCAGTACAGTGGAGTGGCCGCCAGTAATTTTTTCGTTAATAATATTTAACTAGGTAATTGTAATTAATTATCTAACTCGAGAAGTACTGTCCTAATTGTGAAAGTGTCAATGAGGCATTTGCAGGCACCTCCAAGGGAAATCTAACGGCGGTATATTTAGCGACCTAGTAATTCCCTGCTAATTTTTTCCAACTGTTAAAGAAACCCCACGAAATATCTACATCGCCCTCATCACTGACCTTTCTTGTTTCAAAGCTGCCATCGAAGGCCACCGTTCTAGTCACATTACCTGACCTGACACGCCGGTTCTTCAATATGTGTCCACCCCTCATGTAATGTCTTGTGCAGAAACCTTTGAGGTTTAATAAAAAATAAATAAATAAATACCACGTGACTGCGCTACCACCAGCGGCATAAAGCGGCGCCCACGAATAAGCTGATTGAAAGCAACTTTGCCTGTCTCAAACCCGAAGAGAGAGGCAGCGCATCACCTGGATAATGACACAGAAGGAGCACGAACAGCCGGCTTCGCGGCTTCGCAGCTATTCCTTCCTCTCATTTCTATGTCACACTTATTATCCGTCTCTCAAGGCCGTTGATCACATTGATAACAAAAAGCACTCGATAACGCGGCAGAAGCGCCGCTGCGACCACGCATAAAACACAAGAAACAATGGAGTAGAATGTTTCAAAATCCCGGCTGTGCTCGCACTGCATCGAAAGAATGCGCGCTCAGCTATATTTCGCGCCAGAAACTTGTTTCGGACAAAAACCAAATTAAAGTGACGGTTTCACTTTTCATGAGAGTGTATACGGGCTGCAAAAACAGCTTCAAATGGCAAAAAATAAAAGCGAAATTAAGGGACAAGGACGCGACCCACGTGTAGAGAAATGGCGAAACCGTTGCGCTCATGTAATTAAATGTACCGATTCTAAATTAGCCGAATTGAGAATCAGGACGTCTGCACAAAAAACAACAGGAAAGAAACACGTCAGATTTAGGTGGTCCTTCATATCTGTGAATTCGTAAACGCCGCTGAACACCAGTTGCTGCCTAGAGGGCATTTTCGAATAGGTGTCCTTTCTACAGCTACCGCAGCACTTTATCACAACTTCAGTGCCGTTCTTGATGACCGACGCTGGAATTCTACGGCAGACATCCGTTATCCTTGCCCTTCAGCTCATCTCAAGTCATCGTCTCAGTCATGTAAAGACGATCTTTCGCATAAGCCCATAGAAAGAATTCGAGAGGAGAGAGGTAAGGTGACCTAGCCGGCCGATTTACAGGGCCGTGCCTTCCAATCTGTTGCGCCTCAAAGTCGCATCCAGCCAGTTTCGTGCTCGGCTGCTGCTAGGTGCTGTGGTATCTTGCTGATACCACAGATGTGGAAGGCGTTACAGTGATATTTCGCTGAGAAACTCATCCACGACTCCCCCAGTGCAGGGTAGCCAAAAGGTTAACATCCCTGCCTTCCTTTTAGCTCTCTCATCCACCACTCTTCAAGGATTTCGTCCAGGTGACGCTGTCCACCCAGTGTGTCGTCACAAAAGATGGGACCGATTATAGCAACGTCGTAAATTCCGCGCCACACAGTGAACGACCACTGGTTCTGGCGCCGAGTGTGATTTACCCAGTGTGGATTGGAGTCACTCCAAATAGTGTGCATAATGCAACTTCACCTGGACGTTTCTGCAAAAATTGGCTCCATCTGTGGAGATGATGTTGCTCAAAAAGCACGGTGACCCATCGGCTTTTGTTAGGGCCCAGTTCAAGAAATCTAGATGATTTTGCAGGTCCCTATCTTCAAGCCATCGATGCTGGCTAAGGTGGTACGAGGGCAAAGCCGAGTGATTTTGAACCCTTCAAACTGATAAGTTGCAAATTGGTACCTGGACGGCCACGTCCCGCACGCTAGCATGAGGATTTGAAGCCATAAATGCTAGAAAATCCGTGCGTATGCTAGGACTGAAAGATGGAGTCCTCCGTCGCTGTTTCTTGAAGCTGCCGGTTCGTCTCAGGCTTTCATCATTGCCGAGGATCGTCAATGCGTTTAGTCTACCGCCCCACTTCCCTCAGTGATATGTCCGTGCGGCCTTCTTCTTGCGGCCATTTGCAGCTCCCAGGGCAAGGATCATGGTTACCTTCTGCTCATCAGAGAAAGACGTAGAGACTGGGGCGAAACAAAGCGCACCTTAAACGTTCGCGCTGACATCGTAAGTGCAAACGTTTTTCTGGCGATAGATATTGTTGAAAAAAAAAAAAGAACCACCCGTGCACTTTCTTTACGCTAAGACAACATCTATCACAGCTTGTTTCATACTAACACCAAAAGCGACGTGCTGCTTCGGCCGGGGCACGGCCGAAACACCAGTTTGACCACGATGTTTTTTCTTTATTTCCTTTATTTCGTACTTGCTATCCCAGAGGGAGCCTGTTCGAGGGCACTGCGTTATGATGCGGGCGGGAGCGCAGTCACGTGGTATGTTTTTATATTTCGCGGAGTTTATTTCTCAGTCACAAAAATTTGTACTCAATTAGTACATCGCTGAATATGCCGCAGTTACCCTTGGCTGTGCCTACAAATCCCTCATTAGCACTATTATAATTAGGATAGTACCTCTCGTGTTAGATAATTATTTACAATTACCTAAGTAAATCTCAGTAACGAAAAAACTACTGGCGGCTACTAGACTGTACTGGAAACAATATTCACTAGGTTTTCTTCGACTAATGCATTTGCAATTTCTTTTAAATCTTGGTGCATCATGGTTAATTAGGACGTCCTGTATATATTGGGAACCCCTGCGTATAGGTAACCACGTTTCCATCCCTAATATATGTTGTAACTTATTGGAAGATTTTCTCCTTTTTTTTCATGTGTCGCTAGCAATATTGTTTACTGGAAAGAGAACCAATACTGAAACACATATCGTTAGCGTGCATTTCACACGTCATTGATAATTGATTCTGCTGAAGGGGTTACTGAAGTCTGCAGGTCTTCTTTTCAGGGTCAAAAAAGCACGCAAAGCAATTTCAAACAAAGTGAACAAGGCACTTACCCAGGATTATTTCTGGCGGGGGGGGGGAGGTGGCAACCAAAAGTAACATTTCTATGCAAATGAAGGGGAGTACATTTACTAGTACAAATGTGAATAACGCCCACCATTCTCCATAAAACGCGCAAACCCAAAAAATAGACATGAAATACGGTGCATTTTACAGGCACGCCTGTGCGATACACCACTCTTTTACTTGGCAAACAAAGAACTACGTCAATTGGACTCACGCTGGAAAGAAGCGCAGGAAGAACACTGCCAAGAACAAGTAAAGTAGTGAAATATTACTTTAGTAGAATAGAACTTAATAAAAACAGCAGTTGGAAACAGATGCACACGAACCGCTCGGAGTTGTGTTACTCCGCCAGCCAATAACAGAAGTAAACAAAATCGTGGTCATGCAGCCTTTTCAAAATGGTGTCGTACTTGATACCTCCGGAGCGTGTGCTGCTCTTGAAGAGTCTTTTCATCTGCGCAAGCAATGTGGTGTGCAACAGACATGGACAAAATGTACGCAGTCTGGGGATTTCGCTTTTCAAAAGTCTGCGGTGCAGTTCATTTCACTGCTGAAGCCGTTTTAGTTATGAAACTGCACTGCCAACTGAAGTGAAACTCCACAACAAATACTTGCAGCGAAGCAAGCATGTTACTTCAATTCAAGAAAGAATTAGGTATTCGCCATTCCACTACAATAGGCGAGGGAAAGGCATACATTTACGCGCTAATAATTTTATTTTTGTAGTTACCGCCATCTTTGGGTAACAGAAAAGGTTTGAAGTACCAATTATTTGCAGCCTCGTGGATGAACGGTGGTTGGCAGTTATGTGGGCGTGGGCGGGGCTTCATTGCCGACTTAAGTTCTATCCGACTATAGTAGCGCTTTTTGAAGTAGCTCTGGTAGCCAACCGGAACTACCTCTGGTTAACCTCCCTGCCTTTCTCTGCATTATTTTCTCTCTCTCTCTCTTCTCTGGAAGAATTATACAGAAATATATTTTTGCAGAACAATCACAGTTCTTTCGGATCCCTCGTTTACTGCTCTACCAAGTGCCACAACAGACTCGTATTGCTATTTGGGAAGTTACGTAACGATGCGTGGCCGCCAGTCGCGTGCAACTGCGTATGGCGCAGGAAGCTGCGATTCTACACGTACTGCGCCCACCGCCGGAAGGTTAGAAAAACGCCTAGATAAGCACAGCAAACAAGTGGCTACGTTAGGCGGCTCGAATGATAACTGTAGAAACATCATTCAGAACACACAGAATTGTCCTTCACTTCCGGCGGCGTTTTCTCTACTTCCTTTTTAAATAAAAAGATGTTGATCCATAAATATTTTAATAAAGAAGTTAAATTTGTTAATTTTTGCTTTTCCTTCCTGTTTGGCTGTTGCCTTGGCTCTGTCCCTTAGTTGACTGCTTAATTTCTCAAATACTTGGGACTATTGTTTCCAGTTGGCAATTTTGCAAGAGCTGTGCAATTGGGGAAAAACCAAACGAGTTAACCGTGATAGTCATATTGCTTATGAGTTTAAGGGTTATTGCAGGGCTTGATGATGGACCCTGTCTCGCATTATTTTATTTTCCCCTTTACCTAACCCATATCACGGGTATATGGTTCCGATGATCTGTCAGCGTCGCGGCGAGCCGTCACTCGAGGAAATAATGAAACAAAAAGAAAAGTTAAACGCAATTGGCATTTTCTCTGGCCGCAACACGTTCCACGTAGATACAGACCAGCTGACCACGAACTGAATACCTTTCCTGGCCCCTGGATGAGTCTAAACGAAGAAGGTTGAACTAACGAAGCAACAAAGATGCGCGTGACCGTTGAATAGACGGTGGCAACTGAATGTATCTGGAGTTAATCGCGCGGGCACTGAATTGATGAGCAAACTGGCCT
Organism: Dermacentor variabilis; assembly: GCF_050947875.1. Lineage (NCBI taxonomy): Eukaryota > Metazoa > Arthropoda > Arachnida > Ixodida > Ixodidae > Dermacentor > Dermacentor variabilis. The sequence continues at coordinate 231,972,104 of NC_134571.1, read as the reverse complement.
TCATATCCCAGGAGACGCCGATAACTACCGCCATCCAAAAGGAGTGAAAAAGCCAGCAAAATGTTGACCGCTGAATAGCCGTCAAGTCTCAACATCGATTTGGCGGTGCTTTAGGAATGTGTGTGAGAAGTGGTGGGGTGGGCGGGAAGGGGGAGGGGGGGGGGTATGCGTCTTAATTTCGGGGGGGGGGCGCCCCCGGGCCCCCCCTTGGGTACGTGCCGGAGGGGAACATACAGAAACACATTCATTCTCTAGGCTTAGACGATCTATACCTTTATATATAATTGTTAATTGGCAGCTTCATCTCTCCAAAATATAATAAACTTTGTCCTTTGTATAGATTTAAATATATTGTGTATGTGCATGGTGTTCACATTCAAAATTTAAAAGAATGTGGAAATGAGAAAATACGGATGAGCCAGCCGACGCTTATACTTCCAATGTGCTTGTCATCCTATTGTCAGGATTTGAGTAAATAAAGCGAAATTATGAATTAAGAGCCGTGCGCGTCCGCGCCAACAATGATGCAGTAAGCTATTAGCCCCAACAAAATTTTACGTGAGAAGGTAGAGGACAGTCAAAAGAAACCTCAAATGATGCGGTTGACAAAACTCTGGTAATGACACTTTAGGTGGGAAGGAGTGGGGGGGGGGGGAGCGCGTAGGCTTTGGAATCGCCGGTGGGGGCTGCTCTACCCCCAACCTGAAAAAAACTTCGGAGGGGGCTCTGGTCCCGGAGACCCCCGTAGTCGGCCCCTATGCCAGCAGGCGCACTGTTTTTCCGGCGGTACAACAGGGCTTCTCGTCGGCATGCAATGCATGCAGCGCAGCAGAATCTTGCTGACCAGCAGCAGATTGTTTTACTTTCTCACCTCAAAAGGAGAATCCTCGCGCAGCCACACCGAGGCACGTTTGTTTCCGAGTGCTGTGGTGTCAGGCATTCTTAAAGTGTGCTTGGCTGCGAGCATGCGCGTCTGGAACGACTCCAGAACCGGAAATTTGTTCCCTGCAGAACAGCGCCGGCGCAGGATTGTCGACGGAATGAAGGCGAAAGCGTACGGGCACCGCTGGAAACGCGAAGCGCACCTGCTTTCGGAAGTCGGAGAAACGGGTCACGGCGCGGCACCTTCCGTTTCAATAAGCAGTACACGTGAACGGGCACCATATCCTGCTGCCAAGCAGGGAACAGCTAGGCGCGTGTTCTGGTTGCGCCTTTGGTAGACCTGCGTTACTGCAACTACAAATAAAACAGTTGCATTGGCCACAAAGGGCGCTGTCGTGAGTTACGTGACCGAATTAAAGGTTGCTAATGTATATATCTGTTTTGGGAGCAGTGGCTCCTTTCCAAAGCAAAAGTCGATACGCGCGCCGTTGAGCACCGGGAGTAGCACTTGTGCAAGAGCGGAAACCAATCACAACTGCATGGGAGCATTCAATCATGGCCCCTCGTCAGATAACATCCGAACAATATACAATACATGTACATGTACAATACACGTATTGTGTATACACGTACACATGTATGTTTTCTAATTATGGTTTAATCTTTGAGTGTGCTCTCCCCCCTTACAAAAGGCCTCTATGGGCCTGTAAGGTATCTTTAAATAATAACAATAATAATAATAATAATAATAATAATAATAATAATAATAATAATAATAATAATAATAATAATAATAATAATCATAATCATAATAATAAATTAAGCACGAAGGTTTGTCGAAAGCTGGCTTGGACCAGTGCTGCTGTTGCAACTACTCCTAAACTAGAAAAGGCCCTTGTTTTCATTAATGCGTCTGTGCTGCGTGATTGATCGACCAACTTTTGGATTACCATGTTGAAGATTTAGGCACGCCTATTTCCTTAATCAACAAAATCAAGGAAAATCAGGCAGCCGCCGGCGCCGATGCACACGGTGATTAATGGCCACACGAACAAGTGGCCTTGCCTCGGTATGAAACACCTGTTAAGAACGAAAGCTTTATTACCTCGCTAACACCTGGCGAGAAAACCTGTTGCAGCTGGCAGTGCAGACATGGGAGTTCAAAGAACGATCGCGCGTCGCATGAAGGATCATTAGCGCAGCACCCTTGAAAGCGTGCAGTTCCTATTGCACGAGTAACAACCTTCCCTCGGCGTGAGCACAACGCGAAGCTTTATTTTCTCGCTGGCATTAGGTAAGCGAAAAACTGCGTCATAGCTTAGTCTTCAAGGAGTTGTTAGAACTGGTCGCACTAAAGACATCTTCAGGAGGTATAAATACCGTAGCGAAGACAGGCGTGTGCCTCTGGCGCGTGGTCAAAGCCTCGCTTGAGAACAAAGCTCGGTGCCCGATGCTCGATCAACGGACCTGCCAGTGTATCGTCTAGCTTTCTGGCTTGTTAATTAAATCGCCTTACATATTTAATGGAGGTTCCTACGTTTTCCCCGAACCTGGAACTTCGCAGTCGGAAGTTGCTGCCTATCATGCCTGAGTACGACGCATGTACTCACCACCGCCGGCCTCACCCACATTCTGTGTTCAGGAGGGCTCCGTGAACGGGATCCAGAAATCTTCAGCGGCTTCGACAAAAGCGACATTGAAGACTCGATTTCATCCTACGAACGCCCACGAGAAATGGAACTATGCTCATAAGTTGAACAAGGCGGGTCTTGTACCTCACGGGCGTCGCCAACGTGTAGCTGCGTGACCACGGGCCCTATAACATAAAGCTATTCCAATATGGTTTTATTCCAATCGCCTGACGTCAAATTTGCGTAACTGCCGACGCAAGCATCGGGCGGTAACTCTGCGAATCAGCGCCCGATGTCTGAACTGGCCAATCAAACGCTCTCCTCATTTATGGCAGGTCACTTTTGTTTGCTTTATAAACGAACAACATTGCCTACACTGAGCGGTTTGTCTTATCTAATTGGCTCACAAGAGGCGAAGAGCAGGCTCAAGTGGAGAGGTATTCCATGGGGCCGAGCCAGTGCACTGAAAATCGATAACCGGATGAAGAGGGTGGTGCCGGCCTCTGCCATTGGTCCGCTTTGCCTTACTTAGTTTGCGGTGGCTGGTGGAAAATCGTGGTGGCATGTAACAGAAAGTTAAGAATGCCGCTAAAACGGAACCTCAGCAAAGAAAAGTTGGCAGAGCGAGGTCGTAAACGTGCTGAAAGTCCTCGAAAACGTTATACGGCCACGCAAAAAGGTTTATTGTAGCCAAATAAACCCATGCTCTCCGGCAGGTGCGAGTAGCCACTGCCTGAGCAATCGGCGACAGCCATCTTTTATTCCCTTCGGAACGGTGCAGCCTGCGGCTATACAGAAAATACAGAATTCAATTTTGTTGGGCATATTAATGCATCTTTAACGCGTACACGTCACTTTGACGAGGTGAGTTTTCGCGGTTTTGAGACGTCGTGTGACAGGCAGGCGAAGTGGGTGCAGCCCTGGAACTTTTCACCAATAGCCGAGGTGTAATAGCGAAAAGGCGTTTAGTCAGAAATAACTATTTTTCTTTTGCTCGGTCCAATCATGCATAATCAGTGTGTACACGTCATACCACCAACTACATAGAAGACGTAGTCGTCCTCTGCAAGCGCGCTAGTAAATCAATGAGCTAATCTGAGAAGATCCTTCGTATGTTGAAGGACATCGAAGATGGTGTCTTTCAAATGCTTCTATCGAAAAACCTGCTCACCCGTCCCCGAAGACGCTGATCTTTGTGAGAGTTAAGATTAACTCCGCAGACAACGTTTCTTGACCCGGCGTTCTTCCACGTGGTATGCCTGTGTCACAAGCTTAACCGCAGTTTCCAAACACGGCTCCCTGCTCTGTGAGATCAGAGTTCACTCACGCCGAAGTCACACAGCAGCTGTCTTTACTCGCTGCCGTTCCATACTCTACGCCATATTTGTATACAGACTTGCGAGAAATGACACAAGAGAGAGTATCTGAGGCTATTCCGTCACCGCCTGCGCCGTCGCCGGCGCCTGCACCTATATATGCCATACGCTGAAGTTGTAGCGCGGATCATGCCGCCGACGTTCTCGGCACAACAGCCCGCTGTACCATCACGTCCGTCGGCGTTTCCCATCAGGATATCAGCCAACGCTGGGCCATGGTGCACGCCCGACAACCACCCAATATGCTCGGGCATCCCTGGTAATGTGGCACGGTTCTATCGACGTCGCTCATGGCTTCCCCGAGCTGACCAACTTGCACACGTCCCTCCAGTTCCATTCTCGTCAAGGCGTGAATCCCATCCGACTTGTCTACGCACCGCCAACTCTGCGCAGGATTGCCGCTCGCCATTTTCCGGACATCGTTCTCTTTCCCTAATGCGTCCTCGTCCGATCCCTACCGAACAGGAAAATTAGTCGCCGCAGATCCCGACGCAAGAACTGCGTCTGTGTCGAACAGCACAAGGCCTCGCTCTTCCTTGACGAACGTTATCCAAGTTTGTGTAGGTGGAGTTGTTGCACTTTCCCTAGTTGACACAGGAGCCGCCGTTTCTGTAATTACCGAACAACTTTGGTGCTCGCTTAGAAGAGTGATGACACCCTTGTCTGCCCTGTCGTTCCGTACAGCAAGCGCGCAGCACATTACCCCTGTTGCAGCGTGCACTACACGCATCACCATTCAAGGACTCCGGTACGCAGTCAAGGACTCACGACACTGCGCCAGTCTCGTGTTTTTCTTCGTCATTGTCTCTTTCCCGCTGTCAATTTCTGAAACATTATTTACCACCAACTCCCCCAATTTTCTCTTATAGCGCAGTCCATTTCTTCTACATCGGGCTCTGTCTTCTATCCAAACTACTTCTCGAAAAAGAGTTGGAGCTATGCTGTATTGATTGAATGTACCCTTCCCACCCTGTAACTGCCAGAAGGGGCTAACAGTATTTAAAATAAATAAACAAATAAATAAATAAACAATGTTACCAGCTGCTCAACCTGCTTCGCAAGTACTCTACATTCGATTGTCAGCAGGCGACTGTGGGCCGCACATCGACGGTATATCACGATATCGATCCGGACGCCCACGCTCTCCTGCACCTGCGACCTTGTTCCGTATCACCCACATAGAGCCGTGTTATTGAAGACCAAGTCAGCGATATGTTACAGCGCTGAGTTATTCAACCTCCAATAGTCCCTGGCCGCCCCCTTTAGTCCTTCTAAAGAAAAAGGAAGGATCCGGCCATCCGGTTTTGCGGGGCTATCCCCGCCGTAACAAGATAACGCATAGAGACGTACATCCTTCGCCGCGCATTGACGACGCTTTCCATTCTTTGCAAGGACGGAGTAATTTTCCTCACTCGACTTATGTTCCGGCTATTGACAAGTGCCCGTGGCTCCGGCTGATCGCCCAAACACACCTTTTCTAACACCATGCTGCCTTTATGAAGTTAAGGTTATGCTGTTTGGACTCTGCAATGCAACTGCTACTTTTAAACTTATGATAGACACATTTCTCCGTAGCTTAAAATGGAAGACTTGCTTATGTTATCTTGATGACGCGGTCCTCTTTTCTCCTGACTTCGCCTGTCATCTGTCACATGTTTGCTCCGTTAACGCAACTGCAGCGAGGCGAAACCGGCCTCTCTACCTGGTCCCCAGCTTGTGACGACGCCAACATTGTGCCGTCTGCTCACGCCGTCGTTCGTGCTGCGCAATTTCAACCCCATGGCTCCTCCTACCGAAGTCCACACGCACGCCAGCGGTGAAGGTCTCGGTGTTGCGCTCGCTCAGCGCAAATGTAGATACAGTAAATACGTAGTAGCCTACGGCAGCAGGACACTGACCAAGGCCTAATATAATCACTCCGTCACTGAAAAAGAGCGCTAAACTTGGTGCTTGCTAAATTTTGAGCATACCTGCACGGCGTTCCCTTCGATGCCGTTATCGACCATCACGCCCTATGTTGGCTGTCGACATTGAAAGATCCGTAAGGCCACCTCACCCGCTGTGACCTCCGGTTACAAGACGTGCGCGTTGTCTATCAGTCTGGCCGCAAACCCACTGACGCGGACTTTCTCTCTCTTGCTCCCCCACGTCAAGTGACCCGACTGACTTTTCTGTCATCCACTCGGTATTTCCGTCACCAACACTCATCGATATGGCTACGGAGCATCGCAAACATCGGTGGATTGCTGCTCTTTTGAACTGCCTATTTGGCTACCCGGCAACTCACTGTTCCCATGCTCTCCGCCACCAAGCGTTTCCATTTGTGGCACGGGAAGGACTGTTGTATCGCCGCAACTACCCTTCCAAAGGTCGCAAGTCGTCCCTCGTCATCCCTCGCCACCTCCGTGCAGATGTGTGCTACGCTTTCCCTGCAGCCCCCAAATGAGCTGGCCTCTTCAAAACGTACACCATACTCCGCTAGCGCTTTTAATGACGTAGCGACGCTTTCTCCAGAAGTACATCAGCTCATGTTCAGAACGCCGACGCCTCGAGTCCCCTGCTCGCCGTCCTTGTGGTTCCCTGCAGCCAAATCCGTGAGCTGCTCGACCATTCGAACGCGTTGGCATCGACCTTTACGGTCTTCTAGTCAGTACACCTGCTGGGTATCACTGTATTGTTGTTGTCGTAGGTCACTTGACGCCCTATGCAGAAACAGCTGCCCTACCAACCGCCACAGCCCGCGACGTTGCGTCCTTCCTCTTGCAACACTTCGTACTTCGCCATGGTGCGCCCCAGGAACTTCTGATTGACAAAGGACGTGTCTTCCTTTCCGAGGTAGTTAACGCACTCCTTATTGCATGCCGTACTGTCCATCACACCTCTACTGCGTATCACCCGTAGGCTAACGGCATGACTCAACAATTCAATCGCACTTTAGGCGATATGCTATTCATGCACATTGGGTCCGATCACACCAACTGGGACCTTGTTTTGCCATATGTGACCTACGCATACAACACCGCCTCACAGGCCACGACAGGATTTTCCCCATTCTACCTCGTATATGGGCGTGGACCTTCCTGCGCCTTCGACACGATTCTCCCCTGCCGACCTGACCCATCGGAGTGTGCACAACTGTCTGAAACTTCCCGATACGCCGAGGAATGCCGCCAGCTCGCCCGCTCTTTTACGACTGACGATCGATGCAGCAAAAGTTCCGTCGGGATGATGACCGACCGACCAGTGCTCCTGGTCCTCCTGGTGACGGTCGCAAGGAAAGCAGAACTAGAGGACCATGAGCGGTGCCTCCTCGATGGGGTGGATTACCTTCGTAGGACCGACACCAGGAGCCCGCCACCTTCGACAGCTGTGACCAAAAGAACAGTATCTTTCTCTAGAGACAATGAACTTCGGCTGTTACTGAGTACAAAGAGGGCGGTTTTGTGATAGCTCCGTCTGCGGTCTTCAACAAAAAAGCCATTCAGGGTGGCAACAAGAACTTCATTCTGGCAAATGCGAAAGCTCAGAAGGTAAAACGCAAAGCCATTTCTTTGTTGGAAAATATAGGCCTCGCTAAGATTGTGAAAGATGTAAAACAATGTAAGGTACTTGCTCTAGAGGTTTTTTTCACTACAAAAACGCACAAACCGGATGTGCCTTTCCGTAGAATAGCCAGTGAAAACAACTGTTGGCACGTTTTGGTTAGCCGCTAGCCGCTTTTTGCAAAATCAGTTGAAGCATTCAACTATTGACGATCCTTATGGCATAAAGGATTCTTTCGTTGTTGTTTCCTTTCTGGAAGACAACCATTCAGTAGCCGACATTTTTTCTGTTGACGTCGAAGATCTTTACTATTCAATACCGCAAGATCAGCTATTTCACAGTGTGATGACATGCATCGAAGAAAGTGGCCAGGTAGATTTTCGCAATGCGATCGGGTTGTCCTCCGACAGTTTCATGTCCCTTCTTGAATTTTTATGTAAGTGCAACTTCTATCCGGTTCAAATATAACCTTTCTATCCAGAAAAGTGGTGTGTGTATTGGTTCATGTGTGGCGCCTGCTCTTTGTAATATATTTTTACCGTTTGTCGACCGCGCTCTTAAGAGTGCCTTAAACAATGACTCGGTTCAAATTTTTAGATATGTTGACGATTCTCTTGTGATAAAACAGACTAACAACGAATGCTTCGTTACGGTAGCTGACATTTTAACTCTGTTCAATGACAATGGCAAAGGTTTAACTTTCACACATGAGCAATCTAGGGACGGTAAACTCCAGGTTTTAGATTTGCAGCTATCCTTACAAACAGGCCACGCCTGTTGGGTGTACTCGCCACGTGCACGTAACGAACTTTTACCTTGCGCGTCTGCGCACTCGAATACTGTGATACGCGCCATTGCTTTGATGTGTCTAGAATCTTCGTTAATGAAATCTTGTCATCACTCTGCGAACCTGAGTTTCATTGCACAGTTAAAGAGGCTGCAGGTTGCTGGTTACCCAAGTGTGGTGGTGACGTCAGTCTCGGAGGTATTGCTTCAGAAACTGAAAAGGAAGCGGCACAAAAGTAACTGCATTACACAAAAGAAGAGGCCTGTAGTTGTGCCGTATTGCCACAGAGTGGCTCACGATCTAAAGACTGTCACCACTAGATACCAAATTCCGCTAGTGTTTTCCGCTCCTCAGAAACTGTCAATGTTGTGCAGCCGTATTTTTAAAACAAGTAAAAAACCAGATTGTGAAAAGAACCACGCAAAGTTTGTAGATTGCAGAGTCGGTGTGGTTTATAAGATTCCCTTGTCATGTGGCAAAGTGTATGTAGGGCAGTCAGGCCGCTGTTTTAACGAGCGGCTTAGAGAACATGAACGATCCATACCAACAGGCGCAGGTTCCCATTTGGCCCAGCATTGTAAAACATGCAAGTGCAAACCCAGGTTTCGTGATACCACGATTTTGAAAAAGAGCCGTGACACCACCGCCCGAGAGTTATCGGAAGCATTCTTCGTTCAGTCATTGGGGTCACAGCGCATTAGTGTGCCTTCTTTAATCTTGTACAGCGCTGAATTTGGTTTTTTGGGGGATTCTCTCGCATGAGTGCGTTCTTGGTATCGGATGTTGGTGGCTCCACCGCATGGTGCTCACTGCGCATGTCCCTCTGGTTTCAGCTGTCTATAAAGGAGTAGCGCAATAAAATGATGTCAGTTGAGAGTAGCCCCTTGTCCTGGTCGTCTTTCTTGTGTCTTTTGTTTTGCGCTAAACAAATTATCCATAGAGGAAGACGTCGTGATTCTGTGCCAATATGGCAGAGTGCAGCGTACATGATTTCGCCTTGTCCTGGCGCCGAGGAGCGTCGAGAAACCGAAATCGCAGCGTGAAGCTCATACTCATACTCATACTCCCGCACTGATACTCCTGTAAGCAAGTAAAAAAATGCAATGCCTCATACCCCCGTAAGGCAGAGGCTATAAGCACATAGCAAAGTGAAGCGAACAGTGCATATATTCTTTGGAATCGCGCATACAACATGTAGTACAGCAAACGTTTCAATAAAGACCAAGCTCAAAACGAGCATCCCATCCACGTAATTCATGATAAGGGGCGCGCGACAGGAGTGCGAAACACGTAGTCCTCCCCGCATGCGTTTCCCGGTAAAGACTACTGTTGCGCAACTGCCGCGGCTACGCCGGCTTGCGACGTGGGGAGTGACGTACATAAGATAACTAGCTTAGCAGCTGATTTCAACGTTGTTGCAGCGCTGCTACGAGGGGGCGACGTGGTGTCAAGGTGCTCCCATCCCTACCATTGTTCTAACATAGCACTGTGATCATTACTCTAAAGTCATGAAGTATTGCATGCCCCCCCTCAGCCGTTGTAGTGGTAGTTTTGAACATCTTCGCTGGACACTCACTTTCGCGGGGCAGGGATGGCGAGCTTTTTTTTTTCTTTTCATGTTTCACAGGCCTCTTTCGGAACCCGAAAAGAAAAGTCACGTAAAAATGACGTCACGGGAACAACATTAATAGGTGTTTCTAATATTACGCATCTCTGAAGAATGCTTTTAACTCTGCATATTTAACGTGACTAATTAGGTAACTAATCGCACTAAAAATTCAATGAGCAACTCTACGCGACAAAGAAACAAGCTGTCACGAGAGCGGCAAAGAAGACGATTACTAAGACGAAAGAGAAGACGCAGTGGGGCTAGCCTCACGTACCGCCTTACTGGTTGTAGCGGCCATATCTTCTGACTAGTAAACATGGTCCTGTTTAACCTGATATGCATATCATACTGACCGCAAATGAAGACAGTGCTCGAGGCGCAAGCTCCGCACACACAGTGTCGTTCTGGAAGCTGGCCACGCTGGTCGCTGCTCGGCTCGGAGCCTTCGACCGAAAATAAATGTAAAGACGACCGCACAACTCTTGGGCCGCCATCACGCGCCCCGACAGCGGTGAGCCGGTAGAACGCACCTCTCACCGGGCGACACACTGCCTTGGCTAACTGGCCGGAACCACAGCCCAGCACTGCCGCCGTTCCGGTCCAGCTACGTCGGTGCATGGTTCGCGCAGTTTGAGGCCGCTTTGGAGTTGAATAACATATGGATCGAAAAGTTCCAGGCGCTCCACGACGACATCCTGCCGCTTGATCTCCAGCTCTGCCTCAGCGTTCCATCACCTGGTCCGCGCCCCTACGACAAGCTGCGGTAGTCAGTCTTGAACTTCTGCAGCGCGGCTTCCAGCTTTCTTACAGAGCTTCACCGCACGGTGCGCGACTCATCTCTGCTCACGGCCAGCACCAGGCACATCTGTTCCTGTGCCCGTGGGTCACCATCAGCAGGTCGGCGTTCTTCCCTCGACCTGCCACGATGACGGCCGACAGATGCGCTACCGTGCGTTCCCCAGTCTCATCGCCTTTATCACCACAAACGACGGCACGTGGCATCGCCTACCCAACAACGTGTGCCGCACGTCATTGGGTATGTCTCTAACGACATAGCTCCTGCCACTGGGCCCCCGACATGCCCTCTACGCGATCCGCAGCGCCGTCTGCTCAGACGGCCTTCGAGTCGCCGCGTGATCTCTGCTCCTTGCCAACTCCGCTGCCTCCGACCCTGCCAACTGTCGTGCATCGAGGTACCTCCAAGCCAGCGAGAGCGACGCAGCTGTAGCAACGATCTCCATCCCTTTCGTACGCTGGCCGTCCTCTCCTTAGGCCAACTTGCCGTAGGGCCCCTTTGGCGACAGCTCTGACAGGTCAAACATTGGAGGCTGTGAACGATCGTCGCGCGACGCGACGCGGATAGAGCAGAGCGACTGTCACCACTAGACAGTTTTAGCAGAGCGTTTGCTTGCCCTCCGCTCCGCACACGTTTCACGCGCACCGGTGGCTGCATAGAATGCATTGATTTCGCTTATCTAAGAAGCGGGTCTCCCAGGGACGCCACCGACGTGCTCTCAGCTTGGCGGTAAAACGATTACCAAAGCAACTACACGCTCACTGACGCACCGCTAAATCAGGTTCCTAGCAGAACGTGGTCAGCGTCCCACGTTCCGCTACCTCTATGTGTGCTGTGCGCACGCGCGTCAGTGTTCCCGGTAGCGTTTTGCTGAGCGGCTGCGCGCCAATTGTTGTGATATTCCGGTCTGAGCGGAGCGGACCGTAAACGCTCTGCTAAAGCTCTCTACTGTCCCTCACCGCGAGCCCTGATGGTGTCTCATCTTCATTACCTTCTCTATGCTTTGCTTCGTGCCCGCATTGCAGCTCACGAAAGCGCAGGAATGGGCTGCTGCTCCGGCTCTCACAGTCTTTCGCCAAGCCAAGCCGGTTCAGTCATCGTCCGACGACGCCTTCCTCGCAGTCTCGAGCGCCAGTCGCTCCTACGGACACTAACAGCGGTCAGACCTCAGCTCCGGCTGGTGCCTGCCGGAACCTGTGCTCGTGACACGGGCGGTGTTCTCCGCAGAGGTCTGCAGCTTGCGACAGAATCCGTTCGTTTCGCATGGCCTGCCGTCTCCGGCTGCTCTCACACTCTCCGTGCGGGTGTCCTGTGTACCGTTTGTGCGCAGCGCCACTCACAGCCTCGTCTGCCGAGGGACGTGCTAGTCCCCTTCGCTGCCAACAGACTCGTACTACTTGTATTGCCCATCGACCTTTTGAAAACGCGCTTTCACTGGCTCCCGTTCCGCCTCGGCTTGGGGCCCTGTATTGCACGGCGACGCAGCAACACACGGAAGCTGCTGCCAGCGCTGTCAGCCGGCGCCTTGGTGCCGCCTGCGAAGGAAGATGAGAATAAAGTAGGCAGACGAATGGGGGCTCGGCATGCGCAGTGTCGTTCTGGCCACGCCGCAGCTCGGCTCACGGCCTTCGTCCTTCTACCAAAAAAAAAAAAAAAGACGACGGCACGGCTCTTATGCCGCCGTCGCGTCCTCCTACAACTCTATCACGGAACGCGAACACCTCGCACTCATATAAGCATCGAGTACATTGAGGCCGTACCTTCACTGTAACCTTTCACTGTAACCACGCACCACCACGCTCTCTTTGGCTGTCAACACTTCCAACGTGTCACCTAGGTTGCTAGACACTAGGTCTTCAATAATTCATTTACTCCAGTGGTGCACAAGTGGGGTAGGCTCCCCGAGGATGCCGATTGCTTGTCTCAAGACTCGTATGATGGAGTATTCACGCTCCCCGCCTTCCACCACATTGGCGAGGAGCAAGAACGCGATATGTCCTTGCGCGACCTCTTCAGCCGCCTCCGTGCCGACCTGTGAGACCACGTTTCGCATGTTTCCCATTCTGGACGGCATCTTACGCCACCTAAATGCGCGACGAGAAGGACGCGAACTGCTGACAGTCGTTTCCTCTCATCTCCGGGCGACTGTACTCGCGCAACTCCATAATATCCCCACTGCTGACCACCTGTATGTTTCCAGGAGGTACGACCGTGTTAGGCGACTATTTTTCTAACCTAGACTCTCATAGTCATGATGCCTGGATCTGGAGCATCCGCCCAACATGGCTGGAAGTGCTATCTACTAAGCGACATCACTGAACATCTTTTTTTGCTTTTGGCAAAAATGGATGTTTCACATGCGACGAACATAGCTCCGAGTGCCGCTGGCTAACACTCCTAGGACTAGGTCTAGTAAACATAAATACCGAATGTATTGGACGAATTGATAGCCGTCGCTGTAGCACAAGTGGCAGTGCACGCGGAATCCAGAAGTAGTGGTGTCGACTCCCACCGGCGGCAAATTATCTTTGGTCCAATTTCATTTCCGTTTTCTTCATTATTTTTTACATTCCAATTTTAGCAACACGCAAATTGCCTGATGGTTTCCCTCGCTTCAATGTCTCTGGGCTTTATGCGGTCATGTTTATATACGTATTATATATTGCATGTAAGTACTTGTATATAATGTTCAACCTGTCTATAATTCACCACAAAAAAAATCTCTTCGTACAACATGCTGCTCTTAATACAAAGCTTTATGCCCAGAAAACCTCACTTTATATACGCACGAGTGGTTCATGAGCAAGTCACACCTATACTGCTTAGATTTACGTGGACGTCACCGTGAGTTGTGTCTGCGCGCTCTTATTTTTAATTCTGGGGCACCGAAAGTCCCCCGTACCGTTATATGTTGGGGTCGCGTTATTTACGTGCAAATGCGACGCCTTTTTAAAGTCTGTTAGTGACATTTCTTTCACTCTTAGTATATTCCAACACTTATATAACATCCCCCTTTTTAGCGGGTCTTTAAATGGAATTCAAATGAAATGAACTACCCTCGTGGCCTTCCTGCCCAATGGAAAACTGACATTCTTCCAGCGGTACCTTTGCGGTCGGATGTCGTGAAGAGCCACTCGCAGGGAACTGGGCTGACGATAAAACGGCCGCTCTAGTGAAATAACTCCATAAAGAATAAAATAGCATCAAACATGAGGGAGTCAGAGACATGACCGGGTTACGTGAACGCTCATTTCATTCGTGTCGCGCTATTAGAACCAGTCGACGCTGTACCAGCCGGCGTCTGTCTATCCTGCGATAATTTATTTTCCTGGGCTCACTTTCAGAGGCGCTAAGATCCATCGTGCAACTGAGGGTGCCCTCTAAGGAACCGCCCCACAACGACGTGTGGCGACACCATCGGCGGGCGTCGCCGGTTGAGCAACACGACGTGGCCCGATCGATGGCACCGGCTGCGTTGACGAGCTCAGACAGCTTTGCATGCGCTGGCGGAGGACCACGTGTTCATTCTGAACACGCGTCGGCTGCTGTCGGCGTGTGCCGGCTGCCTGGCCGCACATCCGCGGTGCACCGTGCGAGCGCGCCCACGTGTCGTCTGTGCGCTCCCAGACGACAGCATGCTCGGCAATCGCGACGGGCGTTCCTGCGTTTTGAATCAACTGCGACGCGTAGCTGAGCACAACCCTTGGTGATTCAACAAGGCCCACATTACAGCGAGCCTAGCTGCAATTATCCTGTGCTTCGGCATTCATATTTTACTCCTCCATCAACTGTGCACTGTTCCGATGTCTCTCTTTTGAGTTTATATGACGCTATCTTTTGTCAATATTGGTCCTTTGATCTCTTCGCAAAGGCGCACTTTCACTGTACTACACTGAAAGTACAACCCATTTACGCATGTTATTGCAAGGACGAGAAATGCATCCGTTACATTGCCACCGCTGGTGCCGAACGCACCTATGTTGCGTGGTATCGCATGTTTATCTTGTTTCAAAACAGCTTGTGAAGGGATGAAGTATGCATCTGCGACGCCTGCAAGAGTGCAAGTTCTGTCCGCAGTGAGTGGGCCATGGCCTTTTTTTACAAACCCTCACCCTGCTTCAACCTCGCTAATCATCGTTTGGGAAATATTTATATGAAGGGGAGCGGAGGCGGCTGATGGTGATCCAACCAACTCTCTCCCTCCTCATTCATTTTTCTTTCCACTCTTCCCTCCCCCGGGGCACTTTGCCACCTCTGCTGAGACCTGCTGTAAATGCCGAGATATGATGCGAATGTTTTTTCCCAATTATTAGCCTCCAAAATTTCCGTCACCAATATTTCATCTAAAAACTGGTGCTAAAAGTTTTGATTTTGTTGTGCTCTTAACTCTACATTCCCAGCGGTTATATCACACAGCGGTTTCAAGGTAATCCTTTTGACGTGAGCTATGAATAAAGGCCGACAACAAATCCTCTAGAGTAACGCCAAAGAGGGCGCAGGATTCTGTAAAAGAAGCTGCTGCACCACAAGATTGAGCGGCAAAGATGTTTCGGCATCTCTCTCGCCTTTATCCCTTCAGGTCGCATTGTCGTCATACCCTCGGCCTCGATTTCGTGCTCGTCCAATGTCGACAAACTACTCTTAGTAAGGCTCTCTCCTGGGGATTCACGTACTCACTCGAAACCAATGAAATGTTCTTGAATTATTATTTTTTTCATCAATTGTGTCCAAGAAGCGGACGGTAATCGACATCTTTGCGGCTGATGTCAGATGTGCAGTAGATAATGAGGTACTTCGCAGTATCCAACTTTTCTAGGAAGTGTTTGAGCACGTTCATGGCCATCATTTCGATGATTTCATTTCGAATATTTTTTCTGCACTAGTGAACGGCCACGGTTTGGTTAACCACATATCGCAGATGCTCCTTCACACCACAGTCAAATTCCCCAAGAAGTTCGACTATTCCCAACCAAAGTCCGCTGTTTTCTGTGGAGAACCGGTCAGAAAAGCCGCTAAAGATGGCATCACAGATATTGCATGGTTTGTGTTGGACCTATAAGACTTTACCGCGACTTAACAGGATAATTGTCGCATTTGACGCGACGTACTATTGTTCGACTAGCGCCTTTTGCGAATTTTTTATATGCACAGCGTCAATAAACCACCTGTAACATGTCTACAGCAAACACAGCCTTGTTGTCTATGCTACGTCTTCGTACCTATTATAAGTAAAGCTGCCCGCGTCGGAGCTCTCCGTTTTCTTTGAAGCGTAATTCTGAACATCTATGAAATAGTGGTTACATTGTGCATACCTAATTCGAATAGAGCACATCATAACAGCAAGAACACAGCTCGAACGTCGCGGAAATCTCGGCGCATCGTAGCTGGCAAAACGGCTCACACGCAGTTTACAACACACTTCGTAACAGCAAGAAAGCTCGAACGTCGCGGTCACCTCGGCGTATCGTAGCCGGTAAAACGGCTCACACGCAGTATAGAACACACCTCATAACAGCAAGAACACAGCTCCAACGTCGCGGTCACCTCGGCGTATCGCAGCCGGCAAAACGGCTCACACGCAGTATTTAACACACTTCATAACAGCAAGGAAGCTCGAACGTCGCGATCACCTCGGCGCATCGTAGACGGCAAAACGGCTCACACGCAGTATAGAACACACTTCATAACAGCAAGAACACAGCTCGAACGTCGCGGTCACCTCGCCGCATCGTAGCCGGCAAAACGGCTCACACGCAGTATAGAACACACTTCATAACAGCAAGGAAGCTCGAACGTCGCGGCCCCCTCGGCGTATCGCAGCCGGCAAAACGGCTCACACGCAGTGTCCAACACACTTCATAACAGCAAGAACATAGCTCGAACGTCGCAGTCACCTCGGCGTATCGTAGCCGGCAAAGCGGCTCACACGCAGTTTACAACACTTCATAACAGCAAGGAAGCTCGAACGTCGCGGTCACCTCGGTGCATCATAGCCGGCAAAACGGCTCACACGCAGAACACACTTTATAACAGCAAGGAAGCTCGAACGTCGCGGTCACCTCGGCGTACCGAAGCCGGCAAAACGGCTCACACGCAGTTTAAAACACACTTCATAACAGCAAGGAAGCTCGAACGTCGCGGTCACCTCGGTGCATCATAGCCGGCAAAACGGCTCACACGCAGAACACACTTTATAACAGCAAGGAAGCTCGAACGTCGCGGTCACCTCGGCGTATCGAAGCCGGCAAAACGGCTCACACGCAGTTTACAACACTTCATAACAGCAAGGAAGCTCGAACGTCGCGGTCACCTCGGTGCATCATAGCCGGCAAAACGCCTCACACGCAGAACACACTTTATAACAGCAAGGAAGCTCGAACGTCGCGGTCACCTCGGCGTATCGAAGCCGGCAAAACGGCTCACACGCAGTTTAAAACACACTTCATAACAGCAAGGAAGCTCGAACGTCGCGGTCACCTCGGCGTATCGCAGCCGGCAAAAGGGCTCACACGCAGTGTCCAACACACTTCATAACAGCAAGAACATAGCTCGAACGTCGCGGTCACCTCGGCGCATCGTAGCCGGTAAAACGGCTCACACGCAGTATAGAACACACCTCATAACAGCAAGAACACAGCTCCAACGTCGCGGTCACCTCGGCGTATCGCAGCCGGCAAAACGGCTCACACGCAGTATTTAACACACTTCATAACAGCAAGGAAGCTCGAACGTCGCGGTCACCTCGGCGTATCGTATCCGGCAAAACGGCTCACACGCAGTATCCAACACACTTCATAACAGCAAGAACACAGCTCGAACGTCGCGGTCACCTCGACGTATCGCAGCCGGCAAAACGGCTCACACGCAGTATCCAACACACTTCATAACAGCAAGAACACAGCTCGAACGTCGCAGTCATCTCGCGTATCGCAGCCCGCAAAACGGCTCACACGCAGTTAACACACTTCATAACAGCAAGAAAGCTCGAACGTCGCGGTCACCTCGGCGCATCGTAGCCGGCAAAACAGCTCACACGCAGTATAGAACACACTTCATAACAGCAAGAACACAGCTCGAACGTCGCGGTCACCTCGACGTATCGCAGCCGGCAAAACGGCTCACACGCAGTTAACACACTTCATAACAGCAAGAAAGCTCGAACGTCGCGGTCACCTCGGCGCATCGTAGCCGGCAAAACGGCTCACACGCAGTATAGAACACACCTCATAACAGCAAGAACACAGCTCCAACGTCGCGGTCACCTCGGCGTATCGCAGCCGGCAAAACGGCTCACACGCAGTGTCCAACACACTTCATAACAGCAAGGAAGCTCGAACGTCGCGGTCACCTCGGCGCATCGTAGCCGGCAAAACAGCTCACACGCAGTGTCCAACACACTTCATAACAGCAAGGAAGCTCGAACGTCGCGGTCCCCTCGGCGTATCGCAGCCGGCAAAACGGCTCACACGCAGTGTCCAACACACTTCATAACAGCAAGAACACAGCTCGAACGTCGCAGTCACCTCGGCGTATCGCAGCCGGCAAAACGGCTCACACGCAGTGTCCAACACACTTCATAACAGCAAGAACACAGCTCGAACGTCGCAGTCACCTCGGCGTATCGTAGCCGGCAAAGTGGCTCACACGCAGTTTACAACACTTCATAACAGCAAGGAAGCTCGAACGTCGCGGTCACCTCGGTGCATCATAGCCGGCAAAACGGCTCACACGCAGAACACACTTTATAACAGCAAGGAAGCTCGAACGTCGCGGTCACCTCGGCTGGTCGTAGCCGGCAAAACGGCTCACACGCAGTATAGAACGCACCTCATAACAGCAAGAACACAGCTCGAAGGTCGCGGTCACCTCGGCGTATCGCAGCCGGCAAAACGGCTCACACGCAGTTTACAACACACTTCATAACAGCAAGGAAGCTCGAACGTCGCGGTCACCTCGGCGCATCGTAGCAGGCATAACGGCTCACACGCAGTAAACAACACACTTCATAATAGCTAGAACACAGCTCGAACGTCGCGGTCACCTCGGCTGGTCGTAGCCGGCAAAACGGCTCACACGCAGTATAGAACACACCTCATAACAACAAGAACACAGCTCGAACGTCGTGGTCACCTCGGGGTATCGCAGCCGGCAAAACTGCTCACACGCAGTATTTAACACACTTCATAACAGCAAGGAAGCTCGAACGTCGCTGTCACCTCGGCGCATCGTAGCAGGCATAACGGCTCACACGCAGTAAACAACACACTTCATAATAGCTAGTACACAGCTCGAACGTCGCGGTCACCTCGGCTGGTCGTAGCCGGCAAAACGGCTCACACGCAGTATACAACACACATCATAACAGCAAGAACACAGCTCGAACGTCGCGGTCATCTCGGCGTATCGCAGCCGGCAAAACGGCTCACATGCAGTATTTAACACACTTCATAACAGCAAGGAAGCTCGAACGTCGCGATCACCTCGGCGCATCGTAGCCGGCAAAACGGCTCACACGCAGTATAGAACACACTTCATAATAGCAAGAACGCAGCTCGAACGTCGCGGTCACCTCGGCGTATCGCAGCCGGCAAAACGGCTCACACGCAGTATACAACACACATCATAATAGGAAGAACACAGCTCGAAGATCGCGGTCACCTCTGCGCATCGCAGCCGGCAACATGGCTCACACGCAGTATACAACACACTTCATAACAGCAAGGAAGCTCGAACGTCGCGGTCACCTCGGCGCATCGTAGCCGGCAAAACGGGTCACGCGCTGTATAGCACACGCGGAATGGCAGCGATAACGAGTCAATAAAAACTTATCGCTAGTGATCGTATCATTACTTCTTAAAGTTGCGAAGGACTGGAGTTCACCACTTCGCGGCAACGAACCGCATACGCAAACAGATACCAATCGCGTACGCTAGGTGCGCCGATCGGACACTATTTATTTCGCCACCGCCCTGAATATGTGTCCTGCTCAGAATGCACGTGCGTGTGATGAACGCGAATGCCAAGCGCAAGGCGTGGCACAAAGAATCACGAAGTCGATGGCTTCAAATATTTCTTCCGACGCTCTCGTAAACACAACACACACTTCCTGCGCTCCGTCTGTTTGTGTCGGCGATCGCAAGCACTGAGGAGGCGTGGAAGGGTGCACCGGCTTGCTTCCTTCGTTGACTATCTCCGTGGTTGCCAGATAACTCTATTAAAAATCACTATAAGCAGGAAAAAAAATTGGAGGACGCTTAAGCTTCGCCTTCAAGAGTGGAACGCCTTCAAGAGCGTTCCCGTGGACCCGCCAAGGGGTGTAAGACAATGGGCTACGGCGCAGCGATCACTTACGAGGCGCCCCGCATCGGACGCGGTGAGCGTCGAGCAACACAGCGTTCGGCTCGGCAACGAAACGTGCGCCTGAGCAAGCGGAACGAACCAAAGAACTCGGTGTCTCGGAGGGAGAAACGATGCACGCCTGCCAAACGTCGTCGGCACGGGCAGTGAGATAGATAGCGATCTAAAGAAAGGAGGACGCTTGATTCTGCAACCCGTGAGGGAGAAAGGCAAAACGTCGTCAGGGGAGAGGGAGTCCGGGCCACGACGCGCCTCGCACCGGTCCCCGCACAGCCCCAATGCGCGCGTGGCGCGCCATCTGTCGGGGCAGCGCCGTACATTGAGAGGAGGGGGTCTTCTGTGTTTGCCGCAAGATGGCTCTGCGTGTGCGGAAAGCGCAGAAGAAATGTCGCGCAAACGCACTTCGCTACTCGTGTAACTGCGACTTCTGTAAGTTACATGTTCATAATTACCGATATACACCGCAGTATAACTTTCTACAGCTCGTTTCTAAGGCGAGCGGTAGAAAGATTCTTGAGGCATTTGAGATATGTAAAACAGGAGCGCAATGTGTAAGCACACCGTCAGTCGCCTTGACAAGAAATGAAGTCACCGTTTTGAGACAGCCTCAGATAGATAAGAGAAGAGGTATGGTGACAAAATAAATAATAGTGGGAAACTCAATAAATAAATCAGTTAACAGTGCAGCTGCGTACTCGTCTAGTCGTTCCTTCTGTGTTCACCTTCCTTAAGTTCTGCTGCTACAATCCTCAAAGAATGAACCAACTAGCTCCGTTAAACACCCTTTTGTCAATATATGATGTTCTGTGGGCTGCTGGAGCATGTAGTGTTTATGTAAGTGTCGAAACCATTATTTGAAGCTGTTGGTATTCCATAGGGATCTGCGAATATTTGCAACTTTGTAGTTATGCACCTATTCGATTTGGTGGTCACTTTTTCTAATTGTGCATATTTTTTCATACCTTTCGGACATTTCAAAATGCCAACCCCACTCACATAAACATTAAATTTGAGAAAAGTATGGTAAACTGTCACCACGACAGGCATACTATAGCCATAAATCATGAGAACTTGCATAGTGGAGCAGGCTAGGTCACTCAGGTAGCCACACTTTACAGGGTCTACAGTGGTCACTTGCATCCTCTGAAGAACCCTGTGCATGCGAATAAAGTACTTGTTTGCTCGTAATGCTCAATTTGTGTTTTTCAAATACAATACTCACTAAGGTACTATATGATAGAAACTTTCTAACTTCAAAAATACTGGAATGTAAACATCAGTTTGTATTAATTATTGTAATGGCTATTGGCTTTTAGAAAAGTATTCGATTCAATTTGCTTCTGGCACTATTCTATTCGGTCCCAAAATCTTTATTTGCTCACCTCTAATATTGCATCTTTTTTTGTGCTGTCTTTCACATGTGCATTGCAAACAAGACACATAAATGTGCACACAGGGCATATTACATATAATTAAAGGAAATTTCCCAGTGGGCTAGTTGGTTCGACGTAACACTGTTGCGCAAAGTTACGAAGGGACAGGACATAAAAAAAACAATGCACTGCGCCCTAGTACAAATTAACAACTGTTTTATTTTTTGGAAAATGAGGCCTTCATATAGCCTACTCGCATGTGCAGGGATCCTCTTCCCAGTCGAGCCATGCCATCTATTGTCAGTCATTAAGCTAATCTCCTTGCTGGGTGATGTAGATGGCACATGGGGTCATCTTGATGTTGTAGGCTTCCATGACTTCTTTTTATTTAGTTACTACGTTTCAGCAAGATCAGATCCCCATCCTCTGTAAGATGTGGCATGAAGCGCAATATATGGCAAGGTCTCTGGGTACTTGTATCAGAATGCAGTTGTGTCGATGGTCGCACAGTCAATCATTTACGCACCTGTCTGTTGGACCCGCATAATCAGCCCCATGTGTCAAAGGTATCTTGTAGACCACATCCATCATGCATTCAATCAATCCTTTAACGTGGTTTCTAGTGCATGCATTCAGGGTATTCCTATCGCTGGTTTCCCTTTAGCTGTTGTCGTGCTGTGAGGACCACTCGTTCGCTCATTTAACCGAGCGAACGAGTTCAGCAAATGATGAGAGCGAACACAGCATGCAGTGGCAGATAAAAAAAAGCGGGAAGTCAGAAGAGGCACGAGGAGGAAAGCGGAGAGGAAGGTCCAGCAGAACCATGAGGCAGTAAGCAGAGGAGTGCATGTCGAAAGCGTACGAATAAAAGCGAAGTGCAGTGACGGTAGCTACGAGATGGCGCCAGAGTAGCACGCAATGTCTGGGAGGTGTGTTGGCGGCGGCTTTTGTCAATCGCGCCGACGCGTCACACATGCGCTGGCTCACGCGATCTCCAGATTAGCAAGGCAGTGGCGCCACACTTCGCTCCGTTTGCAACATGCCACACGAGGCTGATTGTCCACACCAGCGAAATGACAACACGTGTAGAGCTGCACTCAAATTTTGTATTAGGGAGTATCGTAATCATCTGTGAATGTTTTCTGTCAGTTGCATGTGCTCTGAAGCAATAAGCATTGCAGAAGCATCGCTGGTCGCTTTTGCTCTTATGCATCTCAGTATAGGTATTGTATCAAAGCAGATTCCTTGCTTTGTACACGTTTGTTTCCAGAGCTGTCTCTGCACATTTTACACTTTATGAAGAGGGGAGGCTAGGGAACAGCTTAGAAGTTGTATCACTGCAGACACTAGCAGACTGCACAGCGCGATGAACACATATTGAGGGGCATTCAGCCTTCCTATTAGCTAAGGAGCCCAGCAGCTTCTCCAGTGCTGCAAGGAACTGCTGAGATGGAGTACAGCTCGCAGAACACATTGTATTGCAATTATTTATTTTGTGCTAGGTGTCATCTGCTGTAATGTAAGCTATGCCAATGCTTCTTAAGCAATTTTTTGCGCGTGTGACGACACAGCAAAGCACCTTCTCTGCCACTGCCCAACTGTCGCATATCTGTACACGTGTACATGTGTGATAGCGTTTCCCTTTCTGTCACGCAGGTCATATTGCAATCGCATCACCGTTGCCCACTATGTGTATATAATCACTGGCCGCCAAGCTGTGGTGTGCTTTTTGTTTTTATATTTCTTGGCTGCCATTCTGTCACATTAAGTTGCTGCCACGCAATAAAACATGTTTCAAGTTCAGTCTGCTTCTTCGTTCGCGGAAGCCCTGGAACACGACACCAATCTTTTGCGCTAACAATGTGTTCTGTGAGCTTTACTCCATCTCAGTAGTTCCTGGCAGCACTGAAGAAGCTGCTGGGTTCCTTAGCTAACAGGAAGGCTGAATGCCCCTCAAGATGTGTTCATCGCGCTGCGCCGTCTGCTCGGTGTCTGCTTTCCATCCTGTCAGTACATGCTTCATGGTTGGAGGATTGACGCAAAAAATGTTTCTATGCCATGACCATAAGCATTGTTTACGTGCATGCGTCAGCGGAGCTTTGCTTCACCTGTACACTTTGCCTCAGCCACCTTAAAACCTTTACCTTCAGCCACATTAATAAACAGCTAGGATGAATGCCCTCATAAATGTTCACTTGTGGCACAGCGTCTGCTCGGCGTCTACTTGCTTCAATGAAAGCAGTTTAAGAAATAATCTAAAGCTCCATTTTCCTGACTGCAGTACTTATCGTGGGTGCGAAGAGGGTGTTGCGACAGAAAGCCTGTGTGCAAATACAAGGAACTGTACTAGGATGCTGATCAAAAGTTTTATAGGTGTGTTGTGTAAAACCACAATTACATACAGGAATGACATGACACTCGTCATAACTTAAAGCAACTGTTCATGGGATACACATATACGGGCACATAAACATGATGCTCAATGCAACTTTGACTTGAAATGATAGTCACTTTTCAGATAGAAGTGACATGATGACATACTGGTAATCAATGCCTGTTATTTCTTTATTCCCAGAATGATCAGTTGTATAATACTTGTACCCAGATACAATAACGCATCTCCGAATCACAGATGTCATATCCCATCTGCCCTATGCAACTTTGCCACATGAAATGGGAAACTCATTGACATAATCAGTTACGGATTATGCCAGTGTTATGCTGTTTCTTGCAGTTTTGTCTTTCATGAGTATTTGTGTAATGTTAAAAATACTACCCTGATGTTATAAATGTCACGTATACTATATGACCATTCTATTGTTCTTCCGTGATCAGAGGAGGCTTTTGTGTCAATATAAAAATTGGAAGTTTTTTAACAACGAATATGTGACAACCCTCCCAAAGGCTAGCAGGCTGGCATGGTGACGAAAGTATCTTTTAGCCATATTGGCGCAAAACTTTCCCATAGGCTTTTTTTTTCATAAAAGCCAACCTCACATCTTTAGATCTAGCAGATTTATCTTTTATGCGACAAGTCTGTGTTGTCTTCCTTGCAAAAAGTCCTTTTACATGTGTCCGCAAAACATTGGTACTTCATTAAGTTTATTTTTTCTACAAATTTCATGTTTTTGGTAGCAATTTATTGTGCATTTTTGGAAGCTCTTCATACAGCAGCCATTATTTCTTGGAAAGCTTCTTTGCAACGAGGCTCTAAAGTTGTTGATAGACTATTCAAGTAGTTTTTTTAATATAACAATTAATAGCCTTGCATTTAAAACTTATCCTTTGTCCCCAATAGTTAGCTCTCTTTGACACTAGTTGGTTAAGATGTAGTACCTAAATCTATGGAAATAAATACTGCTACTACAAGTACTAACATCGTCGTGTCACTATTCAATATTTGATGCTTACTATTTTTCTTCAAGTTGTGTTTGAAAAAAATTTACATTCGCCCACCTCTACTTCTTATACAATGTACAAAGATACACCCAAGCCAAATTTGTGCTGTCTGAAGTCTTACTTTGCTGCATTTAATAGTGGCAAAAAGCAACTTTTCAGAGAGAACTTGATTTTGTTGTTTTGTGTATTCTGTTCTTCTGCCATAAGTGTAGTGTATCTATAACTATATCGCACACAAGTACACAGCCTCTCAATGGAACAGACATTTATTTGATACACATGAATTCGCACCCTGTTCATCTAGATTTCAAAATTGTGCTGATTGTGGCCAGCCTCTAGTACCTATATTAGCATGTCTACGATGTGGTCTGAGGGTACATGTGCAGTGCTACTGTAAAGCTAGTTACAGTTCTCA
This sequence comes from Dermacentor variabilis, assembly GCF_050947875.1. Classification (NCBI taxonomy): domain Eukaryota; kingdom Metazoa; phylum Arthropoda; class Arachnida; order Ixodida; family Ixodidae; genus Dermacentor; species Dermacentor variabilis. The sequence continues at coordinate 231,946,936 of NC_134571.1, read as the reverse complement.
CAGCAATGCACCAAGTAAGGTGGTTGCTTAATTGTCATAAAGAAAGACAGCATCAGCTAGGCTGTAAGGGCGACAAAAATGATTTGTGTAATTCACCAAACATACAAACAGAATATAATATGACTACATGCCATGTGCTAGTTAGTATTTCAAGTGATTAAGAGAATGATATAAGTGCTGTTGGGTTAATCAGGCTTATTTGTCGTGTTAAAACATAGGATGTGAAGTTAACTTCAACATGTCTAAGTTGTCAACATGTCTAAGTATTTACGAAATTGGGGAGGTGGCAGTGAGACTCCCTGGGGAACTAATACGTCAGTTGTCCTAATGGTATGGTTTGACTATATAATTTCATCATTGCTTGTTTAGAAATATGAAGGTGGGTTAGAATCTATGAAATGCCACAATAGCAAGGCTGAACATCCCTCCTTACTTCTCAGAAGCTTAAAGAATGATAAACAGTTATGCTTCAGAGAATATTTTGGTAACAAATATATGCCATGTTCATTTCAGTGGAATGGAAAGAGGTCATTGAGCACAGCCATGCTATGGTAGCATGCGTGAAGGAATACAGGAGAGCCTGGGGGCTAATATATGTTGATAGAGTGAACAAGTAGCTGTGACTTGCAAGATTATTTTACTCCAAAGTGGATGCTGCAGTAAGGTTTGTGCAACTGTAAGCAATACGAGAATGAGTTAAAGATCACTTGTAATCTATGGATTTGTATGACAGATGAGAATGTGCACCCAATTTGCCATTACGCATTTTTTTCTATTTTATGTTCAGCACAGAGTGCGAGTCGCTATGGCTTCTTAACTGCAAATTTCTGCATTCCGTTTCACAGTGCTTATGGGGATATGTGCATTCATTTGACCACTTAAGTGATTGGATAATAGAACATGTCTGCATTGCAGATTTACACAGAACATATTATGAATTCGTCACAAAGCACCACCCAAGAAACTGTCTGTTGGCTATGAAAATAAAAAATGGCAATAAACATTCCCTTACTTTCTTGTGCTGCCATGCACACGGTGCTAATGAACTAATGTCTACGATGCAGACATTCTGTGCTTTCATTAGAGGTAGGTGCAAGTTACACTGTCACAATGAACATCCATTCATTGCCTACAAGCTATTGCATGTTGGAATTGGTGTTACAGCAGGCATGGCAAATCTTCTCCCCTACTTTTGTCTTGTGCGCCATATTGCCAGCATTTCATTTCATTGTCATGTACCTGTTTAAGCTGTTACTGATGAAGGAACGCAAATATAAAACGACTTACTACGTCAACTATTTCACATGCAAGATCACTGCACTCATTGCAAAGCTTATTAGAGAGTTTTATTTTAGGGTAATGCAATCGTTGAGGCCCCAAGTACTAAGGGGCCTCAACGCTTGCGCCTCCTTAATCTAGATCTCTATAGTTGCTTGGTAATCTTGGTTTGCTTTGAGATGAAGTACAGTTGCTGTGTACCTGTTTGTTAGCCTATGCACTTCTCTTTTTAATGTGGCTGTGCATTAGCTAGCTAAGTTGTCACTATATGAATGGGACATCTGGGTCATGCCCAACGCAATCGAATAACATTACTTTGCTATAGCTTACTGACTGTGCAAGCTTCTTTGTTATCTAGTGAAAAGAATAAAAAGAGAATGCATGCATAAATGATGTTGACAGCAGCAAACGGTCTCAAGGCAATCATCCTTGATTGTCACCATTGCTGAGGGAGCAAGCATGCCTGTATTCACTCTGACCACAGGCTGTACATTGTTTAAATGCTGGTAGAGGTATGGATAAATAGTGAAGGGGCAGCAGATTGGCCAACCAGGCCTTTATGCATGGGCATTGCTGCCTTGTGTGCCCCCGTAAACCTCTGTCATCTTTTAAGGCATGAATGACATAACACTACTTCTATTTGCAGGGACATATTTAGCACTAACAAGACATGGAAACAGTACGTGAATTCATGCCTATATGGGGTGTCTTTTCAGCAATATGAATTAACATTTGTTTTCATGCAAATCTTCTTCTCTTGAAAACATATCTGACAAGCATCTCTGCCTGAAGAAGTAACTATAATATGTACATATCACTTTCCTGTCTGTCATAATTGTAATCAATTGCTTAAGACTTACTGGTGGGCTCATTGGTTAGTCATGACTTAATATGGCAGTGCACTTTGAAACAATAACGTAACATAGAATGAACAAATACTAGCTCTGTGTGTGTCGCACAGTGCTCCTGTACGTTCATTCGGTGTTACGTCATTGTTCCGAAATACGATGCCATATTACATCATGTAATCAATTGTAGGCTCACTACTGACAGGTACTAAAAAGACCTCAGCAGCGAAGTGCAACTGAATAAACAGGCCATTCATGATTCACACGCGTGCTCGGTGATGAAGTGACTAGTCAATCAACACAGTTGTATTGCGTGGTAATAGAACCATCTCTATAGCAGTATGTTAATAGATAACGCTGCGGCGCTTCAGCGTGCTACGCTGTTGCTACGACAGATCCCTTGCTCATTGGCTTAGATACACCTGTGTGTTCGTGTATGCGCGTTCTTGCAAGCTGTTACGTACAGGACCTGGCCTCATTCGTGAAAGGAGTGCGCATTGGTTTGTGGCAGAAAACAGACGGGAGTTTATTTTCTACAAGAGACGCAGACGAGAGCCGCATGTGTTCGAGGGGGCAAACTACCGGTCCCTGTCCAGTGGCCGACACGCTGGGGGCGATGGAGAATTCTTGGAACTCGACTCGGCGTGGGGTCGCTTCCTGTTCCGTCCGCCCTGGTGCTTTGTGCAGCCAAGGAGCGGTGGTGCGTCACTTGTACACAACACTTTCCTTCCTTAGATGGAGTCGCCGTAGTGATCCGGAGGGTGTCGTTCCCGCTGCCGGCATGACTCTGCAGTCATGCCGGCATGGTCATGGTCTCATGGGCAGTGCCAATCTCTGGTTTGGTCACCGATGATTGCGAAGGCTCCAGCGTTCCTGAGAGAGTGGCCTCTGATGACGTGGAGTTATCTGCTTTTATCCCAAACATAAATGGGAGCGGGACACTGCTCGCGGTTACTGTACAGCCCTTATCCTGTGTTGCCGAATCTTCTGTGGGGTGTCTCAAAGCACCGGGCTTGATGTGGCCACGTTGTCATCGCACTAACATGTTAGGGCTTTTAATGAGCCACAATCTGTGGCCTAGCTTTTCCAAAACCATTCCCTACGTCCAGATCAGATTCCCTCTGAAGTTTCGAAAGAAAACTGCTTGTCCGATAGCGAGTACTCTCGACTTTGTGTTCCTGTTGCAGTTGGTATGGATTTTGTCCGCTTTTGCTTAGGACTGAATGCACGTGAGAGCTGTATCCAGCTCATGCCCGAATACAAGTGCAGCTGGCATTTTGCCCATTGGTGTGCAGATGGTGGTGCGTTGCTTTAGCAAAAACTGGGCCAGCCTACATGCGAATGTTCCGTCCTTGCTTTCAGCTAATGCTCGTTTTGTTTCAAAAACCATCCTTTCTGCTTGGCCATTCGTTGTAGGTTGATATGGTGCACTTGTTACGTAGGTCACGCCATTCTTCTTTAGGAAACTCTCAACTTCTACTGAAACGAAGGATGGTCCGTTATCAGTCACAAGCTTTTTGGGAAGCCCAAAAGCTGCGAAAAGGTTCCAGAGTTCCTCAACCAATGTGGCAGACTGTGTATTACGCATGGAGCAAACTTCCAACCATTTGCTGTATGCGTCCACAACAACTAGCCAGCATTCTGCCTTCTACGGTACCAACGAAGTCTGCGTGAACTATGTCCCAAGGCGTTCTTGTGCGTTCCCATTTGGGCGCTGGTGCCCTTTGGTGTTGACAACAAGTTGCACAGTTTCTAGCGAGCCGTTAGATATCTGCGTCAGTGCCTGGCCACCAAAAGTACCTTCGTGCGCATGCCTTCATGGCCACAATTATGTGGTGGTTTGTAGGTGCGAGTTTAAGAAGGTAATTTCTAACCTTTGTTGGTTTACCATCCGGGGGCCTCTAACAAGGCACCCTTCCTGCGCTGAAAGCTCAGCCTCCAGTTTCCTGCACGATGAAAACTGTTCTTTTGGCAGTTTATGAACTTCACCGTTTGAGACAGCCTCCAGCACTTGAGACGAAACTGACTCCTCTCGAGGGATTCGTGCTAGTTGACGCGGTGAAAGCTCGAAGCAGGGCATGGTAGCCAACATGAGCCAGTCTCCCGGGGGATAAGGCTCATCAACTTGTGCCAGCAGTGGAAGTCAGCTTAGAGTGTCCACATTTTGGTGCTGTAGGCCAGGCCAGTATAGTAACTTGTAATCATACGTTGCTAGTTTAAGACACCACCACGTCTTCCTTGATGAAAAGACCCGAGGTACTTACTTTGTTTCACTCACGATTCCAATCAATGCCTGGCGATCTGTTATTATGGTCACATGCCGGCCAGCCATGTACTTATGAAGATGACTGATGCCGTAGATTACTGCTACACTTTCTTTGTTGAGCTAGAAGTAGCTCTTTTCGGCACTTCCCAGTCTTCATGAACCGAATGCAATGGACGCCTCTCGGCAAATAGCATATTCTCGAGCGAGGACGGCATCAACGCCGTACGGCGATGCGTCCACGGACAAAAGAAGGGGCTTCGTCTTGTCGTAGTGAGCGAGCACTGTAGATGCAGGGATCATCTCCTTAAGTGCCTCAATATTGGCTTGATGCTTGATCTTCCACTTCCAGGGCGTGTTTTTCTCTAGGAGCCTATAGAATTCCACCACAACCATCGCTCCGTTCTTCAAAAAGCAGTCGTCAAATGAAATAAAGCCCAGAAAAGCCCTTAGGGATGTCTTGTCAGATGGTTTGGGTGCTTGAAGAATAGCCTCAACCTTTTTCTTGGTGTTGCGAACACCATTTCTGTCAATTCGATGTCCCAGAAACTCAACTGACATAATTCCAAACCTGCATTTTTCTTTATTCAGGGGTAAGCCTTTCTCAGCCTCGAATAGAACCTGAAGACACTGTGCGTGCTCATTTGCATTATTCCCGCTGACAATGATGTCGTCAAGGTGAACACTCACCCCTGGAATTCCAGGTGTCTTTGTCTCCCTCACGCACTGGAAGATAGCTGGTGCAGCGGAAATTTAGAACGGGAGGCATTCCACCCTGAATAGTTGTTTTGTGGTGTTCACTGTGAGCAGTGCTGCAGTGACCTGTATACAGGTATACTTGTATAGTTTCCAATGTCTTCCTTGAAGACATCTGGGTGTCATCCCAGAACCTCTGTAATTTCTAGTGCTGGCTCTCCAACGTGGTTGATCCCCTTCACCTGGATGTGAAGTGCCAAAAACCAATCTCTTCCTAGGAGGTTGCACCTGGTGCCCTTCATTACCAACAACGGCAGCAGATAGTCCTTTGAATTCAACCTCACACTAACTTGTGCGGAGCCCAGGACATGTAATTCTTTACCTGACCATGTGCGCAAACTCAACGGCTCACATGAAAGCCACGCAGTGTTTTTCTTCCACATTCTGTAGTCCGTGTCCTCGCTTATCAGGGAGCATGCCGTACCTGTGTTCACCTCAAACTAGACTGCCTTTCCCTCCACTCTCAAGTCCACGAGGAACTTGGGGCAGTGTGTACGTACACTGACTGTGTGCAGCTTACAGCAGGATTTGCTGACAGGCGGTGGGTTGGCACTGTGTGCCCGTAGCTGCTAGTTGTCGAAGCGTGGTTCCGTGTTCTTCTTTTTTTTTTTTGAGATGCACGCACGCTCGATGTGGCCTTCCTTGGAGCAGAAACGGCACTCGGCTGTCTTGAATTGGCACGTTCCAGGGTCAAGCAAGCCGTCGCATCGATAGCAATGTCATGCTGACGTACGCTTGCCTTCTGGCTTGATTTGCGACGTCCTGTTAGTTTGCCACTCCCTCGATATCTCCCTGATGCCTTGACGCACTTTACGCTGACAGGGCTAAGTCCACAGCGCGTTGAAATGTCAGGCTTTTTCTGCGAACAGTCTCTGTAGAAGATGTTCGTCCCAGACGCCGCGGACCAGCCTCTCCCGGAGCATCACGGCATAATTGGGTTCGCTGCTGAAGCGGTCGCTTGGGTGTGAGTGACGTCGTCTATATTGTAGCCGAAGGCAGCGCTCCGAAGTTGCTTTCGGCTGCCAAGGTTCCAGGGCCGCAGCGTAGCTGCTGATCGACTCGTCTGGCCGTTGGTTGGGTCTTTGAATCACGTGCCGGCTGTAAAGCTCGGATGTCCTGGTGTCGAAGTGCCGCCCGAGAAGTGTCACTAAATCATCGAAGTTGACTTCTCTCGGGATCTTCGGCGTTATCAGCGCGCGCACACAGTGCTCGAAAGTGTCGGCTCCACAAAGCGTGAGGAGAAGTGCCCACTTCTTCGCTTCGTCGCTCGCCACGAAATAAAATCGAGGCGCTGGATCCACGATTCCCATGATTTGCCCGAGAAAGGCTTGACAGCGCCGTGCATTCGTCCTGTAGCCACGGCCTTAACTTCGAAAACTTATTCGCTTCGCAACTCCTGCCTCACTGCCAGTGTTACGGGGTCTGACCCCATCCGTGAAAGGAGTGTGCATCGGTTGGTGGCAGAAAACAGACTACGTTTATTGTCTACAAAAGACGCAGGTGAGAGCTGCATGTGTTCGAGGGGGCAAACTCTCAGTCCCTGTCCGGTAGCCGAGACGCTGAGCGTGACAAAGAAAGATTCTCAGAACTCGACTCGGGATGGGGGTCTCTTCCCGTTTCTTCCGCGCTGGTGCTTTGTCCAGCCGAGGAGCGGCTGTGCGTCGATTGTCCACAACACAAGCTTTCGCTAACACAGCTACAAAAAGTGCGCCATCACCCGCCGTGGTTGCTCAGTGGCTATGGTGTTAGGATGCTGAGCACGAGGTCGCGGAATCGAATGCCGGCCACGGCGGCCGCATTTCGATGGGGGCGAAATGCGAAAACACCCGTGTACTTAGATTTAGGTGCAAGTTAAAGAACCCCAGGTGGTCAAAATTTTCGGAGTCCCCCACTACGGCGTGCCTCATAATCAGGAAGTGGTTTTGGCACGTAAAACCCCATAATTTTAAAAAGTGCGCCATCGCGCTATACACAACCGAGCACATACTGACGCATGTTGCCGCAGTATTATGCAGCAGCAATAAACAAATAAAGAAAAGCGGCGCAGAAAACACGACTGCACACTGTTCCAAAGGTGGGTCACCACGTCATCGCCACACATGCCGCACCGAAGGTGATAGTGAAAGAGTCACGTTTCCACCATGACGCGGAAGCTTCAACCTACATCGACAAAAGTATGCCAGTGTCGTCTGCTGTTAGCGATAGTTGCCGACTTCGAACAGTGTTGCTCTGCGCACTACCGAATGTTTGCTGGCTTTCAACAGACGTCGCGTCCCCAAACCGAAGTGCGGATGCTGGCGCATGCGAACCGCTCGAGCTAATTAAAAAGATGACTAATATGAGAGCAAACGGTATAACAAAATCCTGGCAAGGCGCAAAATATTGCTGGTCACCAGCACACGAGGCTGCCAACTCGCTGATGCATGTTGCCAGTTGCTGGTTACCTATTTCGACAACCAGAGGGCGCATGCGAACCGCACCGCATCATGCGGTTTCAGCGTAAATGCAATTTTGTGAGCTATCGCGACAACCGCCCGTTTTTCGCGAACCGCCTGCATGCGGTGCGGCGTGCGGCCATGGGCGGTTTGAGCGTAAATCGGCCCTAAGCCACGTACCAGGCCGCTTTCAAGACACACGAGCGCCGGCAACGCGTGCTGACGGCGTCCGGCCAAGCCATGCACTATGTATGGCGTCCGCGATTCGCGTGGCTAACGCCGTACTACAGGTTTTCCCGCTCAATTTAATCCAAGCGCCAGTCAATTTAATCCGAACGCCAGTCAATTTATTCCAAGTGCCAGTGATTTTAATCCGAGCGCCACACTATTTAACCCTAGGACCACTCAATTTAATCCTAACGCCAGTGAAATTAATCCAGACGCAACGGAATTCAAGAATCTTTGAATTTCAAGACTTCGGAAAATTTGCGAACATATTATGAGTTAATACCATGAAAACGAGAGAGCGAGGTGAGAAACCAGTAGCTATCCTGCCAAGTGACTGAGAGCGACACAGCAGATGACAATTCTCGAAATAGATTGAGAGGAAACGTCAGCATGAGTACGTTGAGTTAATGATACACATGTGATTTCGTCATGGCTATCAAACGGAACAATAAAGGGTGATTCGCTGATAATCACTAGGCCCTCTCCGGGAGGCTTCCGTCGCTAGCGAATACGATTCATTATTCTACTGCGATATCCGCAGCCTCCAATCGAACACCTCGCCATCGATACAACTAAAACACTCATGAATAAAATTTATTTGCATAATACACCTAACTGATATGGTCGGGTCACTTAGTGAGCACAAGTGAAATATAATGCGCAGTTCAGGGATCTCGGTGTTTTGCACAACGTAACTTCATATGTATCCAATGAAATGCGATCAAACGAGTGACTCGCTATGCCTACTATAAACTCGTATGCTTAAGTCACTGGTGACTATTATTCACCCATTTTACTATCACTGAGGCAGCTTTCCCTCGTGAGTGCTTTCAGTAGTATCAATCAAGGTGTAGCAAGGTGAGCACTATTGTGTTACCGCTGTTAACTTATACCACCGAGTTTTCAGTGATCACTAGTGATGCGCCTACTGCGATGTTCTCCGATATTTATGGAGAATAGCGTCATAGATATAAAATAAGATGTCATTCAGACAGCGATTGAATAACTATTATTTATTAACTATAGGACATAATAACATTTTGTCACTAGTGATGAAGAAACACTTTGTGTAGTGCGATAATCACAGCCATTATTCATGCACATCGTCAACGGTATAAATGAAAAGGGTCAATAAATGAGAGTTTTAATCAGTCAACATCGATAATTGACATCATAGAGCCATTAATGATCAGTAGCGATCAGCTAAATTATGGAGTTTAACGTGCCAAAACCACTTTCTGATTGCGAGGCGCGCCGTAGTGGAGGATTCCGGAAATTTCGGCCACCTAGGGTTCTTTAACGTGCACCTAAATCTAAGTACGGGGGTGTTTTCGCATTTCGCCCTCATAGAAATGCGGCTGCCATGGCCGGGATTCCATCTCGCGACCTCGTGCTCAGCAGCCCAACACCATACCACTGAGCAACCACGGCGGGTATTAGCGATAAGCTCTGTTTGGTGTTCTTGTAATGTTATGCAGCACAGCGTCATGCATGCCAAATAAAAACTCTTTTAAACAACGATTCAATTATGATCATTTACGATCAGTGAGCATTTGTTCTGCTACCATTGGTACCTGATAGTGAAGGGTGATTAGCGATCACTAGTGACAAGCTCAGTTCTTTTTTTTTCGTACTTTCTCAGAGAATAAAGTCATGGGTATGAGATTAAAATTGAGTCAAATGGCAATTCAAGTTTAATAACTAGGAGATGCTAGGAATTTGTCCCTAGCGATCACCAGTTATGTTGGTATTCTGCGGCAGCTATCAATCTTGCACGTAGTGATTGATAGCTATCAAAATTTCATTGAATTGCCATTTCTTCTGCTACCATTGCGACCTGATATTAAGTACACTCTTGAAACGGTTGCACGCTTGGGGGTGTATATTTGTGCCACAACAATAATCTTCATCTGCCTTGCTTGCGTTTCCTTTCTTGAAAACTCGGCGTTCGCACCTTTCCTGTCAAGAATGCTGCAGTATTCTTGAGAGGAAAGTAGAGAGCACGCGAAATGCGAAGGTTGTGGGATTGTTGCCCACCTGTGGCAAGTTGTTTTTTCATCCACTTTCACTTCTATTAATTTATCGTTTCTTTATTTCATATATTAAGCACAAGTAATTACCCCTATGTTGTCCTTGGTGTCAGTGTTTGTTGGCTTCTGATGATATTAATAAAAATCGGGCCCCTTGGTTAACCCCCTTCTCGTTTGTCATTTGACATTCATGACGCTGTGTTGCATAAACGTAGCAATGAAACAAACAAAGCTCCAAACAGAGCTTATCGCCAGTGATCATTAATGGCTCTGTGATGTCAACTAGCATTGTTGACTGAATAAAACACTCATTTATTGACACTTTCAGTTGTACCATTGGCGACATGCATGAACGATGGCTGTGACCATCAAACTACTCAAAGTGATTCTTCATCACTTGTGACTCAATCTTATTATTTCCTAAAGTTATTAAATTATAGTTATTGAATCGCCGTCTGAATGACATTTCATTTTATATCTATGACGTTATTCTGCATGAAAGTTGAAGAACATCGCAGTGATTACTAAAAACTTGGTGGTATTAGTTAGCAGTGGTAACACAATAGTGCTTACGTTGCTACACCTTGATTGATAGTACTGAGGGCGCTCACGAGTGAAAGCTGCCTCAGTGACAGTAAAATAGGTGAATAATATTCAGTAATGACTTAAGCGTACGAGTTTACAGTGGGCATAGTGAGTCACTCGTTTCATCGCATTTCATTGGATATATATGACGTTCTGTTGTGGAAAACAGCGGGATCCCTGAACTGCGCATTATATTTCACTTGTGCTCACTAAGTGACCCGACCATATCAGTTAGGTGTAGTATGCAAATAAATTTTATTCATGAGTGTTTTAGTTGTATCGATGGCGAGGTGTTCGATTGGAGGCTGCAGATATCGCAGTAGAATAAAGAATCGTATTCGATAGCGACCGAAGCCTCCCGGCGAGGGCCTAGTAATTAGCATGAATCACTATTTATTGTTCCGTTTGATAGCCATAACCAAATCACATGTGTATCATAAACTCAACGTACTCATGCTGACGTTTCCTCTGATTGATTTCGCGAATTATCATCTTCTGTGTCGCTCTCATAACGAAGTAGAATATAAAAACCTCCAAAAGTAGTCGTTAGTCACGTGGCAGGAAAGCTACTGGTCTCTCACCTCGCTGTTTCATTTTGAAGGTATTAACTCCTAATATCTTCGCAAATTTTGAAAAGTCTTGAAATTCCAAGGTTCTTGAATTCCGCTACACCTGGTATAAATTCACTGGCGTTTGGATTATTTCGGCAGGCGTTGGGATTAAATTAAGTGGTGCTTGGATTAAATTGAGTCGTGCTTGAATTAAATTGACTGGCGCTCGGATTAAATTGACTGGCGCTTGGATTAAACTGAGCGGGAAAACCTGTAGACCCCGCGGTTGTCTCTACTCTGTACGGAGAGGCGGCCGGGGAGGACATCAACGAGGCGCCGTAGCAGCCGCCAGAGTAAAACGCCCTTCCTCCCCCCCACCCGCCTAGAGGGCGTGCAACGGGGCCGCGTTCCTCACTCGCGCACGCGAGCCACGTTCGCCGGCTCACCCTCACACGCTTTCTCTCACACGGAACTTCACGGCAACGCCAGAAATGCGCTTGGAGTTTTCATACATTCGCAATAATAAATCAACAAAGAAGCGACAAATGAGCAAGTGCCGCAAAAGAGCGCTCAGCGAATTGGCAAGAAACGGGTGGCTTCGTACAGCCTACAGAAGGCGTCAGGCAAAAGGGGCTGAGAAGCGGAGCAAGGAAAACGCGCTGGCTTGGGTCGGACGTCAACGCTCGGGAGGCCAACCGCTGTCAGAGGGTCGAGCGCACGAGGTATAAACGACACGTCTTCCGCTCGTGCAGTTCGTCGCCGCAGCGGGCAAACGGTGAGTGCGCGCTAGCTCCGAACAGCCGTGGATGTAGGGACAAAAGACTCACTTGCCCCCATCTCCGGTGGCCTTGTATTCTGTACGTTTGAATGTTGTGTGTTTGTGTGTGGTAGTTGTTGCCGTTCCTTGCTTCCTGCCCTCGGAGGCGCCTCACAGAAATAAACCTGATGATTTGCCATGTTATTTTGCCGTCGAGCTTAAGGCAGCATCTTGTTCAGATGGTTTCAACCGTTTGGCAATAATTGCCAGCTTCACCGTTTCTTATGTCCGAACACCACTCGAAGAGTGATTGGCAGCTGGCTGGTGGCCGTATGTAACTTGGGTGTTCCTCGCTCTGGTTTGTAGAGCGCGGCGTCCGGAACTTACGCTGCGAACACATCTATCATTGAGGCGCGACTGCCTAATTCCTTACCTGGGCGCCGATGTCCACCGCACGCGCGCAAACTCGCCTAATCGGCCGTGAATAATGAACGACCGCGCCTTGACTAAGAGAAGTCTTCCCCTAGGCTTCATTTCACCCTCGCCACCCTCTCTAGATTACTTTATTTATTTATGTGAAGCATTCCTTGGTTCTTTTCAGACACATTTCAGTAGGTAGGTTCCTGTCTTGGATCGTTTGGAGCCCCCTTAAATAAATAGAAAATATCTCCGGCGGCGGTATTCGAACCAGGGCTCTCCAGAACAGACGCAGGCATGGTTGCAGTCACTTCTCCAACAGCTGCCGTTAGAAGACATGCGTCAGGACGTATCATCATCATCAGCAGCAGCAGCCTCGTTACGCCCACTGCAGGGCAAAGGCCTCTCCCATACTTTTCCAACAACCACGGTCATGTACTAATTGTGGCCATGCCTTGCCTGCAAACTTCTTAATCTCATCCGCCCACCTAACTTCCTGCCGCCCCCTGCTACGCTTCCCTTCGCTTGGGATCCAGTTCGTAACCCTTAATGACCATCGGTTACCTTCCCTCCTCATTACATGTCCTGCCCATGCCCATTTCTTTTTCTTGATTTCAACTAAGATGTCATTAACTCGCGTTTGTTCCCTCACCCAATCTGCTCTTTTCTTATCCCTTAACGTTACACCTATCATTCTTCCTTCCATAGCTCGTTGCGCCGGCCTCAATTTGAGTAGAACCCTTTTCGTAAGCCTCCAGGTTTCTGCCCCGTAGGTGAGTACTGGTAAGACACAGCTATTATATACTTTTCTCTTGAGGGATAATGGCAACCTGCTGTTCATGATCTGAATATGCCTGCCAAACGCACCCCAGCCCATTCTTATTCTTCTGATTATTTCCGTCTCATGATCTGGATCCGCCGTCACTACCTGCCCTAAGTAGATGTATTCCCTTACGACTCCCAGTGCCTCGCTGCCTATTGTAAATTGCTGTTCTCTTCCGAGACTGTTAAGCATTACTTTAGTTTTCTGCAGATTAATTTTTAGACCCACTCTTCTGCTTTGCCTCTCCAGGTCAGTGAGCATGCATTGCAATTGGTCCCCTGAGTTACTAAGCAAGGCAATATCATCAGCGAATCGCAAGTTACTAAGGTATTCTCCATTAACTTTTATCCCCAATTCTTCCCAATCCAGGTCTCTGAATACCTCCTGTAAACACGCTGTGAATAGCATTGGAGGTATCGTATCTCCCTGCCTGACGCCTTTTTTTATTGGGATTTTGTTGCTTGCTTTATGGAGGACTACGATGGCTGTGGAGCCGCTATAGATATCTTTCAGTATTTTTACATACGGCTCGTCTACACTCTGATTCCTTAATGCCTCTATGACTGCTGAGGTTTCGACAGAATCAAACGCTTTCTCGTAATCAATGAAAGCTATATATAGGGGTTGGTTATATTCCGCACATTTCTCTATCACCTGATTGATAGTGTGAATATGATCTATTGTTGAGTAGCCTTTACGGAATCCTGCCTGGTCCTTTGCTTGACAGAAGTCTAAGGTGTTTCTGATTCTGTTTGCGATTACCTTAGTAAATAGTTTGTAGGCAACGGATAGTAAGCTGATCGGTCTATAATTTTTCAAGTCTGTGGCGTCCCCTTTCTTATGGATTAGGATTATGTTAGCGTTCTTCCAAGATTCCGGTACGCTCGAGGTCATGAGGCATGCGTATACAGGGTAGCCAGTTTCTCTAGAACAATCTGTCCACCATCCTTCAACAAATCTGTTGTTACCTGATCCTCCCCAGCTGTCTACCCCCTTTGCATATCTCCCAAGGCTTTCTTTACTTCTTCCGGCGTTACCTTTGGGATTGTCGTTCATTGCTTCAACACTAAGGTCCTCTTCCGGAGTTAAAGCCGAATATCTGTTCTGTAGGTTGATCTGGAATTCCTCTATTTTCCCTCTTACCGCTAACTCATTAATCGGCTTCTTATGTACCAGTTTCTTCCGTTCCCTCCTCAGGTCTAGGCTAATTCGAGTTGTTACCATCCTGTGGTCACTGCAGCGTACCTTGCCGAGCACGTCCACATCTTGTATGATGCCAGGGTTAGCGCAGAGTATGAAGTCTATTTCATTTCTAGTCTCGCCGTTCGGGCTCCTCCACGTCCACTTTCGGCTATCCCACTTGCGGAAGAAGGTATTCATTATCCTCATATTATTCTGTTCCGAAAACTCTACTAATAACTCTCCCCTGTTATCCCTAGTGCCTATCTGCCTAACTGCCTTGTCTCCAGCCTGCTTCTTGCCTACCTTGGCATTAAAATCGCCCATTAGTATAGTGTATTTAGTTTTCACTCTACCCATCGCCGATTCCACGTCTTCATAGAAGCTTTCGACTTCCTGGTCATCATGACTGGATGTAGGGGCGTAGACCTGTACAATCTTCATTTTGTACCTCTTATTAAGTTGCACAACAAGACCTGCCACCCTCTCGTTAATGCTATAGAATTCCTGTATGTTACCAGCTATATTCTTATTAATCAGGAGTCCGACTCGTTGTTCTCTTCTCTCCGCTAAGCCCCGGTAGCACAGGACGTGCCCGCTTTTTAGCGCTGTATAGGCTTCTTTCGGCCTCCTAACTTCAGTGAGCCCTATTATATCCCATTTACTGCCCTCTAATTCCTCCAATAGCACTGCTAGACTCGCCTCACTAGATAACGTTCTAGCGTTAAACGTTGCCAGGTTCATATTCCAATGGCGGCCTATAGTTTGGCTACATAAACAAAAGCAGGTAATTCCTCGCATTCGTCAGAAGCGAGGACAACACACCGAGCGGCGTTGCTGAGCCAACGTTGGAGCACGAAAGCGGAGCGTCACGCTCAGCGCTGAGCGAAGCGTTGTGTATCGTGAGTACATCGCCAAACTTGGCATCATAAAGCATTAGTAGGATTTAGTGACTTACCATTCAATAGTTCCTTAATTTATCTATAGTTTATATAGGGTGTCCCAGCTAACTTTAGCCAGAGTTTAAAATACGCAAATGCCATGTTGCTGGGCAGTACAAAGGCAATGTTTGCCGTCGCTTGGAAGATACCCAGATTTTTTTTGTCATTCCGCCTAATTACATAATTAGTCACTGAATTATTCAACTAAATATTGTATTTAGATGAAAAGTGTGAATTAAAGCACTTGTAGAGCGACATGAAAAACTCCCGATACAGCTTTCTGTGGCTCAATACGCGGTGCACAAGTGCTTTTACAAGCGCTAAAGAAGCCCGCGAATGCACGCCACGTGCTTCGAGTGGCCAGCGCACGGCATTTTGCATGCATTGGCGGGTTTCTTCCACGCTCAGAATAACACTTTTACGCAGCGCGTAATGAGCAAGGGAAAGCTGTGTCGGCAGTTTTTTCATGTCGCTCTACAATTTTCTCATTGAAACGTTTCGTATAGTTATAATATTTTAGAAGTTCATTAATTAATCAGGACAAATTATGTCATTAGATGGAATGAAAAGAAATGAGTATCTGGAAGCGGCGGCAAACAACATTACCTTTGTTCTCTCCAGCTACGTGGCATTTGTATATTTTTTAAACCCTCGCTAATGTTGGCTTGGACACCCTGTATACTCCGTACCTAAATCGCGCTTATTCTCTCGGCTGTGTAACCATCATCATCATGATAATGATTAACAGCCTATCTATGTTCACTGCAGAATGATGGTCTCCCTCAGCGATCTCTAATTATCACAGTTTTGCGCAGCTGACCGGTTTTCACGCCTGTAAGTTTCCTAATTTCGTCACATCACCTAATTTCCTGCGGCCCACGACCGCGCTTGCTTTCTCTTGGCAGTTGTTCCGAGGCTCTCGAAGGCTATGCCGGTTAAGCATCGCAGAGTCAGCTCGGCGTCTTTTTGCAGCGCTCTCAGCTCGTTGCTCAGTTTGCCCTTCCACCGCTGGACAGTTCGGTCGCAGAGACGCAAAGCTCGGTTCCCTCGAATGTCCCCAGACGGTCTCGCCCTCCGCGTACCACGGGAGGTGTTAGTGATTCGTAAGCCCACCAACGTGCAAACCAACAGACTGTGGCCACAGTACCGCGAAATATTTATTTATTTATTCATATGTACCTTACAGGCCTTCGAGAAGGCATTCTGTAAGGGGGGAAATACAGTAACATCAGTATGGAATCGGAATATACAAACATCAGTATAATGAAAGGAATATGCACGCAACATGGAAAATTAATACGACATTAGCAAATACATATGTTGAACAATAACAATGAACGGTAAACACAATAACATAATAGCATAATAACATTATAAATGCTTTTTGCATGTATACAGTAGTAAAAAAGTTATGATCACTGAAATTCTTTTGTTAACAGGTAGAAAAATGCAGGAAAGAAATTTAAAACAAGACCTGTTAGACGGTTGAAACGGCATATTGATGAATCAGAAGATTGCGAAATGCGCTGTGCTTAGATTGGCAAGCGATGCTATCTGGTAGAGCGTTCCATAAACGGACCGCACGGGGCAAAGCTGAAAAATTAAAAGCGTGTGTGTTGCAATAAATTCGAGTGTAGCTGAACTGATTGTTCAGTCTTTGAGACGTCGAGGACGCTTTTTTTCAGGTTTGACAAGGTAGGCCATCTGTGTGAATGAATCTATGAAATAATAATAGAAGGGCATTATCACGGCGAGTGGTTAGTGGTTGCAACGACAGATTGACTTTTATTTGGGTTACACATGACTGGTTACAATAATTTTTTGGAATGAAACGGCTCGCTCTATTCCGGATGCTCTCCAGGAGTTCGATGAGGTATTTTTGATGAGGAGACCATATACATGAGGCGTACTCAATTTGTGGCCGTACAATAGTTATGTAAGCTAGTTTTCTTGGTGTTGAAGGCGCAGCTCTTAAGTTGCGGCTCAGAAATCCTAATGATCTGTAGGCGTTAGCTGAAATGGAGGTGATGTGATTAGTCCATGAAAGATTGTGAGTAAGGAGCACTCGTAAGTACTTATATTCTGTGGTGTGGTCAACTATGTTAATATCCAAATGATAAGAAAAGTGAGAGTTAACGGTTTTTCGGGAAAAGGAAACCACTTTGCACTTCGACACGTTTAGGGACACGAGCCACGTAGCACGCCAATCACTAATATGTGCAAGATTATTTTGGAGTTCCGCGTGGTCAGCGGAACAGTTATTAGAACGGTGCACAATGCAGTCGTCAGCAAATAATCGTACAGGAAGCAGGACCAGGAAGCAGGACCCTCCACGCGAGCTCAAGATTGTGAATTCCTGTAGCCCGCCAAAAAGAGTCGTGCATTGCGTGCCGCGGTGACCGGCGACGTAAGTGAGATGACTCATCGGTTCGAGCCGCAGAGGCAAGGCGCGCCATGACCGGGCGGCCGAGACAAAAGCGAGGTGCTGCCGTCTGCACTAATCAAATGTACCGATTAAGGTAGAGGCAAGCAGCCGAGGCATTCAGCACTCATCTTCGGGATGTGCGCTCTGTTGTGGTTCAAGAATGATTTTTCTGCCTCACTCATGGGAGCTTCCCAATGGCGACGACCTCTCGATGTTTTGGTCGGGCTCCTCGTGTCTGCATTCGGTTCGTCAACACCAAGGTCGGCTTGCACGAACGTTTAATAACAGAAATAATAACGAATTTAAGAACGCGTTCTAGTCTGGACTAGAAATTGTCTAGCGCTCATCTAAGAACGCATTCCCAAATTCGTTACTATTTTCGTTATTAAATGTTCGTGCAAGCCGCCCCAAATACCTAATATGTCCACCAACCAACGGCTATAACTACCCACTCAACTTTCCAGCGTAATCGCTGCTGCTCGGGAAACTTCTAGAATGTTAGATGGGTCATGCTCCCATGCAAGGAAGCCAAGCGCATGTGCGAAACGGCGCACGGGCGACGTCTGCGCGATGTCCCCAGATAAAATAAAAGACGCGCCATCTCCTCTCTCCTCCTCATCTGCCTGCGTTGGCTCCCCCTACGCGGTGCTGAACTAGCAGACGCTCTCCGCGCGTCTCTCTTCTACGCTAAGTGAGCGGCGAGAAAAAAAGCACTCTTTGTCGGCATCGCAGATCTGGGGCGCGATCGGAGATATGTTGTTCGATACGCGTTCTGTTCACTTGCTGCAACGTCACAAAGTTGCAGTATGCAAAATTTTGACAGCGGGGCGCAGAGAGCAGCCAATCAGGAAGCGGTGACCTCCCCGGAAGTTTACTTCCGTCGTTTGTCGTCTGCTTGCAAACAGTATACTACAAAACCAAATGTTTCTGGTCTTCCAAATGAATTAAATCTTTATCTAAAAAAATGTATTTTTTCTTCTCAAGCCCAAACACGTTTTCAAATAGTAGTACGTGTGACTACTGCAATTTATAACTATTACGATCTTTGCGTCGTCCTTAGGTGGTGTCGCGCACAGCGAGAAGAAAAAAGAAAAAAAGAACGACAGGAAGAGTGGCCCACTTTTCAAGAGGCAGCGACAACATTCCAGTGGCTCGCTAGCACCGATGATGTTGTCGATTTCTCTGTACAACCAACGAATTATTTGTTTCGAGAAACAAAAACGACGCCGGAATTCACTTTCTGCCATTTCTTCAAACGCGTTTCGCACCGCCACCCGCTCTCCTCCTTCCTCAAGAAACGCCAGCGCAACAACCTAAGTTCCCAACGGAAGCGCCATTTTCTCGAATTAAACTATGGATCGGATTCAAACGTGCCATTCCGCAGCCGAAAAGGCCGCCTGTTGGATCCAATCTAATCTACCAGATGCGCCATGCGAAGCCGTATGATCGCTCCAAACTTCCCAGCTCCCGTCGGGTTCGGCGCCTAGCAGACGAAATGCTCGGTGGGAGGATGATTGACATGAGCGTGTCGTCATTTTGACGTCACCAAAAACGTGGCCGCGCCCCGCGGCTGGCGACGTCGGCGCGGAGTAGGCCAATCGCACGCGCCGGTAACCGAACGAACGCGCCGAACAACCATATCCGATCGCACCCCTGTTTCCAGGTACGGTCCGCGCGGCGGTGCCGTCGCCCGAGTACGTTTGATCACGGTTGATAAAAGTTCGACGAGAATGGATAAGGCGCTCAAGAGCGATAACGGCTTCTAATAATCGGAACCTCATCAGCGCACCTGTTTGCCTACGTACCATCACCACTTCTTAACCTACCGCGATATACCCAAAAGCATACGTTCAGGCCAAACAAAGACGACGCCACGAAATGCATGACTGCGCTACAAAAGCACAAAGGAGGCACGAAACGTCGTGCTTGCGTACGCCACTCTCAATGTTCGGCACCGCGATCGCGGCGGAACCAAAATAAGAAAAAAGCGCGTGACGGCGTTCGGCCAATGGGAGTGCTGAGCGTTGAGGGAAAGCGCAGGGGAAGAGGACGGCGGCAGTCTTCAAAGGCTGGTGTTCCTTTTGTTTTTTATTGAGGGGTTTTACGTGATAACTGTGCACGGATATATCCTTGCTATTCTCGTCGCGCACGATATCTGATTACACAACGCTCAGCGACGATAGAGCCAGTGATAACATTGGAGAAACCTTCGATGTATAAAGGCGCGTCTTGCGCTGGGCGATAACATTATATATCTTTTAGCCGATGAAAGACGGTCTTACAAGCACGTGCGGCAATCTCCCCCCTCTTAAAAAAGATAGTCCCAATGCTGCCTACAGGGCCGGTATTTTGTAGCGATGCCTTTTCCGATTCTATTCTTCAGACTTTTCGCGCTTGGCCAGTGGTCAGAGCGACGGTCTGCCCACATTATCAAGTGGATCAGGCGGCCGTCTGTGGTGGATGATAAGAATAGCACAGAATAAGGCAAAAGGCATCGCTACAAAATAGCGGCCCAGAACACGAAGAATAAAAACACAAGTACAGATAACAAAAAATATAGCGAAGCAACATACAAATGACGTCACAGAGCTCCTTAGCTCGAGTAGAACGGTTCACGGTACCACACGTGTACTTCTAATCGCGACCGGGGCAGATCCGGATCGATCATGATCCGGATCGGGCGTCGCTACACGATCATTTGCGGTCGCGATCCTGCGGGATCCAATCTGGCCTGGTCGCAATTCTCGGATGGCGATCAGGCCAGGCCCCGTGATCGCGATCGCATGCTGACGTCTGGGCGCTCGGCCGCAGCATTCTGAAAACGTTGAAAACAAGAAGTGAAGGCAGCTAAATAAAAACGTTTAAAGCTCTTTTTACCACGAATAATACGCTCTAAAAATAATATATTGTGCAAATTTAGCGACATTTTGCAAACCTGAATTTATAGCCAATACATTATGCAGTTCTGAGTGTTGCTGACGGCCAGCAGACGATAATACCTCGATCCGGATTGTTGGATCATGCAGCAGAGACTATTGTTGAATGAACTTAATCAAGAAATCCGACACGGATAGGCCCCGATCGCGATCAGAAGTGTGGGTGTGACACCGGTATTAGTTTTGGCTGTTATGTTTAAAGTTGAATTCACATGGTGCCGCGCTCGCTTGTAGATATACAATGGAACGCCCACATCAGAGTGTTGTAGTTATCGGTTTGAACGTGTGCTAACCAGGAAGTTATTGACGTGAGCGAGACACACACGAAGAAATACCTTAATTCCTACCACCTCCGAGCACTGCCGTTTCTGTGTGTCATTGACAAGACCTAAGTGTTAGCAAAATTATTGTGGCGTTCTACGTTATAACCGTCTAGCTGAGCCCATGAATACCGAGAAATCTTGTAAAGGTACCTTTCGATTACAACTGGTAATGCACACGGATAGTTCTCCCTGGTGACACATTGAAACATCATCTTTAGATGGACGGAAGTGAAATTTCTAGCGGGGGATGCACTCTTGCTACTTGATGCTAAGGGGAGAACATTGCGTTGAGGATGAGAGGGTCAGGTGAAGACCACGTGGGGCACGTCCTCATCTAGGATCTTTCCAGGATCGCTCCGTCGGGAGCTTTGGGCACATTGCTCAAGCATATGAGACCGCGTAACTCTTGAACATGCAGTTTTGTCATTCAGTGCATAGCTTGGAGATACAAGTTGCTGTGCGCAGCTTCTGCTTCTCCGGAAAGACGTGCTGGCGAAAGTATGGTTTATTAAGAAATCATCGCGGAAGTGCGCGTTACACTCGCATAACTCGGACGATAGCCAGTTTTGCACATAGAATAACCACACATCTTTTTCAATTCGTCGTACGTAACCAGAAGCAGCAACACATAAGATAATAAGGTGCTCTGGAGGACAACGAAAACTACCTCAAAATATGAATGAATGAATGAAGTTTTATTTCTCATTTAGCAATGGAGGAGGAAAAATCTCTAAAAAGACGGCTTCAGCGCCCCCAACTCCCTGACAACATGACAGGGAGGTAGATCAGCAAGACACGCAGTAAAGAAAGCTAATAGGAAAAAATTGCTGGCTCAACTGTACTCGAGAGTAGATGTAAGCATTGTGGGAACGGGGCGGTCGCTCAATCCACGCCAGCTGGCCCAAGTCCTGGGAGGCCGCGCCCAAGAGCGCCCAGCCGAGCCTCGAACCATCGCTTGCGCCCACGAGTCTGTCCTCCACTTCGACTGCTGGCTCCGATGGTGGAGCCGGCATGACATGGCAACCCGCAAAACGGATTGGTTGGAAATGATACTAGCCACAGTCTCAAATGGATATAGTGCATGTTCGCTACAGCACACCCCAACACACCACCCCGCACCACGCCCTACTGCGCGCTGGTTCATCTGGACGCTGCCCAGCTAGAAGAAAACCAGCTGAAGCTGGCACGACACGCAGCCAAAGACACCAGAGGGGCAGACTGCAGTGCCCAGCACGGAGAAGGAAAGCGCCTGAAGGAAGCGGCAAGCAGCGTGGCGCCATCTTTTGAGGTGAAGCAAAACCCGCGCCGCTAAACTCACGGACCGCTGCCGTTAAAAATAGCGCAGGTAACCCTGTCTGAGCGACAACAGATGACAATCAAGTGTATGGTGCCCTGCACCTGCCTTTTGAACGTCGCTATTGGAAATGACAAATGAAACTGGAGCGTACTAGAAGTTACAGCGTTAGTGATATTGTAAGTAAGCCTTAGAAAAACTCAGAAGAAATATTTTTTGTAACTTCTTTTGTAACTTTGTAACTAGCGTGTGTAGTGGTTGCCCGGATGATACCGTTTTGTTCTCACAACGTGTCCGGATAACGGCTCTAGCTTTTAGCTCAAGGTAACTTCAAGGTTGCCGACAACGGGAGCTGAGAACATCTTATGCTTGAAAATAAATGAAAATAAACAGGAGAAACGTCTTTGCAAATAGAGGAGAACGTTCACTGTGTCTTTGTGTGGGGCGACATGTTCTCGACCACTTCACACTGCATGCCTTTTCCATATTTGCCTCGGTTACCCACAGTGCTTGAAGTGACGCATCAGTAAGCGCTCGAACCGTAGCCTAGTATAGTAGACCTGACGCATAAATTGCTTCGGCGGGAATCCCTGGAAAGAGGTTATTTTTTTGTGCATTTTTTTGGCAAGAGCGGCACACTAAACGAGAACTATATGCGGCGGGCAGCGCTTGATGCGTTGGGTCGTTTTCTGCATAGTTGGGCGGGCGGTCAAGAGAGAGGGTGGGGGGCGACTCGTGTCGCGTGCCATGGCGCGCGTTCCTGCCTGCCCCACAGCACAGCCACGGGAAAGTGACCCACACTCAAGGAACACTTCGAGAATCGAACTGTGGTATAAAGGTTGTAAGTTGGAATGAGGTTCCTATCTTCGTCAAAGACGGCCTCGTTATCCTCGGCATGTTAGTTTTAAAGGGTTATTACAGTGACCACACATGTGGTTGTTGGTGGCGCCTTGTGGCAAAGGGAGAGACTTCAAAGAGAATCAGCGCTGTCGCCTGACGTCTGTGAGCGTGGTTCCTAAGACGAAGGGACGAGAGCAGGAGAGTGGGAAGGCGGGGAGAAAGGAAAAGGAGAAAAAAAGAAGAAAATGAGAAGGAAGCTACGAGGGAAAAAAGCACAAGAAAAGAAAAAGAAGGGAATGGAAGGGTGTTGGGGAAGCCAGATTTAGGGAGCATTCAGGGGTGTGGCATGTTTTTGTGCCTTTAGAAGAGCCGATCAGGCGGTGAGTGCGCGAGTAACAAAAAAGACCCAAAAAGATATAACTTGAACGAATGACTACAGTAGCGTAGCAGCAATGTATCGAGTAATGTTGAAGGAGTTAAGATGGCGACAAGGAGTCTGGGGTGCAATGCATGGGGTAATTGGAAGAAAGCGGCATGGTCTTTCAAGGGACGTTAGCCTCAGTAGCTCAACGCAGGTGTTGTTACGGCGGTATACAGAAGTGACGATACCATTTGTGGCTGAGGCGCCGAGAAAGGTATCCTGGCGCCTGGGACCTCGGAATGTGTTAATGAGGGTGTTTCAAAAAATTGTATAATAAGAAAACAGACAAAAAATGGGCGAACGGAAACCGGAACAAATAGGATGGTGACGTGCGTAGAAGCGGGCGGGGGCAGGTGTAGTTGGGAAAAGGGGGTCGTACAGTTTGTATAAACGTAAAAACATGAAAGAGTATATTACATTGCGGAGTAGGCAGGAAAAACATTTTTCGAAATGGAGGAATAGGTGAGGTTAAGAATTACGCTTAGCTTGTGGCATAATGTGTTTTGTGCCTTGGCTGATGATATGAGAATTTCAGACTTAAGTTGCCGCTTTTAAAGATTGTAAGTTGCCACGTGCCAAATGTATTCCCGTCGGTTTTAGGCAATTATTTGTGTGTAGGAAGTATGATTCCGTATATTTCTTTTCACGAGGTGAACGGAAATGTGTTTGTAGTATATAGAGCCTTGCTTTGTCGAATATATGACCATGTTCATTGAAGTGGCCGGCTACTGGTTTAAGTAAATTGTGTTCTGTATCGGCGCGGTCACCGTTCAGTCTTGTATGAATTTGTTGTCCAGTCTCACCTATGTATTGTTTGGTACAAGTGGCACATTCTAGACAGTAGACTACGTTGCTTGATGTGTCGGTGAAAGCCGAAGTTACCTCGTATGCGTAATTCGACGCTGTACTTTTACTGCAGCAGTAAATTGAATATGTTTCCATGTAGAGCACCTGGGGCAGCCACAGAGACCGGTACCCAACTTCGCCTTTGACCTTAGTTTGGCATGCACAAGAATATCTTTCAAATTAGTATTGCGTCTGTAGGCTAATCTATGCGGGTCGGGAAAAATCTTAAGTTTCTGGTTGCTGGTGAGAATTGGGTAGTATTTACTAAGGATGTTGTTCACGTTTGGCAGTGCGTTTGAGAATTTAATAGTAAGAAGAGGCGTTGTTGTTCTTGTGATCCTCGGACGGGGATTGAGGACCTCTGCTCGATGAAGTTTGGTTGTTGCGGTGTAGGCTTTTTGAAGGTCACTGTTTGGGTGGCTCCTGTTTGATAGGATTTCTTTAAGGGGTTCGAATCAATCTATGTAGTCTTGGTTTTCAACGCAAATGCGACGTAGTCGTGTGGCTTGGCCTTTAAAGATGCCTTGTTTGCAATGTCTGGGATGGTGGCTCCTATATACTAGGTACTCTTGTTTGTCGAAAGGTTTCCTATACAGCTTTGTCTTTAGTGCCCCATTGTAAATGTATATTGTTGTGTCAGAAAGTTTGTGCGCTCAGTTGAAGTTTCTTATATGAATTATATTGTTGGCTGAAAAGAATTGAGAAATGCTACATATTTATCTAGGCTTTCTTGACCATGGGGAATATTATGAATATGTCGTCTATGCATCGCAAGTATGTGTGGGGCTTCTCACTGCAGCGCGATAGGAAATCCGTTTCCAGAATACCCATAAATATGTTCGCGTAGGTTGGTGCAAAAGGCGTACCCATGCTTGTTCCGTGTATTTGTAGGTAGTAACTTTCCTGAAGTTCGAAGTAGTTATGTGTTTGAACTCAATCAAGGAGAGACAAGTAAACTTCAATAGACTGTTCTGCATTGTGTTTAGACAGCGTTTGTTTTATCGAACATAAACCATCCGGGATTGGAATGTTGGTGTAAAGGGCCATGACGTCTAGTGTGGCGAGAGTCATGTTGTGGGGTAGTGTGCCTTTGGTATTAATGTGCTCCACAATTCTCAGCAAGTGGGGCATGTCTTGTACAAATGACGGAAGTGCCTTTGGCAAGTCACCAAGGAATGGTTAAGAAATGTGGAGATGCTGTATGTCGGGGTGTTGTTGTTTGATACTATCGGGTGACCTGGAATAATAGCGGTGTATTATTATTCCGTGGATGGAATTTTATCAATTTTCAGAAGGAGATAGAGGCGCCCGGCAGTTTTGTTTCTTGGTTTAAGAAATTTGTATTCTGACGGTGTTAGCAATTCATCTGCGAAAAGTCATTTCAGCCTGTTGGTAATTGTCACTGTGTAGGATAATGTTGTATCGTTATCTAGCTTACGGTAATGTTCTGAGTTGTTTAGTTGTCTGTAAGCTTCGTGCTTGTATTTTTCAACTAGCCAAATAAGCATACTTCCACCCTCATCTGCTTCCTTAATAACAATGTCATTCCGGCAACTAAGATTTGAAATGATACGACTCTCCGATGCAGTTATGTTTTTAGGTCGCTCAGATGTCTTGGATTGTCCGATAATTTCTTTACCGGCAGTTTTAAGGTATATGTCAAGTTCTGTGGCTTGTTCTGGTTCGGGAGTCCAACTGGTTTGGGCTCTAAGTGGTGTCGTCCCGCTGTCTGGTGTGTTGTTGTCTGCGAAAAAGTGTCATACGCATTCGTCGGAATTCTGAAGGGTCCTTGTGAAGCTCGAATTCATTTATTGTGTTGTTCGTGGCACTCGTGTCACAAAAGTTTAGGCCCTTGCTGAGCACGCATATTTCTTTTTTACTTTATGTTTTTGAAATATGTACAACATTGGACTAGTTTATTTTGTGGAAGTTTCCGTCACGTTGGTATTTCTAGACTCGAGGCCCCTCTTGTTGGCATGTGGTGGCTGTTTGCCTGGAAGGTTGTTTTTTGATTAAAGTTTGCTTTTTCCCTTTGTTATTGAACCAATTTTTTAGTATGTTTCTCGTCGTAATGCTCTAAATCTTTCTTCTCGCCCGGTGTCAGAGCTATGTACAGAAGTCTGTGGCTAAAACTTTCGATTTGTTCATCACAGTGTTTCTTGAGGATATTCAACAGTGAAAGTGAGGCATTGTTCAATATTGTTTGCCAGTTGGCACGATGGTGTGGTGGGAGTGTTCCTAGAGCCTGTACGGCCTTCAGTGTTAGACCTTTAGTGATTATATTGATCCGTGTGCTTATCTTTATCGGGCGACCACGTTTCGCCGCCTAACAAATGTAATCGCACAGCGCGGGACGCGCCTGCATGTATCCCAAGTTTCTGGAAAGTTATCGATGCTTCTACCCGGCTTTCTGTTGTCGCCGAACCTTGTGTTATCTGATTTCATCGCGTGACGCGAATGGTGTAGAACTTTGTGGGAGGCACGCGGGTCCGAACGATTAGTCTGGAACATTCGACGACTGCTGTATAAAAGCCGACGCGCTTGACCCACTCATCAGATTTTCGACGATCGCCGACCGTGTTCGCTGCCATTGTTGTGCTATAACTGTAGCCTGTTTTTGAGGACACAGGTTCGCCCAATGAAAGCTACTTTTGTCTTTAACAGCATTACTACTGCGTTCTTCAACGTCACCACCACGTGACAATATTTTTCTCTGTGCAGACTGTGTAGGTTTTCAGATGGGAGGTGTAGCTCGCATGTTTTTAAGTAAGTTTTTTAGCCTGTAGGAATTCGGCGCTTCGTGGTGGAGAAGAGTTATTGATTTGCGATGGCTGTCATTTATTTGTCTTCTTGCGGGTAGATTTGCGTGGAGTGTGTTTCTGCTTGACAGATTTATTACCGCATGCCTGGCTTAATTGCAGCTTGGTTTCTGTTTGACTTTGTGCGTGTGCAGGCATGCGTGTGGGCGTCTGGGGCGCCCACATGCCTGCCTGGTGCCTCGCCGAGTCTCCTTCAGGACCACTACATTGGTAAATAAAATAATAAAGGGTAAGTTTTACCACCACCATGGCGGCGCCTGACGTAATTCTATAATGATTGGCGCTCAGATATTTCGAGGCTGCACTGAGTTAGCCGAGCACGCCAAGCGTTCAGATAAATGAAAATATTTTCCCATTAATGCTGGCAACCCACCAAAATAGTTGACGACTCGTATACATAGAGAATGGTGATGGAAGTTGCGTGTTTTGGGCAGCTGCAGTAGGCATTTATGGGCTTAGTCACCGCTGCACCCAAAGGTGGTTGTCTAGGGGCAGTCATTCCTCGACGACCTCGTACGCGCTGACATCACGTAAATGTTCTGCCCCCAGAACAAGCTATAGAACATTTCCACATAGCAACGCAGCACGCTACAGCGACGTGCACAAGCAGCAGCATCACGTCAGCTCGCTGAGAGAGCTCGCGAGCCTGACGCCTGACCTTTCATTCGCACCCGAGGTGCGACTTCTAGACCCATGTGGCCATCTGACGGCTCAGCAGTTTGTGCTCGATATATAATCGGGTTCGGCGGAGGCACAACACGGCCCAGTCTGAACGCAGCAGAGAGGGATGCCGGGGAGACCTTTGTTCTGACGGCCTTCTGGTGGGAGCTGCTACAAGAATATTGCGCAAGATTATCCAGCGCAATCAAATATTTTCCAACTGCGCTAGCTGGTTCACATATTACGGCCTAAGCAGGCATTTGTGGAGGTCGCAATGCTACTATCTGTCGCATTTCGCATTGTGTATGGGCAGTTTACGAGAACTTGATAACGAATTCCCGATTCGCTCGGCTGTTAAAGCACTCTTTGTTCGCGTGCTTCTTTGTTCAGTGCGAGGATACTTTTTACCATCGTAACACGGAAAAGAATGTAGCTGCTGCCGCACAAAATATTGAAGCTGGTTGTTGCGCTTTCTCCCCTCCGTAGCCTCGGGCCGACCATGCTTCTGATTTTTCATCCTGTCGCTCTTTCGGACTCTCGTTATCACAACCACGTGTAATGGGGAATGTTCTTCCAGGGTAAGCGAGACCTCTTTAGAGCACAGCGTTTTTCGAAAAGCGTATTGGACCACGATGTCGCCTTTCGCAGCTGGGCGATGCCGTGGAAGAACTTCCAAGCGGCAAAGCACGCTCACCGAAGCTCTCTTCAAAGGCGCAAACTTGTCGTTCTGGGCACCTCTGTTGTGTCCACCATTAGCGAGATGTCGACGCCACGTCGCTCTTTGCTGGTGCAAATTGATTTAGGCGCTGCTTGCTCGCCCCCCAGCACAGCGCCGCCGCTGCACTGCAAAGACCCGGCAGAACATATATGGTCGCCATCATTTTTGGAGACACTCACCACCAAGCGCGCCAATTATACATCGTAATTGCATTCCATCCACGCCACCGGTTTCGAGAACTACACGGAGCACGCAGCAGCAATCGCGTCTCCGGCAATTCGCGGCTCGTGGACGAACAGGACTGACGGCTCGCATCGCATGCTGTCTGCACTGAGAGCCTTTCAGGTCCATGAGCTCGTGCGACGTCCAAATATCGCAGCAATCCGTGTTTTCCGAGACGGGCGCCCATCTCAGCCTTCGAGTCGTTTGGCGGCCTGTGTAGCGACGTCGCCTGGTGACGATGGTAAATGAAGAGTCTGTGCACCTCCCTTTCTGGGCTTTCAGCTCTTTCCGCTGACTGTCGCATCCCGTGCAAGTTTCCACTGTCATCTTGCACGGCGAGGCGTTGTGCTTGGCTCTGTTTACGGCGGCATGAGAATGCCTTGGCACCAAGCCACAGACTGCCAAGTCGTGCCGTAACCGAGGACACGTGCCTCATACTTTCGTGGCGTCACCGAGACGTGTGCGCGCGCGAAATTGTAGCTGCACGGTGGATTTTCTTTAAGCATGCGCACTCATATCTTCTGCAGCCGTAACTAAAGAGAGCGTTTAATTCTTGGATGATTCTTGACAGATCATCGCATTATTATTATTTTACTTGTCTGTCCCATGGGTATATGTATTCTTACTGAGCCTCTTTCTTTTATTTCATTCTGCCTGCGTTGTTCGTATATGGCATGAAAGATGTTCCAGCTAACTTTATCCAAGTGCTAAATAAAGACAGGAGAGTTGTGCGACCTTGCAAAATTACAGGAGGCGAAGGAATAAACTTTATTTGTAAAAATGAGCTGACCGTGGAGTCGCCCCAGGTAGGCAGTGTCCCCTTTAGTTCCGGTTGCCTGAGCTTGTCCTTGCTCACCAGACAATGCTAGTCTTGAGGGCTGGGGCTTGTCAGCTGAGCAAAATTACAGCCGAATTTTTAGTGAGTCTGTCGGGCTATTGCATCAATGTAATTGACCTGTCTGAAATTACAATGCATAATTAAAGGAACTCCGGCGTATGACTCGGCCGCTCTAAATGGTAGCCGCAGATAGTGTTTCCCGCCTTTATTAAGGATTTTTTTAAACGTTCTTATGCATCCGCGCACATTTCACATAGCGAGCACATTGTCAGTAACGTTTCCTTTGTCTGAACTGGATTTAGTCTTGGTGGCATACATATTTCTCTCCGGTGAGCATGCTCAATTCTGCGTCGTTCATAAAACAAACTGTCGTGTGATCTGTTTTTATTCCAAAGATGAACCAACCAGTTCCTTTGGACACACAGCTAACACAATACTTGCAGCGGTCTGGAATGCTTCCTTGCGTGATTTGCCCCTAAGGTGATAATAATTTTACAAGCATTGAACTTCGCCCACACACTGTACATATCATGTCCCTAAATTTAAGCATATATAAACGCGGTACTTTGTTGTGTTCACCGGTGATACCAGGGAAACCTACTACGAACCTCGTTCGTAGGGGGAGAAGGGGGAAAACGCAGGTTCAATAACTATTCATTTGGGCTGCTAAGCACGAGGTCGCGGGACCGAATCCTGGCCACGGCGGACGCATTTCGATGGGGGAGAAATGCGAAAACATCCGTGTAATTAGATCTAGGTGCACGTTAAGGAAACCCAGGTGCTCCAAATTATTCCGGAGTCCCCACTACGGCGTGCCTCATAATCAGATTGTGGTTTTGACACCTAGAACCCCCTAATTTAATGAACTTTATTAATAATTATTTACAACGCTCCTAATTCGGCAAGCGACGTTAAAGTTTCCGGGCGCACTAGTTATTAGTACACCCCTCTGCTTCGCGGAATACTAATAAAAGGGGACGCCTACATGATAACTTATCAGTGGCGCTGGATGCACAGTTGCGCCGTGCGCACACATGTGGTCGCCACCTGCCAGCAACGTCTCCGCACTGTTCACCGTGCAGCATTTGCCGTGTCCGGCGTGTCCGTTCGGACCAGTCGGTTAGACCTCTACGGTCTTCTACGACGCACAATAGACGGCACAACATTCTCGCCGTGGATAATCTCACGCAATATGCGGAAACTGCAGCCCTCGTCACGGCAACTGCTAGCGACGCCACTTAGAGATTGCCTATGTAACTTTTATATTCAAAGGTATATTCAAGGTATTGCGTCCGAAAACATCCAGTTCTGCGCTCTGCAGTTTGTCGCCGCCCTGCGGGATGCTCGTTTAACTCGTAGGACATGAAATGCCAGAAGTGTCACGTGATTACGTGACCTCGCGTAACGGCGCAATTAGGGGTGACTCGGAAGGGCTTTTGTTGCCTCACTCCTCAACAAGCTGCCCTGTTAGCTCCCGCTGCGTGTTCGGCGCGATTATCTTTGCAGTGGCGGACGACTAATGACCGATCACCATAGGTCTCGTAATCGTACATTGCAGCAGTACATTTTTACCGGCTTCGCTGGGACAACCTACATGTTTTACGTTAATTTCCCACAGCCAGACAGCGTTTGTCTATGCTCTCTGTACACGTGCTTTCCGATGCGCTACTACGATTTGAACTCGCCCCATTTGCAAGGCGTGCGATATTCGCTGCCTCGGCACTGGCACTCGCAGAGGCACGGCGTGCGACCAGGGGGACGCCGTGGCTGCAACACGAGTCTCATTGCCGAAAGTCACGGCGACACTGGTGGGGCTTTATCATCAGGACTCACGATGCGCCTTCGCTGTCTCAGTAAACAAGTGTCGTTTTTAACGCGACAGCGTTAAGGAGCTCGTGTCCCAGAAAAGCGGGTGTCGTCGGCGTCGGGGTCGGCGTCAGCGGCGTTGGCCGTGAGCGATAAGTCCCGGGAGGCACTTCATGAATAAAAAACAACTTGCAAGATGGGCTGGGTGGGAATCGAACGAGGGTCTCCAGATTGTGAGACGGAGACGCTACCACTCAGCCATGAGTTTTTTTTTATTACCGGCTTGGCAAAAGAAAATACAATGCGAGTATTACATGGCCATAAAAGACAATCAGTCAAAGCCGGATCAGTGTGGCGAGATAAGAACGATGTAGGCTAGTCACTTTGTCCAAAGCACTTAGCCAATAAGGAGGATTACTCTGTGCACAGGAAAATTCGCGTATACAGAACACACTTTCAATGAAGTATTCATGTGCTGGGGTCTGAACAATGCGCTCATGTCTAATATCCATACGCGTTCGCCACACACTGTGCATGCACAGAAGCATTAACAGATCGACAGGCACTCCTTCTGTTTCCGCGCATGGCAGGAAGCGTATCCCGAAAGCACTTAACGGCAATTCATTTTTAAGGCTACGTTTTAGAATATCCCACAAAAACACTGCGTCATGACAGTCCAAAAAGATATGCTCAATCGTCTCCGGTTTTTTGCATATAAAGCAATTCACAGACCAAGGTACAAAAATGCGTTTGCTTTGCAGCCACGGTTTCACTGGGAGAGTGCCTGTATGTAGTTGAAAAAGAAATATTTAACAGAAGCTCTTACCGGCATTCGTTTAACTCTCTTTAGAACATCTCGTTCTGAACCTAAAACAAATACTGTACGATATAACCCCGCAGGGGCGTCTGCGCAAGCAGGCGTTTGGTGTGTTGCGACACCACGTACCCGAGCACACGAGGGTTGGACCCTCCCGCGTGCAGCCGTGCGCGGCTTAGCCCTGTCTGGGGAAAAGGGGATCCTGGGGGTTGAGCCGAAGCTGGGTGTTTGGACCTCTAAGGCCCCCCGGCGGAGGCAACACACCTCTTCGGCCTCGGCTTCACATAGACGGCACCCCCGGACTGACCCACCCGGGGGAAATCGGCAGTCGCCTTTTCCTGTCCTTCTCTCCAATCTTCGTCTTTCTCTCTCGCCTTTTTCATCTTTCCTGTCTTCTCATCACTTCTCCTCACTTCCTAGTTTCCCGGCGGCAAGGGTTAACCTTGTGTAGCTAGCCAGCCTTGGTTATGCTGTATTTGGTTATAGCAGCGATGTACGGCTGGCGTTGGCAGGGTTTCTCTAGCAGGAACTCCTGTCACGTCCCCCTGTTGGGCTCCATGGTGGGTGGTCGGCATCGCGGCCGAAAACCCTACTGTACTCATGGAAAACGCTTTTCCTAAACTCCCTGATCGCCCTCACAAACGAAGGCGCACCGAAGATCTCTTTCAGTTTTTCGGACGACAAGTCCAGAACTTTCCTAGATATCATGTGATCCACTCAGAAAACCCAGAGAAACTAGTGCGTAACATTTCACCGTTCCTTGTTTCGAAGTCTTTAACTGAAGTTTTTGGAACAGGATATAAGGCGTCGAGAATGACAAGTGGCGATCTTCTCTTGGAGCTCCACGATAAGAAGCAGTACGAGAAACTGCCGAAACTTGTCTCATTTGGCGAGACCCAAATAACAGTAACACCGCACCGTACCATGAACACCACCCGCGGCGTTGTCTCGGACGATGACATGCTAGAGCTCACTGAGGCTGAACTCTTGGAGGGCTTCAGTGAACAGAATGTCATAAATGTTAAGCGAATTAAGATCAGGCGAGACGGTAAAGAGATCAATACGAAACACTTGATACTCACTTTCGGTTCAAGTGTCCTCCCCGAGTCCATCGAGGCCGGTTATATCAAACTTCGTGTTAGGCCATACGTGCCCAATCCTCTCAGATGCTTTAAGTGCCAAAGGTTCGGCCACAGTTCACAGAACTGTCGAGGCCGGCTGACATGTGCCAAGTGTAGTGACACTGAACATTCCTCTGAAACATGCCAGAAGACTCCACATTGTGTCAACTGTGATGGCGAGCACGCCGCATACTCGCGCGCCTGCCCGTCCTGGAAAAGAGAAAAAGAGATTGTGACAATCAAAGTCAAAGAAAATATATCTTTCAAGGAGGCACGTAGGCGGGTGTCATACCTGTCTAAGAGCAGCTTTGCCGATGTGGCGCGTAAGGGGGCAGCGTCACAACGGCCTCCGGCGGCTGTCCGACCCACAGGCAGTGAGTCGGCAGTTACGCCATCTGCCCCCGCGGCGGTTGCAGCTAGCGCTGCTCCGTCAACCGAGGAGAAGGGACCATCCACCCCGAAGGTGGGTGCAGCCGAGGCTGCCCCAACGTCCGAGGCCCCTTCCAGCGCTGGCAACGGCCAGCGCAGCCAAATCCCTCAGGGAGCCCCATCGACCTCCGGGCTGGTGGGCGCAGGGGTCTTGCCTTCCGGGGCAGGACTCTCTCGGAAAACCTCTCGCTCGCAAGAGCGCTTGTCCGGCGTCTCACAGGAGGCAATGGACACTACACCTGTCCCCAAGGCGCACCAAACGCCTAAGGAGCGTCGAGAATCGCTCGAACGCTTCAGAAAGAACAAAAAACCTATTACAGGGCCTCGAAAGGGCTCTGTAATATAAGGCATCCACTCCGTTTCCGTAAACACAGCACCAATTTACCTTAAACATGGATACACAAATAATTCAATGGAACATCAGAGGTCTCCTTAGAAACCTTGATGATTTGCAAGAACTCATCCACAAACATAATCCAAAAGTGCTGTGTTTACAGGAAACACACTTAAAATCTAAACACACAAACTTTCTCCGTACGTATGTTACGTTTCGCAAAGATCGCGATGATGCCGTCGCATCATCGGGTGGTGTTGCGATTCTTACTCATAGAAGTATTGCGTGTCAACCTTTACAGCTACAAACGCCCCTTGAAGCAGTGGCGGTTCGAGTTGTCCTACTAAACAAACTCATCACCATTTGCTCCCTTTACATACCCCCGCATTACCAACTGAACAAACATGAATTTCACTCCTTGATCGATCAATTGCCAGAACCTTATGCTGTTCTTGGCGATTTCAATGCGCACAGCTCTCCGTGGGGCGACTCTCGTATAGATTCGCGAGGTCGCCTTGTTGAACAATTCCTTTTTTCTTCTGGTGCGTGCCTGTTGAATAAAAAGGAACGCACATATTACTCTCTTGCAAACAGAACCTATTCTTCAATAGATCTTAGCATAGTCTCCCCGTCTGTACTGCCTGAACTTGAATGGGAAGTTGCCGACAACCCTTATGGCAGCGACCACTTCCCTATACTGCTAAGATCACCTATAGAAAACGAATATCCACCACACGCTCCTAGGTGGAAGATTGAGACAGCTGATTGGGAGAAATTTCGAACTCTCACTATCATCTCATGGGCTGACATGTCTTCTTTAGAAATTGATGCTGCGGTGGAGTATCTTACAACATTCATAATAGACGCCGCATCAAAATGCATATCCGAAGTGAGTGGCTTAGCATGCAAACGGCGCGTCCCGTGGTGGAACGACGAATGTAGGAGCGCCCGTAAGAAACAAAACAAAGCGTGGGGGTTGCTACGCGCCTCTCCCACTGCAGAGAATCTTACTAACTTTAAAAAAGCAAAATCCGAAGGCAGGAGAACGCGCCGACAGGCCAGAAGAGAGAGTTGGCTGATGTTTTTATCGAGTATTAACTCGTTTAGAGACGAGGCCAAAGCCTGGAACAGGGTTAATAGGATTAGAGGGCGCCAAACATATTCACTTCCTCTGGTAAACACACAAGGTGATACCCTGCAAGATCAGGCAGACTCACTTGGGGAGCACTTTGAGAGCGTGTCGAGCTCAACCCATTATTCTGAGTCCTTTCTCAAATATAAACAAATAGAAGAATGTAAGCCAATAATTAGAAACTCCAGGCAGAATGAACCCTATAACCGGCCTTTCAGTATTGCCGAGTTGAGAGCTGCCTTGAACACATGCAAAAGCACTGCACCGGGACCTGACAGAGTCATGTATGATATGATCAGAAACTTACATGCTGACACACAAGTTACACTACTCACACTTTAAACACTATTTTAGCTGCGGGATACCTCCCATCTACATGGAAAGAGGCGATTGTCGTTCCTGTCCTGAAGCAGGGAAAAGACCCCTCCTTGACAGCAAGTTATCGTCCAATAGCTCTTACGAATTGTTTGTGTAAGCTCTTCGAAAAATGATTAATCACAGACTCATACACTTCCTTGAATTCAACAATATACTCGATCCCTATCAGTATGGCTTCAGACAAGGGCGGTCAACAACAGATCATCTTGTGCGCATTGAAGGATATATTCGCGATGCCTTTGTACACAAACAGTATTTCCTCTCCATATTCCTCGATATGGAGAAGGCATATGATACAACATGGCACTACGGGATCTTGCGAGATCTGTCGGGAATGGGCATCTGTGGAAATATGTTCAAAATAATTGAAAGCTATTTGTCCAATCGTACCTCCCGTGTAAAAGTCGGCAATGCACTGTCACGTCCCTTTACCCAGGAAACTGGTGTACCCCAGGGAGGCGTGCTCAGCTGCACTCTCTTTATTGTTAAGATGAACAAACTACGTGCTTCACTACCACCTGCCATTTTTTATTCCGTATACGTAGACGATATACAAATAGGCTTCAAATCCTGCAACCTCACAGTATGCGAAAGACAGGTACAGCAGGGCTTAAACAAAGTGTCCAAATGGGCAGACCAAAACGGATTTAAGGTCAGCCCCCACAAAAGTTATTGTGTTCTCTGCACAAGAAAGAGAGGCCTGGTCCCGGATCCTTGTGTAGAACTGGGCGGACAACAAATTCCTGTCAACAAAGAACACAAATTCCTAGGTATTATTCTTGACTCCAGGCTCACTTTCATTCCTCACATAAAACATCTTAAAGAAAAATGTCTTAGAACAATGAACTTACTTAAAATGCTATCCCACACAACGTGGGGTAGCGACAGACAGTGTTTATTGAATATTTACAGGAGCCTAGTTCGATCACGGTTAGATTATGGTGCCGCAGTATACCACTCTGCCGCACCGAGCGCGCTTAAGATGTTCGATCCCGTACACCATCTGGGTATCCGTCTGGCCACTGGCGCATTTAGGACAAGCCCTCTTGAAAGTTTATATGTAGAGTCGGATGAGTGGCCACTCCATCTTCAGCGAACCAACATCAGCTTAACGTATTTTCTCAAGGTTCGCTCTAATAAGGAACATCCGTGTTTCACAACCATTAAGGACTTCACGTGTGAAACACTTTTTAATAACAGACCCTCTATGAGACTTCCTTTCTCACTGCGTGCAAGAGAACTTAGCAAGGAAATGGATGTCCCAATTCTCGAACAACGCCTAATGCCTCCAGCTAAGCTAGTACCGCCCTGGGGGTGGCAGCTGATAGAGTGTGACACATCCTTTGTAGAGGTCACTAAACATGCGCCAGAGACACATATCAAAATGCATTTCTTGGAGCTCGTGCTCCAAGAAATGCACTCTGTGCACAAGTACTCGTGCACAGAGTTTTACACAGACGCTTCTAAGTCGCATGCCGGGGTGTACTACGCAGCCATTGGTCCATCCTTCTCGGAAACCGGTGTACTGCACCCTGAAACAAGTATAGTTACAGCTGGGGCCCATGCACTATTGTCGGCTGTGAAACATATCAGAAAATCAAATATTCAAAAAACAATTTTATTTACAGACTCCCTAAGCGTCGTGAAAGCCTTGAAGTCACACTGTAAACACAGAAACCCCGTAATTACTGAGCTCTATGCCATTCTCTGTAGAGCGTATATGTCTAACCAGCATGTCATTGTATGCTGGGTGCCTGGACATAGGGGCATCGAGGGTAACGTTCTAGCAGACCAGATGGCCACATCAATTTCATTTCATACAGTTAATCCTACCGCTTCGGTCCCTGTCACAGACCTGAAGCCTTTTTTAAGACGGAAACTGCGAAACCACTGGCAACGTAAGTGGTACGCAGAAGTAAACAACAAACTGCACGTGATAAAGCCACAATTAGGTTCTTGGCCCTCCGTAACAAAAGCACGGCGAACAGATGTCCTATTCTGTCGCCTCAGAATAGGACACACATTTGCCACACAACTTTTTACTCACTGAAAATGATCCTCCAACCTGCGGTAGATGCGGGGAGAGGCTGACCGTCCTCCACTTCCTCCTGGAGTGTCGGGCAGCCGAATCTGAGAGAAAGAAACATTTTCCCCTAGCATACCGGCAGCAGATACCCCTTCATCCAGTAATGTTACTCGGCCCAGAACCGCTATTTGACACCAACGCAGTCCTAAGTTATCTGAAAGATGTTCTGTTACATGTAATTAGCCCCATACGTTCATAGCGTCTCCTCTCTCCAGAGGATGCCGCTGTGAAAGCTATTTCGTATAACACATGTCTCTAGGCCCTTGTGTTTCAAGGGCTCTGGCGAGGCAGCAGTGCCCCAAGTAATTTTACCATCTTATATATTTTATATTTTGCATCATTCTTCTACGATTGATTTTAATGTTCATAGTATTCGTCATTAGTCATCGCCATAATTTTATAGCACGTAGATTTTACGCACTTTACAGCGAATATTTTTAGGCCACTTTACAGCCAAGTCACATCTTCTATAGTACATCGTCAACATTACCACGTGTCATGGCGCTCTTTGGCCAAACCTGGCCCTTGCGCCACAAAACACAACACATCATCATCATCATCATCATGTACGATACAACGGTACAGGCAAGAATACATCAACAAGATCTTTGTACAACTTCTTACTAGTAACAGCGGCCAGATATTCACTAGAAAGTCTTGCTTTTAGTATTCGTAAAGACACGACCACTTCACGCAAAAAAGCACTTAAAGGCATTGGCCCCGTATACATGGACAACACTACATAATCAGGCAAAGAATCGCGCAGTCTAGCTTGAATCATTGTTCTCAGAAAAGCATCCTTTTGGTCACGCAAAAAAAAGAAACCTGCTTACAATCTGTTTGAGGAACAAATGTGACAACCCCAGCCCCCCCTTCAACACTCTATGGAACAGATTAATACGACTTGTACGTTCCCATGTTGAGGCCCAAATAAACATCGCAAATACTCTATGCAGCTTTTGCACAGACATCCTCGTCAGACATAACGCTTGCATCACATAAAAGATTTTAGCGACTAAAAACAAATTACACACGGTGGCTCTTGCAAACATTGAAAAATTATGCCCTCCCCATTTGCCGGTCTGGGTTTTCATCCGCACTACTTCATTGTCCCAATATTCTTTGCTATCTCGATAATGTTCGAGGGGGACACCTAGGTAGGTGCCTGGAGTTACCGCCCATTGCATGTTACAAAACGTCTCAGGCTTGTATTGCCAATTCCCATGCCAAAAGCCAAGACACTTGTTCCAGTTAATAGCACTTCCACTTGCAGTACAAAATTTTACAGCCTCTTGTACAACTGCTTTAACACTGTCATGGTCCGTACAAAACACTGCTACATCATCAGCATATGCTAAAGCTCGAACTTCAGTTTTATGAAAAGTGTAACCCCGGATGTTTGGGCTCTTCAGCAGCCGCAAACAAAAGGGCTCGAGGTAGAGAGCGAAAAGCAGGGGGGATAAAGGGCAGCCCTGTCTCACAGACGACTGCACACGAATACCATCACTTAACTGACTATTAATTATCAGCTTCGCTATACAACCATTGTACGCCATTTTAACACCTTCTGTAATAACAGTTCCAACATTGATATGGTCTAGGATCGAGAACAGAACTTCGTGTACGACTTTATCGAACGCCTTGTGCAGATCTAATTGCAACATGGCCACGCGCCCATGCATTCCGTCACAGCAGCCACGAGTTCGATGCTTCAAAGCGGTACAAAAGCGCCTCTAGTGAATGCGGTGAATACTCTTCCCGGTATGCTTCTTGGGAGCTGCACAACGCAGAGGAGATGTGACTGCGTTCATGCTTTGCTGAAGCTGAAGCGCGTTTGATTATGGTGTCCGTCTATAGGGCGCAAATAAAAACAATATTCAAGCTGCAGTTCCGCCAAAGTGTCACATAACAGGATATCAAGATTATATTGCTCTATAAAGATGTTGCTGTTTCTTTGTATTTATACATTTTCTATCTGCTCATTTGGCCGGCCGCCATTGTGGCCTGATACCGTGAGCGCCCGTTCATCTCTCTACGAGACCTTACTGGAGCGGCTGTCGCCCGTCGTCATGTGAAGGTAGCGGCGTCTTTCTCGCGTGTTATCGAGCGGGCAAAAGGGGTGCGTGTTTGGCGTTCTCTATAAGGAACCCGACGTTTTCTGCGGTTTTTTTCTTTATTGTTTGTTTCACGGATTCTCTCCGTGTAGGGGGCAGAGGTAAAGGCAAAATGCCTGACAGAGCCTCTGCGCCCCTACAGTTCAAGGCAGCATGACATATCATTCACATACGTATTTGTCGAACATATCTTTAACACACAGCACACAGCAACGAAAAATTCAATTATTCAGAACACATGTCTCCAAAGCATTACTTTTGCCTCAACGGGATCGATTTCGAAAAAGTAGAAGATACATATGCAATAAGTATTACATAACAATAAAATTGGCTTACACCAGAAGTCAACAAAGAAAAAAAACATAGAATCAATTGCTCGAAAATAAATAGCACATACAGTAAGTAGATCAGTACATAGAAACATTTCAGAAAAAGCGAAGGTTTAGACTGATACACAATGTAAATGCCGAAACAATGCCAAACATGATTTACAAGCGCTGAGAAAAATCTGTAACATAACTGAGGTTACATGTGTTATCAGGGATGAGCACAAGTTACTCAAAATGAAAATGCAATGTCACTGCCCACTAATAGATTTTTACAGTCATTTTTGAAGCTGTGGAAGGATTGTGTGTATTGTACGTTAAAGTAATCACTGTTTAATATATTAATCGTTTGATAATTCAATGTTTGCTTTCCGTAATTAGTTCTTGTGGCGGGCTTTACATAGTGTGGTTTACGTATTGGGTATGAGGTGCAACTGTCGACAGGTATTGTGTGCGGCCTATATTTATATATCCACTGGAGTAGTTTGAAATAATAAACTTGATCTGCTTTAAGCATGCTATATTTAATTAAGAGCGGTTTTGTTCGGAGTCCTCGTTTGTCACCCACATAGTTTTCACACATTATCAATATTTTCTTTTGTACAATGATTAGTTTGTTGTAGTTTGCAGCTGTCGTAGTTCCCCAGACTAAAATGCCATAACTGAGTTTTGAATAGTAATATAATGTTTGTTTCAACCAGGTGGGTAGTATATTTTGTATTTTATACATGCAGTCAGTAACTCGAGATAGCTCACTTTTTAATTTGTCAACATGAGTATTCCAAGTAAGGCCCTCTCTGAACCATACGCCCAAGAACTTTTGCTCTGTAACTTGTTCCAGTAACGTGTCCTCAAAGTGCAGATGAACACAATAGGGGTCTCTTTTATTTGCTGGCTTAAAAATTATATATTTGGTTTTGCTTGTGTTTAAACTCAGCCGGTTGCTTTTAAGCCACCTGGAGAGGTGTAAGAGGTAACTGTTAGCTGATGATTCTATGACC
This sequence comes from Dermacentor variabilis, assembly GCF_050947875.1. Lineage (NCBI taxonomy): Eukaryota > Metazoa > Arthropoda > Arachnida > Ixodida > Ixodidae > Dermacentor > Dermacentor variabilis. The sequence goes on along the minus strand of NC_134571.1, from coordinate 231,905,959 downwards.
TCTTTTGTAGTGCCAGTAAAGAAGATATTAGTGTCGTAAGCATACATTATTATTTCAGGGGAGTTTGGTATGGACGTTATATCATTTATGTATACAAGAAATAAGAGGGGTCCTAAGATTGATCCTTAAGGAACGCCATATTCGACTTTCAATTTTTGTGATACCAGATTCTCGACGCATACATACTGATACCGATTTGAGAGATATGATGTAATTAAATTCTGTGCTACTCCTCGAACACCATACGCAGCAAGCTTCTTTAGAAGGATATCGTGCTGCACAGTGTCAAATGCTTTTCTTAAATCCAAGAAAATCCCCAGAGTGAGCAGTTTCCTCTCAATATTTTCAATTATTTTGTCCTTTATGTTTGTTAAAGCTAGTTCTGCAGACTTATCCTTTTGAAAGCCATACTGCGACTTCGTAATTATTTTGTGTTTATGAAAAAAAGACGTAAGCCTATCATTAATAACACGCTCAGATATCTTGGAAAACACCGGCAAAACAGATATCGGCCTGTAGTTGGTAAGCTTTTTCTCATCGCCACCCTTGTAGACAGGGGTGACCTTAGCTATTTTTAATTCATCTGAGAACTCGCCACGTCTAAGCATCTCATTTATTATATGGGTTAATACAGGACTCATAAGATGAGCGACATACTTGACAGGTAAGGCCTTTCTTTCGTCTTCCCCGCCTACAGCTTTGTTTTCTAGGGTCATGATAATTGCTTCAATTTCAGTAGGAGTCGCTGGTGTAAGCATAATGGAATCAACCTGCCCTGTAGTCATGAAAATATCCGCTTCCAAGTCTTGTCCACTATATACCCCTGTGCTAACAAAGTGTCGATTCATTTCATCAACAAGCTGTTGCCCAACTACACTGGCATTATTGATTACAATTTCATTCACGATATGTGTTTTTCGCCCTCGTCCAGTTAAAGCTTTCACTGTATTCCACAGTCTACGTTGATCGTTTTGAATTTTGTAAAATTTTCTTTCGTAACAGTCATCCCTTGCCTTTTTCAAATCGAAGTTTAATTTATTTCTAAATTTTTTAAACTCAATCAATATGTCACAATTACGAGAGCTAATGAAACTGTGGTACAAATTATTTTTTTTACGTATTCGTTTGTATAAGTCCGCAGTTATCCATGGTTTTCTAACTTTTTTATTTCTTTTTTTCTGCTTTCGCAGAGGGAAGGCTGTATTGTAGCGCTGTTTGAATTTATCCAAGAAGATCTTGTACGCAGTTCTGGGGTTATGCTCATCATAAACGGCCTGCCAGCTTTCTTGGTTGATAAGGCAGCTGAACATGTTTAGCGTAGTTTCGTTTACCGTGCGGAGCAAGAGGTTTCCTTCATCATTATGTTGTTCCTTGTAGGATGCATTTGTTAGGCAAAACACGGGCAGGTGATCGCTGATGTCATTCATGATTACACCAGCGGAAAGACCATCGCTATCTATGTTTGTGACGCAGATGTCAAGGGATGTGGCCGTGTCAACGGTCACCCTAGTGGGCAGTGTTATCACATTGTTGCACGCGTACTGGTGAACAGCGTCTTGAAATGTGTTAGCATGTAAGTTACCGGATATTGTGTCAAGATTTATATCTCCAAGGATAACAAACGGCGCATTCGCCGAGCTAAAAGAGCTAAGTGAATTTTCAAAAAATGACATGAATTCAGATACGCAGCCAGAAGGTGGCCTGTACACGGCGCAGACAATGGTGTTAAGCACTTTCACCGATAAGCTCTCGACATTTTCATCCATTCTGCGCATGCTGTCTAATACCTTATGCGGTAAATTATCTTTTAAGTAAATAGCTATCCCACCACCTCTTTTGTTTTTTCTACTTATGCTTTCCCATTTGTAACCTTGAAGGTAAGGGGGTTCGATTTCATCTGACAGCCGAGTTGCCGTGAGTACTATAACGGTAAATTGTAAGCTAAATGACTGCAGAAACATTTCAAGATCTTGAACCTTATTCTTAAGGCTTCTCATATTTAGATGAATTGCTGAAAACTTTCTTTCACCTTTTTTGTATTTTTCACTGAAATGATCACATTCATAATAGTGGCACTCCTGTGGTATGTCTTCCATTTGAGCTGTTTTGCACTGTACAGAGTTGTACAGTTTTTCTATACAATTATCTGCTCTATGTCAGCAACGCTGCTAATTCTGTGGCTTGTGGTTCGCTCGTCCTTATGGGCAAAAATTTTCCCGCCAGTCACCCACACAAACTTCCATCCTGCTACTTTTTTTCTGAGCGATCGCAGCACCCAGAATTATCTTGTTTGAGCGGGTCAGGTGCTCGTTCACATAGATGGGTGTGCCGTATCCACCATAATCAAGATCTTTTGTAGTCATCCTCTGCTTTCTTGCTTTTCGCAGAATTTTGTCCCGTTTTGTGCGTTGTACAAAACGGACAACAATGTTTTTTTCGGAGGAGTTTGATATGGGCACACGATGGCAGATGTCAATGTCCGAATCAGCAAACGGTTCATTCAGAGTACTCCCGATCCTCCTCACAACATCGACAACGTCACCTTCCTGAGGCACTCCTTTTATTTCCAAGTTGTTCATCCTTTGATACTGTTCTAATTGATCTATCCTTTCACTCAATCTGCAGTTTTCAGCTTCCAGTTCTTTGTTTTTCTTAGAAAGACTTTGGGACTTCCTTTCTAAGTTCTTTCATTTCACTTATGATTTCGTTGACACCATCACAGGTATCGTTGCAGTTTTTCACACTTTCTTTCAATGATCTGAGATCTGTCCTTAGTTCTCGCCTCAGGTCCTCAAGCGCCTTGGCAATATCTTTCACGTCCTTACTGATTTACGTTTAAGTATAGCAAGTGCCTTACAGAAGTACCCAACAAAAGCAATGGCAGTGTCAAATACAATGTTTGCTGTGTTCGGCAGCAGTGCAATAAAAAATAATATTGCTCACCTGCAGAAGATACAGAAATTAGTCGTTGCTCTGTGGTGCACCGCTGCCGAACTGAAGATTCAGCTGAGGCGCTGCTCCTAATAGAGGCAGAATCGTCCACCAGGGGCGTCCTTGTGCATGCGCTGTTCCGCTACTCGAAGCTTGTAATGCTTGCAATTATCCCGCTGATAGCACCGGACCAGCGACGAAGCAATGCCTTGCTCGGTAGATGGGCACGTGCCGAAAGAAGATACAGAAATTAGTCGTTGCTCTGTGGTGCACCGCTGCCGATTATGCGTTAGAAAGGCAAGAAAGAAAAAAAACACAGCATCATATTACATTTTGTTGCAGTGTACCAAACATTTTCCTCCCCTACAGAATAGTTATTGGGCCTGCTCGACGCTTTTATTCTGTCGGTCGTCGAGCTTTTACAGTACTCCAGCATGCGCCCGCGTGCGTCCTTCTGTGTGCGTCCTGCTGTAAAAGGGTGTCGTGTTTCACGAGAAGATATAACAAACGCGACTAAAGGAAGCATTGATTCTCAAAGAAATAAAGCAAATTATTGCGTAAAAATGTATATTGAATCATCATAATGCATCTGCGTTTAGTTTTTTTGCAGGTAGGTTTTATACCGCAGTATAAAATGTCTGCAGTAGCAGCGGTAGATTTTCCACCACACTCAACCGTAGTTATAATTTATGCCACAGCATCGTTCGCCACAATATTCTCCGATGTCTGTTTAATGGTTCTGTGGCTTGCTTTTATATTATAATGGCACCTATGCAGTATATAAAATTAATCACTGAAGTGCTGATGGTTGATTTGAGCATGCGCTCGCGCAAGATTTAAATTTTTTAAGCAACATTAACATCATATCTACTTGCAACTATTTTAAGCCTGTGCGACACTAAATGAATGTACGGAATAGCCACTGCAATGATGATGTTATGATGTTAATGTTGCTTTCACTGCTCCCAATAAGTTAGGTGAGATATGCTCTGCCGTACAGAGGGAAAAAAGGAGCAGGTAAAAGGTAAAAAAGAGCAGATATTTGTCCAGTGAAGCACGATAGGAACAACAGTTTTATTGACTGTCGTATGGGTGTGGTTTATAAAATTCCCCTTAGCTGTGGTCAGTTCTGTGTAGGGCAAACGGGACGGTGTATCAATCAGAGGCTAATGGAGCATAAAAGGTCGTTAACCAGTGAATAGCCTTCTAATATTTCCCTACATTGCCAAGATTGTAACTGCACGCCAGAGTTAGATGAAGGGGCGATATTGTACAGGCATAAGAATGAAGATACGCGTCTTATGGAAGAGGCGTGGCATACTTATAATGGGGGAAGTGCGTGCGTGAGTCAGCCTACAAGTACTTTACATAAGGTAGAGATTAAGCGCCTTTCCAGTTATCTCTCACGTAGACCGGCGCATGTACCCGAGTGACACGTGGCATTCCTGAGCTTGCCCAGATGAGTTTTTTGTCTTCTTTCTTTTTTCGCCTCAGTGCTCCCTTCAGTTGATAGTCGGCGTTCGTGTTGTCCACTTCTCTACTCTTGTGTCCTGTCTGCACGCCTTACCTCTTTTTTGCATAATACATAACACAAATGCGTAACATAATTCAGAAAGACTGATGAACCCGCTGGATTAATAGAACGAACAATTCATTGCACCCTTCATGATGGTGGTTATGCGAAGCGCGATGTGTGGCATTACAAATAAACAATGTAATAAACCCAAGCCAAACGTGCGCGCAACCTCATGAAGAAACACAGACATAACGAATAATGTAGAAAGACTTGAATAAACCGTCGGAATTAACCGAGTGATAAACACCGGGGCCGCACATTTCAGCTTCGCTGGTTTACCATGTGTACAGGGTGCATGGGCAGTAATTTTTTCTCTTATTGTTTGTTAAGTATTGTATAATGTTGTGCCAGTAAAACACGTTGAGATAGTTGGTGCATTGTATTGGTGCTGCTTTTTTGCTGTTTTTTTTCTTAATGTTGTGCCCTTCTTCCTTTTGTAACTACTTTTTATTCCCCCTCACCTAATACACCAACCTTGCAGCCTGAAAGGTATATAAATGAATAAGTACATAAACACATGTCATTCATTCATCTACATACAACTCGCACCATTCCTTTGCGCAACAAACGTCACTGTGTTGATGTCTCGCAGTGTGCATCTATATTAACTGCCGTTTGCATTTCGGTATAGTTTGTGAACAGTGCACTGCATAAAGATTACATGATATTAAAGTTGTGACCTATGCGGTGCATAAGCAAACCTTGCAAAAGATGCCATATTGGATTGTTGAAAATAAGATAAATTGTATATATCGCAGTTACTTTAACAGCATTCACTTGAGCATTGAGAAAAACTTTACTTGGCATAGACTTCAACAAGTACACTGAATCTGCAGTTTTCTTTTGCTTAATAATGTCGTCGTTACTGCATGGCCACATTGTAGATTTGAAAACAAAGTTCGATAAATTCGTTTGTTGCAATATAATAATATGCGTAGATCACTGCGATTGCAACACCAGAACTTGATGCAAACATGCACACTATAGGATGCAGATAAATGCTCAGGACAAGCTCCAGAATGTTTGCATTCTGATACTTATGAAAGTGAACGGTTTCATGCCACGGCTGTCAGTGAGAGGGAGAAAGAAAGCCTAACTGTGTTCGTGGAACAAAAACACATTGATAAGCTTAGATATATAGTCATTACTTAACACTTTCGAAATGAATAATTATAGCTTGCTATCGCCATTGAAGCAGCCTTTCGGCACCAAGAAAAGGAATCAGTTTTACCAGCTCTGAACATTGAATAGCAGGAAATGCAAGCAGGCATAAAATTCTGCCAATATAATCTGTTTGGGAATACCAAATCGGAACAAACATTGAGACTTTCATCTGTACTTTCTCTGGCTGAGCAATCTAGTTTGAAATAACTCCCACAAGCATGTCGTAACAATGTTGATCTAATACAGGTTAAATGCACGACTAGCTGAAGAAATCTGGATGATTGCTATAAACTACAGTGTAAAAACTATAATATCTAATAACAATTTTGTTATAGTAATATTTATTTTCACAAAACAGGCTAACCGTGAGCGGCGTGCCAGGCTGAGCAGAAAGCTGAAAGACCCTACGGCAAGTGCGCCTGCCGTGGGTCTATGACCCTGTATAATGGATAGCGCATATTGATATGGTCTTCTTGTTAGAAGTTCAGAGTATACTACCAGCACGAGACACAGGACAACAAAGTGGACGAGAAGCGTGTCTTTTAGAATGCTATTTACAACGTACAGGTTTCTACAAAAGAGACGGTAACTGCTCAAAACATTTGATGCGTCGGCTTTTGTGCCGTTATAAGTATGTAAAGAGGACTCCAGTATATATATTCATAGCACGCGCACGGCGATGAAAGAACCAGGCTAGCGCTAAGTGTGAATTTCACAACACAATTTTCATTTCACTTTCAGTAATCACACAGATCATTTGCGGCGTCGTTCAGGGGCACACGTGGCCTTCGGGTTGGTGCTTGTTGCGGCGTTTGGCGCAAGAATATGGCTAGAAGCAGGCACCGCATATGCGCAATCACGAGCAATATACACATATTGCTCCAGAAGCTGAAGCCGAGCACGGGTAACGCGAGGATTTTGTTGGGCTGACACGGCGACTTCGTGGCAGCCGAGTTCTTAATATTTCACATGCGGTGAGGGTAGCTATATGAACTTATCGATAGGTCATCTTGTAGATTGCTGTAGCGCAGGCAGAACGAAACGGTCATAGAAGGCAGATGAGACAACACGCAGCGCTGAACCACCTGCGAGCAGCTGCTTACGTGCGCCATGTCGCACTGAACTTCAGAAACCGTGGTTTCCCACTCCAAAATAAATCTTAACTAACACGTTTTTAAATTACTAAACGTGCATATTATTTGCTCCTAATCAATAAAAGTCAATCATATTATAATCTAAACGTTTTATTCATTACAATAAAAGAATTATGCAGCGTGTGCCACGGAATCTGGCAGTTAGCAACCCTGGGCGTCGCACCAGTCGCATTGTTAAAATCGCAATCATGCGAAATGGGCCCTCTAAAAATAGCATTGCGACGCGTGCGACTGCACCAATTTTCGTCCTTCCAGTTGCAGAAGGTGAAACAGGCTTAAAACGATTCGTTCGGCGTTTCCTTCCTGGCTAAGTAGCGGCCTGGCTGGCCGCTTCCGCGCGCGGGGAATTAGTGCGAGCTTTATTCATTCTCGCCTGTATATACTCATCATCACCGTTTTGGGGCCTGGTGGTTGGGCTCTCACTCGAGAGAATAAAGAGGAGGTTAACTGCCTGAACCTCGTCTCACAATATATATATATATTAGGCCTATTTGTCCTGCGTAGTTCCAGCTGCAGGACAGCGGGGTGTTGTAAACAACCCCACAATTGATAAACGTCTGCATGTATATCTTGCTACACTTCGCGTCAAGGCCTGGTCTGATTCACCTTTTTGCACCCAGATTGCTTGACGTGAAAAACAAATGTTCTAGCTCTCCGAACAGTCTATTTGAGACTATGGCTGACCTTGTGAATGTGATCTAATAGATCTAATAATGTGATCTAATAGTCAATCTTAGACCTCGGTATAGAAGTTCTCCCCTTGGTGATGCCTCGGCTTGCTGAAGACGCTATTTGGTGCTCCTGGGACAAACAGCTTCACAGCCAAAGTGTGCGCTGATGCGTAAGGCAGAATACCCTCCTTAAAACATGGCACATATATCCTGCGCACATGACATTCACCAACGAAAACGATGAGGTCCAGAAATGGAAGGTCACGCTCTTGTGGTAGATTGTCCCCTTGTGTGAATACATCTAGCTCTGTAGAGAAGACCGAAAACAAATCACTCTACCTATTAGTAGTTTTATTTCACGTCATACGGGGCAGAAAGTTTCCAATGAAGCAGTATACCTTCACTACACTTGTTCTCACAATAGCTAGTATTTTACGATTAGTTGACAGCGCTCTTGGTGGTGAGAAGTTGCCAAGTAAGGCTATTAAAGCAGTTGAGCAAATTTTTACACCTACTCCGTGTTAAATTTTAATCCTACACCGTGCCACGCATGTTCAAGTAAGCAAAACTACTACTGAAAGGCAAGCTCCGCTATCGGGGCCTGAAGGTTTTCTGTCGTGAGCATCGCGCTGGAGCTTTGCCCCGCACTGAAATGTATTTTTGCTTTTTCTATTAGCGCACTTAAACGCTGAAGTATATTGCTGCTACAGGAACACCAGAGAGCACTTTTCAATTCTTCGTACCACCCCGAAGTGGAGGGAAGCTTCCATAACCAAGTACGATGTTTTGCTTTAACAGCAAGTTCGCACTGCCTTCTGGCATGCGTCGCCAAGAAGCATTTAACGGAGTCGAACGGAGGTGACGGCTCACGTCAGTGAACTTCAAGGAAGCTAAGGCCTTCGACTGTTATACAATCTGTACACAAACGCAGCCGTCAATTAAAGCAAATTGCTCAGAGAGGTGGAACTACCTTTTTATTTTCAGTGCCAAGCAATCTGGGCACGTGCAAAAATGTCAACTGGACCTGGCCAAAACCTGAAGTTTGCATCAAGAAGTATGTGTTGGTGTTCATACGAAGTACGGTAGAGGCTGTTTATAACATTCCACTATGCCGCAGCAGCAATTGGGTAGCACAAACAGGCCGATGACTCAAGGATTATCTTACGAAACATGCACAGACTCTTGAAGCAACATGGAGGAGCAAAGTAGCTATTGATGCTGCTTTGTGCAGTTGTACACCGAATTTTCAACAATGAAGTATCTCGATGACACATCTTGAACATAGACAACTTGCAGAATCGCTCCCACTATGCTAGCTTGTCATCGCTTAGCCTGCTTGGCAAACTTAAGCATTAAGATCAACTGCAGGAGAATCTTGAATTGGACTGCTTGGTGCATGTTTAGAAGGGAATCGAGCAAGGCCACAGACATGACGAATAGAATACGTTGCTGTGTCTGTCGCCGTTACTTTGTATTGGCAGTAGCACTGTTAATTCCCTTTTAAAAGCATACATTTTGGTCACCTGACCATGCGACACAGCTGCGTGCTCAGGTTATAATTTTACACTGTTATGTTCCCTTCCAATGTCGCACTTAAGTAATTACGTCGGTGCATATTCACTTATTATAGCTAGCTCAATACTAGCTTAGTTACCATGGAGTTACCAATGCAAAACTTAGTTACCATGGAGCCCTTGCATGACAGTGCTAGTCATCAGTATGCAGTGTTTTTGCATACTCATTGAGGCAACGCTCCACAAACTATTATTTTATTGCTGCATGTTTTATCTGTGGCCTGAAATCCTCAATTATGGCACTATTAGTGTTTTTCAAAGACCACTCATATCTGCACCGAAGTCAGGTATGAAACAACATAATTTTGAAGTCAACGTGCTCACGCAGAATAAATTTGTTGCCATAGGAACACAAATCATCAATTATCGCTTGGGTTCACTTGCATAAATTACTCTACTTGCATACGCCTCGTCATTACACCAACATTTGCAGTCACTGTTTTGTAAGACTGCATATGCACGACCGATGTACGATAGAATGGCACAGCTTACCACAACAAGGAGCACCACTCGACAGACGGCTGTGGCACATTGGTATTGCAAGCAGGCCTCCATGCCGCAGAAACTGAGCGCAAACCGGCATACAGACGTCCTTCATTGATGCAATAGCTGCAATTCAAATACTGATATCAGTCATTTTCAGATCAGTCGTCCATAGCAAAGCAAAACATTTTCATATACAATTACACTCAGTAAGCTTGTCACCAAGTAATGGTTGCTGTAGAATCGTTTGGTATCGTTAATGGTATCGTTCAACTCACTTAAAAAAAGACTTCACGAAGCACCTTCTGTTCAGCAAAATAGCATATATTATGTTCTACATAACTCATAATATACATTTTAGAATAATTATTGTAGTAATGTGTATAAGCTGGAAATTAGTCCACGCAACTAGACAATCAATATTACTACTGCCCTTCAGCATGAGTGTTGACGCATTTTTTATTTGTTCATATACTTGTTCGCAACATTTGCAACTTAGGAATGTCTATTACACACGTTTGACCACCGCTATATTGTTTCAAGGTTGAGTTAAAATTACTTATCACATGCATTTGCTTTACAATTACGGCCGCATATGGGCAGTATCTACGTTGCATGCAATCCACTTCCTGAATACGTGAAATGCTGCCGTATTGCGTGAGAACGTTGATCGTCAGCCTGCTAACTGTCAGAAGTGAAACAGAACAAAAATAATTGCAGGACGCTTAAGCTTCGCCTTCAAAAGTGGAACGCGATAGCGTTATCGCACCCCGTTCGCACCGCCCAATCATTCACTCGGCATGCTCTTGACGAGACGAAGGGGAGAAGCGGGCGAGTGGCGCGTGACCTGTGGGGGTAGCGCGGTACATTGCGAGGAGGGGGTCTTCTGTGTTTGCCGCAAGATGGCTCTGTGTGTATGTCAAGCACAGAAAAAATGTAGCGGAAACATACTTCGCTACTCGTTTAACTGCGACTTCTGTAACTTACATGCTCATAATTACTGATATACACCGCAGTGTAACTTTCTACGGTACGTTTCTAAGGCAACACCGCATTCACTAGAGGCGCTTTTGTCGCACTTTGAACCATCGAACTCATGGCTGTGCGGTAGCGCCTCCGTCTCACACTCCGGAGACCCAGGTTCTATTCCCCCAACCCATGTTGCAAGTTGTTTTTATTTAAGAATTGACGTCCGGGCTTTTTTTGCTCACGGCCAACGGCGCCAACGCTGACGACACCGGCTTTTCTGCGACACGAGCTCCTTAGCACTGTCGTGTTAATACGAGAAACATCTTTGGCAGATTGCCAGCTAGCAAAATAATGAATTTCTTCAGCAGCGACCCTTAATGGGTATCACGCGGACACTTCCAGTTGCGATCGAGCATGGTTTGCTTGGGCTCGATCGCAGTGTAATGGCCACCGTGCGACACCAGCGTTACCGAACACTGCATATCATCATCATCATCATCATCATCAGCCTGGTTACGCCCACTGCAGGGCGAAAACCTCTCCCATACTTCTCCAACTACCACGGTCATCTACTAAATGTGGCCATGTTGTGCCTGCAAACTTCTTAATCTCATCCGCCCACCTAAGTTTCTGCCGCCCCCTGCTACGCTTCCCTTCCCTTGGAATCCAGTCCGTAATCCTTAATGACCATCGGTTATCTTCCCTCCTCATTCAATGTCCTGCCCATGCCCCATTTCTTTTTCTTGATTTCGACTATGATGTCATTAACTCGCGTTTGTTCCCTCACCCAATCTGCTCTTTTCTTATCCCTTAAGGTTACACCCATAATTGTTCTTTCCATAGCCCGTCGTGTCGTCCTCAATTTAAGTAGAACCCTTTTCGCAAGCCTCCAGGTTTCTGCCCCGTACGTGAGTACTGGTAAGACACAGCTGTTATACAGTTTTCTCTTGTGGGATAATGGCAACGTGCTGTTCATGATCTGAGAATGCCTGCCAAACGCACCCCAGCCCATCCTTATTCTTCTGACTATTTCAGTCTCATGATCCGGATTCGCGGGCACTACCTGCCCTAAATAGATGTATTCCCTTACCACTTCCAGCCTCGCTAAATATCGCCAACTGCTGTTCTCTTCCGAGACTGTTAAACATTACTTAAGTTTCCTGCAGATTAATTTTTACACCCACCCTTCTGGTTTGCCTCTCCAGGTCAGTGAGCATGCATTGCAATTGGTCCCCTGAGTTACTAAGCAAGGCAATATCATCAGCGAAACGCAAGTTACTCTGGTATGCTCCATTAACTCCTATCCCCAATTCTTGCCACTCCTGGTCTCTGAATACCTCCTGTAAACACGCTCTGAATAGCATTGGAGAGACTGAATCTCCCTGCCTGACGGACGACTATGGTGGCTGTGGAGCCGCTATAGATATCTTTCAGTATATTTACATATGGCTGTCTACGGCCTGATTCCGTAATGCCTCTATGACTGCTAAGGTTTCGCCTTAATCAAACGCTTTTTCGTAATCAATGAAAGCTATATATAAGGCTTGGTTATATTCCGCACATTTCTCTATCACGTGATTGATAGCGTGAATATGGTCTATTGTTGAGTAGCCTTTAAGGAATCCTGCCTGGTCCTTTGGTTGACAGAAGTCTAAGGTGTTCCTGATTCTATTTGCGATTTCCTTAGTAAATACAATGTAGGCAACGGACAGTAACCTGATCGGTCTAAAATTTTTCAAGTTTTTGTCGTCCCCTTTCTTATGGATTAGGATTATGTCAGCGTTCTTCCAAGATTCCGGGACGCTCGAAGTCATGAGGCATTGTGTATACAGGGTGGCCAGTCTTTCTAGAACAATGTGCCCACCATCCTTCAACAGATCTGCTGTTACCTTATCCTCCCTGCTGCTTTCCCCCTTTGCATAGCTCCCAAGGCGTTCTTTACTTCTTCCGGCGTTACTTGTGGGATTTCAAATTCCTCTAGACTATTCTCCCTCACATTATCTTCGTGGGTGCCACTGGTACTGTATAAATCTCTATAGAACTCCTCAGCCACTTGAACTATCTCATCCATATTAATAACGATATTGCCGGCTTTGTCTCTTAACGCATACATCTGATTCTTGCCTGTTCCTTGTTTGTACTTCACTGCTTTTAGGCTTCCTCCGTTCCTGATAGCATGTTCAATTCTATCCATATTATAGTTCCTTATGTCAGCTATCTTACGCTTGTTTATTAACTTGGAAGTTCTGCTAGTTCTATTCCAGCTGTAGGGTTAGAGGCTTTCATACATTGGCGTTTCTTGATGAAATCTGTGGTCTCCTGCGATAGCTTACTGGTATCCTGTCTAACGGTGTTACCACCGACTTCTATTGCACACTCCTTAATGATCTCCATAAGATTGTCGTTCATTGCTTCCACACTAAGGTCCTCTTCCTGAGTTAAAGCCGAATGCCTGTTGTGTAGCTTGATCCGGAATTCCTCTAGTTTCCCTCTTACCGCTAGCTCATTGATTGGCTTCTTATGTACCAGTTTCTTCCGTTCCCTCCTGAAGTCTAGGCTAATTCAAGTTCCTACCATCCTATGGTCACTTCAGTGCACCTTCCCGATCACGTCCACATCTTGTATGATGCCAGGTTTAGCGCAGAGTATGAAGTCTATTTCATTTCGAGTCTCGCCATTCGGGCTCCTCCACGTCCACTTTCGGCTATCCCGCTTGCGGAAGATGGCATTCGTTATCCGCATATTATTCTGTTCACTGCATATATGCACTGTACTGCATTCTGAACACTGTATATGGCACGAGTTTACGGCAACAAGCGCGCTACATCGTCCTTTCGTTGTAATGTAGGGGAATACGCATCCAACATGTTCCAGGAGGTATTCATACACCAGCAAATTTTCAATTCTGGACAGACAATGATTCAATTCCGAGTATGAACGCAGCAATTATGCACGCTGTCAGGGCACTGCGTCCTATGCTTGAGGGAAAATAATAATGCCTAAGAATTTCGCTCTGATACAACGCGTCGCCGAATACAGCTAACACAGCGCTACACAGTGTCGAGAGGGATCGCTAAGCGGAACACTGACTTCACTTTATTTTGGAACGCCAAGAACATAGGACAACACAGTGCAAATTGAAGTGCCGACGTCAGTAAACCAGCTGTCACATGCAGCGACAACGGAGCTGCTAGAGACGTCATCGACGCTGATATTGCCTATGCGTCTCAATGTACTCAATATGCTATCAGCACAAGAAATGCTACACCTTTGTCATATACTTGCAATATCGCGGCTTTATCAATCCTTCATGGCCAAGCAGGAACGTCATTACAGGGCGTGCTCATGCAACAAATTCAGCTCGTCACCGGCCATCGCAATGCATTTCGCACACGCGACGTCCGCCAACAACGAAAAGAGTACACTTAAATCACTCACGTATATCGCAATCCATCGTCGATTCCTTCCAATTTTTAAGGTGAAATCTCAAATGCAACAGGTATACCACCTACGCACACCGCCATTTGCAGCCGCTGTCCACTCAGTACTCCTGTGCCGGAGAAATGCAACCCGTCGTGCGGGAACGACGAAGGGTGGCAAGCAGCGTCACCACTAAAACCTCTTTGTTGTGTGTTTTCACGATTCGCCTACGAATAATGTGGAAACAGCTTATGCAACTGCCGGTGAGAGTGGACAGTGTGTTTTCTTCATATTCTCTGCGTGTTCCTTTTTCGCTTTTACCATGTTCAGTTGCCCTCCACATTAAATTACGGACGGCTCTCCGTATATCGAAAACTGAGCTCACGTCCATTTTTTTTTTTACTTAGAATGTTGTTGCTTTTCAGGAAACGGAACTGTCTACGTAATTTTTACGTATGTTTTGACCATAAAATTACGAAATATTTTTACAGTGTAACCGCGATAGCAGTAGAACACGTTTTGGCGCTAGTTGGTCTAGTTGCTCCATAGCTTTCGAAAGATCAAGCGACAACAGAGACAGCGCACCAATGAAGAAACAACAATGACATGACAAAGCGCCTTATTCTGTCATTGTGCTTTCTTCATTGCTGTGCTGTCTCTGTTGGCGCTTCATATTTTGAAAGCTCTGAACCGCGATAGGATTTCGCTTGGGCTACTCGGACGGAGGCTGCTGCGGCGGAACATCGCCCTGCTAGACGTCGATGGAGTTTTTCTTTTTGTACTAAAATTATTCAGATAAGAAAACACAGATTACAATCACTACAGTTAATTCGCAGTCCAACTCGTCCTCACTAGCACACTTGCTACGGATGCCACGTCTGGGTCACCGCTCTCGTTCTTGGGGACAACAAGAGCATGAGCAATGTGAAGAGCTTGCAACTAGTTCCTGCGAGACGTCACAACTCAGTCGCTGCTTATCTTGCACGGGCGGCGCGGTAATCACCGCCACCCAGTCTCTCCTGTAGCTGGACCACGCCAGGAAACTTAACGCCCAGCGCCAACTTGGAAGCAACAAAAGTTTAGCTTCAAGGTAGGGTTCTAGGCTCTGCGTAGACACGGCACCTTGATTCTCGACTTTGATCTGTTCGAATGACGGTCGGCCCTCCGTGGACCCGCTCCCTTCAGCCGAGTGGCGCGCCACGTTTACGCTGTTCCGAGACGTGGCGCCGTGGCTTCAGTGAGTCGCTCGCCTGCCAGTGTCGTTTCCTTGCATGCCGAATCAATTTTCTTGAGAACATTGGAGGCTCGATTCTGCTGGAGTCGCGCGCTTAAGAGCAAGAAACGTGAGCGCCCACATTGTTATTTAAATTCAGGTTCTCGCCAAAGCGAAGGCGATCGAAAATCTGCCTACGGGCTAGATGAGGCGACGTTTCTCCTTCTCGCCTACGTTCCTAATGCACAAATCGAATTCACCACCACGAAACTCATTTCGCCGGTCAGAACCCCAAACACAGTACGTCGCGTCCTCGCGGCTGCGCAAACACGCACTTTCGGTGTATATCCTCTCCGCGGCCTTCGCCGATGAATCTTTCTTTTTTTTTTTTTTGCGCGGTTCGTTCTCCACGTGTCCCACGTGACTTGTTCGCCATAGGAGAAGCGCTTTCATTGCCACCTCGGGCGTTGATGCAGCTTTGTGGCCGTCGCTAATTTTCGCACGTTTTTCTCGCAAAAAAGAACACAAGACGCCGTCAATGCGCATCGCGATGCTATGTGTAAAAAGTGCGGCACGTTTTTATAGTTCTTGGTTTCTCTTAAATAGCCGCGCCTCTGTAGTAATGGTGTAAAAAGAAACAAATTATTTTTCGAGATCTAATAAAATGCATTACTAATACTCAACATTGCGCCCAGTGAGGACTTGCTTCACTTGATGTTTGGTCTGAAATTCACTCTTCGTCTCCCATCCTTCGTGAGGCAACCTCAATCGCTGCCTGCACTAGCCACGATGCATCGCCGCCGTTTCTGCCATAGTCCGAGGTGCGCATGGGCAGCTCTCGATTTCTTTCGGCTCGAAACACCGCCAAGCGGCAAGGCACTCCAGATTGATTTCGGCCAAGCCGAGAAAGACAGCGGTCGACTATCTGGTGTGTAATCCAGAATAGAGACATAGTAAATAGGAAGCTCGAGTTGGAGGAGGCCGGAAGCTCAGTCAATCAGTGCTAAGTGGTGTGATAAAAAGTCAAGGCCGAAGATCAAGTCGTGGCAACACCGTTCATGAATAGCAAATAAAACAGAAGTATTGAAACCAGCAACAGTTATTCGGTAAGCGCACATGCCAAACGTAATGGGCGATGCTCCATGAGCGACCCGGATAGCATGAGGTGCGGCATGTGTAAGGGCTTTCTTCAAGCAGCAACAAAGATCGTTGCTCATCACCAACTTATGGCTCCAGTATTAACAGGCGCTGGGAGAAATACACTGTCAACTTGGACTATATTGCGTCTAATCGGCAGGTTGTCAGGCTTTGGTAGAGATGTCGACAACGCAGCGTCACATCCGAGAGCTGCATCTTTTAGCTTTCCGAAGGTTCGCGCCCAGGTCGGAATGGCTGTGACAAGCGATAGGACTGGGGTGAGCTGGACGATGGGCGATGACTCTATGGTAAACGGGACTGGTGACTGTTCGGCGACGGTGTTCGACGGCGGCATGCCGTCGTACCGTCAGTGGCGTGCAGGCTCAGATGTGGCGTTTGGATGTGGCGAAAACCGCCCCTCAGGACAAGGGCTGTTCGAGAACGGCGTCGAGGTTGCGATATTGGGCGACGTGACGAGCACGGCGACAACTGAGGCCAATAGGTCGGCCATCCGGTGTTCGCCACTGTGCCATGTTACGAGAACCTGGACGGATCCATTGACTTTTGCTATGCACGAGCAAAGGATGTTCGGTTGGCCATGAACTGGTGCAAACTGACAGCAAGCCGACGTTGGCGAGTTCTTGGCGCACACTAGCCTGAACAAGGGGAACCATAGGAACGCATGTATTCTTGACAGGTGGGTACGGAGCCGCGGGACGCATGGCTTCCAGCTCACGGCGCACGATCTTCGTCAGCTGCTGTGAAGGTTGCTGCTGCCGCGAAGGAGGGTCCTGTCGGTCTTCACATGTTGCAACTGTATTGGGAAGCTGTGAAAATGCCGATAGCTACAACAGCGTCTCACCTGCTCGAAACGCTTGCATACCGCGATAACGTCATTAACCGATGTGCACTTCTTACAAATGAATAAACTGAAGGCGTCATCGACGATACCTTTTAAGACTTGCCCGACTTTTTCACACTCCGGCATTTCAACGTCGGCTTGGCGGCAGAGTGCCAGCACGTCTTGTAAATAGGTGACGTAGTCTTTGGTGGACGCCTGAGCTCGCGATGCCACCTTTCTTGGCGACGACCTTCCGACCCCGTGGTTTTCTGAAGAAATCTCGCAGCTTCTGCTTGCAGATATCGCAGTCACGGAGTTGTTCTTCGTGGTTTGGAAACCACTCTCGCGCAGTTTCCGCCAAGTAAAAAATTATGTTCGTCAGCATCATTGTGGGATCCCATTTGTTGTGGCTGTTCTCCCACTCATACGTCTCCAGCCAGTCGTCGGCGTCGGCGCCATCGGTGCCGCAGAAGACTGTCGTATCACGCAGATGCGTGTGTACGACAGCCGACGCAATGGACGCAGGGTTGCCGAACAAGGCACCGTCTCTTGCGACATCGGTGAAGAACTGAAGCGGCGGCCAGTGCGAAGCTTCGTTCCGAGTCGTTTCCCAGCCCCTCCACGGAATGTTACGAAGAGGAAGCCCGGTACACAAATGTATTTACGACTATATACATATGGAAACGTTTGTAGTAATCGCGCAGGCTGGTACAAAGCTCACAGCTCAAGAAGACAGTCTACCCCTTCCTCTTCGTCCCTCTCTTGCGTGCACGGTGCCCTAAAAATGCAGCGTAACGATATCAATCAGCTCTCTTGACAGCCAAGAACAGGATAAATGTGGACAAAAATTCATTCCCCCATGATTATGAGAAAAACGTTGGCAGTGGCTTAGCTCTGCTATGCCAGGATATACGTAGTGAAAGCTATGGCATCGCATGGTTAGCCTTGGTTAATCTTGATTGCAAGTCCACGTTAGTGTGGTTGTCTAGCTATCTTGCGGCGTTTAGCCAGTCGTTCGGCGCGCTGTTCGTCTGTTTCCTCGGCGATTCGTTTCCTCTTCATCTCGTTCCGATGTCGATTCCAGGACTCGTCCTGCTTATCAGAATTGTCGTCGTCCATACTGCCGCCTCAAGTGTGGTTGCGGCGCACGCGAGCTCTCCTTTTCAATCCTCCGACATGTTATCATGCATGCGACGCAGCTGGCGAAGCGAGCGGAGGCGAGCGCAACGACAAGGAACACGGTGTGACGTCATACCAAATGGCGACGGCGGAAAGGCGCAGCGCAGCGGCGGAACACCTGTGGCTCGGTGCTACTAAAATCCCGCAATAATTCCAAAGTACAGACAGCCTTTGATCCAGCCGACGACGCCAGCGATAGGCTGATCGCTGACAGGTGACCTTGCTCAGCCCCTTTGCCGCCATGAAAGTTCCGGCGTGCCGGGCGATGTTCGCGCGTTTCGCTTGTTGTGCTATGCACATTGTTGCGATAATTTCGTTCCGCGAGGGCCGAAATGCCTTGTTGCTGTGTGGTTGGGTGCCGAAGCCGGACCAACGATGGCAACAAGTTATTTTGCATCCCGCGCGGCAACGAGAACCTAACCAGAAGAAAAGTATGCTTACACAGAATTGGACGGAAGGACTTTTAACTGCCGGTAACTGCACGGTTATGCGACGCAAGAAACATAGAACGATACAAAGGTGCGATAGAAAGTATACACTTGCATGCGTCGAGCTGTGATAGTATGTCACTCGCGCGCATGAATGTTGATGGCCCAAGTTTGTGGCGATTCTTTATTTTAGTTGGTAATGATCCCGCTGAATAGATCAGTATGACCTAGGATACGAAGGACCGAAATGCCTTGTTGCTGTGCGGTTGGGTGCCGAGATCAAACGGAGGACGGCAAGAAGTTATCTTGAATTCCGCGCGGCAAACAAAACCTAACCAGAAGATAAATGTGTTCGCATATAATTGGACGGAAAGACAGAACCAGGGTAACTGCACGACTATGCGAAGAAAGTAACGTAGAGCGATACGACGGTGCGAGAGAAAGTATACACTTGTGTGTGCAGAGCTGCGATAGTATTTCATTCACGCGCATGAATGTTGACGGCCGAAGTTTGAGAAGATTATTGATTTTAGTGCATTACGAGCCCGTTGACTTAGCAAGTGCACTCGCTGGCAAATATCCGCATTGCATTACGTGCCATAAAAAATAACAAACTTCAGCAGCGAATTCTACTTTCACAGTTTCCTGCGTTTGCGCGCGTTGTTATCGTTACAATACGTCCAAATGTCATTTCCAACTCTGCATATCCTAACCGTACTTCGTGCATTGCATATGTGAATAAATATATTCCTAAGTGCCTGCATTACTCTGCTTTTAAAAACAAATACTGCATAGCCACTGCTACTGGCCATCAAATAATAAAGTATAATACAATATATCAAAGTACAATACATACAGCTGCGAGCTCGTTCCTTCCAAGTTTCCCTTACACTCGAATAAGTTTCAGTAATCGGCGATGCATTTTACTGATGAAAAACACACAAGTGCAAATTAACATAAGAAAAACGCCAGAAGCGATACACGGATCGCCAGCAAAGCACAGTGCAGTAATAGCTAGGCCAATCCGCGTGCGTTTCGTATAAGGGCCCTCTAATTCATACGGTGCTTTAGCGGAGCACGGAGGAGAAAAAGCATAAACACAACAAAGCGCGTAATGACTCAAGTTTATTTGGCGACGTCGCACGGTTCCCGAGAGCAGTCAACCGCATTCGCACACGCGCACACACTACGCTCGATGTTGGTGTGCCGCGACATTAGATCGCGCTGGCAACCCGAACGCGATCGAGGAGACTCGCTGACAAGACCCATACCGCCGCTTTAGAATGTCACGACAGTTACACTGGCTCGTAGCACTGAACCACAAAACGCAAAAGTCGTCGTGTAATCGCTAAACGACACACACTCAGCAGCAAGAAGGCTGTTGGCGCACGCGTTTCCACACACACACCTGATGTTGTTTAGTTGCCGTGAGGGTCGCACGTTTCAGCGACGTTATGGCGAAAGTTTTTCGGTCCAAGCGACTGTCAGCCTTTTATACACTAATTATTCGTTCCACGTAACCGCTATATGTATGCAGCACACTTACAAGCAAAGGAATTCACAGAGCAAACTGGATTAAGCGCAAGCAATAACCAAGGCTCGCGCGGTGATTGAGATACAAACGAACCAAAGGTAAACATGAGGAATCGAGGCGATCAAGGCCTCATTCCGCTCTCTTTAGCGTTTTTCTTTCAGCGCTCATTTTAAACTAAAGGACTAGATTTAGCACTTCCGGCCCTTCTTTCGTTTTTCACCACAGTCAGGCACCAGTAGGTTTTATTTCCGCGCGTGTGCAGATATTCTTTCACTTCACGAATGCCGCGGCGCTGCGATTAAGCGTGGGCGCTGTCTGCTACAGGAATTTCCTAGGTGGCGCGCGTGGCACGTGGCGCTAAAACCCCTTGATAATTTGAAAGCAGCGACACTCTTTGAAGTCTGCCGCCGCCGCGCGACCTCCTCGCCTCCTCCTCGCTCCTGGCGCGTTTCCCCTCGGCAACCAGTTTTGCCCCCCTTTTTCTGCACGACGATTGGTCTCCCTGCCGTTGCCCTTGGAAACGCGCGGATCTTGAGTTTTGCTTGTGTTTTTCTGTCTCGTTCGCGCCATTTTCCTCCTTAGCACGGCTGGCTCGGCGCTTCAGCTCGGCGTAGTGAACGTAGTACGCTGTGTTTCCTGCTCTATATGCTAGCGCTATGCCGTGCTGTTGCGCATACAACTGCCGCAAGAAACCTGAAGATAGTCATGCCGTTTTTATGATACCACAAGGAAAGCGTGAAGGCTTGCGCAGGAAGCAGTGGCTGCATGCCATTGGCCGAAAGAACTTTGTTCCCACAAAGAACAGCGTTGTTTGCGAGCTGAGGCGTCTTTCTTATAGCTCGTAGCAAAGCATCCCGTAATGCTGCATTTATTTTTCATTCTTCCGGCCTGCTCACCAGCGTTTTTGTTGCGGTTGTCCTCAGTATGCTTAATATTCTCGGGCGGCTCGATCACCTCGCTAACTGTTGTTATTCAGTCGGAAGTGCAGCATCATAGATTCTGATTCGCGCTCTGAAAAAATTAGTGGCAAGTATACCCGTGGTATTGCAGGTGGTGAGCGTTAGCTAGTCAACATTGAGTTTTTTTTTTAAGTTTTAAGGCGAAAGCCTATAGATCTCTATGTTTCAAGGTTGCGTTGTAAACTGGAAGTATCACGTGTCCCAAGGAAGGCCAGAGGTGATCCAAAGCATGTCCACCCCTGTATAAGGGAATGATTATGCAAGTTAATTAATCAATCATTAGTGATTGACATAAGGTGGATTAGGGACGATTAAGGTTAATTAGAGGGCATTAAAGAAGATTAAGGTGGATTAGAGTGCATTAAGAAGGATTAAGATGCATGAATAAAGATTAAGGTGTGTGGAGGAGGATTAAGGCACATTATGGTGAAGGGTTGATGAAAGGGTCTTAAGACCGATTAGGGTGGATTAGGGTGCATGAACAAGGATTAGGGAGGATTAAGGTGGATAAAGGTAGATTAAGGTCGATTAATGTGGATTAAGGTTGATAAAGGTGGATTAAGGCCGATTGTGATTGATTAGGGTAGATTAAGGTGGATTAGGGACCATGGAGCTGGATTAGGTCTGATAGAGGTCGATTAGGGTGTATTAAGGTAGATTTGGACTATTAAGCAGGATTAAGTTGGATTAATGTGCATGAATACGGATTAAGGTGGATGAAGGAGGATTAAGGCGGATTATGATGGATTAGGGTTGATAAAGGAGGATTAAGACCGTATAGGGTAGGCTAAGGTGCATTAGGGGCGTTGTAGGTTGATTAGGTTGCATTAAGGTGGATTGGGAGTATTAGGCTGGATTAGGGTGGATTAAGGTGAATTAGGGTTCATTGAGTATTAAGACCGGTTAGTCTACCATAATCCTCCTAATGCATATTAATACCCATTCATCGACATTATTCTACCTTCATTCGCTTTAATCCACCATAATCCACGTAAGTCCTCCTTAATGCACCCTAATCCACCTTCATCGACCTTAATCTACTCTAACCCTCCTTAATGCACTTTAATCATCCTCAATCAACCCTAATGCTAACCTCGTTCACTTTGATCCACCCTAATCCACCCGTCCTTAATTCACCTTAATCCACCCGAATCCACATTCATCTACCTTAGTCCACCCTAATCCTTCTTCATTCCATTCACTTTAATTCACCCTAGCCGACCATAATCCTCGCTAATGCACCTTAATCCGTGTTAATCTACCCTTATCCATCTTTATGTACTTTAATCCACCCTAATCCTCGATAATCGTTCTTAATGCACCTCAACGCACCTTCATCCACCCTAATGCACCTTCATCGACCTTAATCCAACCTTGTCCTCCTTTATGCACCTTAATCCACCTTCATTCACCCTAATGCACCTTCATCGACTTAAATCCGCCTTAATCCTCCTTAATACACCCGAATTCATCTTAATCCAATCACTAATCAATCATTACTTTGCAAATCATTAAGCATCTCTTATACGCGGCTCCACATGCTTTGGTTCGCTTCCCGCCTTCGGTCACGTGATACTTTCTATAGCTCACAACGGGACCTTGAAACAGAGGTCTAAGGCTTTCGCTTAATAAGCCACACACAAAGGGATGTGTCACAAGCAATACTAGATCAGACGCACGAAGTAAAGCATCTGATCATGAGGCAGAAAAATTGTCTGGAGTATAGAACTCGCCTCAAAGCTCCCTTTACATCGGTATACCCCGTTCATACGGCTTTAAGAAAAAAAACAACCTCCTCATAAACGTTGCCTCCAGCATTATCGATGCTGTTATTAGCATTTCTCAAAATTTTCAACCCGAATGGGGCGCGCAACTGACCCAAAATAACACGCCTCCATAGAATCCTGCGGCACGTCCGCAGAAGCCCAGGAGGAAAAGCGCGCCGTGCGCAGCAGGCGGGCGAGAAGAATTGCGGAGGAAAGCGCCATGAGGAGGAGAGTGTCGCTACTTTCAAATTATCAAGGGGCTTTAGTGTCGCTACCTTGTTACAGAGGGACCTCATAGAATAAAGAACCAACATTAGAGAAGGGAAACTGTACCTGCCACAGTGGTTCGAAAATAAGAAGCGGCAGCGCACGGAACTTAGCGGGGGGCCCAACAGATGGCGCTACTTAAACAAGAAGCGGAAATGCCTTTTTGTAGTGCAATATCCAATATGGCCGTTTTATACCGGTGGTGTACGCTGGGTACGCGCCGTGCTCGCCTCGCTGGCATTGCGGCATGCCTCAGCTGCCGCGTTTTAATGGCCCGCAGACTAAAGAGCCTCTACTCACGCCCATACAAACAAGCCACAAGTGAGTGAACAGGATGTGCGACTTTATTAGCCGAAGAAAAGCAGTGCGCCTTCTCCTACAAGATCAGAAATGAAATTTGCATGTCGAGATGCGCTGAAACCATTAACGCGAGCTCGTAAACTGCTCACTTTCGTCATCGCACATGACGATCTGGTAACGAGCGACAATTAGTAGCGCAAGCAAATTGGGCATTGCACCACCTGTTTGCATCGACAGTCGCCGTAACATGCATTTTGAAGCGATCGGGTGACGCAAGGCATCTGCTGCCGCAACCAACACAGCGACATGGACTAAACGGCATTTTAGCGTTCCCGCCTTTCCAACCTGCACGTTTCTTTTTGTTCGTTCGGGGGTCGCTATTGTGTAACTCATAGTTCGTGCCCCACATTCTCTTTGTGGGTATCACCATTTTGCAGCCACTTTCGCAGGCCTTTCCACCCATGTGGCTATCAACTTCGGACCATGTAATAATGTGTACTGGTCTCCGCTCACGCCACATCACGGCCGATGAAGGCCCACAAGCATAATTTGCCGGTGGCTGCAGCAGGAAATGTCGAATGGGGAGAGCGCCAATTACGGTGCATGTAAATTGAGAGTCTTTGTCGCTGTGTGGACTGCAGGAGCAGATGGTTACCTCGGGAGACTGTTGCCCATGCAGCTGACCAGGTCCCCACATCGAAGAAACATAACACGGCGACCATTATCAAATGAGACTCTGCATTCAATCACCGCATAAGGTTCAGACAATACACTGTGCTTTGGCTAAGATCCACTTGACAACAGTGGGCATTCACGCACTACAGGTCGCTTACAGCACATTCAGCTATCCGACTTCAGGCACAGTGCTTGCCTACGTCGTACATGGTGGTCTAGTAACGAGTGACAAGCAGCAGCACAAGCAGATTGGACAGTGCCCCACCTGTTTGCACTGACAGTCGCCGTAACTTGCACTGCGAATCAATCGGGTGACGCAGGCACCTGCTGCCATGGCCAACACAGCGACACGAACTACCCGGCATCCTAGCGTTACCTCCTTTCCTACATGCATGTTTCTTTTTGTTCTTTCGGTGGCCGCTAATGTGTCGCTCACACTTTGTGCCCCACCTGCTCTCAATATGGATGTGGTCTGTTCTGTGGGAGTCGCCATTTCGCAGCCACTTTAACACGCCTTTCCACCGATGTGGATATCAACTTCATACACTTCAAACCATGTAATCATGTATGATAGTCTCTGTGCACGCCCGATCACGGCCAAAGAAGGCCACAAGCACACTTAATCCACGGCTGCAGCAGGAAATGACAAACAGGGAGCACCAATCGCAGTACATGTAAACAGGGAGTTTGTGTCACTGTGCGGACTGCAGGAGCAGGTGCTTACCTCGAGAGGCCGTTGGCCAATGCAATTGAACAGGCCGCCACATCCCAGAAATGTTACATCGCAACCATGACCAAGTGGGACAACATTGAAACAAGATTCTGCAATCAAACCACTTCAGCATTACTCTAACATAACGCTCAATCTATACATTGGCACTATACATTGGCTACGATCTGCATGACAATAGTGAGCATACACGCACACGGGTTGCTTGCAGCACATTCAACCGTCCGACTGTAGGCATATGCTTGCCTTCGTCGCACACGGCAATGTGGTAACAAGCAACAACCAGCAGCGGAAGCAGATTGGACAATGTGTCCCACGTGTTTGCACCGACAGTCGGCGTTGAACATGAGCAACTTGCATTGCGAAGCAATCGGGTGACACAAGCATCTGCTGCCGCCGCCAGCACAGCGACATGGAGTGCGTGGCATTTTAGCGTTACCGCCTTTCCAACCTGCATGTTTCTTTTTGTTCTTTTGCATGCCACTAATGTGTAACTCACACTTGGTCCCGCACATTCTCTATATATGGGCATGGTCGGTTTTGTAGACATCACCATTTTGCAGCCACTTTGCAGGCCTTTCCACACATGTGGATATCAACTTCATACACTTAGAAGCATGTAATTATGTATGAGAGTCCGCGTTGATGCCAAATCATGGCCGAGGAAGGCCACGAGCAAAATTTGCACACGGCAGCAGCAGGAAAGGACGGAACGGGGAGCACCAACCACGGTGCGTGTAAATTCGCAGTCTATGTCACTGTGCGGACTATAGGAGCAGGTGCTTGCCTCGAGAGACTGTTTCCCAATGCAACTGACCAGGCTCCCACATATGAGAAACGTAACTCGGTGACAAGTACGAAGTCGGTCAGCAGCGAAACCAGATTCTGCAATCAACCACTTCAATGTAGCTTGTACAGAAACACAAGCTGTCGAGCAAGAATAGCAATCCTGAATGAGACTAGGAAATGAATATGGGAATGAGAAAGCTTGCGTTCAAGAAAGAAGCCACTCTACCTTGCAAGCACAGAAAGCCAAAAACATTGACAAAAGTTAAATGCGACATAGCACACAGTGTAAAGTTAATGCAAGACACACGCCAATGTCGCATCAGCTATTTTAGGAGAGGAATTGCACATGGCAACATACACTAGAAAGTACTGCGACAGATATGTTATGCTTCTAGACAGTGACTGGTATTAAGTATGAACAAAGAATTGGTTGACCTTTAATGTTTGGATGAGGAATAGGAATGATCTCTAACAAAAATGTGGAATGAAAAAGCTTGCATTCATTGAAACAAAATTATACTTGGCACGAATTGGCAAGGCCAGGAAGCTCACTAAGGAAGGGCAAGCTGACAGAACACTCTTAGCCAGCGTCGCCTGTGCTTGTTCAGAGGTTGCAGGTACATTGCAGGATGACTCGGCCAATATCCATGCTGGTGGAATGATGGCGTAGGCGCTTTTCACTCTTGAAACAGTCATGCGTAGACTTGATATCTCATCCAAATAATTCTGGAATGGCTTCTTTGTTCGTGGTCTTCGTTCGTAGTCTTTGTTCGTGGTCCAGCCCCCTCCTGTTGGTGTAGATGGGGCTCCCGTAATGACCACGATATACTTGGCACAGACTCTGTTGGGGCAGAACAATGGCACATGAGAAACAGCAGAGATTATCCAAACTCATGTAGTGTTTTCTTTCATGTTCGAACCAATTATGCTGAACTGCAAACATGAACAAACGTTCATATCATCTGCTACAAACAAATGACATGTATCTCAAGACTAGCAAGCCAATACAGCATATATCAAGCATATTTATTTCTGAACCAAGTGTTGTTTACCTTGTAGTAGCAGCCAAAGTCCACAGAATGAACTTGTTGTAGCAGGCAGCAGCTTCTATTTAGTGCATGGAGTGTGTTGCTTTATACTGGTGCCATCCTCATTACTGCATGTCTGGAACAGAAATTTTGACTGCACCAGAAACTGAATAAGCACAATTTTGCAATATAAAATGCGAAAAGGTGCGAAATATACATTGCAATGGTTTGTGACTACAGAACACATGCAAATGTACGCTGTTTGTTCTAGGGTGCTTAAGAAGCATGGTAAATAAATATGGTTACTCTCCGTAAAATTGATGTCTGTGTAACTACAATGCATGTCAACAGCTTAAGTAATATTAAGATCACAAATAAGAACATTTCTGCCCTCGTTCATACACTACAAGAGATCACACTGATGATTTCACAAGCAAATAGATGAAAGACATCAAGCTATTAGAAATGATGCATTCTTTTTGTGCATGAACGCGATGCACCGCTTCACTACTGCAAAAATAAATGCCCTGAGGCAAGCCAAACTTAACAACAAGAACATTTGGAACCAACAGGTGCGAAATATGGGTGAATTATCATGTGTGTTACTGTTTAATACATTAAATTCAATACTTTAGCTTCAGTTTATCAAAAGGTTATTCGCTTCTGTGAACGAAAGAAGTTGCTGGCGGACTCGAAAAAAAAATATATTGATAAGGCAACTCAGCAACTTATGGCTACGGCTACAACGAGATGAAAAATGTGACGCTCGTTCCGATGTCACTTTCTCTTTCGTGAATGTGTGTATAATGATGGCCTCGCAACTGAAAGTTTATTTCGGAAACAGCCACGGAGGGTGCTGACTGCCCATATGTAATGCAGCATCTAGTTCTTTAACTTGCCTCCGCCTGTAAGTTAACGAGACGAATAAATTACATAGCGATTGAAGCAGCGGTATTAAACGACTCACCGGTATTGCTGTCCCCAGTCGCAGCAGGGCCCGGCTCCCATTTCGATGCAGACGTGTTCCACATGGCTCACGACTGAAACCTAGCTTTGGGGCTTACACCCCAACTTAAATAACGCGAGATATCGAAGCGCATTAAACTGGTGTTAGCACAAAATAACCAACCAATGTACGAACCAAAAAATCCGTACCTGCCGTGCACGCGAACATACCGGTAAAAATTTTAAATCCAGGCCAGAAGTCACGTGGGAGGTCGATGATGCTGAACGCTACTTTGTGTTTAAAATGACAAAAAACAGCAAAGTTGGTAATGAAAAATACAGTGTAAAATTAGGTATCATAATTTTGTACTCTTTATCATGTAATAAAAACGCTTCGTTTACTGTTGAAGAAAGCTTGTAGGTTAAAATTGCGCTTACTACGGCGCCTCTAGCGGGAAATAATGTGCTCAAGGGGGAACCTTTGTAATTGGTATACTATGCCTATTTCTTTAGCAGCGCCGCGCGGTCGATTTTTTCACCCTCTGTGGCCATTTGTTGAACTTGAGAGTGTTGGGGGCCTGGGGACCTTACGAACTAACTGGCCGCATTTCTCAATGAACAATTTCACTTTCCTTTCTATTCGAACTTCTTCATTGTTTCGAACGTGCTTCGCAGCTCGGTCGCTGCTGCATCGCTGCTACCGCTGAAATCACCACTCATTGCTGAGCATGGTAAAAGAAGAACAAGAATGCGAAATGAAATTCAACTGCACGAATACGAAGTGCTTGCTTATGGTTTCGAGACCATCATGCCCCTCCCCCCCCCCCCCCTCGTCACTCGATTATGCGGCTAACAGTGACACAACGAAATACGAAGAGAATAAGTGTTTAACAACGTACAAAATAAATTTCTGCGGCCTTACCGTGAAACGGCGACGAAGCAGTAGTTTCAGACGCTGGCAGAAGAACCCAACAACGATCCTCGGGCGCCTTTAACAGGGTACCGACGTCGAGAGCCCGGCGACGGGGTCTGATGGGCATTTGTACACGTTGGATCGGGTTACCTGTCAAGCTGCTAGCCATGGCGGCAACCGCAACCACCTCATATTGAAACGCGTAGGGCCAGCTGCCGGAATCGGCGAATTTCTATAGCTTGGCCGCAAAACGGCTCGAGTGTCCACTCTTGCCGTTTACGGGGTTATTGCATGGTAAAACCCGGAAAGACTTCACTTTTCGTTTTGGTCTCTGGCTATCTAAGTTCAAGGTTACTGGCATGCCTATTCTTTCTTCGTTTGCAATTCTTCCAAGCAAAATCCTAATTACTGCATTTATTCGCGCCATTTAGAATTCAAAATAGTGTATTACGTATTTTAATTGTACTTGTTTTAAGTCTCACTGGCTATACAATGTAAGTCAGTCCTAGTGCTTTTTCTTAACTGTTGTCAAACAACTGTTCTCTGTCGCTGAATTTGCTGCACAATTATTTATCCCTTCCTATGTTATTTACATTGTACCGTCTCCAACCTTACGCAGTGCATCCATTTATTTCAAAAGCTGTCTTACAGACGCGGCTATGAAGTGCATCATTGTCGGAGAGTGTTGGCCGGGCTTAGTGAAATTGCACCTTTTTCGCATTGCCGCCGTCCTCTTCTTGAGAAATTCGACTAATGACCCACTTTCCTTGCGGCTTCGCGTGCGATCTCCCAATAAAAAGCTGCGTGTGAACCGTTTGTCTTGAGTGTCACACAGTCGCAGTCTGTAGCAAAATCACTCACTCAATGAATCAACGAATCAATCAATCAATCACTTAAGTTCAACATAGATAAATGGCCAGGCAACTAGCCATGAGGCTAGTCGCCGGTCAAAAGCAAACTGCATCGACAGGTACGTTACAGCGACGAATTAAAAAAAAGGAATAAAAAAAGGAGACAAACTTGAGACAGCATAAGAAGAAGAAGAAGAATTGGGAATTTGGTTATGAAGGTTGACGTGACAACAGAAATATACAACTGCGTGTAGGCATCCGGGTATATCACTCGGGAATGCCTTGACGATTGAAGTAAACCAGCTTAGAAGATAATTCCAAGCCGCCACTCATGCCTGTCTCGGCCACGTTACAAAATTATTGATTTTGCGCAGTGTCGCCCGTTCATTAAATCGAGGGAGTTTGTCAAAGAAAGCGCGCGATCGTTTCCCGCAAGCGCCTCCTCATAGTGGCTGGGGGAAAGGAGCTCCAAGCTACGGACAGGCTCGAAGGGCCGAGGAGATGAAGTTGCCCACATGGAAAGAAGACGAGTAGACCGGCTTTGTCAAGCCAGTCAGTTGTCACTTAAGTTTAGTGCATACAGTAGGGGTCCCTGGCCACCCAGACATTCATATTAATGAAATAGCCGATTCCTTAGCACGAGCTTCTTTAGCCTGTGCTTTTTAGCCTTTAGCTTCTTTAGGTCCTGTGCAATGTGTGCTGCCGGCAACTTCGCACATTACTGCAGCCAGATATAGGCAATTTTCTTTGAGCGAGGACAAAAAAGCTGTGTCGTTAGCAAAATCTTCAGATTTTTTACACCTAAATAATTCTTGGAACCGGCAATTGTGTCCCAACCGGAAATTCGAAGTTTCATTTACTAGACTGCGTTGCCGTATTCCAACACTTAATTTTTATTGGTCAGGCGCTATCCCCTCTATGCTACCTCTGCAATGAACCGGAAACTATACATTATCTTTTATTATCATGTCTGCGGTTTTTAACGCATCTAAAACTATGTATAGAAATTCCACTTCAAAATTTAGGATTACCTTTAAGCAGTGCTGTTATACTCTCCCTTGGAGCAACAGTTTTGGGATATAGCCACAGGAACGTCTGCCTAGCCATTTATAATTTTCTGTGTGGCACAGAAAGAATGCCTTGTTAATAGTTTTTAGTTTCAAGAATTGATTTATTTTTGCTTCAGTTTAAGAAATTCAGGAAGTAAAAACATAAATTCACAGTTTAAATCTTACTATTATTATTCATAATTTACCTTACGTTTTTCATGCTTTTCTTCAACAATCCTATCAATGCAAGGCTCACTATGGTATTGATCAATACTTTATTTCATGTATTCACACCTTATTTTGCATCTTGGGTTATTTGTTTTCCTTTTTTTTCGTGTGTTATTTATTAACCAATATATTTTCTTTTACTTATCGAATCATATTACCACCCGATTCGTGGCCTATCCCCCACAGTGCGTTTGTGCCATTAACTGAGGCTTCGTCATCATCAGTTGACCAATGTTAGTTTACACGCGAACGAGCGAAGGTTTCTCGCTGCGTCAGTTGTCCAAAACAGGACGACGACATCTGACGCCGCTCACGGCACACAGAAAGGAACGGCGGCGCGCAGCGAAAGCCCTGTCTTGCGATCAAGTGACAACGATGGCTGCCCTTTGCGCAGAGCACGCAGCCGCCAAAACCCTTGCGGTGCATCGCGTCGCTCAAAGTCGGGCCGAAACCTAAGATGGCGGCCGCTGCTCCCGTTACTAATGCACCGGATATGGCCGGTGCCTTCTGCGAGTGCATCCTCGCTAATGGCGTGATACCTTTTCAGCGAGACCAAGTTACCGCCACTGGACCCAAGTTTGCGGCGACGAAGGTTCTCATCGCGCAGCGCCGCCTCTCAGCGCGCGTGCAGAATGTCATCTGGCACGCCTTCCGAGAACTGCGGCCACGCGCTGTCCGATCTCGAAGGCCGTGCTGATGGTTTCGGTCCCACCATAATTTATGGCACCAGCGTTAAAAAAATACGGCGACGTGCCAAAACCACTTTCTGATTATGAGGCACGCCGTAGTGGAGGACTCCGGAAATTTCGACCACCTGGGGTTCTTTAACGTGAACCTAAATGTAAGTAAACGGGTGTTTTCGCATTTCGCCCCCATCGAAATGCGGCCGCCTTGGCGGGGATTCGATCCCGCGACCGCGTGCTCAGCAGCCCAACACCATAGCCGCTGAGCAACCACGACGGGTAGCACCAGCGTTGAAACGTTGTTCTGCGCAATAGGATTTTGCGTTTTGCCCGCATAAGCTATGTCGTGCCCAAATAAAATTATGTTGTGGGATCCAGCCTTATGGCCACCGGTTCGGTCGGCTTGTCGAAAGACGTAAGACGTAAAGACGTTGGTTAATGTACTAACTTGTTTGCACATCGACGCAAGTGGGCATGGGATTTGTGTTATCGCTCTACATCTTGATTCCACTACACGAGAGAGAGTTGTTGCTTATGCTAGTCGCGCATTAATGGATGCCGGACAGAACTACTCGATAACAGAGCCGGAAGGCCTCGCAGTAGTTCGGGCCATACAAAAATTTCGGCGATATCTTTACAGACACCACTTTGTTGTCATAAGCAACCATCACGTCTCATGCTGGTTGTCGTCACTGAAAACTGTCTGGACTCCTTGGTGGGTAGGTTCTCTGACTGCAAGGGTACACTTTTGAGTTTGTGTACAAGTCTGGAAAAGAACATCAAGATGCGATGCTCTGTCTCGCTGCCGGCAGCCACTATCACCTACGAGCGCGTCTCTTCATTGCCCGCCACTTGATGATGGGACTACGTTATCACCGCCAGCGGTTACTCACCCGCTATCTTCCAATGACGGCAGTCAGTTCGCCTCGTGTCAATGTTCTGATCCATACTGCAATCGCATTATCCAACACCTGGGCGGAACTATATGCACCGAATGCCAGATTACGTCGACAACTGCGACTATTTAAGATCGAAAACCAAGTGCTACACTACTACACCCACGGACACTGCTGGATACCTGCTCTTCCACGTTCGCTGCGCGCACAAGTCCTTGATGCCTTTCACGACGACCCATCTGTTGGCCCCTTGGGTTTCTACAAAACACAGCCGCGTTAGGAGCCGTTTTTCTTTTGGCCAGGCATGCGCACCTTTGTGGCCAAGTACGTCGCTTCTTTCGTCCTGTGTACACAGCGGGAACGACCGACTTCGCCTCCGGCTGGTTTTTACAGCCCGTCCCGAGACCCATTTTGCCGTGGTTGGGACAGACCTCGTCGGACTTCTGCCCACAATGCTAAGCAGGTCATTGTGACAGCTGTCGACCATCTCAGGCGGTACGAAAAGAGCGCTCCTCTACCTGCTAGTTCAGACTCAGACGTTGCCACCTTCTTTCTGGACGCCATTGTTCTGCGTAATGGTGCACATTATGTACTGCTGAGCGATGGCGCGCGGACTCTCATGTCAACAAGGATCAACGGAGTACTCAGAGCTTGTGGCACGTTCATAAGACGACATCTGCATATTACCCTAAAAAATGGCTTAACAGAACAGGAAAAGCCGCTAGGGGGCCGTGGAGAACAGACGCGCTTCACATGGGCTCCCGGTTCTCGTGCCTGTCAACCAGTATCACGGCCAGCGACCAACTTAATTTTGCCAACTGCATAACCGGCAAAACGAGAGAAATCGGCAGACACTAGCCACCATCAAGTGAGTGTCATATTTACTGACTTCTGCAACGGCCGCACAGCCGCCTAGCTAAGCACAACGCCGAACGAGCGGCTGCAACCCCGTGGCGCGTGCTCGCGCCACTCAAGCGTATCTGCGAGCATAGCACGGGCGCCTGCCGAAGCAGCGACGAGCTCTCGAGATGAGCGAAGCAGCAGTAGAAGCAATCAACACACCAAGAGACAGCTGGAAGATACAAACACAATGCAGATGGACCCGACTGAAGTAAACAACACAGAAACTGCCTGGAATTATGACGCAAGCAGCGGAAGTACTATTGAACTCGAGAGCATCTGGATTACGAGGGGCAGAAAAGGCAAGAAGGACGCAGAGCATCAAACGACACAAGAAAGCAACCCAGCCAAGCAACAAACGACTGGAAAGCCACCACCACCGCAACAGCGAAAGCCCCCAATGCCGCCTCTACCAGTCGACGACTACAAGGTCGTATTCCGCCCACAACCAGGCCTCGAGCTTGCAAAGTGGAACAATGTCGCCATTATGCACGCCATCGGAAGAGCCAGCGGTTTTTCGCAGCAAGACTTCGGCGAAAAAGTGTGTGTTCAAGCGCAAAGAATTGAGAAGCTGATTATTGCAAGCACGGCCGACTGGGAAGACGCGAAGAAACTCGAAAATGTCAGCACAATACAATTTGGCGGCACTTTCTTCACTGTAAAAGGCAACACGCGAACCTCGGACGATGTATCCAGAGGCGTAATAAGCGGGCTTTTGCCCGGCATGGGTGTAGAAGAACTCAAGGCAAGTCTTCGCGCACCAGCGAGGTACACCGTCCTCCACGCTCGTATGCTCGGGCAATCGTCCGCGGCCGTGATCTTTTTCCAAGGACCGCACGTTCCTTATTACGTCCGCTTCCAGAGTCTCGATTTTCGATGCCGACCTTACCGCAAGTCAGTGCAATACTGCAGAACTTGTGGCAACACGGGACACCGCCAGGAAGTCTGCCCGAGACCATGGCCAGCCTTCTGCTCTAAATGAGGCGAAACCGGTCAACTACCCGACCACGAGTGCAAACCCGCATGCAAGTTGTGTGGAGAAGGGCACGAAACCGCAAGCAAAGATTTCAAGAAAAACTGAAACCCAACCCGCCGCCATTCAACGTACGACAGCAACGCATCGACAGGCTCAAAGTGAGAGATAGTCGCTGGAGCTCAGGCGGCGAACAATTCCCACAATTAGGAAGCTCAACCACCAGCTTGAGGAGCAGTGATGGCAGCATCCCCAAACGAAGTAGATCTAGATCTATACTCCGATCGCCTTCCCGATCACGCTCACGCTCGCACTCGTCCAAACGCGTGAGCTACGCGGATGTAAGCGGATCGAGTGGATCGAGAACCACGAGCAGCTCCAAATTCTTGTCGGCCGAAACTGCGGCCCTTCAGGCTCCCGAAAATAAGGTGCACATACAACAAAACACGTTGCACAATCAAAACAGTCAACTACAAAGCCACCAGGCCCTCATCGACAAGCTGATCCAATGTCAACAGATACAGCAACAGATACAACAGGCTTCTACAGAAGTGCGAGGAGCAAAAAGATATCATTGATAAACTGCAACAGAGATGTACGAATGTCCAAGAGAGCATTGCACAGCCGCGACCCTCACTTCCCAACGCAGATGTTCAATCTGTAGTTGACGAAAGATTCCAAATCCTCCAATAAACTCCATGAAAAGTACCCACGACACAATTGAGAAAATCGTCCAGGCAGCAATAACGATTTCGCCGCAAGTATAGCCAATAAGGTCACCACGCTAGACGCCAAGGTGGATGGACTCGCAGCGCAACAAAACAACTTCATAGCCCACATCAAGAAGACGCACGTAACAAAACAGCACCTTAACACGTCACTCAATGACATTCAGCCCGACAGAAAGCGGCCGCGAGCAAACGGCCGAAGTGCCTCTCGTTCAGTTTCACCTACTCGCGAGCGCCGGCAGGGAACAGAAACAACCGAAGATGGCGGTCCCTAATCACAGGATTACAAATGCGCTCTCAACTATCCGCATATGGCAGTGGAACTGTCGATCCTATCGACCACGGCATGCTACCTTACAAGAATTTGTCAAACAAGGCCGACCCGACCTCATAGCGTTGCAAGAAACAAATACACAAAACGTCCGACTACAAGGGTACAACGCCCACGTACAAACAAAACGCACAGCAATTCTCACCAAGAAGAATCTCACTGTACAGGAATTGGAACCCGTCAATACACCGATCGAACACACCTTAATCGAAATCATACCGGAGAGGAAATCGCTCAAGATCGTATTCGTAGCCAGTGTGTATAGCCCTCCCAGAGACGCCCTTTCAGACTTCGACCACCTTGTCCGAGAAATTAAGAAGCGCACCGATGGTCATTAAGTCGTTATAGTTCAACGCGCCACACACGGCCTGGGGATACGAGACCACCACGAAGAAAGGAGTCCGAGTGCACGACCCTGTACAACAGCACAGAGTCGCCATGTGGAATGACCCACTCCAAACAACGAGGATAGGTAATAGTGTCTCCAGAGACACCAACCTGGATCTGACCTTCACGCTAAACGTGCCCTCGGCAGAATGGAGCCGACTCCCAGAAACCCTGGGCAGCGATCACCACATCCTCCAACTAACCGTGGCTCACACTCGCAAGCCCGTTAGGCTTGGGACGGCCTGGGTAACGGAGTGCAAGCCATTCACAGACGTGCTAAATGTAGAGACCACCATCGAGAACATAGATGACTGGCTGGAGAAAGCCCTCGACAAGGCAGAACACCACATGAAAACAATACAGCTGAATGAAGTAGTGCCAGCCGTCGACACGCACCTCCCCCACCTCTGGGAAGCCAGAAGAGCTCTCCTCAGGAGGTGGAAGAGACAGAAGCTAAACAAGAAATTAAAGAAGCGAATTGCCCTCCTCACGGAGCAAGCACAGGCATACGAGGAGAGATTAGGAAGACATAGCTGGCACGCATTTGTGACAAACTCCAGGGAACCATTAGCACAAAGACGACGTGGCATCTCCTGCGAGCCCTTCTCGACAACGGCCGTACGAAGACGCAGCAGCGACAGAACCTCTGTAGGCTCGTGCGCAACCACGCCGGATCGGAAGAGAACCTCCTCCGAAGAATTCAGAAGAAGCTGTGCGGCGACCCACCCATTAGTACGACGGCACATGACAAAGTTTACGGTGGCAAACCAAACCGCGACCTTGACCAACCCTTCACGCATGCTGAACTCTCTGCAGCACTATCGACGCTCACCAGAAACACCAGCCCGGGCAAACATCGGATCATGAACAAGCATCTTCGGAACCTTCCGCAGCAGGATACCCCAGCCCTGCTCCAGTAATTCAATGCATATTGGGAGAGAGGAAAGCTACCGGCTGCATGGAAGCACTCGGAGATTAGCATTATCCCCAAACCAAATAAACAGCTCAGCATCGAGAACTTGCGCCAAATTCCCTTACCTCGTGCGTAGGGAAACTTTTCGAGCATATGATTCACCACCGGCTAACCTCGTACCTCGAAGACCACGGATATTTTCCAAACACTATGTTCGGTTTCAGGCAGAACCTGCCAACGCGAGATGTCTTCCTTCTACTCAACGAAGACCTCACCGACTACCTGAGTACCAGAAGCAAATAATCGATTTTAGCCATCAACGTAAAGGGAGCTTTTGACAACGTCAGTTACGAATATCCTCTGCAACCTCGAAGACCTGGGCTGCGGTTTTCAGACATACGACTATGTAAGGAATTTCCTCACGGGCCGCACGGCCACAGTTGGAGTATACAACATGCGCAGCGACAGCTTCCGACTACCGAGCATAGGCACCCCGCAGGGTTCGGTCATATCGCCGTTGCTCTTCAAAGTCGCAATGATCAAACTACCCAGCCTCCTTGACGCGATACCAGACGTAAGACACGCTTTCTATGCAGATGATATCACGTTATGGACAAGTGCCTCGAACACTGGAACACAAGAAACACGCCTACAGGATGCAGTAGATACCATGGATAGCTACTTGCACAAATGCGGCCTCCACTGTACTCCCGAGAAGTCCGAACACCTCGTCCTCAAGTCAAGAACGAGAGGTAGACCACCCGGCTACGATGAAACCGATCCTAACGTCACCCTCAATGGAACGCCCATTCCAAAAGTGGAAACCCTACGAGTTCTAGGGCTACACATACACAAAGACGGGTCCGGGACGGCCACCCTCCCGCGACTACAGCGAACTCTGTCACAGCTCATGCATCTCGTCCGGAGAGTTGCAAGTCATAGAAGCGGACTTAAAGAACAAGACACGCTACGCGTGATACAAGCACTGCTCACCAGTCGAATAACATATGGCACGCCCTACCTCGCGCTGAAGAATGTAGAGGCAGAAAAAATTAACATTCAAATACGGAAAGCCATCAAAATCGCCCTCGGCCCAGACGTCTGGGCCCTGGGCCCAGACGAAGACGTAGATGGGCTCTGGGCCCATCCACGTCTTCGACTACGAGACTTCTCAAGATGGGCATACACAACACCTGGCAAGAGCTAGCTGAAGCTCGCAAAGCCAGTCAATTAGAACGACTGAAGCTCACGCCCACCGGAAGATCAGTGCTGAAACGGCTGAGCTACGGTGAAACCTTTATAGCCACCACGGACCCAAAAGAAAGGATTCCTTCAAACCTCCGTGAATCCCTGTGCATAGCCCCGATTCCACGCAACATGCACCCCACGTACCACAACGAAAGAAGACAAGCCCGAGTGGATGCTCTACGGCGAAGACACAAACAAGATCCGGACGCCATATACACCGACGCAGCCAAATACCCA
Source organism: Dermacentor variabilis (assembly GCF_050947875.1). Lineage (NCBI taxonomy): Eukaryota > Metazoa > Arthropoda > Arachnida > Ixodida > Ixodidae > Dermacentor > Dermacentor variabilis. The sequence continues at coordinate 231,867,889 of NC_134571.1, read as the reverse complement.
CAAAGAAACGCTTACGCCCTGAGCGTCGTAGATTCTCAGGGCCGAGGGCTAGCGTCTGCCAGAGTCCGTGTACAAACCCCGAGACTGCAGAAGAGACGGCGATCGCCCTAGCAACTACCACGTGCATGGACGTAGCTGTCATCTTCTTCGATTCTCAAGCAGCCGTCAGGAACTACGCTAAGGGTCGCGTGTCGACAGAAGCACCGAAGCTATTGAAGCACCGCAGTACTTCGATCCTCTACACCTGCGTGACATGGGTTCCTGGGCACGAGGGGCTGGAGCGGAACGAAGCGGCACACGCCGCGGCCCGAGGCCACACCTGCCAGGCCAACCCTTCCTACTCTCGAGACGCCCGGTCTGCGCCAGTGGAGGCAGAGACCGTACCCATCACGTACTCAGGGATCCTTCAACATCACAGGCTGGAACGTAGGGTGTACCCACCACCTCACCCAAAGCTCAACAAAGAAGAAAGCACTACACTCAGAAGACTGCAAAGTAATACTTATATCCACGGAATCATCATGCATAGACTGTACTTAACGCAACAAGGATACCACTGTCCAATGTGCGGCGTACCGGACACCTTAGCGCACCTAATCATCGAATGTCCATGGCATCTAGACAAAGACGCATTGCCTTCACCGAGAGACTGTTGCAACGCCAGACAAAGCGAAGACCTCATAGAAACGTGGGAGGCCAAGCTCGTCTCCGAGTACCTGGAACAACAACGACGTCTCCTCGCCAGGGCCAAGGAAGCAGCGAAGGCCAAAGGGTTCCTGGAATGAGGAGTCCTCCCACGGAGAGCAGAACTGAGGCTTACGCCGGAATTCTGTTTCCAAAATAAAAGTTTATTCCTCCTTAACAGAGCAAATTCATGCCACACTAACACATATAAGGTCATGCATATCGTGCCAACCACAACTGGGACACACTTTTACATTTTGTGACGTTTGCTCACAAAGCCGCTATCCAACCCGCCGTGGTTGCTCAGTGGCTATGGTGTTCTGCTGCTGAGCACGAGGTCGCGGGATCAAATCCCGGCCACGGTGGCCGCATTTCGATGGGGGCGAAATGCGAAAACTCCCGTGTACTTAGATTTATGTGCACGTTAAACAACCCCAGCTGGTCGAAATTCGCGGAGTCCCCCACTACGGCGTGCCTCATAATCAGAAAGTGGTTTTGGCATGTAAAACCCCATAATTAAAGAAGAACACCGCTATCCAACGAACTACGGGATACTTCCCTTTCTACCTTGTTTACAGCCAATCGCCGACATTCACCATGGACACCGCTTTCTTAAGCGTCGCAACTAACACCTCGGCCAGTATACCCGAAAAGTTTGTATCAAGACTTGACGAATGTCGGCAACGTGCTTGCCTCAACACAGAAGTCAGTCAGCTAGATCGCAAGCAACGTTACGACATCTCGTCGAGACGTCTCCTTTCGTGCTGGAGAGGAAATGCTCCTTTGGACGCTCATTCGTACACCAGGATTATGTGAGAAGTTTGAATGACGCTTCCTTTGACTACATATTTAATGAATAAACATTCCAAATGAACTATCACGTTACTCTCGACGCGGTTTCTTCGGACCATCGTTTCCGTGGTTTGGAGATCCTTCACGTTTCGAGTTCAATCGATTCCTTCAGCGTTTCCGTCCTGGCTCAGTCACGGCCTGGTGGGCCCCTTGCGCGCGCAGAGAAATTAAGTCTGAATATTATTCATACACTTGATCTTCTCATCTGTATATACTCATCATAACGTTTCGCGCCTTTGTTGAGGAGCTCTCACTGGAGAGAATAAATACGTTGTTATATAATATATCTAAAAACCTTTGTATATATTTTGCAAACTAAAATATGCATGCGAACTGTTCTGAAGCGTAGATTCGCGTTGTGAGCATACCATTTGGTTAATATAGTGCGTATGCAAGTGTACTCGTCTGGCTCACAGTCGCCATTTGTCCTGTGTGGTAATTTCAGGCTTTGTTTTGTTGGCGCTGTTTTAATCATGCTCGTAAAGGTAGTGTCGTAGTAGGCACTGAAATATCAAGCGCACTGATTAACTCTCTTGTGGTGCTGTCATAAAATTTTCTACAGCTAGCATCCCTGCTGTTTGCTATTTTATCAGTACATCTCTATCGTTGGTGCTTTCTTACATTATCTGCTTAATTCTTCTTTTCCGTCTATATAAAACAATGCAAAAATTACAGCGGAACCGATATCAGGATGGCTGTCGACGGTAGTGCCATTAGCATTCAAGCAAAGTAGCGACAAACTATGTTCCTGGAGACACGTTATCTAATGAAATCTATAAATCTATTTAAAAAATCTATAAAATCTATAGTGCTATTTCTGAGACTTGCGTTGCTTCACCTACATCGCACATACATTTTTTCCGGTATCGGTCAACTGTGCTATGGCACTAGCTTGCAATGGTCACCCATAAACACGATGGCATGACGACTACTGTATGATGACGCGGTCACAACGATGGGATGACGATGGTATCGGGACAATGGGACGAGCCTATGTGAAGGATGGCTTGGCGTCAGCAGTTTGATGAAGCTGGACTGACGACGATGGCACGGCCACGACGGCAGCAACACGACGCTAAGAGAGCGGGTGCATGAGAGCGACGCAGTGACAGCAAGACCAAGGTTCGGTGTCGATAGCATGATTACGATAAAATAACGAAGGAGGAATTGCGTCGATGAAGCGAGGAAGGCGGCATGATGATGGCGGCACGAGGACAACTGTGGGACGACGATGGCGTGACGACCACGGCATGGGATACTCCGATGGCGAATGTATAAAAGGGCGACCAGGGAACGCTCATGATGGTATCACGACGGTGTTATGACAACAGATGCCTCACGACGAGCGTATGATGATGAAGCAATGACGTCGATGACGTGCCAACGGTGCTAGTAAATAGCTTGCCGACGAGTGTATTTTTACGATAACGTGACGACGACGGTATCAGGAAGATTGTATGACGACGATGGCACGGCGAGAGTCAAACCACGATGCCGGAGTAATGACAACGAATCGAGCACGACGTCCTTACGATGAGGGAATGAGAACTAATGCATGGTGACCTTGTTACGACAATATTGTCACGTGGTGGTGACGTTGAAGAACGCAGTAGCAATACTGTGAAAGGCAAAACTAACTTTTATAGGGCGAACCTGTGCCCACAAAAACAGGCTACACTTATAGCATAACGATAGCGGCGAACACGGTCGGCGATCGTCGAAAATCTGATCGGCGGGTCAATCGCGTCCGCTTTTACCCATCAGTCGCAGAATGTTCCAGAGTAATCGCTGGTACCCGCGTGCCTTCTACTATGAGAGCAGCATTCCGGGCAAGTTGGTTATCCATTACTTAAATGCTATTGCGTGACAAAAAAACGACACGGACGTGAGAGAAGACGACACACGAAGCGCAAACTTTCAACTAAGTTTATTATGCCACTACGTCGATTTTATACATGGGAGGCAGTGTAGACCGCGCATGCGCTTACAAGACAATTAAGTGCGAATTCATGTAACATAGTTACGAGTCATGTGATGCCGCGTACAAGAAACTTAATCCTTTTTCTGTGAGAGCCAGAGACGGGAAGCTAACACACTTATCACCCAATTTCCCGATCATCTTCGCTTCAGATATTTCACGGATGAGCTGGGTGCTGCCACGGGATACAATCGTGCATTGATCCTCAAGAGGTTTGCATCCATGATCGCGACAGTGGATTGCCAGGAAACCACCAGAGCCGTTTTTTATATTGTTGCTGTGTTCGCGGAGCCGATCATTGAGGCAACACCTAGTTCGTCCGATATATTTCTTCCCACATGAAAGCGGGAGGTTCTACACCAACCGCAGGATACACTCGACAAACTTTTTGCGGTGATGCTTTCTGCACTTATCGGAAGGGACGGCATTTGTATCCGTCAACCTGCAAAGCCTGCCGAGCTTGTTGGGAGCAGAAAAAACAACTCTTACTTTCGCCCATTGGGCCATATTTTTCAATTTATGGGATATGCCGTGCATGTAAGGAATGACACTTACTTTAGGGCTTATGCCGGGAGGGGCATCGGCAACTGACTTATACGTTCTGGATCGCGCTTCTCTTAAAATGCGTTCCGCGACCACCACCCTAGGATATCCAGCCAAGGACAAACGTAGAGTTTGCTTTTCAAAGCTTACGTCCACTACATGATAGCAAGACTTGCTAAGGGCATTCTTGAAGCACAAACTAATAAAGGCCCGCTTAACAAGCTTAGAATGTGCGGACGTATACGGCAGAAGTGGCTTGTTGGCTCGCGGCTCATACGACCAACACGTGTGGCTGTCCTGAAAGCTCAGGCGAAGATTAAGGAAACGAAAAGACCGGCATCTCATGAGTGGTTTGAAGGGGGACTAAGCACTTCTGAAACGTTTCTAACGCTTTCTTAGCTTCCAGAATGAAGTCATCAGAAGAGCGGTCAATGAAAATTAAAAAGTCATCAATGTATCTAAATATCTTAAAAACTGGAGTGTCTTGCACTTGTGATGAAATGTCACAGTCTAAACAGGATAAAAGCAAGTCACTAAGAATGGGAGCAATGCAAGAGCCAATACAAACTCCGCTCTTCTGCAAAAAAACATTGGTTATTCGAAGTGATAAAGGTGGAATTAAGATAAATCTGTAAAAGTTCTAAAATTTGACTGCAAGACATGCCGGCCTCATTCTGGAAGGAAACAGCACCATACTTATCAATACATTGCTCAACACAGGACAGTACGCTTCTATGCGGCAAGGAATAATAAAGATCTTTTACATCAGTAGAAAACGCCTGAAGACCACGGTCAGAAAGTGATTTCAAAAAATCAATCACAGTATCTGAGCTCTTAACGAGGAAAGGGTCGCTGACAGGCAGAAGGCCCAACTTTTGTTGTAAAAAACACCCCGAACGGCTTTTGCCAAGTATCAATTTCTTACACAATAACCCGTAACGGAACACCGGGTTTATGCGTTTTGGCACTGAAGAAAACTTGTAGATAATCTCGTTTGCTGTTTTCAAAGGCCATGGTTAATTTTTGCAGATTAAGTCTCTTGCACATGCGCTTTGCCACAGCCTTTACCTTGGCCAGCGACACCTCCCTATGACAGGTAAACGTGGCACTGATGGCTTCTAGAGCATTGTCGTTAAAGTCTTCAGCACCTAACACAGCAAAAGTGTCTTCTTTATCTGCAGGAATTACACACAGCCAATTGTCAACGACTGAAGAGGCCACCCGATTCACCGAAAGCCCCACCTTCGGTTGCTTGCACCCTTTGTAGTACATTGACACCTTCCGATACGATACGGCCTACCTCGTTATCTGGGACAAGCCTTGAGACATCTCGAACGTAGGACAGAAGTTCTCTGGGGGGCCTTTCGGTTTGGACGGCAAACTTCGGCCCGAGAGATAGGACCTCTTGAATCTTTTCAGGCAAAGCAACAGACTCTGGAATATGGACGAGGTTCTGCGGGGCCAACCGCTTCTTTTGTGGCTGCTGTTCTCGGAGTCTACGTAGTTGTTGCTGCCATAGGAATTCAGTTGTCTGGTCCGCCAGCCGAAAGTACTCGCGATGCAGACCACTAGTTGTGATGCGCCCACCACCGCTCTGAAGTTGCACTGAAAGGTACTGCCTGTAGAGTCGCGGTTGGTGGTTCCACTCGGAACGCAATATCTTGGAGATTCTTGTGGAGTGTCCCGCTGAAGGAAGAAAGCCTCCGAACAGGGAAACCAAGTCCGGAGGGAGGTTCTTCATGCGTAAACAATAGGAGAGCGTCCGTGCTTTGCAAACGATAGCGGCAATGAGGGAAACAGTGGCACAGGGCAATGTCTCAGTCTTGCTGTCACGTAGTGGACGTAAGCTTTGAAAAGCTAAGTCTACATTTGTCCTTGGCTGGATATCCTAGGGTGGTGCTAGTGTCTGTCGCGGAACGCATTTTAAGAGAAGCGCGATCCAGCACGCAGAAGTCAGTTGCCGATGCCCCTCCCGGCATACGCCCTAAAGTAAGTGTCATTCCTTACATGCACGGTATATCCCATAACTTGAAAAAGATGGCCCAAAGGGCGAATGTAAGAGTTGTTTTTTCTGCTCCCAACAAGTTCGGCAGGTTTTGCAGGCTGACGGATCCAAATGGCGTCCCTTCCGATAAGTGCAGAAAGCATCACCGCAAAAAGTTTGTCGAGTGTATCCACCGGGTGGTGTACAACCTCTCGCTTTCATGTGGGAAGAAATATATCGAACAAACTGGCCGTTGTCTCAATGATCGGCTCCGCGAGCACAGCAACAATGTATAAAACGGCTCTGGTGGTTTCTTGGCGATCCACTGTCGCGATCATGGATGCAAACCTCTTGAGCATCAATGTACGATTGTATCCCGTGGCAGCACCCAGCTCAACCGTGAAATATGTGAAGCGCAGATGATCGCGAAATTTGGTGATAAGTGTGTTAGCTTCCCATCTCTGGCTCTCACAGAAACAGAATTGAGTTTCTTGGACGCGGCATCACATGACTCGTAACTATGTTACATGAATTCGCACTTCATTTTCTGGTAAGCGCATGCGCGGTCTACACTGCCTCCCATGTATAAAATCGACGCAGTGGCACAATAAACTTAGTTGAAAGTTTGCGCTTCGTGTGTGGTCTTCTCTCACGTCCGTGTCGTTTTTTTTTGTCGCGCAATATCATTTAAGCCTTCTACAAATTTCTGCATTATTCGCGTCGCGCACACATGCGATCAGATTACACAAGGTTCCGCCACAGACAGTGGATGGAAGCATCGATAACATTCCAGAAACTTCCGATACATGCAGGCGCGTCCTGCGCTGTACGATAACATTTGTTAGGCGGTGAAACGTGTCGCCTGATAAAGGCGAACAAGTACACGTGTCAATACCCCCTTCTTAAAAAGCACCGACCCGATGCTGCAACCAAACGAAAGTAATAAAGAAAAGCACTCGTAGCAAATAAAACAACAAAAATTGGAGGACGCTTAAGCTTCGCCTTCATGAGTGGAACGCGATAGCGTTATCGCACCCCGCTCGCACCGCCTACCAAACGCGCTACGCCAGCCACACGTCCCGATCGGCACAGATAGCCGGGCCGCGATGCGCCATGAAGGTGGGTGCGATCATGGGGCGAGTGGCGCGCCGCGTGTCAGGGCAGCACCGCACATTGCCAGGAGGGGGTCTCCTGCGTTTGCCGCAAGATAGCTCTGCGTGTGCGCAGAGCGCAGAAAAATTGTAGCGGAAACGCACTTCGCTACTAGTGAAACTGCGACTTTTGTAAGTTACATGGTCCTAATTACCGATACACACCGCAGTATAACTTTCTACGGCACGTTTCTACGGCAACCCCACATCCACTAGAGACGATTTTGTCCCATTTTGAAGCAACGAACTCGTGGCTGAGTGGTAGCGTTTCCGTCTCATACTCCAGAGACCCTGGTTTCATTCCCACCATCCCATCTTGCAACATGTTTATTTTTTATTTATGAAGGGCCTTCTGGGATTTATCGCTCATGGCCAACGCCACTGACGCCGACACCAAGTTTTCTGCGACACGAGCTCCTTAACGCTATCGCGTTAAAATAAAGTTTGTCAGCGTCCGAAAAAGGGTTTAAGACGCACCACGTGGACCACTTCAGATCGTGCGCGGCGCCGTTGTGAGTGGGAAATGCCGTCTGGCGCGACCTCATAGTTCAGTGCGCCAATACGTGGGATGACCTTGTAGGGACGAAATAGCGTCGCAACAGTTTCTCACTCAGTCCTCGTCGGCGTATCGGGGTCCATACCCAAACACGGTCGCCGGGCTGGTACTCGACGAAGCGTCGTCGGAGGTTGTAGTGTCGGCTGTCGGTACGCTGCTGCTTCTTGATCCGTAGGCGGGCGTGGTGTCGGGCTTCTTCGGCGCGCTGGAGATAGGTAGCGACGTCAAGATTCTCTTCGTCAGTGACGTGCGGCAGCATAGCGTTGAGCGTCGTCGTCGGGTTCCTGCCGTGAACCAGCTTAACCGGCGTGATGTGTGTTGTTTCTTCCACCGCCGTGTTGTAATCAAATGTTACGTACGGCAGGACGGCATCCCAGGTCTTGTATTCGACGTCGACGGACATTGCTAGCATATCGGCGAGGGTCTTGTTCAGGCGCTCCGTGAGACCATTCATCTGCGGTTGGTAGGCAGTTGTCCTCCTGTGGCTTGTTTGGCTTTATTGCAGAATGGCTTGGGTGAGCTCTGCTGTAAAAGCCGGTCCTCCGTCGGTGATGAAGACTTCTGGAGCACCATGTCGGAGCAGGATGTTCTCGACGAAAAATTTCGCCACTTCGACTGCGCTGCCCTTCGGTAGAGCTTTAGTTTCAGCGAAGCGGGTGAGATAGTCCGTCGCCACGACGATCCACTTATTTATGGAAGTTGATGTCGGAAACGGTACCAGCAAGTGCGTCCCGATCTGCTGAAAAGGTCGGTATGGAGGCTTGATCGGCAGCAGTAATCCCGCTGGCCTTGTCGGTGGTGTCTTGCGTCGCTGACAGTCTCGACATGTCTTGACGTAACGGGCGACATCGGCGGTTAGGCGTGGCTAGTAATACCTTTCTTGTATCCCCCATAGCGTCTGGGAGAAACCGAGGTGCCCAGCGGTCTGATCGTCATGTAGGGCGTACAGTACTTCTGGACGCAGCGCCGAGGGAACAACAAGAAGGTAGTTGGCGCGGACTGGTGAGAAGTTCTTCTTCACGAGTAGGTTGCTTTGAAGCGTGAACGAAGACAATCCGCGCTTCAGTGCCCTAGGGACAACGTCGGTGTGGCCTTCCAAATAATCGACGAGGCCTTTTAGCTCCGGGTCCGCTCGTTGCTGCTCAGCGAAGTCTTCCGCGCTTATTATTCCAAGGAAGGCGTCGTCATCCTCGTCGTCTTGCGGCGGCGGGTCAATGGGGGCGCGTGATAGGCATTCGGCATCTGAGTGTTTTCGTCCGGACTTGCAGGTTACAGCGATGTCGTATTCTTGTGGTCTGAGGCACCACCGCGCCAGCCGTCCTGAAGGGTCCTTTAATTTAGCCAGCCAACACAACACGTAATGGTGGCTGACCAATTTGAATGGCCTCCCATATTGGTAAGGGCGGAATTTTGCTGTAGCCCAAATGATGACGAGGCATTCCTTTTCAGTCGTAGAATAATTGGCTTCCGCTTTTGACAGCGACCGGATAGCATAAACTATCACCCGTTCAAGTCCGTCTTTCCTCTGGACTAGGACGGCACCGAGGCCTAGGCTTCTGGCGTGACTGCTGATTTCGGTATCGGCGTCCCCGTCGAAGTGTGCAAGTACCGGCGGCGACTGCATGCGTCGTTTGAGTTCTTGAAATGCATCGGCCTGTTGCGTTTCTCACTTGAACTCGTCATCACATTTGCTTAGATGTGTTAGCGGCTCCACGATGCGTGAAAAGTCCTTGACAAAGCGCCTCTAGTAGGCACACATGCCAAGGGATCTACGCACTGCCTTCTTGTCGATGGGCTGCGGGAACTTTGCGATGGCAGCTATCCTGTGCGGGTCGGGGCAGACTCCAGATTTGCTGATGAATTGGCCTAGAAAGAGAAGCTCCTCGTAAGCGAAGCGGCGCTTCTCCGGCTTCAGAGTAAGCCATGATGACCTGATGTCCTCTAGTACTGTTGCAAGCCGCCTAAGGTGATTGTCGAAATTTCCGGCGAAGACGACGACGTCATCCAAGTATACGAGACAGGTCTGCCACTTAAATCCTGCTAAAACCGTGTCCATAACGCGCTGGAACGTCGCAGGCGCCGAGCACAGTTCGAATGGCATAACCTTGAACTCGTAAAGGCCGTCTGGGGTGATGAAGGCGGTCTTTTCGCGATCTCGTTCGTCGACTTCTATTTGCCAATAGCCTGACTTGAGGTCCATCGACGAGAAGTATTTAGCGTTGCACAGCCGATCCAATGCGTCGTCTATTCCTGGGACTGGGTATACGTCTTTCTCCATGATCTTGTTCGGACGAGGATAATCGACGCAGAAATCTAGGGTTCCGTCCTTTTTCATCACCAAGACTAGAGGAGATGTCCACGGGCTTTTTGACGGCTGGATGATATCGTCGCGTAGCATTTGGTCGAGTTGGCGTTTTATAGCCTCACGTTCTCGCGTAGAAACTCGATAAGGGCTCTGGCGGAGTGCTCGAACACACTCTTCGATTATTACGCGATGCTTTGCGACTGGCGTTTGTCGAATTCTTTATGACGACGAAAAGCAGTCTTTGTATCGTCGAAGTAAACTTTTGAGCTGTTGTTGCTTAATCATGGGGAGACTTGGACTTATGTCGACGTCTAGTTCGGGAACTACGGTCGTCGGGGTAGATGCGGCAGAATCCTAAAGGACAAACGCATTGCTGGCTTCCAGAATTTCCTCGATGTATGCGATCGTCCTGTCTTTGCTGATGTCCTTGAACTCCTGGCTGTAGTTTTTCAGCCACACTTTCGTGCTTTCTCCGTGCAGTCGCCCGATTGCTCTTGCAACGCAAATTTCGCGATCGAGCAGTAGACGTTTGTCGCCTTAAATGACGCCTTCTACGTCAGCAGGTGTTTCGGTGCCGACCGAAATAACAATGCTGGAGCGAGACGGGATGCTGACTTGATCTTCGAGCACACTCAAGGCGCGGTAACCAGGAAGGCTCTCCGGCGGTGTCGCTTGATCTTCCCACAGCGTTATTGACTTCGACCTCAGGTCGATGATTGCGCCGTGTTGGTTCAGGAAGTCCATGCGAAGAATGAAGTCTCGTGAACACTGTTGGAGGATAACGAAGGTGGCAGGGTAAGTCCGGTCGTGATTGGTAATTCTTGCCGTGTAGATTCCAGTCGGCGTGATGAGGTGTCCTCCAGCTGTCCGAATTTTAGGGCCTTCCCATTTAGTCTTAACTTTCTTCAACTGGGCGGCGATGTGTGCACTCATGACAGAGTAATCAGCCCCTACGTCCACTAACGCGGTAACTGCGTGGCCGTCGAGAAGCACGTCGAGGTCGGTGGTTCTTTGTCTGGCGTCTTGGCGTAGGATCACGGCTGCGTCGTATTGAACTGAAGTTGGAACGTCGCGTCGTCAAGTCGTCTTTCGTCGGCGTAGTCTTGGCTTCCTGACTTCGTCGGGACGGCGGCGTGTCGCTATTATGTCGTCGAGGTGGTCTCTTCGTCGTCTTCGTCGGCGGCGGAGGATCTTCGTCAGTTCGACGAACAGCAACCCCACCTTCATCGGTTGCTGCTTTTAGTTATCCGGATATGGGCTGACGGACCGGCCCCGGGCTGGGCTAGAGTATGATCGTCGTTGCGGCGACAGGTAGCGGCGTGGTGACGGCGAACGGGACGGTCGTCGAGGGCTCCAATGAGTGGCGGCGAGGAAGTTGGCGATATCGCGAGGTCGTTCGCCAATCTGTGGTCGCGGCGCGTTAACGGCGAACCCTCGGAGTCCCATCTCCCGGTATGGGCATCGGCGGTACATCTGCCCGGCTTCTCCGCAGTGATAGCAAAGCGGACGGTTGTCAGAGGCGCGCCAAATGTCACTCTTCCTTGGAACGGCGCGTGAGGTGACGGCTTGGCGTGTTGGCGGCGGGGGTGGTGGTGGACGACGGAACTGCGTCGTCATTGGGCTCTGCCCTGGGCGCGGAATGGGAGCGTGACGGCGGGCTACAGCGGCGTATGTCATCGCTTGCGGCTGAGGCTGTGGCGATTCAGGGCCTATTCCGAGTTGTTGTTGGAGCTCCTCACGTACGGCGTCGGCAGTCGAAGCCACTTGAGGCTGTTATGAAGGCAACAGCTTCTGTCGTTCTTCCCGCACGACCACTCGGATAGTCTCGCGCCGGTCTTCGGTGGCCAGTGACTGAGCCCCAGCGTAGTTTGTCGAATTCGTGTGGCGGTTGAATTGCCGGTTCCGCATTTCCCCTCGATGCTTGTGGCCTCGCGAAGAAACTCGTCGGCGGTCTTCGGTGGGCTTCGTACCATTCCGGCGAAAAGTTCCTCCTTTACAACACGCATCAGGAAGCCGCTTCGGAAAAGGTCCCAAGTCGTTAAGGTGGCTTCTCAGTTCTCGAACCACGTCCTGGCAGCGTCTTCCAATGCGAAGAAGACATGTCGCACTTTGTCATCGCTGTTCCAGCTGTTAAATGAAGCGACCCTCTCATACGTCTCAAGCCAGGTTTCCGGGTCCTCGAATGTTGAACCGCGGAACGTAGCTGGCTCCCTGGGCTGCTGCAGCACGATGGGGGACGCTGGGGCTGCCATTGGGCTTGCCTTGGCCACAATCTTCTTGGTCTTCTCAGGTAGAAATCCGTGCTCCGGGGGAAGCTGTTGAAGACGGCGGCTTGCTCAATGGTCCGGGACTACGTTGGTGTTCTCTTTGCGGTCCGGGCTTGGATCACGTCTTGTCGGAGGCGTCCGGTACATGAATGAAAAGCACCTCCACCAGATGTCACGTGGTAGTGACGTTGAAGAACACAGAAGCAATACTGTGAAAAACAAAACTAACTTTTATTGGGTGAACCTGTGCCCACAAAAACAGGCTACGCTTGTAGCACAACGATAGCTGCGAACACGGTCGGCGATCGTCGAAAATCTGTTCGGCGGGTCAAGCGTGTCCGCTTTTATACATCAGTCGTCGAATTTTCCAGAGTAATCGCTGGGACCCGCGTGCCTTCTGCAACGTTCTACATTATTCGCGTCGCGTACACATGCGATCAGATTGTATAAGGTTCCGTCACAGACAGCGGATGAAAGCATAGATAACATTCCAGAAACTTCCGATACATGCAGGCGCGTCGTGCGCTGTACGATAACATTTGTCAGGCGGTGAAATGTTTCGCCCGATAAAGACAAACAAGTACACGTGTCAATAACGTGATGACGACAGCATAATGAGAATCAGATGGCAAAGCTTGCATGACGACGATGCAATGACCACCCTGGCATCACGACCAAGAACACATACCTAGTGGTCAAAACTAGCCGCCTGTTTTGGGCTCCTGATGGCGCTTGGAATGCTTGACAACGGCATGAAGAAAGTTACAAGGCAAAACTGGAATGACGATGACAAAATGACCACGATGGCATCACGACTAGAATCACAGTGGTCCAAGATATTAAGCAACTTGAGCCACAGAGTCGGCCTAGAATGCGGGATGACGACGGCATGACAAGCATCAGATTACGAAACTGGAATGGCAGCCATGTCACGTCAATGATGGGAGGAAGACGACAGTAGGGCAACGGATGTTTACAAGCGATTGATTTGCGACTGCGATTGATTTGCGACGAAGACTATAGCTTGAAAATGGCGGCCGAGTATCGCGACTGAATGACGACAGCATAATTAAAAAGAGAATAACGAAGAATAAATAGTTACGATTGGGTTTACATTTCTCATGTGATAAAGATAATAAAATAATACGTGACAACGACGGCTTCACGGCAATAGTGAAACGATGACTGTGACGGCGATTGCATGGCGAATACGTCATGACTACAGTCGAACGACGAATCTGATGACGGTGGAACGACCGCGACGACTTAACGGCAGTGGTATGAAGATTAATGCATAACGACTGTGTAACAGCGACAAGCGTGGCAATGACGGTATGGCAAGAGTCGGATGAGAAAGCTTGAATGACAATGCAACGACCACGAGGGTCTCACGACGTACCTTTTGGACTACACTATTAGACAACTACTGAGTTGGCATGGAAGGCATCATGGCCAGAGTCACGTGATGATGCTGGAATGACGACGACGAATTGTCATGACTACTACGAGCACATACGCAGGGGCTTGGGCTTGGGTCATTAGGTCGGCTAGATAGATAGATAGATAGATAGATAGATAGATAGATAGATAGATAGATAGATAGATAGATAGATAGATAGATAGATAGATAGATAGATAGATAGATAGATAGGCAAGCTCAAAACGCCTAAAGTAGGCAAATAAGGCTTATCGTATTAAAAATAAGAGACGGACGTCACATTGCACTTTTTGTTCTCGTTATTTCTTAGTAGTGTTGTTTTCATTCGCTTTACTACATCGGGCCTTGGCTTTCTCTATTCTTGGGTGACTACTTTCTGTAGTGCTCAGGAGAAATGCAAGCGAAATGCCGATCTCATTTTGCCTTCCTGCAAAGCAAAGATGTATCAAGACCTGTATCGTTATTTCAAAGTTTCGACACACGCTTCCTTTTACAGCGAAGCCTCTCGGTGGTCGGCATTTTCCGTGTCCGCGTCCGTTACAAAACATGTGGGCCAATGCCGGCGGCAGTGCAAGCCAGGAGCAGTGACTCCTGTGAGGCAGATGCTTCAAGCACTCAGAAAAGGAGAGCCCAAGGTGCATACATTCGCTGGAATGACGCATTCACCATGCAGATCAGCACATGTTTCAAAAAGAAAAAGCACAGAACAAGCATACCAACCGCATAATTGATGAAAGGGCGCTCCGGATAACAATTCCAAGCCCGTAGCGCTCCCTGCATATGTTTTCCGGTAAATGTTACTGTTGCGCAAGCTGCCGCGGCGAGGACAGCTTCCGACGAGGGCAGCGACGTCCTTGCCTTTCGTGTACCAGCCAAGCGAATACTTTCAATGTTGTCGCAACACCGCCGGCGGCGTGCCGCCAAAATTACAATCACTTCCATTACTCTAACTTATCATTACTAGCATTCATCATCATCATCAGCCTGGTTACGCCCACTGCAGGGCGAAGACCTCTCCAATACTTCTCCACCTACCCCGGTCATGTACTAATTGTGGCCATATTGTCCCTGCAAACTTCCTAATCCCATCCGCCCACCTAACTTTCTGCCGCCCTCTGCTACGCTTCCCTTCCCTTGGAATCCATTCTGTAACTCTTAATGACCATCGGTTATCATCCCTCCTCACTACGTGTCCTGCTCATGCCCCCTATTTCTTTTTCTTGATTTCAACTAAGATATCATTGACTCGCGTTTGTTCCCTCACGCAATCTGCTCTTTTCTTATCCCTTAACGTTACACCTATCATTCTTCTTTCCATAGCTCGTTGCGTCGTCCTCAATTTAAGCAGAACCCTTTTCGTAAGCCTCCAAGTTTCTGCCCCGTACGTGAGTACTGGTAAGACACAGCTGTTATAAACTTTTCTCTTGAGGGATAATGGTAACCTGCTGTTCATGATATGAGAATGCCTGCCAAACGCACCCCCGCCCATTCTTATTCTTCTGATTATTTCATTCTCATGATCCGGATCCGCAGTCACCACCTGTCCTAAGTAGATATATTCCCTTACCACTTCCAGTGCCTCACCACCTATCGTAAACCGCTGTTCTCTTGCGAGACAGTTAAACATTACTTTAGTTTTCTGCAGATTAATTTTTAGGCCCACCCTCCGGCTTTGCCTCTCCAGGTCAGTGAGCATGCATTGCAGTTGGTCCCCTGAGTTACTGAGCAAGGCAATATCATCAGCGAATCGCAAGTTACTAAGGTATTCTTCATTAACTCTTATCCCCAATTCTTCCCAATCCAGGTCTCGGCATACCTCCTGTAAACACGCTGTGAATAGCATTGGTGAGATCGTATCTCCCTGTCTGACGCCTTTCCTTATTGGAATTTTGTTGCTTTCTTTATGGAGGACTACGGTGGCTGTGGAGCCGCTATAGATATTTTTCAGTATTTTTATATACGGCTCGTCTACACCCTGATTCCGCAATGCCTCCATGACTGCTGAGGTATCGAGTATATCAAACGCTTTCTCGTAATCAATGAAAGCTATATATAAAGGTTGGTTATATTCCGCACATTTTTTTATCGCCTCATTGATAGTGTGAATATGGTCTATTTTTGAGTAGCCTTTACGGAATCCTGCCTAGTCCTTTGGTTGACGGAAGTCTAAGGTGTTCCTGATTCTATTTGCAATTACCTTAGTAAATACTTTGTAGGCAACGGATAGCAAGCTGATCGGTCTATAATTTTTCAAGTCTTTGGCGTCCCCTTTATGATGGATTAGGATTATGTTAGCGTTTTTCCAAGATTCCGGTATACTCGTAGTCATGAGGCATTGCGTACACAGAGTGGCCAGTTTCTCTAGAACAATCTGCCCACCATCCTTCAACAAATCTGCTATTACCTGGTCCTCCCCAGCTGCCTTCCCCCTTTGCATAGCTCCCACGCCTTTCTTTACTTCTTCCGGCGTTACCTGTGGGATTTCGAATTCTTCTAGACTATTATCTCTTCTATTATCGTCGTGGGTGCCACTAGTACTGCGTAAATCTCTATAGAACTCCTCAGCCACATGAGCTATCTCATCCATATTGGTAATAATATTGCCGGCTTTGTCTCTTAACGCATACATCTGATTCTTGCCAATTCCTAGTTTCTTCTTCACTGCTTTTAGGCTTCCTCCGTTCCTGAGAGCATGTTCAATTCTATTCATATTATACTTCCTTATGTCTGCTGTCTTACGCTTGTTGATTAACTTCGAAAAGTCCGCCAGTTCTATTGTAGCTGTAGGGTTAGAGGCTTTCATACATTGGCGTTTCTTGGTCAGATCTTTAGTCTCCTGCGATAGCTTACTGGTATACTGTCTAACGGAGTTACCACCAACTTCTATTGCGCACTCCTTAATGATGCCCACAAGATTGTCGTTCACTGCTTCAACACTATGGTCCTCTTCATGAGTTAAAACCGCATACCTGTTCTGTAGCTTGATCTGGAACTCCTCTATTTTCCCTCTTAGCTCTAACTCATTGATCGGCTTCTTATGTACTAGTTTCTTCCGTTCCCTCCTCAGGTCGAGGCTAATTCGAGTTCTTACCATCCTATGGTCACAGCAGCGCACCTTGCTGAGCACGTCCACATCTTGTATGATACCATGGTTAGCGCAGAGTATGAAGTCCATTTCATTTTTACTCTCGCCATTCGGGCTCCTCCAAGTCTACTTTCGGCTATCCCGCTTGCGGAAGAAGGTATTGATTATCCGCATATTATTCTGTTCCGCAAGCTCTACCAATAACTCTCCCCTGCTATTCCTAGTGCTTATGCCATATTCCCCCACTGCCTTGTCTCCAGCCTGCTTCTTGCCTACCTTCTACTTTGGCATTCAGGTCGCCCATCACTATGGTTTATTTTGTTTTGACTTTACCCATCGCCGATTCCACGTCTTCATAGAAGCTTTAGACTTCCTGGTCATCATGACTGGATGTAGGGGCGTAGACCTGTACAACCTTCATTTTGTACCTCTTATTAAGTTTCACAACAAGACCTGCCACCCTCTCGTTAATGCTATAGAATTCCTGTATGTTACCAGCTATATTCTTATTAACCAGGAATGCGACTCCTAGTTCTCGTCTCTCCGCTAAGCCCCGGTAGCACAGGACGTGCCCGCTTTTTAGCACTGTATATGCTTCTTTTGGCCTTCGAACTTCACTGAGCCCTATTATATCCCATTTACTGCCCTCTAATTCCTCCAATAGTACTGCTAGACTCGCGTCAGTAGATAACGTTCTAGCGTTAAACGTTGCCAGGTTCATATTCCAATGGCGGGCTGTCCGGAGCCAGGGATTCTTAGCACCCTCTGCTGCTTCGCAGGTCTGACCGCCGCGTGGTCAGTTCCTGCGCAGCTGCTGGGGACTGAGGGCCGGGGTTTGATTGTTGTATTCATATAGGAGGTTGTGGCCAAGTACTACCAGGGTAGCCAATCCTGCTCTGGTGAGGGTGAGAGTTACCGGTTCTGGTCACCGGGATCAGGCCACACTCCAGGCCTGTTTATGCAATTTTATCAACACGCGGATTTCTTTTAATCCGGTGGAAAATTGCGCGGCACCGGGATTCGAACCACGGACATCTTGCACGCGAGGCGGGTGTTCTACCTCTACGCCACCTCTACGCTCCTATTAGCATTACTCTAAAGTAATAAAGCATTGCATCCGCCCTCAGCTCTTGTAGTGGTGGTTTTCAACAGCTTCACTGGACATGCACTTTCGCAGGGCCGGACGGCGAGATATTATTTATGGTCTCATTGGGCCATAGACGCCATTTAATCTGCGTCCACTAATTACCATCGACCGAGGCACTGAACAAATCAGCACACTGCTAATTTTTGTAAACATTCCTTGGTCCCATTTCTAATAGGCGAAATGTCCGTATTTTCTTTCTTTTATCAAATAGGTGGGGTTCAATAAACGCAGAAAGTAGGCGGCACGAACAGCATCGAAAATGAGTGATCCCTCGTTCGCGCTGTCACTGATCTCATGCCAATTACCGATCGAGGCCTCTGACCATGCTCTTCTTGGCCGTTTGCGCTGTCGACTGTCGAAAGGTTACGCCTATCCATAATTACCGCGACCGCGCGATGTACATGTGCGATCTACCGCGGCATTAATCCTAAAGCCTCTGAGACTTTGCTCTTGAATACACGGGCATCAGAATTAACCGTGCTCCATCAGACAGTATGCGTGTTTTTATAAGAAAAGCCAGCGTCACAGAAAATAACAAGGAAAGCGAGGAAGGCATTTATCGTATAAGGAAAGCAGAGAAGACGGCCTGAATCAAAGTCGTGACCTGGTAACTCAGCATTGGGGAAGAGAAATGGCTGCAAACAGAGTAAGAGAAAAATGTGCTCATGATCAGCGCGAAAATTGGGGTGAATGAAGTTGAACATCGAAGACCGTTGAACGTGTCAGATCCAAACCATGCAAGCAGTTGAGAGTTTTATTTCTTTTTGGGGGGGGGGGGTACAACTTGGCCTCGGTCCAAAGGAAAGGCAACATTGCTAAGTTGCTACTTCAAGCATGTGGCGCTTCAAAATAAAGAATGCTGTACGCAAGCTTCTTCAGGTTTTCTTGAATACTCTTAGCGTTCCCTGTTATTTTTACGGTAGCATTGAACGTTCTTCATGAGAACCGAAGGGCTCTTGTCAAAGCCACGCGATATAATTAATGCTTCCTCAGGATGCAGTAATACCCTAACCTAACTAGGGTCTATGGGCTGGATGAATGGTTTCAATGCATTTTCACACGGTGAGCACAAGCGCTGCAATTATCTTAACTACTTGCACCAGTCATCAATAATATGAAGATTGTATAATTGTGGGTTACAAATACTTTACCCCGCCTACGTATCTAGCTGCAAATCTGCCAGAACATAAGAGTCCTGCTTTTATATTCAATAGTGTGGCTGAAAGAAACGCTGTAGTGCACGAGAAACCTTCAATCCATCACTGTGAGAACGGCTGCCCTCAGGCTCACTTTCCTAGGGACGCTTATAGCCTGGTCTACCCGCCGCGGTTGCTTAGTGGCTGTGGTATTGGGCTGCTAAGCACGCGGTCGCGGGATCGAATCCCGGCTATGGCGGCCATATTTGGATGGGGGCAAGAACATCCGTGTACTTATATTTAGGTGCACGTTAAAGAACCCCGAGTGGTCTAAATTTACGGTGTGCCTCACAATCGTATAGAGGTTTGACACGTAAAACCCCATAATGTAGTTTTTTTTTCATAGCCTGGGCTGAAAACGATGAACGAACTAGAAGGTATTTTGCTTTTTCCTTTTAAGAGGAAAAACATGATGGAGACAGCAACGACGTCCACTGAAATGGCGAGTAACCGGTGTAAACACGAGTCAACGTGCCGAAAGCCAACATAAGTTGCAACGCAGCTTGTTGGAATCTACGTACAGCTAACCTTCGTTTAAATACATCGAGATAGCTGAAACGTGTGTCAGTTTCCGCGTTATTAGGCGAGGGCTATTAGGCTAAGGCCTAAGGCGCATTCATCTATGCTGGCTCGGGCGCGACTGTGCCACGCGGCGATAATCTCAAAGAACTATACAGAGATAAGACGTTCGATACTGCCATCGGGGCGCACGTAATGCTTATTTTTTATAAGTTTGGTTATTCGGCAAGTAAAGATAGATTCTTTCTGGTGGGCAATATTTACGAGTACCACATCTTCTTTAGAAGAAGGAAAAGTCCGTGAACGTGCAAGCAGCACGACATGAGGCCAACTAAGAACCGTGGTTATATTGGTGCGTGTCTATATAAACAAAGACAGCAGTACCAAAGTGATTGCATTACCATAAAAAAGCTAGAACAATCGGGGAAAACCTGCCTTAAACAAGGTAATCAGCCAGTCAATTATTCAATCAATGTTTATTTTTCATCCTGTGGATGTATATATTGAAGGACTGTGAGCAAGCTTTGTTTCTTTATGTGCTTCTTCAAAGCCACGGAATAAATTTCGGAGCGGTAACGATAAAGCGTAAAAAAATAAAACAAACACCTCAGACACCATCATGGTATAAGGTACACATTTAAAAGTAAAGAAGTAGAGGTAATAAAAAATTGAAAAAAAAGCTAATGGCATACAATATATATGAAAAAAAACACTTTTTTTCAAGATAGCCTAAACATTAAGAGAGATACAAATAGTTACAAAGCAACAAGTTCATAACCGCAGCACAACTAACTGCATTATAAGAAAACAACAAGACACAATGGGACTATAATATGATAGATACAAGACTGCCGATCTATCGTGAAACACAAATTACGTAATAGTAACATTAAAGAACACAAGAGGTGGAAATTATTCCAGAGTCCCCCACTACAGCGTGCGTCATAATGATACAACGGTTCTGGCACGTAAAGCACCACAATCTATATTTTCAGTTTTATTCGAAAAAACGAAAACGTTACCAATTTCTAAGCTTAATGCGCCGCAACCTAAAGCACCTCGCCGGAATTTTTCACATTTATGCATAAGATAATTTATGATGCTCCTGTGAACTATCACATAAGAATTTTGGATGCATAGCTGCACGTTTCTCAAAACCATGTCTTCTTTTCTTTTTGTCATTTCAGTCAAGTCGTTACAAACGTAGTTCAATAAGGCTTCCTGCTAGGCCAGTTCCTTCATAATGCTTACAAATAACAAAATGCGCAGCGCAGACAAGGACGAGAAGGCAACGAACACGGACAAGTGCTACCTTTCAAAGTTTTTCAACGTTCTCTAGGTCTTTCAACGTTTCAACGTAAAAAATATTTTCGTGCTTAGAGAGGAAGTGGCGGCGATATCGGTTGGAATAGGCAACTCGGTTGTCAAGGCCCCTTTAACAGCCATACCGATTTTTCTCTTGAACGATATCCTGATGCAGGTGACTAAAAGGAGGGTAATTCATGGATCATGCCTTTCCGAAATTTCAATTATCCAAAGGTCGACTGGTCTTTTGGACAATTACGTCAAAACAAGCAGGTGCTAAATACTTCCTTGACGTTCGCTTTAACCTTAACTTAACGCAGTTCGTGACAAGCCCAACACGCATAACCCAGGCTTCTCAGAATCTTTTAAATTTATACTAACCACTAATACAAGAAATCTTGTCTACCATTAACTACCTCCGCAAATTTAGTCATCATGAAGTAATTCACGCCGCCTTCACCTTTAGTCGTAACATGCGACTCCACTATATTTTTCGATATGCTGCACTGAATAAAGATCTACACAACGTTTATGAAGTATTCCAATCAAGTATCAAGTTTTCATTCGCACTCTGGAAAACAACTAGGGACCTTTAACCTAAGACTATTCCAATCTGTGTTTGTTCCAATCTCCTGATGTCAAATTTGCGTAATCACCAACGCAAGCATCGGACGGTGACCCGCAGCATTGTCTGACCAGCCCAATCAAACGGTCTCCTCGTTTAGAGAAGGTGACTCTCGTTTGCTTTGAAAACGAATAACACTGCGTACATTGAGTGGCTTGTCTTATCTAACTGGCTGACAAAAGGCGAGCAGCACGCTAAAGTGGAGAGGGTTTCGGTGGAGCCGATCTTGCGCAGTGAAAATAGATCACTGGATGTAGAGGGTGGTGCCGGCATTCATGATTGGTCCGCTTCCCATTACTTAGCCTGCGGTTGCTGGTCAAAACTCGCGGCGGCGTGCAATGTAAGGGTAAAAGTGCAGCTAAAACGGATCCTTAACGCAGAATGTTCAGCCGAGCAATGTCCTGTAAGTGCTCAAAGGGCTCGACAATGCTATCTTGCATGCAAATGTTTTTATTACGCGCAAATAAATCCGTTCTACCCGGCAGCTCCGAGTAGCAAGTGCCAGAGCGATCGGTGTGCAGCCATATTGTATTGATCTCGGAACGGAGACAGTCTACGGCTATTCTGCAATAAGTTCAGTTTTGATCGGCACATTAATGCATCTTTGATGCGTGCACGTCACTTTCACGAGGTCAGTTTTGGCAGTTTTGTGACGTCGCGTGCACAACAAAATTAATCCGGAGTCCCTCACTACGGCACGCTTTATAATCACATCATCGTTTTGGCTCAAAAACGTCGGAATTTAATTTGTTTCGAAGTATTACTCTCATGCCAACCGACATCACCAATCGTTTAACAAAACACTTAAAACTGTTGAGAGCAAAAAGAAAGCTTGTTTTTTTTTTCGACCCGCAAAAATTAAACCATGTCCCGGCCCCAGGCCTACGAGGCTACGAGGCTGAGCGTGCCTACGTGGATGCTGTGCGCACGCATAAACACTGATTTTCTCAGAACAACCCTCATCACATGGTGGCTGTTAACCTATAAAAATTTTGTCGCATCACTAATTCCCCGGACATCTTGTACTATCAGTATTGAAACTGATATTCAAAATGACTGCTCCTTTATCAGACATTGACAGTCTATCGTGTTTGACACGACGTTTTCAGCATAGAATCTGATACGCCCTTTCCAAACATGTCTGCTATTGCCATGTCATAAATACCTGTCATTATCTTTTCATTAAAAGGTATCAGCAGCGTAATAGAAAATGTCAAGAACTAGTCGTCTGCTGGCCCTGAAAAATCATTTCAAAACTCATAAAAACACCAAAATCATTACGGCTTTTTTTTAAATTCTTGCTGTTACCGAGTCGTTAACCATAGGTAACCTACGGATTGAATGGAAAGTGAGCAATGTCGTTCCTGTCTATACATCAGGGAATAGAGATTCACCACGAAATGACCGCGCAATTTACATAACAACAGACACTTGAAAAATCATGGAACATATCATTTTTTCTCAATTAAAAAGCTTTTTCCACTCAAACGGTTTCGTCCATTCATCACAGCATGGTTTCCATAAGGGACTGAATTGTGAAATACAGTAGGCCATCTTTCGTCATGATTTACATTCAAACTTCGAACTAACACACAGACTAACGCAATTTTCCTCGATTTCGCAAGAGCCTTTCACCAGGTAACTAATCAACGCGTGCTTCTAAATAATTCTCAATTCAAGATGCATCCTGTGTTAAGATGGATTCTTCAAATATCTAGATATCACTTTTTCTCACGGTATTGACTCGTGTTTACATGTAAATTGCATTATAAAGCTCGCTAACAATAATCTAGGTTTGTAAATGTCAGTGACAAAAAGCTCCTCCCCAGGTAAATCTAAAGTTGAATACGTTTCTCCCATCTGGAGCACGCATGAAATTTACCCCACTAGCACCCTTGAAGCCGTACAGAATCGCACTACTAGGTTCATTCACTGAGGATATTCTTAGCCGCCGTGGTTGATTAGTGGCTATGGTGTTGGGCTGTTAGGCGCAAGTTCGCGGGATCGATCCCGGCCACGGCGGCAGCATTTCGGTGGCATGCCGAAATACGAAAAAAACCCGTGTACTTAGATTTCTGTGGGCGTTAAAGAACCCCAAGAAGTCCAAATTATTCCTAAAACCCCCACTATGGCGTGCCTCACAATGAAAGCGTGGTTTAGGTACGTAAAACATCATAATTCATCAAATTCAGCATATTATTTTGATATGACCGTGTCATTCCTTAAACAGGCTCCCGTTTGTCAACTCTCGTATTACCGTCGCACCGCCAGCCTATCATTGCTTAAAATAATTTTTTTTTACAGTGCCCTCAGCCTCGCGCCATGCACTTCTCCACGCGATCAATATCATCACATTAAGTGCCGCGTGCCCCAAGTCTTCCTTTTTTTTATTTCGAGCGTACTTGTAGACTGGAACTGCATTCCTTATGCCATCGCTGCCATCACCAGTTCATCTACTTCACCCAAGCAGGGTCAGCGATTTCTCTCCTTAACTAATATTGTTTTAACTATAGTTGTAATCCCGCCCGGTATGTAAGACCCATGTCTGGGGGTATTTAAGTAAACAAAAAAAGAGAGAAATCTAATTGAAATTTTATTTTCGCTTGATGCAATCAACTGACAAGCGAAAAACAGTAGCATGAGAAAAATCTCCTCTATCGCAGCTTGACCAAACTCATGCAACCCCGTATCCGGTGACTGCTTTTCACGGCCTAACAAATGTTAAACTTTATCGCTCGGCGCGAATTGGCCATTAAAAAAATGAGAACATCTCCCGTGTTACCCCTGTTTTGCCTGAATTTCGACCCGAATTGGGTAGCTCTTTCAGGAAAGAACGCGGGCACCTCCAAATACGCTGGAACCTTGGATGAGTCGTGTGGTTACAATAACCGACGCGCATTAACCGCAGGTCATATTTCGGCGATTATACTCACCGCTTTCGTGGTGCTTTAATGTCACTTGCTTTTCAAGGAATAAGTTAAAGAGTTTGTTAAGACACTTGCAGTTCTGCGAATATTTTGTTCTTTCCCCTTCAATACATCATAGCAAAATATTTACGAAGAAAAGGATATATTGCTCCAAGTAGGATGATCGCTTTAAAATGCTGACCATCCGCTGATGCTCAACTACACTATTCTGTGAACACATTTTGTTGCTTCCTGTCCCGCGTTATACCGCTGGCTGGTCGCTGCCCCACACTGAGCAGTGCCCCTCGCAGGATGGCCGCAAGCAGCAGCAGCAGCGTCGCCGGCGTGTGGATGCTGGCGCTGCTGGTGCTCGGCTCGCTGCTGGGCGCCCAGGCCGAGCCGCAGGCTGGCGGCGACTGGAACGCCCTGTCCGGCATGTGGGGCAAGCGCGCCTCGTCCGACTGGAACCGCCTTTCCAGCATGTGGGGCAAGCGGGGCCCCTACGGACCTTACCAGGTGCGCCATTCACTGAGCTACATGGGCGCATTTACTCGTCTGTCTTTTGGTGCTGTCTTCCGTGCCGAAACCAGGGGCGCTAGAACGTCAAGCTATTCAAATTCTTCTAATTTCATTTCTGCCGCCCCCTCTTTGCTTGTCTGTGACGTTACATCACAGAAACCACGATAATTCCCCATCTCATATGACGTGTACACACCGATCATGTATGATTAGGCGAAACAACAGAAACAAAATTTTTCAGTGTTCTACTCATTTTTCTCCATGATCCCTACTCAATTGGTCAAAATTTTTCGGGCTGGGCCCACTTGGCCTCTATCATGCGATGTCACAAAGCCGTGAGAACTCTGCACATCAAAGTGGCATGCACGCACTTAAGATTCCTTAACATGCTGAACAAACCCGACATTTTCTATTTCTGAATAGCCGGAAATAGCCTCGTTACGAAAGAATAAAAATGCCAGCCTACCAATGGCTCTGGCTACGCAGATCGGCCGGGCACAGTGAATTCCTCCGCCTATAATAAACACTCTTGCGTCGCAGTATAATGCTGTCGAGCCCTTTCGGTATATACGCACGAGAACACTCTGGCAACTCATTTCTGCCGAGGATCTGTTCTAGCGGCATCCGGAGGGTTGCGTCGCGACCCTATGGCCAACCAGCTGCCCCAAGCTGAGCAATGGGAGGCGGATAAATTGCAGACGCCGCCCTTCTCATCAAGTTATCGACTTTCACTGTTCTAGCCCGGACCCACCGTTACCCTTTCCACTTGTTCACGTTTCTCGCATCTTGTCGGCCTATTTCATCACAAGAAGCTGTCAAGGCAGGCAAGGCTATTTTCGTTTAATGCAAACAAAAGTGTACTAGTATATATGAGGAGAGCGTTTGATTTGGGTGTTGAAATACTGCTGTGAGTCACCGCCCGATTCTCGAGTCGGCGGTTATTAAATTCGTTGCCAGGAGATTGGAATAAAGTCAGAAAGGAATATCATTATGTGGCCCAAGCACCAACTGATGCTCACTCTTACCATTAGCATAAATATTGCTATGTTATTTTTGTAGCGATAGCAATTATATCTACACTCATCGCAAGTTTTCGCTGTCACCATATTGTAGGGCACATATTTATCTGTTCTCATGCTAAATGTTTAATGACTTTCGCCACGAGACAGCAATTTACTGAAGAATACAAATGGGTTGCAGTGGATGCAACAGGCATTACCAAATCCAAACTGGGAGCTTATCATTCTTGAAAAAAAAGTTCACAATCACCGCATTTACAGGTGCTAACATATGGAGCTTAACAAAGAAGCTCGACAACAAAAACCGCACGAAGATCGATGGAACAATAAACGTGAGGCGCAACATTAATAGACAGAAAAAGTCGTGTGGATCGGAGAACAAATGGAGATAGCTGATATTCTAGTTTACATTACGAGAAAAGAATTCAGCTGGACGGGCCATACAAGGCGTACGGCAGGTAACCAGTGGATCGTTACAGAATGGGTGCCAAGAGATAGGAAGCGCAATCGAGGACGGAAGGAAAATTACGCGGGGTGATAACATTACGAAATTTGCACGCGCATGTGGGATCAACTGGCGCAAGACAGGACATAAAGATGTCATGATGATCATGCTACATGTTTATCTGTGGCATGTGCCACCGTGATGACTTAGCGGCTATGATTTTGCGCTGCTAACCATGAGCTCGCGGCATTATCGTATAGTATAATATTGTGTAGCGCATTCAGGGAGGACTCAGGACTGCCGCTCTTGATGTCGAAAACCTTGAGGTGGCGCCACCAGAGCATGGGCTGTTCGGACACGCTCGTTAGATAGAAAAAAGGAAACCGACTAGCTGAATTGACGAACGATAGAAAGCATCAAGAGAGCCCAAGTAGGCAAAAAAAAAACACACACACACAGTTGCCGCAGGGTGAAGTAGCAAGAAAATGGGAATATACCGGGAGAACAAAATATATTTTTCAAATAATGGTTCAAGCAAAGATAAAAGGTGAAATTGAACGTTGGTTGTCAGAAATAGGTGATAAAAAGAAGGCCGCACCTAGAATACTTTGCAACCGCATAAAATTATTAGGCAGAAAGTCAACAACAATACAACAACATATCCTAAACGAAGATGGAAATAAACTGGATGTGGATGCGGCATTAAATTCCATCCTAACAATAACAGCCGAACCTTTCCAAGGAAAAGGTGACGTTATATTTGAAGAAAGGAAGACCATGAAAGAGAACCAGATGGAAAAGGAGCTGGTGCTGACAAATTTCAACTGGAATAAAGCAGAAGAGAAAATTACGAAATGCACAGCCACAAGTCTAGACGAGGTTCCCAGCCGTTAGGCTGATTAATGAACTGGAGCCAAGATGTAAGGAAGTTATGTTGAAAGCAGTAGAAAAAAACCTTTAAAAAAAGACGAATACCAGACAATTGGCGACGAAGTAGAAATAATATAATTTATAAAGGTAAGGGGAAAAATATAGAATTCGCTCATATAAATTGTTGACCATTACATAGATAATATACAGGTTAGCTATGCAGACGATTGAATTAAAGCTACAAGCATGGGGGAAGAACTATGGCAGATTGGGAGAACATGAGAATGGCTTCAGAATCGGTAGGCATCTGGATGATAATTTATTTGTTCTTACTGAGTGTATTGAAATATGAAAAGCAGAAAGCAGACCGTTAAATGTGACTTTTTAGACATTACAGGACCGTATGACAACGTAGACGGCAACATATCGTGAGATTTTCTATAAGGGGAAGGCTTAGACAACGATTGTACACAGCTTTTGAGAGATATTGACCTCGAAAATACCGTTTTCGTTGAATGGGAAGGCATGAGGAGCGAGGGGAAAGTTGATATCAACAAGGAACTATGGCAATTGTGCCCTTTATCCTCACTGCCGTTTAAGATGTACATGGTGAGGATGAGGGAAGTAATATCGGGTTTAGTTTCATACGAACAGGGTGCTACAGTAGTGGAGCAGCAGCTTCCTTTTTTGTTTTATGCGGACTACATTGTGTTGCTGGCTAAGAAGGAAAGTGATACGCAACGTCTGGCTCA
Organism: Dermacentor variabilis; assembly: GCF_050947875.1. Lineage (NCBI taxonomy): Eukaryota > Metazoa > Arthropoda > Arachnida > Ixodida > Ixodidae > Dermacentor > Dermacentor variabilis. The sequence continues at coordinate 231,839,743 of NC_134571.1, read as the reverse complement.
TATCTGCGGACAGCATGGCCAGAATTTAGGTCTGAAATTTAGCGTTAAATAATGAGGTGTTATGAAATTAAATAAAAACGGTGAACAGAGAGTGTCAATACAGGGCCAGGAAATACCTCGCGTACAAGAACATAGATACCTTGGTATATGAATAAACGAAGGCAACAGATATATGGAAACAAAGGGAAAACAATAACAGTAAAGGAGAACAGAAATGCAGCCATAAAGAAACACAGAGCACTATGGGCCATATCCAATATGACCGTATCAGGCCATATTTGTACGGCCGCTCGTTTTCGGTCATTACAGACCATCATGCCCTCTGCTGGCTGTCTTCCCTCCGGGACCCCGCAGGTCGGCTTGGTCGCTGGGCTTTGCGGCTCCAAGAATTTTCATTTGTTGCCATAAGTCTGGACGTCTGCAACAGGACGCTGACGGCCTGTCGTGTCACCCCGTGGATCCTTCGGATCCTGTTGCGCATGATCCGGTGACCTGCCTGATGGCTTTGACTGACATGACCAACATGCGCCCTGGACAACAACGCGATGCATCCTTACCGTCGATCCGTCGTTCTCCATCATCGCCGGGGTGCCATCTGGCAGCACCGACGGCACGTGCCGCATGTTCATGCTGCACGACGGCATCCGCTGCCGCCGCAATATCAAACCTGACGGACCTGAGTTGCTCCTTGTCCTTCCTCGTCATCTGCGACCCGTCGTTCTCGAAAAACTTCACGATGCACCGACAGCAGGACACCTTGGAGTTTTGCGTACATACGACCGCGTACGACAGCGGTTCTCCTGGCCGGGCCTCTACCGCTCTGTGCGTCGTTATGTTGCAACTTGTGAATTCTGTCAGCGCCGGAAGAAACCTCCCCTGCCACCTGTCGGCCGACTCCATCCAATTGAAGTTCCCTCCGAACCATCCTTTCGCGTAGGCCTTGACCTGCTTAGCCCTTTTCCGACGACACTAGAGGGAATAGGTGGATCACTGTCGCTACTGATTACGCGACACGCTACGCGGTAGCAAAGGCGTTGCCGACTAGTTGCGCAATCGACGTCGCCGATTTTGTCCTTCATGACGTTATTCTCAACCATGGTGAGCCTCAATAGTTACTTACAGACCGCGACCGCTAGTTATTGTCTCGAGTCGTCAACGACCTCCTCCGCTCTTGTGCCACTGAGCACAAGCTGTCCACCGCCTACCAGCCACAAACGAACGCTCTTACGGAACGTCTCAATCAAACACTCACAGAGATGCTATCGATGTACGTTTCCAACGATCACCGCGACTGGGACGCCACGCTTTCCTATGTGACGTTCGCGTATAACTCGTCCCTGCATGATACCGCAGGGTATTCAACCTTTTATCTTTTCTATGCATGCGACCCCACTTTGCCCTTTGACACCATCCTAACCTCTGTGCCCTGCGTTGCCACTGAGTACGCTCGCGAAGTCATCGATCGCGCTCACATGGCGCGTCAAGCCACTCAATCTCGCTTATTAGCTTTGCAGCATCTGCAGAAAGAGCGTTACGACCGGTGCCATCGCGATGTTCATTTGGCCTCAGGTGCTTGGGTGCTGCTTTCAATCAATCAATCAATCAATCAATCACTCAAACAATCAATCAATCAAGTTTTATTTTCGCCGCAGACAGTACATTGTTACTGCGAAAATATGGGTTCAGAGGGAAAGGTGCATCTGTGCAGCTTGACCAAGCTCTAGCCACCCGTACACCAGCAGTGACACGACGATTTGGTATAAGGATTAAGTTATGTAACCATCAGCAAATAAAGAAACGAGCAGACACTTCCATCACAAATGGCAATTACAAGAACAATTACACAGCATACATATTTCAATGAACAATTAAAAGCATAACCAGTTTTAATACAGTCAAACAAACAGGTCAAATAAGGTTTTTTAGTAAGGGCCAGAACGTCCACATTTTTCCGGTCTAGCTCATTTAGTGTGGTTCCTAGAGCGTAGTCAAGTTTTTCTTTCCCATTAAGGGTGCGCGAGATGGGAACGTAGTATGGCGGTTGATATCGTAAAGGGTAGGAAATTGTACTTTTTCTGAGATTTCATAATTCTTCGTATAGTTCCACCCTACCTAATGTGGATTTGTTCACCATGTCGTCGGGTCGGCCTCTCACAGGAGCTTCTCTCTCGCTACACAGGGCCTTATGAAGTCCTCCGTCAAGTTAACGACGTCAATTACGAGATCGTGCCGGTACAATTTCATCCACCCTCAAGTCCGCCGTCTCTTGACGTCGTGGACGTTTCGCTGCTGAAGGCATACTTCGCTCGCAGTTCTTCGCCTACCATGCGCCGAGATGGCTCTTCATCACCCGGGAGCCCTGTTACGGAAGGGTGAAAGAAGAGAGATCGGAAGAAGAAAATCGGGAGACGCTGGCTGCTGCGTCTTGTTAGTAGTCACCCATTTTAACCCAATTGACTATGCTTGTAAATGCAGTGTTATACTCCCAACATCCCTGTAACAATATATACGAGTCCAAGGGGTATGTGAAAAGGTTTAATGGTTTTAAGACTTACAAATGTAAAAGGCGGTTGTTTGCTTTAAGTCAAGGGACTCGATGGCAACCAAATGTCAGTGGGACGCTTCGCATGGGGCTCTCATGGGAAGACTAAAAATGAAGCTATGCAGTGTGATATGAGCTGGACAAGTTTTGAAGTCAAGGAAGGTCACAGTAAAATTGATTATGGAAAGCGTCTGAACAATACGGAAGAAAGTAAATTGGCTGGGAGATGGTTCAGGTATTCGTAGAGAAAAAACATTGATTCACAGAGGAGGAAAAGAACTAGGTAGCTTACCAGCAAGTATGCATCCGGTATGGTGAGCAACATGGCCACAAAGAACGTCAAGCGGAAAGTCAGAGAGGGTGAGATAATCTGATGCGTGGCGGCAATGGAAAAGAAACCTGCTATAAGTAGCTACGTAAGAGGAAAAAACGAAATCTGGAAATAAACAATATATAACCCAAAGGCAAGCTCAATATTTTGGAAGCAAGATGAGGGTGTCTTGGAACTCACACTTAAAAAGCGAGATACAACAAGGAAAAAGCATGTGCTTGCTCCGGTAGATCTAGAGAAAAGATGGAGCATATTTTGTGAGAATGTGAAGATATCAGCTTATTGATCAATTTAGGCACCTCTGTCTTCCTTGAAATCCTTGGGTTCAGCGAGAACAAGAGGGAAGTAAACATGTCCGCAATAAAGATTAGTAAGACGCGATTGAAATATTGGTGGAAGAAAAGTACGCAAATGACAAACAACGGAGACGTACAAATCCAAAGTTCCCAATAAGGGTTCAAAAAGTTTGATGATTCAATTCTTCGCAGTTTTTTTTTTCATTTTAACATAGGTAGAACATTAGGCATTGTAGTGACAAGAGCTTGGTGGCGCAACCCACCGCCTTGTACCAATGAGCACGCTCATGGCATCGATCCATCCATCCATCCATCCATCCATCCATCCATCCATCCATCCATCCATCGATCCATCCATCGATCCATCCATACATCGATCCATCAAGCCATCCATCCATCCATCTATCCATCCATCCATCCATCAATTCATTAATCCGTCCATCCTTCCATCGACCCATCCATCCATCCAGTCGCGTCATGCATCTCTATAAATGCCCTATGGCGCTTTCCATACATTGCGCTTAAGAATGTGCTTTTGTTATTGCTAACACGCCAATACTTACACGTCCCTGCTTCGACGGCATTGTCCAAATAATTAATTCTAGTCTTTATCTCTAACGGGTCCTCGCTGAGCCAGAATCCGATAGAGAACTTCATAGAAAGGTATAGAGAACAGTTGAAATGCGCATGAAATTCTTACAATTACGCGTCACACACGAAAAAGTGTATCAATGAAAACCTAATCCTTCGCATGCAGATATCACTCAAACAAAACATTCATGTTATGTAGAGACTGGGTACTTTATTTCTAAAAGTCATAGGATTAACGATGTACTGAATAAAGCAGAAGGGCAGCGGATTGGGCGAGTTGGTGTTGCATGGTAACAATAAAATTCAAACAGCGCTAAACGAACGGGACCAGAATGAGGAGGAGACAAATACGGCGCCGTGTTTGTCTCCTCCTCATTCTGGTCCCGTTCGTTTAGTGCTGTTTGAATTTTATTGTTACCAAAGCAGAAGTATTTAGAAAATGATCATTTGCCTAATTACAAAATTATTAAAGTAATATGAGAAATGCAAACCAGCCGTACAAATATATTGTACTAATTACCTGGTAATTTATTTATTAGCTATACGTATTAAGTACTTGAGTTATTTCAAAGTTGGACAATTAAAAATAGTTCAATGATTAAGTAAACAATTGGACCCGTTCAGCTCTTTATACTGCGGTGACAAGCGCTGTGTATAAGTCCAGCTGGAATACCTCAGGGAAAATGAAGCCTTTATTTTAAACACTGCCTCGTTTGAACTACATAGACTACAAAAAGAATCCCAAGAACACAAAATTGGGCGTGCGCGCTAGCGACGTACAACTGGCACAACTGACAATAGCAGGAATGAGCGATGGTTGTTGGTGGCGGCGCTGCTGTCGGGTGGGTTGGCATTCAACCTTTCCACACTTACCGCCTCCTCGCGGCAAGGCATGGCGCCTGCCGCCCCTGAGCAAGCTGCCCCCCTCGGTACACTTTAGCGGTATCAAATAGCAGCCGCATTTCGATGGTGGCGAAAAAAAAACACCTTCATTCGTGCATTTGGGGCACTTTAAAGATCATTTGGTGGTGAAAATTATACCGGAGTTACGGCATGCCTCATAATGAAATCGTGGTGTCAGCACGCAGAAGCCCAGAATTCAAGTCAATGCGCGAATCACATGCAAGGCAGTTGCTATACTATTCTATCGCCACCGTTGGTCAAACCAGGCCTCGTGTTCTTGAAAAAAATTATTCCTCAGCTTCTTCTTTTTTTCAATTACCGCGCGCAAGCAAAGTCGCAAAACCTTTTATGCACAGCGCATGCGTTTTACCTTCAATCCTCTCACACTAAGAAAAAGCGCAAAACAATAATAGTGCTTGATCACAATCTAAAAGTGATGTGATTTCATTGGCCCCGCTCTTAGTTGCAGCCAGCGCAGTGGCGCCTGTGCGATGCCATTACAGGCCCTTCGTGGCGTGGTGAAGCTGCCGGCAAATTGGCGCAACGGCGTGTGTCGCGTACTGCGTGTAGTTGGAACACCATCCGAGGAGTTCGAGTGTAACGCTACAACTTGCTGTCGCTGTCAGTGCTTCAGGACAAACTGACAGAATTTTGCCAACGCTTGTCTGTGGGGGAGCTGGGTCCAAAACTATAAAAGCGGTAAATAAAGGGCCACTGCACATGCAAGAAGCGATCACAGCTTTGTCGCACAAGTGTGCATGACAGTGGCTCACTAGAGAGTAGGTCAACTCTTCCTGACAGAGCTTTGTTACTCCACCGCAAGAGAGTGCTAGTACTCTTCCGCAGAGTGCTAATACTCCCCCCACAGGGGCAATAGTACTCCCCCAGACCCAGTGTTTCTACTCCTCCAAACAGAGTATTTCTACTCCTCCAATCCGAGTGTTTCTACTCCCCCAAACAGAGTGCTTCTACTCCTTCAGAACAGAGTGCTAGTACTCTTCCCAATAGTGTGAAAGCACGAGGTAGATCCATGGCCACGTTTGAAGGGATTCGCAATATTTACATGTGGGGAATATTTGATACCTTCATAAGCAGCTTCTGCACTTATACTTGGTGAATGGAATGTAATCTGTAGTCGCCGAGTTACTGAAATGAAACATTATCTCTCTTAAAAGGACAAAATCTTTATTGATCAGTCATAAGACAAACTGAATAATAATTTCAGACACATACTGACAAACACATAAAATCATATTACAATGATGCCCATGAACTTTAGAACACGTCTTGTAATAAAACATAAGTATTTTCTCTAAAGTTTCATCAGTACTACAGTGTAGAAATATCCTTTAATTTCAATTGGCTCTTTTTCAAAAATATACAATAGAAACTTAAGCATAGAACAAACATGTGCAAACTCACACAGTATTGACACTATGACGAAGAGAAATATGCGCCACATTACTGGCCAGCAAACGCATTTCTGGCACAAAACGCGTGCACTTATATGACAGAGGTTACCAGATGAGCTGCTAAGCATGGGGCTAGTAAACCAGATAAATTGTGCGAGAAACTTTTTTGTCTGCCATATTCTAAGACAGCAGCTCATTTGATAATGTCCTGTACAGCGTATGGATGTTCCTGGCTGAGAGTACATTGCATTTAGAAATGTGTTGTATATTCTCATGTGAGGCCACAGGTCTAGCTAGCTTTGCTTATACAATGTATTTCGCATAACGTTATTCACGTGTGGTCTACACCCTATTGTTTCTAAGTGAGTCTTGTCGTAGTTCTGCAGCAATATCCTGGGGGCCCGGTCTCAAACCGGTACAGAGGCGTATTATATTTCCTATTCAGTCGGCCTCCTCACGAAAGTAGTTTCTTGGTGCTGTTGGGATTCATCCATTTCACTTTCTCACAAATGAATAAAATTTACAATATTATCTAGTGTGTAGCAAATGAATATAGAACTGCAAGGAGCATTGGCATTAAAATCTTGCGATCAAATTTCTTGTCAAATATGGTAGCTTTTCATTCCCATTACGGAATGCTATACTACTGAGGAGCAGCTTCCATAATTACATGACCAATTATTGTGACTCCTTGAATATGCGATCTAACTCAAGTATAACATGGCTTAAGATGTGAACCAAAAATCAGATGTGACGAGTGTGATGCATCAAAGGCGACATAAGCATAGGTACAGGCAGGGAAGTGCACGAAAATGATAAAGAAACAAAACATGAATTGAGAACGACACCATCCTGTTTCACATATCCCTTCCATGCACGTAGATTTTGCAAGCGACTATGCATATACTTGCACAATGAACCAACTACCTGGAACCAAAGCTCGTTTGCTACTGAAGTGGTTAAGATGCGGTAAAGAAAAGTTATCACACTTCACAGAATCTTCGTCTGGAAACAAGTACATATGTGACTAGGAAGATTAATACATCCCCTCACTGTGCACTCTATCTTAAGTCCTGAAGAGTTATATCTGCAGAAGCCATACACCTAAGGTGCTTTTGCTTGAAAGCATATTTAGCGCCAGCAAACAAAGACGGAAGGGAGACGACAACACAATGGCAACACAAGCGCATTGTGTTGTCATCTCCCTTCCGTCCTTGTTTGCTGGCGCTAAATATGCTTTCAATTTACCAACATGCCCAACAAATGGCAATGCTTTTGCTTAACACACATGTTCACATCCGCCAATTGATGAACAAGTGTTCTACTCAGATGCTCTCAGTTCTTTGCATTAAACACATCTCTACCTCCACTAGCATACTTGGTTGGCAAGTAGATAAGAGAAACCACAATTTTACATTTTTAAAATAATCTTCAATTCCAAGTGACTGTCCGGCTTCTAAGACGTAAGTTATGCACCCCGGTGTACACAGTTAAAGGCCTTAATTGCTCCTTGCTTTCGCTTTGGGAGGCACAAGCAGTTCTAATTAACTGGTTTCATGAGCATGCACGCAAACGATAATGACTTCTTAAACATTGGATTCTCTTCCCCCAATGCTTCCCTTTTCTGGAACCTAAAAGCCATAATTCTAAAATTAAGTGTAAAAACAGATAAAAAGGAAGACATGAAAATCTGCCTGCTTCATGTCAGCATTTAAAATACAGACTCACAGTGGTTTGTATGTGCACACTTGAATTCGCATGCTGGTAAATGTAAGCTATTAAAGCTGTTAACTGTAAGCACTTAACCAAGCAGAAACTCTTGTTTTTATAATGAACACAGGCACCGTGCTCATTGCAAGTATGTATCATGCCACTAAGCAAACATGCAATTTCATTGTAGCACTATTTTTTATCACATGAATATATCTGTTGAGAGGCAAGACAAAAAGCAGATGCTTCTCAGAAATAATCAGCTTTTTTTAAACACATTTCTAACTTTTCCATGACGCTTGCTCCTATGTGTTTGTCACCTGAGAGCATACTTGATTTTGGCTTTCCCATCCGAGGCACTACATAAAAATACCATGTTAAGATGACTGCCTAGAGCACGTGGGAATTTTCATCTTGGTGTGACATACTGCATTTTGATTTTGTGGACATTTAGTCAAATGGTACACCTAATATACCCACATTCTAGTTTTCTTGTCCAAATTGCATGGCAATGTATTTTGATTCTTTGGCGTTTGCTACTCTGCACTTTGTGAAGTCGCGCTGGGCTGGCTCTTTGGCATCCTTGTGTCCTTGCACTGCCTTCTTGCGTGATATAAAGCGTGTGCCTGAAAAATGTTGTGTGTAAAAGCCAACACAAGGACATGGTGTTACACAACATCAAGACAGTCAAGGTCATGGCACTAAAAGAAAGTCTCAGCTCTTAGTCTTCCTACTGAAATGCATGCGAAACATCTAAATAGCTGCAACAGTCAACTACTAAACGAACTTCAATTTTTACATTTAAACAAGAAAGAAATAAGCGACAGTTCATGCTTCTTCGCCACCATCGTTAAAATACTCCGGCTAATAAATAGATTATTGGTCATTGTTAGATGTCATAGGTCTGTCATTAGTCTGGTGTGTCATTAGTCTGGTTAATCCTCAAATTATGGCTTGAGCAGTGGCACAACCAGAGATGGTGCGGAGGCGTACTGGGCACCTGCTTAGGACGCGTCACAAGTGGTGTTCGCGACACACTAGACTAATGACGGACCTATGACATCTGACAATGACCAATACTCTATTTAATAGCAGGAGTATTTTAACGTTGGTGGTGAAGCAGGATGAACTGTCGCTTATTTCTTTTTTGTTCAAATCTAAAATTGAAGTTGGTTTAGCGGACCAAAGACCAAAGAGAAAATGTTTGCGCAATTCATAAAATAGCGCCAGCCTTCTAAGCTTGAGAAATATAAAAAATACCGAAATCAGCTAAATTGAGAACTAAGAACTGCCAAGTTAAGGCATTTGAGTAATGCATTTTACGAGGAATCCAAAAGAAATGTTCACAACCAGTGGGACCAATTGAACAAATTACTAAATCGCACGTCAAAAACAACTGTTACGACAATAATGAAAGATGGTATATTGATAAGTGGGGAGGAAGTTTGTAATGAATTTAATAATGTCCTTATTAATGTAACCAAAACATTATGCTGTCCCTCTGACACAACTGTGGGTTACGCGTATAACACTCCATGTATTCCGGAATCCCTGTTCATGTATCCCACACATGAAGACAAAATCATAATGGTGTTTAGAAATCTAAGAAATAGCAGAGCTGAAGACAAAGATGGCTTTCAGGTCAAACCTTTCAAGTTTATAGTTGACATACTAGCCCCCCCCCCCCCCAATGCTAATACATATCTATAACCTAGCTTTAGCATATGGCGTCTTTCCAAGCGAAATTCAGGAAACAAAAGTGGCGGTCATTCACAAAGGTGGTGCTACCTCGGATATAGCTAATTACAGGCCTATTTCAATTCTTCCTATATTATCCAAAGGTCTGGAAAAGGTTATTTACGTGAGAATTCATAATTTTCTAGTTAAAGATTAAGTTTTATCAGACAGTGAATCAGACAGAAGAGGTGGCCGAAGAAAGCAGATGCACTTGACGTCGGCTTCGTCTTCGTTCAATGATTTCGCAGGGAAGTCACCGAAAATCACCGAGTTTTCGCTACCATCTCACGCAGCAAGTTACCAAGATTCTGCCGATACCAACTTCAACGTGGCAATCTCATTTTGCGAACTTCTACGCCAACTTTTCGTCTGTGCCACACCGGCAGCCGCGGCGGTGGCTGCCGCGAGCCTAGGCCTACAGGCGCCCCCGCAAAAGAAAGTACACGTGGCGCGCGCCCACGCTCGCTCGCAGGCGGAAGAAATGGAGGTTCTCGTGCAAGGGGAGAACATTTCCCAAGAAGAATTTGAGGCCGGCACGGGCTGGAGTACCGTCGGCTCGAAAAAGCAAGCCGTTGAGAGATCCAATACGAGTAGTTTCGGCGCCCACCTCGGCACCGGCAGAAGGAAGAAGCGCGTGCAGAAACTGAAACAGCAGTTAATCAAGGCCAGCCGCATGCCATATCTACCGAAGGGTGATTTCAAGATTATCATCCGCCCAAAGGCAGGCCTCAAGATTGGCGAACTAGGAGCGGCCCGAGTAGCCTCGCGCGTCTACCAATCTGCTGGCATACCCGGGGAGCCCAGGGTAAAGCCCCTGAAACTTCGTAAAGTAGTGCCACTCTCCTCCTCCGCCTTCACTCCTCCTCGTATCTCCTCTCTTTCGCGCTCCCTCCTCGACCATGGCGCCGCCTACAATGCTCGAGCGCAGCAGACGACCTTTCGCAGAGTGAATGCACGCATAGCAAGGCAGTGCTCTTTAGGCGTTGACGTTGGCTTTCCAGCTCCGTGTAACTTCGTGAACAGCATAGAATTTCTAGTCGGATACTTGTACAAATTCGGTAACGGCAGCTTTTTTTTCATTTCTCTGATAACTATTTCTTTAAAAAGTATCTGAAGGAGTGTTAACGCTGCGCGTTGACGACTGCGAATGTATCGCGTGTCCTACAATTAGGTACGCAACATTTGTCAAGGGCGTGTCGCAAGATCTTGTTGCGAATGGTTGTAAATAACACGTTTACCATCGAATGACAACCTCTTCGCTTCCAGCAAGCCCTCAGCGTAAAGAATCCGCGCCGCCCTTACCATGTGAATTCGCGGCGCGTATGAGCTATGACGTACAAAGGCTGATGGAGATCACTGCTCTGGAGGTTCGAAAGCTACAGTGCGGCCAACGTGCGTGCTTGCCAATCTAAGCGCGCGCAAAGCCTCAGATGTGGGCGCTGGTGCTATAATGTTTCTTGTGTGTCAACGCCGACAGAAATACCGCGGCCGATCATCGAGTCGGGACTGTGGGTACACAAGAAAATAAAATGAGTTTTTGGCATTGTGCGCGAAGCGGGAGCGCGATAACAATGCTTGACTTAATCTCAACAAGACCACTGTGGCCTTCAGTAATTTTTTCAGGTTAATGACTTATCACGAATAACACTTCATCGTGCGTTGGTTCGTCCATTTACTAAGTGACGTACTTATCGCGAACTGAGTTGCACTGAGGTGCATGCATTCAGGACGGTTGCACTCCCTTCGAAGTAGCATTTGCGAGACATGACTTTATTAGTGAAGTCATGATCGCGCAATGAATCCCCCCGCCATGACGCGGCCGGAATTGCGGCAAGTGAAATGATGTTTTATCCATAGGTTAAAATGATATAAAACGGCATTCGAGTTGCAAGTTAACAGTTTATTTTCACAAAGATGCATTACAGATTTGCCTTTGCAGTCACAAGTCCGTGTGCACCATTTATTGTCTCATTGCGTAAATAAACGCACCAGCCTAAGAGTCCTACAGCAAGCGCGTCTCATTTAGGCATAATGACTGTAGAAACTAATAGTGGCATAGACGAGCAAGCGAACGACTATATGAGCGCGCGAACTAAACGAGCGAGCAAACGACTAAACGAGCGTGCGAACGAACGAGCAAACGACTAAGCACGAACGACGACGAAACCAGCCAGGGAACGGGCGGGCGACCGCACGTTTTCTTTGCGAGTGCTATCTTAAGCTTCGTACACATTAAAGCTCACGCGAATTAGCACATACGTCTCAATTACCTATGATGCGGTCGCTCGACGACGAACGCACCGCGTAACACGGTTTCGGGAGAGCACGCACGCTTTTCATCGGTGCCTCTGTATCGCAAATCCACCGGGCGACCGCCAACGAGGAACACGAACAAATGTGGCAAACAAAGCTAGTCTATCTAAAGAAGGCTAGTAAGTAACCACAAAAGGCAGAGAGTTGCTCTCCTGAGGCGCTTTCATGATCGAGAGGAGGAGGAGGAATAAACTTTATTTGTGCACAGCAGATTTGAGACCTAGGCCTCTACCTAAATGACGGCCTCGAGCCCTTGGGCCCTGGCGGCATCTTCGGCCTGCTGGATTGCCTTGAGTTGGTCTTCCGGTGCACAGCTGAGCAACGCGGTCTCCCACTGCTCTCTGGTCTTAATTATTTTATTCTGTATGGGTGTACGAGGACAAGCCCAAACAATATGTTGTAGGTCCGCCCTTTCTTCACAGAATCTACATCTATCCGTGTAAAGGTCCGGGTAGTAGCGGTGGTAGGCCACCGGGTTCGGATATGTATCTGTGATTGAAATTTTATCAAAAGGACTGCGCTGAATCTTGAAAATTTCCTAATCACGTTATCGCACGCAACCTCGCGTGCCCGCGAACTCAAGCCGGTTGGCTTTCCAAACGATTAAGCGCACCAAATATGACTAACACGACCACGTAGCGCGCATATAAGCAAAGCAGACGTTGCGTAAAAATCATGTTAAAGCGTGCGTACAAATGGCAACATGCACAGTGAACTGTGCAATATCTACTACGTTATTGCCCGCAGCACAATACGCAAGCCTGGCACATACAATACTCTGAGAGAGCCACAACTTACATCACATAGTCGCGCGGAGGAAGTTGGTCGGAAGTTCTCCCTCCCGATTCGGTGAAGCCATGTCTTTCTTCTTAACGCGTTGCGCTTACCGGACGGTATCGCGAACATATTCTTGCCTTTGCTAAAACTATATTGGCATCCAAACGCGCAGAAGGTCATGGTAACAGAAAATGACGTGAAGCGACGTCGCACTTGCCACAAAACATCCTTCAAGGCGTTCACAACATCAAAACAACACAGAATAGGAACGGAAGGAATGCCGCCAACAAGCGCCGCTTCTCGAGCAAAGATGGCACTGAAGCGCGACTGTAAACAAACGAAGCCGGCGCAAGGGGCCACGTGATGCCATTAGGCCAATTGCGACGCGGCGTCGGCTTCGGCCACAGCGCTGGAGGAGGAGGCGGCGTTCTTCAAAGCGTGGCACTACTTTACGAAGTTTAAGGGGCTTTAGCACAGGGAAGACGACACCGTGTGCCTCAACGTACAACAGAACATCATCGTAGTGAGTACCCCCAGTGAAGCCAACGCAGACCGATACCAAAGAGTCGAGCGCCTCGTGGTCAACGGCCAGGCCTATGAGACCAACGCATATGAATTGGCACCCGATCGACTTAACTTCCAAAGGAGTCACCAGGGGTATACCTCTCGAAGATTCACCCCGGAACATCACCGCCCAGGTCGTTACCCCCAAGAATCCTTCGGCAATCGCTGCGAAACGACTCAGCAATACCACCACGGTCATCGTGCTGTTTTCCGGACTGAAAGTTCCCTCCTTCGTCCGCTACGGAGGCGCTCTCATCAAGTGCGCGTTGTATAGAAAACAACTTGACCTGTGCTTCCAATACGGCAGACTGGGCCACTGCATGCACGTGTGCCCCAGTCCGCAGGACCGCATCTGTAGAAGGTATGGCACGGCCAACCCAGGTCTCGACCACCAGTGTAACCCCCTTTGCCAATTTTGCGGGGGTGAGCACTTAACGGCCGATAAGAATTGCAAGGCTCGCTTCAAGACGCCATATATAGTCAAGACACGACGTCGGGAAAGACAACGACTACAGGAAGAATTTCTAGCATCGGAGGCTACGAGGGAATCAGTTGGACGCCGTTCCCGAGAGACCAGGCCCCGTTCACGCTCGAGGGCCCGCTCGAGAACCAGAAAGTCCAGATCACGGAACCGCACACCCGGACCGGCCCGAACCAGATCCAGGAGCCGTACGCGTTCGCGTTCCCGCCGCAGCGGAGGCGGCCCGGCGGTAGAAGAGGCCACCAACAAGGTGAGCTGGGCAGACGCGGTCAAAGGCTCGTCGCGCCGCGACGGAACTGAAGAGACTGCAGCCTCTAAAGAAATAGCAGAAATCAAACGGGAAAATGCGCAGTTCATCTCACACCTCACGAGAGAAATCCAGGAACTCAAGAATAGTCGAAGGGTGGAGATATCTCCCCGTCTGAGTACTTGTAGTGCAGGTGCAGCTGCGGTAACTCCTAATAATAGCATGGAGGAGGACGGCAACCCTCCGCCACCTAAGAGAAAGGCTCCAGCCGTTAGCAGCCAAACCGGATCACAACTGGCAGACCTAGGGCAGAAATTAACAGAAATGCAAAATGTACTCAAAGAACAAGCGGAAGCCGTCGGCAACCTCACGCTGGCGGTCTCGACCATAAAGTCGAGACTTGACAAATTCGAAGGCAACGTGGCCAACCTAAGTCTTAGAGTAGCCAAGCTGCAGCCAGTTACCACCGCAGGGGCCCCCATAACTGGGGTCGCACCTATTCAATTCCACGACACCCCTGTAAACACCGCAGGAGCATCTGGGGTCGTTCAGACCTCCACTCCACGACCAGACCAAAATAGGCAAGTACGGTAAAAGAGGCGCGCTGGCGATATGGCAGTGGAATTGCAGGAGTTACGCCGCACGAAAAGCGATCCTGTAACAACACCCTAAAAGCAAATCGAAAGCCGATGTAATAATGCTACAAGAGACACACGAATTAGCAAAACTACCCGGTTACCAACCCATCGGTCCCCCATCCGGGGAGAACCAAGCGGTAACTACTTTGGTCAGGAAAGGCTTAGTGGTCGTTCGTCACGAGATTAAGGTAGCGCAGATTGAACAAGTATTCGTAGAAATTTTACCTAAAAGCAAGAGCCAATGCAGCACGTTTATCCTCAATCTATACAGCAAGCCAGCGCACATACGACAGCGCTTTCTAACCCTTTTTAGGAGGGCCACCGACATTGCTGGCTCCCATCCCCTACTAATCGGGGGAGATTTTAACGTCATGCACGGAGCGTGGAGCTACGCCTATACGAGAGCCAAAGGCAAGGCTTTATGGCAGGATATACAGGAAACAGGCCTGACCCTCATCACCGACCCCAGCTCCCCTACCGGAATGGGAACAGGGCTGACAAGAGACACCACGCCCGATCTAACATTAGTGAATAACGCAAGATGAGCGAGTTGGAATAACACGTTCGAAGACCTTGGTAGTGACCGCAGAATTGTCGAAACGAAATTATTGGAGAATATAAAGGTCGAACCCAACAAAACCTTCAAATGGACGGAATGGCACCAGTTCCGCAAGAATCGAGCCGGAATGAAGCACGCGCCCACCACAGACATTCAACAATGGGCCGAAAAAGTGATGGCTGACGTCAATGAAGTAACAAAGACCGTGACGCCAGAGCTTCCCGTCGAGAAGATCGACAGCCGCCTGGTGCACATGTGGGAGGCCAAACGATCGCTTCAAGCCAGCTGGCAGAAACAAAGACAAAATAGGAAATTGAGGAAACGCATAGCGTTACTCAACAAACAAATAGAAGAACACTGCAAAACTCTTAGTAAACAACAATGGGATGAGATCTGCAACGACATGGACGGACGGACTGGCACCGGTCACACATGGCGCCTGCTCCGACACCTGCTAGACCCGACCAAGACCAAGGCAACACATAGGGAAACCATGCGCAAGCTACTACACATACACACCAAGGACGAGGAATAAATCATTTCCGAACTCTGCGAGAGATACGCCCCGCACAGTCTCCTTAAGACTGTGCGGGGCGTCTCCTTAACGCTGGGCAAACTCGCATCCGAAGACAGGAACATACGCAACGTCGGCAACCCGCAAGGCTCGGTCGTCTCGCCGATGCTCTTTAATCTCATTATGATCGGCCTCCCCGAGCGCGTCAACGCCATCAAGGTAGTGCATCACACAATATACGCGGACGACGTTACGATCTGGGTGTCCGAGGGACACCCAGATCGACATTTCCTAAAAGTAAACATTACCAAGACGAAAGCAATATTATTCCGAGCTAAAAACAGAAGGGTGCGTGGAAATCTCGACCTTTGGTTAGCAAACAAAAAAAAAATGAGGTCGTACAAGTTGTGAAATGTCTTGGTGTTGTTGTGACCGAGTTTTCTAATTGGGATAAACATATTGAGCATATCTGCGCTAATATAAATAGGATTAATGGCATCCTATGTCGCCAGAGGCACACACTTCCCCCTAAAGTGAAAATATTAATTCACAATGCATTTATATTGCCACATATTACTTATTGTCTCATGGTCTGGGGAACAACAACCAAAATTCTAATTGCTCAAAAACGACCAATTAGATTAATAGCTTATGTACCGTGGTGTTCTCATACGGATCCCTACTGTGCAAGGTTCAATATCATTACAATATCAGAGTTATTCCCATTCAAGTTAATCTTTATGTATCAAAACGCTGTTTCCACTAAGAATGAGTTCCTTTTATCAAGTCTCAACCTGACTCGTTCGATTCTATCCTACAATACACGAAACAAAATGTCATGGTGTGTACTTTCTTGCCGCACAACATACGGTCAGCAGTCACTTATATATTATTCATCACATTATCTCAGTATTTTGCAAAAGAACATCATACTTGAAGGGACTTCACGGCATAAATTAGTCAAACTCATTCCCATGCTTGAATGTATATAGTTCGTGATTAGAGCATTATATATAGCATCGTGTACCTTCATTTTAGTTGCATTGTATCATTTTACTTGCGTTGTATTGTAAACATGATTGTAAATGAGTTTCCTGTGCATAGAATATGTGGAATAGTCTTTTTTTCAAATAACGTCCAGTGATAGTAGAGGCGTAACTTCATGCAAATGTCAGATGTAGATATCTTGTGGCTGCGTTTCTTTTGTGTTTGCGAGTGCGCTGTTCCACTGTTGTTGTGATCAGCTGCTGGGCTATGCACCCCGGCAGAGGGCGCAGGGTGGCTCTCAAGCTGCAACAATGCAGCTTTTTGCTTTGCGTCCTCTCTCCGTTGTGGCTGAAGTAACCTTGGGAGAGTTAATAAAATATATTGTATATTGTGTATTAGCGAATGCACAGACATGTCCAAAACAATAAGCATATGCAAAGTGCTCCTTCAATTGTAATTTCACACAGCAGCACTTATATTCGATACCTATGCATAACTCGCGGCTGGACAATTCACCGAGTTGAGTTCGTAGATATAAGCACCCTTTCAGATTCGCAGCGTGCTCGAAAACCGCAACAGGAGACATAAAATAAGACATACAATCATACCATTTCAATACATGAGCAAATACAGCTCAGTCTCGGGGCTAAACCCCATGAGAGTAATTTAGTCAGCGACGGCTTCGAGCGCCAAAACGGGCCGTCGCTTGAACAGATCGCTCGGTTCTGGAAATCTAGAAATCGTCGCTAGTCTCCCGGAAGTGCTATGAGCGACTAGCCAATAGCGCGAAGCAGGAACTGGATGTACATCGCTCAAATACTGCCGATTGTCGCGCGGAACGAGCAAACTATTGAATTTTTATACCTGCAAGGATAAAAACCTACTGCAAGTCCTTCGGAAATATTTCGTGTTACCTTTTACAGTAAATTCATCAACTTAAATTACTAAAGCACGCGTCACGCTAGTTTCGACGCTCACTTGCAGCCCTCATACCGGCAACACTGGGGAGACGTCGCTCAATATCGATGCTCGCACGCAGTACGACTTTAGGCGACGAGCGAACGCGACAGCCACATCCATCGCATCGCTTGTCGCTGCCGCGCGCAAGATCACTTACATGGCGTTTATGCTTTATTCAATATAAAACAAATTCCTCATGCGCTTTCAGTAAGCTCAAGATAACGCGGCCAACTGACCTCTTACAGCATGCAGCTGCATGCCTGTGGCAAAGTTTCCAACTAGCACTGGCGCTGCACGTAACTTCAGTGGTCGCAGATTACCCATGGGCGAGACACCGTCAAGTCCGCTGCTTATTTATACCGAAAGCCTGCCGCCAGCAAAATGACCTCTTTTGTTATGGGACTCCTTATTTAAACAGCGTTCCGTACACAGTAGACTGCCAAGCCGAATAAATTCAAACACACAAAACGCATGCTAAGCACGCTGCGCCTAGGCTCGGAAACATGGGCTGGGGAACAAACCATTTTAAGCGTCCTCTCGCCTCACGTCTTATTGAACATGCCATGGTTGTAGTAGCGTTTGCGATTTTCAAAGCTCTTACGTATAGTGGCAAGTGATAAAATGACGTGCAGTTATCGCGACGACTGGCTTTTTCGACTAACATCGAAAGACACAGCGCGCATGCTAGTTCATTGTCAATCGCGTCGGCTAAGCGCTGCGGGGACTTCCTGGCGATGGCACGTCACATACGCAGAATGTGCACCTAAGTTAGAACTCACTTACCGTGGAGGATTTGTTATATCCAACGAATGACGAACGACTGTCGTGTTTTCGCGGCGACGCGAGATGGCTGACACACGATCCCCCTTGGATAGCCTTCGTTGCTGCTCGCTGGACGGATAACCTTTCTCCGGTGCTGTGTGTTTCCGCGATGTTGAGCACGCGCCCGATGGAGCAGCTCCGAGTGAAAAAGTAGAGCGCTCGCTCCGCGTTTCTTAGAACTGTCGTTGCCTGATCTCTTAGAAGCAAAAGGGTGTGTTCTTTGCTCAGCGTGCGACAGTGATACATCGCCATGTTCAGGGCCAGCCTCCTACAGTAGAAGAAGATTGCGCTACGTTTCGTATTCTATTGCCGCAAGAGTAGAACGAGCATTCTACTCTCTCTCAGAATGGAAGAGTGAAAAGCACATTTCACTATCTCCTGGATGACTGAGTGAACAATGCATTTCACTCCACTCGACAATTTGCGAGAGTAAAACAACGCTTTGAAGAGTAAATCGGCGGCTTCACTCCTGCGATACCCTCCCTAGCTTTTACAGTGTTCCTTCACCAGTACTGTCGCGGCAGAACCGAGGTGATAGATAGATAGATAGATAGATAGATAGATAGATAGATAGATAGATAGATAGATAGATAGATAGATAGATAGATAGATAGATAGATAGATAGATAGATAGATAGATAGATAGATAGATAGATAGATAGATAGATAGATAGATAGATAGATAGATAGATAGATAGATAGATAGATAGATAGATAGATAGATAGATAGATAGATAGATAGATAGATAGATAGATAGATAGATAGATAGATAGATAGATAGATAGATATAGCAGAGGAGGATTGGAATGGTATAGTGGGTTGTCCCCTCCAGTGCTCTCTAGTGGGTCGTTCTGTTCAGCGCTCTTGCTCAGAAAGTGCTGCTTGTGCTGTGAATCCGTGCCCTCCTCTAACGGTCGGTCCCAAACGCCAGTGACTAATAAACGCCTTTACAATATATAGATTAGAAGGAACGGCTTTATTCTAGGCGAGCTCGCGCATCAGATCAAGCTCTTCAGCTGATGATGGTATGTACAGGGCAAGTTGTATAAATAATTATAGGTAGAGATGATGAAGATGAAGAGTCAGGCAATGCGTTGCGCTCACACTAATTCCATCTCGGTGTCGAAGTGCGCGCCTTGCCGCGCGGGAGTATTAGGTAATGCGTTGAGGTTTTAAACGAGATATGGGCGTTCTAAGGGCCGAGACACGGTAATTAACAGCGGATGTCTGGTCAATGACCGTGTAAGGCCCAATAAATTGAGTGAGGAGTTTTTCCAATAAGCAGGGAACGCGCTCAGCAGTGCAGCAAAAGAACATCCTCGTGAGCAGAAAAGGTCACAGCGCAATACGTCAAGTAGTATCAAAACTTCCGAGCGTCCTGGAAGACGCCAGTGTTAATGCGGGCGAGATGACGGCAGTCCGCGAGGCGAGACAAACATTGCTCTGAGAAAGGAGCTGCTGGTGGAACAGGAGTCTAAATGAACAATACATCTAGAACTAAACATAGTGAGCGGCCATAGACGAGGAAGAAAAGCCGGTGGTACGCTGCATAGCCCTGTTATAAGCAAATGTCATGAACGGCAGAATTTTATTACAGTTTGTGTGGTCGGGGCGGATGTACATGACAATCGTATTTGAGAAGGTGCGGTAAAAACGCTCCGTTAAGTTGTTGGCCTGCAGGCGGTAACTTGAAGTCGTCTTGTGAATTGTGTTTCAACGGCGCAGGAGTTTGATAAGGATAAGAGATAGAAATACTTTGCCGCGATCGTTGAGGAGAACGCGCGGAACTCCATGGCGTAAAAAAAAAGTTGCGGAAAAAGAAATCGGCGACTTCAGTGGCAGTCCCCCATTGTAGAGAGGTAGTCTCCGTGTAGCGTGTTAGGCGGTCAACGGCCGCCATAATCCAACAATTGCCATTTCAGGTCATGGAAAGATGGCCGCACAAGCATATTCCAACGACTTCGAAAGGCGAAGCGGAACAAGGAAGGGGATGAAAAAAGTCAGAAAGAGCTAAGTCGTTCGCGGCTTTGACAATGAACGCTGGAGGCAATGTACTTCGCAACCGCAGAAGAGAGGCCACGCCAGGATCAGGGACTTCATACTCTGTAGTAAGTTTTGTGTTAGCCTAGATGACCGGCCGTGGGATGATCGTGAAAGACTTCCGGAACCTCACGTTGCAGACAACGTGTTACGATTGAGACCCACTTTTTGCCATCGTCGTAATAACTGCAGCGATGTAAAGCGCCACTGTGGAGCTTGAATTGATTAGGTTGTAATGAAGTCGGGCGTTCAGATGTGTAGAAGAACATTCCATGCGTTCGAGAATAGTTGGGCAGTATGGGGTGACACGTTGGTAGGACACAAAGACGAATGGGCTGTCGGGTCTTAGCCAATCTTGCTTTGCGATAGGTAAAGTCAATGGTGAGGACTCGGGAAGTACGGTAGAACGAAAAGGCGATAGTGATTCGTCATAACTCGGCAGAGGGAAGCGAAATAGAGCCTCAGCGTCTTGATGCTTCTTTCCCGTAGTATAGGTGACATCCATATCGTACTAGCGTAAGCGAAGCATCCAGCGACTAAGGCGACCCGATAGGTTCTTTAGCGATGAAAGCTACCACAGTGCGTTATGGTCGGTAATGACTCAAAAATGGCGGCCGTGAAGATATTAGCGAAATTTTCGCAATCCCGAAACAACAGCAAGGCTCGCTGCGGCGGTTTGACTAGCGTACGCAATTACTCGCTCGTGGAAGGTGTTGCAGGAGAACGTCACCAAGACCATGACGTCAGCGTGAAAGATGGCGGGCACACTCGGATCGAAATGACATGGGGAAGTGGCACGTCAAGGCATGTTTCAAAACCAGGAAAGCATGTTCACATTCGTCGTACCAAACGAAGGGCGCGTTATTTGCGAGGAGTTGATGGAGCGTGGACGCCAGCGCAGGTAAGTTGCATATGAAGCGCTGCAGGTAAGAAGCAAGTCCGAGAAAACTACGCAGATCTTCTTGACGCAATGAACGGAGAAATTTAAGGACGGCGACAAGATTCTCAGGGTCTGACCGAGTACCTTCGTTGCTGGCTAAGTGTCAAAGGACTTTGATGGACTTGCCGGCGAAACTGCACTGTTTTTGTGTGTGTTGAGCTGTAAGGCAGCGTATTCAAGACAGGCAAGGACTTCATGAAGACGTTGCGAATGTTCTGAGATCATGGCTGAAAATAATACAATGTCTGCGACATAGCCCAGGCAGGTTTTCTAATTAAAACCACGCAAGACATTGCCGAACATGCGTTCAATAGTGGCAGGAGCATTGCACAGTCCCAAAGGCATCCTAATAAAGTCGTAGAGCCCATCTCAGCTGGCCAATGCCGTTTTTCTTTTGTCGGATCCGGACATCGGTATTGACCAGTAGCCTCATCTAAGATCAAGGTTAGAAAAATATTCAATGCCATGTTACGAATCTAGTGCATCGTCGATACGTGGGAGGGAGTAAGCACCTTTGCGCATGATTTTGTTCATCGCACGTTAATCAATGCAAGAGCACTGAACATTGTTTCTTCTATACAAGAACAACCGGAGAGTACCAGCGATTCGAGAACAGAGGCATGATATTTTGTCGAAGCGTGTGTGATATCTTTTCATTGATGATTTCGTGCTCACCGCACACAGCCATCAGTCCGTGTGCGGTGAGTAGCAGTGGTAGTCATGCTGACGAAGAGCGAATTCATGTCGAACAAGGAACGGTGTTTCTTCAAAAGGGCAGCGATCTTGACTCTGGGCAGTCCCCGTCAGGGCTATGCTTGCCGAAAAAGGTGTAGAAGGGGATTTACTTGGCGGCGATCTTGCCTCTGGTGGCACTGTCGAAAGGGCGAAAATTGCAGCGCGATGAGCGTCAACAGTGCAAGTGACAGTTGATTCACGGGGAAACAGTTGTGTTCCAGAAGTTTGATTTCAGGTGACAAGCAATACAGACACCTCAGAGAAGCGAATAAAGCCAGGGTCAATCAGAATCCCTCGAGATAGGGTGCGACCATAGGGCAGAGTGAGTGTATCACCATCCACAACATTGTTGGAGTTGACAATCAAATTCTCTTTTCTAGATGGCCAACTAACGTAATCGGAGCAGGTGACGAGGCCAATGCGTTCTTCATGGTTAGGGAGATAAGCATCATCATCATCATCAGCCTGGTTACGCTCACTGCAGGGCAAATGCCTCTCCCATACTTCTCCAACAACCCCGGTCATGTACTAATTGTGGCCATGTCGTCCCTGCAAACTTCTTAATCTCATCCGCCCACCTAAATTTCTCCCGCCCCCTGCTACGCTTCCCTTACCTTGGAATCCAGTCCGTAACCCTTAATGACCATCGGTTCTCTTCCCTCCTCACTACATGTCCTGCCCATGCCCCCCCCCCATTTCTTTTTTCTTGATTTCAACTAAGATGTCATTAACTCGCATTTGTTCCTTCACCCAATCTGCTCTTTTCTTATCTCTTAACGTTACACCCGTCATTCTTTTTTCCATAGCTCGTTGCGTCGTCCTCAATTTAAATAGAACCCTTTTCGTAAGCGTCCAAGTTTCTGCCCCCTGGGTAAGTACTGGTAAGACACAGCTATTATACACTTTTCTCTTGAGGGATAATGGCAACCTGCTCTTCATGATCTGAGAATGCCTGCCAGACGCACCCCAGCCCATTCTTTTTCTTCTGATTATTTCCGTCTCATGATCCGGATCCGCCGTCACTACCTGCCCTAAGTATAAGTATTCGCTTACCACTTCCAGTGCCTCGCTACCTATTGTAAATTGCTGTTCTCTTCCGAGACTGTTAAACATTACTTTAGTTTTCTGCAGATTAATATTTAGACCCACTCTTCTGCTTTTCCTCTCCAGGCCAGTGAGCATGCATTGCAATTGGTCCCCTGAGTTGCTAAGCAAGGCAATATAATCAGCGAATCGCAAGTTACTAAGGTATTCTCCATTAACTTTAACCCCAATTCCTCCCAATCCAGGTCTCTGAATACCTCCTGTAAAGACGCTGTGAATAACATCGGAGAGATCGTATCTCCCTGCCTGACGCCTTTCTTTATTGGGATTTTGTTGCTTTCTTTATGGAGGACTACCGTGGCTGTGGAGCCGCTATATAAACATTTCAGTATTTTTGCTGAGGTTTCGACAGAATCAAACGCTTTGTCGTAATCAATGAAAGCTTTGATAATGAAAGGGTTGGTTATATTCCACACATTTCTCTATCACCTGATTGATAGTGCGAATATGATCTATTGTTGAGTAGCCTTTACGGAATCCTGCCTGGTCCTTTGCTTGACAGAAGTCTAAGGTGTTCCTGATTGTATTTGCAATTACCTTAGTAAACAGTTTGCAGGCAACTGACAGTAAGCTGATCGGTCTATGATTTTTCAAGTCTTTGCCGTGCCCTTTCTTACGGATTAGGATTATGTTAGCGTTCTTCCAAGATTCCGGTACGCTCGAGGTCATGAGGCATTGTGTATATAGGGTAGCCAGCCTTTCTAGAACAATGTGCCCACTATCCTTCAACAAATCTGCTGTTACCTGATCCTCCCTAGCTGCTTTCCCCCTTTGCATAGCTCCTAAAGCGTTCTTTACTGCTTCCGGCGTTACTTGTGGTATTTCAATTTCCTCTAGACTATTCTCCCTCACATTATCTTCGTGGGTGCCACTGGTACTGCATAAATCTCTATGGAATTCCTCAGCCACTTGAGCTATCTCACCCATACTAGTAATGATATTGCCGGCTTTGTCTCTTAAAGCATACGTCTGATTCTTCCCATTCCTAGCTTCTTCACCGCTTTTAGGCTTCCTGCATTCCTGAGAGCATGTTCAATTCTATCCATATTGTACTTCCTTATGTCAGCTGTCTTACGCTTGTTGATAAACTTCGAAAAGTCTGCCAGTTCTATTCTAGCTGTAGGGTTAGACGCTTTCATACATTGGCATTTCTTGATCAGATTTTTCGTATCCTGCGATAGCTTACTGGTATCCTGTCTAACGGAGTTACCACCGACTTCTATTGCACACTGCTTAATGATGCCCACAAGATTGTCGTTCATTGCTTCAACACTAAGGTCCTCTTCCTGAGTTAAAGCTGAATACCTGTTCTGTAGCTTGATCAGGAATTCCTCTATTTTCCCTCTTACCGCTAACTCATTGATCGGCTTCTTATGTACCAGTTTCTTCCGTTCCCTCCTCAGGTCTAGGCTAATTCGAGTTCTTACCATGCTATGGTCACTGCAGCACACCTTGCTGAGCACGTCCGCATTTTGTATGATGCCAGGGTTAGCGCAGAGTATGAGGACTATTTCATTTCTAGTGTCGTAGTTCGGGCTCCTCCACGTCCACTTTCGGCTATTCCGCTTGCGGAAGAAGGTATTCATTATCCGCATATTATTCTGTTCCGCAAAACTCTACTAATAACTCTTCCCTGCTATTCCTAGTACCTATGCCATATTCCCCCTCTGCCTTGTCTCCAGCCTGCTTCTTGCCTACCTTGGCATTGAAGTCGCCCATCAGTATAGTGTATTTTGTTTTCACTCTACCCCTCGCCGATTCCAGGTCTTCATAGAAGCTTTCGACTTCCTGGTCATCATGACTGGATCTAAAGGTGTAGACCTGTACAACCTTCATTTTGTGCCTCTTATTAAGTTTCACAACAAGACCTGCCACCCTCTCGTTAATGCTACAGAGTTCCTGTATGTTACCAGCTATATTCTTATTAATCAGGAATCCAACTCCTAGTTCTCGTCTCTCCGCTAAGCTTCGGTAGCACAGGATGTGCCCGCTTTTTAGGACTGTATATGCTTCTTTTGGCCTCCTAGCTTCACTGAACCCTATTATATCCCATTTACTGCCCTATAATTCCTCCAATAGCACTGCTAGACTCGCCTCACTAGATAACGTTCTAGCGTTAAACGTTGTCAGGTTCATATTCCAATGGCGGCCTGTCCGGAGCCAGGGATTCTTAGCACCCTCTGCTGCGTCGCACGTCTCACCGCCGCCGTGGTCAGTTGCTTCGCAGCTGCAGGAAACTGAGGGTCTGGGGTTTGATCGTTGTGTTCATGTTGGAGGTTGTGGCCAAGTACTGCACCAGGGTGGCCAATCCTGCTCTGGTGAGGGAGCGCGTTACCCGGTTCTGGTCACCGGGATCAGGCCACACTCTAGGGCTGGTAATGCAATTTTATGAACACGCGGGGTTTTTTTTCTTTAATCCGGTGGAAAACTGCGCGGCACCTGGATTCGAACCACGGACCTCTTGCACGCGAGGCGGGTGTTCTACCTCTACGCCACCGCTGCGAGGGAGAGAATAGCCGGGGCCATCCAAATGTATGAAGTGCTGGTAAGAAATAGAAGCCGACGCAGATAGAAAGCCTCCCCCCGTCCCACGATGAATGAGCACGTGGGTATGCTTTCGAAATATCGCCAAAACAATGTAATGGCGAATTATGTCTATGGAGACACGAACTGTACACTGCCCGACTGGACGAATCGTAGCGTTGGTCGCTCCAGCAAGAGAACGGCCGGAGTAAGGCATGATCAGTTTTCACTGGAGGAAATAAAAGTTGCCACGAATAATCGGAATGGCAGCACCTGTTGCAACGAAGGCTTCGACGTGTACGCCTTCTACAAAGAGTGATAAGTTGGACAGTCGCTGTACATGAATCGTAGGCTGTCGAGTCGATGCAGTTTGCCTTTCTGTAATTTCATGGGGCAGTTTTCCGAGTAAGCGTCCGTGAAATAAGAAGCGGGCCGTAAAGGTGACACGGAACGACCACGTGGAGAAGGCGACCTACTGCGAGAATATACAGGCATATCACTGCCTTAGGGAGGAGAAGGTGTCCTGTGACAAGAATAGCGGTAGGACGCGTGCTGATAGCCCTTTGCTAGACGCACACCTCTGCGTTCTTGAGGAGCATAGCCACGTTGCTCATCCCGTTGATGCCTTCGACGAAATTGGGAGATGTAAACTCGATAGTCACAGTAATAGCAGACGGGCCTGGCAGCACTCGGAGCGGAATAGTAGCGCAGCACATGCTCTAGCGGCGACAACAACGCCACGTGAATGCAGTCTCCTGGCTATCCCACATTGAGGGCGCGCTGCAAGCCGCCGTCGACGCAATAGAAGATCAGCTGGAAGGCACCCGATTGAGATGTTCGCCAAGCAAATCGGAGCTTCTCATATTCCCACCTACCAAAAACAGCAGAGGCAAGACCAGACAACGCGAAAACAAAAAATCAGAATCGTGGCCAAATCCTGCAACGTGATCCCCGAGGTCGGCAAAATTAGGATCCTAGGCATGGTCGTCGAAAAGCACGGAAGAAACGGCGAAACCATCACCCGTCTCACGGCAAAAGCAGCCAACGCAATTCGACTCCTTAAACGAGTCACTTCCCGGAAGGCTGGCATGAGAGAAGAGAGCCTTATTAGGCTCGTCCAATCCTTCGTCATCAGCCACGTCGCGTACGTTGCAGCCTACCACAGATGGCTGCAACACGAACGTAACAAAATCAACGTGCTCATCAGAAGAGCGTACAAGACGGCGCTAGGCCTGTTAGAGTCCACGAGCACGACGCGATTGTTACAACTCGGTATACACAATACGCTTGAAGGAATAGCCGAAGTTCAACGCACCTCTCCATTGGAGCGGCTGTCCATGACCAAAGCCGGGAAGAAGATACTGGACGATCTGGGAATAGGATGCTCGAACGAGGTGGAGATGAAGCTCCCCGTTCCCGAAGAGGTCCGACGCCAGACCAGAATCAACCCCATACCGAAGAACATGAATCCCGTGTTCAACAAGGGAAGAAGAGCGGCAAGGGCCAAGGCTCTTATCGGCCAGCATGCCAACGACGAACACGCGCTGTACGTAGACGCAGCCGAATACCAACGGAACGCCTTCGCAGCGGTCGTCATAGAGGCGTCAACTGGTGCCACGAGGACGGCAGGGAGCGAGAGAAGCGCCGGAGCGGAACAAACGGAGGAGGTAGCCATCGCCTTGGCCGTCGCCGACGCAGACTGCCACACGGTGCTGAGTGACTCGAGACAGGCGGTGCGAAACTTCGCCAAAGGCCAAATCTGCAGGGAGGCTGAGCGCGTACTGCGAGCGGTCAAACTACAAGACAGAAAAGTAAGTCTCAAGTGGTTCCCGACGCACGCGGGCGGCGCGTCGGAACGCCATGAGAACCACAATGAGACGGCATACGCAGCGGCGCGAGCGCTAACCAACCGCGCCCCGGCGACAGACCGTCCGATGTGGTTCGGAACCAAGGACCGCATGACGGATTACAATGAAATCACGAAGGCCTACCGCCTGGCGCGCAGGACTCTCCCACCCCCGCACCCGAGGCTGAGTCGAGCGGAGGCGGTACTACTGAGACAGCTCCAGACCGGATCGCTACCGAGCCCTAGACTGATGCATCTCATGTACCCCGAGACATATCCGACCGATAAGTGCAGAGTCTGCCGGAGGGAGAAGGCAGATTACACGCACATATTGTGATATTGCGTTAAAAATCCAGAAGAGGCAAAATCAAGAACGCTCCCACCGCGGCTCGAGGCAGCCGCGAAGAGCTACGACCGAGACGAACAGCTCTGGGCCGTCCAGCAGCTCCTTGGGGCGCTCGAAAGGCGGGCCGGCAGCGGCGAGCGAAGACCCGCACCGAGTAACGGCGACTTCGTAGATGACGTAGGCCCTCGTCGGGGTGCCCGAGCGCCCAACTGCAGGCAAAAATAAAGTTGGCTTCAATCCAGTCGAATCCTGGCTATAGGGGCGGTAATGGCTGGAGAGAGCAACGCAACGTCGGCAGACGTTGGTACCTGACCTGTGGAGGGGCCGTCAGAGCACCGTAGACATGAATAGGACATGGTCTCTTGCCTAATGACATCGTGCAAGCCTATTGGTGAAGAAGCAATGGAATTTTCGGGAGCACAAGAGCACCGCCCGTGAAGCCCTTCACGGAAAATGTCGTGGATCAGCTTGCGCAAGTCCGTGGCCAAAAGAAGATTAATGGCCGAGGTACCTGTGCATAAACGAAGGTACTGGAGTTCCTCAAATGACGGACAAATAGTGATCGCATCAAAGGCACTGATGGCTACGGTGTTTATGATTTTAATAATGTGGCATATTCGGTTGCTTTGGAGACATGGTGACGGTGACACGTTCGCACAATAGAAGAACATTATCAATGTAAAAGATGTATGATGACGATGGAGTGTATGATGACGCAGTCTTTACGCAAGCGACTACTCGATTCGCGCAACATCCTGTGTTTGTTTGCACTGCTTCTGGTATTGGTCAATCGTCTGACTGTAGCTCGGAGTCAGTAGAGGGGAGAATTGTATGATGACGACTTGATTAAGACATTACTTTGAGTATGACCCACGCATTCGACAAGATTTGCCTCTATTGGCACTATATCCGGTGTTTGTGTGCATTATGTCATATATTGGCCAATCGTTCAAGATTGCAGCCAGGGGTCAGCAGCGATGACAATGAGGATGACGACTGCGTGATGAAGACATTATCTTGAGTAAGACCCACGCATTCGACAAGACTTTCCTCGGTTCGTATTATATCCGGTGTTTGTTTGCACTATGCCCGGTATCGGTGAATCGCCCCAGCCTATAGCCAGGGGCCAGCAGAGATGGCAATGTCGCGATGATAACAGCGAATTGAAGATATTATACTATAGTATTACGCACGCACTGGGGAAGATCCGCATCGATTTGCGCAAGATCCAATGTTTGTTTCCACTGAGTCCGGCGTCGGCCAATCGTCCAAGAGTGTAGCCAGAGGCCAGCAGAGGTGACAATGGCATGATGACAACGGCGTATTGAAGACATTGCTTTCAGTGTAACCCATGCATTCGAGAAGAGCAGCCTCGATGCGCACTATATCCGTTGTTGGAACTATGTTGGCTATCCGTGAATTGTCCCAGATTGTAGCTAGGGGTCAGCAGAGATGATAATTGTATGAGGACGATGATGTGATGAAGACATTACTCTGTTTATGACCCAAACAATCAATAAGATCCGCATTGATTCGCACTGCATCCGGTGGAGCTCCCTGTAAAGTATAGAAAAAAAACAGCTCTTCAACATGACAGGGAGCACTTTATGGCTGCGCGGTCATGTACTGGGAAAAAAATGGGGATCTATCCTTTCAGAACGAGGCTGAATTTCCAGCACAATGTTTTTAGCTCTTTTGGAGTTTTATCTGTGGGCAAAGTTTACTTTTTTTTTGTTTGAAGATGAGCTGTTTGGGCAGGGGAATGGTATATGTATAGGATAATATGTGGCGCCTTGTTATGCAACATTTTTCTTGTGAACTTTGATCACGATATGGAAAGCACTTTGTTAAAGACAAGGTTTTTCAGATCTTTAAATATGTAGATAACGTTTTGATTGTCTTGAACAAACAACAGGACTGTACCTACGCAGAGTGCGTTAAGGACGTATTCGACACCTTTGAAGTGCTTGGACAAGGGCTCAAGTTCACTCATGAAGTTCCTACTTTTGAGAAATTGCAATTTTTAGACCTTCATAGCAACCACGTTCGTTGGACGCACCCACCCCGTGCACAGAAAGAATTCTTGCCGTTTCATTCCGCCCATTCGAAAACAGCAAAAGATGCTTTTGCCATTGCTAGCTTAAAGTTCGCTCTAACTAGGTCTTGCGCCCACGTCATTCAAGAAAGCTTTAATTTGCAAGTCTTCTTTCTGCTTCTTTGTTAGTTTCGGGGAGCGAAGCTTTGTTGAAGCAGTTTCGTAGTGAGCATAACAACGCTTCAGAACGATGTGAAAAGAAACGAAAAACGCGACCTATTGTCATTCTATATACACAAAGTTGTTAATTCGCTATAGAAAGTTGCTTCTAGGTACAATTTACCGTTAGTGTTTTCGGCTCTTCGGACACTTTCTCGCACTTATACGCGCCTGTCTACCGCAAAATGGCCGAGTATTGAAGAACCGCGTAAAATCTTTCTTGGAGAAATGTTCCGCTGGAGTCGTGTATAAGATACCGCAAGAATGCGGCAAGGTGTACATCAGCCAAACAAGGCGTTGTATAAATGACCGCCTGCGAGAGCATGCTCTATCAATCAAGAGTGGGACTTGTTCGCATTTGCCGTATCACTGCAATGTGTGCACGTGTAAACCTCTGCCGAAAAAAAAACATGCATATTGCAAAAAAGTAAGGATACGGTGCCACGGGAACTAGCAGAGGCGATGTATATCAGAAAGTTTCGTGACCAGTGTAACAGGGTTCCGTCATTGTCTCGCCACGAAAATGGAGTTTAGTGTCTTGGCATATTGGATATGATTAGCTTTGG
This sequence comes from Dermacentor variabilis, assembly GCF_050947875.1. Classification (NCBI taxonomy): domain Eukaryota; kingdom Metazoa; phylum Arthropoda; class Arachnida; order Ixodida; family Ixodidae; genus Dermacentor; species Dermacentor variabilis. Next base: position 231,809,004 of record NC_134571.1, on the reverse strand, counting down.
TTTCTATCTCATGTGACCTCACCTCTGTATGTTCCTGTTCGCATGCCTGAGGGTATATAAGTGAGGCATCGGAAAAAATAAAGATCAGTTGCTAGTGTGCGCCTGTCCGTGTCTTTATTCTGTTGTCCGTTTCTTATCTTTAGCGCCTCAAATCATTATTGAAAGGCATTTACCAACTAGCCCGGCAGCAGACGTTACTAAACCACCGTTGGGAGCCTAGCTCGCTGGTAAACGCGGCTCTCGTGCACCAACTGACCATTTCAGAAATATGCAGTTCCGCGCTTTTCTCTCGCGCTACGCTTTCGCAACACGGTTACGAGGCAAGAGAAATTATAGCACTACGATTTTACCTTCAGGCGGCTATTACAAAAAGTTGGCAGTTTGTTGTGATATGTGACTGAGTAACAGCGATCGCGGACCAGCACGAACAATTTCTTGTGCTGGTTTTCACATCGCACCGTCACAATGTTTGTTCACGCACCTATTCATATTTTTGCTAAGTTTTTGGATTCCAGGATGCTTCGGTATGACATTATGCTACTATATGGGACTCTCACATTCACGATTAAGAAACTTGACAGTCACTTAGGTATCCTGTCTTTCGCATTGTGACTTCTCTAAGCTATAACCATTAAAGATATCTTGAATACTACAACGTGATTGCGTTCCGTTCTTCGCTTTGCTTTCTCTGCGTTCTTTATTCACCAGAACGCAACCATTCTCAACTTATCGCCAAATACCTATGAGTTCATATTGTGATTGCTTCATTATATGCTTCATGAGATGACAAGTGAAGTAACCTCATAGATGAGCATCTCAGAATCAGTTTCACTTCCAATTATGACCTGACAAAGATACGTGATGTCATACATTGTCACGCTTCCTTGACGACTCTACTTAGATCCACCTCAGTCCACGTAGCTTTAAATTTTACCAACCATAATCTACCTCATTCCACTTTAATCAACCTTGATCCGTTCCCATTTATCTTGATTCGCTTTACTTCACCTTACTTCACTTTACTAAACTTTAAATCACCTTACGTCATAGCCAGGTGGCTGCGACTTGACATGTGCAATAACGCACGCTCTAGGCTGGTCATGCACGGTCCTGGCTGACCTTTAGTCAGCCAGAACCTTGGAGCGTCGAGGAAGCGTGTTCGTCTACCCTCCCTCCCCCCCCCCCCTGCCGGAGGCCCGCGCTCGATTACCACCCCGACTCAAATGTACCCTTTTTTTTCAAAGCGATTCATTTACTTTCTTTACGGGAACTTTCCTTAGAAATTTGACACCTATCTGATCATTTATAGACGTGTTCTTACTCTTTTCGCCGTCGGCTGTTTTTGGTATCATCGCTTGATCACGCGACATTTTTGGCCTCATGGGACTTATAATGCTTTCCGATTGATAAGCCCGACAATGAGTTGGCCATGAATAAACAAAAGACACGATATTTAAGTGCCAGGAAAGCCGCATATGCAAAAGCGAGCACGTGATACGTTTAACACCCGAGCTCTTGGTAATCTCCACCCTCAGAGCAGCAACCATCACTTGAATTACTTCGGAACAGCACCAGAAACTGTCGTGTAGGCACGCAATAAAATAAAGGAGAAGCACGTATTGCGGAAACATTCATCCGCCTTGTTGAGCCAGTGAGCTTTCACATACGAGAGCATTGTTATGCTTTCCCAGATATTCTGAATGACGCGATTGCAAGTTTAGACAAGGAAAGGTCACCAAGCCTAACAATTGCTCCAGCTTCAATTGTCTACAATATTTTTTTAGGAAGCCTCCAACAACGCTCAATTTCCGTCCATGGCGGGAAAAATTTGTCAAAGAGCTCCTAGTAGTGTCAGACTTCGGAGTGTGTGCCAAAAGTGAGCATGCTTTTCCATTGACGTGAATACTTTTATGATTCGTCACCGCCCAATCGGGTTTGCGCAGAAATGAGACAGACTATTTTAGAAAGGTTCCTATATTTAAGAACTGCTTCCATGAATTCACCATGAGTGCTGGCAGTATAAATAACGTACACCTCAGCACAGTCCAGGACACTCAAACCAGGCATTGCCAAATCTGCTTTGAAGGCTGCCTCTTCGGGGTTTTGCCATCACACACGTGTAACTGCTTCGACTCACAGATGCTTCGCCACTCGCTTCAAATGACAGGTTTTCTGCATAATCTGCTATCTGAATACGACATAAAACGGCCAAAGATTCAGAAAGCGAACCTCAAGTAAAGCTCGTATCTGTCGCGAATGGTTGTCATTTCGAAGTTGTCCATACTGTCACGTCGCATAACAATGGTAGAGGAGAGCGCCGGCATTCAGTGCGATTCTCTAGGTAAAGAGCTATGCCAGCACATAAGCAATTCTTATGGTGTTAAATACGAAAACAATACTTGTTGCTGAGTTACATTTTATGTCGCCGACGAAGTATGAGACCATCACAACGCAGCAGCACGTGCAAAGTGAGCTGCTGCAGCGAAACAACGCTCACCACGCAACTGCAGAATGATGCGCACGATGAAGACTCCGTATCGCCGACAGCGGCGCCAAACAGGGAGTCGTACGCCAACCAGCGCCGAACCAAGTGCTCAGCCCCGACGATATTAATGCGACAGCGTTGAGGGCCCCGTCTGGCGGAAAATCCAGCGTACCGCGTCTAGCGTAAATCGTGAACCGTTGTTTGCAGGAGCCACGCATATGTAGTGCAAGTAAATCACTAACTAGTAAAATTTCTCAAAGTAAAATGTGTCAGATAAATCGTAAAGTACCATCTACACAGAACATACAAACATGATAGCGTCGGGTCGTAAGTTGAATATACGAGAAAACATAATTCTTTTACGCAGAAACTCAATACACAAACCCCTTTCGCAAATCGCAAAGGCCACAGAACGGCGCGCGTGGTTCCTTGTAACAGCTCCAGATGGCGCTCGCCTCCGCCGCATCGGAACATATTAAAATATGAAGGTATCGGTCATGAGGTAATTGATTTTCTACAGGAAATATATAGAGAAAATAATGTTGAAATAACATGGGAAGGAATTAAGAGTATGACAACTGTCGAGGTACACAAAGGATTAAGGAAAGGTTGTCCTCTATCACCGCTGCTGTTCATGCTTTACATGACAAGTATGGAAAGAAGGTTACAGCGAAGCAATCTAGGGTACAATCTGTCGTACAGATTAGGCGAAAAGGTTGTTGAGCAACGACTACCGGGTTTAATGTATGCGCACGATATTGTACTGTTAGCAGAGAGCCAGGAAGATTTGCAAATTCTGGTTAATTACTGTGGAGACGAAGGAGACAGTTTAGGTTTCAGTTTTAGTGCAGCTAAGTCCGGTGGGATGTTTTTCAACGATACAACTGATCAGGAGCTTACAATACAAGGCCATTAAATACCCCGAGTGGCCAAATACAAATATCTCGGGGTATGGATAAACAAAGGGCAGATGTACACGGAAAAGCACGAACAGTCTCTAATAGCAAAAGGGCGAAGAGATGCCGGGATAATGAAGCATAGGGTATTGTGGGGGTACAACAGCTATGACGTACTGAGAGGTATTTGGAAGGGAGTAATGGTGCCGGGGCTTACTTTCGGGAATGCGGTCCTGTGTTTAAGGGCAGAGGTTCAGTCGAGACTAGAAGTATATCAGACAGCTGTGGGAACATTAGCGTTAGGTGCCCACAGGAAAAGCACAAACGAAGCAGTACAGGGGGATACAGGCTGGGCATCGTTCGAAGCACGGGAAGCTCAGAGTAAAATCCTATACAAAAAACGCCTGAGGAAATTGGACGATAACTGGTGGGCAGCTAAGGTATTTAAATACATATACGGAAAGAGCGTTGACTCACAATGGTGGAAAAGAACTAGGAAGCCAACCAGTAAGTATGCCAGACACGGGGACGAAGAAAGACAGAGCATTAAACGACAGGTTAAAAACGCGGAAGGTAAGAATTGGATAAATTCAATGGAAAAGAAGCATAGTGTTGAACTATATCGAGACTGGAAACAGCAGATCACGAAGGAAGAGTCTTATGGTAACTCAAGAGGCAATGCCCTTCTCTTTAAAACTAAGTCAGGATGTCTTAGAATGCGGAGCTATAAAAAGAATTTTAACGAAGAAGAAGACTCATGTACTGTGTGTGGTAAATCTGTAGAAACAATAGAACACCTCATACTAAAATGTGATGGTATCAATCCCGATGTCGATGAGGCCACAGTCACGCTTCCTGAGACCCTAGGGTTCAGAGATAATAATAGTCATGTAAATAAATGTGCGGTGGAAATTACCAAAGGCGATTGGACAATTGGTGGCTCAAAACCAGAGAGATGATATAAGGTTAAAAGGGCAGCAAGCTGTACTTAAAGAAAATCGAGAATTTTAATAACACACTGCACAGGTAAAGAAAAATAAAAGGCAAAATGAAAAGCTGAGCGTGGTGGCAACTGCCATCACCCCGTTTGAAAGGGGACTCTCCTACTTTCCATCCATCCATCGCGGGTTTACTTGAGGTTTTGCGGCGAATGGACGTGCTTTTCGGGGCTCCGGGCCGGCGACAAAATCATCAGTTTTTGTGCATGCTTTGAGCTTGCGTCAGTTTTTCTTTTGCTGATTTTCTTGCTTTAAAATAGTAATTGGGTGGTTTTCTTCTTTTTCTTCTTTTTTTTCCTCTCATATTTCGTGTGCGCTGGTGTGTTTCGAGTACATTTGGTTTTGCAGGGTGGTTAGACCGTCCTTTCGCGCCACGTGCTTCAACACGTGCAGCCGGGTGGGACGTCGAGTGTTTCTAGTCTTTAAATGGTAGCTTGGAGGGGGCAAGACTAATAGCTATTAGTGGTTTTGCTGTGCGTGTTTTGGTAGGAAAGTGAGAGCGTGGACGCATGGTTGAGTGCGTGCGAGAGCGTGTCATACCTTGGGTCCCCGGGGCATTGATGGCTATTCAAACAGCGGTGATAGGTGCTTTGCGACATTTTGAGGATTTGGATCTTGTGCCTATCGGTTCTTGCTAAAAGGCAGATGCTCTGCATTATTATAGTATTATAGTATCTTTATCGGGCGTAATGCACACGGTCGTGACTACAAGAAGTATGCTTTATTGAAAACAAGAAAACGTATTTATTGCCGCGCTGCTCTCTTCGTTAGCACAGTGTTGCTATCTTGGTTGGCCGTTGCATCCTCCTTTCTTTGAAGAATGAAAACATTGAAAACACGGAAAGCACTCAAAATCGAAGAGTAGCGGTCGGCACTCCTAGGCTGTTTCAGTCTGCTGGAATCCGTGCGTGTAGGCCAGGCGATCTGGTTGTCTTCGCGGTCTGGTAGATCGCCTTAGGGAGTCTGGGAGGTTGGGTGGGCCTGGTGTACCTACTGGTGATCGATCCAGTGTGGCTTGCGGAGGTTCTGGCCGCTGATGCGAGACTGCGCTCGAAGATGAATCAGGGGTGTCGTCGCAGTCATCCACCTGGTAATGAATGGCTCGATGGGACGCTTCTGTTGTTTTGGGAAGGTACTGTCTATTTCGACGGAAAACCCGGCCGTCCTCTATCAGAACCGTGTACGACCTTGGGGCCACGAGATCTTGGACTGGCGCCTTCATTTCCCATCTTCCATTTCCGAGGATGCGGTCGACGTCTCCCTTTTGTAGTGGTGCTAGTGGTCCTCCTGCGGTCCTTGCTTGAACATCTTTTTGGACGGGACCTGACGATGACGCTGAATAATCTGGAAGTAGCGTTCTGAGACTTCGTCCCATTAGCAGTTCCGATGGTGATCGGCCATCCTCGAGAGGACACACCCTGTAGTTGAGAAGGCCCAAATAGAAGTAATCTTTCTTGCTCTCAGTCTTGCCCAGAAGCCGCTTTAGCACTTGTACGCCCTTCTCGGCGATTCCATTCGACCTGGGAAATCGGGCACTGGAAATCGCATGCACAAAATCATAACGGGCCGCAAAATCTTTAAACTCTTTTGACGTAAACTAAGGGCCGCCATCACTGCAAACTTGTAGTGGTAATCCATGCCTTGCAAAGATCTGACGTAGTTTATGAATGACAGTCGTTGCAGAGGTTTCCTTGAGGTGCTCGGCTTCTGGAAAATTAGAGTAGGCGTCATAGACAACCAAAAAATGCTTTCCGGTGTGTTGAAAAAGATCCGTACCAACCCTGACCCATGGCATGTCTGGAACGGTGCGCTGGCACAGGGGCTTATCAGGCTGTCGATAAGCAAACTTCTTGCAAACGTCACACCTGTCGATGAAACGGGCAATATCTGTTGACATTCTTGTCCAACGCATTAACTTGCGAGCCCTCGATTTGCATTTTCCTAGGCCGAGATACCCTTGGTGTACTCTTCGCAGCATCTCTGTTCGCATGCTTGCAGGTACGACTGCTTTGGGTCCCTTGAGGAGTACTCCGTTGACTACACAAAGTTATTGTGCCAAGGACTTCAGCTCACTTTCTACAGGTATTGACGACACCAGGCTGGAGATGACGCCTTGCGCCGTTGCATCACTGGCCTTTGCTGCCTCCAGACGAGATAGGGTGGCAGGTCCAACAACGGCAGTCAGGGCGCCCACGGCATGAACTTCAACTTCGGGTTGGTCTTTTTCTGGTTGTTCCTGGGATAAGATTCATGACAAGTTGTCGGCAACAACCAATTTGATGCCTAGGACATACTACAACTCAAACACGTACTTCAGCAGTCGCCTATTTTTTTCTTTGAAATAGCCAATAATGGGTTGTGGTTGGTTTCGATAACAGCATGTCTTCTAATAACGTAATCATTAAACTTTTCACACCCGAATGTTATGCCCAGGGCCTCTTGTTCTATTCGGGCGTACCTTCGCTCAGTTTCTCTGAGTGCTCGCGATGCGTAGCCTACACGGCACCAGTCTCGTCCGTTTTGTTGGAAAAGCACTGCTTCGGGTGCAAATGCTGACGCATCCGTCGACAGTTTCGTGAAAAGCTCGGGATTAAAGATAGCCAGGACGGGTGCTTCCGTCAGCATCTTCATGAGGTGCACCCACTCACGCTCGTGAACATGCGTCCACTCTAAACTGTGTCATTTCTGATCAGGTTGCGCAGGGCCTCTGTGGGCTGACAAAAGTGGCAAGTATTTCCCAAAATAGTTCACGGTGCCAAGCGAGCGTTGAACGTCTTTCTTGATCGTTGGCGAAGGGTGGTTGAAAAGGCACTTTATCAGGTCGGGATTTGGATCAATACCTTTGGAACTAATCTTATCACCTAAGAAACTGATTTCAGTACGTCCAAAAATGGATTTTTCTGCATTCAAAGTTAGGCCCTCTGGCTCTGCCCTTTCCAGCGCTTTGTACAGGCGTTCATCGTGTTCCTTTCGCGTAGAACCCTACAATAGCACATCGCCAATGTACACACGTGTTCCCGGGAGGCCGTCGAATATCTGGCTCATTGTACGCTGGAAAACGGCGGGTGCAAATACAATACTGAACGGCGGGCAGTCTGAGATACCGATACCGACCAAACGGCGAACTGAATGAGCAAATTTCTGATGTTTTTTTTTGTCGAGAGGAATTTGATGGAACCCACTGCTTTACTGTCGTTTACTGTAAACGAATACGAACACCACAAAGACATAACAGAGTTTTCATGACGCATGCCCATCAAGGAGTTCTTTTTCGGTAGACCAGATGTAGGTAAAGAAGATAGAGACTCTCTTAGACCACCTAGCACGTGGACACCGGAAACCGAACAGTGCCCAGACCTCGATTTATACTTAAAACTGACATCAAAGGAAATTCTAGAGTCAACGCGGCATTGCCGGAAACGCAAAAATTTGACCCCCCCTCAACACTAAATTTTTAAAGAACTTGCGAAAAGGAATGATATTGTAATAAAACCAGCAGACAAAGGCGACAGTATCGTAATCTGGCCTATAGAAAAGTACAAAAATCAGACCTCTAAACAACTGATCAACCACACCCATCACAGAAAACTTGACTCTAACCCAACTTCAGATTACAGCAATATTGTGTTAAGCCCAATAGCGGAGCTCCTGTCCAAGGAGCCAATCACGCTCCTGTCCTGTCCAATCACGCAATCTGAATATCGCTTCATGATTCCCAAGAACAAAACAGCAGGCCGCTTTTACCTTCTTCCTAAAATACATAAACTTCCGGTCGAAGAAATATTTACAGCAGAAATCCCAGGTCGGCCTATTGTGTCTAATAACAACACACCTACTGAGTCACTATCTAAATTCTTAAATCACCATCTGTCAAACTTACCCACCGCCCTCCCATCTTTCGTTGACGACACGCCGCACTTCCTTCGAATTATCGACGGCATCAACGCCAACTATATCCTTTCCGACCGCGCTATTCTAGTCCCTTTGGATGTTTCTGCCCTTTACACCAACATTCCCATGAGTGAAGGAACTGAAGCCGTTTCTAGATCCCTCGCAATCTATCCCCAAGCGCACGCTCCTGAAGTTTACTTATCGCTCCTTAGGTTAGTTCTCACGCTCAATTATTTCGAATTCGATTCTACACACTACCTGCAAGTTTTTGGCACTAGAATGGGTACGCCATTCGCTCCCACGTATGCGAACATTTTCATGGGACAGCTCGAAGCAGACCTGCTGAAATCCTACCCTTTAAAACCCCACACCTACTTCGTTACATTGACGACATATTTATAATATGGGAACACGGCACAAGCGCCTTAACCGACTTAATTAGCCATTTAAATCGCTTTCACCCGAGTATTAAATTTACTGCTCACCACTCTCCTAGTCAGATCAACTTCCTGGACACGATAGTGTACATAGAAAGCGGAAAACTGAGAACGACACTTTACCGGAAACGTACAGATAGCCAGCAATATTTAGACTACAACAGTCATCACCCGCGACATTGCAAGCAAGGAATTTTTGGCGGACAAGCGAAACGTATAAGAAGAATCTGCAGCGAAGACCACGATTATATCCACCACCTAAATGACCTTAAATAAACGCTAGCAGAAAGGAACTATCCCCAAGTTGCTCTAGATATAGCTTATGATGCCGCCTCAAGATTGGAGAGACAGTCCGAATTGGCGAAGAGACAGCCCACATTAGAATCTGACAGACCGCCGGCCTTTATAACAAAATATTCTAGTGCACTCCGAAACATAAACAACATCCTAAGAAAATACCACACAATATTATCAAGTAACGAGCGTCTGCGAAAAGCGTTCCCGGCTGTACCCAGGGTTGCCTATCGCCGAAACAATAACATTAAAGACATGTTAGTGCACGCAAAAGTCCGCCAGCAGCATTCCCCCGTAATAAAAGCATGTTGTCGCCCTAGGTGCAAAACCTGCAGGCACCTTCAAAGTGACATTAAAATTAAAAGCACCGCAAATAGTTATACACATGAAGTCAAATCTAGCTTCACCTGCATAAGTTCGGATGTGATTTATATGCTTGAATGTTCCTTCTGTAAGAAACAATATATCGGTGAAACAGGACAATCAATGAACGTCAGATTAAACGGACATCGCGCGGACACAGCTAAAAAGCTTCCCCAAAGCCGTCGCCGAGCATTTCAGCCAACCAGGTCATAACTTTGATGAACTTAAACTCTACATCTTACAGTAAAATTTCCGTTCTGAACGAGAAATAAAATACAGTGAAGAATACTTTATCCATAAGTTCAAGACATTTCAACCAATAGGCATAAACGTTTCAAAGGGAGCTTTAGAATCTATTCGCTATGCTAAACTTCAAGCTATAGGCAACAACACTTAGTTAGATTTCTTGGCGTACCTCCCCCCCCCCCGCTTTTTTCTTTTTTCTTTTCCATTCCTCCCCACCCCTTTTTTTTCCATTCGGCGTGTCAGACGCCCTTGACACGCCGGCTAACGCGCGTGTGTTGACAGACCGGGGTGGGGGGAGGGGGGGGGGGTTCCCTGACTTTGACCTTGTACACAGTGTTCCTTTACTCTCAATTCGACACGCTAACACATTTTCCCACGTTTCCGGGTCCTGCCGCCTCACACCCTCTCCCCTTTAGAAGAACCCCACCTATATATACTGTGGCGAGGAAAGTATATCTCGCCTTGAAGAAGACAAGTCCACTTGTCGAAACGTTGGCTCCAGCATTCACCTTGTTCACGTTTTGCTCATCGTCTTGAATTTCCATCTCCCGCATTCCCCGTCAGTTCTATGGATTTCAGAATAGATAGGCCTTTAGATGATAACTTATTTGTTCTTACTCAGTGTATTGAAATATCAAAAGTAGAAAGCAGACCGTTATATGCGGCCTTTTTAGACATTACAGCAGCCTATGACAACGTAGACCGCAACATTTTGTGGGATATTCTGGAAGGCAAAGGCTTAGGTGACGATTGTCTACAGCTTTTGAGAGAGATTTACCTAGAAAATTCCGTTTGCGTTGAATGGGATGGGATGAGGAGCGAGGATAAAGTTCATATCAACAAGGGACTGACTCAGGGGTGTCCTTTATCCTCACTACTGTTTATGATGTACATGGTAAGGATGGAGTGGGCGCTAGAAGGAAGTAATACCGGCTTTTATCTCTCATACAAACAGGCGGGTACAGTAGTAGAGGTTAGTTCAGGTTTATTTTATGCGGACGACATTGTGTTGCTAGCTAACAAGCAAAGTGATTTACAACGTCTGGCTAATATCTGTAGACAGGAAGGCAACAATTTATTTATTAATTATTTATTTATTCATTTATTTATTTATTTATTTATTTATTGTACCCTCAAGGCATACAAGCATTATAGAGAGGACGGGTCAATCATTCAACATAGAGTTATTTTCACATACACAATTGAAAATTTCACAAATGGGAACGAATGTAATTTCCTAGAACAACGAAAATTCACGCTGTCATGCAAGGCTTGCACAATAATTACGGTAAGAAAATACTATTGCAGCCGATTAAGACACTAAAAGATGAAGTTTCCAACCGACATAGAGAACGCTTGCAGAAAAAAAAAAGCTGGAAAGCGTTAAATTGCGCTGGCAAGAGTATCCCGAAAATAGTCACAGTTGGTAATGCTAACTAATAAGGCGAGAAGATGGTTCCAGTCAAGGTTGGTTTTGGGCTGGAAAGAGTGCGAGTATGTTACAGTGTTTTGGTGAAGGACATGGACTTTGTGGTGGTGATTAAGTCGAGATGAAACAAAATTAGGTGGTTTAATCAGTCGGATCCCAAGAAAATGATTATGAAGATAGATCTTATGAAACAGCGCAAGTCGAGATAGTTAAGGTCTATTTGCAAACGGGGGCAGATTAAGTATTGGTTTCATGTTAGTTACGCTGGAAGCTCGATGGTAGTTAGGAGAAAAGGTGCTGAGCGATTCTGCATTGCCTCTAAGTTATAGGTAAGAGTTGCAAGGCCAGGGTCCCAGATTGACGAGGCATATTCGAGATTAGATAGCACATAAGTGATCTATAACTGTCGCTTGAGTGATGAAAATGCGAGAGAGAAGTTTCTTTTCAGGTAACCAAGCATGCGCTTTGCCTTTGATGTTACGTGGTTGATGTGGTACTTCCATGAAAGGTCATTAGCAATATGTACACCGAGGTATTTATATGTAGTCACGGATTCAAGCGCCTGTGAAGAAGGTAGTTGGGGCAAGGCATGTTATTACGCGATGCTCTCCTTGATTTACATTTAAGGATGTTAAGTTTCGTTTTTCACATTTCGCACCAAGCAGAAATATTATTTAGGTCAGTTTGAAGGATTATTGTGTCAGTATAATTAGAAATGGTGCGGTAGATAATGCAATCTTCAGCAAAAAGACAGACCGACGAAGCGATGCTAGTAGGTAAATCATTAATGTAAATAAAGATAGAAATGGGCCTAAAACTGAGCACTGTGGCACTCCGGAGGAAACAGGTGCCTCTAGAGAACCGGTTCCATTCACCGTGACGAATTGAGCGCGGTTAGAAAGAAAGTCGCGTATCCAGTGTACTAAAGGATCAAGGTTTAGGCTGGTTAGTTTTAGCATAAGGAGCTCATGGTTTACAATATTGTTACGGTGAAGGGAACGAAGATGTTGAATTGGACTAGACGAAGACGAAGTCTGGCAGTTGCCTGAACGCCATATACGCCAGTTGTAAATATACGTTATTTTACACTCGTGGGCCTGCTTTCTTCCTAGAAAATTTTGGTGGAAGCTGCGGGGTACAATCGCGGAACTTCGTAGCGGACGTCATCTACCTCCCGCCGCAATGGTAAATCAACCGACACAAGCGACAACGCCTCAGCAGCCCGTGCCAACGGTCATCCTCACTTATCCGCGGGACCCAGGGACATTTTGTGGCACGGACGACGCGGACGTCGAGGACTGCCTTACGATGTACGAACGGGTGTGCGACAACAACAGGTGGGATCCATCAATGATGCTAGCAAACGTGATATATTACCTAAGAGGAACTGCGAGGCAATGGTACGACACACACGAAGCTGACCTAATGAGCTGGGATGTCTGCAAAGAAAAAATGCGACACCTGTTTGACAGACCTCTCGGTCGTCAGCTGGCGGCAAAAAAAGAACTTGCGTGTCGCGCTCAAACGTTCACAGAATCCTATGTCGTCTACATACAGGATGTGCTGGCCCTCTGTAGCAAGGCTGATAACAACATGACCGAGGCAGACAAGATTGGTCACATATTGAAAGGTATTGCAGACGATGCCTTCAATCTCCCGATGTGCAAGGATTGTCCCACTGTGGATGCAATTATAAAGGAGTGCCGGCGCTTCGAACAAGCGAAGGGCCGCCGCGTCGCTCAAACTTTCGACCGATTGCCCAATACCGCCGCAACATCATCTTGCGAAGACCCGCCGCGCTTCGTTCAGCCCGCAGGTTTTGGTGGTTTCGTCGCGCAATATTGCCCTGCCGAGCACCTTAATCCGGATCCGCGAAAACTGCGCTCGCGTGCCCATCCTCCATTTTGGATTTTCGTCGCATGTACTGCCACACGGTATCGCCATAGCGCATATCACTCCTTTGGGAGAATTTGAGATTTCTTCTTTGACCTCTGAATCCTTCGTCAGTACCAACGGACCTTTGTCACCCACTCCTCCGTACTCGACGCCTGCGGACGATGTTTCTAAGATGATCGCCCCTGACCTTCCTTCCGAGCAAACAACAGCTCTTCGTCACCTCCTGTCATTCTTTCGGGACATCTTTGATTTGGACGACCGTCCACTTGGCCAGACATCTGCTGTCACGCATCGCATCAACACCGGTGACGCCAGCCCCATTCATAGAATAGATAGAATAGAATAGCTTTATTTCCATCTACTTGATGGAGGAGGCTGCAAGTAAAAGCTGCTACAGTAAGCAGCTTGACGAGGCCCGCAGCCCCCTCTACAGAATATTCGGCAACAGCATACATGCAAGCACATATGCATCATACATACATATATACACATACACATATACATATGTATACATACATATATATACACACATACTCATATATACTCTCATGAACCCACATACTCGCATTACACATGCACACCCATATCCATACAGAGCCACTGGTGACAAAACCAAAAATACTTAGGGTAGCTTGTGTGGTTCTCGTGGTGAATACAAATGAGACAAGAATACGCCGCTGAACATTATATACACACATATATATATACACATACACATGCATTCATATACCCGTATATGCATACACACTCGTATGCACACCTACACACACACATATACAGAAGCATATATACACACTTTATATACATACTAGCCGAGAGGATGTACACTCAACCAGTAATTTAAAAATCATGCATATACAAGTCTCTAGTTGTTGGGCCGTTATTTGGGTGATATCAACGCCTAGATTATTATATTTGTTTAGAAGCTTTGGCATTGTGTGTGACAGCTTTTCCCTTAAGTAAGTTGTTCTGGGTGTGACCACCCGCCATATCTCTTTATGACGGGTAACATAAAATTTGTCATTAAGTTCAAGGTTAGAAAGTTCTCGTAGAAAGGAGCAGTTCAGTTTTGCTTCGCGCCTAAATGCAGTTGTTAACTTGTACTGGTATAACCCTAACACAGAAATTATGTTGGCTTCCTGAAATAAGTTTATAGTATGGGAGTTGTAGGGGACATTAAAGAGTAGCCGAACAAACTTCTTTTGCAAGACAAGTAGTTTATGCAAATTAACAAAGGTAGTTGTACCCCATACCAATAAGCAATAATAGAGGTACGAATAAAAAAGTGAGTTATAAATGAGAAGTTTAACTTTAAACGGCAATAGTGATTTACATTTCCACGTCATGCCAATGACCCTAGATAACTGGATTGTGACTGCGTCAATGTGGTCGTCCCAGAGCATATTACTCGAAAACGTTACGCCGAGAGTTCTCATACTAGTAACCATTTCTATCGTTTTTTCCCCGTACATAATGTTAATATTTGAATTCGCTGGCTTATTTTTAGGCCTAAAGAGCACAGCTTTGGTTTTGTTTGTATTTATTTCTAATTGGTTCATTATTGACCAGTCCCTCAGCTTAGAGAGCATGAGGTTCGTTTCATATTCTATATCTGTACAATTTGTTCCTGAAACAAATATACTGGCGTCATCAGCATACAGGACATATTTCGCGTTTAGGTAAATATTAGTTACATCATTGATATAGGCGTTAAAAAGAAGGGGCCCCAAGACACTTCCCTGCGGAACTCCTTTTGAAATAGGCTTCATACTTGAACAATGCATATCTATCTGAACAAATTGCTGTCTGCTTGCTAGGTAAGATTTAATTAGTGCTAAAGAATGACCTCGAATGCCATAGCTATGAAGTTTTTCAATCAATGTTAAATGGTGAATATTATCAAATGCTTTGCCCAGCTTTTCGCCGTTATTGTAGTTAGTGGGCGTACTTTACATGTGGGCGTACTTTACAGCGTGGCTTCCTGCATGGACTACAACCTGCAGAAGGATCGACATTTGGGCGAGTTGGTACTGGTTGAACATCTTGAAGGGGCAGCGCAAAAAAAAAACGACGACAGAAGGCAGGAACTGAAAGCGCTGTCCTGTGTGTTCCTGCCTTCTGTCGTCGTTTTTTTTTTTGCGCTGCCCCTTCAAGATGTACAACCTGCAAGTACGCGGGCGCCGATTTTAGAAGTGCTTATCAAATCGCGAATATTTTTGAGCATCAGTACACTACTCGCGGCGCCACAGGAGAAATTGTTATATGGTCGCTGTCACTATGGTCTAGAGTATTTCGATGCCATTTGAGAATGGCGCAAACATTAGGAATTGGCGCTCAGCGCGTCAGAACAAGGTTAGTTGCAGAAGTGGTCGCCGCCAGATTGGACTTAACGAGAATGTCTTTCCTTTTCAAATTACTGGCTGGTATTATTGCGCGATCAATAATTTTCTTGCGGTGCTGGCAGTCCACAAGTGTACGCTTCAGCGCATCAGAATCTATTTGTTCATAACACATACGCCTAAAACGGTACGCCTGACTGTAGGGCTTTACAATGACGATCGTGGCTGCTTTGGAAATGGAGGTATTCGCGCCTGTCCGTTGGCTTTTTCTAAAGTTTGGTTGACAGATTATTTCCGGTTATTGAAACTGTAACACCGAGGAAGTCAATCTCTGAAGTGGAGTGGTTATGTTTAAACTATATGTTCGTGTAAATGCTATTGAAGGCAGCAATAAAGGTAAGCAGTGTCGATTCGCCATGGAGCCACGCCAGAAACACGTCGTCAATGAAACTCCTATATACAGCATAAAAGGTGCGGTTTTCATGAAATTTGCTTTCTAGTATGCCCATAAAAATATTGGCATAATTCGACCCAATCCGTGTTCCCTTAGAAGTACCACAGACCTGCACATAAAAGCTGCCATTAAATACAATATTACTTCATTTCTGTATGAGTTTTAATAGAGTGGCCAGCGCGAGAACGCTAATGTGCTTCTCAATTTCAACTCGTCCATAGGCTAGGGACAAAGCGCGAATGCCGTCAGAATGCGGAATATTTGTATAAATGCATATGAGATCCAGTGTCGCAAGCAGTGAACCAGAGCTAATGCGTAGGTCTACTTATTCGCAGTAGAAATTGCTAGTTTCTTTTCTATAAGAAGGGAAGGTAGGGGGAATTTGTTTGATTAGCTGGTCTACATACCGAGAAAATCCGTCGTCTTGTTTGAATATATATATATGACAAAGGGTTTCACGCCACACCCGATGGTACAATATTCAAAAAAGAAAAAAAAGAGAGAGTAACGCTATAGCATATGTTTTTACGGACGTTTCGGCCGGTCCTCCGGCCGAAACGTCTGTAAAAACATATGCTATAACGTTCGTCTCTTTTTTTTTTCTTTTTTTTTTGTACACCCGCCGTGGTTGCTCAGTGGCTATGGTGTTGGGCTGCTGAGCACGAGGTCGCGGGATCGAATCCCGGCCACGGCGGCAGCATTTCGATGGGGGCGAAATGCGAAAACACCCGTGTGCTTAGATTTAGGTGCACGTTAAAGAACCCCAGGTGGTCAAAATTTCCGGAGTCCTCCACTACGGCGTGCCTCATAATCAGAAAGTGGTTTTGGCACGTAAAACCCCAAATATTATTATTATTTTTTTTTGTATATATATATATATATATATATATATATATATATATATATATATATAGAGAGAGAGAGAGAGAGAGAGAAAAGCTGTGCGGGCAGCTCAACCTGTTGAACGTTGTAAAGCAAGTAGAGGGCAGCGATAACGACTGCTTGGAAATGTTTTTCTCGGCTAAGACTCATATGGTGGGATGTGCCTTCCACGTGATCGTCCTTGAATTTGGTACGTGGCAAAAGTGCGTAGCGGACTTCATGCACATCAAGTTCAAATTACTTGACGTAGTCGACCCGTTCCTGACTAAAGATTCTGCCGCCATTGTTGATTTCCTAAGGTGAAGTGACCACACATGTTTAAGCGCTTTCTGTGTTGATATAAAAAATTATTCTTTTACAAATAAAGAACTGCTATTGCGTGTCGAGGCTGCAAGTGACGAGCTCGGTGCTGCAGACTTATAAAACGCCTGTGGCTTGAGTACCACTGGTTTTTAGAGTGATTATCATGCTATTTAACGTCAACCTTTATGGCTTTTGACGAGAACATTTACCCGCAAAAACGGGGCGCTTGCATAGGGTCGCGCGTGATTTGCTTTTAGGCCGATGTGACAAGGCTCATTTTGAGCTGCTGGGTGAACTTAAGGTTTCAAAAATTTTCCGGTACGTTGATAATTCATTATATTTTTTTAAATAGATCTGTTTTTACGGGCCCTATTGGCCAAACTCCTTTAGATTGCTTTTTAGATGTTACAGACCCTATTGTCTCGCGTATTTTACCCTCCTTTAACGCATGTTTCAGGCCATTCACTTTCGCCTTCAAATTCCGCGAACAGGAGAGCATTTGATTTCCGGCTGAGTTTCAGAGATGAACACACGTGTTCAATGAATGGGTCAAGAGCCAAGAAAACCCCTTTACCACACAGCTCAACACATTCTAAGGTTGTCCAAAGAAATATAGTGCGCTCTTGTCTGGCGTTCTCTGCAAATCACGCGATCATTCCATGGTAGAAAGCCTTCAAAGGCAAATGGCTCGCTCGGAGGCGGCGTGGTATCCGAGGCACGTCTCAGTTGCTGAAGGCCGGCATCGCTGAAAGAAGGCTGAATCGCGCATGAGTGACAAGACCGGAAAGTGCTTGAATGTGCGTCTGCAAGAGCACAACAAAAGAGCCAATATTGCTGCAGACGTCTAACTGGCAGCTCATGGTAAAAAACGTGACGCGCAGCCACCTTGCCGGCCTTTGTTTGATCAGACTGTTGTCGTGTATCGCTATCGCAATAGCTTAGCTAGGGAAATAATAGAAGCTGACGAGATCACACGGGCAGGCGATGATTGAGTCAGTTGGCCGTCAGTGATATTATGAAAAAAAAGAGCTTGAATCTTTGAAATATTCCGCACGTTGCAGTGTAACTTCCTCCTCTCTGTGGATGGGTGTATCTGTATTCTCAGAATTCGCATTAAAATCCTCGTTGAAAGTTAGCGCTTGTCCTGTGTCAACTTGGTCGTGGTCCTTATTGCACTGTGTTGCTTGTATTACGTTGTCCGCCTACAAGATGCGTTTAACTACCAATGACGTGTTCCTGCCGTGCACGATTATCCAATGTGCTAACAGAAGATTTCAAAGGACTCGCACGTTTTCCGCGAAACAGAAAAAAATGAAAAATAACCGGCCCAATTGTATTGCACATCTACGTTAAGCCAAGTATTTTTAATCCTATTCGCTCATGAACCATATTGTGCGTATACAAAAAGTGGTTAGTGAGATACAAATATTAGTTTAAAGAGCAGCATGGTATGCGAAGAAACTTTATTTACAGCGAGTGAGGGACAGGATGGACACATATGTACACCCAGAACACAATATCTGTAATGTTATTTGCTAAATATTTCAGTGGCGATTCACAGAGTGCTGCCGCATTTACGGAGTTCTCGATGCGTCGCTATCCTCTAATGCAACTGCGGATCGAGGCGCACTGAGTTTCGCTCAAGACAGGGTGTTCTACGCCGCTTGTCAAAGCATGCGTGTGTGGCGTAATGGTATCAATGACAGGCTTGTCTGCTAGGGGCCGTGTGTTCGAATGCTTCCGCCAGGAAACTTTATTCATGCTTAATAAATAATTTACCATGCAATACTTTGCTTGAAATGAGTTATAGCAAATTCATAATAACATTCGAAACCAGAAGGACCAACTTCTGGCGAATTCATGTAATATCGATCACTCCCATACTGGCTGAATTGCACTGCTTGCAGTTCTCATAGACGCTAGTGCCACAGTTCTATCTACTAATTATTGTATGAAACTCTAAGTTTGAGATGGTAAACTAATTCTTCACTACACCGTCGCTAGATGAGGCCACCAACCTGTTCAATGCCTTCGGCCTTAGAGGCCAGATACGTATGCAAAAGTGCCTCGAACTCCGAAATAAAGCTCCACTTTAAAGTTCTGGTCATCTGCTACTGACCATTCCGCGGCTTCAGTCGATGGAACCACTAATGGCAAAGGTGAACCTCAGTGTTGGCAGGGTCGAGAATAAGACAATATGCCATTGTTGCACTGCAACACGACTTTCTGTCATGCCACGTTTTGCACTTAGAGACAGTGCTGGCGGAGGAGGCAAACATGCATGGTTCATCGTCTGAAAGCAACATGGCCATAACTTGTGCCGGAAAATATGCCGAGGTCGGCGTACTCTTTGTCCGAGCCATTGTTTTGCGCTGATCCGCTTACCGTTCCGTTATTTACGGGTTGAGATTTTACTGGGGGTTCGTGATTTTCTTTTGGGGCATATGATTTGCGACAAGGCGTAATAGAAACTGTTCTGGTGGCCTTCAATGCGCCATTACGGAATGTCCAAACGTGAGCAAAAACTCAAATCCAACGAATCTCGAGAAATGTGTACTACAGATTCGATCACGATCCGGCCCGATGAGCTAAATAACTCGGGGCCCTCTCTCGAATGTGCATGGCGTAACTTGTTCATGAGAGCCCAAAATGCATGTCAATTAATTGGACAAATCAGTGCAATCTAGCCAGGAGAAAAAGCTAGCAGCTAAAAGTAGGATAAGAAGTCTGTTCTTTTTTTGTGCGTTAAAAGGTAAGTTCTCTAGCAGTCCACGTTCATGCACTGCATCGGACGAAGCCAGTCTGGAAACCATGGCTGGCAGAAGGAATCTCACAGCTGTTGCAATGTGGCGTGCAGGCCCTGCTGCTGCGTGCCGGAGAGTCTGGCGAGGGTGCAGGGCACGGCATCAGCGCCCGTGCAGCAGGACCGGCTGCCCTGCGCGAGAACCACTGGAACGACCTCAGCGGCTACTGGGGCTGAGGCCGAGGTGAACGCACTCTAGCACCGTGTAATTCGTGCCCCTTTCTCTGTTGTCAATAAGGCAGATTATCAATTTAACTGAGTGTAAAGAATTACATTCCTACGCATGAAAACAAACAAGCTTCGCAACGATAATACGAACGAGAGAGAAAAACCGAAAGTGTCTACCGCACAGTCATGATGATGAAGAAATATAGCAGTTTGGTGAAAATGTTGAATTGGAAATGAGAAAGATTCGAAATTACTGTAGTCTTTATTACCGGCATTTAACCAAATATGAATACTCGGTTGGCAACCATGAGATAATAAAACATGGAAGCTTAAGCAACAAGCTTGCATCATCCTCTCACACCTATCTCATCAATCAGAACGCATCCCGGCCGGCAGGAAGACTAGAATGGTGTCAAAAGTGTTATTTGATCTCGCGTGAGTGCCAAACCAACAGTCAATCGGTCATCTCGTTCCTCTGCAGCAAGCGCCAACCGGCAATCGCAGCCACAAAGGACGAAGTCAGTCGATAGAAACGTTCGAGAACTTTCTTTAACGTGCGATATCACGGTAGATACACGCCAGAAAAGGCTCCTCCTGCACTAAGTTGGTGATGAAGTCTACCACATATTCCGCTCCCTCCCTCTCAGCACTACGCAAGCTGCAATGGTTACAAGCACGGCCAAGACCACGCAGAGCACATCAACGCCGGAATATGATACAGCATGAGCGAAACTGAGTGCCATCTTGAAATAAAGCGGAAGGTTCTCATGCCAAAATACCAGCTTGCCCAGCATTCAACTCTTTATTTAGGTCAGCATTCAACCCTTTCAACGTTAGTGACGGTATTCTTGCCTTTGGGCAAACAAAACAGGAGCACGACACCACCTTGCAAGCCGTTCTGCAGTGACTTCAAGAAGCTGGATTGACAGTTAACGAAAAAAAGTGTGAACTGAACTTCTTTGGCCTTGTTTGTTCAGCTGATCGCGCTCATCCTGAACCCCAAAAAGAGCAGCCTTCTTACAAAAATAAAACACCGGAGTCACCACAAGTAGCGAAGAGCCTGCTAGGAATTATCAACTATTCAGGCAAATTTCTGAGAAATCTTGCTTATCTCACACAGCCTCCGCGTGAACTGACATTGAAGAACGTTGTATGGGAAGACAGCAGGAGAAACTGAGTGCGCATTTTTTTTTTTCCGCAAGTGAACTCGACATTTGCGATCTAAAATTTCCTCAAGCACCGCAGAACGTTGGTGAGTCACTAGACGCCTTTTACGCGCGCCTCCGGCAGCTTTCTCACCACTACAAATTTGAGAGCATCGACGCTGAAGTCGAGAAACAAATGAACCTCGCTACAAGATGTTAGCGCCTTCAAAATATGCAATGCTTCAGTCCCTGACCTTACCAGACTTATTAAACAGGGGAGAATGTGCGAGGATGTCGCACGGGATGCGTCCGAAATTGAAAAGAACGTCGACAGCAATGCGGCAGCGCTCGAAGTGCACAAAGGACAGCACCATGGCCAAGACCAAAGAAATTGACGACAGGTGCCACGGCAGACCTATGCACCCCAACGAACTTGTGTCTCATCGGCAGATTGTCGCACCTGCGGTGGGAAGGGGCCTTACCAAAGCGCACGATCGAATTGTGCTGCATGGGGCAAGCATGCAAGGCATGCAACAAGGTTCGTCGCTTCGCACGATTCTGTCGTTAACCGAGAATGGCACAAACAGTGGACAATAGTAATGGTCGAAACAGGAATACACAGGCAGTGTGCAGTAAGAAGAGTTCGAGTACCAAAGAGCATGCTCCTACCCGTGACACCATTTCAAGCAGTGACGAGTATTTTTGGTTGGTCATCATTGAAAGGTATCTGTTTAGCGCTACAGAAGGAGGGCACAAAAAGAAACAAAGATGACGACAACCACTTGTCTTCGTCTTCGTTTCTTCTTGTGCCCTTGTTTTGTTGCGCTATACAAATACCTTTCAATGGTGACGACTATGTTTTTGTTGCCATGACTTCCCCTCAAGCAGGCCCATCACCAAAGGCTATTGCCACTGCCAAACATGTGCCAGTCACTTTCGCCAGCCATCAGAAAACTATGCCTGTTGAGACACAAACTTAAGAAAGCCCCATTTAACGTTAAAATACTAGGCTACACCTCCCTGATTAGACCTAAGTTGGAATATGCTTGCCTAGTTTGGTATCCATACATAAAAACTAATATCAATAGTGCTGAGAGAATTCAGAGAACAGCGGTCAGATTTATTAACAAATTTTCCGGATGTGATTCCCCCACCGAACTCATGAAAATTAACAACGTTGAACCACTCGAACTTAGAAGAAAGAAGCAGAGACTTGAATTCCTTAAACTTCTTCACACCAACAATTTATGTCTTGACCCATCTGAACGTTTATCGCATTTATCGACCAGAACTGCACGCCACCGCAGACATGATGCATTAACCCCTTACTTTGCAAGAGCAAACAAATCTAAGTTTTTTTTTTCTCGAACAGTAACCAAATGGAATTTCCTAATTGAATCCACTTCCTATTCTTGTAATTTCATGGTTCTATTTGTTTTGTCAATCTGATTTTCATTGTATGTACCATATGTCGCCCTACCTGCTTGGACCACGTGTCCGCAGTATTTAATAAATAAAAAAATAATCGACACAAGCACAACAGGGTAAATTGTTGGCGAGAATGACTTTATGAGCGATCTCTTATAGGTGAAACTCTTGGAAGCATTCATCAAAGTGTTCCCAGACAAAGCAACATCCCTACTTGAACTTCTAGCAAAGTCGCTGTCTCAGTGAGATACAAAGATAACTGCAATGAAGAAGACATCTTTGTCATTCCAGGAAAATGTGCACCACTCTTAAGCTTTACAGTAGCATTCAACCTGGGGCTTGAGCAGATCAGATACAAAATTAATGAACATCAAGGTGACAAGTAAACCGTGGAACATTCCCCGAATTGTTTAATGAAGTTGGAAAACTCAAAAACCAGCACATTCACCTTTTATGGACGACACCGTTCCACCTGTTTCACAACTACACAGGCGTATTCAGTTTGACTTACGTGACGCCACAGAAAATGAACTTGAACGCCTCCTGTGAGAAGACATCATCGAGTTAGCCATCCGTCCTACACTATGAGTTTCTCCTGTGCTTATTGTTTCTAAACCACACCAGCCTGATGAAATTCGAATCTGCATTGCATGCGTGTAGTCACCGTCCTCCATGTACGATGCGAAATCTATCTTCATTCATTAAACACTGCCATTCAACTTGAACGAAATTTGTGCCCAAGAGTGTATGACAGCATTGTTGTCTTAAATGGAGCAACAATCTTCTCCAATCTTGACTCCAAGAATGAATGTCATCAGTTGTAATTTGACCCTTCTTCAAGGCAACTGACACACTTCTCAATACATGTTGGCTTGTTTCGCTACAAACGCCTGAACCTCGGCATCAGCAGTACAGCTGAAATGTTTCTGAACGCCATACGCCAAGTGCTCAATGGCGTCGCTAATGTCCTGAACGTTACTGATGATATTCTCGTCATTGGGCGAACAAAACAGGAACACAACACCTCTTTGGAAGCCTCTTCTGCAGTGACTCCACGAAGCTGGATTGACACTAAATGAAAAGAACTGTCACTTTCATCAACGTGAACTGAACTTCTTTGGACTTAATTGTTCAGCTGATGGCGGTCTTCCTGACCCCAAGAAAAAAGCAGCCTTCCTACAACTTAGAATACCGGAGTCACCACAAAGAGCGAAGAGCCTGCTAGGAATGACCAACTACTCAGGCAGATTTCTGAGAAATCTTGCTGACCTCATACAGCCTTTGCGTAAACTGACATTGAAGAATGTTGTAAATGAGTGGAAAGAATGACAGCAGGACACTCTTAAGAAGCTAATGCAAGCCATGTCCGATGCTTCCACCCTTGCTTGCTTTGACATATCCTAAGCGACAGAGCTGGGGGTAGATGCAAGTCCACATGGACTGGGTGCTATCCTCATACAGCGTGGCAGTGAACGCATTGCAGTGATAGCTTGTGTAAGCAGAGCGCTTAGACCAGTTGAAAGCCGCTACTTCCAAACTGAACGCGAGACGCTCGCACCTGTATGGGCACACATCCGTCTTTAGTGTTTGTGGAGTCAACTTCGTTTTGCTGACTGATCACAAGTCATTGGTGAGCATACTGGAAAACCTAAGATCATCCGCGCGCATTGAGCACCTCGCTCTGTGAATTACAAGTTTTTCTTACTGCAGGAAGTAGCGATCCTTCCGATTACCTTTCTAGGCATCCAGTTCCTGAGGCGAAAATGTGTGCCCGCATCGACAAGGTACCCAATGAGTATGTCAACTTTGTCCAGTGCCACAACATCTTAAAGGCCTTCTCGGTTCAAGAAGTCGCTGACGCAATTAAAGCAGACAAGCAGCTACGGTTAATTATCAGTGCTATCCAGCAGCCCCCACTCGACAGCTGGGTCTCAGCGGAACTGAAGCTATTTGCATCAATAAAAACAAAACTAACAATAACGCCTGAGGCCATCGTCCTTCTAGGAGCACGCCTATTTCTTCCCACAACTCTGCAGAAACAAGCAGTGCTGCTCGCCAAATGTTGGGCGTCAGAGAAAGCGCCACGAACTTGTCAGTGCATTAAAGCGCGAAACTTAACTGTGCACCACGACCGAGCTGTTCTTCGCCAACCGCGTCACAGTGCCAGGCGCGCCCACTGCGTTTTAAAGTACCCCTAAAAGTAGCGAATATTGTCACAATAATGTTGGGGGTCACCGAAAGCGCCAAAACTTGTCGCAGTAAGAATCAGTACTCTAGCAACTGCGTCACAGCACTCTGTGCGATTAGCGTGCTCAAAAACTACCGAAATAAGTTAAAATAATATTGGGGCTCATAGAAATTGTCGCAAACATCGCGCAGTACGACTCATTAATTCAAATTAACCGCGCCACGACGGCCACGCTGTTTTTCGTTAACTGCGTCACAAGTCTAACCTAGGTGCCGTGCCGTAAGCCTAATTGCTTGAAATGCGTCGCAGAGTGTCGAACAAAGTTTGTCACCTTGCCGTAGTCCAATAGTGCCATGTCGATGTTCAGAAAGAACGCAATAATTCGTCGTGAGCCCACCAAACCAGGCTAAATCGAAAAATAGAAAAACAGGCAGACGGGCGACCGGACAGGCCAACGCTCGGATGCGCGGCCTGTCTCTCTCGCTTCGGTGGTGTGTCTGACGAATGACGCATGACTCTGGCTCGTCATTCGCCGATTCGCCTGTCGCTAGGCAACGGAAGTAAGCCGCAAAGTTTAATTTAATTTACACGCAGATATTTTTACTTTTGCCGGGAAAGAGTAAAAATAATAAAACAATTTCTGGTAATCTCATTTCACATTCTTTTTTTTTGATGCTCGCGGCAGCAAACAGTCGGCGTTAATTCTATGGCGTGGCGTATGTTGCCGAGTGTCCCCTCTTGTTATATTTCTTTCTCTATGACACAAGCTTCGGTCACAACAGGCAGCAGGAAGAGGCATCGATAACATTCGAGAAATTCCCGATACATGCGCGCGCGTCCTGCGCTGAGTGACAACATTTGTTAGACGGTGAAAAGCGGTCACTCGAAAGAGATAAACAAGTGCACTTGTCAATGCCCCCGTCTCAAAAAGCATCCTCCCGATGCTACAAACAGGAGAGCCAAAAACAATGGGACAGTTATTCACCAACAATAATAAAACAACAAAGTCCAATGTAGTACAGACCAAAAAAAATTAAAAGGAAGTCCAAAGTTCAGCTGTGCAAAGTCCGAAAGTTCGTCAGCGCTGGTAGAGCGGTTTAAGTAGCACAACGTGGACTATTTCAGGTCGTGAGCGGCGCCGCTGTGATAGCGGAGTGCCGTCTGACAAGACCGCATAGTAGAGTGCGCCAATGCGTCGGATGACATTGTAGGGTCCGAAATAGCGGTATAAAAGCTTCTAGCTAAGTCTTCGTCGGCGCATTGGGGTACAAACCCGAACACGGTCGCCGGGCTGGTACTCGACGTAGCGTCATCGAAGGTTGTAGTGTGGGCTTTCGGTCCTCTGTTGATTCTTGATGCGCAGGCGGCCGAGCTGTCGGGCTTTTTCGGCGTGCTGGCGATAAGCGGCGACGTCGAGATTCTCTTCGTCAGTGGCGTGCGGCAGCATGGCGTTGAGAGTCATCATCGAGTACCTTCCGTAAACCAGCTTGAACGGCGTTGAGTTGTTTCTTGCACTGCCGCGTTATAAGCGAAGTTTACGTACGGCAGGACCGTATCCCACGTATTGTGTTCGACGTCGATGTACATGTACATTGTTAGCATGTCCGCGAGGGTCTTGTTCTAGCGCTCCGTAAGAGCATTCATCTCCCTCTTATGGCATGTCTTGCTGTATTTCCGAAGGGATTAGGTGAGCTCTGCTGCAAAAGCCGTTCCTCTGTCGGTGATGAGGACTTCTGGTGCGCCATGTCGCAGCAGGATGTTCTCGACGGAGAATTTCGCCAATTCGGCTCTGCTACCTTTAGTATATATAGGGCTTTCGATTCGGTGTAGTGGGTACGGTAGTCGGTAGCCACGACAATTCAGTTATTTCCGGATGCTGACGTCGGAAACGACCCCAATACGTCCATCCCGATTTGTTGAAACGGTCGGCATGGAGGCGCGGTGAGCTCTAGCAGTCCTGCTGGCCTTGTTGGGGGTGTCTTGCGTCGCTGACAGTGTCGACATTTGTTCACGTAACGGGTGACGTCGGTGGCGAGGCGTGGCCAGTAGCACTTGTATTCTTGCGAGCGTGCGGTAAAATCCGAAGTGCCCGCCTGTCTGATCATCGTGCAGGGCGTGCAGGATTTCTGGCAGCAGTGCCATGGGCATAACCATAAAGTAGTTTGCGTGGACTGGGGAGATGTTTTTTTTTTACGAGCACGTTGGTCTGCAGCGAAAATGAAGACAAACCTGGCCTAAGTGCTCTAGAGACAACGTCGGTGTGGCCATTCAAATAGTGGAGGAGGCTCTTTTTAGCTCCAGGTCCGCTCGTTGTTCTGCAGCGAAGCCTTCTGCTGTAATTGTTCCTGGAAGGCGTCATCATCTTCGTCGTATTGCGGTGGCGGGTCAATAGAGGCGCGCCATACGCAGTCGGCATCAGAGTGTAGGCTACAGTGATGTCATATTCTTGTAGTCTGAGGCTCCGCAGACTACAAGACTCCGTAGCCGTCCTGAAGGGTCCTTTAACTTCGCTAGCCAACACAACGCGTGATGGTCGCTGACGACTTTGAATGGCCTGCCATATAGGTCAAGGGCAAATTTTGCTGTAGCCCAAATGATGGTGAAAGATTTTTTTCGGTCGTAGAATAATTGCCTCCCACTTTTGCCGAGGCCTAGGTCACTGGCGTCAGTGTGGATTTCTGCGTCGTCGTCTTCGTCGAAGTGCGCAAGTACCGGTGGCGACTGCATGCGTCGTTTGAGTTCTTGAAATGCGTCAGCCTGCGGCGTTTCCTACATGAACTCGACATTAGATTTAGTTAGATGTGTCAGCGGCGCAGCGATGCGTGAAACGTCCTTTACAAAGCCCCTGTGTATCATATTGACCGCAAATAAAGACGGCGACAGCGGAGAGAGAGAGAGAGAGAGAAGAAACTTTATTATGAATGGCCGGCAGTTTCGTTGTGGTGGCCTCAGGTGGCGGCTCGAAGTCCTTGGACTCGGGCGGCATCTCTGGCTTGCCGGACGGCCCAGAGCTGGTCTGCCAACTCTGAACTTTTGAGAGCCGCCTCCCAGCGGCGTCTCCAACGATTTCCCGACGTTTCAACGATTCCAACGTTTTCCCGACGCCGCAGCTGGGGCGGCGTCGGGAAAAAGCAAGCTCGAGGCTTCCCGTACTGTGGAAACGGCCGCCATTACGGACGCGTCGCGAACGGATGTGGTCCCATTACCGTGGTTGCCAGCACATTCCCAGAGCATGTGTCGCAGCGTTGCTCGCTGTCCGCAAGATTTACAGGCATCTGTTGGATATAAACCTGGGTAGCAGTGATGTAGGACCGCGGGGCTAGGGTAGCTGTGTGTCTGGAGCAAGCGTAAAGTTACGGCCCCATTCCTGTTTAACTTGTCGTGTGGTGGCGGGAATGTGCGTTTTCGGAGTCTTAAGTGTTGGGTGAGGTCTCTGATCGAGGTCAGGCGATCGCCCCACGTCCACTGTGATTCTTGTTGCCGCATTTCTGTTGCAGTGTCCCGATCAGGCAGATCCGATGCCCCGCTCTCGGGGGCGGGGGCGGAGGCAACATAATCTGCGGCGGCTCGGCGTGTGAGACCGCGAGCCGTGGCGTGGGCCGCCTCGTTGGCCGCGAGCGGGACATCGGTGTGTGCCTGGGTCCAGAGGAGGAAGACTGTAGAATTTTGGGGTTGCGAGGGCGATGACGAGTCGCCGTCGTCACCAATTTGGAGTATGCGGACCGCTTCCCGCGAGACGCGACCGCGCGCGAAGCCGCGGATTGCCGCCTACGAATCGCTGATCACGATCGCAGCGCTAGGCACCGTGGCCAGTGCTAGGGCTATTGCAGCTTCTTCGGCCGCCTCCATGTGTCCCGTGGTCACTGTAGCGCTCGCGAGGCACTTACCCGTGCGGTCGACAACCGCGATCGCGTGTGCGCTTCTCTCTCCTTCATATCGCGCAGCGTCTACGTACACCGCCTCGCTGCTGTTGCCAAACTTCTTCTGACGGTCTCTTGCTCGGTTGTTGCCTCTCGCGGCGTGGTGCGTCGGGTGCATGTTTTTGGGAAGCGGCGGGATGATCAGGCGGTTGCGGACCGAGGCCTGAACCGCCATCTTTTCTCCATGCTGAGTGTGGTACGCGATGCCGAGTGCCTCGAGGATGCATGACCTGTCTTTGAATTAGATAATCGTTCGTACTGCGCTATGTCGTGCGCCTCGATTACCTCGTCAAGTGAGTTGTGAAGCCCGAGCTCCAGAAACTTGTCGGTGCTCGCGTTGAGTGGAACGCCGACCGCCTTCTTAAAAGCCTTTCGTATCATGCATTCGACCTTGTTTTTTCGCACCCTATCCACTTAAGATAGGGGGCAACATACGTTAAGCGGCTTATCGCGTACGCCTGCACGAGACAGATCGCGCAGTCTTTACGCATACCATTGCGTCTATTCGTGCGACGCAAAAGTCGGATCGTGTCATCTACCGAACGACGAAGTCTTCGCACTGTTACGACATCCCACCGCTGCCACCACTGTTACGACTTTGCACCGTTGCCACCACTATTGCGACTTTGAGGTGGTCCCGTAGTGCTCGTCACCCGTTTCGTGACAGAGCGTTGGTAGCGAAGACTCCGAGTCAGGCGTCGGTGAGAATAACGAAAGGGAATTTATACACTATATACAGGCCATTATACAGGACAAGATCGGATCGGAACGGGGGCCGAGAGCTCACAGCAAACGCGAATGTTCCCGCACGGCGACGTCCGGCCAGACTCCAACGCGTGACACATCTCACTGCACTCGAGAGCGGCACTGGGCTCCCGGTGGGTCGGTGGATCCGGTTTTCCAGGCGGCGGCGTAGGCACTTATAAAGCCCCGAGAAACGATTGTTACTCAAACGGCACAATACAAAGCCAGCACTCGACGGTCGTCCAAGAGGTCTAACCAGCGACCGCGCTGGCCACCCGCTTCCAAGTTGCCGTGCGCGGTGACCTCCGCGGAAAAGAAAATACGGCGCCGGGCTGTCTAGCACTTTGTTGCACGTTTGGACATGTCGCTTGCCGATGCTTCTCCTGGGACGCCGCTGCCTGACGGCTCAGCATCTTGACTTGTCAAGGGAGAATTAGGGCGCTGGGCCTTTCGGCGCAGCCCCGGGTTTGTCCAAAGGGCGTTCGCAGGATAAATTCTGCATCTTGTAGATTCGGATTCCGGGCTGGTGGTAATGGCACAACAGCATCCCCGCCATCAGATAAGGCGCCGGGAAGACGAGCTGCCTCCACGTGGCTCGGATGCCAAGCGCGCACGTTCGTCAGGGTCGTCCAAGTTCACGTCCAGTGTCCGGACGCCAGGTAGCTTCACGTGCCCAGGTCCCACTTGCCAGGACAGGTGCTCTGCTCACCGCGATGTCACCAAGGCACCTCGACCAGCTCCGCTCGGGTCATTCCTAAGCCCTTGCTTCTCGCCACTGGTCCCGGTTGGTCGTTCTGCAGCTTGCAAAACCGACCGGCAAAAGGCAACACCCAACACGAACAAGTGCCTTCCGTCTCCCGTCAAACACCAGACAAGGCCATAATCCAAATCAACCTGACTAAATTCCTATCCCCCTTTTTGCTCCCGCTGCAACAAGAGGCAGGTGTACGATCTGGTACACAAGGCTCAAACAACCATTTTTTCAAATTAACAAGACACCAAAATATCAGGAACAACTAATAATCAGCAATAATAATGACAAATAGAATGGTCCCCTTGAAATCACTTGGAGCGAAAACATACTACTGAGGAAACAAGTGAAGTCATTCATTTTTCCCGGTGATATTTTCGTGGAATTAGAAGCTGCTTATATTTGCGACCCTGCTTATCCGTGTAGCGGCGGTACAATAAGCCAGATTTCTCGTAAAATGGAACCCTCTTTTTTTTCACTCCCTGTTTGACGCTCTTCCTCAGATCGGCGATTGAACAGTCTTCCTGTTGCTCGCGAATCAGAGTTTCCCTTTCAACTGCAGCCCGCTCCTGCCAGCTGGCGGAAACAGGACCGAGTGTGGAGCCTGCGTCCTGCGGCGCCGTGTCCATATCGCGGCCAGCACTGCACGCGTCACTCCCAGTCACTTCCAGGACACGCTCGACCAGGCGAGCCTCCGAGCTCTGCCTCTCCCGTGCCTGCTCGCCACTCAAGTTACCTTGATCGGTCCGTGTGCCGCACCGCTGTTCGCTCACCGACGCCAAGTCAAGTTCCCTCGACAGTGGGCGCGCTTTGGATCGCGTGAGGGCCATGTACGCCACGTCGGCAAAGAATGATTTGCCCTGATGCTTCAGCAGCTGCTCCGAGCTATTTGAGAAGAGGTAGGGAAAGTGCTCCAGGAGGGCGGCAGACACAGCGGCTTCTGTGTTAAGTTTCCCAAACTCTCCTTCAATGATAACTGTTGCGATCGGTAAACAGACACTCTCCTCCTCGGCCACTTGCCGTATCCTAGCGCACTCTCCCGTAAAATCACTCGAGGAAACGAAAGACGGGTGGACAACGTCCATAGTTGTGCAGAGTCCCGAAGTGCACGGCACTTCTTACCGTTTACCTTAATTTCCTGCACATATGGCTCCAATAGTCGCATGTTTTTGTGAGTTTCCTGTATTGTTGCAAAAGCAATTTTCTCTGGGCAGCTCGCAGCGATGTGCCCTTGCTTTTTGCAATTGTAGCAGGTTAACGGTTCCGTTTTTCAAAAGAACGCGTCGTATCGTTTCGCGGCTTCGGACCATCGTTTGCATTCTGTCCTTCCCTTACAGTTTCTTTGGTAAGGGACTCGTATTTCCGAAACTCTCAACGCGTGATTTGCTTCCGTTCGTCGGGCTTCCCGGAAAATCCATCTCTCCTATCTGCTTTTTCTACGCGCGCTGCCTTGCGGTGCAAGCTGCGGCGGGTGTGATACTCTTCCGCTAACTCTGCTGCCTTGTTTAGCTTAACCTCATTTAGCCTATCTTGAAGCCAGAGCCTGACATCCTCATCAATGCAACGGTAGAACTGCTCCAACGCGATGCATTCGACGATTTTGTCGCGGTCGTCGTAAACCTCTTCGCCCTTCAGCCATTCCACCAGGTCGGCTTTTAGACGAAACGCGAAGTCAACATTCGACTCCCTGCCCTTTTTTGCATACCCGAACCTCTGCCGGAAAACTTCGGGCGACAATTTGTACTTCCGCAGTAGCGCTTCCTTCATATCACTGTAGCTCTCAAACGCCTCTTTCGATAAGCAAGTTATTACGTCTGATGCCTCCCCAGGAAGCAAGGCTAACAGATTCTGTGCCCAGAGGGATCGCTCAATGCTATTCCGTTCGCACACGTGCTCAAATTTCACGAGGTATTTGGCTATATCCTCTCCGACGACAAAGGGTGGAAGTTGATCGCGTATTCTTGGACCGTTAGAAGTGAGACTAGGCGCCGGCGCGGTATTTCGGGTCTCCAACTCTTTTATTTTAAGCTCGTGCTCACGACTCTCCTTTCCTCGCGACGTTTCTTTTCTCTCCTTTCCTCCTTTTCCTCCTCGCGACGTTCCTTTTCTCTCCTTCCCTCCCTTTCCTCCTCGCGACGTTCCTTTTCTCTCCTTTCCTCCCTTTCCCGACGTTCATTGATATCCGCCCAGGCCTCTTCGGCTTCCTCAGCCGTTACGTCCCCAGTCCTCATGACCTCAAGGATCGCATTCTTTCTTTTGGTTGAGCCCAACTCAATGCCCAACTCCTCACAAATTTGGAGAAGTTCCTTGACCTTGTACTTCTCCATCGTTCACACTGTCCTCCTGCTGTTTACCCTTTTTGAATATACCTGCCGTACGCTACTATAACGCTACTAGTAAGACATCCGCAAGTATTTCACACACTGCCCTGTTTACCCCCTCAGCATCCCTTGGTTTTCAAAACACTCTCACTAGGCTTGAAACACACAAGGTTAACACAATGCAACACCAAATCCTTCCCTAAGCTACTATAACCTGTGTCAGAGAAAGTCTGGTGTTTGAGGTAAACTTCAGGCACTCACCGCGCCGAGGTAGCCGATGCCGGACAATCCCGTAGCTGCCATCCACTGTTACGACATCCCACCGCTGCCACCACTGTTACGACTTTGCACCGCTGCCACCACTATTACGGCTTTGAGGTGGTCCCGTAGCGCTCGTCACCCGTTTCGTGACAGAGCGTTGGTAGCGAAGACTCCGAGTCAGGCGTCGGTGAGAATAACGAAAGGGAATTTATACACTAAATACAGGTCATTATACAGGACAAGGTCGGATCGGCACGGGGGCCGAGAGCCCACAGCAAACGCGACTGTTCCCGCACGGCGACGTCCGGCCAGACTCCAAGCGTGACACATCTCACTCCACTCGAGAGCGGCACTGGGCTCCCGGTGGGTCGGTGGATCCGGTTTTCCAGGCGGCGGCGTAGGGACTTATAAAGCCCCGAGAAGCGATTGTTACTCAAACGGCACAATACAAAGCCAGCACTCGACGGTCGTCCGAGAGGTCTAACCAGCGACCGCGCTGGCCACCCGCTTCCAAGTTGCCGTGCGCGGTGACCTCCAGGGAAAAGAAAATACGGCGCCGGGCTGTCTAGCACTTTGTTGCACGTTTGGACATGTCGCTTGCCGATGCTTCTCCTGGGACGCCGCTGCCTGACGGCTCAGCATCTTGACTTGTCAAGGGAGAATTAGGGGGTTGGGTCTTTCGGCGCAGCCCCGGGTTTGTCCAAAGGGCGTTCGCAGGATAAATTCTGCATCTTGTGGATTCGGATTCCGGGCTGGTGGCAATGGCACAACAGCACCGTCTCTCCATTATGGCCATTTGCCTGCAGGTGTAACCCCAGGATTCTAATTTTGTCTACGTGCGGTACGGGAGTACCATCTGCCAATATAATACGTATTTTGGAGTATTCCCGTTCTTCGTCGCGCAGGGTTTTACGACCTCTCCTTGTGGGTTTGTAGATTAACAGTTCGGACTTGGTAGCCGAGCACTCGAGGCCCGTTCTAGGCAAGTAATTCTGGACCGCATCTACTCCTGCCTGTAGCGTTCGCTCGACGTGACCGTCACATCCTCCCCCGGGAACTCAGAGGGTGATGTCATCCGCGTATAGACTGTGATGCAATCCTTCTACTTCTGTTAATTTCTAGGGTAAACCGACTAGAACTAAAGCGTGGCAGTTTGGGCGAGTTGGTATGTCATAACTGTTTAAGGCTAGTAGCGCCGCTCAGGACGAGCAAAAAAGGACAGAGGTAGGGGTAATCAAAGGGAGCGGAAAACAGGTTGAGCGCTAAACTAAACTAGTAGAACTAAATTAAAGACTAATGGTGATATGACGGATCCTTGCGGCGTGCCGGACGGACCCGTCTCAAATTCCGGCGATTCCTCGTCGCCAACGACGATGCATGCACGCCTGCACGCGAGGAAATCTAACGTAATTATACGTTCTCTGGCCTAGTCCTATTGTTATAATTGTTTTTAAGGTTGCTTCGTGTTTAACGTTATCAAAGGCCTTTTTAATATCTAGGCCGAGGATTGCCTTAGTGGAGCGTGTACTGTCGTCTACGATCTGGTGTTTAAGCTGAAGCAATACGTCCTGTGAGGAGAGGTTGCGGCGGAATCCTAGCATGGTGTGCGGCAACGCGGCACGATCTTCGAGAAAGTCGGTCACGCGGGTGAGAACTGCGTGTTCCATGACTTTGCCGACGCAAGACGTAAGCGAAATCGGTCTTAGATTATCGAGCGTAACTTCCTTGCCGGGTTTGGAATCATGATAACGCGGGCCCGTTTCCACGCTTCGGGAAGGGAGCCCCCTCGCCAGCACTCGTTGACGTAGGTCGCGAGGCGGGAGATCGACTCGTCGTCTAGGTTACGGAGAGTCTTGTTGGTAACCCGGTCTAGGCCGGGCGCCGATCGGGTGTTTAATTCGAACAGGACTATCCGAATTTCTGCTTCGCTAAATTCCGCGTCCAATTTCTCGTTTGCCACGCCATCGTATTCGCCATGTTGGATGCTTTTGGCCTTCTTAATGTAACGATCACGTATTGCTTCGAAGAAGTTATCACCTTTGTAATCTCTTACTAGTCTACGAGTCTTGTGGCCTAGAGCGGCCCTGGTCTCCTCCGGATCTAATAGGTGTCGAAAGAGGTCCCAAGCGCTCGCCCCGGCCATCTGCCTCTCGAGGCCGTTGCACGTCTCCTCCCACTGTGCCCTGGATACCTGGAGTGCGTGTTCTTCGATCTCTCTGTCTAATTGCGTTATGCGTTTGCGCAAAGCCTTATTATGTCTTTGACATTTCCATCTCTTTACAAGTGCTCGCTTTGCTTCCCACATGTGTAGCAGCCTGCTGTCAAGTATCTCGAGGTTCGCCTCGGGCGGAACTTCGCTCGTTGCCGCTTCTACATCCTTTCTGAGCGTCTCGGTCCACTCGTCTATGTCTGTAATCGGCTCGTCGCCTCGCCCCGCTTCTCGTTTCTTGCGGAACGTGTCCCACTTCACAAGTTTGAGTTTACGGCCTTTGCTTACAGGGTTGGTCCCACGACCGCTCGGGCCCGTGCCTATCGTCATCTCGATCAGCATGTGGTCACTTCCTAAATCTTCTTGCGTATTTTGCCACCGCGCTGTGGTTACATTCGAAACGAACGCGAGGTCTGGTAGCGTGTCGACACTCACTCTGTTCCCTCTGCGTGTAGGATCGGCTGGATTCACGATCAGTTCAAGCGTTTGGTCTTGCGAGTCTTCCCAAAGGTGTTTGCCTTTGGGTGTTTCTCGGGCGTAGCCCCAGGCTCCTTGGGCGCATTAAAGTTGCCCGCAACAAGTAGAGGCTCGTCGCTTGAAGCTGCGCGCGCACCCCGGAGCATGTCCCCGAAGCGGTGCTGCAGCGTGGGTTTACTGTACACGTTAAGGACGAAGAGTCCGCGGCCATTCTTAGGAATTAATTCTACGAATACGTGAGGTATCTTTACGCAGGGAAGTTCGCGCTGCGCTACAGTGACGTTACGCCGAACGAGCGCGGCGGCGACCGGCAACGGGCGGGGCGGGGGCGACGGCCGGCGCGCCACCACCGCCCCCGCGCCATCTGCCACGCGGGGTGTAGACGGTTTCCTCCTTTGTCTGTTGTCCGCCGCGGTCGCATCTGTGGCTTTGTAGCCAGCTAGTTTGACCGGATGGTTTGTCTCCTGTAAAAGGATGACGTCCGGTTTCGTCTCGCGGCTGCGTATGAATTGCTGGATATTAGCGCGCTTCCTCTTGTAGCCCCGGCAGTTCCACTGCCAGATTGTGTATTGTTGTTGTTTCCCAGTGTTAGTGTGATTCGTTGCGTGTGTAGCCATGGTGATGCCTGTGTTTAACCCATCGCCATCGAGGCGACTTGGTTGCTGCTGCGGTTGCATCTCTACATCTGTGAGCGTAGAGATGCAACGCCGCGGCTAGCCGAGCGTCTTCTTCGGTTGTCAGTGACTGAATGACGGTCTATCTCTGGGTAATTCAGGTAGTAGCATCCGTTGCCATTCCAGTCGCTGCTGCTGTTGTAACAGCTGCCGTACTCTGCAGCCGCTACTTCCTCTTCTTGTCTTTTTCGTTCTAGTTGGCGGCGCTTGACTATGTACGGGGTCTTGTATCTCGCCTTGCACCTGCGGTCTCCCGTCAAGTGTCCCTTGTCGTATAGTCGACAACGCGGCTCGCATCGATGGTCAGGCGACGGATTGTTGCGTCCGCATCCACGGCAAATCTTGTCGTTGGGATTGGGGCACACGTCGGCGCGGTGTCCCATCCGCCCGCACTCGTAGCATACGTCAATTTGCTTCCTGTAGAGGGAGCATCTCACCAGCATAGGTCCGTAATATACATATCTTGGTACGTGGAATCCGTCGAACAAAACGATTATGTTTTCTGTGTTGCCCATGCGCTTGGCGTGCAGCACACCGGGGTTTGGAAGTTTGGCCCTTGGAAGTGTTCTCCGGGGCGGCTTGATAGGCGTTCGCCTCGAACTCTCGGTCCACGACGCAAAGCTTGCTAATAGCTCCGTAACGTTTAGCTCTGTCTTCAGACGGCATGCTGAGCACCACAACGTTCTGTTTAACGTTGAGGCAGAGCTATCTTCCCCGGCCGCTTCTCTGGCTACACCCGCCGCGATACGTAGGCAGCAGTAAATGCGATCCGTCCCGTAATCGCGCACGTTGAAACCGCCTCGTGGGCGTACGACGATTTTGTAATCGTCCGGCGGTAACTCTGGCATTCGGATTGCCATGGCAATCTGATGCACTTGTCGGGCGTACTTCCTTTTGTATTGCGCTGTGGTGATTCCCGTATTCGACGTGGTTACCGTCCGTCGCTGCATGTGCACCTGCTGGTTATGCGCCGACGCGGTCACACCGTCGGCCTGTTTCTTCCTCTTGACATCGCACCACCCCGCTCCCTCGCCGAAATCTTCCGGCCTGA
Organism: Dermacentor variabilis; assembly: GCF_050947875.1. Taxonomy (NCBI): domain Eukaryota; kingdom Metazoa; phylum Arthropoda; class Arachnida; order Ixodida; family Ixodidae; genus Dermacentor; species Dermacentor variabilis. Next base: position 231,771,951 of record NC_134571.1, on the reverse strand, counting down.
TCTCTGTTCCTTCTACCTGGACAACTTCCATTTAACGCCGGGAAAGGCCTGGCACGTTGCCGTCGGTGACTGGGAGCCCCAATGAGCTCCGGCGACAAGTTCAGCTTGGCACGCCCCGCCGCCGTTGCGGCCGGGCAATGGTGGCGTACGTGAAGATGCTAGGCTTAGCTTGCCCCGCCTGCGTGGCGGACAAAAGGCGCTGCCTATAGGGCCAGAATATGGGCCCACCTGGCAGAAATTGATGGTGAGGGAGTCCTGAAGCTTCCGCCTATCGCTGGCAAGAAGAATTTCCACGAGAAGTTCGGTAATCCGCCAAAAACATAGGAAAGTAGCGGAGCCGACACGAAGCACGTCCGCACTGTGTGGTCTTCTTCTGCTTTGTCTGCGACAGCGGAAAAGAACAAAAAGAACAGGGCGGTTTTTGAGTTCTCTTCCGCAGTCACCGTGTTTATTTGCGTTCAATATGATATGCAGTAAATACCAAATAGGCCAAACTTAAGTTCTAAAGCACCTGTAGTAGCCACACATGCCAAGGAATATACGCACTGCCTTCTTGTCGATGGGCTGCTAGAACTCTGGAATGGCAGCTGTCTTCTGGTGGTCGGGGCGGACTCCATACTTGCTGATCACGTGGCCCAGGAACACAGGCTCATGGTAAGTGAAGCGGCACTTTTTTGGCTTCAGAGTGAGCCCTGGTGACTTGATGACCCTAGTACTGTCGCAAGCCGCCTAAGATGATCGTCGAAATTCCCGGCGAAGACGACGACGTCATCCAAGTAGACAAGACAGGTCTGCAACTTCCACCCTGCTAACACCTTGTCTATCACGTGCTGGAACGTTGCAGGCACAGTGAACAGACCGAATGGCGTGACCTTGAACTCGTAGAGTTTATTTTTTCTCAATCCCTGTCGTCGTCTTCTATTTTCGAGTAGCCGGTCTTGAGATCCATCGACGAGAAGTATTTTGCGTTGCAGAGACGATCCAATGCGCCGTTTATCCGTGGGAGGGGGTATACGTGCTTCTTGGTGATCCTATTCAGTCGATGATAATCCATGCAGAAACGTAGGCTTCCGTCCTTTTTCTTCACCAAGACAACAGAAGATGCTCACGGGCTTTTCGAAAGCTGGATGATGTCGTCGTGCAGTATTTAGTCGGCTTGTTGTATAGGTTCACGCTCTGGCGTCGAAACTCGGTAAAGGCTGTGGCGGAGTGGTCGAGCGCACTCTTCGGTCATTATGCGAGGCTTTGCGACTGGCGTTTGTCGAATCTTCGACGACGTCGAAAAGCAGTTTTTCTATCGTCGCTGCAGACTTCTGGGCTGTTGCTGCTTAATCATGCGGAAACTTGTATTCATGTGGAAGTCTGGTGCGGGAGCCAAGGTCGTCGGCGTAGATGCGGCTGAATCGGAGAGGATAAACGCGTTGCTGGTTTCCACAATTTTCACGATACACGCAATCGCCGTGGCCTAGTTGATGTGCTTGAACTCCTGGCTGAAGTTTTTCAGCATCACTTTCGCTTTCAGTCCGTGCAGCGGAGCGATCCCTCTTGCGACACAAATTCCACGGTTGAGCAGTAGACGTTGGTCGCCCTCTATGACGCCTTCTACGACTGCAGTTGTTTCGGTGCCCACGGAAATAAAAATACTGGAGCGAGGTGGGATGCTCACTTGATCTTCGAGCACCCTGAAAGCGTGGTGACTACGCGAGCTATCCGGCGCTATCGCTTGCTATTCCGACAGCGTTATCGACTTCGACTTGAGGTCGATGATTGCTTCGTGTTGGTTCAGGATGATCATGCCAAGAATGACGTCTCGTGAATACTGTTAGAGAACAAGGTCTAATGGTAGGTCCGGTTATGAACTCGGCGATTCCAGATGCCGTGCAGATTCTAGATGGCGTTATGAGGTGTCCTCCAGCTGCCGAAATTTGAGGGCCATCCCATGCAGTCTTGACTATGTTCAACTGATGACGTTGTAGTTGGCTACAGTGTCTGCAAGCGCGGTGATTTCAATGCTGTCGAGAAGCACGTCGAGTTCGGTGGTTCTTTGTCTTCCGTTGCACTTAGGTCTTGGCGTCGGATCACGGCTGCGTCGCGTTGACCTGTGCCTGCTGTCGGGAGCTTGACGATTTTTATCGGTGTATTCTTCGCTTGCATGCTTCGTTGGGATGACGGCGTCTCTTCGCTGCGTCGTCGAAATAAACCTTGAATCGTCATCAGCGGCGAAAGACCATCATCTTCACTTCGATATACAGCAACCGTACCTCCATCGTTCTTTTGTTTTAGTTTTGCGGATTTGGGCTTGCGGACCGGCCACGGGCTGGTCCTATGTACTGTCGGCGCTGCGGCGACGGCGAGCGTACTGGTGACGGCAAATGCAAAGAACGTCGAGGTCTCCACTGCGGGTCGGCGATGTATTCAGCGATATCGCGAGGCCTACTCTCCTGCATAATCCTGCTCTAGACGGTCTAGCCACGAGCACAGCACACACACCCTACAGAAAAAAAAACTGTCCCGTTCTGTTCGTGTACTGACTCAAACCGCGTTTCTTCCAGCGCGTAAGAGCACGTTGGAAAAAAAGTAAAAATTTTTGTTACGTACTTATATCTAAGCAACAAGCCTTAGAACAAGCCTTATTTGCGGTGGCTCCTCCCCAACAAAGCATGAAAAATAATGTTTAAAGATTGCTCGCTTAACGTCATCATCATCTTCATCATCATCAGCCTAGTTACGCCCACTGCAGGGCAAAGGCCTCTCCCATACTTCTCCAACAACCACGGTCATGTACTAATTGTGGCCATGCCTTGCCGGCAAACTTCTTAATCTCATCCGCCCACCTAACTTTCTGCCGCCCCCTGCTACGCTTCCCTTCCCTTGGGATCCAGTCCGTAACCCTTAATACCCATCGGTTATTTTCCCTCCTCATTACATGTCCTGCCCATGCCCATTTCTTTTTCTTGATTTCAACTAAGATGTCATTAACTCGCGTTTGTTCCCTCACCCAATCTGCTCTTTTCTTATCCCTTAACGTTACACCTATCATTCTTCTTTCCATAGCTCGTTGCGTCGTCCTCAATTTGAGTAGAACCCTTTTCGTAAGCCTCCAGGTTTCTGCCCCGTATGTGAGTACTGGTAAGACACAGCTATTATATACTTTTCTCTTGAGGGATAATGGCAACCTGCTGTTCATGATCTGAGAATGCCTGCCAAACGCACCCCAGCCCATTCTTATTCTTCTGGTTATTTAAGTCTCATGATCCGGATCCGTGGTCACTACCTGCCCTAAGTAGATGTAGTCCCTTACTCCTTCCAGTGCTTCGCTACCTATCGTAAACTGCTGTTCTCTTCCGAGCCTGTTAAACATTACTTTAGTTTTCTGCAGATAAATTTTCAGACCCACCCTTCTGCTTTGCCTCTCCAGGTCAGTGACCATGCATTGCAATTGGTCCCCTGAGTTACTAAGCAAGGCAATATCATCAGCGAATCGCAAGTTACTAAGGTATTCTCCATTAACTTTTATCCCCAATTCTTCCCAATCCAGGTCTCTGAATACCTCCTGTAAACATGCTATGAATAGCATTGGAGATATCGTATCTCCCTGCCTGACGCCTTTCTTTATTGGGATTTTGTTGCTTGCTTTATGGAGGACTACGGTGGCTGTGGAGCCGCTATAGATATCTTTCAGTATTTTTACATACGGCTCGTCTACACCCTGATTCCGTAATGCCTCCATGACTGCTGAGGTTTCGACAGAATCAAACGCTTTATAGGGTTGGTTATATTCCGCACATTTCTCTATCACCTGATTAATAGTGTGAATATGATCTATTGTTGAGTAGCCTTTACGGAATCCTGCCTGGTCCTTTGCTTGACAGGAGTCTAAGGTGTTCCTGATTCTATTTGCGATTACCTTAGTAAATAGATGGTAGGCAACGGACAGTAAGCTGATCGGTCTATAATTTTTCAAGTCTTTGGCGTCCCCTTTCTTATGGATAAGGATTATGTTAGCGTTCTTCCAAGATTCCGGCACGCTCGAGGTCATGAGGCATTGCGTATACAGGGTGGCCAGATTCTCTAGAACAATCTGTCCACCATCCTTCAACAAATCTGCTGTTACCTGATCCTCCCCAGCTGCCTTCCTCCTTTGCATTGCTCCCAAGGCTTTCTTTACTTCTTCCGGCGTTACCTCTGGGATTTCGAATTCCTCTAGACTATTTTCTCTTCCATTATCGTCGTGGGTGCCACTGGTACTGTATAAATCTCTATAGAACTCCTCAGCCACTTGAACTATCTCATCCATATTAGTAATGATCTTTGTCTCTTAACCCGTACATCTGATTCTTGCCAATTCCTAGTTTTTTCTTTACTGTTTTTAGGCTTCCTCCGTTCCTGAGAGCATGTTCAATTCTATCCATATTATACTTCCTTATGTCAGCTGTCTTACGCTTGTTGATTAACTTCGAAAGTTCTGCCAGTTCTATTCTAGCTGTAGGGTTAGATGCTTTCATACATTGGCGTTTCTTGATCAGAGCTTTCGTCTCCTGCGATAGTTTGCTGGTATCCTGCCTAACGGAGTTACCACCGACTTCCATTGCACATTCCTTAATGATGCCCACAAGATTGTCGTTCATTGCTTCAACACTAAGGTCCTCTTCCTGAGTTAAAGCCGAATACCTGTTCTGTAGCTTGATCTGGAGTTCCTCTATTTTCCCTCTTACCGCTAACTCAATAATCGGCTTCTTATGTACCAGTTTCTTCCGTTCCCTCCTCAGGTCTAGGCTAATTCGAGTTCCTACCATCCTGTGGTGACTGCAGCGCACCTTGCCGAGCACGTCCACATCTTGTATGATGCCAGGGTTAGCGGAGATTATGAAGTCTATTTCATTTCTAGTCTCGCCGTTCGGGCTCCTCCACGTCCACTTTCGGCTATCCCACTTGCGGAAGAAGGTATTCATTATCCTCATATTATTCTGTTCCGAAAACTCTACTAATAACTCTCCCCTGTTATCCCTAGTGCCTATCTGCCTAACTGCCTTGTCTCCAGCCTGCTTCTTGCCTACCTTGGCATTAAAGTCGCCCATTAGTATAGTGTATTTAGTTTTCACTCTACCCATCGCCGATTCCATGTCTTCATAGAAGCTTTCGACTTCCTGGTCATCATGACTGGTGTAGGGGCGTAGACCTGTACACTCTTCATTTTGTACCTCTTATTAAGTTTCACAACAAGACCTTAATAAGAGGTACAAAATGAAGATTGTACAGGTCTACGCCCCTACATCCAGTCATGATGACCAGGAAGTCGAAAGCTTCTAACGCTTCTTAACGTAACACTCCTTAAAAGAAATTAGCAAACTGACAAATAAGCAACATCATTGCCCATTACACTCCGTGTAGATGGTTAACCAGCGAAGCTGAAATGTGCGGCCCCGGCGTTTACCACTCGGTTAATCCCGACTGTTCATTAAACGATGTGTTTGTAGGCTGCCGGATCCTCGGCACGTAGTTGCTGCTTGCGCGCGGCAGCACGAGCCTGTTCTTGTGTTCGGCTGCAGCATCGGCACGGCGTAGTGTCGTATGTGTCGATTTGGGGCAGTGGGTGACAGTCGGGTATCGTTCAGCTCTCGACAGTCGACACAATACTACAATACTATAGAGTACCCTCCAGCGTAGCGCCTTAACGGTACTCATGTTAGGGAATCAAGAAAGTTCTGGGCAATTCAGCAGCAGAATCAGCGTAAAGCTCATTGTGCTGTTATATAATGGTGTAGAGTGGCCGCACAGGAGCCTCATCTGTGCGGCCTCATCCCAACAGACTCTCAACATCTGTTGGGATACTGGGGATATGCCTCTGGCAAGGTTGCTCAGCACGCGCCAAAGTAAACTCTTTGTTTGTTATGGCTACTTGGCCCCCCTTACTCAAAACCACATAGATTCTCAATCGTGTTGAATCCACAGTGGTACAGAGGCAGTCTTAACACATCATGACCGTGCTCAGCAGCAATAGTTTCTATACAGTACAGAGTGCCAGCGTTGGGCGCGCTCACTCTCTTTGAAAGTTCGGCACGGACTGATCCCCAGCAATTCTCCGCCTTGTAAGTCGCGCTTGGATGCCACCTTTTCATCGGCATGCGTTGGGCACTTTTCCTCGAGCGACTTTGTGATGAGGCGCATTGTCCGTACTCTGTTGTCAGAGGTGTTGGGCAACAGCTTCGTCGTAAACCAGTGCTCGAAGTATGTGCCATCCATCTCGAAGTATGTGTCCTCCATCTCGAAGTGGTAGTCATCATCATCATTTATTTTTCCTTAAGGGCCCCTGTCGGGGTGTTACATAAGGGGGGGGGGGGAGTTACAGAGGATAAGGATAGAAACAAAGATATGGTTACAATTTCTTACAAGACTCAGCCTGTAGATTCGCATTAAAACAAACAAACAGCAAAAAAAATCTCAAGAGGCACACTGAATAGAATGCAAAAGCAAATCAGCGGGACAGCCACAATGTGAGACGGCAATCGCAAAAGAATGAAGGCACAGTACGGTTATTAAAATGTTAGGGTATAAGGTGATCAGTAAGCAGCTGCTTGAAGATAATGGGGTTGCCCTCATTATATTCTTGGTTTTTCATTTGTTTAGTTTGTATGAGAAATGTTATTGTTACACCTTGTGTTATGATTATATCTTTCTCACCCTTGTGTTTCTTTTTTTTTTGAACAGTTGCGATACCGTTGTGCCTATCAATGTTTTTTATCCTTATTGGTTAGAGATTATATTTACTATGACCTGTTAGAGCACATCTCTATTTTTTTTTCTTCATTTGCTTCGCATGGTTCGCGATGCTCAATATTGTGTAAAGGACATTTGTAAACAATGATGTACTACCTTTGTGCTCGCTTACGCCGCGCAAACGCCAATGCGGGGGCCGGCGGCTTCGTCAAGCTGTCCATGTGGCAGCTTTTTCTGCATGCTCCTCGCGTCATGTACTGATGCAAAATAAACATCATTGTCATTGTCAACTCTATCTGGTAAATTGTTCCACTCTAGAATGGCGCTAGGCAAAAACGATTGATTAAAGGAAAATGTTGAACCATGTAAGCGCTAGATACTGCAAGAGTTAAAAAGGCGACGAGATGTACGGGTAGGTGGGATTAGAAGCCTTCCATGCAGTTCGGGGAAGTTATAATAATGTCGCTGGAAAAGGCACAGTTTCGCAATTTTTCGACGCAACACCAATGGTTCGAGTCCTAGAGATGATTTAATCGCACTGTCACTTTCTACACGGCTGTACCTGGAAGTGATGAATCTAGCGGCACGATTTTGTATTGATTCTAACATATTAATTAAGTAAGCTTGGTGCGGGCTCCAAATAGCTGAGGCGTATTCAAGTTTACTTCGAATAAAAATTTCATAAGCTAGTTTTCTTATGGATGAGGGGCACAGCGCAAGGGTACGTCTGACGTAACCAAGTGATTTATTAGTGTCGGTAGCCAATTTTGTTATATGGTCGGACCAGGTCAACTTGCTATTAATAGTGATACCGAGATACCGATACGATTCGACGGTGGATAGGGCTGTCGAGTTTAAAAAGTACGGGTGATTCTTGTTAGAGTGTTTACAGGATACCTGCATAACTTTACATTTTGGAGATGTTAAGTTTCATTAAAGAGTTGGAACACCAAGTTTCTAATGAATGTAAGTCTTTTTGGGGCATTGCATAGTCGGCTGGGGTATGTAATGCGACGGTAGATTACGCAGTCATCTGCAAGAAGTCGGATATTGGATGATATGCCGTTGGGAAAGTCGTTTATGAAGATGAGAAAGAGAAGGGGGCCGAGGACGGACCCGTGTGGTATTCCGGAGATGACGCTAGCAGTGGTTGAGCAATGATTTCCGATAGCTGTGTACTGGAATCGATTAGTAAGAAAGCAACGGATCCATGACAGTGCGAGAGGGCCGAGACCGAGGCATGAAAGTTTGGCCAAAAGCTGCTGATGGGGAACGCAGTCAAATACTTTGGCGAAGTCTTGATTAATGACGTCAGTTTGAAGTGATGAGTCTAAGTTCCGGTGAAGTTCAGTAATAAATTCAAAAAGCTGTGTATCGCATGACAAAGTAGGCCGGAAAGCGCGCTGATTATGAAAAAAGAAAGAATGATCACCGAGATGACATGCTATTTACGAATATATTATATGTTCTAGGAGTTTACAGGGAATACTCGTTAGGGAAATGGGGTGATAGTTGGAAGGATCAGAGTGGATGCCTGACCTATATACCGGTACCACTTTGCTAATCTTCCAGTCATTTGGAAGTGAACCATCAGTAATGGAGTGGGTAAAAATTATTTGTAATATTAGACTGGAAATTGCTTTCGTACCTTTTAGTATCTTAGCAGTGATGTTACCTGACCCGCCGTGGTTGCTCAGTGGCTATGGTGTTGGGCTGCTGAGCACGAGGTCGCGGGATCGAATCCCGGCCACGGCGGCCGCATTTCGATGGGGGCGAAATGCGAAAACACCCGTGTGCTTAGATTTAGGTGCACGTTAAAGAACCCCAGGTGGTCAAAATTTCCGGAGTCCTCCACTACGGCGTGCCTCATAATCAGAAAGTGGTTTTGGCACGTAAAACCCCAAATATTATTATTATTATTATTAGTGATGTTACCTGGCCCGGGGGCACTAGAAATCTTTAGGTTATCAATAAGTTTCATAATGCCTTGATAATTAATTGTAATGGGAAACATGAGGGGAAAACTGTGGCTGGGCAAGTCAAAGTCCTTCAGTGCAGGCGCACGAGTGAAAACAGAAGAAAAATATGAGTTCATTGCCTCTGACCGCTGATCAAGCGGTACGTTTGGACCATCAGGATAAGTCAAGGAAATGTTATTGGAGCTATTGTTTGGTTTCAGAATATTCCAAAAATTTTTGGGGTTGACACGTATGACGTTAGGCAAATCGTGGTGGAAGAACTTCTTTTTGGATTGCCTCAAAGTGCTAGTGTATTTGCGCAGGCATTTGAAGTACTTGTCCCACTTTGAACAAGATTTAGAGCGTTTCGCATCACGAAACAGACGTTTTTTTCCTTCCCGACAGCCTCCGAAGTGTGTTAGAAAACCAGGGTTTTCCTAAATCACCGCGAATGCCAACAAGAGGTACAAGTCTCTCGACAAGCCATAATAATTTATTCTTAAATAACAACCAATTTTCATCTACTGTATAAGAAGGAGCAGTCTCACAAAAAAATTTTGAAAAAGTGTTCAGTTCGGGGTTAAGTTTGCTAAAATCTGCTTTGTTGTAATCCATAATGTATTTGGTCGAGGGCTGTCTGGAAGGAACTGGGATGCAGAGATTAAATAGGAGTAATTTGTGGTCGCTTAGACCAGCAACGGATAAAAGCGATTTTATTATTTTGGGGTTAGAAACAAGGACAAGGTCTAGAATGCTCTGCCCACGGGTTGCCATATTAACCATCTGAGTAAAGTTGAATGTAAGGATTGTGTCAAGAAAATCTTTGGATTGCCGGTTATGTCCCTCTAGATTTGCCCAGTTAATGTCTGGAAAATTAAAATTGCCACAGAGCATAAAATTCGCAGACGGGAAGCGTGGAGTAAAGATTCGCTAGTACAGAATTTAGTTCATGGTTAAAAGGACCATCACAGTCAGGAGCGCGATAGCAAGCAATAATCACAGTCATACTTGGCCAAAGTGATATATTTACACACAAAATTTCATGTTGACAGTTCAATTTGGTGGCATATGAAGGAACACTTTCTTTCACAAAAATCAAAATGCCGCCTCCCCTGCGCCCCATCCTGTCAAGCCTGTGAACAGCGTATGTTTGGCTGCCATTTAGTAGCTCGTGGTCAGCAATATTTGGATGCAGCCAAGATTCCGTAAGTATAGCAAGGTCAGTATTGTTGTCTTTCAAGATAGATTCGAGGGCCTAACCTTAACAGACGGAAAGAAGCAGTGTGGATCAAAGAGCAAACTGGGCTAGCAGTAGTTCAAATTAACACAAAAACTTGTAGCTGTGCAGTGCAGATAACTCGTAGAGCAGATAATGGGTGGTCCATTAGAAATATGGAGGGAGTGCAAGGGGAAAATGAGCGATAATTAGGCGGCGTAACGAAATAATTAATTCTGCAGGCACAACCTAGAATCAGATAGCGCAGGTCACGGCCAATTATATATCGCTGGGAGAGGCCTTCGCCCTGTAGTGAACATAAAAGTACGTTGATGAAGTTTTGCAACATCCAAAACCCACCCGAAATTTTAACAGCCTGTAACCACAGAACACCTATACCAACTTAGAGAAGGGAAACTGTTCCTTCCAGAGTGCTACGGAAATAAGCGTAGCGGTGGCGTCGTGAACTAAAGTATGCGACCACAGATGGCGCTGTACAACAGGAAACGGAAACGGGGTTTTGCACAGTATGGCCGCTTTACCAGGTGTTCTGTGGCTTTACTGGGTTTCTGGCTGCTGCGCCTCGATCGTGCTCACGCCAGTTTAGTTGCTGTGTGGCAAACGTAGCGCCTACATATATATGTAGGCGCTACGTTAGCCACACAGCAACCAAACTGGCGGGAGAACGATCGAGGCGCAGCAGAATACATGTAGCGCTGAGTCATATCGAGTTAAGGCACACTCTGAACTGACTTTTAAGGGCATCCCGAGCGGTTTTTTGTTTATTACGCCGCCGTTACACCGAGTTGTGCCGCCGCGCTCCAGCTGTTGCATTTCGTGTAGGGCTACTGGCCGAATGCGGTTTCCAGGTGGCACGATGGCCTCAAATGGAATAAACGCACACGACACCAAAGATTAAGTAAGCCTGAAAATATTTCATTTTCATTTTACAAGTACAACAAAAAGCACAAGTCTACGCATCCACACAAACGCAGTTACATAGTCAAGAACATAGTCAAGAAATGGCTCATTAATAAGGGTAGCACAAACGCACAAGAAAGAAGACTTAAGCTACAAAACGTCTGGTCGGCTGCTAAGTATAATAATTTCCCTGTCACCGCGTGTCAATTTTTTACAGCATCTTTACAGCGCTACCAGACCGGGTAGTTTGGCGGAAAGAACGCAACAGCTTACGGCCGTCAGCTGCCTCTTCCTTACGGGTGTCATAATTATCCTAATCTCCGCATCAACGTCGTGCAAGTCCGCATACAGGTATCTGTATATGAACCATATGTGCCAGCTTAATACATGTGTAGTGAAATTATGATAACCACTGCGTCTTATAAAACGTATTGGTTTTGCAAATGCGCATTACAGCTGACGGAACGACATACTGTAAGTGAAGCACAAGAGAACAAGGACAAAAGGAGGATACAACACTTGAAGAAATGAAGAATTAGTCGGCGTACAGCAAACAAGCGATGACGGAGAACACACAATGATGCATCGGGTGTTCTGTGACATCGGTTTGCGTACTTACGGTGTTATGGAGATCAACGGCATAAAAACGTACCTTCAAGCGAACTCCCTCAACCTCCGCCGCATTCATTATGATAATCAACGCCTAAACAAAATGAGGCACTATTTTTTGCCAAGAGTAGACCTCTTTACAGCAAGTCTAAGTAATGACTCGCAGACGAAACCAGCATGCTTTCGAAAATGTTTTACCGCCGTAGAATTCGAACGCCAACGGCCAGGAAACACATCGATACCAATAGGCTGTCGGCGGTCGGTGGTTAATCAAGTACAAAAACCTTGACGCTATGACTAAAAAGCAGCTGCAACAATCAAATTAAAAAAATCAACTGCCTATTTGCCTGATGTAAAAAAAACATCCTCAGACACCTCGATTGTTTATGTCAATGGTTTGTGTAAAGTAAAAAATTCAGCATGTTCAGCGCCCCTAGCAGAAAAAGCACAAATTAAAGTATGCGAACAAATTACCGTAGCTCCACTTGCGCGCTTACGCTGAAACACGCCTCGATTGATTTTTCGCCCTCTGTGGCCATTTGTTGAACTTGAGAGTGTGCGGGGCCTGCTGTAACTCTGGAGCCGCAGTTCACTTCGTACTGCGAGGGCGCATTCGCATGTTCACAGAACGGCGTCGGGCTCCGCTTGGATGCCGCCATGGCACCGTACTGTATGTGTAGTGAGTACTCTGAACAAAGTGCGTCAGTGCCGTAAGATCGAAGACTGGAACCGATTTGATCAGAAACCAGCTAGAATGTTGAACCACTATTTGGTGCGGAGTATTCTGACGAGCATCGGGATGATGTTGACTGATTAGCATTGACTTATATGAGGTGACTCTTGGGCTATGACAGACAGCGTATAGTTAGGGGCCCTGGGCCGTGACGTCACCAACTTATCATTTATCACCAGTCTCCAAAGTTGATGTGCACGCGCCTTTGCGCGTTCCGCCGCTGTCAGAATGCGGCCGCCGGAACCTGCGAAACAAACTCTCGATCTGGTGCGAGGCCTCATCGTGTTTTATCAGCTTAGGAGAAGCCAAGAAGAGGCAATGAACGCTGATACGATCTCAAAGAGTGATAGGCAGCACGACTCGCAGGTGTGCATATTACACAGTGAAGTTTTCTGTCGTAATTTGCGGATGTCCGTAGCCACGGCCGCTTTCATAATCCTCCGTGCGCTTGACAGTGATCCTATGAGAAGGGAGTTTCGTCATCGGTTGGCGGTGGATGACATCGTCGACCAGCATCTTCTAGACGGTGTGCCGACTGCCTCAAGGAACCGTATATGCACTCGCCCGTGTGCAGCGCAATCGCATACCACATCGATGAACGTACGGATGATGGGCCCTTTGCCTTGAGGCCATAGAACTGTATATTATGGAGTTTCTTATTTTTATTTCCGTAATTAGGACAGAAATATAGACATTTAGCTGCTCTGTAATACGGTGGTGGTAGTGATGTATACAGACAGGGTCAGCCTGACAGACCTTGCCGGCAATTGCTCCGGCTGAGCGTCTCTTTCTGCGCCAGATATGTCACCATGTGACCGCCAGTCGTGTCTATCGCACGAATGTGAGAAGAATCCGTAACACGTCCACTGCATTTCTTTGTGCGGCAGTGCGGTCAAAAGGCGAGGGCGGTGGCGCTTGTCGGCGCAGCAGCAGACGACCCAAAAAAAGTAAGGCTGTCGAATAGGGGTGTTTGCCCTAAGAATATAGCCTCGCCTACACATGCATGATGCGCGATCATACTGACCGCGCTTCTTTCATTTCCTGTCGTTTAATCCGAGCTTTGTTTCCTCCTCGCTCTCGTACGGCACCGTAAGTTAAATGGGCTGCCACTCCGGCAGCACGCTTCCTTCAGCTATGAACTTTTTTGGCTAAGAGATTGCGTACAGACAGCACAGTTTACTGAATTTTGCCCCTGAAGCTTAGCAATATTGCATTACGTAAGAAACAATTAAATGCCAAGTAAAGCAAGTGTTGCTCTATTTTAGCCAATAGAGTGCATAAACTGTTCGTAATGTAACTTTAAAAAAGAAAACGGAGGAAAATAACTTAAGCGTTTAAATCGTAAAACTATAAATCATGGTTCGTACCTGCCAGGCTTCCTTAATTCCTCCGTGGCTCTCAAGTAAAACTCCGACGCCAACCAATAATGATATCATCGCGGTCGATGACCGCCAACTTTCGTTTCCTTTTGTCAAAGCAGTGTGATGCAACACCCTCCACAGTGTCGTCTCGCTCAGCTGCGGCAGGTCATCTTCTTCGTTAACCGCTTGCAGAACTTGCTCAAGAGCTGGAAGCTCTTTTTCAGCATACATACGATGCACCTTCAGCTCAACAGCGAGAAGCATAAAACTACCCTGCTTAATGGAACGAGAGCGTGACACTCCACGAACACCCTTCGGTAGGTCAGTCGGCTGGAGGGTCTTCCATTTTGCGACAGTGCACTCACCTGTCAGCGTTCACAATATCAACAACTTCGCGGGCTCTTAATTAAATTATGGGGTTTAACGTGCCAAAACCACTTTCTGATTATGAGGCACGCCGTAGGGGAGGACTCCGGAAATTTCGACCACCCGGAGTTCTTCAACGTGCAGCTAAATCTAAGTACACGGGCGTTTTCGCATTTCGCCCCCATCGAAATGTGGCCGCCGCGCCGGGATTCGATCCTGTGACCTCGTGCTCAGCAGCCCAACACCATAGCCACTGAGCAACCACGGCGGGTTCGCGGGCTCTTTTTCGGGCCCTTGTCCCGGCATAGATATTCGCAATTGCACTGCTTGAATACTTCGCGAAACGTATCCCAGAAAACAAGCGAAGAGCTGATGCGCTTCCCACTGAAGCGGCAGACGCCATTTTGTTTGGTTCAGCTATCAGGACGAAGCAAAACATGGTACGAATTATAAGACGGATATTCAAACCAACATGCTTTGGATATTGGAGCATTAAGTGTGGATCAACTTTGTTTCTTGACAAAACAGTGACGAAATCCTAGTTATTATAATTGCGATGACATTTTTTATTGCCTTGAGCAGCGTTGTGCACTACTTTTTCTCGACGTAAGCAGCCCCCTTCTTGGCAGCTTTGCACGTTATGCATGAGACGGAGTACATTCTCAGGATGGCGCGTAACGGGACCTTAGTGCGAAGCAGGCGACGCTTTCTGTCGTCTGCTGGAAAAAAAACAGATACTGCGTTCTTTTTCCGCGTAAGCGCTAATAAACTCGTTGCCCGAGGGCATGCGCAAGCGCTTTTATTATGCCTTGGCCAGTCACTGTTATCCGCATTTCGATGGAGTTTAAATGAGAAAACACCCATGTGCTTAGATTTAGCCGCTCGTTATTGAACCCCTGGTTGTCTAAATTATTCCAGAGTCTCCTACTACGGCTTTCCTCATAATAAAATCATGGCTGTGGCACGTCAAAGCGCATAAAAATAAAAGGAAAAAATTACCACTTATCATTTTTTCTACGGCAGCCATTGCGGTCACAAATAGGAACCCGCCACACCGTTTTTATCCTTTGTTGTGGTCATAAATATCACCTACTGGGCCTCCCTAGGTCACAATTTTAGCCGCGGTTTCTCAACTTCGCCTCGGTGCGCGCCCCTGTCATGTGAAGCTTGGTAAGAAGTTTGTGGCGCGTCGGTTTTTTCGCGTGCACATAAAAGTGCCGTCTGCACTGCGCACTCCATTCAACAGTGCACCGCGCAAAACGATGCGGGCCTGCAGCCGCGATTACAGCAGCGCGCTTTATTTATGCGACAGGCTATTTTCTTTTATGCTCTCCTTTTATGGCCCTGCATAGAAAAGACCAGTTCGTGGCCTTTCATTCACTCATGCGGGGATAGCACTGGCACTTGTTTAGTTTAGGAAGGGGCCGCAACTGTGAAGGCCGCGCTCTGAATACTGCGTGGATCATGGACTATTGCAATTGCCATGTGAGCATGCGTTGTTCTTTTCCTTTTTTTTGGGGGGGGGGGTGTAATCTTGAACGCTAATGCAAATGCGTATGCTCAAGCTAAACATCTGTCCCCGGTACGTTCCGAATTGCTGGAAACAAAAAGCTGCGCTCAAGAGATTTCCTCCCGCACGTATATGTTTTGGTTTTTTTAGGAGTAATACGAAGGGCGTCATGGAAGAACGGGAGCGTGTGAGGGGCACGTATTCTTGAGCTCTTCCAGTAGGCACCTAAAGCTATCGATGAGGGATACGCGATTTTTTTAGGTTTGTTTATCTCGCAAGGAAAGCGGTGTCCCTTCGCACACGCCATTTCAAAGATCACTGATCGACATATTTTGTTCCTTCTTCGCTTGGGTTCGTTACATTTCATTTTCTCAGCTATCTCATATTTGTCAAGTGGATGACCGTGGCCGCGAATATTGTTTGCACTTGAAAAGTTTCTTCTACCCTTGACGCAACAGTTTAGTCCTACAGGCCCTATTGCAATTACACATGCTATAGTGATAGCCGCTACGTGCAAGTATTGTATCGTTTTCTCCGATTCAATTACTCCCGAACGTCACCTACTTACCACCCAGAGTTAAAGCCACTATTGCGTGCGCACGCGGTGCGCGGTCTTTTACGAACCGCTTTCGGGTCGCGCTCGTCAATCGTCTCGCGCACGGCGTGCACTTCTCCTCGCGACAGGCCTTCGCTCTCTCTCTTCGCTTCTTTTGTTCCACGTTAAAAAAAAAAACACTCCAACCGGGGAGTTCCTTAGTTCCTTCGTTCCCGTTCATTCGCCTTCAGTTTTGCGTCGAGGTGGGATGCCTCGGCAATGTGGCAATTGAGCAATTGACCTTCATCATATACTAAGTGTTTCATTACTCTTCCCCCATGCCATTTCACAAGTTTTCAGGTTTCAATAGTTTCACCTTCGCCTTTACTTCGGTTGATTGTTGTCTTTTCACTCTGTCATCTTGGTTATCGTTTCTCCTTTTTACGTCACTAGTGTTGATCTTGTTGTAACCATGTTTTACAGTTACCATCGCGCTTTTACATTCCCTCACTTATTGCCTACACTTCGGTTACTGTCATTACATGTGTCGGCTTCATTTTTTTGGATCGCTGAATGCTTGTGCTCACAACAGATTGGTTCGTTTTTTTCTATCATATTTATTCGGTGCAAACTATGTTACAGTTAGTCTGCAGAATTCTCTTATGTTATCTGCACAAGTGTGATTGACGATGTGGTCATGTGCCGGGGAGCCGGTTTGAAATAGCCTATACTCTGGTTTCATGAATAAACAGAGGGCAGCCTGCACTCACGGTCTGCTGTGAGTTTCTTTCGTTGTCCTCGTTTCTCGCGCCTCTTTAACCTACCTTCTCCGCACGGCCGTCTTCATAATTTTCGTGTTACTTCACGCCATCATTATGCACAAGTCACCGAGGCAACACATGCGTAATGCAGATTCAGTTTAGAAACTAGGCCTCTAATTCGAAAATAACACGCGAACAAGGAGCGCGCCGCAGAAGCTCTCAAGCATCACAGCGGCGGCACGCGCCATCGGCGGCAGCAGAGCTGTTGTGGAAAGGGAAAACAAGTGCGCATTTGCGGGCGGACCATAATATGCTTAGAGCAGCGCCTTTGTTGTTTTTCGAAAGTTTTGCTTAGTACTGTCGGGGTTGAGCCAAAATAAAAAGTGAGCTTGTTTTGTTTTTGTTGTTGTTTTTTTCTTGCGAGGAGTGGGGGTTTGGGCAGGGAGATTTGTCGAAGAATTCTGGCCATTGAACCTTCGGCCGTATGTCGAACTTCGCCGCAATGCACCAGCGTAAATCGATGGGCAATATTTAGAAACAAAATGATATTTTGTGGCCGCCGTGGAAACAAGTTGTTGCATTGTGGTGTCTTAGAACGCTATCGGATATTGACTCGGGCTCGTTAGTTTATGACCTTAAGGAAACAGCGCTACCACACGTGACGACACAAGAAGGAACTCACAGAGAGAGCGCTGACTGAAAGGTGTATCAAGATATGACAACTGTGCGAATAGAGAAACTGAGATGTGTGATGAAAACGAGCACTTTTAATTGTTGTTTTGCTTTTACCGTCTCAAGATAAAGATCAAGACTTGATCTTTATCTCTGTATAGAAGGCAAGGCGTGTGAACAAATTCATGCAGTTGCTAGCGCCGTGCCCGCGTGTTCCTTCTTGTGTGTTGTAGCGCTGTGTTCTTGTAGCCGCAGAATACAGCCCCAATATGTTTTGAGCAGGATCAGCGGCTGCGGTAAGAAAAACATCTCATCCTCCTCGCGATCGTCGACGAGGTCCCGAAGTGACCTCGGCGACATTGCGACGAGGTCACTTGGATTTCAGAAGGCGGTCACGGGCAATTTCCCTTGCGTGGGCACAGCGGGCGATGACGTCAAGTGCATATTCACTGGTCGGTGCCACGTGAACAGGGAGGGCTGTGTCGAGGGGCAGTGCTGGTTCTCGGCCGAACAGAAGGAAAAATGGGGAATAACCGGCTGTGTCGTGGCTCGAAGAATTATAAGCAAATGTGAAAAACGGTAGAGCGAGGTGCCAGCCAGTGTGGTCTGAAGAGACATATATCGCGAGCATGTCATTGAAAGTGCGATTGAGACGCTCCGTGAGGCCATTGGTTTGCGGATGGTATAGCGTGGATAGCTTGTGTCTCGTGGCACAGGACTGCAGGATGTCCGCGATAACCTTTGATAGGAATGTCCGGCCACAGTCTGTGAGAATTTGTCGGGGAGCTCCATATAATAAAATCACGTCGCGTAGAAGAAAATCTGCGACATCTGTGGTGCAGCTTGTAGGAAGCACTCGGGTGATGGCGTAGCGCGTGGCGTAATCCGTGGACACAGCGATCCACCTGTTACCAGAGGTAGAAAGAGGAAAAGGGCCAAGTAAGTCCAAACCGACGCGAAAGAATGGTTCCCCAGGAATGTCGAGTGGTTGAAGGTACCCAGCACGGAGCGTCGATGGTGTCTTGCGTTGCTAGCATTTCTCGCACGCAGCTGCGTATCTTTGAACGGAGCGAGGAAGCCCTGGCCAAAAGAAGCGTCGGCCGAGCCGGTCGCAGGTACGTGGCACAGCCAGGTGACCGGCAGTGGGGAGGTCGTGAAGTTCGTGGAGAACAGCCAAGTGAAGGTGATTAGGGATCACAATGAGTAATACAGGGCAGTCAGGGTGAACGTCGTGGCGGTAGAGTACGCCATATTGAAGTGTGAATAAGCGAAGGGATGTCGGCAAGTGACAATTTCAGGCGGTCAACGATGATACGCAAGGACGGGTCCCGGCGATGCTGCTCGGCAACATGGAGCAGTGGAAAAACAGAGAACACAGACGTCGGTGTCACTATTAGACGTAGAGGTCGCGTCTTCGACTGGGTAGCGAGAGAGGCAATCTGCGTCCTGGTGTTGTCACAGTGTAGGGATATTCTTGTAGTCGGAGGGCCCAACGACCGAGCCGGCCAGTAGGATCTTGAGCGACGAAAGCCAACAGAGCGCATGATGGCCTGTGATTAGTGAGAAGGGCTTGCCATATAAATATGGGCGGAACTTTGAAACAGCCCAGAAGAAATCAAGACATTCGCGCTCGGTAGTCGAATAGTTGCGCTCTGCAGTTGTGAGGAGCCGGCTAGCCTAGGCTATAACGCGTTGGTGTCCGTGTTGGCGTTGCGATAAGATGGTGCCGATCCCATAACCATTGGCATCGGTTCGAACCTCTGTAGGTGCGGACGGATCAAAGTGGGCCAAGACCGGTGGATTAGTGAGAATCGCGACAAGTCGTGAAAATGCGGCAGCCTGAGAGGAACCCCACGTAAAAAGCACATCTTTCTTCAGAAGTTCAGTGAGTGGTCTAGCGATTGCTGCGAAATCTTTCACGAACCGTCGGAAATAAGAAAAGAGCCGCACAAAACTCCGGTCGTCTTTGACAGACTGAGGGACAGGAAAAGCTGTTGCTGCTCAAACGTTCTCCAGGTCTGCTTGTACTCCGAAAGCATCGATGACATGGTCTAGCGCTGTAATCCGTCGGCGCCCGAAGTGACGCTTCGATGAGTTTAATTGGAGCCCAGGCTTGCCGAAGACGTCAAGGATAGCTGCGACGCACTCTGGGTGCGTCTCAAATGTAGGAGAAAACACAAGGACGTCATCGAGGTAACAAAGGCAAGTTGACCACTTGGAACCTTGAAGCGGAGAGTCGATCATCCGTTCGCACGTGGCGGGGGCATTGCATAAACCGAACAGCGTAACCTTGAATTGGTAGAGGCCATCTGGAGTAACGAAAGCGGTCTTTTCTTGGTTTTGCTCATCGACAGAAATCTGCCAATGACCAGATCGAAGGTCAATGGACGAAAAGTATTTGGCACCGTGAAGACAAGACCATCGTCGATTCGTGGTAAAGGGTAAACGTCCCTTTTAGTAATTCGGTTTAGGTGGCGGTAATTAACGCAGAAACGCCACGTGCCATCTGTATTTTTGACGAGCATGACCGGCGACGTCCAAGGACTCGATGAGGGCTCAACAGTGCCTCTGGGGAGCATCTTGTTTACTTTCTGCTGAATAACTTGCGGCTCTGCCGTGAACACGCGATACGGTTTGGCGGTGGATGGGAACAGCATCACCAGTGTTTATCGGATGCTTAACAAGGGACGTCTGACAAAGTGGTCGATTGTCAGTTTCAAATATTTCGAGGTAGGAAAGCAAAAGGCGATATAGGGTGGCTGCTTGGTCAGGTGCAAAGTGCGGAGCGACCATGGGACGTAATGGGCTGTCCAGGTTCAAGGAATCCTGTGGGTAATCAGGAGGATCTGGAGACGCATCGGCTGCAAAAGCAGTGACGTGGTCGTCTGTCACTGACCTGAGCATGGCCACTGCTATGCCATCAGGTAACACTTGCTTTGTCAAGCCAAAATTGATAACGAGTAGACACATCCGATTAGCGGCAAGGGTTACGGCGGAGTGTGGTACAGAGATGTCTTGCGCCAGGAGGACATCACGAATAGGTGCGACGACATAGTCGCCATCAGGCACGGTTGCCGTTGAGGCCAATTCGATGAAGGTTAAGGCTTTTGGAGGTAAGCGAACAAATGGTGTAGTGCAGAGGGTGTTCGGTTGTTCGGAGCGAACGTCTGAAAGAAGAGGAAGCTCGAGGCACAGCGTACCGGCAGAACAGTCGGGGAGGGCAGACTGCATCGTCAGAAAGTCGAGCCAGAAGATTAGGTCAGGAGGGCAACTGGTCAGCACGGTGAACAGGAGCGGAACTTCGCGGGCAGCAATTGCTATGCGAGCAGTGCACATACCCCTGATGGCAACAGTGGCGCCATTGGCGACGCGTACAGCTGGAGTGATGGCAGGCTTAAGGATTTTTTGAGGCGGCGATATAGGTTAGCGCTCATTATGGACACTTGGGCTCCTGTATCAATTACTGCCGTCAACGGAACACCATCTACGTCTACTTCAATTAGACTCGTGTCGGTGAGGAGCGTCAATGGAAGATTTAGACAGGACGAACGTCATGTAGCACTACCTCCAAAAGCTTGAAGTAGTAAAGGCAAGGCGCAGAAGACCAGGACTCAGGAAGAAGAACACAAACGACAGGACCGGCGCCGGTCCTGTCGTTTGTGTTCTTCTTCCTGAGTCCTGGTCTTCTGCGCCTTGCCTTTACTACTTCAAGCATGAACCAACTAGCCCAAGCAAGAGTTTTACTTGACTCCAAGAGCTGCATGGCCTAGTTTTCCGTCCGTCGGTTTGGCGAGAAAAAGCGGCGAGGTTGGGGTGACGGGGAGCGACGGCGTTCAGGCGACGGCAATCGCACGGAGCTGCAGCTGCCAGGGGCATCAGAAGTAGAGTACAGACAGCGAGGTGAAAAACGGCGAGCGTCGGCGTATGGGTGAGGCGCAGGGAAGGAGCTCCAGTAGGGCGGCATCCGGGTGATGCGGCAGTGGCGGCATACATGACCAACGAAAGCAGATCGGTTTGTCGTCTGGAGTTCGCCATTCAGCAGGATTGCGAGGTCTGGGAGCGAAATACTCGTCCTTACAGGCTGTGGACATGGGAATGGGCGCCAAATCAGGTCGCGAGGCAGAGCAGGTGGTAAGGAGGCCAAGGTTTGCAATTTCTTGCCGCAAAACTGCTTGAATAACGGAAATAGTGGGGGACGCTTGGTGAAAGGTACCGTCAGGGGGTCGTGGATGAACGGGGGCCGGTCTCGCCGCTTCAATCTCACACCGAACGATATGTGTGGCGTGCTCTTTAAATGGTCGTGTGGCGGTAAGAGCGGAGCAAGAGGACGTCGCAGGGGTGTTTGGGCGCCGGGAAAACTGCCGAACGACGCGGCGGTTTTTGGCTACCTCGAAGCGGCGGAATTCTTTGACGATAGCGTCGACGGTAGAAACTTCGTTCTAGACGAGCAAACTGAAGGCGTCGTCCGCGATGCCTTTTAGGATATGACCCACCTTGCCAACCTCAGTCATCTGCTCGTCGACTTGCCGCCAAAGCGCGAGCACTGCCTCTATGTAGGAGACATACGATTCGGTCGAAGACTGGACACGGGTGGCAAGCTCTTTTCACGCAACCTATTGGCGACCTGACTGGTTGCCAAATAGGTCGGGAAGCCACTATTTGAAAATGTCCCAGCTGGAGAGCTCGATCTCATTCGTGCGAAACCAGACACTCAATGTCCCGTCCAGATAGAAGATCACATTGGCAAGCATGATGGTAAGGTCCCAGTGGTGGCTTTGGCTAACACGCTCATACATGCTGAGCCAGTCGTCGACGTCAACGTCATTTTGGGCGCAGAATGTCCCAAGATCACGGAAACAAGGAACCGAAACGTACGCTGTGGTTGGCGCCGCAAGAATAGGTGGCGACGGGGTGGTTTCATCGGAAGCCATGGCTGAGAAGACGACGGTGCGGCCGCTTCGGAGCTCCGTGGCAGGGTTGCCAGTTCCGCTTAATATAAGCGAATGTGGGCTTCTTTTTTCACCGAGTCGCTTATAAATTTTTACAGTCGCTTGTCGTGCTTTTAGGGCTTACTCGCGCTTTTCCTGCAAATATTGTTATTTTAATGCCCGTCGCGCGCGTTTGTCGTTAAATATACGTGATAGCAGCAGGAGTCACAAAGTACGAAACTGTCCCTATTCATTCATCAATGTTTTCACGCCTTGCCAGCACTCGTGGTCGTCTATGTCGTAGTGTGTTGGCGGTGTTCTTTGTGCAAAATGGCTTCGAAGTGGTCGAAATATGGCAAACGATATTGTAAAGAGTGGGAAAAGGAAGCGCAGCTGAAGGACTGGTTACGCCCAGTCACCGAAGACGATAAAAAAGCTGCATGCAAGTATTGCAAGTGTGAAATCCGCGCTCATCATGCCGACCTCGTTCAGCACATGGCAACAGAAAAACACGCGAAGAACTCCCGGCCACTTTCCAGTGCACGTTTGACAACCATGGGCGTCACCAAATCATCGCCTCCAATGACAACACCAGAATTGGAGCTCAAGCTGGCATGTTACTCAGCGTGTCATGCCACTATCAACTCTGTGGATTATCTCGGCGAGCTGTTACAGTCGTCCACGGCGTGCGAGGTAAAGCTGCACCGAACAAAATGTGCAGCACTAATAACAAAAGTTCTTGCCCGTTGCCTGCTTGAGGATCTCGTGAAGGATATAGGTGGCTCGCAGTACTCATTACTGATTGACGAAAGTACTGACGTAGCAAATGAAAAGCAGGTCGCTGTCGTGGTTCGCTATTTCAGCACCTCACTAAAAAAAGTTGTGTCCACGTTCCTGGGACTGTTGACGCTCGAGGGTACAAGTGTCCAACAGATTGCAAAAGGCCTCTTAGACTTCTTGACCAGTGTTGGTCTTGATTTCATAAGGTGTATCGGAATTGGAACCGACGGCTGCAATGTTATGGTTGAGAGGAACAATTCGGTGTACACACACTTGCGTCGAAAAAATGAGAACCTCATGCTAGTCAAGTGCGTGTGTCACTCGATTCAACTATGTGCAAGCAAGGCAGTAGAAGTGCTGCCCCGCAGCCTAGAATTCCTGGTTGGCCGTTCGTAGAATTGGTTTTCGCACAGTTCACTGCTGCTTCAGGAGTACGGCAAAATTTACAGACTGATGAACAACGGCAAAGAACCATTAAAGTTGGTTCAGCTGTCGGGAACGCGGTGGCTGTCAATCTCTGGCTGCTGTAAACGTATACTGGAACAATGGGAGGAACTCAAGCTTCACTTTACCATCTGCAAGGACAAGTACCGTTGCTATGACGCTGAGATTCTGTCCGAAATGTATCGGAATCCTGTCAACAAGCTGTACCTAGTGTTCCTGAACCATTGCTGCAAGAATTCTCAAGAATCAATAAGCTTTTCCAACTTGAAACTGCAAATCTATTGAAACTGGTTGATTGCCTTCAGAACCTTTCCCGGTCATTGATTTGCAGAGTGCTCAACCCGTTGTATACATCCCAGCTGCAGGAGAAAGACTTCTGGAAGTCAACCTGGAGGACAGTGCGACCCATCTTCCACTTTCTGCTGTGGACTTTGGAGTGCTGTTCAACATCGAAGTCGCAGCATCCAAACTTAACGCCGAGAAAGAAAAAGACGTTAAATTGAGATGCCGGGATTTCATTTTTGAGGCTGCAAAGCAAGTGCAGCTTAGGCTTCCTCCCAAGATTCAGCTATGGCATTCCATGAAATCATTCTCGCCCGAGAACGTATTGAGCCAGGTAAAACTGCCCCTTCAGGACGTGCCTCTCCTCAAACTGTTCACGGGAGATGTAGGACTCCTGGATACTCAGTATAGGCGGCTGTGCTTCCTTACTTGGAAAAATTTAAACGACAAGGACGGCGCTTCTTTCTGGGCAGAAGTGCTAGATTTCAAGGATGCAAGCGGCGAAAGTTGTTTCAAGGAAATAGCAGAGTTCGCTCTGTCATTGTTGGACATGCCCCTTAGCAATGCCGATGTCGAGCGCGTGTTCTGGCACATGAACCTGGTGAAGTCGCGCCACCGAAACAGAATGAAGAATCCAATGTTGAGCGGCATCCTGCAAGTACGTTATGGCCTAAAGTTTCGAGGTGTTTGCTGCCGGGACTTTCAACCGACATTAAAAATGTTGTAGCTATTCAACTCTCAAAATATGTATGGTTCCGAAGTGGACGCGGAGGATTTTCCCGATGAGTCGAACACATCCGACGATGACTGTGGGTAGTTGAGCCATGAAATGAACCATAGGTTGGATGAGTCAACACGTAACTTCATTCATGTACAGGACAACGCGCAATGACCAGGGTGCAGACTACCCTGGGGACAATGTTAAAAAACTACATGAGTGTTTTCGCTCATTCTTGCGGATATTGTTGCTGTTCAAAATAATTAAAATGATTTGTTCGCCTTCGCTTCAAATTTGTGCGATTTTTTGATACTGTATTTAAACGATTTGCAAGAATCAGAAAATTTGTTATCGTCCGCTTCTTTTGGGCTTCTTAGCAAAAGTCGCGCGGCCTTTTTG
This sequence comes from Dermacentor variabilis, assembly GCF_050947875.1. NCBI lineage: Eukaryota > Metazoa > Arthropoda > Arachnida > Ixodida > Ixodidae > Dermacentor > Dermacentor variabilis. The sequence goes on along the minus strand of NC_134571.1, from coordinate 231,747,041 downwards.
GGGCTTGTTTTGGGGTGGTTATTTGCTTATTTGCTCGGCAGCATCTGGCGACTCTGCTCCGTGGCGAGGACAGGGAACGTTCCACCTCCACCGCGATGTTTTGCGAAGGAAGAGTCAGCAAGACGAGCAACTATTTACAGGTTATATTTACTACAGCAGTTGCAGCGCTGACCGGATAGATTCACAGTGCGAGCCCAGTTCGTTCTTCCTCCTATTTTTTCGAGTGATGGTGCCCAGGCGCCTTGTTCAAACAATCAAATACCACACGCGTGTAGCAATATGAATAACAAGTAATGAACGCAAGGGGTGCCCGAAATTATTTAGTCAATTCATAAGAAGCCAGGAAGTTCGCTTCTCATAAATGGGTTGTATTGGTTGGTATGGCTACTGTAGTTTGTTTGGAATATTGTCCACATCAGTCCTGTATTTCTGGCAGGAGAGGACGTGATCCTTAAATGCATGACTGCTTTTACTTTTGGGAAGTGCCTATGTCCAAGCCTAGGAAAAAAACTGAACACTGGCAGTTGATATTTGAGAACTTTATGCACTCATCATTAGCAGCTGCTAAAATATGAACTTAAGGATTTGACGGTATTGCAAGAAATAGCTTCAAAAAAGTATAACTCAAGGAACAAGAGGCAGAAGAAAGCCTGTCTTATGAATGGCAGCTCCAGATGCATACACCATTGCAGAGGTGCTACTTTTGCTTTGTGTTGAAGGTGAAGAACCAAATACTGCCAAAAAAGTCAGTTGAAGAACGTAACTCTATTTGGCAGAATTGTGTTTAAAGCACAACCAACATTCAAATCACTACAATAGCAACGAGCACAGCCATCAGTCGTCAAATGTTATCTCGCCGGTCAAGTTCGTCTGCTATTTACGGATGTGTCATGGTACACTTCAGATGAACTTCTGGTGCTTGTGTGCATTCAGGAATGCACAACACTATTGCTGATGTGTGCGCATCCTGAAAAGATGTGCCTAATTTGCTACAGGGTTGGCAGCAATGTTCAGGAAATTTCAGAAACTGTAGGTACACGCTACGGTTGCTATTAATATGGCGTACTGCTGCTCAGACGATGTAGCAGGTACAATTTCAAGCCATGGCCACTGCATTTAAATGGAGGTGAAAAGCAAGAAGACTTGTGTACGTAGATTTATGTGCATGTTAAAGAAGCCAAGGGCGCGAAAATTCATCCATAACCCTCCATTACGGTGTCATCCGTAAACTGTTGTGCAGTTTCATGACACTAAACCCCGCAATTCAGCAAGAATTATTAAAATATTGTAGGTTCACTTTGTGCCGAGCGACAACTCGATAACACAGATAATTCAGTGAGAATGAACAGTGAAGAAAAGTAATACAAGGAAGTGTGGTCCTATGTTCCTTCAAAGGTGCTCATTTTTTACCTGCCCAGCTCACATCATCGTTTCATTGAATTATAGTAATTGGACAAGAAAGTCTGCTGGTCCTTGAGAGTTAAAAAAAGTGTATGATTAGAAGTGATGGCAACAGCAGCAAGGATTATTTCATGGGTATTACCAAGCACAGAACAAACAAGGGAGGACTTTTGATGCAATGACCCATGCTTATGAGATATCTTAAATTTTGAATACATCAGCATACATTATATTCAGCTGCCTCAGTTGCTTCCTAAGTGCAAGTTGCTGCCAGTTGATTACATATTGTTTCAGTAAGTTAAAGGACAATGTTTGGAAAATCTTTTGTGGCTTATTTTAATGCAACCTGCTTGATAAATCAGCCAGTTGAAATTGTCTTGAAATAGCCCAAGTATTTTCCAACCATACATTGTCATTTCATTGGTGTTTGCTAGCACATAGCCATATTTATGCTTCTAAGGCTGAGGAGCTATTACGCAAACACTATTAGGAGACCTTATATTAGCAAGACAAATGATCCAAATTTTGATACATTTGTGTGTAGGCAACTAGTCTTCACTACCATTTCAAGCGAAAGTTAGTGAACGAGCCATTCATTCAAAGTCCGTTGAAGTACCATATCAGAGAGAATTAGTCTAGCTTTTCCGACACCTAGCCATACCAAAGCAAGAGTGCATATGCGCTTAAAGCAGCCCCTCGATCATTCAATGGCTTCTTGCCAAGTGTTGCATGAACGTGACCCTAATCCGCTCCCAATTTTTGAGTACCGAAAGTAAGAAAATAAGTATACCAATATGTAACGCGCCGCCGGTTCGCAATCCTTATATATATATATATATATATATATATATATATATATATATATATATATATATATATATATATATATATATATATATATAATTTTTATATTATATATCTTGAAAGCAAATTGCGGTGTGGACAAAGGTCTCTCAGCGCCGGCAGCTTTGTGTACGCTGTGCTTTCGAAGTTTATTTCGAGTTGAATTGAGCGACCGCATGAAAATCAATTCGCTCGCTGCTGCTACCACGCTTCCTTACTCCTTACTTATTCCTTACTTACTCCTTACTTTCCGCGGTCATCCTGCAAAATGTGTTCATGTTTACCTGTGCGCGCGTGACATTGTTCAAGCTCGCGCATTTGACCAACGGAGCCGCATCTCGACGGGGGTGAAATAAAAAACGGCCACGTACTTGGATTTATGTATACGGTAAGAACACTACGGTGCTAAAATAAATCCGGAGTGCGCCACTACGGCCTGCCTCATAATCCGATTGTGGTTTTGGCACGTACCAGCCCCATTATACAATTCAAGTTTAATGCTTCTGCCACGATGTAATGTGCCATGTGAGGCAATGACACTCCTCAGCCCTCTCACAGGCTATGAAATATGGCTCGCAACAAAGCCTCAAGCAAACATCTCTCCCTTTCTGTTTTCTGTACGACACAGACAAACAGCAGCAATGCTCGCAAAGTAAAGTTTAACGGCAACTCACCAATCTAGTGTTGGACAAAACATTAAATAAACAAAACATTTGCCATCAACATCATCGCTAATTATCGTCAATTAAAGTAAACAGCACAGAGAGCTTCGCTTACATCGATTCCTACAGTGCGTAGGATCTGCATACTTTTTCTTGTGAGCTTTGTAATGAAAGCGGCGCGGCGACAGCGTAATTTGCACTTCATTGGCCTAACATACCAAGCACAACGAGGTGGCACTTTCGAGCGATTACTTTACAGATACTGTTTTAAATTTCATCATCACCATCATCAGCCTACTTTGTGTCCACTGCAGGACGAAGGCTGCTCCCTGCGATCTCCAATTACCCCTGTCCTGCGCCAACCGATTCCGACTAGCACCCGCGAATTTCCTAATTTCATCGCCCCACCAAGTCTTCTGCCTTCCTCTACTGCGCTTCCTTTCTCTTGGTACCCATTCTGAAGCCCTAATGGTCCAACGGTTATCTAACCTGCGCATTACATGACCTGCCCAGCGCCATTTTTTTCTCCTAATGGTAATTAGAATATCGGCTATACGCGTTGGTTCTGTTATCCAAACCGCTCTCTTTCTGTCTCTTAACGTTATGCCTAACATTCTTCGTTCCATCGCTCTTTGTGCGGTCCTTAACTTGTTCTCAAGCATCTTTGTCAGCCTCGAAGTCTCTGCCCCATATTTTGCACCGGTAAACTGCACTGATTATACACCTTCTTTTTCAATGATAATGGTAAGCTCCCAGTCAGAAGCTGACAGTGTCTGCCGTATGCGATCCAACCCGTTTTCATTCTTCTGTGAACTTCCTTCTCATGACCAGGGTTCCCCGTGATTAATTGACCTAGGTAAACGGACTCCTTCGCAGACTCTAGAGGCTGACAGGCGATCCTGAATTCTTGTTCCTTTGCCCAATTATTCATCATTATCTTTCTCTTCTGCATATAATTCTTCAACCGCGCTCTTACACGCTCTCTCTGTAAAGGTCCTCAACCTCAATCAGTTGTAACTCGTCTGCAGTGTTGCTGAATAGAACAATGTCATCGGCAAAATGAAGGTTGCTGAGGTATTCGCCGTCGATCCTTACTCCTAAGGTTTCCGAGGTAAATAGATTGAATATTTTTCCAAGCACGCCGTGAATAAGGTTGGAGTGATTGTACCGCCTTGTCGGACCCATTTCTTTACAGGTATCTTCCTACTTTTCTTGTGTAGAATTAAGGTAGGTGCGGAATCTCTGTAGCTATGTCCCAGGATAATTAAGTAAGCGGTCTGTACTCCTTGATTACGTAATGTCTCAGTGAGTGCTGGTATCTCTACTGAAACAAATGCCTTTTCATAAACTATGAAAGCCATATATATAGGCTGATTGTACTGTGCGGATTTCTCGATTGCCTGACTGATGACATAGATGTGATCCATTGTATAGTATCCCTTCCTGAAACCTGCCTGTTACCTTGGTTTACTAAAGTCCAGTGTTTCCGTTATTCTATTGGAGATTATCTTGGTGAATATATTATATAACACTGGTACTCTGGGAGTAAGCTAATGTACCTATAATTTTTCAATTATTTAACGTCTCCCTTTTTGTAGATTAGTATAATGTTTGCATTCTTCCAGGTTTTGGGACTCTTGCTGTTACAAGACTCTATATCGGACTGCAGCATGGTACAGTACCGGAAACGCTGGTGGTCGTTAACGGCAATGCATGTCGCGCGGAGTCGTGCGAAATCTCACAAAAATAACTGTATCTCCGACAGGTATTGGCCAAGAATACTGCTCTCGATTGTCGTCGAAGACAATATGAACCAACAGGAGCTTTTACAAAGATGTGCTCTGTTGGCATCAAGGAGGTTATATTGAGTATATGAACTCCTTCGTCGGCATTTCGTGATGGCAAGACGCTGTGTCTTTCAGCGCGGCATTGGCAGTTGGCGGTTGCCAACGGCGTTAATGCGGTTTTGGTTTCGTATCTGATGGGAACGTAATGGCGATTGTTTACTCATTTTCTTTGAAAAAAAAGTACATGTTAGATTCTGGTAAATACGGCTGTGTTGCTTGTGCCCCTGTACGGATCGTTGTCAAACATGTTTGTTTGGTCATCCTTGATGTTGCCATGGCACTGTCTCCAGTTGCAGTTTTTCTCATCTCAACTGTTTTTGTCTTTCACTGTACTGGGTTGGAACAGATGTTGGTACCTGTGGTCGTCGTTTAGTGAGTATTTCAGTATGCTCCTTCTTTTATCGTTTTGTCTTCATTTAAAGTATAAGATGTGGAGGAAAAACTGGCCTTGATGTTCCCCCTTTTCTGGGCATTTTCTGCATCCTTTGCACAAGCATGAATTTTTCGCAGCTGCTTCCATCTTTTTCACAGCGCACAATAATGTGGAAATAGACTGGGTGTTTCCATGTATGTGACCCTCTTCTCGTGCAGTGCGAAATAAGCACGTACCACAAACGAGCTGTGACATGTAGTTTGCTCTTGTCATTGCTGGAATTCTGGCTTTAGCTTCAAAGCCGCACTTGGCACTATTTACACAACCAAGACATCTCCAGGATTGGAGTGGTGCCTGACACCGGCAAAGATGCCTAGAGCTAGTGGGGGCTATACTAATCCAGGTACGACCAAATTAGGAAGGACCACTAAGCTTCAACGAAGAAACTCCTTCACCAGAACAGGAATTGTCCTCCCTGTTGCAGTATTCGGTCACTACCTCCCCCCGTCAGGATTCCTATAATTACCCATGGCCCTCAGTCCCCAGCAGCTGCGGAGCACCTGACCAATCCGGCACTCAGACCTGTCACGCATCATAGGGTGCTAAAAATGCCAGGGTTCGGACATAAAGAACGTGAGACTTCTGAACTCCAGAAGTCGTGCTCTTGCTAAATTGATTTTTGTGTGTCCTACCCCAATATTATTACGACTCCTGTTTCTGTCATTGAGTGCTGTAGCTAGTGGATGTATCCGACGCTACATGGAAACGCGGAAGCAAAATCTGGAGGTTTTGACCATCCTCATCAGCAAATCAGGGTGCATGGAAGGTGGCGATATCTATAGGGGCTTGTTGGTACGGCATATCTTATTTCATTGTTGCGCAAGCTGAACAAGAACAACAGAAAGGCGCATCTTACACACACAGCGCTGTGTGTGTCGGGTTTGCCTTTCTGTTGTCCTCGCAATGAAAAAAAAAGTTGTTGTTTTTTTTAGCACGAAAGTGTTTTGTGCTGAGCTCCACCGGAAATGGGTCCGGTATAGGTACGCCACGCAATCATCTTCGCCATCTGCCGACAAAACTCGCTCATTGTTTGCGGCCTCTATCAACAGCAGGAGGTAGTTGAAACACCCTACATTGCAAGTAGTTATTTAAGGTATTTCAGTTAGTAGCCTCCGTGTTGAGTCTACCATCACATACTTAAGAAATAAACTTGTTGCACTTGCGCAATAATTTTTTCAATGCTTTTACCAGTTGCAAAGGTGAAAAGAATGTCTTCTGTAGGAGTATGTAGTGTACGTCTTAGGAAATTCTTAATTACAGAAAGCCAGAGTGTTTGAAAATATGGCAAAAGTCATTCTGAGGCCTTGTGTATATTTAGGTGCCGAAAAAGAATTCCCTATAACTGCATACTCATTTTCTAGACGCATTGAAACGACAGCGGGCGCCCCTGGTAACTCGCCGCCTTGCTTGACTCGCGTCGTGTGGCTCGGTCATAGCGCCTTGCTCGTCAGGTGCACGATTTCAGAGTTCGTTTATTGCATACCATTGGACACTGCTTCTGCCTTGCCGCAGGTTTACCACCGAGTGCTTCCGACGGCCGCAAGCCCTTGGGTTGCCTCCGCTGATCCCTGGAAGAATGGCAAGCATGTGTACATAGGAAGCCAGTTGGAGCCGATGAGCAGACGATTCTGAAAACACCGCCGTTTATTTTCATTCTGTTTGCGGCACATTACTGGTCACCTGTTGGCGCCAGTAGTTGGATTTCAGCTTGGACTCCCACTTATCTTTTGTTTCGTCAGCGTGTAGCTGCTCATTTCAGCAGCAGCCAATAGGAAATGAAATCTTTCCACGTGCACAGCGTGCCACAGAAATGTTTGTAGCACCTACTGCAGTTTAATTTTATCAGACAGGCTTTGTCCATTCTTTGATATGATTGATCTAACCACGTGTTTCTTTACCTCCGCGAGTGCTCCCGCACCAATAAATGCAACCCTTTGAAAAAGATGCTGGCGGCCTCTGTTTCCTTACTCGTCCAGTCACCGCACATTTCACCGCCATCGCTGGTGCTTGCGTAGATTCCACAGTGCCCGCTGCTCGGCCACTGATTGGACCGCACGGCGAGCGATGCTCTTCGCGCCATCGGAGAATCGCTGGGTGACAGCCACGCTGCATCGCGAGGTCGCCTTTCTTCGCATCAGCGGGGGGTCCCGCTGATCGCGCGAACTCGGCCACTCAACTTGCCGCCGACCTGTGTCGCGCTGCGTTTCTTTACCGCCGTCGCATTTTCACCGGGCCACTAATGCACCAGAGACAGGAGTGTAATCACAAGTGTGTACGTGCATAATGTAGGCCCTCGTTAAAGAACCTAAGGTGGTCAAAATTAATGCGGAGTCCTCCATTACGGCGTGCCTCGCAGTCGAATCGTGGCACGTCAAAGCCGAGCATTTAATTTCGTGGATTTTAATATGTATGCAAGTTAACATAGGCGAAAGCGCTCGTCAAGTTTCGAGTAAGGCAGGCGAGACTTGTGCCGAGGGACAATGGTGATAATCTGCTGACACTTGTACAGCGAAAAGCCAGACGGTGAACGTTCACACATAACTGAGTTGTCTGGGCAGCAGCTGGCACACCTTTGTTATAAGAAATTTGGTGAGAGACAAGTCAATCAAATCTATCGAGAATGAGTCGCGAAATGTATTCAAGCGCGACATCTGGCCACCCATGAGAAATGAAAGCCGTTTTCTCATATATGGGTGCTATAACGTAAAACTATTCCAAACGTTTCTATTCCAATTCTGCAATGAGCCCACCGCGATTGGTTAAAAACTTTTTTCGACCACCCCCACTTCACCTTTCTGTCACGAGACGTCATGAAAACCACGATAGCTCCACATCTGATATATTTATATATATATACCTTTATTCATAAAAACAAGTGGTACAAAGTGCCAAGGCATTAGGAAAAAAGTTGCTACAAAAGCAACTTGACTGGTCCTAATAACCAGAGGGTCCAAAAGGCAGCAGACAGCAAGGAGCGAGAAAAAAGAAGAAAAAAAAGAAAATGAAAGGAAAAGAGGAACAACGAAAATGGAGAAAGGAAAGAGTAATGGCATGTAGTACATAGATTTCACTTAAACAATTTGCTGCACACATGAAACAGCTCTGGAAAAACAAACAATATAGATATATAGATACACAAAACTCTTAAAAATAAAAACATTTGGTACATGGTTAAACCCAATTCTTAGGGCAATAGAAATTATACAGGTCTCGGCCAGAACAATTTGGTACATCGATGGAGGCAGATCTGAGATTATTCAGCAGAGTGGGGAGAGTGTAACAAGTCATTTGGTTACCATGGTTGAACGCACATGCGGCACATGCCAGTATTCCGGGGACCTGGTGTTATAACATGGGTTGTTGTGTTTTAATCTAGCCAGAGATGAAACAAGGCTTACGTTCTGTTTCGTTTCTTTTAGGTATCCAAGAGCAAGGCGGTAGTTAAACATATCACTGGCTTTAAGTACACGAAGTTTTTTAAATAGGGGCTCAGATGGGGAGTCAGAGGGCATATCACTAATTACGCGAACAATTTTCTTTTGTATAACAAGTAAACGGTTAATATTTGTAACAGATGCGGTGCACCAAATAAGGCAGCAATAGTGAAGGTGGCTCGCAAACAAAGCATTATAAATTAACATTTTAATCTTTCGAGGCATGTAGCGAATAGAGAAAACGCGTCCAGTAATTTGGGAGAGTTTGACTGCAAGAAAATTAATATGATCGCTCCAGCTCATATTTTCATCAAAAAAGACCACGAGTGTTTTCACAGAAGGGACGAGTTCAATTTTAGAAGACCCTAACACCACGTCCCTATAAAGACAGGTATTCTTATTCTTCGGTTGAAATAAAATTGCCTTTGTTTTTTCAGCATTCATCTTGAGACCATTTTCTAGAGACCATAAGTACATTTTTTCCAAACAAGAGTTAGCCACTGACACTAGCTCCGAAGCATCATTGGACGGAAACAGGACAGTAGTGTCGTCGGCATAGATTATGAATTTGGCATCGGGATCGATATTAACGAGATCATTGACGTAAAGATTAAACAGAAGAGGCCCAAGGATACTGCCCTGGGGAACACCTGCCGTAACAGAAGAAATTTTGGACGATTTGTTGTTAACGCACACATATTGGCATCTATGCTGCAAGTATGACCGAAATAATTTTAAGGCGACACCGCGGATACCATAGTAGGTAAGTTTATGACTGATGGAGTCGAATGCCTTACTAAAGTCAATAAATACCCCTAAAGTAAGCTGGCGGTCCTCAAAATTTTGCAAGACGTATTCTTTCTGCTGAAGAAGTGCAAGCTGAGTCGATCTGAGTTTGCGAAAGGCATATTGCGAGTCAGTGAGGAGGTCTTTAGTTTCAAGGAAGTTAGATACACGGATAAAAATTATTTTTTCTAAAGCTTTCGAAAAGATTGGGAGTATAGAGATTGGTCTGTAGTTGGACATAGCTGATTTATCACCTTTCTTGAATATAGCTAACACTTTTGCAGCTTGCATTTTACGTGGGAAGACACCACTAGCGAGTGAAAGGTTATAGATATGCGTTAGCACTGGGGCAATTACATCGATAACATATTTAACAGGTTTCATCTGCAAGTTATCTATATCACACGTGCTACTGTCTTTTAAATTGGAAAAAATACGTATAAGTTCACCTTCATAAGTTGGCCGGAGAGAAACGGTGTCATGAGGCGCGGCTTTAATATAACGGCAGGCAGTGCTATTCGTGGGCAACGTGCTAATGTTTGTGAAATAATCATTAAAAACGTCAGGTAACATTTCAGGGCTAATATCAACCCCGTCTTTTTTAATAATAACAGGGAGTAGGGCATCAGGTGAACGACCGAGTAGCGAATTGACCTTCTTCCATATTTTCCTACTATCGCTCGAACAGGATTCAAAATACTTGTTATTATAGCGAATCTTAGCAAGCCGCAGCTGCTTATTAAGTTTATTACGGTATCTCTTAAACGTGGCTAGATCTGCCATGTCACGGGACACGATGAACTTGTTATATAGACTATTCTTTTCTTTTATTTCTTGGAATAGTTCGGCCGTGATCCACGGTTTTCTTATCTTTGAGGAGCGCTTTGTTCTAGTACGAGTCGGACAATGCCGATCGTAGAGCACACAAAAAATGCCCAAGAAAGTTTCATACGCGAAGTTAGCACATTTTGACTGAAAAATTGAACTCCAGTCAATATGTCGCAGTTCATCACGAAACTTCTGCATTCGCAAGAGTGTAATTACCCGAGTGGAAAATTCACATGGGGAACATCTTTTAATTCTGCGGTTTACACTGAAAACAATTGGCATGTGATCACTCAGAACAGAAGAACAGACACCAGCTTTGGTATTGCACTCAGGGAAATTAGTAATAAATAAATCAATACCGGTGGCTGTGTGGCCGGTCACTCTTGTCGGCACCGAGATAACGTTTGAAAAACCGTAGGAATGTAGCAAGAGCTTAAAGTCACGAGACAAAGGGGTAAATGCAAGTAGGTCAATATTAAAGTCGCCACCCCAACTAACTTCATAGCGATTATTAGAGATATAAGTAAAGAAGTTTTCAACGAAGAGAAAAAAACGCTCAGTGTTAACATCAGGCGGCCTGTACCATGCAGTAACCAATATATTTAGCATATAACTGAAAGGACCTCATAATCTTTGGTCACAGTACAGAAATCTTCTATACGCTGCACTACTAATTCGTTTCGAAGCAGAATGCTAACTCCACCGCCACGTGTAATCGTCCTCGACTGCGTGAAGCATCTGTAGTTCGGAGGGTGCCAAACTGCCGAGTTTTGGTGGTACCACGTTTCTGACAGCATGATAAAATCGAAAGAGACGCCTAGACTGCCAAGAAATGCGTCGAGATCATCATGTTTATTGCAAGCAGACTGACAATTCAAATGGACGCATTTTACGCCATTTCTGTGTGTAGGCCCAAAGTAGTTAAACAAGTCAGAAGGGCACACCCAATCAGCACAAGATATGGTTGACGTATACAAATACAGTCCCCAGGAATTCAGGAAACTAGTTTGGCAAGGTCATTGGGGCATTTTATCAAGTGCGCGCGATCGCCCTCTTCTTTTCAAACAAAAACTTTGCCACTTCGGTGCCATGCATAGCAAAAATCGTGCTCATGCGCCCATGCTTTAGCCAACTTCAGTAGGGCCCTGTTTTGCGTAGTTAGGTTTTCCATCATGTACGCGCCGTTCTGAACAGTTGGCAAAGCCTTACGTTTACCGAACCATTGATCCCTGGTCGATTGATTCGAGAAGCGGACGAGGATTCCAGGAATCTTATCTGAACTAGAAGGCAGCCGGTGGATCGCAGATACACTTTGCTCAGTTAATGGTGCGAGCTGAAGTTTTGACGCAATAGCGTTAACCTCAGACATTAAAGATTCCTTGTGTTTTTTCTGGATGCCATGAAGTTCAATGTTTAGTTTCGTGCTGTGGTATTCCACCAATTTCCTCAAGTTTGGACACTCTGTTGTTCAGGTTCTTAATTTCGACGTTGTGCTTCGCAACATCAGAAACAATGGTGTCGTATTTCTTGGCCATCATGTTCAGGGATTCTTCCATGTCATGAACGACTTTCTTCAGAGGAAGCAGTTCATCAAGTTTGCGGTTGATGTCAAGTAGCACGGTGGCAATGGTAGAATCATCGCTCTCTTTCTGACTTGAGCCGCCAGTTTTGCAATGTTTGCGGCAATCCTGACACTTCCACATTTTTTTTTTTTTGCTGTGCTCCCTTTGACTTGAACATGGATTCGGAAATCCCTGAACATGGGCCTAAGTGATAGGCCCCGAGACATTCGCAACAAGACATTGAGCGTTCGTCAGTATTGATGTTCCCATTACATTTAGTGCATATAGTATCTTGCAACGATGTCATGATGTCACAAGCATATGCAAAAAAAAAAGAACAGAATAAGACGGATATTACGAATACATGGACTAACAAATGCAAGATGGCAGCAGCAGCAGCGAGAGCGCTCTTCAGAAAATAGAGCTCAGGTTTACGGAATAGGGTTTAGACACCAACTTGAAATAATGGAAGCGGCGTTCGTGAGAGACGAGTTCACGTCCAGCTGCTGCTGCTGCCAAATGACTCGTTTCACTGTGAGGCCGCCGCTTTTATGGCCCAAGGTGGCGCCAAGATCCCGGTGACGTCGTAGGTCAGTCAATTGTACGCCTGGTGTAGATGCGTCTGGGCATGCGCAGAGCAGCGGAATACTGGCTGGTGACGGAGGCCCGATGATTAGGAATCTTGACAAGCCCCAGGAAAGCCAGGACGACAGGCGCCGAAACAGCAGCAGATAGCTGAAAAAATGGAAGCGGCGTTCGTGAGAGGCGAGTTCACGTCCAGCTGCTGCTGCTGCCAAATGACCAATATGACGTTTACACACTGATTATGCATAATTTGACCGAACAAAACAGAAATAGTTATTTCTGATTTGACGCATTTTCGCCATTTGCCCTCGGCTATTGGTCAAAAGTTTTCGGGCGGCACCCACTTCACCTGCCTCTTACAGGACGTCACAAAACCGCAAAAACTTGCCGCGTCAAAGTGACGCGCACGCGTTAAAGACGTATTAATATGCCGAACAAAACTGAATTTTCTTCTGAATAGCTGCAGGCTGCCCCGTTCCGAAAGGAATAAAAGATGGCTGCCGCCGATCGCTCCGGAACTGGCTACTCGCCCCTGCCGGAGAGCATGGGTTTATTTCCGTGTAAAAAAAAAATCTTTTTGCGTGGCCGTGTAACGTTCTCGAGAAATTTCGGCGCGTTTACTACCTCGTTCTGCCAAGTTCTCTTGGCTGACGATCCGTTTTAGAGTCATTCTTAAGCTTCCATTGCATGCCGCCGCGATTGTCGAGGAGCCACCGCCAGCTCAGTAAGAGAAAGCGGACCAATCGCAGACGCCGGCACCACCCTCTTCATGCGGTTATCGATATTCAGTGCAGTAGCTCGGCCCGATCGAATCCCTATCCACTTGAGCATGCTCGTCGCCTCTTGTGAGCTGATTAGATAAGCCGCTCAGTGCACGCAATGGTATTCGTTTTTCAAGCAAAGTGACCTCTTATGAACGAGGGGAGCATTTCATTGGTTTTTTCAGACAACGCTGTGGGTGACAGCCCGATGCTTGCGTCGGTGGTTACGGAAATTTGACGTGAGGAGATTGGAATTAAAACATATTGGAATAGTTTTACGTTATACGGCTCATGTAGTGTGATCTTTCGAGCAAGATTGCGGCGAACGAATAAAAGGCAAAATACTCAGTACATAAATCTCTTCAGAATAATTTGTTAACGTTACACCAACGTGACGTACGAGCCTTACAATACTAAGCTGTTGGGCTAGTTGGTTTAAGATGATTATTCCAAAGGGGAGCGCAGAAGCGTTGCGGTAAAGTGGAGACCTGGGGCGCTATAACGTAAAGCTATTCCAGACTTTTCTATTCCAATTCTACAATCAGTCCTCCGCGATTAGTCAAAAGCTTTTTTGGACCACCCGCACTTCACCTGTCTGTCCCGCGACCTCACGAAAACCACGATAACTCCTCATCTGTTATGACGTGTGCACACTGATTATGCATGATTTGACCGAACAAAAGAAGAATTGTTATTTCTGATTCGACGCCATTTCGCCATTAGCCCTCGGCTATTGGTCAAAAGTTTTCGGGCTGCACCCACTTAACCTGTCCGTCACGCGATGTCACGAAACCGCAAAAGTTCACCGCGTCAAAGTGACGTGTACGCGTTAAAGATGCATTAATGTGCCGAACAAAACTTAATTTTCTTCTGAATAGCCGCAGGCTGCCCTGTTCCGAAAGGAATAAAACATGGCTGCCGCCGGTCATTCAGGCACTGGATACACGCACCTGCCGGAGAGCATGGGTTTATTTGCGTATAATAAAACATTCAGGGTACCCATGTTACGTTTTGGAGCACTTTTGGCACGTTCACGCCCTTATTCTGCCAACTATTATTTGCTGAGGATCCGTTTTAGCGTCATTCTTAAGATTCCGTTGCATACCGCCGCGATTTTCGACCAGCCATCGCGAGCTAAGTAAGGAAAAGAGGACCCGTCAAAGACGCCGGCACAACCCTCTTCATCTGGTTATCGATTTTCAGTGCACTGGCTCGGCCGCATCGGATCCCTCTCCACTTGAGCGTGCTCCTCGTCTCGTCAGCCGATTAGTTAAGAGAAGCCGCTCAGTGTAGACAATGTTATTCGTTTTTCAAGCAAACAAAAGTGATCTCCTATGAACGAGGAGAGCGTTTTATTGGTCTGTTCAGACAACCCTGCGGGTGACCGACCGATCCTGGCGTCGGTGGTTACGCAAATTTGACATCAGGAGATTGGAATAAAAACATATTGGAATAGTTATACGTTATAGGGCCCCTAGATAGCAAGGATACTCACTTGCAAATAATCATATTTGCAGACACACACCACCAAAAACGATACTTCGCATGCGCTGCCATCAAGAATTGTGAAAAAAAAATTAACATTTTTTAAGAAAAATCGCCGAACGGGGCTTACATCACTACACCAATAACGACAGCTAGTGTGGGTGACAGGAACAACCACACGTACACGTGGCCTGAAAGCAATCATCCCCCCAACAAAAACTCCGGGGGGGGAGGGGCCGCCACACAGGAGGAGGCGCAGAAGCTTCAGCCTAGGGCGAAGAACGTCAATTCCTTGTCCATCATATGCACTGACGGGGCACTAATACAAAGGTTAAGGTGAGCGTGAATCTGACCTGCCTCGAGGATGTCCCTTTCGAGTCGGTCTTTGGATCTGCTTATAATATCCCTTTTATCGAAAAACGGTTTACAGCCACATTCCCTGCAGTGTGCAGGAAGGTGCGCGGAGTTGCTCAGGGTCTTTAAATATGAAGAATGTTTTCTTAGCCTGTCGTTTAGACAGCGGCCCGTCTGCCCAACGTAAACTTTTCCACAGTCGAGTGGTATCTTGTGCAACACTTAGGCGGCACAGGAGGCGAGCGTCTTCGTGTGTTTCTTTTCGCAGTTCTTCTAATGGCCGTTCTCAAGGGCACACAACCGAGAAAGCTTGAAAGGAGCGTGAAGACGAGATCAACGCCGTATTCTTGGCCGATCCTTTTGAGTTTGTAAGAAATCGTGTGGAGATATGGCATCACTACAAACTTATTTGGCCTCTGGCGTACCATACATTAGGTGAAGCCTGGAACTTCTTTAAAAGTATTGAACCCACTGCGACTAGCACATTCAACGCACATTCTACCTCTTGACTGCTCTCACACCAAACTGGAAAAACGGGGTATAGATTTGTCGTGCCTCAAGTCATCCCTGACCAAGTCTTGTGTACCGAGGGTTGGTCATAGTTTTGAACTACAAGTGTCTTGCCTGAAAGTCTAGGGATTCCCTACGACTGTGCTACTCGCAGTGGGTTCAACACTTAAAACCACTGAGACCGAGTGCTTCGCGGTGGTTCAGCGTGCATCGCATATTCTACTGCGTCAAAAGCCATGTAGGCAAAGTAACATAAGCATTTCATATGGTGCGTCAGAAGGATTTCAAAAAGGTAGGAAACGAATTGTGTATGATGTGATATCGAAATCTTTTATGGGGATGCTGTTTACATCTAGCCCCCGTGTGCATCATCCGCATGTTTTCCCAGAGGGGGTACTGTGGGAGGCTGGCGTCCGTATCGTGGACCATTTCGGGGAGAGGGAGAAAGAGTGTGGCGACGGTGCTGCACCAATAGAGATGGGCAGTAGGAGAGGGGGAAAAGATTGTGACGAAGCGCCTGCGTACGTGGCCTATGTTACTGTGATGTTGACGTCACGGCACGTCGCAGGTGCCGGCTGCAGTAGCGGATGCGGCAAATGCATGGAGGGTGCGGTGAGCGCGGCGGAGATTGTGTAGGCGAAGTCTTGAGCCGTACCACGAAAATTGTGATTGCATAACGTTTGCAGCCCTTGTGTGCAGCTCATGTATGCAGTCTAAACAGCTTCGCTGGTAATCCGTCCCCATATGAATGTTGCGGCCCTTCGAATTTTTCAAGTGTGCTTTGGAGAATGTCCCAGAAGAATACGTTATTCCTACACTTTACAAAACATTGATCAATCGTTTCAGGAGGTGAACACAAACGGTACTTTGCAGACGACGGCACGAAACAACCGCTTTTTCCAACCATCGTTTGAGAGCAAGGGTTGCCTAATGTAGCCAAAAGAAATCTGTTTTTATCATTCTACGGACACGCTTAACTACATCTAGGTAATAACATTCCACATAATTGAGGCGCCCGATAATGAGGAACTGGAAAAACGTTTGTATGAGTGCAGCAAAATATCTTTGTGGGAGGCAGGGAAAATATAATCCGTACAAAAGCGAGCGTTTAGAAATTGAAAGTCTTCAACTGCCTCTGTCAAGAAACACCAAAGGTGCATGTCTGACAGATGACGACAGAACTTTTTCTGGAAGGTAACTTATTAATCGAAGTTGTAACATCTCGCTCAGAAATGTACTATTTACGTCAAGAAAGAATAATGAAACGGAGAAGTCAAACAAAAGATAGCTCAAAGAAGAAGGAGCTCAACAAACTCATGAAAGAATTGAGTGTTTTAGAACAGCACAGCCGAAATAATAAGCTAGAAATTTATGGGAACCCCACTGACATCATCCGAAAACCCAATTTCAACGATGAAAGGAACTTTAGCTGTATCAAAGTGCATGTAAAAGAATGAGATATTGATGCCATTCATCCTCTAGACGTGCGCTCGTACAGACTATCGCAGTAAAATTTCCTACAAGCACAGTCGGGGATAAAGTTTTGTAGGTAGCAAGAAAATGCAGAGTAAACACTTCTATCCCAGGTTTTCAAGGCGAGAGCAACGCAGCCCATATTTATGAGCACCTGATCGCTGCCAACCAGGGCTGTGTAAGATACTTTGAAATTGTATCGAGATACGATACAATATACTCGGGAAACAAGTATTTGAGGCACAGATACAAGATACTACCGCAATTACTATATCCGATGTTATACTTCCTATTACCCTATTGCAAAACCCAGTGTCCAGTGCCATGCCGTATTATGGGCTCCGTGTCGCCCGCTGGATGCAATGGCGCTGGGCAGGCGCGGCATACTGGGAGGCGCTAGGTGCTGGTGCGAAAAACAGCTCTAGGGCGTAAAGTACCCAGTGCCTGGCCGCCGTATATATTTTTTCACTATAAAAAGCAACAGAGAGCATTTGAGCGCAATAAAAAATGGGAAAATAAATGTTTCCACCAGGATTGGGTGGATCCCAAGCTCGGTACCTTACCACTACGCCATGCCAGGACACGGGCTTCTGTGGATAATTTGCCATGGCAAGGTCAAGGCGTAGCTTTAGTTTCGCAGAGACGGGTATTGCACTGCCATGTGCTGTCGCCCCGCAACTAAAGCTTATGCCTGAATAAGAAGAAAAGTTGCTGTCCTTGCTCAGTAGTGTGCCTGGAAGTGCCACAACATCGATTGTCGTTTGCGACTCGTGTTTTAGCTCCGAAAAAAGTCCTATATGAAACGTCGACCCCGGACGCTGTATGGGCTGTTAATGCTGATTTTGACAGCAGTTTCTTGTTCTTCGCGCAAGGGATATGCAACGTTTTCTTAGTTAAATGATACGTTTCAATCTGCACGTCTGTCTAGTCACATATATTCGTCACAGAATTGTAAGCTAGTACTGGAAACCTTCGGCGACAGAATGCACATATACCTATGTTTATTACGCGTCATACTGGCATTCATAGCTTCTTGTGCTGATGCTGTAGACATGAAAAAAAAAGGTTTATTGAAGAATACAGATGCGAAAGCTGAAATAGAGAGTGATTTATCCTCATAAAACTTGTTGATTCCTGAACCCAGACGGGCCGATAGCATGTAGACGTACTCGGTGGATACGCTAGCCTTAACCTTCGATGGAAGGGACCGATCTCGCTGCGGGTGCCTGGCGAATGCTAAATGTGTGCCTTTGAGCCTCACAACCTTTTATCTATTATTTGGAAAGGGAAAGTGCACAGATCGCCTCAGCTTTGTTATCGGTGCGATAATATCAATCAGCGGTATGCTTCGAACGGGGGGCCCGTTCGAACGCGTCTGAACGAATTCTGGGTTTCGTCTCGACTTCACAACACTGCGACAACATCGACAGCTCCCAGTCATCGCATACATACTACCTACTAAAAAACGATGCGTCCTCTGCGTTTGCGTGGTTTCGTTCAAGAATGTAGCTATCCGCCCAGTCAAAAAGGAAACTGCAATAAAGGAAAGTCATCTTCAGTGTCAAATATGCATGCATAAACAGGTTGGCTGACGCACCCTCATTCCCAACTGCGACACGAAATAGACTTTTATGACCCCAAGATATAGCGTTAGTTAGGACAAGAGGCTAGTATGAAGCGATGAAACTGTATAAAGCATTTAATGTACAGCAGCGCCTATCTTCCTTGCGTACTCGAACCAGTGCGGCACAAATGCAACCAGGGTAGTTTCCACTGCGAACTGTAGCGAGAACCAGTGCGTGTACAGCACAGACCAGTACGCCCCAGTTATGATCCAGCGTTCTCACTGGTGTCCCATTGACTCCCAGCGAGCGCCAGCGTCCCAATTGCGATTCCGTGTCTAAAAACGCGCGGGTTTCACACTGTAAGGCGATGGTTTTTGTAATAGGGTTGTATCTAAAGATACTTCGTTACATTCGCGAATTTCTTATAGATCTATATATGTAGCAGTAAGCGCGTGTGCAGAAAAATGTTTGCTTGGAAGTTTCTTAACGTCGACCAACGTTGTTTCATTTGAATGAAATGTGTTAGTATGTCAAAATGCGTTGTCTTGCAAGCTCAAAGCGTAATATCGTCATTCCGAAACAATTTGTAGGGGTTGCTTTAGCTGAGTAACATGAAAGCTCTTTATGCGCTGCGCTGTCAGCGGTTTTTTTCCTTGTCGCTTTTGTAATTGATGGGATACGCTCTTCTGCTTGCCGACATGCTGCGGGGTCGCTATCTAATTACAAGAACGTCGACAATAAACCTCTGCACCATGGCACAGACAGCGCCGAAGAGCTTGGCCTTGTCCGTAAACGTATTACCGTTTACACGTGTGGAGCATGGTCCAAAAAAAATGCTTTTCGTGCGTGCGAGCAGAGTCACGTGTACAAAATAGCCGCCTTATGCACAAGTCTCCCCAAAGCAGCGCCATCCACGCTTTCGTTCACAACAGTCAACCCAGGTCAAACTTACATCCACGAGAGCCTTCAAATCACTGATGTGAGAAAGCCACTAGACGCAACGCAACCCCATCCTTGCATTTATCAGACTTCGTAATAAAGTACCACTAAATACAGACTTCGTTAACGACACTCTAGTGGCATCAGAATTTGCGTGAAAGACACCGCAAGCATTGGCGCATGCAGCACAGTACGGTGGTTAACGAGCAAGTGTCATGGCGCCGACGTAACTAATGACAAGAAAAAGGTCGGCTGTGCACAGGCGTTCGCACGCTTGTTGTTGTCGAAATAGCGAGAACGCCACCACGTGACCCTCCTCCACCAATACGGACGCGCAGACCTCATCACCTACCCTCGCTGGAGGGTCTGGCGGAAAGAAAAGATTGCCGCTGTCTTTACTTTTGCTGAGATAGCTTAGTCGCAGCAGTATCAGCCTGAGAAGCGGAGTTTTGCAAGATACACGATACACGTATTCTTGTACCGGAAATACAGATACTGATACCCCTCTTGCAAGGTGTATCATGATAAAGATACATGATACCCAAAGAGTATCAAAGATAGCATCTCAGAGACATGTATCTTCAATAGTGCCGAACACTGCTGCCAACAAAGTACTCAAAGCTAAACGTCAAAAAAATAGAAAATTCACTTGGGTGACGCAAGGTAAAATTCTGATGAGAAGAGCAGAAAACTCACGCGTAATTCAGGTTACCTGCACAATTTTCTCGCTTAAGTTATCTATAAGAAAGTTGCTGGCCCTGAACCACGCGATAAAAATCTATCTGCAATAGCGCTATCTATCTCTCAAATTGAAAAGGCATGGCATTCCAAAGATCTTGAATAACCTGCTTGTATATTCATCCTAACACAAATTGACGTATAATGTAATAGCCATAACCGAAACGTGGCTGAAAGAAGGCGTAACCGCTCATTTACCTGGTTACACTATGGCACCTAGGCCTCAGCCAGGTTCAACATTTGGCGGGGGAATCGCGCTGTTTCTAAAAAACCAAATTGACTTTGGCATTCTTCTTAGGATTTCCCAATCTATTCTTTTAGCTGAGACAATGTTTATTCAGATTAAGTGTCAAAATACAGTGGGTGCCGTCTACCGCCACACCCTATCCAGGCTTCAATGATTCCATCTGCGCTATGCAATCTCTTACGACGCTTCTTTATAGTCACTCAAATTCCATTGAACGCATGCGGAGATTTCAATATTACTTTCTGCGATGACAATTCTTATTATTTATTTTTACTTCAGACACTTAGACCGTATTTAAAGAATAATAAACTGAATTGAACTGAACTGAACCGCTGCCGAATTTCCGAGGCCACAACTATTGAGCCTAGTTGGAATCGGTCGGCGTATAACAGGGGTAATTGAAGATCGCAGGGATAGGCCTTCGTCCTGCAGTGGATATAAAACA
Organism: Dermacentor variabilis; assembly: GCF_050947875.1. Lineage (NCBI taxonomy): Eukaryota > Metazoa > Arthropoda > Arachnida > Ixodida > Ixodidae > Dermacentor > Dermacentor variabilis. The sequence continues at coordinate 231,726,143 of NC_134571.1, read as the reverse complement.
TGATGGTGATGTTGACGATTAACAATTCAGAAGACACTCGATAAGCGGACAAGGCAACAAAACCGCCGACAGCTGACCGCAAAGTACACCAAGGCTCAACCACTGGGCAGCGACAACCTGGGGGAGAACATCAGAGCTGTCGTTCGCAGGAACTACAGAAGCTCTTTCCAAGGTCGCATCCTCAAGTGGCCTCAATCGCCGACATCGTCAAAGAGGAGGCTACGTCTACTGCTCCATCGGTAAAATTTGCGTCACACAAAGGATCGCTCGACTGCATGGAGGATAAGCGGAAGTGATGCTAACCAACTTCAGCAGGAAGTTCAAGCACATCAACAAGGGCGCGGCGATCGCTTACATTGAGGAAATTGTGGAAACCAGCAATGTGTTTGCCCTCTAGAATTCTGCCGCATCCACCCCGACGACCATATTTCCCGAACCACACATCGACTTATATCCAAATCTCCCCCTGACAAAGTGGCAATAGAACAGAAGTCTTCTCAGACAATACAAAGAGTGCTTTTCGACGTCATCAAGGATGCGACTAATACCAGTTGCAAGGCATCGCATTATAAACAAAGAGTGCGCTCGACCTCTCCGCCAGAGCCCTTAGCGAGTTTCGGCGCGAGAACGTGAAGATATAAGGTAACAAGTCGACGAGACACCATCCAGCCATCGAAAAGCCCGTGGGCCCGTGGGTGAAGAAAAGGACAGAACCCTGCGTTTCTGCCTCAATTATTGTTGACTGGACAAGATCACGAAGAAGGACGTACACCTCCTCCCAAGGGTAGACGATTCATTGGATCGGCTCTGCAACGCTAAATACTTCTAGTCGATGGATTTCAAGTCTGGTTACAGCAATGTAGGTCGACGTCATGCACAAGACATGGGATGCGGTCCTGCCGTGCGTAATCTTCGCTTTAACACGGCATCGCAAGAAATAACTCCGATGACGCCGTTCGAGCTTGTTTACGGAAGGAACCCGACGCGACCCTCGACGCCATGCTGCCGCACGTCACCGACGAAGAGAATCTCAATATCGTCGCCTATCTCCAGCACGCCGAAGAAGCCCTACAGCTTGCCCATCTCGCCTCATGAATTATCAGAGGACCGACAGCCGGCGCTAAAATTTTCGCCGACGATACGAGGAATACGTGCCTTGCGAACATGTTTGGGTTTGGTCCCCGATGCGCCGATGAGTACTTAGAGAGTTTGTACGCCGCTATTTCGGACCCTACAAGATCATCCGACTCAGTGGCGTAATTGACTACGAGGCTGTGCCAGACAGCATTTCGCTATCACAGCGGCACCGCTGCCGACCTGAAACATTCCATGTTGTGTTACTTAAGTCGTTCTATCAGCGCTAACTAACATTACGACTATGCATAGCGATACCTTGAACTTTTTTTTAGGACTGTGTTACTTAGGAGTGTTTTTTTTGTTGTTTTGTTACTTTTGTTTTACAAGTGTCCTTTTGTTTTTCGCTCTCTTGTTTGTAGCATCGGGAGGAAGCTTTTTGAGAGGGGGCATTGTCACACGTGACCGGGGTAGTTGGAGAAGTATGGGAGAGGCCGTTGCCCTGTAGTGGGCGTAACCAGGGTGATGATTATGATTGTCACGGGTACCTGTTCATCTTTTTAGGGTAAACCGCTTTTCACGTCTAACAAATTTTATCGCTGAGCGCGTGACGTACCCCCATCTATCGCAAGTTTCTCGAGTGTTATCGATGGTTCTATCCGTTGTCTGTTGTCGTCGAAGCTTGCGTAATCTGAATTCATGTATGCGCGACGCGAATTACGTAGAACTGTGGGGAAGACGCGCGGGCACCAGCGATTACTCTGGAACCTTCGATGTCTCATGCACAGAAGCCGACGCGCTTGAGCGGCAGATCACGTTTTCGACGATGGCCCACTCTGTTCACCGCTCTCCTTGTTCTTTGAGAGTAGCCCGCTTTTTAAGGGCACAGGTTCGCCTAATAAAACGCTAGTTTTGTCAATCACAGTTTTGCTGCTTTCTTCACCGTCACTACTACGTCACAATATTCAAGCGACAACGTATACTATCATTTTCGTGTCATAAGGAGCCAACAAGCACTGACACCAAGGACAACATAGGCGAAATTATTTGTACTTAATAAACGAAATAATGAAACGATAAATTAATGGGAATGAAAGTGGATGAAAAAACAACTTGTCGCGGGTGGGAAACGATCCCACATCCTTCGCATTTCGCGTGCGATGCTCTACCAATTGACCTACCGCGGCTTCGTTTCCCGATCTACTTTCTTGGTATTCATGTTTTCTATTAGAACCCTGGAAGTGTTATACAGCGCCACCACTCACAGACCTTGGCGGCGGATGTGGCGCATCCTTTCTGCCGGAGGCGTCGCGAGAACGTGATCTTTTTGGGTGAAGGCAACTGTTCAATAAACCCACACATGCTACCTGAAGGCATCAATGTTGCCGGATTCGAGACCCTCGTTGTGTAATAAATGAGAAGAAAGTGGGTTCACCGAGGGACCCGATTTTTATTAGTCATAAGAAGCCAACAAATACTGACACCAAGGACAACATAGGATAAATTACTTGTGCTTGTGTGGTTTTAATGACCCGTTGCCTTCACCCAAAAAGATCACGTTCTCCTCACGCCTGCTGCAGAAAGGATGCTCCACATCCGCCGCCAAGGTCTGCGAGTGGTGGCGCTGGCTAATACTCCCAGGGTTCTACTAGAAAACATGAATACCCAAAAAAGTGGATGGGGAAACGGCGCCACGGTAGCTCAATTTGGTGGAGCATTGCATGCGAAATGCGAAGGTTGTGGGGTCGTTCACCGCCTGCGGCAAGCTGTTTTTTCATTTACTTTCATTTCCATTAGTTTATCATTTCTTTATTTCATTTATTAAGCACAAGTAGTTTCCCCTATGTTGCCCTTGCTGTCAGTGTTTGCTGCGGCCTTATGATATGACTAATAAATATCGGGCCCCTCGGTTAACCCGCTTTCTTCTCGTTTACTATCATTTTCGGCCCTTTGTAGTTATAAGGTTGCTATTTTTGTTAACAAAATAACAGTACCAGCATTCGCCACGCCTGAACTCTTTTCACCTTACTATAGGCAATTTTAATTTGCCTACATGCTGTAGTTCAATTGGAAAAGGATTAACTGAATTTCACTAGACTACAATTTGAAGTCAACTATCCCTCGAAGTTAAAGTAGCAGGAAGCTTTACACAAAGTGCGAAAATATGTTATTGCAATATCAATATTTGTAAACAGTACTTTTTACTTCCTGTCGTCAGTCTATTCTATTTGTTTTACCTGTTATACGTTCTAATGATGTGATTATGAACATGCCTTGTTATGTTCTTCTTATCAGATTTTATTTGTATAATCGCACTGTTAACCTGTCCGACGCACTGACCACTAGGCAATGTGGCCTATCGGTTTAGATAGTTTGCAGCCATCTCTTGTGATTTATTAATAAAGTGAACGAATGAGCCGGGATTCAAGTTGCCTAACAAAGAGGTGAACCAGGCCAAGGCCTCGACTCTCTGGGGTAGGAAAATGTTATCTCGCCGCACGGACTAAACACATGTGCTCCGTACACAGGTAGAAAACACACGATGGAAAGCTTTCAGCCTGAGTCGTGCGTCGTATAATAGCTGCCGAACATGCATAAGTCAAGGTGTTAAGAACACATCGCAAGCTTCAGCTCGGCTCAATATGGAAAACTGCCGGCTCAGCTATTTGATAGAGGAGTACGCCTAAGTACTTCAATTCCTGCCTCCAATGAATACATGTGAACTGAGTGTGCATCGAACGCCATAGACTAAGCCAAAGCCATGAGCCCTTCTCAAATTTAACTGCTGCACCAGAAGCCGAACAAAACTGCTGCATTATCGCTAGGGCAGGCTACACTTTTCGTGTCAGCACAGAAGGAGGCTATGACATCCGCACAGGGAAGTACGTGAACCTAACTTGGTGACAAGGTGAATCCGAGAAAGGTCTGACCCTTGACAACTCGGGGTAAAGTCGTTCCAAGAACAAAGCGAATAATAGGGTGCACTAGGGACAGCCTTGCCTTACCGATGCCCTGAGGTAGATAGATGTGGATAGACAACCATTAACTATTATCCTTATTTTGCCATTAGCATAACAAATGGTGATTCCTATAAAAAGACGTGACCCAATGTTTTTTTGTGCTCTAAGACACGAAACAGGAAGTAGCCCTTAACTTTATGGAATGCTTTTCCGAAATGACCTGACCTACACTTTCTAGTACATACTCTAGCAAAGACCGCGCAACGCGAATATGTGTCTGTTTTGATCTTCCTCTGATGCCACATATTTGATGGTCTCTCAACGCTGATGAAATTACGTTTTGAAGGTGACCAGTTAATATCTTCGCAAATATTTTATAGTCCATGTTGCAAAGTGATGTGGGGCGTTATCCCCAAGCGTTCTGTAATTAATTTTTATCACTACATTTTGGCATAAGTACGTTGTGTCCTTGATAGAGCGTGGCGGGTAGGCGTCCAAATTCGTAAGCTTCGTCGTATAGCTTAAGCAGAAAGGGAGCAAATACAGAGCAAGATCACTGACAAACGTCTGAACTCGGGCTGTCAGGCCGAGGAGGTTTGCCTTTAGCTAATGAAGCAATGGTTGCTGCTACTTCCGTGATATGCTCTAACAAGATCATCACATCCTTTTTGACTAAGCTATAGTAGCAATGAAAAAAATGTTTGCTCCTGCAGTCTCACTATTATTTACTTATTTTAAACTGTACATCGGTGACCAACCCATCACACGGAAATCTACTATCCGAATACTCGGTATGCACCTAGACGAGAACTACACAGCGAACACTTGCTTCCAATGCGTTACGAAGACCAGCAAACAAATCCTGCACGCTTTACGCAGAATCTCTACCCGCACTTGTGGAGTAAACGAACGTGAAATGCGGCAGTTCGCTCAAGCTTTTCTTGTCTCCCGTATCATGTGCGTGCTGCCGTATCATCCAGTCAACCGCACACAGATGCACGCGCTCGACCGGTTACTTAACGAAGCCAAACGCATTGTAACTGGACTCCCAAGGTACACAAGCGCCGAAGCGTTTAAAAGTTCTAGCAAACTCAACAACCTGTCCGAGCTCGTAGACATGCACATCTATATACAAGAGACGAGACTTCGCGCCACAAAAGCCGGGCGACACACGCTCATGCTCCTCGGGTATGACGTCCACAAAATGCCGATTTTGCCCAACAACACGCCGCCGTGGGAAATCACGGCTCTCACCGATGGCAGGCCACGTCCTCTCAATATGGGCCCTACTCAGCGAATGCGGCGCCTTGCATATGCCAAGAGGCATGCTAAGGCTACGAGTTCACTCTCCTTGACTGAACGCATCATATACACGGACGCTGCACTGCCTGTAGACGACGTTAGTAACACCTGTTATGCGACTGCGTGGTACGACCAGACAAATGAAAATCAGAACCGCCGCCATCATATATCAGCAGAAGCAATGTCCAGCACCCGCGCTGAGCTAATGGCCATCCTAGATTATTTGGAGTGGGCCCTCGCAAATTCATCTCAAACTGACCCTGCTCACCATCATGTGTACACAGATTCCCAGGCTGCCCATCGGGCATGTGCTAATATTATTTACACAGATCCCGTACTGCAGAATATCCGCCACCAGGCACGCCTGCTCCGCGAATGCGGTCACGATGTCACCATTCACTGGGTCCCTGCGCACTGCGGTATCCCCGGAAACGAGAAGGCTCATAGACTGGCGCGCGCTCATCTCTCTACCGCGCTAGCCAGAGCTTCCGATAATGATTATCCTCTCTTAGCTACCACACCTGAGGTAGCAGACCCAATGGCAGACAAGCATGCGACCAAACAACGACGTGCCGCCTACCTCGCAGCAGTGGGCAATCCACTCTCTATACCGTCACTTCCACCGAAGGTATTCACACGGCGAGAGTCAGTCTTGCTTCGGAGAATTCAGACAGGCACCCTCCTTACTCCTCACTTGTTGAACCGTTTCCACAAGGGTGGCACACCACCACCCGTAAGTGGGTTCTGCTCCATGTGCACATGTCGTGCTGATCTAAACCACCTTTGTTGGGAGTGCCCCCTCTACATCCCACCAAGGCTTCGTGCCCTGGCCACCATACAGCGGGGACCCTGGCCTTCTTCTCTCCGGACTTGGGCTTGCCCGGATACCACGTCTCCGGAGCATGCCATCGAGCTCTGGCGAGCACTGCTGCTGTTCCTTCAGGACTCTGCAGCACCACCCGTCGGTGATCGGCTCCGCGACAGCCACAAGCGTCATGCCGCCCCCACTTAGCTGCCTCCAGGACGTTCATTAATAAAACGGAGGCAGCCTTACCCTTCCCCTTTTCCAACAACACCCCTCCTCTTTCCACCGCAGCGTCTTCGACGCATTTCATGTGGAATAAACGTGGTTTCATTCATTCTATTATTTACTTTATGCTATGAAAAACATTTTCATAATGATCAGCGAACGTTTTCATAATTCTCGCCTGTTCATTAACAATCACTCCGGCATATTGTGTATCAGCACTTGCTTCGATAGAGCATGTCGACGCTCATCACCAAGCGAACGACCACGAGGTTGTTGCTCCAAATACCGCCTACGGACTAGTTCCCCTCTGTATCTCTCAAGGTGACTGAATTTGTGCTTTTAGGTTGTAAATGCAGTCCATGTGCTCGCCAGGCTGCAGCCATTCAACTTCTTGTAACTGATCTAGCAACGTACACAGTTCTTTAATTTTACTTTTTAGAGCGCAGGTCTTACGCGCAAGTTCCTGCGGCTAGCGTCGGCTTTCCTCGTAACCTGGCGAACGAGCGCAGACAAGGATGAAAGGGCGAACGCGATGAAAGACGCCGATAGGAAAGATAGCGGGAGCATGAAAGCGGAGGAGGCAGGTATGGTAAAAGCGTGAGAAGAAAAGCGTAGTGGCCTCGCAAGACGTGCTCGGCTGCTACAATAGCTACGAGATTGCGCCACAGTAGCGCACGTCGTCTATGTGGAAAGAAAGCGGAAGTCTGTCGGTGCCCGCTGCTGTGAATCGCGCCCATGCGTCACCCACGCGCTGGCTCTCACGATCTTCCGATTAGCGAGGCAGCTGTGCCACACTTCGCTGTGTTTGCAACGTGGCGCACGAGACCGATTGTTCGCGCCAGCCAACATATTCGAAAATGAAAACACGTATAGAGTTGCGCTTTAATTTCGCATTAGGAACTACCGTAATCATCGTTAAACTTTTTTTCTGAAAATACAATATGTAAGGTTCTTCAATGACTATCAGTTTTACTCCTTGCTTGAATATATCCCACTGCGCAAAAAGAGATAAAAATTGCGACTTCATACTTCGATAACACTTAGTGGAACGCGCCAGAGAAAAGGCTTATGTGAGAGTAACACAATAATAATTTGCCATAAATAAAAAATCATGAGCCATTCCACTCAGTGAAGGTGGGAGACCTGCGAAGCTGTATAGCACACAACAAAGAGGAGACACAGAATTTGAAAGAAATGTACGAACACATTTATTGGCTCCATCGGCGGTCATCGTGACGAAAGGTACGCACATACATTTATTTTGCTACATTTCCGTTCATTTATGTTCAACATCTCTTATATACCTTCGTGTTTTCATTTCAGGATATATTTAGGCAAAGAATTTGAGGCCAAAATCACCGCACCGAGTGAAAGTGGCCCAGTGCCGTCAGCGCTTTCGCAGAGGGAGGGGCAGTATGAGAATGCTGACATGATGAGCGGAAATGGAACCAGTTGTGGATGAAGACGAGGACGAACGCTTGAGGGGCTGCAGAAGCACGCCGTGTTCTTACTGGGACGGCAGTACGTTCGAGTCCAACAGCTGTTGCGTATTGCGCCCGAGCCCTGTTGCGCCCGAGCCCTGTCTTCAATACAATCTGCGATGCGGACAGTCCAGGCGCACTGAAGGTCCAGAGTGTCGTGTGCACCATAGCAACCATACACTTTCGTACCTCCCGCGTTCACGAAGTGAAACGTCACTTACCTTTTTGTTTCCTGAAATGCAATATCTTATATTCAGCTGCGAAACAAGTGCGACAGCTGACCCTGCCGTCGTTTACTATGTAAGCCACGGGGATATAGTATATCAAGCGTTAAGGGAAGGAGGCCCGCCATGACTTCAATACTAAGGTGCAGCGCCTACACACAGCGCTGCTACCTTTGTTTTGCCTGTACCTCCCCGTTGGAGAATCGCAGCTGCAGAAAGTGCGTTAAATGCAGGGTCATATTCAATCACAGGGGCTCCACGAAGGAGCCATACGCGACAACTCTGGGCTCTTTCCCAAAGCACTCGACATCATCTACCAACGCGGACGCTCCTTGGACGCCTATCATTTCAGTATCCTCGGGCGGATAAAGCTGGTTTAGAAGTGGTGAGGATTCGGCCCACGTTGCAGAAACTTCCTTCTCACGGTTGGTCACTGTGTGCTCATCAGTCTTTGCTGTAGCTGTGTCCGGAGCTGGTGACACTTCAACCTCCTCAGCACGGTGGTCTTCAGCAAGTGCTTCGCCAAGGGCATCTGCATCTTCAATGGCATCCATGAGGTGATTAACGAAGGTGTCATCGCCCACTGGTCGAGCACGACAGAGTTTGTCAGCATACGCGCCAACGCATGCCTCTGCGTTATGACCATAGCGGTGGCACTTCGCACAGCGTACTGTTTTACACCGTCTGCCTTCTTATGTGTCCTACTCTTTTGCCTCGAATACACAATACACGATCTGGAAATGCGAATGAGGCATTGATGTCCGAAGATAGTCAGAAAATGAGGAAGAGAACTGGTAGAGACGCCTCCTTTGAGCGTAAGCACTATATCGCAATTCGCCATCTGCCAACTCTCCATGCACTCACAACGCAACATTTCTCTCGTTATAAATTGCACCATGCCATGTGGTTCCGATGCCTCCACAATACGCTTCTTTTCTAAGTTAAGAGAAACCCAAATAAGATTAATTTTTACGTTCTGTATTTTTGGGTCGATGACGAGGCACTTCGATCATTTGTCTAGAAGCTCACATTGATCGATGAGCCTCTTCTTGGAAAAGCTGCTGGCACAGGTGGCAAGCCACAAATGGCTAATCTGATACTGACCCGCTCCGAAAATGTCCTTGCTATGGAGCTCCAAAGGCAGAGCATCAAGAAAATTTGGGGCGCGGCACGGCCGATCGCCCAGGTCCACGATAGGAACACGGAATTGGGAACGGTGTTTGCCGATGGGAAACGAGGTAGAACTATCTTGTTCTTACGGGTAACGTTAGAGATCCTCGGTCTATTGCCGATGTTCTGTTTCCAGCAGAGCACATTCTCCACACCGCCGTTCGAAGTGACTTCGAAACGGAACGCTTCGCTGTTACAGTTTCAGCATCACCTGCTATTATCCGCAAGGAGGAGTAGATGTTAAAAAAGAGAAAGGAGCACAGATCGGCCTGCAGAGCAAGTCTCTAGCCTGCTACCCCTCACTGGGGAAAGGAAAAGTGGAAAATACAAGTAATTTTTGGTTGGGGGTGATAATGTTATGGTACAATGAGCAACTATATAGACATTGTCCAATATGCGGATGCGCACTATAGACACAATACATGGAAGAGTAATCTTGTCCGCACAAAAAATTATCGCGCAACCACATTTTTCACTGTCTGCACGCCTTACAGGTGCTAGAGACGATCATCGATCACGTAGAACGTTCAAGAGTTACTTTATGGCACTTTTGGCACCGTCAACTCTGCTCCACGCGCCCTAAACCATTTCTTCCGAAAAGGGGCGGCAGTCCAACCAGTCAACACAAGACTTAAGTGTTCTTCGTTCTGTCGCATATTGAGGGCGCACGCAAAGTACGTGAGCTATTGTCTCGGGAGTGTGACAGACGCTACAGTCACGGTCCCGTGCTTTTCCATTCTTGTGAAGGTATCGGTGAGTCTACGCCATACCCAGCCGTATCGATGGATGGGTGTTTCCTGGCCTCTCTGCAACCGAAGTGGAAGGCGCAATTGTAAACCAGCGTCAAGTCTATGGAGGCGCTCTTGCTGATGTTCGGGAGGAGGAGGAGGATGAAATTTATTATTGCAGATATCGTTGCGCGGTTTATTCCTGGGTGGTTCCCTCTGACAGGGCTCCACTGGCGATTGCGGCTTGCCGGGCCTCGTCGAGGGTCGCCAGTTGGCTTCCCACGTCCACACCGAAGAGTGTCGCCTCCCAAAATCACGTAGTGAGTGTGTGTGCTGTAACTCGTGGCGAAATTGCGTCGCCCGGACGGTAAGTGCATTCTTGTGTTATGTGCGCGAGTGTCGCTGTGTGGTTGCTACACCAGCGACATGTCTGGGACGTATATCTGTCTGGGGAGATCGCGTGTAGACGAGACATGTCTGGCTATGTGTTCGTTTGCAGGCGGCGCCACTCCCTTGCCTGGAGTTTATTGAGAGCTTAGTGTGGGGGGAGCGTATTGTGTTCTTTCGGGACGTTGGCCATGTAGTATTTGTTGACTTGTTAATAACTCGTGGGCCGCTCGTCGGTCTGTTGGGGGCTGAAGAAGGTTGTGATCTGTTACTCGGTTAATGAGACCCTGAGCTGCGCAGTCCGCCACTTCGTTGCCCCGCAGGCCTTCGTGCCCTGGGCACCAGACGATACCGTGGGTCCATTCTAGTGAGCAGCCCAGGATTCGAATGGCTTGTATAGGGAGAGTTCCATTCATTTATAAACGACACGCCGCTTGTGAGTCCGCAAGGACGCGGGCGGACCTTCCCTTGCTCTCGGCGTCGCGGAGTGCGAGAACGATCGCTGCTGCTTCTGCTGCTGCGCTGCATGCGGCGCGGATGCAGGCAGAGGCTACCAGGCTCCCCTGATTGACCACGGCGATTGTGTATTTGAGCCCACGACGTGGCGACGAGGGATACGGGCTAGCGTCCGTGTAGTATGTGTCTGGATCGCTGAAACAGCGTGTGTGCAACATGCGGGCACGTGCTGCTGTCCTCTCATAATAGTGGGTGAGGTGCATGTTCTTGGGGATAGGGTCTACTACAATGTTCTCTCTAACGAGGTTGGGCAGGAGTTGTGTTTCTTCTTTGCATTACTGGGGTGTCAGCGGGTACCCTAGCCGTTGAAGAAGGTGCCTTCCCTGTTTTGTCTTGTTGAGGCTATGAGCGTGGTGCTATGAGCGTGGCACTTGCTAGCTCCTCAAAGGTGTTGTATACCCCTAGCGCTAGTAATTTCTTTGTGCTTGTGCTTGACAGTAGCTGTTCTTCACGCCGTTCTTATAAGAGTGTCCATGCGCTCGGTCTCGCTTTTGCGCTTGACTTGATACGGGAGTGCGTACGTGACACGGTTGATGGCGGGGGCTTGTACCAGTCTTAAGGTTTCCTCCTCTGTGAAACCATCTTTGCTGCGCGCTACTCTGGCGATGAGTGGTGCGATGCTTCTTATAACGTGATTTAATTTCTCTCGGGCTACCTTTATGCCGTTTTTCTCCTGGACGTGCATACCTAGTAAGCGTGTTGGCGGGACGCGCTTTATACCTTGTCCGGCAATCTCGAGATGTATTGGCGGGGCTCGATGTTTCTTAGCGGTTGTGCCATTGTCGCACCATAGAGGTTGTGATTGAGTTATGAAGCAAGGCGTTGATGTCATGCCGGGAAAAATTAATAGTGTAATGACTATAGAGAAGGGCCCCTTCCCTATAGTCCTTTCCTTTGTTTGGCCTCCTTGGACGATATGTGCTAGCCTACTGCCCGGTTCATGGCCAAAACCCCGCTGCGGATATCTGCCATGGTATGGAAATTACCGTCATCATATTCAACATTCCAGCACGCTTCTTGTTCGATCCTCTCTTGTGAGCATATGCCATAGTATGGGAATCATGAACATGCCGCGATCATCTATTCGCCGTTGGCACCAGAGCGTAGGCGCAGTTGCATATGGTCGCGCTTTGATGTCCTCCGCTAAAATAGGTCAGTCGGTCTCTGGCCAAGGTACTGCCCAGGCTCAAGCAAGCAGTAATGACCACCATTTGCCCTGCCTTGTCTTCCAACTGGCAAGCTCGTCACCGACGCTATTTTTCTACGTGCTGACCTAGTTGGACCCCCTTAATGCGCTCGAGGCTTTAGAGATTCCCTACAGAAGATTATAGACTTAGGAGCAATAAGCCTAATCGGACAACTCCACATGTCCCATGTATGGATGGTGACAGCAAATCGACGTCCGCATAGGTCAGATGAGTCACCTGTGGCGAATTTTTGAATAAATTTTGGCGATGTATTGTGATTGATCCGGAAACGGTCCAAGTAAAAATGACAATATGGTGGCTTCCTGAACGTTTGCAGCATGCTTACATTCGTGAGGTCCTCTGGACTTTCGGAAACGTGATTTCAAGATCTAAACAAAGCTGGAAGGTATCGGATATGGAAGAAAAGGCAGCTCTCAGTATAGATGTTATTTGTGCTTCGCTTATGGACTCAGCGTTGCCGATATCTGACACCTACTGACAGTCTGCAACATACAACGTATTTTACTTCTCCCTGGAGGGCCCCCACTATAACTCACTAACACAGAGTTGAGCAAAACGTGAACAAGTTGAATGCAGGAGCCAACTTTTCGACAAGTGGACTTGTCTTCTTCAAGGCGACGTACGCTGTCGTCGCGACAGCATATATAGGTGGGGTTCTTCTAAAGGGGAGAGGCTGTGAGGCGGGCGGGTGCGGAAACGAGCGAAGGTGTGTTAGCGTGTCGAATTGAGAGTAAAGGATTGCGGCGCACAAGGTAAAAGGCAGGGCCACCCCCCCCCCCCCCCCCGGTCTGTCAACGCCCGCGTGTTAGCCGGCTTGTCAAGGGCGTCTGACGCGCCGGAAATGAAAGGAAGAAAGGGGGGAGGATACGCCAAGAAATTAAACTGAGTGTTGTAGCTTATAGCTTGAAGTTTAGCATAGCGAATAGATTCTAAAGCTCCTTTTGAAACGTTTATGCCTATTGGTGGCAATGTCTTGAACTTGTGGATAAGGTATGATTCTCTGTATTTTCTTTCTCGTTCAGAACGGAAATTTGACTGTAAGATGTAGAGTTTAAGTTCATCAAAGTTAGGACCTCGTTGGTTGAAATTCTCGGCGACGGCTTTGGGAAGCTTTTTAGCTGTGTCCGCGCGATGTCTGTTTAATGTGACGTTCATTGGTTGTCCTGTTTCACTGATATATTGTTTCTTACAGAAGGAACATTCAAGCATATAAATCACATCCGGACATGTACAAGTGAAGCTAGATTTGACTTCATGTGTATAACTACTTGCGGTGCTTTTAATTTTATTGTCACTTTTAAGGTGCCTGCAGGTTTTGCACGTAGGGCGAGAACATGTTTTATTACGGGGGAATGCTGTTGGCTGACTTTTGCGTGCACTAACATGTCTTTAAAGTTCCTGTTTCGGCGATAGGTAACCCTAGGTACATCTGGGAACGCTTTTCGCAGACGCTCGTTACTTGATAATATTGGGTGGTATTTTCTTAGGACGTTGTTTATGTTTGGGAGTGCATTAGAATATGTTGTTATAAAGGCCGGCGGTCTGTCAGATTCTAATGTGGACTGTCTCTTCGCCAATTACGACTGTCTCTCCATGTGACCAACACAGAGTTGGTCACATTTGCCGGCACTGTCGGATGCTTAGATGCGACGATTTCCCGATGCTTTAGACAAACGGCTTCGGACTGTGTGTGACGTATGCTGACAAGCTACGCCATCGAACGCGACCTTCAGATGACGGACTGCAGGATCACATTATGAATGTCACAGAGGTCTTAGGTGCAATTTACACTAACTTACACCTGCCAGCTTACTACAACGAAAAACTGCCACCGGTCAGCGCAGAAGTTAGAGTGACAGCATCGACTAGGGAGACCAGAATGACACAGTCGGAGCCTGTGGAAGAGGCCGCAAATGAGTCTGAGAAACTCGAGGCTGTGGAAGCAGTTAGCAGGAAGCACGCCAAAGAAGACGTTCCTGCTGCAGAAACCGCCACTGCTCAGTTTAGGAACCGGTGTTATACCGCTACTGCTGACACCCTCTCAAACAACGGTTTGCTGAAGCGTGGTCTCTCGACAACATCCCTATCGAATGAGGAGAGCATGCCAAGTGCTTCCAGGTAACCGATGTTCCCCCAAACATCAGGAGCGATACCGACGATCAAGATCTATGAGGCCTGTTGTTAGTAGAGAAGAATTCCCTTCCCCATTCGGTTTTGTGAAGGAATAACAAGAAATGCTGTGCAGTCACTATGATGCTCTCGCAGCAACTATTTTTCGCAACCATTAAGCAAGTGCAGTGCGAGCATACAAGCAAGTGCAGTTAGGCCGACTGCAATGCATCAAACGGGTCGACTTTGTCGCCCTTGGGAAGACAAAGATTGAAAGTGATGAAGACATTACAAAGGCTTTAGGGCCCTTTTAAGCATTCAATGCTTTAACTTCTTGTTGTCGGTGACAATCAAGTGACCTTGAGGCAAACGCCAGAGATTTTATCCGGTCACTCAAACGAGACTTCCGGGCAACGAGTCAAAACTTTAAAAAAATGTGGTATGTTGCTGTACAGACCACCGCTAAAGGGAAGAACTCCCAAGAACTACAACACACAAACCTAAAAAGACATAATAATAATAGTGTCGTGAAGCACTTTGGGCAGTAGGCGTTCGCGACTAGAATGATGGAGCATCGAGAGGTAATACAGCCGATCGAGCACCGAAACAAGGTTTACCTCTCTCGTCGTCGTTCTCTCTCTCCAAGCCACAGCCCCACTGCTCCTTAGTTTACAGTACAGTTATCTCCCTCGAGGAAAAGGAAGCCGTCCCGGCGACCTACGGGTAGGACAACGCAGGTGGGTCATAGTACGGCTTTAGACGCTGGACATGCACAATTTCACGTCCTCGACGGCGAAGATCCAAAGGTAGCTAGAGGGTTTCCACGATATAGCTGACTGGAGACGTTTGGTTGATCACGTGGTGGGCCCTGGTACTTCGACGCGAGTTTCGGTGACAGTCCAGGGGTAAGGGCTGGAACCCAAAGCCACACAAGCGAGCGAGGAACATAGGATACAGGGGCATGGGAAGTTTCTTGATGGTTCTTCTGGCGTTGCTGGTCTTCTCCCGTAAATATATGGGATAGCTTGCGACACACTTCTGCGTGTGCAACAGCTTCGGATAAGGTAGTGGATTCCGTCGTGTCAGGGCGGTACGGAAGGATAGTATCTATTGTGGAAAAAGGTTCGCGTCCGTACAAGAGAGAAAAGGGCGAAAATCCCGTGGTAGTCTGCGTGGCGGTATTATAAGCGTAGGTCAGAAATGGTACAACGTGGTCCCATCTGCTTTAGTCGGATGCAACGTACATGGCCAGCATGTCACCAAGAGTGCGATTAAAGAGCTCGGTCATGCCATTTTTCTGCGGGTGATATGGAGTAGTGGTGCGATGAATGATGGGGCATTCTTTGAGGAGAGCCTCGATGACATCGGAGAGGAAAACGCGGTCTCTGTCACTAAGTAATTCCCTGGGGCCTCCGTGGCGAAAGATGATGAGGCGCAGGAGAATCCAGGCGACGTGACGTGCAGAAGTACTGGACAAAGGGGAAGTTTCCGCATAGCGCGTAAGATGGTCGATAGCCAAGATTACCCAGCGATTTCCATCTGATGTGGTTGGCAGAGGTCCATAAATGTCGATGCCTACTCGATCAAAAGCACGTGCTGGGCAAGGCAACGGCTGCAATGGAGCGGTTGCAGGATGAGGTGGATCTTTGCAGCGTTGGAAATCGAGGCAGGAGCACGCATAATGACGGATGAATAGATACATGCACCGCCAGCAGTAACGAAGGCGTAGACTTGCGGATGTCTTTAGTACACCTGCATGCGCGCACTGGGGGTCTTCGTGCAACGCTGCAAAAATATCCGAACGCAGACGCCAAGGGATGTCAAGCAACGATTTGCGGCCATCCAGGAGGTACTTACGACGGTACAAGAGCCCGTCGCGAATGGAAAAGTGATGTGCTTGGCGACGTAATGCGCGATTGGTAGTGGGTGTTGATGGGGTGGACAAAAAACTCAGCATGGACACGATCCATCGGTCTTTCTTCTGCTCCAGCAGAATGTCCGTGGCAGCAATGGAAGACTCGGCCAATAAGGCCTTCGGGGAGCTAACCTCGTCTGTTATTGGCAAATGAGACAAGGCATCCGCATCCGAGTGTTTTCGGCCAGAACGGTACAGCACTCGGATGTAGTACTCCTGCAGTCGAAGGGCCTATCGAGCAAGACGACCGGATGGTTTCCTTAAGGACGACAACCAACACAGCGAGTGGTGATCAGTTATCACGTCAAGTGGGCGTCTCTACAGATACGGACGGAATTTGGCTATGGCCTAAATTATAGCCAGGCATTCGCTTGCCGTTATCGAATAGTTTGATTCAGGTTGAATGAATGCACGACTGGCGAAGGTGACGACGTACTCATCGAAGCCAGCCTTTCTCTGAGCGAGAACGGCACCAAGGCCGACGCCACTAGCATCCGTGTGTATTTCAGTTGGAGCGCTTGGGTCGAAATGGCGCAGGATGAGTGGTGACTTCAAGAGACGACGCAGCTTTGTGAATGCGGCATCGCAATCCGGTGACCAGGGCCCGTATTCTGTAGCGGCTCGCTTTGGAACCGGTTCGGTCTGGCTGTTACGTCTGGATTACGTCACTCGGAGAAAGAGTGGAACGGGGCGGCGTGAGGGGAACCAATCAACGAGCTGCGGTCTGCCGGAAGATCACGTCATCATTTTTGTTTGTACTTGGGGGACGGTACAGCAATCGAAGGATGTTGCTGGTTTGATAAAAAAACATTGGTTTGTATAGAACACTTGCAAATATAATTTTCAGTAATAAATGTGAGCTTGCGGCGCAGACGGCTACTGGGAGTTGTAATTTTGTTTGTATTGTTTTCTTATTTAGTCGCTAGGTGGTGTGCCATACGTTATGCAAACAACTTGCCTCCATTTGTTTACGTTTTGGACTTGTTCGCGCGCCGAAACCGAAATGATGTTGTCGCACAAGGACAGGCGGCTGTGTCCTCATGTTTCAGCGAGGCAGCGCGAAATACTCGTTTCATTTGTCGAGGAGCACCCCTACCTAGCAAAGGCGTCGTGTGTGTTGGGACAGCAGCTGACGGCGGCTTTCTGTTGCTCCGTGGACGGGAATCTAACCCATCCTTTTTGTTTGCCCACAACCGTAATGGCCTTGGCGACGGCAGTAATGATCCGGCTGACCGAAGGCTGCGATAGTGCAATCGCTTCTTCATTCCTGACGCACTGTTGAAAGCTCCCGGTGGCAAAAAAAGCCGCAGCGCGCACAGCACTTTCATCGTAGTGTCACACCACTAAATCTTTGAGGTCCGAGATGTTCTTCCAGCTCATCACAAAGACGTCCCACTATGTCTTTGGAGAGCCTAAAATGCCTTCGAAACTCTTCTTCGGCCATGCCGAACGCGTCGCGTCGTTGCCTCTCGTCGCGTCGTTGTCTTTCGGCGCTCGCCAGCAGCACAAACAAAGGAGCCGCCATGGCCGTCTTTGTCTCGTCTCGTCTAGGTGCCGCCTCGTCAGCTGGCGAGAGACTAACCGGCAGCCACGGTTGCCCTAGCAACCCTCGACATCATGCTCGCCCCCGCGCGCGACCCTCTAGCGAACCACTTCTCCGCGGTTTCTCTCGTAGCAGGGAACCGGTTCCTTTCCAGATGATTGACAACCTGTGTGACGTCAACAAAATTTGTCGTCCCGCCCACCACGGATGACGACAACGAAGCGCCGACCAATGGCAACAGCCAGACCGAACCGGTTCCAAAGCGAACCGCTACAGATTCCGGCCCCAGGTCGAAAGCTTGTGGTCACCACGAAGAAGCTGCGTCAAAGGTGCTGTTATGGTGGCGAAATTGCGGATGAAACGGCGGAAGCATGACGCTAACCAAATGAAGCTGCGCAGTTCTTTCAAGGTCATTGGTCGCGGAAACTGAGCAACAGCTTGTAGTTTCGCCGGATCGGGGAGTACACCTTCCTTCGACCCCACATGGCCGAGGATGAGCAGCTGCCGGGCAGCGAAGCGACACTTCTTCAACTTAAGCTAGAGGCCAGCATTGGCGATGCACTTGGGGACGCGTTCAAGTTGAAGTAAATGGGAAGGAAAGTCCGGTAAAAACATGACGATGTCGTCCAGATAACACAGGCATATCTGCCATTTGAGGCCGCGCAAGATGTTGTCCATTATTCTTTCAAATGTGGCAGGCTCATTACACAGGCCAAATGGCATCACGGTGAATTCAAATGAACCGTCAGGTGTGATGAAGGCCGTTTTTGGACGGAATGACTCGGCCACTGGCACTTGCCAGTACCCGGATCGCAGGTCTAAAGATGAGAAAAATTCTGCGCCTTGGAGGCAGGCTAGCGGGTCGGCAATACGGGGTAGTAGATAAACGTCCTTGCGGGTGACCTTATTGAGTTGCCGGTAGTCCACGCAAAAGTGAATTGTGCCATCTTTCTTTTTGACCAGCACTACAGGAGAAGCCCAGGTACTGTGCGAAGGTTGTATGACGCCGCGCTGTAGCATGTCTCTAACTTGCTCAGCGACGACGCAACGCTCTGTGGCGGATACACGATACGGCCTGTGGCATAAAGGAGCATGGTTGCCGGTGTCGATGGGATGGACAACAGTGGAAGTACGGCCTAAGCGACATTGTTGTAGGTCGAATGACGTGCGAAAGCGGTGAAGGAGATTGACGATCTGGGCGTGCTCACTCGGAGTGAGGTTGGGATCAATACACCGGGGAAATGTTCGGTCACACGGCAGCGTGGGAGGAGAAACTTGAAGGGCCAGAGCGTCAACCAGAGGAGAAGCCGGGTCGTCAGGCACATCGTAGAGGAAGCTTGGTTCGATTTCGTCAGCATAACCAAGACACTCATCGTGCAGCAGGCTAGCAGGGCAAGGAAACAGGTTGGATACATAAAGTGCGCTGGAACCTTGACGAATCGCAAGGAGGGCAAAAGGAAGCAAGAAGGGATGACGGCGAGCAACAAGCTTAGATGGCGTGAAATGAACTGTGGAGTCGGAAAACCCAACGCAGGAAATGGGTACAAGTGCGGCAGAGTATGGAGGAATCTCGGTGTCGGAGGTGGCGAACACACGACCGGAAGCGTCATCATTATCTTCAAAAATGGCGAGGCCGAATGGCGACAGCGCGAGTTCAGCACGGGCACAATCTATAACGGCATAATGAGAGGACAGAAAGTCCCATCCTAAAATCATGGCATGGAAGCAGCGAGGCGGAACAACGAACTGAACATGGTACAAAGCGCCGCTTATAACAACGCGCTCGGTACACTTCCCTAAGGGTTCAATCGGCGCAGCGCTTGCTGTACGTAATGAAATGGCAGAATATGGCGTCGCGACTTTTCTAAGGTTAAGACGAAGGTGGCCCGAAATCACTGATATTGCTGCTCCCGTGTCTACAAGCGCATGAACGGCAATGTCTTCTGCATAAACTTCAAGGACGTTCGCAGGAAATAAATGAGGCCTTGAGGAGTTAGTTGAGATCGCAGTTCTTACCTCCGGAACTGCTGTCCTTAGTTTTCCTCTCAGATAGCTTCAGGGCGACGGATAAGCGGCGACAGAGAACGCCGACGGGGAGACGGAGACCGACGGGTATTGGAGGTTCGGGAAGCAGGAGGCGAGGTTTCGAACGGCTGAGCGGCAGAAGTGGAACGGGTCGGAGAGTCGAAACCGTTGCCTTGTGCCCTCGGAGAATCCGAAGGATACCATCCGCGCCAGCGGCAAAGCCGTGCTGCATGCCCAGGTAGGCTGCACGAATAACAGATAGGCTGGTTGTCATGGGTGCGCCATGGATTGAGAAGAGCGGGCGGAGACTGATCGAAATATTGGCGAGTTAGGCGCATGGGATGCTGTGATGGCCAGTAGCTGCGTGGAGGCAACGTTACTAGACTAGGTCCAGTTTTCAAACTCCCGTGACTGCGTGGACCCGTCACCGATGCTCGCATCTCGTGGCGCTAGTGTCGCACTTTGCTCGGTCAGCACGGCGCGGACGGGGCGACGAAGCACTGTCCGTTTATCTGTTTTGGCGCATTGTATAGACAGTTTCATCGGGCGAGGAGAATAGGGCGCGCGGGGGGCCTTTCCTCCTCTCTGGCTTGGGCGATCCGGCGCGGCGCTGCTTGAAAGTATTGCTGTCGCGTGCTGCGGAACGATTTGGAGATGTTTTAGATGGTACTTACTGAAATTTAAGCCATTTCCGTTCATATAAGGTCGTCGGGGAAGCCTTTCGGTGCATCGGTAACTACAGTACGCGGAAAGATCTCTTGGGGGCGCAAACACGCGATGCGCATTGTCAGCCGCGGTGCGTCTGTGAGTTGTGAAGTCTTTTGCATTTAACGGTTTTAATTCAACGAAGAGAAACGGCGTCTCTGTATTACTAGCATGAAATGGTAAATCTGCTCATTATCTGATCGCTTGGCATAAGGACTAAAACATAAGAGCGCATGCTCGTGCACGGCCAACCTAAGGCAACCACGAAACATCTAAGCGACAGGCGCTATCAAATATTTGTGATGCACCGGCATCGTTCTCGCGCATTTCAAGTCAAGCAGCCTTCGAATTACCATATGTCTACGCTATCCTTCCTGCATGAGGCCGATGGCTCTGCTCAACACAGCGATCACTGCGGTTGGTGAACCGGCACGATACATATGTAAGCTGTGCGCTTCGGCATTGCCTTTTTGGCCTGCATACAGCCATAATATATGAGAGGGATCGCATAAAAAGAATGCGATGCCTATTTTTGAAGACAAAATTTCCGTAATACGTGTGAGTGCGTCGTAGAGAACGGAACGAACACAACCGGAAAAAAAATTCGGTTATCATCCTCTTTCTCAAAAAAGCAAGAGAAAACGGGCTAACGCCGCAATAGGACCTCGCATAATCACGCCGCACAACGTTTATAAATATATAACCGCTGATGCCGTATGCTTGGACCATGCGGTATATAGAACAAATATATATGTAGTCCAGCACCTACCACTGCTTAGGACACTCGCGCAGTTCGTAAACAGTCTCTTTTCTGGACAAGCTTAATTCAGACTACAAGTTATGCTCGTATTACTTGCCAAAACTATTTTATTCAAGGGCGGAAACATCATCCATCGAACCAAGTAGTCACGCAATGTAACCTGCAGCGAACAGTTTGAATGCTTGTAAAAGTATAACATCACAGCTCCTATCGTAGCAGACGCTGTTACGATCATCGCGTATGTTTCATGGCCCCTAAACCGCAGCTAAGAAATAGAGGATAATACTACAATAAGGTCACATTAGTGATTGGAACATTCAGAAATACACAATTGATCTGCGAGGCTGATTGTAGGCTCAAATATGCGTGCACACATCGCGCTGCGTGTTCCGTCCACCTCAACGCCAGCAGAAATTCCGGCGATTACGCCTTAAACCACTTCAGCACGTCTCACAGAACCATTTACCATGTAGAAGACGCACGCCATACTAAACAGACCACACGAGCGCGAAAACAAACGCCAGAACCTACCGCCGAGCGTATACCTGCCATGCAAAAGACCGCTTTCACGCAAGCCAGTATGGCGCTGCTCATAGGCGGCGCCACTGCGTTCACAATATGGCGGCGCCTACGAAAAAACGGTCTATACATGCGTGTTTTGCTGCAGTCTCGGTGCATTTTTGCAACACTCTTGTGCGTCCTAAATGCCGTGTGCGTTTTGAAGAGCTTACGGGACGTATCATCCAATTTTATTTCGTGACGCGAATGCATATTTATGCTCCGTTCCTGCAGCGATAACCTACTTTGAATGTGCAAGTCTGCTCGCAAGGGAGCAAAGCTCACGTAGGTTTCAACATTGCACTTGTGAATGCGGTGCTCTGATGAAAGAAATAGTGCTAGCTTCATTTTTTTTTTCAGTCCGAAATGAAGTGCTGAAAGTGTGTATACCGTGTGTCCCAGCTAACTTCAGCCGGAGTTTTAAAATATGAGAATACCGCGTATCTGGTCACAACCAAGGTAATGTTGTTTGCCGTAGCTTGGAGATATTCCAAGTATTTAAATCCGCCTAGTTAGGTAATGCGTAGTTCATTATATATATATATATATATATATATATATATATATATATATATATATATAATTCAATTGATTGTTATTGAATTACTTGATTTGATCATTAATCCATTACTTAATTATTTCACCTAGTTAGGCAATTCATTGCCACCACCAATGGTCGAGGCTTCAACTCTCACCAACGACCGTGGGTGCGAGCGCCTTAGCTATATCTTACAAACTGGGCCTTAATTAACATCGCCCTAATTGACACCAACGGTCGCGGGTTCGAAACGTTCCCCCAATAGCCGTGGGTTCGAGTGCCTTAATTCTATTTTAATTACATGTGCCTTAATTAACTTCGCCTGATTCACGCCGCCTTAACTGGCGTCGTGAACTGCCTCGATTGGGCTCCGGTGACTTTTTTGGACCATAGTGTGGTCGCGCTAACATCGCCTCATGAGTCATACCATGCATTCGCATTAATAATTAAATAATTGATTACAACTACGAATCAGCTACTTACAGTTACTTATCAGCAACAGCTGACTAATAGAGCGCAGTGGACGGCCGGCGCTGCTGCGGCCCTGGACTAAGGAATCCACAGCGCACTCTGCGGCAGCGCAGCAGCACTTTCACAGCTACGTAATTTTTTTTAATCAATCTCCTAAACGCGAGACTATACATACATTTAAAGACGCATCGGTGAAAAGACTTGCTGAGTACGTAAGTTGCGAAGTCGGAGGACCCGAGCCCCATCGCAAACTCAGAGCTGCGCCCACGTAGAGCTTCCTGCGGTGCTCCCGCCCTCTGGCGGCAAACCAAGACACGGTGGCACCGGCGATGTACGGCGCCTACGGAGAGTGTGACAACTGAACCTAGTCTAGTAACGTTGTGTGGAGGTGCATATGTTTCAGCCGCTTGCGGAGGTGAGGGAAAGGTGCTGGTGAGTCTGGGTTGAATTTAAAAGACAGTTTTAGTTTAGCGTCCGCAACTATAGCGTACGCTATACGCTATAAGATAGCGTACGCTAAGTAGCGCACGTTTTCTACAATTTTAGTTGGCCGGCGATATCTTCGGATCTCAGAGGCTATATGCCGTCGTTGCGGCTATTTCGCGCCTTTAGCGACAGGTGGCGCTGAAATCTCGAATGTTTCTTTCGTTAGGCTTCGACTCGTTCGAAACGAGAAGCGATCTCAAAAACACCACGACGTTATCCATGATACTCTGTCGTCGAAGCGGCCTGAGATTAAGCGAAAGCCGTTTACACAGTCATTTGCTACGAACGAAGTGCATTTTACAAAAGCAACGCCAAATTCAATTCGAAGTGGGCAGCCGGGACCGCCGCCATGTTTCACGCAAGCTACGCAAACCCCGCAAAAACGCTAAACTCGTTTGCGTTGCGTACGCCCGCTATACCCGCTATTTCGTTTAGCGTTCAGCGCATGCGCAGTGACGATCCGCTATTTTTTAGCGTACGCAATGGTATAGCGTACGCTATACTAAAGCTGTCTAATAGCTGCAGACGGAGGCCTTGAATTGCGGACCTTCGAACTTTGCGGACCTACTTTTGCGGACCTTCGAAAATACTTTAGTACGTAGAAGAAAACAAAAAGGGAAATAGAATGGTATAGTTAGTGTATAATTTTGCTGCACTTCTACTGCCGAGTTATCTGCACTTTCTGCTGTGAATTTTGTGTGCGCTGGTCTCTGGTGGCGTTCTTGTATGGATAAACAGTGTCTTGAAAGCTGAATGTTTGTACTTCCTGATTGTATAACTTCAAATTGTATTGTATTACTTGTATTAATTGTATTGCAATTGTAATTGTATTAATTGTATAACTTCAATTTGTATAACATAATTTGTGTAACGATATGTCTCAATATGGAATGAGTTTTCTCTTTTTGTGTGCATGGATTTGAGTGAGTGCTGATTATAACTCATATATATTATATAATTTGCTGACTGCTACGTGAAGTTGCCAGTGCGGGGGCCTGTGGCCTTGTCAACCTGCAATGCGACAGCTTTTTCGGTAGGCCTCCGGCATCGTGTATTTCGGATGCAAATAAAGTTATTATTATTATTATTATTATTATTATTATTATTATTATTATTATTATTATTATTATTATTATTATTATTATTAGCGACAACGACAGCGTACGTAAGTGGAACAGGCATAAGAGGCGGTTGATGAGCAAGTGGTACGGCGTTGATCGGGTGACAAGGGCGACTCTGACGCTGGACTGACTGGCAGAAGAGAGAGTTGACGTGCCACTTATTCTCGTACAAATTGCTTGATTTGGTCGAACATTGCTGAACTGCAAGGAGTAGCACTGACACCATCACTCAGAGCTGAAAGCGCGGCGCG
Organism: Dermacentor variabilis; assembly: GCF_050947875.1. Taxonomy (NCBI): domain Eukaryota; kingdom Metazoa; phylum Arthropoda; class Arachnida; order Ixodida; family Ixodidae; genus Dermacentor; species Dermacentor variabilis. The sequence goes on along the minus strand of NC_134571.1, from coordinate 231,701,581 downwards.
TAGAAAGTCGTTCTTTTCGTAGCTGCTCATATCTCTGGCAAAGTGTTATGTGGTCGTTGACCGTCTGAGGATTCTTTTCCAAGAGCATTTGGAAGGCGTCACTCCTATGCCTTTTGAGATGTTCTTGACCTTCTTATCTTCGGTCATATCGGGGTTGATACGCCGGCAAATGTCAACTACATCTTCAATGTAGCTCGTAAAAGTTCTGCCCTTTTGTGGGGCACGACAGCGAAGCTGTTGTTCAGCCCGAAGTTTGCGCACAGCAGGGCGACCGAAGTCTTCTTGAAGTGTCGTTCGGAATGCTGTCCAGGTGGAAAAGTCAGCCTCATGGTTGCAGAACCAAAGATGGGCGAACGCGGAAAGGTAGAATGGTACGTAACCAAGCTTTTCAGTTTCAATTTGTTGTGGGCACTTACTCGGTTGTACGATGACAGCCAGTCCTCCATGTCACGATCGTCAGTGCCATTGAATATGGGAGGATCCCTTTGGCGTGGCGCACCAGGACAGACTACCGGAGGCGGTGCCTGAGGTGGATCGGTAGGACTAGTTTCCTCATGCGTAGGAGATGTGACAGGGATCATCCGGCTTCGGAGTTCCAGGTTTACAAAAGGTCCAGCACCTTCCACCAAATATCGTGAAGCACTTTGGCAGTAGGCGTTCGCGACTATAATGACGGAGTAGCGAGAGGTAATACAGCCGATCGAGCACCGAAACAAGGTATGGTATGGTATGGTATTCCTTATGCGATGGCGCACACCAACGCGGGAGGGGGGGGGGCGTTGGCCAAGGTTCGGATGTAATTAGGCAACCTTTATGAAATACTAAAATTGGCAAAGCTAACTGGAGGAAATGAAGAAAAATAATATGTTTAAGAATTCAAGATAATTTCTGTGCCGCAATTATAAATTCCTCCACGGTTGAGCAAATATCCCTGTGGCACTTTCCAAGAGAGGAGGCTTCTAGAGGAAGGATATTTATAATTGAAAAGCTTAAACCAAGCTGTGTAAATCTTGATTCTAGAATATTTTTTCTTAAAGAAGTAAAACGGCGGCAGAATATGAAAAAATGATCTATTGTTTCATCTTCTCCACAGACTGGCCACAGAGAGGAGGGCACCAGACCAGCCTTGTGACGATAGAAGTTTAATTTTGGCATTCGACAACGTAATCGGGTAAAGATGACTTCAGTTTTTCTGGTGTGAAAGGAATTTTCGGGCCAAGGGAATAGGAGGTGTCGATATTCTGAAAAATTAGCTACAGCTGGGTTCAAAAAGTCTCGAATAATTGTATATCTCCTGAATCTAGTAGTCGTTAGGTAAGCTATTGGAGGAAGTAATGGTAATACAGGGCCACTGAGGGCCGCTCTCGCGAGACTGTCAACCATTTTATTCATGAATAATCCTTTATGTCCAGGTACCCAAAGCAATCTAAATAAATTTATGTGGGCAGGCACTAGAGAATAAAATGTACGTAGAAGGTTAGTGGCACCATTTGCTGTGAGCGAGGAACATAAGGATAAAGAACCTGTTATTATTACTACCGCCGATATTGACGAATTTAGTTTGCGTAAGGCTAGGAATTCAGTTACAGCTAGGAATTCAGCCAAAAATACGGAAAAGAAGTCCGGAATCCTGATTGCAAATGACCAGTCTAGAGCGGGAGAGAAAATGCCAATTCCAGATTTTTCTTCACACTGTGAGGCGTCTGTCGCTATGACCGTACTTATAATAAACTCAATAAATGGTCCTGTAAATGGTCCTGGTCCATTTAATATATTATAAGAGAGAAGTTTTGCATTATTTGGGTAGATGTGATCATATATAATTTGTAGGTTCTCTTGCACATCACAAATAGTAGGTACCTCCCAGAGACGTACATGTAAAGGATTGATCCATGTTTGTACGAAGACCACCTGTGGTGTATGAAACCGATAGCAGTGTACTCCGAAGACTAGCGCAGGCTGGGAAATGAATATGTATTGCAATGTTGTAATAGGCGATTCATACAATTTTAAGACTGTTTGCACCGTCAGTAAACGAAATCTACACAATATTGAAGGCAACCTGACTTCTTGGTGTAGTATGTTATTGGCAACACATTTCGGTAATCCACAACACAGTCGTAGGGCTTCCCGCTCAAGTAGAACAAGGCGACGTAATTTATAAGCTGGAGCACCAGAAAATAAAACACATCCGAATTCTAAAATGGGCCGCACATACATTTTGTATATCATTAAAAGTGGATCTCTCCGCATCCCGGACCGACTGTTGCACAGCTTACGTAGCATACCAACTGCTCGCACTCCTTTTTTAACTATATGGTCAATATGGCCGAGCCAGCTGAGGGAGCCGTCATATACTACACCTAAATATTTCACCCACTCCACTTGAGGTATAGTCTCGAGGCGATAGGATATCGATATGTTAATGGGATTGCTACGGGGGAAAAAAAATATCGAGCATTTTCTAACGTTAAGTGAAAAGCTAATTTTGTTTAACCAGGTTTCTATAGTGTTGAGGTAGTTCTGAAGTCGATAATATAGAGACTGAATATCACTGTCTGATGCGAAGAAAGCAATGTCATCCGCGTATACGTATGTTTGTATATCTTGATGAAGAGGAATGGAACACATCAGAATATTAAATAGTAATGGTGAAGTGACAGCTCCTGGAGGAACACCTCGTGATTAATTATATATACTCGAGGAAACGCCTCTTAGACAGCAGTAAAATGTTCTTCCGTTTAAAAATTCACCAATCCAGTTTGAAAAATAATTTGGAATCTCTAGATTTCGCAATTAAGTGTTCTACACTGTCATAGGCTTTGGAAATGTCTAATGTCACAAGAGCACTTATTTGCCTCTGTCGCCCTGCTAATTTTATTCTAAGTCACGTGAGCATGCCAAATTGAACATGATGGTCGGAATCCAATTTGGCAGGGGCTAAGCAAGCAAGTTCCCTCCTCAAGCAAGACTTGAGGAGGGAACGGAAGAAACTGGTACACAAGAAGCCAATCAATGAATTAGCGGTAAGAGGGAAACTAGAGGAATTCCGGATCAAGCTACAGAACAGGTATTCGGCTTTAACTCAGGAAGAGGACCTTAGTGTTGAAGCAATGAACGACTATCTCATGGGAACCATTAAGGAGTGCGCAATGGAAGTCGGTGGTAACTCCGTTAGACAGGAAACCAGTAAGCTATCGCAGGAGACGAAAGATCTGATCAAGAAACGCCAATGTATGAAAGCCTCTAACCCTACAGCTAGAATAGAACTGGCAGAACTTTCTAAGTTAATCAACAAGCGTAAGACAGCGGACATCAGGAACTATAATATGGATAGAATTGAACAGGCTCTCAGGAACGGAGGAAGCCTAAAAACAGTGAAGAAGAAACTAGGAATAGGCAAGAATCAGATGTGTGCGTTAAGAGACAAAGCCGGCAATATCGTTACTAATATGGATGAGATAGTTCAAGTGGCTGAGGAGTTCTATAGAGATTTATACAGTACCAGTGGCACCCACGACGATAGTGGAAGAGAGAATAGCCTAGAGGAATTCGAAATCCCACAGGTAACGCCAGAAGAAGTAAAGAAAGCCTTAGGAGCTATGCAAAGGGGGAAGGCAGCCGGGGAGGATCAGGTAACAGCAGATTTGTTGAAGGATGGTGGTCAGATTGTTCTAGAGAAACTGGCCACCCTGTATACGCAATGCCTCATAACATCGAGCGTACCGGAATCTTGGAAGAACGCTAACATAATCCTAATCCATAAGAAAGGGGACGCCAAAGACTTGAAAAATTATAGACCGATCAGCTTACTGTCCGTTGCCTACAATGTATTTACTAAGGTAATCGCAAATAGAATCAGGAACACCTTAGACTTCTGTCAACCAAAGGACCAGGCAGGATTCCGTAAAGGCTACTCAACAATAGACCATATTCACACTATCAATCAAGTGATAGAGAAATGTGCAGAATATAACCAACCCTTATATATAGCTTTCATTGATTACGAGAAAGCGTTTGATTCAGTCGAAACCTCAGCAGTCATGGAGGCATTACGGAATCAGGGTGTAGATGAGCCATATGTAAAGATACTGGAAGATATCTATAGCGGCTCCACAGCCACCGTAGTCCTCCACAAAGAAAGCAACAAAATCCCTATAAAGAAAGGCGTCAGACAGGGAGATACGATATCTCCAATGCTATTCACAGCATGTTTACAGGAGGTATTCAGAGGCCTGGAGTGGGAAGAATTGGGGATAAAAGTTGATGGAGAATACCTTAGCAACTTGCGATTCGCTGATGATATTGCCTTGCTTAGTAACTCAGGAGACCAATTGCAATGCATGCTCACTGACCTGGAGAGGCAAAGCAGAAGGGTGGGTCTGAAAATTAATCTGCAGAAAACTAAAGTAATGTTTAACAGGCTCGGAAAAGAACAGCAGTTTACGATAGGTAGCGAAGCACTGGAAGGAGTAAGGGACTACATCTACTTAGGGCAGGTAGTGACCACGGATCCGGATCATGAGACTGAAATAACCAGAAGAATAAGAATGGGCTGGGGTGCGTTTGGGAGGCATTCTCAAATCATGAACAGCAGGTTGCCACTATCCCTCAAAAGGAAAGTGTATAACAGCTGTGTGTTACCAGTACTCACATATGGGGCAGAAACCTGGAGACTTACGAAAAGGGTTCTGCTGAAATTGAGGACGACGCAACGAGCTATGGAAAGAAGAATGATGGGTGTGACGTTAAGGGATAAGAAAAGAGCAGATTGGGTGAGGCAACAAACGCGGGTAAACGACATCTTAGTTGAAATCAAGAAAAAGAAATGGGCATGGGCCGGACATGTAATGAGGAGGGAAGATAACCGATGGTCACTAAGGGTTACGGACTGGATTCCAAGGGAAGGGATGCGTAGCAGGGGGCGGCAGAAAGTTAGGTGGGCGGATGACATTAAGACGTTTGCAGGGACAACATGGCCACAATTAGTACATGACCGGGGTAGTTGGAGAAGTATGGGAGAGGCCTTTGCCCTGCAGTGGGCGTAACTAGGCTGATGATGATGATGATGAAGCAAGTTTTTGTTCTGTATAAATTTATACATGCGGGCATATAGAATTCTTTTAGTTAATTTAACCAAGTTTGAAGTTAGCGTAATTGGCCTAATGTTATTTATTGTATATCCTTCCCCATGATTTTTAAGAATAGGGATGACTTTAGCAATTTTCCACGCAGACAGAATCCATGAGAACTGGATTGGGTAATTTACAATAGCTAAAAGGTCATCAGAAGCTTCCTTAAATAAAATTCTGATCATAGTAGGTGTTACCCCATCCATGCCGGGATCTGAATCTGGAAGTCGCTCCACGATTTCAGCCAATGCTAACATGGAGATTTCTGTAAAATCATCTGATGCCCTTCGTAAGCGAGAACAACTTGGCAAGACAGAGGAAAATCTAATTTCTTATCCCTTCGCGATTTCTTCTAGTGATTGTTTCATTTCATCGCTACTTAAGATTATAGAGTCAATATTAATTTGACGCGGAAGAACTTTTCTACCGCGGAGAAAATGGAACAATGCACGCTTATTTTTATTGTTAGACAAGAAATCAAAATGCTTACAGTCGAATTTATCTATGGCTTTATAAACTGTATGTTTAAAGACAGCACGAAAAAATTTATAGTCACTCCAATTTTTGGGACTCTGGTTATGAAATAATTTTTTCCAAGCAGCTTTTCTCTTTCTGTAGTCTCTAGTGCATTCTTCATTCCACAAAGGACTGTAAGAATTTCTGTTATTCGATCTAATCTCAAATTGAGCCTTTTTTTTAGAACTTTCCAAAGCGGAACAGATAATCGTGGTTTTTTGTTCTGTAGGCGCATCAGACAGAGATGAAAGAACATTTCGTAAGCATTTTCTAAAAATGTTGTAATTTATGAAAGTTCGAACCTGGTCACTCATAAATGTCAAACGACGTGCAACGTCAAATACACTTGGAGGGTGATCACTGCTTGTCGAACAATCAATAGTCGACCAAGAAGTTACGGAGAGACTTGGGCCACAGAATGTAAGACCTAATAAAGAGTAAGATCGGCCTCTCACAAACGTAATAGATTCGGAGTTTACACACGTTAGTCGATTGTCCAACGACCAGTTCCACAATCGGGTGCCGCACAAATCTGTTCTTAAAGCCCATAAGATTTGGTGAGAGTTGAAATCACCTCTGATTACAATGTCACGTCCACAAGAGTTAATAACGCTATCCAGTGGGCTAGTGTCCTGTACGCCAGATGGAAAATATGCATTAACTACGGTAAAGGGACAACATCCCGAGAGAACCGGCTCTATCGCTAGGATTTCACACTCTGGAGTAGAAAGCTGAAATGAAATTTTATCCTCATGGCAAATTTTAGATGAGATAAATGTAATTAATCCACCACCTCTTGTAGGACGGTCTAATCGAAAAGATCTGTAGAATTTCATTTGAAAAGATTTCTCAGGATTTAGCGACGTTTCTTGTAAGATAATTAAATCAGGATTAAGTTGAGAAGTTAGACAAGTTATATCTACTGAAGCAGAATATAAAGAGCGGAAGTTCCACTGAAGCACGTTTAGTGATCCTATTTTTTTTTTGGAAAGTGCCGCAGTCGAAACTGCCTTCTGTAGAATGTTTTCCTTTAGCACAACACTGGACTGACTTTCTTTTGCTTTTGAGTGAGGACCGGGGGATGAGTCTTCATTAATAGAAGACATGGTTCCTTTATATGCTCGAAAATTTTGTTCCACCTCTGTCATCTCCAAATCTGTATTAATCAGATTACAAGTTGTCGGGCCCGTGGAAGAAGGAGTTGAAAGTTCAATATCATTATTGCAAGGATTGGCATCTGATCTTTTATGGTTAGTTTGGTGCTCAGGATCAACTGTTTGCGTTGTTACAGGAGCTGGGCAGGTAGTTTGCATCAAATGAGATAAATGACTAGAAATGGCCTGTGAGATACATTCACCAAGGCTCATTGCCAACCTTTCCATAGCCTTTGTAACTGCCTTTTCCACAGCGGCCTCTACAGTTGCAGTAAGTGGTAGGTCCGTGGTAAGATTTTGTCTGCCTAGTATCCACGCATAGCCAGATGCCCTTTCTTTCACAACGTTTGTGGCCTCCATCCTAGAGCAGCGTCGTCGATCAATTATTCAATCACCTGTAATCCTTGAGCCCTAACACAACAATTTAAATAATTGGCTGGATGATTTCCATCACAGAGACAGCATCGCTCTTCTTGGGCACTACAATCACTTTGAGCGTGTTCTTCCCCACATGCGCAACAACGTTGTCTTGATTTACACTCTGCCATACTATGGCCGTATCGCCAGCAATTACGGCATTGAATTGGACGCGACGCCAGGGCTTCAACTCTGAACACAAGGGGCCACACCTTTAGCTCTGAAGGGCAGGAAGTTCCAGCAAAAGTTGCGATCACCGATTCTGTTGGGACCCGCTTATTGTCTACCACTCGATTGCATCGGTAAACAGCAATTACTCCAGTCCCTGACAATCTCTCTAGTATTTCAGCGGGAGAAAGATGAGCATCGACACCTCTGACTATTCCCTTAGTGTAGCCGAGGTGAGCAGGGATGTAGGCACTCACCAGTAATGACGCGAATGATGAGCACTTAAGCAAATCCGCGACACAGGACCGGTCTGACGATCGACACACGATACCTCCGCGGCCGAACTGCCTCACTTCCGTGATGGTCTAGTATGAAGAGGTAGCAGCATGCAGAGATTTCTGGATCACCTGGGGGTTGGTCAGTCGTATAAAGCCTCCATTTGAAGGAACCAGAGCCACCGGGATGCTGCTCACACCAGTGCGGATGAACAAATCTAGAGATAATTCATCCGTTGGAACAGAGGCTACCCATGGAGAAAAACCCCTGCCGGGGGAGTTTATGGCCATCAGCTTAGGATGAAGCTGGCGTTAGACTCAGTGAGAGCTCAACAAATAAGATTAGTAAAGCCTAGTATCACCCAAAACCTGGCCAAGTGACGGAAGCCGCAGCGAACGTCGAAGCCACCGTAGAACCAAATATGGCTGCTTTTGTCTCTCTCGTCGTCGTTCTCTCTCTCAAAGCCGCAGCGAACGTCGAAGCCACCGTAGAGCAAAATATGGCTGCTTTTGTCTCTCTCGTCGTCGTTCTCTCCGTCAAAGCCGCAGCGAACGTCGAAGCCACCGTAGAGCAAAATATGGCTGCTTTTGTCTCTCTCGTCGTCGTTCTCTCTCTCAAAGCTGCAGCGAACGTCGAAGCCACCGTAGAGCCAAATATGGCTGCTTTTGTCTCTCTCGTCGTCGTTCTCTCTCTCAAAGCCGCAGCGAACGTCGAAGCCACCGTAGAGCAAAATATGGTTGCTTTTGTCTCTCTCGTCGTCGTTCTCTCTCTCAAAGCCGCAGCGAACGTCGAAGCCACCGTAGAGCCAAATATGGCTGCTTTTGTCTCTCTCGTCGTCGTTCTCTCTCTCAAAGCCGCAGCGAACGTCGACGCCACCGTAGAGCCAAATATGGCTGCTTTTGTCTCTCTCGTCGTCGTTCTCTCTCTCAAAGCCGCAGCGAACGTCGAAGCCACCGTAGAGCCAAATATGGCTGCTTTTGTCTCTCTCGTCGTCGTTCTCTCTCTCAAAGCCGCAGCGAACGTCGAAGCCACTGTAGAGCAAAATATGGCTGCTTTTGTCTCTCTCGTCGTCGTTCTCTCTCTCAAAGCCGCAGCGAACGTCGAAGCCACCGTAGAGCCAAATATGGCTGCTTTTGTCTCTCTCGTCGTCGTTCTCTCTCTCAAAGCCGCAGCGAACGTCGAAGCCACCGTAGAGCCAAATATGGCTGCTTTTGTCTCTCTCGTCGTCGTTCTCTCTCTCAAAGCCGCAGCGAACGTCGAAGCCACCGTGGAGCCAAATATGGCTGCTTTTGTCTCTCTCGTCGTCGTTCTCTCTCTCAAAGCCGCAGCGAACGTCGAAGCCACCGTAGAGCAAAATATGGCTGCTTTTGTCTCTCTCGTCGTCGTTCTCTCTCTCAAAGCCGCAGCGAACGTCTAAGCCACCGTAGATCAAAATATGGCAGCTTTTGTCTCTCTCGTCGTCGTTCTCTCTCTCAAAGCCGCAGCGAACGTCGAAGCCACCGTAGAGCCAAATATGGCTGCTTTTGTCTCTCTCGTCGTCGTTCTCTCTCTCAAAGCCGCAGCGAACGTCGAAGCCACCGTGGAGCCAAATATGGCTGCTTTTGTCTCTCTCGTCGTCGTTCTCTCTCTCAAAGCCGCAGCGAACGTCGAAGCCACCGTGGAGCCAAATATGGCTGCTTTTGTCTTTCTCGTCGTCGTTCTCTCTCTCAAAGCCGCAGCGAACGTCGAAGCCACCGTAGAGCCAAATATGGCTGCTTTTGTCTCTCTCGTCGTCGTTCTCTCTCTCAAAGCCGCAGCGAACGTCGAAGCCACCGTAGAGCCAAATATGGCTGCTTTTGTCTCTCTCGTCGTCGTTCTCTCTCTCAAAGCCGCAGCGAACGTCGAAGCCACCGTAGAGCAAACTATGGCTGCTTTTGTCTCTCTCGTCGTCGTTCTCTCTCTCAAAGCCGCAGCGAACGTCGAAGCCACCGTAGAGCAAAATATGGCTGCTTTTGTCTCTCTCGTCGTCGTTCTCTCTCTCAAAGCCGCAGCGAACGTCGAAGCCACCGTAGAGCCAAATATGGCTGCTTTTGTCTCTCTCGTCGTCGTTCTCTCTCTCAAAGCCGCACCGAACGTCGAAGCCACCGTAGAGCCAAATATGGCTGCTTTTGTCTCTCTCGTCCTCGTTCTCTCTCTCAAAGCCGCAGTGAACGTCGAAGCCACCGTAGAGCAAAATATGGCTGCTTTTGTCTCTCTCGTCGTCGTTCTCTCTCTCAAAGCCGCAGCGAACGTCGAAGCCACCGCAGAGCCAAATATGGCTGCTTTTGTGTCTCTCGTCGTCGTTCTCTCTCTCAAAGACGCAGCGAACGTCGAAGCCACCGTAGAGCCAAATATGGCTGCTTTTGTCTCTCTCGTGGTCGTTCTCTCTCTCAAAGCCGCAGCGAACGTCGAAGCCACCGTAGAGCCAAATATGGCTGCTTTTGTCTCTCTCGTCGTCGTTCTCTCTCTCAAAGCCGCAGCGAACGTCGAAGCCACCGTAGAGCCAAATATGGCTGCTTTTGTCTCTCTCGTCGTCGTTCTCTCTCTCAAAGCCGCAGCGAACGTCGAAGCCACCGTAGAGCAAAATATGGCTGCTTTTGTCTCTCTCGTCGTCGTTCTCTCTCTCAAAGCCGCAGCGAACGTCGAAGCCACCGTAGAGCAAAATATGGCTGCTTTTGTCTCTCTCGTCGTCGTTCTCTCTCTCAAAGCCGCAGCGAACGTCGAAGCCACCGTAGAGCCAAATATGGCTGCTTTTGTCTCTCTCGTCGTCGTTCTCTCTCTCAAAGCCGCAGCGAACGTCGAAGCCACCGTAGAGCCAAATATGGCTGCTTTTGTCTCTCTCGTCGTCGTTCTCTCTCTCAAAGCCGCAGCGAACGTCGAAGCCACCGTAGAGCAAAATATGGCTGCTTTTGTCTCTCTCGTCGTCGTTCTCTCTCTCAAAGCCGCAGCGAACGTCGAAGCCACCGTAGAGCCAAATATGGCTGCTTTTGTCTCTCTCGTCGTCGTTCTCTCTCTCAAAGCCGCAGCGAACGTCGAAGCCACCGTAGAGCCAAATATGGCTGCTTTTGTCTCTCTCGTCGTCGTTCTCTCTCTCAAAGCCGCAGCAAACGTCGAAGCCACCGTAGAGCCAAATATGGCTGCTTTTGTCTCTCTCGTCGTCGTTCTCTCTCTCAAAGCCGCAGCGAACGTCGAAGCCACCGTAGAGCAAAATATGGCTGCTTTTGTCTCTCTCGTCGTCGTTCTCTCTCTCAAAGCCGCAGCGAACGTCGAAGCCACCGTAGAGCAAAATATGGCTGCTTTTGTCTCTCTCGTCGTCGTTCTCTCTCTCAAAGCCGCAGCGAACGTCGAAGCCACCGTAGAGCAAAATATGGCTGCTTTTGTCTCTCTCGTCGTCGTTCTCTCTCTCAAAGCCGCAGCGAACGTCGAAGCCACCGTAGAGCCAAATATGGCTGCTTTTGTCTCTCTCGTCGTCGTTCTCTCTCTCAAAGCCGCAGCGAACGTCGAAGCCACCGTAGAGCCAAATATGGCTGCTTTTGTCTCTCTCGTCGTCGTTCTCTCTCTCAAAGCCGCAGCGAACGTCGAAGCCACCGTAGAGCAAAATATGGCTGCTTTTGTCTCTCTCGTCGTCGTTCTCTCTCTCAAAGCCGCAGCGAACGTCGAAGCCACCGTAGAGCAAAAGATGGCTGCTTTTGTCTCTCTCGTCGTCGTTCTCTCTCTCAAAGCCGCAGCGAACGTCGAAGCCACCGTAGAGCCAAATATGGTTGCTTTTGTCTCTCTCGTCGTCGTTCTCTCTCTCAAAGCCGCAGCGAACGTCGAAGCCACCGTAGAGCCAAATATGGCTGCTTTTGTCTCTCTCGTCGTCGTTCTCTCTCTCAAAGCCGCAGCGAACGTCGAAGCCACCGTAGAGCCAAATATGGCTGCTTTTGTCTCTCTCGTCGTCGTTCTCTCTCTCAAAGCCGCAGCGAACGTCGAAGCCACCGTAGAGCAAAATATGGCTGCTTTTGTCTCTCTCGTCGTCGTTCTCTCTCTCAAAGCCGCAGCGAACGTCGAAGCCACCGTAGAGCAAAATATGGCTGCTTTTGTCTCTCTCGTCGTCGTTCTCTCTCTCAAAGCCGCAGCGAACGTCGAAGCCACCGTAGAGCCAAATATGGCTGCTTTTGTCTCTCTCGTCGTCGTTCTCTCTCTCAAAGCCGCACCGAACGTCGAAGCCACCGTAGAGCCAAATATGGCTGCTTTTGTCTCTCTCGTCCTCGTTCTCTCTCTCAAAGCCGCAGTGAACGTCGAAGCCACCGTAGAGCAAAATATGGCTGCTTTTGTCTCTCGTCGTCGTTCTCTCTCTCAAAGCCGCAGCGAACGTCGAAGCCACCGCAGAGCCAAATATGGCTGCTTTTGTGTCTCTCGTCGTCGTTCTCTCTCTCAAAGACGCAGCGAACGTCGAAGCCACCGTAGAGCCAAATATGGCTGCTTTTGTCTCTCTCGTCGTCGTTCTCTCTCTCAAAGCCGCAGCGAACGTCGAAGCCACCGTAGAGCCAAATATGGCTGCTTTTGTCTCTCTCGTCGTCGTTCTCTCTCTCAAAGCCGCAGCGAACGTCGAAGCCACCGTAGAGCCAAATATGGCTGCTTTTGTCTCTCTCGTCGTCGTTCTCTCTCTCAAAGCCGCAGCGAACGTCGAAGCCACCGTAGAGCAAAATATGGCTGCTTTTGTCTCTCTCGTCGTCGTTCTCTCTCTCAAAGCCGCAGCGAACGTCGAAGCCACCGTAGAGCAAAATATGGCTGCTTTTGTCTCTCTCGTCGTCGTTCTCTCTCTCAAAGCCGCAGCGAACGTCGAAGCCACCGTAGAGCCAAATATGGCTGCTTTTGTCTCTCTCGTCGTCGTTCTCTCTCTCAAAGCCACAGCGAACGTCGAAGCCACCGTAGAGCCAAATATGGCTGCTTTTGTCTCTCTCGTCGTCGTTCTCTCTCTCAAAGCCGCAGCGAACGTCGAAGCCACCGTAGAGCAAAATATGGCTGCTTTTGTCTCTCTCGTCGTCGTTCTCTCTCTCAAAGCCGCAGCGAACGTCGAAGCCACCGTAGAGCCAAATATGGCTGCTTTTGTCTCTCTCGTCGTCGTTCTCTCTCTCAAAGCCGCAGCGAACGTCGAAGCCACCGTAGAGCCAAATATGGCTGCTTTTGTCTCTCTCGTCGTCGTTCTCTCTCTCAAAGCCGCAGCAAACGTCGAAGTTACCGTAGAGCCAAATATGGCTGCTTTTGTCTCTCTCGTCGTCGTTCTCTCTCTCAAAGCCGCAGCGAACGTCGAAGCCACCGTAGAGCAAAATATGGCTGCTTTTGTCTCTCTCGTCGTCGTTCTCTCTCTCAAAGCCGCAGCGAACGTCGAAGCCACCGTAGAGCAAAATATGGCTGCTTTTGTCTCTCTCGTCGTCGTTCTCTCTCTCAAAGCCGCAGCGAACGTCGAAGCCACCGTAGAGCAAAATATGGCTGCTTTTGTCTCTCTCGTCGTCGTTCTCTCTCTCAAAGCCGCAGCGAACGTCGAAGCCACCGTAGAGCCAAATATGGCTGCTTTTGTCTCTCTCGTCGTCGTTCTCTCTCTCAAAGCCGCAGCGAACGTCGAAGCCACCGTAGAGCCAAATATGGCTGCTTTTGTCTCTCTCGTCGTCGTTCTCTCTCTCAAAGCCGCAGCGAACGTCGAAGCCACCGTAGAGCCAAATATGGCTGCTTTTGTCTCTCTCGTCGTCGTTCTCTCTCTCAAAGCCGCAGCGAACGTCGAAGCCACCGTAGAGCAAAATATGGCTGCTTTTGTCTCTCTCGTCGTCGTTCTCTCTCTCAAAGCCGCAGCGAACGTCGAAGCCACCGTAGAGCCAAATATGGCTGCTTTTGTCTCTCTCGTCGTCGTTCTCTCTCTCAAAGCCGTAGCGAACGTCGAAGCCACCGTAGAGCCAAATATGGCTGCTTTTGTCTCTCTCGTCGTCGTTCTCTCTCTCAAAGCCACAGCCCCACTGCTCCTTAGTTTACAGTACAATAGTAATAATTCAATAATAATAATATCCTTTATTTCACTCATGCAGTGAGGGAGTGCAACCCATGACCCCAGATGGACAACCCATACCCAAAGTCGAGATGATAAGGGCGTTGGGAATGATAATAGAAGCCAAGGGCACCAACGGAGAAACCATTCGTAAAATCGAAGTCAAACTTTCTCAGACTATGCAATTGATCAAGAGAATCACCAGCAGGCACGAGGGTATGAAAGAAGCAAGCGTCATGAGAATCGTCCAGGCGTTCGTCATAAGTCAGATCAGGTGTGTGGCGGCACACCACAGAAGGTGCGCCGCAGAAAAGAAGAAGCTAGATGTCCAGATTAGGAAGATATACAACCAAGCGATTGGACTCATGCTAAGCACGAGCATGACGAAACTCCATGAGCTGGGGCTGCACAACACGCTAGAGGAGTTAATAGAAGCGCAACGTATAGCGCAATATGAACGCCTCTCCAAGACGACGGTAGGCAGACGACACCTAGATAAATTAGGGATCCTCTACCTCACACTACACGGAGACAAATGGGACATACCCAAGCAAATAAACGCCAATCTAACGGTACCCAAGAATGTGCATCCTGTGCACCACGAGGGCAGGAGAAAAAGCAGGGCAAAGAACATGGCGAAGAACTACGGAGAAAACAACGATGCGGTGTTTGTAGACGCTGCCGTTACAAACACAAAGGCAGCTTTGTCGCAGCAGTACTCCACCACAACAGACAATGCTGCACAAGCTATACTACAGACACGACACGCATCGAAACGGTGGAGGAAGCGCTATAGCGTTAGCGATAGCACAAACCAACATATACTGTATAATAAGTGATTCCCAGACGGCAGTACGCAACTTCGCGAACGGCCGGATCTCTGCTGAGGCGGTAAACATACTCAGAAAAAGCAAATCAACATGGGGAAACAGATGCGTCCAAATCCTTTGGATACCATCCCAGACCACCGACTCAACGGGAGAGGACAACCCTAACGCGGCGGCACAAAGCGTAGCTCAAGGACTCGCTTTCCGAGCTGCGACGAACCTAGACCTCTCTACAGGGCCCTCCGAAGTATGGGAATGGGAAGACAGAATGACCAGGTTCAACGAGATCATCTACCATTACAAGATGCAATGACGCACTTATCCACCACCCCACCCACAACTCACTAGATTGCAAGCTGTCCAGTGGCGCCAACTACAAACCAAATCATACGAGAGTCCGATACTAATGCACGCTATTTGTCCAGACATATACACAACAGATAGATGCAAAGTGTATGGCACCAAAGCCATGCTTGAACACATTCTATGGGACTAATAGAGGACAATGAGAGCTAAGCCTCCATTGACAGGCTCTGCGCGCGATGGCAGGCCGCGCTGCTCAGCTCGAACCTGGGAGACCAACTCTGGGAAGTCCAGCGGACCAAGGAAGCCACTGAGAGGCAAGAACACTTGGTCGTAACCTTGGTGGGTGCCCCAGTCCACTAACTCGGCGGACGCCCATCGTTCTGATTCGAAATAAAGTTTTCTCACTCACTCTGGCTCCCAACGCTTTTTGCAGGACCATAATACATAGGGTGTACATAGGTTACATGCTTGTAACTGCTCAAAGAAGTTACAAAATACTGCTTCCCAGTTCTTTCTAATAATTGTTCACAATATCACTTAAGCTGTAAGTTTTATTACGCTGAAGTTTTACTTGTCATTTTCAATAGTGACGTTGAATAGCCAGATACAGGACACTACACACTTCCCTGTAATCTTTTAGCTCTGAGCGCTGAACGCTAGCAGTCCACGAGTTCCGCGGCGCAGGTTTGGCGTCGCCTCGAGAGATGGCGCCACTCAGGCGCTTCTATCCGCTCCGGTGGAATAGCGGTTATGGTGTTGCGCTGCTAAACACGAGGTCGCGGAAGGAAATCGTAGCCGCGGCGGCCGCATATCGATCAAAGCCAAATGCAAAAACGTCCATGCCCCGTGCAATGGGGCAAGTTACAGATCCCCGGGAGGTCAAAACTAATCCAGAAACCCCGCTACGGCGTGTTTCATAATCAAATCGTGGCGCTCAAAACCTAAGAATTCAATGCACTCTTCTTCTGATGGTCAGTGCGCTCTGTTTCCTTGCCGCGTTTCGCTGTCTGTCCTGTGGCCTGCAGCCGGTTTTCTTCTAGCCTTGCAGCGTCTATGCGGACCAGTGCAGTGGTGCGGTGTGGTCGCGTGGGATGTGTCGTTGCGAACAACCACTGCATCCATTTTAACATTGTGGATAGCATCACCTCATAACAGCGTGCTTTGCCGTTGCCATTTCTAGCTTGCATCTACTCTCGATAACGGGAGAGCCAGGAAGCTTTTGTCACACTATCATGTTTGTTGTCGCATGCTGTGGAGTTTTCGGCGAGTTGTCGTTTGTTTCGGCAGAAGACCTTTTCGTATCCCGCCTTCACTTACAATGTAGGTAATGAATGACAGCGGATATGTTGCTACTTTTCTTTGCGTGGTTTACCACGGAGTATCATCAATGTTTATGCATTAAATGATTCCCCAAAACAAATTGGCGTACTATAAGCTCTAGCTTCTTTATCATATTGTGACCGTGTAATGTTTTTTTTAGATGAGTTCAAATGTGTATGCGATGCAAATGCCCGTTCATTGTATACGTTCGACAGGAACAAAAGTGGCGAAGTGCTATTTACCATCACTGAAAATGTGGGCCTCATTGATGTGTGGACATCCTGAAAAACATTTTACTCATGCAGGCACATTCAAGGAAGTACAAACATATGTTTCTTCACTGCTGATTTCTAGAGGCCCGCAATGCAAAACTTACCCCATTGTGTTCTCCGACCACTGTGCTAGTTGCCGATCTGGGCGGGCCCTCGGGAAATTAAATGCGATTGTTATTGGCGATTGACACTTTACTGATCGGGAGTATTTAGCTTGGAAACATTGCTTACGATTTGAGTTGCCTCTATGCACTGATTCGGAGATCTTTAAGCAGAAAACTAGATCAATTGCTATAGAAGACGGTTCAATCAAACCATTTCATAAACTATGTGGAGAAGGAATTCCTAAAATCGAGTTTGAATTTGAAGCACCTGGAACGCACGCTGATCACATCGCAAATGTTAAATTACACTTACACAACACGGGGTGCTATAGCGGTGCCCATGTTATCCCAGGCAATTGTCGTGTCTGAGAAGACAACCCGTTAGGCTTTGATGGGCGGATACCGTCACGCATGTACGAAAGTTATTACCGATTCGAGTGGGGTGACTAACAAGAGCGGAGTCTCAAGAATGTTTCTTGTCCATGAATACTAAACGTACGTATACAATACTTTGCATTTATAATAACTCCTCTTAGTGGCCATGAGTGTTTAGTCATAACTGGTAGCTTTACAGAACACGAGGTTGCCATTTATGAGTTACCCATGTCAAAAACTCCCGGTCTTTAAAGCATTTTAGGTGGATTTTACATGACATTTACGTCCATTCTGTCGCCTGTTCTACTGAAGATATTTTGAATGAAATTTGAATTGGAGGCTTTACTACAGTTTTTCACAAAAAACCGCCCAATGTTATTAACTCAAACTACTGACAGCGAGAAACTACTTCCTGTTGAGGGTTATAGAAGAATTACATTATGAAACGTTGATTCTAAAATTTCCGCAAACACTTTGTCGTTTTATTATCCCAAACTATTCACGTCAATCTAGCGTCACGTCCATGAAAAGAACACTAGATCTACCTGGCCTCTCGTTACGTCGCAGGTACTGTCGTCTCTGTGTTTTAATTTTTTATATTAATCTAACCATTCTCTTAAAGAAACTCTTTTCACGCCACCAAGTTACATGTCGTCTCGCATCGACCATCAACACAAAACTGAAGTGCCATCTTGTCGAGATAGTCTTTACCATTCTTGCTTCTTGCCAAGAACCGCCAATGAGTGGAACCGCCTTCCCACCTCCAGTCTCAATTTGTGACACCACTAACTTCAAGATCACGTTTAATGTGCCTTATAATTTGATTTTGTATGTGTTGTCCTCTACTGCAAATATCGTATAATTTCCCCAATCCGTTCCGTTGTCCCTACTATGCCTTGAAAGTATGTATAATTAAATAATTAATTAATTATTTAATTAATAACATAGCGAATAAACAAATAAATAAATGGGATGCACCTTGCAATTCCAGTTCTTATTCATCTTCACCAAAGATGGAATAAAAGACCGCTCCATACAAAGTAGCACACACGTCCCTCATACGGTTCTTTTCTACTGTCCACTTCTTATGACCAACTTTCAATGCTTCAGCTTAACCTCGCCAAAGCATTTGATCGGTGCCGACATTCCTTTTTACTTTCTCTTCTAGAACACGCCAGTGTTCGTTCCACAGAGCTTAATGACGTTTGACTTTACTATAGTTATTGTACATTCAGCTTCATTGTCAATGGTGGCCTTTCAGATCCCGCGTGCATCTGTTATTCCGTGAAACAATCATTTACTATGTCCCCGCTCCTCTTCCTCTATACTCATAACGACTATATTTGAGCATTTTCACTAGTAGCAATGCTCGTCGTTTATACGTCCCGGTTAACGAGGCAAAAGTATCAGCATACGCGGATGATATCGCATTCCTTGGCATGGACAAGACCAGAATCGAGAAAACTATTTTTATAATAGAGGCAATTGGTACTGTCTCCGGTACGCAAACGGATCATTTCGAGAGCTCAGGTATACGGTTAGGGTCTAGCCATTACCCCACCACATTATGCTGGTATTGAATAGCGTTCTGTGCCACCTAAATAACTCAGTACTCCACTGCACCTCGAAAAATTAAGTGAACATTACCTTAGTGAGCACGTTCCAGCCCTTGACCCCTACACCTTTGCCCCTCAACGTCTATCAATATGTAGAAGAGCAGAAACCTGTAAAATGTTTTCGGCAACCAAATTTCTGTCTGTCAAATTTTTCACTGCGCAATGCTTTACATTCAACGTTTTCCCAGAATTTTCAACATGTATATGAACTTCCAATTCTGAATCTATGAGACGCGATAACATTTTTCGGACAAGTGAGTGTTAGAGGTTTAGGAATGGTGCATTTGTATGTGCGACACACAGTCTCGTGGTATGTCTTCTTTCGGGATCGCTCTCGTGGAATATTACGAGCATCCTTGCAGGTTGACTTGGTTCATGTCCTGTCAGAATTGGTCGCGTCTTCAAATTTTCCATTAAGCCTTGTTTATGGAGGTTTATACGTGAAGTTTTTTTTTCCATCGGCTTTATGACAGTTGGGTTTTGTAAAGACTATTTGTTCACCGTGTTGACAGAAAAAATGTTCCCGCCGCCGTTTTTTCGATCAGTTATACATCAGATTACAGGGACTGGAAGTACTATCAGCGTCAAATGAAAGTTGAACAGCGGAACGCGTGGCCCATGCATAAGTGAAGATGTAGTGCGCGCCGTCCAGTCATCACCATTGACAGGCGCGCACATCCGGTTTGGCCGCTCTGCGCGATCCCCTCTAGTGAGATAATTTCGCTTCTGTTCGGGTTCTTACATTTGAAAGGGAGAAAATGAAACATAAAAATGAAGCAAAAACATTTCAGTTTAGGGCGAGTCTTGTCGCACAGGTCGCCGAAACCATAAGTGCTGTCGGCATGAACAGCGGTGCGCGTGGTGCAGTTTGCACCGTCATCGCCCGCGCCGAGCGGGCATATCTACCTTGCGATGACGGTGCAAACTGCACCACGCGCACCGCTGTTCATGCCGACAGCACTTATGGTTTCGGCGACCTGTGCGACAAGACTCGCCCTAAACTGAAATATTTTTGCTTTATTTTATTTTTCATTTTCTCCCTTTCAAATGTAAGGACCAGAACAGAAGCGAAATTATCTCACTAGACGGGATCGCGCAGAGCGGCCAAACCGGATGTGCGCGCCTGTCAATGGTGATGGCTGGACGGCACGCACTACATCTTCACTTATGCTTGGGCCACGCGCTCCGCTGTTCAACTTTCATTTGACGCTGATAGTACTTGGAAACGTGTGCAGAATGCCGCTTCTCGTTTCTACTAAAAACATTGTTTGACAAATTACACACTCAAACCTTGCCAGTTGGAACATGGCTTTGAGAAAAAGATACCTTCCTTTCGTCAATTTACAGTCGTCTGTTTAAAGTGACTGAAACAAAACAAATTAAATTATGGGGTTTTCCTGATAAAACCACTTTCTGATTATGAGGCACGCCGTAGTGGAGGACTCCGGAAATTTCGACCACTTGGGGTTTTTTAACGTGCACCTAAATCTAAGTACACGGGTGTTTTCGCATTTCGCCCCCATCGAAATGCGGCCGCCATGGCCGGAATTGGATCCCTCGACTTCATGCTCAGCAGCCCAACACCATAGCCACTGAGCAACCACGGCGGGTGACTGAAACAATTCAACACTGCTGTATTGACTGCAAAGATGCCGTTTGTGATGCAATAGCTAGCCCGCCTGCCGAGTCGACGCCATAAGCTTGACTGAATGTCACGATGTATGCACGTGAACGAACAACCTTGCGCGTAATTGCGCGCGCGCTCGAGCGTGGAAGCGTGAAATGGCCGGTGTCGCACACGCAGTGAAGAACAATAACGAAGAAAGATGCAGACGAATAAGCAAGCGCAAAAGAAAGAGCGCTCAGCGAAGGCGCGAGTGGCTCGTGCAGCCTACAGAAGGGGCCACCTGGGTAGGCCCCCTGCGGAGCTGAGGAGCATGGTTGGCTTGGGTCGGAGGGCAATGTTCGGGAGGCAGCCGGTCCAGCGACAACGCACGAGGGGCCCTCTAATCGATATGCCTTCCACATACGTCAACCAGCCGACCAA
The DNA here is from genome assembly GCF_050947875.1 of Dermacentor variabilis. Lineage (NCBI taxonomy): Eukaryota > Metazoa > Arthropoda > Arachnida > Ixodida > Ixodidae > Dermacentor > Dermacentor variabilis. Next base: position 231,681,011 of record NC_134571.1, on the reverse strand, counting down.
GCAGACTTCGCTGGCTCGCCTGCCGTCTCGGCTCATACAGTTCGTCGAGCGACGCAACACCAGCCAAACTGTGAGCGCGCGGTGGTAGTCGCGCCGAACAGGTGTGTCGGGGCACTTAGTCTCGCTTGCCCCCATGGTCTGTGCCCTTTTACTTGTATTTTGTACGCTTGAGTATATTTTTTGTGCAGCGATTGTTGTTGTTCCATTCTTGATGCCCGCGGAGGCACGTCTGACTCACAGAATTAAACCTGCTTCCCGAACCACGCCTTAACAATGACATCCGCGATGGAGACTGATTTATTAAAGTGGTCGGAGCAGCGAAGTCAGGCATAGTAGCTTAGGGCTCCACGGAAAATGCATATGGAAAATAATTTCTGCGGGTCCAACGCTCGCCTTGAAAGCCGTGGAGCTTAGGGTATGTGCAGAGGAGGAAGGAAGCACGTGAAGAGAGAGCGCAAGCACGTCAATCCGGCAGCCACAGGCTTGAGTCAGAGCGCGAGAATTGGACAAAAGTTGCGCCTTCAAGAGCTTCGCGGGCCACAAAATTTGTCTACTGAAGGTGCTGTGGCTGAGGAACAGGTGACAGCGCCACCCAAATAGCCATCCAGCCATCACAAGCTTATTCCATTCTCTTATGAAGAAAGGGATGACGGATGACTTACACACCTACTTTCAAGGATTGGAGCGCGCCGCTACTGTTCATGAGTGACCCCAAGAAAACTGGGCTTCTCTATTTAGTTTTTTGCCTTTGAAGGAACGCTTTAACTGTTAAAGGCAGAATGTCGCCATAGAAGTCCTTATATTACCAAAAGCTGAAGTTCAGCCTTCTGCGAAGGTGTTGTTACCCTAGTGAAGGCCACCGTGAAAGGTTAAGAGTGGCTATGCCTGAAGACAGAGAAACAGGCCGCCAGCTTGCAGCAAGGCTGTCAGGATACTTCAACAGATGGATTGAAACATCCAAAATGGAGAGGTCATTCAAGGCTTTAAGAGGGAATCTTATAACGGAGAAGTACATTAATCGCTGCCACAAGGGTCAGGTCGTTTCTCACAAGGAAAATAAATGTTCCTCACGTAGAGAAGTAGTAGCTGCAACAGATAATTACCTAGACACACACGCACAACCCTAGGTCCCAGGGGAGCTTGTGACACCGATGAGAAGACTTCTAGTGGCAGAGAAGATAAACCTCACGGAAGGAAGTCTGAATTTCTGTGTACAACGAAATGTGGCCTGTGCCACAAAATAGAATATAGTGCGGCTGACTGCCGTAGATGCATTTGTACTAAAGCATAAAAGAAGAGAGAGGAAGAAAGGGATCGCGAGACGCTGACTGCTGCGTGTTGTTACTAGTTAGCCAGATTAACTCCATTGACTCTGCCTGTATATACATTGTAAATACAGTCTTCTAATCTCAACATCCCCGTAACATATTGGTGGAGGTGCTGGGAACCACGGCTGGAAACGGAACTCTGCAGTGGATGTCGCATACCGTTCTCACCATGAATGACGGTGAGCACTCAGGATCAACGCCGTTGCCGCTTCCAACGTCACTATCGCACGCTACGTCGCTGTCCCCTTCGGTTGTGGTTGTTCAACCCAAGGATCCCGGAACTTTCTGCGGGACTGATGGCGCGGACGTTAAAGAATGGGCTGCTATATACGAAGGTGTGAGTGGAATCAACACATGAAACCCTACGCTTAGGCTAGCTAACCTGTTGTTCTACCTAAGATGCACGGCAAAGGTGTGGTTCGAAAACCATGAACAGGAGTTGACCAGCTGGGACCAATGCAAAGAGAAGTTAACACAGTTGTTTGGCAAACTAGCCGGCCATAAAATTGCCGCAAAGCAGGAACTGGCCTCCCGTGCCCAATCCCCCACGGAGTTCTCTGTTTCGTATATCCAGGACGTGCTCGCGCTTTGTCGTAAAGCCGATCACGACATGGCAGAATCTGAGAAGGTAGGGCATGTGCTCAAGGGAATTGCTGACAACACATTTAATCTGCTCATCTGCAAAAGCTGCTCTACAGTTAATGCTATCATCTCAGAGCGCCGACAATTCGAGCAGGCCCTGTGGTGTTGGGCTGCTGAACACGAGTTCGCGGGATCGAATCCCGGCCACGGCGCCCGCATTTCGATGGGGGCGAAATGCGAAAATACCCGTTAACTTGGATTTAGGTGCCCGTTAAAGAACCCCAGGTGGTGGAAATTTCCGGAGTCCTCCACTACGGCGTGCCTCATAATGAGAAAGTGGTTTTTACGCGTTAAACCCCATAATTTAATTTAATTCGAGCAGGCCGAAAGCCGACGCGTCCTGCAACCATTCACCACACTTCCCAATACTGCCTCAACGTCGACGTGTGAAGATCAGCCCGCACAGCAGCATCAGAGGACGTGGTGCGAGCCATTCAACGTGAACTGGACGCGATGGCGCGCGCAGCTTTCTCTTCACGTAGCCCTGATGATACCCCTTTTTCATTTCCCCTCGTGCAAGCCATCGTTCGACAGGAACATTGGCCTACATTCTGTCTGTGCTGTCACCAACCCCAGAGCCAACAAAGCCCTGCTACTATTTTCGCTCCACGCCAACGATTCTCGCAGCTTTCGGCGATTCTCGACGATCGTAACCCGACTGAGTGGAAAACTGTGGACGACCAGCCTATGTGTTTCACCTGTCACCTCATTGGTCCTGTCCCCAGATACTGTCGCAACTCGTGGCTCTCAAGACCTCACACGCCGGCCAACCTAAGCCGTTTTAATGGAAATGCCCGCAATGTTTCTCCAACCGCCGAGTCTAACAGCGCCGACAACTCTGCTAGGAACACGTGGTACAGTCGCTCACCATCGCCGCGCGCACACCAGTCTCGGTCACCGCAAACGCGTCGCCCATCTTCCCGTTCGCCGCAGCCTCCTTTCGTCCCCTTTGGCTTTCGGCCGCACTCTTCCAGAAAAATAACAAATGCAGCCCTCGGAAGTGGTGCCGCATTCCCTACTACTGCAGCAAATCCTCTGTCTGCACCCACAAGGAGAAGTGTAATTGACGTTAAGAGAAACGGCGTACCTGTCCAAGCACTCGCCGACACTGGAGCCTACGCATCTGTGATGAGTGCTAGCCTACGTAGGCGTTTAAAGGAGGTCCTCACCCCAGCAGCTGCCCGAGTGCTTCGTGTCGCTGACGGTGGCGTGCTGGTTATTCTTGGAAAATGTACTGCGCGGTTAAATGTAGCCGGCCGCCCTACTTCAGTTCTCTTTGCTGTGATTGACAACTCCCCTCACGACGTTATCCTTGGCTTGGACTTTTTATCCATTCATTCTGCTCTCATCGACTGCGCGACCGGCGTTCTTCAGTTATAGCTGCCTCAACTCGCCGATGCTCCGAGCACCGCCCCAGCGCACTTGTGCTCGCTTCACGATGTGCGTCGGTCACCAGCGGCAGTTACTTACGTCACTTTGACCGCCCAGCCGCAGGTTCCTGATGGTCAATATGTGCTTTGCCCCATCATTGACGTGCTTTTGCACCGGAACTTTGCTGTTCTACATGCGCTGGTCACAGTCACTAATAACGACGTCGTTCTACCGCTTCTAAATTTCAGCCTGTGCCCTCAAATAGTTCCAGCCGGCATGTTCTTGGCCAGCGTTTCTAATACTTCCGAATTTGACATTGAAATTCTGAATGACGAGAGCGGTTACTTAGCACTTAATCACTCACAGCCCTGCTTCCCTAACAGATGACTTCGCGAAGATGATTTCACCTGACCTCAGCTCTGCGCAGGCCTGTGCCTCCTCGAATCGTACCTTCACATCTTTCATTTTGGCGACAAGCCTTTAGGACAAACATCTGTTGTTCACCATCGTATCAACACTAGAGACACGAATCCTATTCGTCGGCATCCCTATCGTGCATCGCATGCTGAACGTCGAGTCATCCAAACAGAAGTGGACAAAATCCGCAAAGGGGTCATCGAACCATCAGCCAGCCCTTGGGCTTCGCCTGTCCTTCCTTGTGAAAAAAAAGATGGTACTTGACGTTTTTGCGTCGATTATCGCCATTTAAACAGGATCACCTGAAAATACGCCTACGCACTACCACGCATATATGACGCCTAAGGCTGCTTGCACGGAGCTAAGTACTTCTCTTTCATTGAACTTCGATCCTGCTACTGGCAGATATCAGTTGATGACATGAAACGCGAGAAGACGGCCTACATCACGCCGGATGGCTTATATCTGTTCACAGTCATGCCCTTTGGCTTATGCAATGCTCCTGAGACATTTGAAAGCATGATGTACTCCCTTCGTCGAGGCTACAAATGAGCCATCTGTCTCTATTACCCTCACAACGTCATTGCTTTTTCTCCCACGTTCGGCAGCCACCTTAACCGACTCGCTGCCATTCTTGCGGTCTTCCGAAAAGCCGGCCTCCAGCTGAACTCCGCGAAGTGTCAATTCGGGCGCCGTCCGATTACCGTGTTGGGGCACCTCGTTGACGCATCCGGTTTCCAACCAGATCTGGAAAGAGTTCGCGCCGTTCGAAATTTCACTGTGCCACGTTCTGCTTCTGACGTGCGCTGCCTCGTCGGCCTATGTTCTTACTTTGGCCGTTTCAACAAGAACTCCGCCAACGTTGCTCGGCCTTTGACAGACCTTCTTATGAACATGCCCTTCTCATGGGACCCCGGGCAAGCTCACGCGTTCGCCGCTCTCATCAGGTTTTCTACCACCCCTCCCATACTTGCCCACTTTGATCCATCTGCATTGACCGAAGTCCACATTGACGCCAGAATGGTACCGAGTGCGTGATAGCTTACGCTAGCCGCCTGCTGAGAAAAATGACTCCATCACCGAGCGGGAGTGCTTGACTTTAGTTCGTGCTGTCGCCAAGTTCCGGCCATATTTGTACGGCCGCACGTTTTCGGTCGTTACAGACCACCACGCCCTCTGCTGGCTGTCTTCCCTCCGAGACGGCACGGGACGGCTTCATCGCTGGGCTTCGCGGCTCCAGGGATTTTCATTTGTTGTGAACTCTAAATGGACGTCTGCACGAGGACGCCAACTGCCTGTCTGTCAGCAACTGTCAGAACTGTCTGTCAGGAAAAGGGTGGATGCACAAGAACCTCTTCAGTTTGAAAATGAAGACCGCGAGCCAAGCGAAACCTGTATGCATCCTTAGTCTTCTCAAGTGGCCTACATAAAACAGCCGGATAGAATCAATGAGCCACTTGCTTTCCCTTTGAGAAATATGAGTGTACCAGACCGGTAAAAGTTTATTAAAGACTAGAGGCAAGATGGTACGCTTCGAAAGTGCTTTGACGCATTGGTAAAATGGCTTCCCTCGCGTGCTGGCCATGAGATCGAAATTATAGTCGAAAAAAGATACTCTACTGAAAACACAAATTTCCATGAGGAAAAGGAGTGAGACAGCTCGTAGTACCGAGACCGTATATATTGCCAGTTCTCAAGCTAGGACATGAAGGTCTCCTTGCGGGTCTTCAGGGAACTAGAAGGACTATAGACAAAGTGAATGCCGAGTTCTACTGGCCAGGTATCAGTGAAGACAAAGTGATTTGTCAAGTCGTGCGATATATGTCGAAGAACCATCCCAAAACACCTTGTTCCATGGACACCATGGACATGCTTATTATTGAAACCGCATTGGAGAAGGCCGGAGTCAATATTATGGGGCCGTTGAAGCCTTGTTCTGAAATAGGGAACAAGTATATTCTCACAATGGTGGATATTGCTACACGATACGCTAATACGGTGGCTTTGCCAACAACAGAAACCAAAGCGGTAGCTATAACGCTGCTACCAATGTTTTAGAGATTTTTTTGGCTTACCTTGAGAGACATTGAGTGTCTGGGGCCGGGAATTTACCACATAATTAATTTATTCTGTTTATATTATTTATTCAATACTGCAAGCCTATTAAGGCCTATACAGGAAAGGGCATACGATGTAGGTAGCAGAGATCAGCCGCCTACTCTCCATCATCATCATCATCATCATCATCATCATCAGCCTGGTTACGTCCACTGCAGGGCAAAGGCCTCTCCCATACTTCTCCAACTGCCCCGGTCATGTACTAATTGTGGCCATGTTGTCCCTGCAAACATCTTAATCTCATCCGCCCACCTAACTTTCTGCCGCCCTCTGCTACGCTTCCCTTTCATTGGAATCCAGTCCGTAACCCTTAATGACCATCGGTTATCTTCCCTCCTCATTACATGTCCTGCCCATGCCCATTCCTTTTTCTTTTCTTGATTTCAACTAAGATATCAATAACTCGCGTTTGTTCCCTCACTAAATCTGCTCTTTTCTTATCCCTTAACGTTACACCCAACATTCTTCTTTCCATAGCTCGTTGCGTCGTTCTCAATTTTAGTAGAACCCTTTTCGTAAGTCTCCAGGTTTCTGCCCCGTACGTGAGTACTGGTAAGACACAGCTGTTATATACTTTCCTCTTGAGAGATAACGGCAACCTGCTGTTCATGATCTGAGAATGCCTGCCAAACGCACCCAGGCCCATTCTTATTCTTATGATTATTTCAGCCTCATGATCCGGATCCGCCGTCACTACCTGTCCTAAGTAGATGTATTCCCTTGCCACTTCCAGTGCCTCCCTACCTATCGTAAACTGCTGTTCTCTTCCGAGACTGTTAAATATTACTTTAGTTTCCTGCAGAATAATTTTTAGACCCACCCTTCGTCTTTGCCTCTCCAGGTCAGTGAGCATGCATTGCAGTTGGTCGCCTGAGTTACTAAGCAAGGCAATATCATCAGCGAATCGCAAGTTACTAAGGTATTCTCCTTAACTCTTATCCCCAATTCTTCCCAATCCAGGTCTCTGAATACCTCCTGTAAGCACGCTGTGAATAGCACTGAAGAGATCGTATGTCCCTGCCTGACGCCTTTCTTTATTGGGATTTTGTTGCTTTCTTTATGGAGGAGTATGGTGGCTGTGGAGCCGCTATAGATATCTTTCAGTATTTTTACATAGGGCTCGTCTACACCCTGATTCCGTAATGCCTCCATGACTGCTGAGGTTTCGACAGAATCAAATGCTTTCTCGTAATCAATGAAAGCTATATATAAGGGTTGGTTATATTCCGCACATTTCTCTATCACCTGATTGATAGTGTGAATATGATCTATTGTTGAGTAGCCTTTACGGAATCCTGCCTGCTCTTTTGCTTGGCAGAAATCTAAGGTGTACCTGATTCTATTTGCGATCACCTTAGTAAATAGTTTGTAGGCAACGGACAGTAAGCTGATCGGTCTATAATTTTTAAAGTCTTTGGCATCCCCTTTCTTATGGATTAGGATTATGTTAGCGTTTTTCCAAGATTCCGGTACGCTCGACGTCATGAGGCATTGCGTATACAGGGTAGCCAGTTTCTCTAGAACAATCTGCCCACCATCCTTCAACAAATCTGCTGTTACCTGATCCTCCCCAGCTGCCTTCCCCCTTTGCATATCTCCCAAGGCTTTCTTTACTTCTTCCGGCGTTACCTGTGGGATTTCGAATTCCTCTAGACTATTTTCTCTTCCATTATCGTCGTCGGTGCCACAGGTACTGTATAAATCTCTATAGAACTCTTCAGCCACTTGAACTATCTCATCCATATTAGTAATGATATTGCCGGCTTTGTCTCTTAACGCATACATCCGATTCTTGCCAATTCCTAGTTTCTTCTTCACTGTTTTTAGGCTTCCTCCGTTCCTGAGAGCATGTTCAATTCTATCCATATTATACTTCCTTATGTCTGCTGTCTTACGCTTGTTGATTAACTTCGAAAGTTCTGCCAGTTCTATTCTAGCTGTAGGGTTAGAGGCTTTCATACATTGGCGTTTCTTGATCAGATCTTTCGTCTCCTGCGATAGTTTACTGGTATCCTGCCTAACGGAGTTACCACCGACTTCCATTGCGCACTACAATACTGACTGTTTGTTCATTGACTCGTGTTTATGCGTGGCCCTGCAGGCTGTTCTGCAAAACATAAACCATAGACACACGGTGCATCTGACTGTTCGTAAGCCGTGGGTGGCACAGCTAGCGCACGACCGATTGCAACTCTTCTCTTTTGGAGTGAAACAGGTGATACCAGCAGCTCTGGTTTTTGCTTGGAATGGTCGAAAGTTTTCCTTGCTGCAGCACATCCGCTGCACAACATCACTGGCTGTTCATCGACTCCTGTTTATGCGTGGCCCTGTGGGCTGTTCTGCAAAACATGAACCGTAGACACACGGTGCATACGACTATTCGTAGGCCGTGGTGGTACAGGTAGCGCACAACCGATTGCAGCAATGCTTTCTGCAGTAAAATTGGTGATGCCAGCAGCTCCGGTTTTTGCTTGGAATGATCGAAAGTTTTCCTGGCTGCGCAGGCGCTGCATATCACTGATTGTTCAGCTACTCGTGTTTATGCGCGCTCCTGCGGGCCGCTCTTTAAAACATAAACCCTAGACACACGGTGCATACTTTATTTTTTTTTCTTTATTTATTTATACTGTCAGCCCTTTCTTTGGGGCCACTACAGGAGTGGAGAAAAAATAATAAAACAAGCAATGTCAACACATCTGATTCAGGGAGGGCGTACAATGCATCTGAATGCAATATACAGAAAAGAAATTGCATTGCATACACATTGTAATAGAGCAAGCAGAAAAAAAACAATCAATGTATCTTGAGGCATGTAAAATAAGAACAACATACACAGATAATAACAAAACCATAAAAGATAATTCAGGAAGTCATATAACGCACCGCGCTCTCGGAATAAATAACGGCATGCAAATTGCTCAGAAAATTATTTAAAGAGGAAGACTGAACTACGAAATCGGGAAGCATGCTCCACTCTTTTATCGTTCTGGGAAAGAAGCTATATTTAAATGTGTCATTACGTGTTACAGGAGGGGGAATACACAAGCTGTGGCGATGTCTGGAAAATTCATTATTATAAATTTCAAAATAGTTCGTCCTATTAATTTTTAATTCATTATGGATAATAAGGAACAGGTATTTCAGCCTATCATACTTAGTCCTTAATTCTAAATTGGAAAAATTTGCAAGCTGACATAGTTTTGAAGGGGAGTGAAGTCGACCATATTTGCTGAAGATAAATCGAGAAGCTAACCTCTGAATCGTGTACAGGTTCTTACGGTTTTTCTCTGTGTAAGCATCCCAGACAATTTTCGCGTACTCAATGATTGGTCTTACCAGTGTTCTATAGGCGAAGTTTTTAACTTCAGAGGTTGCTTTGTGTAAATTTCATCTTAGGCTCCAAAACGCATTATTCACTGTCTTACTTCCTCTACATGCCTATTCCAGCTTAGGTCACTTCTAAATATAATCCCAAATATTTGTGCTCCTCTACCTTTTTAAGCTTGTTGCCATGTATACTATAAGAAAATTGCAGGATCTTCTTCTTTCTTATAATAGACATGCTTACTGATTGGGTTGTATTTATCACTATTTGCCAGTCAGAACACCATTTCATAATGCTATCAAGGTTGCATTGCAATTTAATTTCGTCACTGGAAGATTCTATATTATTATAAACAACACAGTCGTCAGCGAATAGTCTCATTGGAACAGAAATGGGGTGTGTCAGGTCCATTAATGAAAATAAGAAATAGAAGAGGTCCTAGGACACTTCCCTGAGAACCTCCAGATAACACCGGTTGAAGACCGGACCTACGCGCGTTTATTTGTACGTACTGCTGACGGCACTGTAAGTACGATGTAAACCAATTTGCGAGGTTAGGACTCTTAAACACAGTATTAATTTTGAGCAAAAGTTTGTAGTGGGAAACTTTATCGAATGCTTTGGCAAAATCCAAATAAATGAGGCCCATCTGTCCACGGGAAATTATCGTTTGTGAAGTGTCATAAACCAATTCAACTAATTGTGTGATCGTAGATAGCCCTCTACGGAATCCATGCTGCGCATGGGGTAACAAGTTATGCATTTCAAGGTATTGTGACAACTGTTTGGATATGATATGTTCCAGAAGTTTAGAGCATGTACTTGTGAGGGAAATTGGTCAGTAATTGCCAATGTCTGAAGTGTTCCCGGTTTTGTGAACTGGTATTCTTCTCGCTAGTTTCCATGCGGTAAGGAAAGAACCATTGAATACTGAGGAATTAAACATTTTTCTAAGAAATTTAGACACCCATTCAGCATACCTCACTAAGAATTCGTTAGGGATATCGTCAGCTCCAGGGCTCTTTTTAGTGTTTATATTCAGCAAAATGTTTAGAACACCTTCCTCAGTTATCTCAATATTCGAAATGGGAGGGCGGGCAGAGAACTCGCATACGCTAGGCGCTGCATCATCATCCTTTGTATAAACTGACGAAAAAAAGATTAAATTGATCAGCCCTTTCAGCATCATTAATTTCTGGATTAGAACAGCACTGCTTATTGGGCGGATTTACATATCGCCAAAACTTAGCCGGTGCTTCTGAGAGGAACTTCTTCTATGCTACATGTAAAATTGGTCTTTCGCCTCCTTAATTAGGCGCTTCAATTCTTGCCTCAGTTTTCGAATTGAAGTTTCGTCATCTGTATACTTGTTTTGAGAAGAAGCTTTCCGATTTATTTTAATTTTTCCTTTTACCATAATGATTTTTAGGTTCATCCAAGGATTTGCCTTTCGGCACTTTTTGTTCTTCTTAGGAGCAAATTTATCCATGCAATGAGTTACTACACTGTAGAAGAAATTCCACAAATCATCATGCTCACAATCGAGTGATACAAGTAAGTAAATGCATGAAAGTAGCTTTCGAGATAGTCTAAGACACTCACATCATCTGCGGATTGAAAATTCCAAACTTTTCCTTCCGATTACCCAGTGAGGGGGATGCAGACGACTTCGGCGTCTCTGATATTGCTATGTAACCATGTCTCCATTATGACAATAACGTCAGGTTCATGTTCCAAGACCACAACTTCCAATGCATCGGTTTTCTTTATTACGCTCCGCGCATTTATCTTTATAATCTTAAAGCCATCCTGTTTACCTTGTTGAAGTGAGTTGCCAGTTTCAATTACCCTCGAAATTTGGTACCTCAACTCTTTCTCCTCATCCCATCAATACAATATATTATTCATCTTCAATTTATCAGACAAGATTGGCCCTACGACCTTCTTTCCTCAGCACACGAGTCCCAAAGTTTCTTCCTAATTTACACTACACGTTTGGAGTAATCTTTGCTAACCCTTATCTCTGCATCTTTAGGCTTGGTACAATTGCTCAAAATCTTAACTTTCTCCCCGAAGTCCGCTAGCCGAAAGATAATTGGGCGGCTTCTACCAGGTGTTTTATTTCCGAGCCTGTGAATTCTTTCAATGCAGCTTACTTGCAACTTCAGAATGTCTCTCAAAACTTCTTCAGTGACTTTCTTGATCAGTGCTACTTCATTCTCCTGTGCGTCTTCTCGCATGCCTCTAATTATTAAATTATTTCCTCTAGAACGGTTGTCCAAACAATCAACCTGCCTAACAAGGCTCGTCGCGCTTTCACCCCACCTGTCAACAAGCGCTTCAACGTTTGTAAGCCTGAGCTGAGTATCGTCAAAGCTTTGTAGTTTCTTTTTAATTGCAAGAAGACGTTTTTTGCATTTCAAGCATTCTCGTTTCAGAGCTAGCCTGATTTGTCTGAACCTCAGTGAGTTTCGACATGATCTCTTTCTGGTTCTGGATTACATTTGCAAACATCGCTTCCGTTACCGGTCCAGGATTTTCTTCTACGTCGCCCGACAACTTAAGCAGCAAAACCACTAATGATATACACTCCGAAAAGTTGCATAACACAATGTGTGGGCCCGGCAGCACTATAAGGCTAAGGTCGTCACTACCGAAACAGTATTTTGTATGACTAACCTGCACAAAGAGCGGAATGTTGGGTGACATAGTCACGGCTGTGTTGCCGAGAACGACAGAAAGCTGAGCTAGTTGGTAAGGACTCATTATGCAAAATAGAAGTGAGGCGTGCTGACAGGACACAAGAGTAGAGAAGTGGACAACACGAACGCTGAGGCGAAAAGTGAAAGAAGACACAAAACTCATCTGCGCATGCTCAGGAATGGTTACACCACGTGTCAATCGGGTACACGTGCTGGTCTACGTGAGAGATAACTGTTAAGGCACTTAATCTCTTCTTCATGTAAAGTAATCGAAGGCTGACTCACGCACGCACTTCCACCATTATAGATATGCCATGCCTCTACCATAAGACGCGTATCTTCATTCTTATGCCTGTACAATATCGCGCATTCATCTAACTCTGGCTTGCAGTTACAATCTCGGCAATGTAGCGAAAGATTAGAAGGCGATCCACCGGTTAACGACCTTTTATGTTCCATTAGCCTCTGATTGATACACAGTCCCGTTTTCCCTACGTAGAACTGGCCACAGCTAAGGGGAATTTTATAAACCACACCCAACGACAGTCAGTAAAACTGTTGTTCTTATTGTGCTTCACTGGACAAATATCTGTTCGTTTTTTGCCTTTTAACCACTCCTTTTTATTCTGTACGGCAGCGCATATCTTACCTAGCTTATTGGGAGCAGTGAAAGCAACATTAACATCATATCTACTAGCAACTTTTTTAAGCCTGTGCGACACTGAATGAATATAAGGAAAAGCCACTACTCTTTTTTGCGATTACTCCTTTCTGTAATCAAGTCCGTCCCTCTCGAAGCCGACTTCTTTAGGCGCTCAGCCATAGTGGCCACCGCTACACTAGGATAACCTGCTTCTAATAGGCGCCGGACCTGCACATTAAAACTGGCGCTCATTTTGTGCATGCATAATCTTGTGAGGGAAGACTTAAGGCACGACATGGCAATTCCGTTTTTTACTAATTTAGAATGCTTGGATTGAAGGTTTAGCAACGGCTTCGAAGATCTTGGGGAGTACTGGCAACAAACATGATTTTCTTCGAAGATCAAGGAAATGTCAAGAACCTGAATTACGCGTCGCTGAGGAAATTCCTTGGTAAACTTTATTCCTCCCCAATAAATCTTAAATTGCTCACTTACTGAGGTAGCAGCGGAATCTAATTCTTCGATATTGCAGACGGTCAGGTAATCATCAACATAACGAAATATCTTGATAACGCTATCACCTAAGCCTTTCTCTAAGCAGCTGTAAACATTACTCAGGTAAATGTTGCTAAGAATAGGGGCAACCTTTGAGCCAATACAAATGCCTGATTTCTGCAGAAAAACGCCATCCAACGCCGAGCCCAATGGAGCTGTTACTTGGTGAGCTCCAATTGATAGGCAGCAGCAGGTCCTTGTTGAGGGCGGATACCGTGGTCATTCCGCTCGACGAAGAGGCGCAGAAGGTGGCTTCCACATGTGGCGTTGGCAGCAGCACCGTGCAGCTTTCCGTCAACGATGTAGCGTAATCGTTGACGGGGTTCATGCGCATCGATGCGCTAATAGTGTAGCGAAGCTCCGAGCATCCACCGTCCGAGACGGATGCTATCCCGTTGAAGACGAAGGCATTGCACGCATACAAGACCTGCACAAACAGCGGTATGTACGGTATGTTGGGTGACACAGTCACGGCTTTGTTGTCGTGCCCACTATTCGTAGGCTGTGGTGGTACAGCTAGCACACGACCGATTTCAACACTTCTGTTTTGGAGTAAAACTAGTGATACGAACAGCTCCGGAGTTTGGTTGGAGTGATGGAAAGCTTGCCTGGCTGCACAGGTGCTGCATTACAACACTGACTGTTTTTTTATCGAATCCTGTTTACGCGTGGCCCCGCTGGCCGTTCTACAAAACACAAACCATAGACACACGGTGCATCCGACTATTCGTAAGCCGTGTCGGTACTGCTAGTGTACGACCGATTGCAACGCTTCTTTTTGAAGTAAAAATGGCGATACCAGGTTTTCTTCGAGTGATCAAAAATTTTCTTGGCTGCACAGGTGATGCACATCACTCACTGTTCATCAACTCGTGTTTATGTGCGGGCTTGCGAGCTGCTCTACAAAACATAAACCCTAGACACACGGTGCATCCGACTAATCGTAGGCCGTAGTGGTAAAGCTAGCGCACGACCCATTGCAACTCCTCTTTTGCGGTAAAACTGGTGATACGAACAGCTCCGGAGTTTGGTTGGAATGGTCCAAAGTTTTCCTGGCTGCACAGGCACTGCACATCACTCACTGTTCATGGACTCGTGTTTATACGTGGCCCTGCGACCCGTTCCACAAAACACAAACCATAGACACACGGTGCATCTGACTATTCGTAAAACGTGGTGGTACAGCTAGCGCACAACCAATTGCAACACCTCTTTTTTAAGTGAAAATGATGAAACCAGCTTTTTCTTGGAATGATCGAAAGCTTTCCTGGCTGTTCAGGCGCTGCACAACATCACTCACTGTTGATCGACTCGTGTTTATGCGTGGCCCTGTGGACCGTTCTACAAAACATAAACCCTAGACACATAGTGCATCCAACTATTCGTTGGCCGTGGTGGTACAGCCATTGCAGGACCGATTGGAACTCTTCTCTTTTGCCGTAAAACTCCTGATACCAACAGCTCCAGAGTTTGGTTGGAACGATCGAAAATTTTTCTTGTTGCACAGCCGCTGCACACCATTACTCATTCTTCGCCGACTCCTGTTTATGCGTCGCCCTGGGGGCCATTCTACAAAATATCAACCCGACACCACGGTGCATCCGACTATTCGTTGGCAGTGGCGGTACAGCTAGCGCACGACCGATTCCAACACTTCTCTTTTGCACTTAAACTGGTGATACGAACAGCTCCGGAGTTTGGATAGAATGATCTAACATTTTCCTGGCTGCACAGGTGCTGCACAACATGACTCATTCTTCATCGACTCGTGTTTATGCGTAGCCCTGGGGGCCACTCTACAAAACATCAACCCGACACCACGGTGCATCCGACTATTCGTTGACCGTGGTGGTACAGCAAGCGCACGAACGATTCCAACATTTCTCTTTTGCACTTACACTGGTGATACGAACAGCTCCGGAGTTTGGATGGAATGATCTAACATTTTCCTGGCTGCACAGGTGCTGCACCACATGACTCATTCTTTCCCGACTCGTGTCTATGCGTCGCCCTGGGGGCCATTCTACAAAACATAAACCCGATACCACGG
Source organism: Dermacentor variabilis (assembly GCF_050947875.1). Classification (NCBI taxonomy): domain Eukaryota; kingdom Metazoa; phylum Arthropoda; class Arachnida; order Ixodida; family Ixodidae; genus Dermacentor; species Dermacentor variabilis. The sequence continues at coordinate 231,665,860 of NC_134571.1, read as the reverse complement.
TCCATCCGAATATTCGACGACCGTGGTGGCACAGCCAGGGCACGACCGATTCCAACATTTCTCTTTTGCACTACAACTGGTGATACGAACAGCCCCCTGAGTTTGAATGGAATGATCTAAAATTATCCTGGCTGCTCAGGAGCTGCACAACATTATTCATTGTTCGTCGATTCGTGTTTATGGGTCGGCCTGGGGGCCATTCAACAAAACATAAACCCGACACCACGGTGCATCAGAATATTCATTGGCAGTGGTGGTACAGTTAGTGCTAGTGCACGACCGATTCCAACATTTCTCATTTGCACTAAAACTGGTGATACGAACAGCTCCCGAGTTTGGATGGAATGATCTAAAATTTTCCTGGCTCCACAGGCGCTGCATATAATCACTCATTCTTTGCCGACTCGCGTTTATGCCTCACCCGGGGGGCCATTCTACAAAACATAAACCAGATACCGACAATTCGTTGACCGTGGTGGTACAATTAGAGCACGACCGATTCCAACATTTCTCTTTTGCACTAAAAGTGGTGATACGAACAGCTCCCGAGTTTGGATGGAATGATCTAAAATTTTCCTGGCCGCTCGGGCGCTGCACAACATTATTCATTGTTCGTCGACTCGTGTTTATGGGTCGCCCTGGGGGCCATTCAACAAAACATAAACCCGATACCACGGTCCATCTGACTATTCGATGACCGTGGTGGCACAGCAGGGCACGACCAATTCCAACATTTCTCTTTTGCACTAAAACTGGTGATACGAACAGCTCCCGAGTTTGCATAGAATGATCTAAAATTTTCCTGGCTGCACAGTAGCTGCACAACATTATTCATTGTTCGTCGATTCGTGTTTATGCGTCACCCTGGGGGCCATTCTACAAAACCTAAACCCGATACCAGGGTGCATCCGACTATTCGTTGGCCGTGGTGGCAGAGCTAGCGCACGACCGATTCCAACATTTCTCTTTTGCACTAAAACTGGTGATACGAACAGCTCCCGAGTTTCGATGGAATGATCAAAAATTTGCCTGGCTGCTCAGGCGCTGCACAACATTATTCATTGTTCGTCTACTCGTGTTTATGGGTCGCCCTGGGGGCCATCCTATAAAGTATAAAACCGATACCACTGTGCATATGACCATTCGTTGGCCCTGGTGGTACAGCTAGCGCACGACCGATTCCAACATTTCTCTTTTGCACTAAAACTGGTGATACGAGCAGCTCCCGAGTTTGGATGGAATGATCTAAAATTTTCCTGGCTGCACAGGCACTGCACAACATGACTCACTCTTCGCCGACACGAGTTTATGCGTCGCCCTGAAGCCATTCTACAAAACATAAACCCGATACCACGGTGCATCTGACTATTCATTATCCGTGCTGGTACAGCTAGCGCACGACCGATTCCAACATTTCTATTTTACACTAAAACTTGTGATACGAACTGCTCCGCCGTTTGGATGGAATAATTTAAAATTTTCCTGGTGGCGCAGGCGCTGCACATAATGACTCATTCTTCGCCGACTCGCGTTTATGCCTCACCCGGGGGGGCCATTCTACAAAACATAAACCCGATACCGACTATTCGTTGACCGTGGTAGTACAATTAGAGCACGACCGACTCCAATATTTCTCTTTTGCACTAAAACTGGCGATACGAGCAGCTCCCGAGTTTGCATGGAATGATCTAAAATTTTCCTGGCTGCACAGTAGCTGCACAACATCAATCATTGTTCGTCGACTCGTATTTATGCGTCGCCCTGGTGGCCATACCACAAAACATAAACCCGATACCACGGTGCATCAGACTATTCGATGACCGTGGTGGCACAGCCAGGGCACGACCGATTCCAACATTTCTCTTTTGCACTAAAACTGGTGATACGAACAGCTCCCGAGTTTGGATGAAATTATCTAAAATTTTCCTGGCTGCTCAGGCGCTGCACAACATGACTCATTCTTCGCCGCCTCGTGTTTAAGCATCGCCTTTGGGGCCATTCTTCAAAATATCAACCCGACACCGCGGTGCATCCGACTATTCGTTGGCCGTTGTGGTACCGCTAGCGCACGAGTGATTCCAATATTTCTCTTTTGCACTAAAACGGGTGATACGAGCAGCTCCACAGTTTCGATGGAATGATTTAAAATTTTCCTGCTGGCACAGGCGCTGCACATAATGACTCATTCTTCACCGACTCGTGTTTATAGCGTCACCCTGGGGGCCATTCTACAAAACATAAACCCGATACCACAGTGCATCAGACTATTCGTTGACTGTGGTGGTACAGCTAGTGCACGACCGATTCCAACATTTCTCTTTTCCACTAAAACTGGTGATACGAACAGCTCCCGAGTTTTGATGGAATAATCTAAAATTTTCCTGGCTGCACAGGCGCGGCCAGCATGACTCATTCTTCGCCGACTCGTCTTTTTGCGTCACCCTGGGGGCCGTTCTACAAAACATAAACCCGATACCACGGTGCATCTGACTATTCGTTGGCCGTGGTGTTACAGCTAGCGCGCGACAGATTCCAACAATTATTTTTTTGCACTAAAACTGGTGATACGAACAGCTCCAGAGTTTGGCTCGAATGATCTAAAATTTTCCTGGCTGCACAGCCACTGCACAACATGACTCACTCTTCGCCGACTCGAGTTTATGCGTCGCCCTGAAGCCATTCTACAAAACATAAACCCGATACCACGGTGCATCTGACTATTCAGAGGCCGTGGTGGTACAGCTAGCGCACGACCGATTCCAAAATTTCTCTTTTACACTAAAACTTGTGATACGAACAGCTCCAGAGTTTGTATGGAATGATATAAAATTTTCCTGGCTGCACAGGCGCTGCACATAATGACTCATTCTTCGCCGACTCGTGTTTATGCGTCGCCCTGGGGGCCATTCTACAAAACATAAACCCGATACCACGGTCCATCCGAATATTCGATGACCGTGGTGCCACAGCCAGGGCGCGACCGATTCCAACATTTCTTTTTTGCACTAAAGCTGGTGATACGAACAGCCCCCGAGTTTGGATGGAATGATCTAAAATTATTCTGGCTGCTCAGGAGCTGCACAACATTATTCATTGTTCGTCGATTCGTGTTTATGGGTCGGCCTGGGGGCCATTCAACAAAACATAAACCCGACAGCACGGTGCATCTGAATATTCATTGGCAGTGGTGTTACAGCTAGTGCACGACCGATTCCAACATTTCTCATTTGCACTAAAACTGGTGATACGAACAGCTCCCGAGTTTCGACGGAATGATCTAAAATTTCCCTGGCTGAACAGGCGCAGCACAACATTATTCATTGTTCGCCGACTCGAGTTTATGCGTCGCCCTGGGGGCCATTCTACAAAACATCAACCCGACACCACGGTGCATCCGACTATTCGTTGGCCGTTGTGGTACCCCTAGCGCACGAGTGATTCCAACATTTCTCTTTTGCACTAAATGTGGTAATACGAACAGCTCCACAGTTTGGATGGAATGATTTAAAATTTTCCTGCTGGCACAGGCGCTGCACAACATTATTCATTGTTCGTCGACTCGTGTTTATGGGTCGCCCTGGGAGCCATTCAACAAAACATAAACCCAATACCACGGTGCATCTGACTATTCAGTGGCCGTGGTGGTACAGCTAGCGCACGACCGCTTCCAACATTTCTCTTTTGCTCTAAATCTGGTGATACGAACAGCTCCACAGTTTGGATGGAAAGATTTAAAATTTTCCTGGTGGCGTAGGCGCTGCACATCATGACTCATTCTTGCCCGGCTCGTGTTTATGCGTCACCCGGGGGGCCATTCTACAAAACATAAACCCGATACCGACTATTCGTTGACCGTGGTGGTACAATTAGAGCACGACCGATTACAACATTTCTCTTTTGCACTAAAACTGGTGATACGAACAGCTCCCGAGTTTGGATGGAATGATCTAAAATTTTGCTGGCTGCTCAGGCGCTGCACCACATTATTCATTGTTCGTCGACTCGTGTTTATGAGTCGCCCTGGGAGCCATTCAACAAAACATAAACCCAATACCACGGTGCATCTGACTATTCAGTGGCCGTGGTGGTACAGCTAGCACACGACCACTTCCAACATTTCTCTTTTGCTCTAAAACTGGTGATACGAACAGCTCCACAGTTTGTATGGAATGATTTAAAATTTTCCTGGCTGCAAGGCGCTGCACAACATTATTCATTGTTTGCCGACTCGAGTTTATGCGTCGCCTTGAAGCCATTCTACAAAACATAAACCCGATACCACGGTCCATCCGACTATTCGATAACCGTGGTGGCACAGCCAGGGCACGACCGATTCCCACATTTCTCTTTTGCACTAAAACTGGTGATACGAACAGCCCCCGAGTTTGGATGGAATGATCTAAAATTTTCCTGGCTGCACAGTAGCTGCACAACATTATTCATTGTTCGTCGATTCGTGTTTATGCGTCACCCTGGGGGCCATTCTACAAAACATAAGCCTGATACCACGGTACATCCGACTAATCGATGACCGTGGTGGCACAGCCAGGGCACGACCGATTCCAACATTTCTCTTTTGCACTAAAACTGGTGATACGAACAGCCGCCGAGTTTGGATGGAATGATCTAAAATTATCCTGGCTGCTCAGGAGCTGCACAACATTATTCATTGTTCGTCGATTCGTGTTTATGGGTCGGCCTGGGGGCCATTCAATAAAACATAAACCCGACACCACGGTGCATCTGAATATTCATTGGCAGTGGTGGTACAGCTAGTGCACGACCGATTCCAACATTTCTAATTTGCACTAAAATGGTGAAACGAACAGCTCCCGAGTTTGGATGGAATGATCTAAAATTTTCCTGGCTGCACAGGCGCTGCACAACATGACTCATTCTTCGCCGCCTCGTGTTTATGCGTCGCTCTTGGGGCCATTCTACAAAATATAAACCCGATACCACGGTGCATCTGACTATTCATTATCCGTGCTGGTACCGCTAGCGAAAGATCGATTCCAACCTTTCATTTTTGCACTAAAACTGGTGATACGAACTGCTCCACAGTTTGGATGGAAAGATTTAAAATTTTCCTGGTGGCGTAGGCGCTGCACATCATGACTCATTCTTGCCAGGCTCGTGTTTATGCGTCACCCGGGGGGCCATTCTACAAAACATAAACCCGATACCGACTATTCGTTGACCGTGGTGGTACAACTAGCGCACGACCGATTCCAACATTTCTCTTTTGCACTAAAACTGGTGATACGAACAGCTCCCGAGTTTGGATGGAATGATCTAAAATTTTCCTGGCTGCTCAGGCGCTGCACAACATTATTCATTGTTCGTCGACTCGTGTTTATGGGTCGCCCTGGGGGCCATTCAACAAAACATAAACACGATACCACGGCGCATCTGACTATTCAGTGGCCGTGGTGGTACAGCTAGCGCACGACCGAATCCAACATTTCTCTTTTGCTCTAAAACTGGTGATACGAACAGCTCCAGAGTTTGTATGGTATGATTTAAAATTTTCCCGGCTGCAAGGCACTGCACATAATGACTCATTCTTCGCCGACTCGTATTTATGCGTCCCCCAGGGGGCCATACCACAAAACAAACCCGATACCACGGTGCATCCGACTATTCGTCGGCCGTCGTGGCACAGCTAGCGCATGACCGATTCCAACATTTCTCTTTTGCACTAAAGCTGGTGATACGAACAGCTCCTGAGTTTGGATGGAATGATCTAAAATTCTCCTGGCTGCTCAGGCGCTGCACAACATTATTCATTGTTCGTCGACTCGTGTTTATGGGTCGCCCTGGGGGCCATTCTACAAAACATCAACCCCACACCACGGTGCATCCGACTATTCGTTGGCCGTTGTGGTACCGCTAGCACACGAGTGATTCCAACATTTCTCTTTTGCACTAAAAGTGGTGATACGAACAGCTCCACAGTTTGGATGGAATGATTTAATATTTTCCTGCTCGCACAGGCGCTGCACATAATGACTCATTCTTCACCTACTCGTGTTTATGCGTCACCCTGGGGGCCATTCTATAAAACATAAACCCGTTACCACAGTGCATCAGACTATTCGTTGACAGTGGTGGTACAGCTAGCGCACGACCGATTTCAACATTTCTCTTTTGAAATAAAACTGGTGATACGAACAGCCCCCGACTTTGGATGCAATGATCTCAAATTTTCCTGACTGCTCAGGGGCGGCACAACATTATTCATTGTTCGTCCATTCGTGTTTATGCGTCGCCCTGGGGGCCATTCTACAAAACCTAAACCCGATACCACGGTGCATCCGACTAATCGTTGGCCGTGGTGGCACAGCTAGCGCACGACCGATTCCAACATTTCTCTTTTGCACTAAAACTGGTGCTACGAACAGCTCCCGAGTTTGGATGGAATGATCTAAAGCTTTTCTGGCTGCTCAGGCGCTGCACAACATTATTCATTGTTCGTCGACTTGTGTTTATGGGTCGCCCTGGGGGCCATTCTATAAAACATAAACCCGATACCACGGTGCATACGACTATTCGTTGGCCGTGGTGGTACAGCTAGCGCACGACCGATTCCAACATTTCTAATTTGCACTAAAATGGTGAAACGAACAGCTCCCGAGTTTGGATGGAATGATCTAAAATTTTGCTGGCTGCACAGGCGCTGCACAACATGACTCATTCTTCGCCGCCTCGTGTTTATGCGTCGCTCTTGGGGCCATTCTACAAAATATAAACCCGATACCACGGTGCATCTGACTATTCATTATCCGTGCTGGTACCGCTAGCGAAAGATCGATTCCAACCTTTCATTTTTGCACTAAAACTGGTGATACGAACTGCTCCACAGTTTTGATGGAAAGATTTAAAATTTTCCTGGTGGCGTAGGCGCTGCACATCATGACTCATTCTTGCCCGGCTCGTGTTTATGCGTCACCCGGGGGGCCATTCTACAAAACATAAACCCGATACCGACTATTCGATGACCGTGGTGGTACAACTAGCGCACGACCGATTCCAACATTTCTCTTTTGCACTAAAACTGGTAATACGAACGGCTCCCGAGTTTGGATGGAATGATCTAAAATTTTCCTGGCTGCTCAGGCGCTGCACAACATTATTCATTGTTCGTCGACCCGTGTTTATGGGTCGCCCTGGGGGCCATTCAATAAAACATAAACCCGACACCACGGTGCATCTGAATATTCATTGGCAGTGGTGGTACAGCTAATGCACGACCGATTCCAACATTTCTAATTTGCACTTAAACTGGTAATACGAACAGCTCCGGAGTTTGGATGGAATGATCTAACATTTTTCTGGCTGCACAGCCGCTGCACACCATTACCCATTCTTTCCCGACTCGTTTCTATGCGTAGCCCTGGGGGCCACTCTACAAAACATCAACCCGACACCACGGTGCATCCGACTATTCGTTGACCGTGGTGGTACAGCAAGCGCACGAACGATTCCAACATTTCTCTTTTGCACTTACACTGGTGATACGAACAGCTCCGGAGTTTGGATGGAATGATCTAACATTTTCCTGGCTGCACAGGTGCTGCACCACATGACTCATTCTTTCCCGACTCGTGTCTATGCGTCGCCCTGGGGGCCATTCTACAAAACATAAACCCGATACCACGGTCCATCCGAATATTCGACGACCGTGGTGGCACAGCCAGGGCACGACCGATTCCACCATTTCTCTTTTGCACTAAAACTGGTGATACGAACAGCCCCCTGAGTTTGAATGGAATGATCTAAAATTATCCTGGCTGCTCAGGAGCTGCACAACATTATTCATTGTTCGTCGATTCGTGTTTATGGGTCGGCCTGGGGGCCATTCAACAAAACATAAACCCGATACCACGGTCCATCTGACTATTCGATGACCGTGGTGGCACAGCAGGGCACGACCAATTCCAACATTTCTCTTTTGCACTAAAACTGGTGATACGAACAGCTCCCGAGTTTGCATAGAATGATCTAAAATTTTCCTGGCTGCACAGTAGCTGCACAACATTATTCATTGTTCGTCGATTCGTGTTTATGCGTCACCCTGGGGGCCATTCTACAAAACCTAAACCCGATACCAGGGTGCATCCGACTATTCGTTGGCCGTGGTGGCAGAGCTAGCGCACGACCGATTCCAACATTTCTCTTTTGCACTAAAACTGGTGATACGAACAGCTCCCGAGTTTCGATGGAATGATCAAAAATTTGCCTGGCTGCTCAGGCGCTGCACAACATTATTCATTGTTCGTCTACTCGTGTTTATGGGTCGCCCTGGGGGCCATCCTATAAAGTATAAAACCGATACCACTGTGCATATGACCATTCGTTGGCCCTGGTGGTACAGCTAGCGCACGACCGATTCCAACATTTCTCTTTTGCACTAAAACTGGTGATACGAGCAGCTCCCGAGTTTGGATGGAATGATCTAAAATTTTCCTGGCTGCACAGGCACTGCACAACATGACTCACTCTTCGCCGACACGAGTTTATGCGTCGCCCTGAAGCCATTCTACAAAACATAAACCCGATACCACGGTGCATCTGACTATTCATTATCCGTGCTGGTACAGCTAGCGCACGACCGATTCCAACATTTCTATTTTACACTAAAACTTGTGATACGAACTGCTCCACAGTTTGGATGGAATGATTTAAAATTTTCCTGGTCGCACAGGCGCTGCACATAATGACTCATTCTTCACCTACTCGTGTTTATGCGTCACCCTGGGGGCCATTCTACAAAACATAAACCCGTTACCACAGTGCATCAGACTATTCGTTGACAGTGGTGGTACAGCTAGCGCACGACCGATTTCAACATTTCTCTTTTGAAATAAAACTGGTGATACGAACAGCCCCCGAGTTTGGATGCAATGATCTCAAATTTTCCTGACTGCTCAGGGGCTGCACAACATTATTCATTGTTCGTCCATTCGTGTTTATGCGTCGCCCTGGGGGCCATTCTACAAAACCTAAACCCGATACCACGGTGCATCCGACTAATCGTTGGCCGTGGTGGCACAGCTAGCGCACGACCGATTCCAACATTTCTCTTTTGCACTAAAACTGGTGCTACGAACAGCTCCCGAGTTTGGATGGAATGATCTAAAGCTTTTCTGGCTGCTCAGGCGCTGCACAACATTATTCATTGTTCGTCGACTTGTGTTTATGGGTCGCCCTGGGGGCCATTCTACAAAACCTAAACCCGATACCACGGTGCATACGACTATTCGTTGGCCGTGGTGGTACAGCTAGCGCACAACCGATTCCAACATTTCTAATTTGCACTAAAATGGTGAAACGAACAGCTCCCGAGTTTGGATGGAATGATCTAAAATTTTGCTGGCTGCACAGGCGCTGCACAACATGACTCATTCTTCGCCGCCTCGTGTTTATGCGTCGCTCTTGGGGCCATTCTACAAAATATAAACCCGATACCACGGTGCATCTGACCATTCATTATCCGTGCTGGTACCGCTAGCGAAAGATCGATTCCAACCTCTCATTTTTGCACTAAAACTGGTGATACGAACTGCTCCACAGTTTTGATGGAAAGATTTAAAATTTTCCTGGTGGCGTAGGCGCTGCACATCATGACTCATTCTTGCCCGGCTCGTGTTTATGCGTCACCCGGGGGGCCATTCTACAAAACATAAACCCGATACCGACTATTCGATGACCGTGGTGGTACAACTAGCGCGCGACCGATTCCAACATTTCTCTTTTGCACTAAAACTGGTAATACGAACGGCTCCCGAGTTTGGATGGAATGATCTAAAATTTTCCTGGCTGCTCAGGCGCTGCACAACATTATTCATTGTTCGTCGACTCGTGTTTATGGGTCGCCCTGGGGGCCATTCAATAAAACATAAACCCGACACCACGGTGCATATGAATATTCATTGGCAGTGGTGGTACAGCTAGTGCACGACCGATTCCAACATTTCTAATTTGCACTAAAATGGTGAAACGAACAGCTCCCGAGTTTGGATGGAATGATCTAAAATTTTCCTGGCTGCACAGGCGCTGCACAACATGACTCATTCTTCGCCGCCTCGTGTTTATGCGTCGCTCTTGGGGCCATTCTACAAAATATAAACCCGATACCACGGTGCATCTGACTATTCATTATCCGTGCTGGTACCGCTACCGAAAGATCGATTCCAACCTTTCATTTTTGCACTAAAACTGGTGATACGAACTGCTCCACAGTTTGGATGGAAAGATATAAAATTTTCCTGGTGGCGTAGGCGCTGCACATCATGACTCATTCTTGCCAGGCTCGTGTTTATGCGTCACCCGGGGGGCCATTCTACAAAACAAAAACCCGATACCGACTATTCGTTGACCGTGGTGGTACAACTAGCGCACGACCGATTCCAACATTTCTATTTTGCACTAAAACTGGTGATACGAACAGCTCCCGAGTTTGGATGGAATGATCTAAAATTTTCCTGGCTGCTCAGGCGCTGCACAACATTATTCATTGTTCGTCGACTCGTGTTTATGGGTCGCCCTGGGGGCCATTCAACAAAACATAAACCCGATACCACGGCGCATCTGACTATTCAGTGGCCGTGGTGGTACAGCTAGCGCACGACCGAATCCAACATTTCTCTTTTGCTCTAAAACTGGTGATACGAACAGCTCCAGAGATTGTATGGTATGATTTAAAATTTTCCCGGCTGCAAGGCACTGCACATAATGACTCATTCTTCGCCGACTCGTATTTATGCGTCCCCCAGGGGGCCATACCACAAAACATAAACCCGATACCACGGTGCATCCGACTATTCGTTGGCCGTCGTGGCACAGCTAGCGCATGACCGATTCCAACATTTCTCTTTTGCACTAAAGCTGGTGATACGAACAGCTCCTGAGTTTGGATGGAATGATCTAAAATTCTCCTGGCTGCTCAGGCGCTGCACAACATTATTCATTGTTCGTCGACTCGGGTTTATGGGTCGCCCTGGGGGCCATTCTACAAAACATCAACCCCACACCACGGTGCATCCGACTATTCGTTGGCCGTTGTGGTACCGCTAGCACACGAGTGATTCCAACATTTCTCTTTTGCACTAAAAGTGGTGATACGAACAGCTCCACAGTTTGGATGGAATGATTTAATATTTTCCTGCTCGCACAGGCGCTGCACATAATGACTCATTCTTCACCTACTCGTGTTTATGCGTCACCCTGGGGGCCATTCTACAAAACATAAACCCGTTACCACAGTGCATCAGACTATTCGTTGACAGTGGTGGTACAGCTAGCGCACGACCGATTTCAACATTTCTCTTTTGAAATAAAACTGGTGATACGAACAGCCCCCGAGTTTGGATGCAATGATCTCAAATTTTCCTGACTGCTCAGGGGCTGCACAACATTATTCATTGTTCGTCCATTCGTGTTTATGCGTAGCCCTGGGGGCCATTCTACAAAACCTAAACCCGATACCACGGTGCATCCGAATAATCGTTGGCCGTGGTGGCACAGCAAGCGCACGACCGATTTCAACATTTCTCTTTTGCACTAAAACTGGTGCTACGAACAGCTCCCGAGTTTGGATGGAATGATCTAAAGTTTTTCTGGCTGCTCAGGCGCTGCACAACATTATTCATTGTTCGTCGACTTGTGTTAATGGGTCGCCCTGGGGGCCATTCTATAAAACATAAACCCGATACCACGGTGCATACGACTATTCGTTGGCCGTGGTGGTACAGCTAGCGCACGACCGATTCCAACATTTCTAATTTGCACTAAAATGGTGAAACGAACAGCTCCCGAGTTTGGATGGAATGATCTAAAATTTTGCTGGCTGCACAGGCGCTGCACAACATGACTCATTCTTCGCCGCCTCGTGTTTATGCGTCGCTCTTGGGGCCATTCTACAAAATATAAACCCGATACCACGGTGCATCTGACTATTCATTATCCGTGCTGGTACCGCTAGCGAAAGATCGATTCCAACCTTTCATTTTTGCACTAAAACTGGTGATACGAACTGCTCCACAGTTTGGATGGAAAGATTTAAAATTTTCCTGGTGGCGTAGGCGCTGCACATCATGACTCATTCTTGCCCGGCTCGTGTTTATGCGTCACCCGGGGGGCCATTCTACAAAACATAAACCCGATACCGACTATTCGTTGACCGTGGTGGTACAACTAGCGCACGACCGATTCCAACCTTTCTCTTTTGCACTAAAACTGGTAATACGAACGGCTCCCGACGTTGGATGGAATGATCTAAAATTTTCCTGGCTGCTCAGGCGCTGCACAACATTATTCATTGTTTGTCGACTCGTGTTTATGGGTCGCCCTGGGGGCCATTCTACAAAACATAAACCCGTTACCACAATGCATCAGACTATTCGTTGACAGTGGTGGTACAGCTAGCGCACGACCGATTTCAACATTTCTCTTTTGAAATAAAACTGGTGATACGAACAGCCCCCGAGTTTGGATGCAATGATCTCAAATTTTTCTGACTGCTCAGGGGCTGCGCAACATTATTCATTGTTCGTCGATTCGTGTTTATGCGTCGCCCTGGGGGCCATTCTACAAAACCTAAACCCGATACCACGGTGCATCCGACTATTCGTTAGCCGTGGTGGCACAGCTAGCGCACGACCGATTCCAACATTTCTCTTTCGCACTAAAACTGGTGATACGAGCAGCTCCCGAGTTTGGATTGAATGATCTAAGATTTTCCTGGCTGCACGGGCGCTGCACAACATTATTCATTGTTCGTCGACTCGTATTTATGCGTCGCCCTGGGGGCCATACCACAAAACATAAACCCGATACCACGGTGCATCCGACTATTCGTTGGCCGTCATGGCATAGCTGGCGCACGACCGATTCCAACATTTCTCTTTTGCACTAAAACTGGTGATACAAACAGCTCCCGAGTATGGATGGAATGATCTAAAATTTTCCTGGCTGCTCAGGCGCTGCACAACATTATTCATTCTTCGTAGATTCGTGTTTATGGGTCGGCCTGGGGGCCATTCAACAAAACATAAACCCTACACCACGGTGCATCTGAATATTCATTGGCAGTGGTGGTACAGCTAGTGCACGACCGATTCCAACATTTCTTATTTGCACTAAAACTGGTGATACGAACAGCTCCCGAGTTTGGATGGAATGATCTAAAATTTTCCTGGCTCCACAGGCGCTGCACAACATGGCTCATTCTTCGCCGACTCGTGTTTATGCGTCACTCTTGGGGCCATTCTAAATAACATAAACCCGATACCACGGTGCCTCTGACTATTCATTGGCCGCGCTGGTACAGCTAGCGAAAGACCGATTCCTACCTTTCACTTTTGCACTAAAACTGGTGATACGAACTGCTCCACAGTTTGGATGGAATGATTTAAAATTTTCCTGGTGGCGCAGGCGCTGCACATAATGACTCATTCTTCGCCGACTCGTGTTTATGCCTCACCCGGGGGGCCATTCTACAAAACATAAACCCGATACCGACTATTCGTTGACCGTGGTGGTACAATTAGAGCACGACCGATTCCAACATTTCTCTTTTGCACTAAAACTGGTGATACGAACAGCTCCCGAGTTTGGATGGAATGATCTAAAATTTTGCTGGCTGCTCAGGCGCTGCACAACATTATTCATTGTTCGTCGACTCGTGTTTATGGGTCGCCCTGGGAGCCATTCAACAAAACATAAACCCAATACCACGGTGCATCTGACTATTCAGTGGCCGTGGTGGTACAGCTAGCGCACGACCGCTTCCAACATTTCTCTTTTGCTCTAAATCTGGTGATACGAACAGCTCCACAGTTTGGATGGAAAGATTTAAAATTTTCCTGGTGGCGTAGGCGCTGCACATCATGACTCATTCTTGCCCGGCTCGTGTTTATGCGTCACCCGGGGGGCCATTCTACAAAACATAAACCCGATACCGACTATTCGTTGACCGTGGTGGTACAACTAGCGCACGACCGATTCCAACCTTTCTCTTTTGCACTAAAACTGGTAATACGAACGGCTCCCGACGTTGGATGGAATGATCTAAAATTTTCCTGGCTGTTCAGGCGCTGCACAACATTATTCATTGTTCGTCGACTCGTGTTTATGGGTCGCCCTGGGGGCCATTCTACAAAACATAAACCCGTTACCACAATGCATCAGACTATTCGTTGACAGTGGTGGTACAGCTAGCGCACGACCGATTTCAACATTTCTCTTTTGAAATAAAACTGGTGATACGAACAGCCCCCGAGTTTGGATGCAATGCTCTCAAATTTTTCTGACTGCTCAGGGGCTGCGCAACATTATTCATTGTTCGTCGATTCGTGTTTATGCGTCGCCCTGGGGGCCATTCTACAAAACCTAAACCCGATACCACGGTGCATCCGACTATTCGTCGGCCGTCGTGGCACAGCTAGCGCATGACCGATTCCAACATTTCTCTTTTGCACTAAAGCTGGTGATACGAACAGCTCCTGAGTTTGGATGGAATGATCTAAAATTCTCCTGGCTGCTCAGGCGCTGCACAACATTATTCATTGTTCGTCGACTCGTGTTTATGGGTCGCCCTGGGGGCCATTCTACAAAACATCAACCCCACACCACGGTGCATCCGACTATTCGTTGGCCGTTGTGGTACCGCTAGCACACGAGTGATTCCAACATTTCTCTTTTGCACTAAAAGTGGTGATACGAACAGCTCCACAGTTTGGATGGAATGATTTAATATTTTCCTGCTCGCACAGGCGCTGCACATAATGACTCATTCTTCACCTACTCGTGTTTATGCGTCACCCTGGGGGCCATTCTACAAAACATAAACCCGTTACCACAGTGCATCAGACTATTCGTTGACAGTGGTGGTACAGCTAGCGCACGACCGATTTCAACATTTCTCTTTTGAAATAAAACTGGTGCTACGAACAGCCCCCGAGTTTGGATGCAATGATCTCAAATTTTCCTGACTGCTCAGGGGCTGCACAACATTATTCATTGTTCGTCCATTCGTGTTTATGCGTCGCCCTGGGGGCCATTCTACAAAACCTAAACCCGATACCACGGTGCATCCGACTAATCGTTGGCCGTGGTGGCACAGCTAGCGCACGACCGATTCCAACATTTCTCTTTTGCACTAAAACTGGTGCTACGAACAGCTCCCGAGTTTGGATGGAATGATCTAAAGCTTTTCTGGCTGCTCAGGCGCTGCACAACATTATTCATTGTTCGTCGACTTGTGTTTATGGGTCGCCCTGGGGGCCATTCTATAAAACATAAACCCGATACCACGGTGCATACGACTATTCGTTGGCCGTGGTGGTACAGCTAGCGCACGACCGATTCCAACATTTCTAATTTGCACTAAAATGGTGAAACGAACAGCTCCCGAGTTTGGATGGAATGATCTAAAATTTTGCTGGCTGCACAGGCGCTGCACAACATGACTCATTCTTCGCCGCCTCGTGTTTATGCGTCGCTCTTGGGGCCATTCTACAAAATATAAACCCGATACCACGGTGCATCTGACTATTCATTATCCGTGCTGGTACCGCTTGCGAAAGATCAATTCCAACCTTTCATTTTTGCACTAAAACTGGTGATACGAACTGCTCCACAGTTTGGATGGAAAGATTTAAAATTTTCCTGGTGGCGTAGGCGCTGCACATCATGACTCATTCTTGCCCGGCTCGTGTTTATGCGTCACCCGGGGGGCCATTCTACAAAACATAAACCCGATACCGACTATTCGTTGACCGTGGTGGTACAACTAGCGCACGACCGATTCCAACCTTTCTCTTTTGCACTAAAACTGGTAATACGAACGGCTCCCGACGTTGGATGGAATGATCTAAAATTTTCCTGGCTGCTCAGGCGCTGCACAACATTATTCATTGTTCGTCGACTCGTGTTTATGGGTCGCCCTGGGGGCCATTCTACAAAACATAAACCCGTTACCACAATGCATCAGACTATTCGTTGACAGTGGTGGTACAGCTAGCGCACGACCGATTTCAACATTTCTCTTTTGAAATAAAACTGGTGATACGAACAGCCCCCGAGTTTGGATGCAATGATCTCAAATTTTTCTGAGTGCTCAGGGGCTGCGCAACATTATTCATTGTTCGTCGATTCGTGTTTATGCGTCGCCCTGGGGGCCATTCTACAAAACCTAAACCCGATACCACGGTGCATCCGACTATTCGTTAGCCGTGGTGGCACAGCTAGCGCACGACCGATTCCAACATTTCTCTTTCGCACTAAAACTGGTGATACGAGCAGCTCCCGAGTTTGGATTGAATGATCTAAAATTTTCCTGGCTGCACGGGCGCTGCACAACATTATTCATTGTTCGTCGACTCGTATTTATGCGTCGCCCTGGGGGCCATACCACAAAACATAAACCCGATACCACGGTGCATCCGAGTATTCGTTGGCCGTCATGGCATAGCTGGCGCACGACCGATTCCAACATTTCTCTTTTGCACTAAAACTGGTGATACAAACAGCTCCCGAGTATGGATGGAATGATCTAAAATTTTCCTGGCTGCTCAGGCGCTGCACAACATTATTCATTCTTCGTAGATTCGTGTTTATGGGTCGGCCTGGGGGCCATTCAACAAAACATAAACCCTACACCACGGTGCATCTGAATATTCATTGGCAGTGGTGGTACAGCTAGTGCACGACCGATTCCAACATTTCTTATTTGCACTAAAACTGGTGATACGAACAGCTCCCGAGTTTGGATGGAATGATCTAAAATTTTCCTGGCTCCACAGGCGCTGCACAACATGGCTCATTCTTCGCCGACTCGTGTTTATGCGTCACTCTTGGGGCCATTCTAAATAACATAAACCCGATACCACGGTGCCTCTGACTATTCATTGGCCGCGCTGGTACAGCTAGCGAAAGACCGATTCCTACCTTTCACTTTTGCACTAAAACTGGTGATACGAACTGCTCCACAGTTTGGATGGAATGATTTAAAATTTTCCTGGTGGCGCAGGCGCTGCACATAATGACTCATTCTTCGCCGACTCGTGTTTATGCCTCACCCGGGGGGCCATTCTACAAAACATAAACCCGATACCGACTATTCGTTGACCGTGGTGGTACAATTAGAGCACGACCGATTCCAACATTTCTCTTTTGCACTAAAACTGGTGATACGAACAGCTCCCGAGTTTGGATGGAATGATCTAAAATTTTGCTGGCTGCTCAGGCGCTGCACAACATTATTCATTGTTCGTCGACTCGTGTTTATGGGTCGCCCTGGGAGCCATTCAACAAAACATAAACCCAATACCACGGTGCATCTGACTATTCAGTGGCCGTGGTGGTACAGCTAGCGCACGACCGCTTCCAACATTTCTCTTTTGCTCTAAAACTGGTGATACGAAGAGCTCCAGAGTTTGTATGGTATGATTTAAAATTTTCCTGGTTGCAAGGCACTGCACATAATGACTCATTCTTCGCCGACTCGTATTTATGCGTCCCCCAGGGGGCCATACCACAAAACATAAACCCGATACCACGGTGCATCCGACTATTCCTTGGCCGTCGTGGCACAGCTAGCGCATGACCGATTCCAACATTTCTCTTTTGCACTAAAGCTGGTGATACGAACAGCTCCACAGTTCGGATGGAATGATTTAAAATTTTCCTGCTGGCACAGGCGCTGCACATAATGACTCATTCTTCACCTACCCGTGTTTATGCGTCACCCTGGGGGCCATTCTACAAAACATGAACCCGATACCACGGTGCATCTGACTATTCGTTGGCCGTGGTGTTAGAGCTAGCGCACGACCGATTCCAACATTTCTCTTTTACACTAAAACTTGTGATACGAACAGTTCCAGAGTCTGTATGGAATGATTTAAAATTTTCCTGGCTGCACAGGCGCTGCACATAATGACTCATTCTTCGCCGACTCGTGTTTATGCGTCGCCCTGGGGGCCATTCTAAAAAACATAAACCCGATACCACGGTCCATCCGACTATTCGATGACCGTGGTGGCACAGCCAGGGCACGACCGATTTCAACATTTCTCTTTTGAACTAAAACCGGTGATACGAACAGCGCCCGAGTTTGGATGCAATGATCTCAAATTTTCCTGACTGCTCAGGGGCTGCACAACATTATTCATTGTTCGTCGATTCGTGTTTATGGGTCGCCCTGGGGGCCATCTACAAAACCTAAACCCGATACCACGGTGCATCCGACTATTCGTTGGCCGTGGTGGCACAGCTAGCGCACGACCGATTCCAACATTTCTCTTTTGCATTAAAACTGGTGCTACGAACAGCTCCGAGTTTGGATGGAATGATCTAAAGTTTTCCTGGCTGCTCAGGCGCTGCACATAATGACTCATTCTTCGCCGACTCGTGTTTATGCGTCGCCCTGGGAACCATTCTATAAAACATAAACCCGATACCACGGTGCATACGACTATTCGTTGGCCGTGGTGGTACAGCTAGCGCACGACCGATTCCAACATTTCTCTTTCGCACTAAAACTGGTGATACGAGCAGCTCCCGAGCTTGGATGGAATGATATAAAATTTTCCTGGCTGCACAGGCGCTGCACAACATGGCTCATTCTTCGCCGCCTCGTGTTTATGCGTCGCCCTGGGGGCCATTCTACAAAACATCAACCCGACACCACAGTGCATCCGACTATTCGTTGGCCGTTGTGGTACCGCTAGCGCACGAGTGATTCCAACATTTCTCTTTTGCACTAAAACTGCTGATACGAACAGCTCCATAGTTTGGATGGAATGATTTAAAATTTTCCTGGTGGCGCAGGCGTTGCACATAATCACTCATTCTTCGCCGACTCGTGTTTATGCGTCACCCGGGGGGCCATTGGACAAAACATAGACCCGATACCGACTATTCGTTGACCGCGGTGGTACAATTAGCGCACGTCCGATTCAAACATTTCTCTTTTGCACTAAACTGGTGATACGAACAGCTCCCGAGTTTGGATGGAATGATCTAATATTTTCCTGGCTGCTCAGGCGCTGCACACCATTAATCATTGTTCGACGACTCGTGTTTATGGGTCGGCCTGGGGGCCATTCTACAAAACATAAACCCGATACGACGGTGCATCCGACTATTCGTTGGCCGTGGTGGTACAGCTAGCGCACGACCGATTCCAACATTTCTCTTTTGCACTAAAACTGGTGATAAGAACTGCTCCACAGTTTGGATGGAATGGTTTAAAATTTTTCTGTTGGCAAAGGCGCGGCACATAATGACTAATTCTTCGCCGACTCATGTTTATGCGTCGCCCTGGGGGCCATTCTACAAAATATAAGCCCGATACCACCGTCCATCCGACTATTCGATGACCGTGGTGGCACAGCCAGGGCACGACCGATTCCAACATTTCTCTTTTGCACTAAAACTGGTGATACGAACAGCTCCCGAGTTTGGATGGAATGATCTAAAATTTTCCTGGCTCCACAGGCGCTGCACAACATGGCTCATTCTTCGCCGACTCGTGTTTATGCGTCACTCTTGGGGCCATTCCAAATAACATAAACCCGATACCACGGTGCCTCTGACTATTCATTGGCCGCGCTGGTACAGCTAGCGAAAGACCGATTCCTACCTTTCACTTTTGCACTAAAACTGGTGATACGAACTGCTCCACAGTTTGGATGGAATGATTTAAAATTTTCCTGGTGGCGCAGGCGCTGCACATAATGACTCATTCTTCGCCGACTCGTGTTTATGCCTCACCCGGGGGGCCATTCTACAAAACATAAACCCGATACCGACTATTCGTTGACCGTGGTGGTACAATTAGAGCACGACCGATTCCAACATTTCTCTTTTGCACTAAAACTGGTGATACGAACAGCTCCCGAGTTTAGATGGAATGATCTAAAATTTTGCTGGCTGCTCAGGCGCTGCACAACATTATTCATTGTTCGTCGACTCGTGTTTATGGGTCGCCCTAGGAGCCATTCAACAAAACATAAACCCAATACCACGGTGCATCTGACTATTCAGTGGCCGTGGTGGTACAGCTAGCGCACGACCGCTTCCAACATTTCTCTTTTGCTCTAAATCTGGTGATACGAACAGCTCCACAGTTTGGATGGAAAGATTTAAAATTTTCCTGGTGGCGTAGGCGCTGCACATCATGACTCATTCTTGCCCGGCTCGTGTTTATGCGTCACCCGGGGGGCCATTCTACAAAACATAAACCCGATACCGACTATTCGTTGACCGTGGTGGTACAACTAGCGCACGACCGATTCCAACCTTTCTCTTTTGCACTAAAACTGGTAATACGAACGGCTCCCGACGTTGGATGGAATGATCTAAAATTTTCCTGGCTGCTCAGGCGCTGCACAACATTATTCATTGTTCGTCGACTCGTGTTTATGGGTCGCCCTGGGGGCCATTCTACAAAACATAAACCCGTTACCACAATGCATCAGACTATTCGTTGACAGTGGTGGTACAGCTAGCGCACGACCGATTTCAACATTTCTCTTTTGAAATAAAACTGGTGATACGAACAGCCCCCGAGTTTGGATGCAATGATCTCAAATTTTCCTGACTGCTCAGGGGCTGCACAACATTATTCATTGTTCGTCCATTCGTGTTTATGCGTCGCCCTGGGGGCCATTCTACAAAACCTAAACCCGATACCACGGTGCATCCGACTAATCGTTGGCCGTGGTGGCACAGCTAGCGCACGACCGATTCCAACATTTCTCTTTTGCACTAAAACTGGTGCTACGAACAGCTCCCGAGTTTGGATGGAATGATCTAAAGCTTTTCTGGCTGCTCAGGCGCTGCACAACATTATTCATTGTTCGTCGACTTGTGTTTATGGGTCGCCCTGGGGGCCATTCTATAAAACATAAACCCGATACCACGGTGCATACGACTATTCGTTGGCCGTGGTGGTACAGCTAGCGCACGACCGATTCCAACATTTCTAATTTGCACTAAAATGGTGAAACGAACAGCTCCCGAGTTTGGATGGAATGATCTAAAATTTTGCTGGCTGCACAGGCGCTGCACAACATGACTCATTCTTCGCCGCCTCGAGTTTATGCGTCGCTCTTGAGGCCATTCTACAAAATATAAACCCGATACCACGGTGCATCTGACTATTCATTATCCGTGCTGGTACCGCTAGCGAAAGATCGATTCCAACCTTTCATTTTTGCACTAAAACTGGTGATACGAACTGCTCCACAGTTTTGATGGAAAGATTTAAAATTTTCCTGGTGGCGTAGGCGCTGCACATCATGACTCATTCTTGCCCGGCTCGTGTTTATGCGTCACCCGGGGGGCCATTCTACAAAACATAAAACCGATACCGACTATTCGATGACCGTGGTGGTACAACTAGCGCACGACCGATTCCAACATTTCTCTTTTGCACTAAAACTGGTAATACGAACGGCTCCCGAGTTTGGATGGAATGATGTAAAATTTTCCTGGCTGCTCAGGCGCTGCACAACATTATTCATTGTTCGTCGACTCGTGTTTATGGGTCGCCCTGGGGGCCATTCAATAAAACATAAACCCGACACCACGGTGCATCTGAATATTCATTGGCAGTGGTGGTACAGCTAGTGCACGACCGATTCCAACATTTCTAATTTGCACTAAAATGGTGAAACGAACAGCTCCCGAGTTTGGATGGAATGATCTAAAATTTTGCTGGCTGCACAGGCGCTGCACAACATGACTCATTCTTCGCCGCCTCGTGTTTATGCGTCGCTCTTGGGGCCATTCTACAAAATATAAACCCGATACCACGGTGCATCTGACTATTCATTATCCGTGCTGGTACCGCTAGCGAAAGATCGATTCCAACCTTTCATTTTTGCACTAAAACTGGTGATACGAACTGCTCCACAGTTTTGATGGACAGATTTAAAATTTTCCTGGTGGCGTAGGCGCTGCACATCATGACTCATTCTTGCCCGGCTCGTGTTTATGCGTCACCCGGGGGGCCATTCTACAAAACATAAACCCGATACCGACTATTCGATGACCGTGGTGGTACAACTAGCGCACGACCGATTCCAACATTTCTCTTTTGCACTAAAACTGGTAATACGAACGGCTCCCGAGTTTGGATGGAATGATGTAAAATTTTCCTGGCTGCTCAGGCGCTGCACAACATTATTCATTGTTCGTCGACTCGTGTTTATGGGTCGCCCTGGGGGCCATTCAATAAAACATAAACCCGACACCACGGTGCATCTGAATATTCATTGGCAGTGGTGGTACAGCTAGTGCACGACCGATTCCAACATTTCTAATTTGCACTAAAATGGTGAAACGAACAGCTCCCGAGTTTGGATGGAATGATCTAAAATTTTCCTGGCTGCACAGGCGCTGCACAACATGACTCATTCTTCGCCGCCTCGTGTTTATGCGTCGCTCTTGGGGCCATTCTACAAAATATAAGCCCGATACCACGGTGCATCTGACTATTCATTATCCGTGCTGGTACCGCTAGCGAAAGATCGATTCCAACCTTTCATTTTTGCACTAAAACTGGTGATACGAACTGCTCCACAGTTTGGATGGAAAGATTTAAAATTTTCCTGGTGGCGTAGGCGCTGCACATCATGACTCATTCTTGCCAGGCTCGTGTTTATGCGTCACCCGGGGGGCCATTCTACAAAACTTAAACCCGATACCGACTATTCGTTGACCGTGGTGGTACAACTCGCGCACGACCGATTCCAACATTTCTATTTTGCACTAAAACTGGTGATACGAACAGCTCCCGAGTTTGGATGGAATGATCTAAAATTTTCCTGGCTGCTCAGGCGCTGCACAACATTATTCATTGTTCGTCGACTCGTGTTTATGGGTCGCCCTGGGGGCCATTCTACAAAACATAAACCCGTTACCACAATGCATCAGACTATTCGTTGACAGTGGTGGTACAGCTAGCGCACGACCGATTTCAACATTTCTCTTTTGAAATAAAACTGGTGATACGAACAGCCCCCGAGTTTGGATGCAATGATCTCAAATTTTTCTGACTGCTCAGGGGCTGCGCAACATTATTCATTGTTCGTCGATTCGTGTTTATGCGTCGCCCTGGGGGCCATTCTACAAAACCTAAACCCGATACCACGGTACATCCGACTATTCGTCGGCCGTCGTGGCACAGCTAGCGCATGACCGATTCCAACATTTCTCTTTTGCACTAAAGCTGGTGATACGAACAGCTCCTGAGTTTGGATGGAATGATCTAAAATTCTCCTGGCTGCTCAGGCGCTGCACAACATTATTCATTGTTCGTCGACTCGTGTTTATGGGTCGCCCTGGGGGCCATTCTACAAAACATCAACCCCACACCACGGTGCATCCGACTATTCGTTGGCCGTTGTGGTACCGCTAGCACACGAGTGATTCCAACATTTCTCTTTTGCACTAAAAGTGGTGATACGAACAGCTCCACAGTTTGGATGGAATGATTTAATATTTTCCTGCTCGCACAGGCGCTGCACATAATGACTCATTCTTCACCTACTCGTGTTTATGCGTCACCCTGGGGGCCATTCTACAAAACATAAACCCGTTACCACAGTGCATCAGACTATTCGTTGACAGTGGTGGTACAGCTAGCGCACGACCGATTTCAACATTTCTCTTTTGAAATAAAACTGGTGATACGAACAGCCCCCGAGTTTGGATGCAATGATCTCAAATTTTCCTGACTGCTCAGGGGCTGCACAACATTATTCATTGTTCGTCCATTCGTGTTTATGCGTCGCCCTGGGGGCCATTCTACAAAACCTAAACCCGATACCACGGTGCATCCGACTAATCGTTGGCCGTGGTGCACAGCTAGCGCACGACCGATTCCAACATTTCTCTTTTGCACTAAAACTGGTGCTACGAACAGCTCCCGAGTTTGGATGGAATGATCTAAAGCTTTTCTGGCTGCTCAGGCGCTGCACAACATTATTCATTGTTCGTCGACTTGTGTTTATGGGTCGCCCTGGGGGCCATTCTATAAAACATAAACCCGATACCACGGTGCATACGACTATTCGTTGGCCGTGGTGGTACAGCTAGCGCACGACAGATTCCAACATTTCTAATTTGCACTAAAATGGTGAAACGAACAGCTCCCGAGTTTGGATGGAATGATCTAAAATTTTGCTGGCTGCACAGGCGCTGCACAACATGACTCATTCTTCGCCGCCTCGTGTTTATGCGTCGCTCTTGGGGCCATTCTACAAAATATAAACCCGATACCACGGTGCATCTGACTATTCATTATCCGTGCTGGTACCGCTAGCGAAAGATCGATTCCAACCTTTCATTTTTGCACTAAAACTGGTGATACGAACTGCTCCACAGTTTTGATGGAAAGATTTAAAATTTTCCTGGTGGCGTAGGCGCTGCACATCATGACTCATTCTTGCCCGGCTCGTGTTTATGCGTCACCCGGGGGGCCATTCTACAAAACATAAACCCGATACCGACTATTCGATGACCGTGGTGGTACAACTAGCGCACGACCGATTCCAACATTTCTCTTTTGCACTAAAACTGGTAATACGAACGGCTCCCGAGTTTGGATGGAATGATGTAAAATTTTCCTGGCTGCTCAGGCGCTGCACAACATTATTCATTGTTCGTCGACTCGTGTTTATGGGTCGCCCTGGGGGCCATTCAATAAAACATAAACCCGACACCACGGTGCATCTGAATATTCATTGGCAGTGGTGGTACAGCTAGTGCACGACCGATTCCAACATTTCTAATTTGCACTAAAATGGTGAAACGAACAGCTCCCGAGTTTGGATGGAATGATCTAAAATTTTCCTGGCTGCACAGGCGCTGCACAACATGACTCATTCTTCGCCGCCTCGTGTTTATGCGTCGCTCTTGGGGCCATTCTACAAAATATAAACCCGATACCACGGTGCATCTGACTATTCATTATCCGTGCTGGTACCGCTAGCGAAAGATCGATTCCAACCTTTCATTTTTGCACTAAAACTGGTGATACGAACTGCTCCACAGTTTGGATGGAAAGATTTAAAATTTTCCTGGTGGCGTAGGCGCTGCACATCATGACTCATTCTTGCCAGGCTCGTGTTTATGCGTCACCCGGGGGGCCATTCTACAAAACATAAACCCGATACCGACTATTCGTTGACCGTGGTGGTACAACTGGCGCACGACCGATTCCAACATTTCTATTTTGCACTAAAACTGGTGATACGAACAGCTCCCGAGTTTGGATGGAATGATCTAAAATTTTCCTGGCTGCTCAGGCGCTGCACAACATTATTCATTGTTCGTCGACTCGTGTTTATGGGTCGCCCTGGGGGCCATTCAACAAAACATAAACCCGATACCACGGCGCATCTGACTATTCAGTGGCCGTGGTGGTACAGCTAGCGCACGACCGAATCCAACATTTCTCTTTTGCTCTAAAACTGGTGATACGAACAGCTCCAGAGATTGTATGGTATGATTTAAAATTTTCCCGGCTGCAAGGCACTGCACATAATGACTCATTCTTCGCCGACTCGTATTTATGCGTCCCCCAGGGGGCCATACCACAAAACATAAACCCGATACCACGGTGCATCCGACTATTCGTTGGCCGTCGTGGCACAGCTAGCGCATGACCGATTCCAACATTTCTCTTTTGCACTAAAGCTGGTGATACGAACAGCTCATGAGTTTGGATGGAATGATCTAAAATTCTCCTGGCTGCTCAGGCGCTGCACAACATTATTCATTGTTCGTCGACTCGGGTTTATGGGTCGCCCTGGGGGCCATTCTACAAAACATCAACCCCACACCACGGTGCATCCGACTATTCGTTGGCCGTTGTGGTACCGCTAGCACACGAGTGATTCCAACATTTCTCTTTTGCACTAAAAGTGGTGATACGAACAGCTCCACAGTTTGGATGGAATGATTTAATATTTTCCTGCTCGCACAGGCGCTGCACATAATGACTCATTCTTCACCTACTCGTGTTTATGCGTCACCCTGGGGGCCATTCTACAAAACATAAACCCGTTACCACAGTGCATCAGACTATTCGTTGACAGTGGTGGTACAGCTAGCGCACGACCGATTTCAACATTTCTCTTTTGAAATAAAACTGGTGATACGAACAGCCCCCGAGTTTGGATGCAATGATCTCAAATTTTCCTGACTGCTCAGGGGCTGCACAACATTATTCATTGTTCGTCCATTCGTGTTTATGCGTCGCCCTGGGGGCCATTCTACAAAACCTAAACCCGATACCACGGTGCATCCGACTAATCGTTGGCCGTGGTGGCACAGCTAGCGCACGACCGATTCCAACATTTCTCTTTTGCACTAAAACTGGTGCTACGAACAGCTCCCGAGTTTGGATGGAATGATCTAAAGCTTTTCTGGCTGCTCAGGCGCTGCACAACATTATTCATTGTTCGTCGACTTGTGTTTATGGGTCGCCCTGGGGGCCATTCTATAAAACATAAACCCGATACCACGGTGCATACGACTATTCGTTGGCCGTGGTGGTACAGCTAGCGCACGACCGATTCCAACATTTCTAATTTGCACTAAAATGGTGAAACGAACAGCTCCCGAGTTTGGATGGAATGATCTAAAATTTTGCTGGCTGCACAGGCGCTGCAAAACATGACTCATTCTTCGCCGCCTCGTGTTTATGCGTCGCTCTTGGGGCCATTCTACAAAATATAAACCCGATACCACGGTGCATCTGACTATTCATTATCCGTGCTGGTACCGCTAGCGAAAGATCGATTCCAACCTTTCATTTTTGCACTAAAACTGGTGATACGAACTGCTCCACAGTTTTGATGGAAAGATTTAAAATTTTCCTGGTGGCGTAGGCGCTGCACATCATGACTCATTCTTGCCCGGCTCGTGTTTATGCGTCACCCGGGGGGCCATTCTACAAAACATAAACCCGATACCGACTATTCGATGACCGTGGTGGTACAACTAGCGCACGACCGATTCCAACATTTCTCTTTTGCACTAAAACTGGTAATACGAACGGCTCCCGAGTTTGGATGGAATGATGTAAAATTTTCCTGGCTGCTCAGGCGCTGCACAACATTATTCATTGTTCGTCGACTCGTGTTTATGGGTCGCCCTGGGGGCCATTAAATAAAACATAAACCCGACACCACGGTGCATCTGAATATTCATTGGCAGTGGTGGTACAGCTAGTGCACGACCGATTCCAACATTTCTAATTTGCACTAAAATGGTGAAACGAACAGCTCCCGAGTTTGGATGGAATGATCTAAAATTTTCCTTGCTGCACAGGCGCTGCACAACATGACTCATTCTTCGCCGCCTCGTGTTTATGCGTCGCTCTTGGGGCCATTCTACAAAATATAAACCCGATACCACGGTGCATCTGACTATTCATTATCCGTGCTGGTACCGCTAGCGAAAGATCGATTCCAACCTTTCATTTTTGCACTAAAACTGGTGATACGAACTGCTCCACAGTTTGGATGGAAAGATTTAAAATTTTCCTGGTGGCGTAGGCGCTGCACATCATGACTCATTCTTGCCAGGCTCGTGTTTATGCGTCACCCGGGGGGCCATTCTACAAAACATAAACCCGATACCGACTATTCGTTGACCGTGGTGGTACAACTGGCGCACGACCGATTCCAACATTTCTATTTTGCACTAAAACTGGTGATACGAACAGCTCCCGAGTTTGGATGGAATGATCTAAAATTTTCCTGGCTGCTCAGGCGCTGCACAACATTATTCATTGTTCGTCGACTCGTGTTTATGGGTCGCCCTGGGGGCCATTCAACAAAACATAAACCCGATACCACGGCGCATCTGACTATTCAGTGGCCGTGGTGGTACAGCTAGCGCACGACCGAATCCAACATTTCTCTTTTGCTCTAAAACTGGTGATACGAACAGCTCCAGAGATTGTATGGTATGATTTAAAATTTTCCCGGCTGCAAGGCACTGCACATAATGACTCATTCTTCGCCGACTCGTATTTATGCGTCCCCCAGGGGGCCATACCACAAAACATAAACCCGATACCACGGTGCATCCGACTATTCGTTGGCCGTCGTGGCACAGCTAGCGCATGACCGATTCCAACATTTCTCTTTTGCACTAAAGCTGGTGATACGAACAGCTCATGAGTTTGGATGGAATGATCTAAAATTCTCCTGGCTGCTCAGGCGCTGCACAACATTATTCATTGTTCGTCGACTCGGGTTTATGGGTCGCCCTGGGGGCCATTCTACAAAACATCAACCCCACACCACGGTGCATCCGACTATTCGTTGGCCGTTGTGGTACCGCTAGCACACGAGTGATTCCAACATTTCTCTTTTGCACTAAAAGTGGTGATACGAACAGCTCCACAGTTTGGATGGAATGATTTAATATTTTCCTGCTCGCACAGGCGCTGCACATAATGACTCATTCTTCACCTACTCGTGTTTATGCGTCACCCTGGGGGCCATTCTACAAAACATAAACCCGTTACCACAGTGCATCAGACTATTCGTTGACAGTGGTGGTACAGCTAGCGCACGACCGATTTCAACATTTCTCTTTTGAAATAAAACTGGTGATACGAACAGCCCCCGAGTTTGGATGCAATGATCTCAAATTTTCCTGACTGCTCAGGGGCTGCACAACATTATTCATTGTTCGTCCATTCGTGTTTATGCGTCGCCCTGGGGGCCATTCTACAAAACCTAAACCCGATACCACGGTGCATCCGACTAATCGTTGGCCGTGGTGGCACAGCTAGCGCACGACCGATTTCAACATTTCTCTTTTGCACTAAAACTGGTGCTACGAACAGCTCCCGAGTTTGGATGGAATGATCTAAAGTTTTTCTGGCTGCTCAGGCGCTGCACAACATTATTCATTGTTCGTCGACTTGTGTTAATGGGTCGCCCTGGGGGCCATTCTATAAAACATAAACCCGATACCACGGTGCATACGACTATTCGTTGGCCGTGGTGGTACAGCTAGCGCACGACCGATTCCAACATTTCTAATTTGCACTAAAATGGTGAAACGAACAGCTCCCGAGTTTGGATGGAATGATCTAAAATTTTGCTGGCTGCACAGGCGCTGCACAACATGACTCATTCTTCGCCGCCTCGTGTTTATGCGTCGCTCTTGGGGCCATTCTACAAAATATAAACCCGATACCACGGTGCATCTGAGTATTCATTATCCGTGCTGGTACCGCTAGCGAAAGATCGATTCCAACCTTTCATTTTTGCACTAAAACTGGTGATACGAACTGCTCCACAGTTTGGATGGAAAGATTTAAAATTTTCCTGGTGGCGTAGGCGCTGCACATCATGACTCATTCTTGCCCGGCTCGTGTTTATGCGTCACCCGGGGGGCCATTCTACAAAACATAAACCCGATACCGACTATTCGTTGACCGTGGTGGTACAACTAGCGCACGACCGATTCCAACCTTTCTCTTTTGCACTAAAACTGGTAATACGAACGGCTCCCGACGTTGGATGGAATGATCTAAAATTTTCCTGGCTGCTCAGGCGCTGCACAACATTATTCATTGTTCGTCGACTCGTGTTTATGGGTCGCCCTGGGGGCCATTCTACAAAACATAAACCCGTTACCACAATGCATCAGACTATTCGTTGAGAGTGGTGGTACAGCTAGCGCACGACCGATTTCAACATTTCTCTTTTGAAATAAAACTGGTGATACGAACAGCCCCCGAGTTTGGATGCAATGATCTCAAATTTTTCTGAGTGCTCAGGGGCTGCGCAACATTATTCATTGTTCGTCGATTCGTGTTTATGCGTCGCCCTGGGGGCCATTCTACAAAACCTAAACCCGATACCACGGTGCATCCGACTATTCGTTAGCCGTGGTGGCACAGCTAGCGCACGACCGATTCCAACATTTCTCTTTCGCACTAAAACTGGTGATACGAGCAGCTCCCGAGTTTGGATTGAATGATCTAAAATTTTCCTGGCTGCACGGGCGCTGCACAACATTATTCATTGTTCGTCGACTCGTATTTATGCGTCGCCCTGGGGGCCATTCAACAAAACATAAACCCGACACCACGGTGCATCTGAATATTCATTGGCAGTGGTGGTACAGCTAGTGCACGACCGATTCCAACATTTCTTATTTGCACTAAAACTGGTGATACGAACAGCTCCCGAGTTTGGATGGAATGATCTAAAATTTTCCTGGCTCCACAGGCGCTGCACAACATGGCTCATTCTTCGCCGACTCGTGTTTATGCGTCACTCTTGGGGCCATTCTAAATAACATAAACCCGATACCACGGTGCCTCTGACTATTCATTGGCCGCGCTGGTACAGCTAGCGAAAGACCGATTCCTACCTTTCACTTTTGCACTAAAACTGGTGACACGAACTGCTCCACAGTTTGGATGGAATGATTTAAAATTTTCCTGGTGGCGCAGGCGCTGCACATAATGACTCATTCTTCGCCGACTCGTGTTTATGCCTCACCCGGGGGGCCATTCTACAAAACATAAACCCGATACCGACTATTCGTTGACCGTGGTGGTACAATTAGAGCACGACCGATTCCAACATTTCTCTTTTGCACTAAAACTGGTGATACGAACAGCTCCCGAGTTTGGATGGAATGATCTAAAATTTTGCTGGCTGCTCAGGCGCTGCACAACATTATTCATTGTTCGTCGACTCTTGTTTATGGGTCGCCCTGGGAGCCATTCAACAAAACATAAACCCAATACCACGGTGCATCTGACTATTCAGTGGCCGTGGTGGTACAGCTAGCGCACGACCGCTTCCAACATTTCTCTTTTGCTCTAAATCTGGTGATACGAACAGCTCCACAGTTTGTATGGAATGATTTAAAATTTTCCTGGCTGCAAGGCGCTGCACAACATAATTCATTGTTCGCCGACTCGAGTTTATGCGTCGCCCTGAAGCCATTCTACAAAACATAAACCCGATACCACGGTCCATCCGACTATTCGATGACCGTGGTGGCACAACCAGGGCACGACCGATTCCCACATTTCTCTTTTGCACTAAAACTGGTGATACGAACAGCCCCCGAGTTTGGATGGAATGATCTAAAATTTTCCTGGCTGCACAGTAGCTGCACAACATTATTCATTGTTCGTCGATTCGTGTTTATGCGTCGCCCTGGGAGCCATTCTACAAAACATAAGCCCGATACCACGGTCCATCCGACTAATCGATGACCGTGGTGGCACAGCCAGGGCATGACCGATTCCAACATTTCTCTTTTGCACTAAAACTGGTGAAACGAACAGCCGCCGAGTTTGGACGGAATGATCTAAAATTATCCTGGCTGCTCAGGAGCTGCACAACATTATTCATTGTTCGTCGATTCGTGTTTATGGGTCGGCCTGGGGGCCATTCAATAAAACATAAACCCGACACCACGGTGCATCTGAATATTCACTGGCAGTGGTGGTACAGCTAGTGCACGACCAATTCCAACATTTCTAATTTGCACTAAAATGGTGATACGAACAGCTCCCGAGTTTGGATGGAGTGATCTAAAATTTTCCTGGCTGCACAGGCGCTGCACAACATGACTCATTCTTCGCCGCCTCGTGTTTATGCGTCGCTCTTGGGGCCATTCTACAAAATATAAACCCGATACCACGGTGCATCTGACTATTCATTATCCGTGCTGGTACCGCTAGCGAAATATCGATTCCAACCTTTCATTTTTGCATTAAAACTGGTGATACGAACTGCTCCACAGTTTGGATGGAAAGATTTAAAATTTTCCTGGTGGCGTACGCGCTGCACATCATGACTCATTCTTCCCCGGCTCGTGTTTATGCGTCACCCGGGGGGCCATTCTACAAAACATAAACCCGATACCGACTATTCGTTGACCGTGGTGGTACAACTAGCGCACGACCGATTCCAACATTTCTCTTTTGCACTAAAACTGGTGATACGAACAGCTCCCGAGTTTGGATGGAATGATCTAAAATTTTCCTGGCTGCTCAGTCGCTGCACAACATTATTCATTGTTCGTCGACTTGTGTTTATGGGTCGCCCTGGGGGCCATTCAACAAAACATAAACCCGATACCATGGCGCATCTGACTATTCAGTGGCCGTGGTGGTACAGCTAGCGCACGACCGAATCCAACATTTCTCTTTTGCTCTAAAACTGGTGATACGAAGAGCTCCAGAGTTTGTATGGTATGATTTAAAATTTTCCTGGTTGCAAGGCACTGCACATAATGACTCATTCTTCGCCGACTCGTATTTATGCGTCCCCCAGGGGGCCATACCACAAAACATAAACCCGATACCACGGTGCATCCGACTATTCCTTGGCCGTCGTGGCACAGCTAGCGCATGACCGATTCCAACATTTCTCTTTTGCACTAAAGCTGGTGATACGAACAGCTCCCGAGTTTGGATGGAATGATCTAAAATTCTCCTGGCTGCTCAGGCGCTGCACAACATTATTCATTGTTCGTCGACTCGTGTTTATGGGTCGCCCTGGGGACCATTCTACAAAACATCAACCCCACATCACGGTGCATCCGACTATTCGTTGGCCGTTGTGGTACCGCTAGCACACGAGTGATTCCAATATTTCTCTTTTCCACTAAAAGTGGTGATACGAACAGCTCCACAGTTCGGATGGAATGATTTAAAATTTTCCTGCTGGCACAGGCGCTGCACATAATGACTCATTCTTCACCTACCCGTGTTTATGCGTCACCCTGGGGGCCATTCTACAAAACATAAACCCGTTACCACAGTACATCAGACTATTCGTTGACAGTGGTGGTACAGCTAGCGCACGACCGATTAAAACATTTCTCTTTTCCACTAAATCTGGTGATACGAACACCTCCCGAGTTTGGATGGATTGATCTAAAATTTTTCTGGCTGCACAGTCGCGGCCGACATGACTCATTCATCGCCGACTCGTGTTTTTGCGTCACCCTGGGGGCCATTCTACAAAACATGAACCCGATACCACGGTGCATCTGACTATTCGTTGGCCGTGGTGTTAGAGCTAGCGCACGACCGATTCCAACATTTCTCTTTTGCATTAAAACTGGTGCTACGAACAGCTCCCGAGTTTGGATGGAATGATCTAAAGTTTTCCTGGCTGCTCAGGCGCTGCACATAATGACTCATTCTTCGCCGACTCGTGTTTATGCGTCGCCCTGGGAACCATTCTATAAAACATAAACCCGATACCACGGTGCATACGACTATTCGTTGGCCGTGGTGGTACAGCTAGCGCCCGACCGATTCCAACATTTCTCTTTCGCACTAAAACTGGTGATACGAGCAGCTCCCGAGCTTGGATGGAATGATATAAAATTTTCCTGGCTGCACAGGCGCTGCACAACATGGCTCATTCTTCGCCGCCTCGTGTTTATGCGTCGCCCTGGGGGCCATTCTACAAAACATCAACCCGACACCACAGTGCATCCGACTATTCGTTGGCCGTTGTGGTACCGCTAGCGCACGAGTGATTCCAACATTTCTCTTTTGCACTAAAACTGCTGATACGAACAGCTCCATAGTTTGGATGGAATGATTTAAAATTTTCCTGGTGGCGCAGGCGTTGCACATAATGACTCATTCTTCGCCGACTCGTGTTTATGCGTCACCCGGGGGGCCATTGGACAAAACATCAACCCGATACCGACTATTCGTTGACCGCGGTGGTACAATTAGCGCACGACCGATTCCAACATTTCTCTTTTGCACTAAAACTGGTGATACGAACAGCTCCCGAGTTTGGATGGAATGATCTAATATTTTCCTGGCTGCTCAGGCGCTGCACACCATTAATCATTGTTCGACGACTCGTGTTTATGGGTCGGCCTGGGGGCCATTCTACAAAACATAAACCCGATACGACGGTGCATCCGACTATTCGTTGGCCGTGGTGGTACAGCTAGCGCACGACCGATTCCAACATTTCTCTTTTGCACTAAAACTGGTGATAAGAACTGCTCCACAGTTTGGATGGAATGGTTTAAAATTTTTCTGTTGGCAAAGGCGCGGCACATAATGACTAATTCTTCGCCGACTCATGTTTATGCGTCGCCCTGGGGGCCATTCTACAAAATATAAGCCCGATACCACCGTCCATCCGACTATTCGATGACCGTGGTGGCACAGCCAGGGCACGACCGATTCCAACATTTCTCTTTTGCACTAAAACTGGTGATACGAACAGCCCCCGAGTTTGGATGGGATGATCTAAAATTATCCTGGCTGCTCGGGAGCGGCACAGCATTATAGATTGTTCGTCGATTCGTGTTTATGGGTCAGCCTGGGGGCCATTCAACAAAACATAAACCCGACACCATGGTGCATCTGAATATTCAGTGGCAGTGGTGGTACAGCTAGCGCACGACCGATTCCAACATTTCTCATTTGCTCTAAAACTGGTGATACGAAAAGCTCCCGAGTTGTATGGAATGATCTAAAAATTTCCTGGCTCCACAGGCGCTGCACAGCATGGCTCATTCTTCGCCGACTCGTGTTTATGCGTCGCTCTTGGGGCCATTCTACAAAACATAAACCCGATACCACGGTGCATCTGACTATTCATTGGCCGTACTGATACAGCTAGCGAAAGACCGATTCCAACCTTTCACTTTTGCACTAAAACTGGTGATACGAACTGCTCCACAGTTTGGATGGAATGATTTAAAACTTTCCTGGTGGCGCAGGCGCTGCACATAATGAGTCATTCTTCGCCGACTCATGTTTATGCGTCACCCGGGGGGCCATTCTACAAAATATAAACCCGATACCGACTATTCGTTAACCGTGGAGGTACAATTAGCGCACGAACGATTCCAACATTTCTCTTTTGCACTAAAACTGGTGATACGAACAGCTCCCGAGTTTAGATGGAATGATCTAAAATTTTCCTGGCTGCTCAGGCGCTGCACAACACGACTCATTCTTCGCCGCCTCGTGTTTTTGCGTCACCCTGGGGGCCATTCTACAAAACATAAACCCGATACCACGGTGCATCCGACTATTCGTTGGCCGTGGTGGCACAGCTAGCGCACGACCGATTCCAACATTTCTCTTTTGCATTAAAACTGGTGCTACGAACAGCTCCCGAGTTTGGATGGAATGATCTAAAGTTTTCCTGGCTGCACAGGCGCTGCACAACATTATTCATTGTTCGTCGACTTGTGTTTATGGGTCGCCCTGGGAACCATTCTATAAAACATAAACCCGATACCACGGTGCATACGACTATTCGTTGGCCGTGGTGGTACAGCTAGCGCACGACCGATTCCAACATTTCTCTTTCGCACTAAAACTGGTGATACGAGCAGCTCCCGAGCTTGGATGGAATGATATAAAATTTTCCTGGCTGCACAGGCGCTGCACAACATGGCTCATTCTTCGCCGCCTCGTGTTTATGCGTCGCCCTGGGGGCCATTCTACAAAACATCAACCCGACACCACAGTGCATCCGACTATTCGTTGGCCGTTGTGGTACCGCTAGCGCACGAGTGATTCCAACATTTCTCTTTTGCACTAAAACTGCTGATACGAACAGCTCCATAGTTTGGATGGAATGATTTAAAATTTTCCTGGTGGCGCAGGCGTTGCACATAATGACTCATTCTTCGCCGACTCGTGTTTATGCGTCACCCGGGGGGCCATTGGACAAAACATAAACCCGATACCGACTATTCGTTGACCGCGGTGGTACAATTAGCGCACGACCGATTCCAACATTTCTCTTTTGCACTAAAACTGGTGATACGAACAGCCCCCGAGTTTGGATGGAATGATCTAAAATTATCCTGGCTGCTCGGGAGCGGCACAGCATTATAGATTGTTCGTCGATTCGTGTTTATGGGTCAGCCTGGGGGCCATTCAACAAAACATAAACCCGACACCATGGTGCATCTGAATATTCAGTGGCAGTGGTGGTACAGCTAGTGCACGACCGATTCCAACATTTCTCATTTGCACTAAAACTGGCGATACGAAAAGCTCCCGAGTTGCATGGAATGATCTAAAAATTTCCTGGCTCCACAGGCGCTGCACAGCATGGCTCATTCTTCGCCGACTCGTGTTTATGCGTCGCTCTTGGGGCCATTCTACAAAACATAAACCCGATACCACGGTGCATCTGACTATTCATTGGCCGTACTGATACAGCTAGCGAAAGACCGATTCCAACCTTTCACTTTTGCACTAAAACTGGTGATACGAACTGCTCCACAGTTTGGATGGAATGATTTAAAACTTTCCTGGTGGCGCAGGCGCTGCACATAATGAGTCATTCTTCGCCGACTCATGTTTATGCGTCACCCGGGGGGCCATTCTACAAAATATAAACCCGATACCGACTATTCGTTAACCGTGGAGGTACAATTAGCGCACGAACGATTCCAACATTTCTCTTTTGCACTAAAACTGGTGATACGAACAGCTCCCGAGTTTAGATGGAATTATCTAAAATTTTCCTGGCTGCTCAGGCGCTGCACAACACGACTCATTCTTCGCCGCCTCGTGTTTTTGCGTCACCCTGGGGGCCATTCTACAAAACATAAACCCGATACCACGGTGCATCTGACTATTCGTTGGCCGTGGTGTTACAGCTAGCGCACGACCGATTCCCACATTTCTCTTTTGCACTAAAACTGGTGATACGAACAGCCCCCGAGTTTGGATGCAATGATCTAAAATTTTCCTGGCTGCTCAGGGGCTGCACAACATTATTCATTGTTCGTCGATTCGTGTTTATGCGTCGCTTTGGGGGCCATTGTACAAAACATAAACCCGATACCACAGTGCATCAGACTATTCGTTGACTGTGGTGGGACAGCTAGCGCACGACCGATTCCAACATTTCTCTTTTCCACTAAAACTGGTGATACGAACAGCTCCCGAGTTTTGATCGAATGATCTAAAATTTTCCTGGCTGCACAGGCGCTGCACAACATGACTCATTCTTCCCCGCCTCTTGTTTTTGCGTCACCCTGGGGGCCATTCTACAAAACATAATCCCGATACCACGGTGCATCTGACTATTCGTTGGCCGTGGTGTTACAGCTAGTGCACGACCGATTCCAACATTTCTCTTTTGCACTAAGACTGCTGATACGAACAGCTCCCGAGTTTGAATGGAATGATCTAAAATTTTCTTGGCTGCACAGTAGCTGCACAACATTATTCATTGTTCGTCGATTCGTGTTTATGCGTCGCACTGGGGGCCATTCTAGCAACCTAAACCCGATACCATGGTGCATCCGACTATTCGTTGGCCGTGGTGGCA
This sequence comes from Dermacentor variabilis, assembly GCF_050947875.1. Lineage (NCBI taxonomy): Eukaryota > Metazoa > Arthropoda > Arachnida > Ixodida > Ixodidae > Dermacentor > Dermacentor variabilis. The sequence continues at coordinate 231,628,496 of NC_134571.1, read as the reverse complement.
CACCTAGCGCACGACCGATTCCAACATTTCTCTTTTGCACTAAAACTTGTGGTACGAACAGCTCCAGAGTTTGTATGGAATGATTTAAAATTTTCCTGGCTGCTCAGGCGCTGCACAACATTATTCATTGTTCGTCGACTTGTGTTTATGGGTCGAACTGGGGGCCATTCTATAAAACATAAACCCGATACCACGGTGCATACGACTATTCCTTGGCCATGGTGGTACAGCTAGCGCACGACCGATTCCAACATTTTTCTTTTGCAATAAAAGTGGTGATACGAACAGCTCCCGAGTTTGGATGGAATGATCTAATATTTTCCTGGCTGCTCAGGCGCTGCACAACATTAATCATTGCTCGTCGACTCGTGTTTATGGGTCCGCCTGGGGGCCATTCTACAAAACATAAACCCGATACCACGGTGCATCTGACTATTCATTGGCCGTGGTTGTACAGCTAGCGCAAGACCGATTCCAACCTTTCTCTTTTGCACTAAAACTGGTGATAAGAACTGCTCCAAAGTTTGGATGGAATGGTTCAAAATTTTTCTGTTGGCACAGGCGCTGCACATAATGACTCATTCTTCGCCGACTCGTGTTAATGCGTCGCCCTGGGGGCCATTCTACAAAACATAAGCCCGATACCACGGTCCATCCGGCTATTCGATGACCGTCGTAGCACAGCCAGGGCACGACCGATTCTAACATTTCTCTTTTGCACTAAAACTGGTGATACGAACAGCCCCCGAGTTTGGATGGAATGATCTAAAATTATCCTGGCTGCTCAGGAGCTGCACAACATTATTCATTGTTCGTCGATTCGTGTTTATCGGTCAGCCTGGGGGCCACTCAACAAAACATAAACCCGACACCATGGTGCATCTGAATATTCATTGGCAGCGGTGGTACAGCTAGTGCATGACCGATTCCAACATTTCTCATTTGCACTAAAACTGGTGATACGAATAGCTCCCGAGTTGGATGGAATGATGTAAAATTTTCCTGACTCCACAGGCGCTGCACAACATGGCTCATTCTTCGCCGACTTTTGTTTATGCGTCGCTCTTGGGGCCATTCTACAAAACATAAACCCGATACCACGGTGCATCTGACTATTCATTGGCCGTGCTGATACAGCTAGCGAAAGACCGATTCCAACCTTTCACTTTTGCAATAAACTGGTGATACGAACTGCTCCACAGTTCGAATGGAATGATCTAAAATTTTCCTGGCTGCTCAGGGGCTGCACAACATTATTCATTGTTCGTCGACTCGCGTTTATGGGTCACCCTGGGGGCCATTCAACAAAACATAAACCCGATACCACAGTGCATATGACTATTCGTTGGCCGTGGTGGTGGAGCTACCGCACGACCGATTCCAAAATTTCTATTTTGCACTAAAACTGGTGATACGAACAGCTCCCGAGTTTGGCTGGAATGATCTAAAATTTTCCTGGCTGCACAGGCGCTGCACAACATGACTCATTCCTCACTGCCTCGTGTTTATGCGTCGCCCTGGGGGCCATTGTACAAAACATCAACCCGACACCACGGTGCATCCGACTAATCGTTGGCCGTTGTGGTACCGCTAGCGCACGAGTGATTCCAACACTTCTCTTTTGCACTAAAACTGGTGATACGAACAGCTCCACAGTTTGGATGGAATGATTTAAAATTTTCCTGCTGGCACAGGCGCTGCACATAATGACTCATTCTTCACCGACTCGTGTTTATGCGTCACCCTGGGGGCCATTCTACAAAACATCAACCCGATACCACAGTGCAACAGACTATTCGTTGACTGTGGTGGTAAAGCTAGCGCACGACCGTTTCCAACATTTCTTTTTTCCACTAAAACTGGTGATACAAACAGCTCCCGAGTTTGGATGGAATCATCTAAAATTTTCCTGGCTGCACAGGCGCTGCACAACATGACTCATTCTTCGCCGCCTCGTGTTTTTGCGTCAGCCTGGGGGCCATTCTACAAAACATAAACCCGATACCACGGTGCATCTGACTATTCAGTGGCCGTGGTGGCACAGCTAGCGCACGACCGATTCCAACATTTCTCTTTTGCACTAAGACTGCTGATACGAACAGCTCCCGAGTTTGGATGGAATGATCTAAAATTTTCCTGGCTACTCAGGAGCTGCACTACACTATTCATTGTTCTCCGTCTCGAGTTTATGCGTCGCCCTGAAGCCATTCTACAAAACATGAACCCGATACCACGGTGCATCTGACTATTCGTTGGCCATGGTGGTACAGCTAGCGCACGACCGATTCCAACATTTCTCTTTTGCACTAAAACTGGTGATACGAACAGCACCCGAGTTTGGATGGAATGATCTAATATTTTCCTGGCTGCTCAGGCGCAGCACAACATTAATCATTGTTGGTCGACTCGTGTTTATGAGTCGGTCTGGGGGCCATTCTACAAAACATAAACCCGATACCACGGTGCATCTGACTATTCGTTGGCCGTGGTGTTACAGCTAGCGCACGACCGATTCCAATTTTTCTCTTTTGCACTAAAACTGGTGATACGAACAGCACCCGAGTTTGGATGGAATGATCTAATATTTTCCTGGCTGCTCAGGCGCAGCACAACATTAATCATTGTTGGTCGACTCGTTTTTATGGGTCGGCCTGGGGGCCATTCTACAAAACATGAACCCGATACCACGGTGCATCCGACTATTCGTTGGCCGTGGTGGTACAGCTAGCGCACGACCGATTCCAACATTTCTCTTTTGCACTAAAACTGGTGATACGAACAGCTCACGAGTTTGGATGGAATGATCTAAAATTATCCTGGCTGCTCAGGAGCTGCACAACATTATTCATTGTTCGTCGATTCGTGTTTATGAGTCAGCCTGGGGGCCATTCAACAAAACATAAACCCGACACCATGGTGCATCTGAATATTCATTGGCAGTGGTGGTACTGCTAGTGCACGACCGATTCCAACATTTCTCATTTGCACTAAAACTGGTGATACGAACAGCTCCCGAATAGGATGGAATGATCTAAAATTTTCCTGACTCCACAGGCGCTGCACAACATGGCTCATTCTTCGCCGACTCGTGTTTATGCGTCGCTCTTGGGGCCATTCTACAAAACATAAACCCGATACCACGGCGCATCTGACTATTCATTGGCCGTGCTGATACAGCTAGCGAAAGACCGATTCCAACCTTTCACTTTTGCACTAAAACTGGTAATACGAATTGATCCACAGTTTGGATGGAATGATTTAACATTGTCCTGGTGGCGCAGGCGCTGCACATAATGACTCATTCTTCGCCGACTCGTGTTTATGCGTCATCGGGGGGCCATTCTACAAAACATAAACCCGATACCGACTATTCGTTGACCGTGGTGGTACAATTAGCGCACGACCGATTCCAACATTTCTCTTTTGCACTAAAACTGGTGATACGAACAGCTCCCGAGTTTGGCTGGAATGATCTAAAATTTTCCTGCTGGCACAGGCGCTGCACATAATGGCTCATTCTTCACCGACTCGTGTTTATGCGTCACTCTGGGGGCCATTCTACAAAACATAAACCCGATACCACAGTGCATCAGACTATTCTTTGACTGTGGTGGTACAGCTAGCGCACGACCGATTCCAACATTTCTCTTTTGCACTAAGACTGCTGATACGAACAGCTCCCGAGTTTGGATGGAATGATCTAAAATTTTCCTGGCTACTCAGGAGCTGCACTACACTATTCATTGTTCTCCGTCTCGAGTTTATGCGTCGCCCTGAAGCCATTCTATAAAACATAAACTCGATACCACGGTGCATACGACTATTCGTTGGCCGTGGTGGTACAGCTAGCGCACGACCGATTCCAATTTTTCTCTTTTGCACTAAAAGTGGTGATACGAACAGCACCCGAGTTTGGATGGAATGATCTAATATTTTCCTCGCTGCTCAGGCGCTGCCCAACATTAATCATTGTTCGTCGTCTCGTGTTTATGGGTCGGCCTGGGGGCCATTCTACAAAACATGAACCCGATACCACGGTGCATCCGACTATTCGTTGGCCGTGGTGGTACAGCTAGCGCACGACCGATTCCAACATTTCTCTTTTGCACTAAAACTGGTGATACGAACAGCTCACGAGTTTGGATGGAATGATCTAAAATTATCCTGGCTGCTCAGGAGCTGCACAACATTATTCATTGTTCGTCGATTCGTGTTTATGAGTCAGCCTGGGGGCCATTCAACAAAACATAAACCCGACACCATGGTGCATCTGAATATTCATTGGCAGTGGTGGTACTGCTAGTGCACGACCGATTCCAACATTTCTCATTTGCACTAAAACTGGTGATACGAACAGCTCCCGAATAGGATGGAATGATCTAAAATTTTCCTGACTCCACAGGCGCTGCACAACATGGCTCATTCTTCGCCGACTCGTGTTTATACGTCGCTCTTGGGGCCATTCTACAAAACATAAACCCGATACCACGGCGCATCTGACTATTCATTGGCCGTGCTGATACAGCTAGCGAAAGACCGATTCCAACCTTTCACTTTTGCACTAAAACTGGTAATACGAATTGATCCACAGTTTGGATGGAATGATTTAAAATTGTCCTGGTGGCGCAGGCGCTGCACATAATGACTCATTCTTCGCCGACTCGTGTTTATGCGTCATCGGGGGGCCATTCTACAAAACATAAACCCGATACCGACTATTCGTTGACCGTGGTGGTACAATTAGCGCACGACCGATTCCAACATTTCTCTTTTGCACTAAAACTGGTGATACGAACAGCTCCCGAGTTTGGCTGGAATGATCTAAAATTTTCCTGCTGGCACAGGCGCTGCACATAATGGCTCATTCTTCACCGACTCGTGTTTATGCGTCACTCTGGGGGCCATTCTACAAAACATAAACCCGATACCACAGTGCATCAGACTATTCTTTGACTGTGGTGGTACAGCTAGCGCACGACCGATTCCAACATTTCTCTTTTGCACTAAGACTGCTGATACGAACAGCTCCCGAGTTTGGATGGAATGATCTAAAATTTTCCTGGCTACTCAGGAGCTGCACTACACTATTCATTGTTCTCCGTCTCGAGTTTATGCGTCGCCCTGAAGCCATTCTATAAAACATAAACTCGATACCACGGTGCATACGACTATTCGTTGGCCGTGGTGGTACAGCTAGCGCACGACCGATTCCAATTTTTCTCTTTTGCACTAAAAGTGGTGATACGAACAGCACCCGAGTTTGGATGGAATGATCTAATATTTTCCTGGCTGCTCAGGCGCTGCCCAACATTAATCATTGTTCGTCGTCTCGTGTTTATGGGTCGGCCTGGGGGCCATTCTACAAAACATGAACCCGATACCACGGTGCATACGACTATTCGTTGGCCGTGGTGGTACAGCTAGCGCACGACCGATTCCAACATTTCTCTTTTGCACTAAAACTGGTGATACGAACAGCTCCCTAGTTTGGATGCAATGACCTAAAATTTTCCTGGCTGCTCAGGCGCTGCCCAACATTAATCATTGTTCGTCGTCTCGTGTTTATGGGTCGGCCTGGGGACCATTCTACAAGACATAAACCCGATACCAAGGTGCATCCGACTATTCGTTGGCCGTGGTGGTACAGCTAGCGCACGGTCGATTCCAACATTTCACTTTTGCACTAAAACTGGTGATACGAACAGCTCCCTAGTTTGGATGCAATGATCTAAAATTTTCCTGGCTGCTCAGGCGCTGCCCAACATTATTCATTCTTCGTCGACTCGTGTTTATGGCTCGCCCTGGGGGCCAGTCAACAAAACATAAACCCGACACCATGGTGCATCTGAATATTCATTGGCAGTGGTGGTACTGCTAGTGCACGACCGATTTCAACATTTCTCATTTCCACTAAAACTGGTGATACGAACAGCTCCCGAGTTGGATGGAATGATCTAAAATTTTCCTGACTCCACAGGCGCTGCACAACATGGCTCATTCTTCGCCGACTCGTGTTTATGCGTCGCTCTTGGGGCCATTTTACAAAACATAAACACAATACCACGGTGCATCTGACTATTCATTGGCCGTGCTGATACAGCTAGCGAAAGACCGATTCCAACCTTTCACTTTTGCACTAAAACTGGTGATACGAACTGCTCCACAGTTTGGATGGAATGATTTAAAATTGTCCTGGTGGCGCAGGTGCTGCACATAATGACTCATTCTTTGCCGACTCGTGTTTATGCGTCACCCGGGGGGCCATTCTACAAAACATAAACCCGATACCGACTATTCGTTGACCGTGGTGGTACAATTAGCGCACGACCGATTCCAACATTTCTCTTTTGCACTAAAACTGGTGATACGAACAGCTCCCGTGTTTGGATGGAATGATCTAAAATTTTCCTGGCTGCACAGGCGCTGCACAACATTATTCATTCTTCGTCGACTCGCGTTTATGGGTCGCCCTGGGGCCATTCAACAAATTATAAACCCGATACCACGGCGCATCTGACTATTCAGTGGCCGTGGTGGTACAGCTAGCGCACGACCGATTCCAACATTTCTCTTTTGCACTAAAACTGGTGATACGAACAGCTCCCGAGTTTGAATGGAATGATCTAAAATTTTCCTGGCTGCTCAGGCACTGCACAACATTATTCATTGTTCGTCGACTCGCGTTTATGGGTCGCCCTGGGGGCCATTGAACAAAACATAAACCCGATACCACGGCGCATCTGACTATTCAGTGGCCGTGGTGGCACAGCTAGCGCACGACCGATTCCAACATTTCTCTTTTGCTCTAAAACTGGTGGTAGGAACAGCTCCAGAGTTTGTATGGAATGATTTAAAATTTTCCTGCTGGCACAGGCGCTGTACATAATGACTCATTCTTCACCGACTCGTGTTTATGCGTCACCCTGGGGGCCATTCTACAAAACATAAACCCGATACCACAGTGCATCAGACTATTCGTTGACTGGTGGTACAGCTAGCGCACGACCGATTCCAACATTTCTCTTTTCCATTAAAACTGGTGATACGAACAGCTCCCGAGTTTGGATGGAATCACCTAAATTTTCCTGGCTGCACAGGCGCTGCACAACATGACTCATTCTTCGCCGCCTCGTGTTTTTGCGTCAGCCTGGGGGCCATTCTACAAAACATAAACCCGATACCACGGTGCATCTGACTATTCGTTGGCCGTGGTGGTACAGCTAGCGCACGACCAATTCCAACATTTCTCTTTTGCACTAAAACTGGTGATACGAACAGCTCCCGAGTTTGAATGGAATGATCTAAAATTTTCCTGGCTGCTCAGGGGCTGCACAACATTATTCATTGTTCGTCGACTCGCGTTTATGGGTCGCCCTGGGGGCCATTCAACAAAACATAAACCCGATACCACGGCGCATCTGACTATTCAGTGGCCGTGGTGGCACAGCTAGCGCACGACCGATTCCAACATTTCTCTTTTCGCTAAAACTAGTGATACGAACAGCTCCCGAGTATGGACGGAATGATTTAAAATTCTCCTGCCTGCTCAGGCGCTGCACAATATTATTCATTGTTCGTCGACTCGTGTTTTTGCGTCAGCCTGGGGGCCATTCTACAAAACATAAACCCGATACCACGGTGCATCTGACTATTCGTTGGCCGTGGTGTTACAGCTAGCGCACGACCGATTCCAACATTTCTCTTTTGCACTAAGACTGCTGATACGAACAGCTCCCGAGTTTGGATGGAATGATCTAAAATTTTCTTGGCTACTCAGGAGCTGCACTACACTATTCATTGATCTACGTCTCGAGTTTATGCGTCGCCCTGAAGCCATTCTACAAAACATGAACCCGATACCACGGTGCATCTGACTATTCAGAGGCCGTAGTGGTACAGCTAGCGCACGACCGATTCCAACATTTCTCTTTTACACTAAAACTTGTGATACGAACTGCTCCAGAGTTTGTATGGATTATTTAAGATTTTCCTGGCTGCTCAGGCCCTGCACAACATTATTCATTTTTCGTCGACTTGTGTTTATGGGTCGCCCTGGGGGCCATTCTATAAAACATAAACTCGATACCACGGTGCATACGACTATTCCTTGGCCGTGGTGGTACAGCTAGCGCACGACCGATTCCAACATTTCTCTTTTGCACTAAAACTGGTGATACGAACAGCACCCGAGTTTGGATGGAATGATCTAATATTTTCCTGGCTGCTCAGGCGCAGCACAACATTAATCATTGTTGGTCGACTCGTGTTTATGGGTCGGCCTGGGGGCCATTCTACAAAACATGAACCCGATACCACGGTGCATCCGACTGTTCGTTGGCCGTGGTGGTATAGCTAGCGCACGACCGATTCCAACATTTCTCTTTTGCACTAAAACTGGTGATACGAACAGCTCCCTAGTTTGGATGCAATGATCTAAAATTTTCCTGGCTGCTCAGGCGCTGCCCAACATTATTCATTGTTCGTCGACTCGTGTTTATGGGTCGCCCTGGGGGCCATTCAACAAAACATAAACCCGACACCACGGTGCATCTGAATATTCATTGGCCGTGGTGGTACAGCTAGCGCAAGACCGATTCCAACCTTTCTCTTTTGCACTAAAACTGGTGATAAGAACTGCTCCACAGTTTGGATGGAATGGTTTAAAATTTTTCTGTTGGCACAGGCGCTGCACATAACGACTCATTCTTCGCCGACTCGTGTTTATGCGTCGCCCTGGGGGCCATTCTACAAAACATATGCCCGATACCACGGTCCATCCGGCTATTCGATGACCGTGGTGGCACAGCCAGGGCACGACCGATTCTAACATTTCTCTTTTGCACTAAAACTGGTGATACGAACAGCCCCCGAGTTTGGATGGAATGATCTAAAATTATCCTGACTGCTCAGGATCTGCACACCAATATTCATTGTTCGTCAATTCGTGTTTATGGGTCAGCTTGGGGGCCATTGAACAAAACATAAACACGACACCATGGTGCATCTGAATATTCATTGGCAGTGGTGGTACAGCTAGTGCACAACCGATTCCAACATTTCTCATTTGCACTAAAACTAGTGATACGAACAGCTCCAGAGTTTGTATGGAATGATTTAAAATTTTCCTGGCTGCAAGGCACTGCACATAATGACTCATTCTTCGCCGCCTCGTGTTTATGCGTCGCTCTGGGGGCCATTCTACAAAACATAAACCCGATACCACGGTGCATCTGACTATTCAATGACCGTGGTGGTACAGCTAGCGCAAGACCGATTCCAACCTTTCTCTTTTGCACTAAAACTGGTGATAAGAACTCCTCCACAGTTTGGATGGAATGGTTTAAAATTTTCCTGGCTGCACAGGCGCTGCACAACATGCCTCATTCTTCGCCGACTCGTGTTTATGCGTCGCTCTGGGGCCATTCTGCAAAACATAAACACGACACCACGGTGCATCTGACTATTCGTTGGCCGTGGTGGTACAGCTAGCGCACGACCGATTCCAACATTTCTCTTTTGCACTAAAACTGGTGATACGAACAGCTCGCGAGTTTGAATGGAATGATCTAAAATTTTCCTGGCTGCTCAGGGGCTGCACAACATTATTCATTGTTCGTCGACTCGCGTTTATGGGTCGCCCTGGGGCCATTCAACAAATTATAAACCCGATACCACCGCGCATCTGACTATTCAGTGGCCGTGGTGGTACAGCTAGCGCACGACCGATTCCAACATTTCTCTTTTGCACTAAAACTGGTGATACGAACAGCTCCCGAGTTTGAATGGAATGATCTAAAATTTTCCTGGCTGCTCAGGCACTGCACAACATTATTCATTGTTCGTCGACTCGCGTTTATGGGTCGCCCTGGGGGCCATTGAACAAAACATAAACCCGATACCACGGCGCATCTGACTATTCAGTGGCCGTGGTGGCACAGCTAGCGCACGACCGATTCCAACATTTCTCTTTTGCTCTAAAACTGGTGGTAGGAACAGCTCCAGAGTTTGTATGGAATGATTTAAAATTTTCCTGCTGGCACAGGCGCTGTACATAATGACTCATTCTTCACCGACTCGTGTTTATGCGTCACCCTGGGGGCCATTCTACAAAACATAAACCCGATACCACAGTGCATCAGACTATTCGTTGACTGGTGGTACAGCTAGCGCACGACCGATTCCAACATTTCTCTTTTCCATTAAAACTGGTGATACGAACAGCTCCCGAGTTTGGATGGAATCACCTAAATTTTCCTGGCTGCACAGGCGCTGCACAACATGACTCATTCTTCGCCGCCTCGTGTTTTTGCGTCAGCCTGGGGGCCATTCTACAAAACATAAACCCGATACCACGGTGCATCTGACTATTCGTTGGCCGTGGTGGTACAGCTAGCGCACGACCAATTCCAACATTTCTCTTTTGCACTAAAACTGGTGATACGAACAGCTCCCGAGTTTGAATGGAATGATCTAAAATTTTCCTGGCTGCTCAGGGGCTGCACAACATTATTCATTGTTCGTCGACTCGCGTTTATGGGTCGCCCTGGGGGCCATTCAACAAAACATAAACCCGATACCACGGCGCATCTGACTATTCAGTGGCCGTGGTGGCACAGCTAGCGCACGACCGATTCCAACATTTCTCTTTTCGCTAAAACTAGTGATACGAACAGCTGGACGGAATGATTTAAAATTCTCCTGCCTGCTCAGGCGCTGCACAATATTATTCATTGTTCGTCGACTCGTGTTTTTGCGTCAGCCTGGGGGCCATTCTACAAAACATAAACCCGATACCACGGTGCATCTGACTATTCGTTGGCCGTGGTGTTACAGCTAGCGCACGACCGATTCCAACATTTCTCTTTTGCACTAAGACTGCTGATACGAACAGCTCCCGAGTTTGGATGGAATGATCTAAAATTTTCTTGGCTACTCAGGAGCTGCACTACACTATTCATTGATCTACGTCTCGAGTTTATGCGTCGCCCTGAAGCCATTCTACAAAACATGAACCCGATACCACGGTGCATCTGACTATTCAGAGGCCGTAGTGGTACAGCTAGCGCACGACCGATTCCAACATTTCTCTTTTACACTAAAACTTGTGATACGAACAGCTCCAGAGTTTGTATGGATTATTTAAGATTTTCCTGGCTGCTCAGGCCCTGCACAACATTATTCATTTTTCGTCGACTTGTGTTTATGGGTCGCCCTGGGGGCCATTCTATAAAACATAAACTCGATACCACGGTGCATACGACTATTCGTTGGCCGTGGTGGTACAGCTAGCGCACGACCGATTCCAACATTTCTCTTTTGCACTAAAACTGGTGATACGAACAGCACCCGAGTTTGGATGGAATGATCTAATATTTTCCTGGCTGCTCAGGCGCAGCACAACATTAATCATTGTTGGTCGACTCGTGTTTATGGGTCGGCCTGGGGGCCATTCTACAAAACATGAACCCGATACCACGGTGCATCCGACTGTTCGTTGGCCGTGGTGGTATAGCTAGCGCACGACCGATTCCAACATTTCTCTTTTGCACTAAAACTGGTGATACGAACAGCTCCCTAGTTTGGATGCAATGATCTAAAATTTTCCTGGCTGCTCAGGCGCTGCCCAACATTATTCATTGTTCGTCGACTCGTGTTTATGGGTCGCCCTGGGGGCCATTCAACAAAACATAAACCCGACACCACGGTGCATCTGAATATTCATTGGCCGTGGTGGTACAGCTAGCGCAAGACCGATTCCAACCTTTCTCTTTTGCACTAAAACTGGTGATAAGAACTGCTCCACAGTTTGGATGGAATGGTTTAAAATTTTTCTGTTGGCACAGGCGCTGCACATAATGACTCATTCTTCGCCGACTCCTGTTTATGCGTCGCCCTGGGGGCCATTCTACAAAACATATGCCCGATACCACGGTCCATCCGGCTATTCGATGACCGTGGTGGCACAGCCAGGGCACGACCGATTCTAACATTTCTCTTTTGCACTAAAACTGGTGATACGAACAGCCCCCGAGTTTGGATGGAATGATCTAAAATTATCCTGACTGCTCAGGATCTGCACAACAATATTCATTGTTCGTCAATTCGTGTTTATGGGTCAGCTTGGGGGCCATTGAACAAAACATAAACACGACACCATGGTGCATCTGAATATTCATTGGCAGTGGTGGTACAGCTAGTGCACAACCGATTCCAACATTTCTCATTTGCACTAAAACTAGTGATACGAACAGCTCCAGAGTTTGTATGGAATGATTTAAAATTTTCCTGGCTGCAAGGCACTGCACATAATGACTCATTCTTCGCCGCCTCGTGTTTATGCGTCGCTCTGGGGGCCATTCTACAAAATATAAACCCGATACCACGGTGCATCTGACTATTCAATGACCGTGGTGGTACAGCTAGCGCAAGACCGATTCCAACCTTTCTCTTTTGCACTAAAACTGGTGATATAACTGCTCCACAGTTTGGATGGAATGGTTTAAAATTTTCCTGGCTGCACAGGCGCTGCACAACATGACTCATTCTTCGCCGACTCGTGTTTATGCGTCGCTCTGGGGCCATTCTGCAAAACATAAACCCGACACCAAGGTGCATCTGACTATTCGTTGGCCGTGGTGGTACAGCTAGCGCACGACCGATTCCAACATTTCTCTTTTGCACTAAAACTGGTGATATGAACAGCTCCCGAGTTTGAATGGAATGATCTAAAATTTTCCTGGCTGCTCAGGGGCTGCACAACATTATTCATTGTTCGTCGACTCGCGTTTATGGGTCGCCCTGGGGGCCATTCAACAAAACATAAACCCGATACCACGGCGCATCTGACTATTCAGTGGCCGTGGTGGCGCAGCTAGCGCACGACCGATTCCAACATTTCTCTTTTGCGCTAAAACTAGTGATACGAACAGCTCCCGAGTATGGATGGAATGATTTAAAATTCTCCTGGCTGCTCAGGCGCTGCACAACATTATTCATTCTTCGTCGACTCGTGTTTTTGCGTCAGCCTGGGGGCCATTCTACAAAACATAAACCCGATACCACGGTGCATCCGACTGTTCGTTGGCAGTGGTGGTACAGCTAGCGCTCGACCGATTCCAACATTTCTCTTTTGCACTAAGACTGCTGATACGAACAGCTCCCGAGTTTGGATGGAATGATCTAAAATTTTCCTGGCTACTCAGGAGCTGCACTACACTATTCATTGATCTACGTCTCGAGTTTATGCGTCGCCCTGAAGCCATTCTACAAAACATGAACCCGATACCACGGTGCATCTGACTATTCAGAGGCCGTAGTGGTACAGCTAGCACACGACCGATTCCAACATTTCTCTTTTACACTAAAACTTGTGATACGAACAGCTCCAGAGTTTGTATGAATGATTTAAGATTTTCCTGGCTGCTCAGGCCCTGCACAACATTATTCATTTTTCGTCGACTTGTGTTTATGGGTCGCCCTGGGGGCCATTCTATAAAACATAAACTCGATACCACGGTGCATACGACTATTCGTTGGCCGTGGTGGTACAGCTAGCGCACGACCGATTCCAACATTTCTCTTTTGCACTAAAACTGGTGATACGAACAGCACCCGAGTTTGGATGGAATGATCTAATATTTTCCTGGCTGCTCAGGCGCAGCACAACATTAATCATTGTTGGTCGACTCGTGTTTATGGGTCAGCCTGGGGGCCATTCTACAAAACATGAACCCGATACCACGGTGCATCCGACTGTTCGTTGGCAGTGGTGGTACAGCTAGCGCACGACCGATTCCAACATTTCTCTTTTGCACTAAAACTGGTGATACGAACAGCTCCCTAGTTTGGATGCAATGATCTAAAATTTTCCTGGCTGCTCAGGCGCTGCCCAACATTATTCATTGTTCGTCGACTCGTGTTTATGGGTCGCCCTGGGGGCCATTCAACAAAACATAAACCCGATACCACGGCGCATCTGACTATTCAGTGGCCGTGGTGGCACAGCTAGCGCACGACCGATTCCAACATTTCTCTTTTGCGCTAAAACTGGTGATACCAACAGCTCCCGAGTATGGATGGAATGATTTAAAATTCTCCTGGCTGCTCAGGCGCTGCACAACATTATTCATTGTTCGTCGACTCGTGTTTTTGCGTCAGCCTGGGGGCCATTCTACAAAACATAAACCCGATACCACGGTGCATCTGACTATTCGTTGGCCGTGGTGTTACAGCTAGCGCACGACCGATTCCAACATTTGACTTTTGCACTAAGACTGCTGATACGAACAGCTCCCGAGTTTGGATGGAATGATCTAAAATTTTCCTGGCTACTCAGGAGCTGCACTACACTATTCATTGATCTACGTCTCGAGTTTATGCGTCGCCCTGAAGCCATTCTACAAAACATGAACCCGATACCACGGTGCATCTGACTATTCAGAGGCCGTAGTGGTACAGCTAGCGCACGACCGATTCCAACATTTCTCTTTTACACTAAAACTTGTGATACGAACAGCTCCAGAGTTTGTATGAATGATTTAAGATTTTCCTGGCTGCTCAGGCCCTGCACAACATTATTCATTTTTCGTCGACTTGTGTTTATGGGTCGCCCTGGGGGCCATTCTATAAAACATAAACTCGATACCACGGTGCATACGACTATTCGTTGGCCGTGGTGGTACAGCTAGCGCACGACCGATTCCAACATTTCTCTTTTGCACTAAAACTGGTGATACGAACAGCACCCGAGTTTGGATGGAATGATCTAATATTTTCCTGGCTGCTCAGGCGCAGCACAACATTAATCATTGTTGGTCGACTCGTGTTTATGGGTCAGCCTGGGGGCCATTCTACAAAACATGAACCCGATACCACGGTGCATCCGACTGTTCGTTGGCAGTGGTGGTACAGCTAGCGCACGACCGATTCCAACATTTCTCTTTTGCACTAAAACTGGTGATACGAACAGCTCCCTAGTTTGGATGCAATGATCTAAAATTTTCCTCGCTGCTCAGGCGCTGCCCAACATTATTCATTGTTCGTCGACTCGTGTTTATGGGTCGCCCTGGGGGCCATTCAACAAAACATAAACCCGATACCACTGCGCATCTGACTATTCAGTGGCCGTGGTGGCACAGCTAGCGCACGACCGATTCCAACATTTCTCGTTTGCGCTAAAACTAGTGATACCAACAGCTCCCGAGTATGGATGGAATGATTTAAAATTCTCCTGGCTGCT
This sequence comes from Dermacentor variabilis, assembly GCF_050947875.1. Taxonomy (NCBI): domain Eukaryota; kingdom Metazoa; phylum Arthropoda; class Arachnida; order Ixodida; family Ixodidae; genus Dermacentor; species Dermacentor variabilis. The sequence goes on along the minus strand of NC_134571.1, from coordinate 231,613,258 downwards.
CAGGCGCTGCACAACATTATTCATTCTTCGCCGACTCGTGTTTATGCGTCGCTCCGGCGGCCATTCTACAAAACATAAACCCGATACCACGGTGCATCTGACTATTCATTGGCCGTGGTGGTACAGCTAGTGCACGACCGATTCCAACATTTCTCATTTGCACTAAAACTGGTCATACGAACATCTCCCGAGTTGGATGGAATGATCTAAAATTTTCGTGACTCCACAGGCGCTGCACAACATGGCTCATTCTTCGCCGACTCGTGTTTATGCGTCACTCTTCGGGCCATTCTACAAAACATAAACCCGATACCACGGTGCATCTGACCATTCATTGGCCGTGCTGATACAGCTAGCGAAAGACCGATTCCAACATTTCTCTTTTGCTCTAAAACTGGTGATAGGAACAGCTCCAGAGTTTGTATGTAATGATTTAAAATTTTCCTGGCTGCAAGGCACTGCACATAATGACTCATTCTTCGCCGCCTCGTGTTTATGCGTCGCTCTGGGGGCCATTCTACAAAATATAAACCCGATACCACGGTGCATCTGACTATTCAATTACCGTGGTGGTACAGCTAGCGCAAGACCGATTCCAACCTTTCTCTTTTGCACTAAAACTGGTGATAAGAACTGCTCCACAGTTTGGATGGAATGGTTTAAAATTTTTCTGTTGGCACAGGCGCTGCACATAATGACTCATTCTTCGCCGACTCGTGTTTATGCGTCGCCCTGGGGGCCATTCTACAAAACATATTCCCGATACCACGGTCCATCCGGCTATTCGATGACCGTGGTGGCACAGCCAGGGCACGACCGATTCTAACATTTCTCTTTTGCACTAAAACTGGTGATACGAACAGCCCCCGAGTTTGGATGGAATGATCTAAAATTATCCTGACTGCTCAGGATCTGCACAACAATATTCATTGTTCGTCAATTCGTGTTTATGGGTCAGCTTAGGGGCCATTGAACAAAACATAAACACGACACCATGGTGCATCTGAATATTCATTGGCAGTGGTGGTACAGCTAGTGCACAACCGATTCCAACATTTCTCATTTGCACTAAAACTAGTGATACGAACAGCTCCAGAGTTTGTATGGAATGATTTAAAATTTTCCTGGCTGCAAGGCACTGCACATAATGACTCATTCTTCGCCGCCTCGTGTTTATGCGTCGCTCTGGGGGCCATTCTACAAAACATAAACCCGATACCACGGTGCATCTGACTATTCAATGACCGTGGTGGTACAGCTAGCGCAAGACCGATTCCAACCTTTCTCTTTTGCACTAAAACTGGTGATAAGAACTCCTCCACAGTTCGGATGGAATGGTTTAAAGTTTTCCTGGCTGCACAGGCGCTGCACAACATGACTCATTCTTCGCCGACTCGTGTTTATGCGTCGCTCTGGGGCCATTCTACAAAACATAAACCCGATACCACGGTGCATCTGACTATTCGTTGGCCGTGGTGGTACAGCTAGCGCACGACCGATTCCATCATTTCTCTTTTGCACTAAAACTGGTGATACGAACAGCTCCCTAGTTTAGATGCAATGATCTAAAATTTTCCTGGCTGCTCAGGCGCTGCCCAACATTATTCATTGTTCGTCGACTCGTGTTTATGGGTCGCCCCGGGGGCCATTCAACAAAACATAAACCCGACACCACGGTGCATCTGAATATTCATTGGCCGTGGTGGTAGAGATAGTGCACGACCGATTCTAACATTTCTCAATTGAACTAAAACTGGTGCTACGAACAGCCCCCGAGTTTGGATGGAATGATCTAAAATTATCCTGACTGCTCAGGATCTGCACAACAATATTCATTGTTCGTCAATTCGTGTTTATGGGTCAGCCTGGGGGCCATTCAACAAAACATAAACACGACACCACGGGGCATCTGAATATTCATTGGCAGTGGTGGTACAGCTAGTGCACGACCGATTCCAACATTTCTCATTTGCACTAAAACTGGTGATACGAACAGCTCCCGAGTTGGATGGAATGATCTAAAATTTTTCTGACTCCACAGGCGCTGCACAACATGGCTCATTCTTCGCCGACTCGTGTTTATGCGTCGCTCTTGGGGCCATTCTACAAAACATAAACCCGATACCACGGTGCATCTGACTATTCATTGGCCGTGCTGATACAGCTAGCGAAAGACCGATTCCAACATTTCTCTTTTGCTCTAAAACTGGTGATAGGAACAGCTCCAGAGTTTGTATGGAATGATTTAAAATTTTCCTGCCTGCTCAGGCGCTGCACAACATTAATCATTGTTCGTCGACTCGTGTTTATGGGTCGGCCTGGGGCCATTCTACAAAACATAAACCCGATACCACGGTGCATACGACTATTCGTTGGCCGTGGTGGTACAGCTAGCGCACGACCGATTCCAACATTTCTATTTTGCACTAAAACTGGTGATACGAACAGCTCCCGAGTTTGGCTGGAATGATCTAAAATTTTCCTGGCTGTACAGGCGCTGCACAACATGACTCATTCTTCACCGCCTCGTGTTTATGCGTCGCCCTGGGGGACATTATACAAAACATAAACCCGATACCACGGAGCATCTGACTATTCATTGGCCGTGCTGATACAGCTAGCGAAAGACCGATTCCAACATTTCTCTTTTGCTCTAAAACCGTGATACGAACAGCTCCCTAGTTTGGATGCAATGATCTAAAATTTTCCTGGCTGCTCAGGCGCTGCCCAACATTATTCATTGTTCGTCGACTCGTGTTTATGGGTCGCCCTGGGGGCCATTCAACAAAACATAAACCCGACACCACGGTGCATCCGAATATTCATTGGCCGTGGTGGTACAGATTCTGCACGACCGATTCCAACATTTCTCTTTTCCACTAAAACTGGTGATACGCACAGCTAACGAGTTTTGATGGAATCATCTAAAATTTTCCTGGCTGCACAGGCGCTGCACAACATGACTCATTCTTCGCCGCCTCGTGTTTTTGCGTTATCCTGGGGGCCATTCAACAAAACATAAACCCGATACCACGGTGCATCTGACTATTCAGAGGCCGTGGTGGTACAGCTAGCGCACGACCGATTCCAACATTTCTCTTTTACACTAAAACTTGTGATACGAACAGCTACAGAGTTTGTATGGATGATTTAAAATTTTCCTGGCTGCTCAGGCGCTGCACAACATTATTCATTTTTCGTCGACTTGTGTTTATGGGTCGCCCTGGGGGCCATTCTATAAAACATAAACTCGATACCACGGTGCATACGACTATTCGTTGGCCGTGGTGGTACAGCTAGCGCACGACCGATTCCAACATTTCTCTTTTGCACTAAAACTGGTGATACGAACAGCTCCCTAGTTTGGATGCAATGATCTAAAATTTTCCTGGCTGCTCAGGCGCTGCCCAACATTATTCATTGTTCGTCGACTCGTGTTTATGGGTCGCCCCGGGGGCCATTCAACAAAACATAAACCCGACACCACGGTGCATCTGAATATTCATTGGCCGTGGTGGTAGAGATAGTGCACGACCGATTCTAACATTTCTCAATTGAACTAAAACTGGTGCTACGAACAGCCCCCGAGTTTGGATGGAATGATCTAAAATTATCCTGACTGCTCAGGATCTGCACAACAATATTCATTGTTCGTCAATTCGTGTTTATGGGTCAGCCTGGGGGCCATTCAACAAAACATAAACACGACACCACGGGGCATCTGAATATTCATTGGCAGTGGTGGTACAGCTAGTGCACGACCGATTCCAACATTTCTCATTTGCACTAAAACTGGTGATACGAACAGCTCCCGAGTTGGATGGAATGATCTAAAATTTTTCTGACTCCACAGGCGCTGCACAACATGGCTCATTCTTCGCCGACTCGTGTTTATGCGTCGCTCTTGGGGCCATTCTACAAAACATAAACCCGATACCACGGTGCATCTGACTATTCATTGGCCGTGCTGATACAGCTAGCGAAAGACCGATTCCAACATTTCTCTTTTGCTCTAAAACTGGTGATAGGAACAGCTCCAGAGTTTGTATGGAATGATTTAAAATTTTCCTGCCTGCTCAGGCGCTGCACAACATTAATCATTGTTCGTCGACTCGTGTTTATGGGTCGGCCTGGGGCCATTCTACAAAACATAAACCCGATACCACGGTGCATACGACTATTCGTTGGCCGTGGTGGTACAGCTAGCGCACGACCGATTCCAACATTTCTATTTTGCACTAAAACTGGTGATACGAACAGCTCCCGAGTTTGGCTGGAATGATCTAAAATTTTCCTGGCTGTACAGGCGCTGCACAACATGACTCATTCTTCACCGCCTCGTGTTTATGCGTCGCCCTGGGGGACATTATACAAAACATAAACCCGATACCACGGAGCATCTGACTATTCATTGGCCGTGCTGATACAGCTAGCGAAAGACCGATTCCAACATTTCTCTTTTGCTCTAAAACCGTGATACGAACAGCTCCCTAGTTTGGATGCAATGATCTAAAATTTTCCTGGCTGCTCAGGCGCTGCCCAACATTATTCATTGTTCGTCGACTCGTGTTTATGGGTCGCCCTGGGGGCCATTCAACAAAACATAAACCCGACAACACGGTGCATCCGAATATTCATTGGCCGTGGTGGTACAGATTCTGCACGACCGATTCCAACATTTCTCTTTTCCACTAAAACTGGTGATACGAACAGCTAACGAGTTTTGATGGAATCATCTAAAATTTTCCTGGCTGCACAGGCGCTGCACAACATGACTCATTCTTCGCCGCCTCGTGTTTTTGCGTTATCCTGGGGGCCATTCAACAAAACATAAACCCGATACCACGGTGCATCTGACTATTCAGAGGCCGTGGTGGTACAGCTAGCGCACGACCGATTCCAACATTTCTCTTTTGCACTAAAACTGGTGATAAGAACTGCTCCACAGTTTGGATGGAATGGTTTAAAATTTTTCTGTTGGCACAGGCGCTGCACATAATGACTCATTCTTCGCCGACTCGTGTTTATGCGTCGCCCTGGGGGCCATTCTACAAAACATATTCCCGATACCACGGTCCATCCGGCTATTCGATGACCGTGGTGGCACAGCCAGGGCACGACCGATTCTAACATTTCTCTTTTGCACTAAAACTGGTGATACGAACAGCCCCCGAGTTTGGATGGAATGATCTAAAATTATCCTGACTGCTCAGGATCTGCACAACAATATTCATTGTTCGTCAATTCGTGTTTATGGGTCAGCTTAGGGGCCATTGAACAAAACATAAACACGACACCATGGTGCATCTGAATATTCATTGGCAGTGGTGGTACAGCTAGTGCACAACCGATTCCAACATTTCTCATTTGCACTAAAACTAGTGATACGAACAGCTCCAGAGTTTGTATGGAATGATTTAAAATTTTCCTGGCTGCAAGGCACTGCACATAATGACTCATTCTTCGCCGCCTCGTGTTTATGCGTCGCTCTGGGGGCCATTCTACAAAACATAAACCCGATACCACGGTGCATCTGACTATTCAATGACCGTGGTGGTACAGCTAGCGCAAGACCGATTCCAACCTTTCTCTTTTGCACTAAAACTGGTGATAAGAACTGCTCCACAGTTCGGATGGAATGGTTTAAAGTTTTCCTGGCTGCACAGGCGCTGCACAACATGACTCATTCTTCGCCGACTCGTGTTTATGCGTCGCTCTGGGGCCATTCTACAAAACATAAACCCGATACCACGGTGCATCTGACTATTCGTTGGCCGTGGTGGTACAGCTAGCGCACGACCGATTCCATCATTTCTCTTTTGCACTAAAACTGGTGATACGAACAGCTCCCTAGTTTGGATGCAATGATCTAAAATTTTCCTGGCTGCTCAGGCGCTGCCCAACATTATTCATTGTTCGTCGACTCGTGTTTATGGGTCGCCCCGGGGGCCATTCAACAAAACATAAACCCGACACCACGGTGCATCTGAATATTCATTGGCCGTGGTGGTAGAGATAGTGCACGACCGATTCTAACATTTCTCAATTGAACTAAAACTGGTGCTACGAACAGCCCCCGAGTTTGGATGGAATGATCTAAAATTATCCTGACTGCTCAGGATCTGCACAACAATATTCATTGTTCGTCAATTCGTGTTTATGGGTCAGCCTGGGGGCCATTCAACAAAACATAAACACGACACCACGGGGCATCTGAATATTCATTGGCAGTGGTGGTACAGCTAGTGCACGACCGATTCCAACATTTCTCATTTGCACTAAAACTGGTGATACGAACAGCTCCCGAGTTGGATGGAATGATCTAAAATTTTTCTGACTCCACAGGCGCTGCACAACATGGCTCATTCTTCGCCGACTCGTGTTTATGCGTCGCTCTAGGGGCCATTCTACAAAACATAAACCCGATACCACGGTGCATCTGACTATTCATTGGCCGTGCTGATACAGCTAGCGAAAGACCGATTCCAACATTTCTCTTTTGCTCTAAAACTGGTGATAGGAACAGCTCCAGAGTTTGTATGGAATGATTTAAAATTTTCCTGCCTGCTCAGGCGCTGCACAACATTAATCATTGTTCGTCGACTCGTGTTTATGGGTCGGCCTGGGGCCATTCTACAAAACATAAACCCGATACCACGGTGCATACGACTATTCGTTGGCCGTGGTGGTACAGCTAGCGCACGACCGATTCCAACATTTCTATTTTGCACTAAAACTGGTGATACGAACAGCTCCCGAGTTTGGCTGGAATGATCTAAAATTTTCCTGGCTGTACAGGCGCTGCACAACATGACTCATTCTTCACCGCCTCGTGTTTATGCGTCGCCCTGGGGGACATTATACAAAACATAAACCCGATACCACGGAGCATCTGACTATTCATTGGCCGTGCTGATACAGCTAGCGAAAGACCGATTCCAACATTTCTCTTTTGCTCTAAAACCGTGATACGAACAGCTCCCTAGTTTGGATGCAATGATCTAAAATTTTCCTGGCTGCTCAGGCGCTGCCCAACATTATTCATTGTTCGTCGACTCGTGTTTATGGGTCGCCCTGGGGGCCATTCAACAAAACATAAACCCGACACCACGGTGCATCCGAATATTCATTGGCCGTGGTGGTACAGATTCTGCACGACCGATTCCAACATTTCTCTTTTCCACTAAAACTGGTGATACGCACAGCTAACGAGTTTTGATGGAATCATCTAAAATTTTCCTGGCTGCACAGGCGCTGCACAACATGACTCATTCTTCGCCGCCTCGTGTTTTTGCGTTATCCTGGGGGCCATTCAACAAAACATAAACCCGATACCACGGTGCATCTGACTATTCAGAGGCCGTGGTGGTACAGCTAGCGCACGACCGATTCCAACATTTCTCTTTTACACTAAAACTTGTGATACGAACAGCTACAGAGTTTGTATGGATGATTTAAAATTTTCCTGGCTGCTCAGGCGCTGCACAACATTATTCATTTTTCGTCGACTTGTGTTTATGGGTCGCCCTGGGGGCCATTCTATAAAACATAAACTCGATACCACGGTGCATACGACTATTCGTTGGCCGTGGTGGTACAGCTAGCGCACGACCGATTCCAACATTTCTCTTTTGCACTAAAACTGGTGATACGAACAGCTCCCTAGTTTGGATGCAATGATCTAAAATTTTCCTGGCTGCTCAGGCGCTGCCCAACATTATTCATTGTTCGTCGACTCGTGTTTATGGGTCGCCCCGGGGGCCATTCAACAAAACATAAACCCGACACCACGGTGCATCTGAATATTCATTGGCCGTGGTGGTAGAGATAGTGCACGACCGATTCTAACATTTCTCAATTGAACTAAAACTGGTGCTACGAACAGCCCCCGAGTTTGGATGGAATGATCTAAAATTATCCTGACTGCTCAGGATCTGCACAACAATATTCATTGTTCGTCAATTCGTGTTTATGGGTCAGCCTGGGGGCCATTCAACAAAACATAAACACGACACCACGGGGCATCTGAATATTCATTGGCAGTGGTGGTACAGCTAGTGCACGACCGATTCCAACATTTCTCATTTGCACTAAAACTGGTGATACGAACAGCTCCCGAGTTGGATGGAATGATCTAAAATTTTTCTGACTCCACAGGCGCTGCACAACATGGCTCATTCTTCGCCGACTCGTGTTTATGCGTCGCTCTTGGGGCCATTCTACAAAACATAAACCCGATACCACGGTGCATCTGACTATTCATTGGCCGTGCTGATACAGCTAGCGAAAGACCGATTCCAACATTTCTCTTTTGCTCTAAAACTGGTGATAGGAACAGCTCCAGAGTTTGTATGGAATGATTTAAAATTTTCCTGCCTGCTCAGGCGCTGCACAACATTAATCATTGTTCGTCGACTCGTGTTTATGGGTCGGCCTGGGGCCATTCTACAAAACATAAACCCGATACCACGGTGCATACGACTATTCGTTGGCCGTGGTGGTACAGCTAGCGCACGACCGATTCCAACATTTCTATTTTGCACTAAAACTGGTGATACGAACAGCTCCCGAGTTTGGCTGGAATGATCTAAAATTTTCCTGGCTGTACAGGCGCTGCACAACATGACTCATTCTTCACCGCCTCGTGTTTATGCGTCGCCCTGGGGGACATTATACAAAACATAAACCCGATACCACGGAGCATCTGACTATTCATTGGCCGTGCTGATACAGCTAGCGAAAGACCGATTCCAACATTTCTCTTTTGCTCTAAAACCGTGATACGAACAGCTCCCTAGTTTGGATGCAATGATCTAAAATTTTCCTGGCTGCTCAGGCGCTGCCCAACATTATTCATTGTTCGTCGACTCGTGTTTATGGGTCGCCCTGGGGGCCATTCAACAAAACATAAACCCGACACCACGGTGCATCCGAATATTCATTGGCCGTGGTGGTACAGATTCTGCACGACCGATTCCAACATTTCTCTTTTCCACTAAAACTGGTGATACGAACAGCTAACGAGTTTTGATGGAATCATCTAAAATTTTCCTGGCTGCACAGGCGCTGCACAACATGACTCATTCTTCGCCGCCTCGTGTTTTTGCGTTATCCTGGGGGCCATTCAACAAAACATAAACCCGATACCACGGTGCATCTGACTATTCAGAGGCCGTGGTGGTACAGCTAGCGCACGACCGATTCCAACATTTCTCTTTTACACTAAAACTTGTGATACGAACAGCTACAGAGTTTGTATGGATGATTTAAAATTTTCCTGGCTGCTCAGGCGCTGCACAACATTATTCATTTTTCGTCGACTTGTGTTTATGGGTCGCCCTGGGGGCCATTCTATAAAACATAAACTCGATACCACGGTGCATACGACTATTCGTTGGCCGTGGTGGTACAGCTAGCGCACGACCGATTCCAACATTTCTCTTTTGCACTAAAACTGGTGATACGAACAGCTCCCGAGTTTGGATGGAATGATCTAATATTTTCCTGGCTGCTCAGGCGCAGCACAACATTATCCATTGTTCGTCGACTCGTGTTTATGGGTCGCCCTGGGGGCCATTCAACAAAATATAAACCCGACACCACGGTGCATCTGAATATTCATTGGCCGTGGTGGTAGAGATAGTGCACGACCGATTCCAACCTTTCTCTTTTGCACTAAAACTGGTGATAAGAACTGCTCCACAGTTCGGATGGAATGGTTTAAAGTTTTCCTGGCTGCACAGGCGCTGAACATAATGACTCATTCTTCGCCGACTCGTGTTTATGCGTCACCCGGGGGGCCATTCTACAAAACATAAACCCGATACCGACTATTCGTTGACCGTGGTGGTACAATTAGCGCACGACCGATTCCAACATTTCTCTTTTGCACTAAAACTGGTGATACGAACAGCTCCCGAGTTTGAATGGAATGATCTAAAATTTTTCTGGCTGCTCAGGCGCTGCACAACATTATTCATTGTTCGTCGACTCGTGTTTATGGGTCGCCCTGGGGGCCATTCAACAAAACATAAACCCGATACCACGGTGCATACGACTATTCGTTGGCCGTGGTGGTACAGCTAGCGCACGACCGATTCCAACATTTCTATTTTGCACTAAAACTGGTGATACGAACAGCACGCTAGTTTGGATGGAATCATCTAAAATTTTCCTGGCTGCACAGGCGCTGCACAACATGACTCATTCTTCGCCGCCTCGTGCTTTTGCGTCAGCCTGGCGGCCATTCTACAAAACATCAACCCGGTACCACGGTACATCTGACTATTCAGAGGCCGTGGTGGTACAGCTAGCGCACGACCGATTCCAACATTTCTCTTTTACACTAAAACTTGTGATACGAACAGCTCCAGAGTTTGTATGGATGATTTCAAATTTTCCTGGCTGCTCAGGCGCTGCACAACATTATTCATTTTTCGTCGACTTGTGTTTATGGGTCGCCCTGGGGGCCATTCTATAAAACATAAACTCGATACCACGGTGCATGCGACTATTCGTTGGCCGTGGTGGTACAGCTAGCGCACGACCGATTCCAACATTTCTCTTTTGCACTAAAACTGGTGATACGAACAGCTCCCGAGTTTGGATGGAATCATCTAAAATTTTCCTGGCTGCACAGGCGCTGCACAACATGACTCATTCTTCGCCGCCTCGTGTTTTTGCGTCAGCCTGGCGGCCATTCTACAAAACATAAACCCGATACCACGGTGCAGCCGACTATTCGTTGGCCGTGGTGGTACAGCTAGCGCACGACAGATTCCAACATTTCTCTTTTGAACTAAAACTGGTGATACGAACAGCTCCCTAGTTTGGATGCAATGATCTAAAATTTTCCTGGCTGCTCAGGCGCTGCCCAACATTATTCATTGTTCGTCAACTCGTGTTTATGGGTCGCCCTGGGGGCCATTCAACAAAACATAAACCCGACACCCCGGTGCATCTGAATATTCATTGACCGTGGTGGTACAGATAGTGCACGACCGATTCCAACATTTCTCAATTGAACTAAAACTGGTGATACGAACAGCCCCCGAGTTTGGATGGAATGATCTAAAACTATCCTGACTGCTCAGGATCTGCACAACAATATTCATTGTTCATCAATTCGTGTTTATGGGTCAGCCTGGGGGCCATTCAACAAAACATAAACCCGACACCACGGTGCATCCGAATATTCATTGGCCGTGGTGGTACAGATAGTGCACGACCGATTCCAACATTTCTCAATTGCACTAAAACTGGTGATACGAACAGCCCCCGAGTTTGCACGGAATGATCTAAAATTTTCCTGGCTGCACAGGCGCTGCACAACATGACTCATTCTTCGCCGACTCGTGTTTATGCGTCGCTCTGGGGGCCATCCTACAAAACATCAACCCGATACCACGGTGCATCTGACTTTCCATTGGCCGTGGTGGTACAGCTAGCGCAAGACCGATTCCAACCTTTCTCTTTTGCACTAAAACTGGTGATAAGAACTGCTCCACAGTTTGGATGGAATGGTTTAAATTTTTTCTGTTGGCACAGGCGCTGCACATAATGACTCATTCTTCGCCGACTCGTGTTTATGCGTCGCCCTGGGGGCCATTCTACAAGACATAAGCCCGATACCACGGTCCATCCGGCTATTCGATGACCGTGGTGGCACAGCCAGGGCACGACCAATTCCAACATTTCTCTTTTGCACTAAAACTGGTGATACGAACAGCCCCCGAGTTTGGATGGAATGATCTAAAATTATCCTGGCTGCTCAGGAGCTGCACAACATTATTCATTGTTCGTCGATTCGTGTTTACGCGTCGCCCTGGGGGCCATTCTACAAAACCTAAACCCGATACCACGGTGCATCCGACTATTCGTTGGCCGTGGTGGCACAGCTAGCGCATGACCGAATCCAACATTTCTCTTTTGCACTAAAACTGGTGATACGAACAGCTCCCGAGTTTGGATGGAAAGATCTAAAATTATCCTGACTGCTCAGGATTTGCACAACAATATTCATTGTTCGTCAATTCGTGTTTATGGGTCAGTCTGGGGGCCATTCAACAAAACATAAACACGACACCACGGTGCATCTGAATATTCATTGGCAGTGGTGGTACAGCTAGCGCATGACCGATTCCAACATTTCTCTTTTGCACTAAAACTGGTGATACGAACAGCTCCCGAGTTCGATGGAATGATCTAAAATTTTCCTGACTCCACAGGCGCTGCACAACATGGCTCATTCTTCGCCGACTCGTGTTTATGCGTCGCTCTTGGGGCCATTCTACAAAACATAAACCCGATACCACTGTGCATCTGACTATTCATTGGCCGTGCTGATACAGCTAGCGAAAGACCGATTCCAACATTTCTCTTTTGCTCTAAAACTGGTGATACGAACAGCTCCCTAGTTTGGATGCAATGATCTAAAATTTTCCTGGCTGCTCAGGCGCTGCCCATCATTATTCATTGTTCGTCGACTCGTGTTTATGGGTCGCCCTGGGGGCCATTCAACAAAACATAAACCCGACACCACGGAACATCCGAATATTCGTTGGCCGTGGTGGTACAGATACTGCACGACCGATTCCAACATTTCACTTTTCCACTAAAACTGGTGATACGAACAGCTAACGAGTTTTGATGGAATCATCTAAAATTTTCCTGGCTGCACAGGCGCTGCACAACATGACTCATTCTTCGCCGCCTCGTGTTTTTGCGTCAGCCTGGGGGCCATTCTACAAAACATAAACCCGATACCACGGTGCATCTGACTATTCAGAGGCCGTGGTGGTACAGCTAGCGCACGACCGATTCCAACATTTCTCGTTGACACTAAAACTTGTGATACGAACAGCTACAGAGTTTGTATGGATGATTTAAAATTTTCCTGGCTGCTCAGGCGCTGCACAACATTATTCACTTTTCGTCGACTTGTGTTTATGGGTCGCCCTGGGGGCCATTCTATAAAACATAAACTCGATACCACGGTGCATGCGACTATTCGTTGGCCGTGGTGGTACAGCTAGCGCACGACCGATTCCAACATTTCTCTTTTGCACTAAAACTGGTGATACGAACAGCTCCCGAGTTTGGATGGAATGATCTAATATTTTCCTGGCTGCTCAGGCGCAGCACAACATTATCCATTGTTCGTCGACTCGTGTTTATGGGTCGCCCTGGGGGCCATTCAACAAAACATAAACCCGACACCACGGTGCATCCGAATATTCATTGGCCGTGGTGGTACAGATAGTGCACGACCGATTCCAACATTTCTCAATTGCACTAAAACTGGTGATACGAACAGCCCCCGAGTTTGGATGGAATGATCTAAAATTATCCTGGCTGCTCAGGAGCTGCACAACATTATTCATTGTTCGTCGATTCGTGTTTACGCGTCGCCCTGGGGGCCATTCTACAAAACCTAAACCCGATACCACGGTGCATCCGACTATTCGTTGGCCGTGGTGGCACAGCTAGCGCATGACCGAATCCAACATTTCTCTTTTGCACTAAAACTGGTGATACGAACAGCTCCCGAGTTTGGATGGAAAGATCTAAAATTATCCTGACTGCTCAGGATTTGCACAACAATATTCATTGTTCGTCAATTCGTGTTTATGGGTCAGTCTGGGGGCCATTCAACAAAACATAAACACGACACCACGGTGCATCTGAATATTCATTGGCAGTGGTGGTACAGCTAGCGCATGACCGATTCCAACATTTCTCTTTTGCACTAAAACTGGTGATACGAACAGCTCCCGAGTTCGATGGAATGATCTAAAATTTTCCTGACTCCACAGGCGCTGCACAACATGGCTCATTCTTCGCCGACTCGTGTTTATGCGTCGCTCTTGGGGCCATTCTACAAAACATAAACCCGATACCACTGTGCATCTGACTATTCATTGGCCGTGCTGATACAGCTAGCGAAAGACCGATTCCAACATTTCTCTTTTGCTCTAAAACTGGTGATACGAACAGCTCCCTAGTTTGGATGCAATGATCTAAAATTTTCCTGGCTGCTCAGGCGCTGCCCATCATTATTCATTGTTCGTCGACTCGTGTTTATGGGTCGCCCTGGGGGCCATTCAACAAAACATAAACCCGACACCACGGAACATCCGAATATTCGTTGGCCGTGGTGGTACAGATACTGCACGACCGATTCCAACATTTCACTTTTCCACTAAAACTGGTGATACGAACAGCTAACGAGTTTTGATGGAATCATCTAAAATTTTCCTGGCTGCACAGGCGCTGCACAACATGACTCATTCTTCGCCGCCTCGTGTTTTTGCGTCAGCCTGGGGGCCATTCTACAAAACATAAACCCGATACCACGGTGCATCTGACTATTCAGAGGCCGTGGTGGTACAGCTAGCGCACGACCGATTCCAACATTTCTCGTTGACACTAAAACTTGTGATACGAACAGCTACAGAGTTTGTATGGATGATTTAAAATTTTCCTGGCTGCTCAGGCGCTGCACAACATTATTCACTTTTCGTCGACTTGTGTTTATGGGTCGCCCTGGGGGCCATTCTATAAAACATAAACTCGATACCACGGTGCATGCGACTATTCGTTGGCCGTGGTGGTACAGCTAGCGCACGACCGATTCCAACATTTCTCTTTTGCACTAAAACTGGTGATACGAACAGCTCCCGAGTTTGGATGGAATGATCTAATATTTTCCTGGCTGCTCAGGCGCAGCACAACATTATCCATTGTTCGTCGACTCGTGTTTATGGGTCGCCCTGGGGGCCATTCAACAAAACATAAACCCGACACCACGGTGCATCCGAATATTCATTGGCCGTGGTGGTACAGATAGTGCACGACCGATTCCAACATTTCTCAATTGCACTAAAACTGGTGATACGAACAGCCCCCGAGTTTGCATGGAATGATCTAAAATTTTCCTGGCTGCACAGGCGCTGCACAACATGGCTCATTCTTCGCCGACTCGTGTTTATGCGTCGCCCTGGGGGCCATTCTACAAAACATAAGCCCGATACCACGGTCCATCCGGCTATTCGATGACCGTGGTGGCACAGCCAGGGCACGTCCGATTCCAACATTTCTCTTTTGCACTAAAACTGGTGATACGAACAGCCCCCGAGTTTGGATGGAATGATCTAAAATTATCCTGGCTGCTCAGGAGCTGCACAACATTATTCATTGTTCGTCGATTCGTGTTTACGCGTCGCCCTGGGGGCCATTCTACAAAACCTAAACCCGATACCACGGTGCATCCGACTATTCGTTGGCCGTGGTGGCACGGCTAGCGCATGACCGATTCCAACATTTCTCTTTTGCACTAAAACTGGTGATACGAACAGCTCCCGAGTTTGGCTGGAATGATCTAAAATTTTCCTGGCTGCACAAGCGCTGCACAACATGACTCATTCTTCGCCGCCTCGTGTTTTTGCGTCAGCCTGGGGGCCATTCTACAAAACATAAACCCGATACCACGGTGCATCTGACTATTCGTTGGCCGTGGTGGTACAGCTAGCGCACGACCGATTCCAACATTTCTTTTTTGCACTAAGACTGCTGATACGAACCGCTCCCGAGTTTGGATGGAATGATCTAAAATTTTCCTGGCTGCTCAGGCACTGCACAACATTATTCATTGTTCGTCGACTCGCGTTTATGGGTCGCCCTGGGGGCCATTCAACAAAACATAAACCCGATACCACGGCGCATCTGACTATTCAGTGGCCGTGGTGGCACAGCTAGCGCACGACCGATTCCAACATTTCTCTTTTGCACTAAAACTGGTGATACGAACAGCCCCCGAGTTTGGATGGAAAGATCTAAAATTATCCTGACTGCTCAGGATTTGCACAACAATATTCATTGTTCGTCAATTCGTGTTTATGGGTCAGTCTGGGGGCCATTCAACAAAACATAAACACGACACCACGGTGCATCTGAATATTCATTGGCAGTGGTGGTACAGCTAGCGCATGACCGATTCCAACATTTCTCTTTTGCACTAAAACTGGTGATACGAACAGCTCCCGAGTTCGATGGAATGATCTAAAATTTTCCTGACTCCACAGGCGCTGCACAACATGGCTCATTCTTCGCCGACTCGTGTTTATGCGTCGCTCTTGGGGCCATTCTACAAAACATAAACCCGATACCACTGTGCATCTGACTATTCATTGGCCGTGCTGATACAGCTAGCGAAAGACCGATTCCAACATTTCTCTTTTGCTCTAAAACTGGTGATACGAACAGCTCCCTAGTTTGGATGCAATGATCTAAAATTTTCCTGGCTGCTCAGGCGCTGCCCATCATTATTCATTGTTCGTCGACTCGTGTTTATGGGTCGCCCTGGGGGCCATTCAACAAAACATAAACCCGACACCACGGTACATCCGAATATTCATTGGCCGTGGTGGTACAGATACTGCACGACCGATTCCAACATTTCTCTTTTCCACTAAAACTGGTGATACGAACAGCTAACGAGTTTTGATGGAATTATCTAAAATTTTCCTGGCTGCACAGGCGCTGCACAACATGACTCATTCTTCGCCGCCTCGTGTTTTTGCGTCAGCCTGGGGGCCATTCTACAAAACATAAACCCGATACCACGGTGCATCTGACTATTCAGAGGCCGTGGTGGTACAGCTAGCGCACGACCGATTCCAACATTTCTCTTTGACACTAAAACTTGTGATACGAACAGCTACAGAGTTTGTATGGATGATTTAAAATTTTCCTGGCTGCTCAGGCGCTGCACAACATTATTCATTTTTCATCGACTTGTGTTTATGGGTCGCCCTGGGGGCCATTCTATAAAACATAAACTCGATACCACCGTGCATGCGACTATTCGTTGGCCGTGGTGGTACCGCTAGCGCACGACCGATTCCAACATTTCTCTTTTGCACTAAAACTGGTGATACGAACAGCTCCCGCGTTTGGATGGAATGATCTAATATTTTCCTGGCTGCTCAGGCGCAGCACAACATTATCCATTGTTCGTCGACTCGTGTTTATGGGTCGCCCTGGGGGCCATTCAACAAAACATAAACCCGACACCACGGTGCATCCGAATATTCATTGGCCGTGGTGGTACAGATAGTGCACGACCGATTCCAACATTTCTCAATTGCTCTAAAACTGGTGATAGGAACAGCTCTAGACTTTGGATGGAATGATCTAAAATTTTCCAGGCTGCTCAGGCGCTGCACAACATTATTCATTTTTCGTCGACTTGTGTTTATGGGTCGCCCTGGGGGCCATTCAACAAAACATAAACCCGATACCACGGTGCATGCGACTATTCGTTGGCCGTGGTGGTACAGCTAGCGAACGACCGATTCCAACATTTCTCTTTTGCACTAAAACTGGTGATACGAACAGCCCCCGAGTTTGGATGGAATGATCTAAAATTATCCTGACTGCTCAGGATTTGCACAACAATATTCATTGTTCGTCGACTCGTGTTTATGGGTCGCCCTGGGGGCCATTCAACAAAACATAAACCCGACACCACGGTGCATCCGAATATTCATTGGCCGTGGTGGTACAGATAGTGCACGACCGATTCCAACATTTCTCAATTGCACTAAAACTGGTGATACGAACAGCCCCCGAGTTTGCATGGAATGATCTAAAATTTTCCTGGCTGCACAGGCGCTGCACAACATGGCTCATTCTTCGCCGACTCGTGTTTATGCGTCGCCCTGGGGGCCATTCTACAAAACATAAGCCCGATACCACGGTCCATCCGGCTATTCGATGACCGTGGTGGCACAGCCAGGGCACGACCGATTCCAACATTTCTCTTTTGCACTAAAACTGGTGATACGAACAGCCCCCGAGTTTGGATGGAATGATCTAAAATTATCCTGGCTGCTCAGGAGCTGCACAACATTATTCATTGTTCGTCGATTCGTGTTTACGCGTCGCCCTGGGGGCCATTCTACAAAACCTAAACCCGATACCACGGTGCATCCGACTATTCGTTGGCCGTGGTGGCACGGCTAGCGCATGACCGATTCCAACATTTCTCTTTTGCACTAAAACTGGTGATACGAACAGCTCCCGAGTTTGGCTGGAATGATCTAAAATTTTCCTGGCTGTACAGGCGCTGCACAACATGACTCATTCTTCACCGCCTCGTGTTTATGCGTCGCCCTGGGGGACATTATACAAAACATAAACCCGATACCACGGTGCATCTGACTATTCGTTGGCCGAGGTGTTACAGCTAGCGCACGACCGATTCCAACATTTCTTTTTTGCACTAAGACTGCTGATACGAACCGCTCCCGAGTTTGGATGGAATGATCTAAAATTTTCCTGGCTGCTCAGGCACTGCACAACATTATTCATTGTTCGTCGACTCGCGTTTATGGGTCGCCCTGGAGGCCATTCAACAAAACATAAACCCGATACCACGGCGCATCTGACTATTCAGTGGCCGTGGTGGCACAGCTAGCGCACGACCGATTCCAACATTTCTCTTTTCCACTAAAGCTGGTGATACGAACAGCTCCCGAGTTTGGATGGAATCATCTAAAATTTTCCTGGCTGCACAAGCGCTGCACAACATGACTCATTCTTCGCCGCCTCGTGTTTTTGCGTCAGCCTGGGGGCCATTCTACAAAACATAAACCCGATACCACGGTGCATCTGACTATTCGTTGGCCGTGGTGGTACAGCTAGCGCACGACCGATTCCAACATTTCTTTTTTGCACTAAGACTGCTGATACGAACCGCTCCCGAGTTTGGATGGAATGATCTAAAATTTTCCTGGCTGCTCAGGCACTGCACAACATTATTCATTGTTCGTCGACTCGCGTTTATGGGTCGCCCTGGGGGCCATTCAACAAAACATAAACCCGATACCACGGCGCATCTGACTATTCAGTGGCCGTGGTGGCACAGCTAGCGCACGACCGATTCCAACATTTCTCTTTTGCACTAAAACTGGTGATACGAACAGCCCCCGAGTTTGGATGGAAAGATCTAAAATTATCCTGACTGCTCAGGATTTGCACAACAATATTCATTGTTCGTCAATTCGTGTTTATGGGTCAGTCTGGGGGCCATTCAACAAAACATAAACACGACACCACGGTGCATCTGAATATTCATTGGCAGTGGTGGTACAGCTAGCGCATGACCGATTCCAACATTTCTCTTTTGCACTAAAACTGGTGATACGAACAGCTCCCGAGTTCGATGGAATGATCTAAAATTTTCCTGACTCCACAGGCGCTGCACAACATGGCTCATTCTTCGCCGACTCGTGTTTATGCGTCGCTCTTGGGGCCATTCTACAAAACATAAACCCGATACCACTGTGCATCTGACTATTCATTGGCCGTGCTGATACAGCTAGCGAAAGACCGATTCCAACATTTCTCTTTTGCTCTAAAACTGGTGATACGAACAGCTCCCTAGTTTGGATGCAATGATCTAAAATTTTCCTGGCTGCTCAGGCGCTGCCCATCATTATTCATTGTTCGTCGACTCGTGTTTATGGGTCGCCCTGGGGGCCATTCAACAAAACATAAACCCGACACCACGGTACATCCGAATATTCATTGGCCGTGGTGGTACAGATACTGCACGACCGATTCCAACATTTCTCTTTTCCACTAAAACTGGTGATACGAACAGCTAACGAGTTTTGATGGAATTATCTAAAATTTTCCTGGCTGCACAGGCGCTGCACAACATGACTCATTCTTCGCCGCCTCGTGTTTTTGCGTCAGCCTGGGGGCCATTCTACAAAACATAAACCCGATACCACGGTGCATCTGACTATTCAGAGGCCGTGGTGGTACAGCTAGCGCACGACCGATTCCAACATTTCTCTTTGACACTAAAACTTGTGATACGAACAGCTACAGAGTTTGTATGGATGATTTAAAATTTTCCTGGCTGCTCAGGCGCTGCACAACATTATTCATTTTTCATCGACTTGTGTTTATGGGTCGCCCTGGGGGCCATTCTATAAAACATAAACTCGATACCACCGTGCATGCGACTATTCGTTGGCCGTGGTGGTACAGCTAGCGCACGACCGATTCCAACATTTCTCTTTTGCACTAAAACTGGTGATACGAACAGCTCCCGCGTTTGGATGGAATGATCTAATATTTTCCTGGCTGCTCAGGCGCAGCACAACATTATCCATTGTTCGTCGACTCGTGTTTATGGGTCGCCCTGGGGGCCATTCAACAAAACATAAACCCGACACCACGGTGCATCCGAATATTCATTGGCCGTGGTGGTACAGATAGTGCACGACCGATTCCAACATTTCTCAATTGCTCTAAAACTGGTGATAGGAACAGCTCTAGACTTTGGATGGAATGATCTAAAATTTTCCAGGCTGCTCAGGCGCTGCACAACATTATTCATTTTTCGTCGACTTGTGTTTATGGGTCGCCCTGGGGGCCATTCAACAAAACATAAACCCGATACCACGGTGCATGCGACTATTCGTTGGCCGTGGTGGTACAGCTAGCGAACGACCGATTCCAACATTTCTCTTTTGCACTAAAACTGGTGATACGAACAGCCCCCGAGTTTGGATGGAATGATCTAAAATTATCCTGACTGCTCAGGATTTGCACAACAATATTCATTGTTCGTCAATTCGTGTTTATGGGTCAGTCTGGGGGCCATTCAACAAATCATAAACACGACACCACGGTGCATCTGAATATTCATTGGCAGTGGTGGTAAAGCTAGCGCATGACCGATTCCAACATTTCTCTTTTGCACTAAAACTGGTGATACGAACAGCTCCCGAGTTCGATGGAATGATCTAAAATTTTCCTGACTCCACAGGCGCTGCACAACATGGCTCATTCTTCGCCGACTCGTGTTTATGCGTCGCTCTTGGGGCCATTCTACAAAACATAAACCCGATACCACTGTGCATCTGACTATTCATTGGCCGTGCTGATACAGCTAGCGAAAGACCGATTCCAACATTTCTCTTTTGCTCTAAAACTGGTGATACGAACAGCTCCCTAGTTTGGATGCAATGATCTAAAATTTTCCTGGCTGCTCAGGCGCTGCCCATCATTATTCATTGTCCGTCGACTCGTGTTTATGGGTCGCCCTGGGGGCCATTCAACAAAACATAAACCCGACACCACGGTACATCCGAATATTCATTGGCCGTGGTGGTACAGATACTGCACGACCGATTCCAACATTTCTCTTTTCCACTAAAACTGGTGATACGAACAGCTAACGAGTTTTGATGGAATCATATAAAATTTTCCTGGCTGCACAGGCGCTGCACAACATGACTCATTCTTCGCCGCCTCGTGTTTTTGCGTCAGCCTGGGGGCCATTCTACAAAACATAAACCCGATGCCACAGTGCATCAGACTACTGGTTGACTGTGGTGGTACAGCTAGCGCACGACCGATTCCAACATTTCTCTTTTCCACTAAAACTGGTGATACGAACAGCTCCCGAGTTTGTATTGAATGATCTAAAATTTTCCTGGCTGCTCAGGCGCTGCACAACATTATTCATTTTTCATCGACTTGTGTTTATGGGTCGCCCTGGGGCCATTCTATAAAACATAAACTCGATACCACCGTGCATGCGACTATTCGTTGGCCGTGGTGGTACAGCTAGCGCACGACCGATTCCAACATTTCTCTTTTGCACTAAAACTGGTGATAAGAACAGCTCCCGCGTTTGGATGGAATGATCTAATATTTTCCTGGCTGCTCAGGCGCAGCACAACATTATCCATTGTTCGTCGACTCGTGTTTATGGGTCGCCCTGGGGGCCATTCAACAAAACATAAACCCGACACCACGGTGCATCCGAATATTCATTGGCCGTGGTGGTACAGATAGTGCACGACCGATTCCAACATTTCTCAATTGCTCTAAAACTGGTGATAGGAACAGCTCTAGACTTTGGATGGAATGATCTAAAATTTTCCAGGCTGCTCAGGCGCTGCACAACATTATTCATTTTTCGTCGACTTGTGTTTATGGGTCGCCCTGGGGGCCATTCAACAAAACATAAACCCGATACCACGGTGCATGCGACTATTCGTTGGCCGTGGTGGTACAGCTAGCGAACGACCGATTCCAACATTTCTCTTTTGCACTAAAACTGGTGATACGAACAGCTCCCGAGTTTGGATGGAATGATCTAATATTTTCCCGGCTGCTCAGGCGCAGCACAACATTAATCATTGTTGGTCGACTCGTTTTTATGGGTCGGCCTGGGGGCCTTTCTACAAAACATGAACCCGATACCACGGTGCATCCGACTATTCGTTGGCCGTGGTGGTACAGCTAGCGCACGACCGATTCCAACATTTCTCTTTTTCGCTAAAACTGGTGATACGAACAGCTCCCTAGTTTGGATGCAATGATCTAAAATTTTCCTGGCTGCTCAGGCGCTGCCCAACATTATTCATTGTTCGTCGAATCGTGTTTATGGGTCGCCCTGGGGGCCATTCAACAAAACATAAACCCGACACCACGGTGCATCTGAATATTCATTGGCCGTGGTGGTACAGATAGTGCACGACCGATTCCAAAATTTCTCAATTGAACTAAAACTGGTGATACGAACAGCCCCGAGTTTGGATGGAATGATCTAAAATTATCCTGACTGCTCAGGATCTGCACAACAATATTCATTGTTCGTCAATTCGTGTTTATGGGTCAGCCTGGGGGCCATTCAACAAAACATAAACCCGACACCACGGTGCATCCGAATATTCATTGGCCGTGGTGGTACAGATAGTGCGCGACCGATTCCAACATTTCTCAATTGCACTAAAACTGGTGATACGAACAGCCCCCGAGTTTGCATGGAATGATCTAAAATTTTCCTGGCTGCACAGGCGCTGCACAACATGACTCATTCTTCGCCGACTCGTGTTTACGCGTCGCTCTGGGGGTCATTCTACAAAACATCAACCCGATACCACGGTGCATCTGACTTTTCATTGGCCGTGGTGGTACAGCTAGCGCAAGACCGATTCCAACCTTTCTCTTTTGCACTAAAACTGGTGATAAGAACTGCTCCACAGTTTGGATGGAATGGTTTAAATTTTTTCTGTTGGCACAGGCGCTGCACATAATGACTCATTCTTCGTCGACTCGTGTTTAAGCGTCGCCCTGGGGACCATTCTACAAAACATAAGCCCGATACCACGGTCCATCCGGCTATTCGATGACCGTGGTGGCACAGCCAGGGCACGACCGATTCCAACATTTCTCTTTTGCACTAAAACTGGTGATACGAACAGCCCCCGAGTTTGGATGGAATGATCTAAAATTATCGTAGCTGCTCAGGAGCTGCACAACATTATTCATTGTTCGTCGATTCGTGTTTACGCGTCGCCCTGGGGGCCATTCTACAAAACCTAAACCCAATACCACGGTGCATCCGACTATTCGTTGGCCGTGGTGGCACTGCTAGCGCATGACCGATTCCAACATTTCTCTTTTGCACTAAAACTGGTGATACGAACAGCTCCCGAGTTCGATGGAATGATCTAAAATTTTCCTGACTCCACAGGCGCTGCACAACATGGCTCATTCTTCGCCGACTCGTGTTTATGCGTCGCTCTTGGGGCCATTCTACAAAACATAAACCCCATACCACGGTGCATCTGACTATTCATTGGCCGTGGTGGTACAGCTAACGCAAGACCGATTCCAACCTTTCTCTTTTGCACTAAAACTGGAGATAGGAACTGCTCCACAGTTTGGATGGAATGGTTTAAAATTTTTCTGTTGCCACAGGCGCTGAACATAATGACTCATTCTTCGCCGACTCGTGTTTATGCGTCACCCGGGGGGCCATTCTACAAAACATAAACCCGATACCGACTATTCGTTGACCGTGGTGGTACAATTAGCGCACGACCGATTCCAACATTTCTCTTTTGCACTAAAACTGGTGATACGAACAGCCCCCGAGTTTGAATGGAATGATCTAAAATTTTCCTGGCTGCTCAGGCGCTGCACAACATTATTCATTGTTCGTCGACTCGTGTTTATGGGTCGCCCTGGGGGCCATTCTACAAAACATAAACCCGACACCACGGCGCATCTGACTATTCAGTGGCCGTGGTGGTACAGCTAGCGCACGACCGATTCCAACATTTCTCTTTTGCTCTAAAACTGGTGATACGAACAGCTCCAGAGTTTGGATGGAATGATTTAAAATTTTCCTGCTGGCACAGGCGCTGCACATAATGACTCCTTCTTCGCCGCCTCGTGTTTTTGCGTCAGCCTGGGGGCCATTCTAAAAAACATAAACCCGATACCACGGTGCATACGACTATTCGTTGGCCGTGGTGGTACAGCTAGCGCACGACCGATTCCAACATTTCTATATTGCACTAAAACTGGTGATACGAACAGCTCCCGAGTTTGGATGGAATGATCTAAAATTTTCCTGGCTGCACAGGCGCTGCACAACATGACTCATTCTTCGCCGCCTCGTGTTTTTGCGTCAGCCTGGCGGCCATTCTACAAAACATAAACCCGATACAACGGTACATCTGACTATTCAGAGGCCGTGGTGGTACAGCTAGCGCACGACCGATTCCAACATTTCTCTTTTACACTAAAACTTGTGATACGAACAGCTCCAGAGTTTGTATGGATGATTTAAAATTTTCCTCGCTGCTCAGGCGCTGCACAACATTATTCATTTTTCGTCGACTTGTGTTTATGGGTCGCCCTGGGGGCCATTCTATAAAACATAAACTCGATACCACGGTGCATACGACTATTCGTTGGCCGTGGTGGTACAGCTAGCGCACGACCGATTCCAACATTTCTCTTTTGCACTAAAACTGGTGATACGAACAGCTCCCTAGTTTGGATGCAATGATCTAAAATTTTCCTGGCTGCTCAGGCGCTGCCCAACATTATTCATTGTTCGTCGACTCGTGTTTATGGATCGCCCTGGGGGCCATTCAACAAAACATAAACCCGACACCACGGTGCATCTGAATATTCATTGGCCGTGGTGGTACAGATAGTGCACGACCGATTCCAACATTTCTCAATTGAACTAAAACTGGTCATACGAACAGCCCCCGAGTTTGGATGGAATGATCTAAAATTATCCTGACTGCTCAGGATCTGCACAACAATATTCATTGTTCGGCAATTCGTGTTTATGGGTCAGCCTGGGGGCCATTCAACAAAACATAAACACGACACCACGGTGCATCTGAATATTCATTGGCAGTGGTGGTACAGCTAGTGCACGACCGATTCCAACATTTCTCATTTGCACAAAAACTGGTGATACGAACAGCTCCCGAGTTGGATGGAATGATCTAAAATTTTCCTGACTCCACAGGCGCTGTACAACATGGCTCATTCTTCGACGACTCGTGTTTATGCGCCGCTCTTGGGGCCATTCTACAAAACATAAACCCGATACCACGGTGCATCTGACTATTCATTGGCCGTGCTGATACAGCTAGCGAAAGACCGATTCCAACATTTCGCTTTTGCTCTAAAACTGGTGATAGGAACAGCTCCAGAGTTTGTATGGAATGATTTAAAATTTTCCTGGCTGCTCAGGCGCTGCACAACATTAATCATTGTTCGTCGACTCCTGTTTATGGGTCGGCCTGGGGGCCATTCTACAAAACATAAACCCGATACCACGGTGCATGCGACTATTCCTTGACCGTGGTGGTACAGCTAGCGCACGTCCGATTCCAACATTTCTCTTTTGCACTAAGACTGCTGATACGAACCGCTCCCGAGTTTGGATGGAATGATCTAAAATTTTCCTGGCTGCTCAGGCACTGCACAACATTATTCATTGTTCGTCGACTCGCGTTTATGTGTCGCCCTGGGGGCCATTCAACAAAACATAAACCCGATACCACGGCGCATCTGACTATTCAGTGGCCGTGGTGGCACAGCTAGCGCACGACCGATTCCAACATTTCTCTTTTGCTCTAAAACTGGTGATACGAACAGCTCCACAGTTTGGATGGAATGATTTAAAATTTTCCTGCTGGCACAGGCACTGCACAACATTATTCATTGTTCGTCGACTCGCGTTTATGGGTCACCCTGGGGGCCATTCAACAAAACATAAACCCGATACCACGGCGCATCTGACTATTCAGTGGCCGTGGTGGCACAGCTAGCGCACGACCGATTCCAACATTTCTCTTTTGCACTAAAACTGGTGATACGAACAGCCCCCGAGTTTGGATGGAATGATCTAAAATTATCCTGACTGCTCAGGATCTGCACAACAATATTCATTGTTCGTCAATTCGTGTTTATGGGTCAGCCTGGGGGCCATTCAACAAAACCTAAACACGACACCACGGTGCATCTGAATATTCATTGGCAGTGGTGGTACAGCTAGTGCACGACCGATTCCAACATTTCTCATTTGCACTAAAACTGGTGATACGAGCAGCTCCCGAGTTGGATGGAATGATCTAAAATTTTCCTGACTCCACAGGCACTGCACAACATGGCTCATTCTTCGCCGACTCGTGTTTATGCGTCGCTCTTGGGGCCATTCTACAAAAAATAAACCCGATACCACGGTGCATCTGACTATTCATTGGCCGTGCTGATACAGCTAGCGAAAGACCGATTGTAACATTTCTCTTTTGCTCTAAAACTGGTGATAGGAACAGCTCCAGAGTTTGTATGGAATGATTTAAAATTTTCCTGGCAGCTCAGGCGCTGCACAACATTAATCATTGTTCGTCGACTCGTGTTTATGGGTCGGCGTGGGGGCCATTCTACAAAACATAAACCCGATACCACGGTGCATACGACTATTCGTTGGCCGTGGTGGTACAGCTAGCGCACGACCGATTCCAACATTTCTCTTTTGCACTAAAACTGGTGATACGAACAGCTCCCTAGTTTGGATGCAATGATCTAAAATTTTCCTGGCTGCTCAGGCGCTGCCCAACATTATTCATTGTTCGTCGACTCGTGTTTATGGGTCGCCCTGGGGGCCATTCAACAAAACATAAACCCGACACCACGGTGCATCTGAATATTCATTGGCCGTGGTGGTACAGATAGTGCACGACCGATTCCAACATTTCTCAATTGAACTAAAACTGGTCATACGAACAGCCCCCGAGTTTGGATGGAATGATCTAAAATTATCCTGACTGCTCAGGATCTGCAACCAATATTCATTGTTCGTCAATTCGTGTTTATGGGTCAGCCTGGGGGCCATTCAACAAAACATAAACACGACACCACGGTGCATCTGAATATTCATTGGCAGTGGTGGTACAGCTAGTGCACGACCGATTCCAACATTTCTCATTTGAACTAAAACTGGTGATACGAACAGCTCCCGAGTTGGATGGAATGATCTAAAATTTTCCTGACTCCACAGGCGCTGCACAACATGGCTCATTCTTCGCCGACTCGTGTTTATGCGTCGCTCTTGGGGCCATTCTACAAAAAATAAACCCGATACCACGGTGCATCTGACTATTCATTGGCCTTGCTGATACAGCTAGCGAAAGACCGATTGTAACATTTCTCTTTTGCTCTAAAACTGGTGATAGGAACAGCTCCAGAGTTTGTATGGAATGATTTAAAATTTTCCTGGCAGCTCAGGCGCTGCACAACATTAATCACTGTTCGTCGACTCGTGTTTATGGGTCGGCGTGGGGGCCATTCTACAAAACATAAACCCGATACCACGGTGCATACGACTATTCGTTGGCCGTGGTGGTACAGCTAGCGCACGACCGATTCCAACATTTCTCTTTTGCACTAAAACTGGTGATACGAACAGCTCCCTAGTTTGGATGCAATGATCTAAAATTTTCCTGGCTGCTCAGGCGCTGCCCAACATTATTCATTGTTCGTCGACTCGTGTTTATGGGTCGCCCTGGGGGCCATTCAACAAAACATAAACCCGACACCACGGTGCATCTGAATATTCATTGGCCGTGGTGGTACAGATAGTGCACGACCGATTCCAACATTTCTCAATTGAACTAAAACTGGTGATACGAACAGCTCCCGAGTTGGATGGAATGATCTAAAATTTTCCTGACTCCACAGGCGCTGTACAACATGGCTCATTCTTCGACGACTCGTGTTTATGCGCCGCTCTTGGGGCCATTCTACAAAACATAAACCCGATACCACGGTGCATCTGACTATTCATTGGCCGTGCTGATACAGCTAGCGAAAGACCGATTCCAACATTTCGCTTTTGCTCTAAAACTGGTGATAGGAACAGCTCCAGAGTTTGTATGGAATGATTTAAAATTTTCCTGGCTGCTCAGGCGCTGCACAACATTAATCATTGTTCGTCGACTCCTGTTTATGGGTCGGCCTGGGGGCCATTCTACAAAACATAAACCCGATACCACGGTGCATGCGACTATTCCTTGACCGTGGTGGTACAGCTAGCGCACGTCCGATTCCAACATTTCTCTTTTGCACTAAGACTGCTGATACGAACCGCTCCCGAGTTTGGATGGAATGATCTAAAATTTTCCTGGCTGCTCAGGCACTGCACAACATTATTCATTGTTCGTCGACTCGCGTTTATGTGTCGCCCTGGGGGCCATTCAACAAAACATAAACCCGATACCACGGCGCATCTGACTATTCAGTGGCCGTGGTGGCACAGCTAGCGCACGACCGATTCCAACATTTCTCTTTTGCTCTAAAACTGGTGATACGAACAGCTCCACAGTTTGGATGGAATGATTTAAAATTTTCCTGCTGGCACAGGCACTGCACAACATTATTCATTGTTCGTCGACTCGCGTTTATGGGTCACCCTGGGGGCCATTCAACAAAACATAAACCCGATACCACGGCGCATCTGACTATTCAGTGGCCGTGGTGGCATAGCTAGCGCACGACCGATTCCAACATTTCTCTTTTGCACTAAAACTGGTGATACGAACAGCCCCCGAGTTTGGATGGAATGATCTAAAATTATCCTGACTGCTCAGGATCTGCACAACAATATTCATTGTTCGTCAATTCGTGTTTATGGGTCAGCCTGGGGGCCATTCAACAAAACCTAAACACGACACCACGGTGCATCTGAATATTCATTGGCAGTGGTGGTACAGCTAGTGCACGACCGATTCCAACATTTCTCATTTGCACTAAAACTGGTGATACGAGCAGCTCCCGAGTTGGATGGAATGATCTAAAATTTTCCTGACTCCACAGGCACTGCACAACATGGCTCATTCTTCGCCGACTCGTGTTTATGCGTCGCTCTTGGGGCCATTCTACAAAAAATAAACCCGATACCACGGTGCATCTGACTATTCATTGGCCGTGCTGATACAGCTAGCGAAAGACCGATTGTAACATTTCTCTTTTGCTCTAAAACTGGTGATAGGAACAGCTCCAGAGTTTGTATGGAATGATTTAAAATTTTCCTGGCAGCTCAGGCGCTGCACAACATTAATCATTGTTCGTCGACTCGTGTTTATGGGTCGGCGTGGGGGCCATTCTACAAAACATAAACCCGATACCACGGTGCATACGACTATTCGTTGGCCGTGGTGGTACAGCTAGCGCACGACCGATTCCAACATTTCTCTTTTGCACTAAAACTGGTGATACGAACAGCTCCCTAGTTTGGATGCAATGATCTAAAATTTTCCTGGCTGCTCAGGCGCTGCCCAACATTATTCATTGTTCGTCGACTCGTGTTTATGGGTCGCCCTGGGGGCCATTCAACAAAACATAAACCCGACACCACGGTGCATCTGAATATTCATTGGCCGTGGTGGTACAGATAGTGCACGACCGATCCCAACATTTCTCAATTGAACTAAAACTGGTCATACGAACAGCCCCCGAGTTTGGATGGAATGATCTAAAATTATCCTGACTGCTCAGGATCTGCAACCAATATTCATTGTTCGTCAATTCGTGTTTATGGGTCAGCCTGGGGGCCATTCAACAAAACATAAACACGACACCACGGTGCATCTGAATATTCATTGGCAGTGGTGGTACAGCTAGTGCACGACCGATTCCAACATTTCTCATTTGAACTAAAACTGGTGATACGAACAGCTCCCGAGTTGGATGGAATGATCTAAAATTTTCCTGACTCCACAGGCGCTGCACAACATGGCTCATTCTTCGCCGACTCGTGTTTATGCGTCGCTCTTGGGGCCATTCTACAAAAAATAAACCCGATACCACGGTGCATCTGACTATTCATTGGCCTTGCTGATACAGCTAGCGAAAGACCGATTGTAACATTTCTCTTTTGCTCTAAAACTGGTGATAGGAACAGCTCCAGAGTTTGTATGGAATGATTTAAAATTTTCCTGGCAGCTCAGGCGCTGCACAACATTAATCACTGTTCGTCGACTCGTGTTTATGGGTCGGCGTGGGGGCCATTCTACAAAACATAAACCCGATACCACGGTGCATACGACTATTCGTTGGCCGTGGTGGTACAGCTAGCGCACGACCGATTCCAACATTTCTCTTTTGCACTAAAACTGGTGATACGAACAGCTCCCTAGTTTGGATGCAATGATCTAAAATTTTCCTGGCTGCTCAGGCGCTGCCCAACATTATTCATTGTTCGTCGACTCGTGTTTATGGGTCGCCCTGGGGGCCATTCAACAAAACATAAACCCGACACCACGGTGCATCTGAATATTCATTGGCCGTGGTGGTACAGATAGTGCACGACCGATTCCAACATTTCTCAATTGAACTAAAACTGGTCATACGAACAGCCCCCGAGTTTGGATGGAATGATCTAAAATTATCCTGACTGCTCAGGATCTGCAACCAATATTCATTGTTCGTCAATTCGTGTTTATGGGTCAGCCTGGGGGCCATTCAACAAAACATAAACACGACACCACGGTGCATATGAATATTCATTGGCAGTGGTGGTACAGCTAGTGCACGACCGATTCCAACATTTCTCATTTGAACTAAAACTGGTGATACGAACAGCTCCCGAGTTGGATGGAATGATCTAAAATTTTCCTGACTCCACAGGCGCTGCACAACATTAATCATTGTTCGTCGACTCGTGTTTATGGGTCGGCCTGGGGGCCATTCTACAAAACATAAACCCGATACCACGGTGCATGCGACTATTCCTTGGCCGTGGTGGTACAGCTAGCGCACGACCGATTCCAACATTTCTATTTTGCACTAAAACTGGTGATACGAACAGCTCCCGAGTTTGGCTGGAATGATCTAAAATTTTCCTGGCTGCACAGGCGCTGCACAACATGACTCATTCTTCACCGCCTCGTCTTTATGCGTCGCCCTGGGGGACATTATACAAAACATAAGCCCGATGTCACGGTGCATCTGACTATTCGTTGGCCGTGGTGTTACAGCTAGCGCACGATCGATTCCAACATTTCTCTTTTGCACTAAGACTGCTGATACGAACCGCTCCCGAGTTTCGATGGAATGATCTAAAATTTTCCTGGCTGCTCAGGCACTGCACAACATTATTGATTCTTCGTCGACTCGCGTTTATGGGTCGCCCTGGGGGCCATTCAACAAAACATAAACCCGATACCACGGCGCATCTGACTATTCAGTGGCCGTGGTGGCACAGCTAGCGCACGACCGATTCCAACATTTCTCTTTTGCTCTAAAACTGGTGATAGGAACAGCTCCAGAGTTTCTATGGAATGATTTAAAATTTTCCTGCTGGCACAGGCGCTGCACATAATGACTCCTTCTTCACCAACTCGTGTTTATGCGTCACCCTGGGGGCCATTCTACAAAACATAAACCCGATACCACAGTGCATCAGACTATTCATTGACTGTGGTGGTACAGCTAGCGTACGACCGATTCCAACATTTCTCTTTTCCACGAAAGCTGGTGATACGAACAGCTCCCGAGTTTGGATGGAATCATCTAAAATTTTCCTGGCTGCACAGGCGCTGCACAACATGACTCATTCTTCGCCGCCTCGTGTTTTTGCGTCAGCCTGGGGGACATTCTACAGAACATAAACCCGATACCACGGTGCATCTGACTATTCGTTGGCCGTTGTGGTACCGCTAGCGCACGAGTGATTCCAACATTTCTCTTTTCCACTAAAACTGGTGATACGAACAGCTCTACAGTTTGGATGGAATGATTTAAAATTTTCCTGCTGGCACAGGCACTGCACAACATTATTCATTGTTCGTCGACTCGCGTTTATGGGTCACCCTGGGGGCCATTCAACAAAACATAAACCCGATACCACGGCGCATCTGACTATTCAGTGGCCGTGGTGGCACAGCTAGCGCACGACCGATTCCAACATTTCTCTTTTGCACTAAAACTGGTGATACGAGCAGCTCCAGAGTTGGATGGAATGATCTAAAATTTTCCTGACTCCACAGGCGCTGCACAACATGGCTCATTCTTCGCCGACTCGTGTTTATGCGTCGCTCTTGGGGCCATTCTACAAAAAATAAACCCGATACCACGGTGCATCTGACTATTCATTGGCCGTGCTGATACAGCTAGCGAAAGACCGAATGCAACATTTCTCTTTTGCTCTAAAACTGGTGATAGGAACAGCTCCAGGGTTTGTATGGAATGCTTTAAAATTTTCCTGGCAGCTCAGGCGCTGCACAACATTAATCATTGTTCGTCGACTCGTGTTTTTGGGTCGGCGTGGGGGCCATTCTACAAAACATAAACCCGATACCACGGTGCATACGACTATTCGTTGGCCGTGGTGGTACAGCTAGCCCAAGACCGATTCCAACATTTCTATTTTGCACTAAAACTGGTGATACGAACAGCTCCCGAGTTTGGCTGGAATGATCTAAAATTTTCCTGGCTGCACAGGCGCTTCACAACATGACTCATTCTTCAACGCCTCGTGTTTATGCGTCGCCCTGGGGGACATTCTACAAAACATCAACCCGACACCACGGTGCATCCGACTATTCGTTGGCCGTTGTGGTACCGCTAGCGCACGAATGATTCCAACATTTCTCTTTTGCACTAAAACTGGTGATACGAACAGCTCCACAGTTTGGATGGAATGATTTAAAATTTTCCTGCTGGCACAGGCGCTGCACATAATGACTCATTCTTCACCGACTCGTGTTTATGCGTCACCCTGGGGGCCATTCTACAAAACATAAACCCGATACCACAGTGCATCAGACTATTCGTTGACTGTGGTGGTACAGCTAGCGCACGACCGATTCCAACATTTCTCTTTTCCACTAAAACTGGTGATACGAACAGCTCCCGAGTTTGGATGGAATCATCTAAAATTTTCCTAGCTACACAGGCGCTCCACAACATGACTCATTCTTCACCGCCTCGTGTTTTTGCGTCAACCTGGGGGCCATTATACAAAACATAAACCCGGTACCACGGTGCATCTGACTATTCGTTGGCCGTGGTGTTACAGCTAGCGCACGACCGATTCCAACATTTCTCTTTTGCACTAAGACTGCTGATACGAACCGCTCCCGAGTTTGGATGGAATGATCTAAAATTTTCCTGGCTGCTCAGGAGCTGCACAACATTATTCATTGTTCGCCGTCTCGGGTTTATTGGTCGCCCTGGGGGCCATTCAATAAACATAAACCCGATACCAGGGCGCATCTGACGATTCAGTGGCCGTGTTGTCACAGCTAGCGCACGACCGATTCCAACATTTCTCTTTTGCTCTAAAACTGGTGATAGGAACAGCTCCAGCGTTTGTATGGAATCATTTAAAATTTTCCTGCTGGCACAGGCGCTGCACATAATGACTCATTCTTCACCGACTCGTGTTTATGCGTCACCCTGGGGGCCATTCTACAAAACATAAACCCGATACCGCAGTGCATCAGACTATTCGTTGACTGTGGTGGTACAGCTAGCGCACGACCGATTCCAACATTTCTCTTTTCCACTAAAGCTGCTGATACGAACAGCTCCCGAGTTTGGATGGAATCATCTAAAATTTTCCTGGCTGCACAGGCGCTGCACAACATGACTCATTCTTCGTCGCCTCGTGTTTTTGCATCAGACTGGGGGCCATTCTACAAAACATAAACCCGATACCACGGTGCATCTGACTATTCGTTGGGCGTGGTGGTACAGCTAGCGCACGACCGATTCCAACATTTCTCTTTTGCACTAAAACTGGTAATACGAACAGCTCCCGAGTTTGAATGGAATGATCTAAAATTTTCCTGGCTGCTCAGGCGCTGCACAACATTATTCATTGTTCGTCGACTCGCGTTGATGGGTCGCCCTGGGGGCCATTCAACAAAACATAAATCCGATACCACGGCGCATCTGACTATTCAGTGGCCCTGGTGGCACAGCTAGCGCACGACCGATCCCAACATTTCTCTTTTGCACTAAAACTGGTGATACGAACAGCTCCCGAGTATGGATGGAATGATTTAAAATTCTCCTGGCTGCTCAGGCGCTGCACAACATTATTCATTGTTCGTCGACTCGTGTTTATGCGTCGCCCTGGGGGCCATTCTACAAAACATAAACCCAATACCACAGTGCATAAGACTATTCGTTGGCCGTGGAGCTGCAGCTAGCGCACGACCGATTCCAACATTTCTATTTTGAACTAAAACTGGTGATACGAACAGCTCCCGAGTTTGGCTGGAATGATCTAAAATTTTCCTGGCTGCACAGGCGCTGCACAACATGTCTCATTCTTCACCGCCTCGTGTTTATGCGTCGCCCTGGGGGCCATTCTACAAAACATCAACCCGACACCACAGTGCATCAGACTATTCGTTGACTGTGGTTTGTACAGCTAGCGCACGACCGATTCCAACATTTCTCTTTTCCACTAAAACTGGTGATACGAACAGCTCCCGAGTTTGGATGGAATCATCTAAAATTTTCCTGGCTGCACAGGCGCTGCACTACACTATTCATTGTTCTCCGTCTCGAGTTTATGCGTCGCCCTGAAGCCATTCTACAAAACATGAACCCGATACCACGGTGCATCCGACTATTCATTGGCCGTGGTGGTACAGATAGTGCACGACCGATTCCAACATTTCTCAATTGAACTAAAACTGGTGATACGAACAGCCCCCGAGTTTGCATGGAATGATTTAAAATTTTCCTGGCTGCACAGGCGCTGCACAACATGGCTCAATTTTCGCCGACTCGTGTTTATGCGTCGCTCTTCGGGCCATTCTACAAAACATAAACCCGATACCACGGTGCATCTGACTATTCATTGGCCGTGCTGATA
Organism: Dermacentor variabilis; assembly: GCF_050947875.1. Taxonomy (NCBI): domain Eukaryota; kingdom Metazoa; phylum Arthropoda; class Arachnida; order Ixodida; family Ixodidae; genus Dermacentor; species Dermacentor variabilis. The sequence continues at coordinate 231,578,019 of NC_134571.1, read as the reverse complement.
CAGCTAGCGAAAGACCGATTCCAACATTTCTCTTTTGCTCTAAAACTGGTGATAGGAACAGCTCCAGAGTTTGTATGGAATGATTTAAAATTTTCCTGGCTGCAAGGCACTGCACATAATGACTCATTCTTCGCCGCCTCGTGTTTATGCGTCGCTCTGGGGGCCATTCTACAAAACATAAACCCGATACCACGGTGCATCTGACTATTCATTGGCCGTGCTGATACAGCTAGCGAAAGACCGATTCCAACATTTCTCTTTTGCTCTAAAACTGGTGATAGGAACAGCTCCAGAGTTTGTATGGAATTATTTAAAATTTTCCTGGCTGCTCAGGCGCTGCACAACATTAATCATTGTTCGTCGACTCGTGTTTAAGGGTCGGCCTGGGGGCCATTCTACAAAACATAAACCCGATACCACGGTGCATCCGACTATTCGTTGGCCGTGGTGGTACAGCTAGCGCACGACCGATTCCAACATTTCTCTTTTGCACTAAAACTGGTGATACGAACAGCTCCCTAGTTTGGATGCAATGATCTAAAATTTTCCTGGCTGCTCAGGCGCTGCCCAGCATTATTCATCGTTCGTCGACTCGTCTATGGGTCGCCCTGGGGGCCATTCAACAAAACATAAACCCGACACCACGGTGCATATGAATATTCATTGGCCGTGGTGGTACAGATAGTGCACGACCGATTCCAACATTTCTCAATTGCACTAAAACTGCTGATACGAACAGCCCCCGAGTTTGCATGGAATGATCTAAAATTTTCCTGGCTGCACAGGCGCTGCACAACATGACTCATTCTTCGCCGACTCGTGTTTATGCGTCGCTCTGGGGGCCATTCTACAAAACATAAACCCGATACCACGGTGCATCTGACTATTCATTGGCCGTGGTGGTACAGCTGGCGCAAGACCGATTCCAACCTTTCTCTTTTGCACTAAAACTGGTGATAAGAACTGCTCCACAGTTTTAATGGAAGGGTTTAAAATTTTTCCGTTGCCACAGGCGCTGCACATGATGACTCATTATTCGCCGACTCGTGTTTATGCGTCGCCATGGGGTCCATTCTACAAAACATAAGCCCGATACCACGGTCCATCCGGCTATTCGATGACCGTGGTGGCACAGCCAGGGCACGACCGACTCTAACATTTCTCATTTGCACTAAAACTGGTGATACGAACAGCTCCCGAGTTTTCATGGAATGATCTAAAATTTTCCTGGCTGCACAGGCGCTGCACAACATGGCTCAATCTTCGCCGACTCGTGTTTATGCGTCGCCCTGGGGGCCATTCTATAAAACCTAACCCCGATACCACGGTGCATCCGACTATTCGTTGGCCGTGGTGGCACAGCTAGCGCACGACCGATTCCAACATTTCTCTTTTGCACTAAAACTGGTGATACGAACAGCTCCCGAGTTTGGATGAAATGATCTAAAATTTTCCTGGCTCCTCAGGCGCTGCACAACATTATTCATTGTTCGTCGACTCGTGTTTATGGGTCGCCCTGGGGGCCATTCTATAAAACATAAACCCGACACCACGGTGCATCCGACTATTCGTTGGCCGTTGTGGTACAGCTTGCGCACGAGTGATTCCAACATTTCTCTTTTGCACTAAAACTGGTGATACGAACAGCTCCCGAGTTGGATGGAATGAACTAAAATTGTCCTGGTGGTGCAGGCGCTGCACATAATGACTCATTCTTCGCCGACTCGTGTTTATGCGTCACCCGGGGGGCCATTCTACAAAACATAAACCCGATACCGAGTATTCGTTGACCGTGGTGGTACAATTAGCGCACGACAGATTCCAACATTTCACTTCTGCACTAAAACTGGTGATACGAACAGCTCCCGAGTTTCAATGGAATGATCTAAAATTTTCCTGGCTGCTCAGGCGCTGCACAACATTATTCATTGTTCGTCGACTCGTGTTTATGGGTCGCCCTGGGGGCCATTCAACAAAACATAAACCCGACACCACGGTGCATCTGAATATTCATTGGCCGTGGTGGTACAGATAGTGCACGGCCGATTCCAACATTTCTCAATTGCACTAAAACTGCTGATGCGAACAGCCCCCAAGTTTGCATGGAATGATCTAAAATTTTTCTGGCTGCACAGGCGCTGCACAACATGACTCATTCTTCGCCGACTCGTGTTTATGCGTTGCTCTGGGGGCCATTCTACAAAACATAAACCCGATACCACGGTGCATCTGACTATTCATTGGCCGTCGTGGCACAGCTAGCGCACGACCGATTCCAACATTTCTCTTTTGCACTAAAATTGTAGATACGAACAGCTCCCGAGTTTGGATGGAATGACCTAAAATTTTCCTGGCTGCTCAGGCGCTGCACAACTTTATTCAATGTTCGTCGACTCGTGTTTATGGGTTGCCCTGGGGGCCATTCTACAATACATAAACCCGATACCACGGTGCATACGACTATTCTTTGGCCGTGGTGGTACAGCTACGCACTACCGATTCCAACATTTCTATTTTGCACTAAAACTGGTGATACGAACAGCTCCCGAGTTTGGTTGGAAGGATCTGAAATTTTCCTGGCTGCACAGGCGCTGCACAATATGACTCATTCTTCATCGCCTCGTGTTTATGCGTCGCCTGGGGGCCATTCTACAAAACATCAACCCGACACCACGGTGCATCCGACTATTCGTTGGCCGTTGTGGTACCGCTAGCGCACGAGTGATTCCAACATTTCTGTTTTGCACTAAAACTGGTGATACGAACAGCTCCACAGTTTCGATGGAATGATTTAAAATTATCCTGCTGGCACAGGCGCTGCACATAATGACTCATTCTTCACCGACTCGTGTTTATGCGTCACCCTAGGGGCCATTCAACAAAACATAAACCCGATACCACAGTGCATCAGACTATTCGTTCACTGTGGTGGTATAGCTAGCGCACGACCGATTCCAACATTTCTCTTTTCCACTAAAACTGGTGATACGAACAGCTCCCGAGTTTGGATGGAATCATCTAAAATTTTCCTGGCTGCACTGGCGCTGCACAACATGACTCATTCTTCGCCGCCTCGTGTTTTTGCGTCACCCTGGGGGCCATTCTACAAAACATAAACCCGATACCACGGTGCATCTGACTATCCGTTGGCCGTGGTGTTACAGCTAGCGCACGACCGATTCCAACATTTCTCTTTTGCACTAAGACTGCCGGTACGAACAGCTCCCGAGTTTTTATTAAATGATCTAAAATTTTCCTGGCTGCTCAGGAGCTGCACAACATTATTCATTGTTCGCCGTTTCAAGTTTATGCGTCGCCCTGAAGCCATTCTACAAAACATAAACCCGATACCACGGTGCATCTCACTATTCAGAGGCCGTGGTGGTACAGCTAGCGCACGACCGATTCCAACATTTCTCTTTTACACTAAAACTTGTGATACGAACAGCTCCAGAGTTTCTATGGAATGATTTAAAATTTTCCTGGCTGCTCAGGCGCTGCACAACATTATTCATTGTTCGTCGACTTGTGTTTATGGGTCGCCCTGGGGGCCATCCTATAAAACATAAACTCGCTACCACGGTACATACGACTATTCGTTGGCCGTGGTGGTACAGCTAGCGCACGACCGATTTCAACATTTCTCTTTTGCACTAAAACTGGTGATACGAACAGCGCCCGAGTTTGGATGGAATGATTTAAAATTTCCCTGGCTGCTCAGGCGCTGCACAACATTATTCATTTTTCGTCAACTAGTGTTTATGGGTCGCCCTGGTAGCCATTCTATAAAACATAAACTCGATACCACGGTGCATACGACTATTCGTTGGCCGTGGTGGTACAGCTAGCGCACGACCGATTTCAACATTTCTCTTTTCCACTAAAACTGGTGATACGAACAGCTCCCTAGTTTGGATGCAATGATCTAAAATTTTCCTGGCTGCTCAGGCGCTGCCCAACATTATTCATTGTTCGTCGACACCTTTTTTTTGCGTCGCTCTTGGGGCCATTCTACAAAACATAAACCCGATACCACGCTGCATCTGACTATTCATTGGCCGTGCTGATACAGCTAGCGAAAGACCGATTCCAACATTTCTCTTTTGCTCTAAAACTGGTGATAGGAACAGCTCCAGAGTTTGTATGGAATGATTTAAAATTTTCCTGGCTGCAAGGCACTGCACATAATGACTCATTCTTCGCCGCCTCGCCTTTATGCGTCGCCCTGGGGGCCATTCTACAAAACATCAACCCGACACCACGGTGCTACCGACTATTCATTGGCCGTTGTGGTACCGCTAGCGCACGAGTGATTTCAACATTTCTCTTTTGCACTAAAACTGGTGATACGAACTGCTCCACAGTTTGGATGGAATGATTTAAAATTGTCCTGGTGGCGCAGGCGCTGCACATAATGACTCATTCTTCGCCGACTCGTGTTTATGGGTCGGCCTGGGGGCCATTCTACAAAACATAAACCCAATACCACGGTGCATACGACTATTCGTTGCCCGTGGTGGTACAGCTAGCGCACGACCGATTCCAACATTTCTCTTTTCCACTAAAACTGGTGATACGAACAGCCCCCGAGTTTGGATGGAATGATCTAAAATTATCCTGGCTGCTCAGGAGCTGCACAACATTATTCATTGTTCGTCAATTCGTGTTTATGGGTCAGCCTGGGGGCCATTCAACAAAACATAAACACGACACCATGGTGCATCTGAATATTCATTGGCAGTGGTGGTACAGCTAGTGCACGACCGATTCCAACATTTCTCATTTCCACTAAAACTGGTGATACGAACAGCTCCCGAGTTGGATGGAACGATCTAAAATTTTCCTGACTCCACAGGCGCTGCACAACATGGCTCATTCTTCGCCGACTCGTGTTTATGCGTCGCTCTTGGGGCCATTCTACAAAACATAAACCCGATAACACGGTGCATCTGACTATTCATTGGCCGTGCTGATACAGCTAGCGAAAGACCGATTCCAACTTTTCTCTTTTGCTCTAAAACTGGGGATAGGAACAGCTCCAGAGTTTGTATGGAATGATTTAAAATTTTCCTGGCTGCATGGCACTGCACATAATGACTCATTCTTCGCCGCCTCGTGTTTATGCGTCGCCCTGGGGGCCATTCTACAAAACATCAACCCGACAACACGGTGCATCCGACTATTCGTTGGCCGTTGTGGTACCGCTAGCGCACGAGTGATTCCAACATTTCTCTTTTGCACTAAAATTGGTGATACGAACTGCTCCACAGTTTGGGTGGAATGATTTAAAATTGTCCTGGTGGCACAGGCGCTGCACATAATGACTCATTCTTCTCCGACTCGTGTTTATGCGTCACCCGGGGGGCCATTCTACAAAAGATAAACCCGATACCGACTATTCGTTGGCCGTGGTGGTACAATTAGCGTACGACCGACTCCAACATTTCTCTTTTGCACTAAAACTGGTGATAACAACTGCTCCACAGTTTGGATGGAATGGTTTAAAATTTTTCTGTTGGCACAGGCGCTGCACATAATGACTCATTCTTCGCCGACTCGTGTTTATGCGCCGCCCTGGGGGCCATTCTACAAAACATAAGCCCGATACGACGGTCCGTCCGACTATTCGATGACCATGGTGGCACGGCCAGGGCACGACCGATTCCAACATTTCTAGTTTGCACTAAAACTGGTGATACGAACAACCCCCGAGTTTGGATGGAATGATCAAAAATTATCCTGGCTGCACAGGCGCTGCACAACATGACTCATTCTTCGCCGCCTCGTGTTTATGCGTCGCCCTGGGGGCCATTCTACAAAACATCAACCCGACACCACGGTGCATCCGACTATTCGTTGGCAGTTCTGGTACCGCTAGCCCACGAGTGATTCCAACATTTCTCATTTGCACTAAAACTGGTGATACGAACAGCTCCCGAGTTTGGATGGAATCATCTAAAATTTTCCTGGCTGCACTGGCGCTGCACAACATGACTCATTCTTCGCCGCCTCGTGTTTTTGCGTCACCCTGGGGGCCATTCTACAAAACATAAACCCGATACCACGGTGCATCTGACTATCCGTTGGCCGGGGTGTTACAGCTAGCGCACGACCGATTCCAACATTTCTCTTTTGCACTAAGACTGCCGATACGAACAGCTCCCGAGTTTGGATGGAATTATCTAAAATTTTCCTGGCTGCACAGGCGCTGCACAACATGACTCATTCTTCGCCGCCTCGTGTTTATGCGTCGCCCTGGGGGCCATTCTACAAAACATCAACCCGACACCACGGTGCATCCGACTATTCGTTGGCCGTTCTGGTACCGCTAGCGCACGAGTGATTCCAACATTTCTCATTTGCACTAAAACTGGTGATACGAACAGCTCCACAGTTTGGATGGAATGTTTTAAAATTTTCCTGCTGGCACAGGCGCTGCACATAATGACTCATTCTTCGCCGACTCGTGTTTATGCGCCGCCATGGGGGCCATTCTACAAAACATAAGCCCGATACGACGGTCCGTCCGACTATTCGATGACCATGGTGGCACGGCCAGGGCACGACCGATTCCAACATTTCTAGTTTGCACTAAAACTGGTGATACGAACAACCCCCGAGTTTGGATGGAATGATCAAAAATTATCCTGGCTGCTCAGGAGCTGCACAACATTATTAATTGTTCGTCGATTCGTGTTTATGGGTCAGGCTGGGGGCCATTCAAGAAAACATAAACTCGACACCACGGTGCATCTGAATATTCATTGGCATTTGTGGTACAGCTAGTGCACGACCGATTCCAACATTTCTCATTTGCACTAAAACTGGTGATACGAAAAGCTCCCGAGTTGGATGGAATGATCTAAAATTTTCCTGGCTGCACAGGCGCTGCACAACATGACTCATTCTTCGCCGCCTCGTGTTTATGCATCGCCCTGGGGGCCATTCTACAAAACATCAACCCGACACCACGGTGCATCCGACTATTCGTTGGCAGTTCTGGTACCGCTAGCCCACGAGTGATTCCAACATTTCTCATTTGCACTAAAACTGGTGATACGAACAGCTCCACAGTTTGGATGGAATGTTTTAAAATTTTCCTGCTGGCACAGGCGCTGCACATAATGACTCATTCTTCGCCGACTCGTGTTTATGCATCGCCCTGGGGGCCATTCTAAATAACATAAACCCGATACCACGGTTCATCCGACTACTCGATGGCCGTGGTGGCACAGCCAGGGCTCGACCGATTTCAACATTTCTCTTTTGCACTAAAACTGGTGATACGAACAGCCCTCGAGTTTGGATGCAATGATCTAAAATTTTCCTGGCTGCTCAGGGGCTGGACAACATTATTCATTTTTCGTCGATTCATGTTTATGCGTCGCCCTGGCGGCCATTCTACAAAACCTAAACCCGATACCACGGTGCATCCGACTATTCGTTGGCCGTGGTGGCACAGCTAGCGCACGACCGATTCCCACATTTCTCTTTTGCACTAAAACTGGTGATACGAACAGCCCCCGAGTTTGGATGGAATGTCTAAAATTTTCCTGGCTGCACAGGCGCTGCACAACATGACTCATTCTTCGCCGACTCGTGTTTATGCGTCACCCTGGGGGCCATTCTACAAAACATAAACCCGATGCCACAGTGCATCAGATTATTCGTTGACTGTGGTGGTACAGCTAGCGCACGACCGATTCCAACATTTCCCTTTTCCACTAAAACTGGTGATACGAACAGCTCCCGAGTTTGGATGGAATGATCTAATATTTTCCTGGCTGCTCAGGCACTGCACAACATTAATCATTGTTCGTCGACTCGTGTTTATGGGTCGGCCTGGGGCCATTCTACAAAACATAAACCCGATACCACGGTGCATCCGACTATTCGCTGGCCGTGGTGGTACAGCTAGCGCCCGACCGATTCCAACATTTCTCTTTTGCACTAAAACTGGTGATACGAACAGCTCCCTAGTTTGGATGCAATGATCTAAAATTTTCCTGGCTGCTCAGGCGCTGCACAACATGACTCATTCTTCGCCGACTCGTGTTTATGCGTCGCTCTGGGGGCCATTCTACGAAACATGAACCCGATACCACGGTGCATCTGACTATTGATTGGCCGTGGTGGTACAGCTTCCGCAAGACCAATTCCAATCTTTCTCTTTTGCACTAAAACTGGTGATAAGGACTGCTCCACAGTTTGGATGGAATAGTTTAAAATTTTTCTGTTGGCACAGGCGCTGCACATAATGACTCATTCTTCGCCAACTCCTGTTTATGCGTCGCCCTGGGGGCCATTCCACAAAACATAAACCCGATACCACGGTGCATACGACTATTCGTTGGCCGTGGTGGTACAGCTAGCGCACGACCGATTCCAATATTTCTCTTTTGCACTAAAACTGGTGATACGAACAGCTCCCGAGTTTGGATGGAATGATCTAATATTTTCGTGGCTGCTCAGGCACTGCACAACATTATTCATTGTTCGCCGACTCGAGTTTATGCATCGCCTTGAAGCCATTTTACAAAACATAAACCCGATACCACGGTGCATACGACTATTCGTTGGCCGTGGTGGTACAGCTAGCGCATGACCGAATCCAATATTTCTCTTTTGCACTAAAACTGGTGATACGAACAGCTCCACAGTTTGGATGGAATGTTTTAAAATTTTCCTGCTGGCACAGGCGCTGCACATAATGACTTATTCTTCACCGACTCGTGTTTATGCGTCACCCTGGGGGCCATTCTACAAAACATAAACCCGATGCCACAGTGCATCAGACTACTGGTTGACTGTGGTGGTACAGCTATCGCACGACCGATTCCAACATTTCCCTTTTCCACTAAAACTGGTGATACGAACAGCTCCCGAGTTTGGATGGAATGATCTAAAATTTTCCTGGCTGCACAGGCGCTGCACAACATGACTCATTCTTCGCCGCCTCATGTTTATGCGTCGCCCTGGGGGCCATTCTACAAAACATCAACCCGACACCACGGTGCATCCGACTATTCGCTGGCCGTTCTGGTACCGCTAGCGCACAAGTGATTCCAACATTTCTCATTTGCACTAAAACTGGTGATACGAACAGCTCCACAGTTTGGATGGAATGTTTTAAAATTTTCCTGCTGGCACAGGCGCTGCACATAATGACTCATTCTTCACCGACTCGTGTTTATGCGTCACCCTGGGGGCCATTCTACAAAACATAAACCCGATAGCACGGTGCATCTGACCATTCGTTGGCCGTGGTGTTACAGCTAGCGCACGACCGATTCCAACATTTCTCTTTTGCACTAAGACTGCTGACACGAACAGCTCCCGAGTTTGGATGGAACGATCTAAAATTTTCCTCGCTGCTCAGGAGCTGCACAACATTATTCATTGTTCGCCGACTCGAGTTTATGCATCGCCGTGAAGCCATTTTACAAAACATAAACCCGATACCACGGTGCATACGACTCTTCGTTGGCCGTGGTGGTACAGCTAGCGCATGACCGATTCCAATATTTCTCTTTTGCACTAAAACTGGTGATACGAACAGCTCCCGAGTTTGGATGGAATGATCTAATATTTTCCTGGCTGCTCAGGCACTGCACAACATTAATCATTGTTCGTCGACTCGTGTTTATGGGTCGGCCTGGGGCCATTCTACAAAACATAAACCCGATACCACGGTGCATCCGACTATTCGCTGGCCGTGGTGGTACAGCTAGCGCCCGACCGATTCCAACATTTCTCTTTTGCACTAAAACTGGTGATACGAACAGCTCCCTAGTTTGGATGCAATGATCTAAAATTTTCCTGGCTGCTCAGGCGCTGCGCAACATTATTCATTGTTCGTCGAGTCGTGTTTATGGGTCGCCCTGGGGGCCATTCAACAAAACATAAACCCGACACCACGGTGCATCTGAATATTCATTGGACGTGGTGGTACAGATAGTGCACGACCGATTCCAACATTTCTCATTTGCACTAAAACTGGTGATACGAACAGCCCCCGAGTTTGGTTGGAATGATCTAAAATTTTCCTGGCTACTCAGGAGTGGCACAACATTATTCATTGTTCGCCGACAAGAGTTTATGCGTCGCCCTGAAGCCATTGTACAAAACATAAACCCGATACCACGGTGCATCTGACTATTCAGAGGCCGTGGGGATACAGCTAGCGCACGACCGATTCCAACATTTCTCTTTTACACTAAAACTTGTGATACGAACAGCTCCAGAGTTTATATGGAATTTTTTTAAATTTTCCTGGCTGCACAGGCGCTGCACATAATGACTCATTCTTCACCGACTCGTGTTTATGGGTCACCCTGGGGGCCATTCTACAAAACATAAACCCGATGCCACAGTGCATCAGACTATTCGATGGCCGTGGTGGCACAGCCAGGGCACGACCGATTTCAACATTTCTCTTTTGCACTAAAACTGGTGATACGAACAGCCCTCGAGTTTGGATGCAATGATCTAAAATTTTCCTGGCTGCTCAGGGGCTGCACAACATTATTCATTCTCCGTCGATTCATGTTTATGCGTCGCCCTGGCAGCCATTCTACAAAACCTACACCCGACACCACGGTGCATCCGACTATTCGTTGGCCGTGGTGGCACAGGGAGCGCACGACCGATTCCAACATTTCTCTTTTGCACTAAAACTGGTGATACGAACAGCCCCCGAGTTTGGATGGAATGATCTAAAATTTTCCTGGCTGCACAGGCGCTGCACAACATGACTCATTCTTCGCCGACTCGTGTTTATGCGTCGCTCTGGGTGCCATTCTACAAAACATAAACCCGATACCACGGTGCATCTGACTATTGATTGGCCGTGGTGGTACAGCTTGCGCAAGACCGATTCCAACCTTTCTCTTTTACACTAAACTGGTGATAAGAACTGCTCCACAGTTTGGATGGAATGGTTTAAAATTTTTCTGTTGGCACAGGCGCTGCACATAATGACTCATTCTTCGCCAACTCCTGTTTATGCGTCGCCCTGGGGGCCATTCTACAAAACATAAACCCTATACCACGGTGCATACGACTATTCGTTGGTCGTGGTGGTACAGCTAGCGCACGACCGATTCCAACATTTCTATTTTGCACTAAAACTGGTGATGCGAACAGCTCCCGAGTTTGGATGGAATGATCTAAAATTTCCTGGCTGCACAGGCGCTGCACAACATGACTCATTCTTCGCCGCCTCGTGTTTATATGTCGCCCTGGGGGCAATTCTACAAAACATCAACCCGACACCACGGTGCATCCGACTATTCGTTGGCCGTTCTGGTACCGCTAGCGCACGAGTGATTCCAACATTTCTCATTTGCACTAAAACTGGTGATACGAACAGCTCCACAGTTTGGATGGAATGTTTTAAAATTTTCCTGCTGGCACAGGCGCTGCACAACATTATTCATTGTTCGTCGACTCGTGTTTATGGGTCGGCCTGGGGCCATTCTACAAAACATAAACCCGATACCACGGTGCATCCGACTATTCGTTGGCCGTGGTGGTACAGCTAGCGCCCGACCGTTCCAACATTTCCCTTTTGCACTAAAACTGGTGATACGAACAGCTCCCTAGTTTGGATGCAATGATCTAAAATTTTCCTGGCAGCTCACGCGCTGCCCAACATTAGTCATTGTTCGTCGAGTCGTGTTTATGGGTCGCCCTGGGGGCCATTCAACAAAACATAAACCCGACAACACGGTGCATCTGAACATTCATTGGACGTGGTGGTACAGATAGTGCACGACCGATTCCAACATTTCTCATTTGCACTAAAACTGCTGACACGAACAGCTCCCGAGTTTGGATGGAACGATCTAAAATTTTCCTCGCTGCTCAGGAGCTGCACAACATTATTCATTGTTCGCCGACTCGAGTTTATGCATCGCCGTGAAGCCATCTTACAAAACATAAACCCGATACCACGGTGCATACGACTCTTCGTTGGCCGTGGTGGTACAGCTAGCGCATGACCGATTCCAATATTTCTCTTTTGCACTAAAACTGGTGATACGAACAGCTCCCGAGTTTGGATGGAATGATCTAATATTTTCCTGGCTGCTCAGGCACTGCACAACATTAATCATTGTTCGTCGACTCGTGTTTATGGGTCGGCCTGGGGCCATTCTACAAAACATAAACCCGATACCACGGTGCATCCGACTATTCGCTGGCCGTGGTGGTACAGCTAGCGCCCGACCGATTCCAACATTTCTCTTTTGCACTAAAACTGGTGATACGAACAGCTCCCTAGTTTAGATGCAATGATCTAAAATTTTCCTGGCTGCTCAGGCGCTGCGCAACATTATTCATTGTTCGTCGAGTCGTGTTTATGGGTCGCCCTGGGGGCCTTTCAACAAAACATAAACCCGACACCACGGTGCATCTGAATATTCATTGGACGTGGTGGTACAGATAGTGCACGACCGATTCCAACATTTCTCATTTGCACTAAAACTGGTGATACGAACAGCCCCCGAGTTTGGGTGGAATGATCTAAAATTTTCCTGGCTACTCAGGAGTGGCACAACATTATTCATTGTTCACCGACTCGAGTTTATGCGTCGCCCTGAAGCCATTGTACAAAACATAAACCCGATACCACTGTGCATCTGACTATTCAGAGGCCGTGGGGATACAGCTAGCGCACGACCGATTCCAACATTTCTCTTTTACACTAAAACTTGTGATACGAACAGCTCCAGAGTTTGTATGGAATTTTTTTAAATTTTCCTGGCTGCACAGGCGCTGCACATAATGACTCATTCTTCACCGACTCGTGTTTATGCGTCACCCTGGGGGCCATTCTACAAAACATAAACCCGATGCCACAGTGCATCAGACTATTCGATGGCCGTGGTGGCACAGCCAGGGCACGACCGATTTCAACATTTCTCTTTTGCACTAAAACTGGTGATACGAACAGCCCTCGAGTTTGGATGCAATGATCTAAAATTTTCCTGGCTGCTCAGGGGCTGCACAACATTATTCATTGTCCGTCGATTCATGTTTATGCGTCGCCCTGGCGGCCATTCTACAAAACCTACACCCGACACCACGGTGCATCCGACTATTCGTTGGCCGTGGTGGCACAGGGAGCGCACGACCGATTCCAACATTTCTCTTTTGCACTAAAACTGGTGATACGAACAGCCCCCGAGTTTGGATGGAATGATCTAAAATTTTCCTGGCTGCACAGGCGCTGCACAACATGACTCATTCTTCGCCGACTCGTGTTTATGCGTCGCTCTGGGTGCCATTCTACAAAACATAAACCCGATACCACGGTGCATCTGACTATTGATTGGCCGTGGTGGTACAGCTTGCGGAAGACCGATTCCAACCTTTCTCTTTTGCACTAAAACTGGTGATAAGAACTGCTCCACAGTTTGGATGGAATGGTTTAAAATTTTTCTGTTGGCACAGGCGCTGCACATAATGACTCATTCTTCGCCAACTCCTGTTTATGCGTCGCCCTGGGGGCCATTCTACAAAACATAAACCCTATACCACGGTGCATACGACTATTCGTTGGCCGTGGTGGTACAGCTAGCGCACGACCGATTCCAACATTTCTATTTTGCACTAAAACTGGTGATGCGAACAGCTCCCGAGTTTGGATGGAATGATCTAAAATTTTCCTGGCTGCACAGGCGCTGCACAACATGACTCATTCTTCACCGCCTCGTGTTTATATGTCGCCCTGGGGGCCATTCTACAAAACATCAACCCGACACCACGGTGCATCCGACTATTCGTTGGCCGTTCTGGTACCGCTAGCGCACGAGTGATTCCAACATTTCTCATTTGCACTAAAACTGGTGATACGAACAGCTCCACAGTTTGGATGGAATGTTTTAAAATTTTCCTGCTCGCACAGGCGCTGCACAACATTATTCATTGTTCGTCGACTCGTGTTTATGGGTCGGCCTGGGGCCATTCTACAAAACATAAACCCGATACCACGGTGCATCCGACTATTCTTTGGCCGTGGTGGTACAGCTAGCGCCCGACCGTTCCAACATTTCCCTTTTGCACTAAAACTGGTGATACGAACAGCTCCCTAGTTTGGATGCAATGATCTAAAATTTTCCTGGCAGCTCACGCGCTGCCCAACATTAGTCATTGTTCGTCGAGTCGTGTTTATGGGTCGCCCTGGGGGCCATTCAACAAAACATAAACCCGACACCACGGTGCATCTGAACATTCATTGGACGTGGTGGTACAGATAGTGCACGACCGATTGCAACATTTCTTATTTGCACTAAAACTGGTGATACGAACAGCTCCACAGTTTGGATGGAATGTTTTAAAATTTTCCTGCTGGCACAGGCGCTGAACATAATGACTCATTCTTCGCCGACTCTTGTTTATGCGTCGCCCTGGGGGCCATTCTAAATAACATAAACCCGATACCACGGTTCATCCGACTATTCGATGGCCGTGGTGGCACAGCCAGAGCTCGACCGATTTCAACATTTCTCTTTTGCACTAAAACTGGTGATACGAACAGCCCTCGAGTTTGGATGCAATGATCTAAAATTTTCCTGGCTGCTCAGGGGCTGGACAACATTATTCATTGTTCGTCGATTCATGTTTATGCGTCGCCCTGGCGGCCATTCTACAAAACCTAAACCCGATACCACGGTGCATCCGACTATTCGTTGGCCGTGGTGGCACAGCTAACGCACGACCGATTCCCACATTTCTCTTTTGCACTAAAACTGGTGATACGAACAGCCCCGAGTTCGGATGGAATGATCTAAAATTTTCCTGGCTGCACAGGCGCTGCACAACATGACTCATTCTTCGCCGACTCGTGTTTATGCGTCCCTCTGGGGGCCATTCTACAAAACATAAACCCGATACCACGGTGCATCTGACTATTGATTGGCCGTGGTGGTACAGCTTGCGCAAGACCAATTCCAATCTTTCTCTTTTGCACTAAAACTGGTGATAAGAACTGCTCCACAGTTTGGATGGAATGTTTTAAAATTTTCCTGCTGGCACAGGCGCTGCACATTATGACTCATTCTTCACCGACTCGTGTTTATGCGTCACCCTGGGGGCCATTCTACAAAACATAAACCCGATGCCACAGTGCATCAGACTACTGGTTGACTGTGGTGGTACAGCTAGCGCACGACCGATTCCAACATTTCTCTTTTCCACTAAAACTGGTGATACGAACAGCTCCCGAGTTTGGATGGAATCATCTAAAATTTTCCTGGCTGCACTGGCGCTGCACAACATGACTCATTCTTCGCCGCCTCGTGTTTTTGCGTCACCCTGGGGGCCATTCTACAAAACATAAACCCGATACCACGGTGCATCTGACTATCCGTTGGCCGGGGTGTTACAGCTAGCGCACGACCGATTCCAACATTTCTCTTTTGCACTAAGACTGCCGATACGAACAGCTCCCGAGTTTTTATGGAATGATCTAAAATTTTCCTGGCTGTTCAGGAGCTGCACAACATTATTCATTGTTCGCCGTTTCGAGTTTATGCGTCGCCCTGAAGCCATTCTACAAAACATAAACCCGATACCACGGTGCATCTGACTGTTCAGAGGCCGTGGTGGTACAGCTAGCGCACGAATGATTCCAACATTTCTCTTTTACACTAAAACGTGTGATACGAACAGCTCCAGAGTTTCTATGGAATGATTTAAAATTTTCCTGGCTGCTCAGGCGCTGCACAACATTATTCATTGTTCGTCGACTTGTGTTTATGGGTCGCCCTGGGGGCCATCCTATAAAACATAAACCCGCTACCACGGTACATACGACTATTCGTTGGCCGTGGTGGTACAGCTAGCGCACGACCGATTTCAACATTTCTCTTTTGCACTAAAACTGGTGATACGAACAGCGCCCGAGTTTGGATGGAATGATTTAAAATTTCCCTGGCTGCTCAGGCGCTGCACAACATTATTCATTTTTCGTCAACTAGTGTTTATGGGTCGCCCTGGTAGCCATTCTATAAAACATAAACTCGATACCACGGTGCATACGACTATTCGTTGGCCGTGGTGGTACAGCTAGCGCACGACCGATTTCAACATTTCTCTTTTCCACTAAAACTGGTGATACGAACAGCTCCCTAGTTTGGATGCAATGATCTAAAATTTTCCTGGCTGCTCAGGCGCTGCCCAACATTATTCATTGTTCGTCGACACCTTTTTTTTGCGTCGCTCTTGGGGCCATTCTACAAAACATAAACCCGATACCACGCTGCATCTGACTATTCATTGGCCGTGCTGATACAGCTAGCGAAAGACCGATTCCAACATTTCTCTTTTGCTCTAAAACTGGTGATAGGAACAGCTCCAGAGTTTGTATGGAATGATTTAAAATTTTCCTGGCTGCAAGGCACTGCACATAATGACTCATTCTTCGCCGCCTCGCCTTTATGCGTCGCCCTGGGGGCCATTCTACAAAACATCAACCCGACACCACGGTGCATCCGACTATTCGTTGGCCGTTCTGGTACCGCTAGCGCACGAGTGATTCCAACATTTCTCATTTGCACTAAAACTGGTGATACGAACAGCTCCACAGTTTGGATGGAATGTTTTAAAATTTTCCTGCTGGCACAGGCGCTGCACAACATTATTCATTGTTCGTCGACTCGTGTTTATGGGTCGGCCTGGGGCCATTCTACAAAACATAAACCCGATACCACGGTGCATCCGACTATTCGTTGGCCGTGGTGGTACAGCTAGCGCCCGACCGTTCCAACATTTCCCTTTTGCACTAAAACTGGTGATACGAACAGCTCCCTAGTTTGGATGCAATGATCTAAAATTTTCCTGGCAGCTCACGCGCTGCCCAACATTAGTCATTGTTCGTCGAGTCGTGTTTATGGGTCGCCCTGGGGGCCATTCAACAAAACATAAACCCGACACCACGGTGCATCTGAACATTCATTGGACGTGGTGGTACAGATAGTGCACGACCGATTCCAACATTTCTCATTTGCACTAAAACTGCTGACACGAACAGCTCCCGAGTTTGGATGGAACGATCTAAAATTTTCCTCGCTGCTCAGGAGCTGCACAACATTATTCATTGTTCGCCGACTCGAGTTTATGCATCGCCGTGAAGCCATCTTACAAAACATAAACCCGATACCACGGTGCATACGACTCTTCGTTGGCCGTGGTGGTACAGCTAGCGCATGACCGATTCCAATATTTCTCTTTTGCACTAAAACTGGTGATACGAACAGCTCCCGAGTTTGGATGGAATGATCTAATATTTTCCTGGCTGCTCAGGCACTGCACAACATTAATCATTGTTCGTCGACTCGTGTTTATGGGTCGGCCTGGGGCCATTCTACAAAACATAAACCCGATACCACGGTGCATCCGACTATTCGCTGGCCGTGGTGGTACAGCTAGCGCCCGACCGATTCCAACATTTCTCTTTTGCACTAAAACTGGTGATACGAACAGCTCCCTAGTTTAGATGCAATGATCTAAAATTTTCCTGGCTGCTCAGGCGCTGCGCAACATTATTCATTGTTCGTCGAGTCGTGTTTATGGGTCGCCCTGGGGGCCATTCAACAAAACATAAACCCGACACCACGGTGCATCTGAATATTCATTGGACGTGGTGGTACAGATAGTGCACGACCGATTCCAACATTTCTCATTTGCACTAAAACTGGTGATACGAACAGCCCCCGAGTTTGGGTGGAATGATCTAAAATTTTCCTGGCTACTCAGGAGTGGCACAACATTATTCATTGTTCACCGACTCGAGTTTATGCGTCGCCCTGAAGCCATTGTACAAAACATAAACCCGATACCACGGTGCATCTGACTATTCAGAGGCCGTGGGGATACAGCTAGCGCACGACCGATTCCAACATTTCTCTTTTACACTAAAACTTGTGATACGAACAGCTCCAGAGTTTGTATGGAATTTTTTTAAATTTTCCTGGCTGCACAGGCGCTGCACATAATGACTCATTCTTCACCGACTCGTGTTTATGCGTCACCCTGGGGGCCATTCTACAAAACATAAACCCGATGCCACAGTGCATCAGACTATTCGATGGCCGTGGTGGCACAGCCAGGGCACGACCGATTTCAACATTTCTCTTTTGCACTAAAACTGGTGATACGAACAGCCCTCGAGTTTGGATGCAATGATCTAAAATTTTCCTGGCTGCTCAGGGGCTGCACAACATTATTCATTGTCCGTCGATTCATGTTTATGCGTCGCCCTGGCGGCCATTCTACAAAACCTACACCCGACACCACGGTGCATCCGACTATTCGTTGGCCGTGGTGGCACAGGGAGCGCACGACCGATTCCAACATTTCTCTTTTGCATTAAAACTGGTGATACGAACAGCCCCCGAGTTTGGATGGAATGATCTAAAATTTTCCTGGCTGCACAGGCGCTGCACAACATGACTCATTCTTCGCCGACTCGTGTTTATGCGTCGCTCTGGGTGCCATTCTACAAAACATAAACCCGATACCACGGTGCATCTGACTATTGATTGGCCGTGGTGGTACAGCTTGCGCAAGACCGATTCCAACCTTTCTCTTTTGCACTAAAACTGGTGATAAGAACTGCTCCACAGTTTGGATGGAATGGTTTAAAATTTTTCTGTTGGCACAGGCGCTGCACATAATGACTCATTCTTCGCCTACTCCTGTTTATGCGTCGCCCTGGGGGCCATTCTACAAAACATAAACCCTATACCACGGTGCATACGACTATTCGTTGGCCGTGGTGGTACAGCTAGCGCACGACCGATTCCAACATTTCTATTTTGCACTAAAACTAGTGATGCGAACAGCTCCCGAGTTTGGATGGAATGATCTAAAATTTTCCTGGCTGCACAGGCGCTGCACAACATGACTCATTCTTCACCGCCTCGTGTTTATATGTCGCCCTGGGGGCCATTCTACAAAACATCAACCCGACACCACGGTGCATCCGACTATTCGTTGGCCGTTCTGGTACCGCTAGCGCACGAGTGATTCCAACATTTCTCATTTGCACTAAAACTGGTGATACGAACAGCTCCACAGTTTGGATGGAATGTTTTAAAATTTTCCTGCTCGCACAGGCGCTGCACAACATTATTCATTGTTCGTCGACTCGTGTTTATGGGTCGGCCTGGGGCCATTCTACAAAACATAAACCCGATACCACGGTGCATCCGACTATTCTTTGGCCGTGGTGGTACAGCTAGCGCCCGACCGTTCCAACATTTCCCTTTTGCACTAAAACTGGTGATACGAACAGCTCCCTAGTTTGGATGCAATGATCTAAAATTTTCCTGGCAGCTCACGCGCTGCCCAACATTAGTCATTGTTCGTCGAGTCGTGTTTATGGGTCGCCCTGGGGGCCATTCAACAAAACATAAACCCGACACCACGGTGCATCTGAACATTCATTGGACGTGGTGGTACAGATAGTGCACGACCGATTCCAACATTTCTCATTTGCACTAAAACTGGTGATACGAACAGCTCCACAGTTTGGATGGAATGTTTTAAAATATTCCTGCTGGCACAGGCGCTGCACATAATGACTCATTCTTCGCCGACTCTTGTTTATGCGTCGCCCTGGGGGCCATTCTAAATAACATAAACCCGATACCACGGTTCATCCGACTATTCGATGGCCGTGGTGGCACAGCCAGAGCTCGACCAATTTCAACATTTCTCTTTTGCACTAAAACTGGTGATACGAACAGCCCTCGAGTTTGGATGCAATGATCTAAAATTTTCCTGGCTGCTCAGGGGCTGGACAACATTATTCATTGTTCGTCGATTCATGTTTATGCGTCCCCCTGGCGGCCATTCTACAAAACCTAAACCCGATACCACGGTGCATCCGACTATTCGTAGGCCGTGGTGGCACAGCTAACGCACGACCGATTCCCACATTTCTCTTTTGCACTAAAACTGGTGATACGAACAGCCCCGAGTTCGGATGGAATGATCTAAAATTTTCCTGGCTGCACAGGCGCTGCACAACATGACTCATTCTTCGCCGACTCGTGTTTATGCGTCGCTCTGGGGGCCATTCTACAAAACATTAACCCGATACCACGGTGCATCTGACTATCCGTTGGCCGGGGTGTTACAGCTAGCGCACGACCGATTCCAACATTTCTCTTTTGCACTAAGACTGCCGATACGAACAGCTCCCGAGTTTTTATGGAATGATCTAAAATTTTCCTGGCTGTTCAGGAGCTGCACAACATTATTCATTGTTCGCCGTTTCGAGTTTATGCGTCGCCCTGAAGCCATTCTACAAAACATAAACCCGATACCACGGTGCATCTGACTGTTCAGAGGCCGTGGTGGTACAGCTAGCGCACGAATGATTCCAACATTTCTCTTTTACACTAAAACTTGTGATACGAACAGCTCCAGAGTTTCTATGGAATGATTTAAAATTTTCCTGGCTGCTCAGGCGCTGCACAACATTATTCATTGTTCGTCGACTTGTGTTTATGGGTCGCCCTGGGGGCCATCCTATAAAACATAAACCCGCTACCACGGTACATACGACTATTCGTTGGCCGTGGTGGTACAGCTAGCCCACGACCGATTTCAACATTTCTCTTTTGCACTAAAACTGGTGATACGAACAGCGCCCGAGTTTGGATGGAATGATTTAAAATTTCCCTGGCTGCTCAGGCGCTGCACAACATTATTCATTGTTCGTCGACTTGTGTTTATGGGTCGCCCTGGGGGCCATCCTATAAAACATAAACCCGCTACCACGGTACATACGACTATTCGTTGGCCGTGGTGGTACAGCTAGCCCACGACCGATTTCAACATTTCTCTTTTCCACTAAAACTGGTGATACGAACAGCTCCCTAGTTTGGATGCAATGATCTAAAATTTTCCTGGCTGCTCAGGCGCTGCCCAACATTATTCATTGTTCGTCGACACCTTTTTTTTGCGTCGCTCTTGGGGCCATTCTACAAAACATAAACCCGATACCACGGTGCATCTGACTATTCATTGGCCGTGCTGATACAGCTAGCGAAAGACCGATTCCAACTTTTCTCTTTTGCTCTAAAACTGGGGATAGGAACAGCTCCAGAGTTTGTATGGAATGATTTAAAATTTTCCTGGCTGCATGGCACTGCACATAATGACTCATTCTTCGCCGCCTCGTGTTTATGCGTCGCCCTGGGGGCCATTCTACAAAACATCAACCCGACAACACGGTGCATCCGACTATTCGTTGGCCGTTGTGGTACCGCTAGCGCACGAGTGATTCCAACATTTCTCTTTTGCACTAAAATTGGTGATACGAACTGCTCCACAGTTTGGGTGGAATGATTTAAAATTGTCCTGGTGGCGCAGGCGCTGCACATAATGACTCATTCTTCTCCGACTCGTGTTTATGCGCCACCCGGGGGGCCATTCTACAAAAGATAAACCCGATACCGACTATTCGTTGACCGTGGTGGTACAATTAGCGTACGACCGATTCCAACATTTCTCTTTTGCACTAAACCTGGTGATAACAACTGCTCCACAGTTTGGATGGAATGGTTTAAAATTTTTCTGTTGGCACAGGCGCTGCACATAATGACTCATTCTTCGCCGACTCGTGTTTATGCGCCGCCCTGGGGGCCATTCTACAAAACATAAGCCCGATACGACGGTCCGTCCGACTATTCGATGACCATGGTGGCACGGCCAGGGCACGACCGATTCCAACATTTCTAGTTTGCACTAAAACTGGTGATACGAACAACCCCCGAGTTTGGATGGAATGATCAAAAATTATCCTGGCTGCTCAGGAGCTGCACAACATTATTAATTGTTCGTCGATTCGTGTTTATGGGTCAGGCTGGGGGCCATTCAAGAAAACATAAACTCGACACCACGGTGCATCTGAATATTCATTGGCATTTGTGGTACAGCTAGTGCACGACCGATTCCAACATTTCTCATTTGCACTAAAACTGGTGATACGAAAAGCTCCCGAGTTGGATGGAATGATCTAAAATTTTCCTGGCTGCACAGGCGCTGCACAACATGACTCATTCTTCGCCGCCTCGTGTTTATGCGCCGCCCTGGGGGCCATTCTACAAAACATCAACCCGACACCACGGTGCATCCGACTATTCGTTGGCAGTTCTGGTACCGCTAGCCCACGAGTGATTCCAACATTTCTCATTTGCACTAAAACTGGTGATACGAACAGCTCCCGAGTTTGGATGGAATCATCTAAAATTTTCCTGGCT
Source organism: Dermacentor variabilis (assembly GCF_050947875.1). Lineage (NCBI taxonomy): Eukaryota > Metazoa > Arthropoda > Arachnida > Ixodida > Ixodidae > Dermacentor > Dermacentor variabilis. The sequence goes on along the minus strand of NC_134571.1, from coordinate 231,555,742 downwards.
GCACTGGCGCTGCACAACATGACTCATTCTTCGCCGCCTCGTGTTTTTGCGTCACCCTGGGGGCCATTCTACAAAACATAAACCCGATACCACGGTGCATCTGACTATCCGTTGGCCGGGGTGTTACAGCTAGCGCACGACCGATTCCAACATTTCTCTTTTGCACTAAGACTGCCGATACGAACAGCTCCCGAGTTTTTATGGAATGATCTAAAATTTTCCTTGCTGCTCAGGAGCTGCACTACATTATTCATTGTTCGCCGTTTCGAGTTTATGCGTCGCCCTGAAGCCATTCTACAAAACATAAACCCGATACCACGGTGCATCTGACTGTTCAGAGGCCGTGGTGGTACAGCTAGCGCACGAATGATTCCAACATTTCTCTTTTACACTAAAACTTGTGATACGAACAGCTCCAGAGTTTCTATGGAATGATTTAAAATTTTCCTGGCTCCTCAGGCGCTGCACAACATTATTCATTGTTCGTCGACTTGTGTTTATGGGCCGCCCTGGGGGCCATCCTATAAAACATAAATCCGCTACCACGGTACATACGACTATTCGTTGGCCGTGGTGGTACAGCTAGCGCACGACCGATTTCAACATTTCTCTTTTGCTCTAAAACTGGTGATACGAACAGCGCCCGAGTTTGGATGGAATGATTTAAAATTTTCCTGGCTGCTCAGGCGCTGCACAACATTATTCATTTTTCGTCAACTAGTGTTTATGGGTCGCCCTGGTAGCCATTCTATAAAACATAAACTCGATACCACGGTGCATACGACTATTCGTTGGCCGTGCTGGTACAGCTAGCGCACGACCGCTTCCAACATTTCTCTTTTCCACTAAAACTGGTGATACGAACAGCTCCCTAGTTTGGATGCAATGATCTAAAATTTTCCTGGCTGCTCAGGCGCTGCCCAACATTATTCATTGTTCGTCGACACCTTTTTTTTGCGTCGCTCTTGGGGCCATTCTACAAAACATAAACCCGATACCACGGTGCATCTGACTATTCATTGGCCGTGCTGATACAGCTAGCGAAAGACCGATTCCAACATTTCTCTTTTGCTCTAAAACTGGTGATAGGAACAGCTCCAGAGTTTGTATGGAATGATTTAAAATTTTCCTGGCTGCAAGGCACTGCACATAATGACTCATTCTTCGCCGCCTCGCCTTTATGCGTCGCCCTGGGGGCCATTCTACAAAACATCAACCCGACACCACGGTGCTACCGACTATTCATTGGCCGTTGTGGTAACGCTAGCGCACGAGTGATTTCAACATTTCTCTTTTGCACTAAAACTGGTGATACGAACTGCTCCACAGTTTGGATGGAATGATTTAAAATTGTCCTGGTGGCGCAGGCGCTGCACATAATGACTCATTCTTCGCCGACTCGTGTTTATGGGTCGGCCTGGGGGCCATTCTACAAAACATTAACCCAATACCACGGTGCATCTGAATATTCATTGGCAGTGGTGGTACAGCTAGTGCACGACCGATTCCAACATTTCTCATTTCCACTAAAACTGGTGATACGAACAGCTCCCGAGTTGGATGGAACGATCTAAAATTTTCCTGACTCCACAGGCGCTGCACAACATGGCTCATTCTTCGCCGACTCGTGTTTATGCGTCGCTCTTGGGGCCATTCTACAAAACATAAACCCGATAACACAGTGCATCTGACTATTCATTGGCCGTGCTGATACAGCTAGCGAAAGACCGATTCCAACTTTTCTCTTTTGCTCTAAAACTGGGGATAGGAACAGCTCCAGAGTTTGGATGGAATGATTTAAAATTTTCCTGGCTGCATGGCACTGCACATAATGACTCATTCTTCGCCGCCTCGTGTTTATGCGTCGCCCTGGGGGCCATTCTACAAAACATCAACCCGACAACACGGTGCATCCGACTATTCGTTGGCCGTTGTGGTACCGCTAGCGCACGAGTGGTTCCAACTCCAACATTTCTCTTTTACACTAAAACTTGTGATACGAGCAGCTCCAGAGTTTCTATGGAATGATTTAAAATTTTCCTGGCTCCTCAGGCGCTGCACAACATTATTCATTGTTCGTCGACTTGTGTTTATGGGCCGCCCTGGGGGCCATCCTATAAAACATAAATCCGCTACCACGGTACATACGACTATTCGTTGGCCGTGGTGGTACAGCTAGCGCACGACCGATTTCAACATTTCTCTTTTGCTCTAAAACTGGTGATACGAACAGCGCCCGAGTTTGGATGGAATGATTTAAAATTTTCCTGGCTGCTCAAGCGCTGCACAACATTATTCATTTTTCGTCAACTAGTGTTTATGGGTCGCCCTGGTAGCCATTCTATAAAACATAAACTCGATACCACGGTGCATACGACTATTCGTTGGCCGTGCTGGTACAGCTAGCGCACGACCGCTTCCAACATTTCTCTTTTCCACTAAAACTGGTGATACGAACAGCTCCCTAGTTTGGATGCAATGATCTAAAATTTTCCTGGCTGCTCAGGCGCTGCCCAACATTATTCATTGTTCGTCGACACCTTTTTTTTGCGTCGCTCTTGGGGCCATTCTACAAAACATAAACCCGATACCACGGTGCATCTGACTATTCATTGGCCGTGCTGATACAGCTAGCGAAAGACCGATTCCAACATTTCTCTTTTGCTCTAAAACTGGTGATAGGAACAGCTCCAGAGTTTGTATGGAATGATTTAAAATTTTCCTGGCTGCAAGGCACTGCACATAATGACTCATTCTTCGCCGCCTCGCCTTTATGCGTCGCCCTGGGGGCCATTCTACAAAACATCAACCCGACACCACGGTGCTACCGACTATTCATTGGCCGTTGTGGTAACGCTAGCGCACGAGTGATTTCAACATTTCTCTTTTGCACTAAAACTGGTGATACGAACTGCTCCACAGTTTGGATGGAATGATTTAAAATTGTCCTGGTGGCGCAGGCGCTGCACATAATGACTCATTCTTCGCCGACTCGTGTTTATGGGTCGGCCTGGGGGCCATTCTACAAAACATAAACCCAATACCACGGTGCATCTGAATATTCATTGGCAGTGGTGGTACAGCTAGTGCACGACCGATTCCAACATTTCTCATTTCCACTAAAACTGGTGATACGAACAGCTCCCGAGTTGGATGGAACGATCTAAAATTTTCCTGACTCCACAGGCGCTGCACAACATGGCTCATTCTTCGCCGACTCGTGTTTATGCGTCGCTCTTGGGGCCATTCTACAAAACATAAACCCGATAACACAGTGCATCTGACTATTCATTGGCCGTGCTGATACAGCTAGCGAAAGACCGATTCCAACTTTTCTCTTTTGCTCTAAAACTGGGGATAGGAACAGCTCCAGAGTTTGGATGGAATGATTTAAAATTTTCCTGGCTGCATGGCACTGCACATAATGACTCATTCTTCGCCGCCTCGTGTTTATGCGTCGCCCTGGGGGCCATTCTACAAAACATCAACCCGACAACACGGTGCATCCGACTATTCGTTGGCCGTTGTGGTACCGCTAGCGCACGAGTGGTTCCAACATTTCTATTTTGCACTAAAACTGGTGATGCGAACAGCTCCCGAGTTTGGATGGAATTATCTAAAATTTTCCTGGCTGCACAGGCGCTGCACAACATGAGTCATTCTTCGCCGCCTCGTGTTTATGCGTCGCCCTGGGGGCCATTCTACAAAACATCAACCCGACACCACGGTGCATCCGACTATTCGTTGGCCGTTCTGGTACCGCTAGCGCACGAGTGATTCCAACATTTCTCATTTGCACTAAAACTGGTGATACGAACAGCTCCACAGTTTGGATGGAATGTTTTAAAATTTTCCTGCTGGCACAGGCGCTGCACATAATGACTCATTCTTCGCCGACTCGTGTTTATGCGCCGCCCTGGGGGCCATTCTACAAAACATAAGCCCGATACGACGGTCCGTCCGACTATTCGATGACCATGGTGGCACGGCCAGGGCACGACCGATTCCAACATTTCTAGTTTGCACTAAAACTGGTGATACGAACAACCCCCGAGTTTGGATGGAATGATCAAAAATTATCCTGGCTGCTCAGGGGCTGGACAACATTATTCATTTTTCGTCGATTCATGTTTATGCGTCGCCCTGGCGGCCATTCTACAAAACCTAAACCCGATACCACGGTGCATCCGACTATTCGTTGGCCGTGGTGGCACAGCTAGCGCACGACCGATTCCCACATTTCTCTTTTGCACTAAAACTGGTGATACGAACAGCCCCCGAGTTTGGATGGAATGATCTAAAATTTTCCTGGCTGCACAGGCGCTGCACAACATGACTCATTCTTCGCCGACTCGTGTTTATGCGTCGCTCTGGGGGCCATTCTACAAAACATAAACCCGATACCACGGTGCATCTGACTATTGATTGGCCGTGGTGGTACAGCTTGCGCAAGACCAATTCCAATCTTTCTCTTTTGCACTAAAACTGGTGATAAGAACTGCTCCACAGTTTGGATGGAATGTTTTAAAATTTTCCTGCTGGCACAGGCGCTGCACATAATGACTCATGCTTCACCGCCTCGTGTTTATGCGTCACCCTGGGGGCCATTCTACAAAATATAAACCCGATGCCACAGTGCATCAGATTATTCGTTGACTGTGGTGGTACAGCTAGCGCACGACCGATTCCAATATTTCTCTTTTCCACTAAAACTGGTGATACGAACAGCTCCCGAGTTTGGATGGAATGATCTAATATTTTCCTGGCTGCTCAGGCACTGCACAACATTAATCATTGTTCGTCGACTCGTGTTTATGGGTCGGCCTGGGGCCATTCTACAAAACATAAACACGATACCACAGTGCATCCGACTATTCGCTGGCCGTGGTGGTACAGCTAGCGCCCGACCGATTCCAACATTTCTCTTTTGCACTAAAACTGGTGATACGAACAGCTCCCTAGTTTGGATGCAATGATCTAAAATTTTCCTGGCTGCTCAGGCGCTGCACAACATGACTCATTCTTCGCCGACTCGTGTTTATGCGTCGCTCTGGGGGCCATTCTACAAAACATAAACTCGATACCACGGTGCATCTGACTATTGATTGGCCGTGGTGGTACAGCTTCCGCAAGACCAATTCCAATCTTTCTCTTTTGCACTAAAACTGGTGATAAGGACTGCTCCACAGTTTGGATGGAATAGTTTAAAATTTTTCTGTTGGCACAGGCGCTGCACATAATGACTCATTCTTCGCCAACTCCTGTTTATGCGTCGCCCTGGGGGCCATTCCACAAAACATAAACCCGATACCACGGTGCATACGACTATTCGTTGGCCGTGGTGGTACAGCTAGCGCACGACCGATTCCAATATTTCTCTTTTGCACTAAAACTGGTGATACGAACAGCTCCCGAGTTTGGATGGAATGATCTAATATTTTCGTGGCTGCTCAGGCACTGCACAACATTATTCATTGTTCGCCGACTCGAGTTTATGCATCGCCTTGAAGCCATTTTACAAAACATAAACCCGATACCACGGTGCATACGACTATTCGTTGGCCGTGGTGGTACAGCTAGCGCATGACCGAATCCAATATTTCTCTTTTGCACTAAAACTGGTGATACGAACAGCTCCACAGTTTGGATGGAATGTTTTAAAATTTTCCTGCTGGCACAGGCGCTGCACATAATGACTTATTCTTCACCGACTCGTGTTTATGCGTCACCCTGGGGGCCATTCTACAAAACATAAACCCGATGCCACAGTGCATCAGACTACTGGTTGACTGTGGTGGTACAGCTAGCGCACGACCGATTCCAATATTTCTCTTTTCCACTAAAACTGGTGATACGAACAGCTCCCGAGTTTGGATGGAATGATCTAATATTTTCGTGGCTGCTCAGGCACTGCACAACATTATTCATTGTTCGCCGACTCGAGTTTATGCATCGCCTTGAAGCCATTCTACAAAACATCAACCCGACACCACGGTGCATCCGACTATTCGCTGGCCGTTCTGGTACCGCTAGCGCACAAGTGATTCCAACATTTCTCATTTGCACTAAAACTGGTGATACGAACAGCTCCACAGTTTGGATGGAATGTTTTAAAATTTTCCTGCTGGCACAGGCGCTGCACATAATGACTCATTCTTCACCGACTCGTGTTTATGCGTCACCCTGGGGGCCATTCTACAAAACATAAACCCGATAGCACGGTGCATCTGACCATTCGTTGGCCGTGGTGTTACAGCTAGCGCACGTCCGATTCCAACATTTCTCTTTTGCACTAAGACTGCTGACACGAACAGCTCCCGAGTTTGGATGGAACGATCTAAAATTTTCCTCGCTGCTCAGGAGCTGCACAACATTATTCATTGTTCGCCGACTCGAGTTTATGCATCGCCGTGAAGCCATTTTACAAAACATAAACCCGATACCACGGTGCATACGACTCTTCGTTGGCCGTGGTGGTACAGCTAGCGCATGACCGATTCCAATATTTCTCTTTTGCACTAAAACTGGTGATACGAACAGCTCCCGAGTTTGGATGGAATGATCTAATATTTTCCTGGCTGCTCAGGCACTGCACAACATTAATCATTGTTCGTCGACTCGTGTTTATGGGTCGGCCTGGGGCCATTCTACAAAACATAAACCCGATACCACGGTGCATCCGACTATTCGCTGGCCGTGGTGGTACAGCTAGCGCCCGACCGATTCCAACATTTCTCTTTTGCACTAAAACTGGTGATACGAACAGCTCCCTAGTTTGGATGCAATGATCTAAAATTTTCCTGGCTGCTCAGGCGCTGTGCAACATTATTCATTGTTCGTCGAGTCGTGTTTATGGGTCGCCCTGGGGGCCATTCAACAAAACATAAACCCGACACCACGGTGCATCTAAAAATTCATTGGACGTGGTGGTACAGATAGTGCATGACCGATTCCAACATTTCTCATTTGCACTAAAACTGGTGATACGAACAGCCCCCGAGTTTGGGTGGAATGATCTAAAATTTTCCTGGCTACTCAGGAGTGGCACAACATTATTCATTGTTCGCCGGCTCGAGTTTATGCGTCGCCCTGAAGCCATTGTACAAAACATAAACCCGATACCACGGTGCATCTGACTATTCAGAGGCCGTGGGGATACAGCTAGCGCACGACCGATTCCAACATTTCTCTTTTACACTAAAACTTGTGATACGAACAGCTCCAGAGTTTGTATGGAATTTTTTTAAATTTTCCTGGCTGCACAGGCGCTGCACATAATGACTCATTCTTCACCGACTCGTGTTTATGCGTCACCCTGGGGGCCATTCTACAAAACATAAACCCGATGCCACCGTGCATCAGACTATTCGATGGCCGTGGTGGCACAGCTAGGGCACGACCGATTTCAACATTTCTCTTTTGCACTAAAACTGGTGATACGAACAGCCCTCGAGTTTGGATGCAATGATCTAAAATTTTCCTGGCTGCTCAGGGGCTGCACAACATTATTCATTGTCCGTCGATTCATGTTTATGCGTCGCCCTGGCGGCCATTCTACAAAACCTACACCCGACACCACGGTGCATCCGACTATTCGTTGGCCGTGGTGGCACAGGGAGCGCACGACCGATTCCAACATTTCTCTTTTGCACTAAAACTGGTGATACGAACAGCCCCCGAGTTTGGATGGAATGATCTAAAATTTTCCTGGCTGCACAGGCGCTGCACAACATGACTCATTCTTCGCCGACTCGTGTTTATGCGTCGCTCTGGGTGCCATTCTACAAAACATAAACCCGATACCAGGGTGCATCTGACTATTGATTGGCCGTGGTGGTACAGCTTGCGCAAGACCGATTCCAACCTTTCTCTTTTGCACTAAAACTGGTGATAAGAACTGCTCCACAGTTTGGATGGAATGGTTTAAAATTTTTCTGTTGGCACAGGCGCTGCACATAATGACTCATTCTTCGCCAACTCCTGTTTATACGTCGCCCTGGGGGCCATTCTACAAAACATAAACCCTATACCACGGTGCATACGACTATTCGTTGGCTGTGGTGGTACAGCTAGCGCACGACCGATTCCAACATTTCTATTTTGCACTAAAACTGGTGATGCGAACAGCTCCCGAGTTTGCATGGAATGATCTAAAATTTCCTGGCTGCACAGGCGCTGCACAACATGACTCATTCTTCGCCGCCTCGTGTTTATATGTCGCCCTGGGGGCCATTCTACAAAACATCAACCCGACACCAGGGTGCATCCGACTATTCGTTGGCCGTTCTGGTACCGCTAGCGCACGAGTGATTCCAACATTTCTCATTTGCACTGAAACTGGTGATACGAACAGCTCCACAGTTTGGATGGAATGTTTTAAAATTTTCCTGCTGGCACAGGCGCTGCACAACATTATTCATTCTTCGTCGACTCGTGTTTATGGGTCGGCCTGGGGCCATTCTACAAAACATAAACCCGATACCACGGTGCATCCGACTATTCGTTGGCCGTGGTGGTACAGCTAGCGCCCGACCGTTCCAACATTTCCCTTTTGCACTAAAACTGGTGATACGAACAGCTCCCTAGTTTGGATGCAATGATCTAAAATTTTCCTGGCAGCTCACGCGCTGCCCAACATTAGTCATTGTTCGTCGAGTCGTGTTTATGGGTCGCCCTGGGGGCCATTCAACAAAACATAAACCCGACACCACGGTGCATCTGAACATTCATTGGACGTGGTGGTACAGATAGTGCACGACCGATTCCAACATTTCTCATTTGCACTAAAACTGCTGACACGAACAGCTCCCGAGTTTGGATGGAACGATCTAAAATTTTCCTCGCTGCTCAGGAGCTGCACAACATTATTCATTGTTCGCCGACTCGAGTTTATGCATCGCCGTGAAGCCATTTTACAAAACATAAACCCGATACCACGGTGCATACGACTCTTCGTTGGCCGTGGTGGTACAGCTAGCGCATGACCGCTTCCAATATTTCTCTTTTGCACTAAAACTGGTGATACGAACAGCTCCCGAGTTTGGATGGAATGATCTAATATTTTCCTGGCTGCTCAGGCACTGCACAACATTAATCATTGTTCGTCGACTCGTGTTTATGGGACGGCCTGGGGCCATTCTACAAAACATAAACCCGATACCACGGTGCATCCGACTATTCGCTGGCCGTGGTGGTACAGCTAGCGCCCGACCGATTCCAACATTTCTCTTTTGCACTAAAACTGGTGATACGAACAGCTCCCTAGTTTGGATGCAATGATCTAAAATTTTCCTGGCTGCTCAGGCGCTGCGCAACATTATTCATTGTTCGTCGAGTCGTGTTTATGGGTCGCCCTGGGGGCCATTCAACAAAACATAAACCCGACACCACGGTGCATCTGAATATTCATTGGACGTGGTGGTACAGATAGTGCACGACCGATTCCAACATTTCTCATTTGCACTAAAACTGGTGATACGAACAGCCCCCGAGTTTGGGTGGAATGATCTAAAATTTTCCTGGCTACTCAGGAGTGGCACAACATTATTCATTGTTCACCGACTCGAGTTTATGCGTCGCCCTGAAGCCATTGTACAAAACATAAACCCGATACCACGGTGCATCTGACTATTCAGAGGCCGTGGGGATACAGCTAGCGCACGACCGATTCCAACATTTCTCTTTTACACTAAAACTTGTGATACGAACAGCTCCAGAGTTTGTATGGAATTTTTTTAAATTTTCCTGGCTGCACAGGCGCTGCACATAATGACTCATTCTTCACCGACTCGTGTTTATGCGTCACCCTGGGGGCCATTCTACAAAACATAAACCCGATGCCACAGTGCATCAGACTATTCGATGGCCGTGGTGGCACAGCCAGGGCACGACCGATTTCAACATTTCTCTTTTGCACTAAAACTGGTGATACGAACAGCCCTCGAGTTTGGATGCAATGATCTAAAATTTTCCTGGCTGCTCAGGGGCTGCACAACATTATTCATTGTCCGTCGATTCATGTTTATGCGTCGCCCTGGCGGCCATTCTACAAAACCTACACCCGACACCACGGTGCATCCGACTATTCGTTGGCCGTGGTGGCACAGGGAGCGCACGACCGATTCCAACATTTCTCTTTTGCACTAAAACTGGTGATACGAACAGCCCCCGAGTTTGGATGGAATGATCTAAAATTTTCCTGGCTGCACAGGCGCTGCACAACATGACTCATTCTTCGCCGACTCGTGTTTATGCGTCGCTCTGGGTGCCATTCTACAAAACATAAACCCGATACCACGGTGCATCTGACTATTGATTGGCCGTGGTGGTACAGCTTGCGCAAGACCGATTCCAACCTTTCTCTTTTGCACTAAAACTGGTGATAAGAACTGCTCCACAGTTTGGATGGAATGGTTTAAAATTTTTCTGTTGGCACAGGCGCTGCACATAATGACTCAGTCTTCGCGAACTCCTGTTTATGCGTCGCCCTGGGGGCCATTCTACAAAACATAAACCCTATACCACGGTGCATACGACTATTCGTTGGCCGTGGTGGTACAGCTAGCGCACGACCGATTCCAACATTTCTATTTTGCACTAAAACTGGTGATGCGAACAGCTCCCGAGTTTGGATGGAATGATCTAAAATTTTCCTGGCTGCACAGGCGCTGCACAACATGACTCATTCTTCGCCGCCTCGTGTTTATATGTCGCCCTGGGGGCCATTCTACAAAACATCAACCCGACACCACGGTGCATCCGACTATTCGTTGGCCGTTCTGGTACCGCTAGCGCACGAGTGATTCCAACATTTCTCATTTGCACTAAAACTGGTGATACGAACAGCTCCACAGTTTGGATGGAATGTTTTAAAATTTTCCTGCTGGCACAGGCGCTGCACAACATTATTCATTGTTCGTCGACTCGTGTTTATGGGTCGGCCTGGGGCCATTCTACAAAACATAAACCCGATACCACGGTGCATCCGACTATTCTTTGGCCGTGGTGGTACAGCTAGCGCCCGACCGTTCCAACATTTCCCTTTTGCACTAAAACTGGTGATACGAACAGCTCCCTAGTTTGGATGCAATGATCTAAAATTTTCCTGGCAGCTCACGCGCTGCCCAACATTAGTCATTGTTCGTCGAGTCGTGTTTATGGGTCGCCCTGGGGGCCATTCAACAAAACATAAACCCGACACCACGGTGCATCTGAACATTCATTGGACGTGGTGGTACAGATAGTGCACGACCGATTCCAACATTTCTCATTTGCACTAAAACTGCTGACACGAACAGCTCCCGAGTTTGGATGGAACGATCTAAAATTTTCCTCGCTGCTCAGGAGCTGCACAACATTATTCATTGTTCGCCGACTCGAGTTTATGCATCGCCGTGAAGCCATTTTACAAAACATAAACCCGATACCACGGTGCATACGACTCTTCGTTGGCCGTGGTGGTACAGCTAGCGCATGACCGCTTCCAATATTTCTCTTTTGCACTAAAACTGGTGATACGAACAGCTCCCGAGTTTGGATGGAATGATCTAATATTTTCCTGGCTGCTCAGGCACTGCACAACATTAATCATTGTTCGTCGACTCGTGTTTATGGGTCGGCCTGGGGCCATTCTACAAAACATAAACCCGATACCACGGTGCATCCGACTATTCGCTGGCCGTGGTGGTACAGCTAGCGCCCGACCGATTCCAACATTTCTCTTTTGCACTAAAACTGGTGATACGAACAGCTCCCTAGTTTGGATGCAATGATCTAAAATTTTCCTGGCTGCTCAGGCGCTGCGCAACATTATTCATTGTTCGTCGAGTCGTGTTTATGGGTCGCCCTGGGGGCCATTCAACAAAACATAAACCCGACACCACGGTGCATCTGAATATTCATTGGACGTGGTGGTACAGATAGTGCACGACCGATTCCAACATTTCTCATTTGCACTAAAACTGGTGATACGAACAGCCCCCGAGTTTGGGTGGAATGATCTAAAATTTTCCTGGCTACTCAGGAGTGGCACAACATTATTCATTGTTCACCGATTCGAGTTTATGCGTCGCCCTGAAGCCATTGTACAAAACATAAACCCGATACCACGGTGCATCTGACTATTCAGAGGCCGTGGGGATACAGCTAGCGCACGACCGATTCCAACATTTCTCTTTTACACTAAAACTTGTGATACGAACAGCTCCAGAGTTTGTATGGAATTTTTTTAAATTTTCCTGGCTGCACAGGCGCTGCACATAATGACTCATTCTTCACCGACTCGTGTTTATGCGTCACCCTGGGGGCCATTCTACAAAACATAAACCCGATGCCACAGTGCATCAGACTATTCGATGGCCGTGGTGGCACAGCCAGGGCACGACCGATTTCAACATTTCTCTTTTGCACTAAAACTGGTGATACGAACAGCCCTCGAGTTTGGATGCAATGATCTAAAATTTTCCTGGCTGCTCAGGGGCTGCACAACATTATTCATTGTCCGTCGATTCATGTTTATGCGTCGCCCTGGCGGCCATTCTACAAAGCCTACACCCGACACCACGGTGCATCCGACTATTCGTTGGCCGTGGTGGCACAGGGAGCGCACGACCGATTCCAACATTTCTCTTTTGCACTAAAACTGGTGATACGAACAGCCCCCGAGTTTGGATGGAATGATCTAAAATTTTCCTGGCTGCACAGGCGCTGCACAACATGACTCATTCTTCGCCGACTCGTGTTTATGCGTCGCTCTGGGTGCCATTCTACAAAACATAAACCCGATACCACGGTGCATCTGACTATTGATTGGCCGTGGTGGTACAGCTTGCGCAAGACCGATTCCAACCTTTCTCTTTTGCACTAAAACTGGTGATAAGAACTGCTCCACAGTTTGGATGGAATGGTTTAAAATTTTTCTGTTGGCACAGGCGCTGCACATAATGACTCAGTCTTCGCCTACTCCTGTTTATGCGTCGCCCTGGGGGCCATTCTACAAAACATAAACCCTATACCACGGTGCATACGACTATTCGTTGGCCGTGGTGGTACAGCTAGCGCACGACCGATTCCAACATTTCTATTTTGCACTAAAACTAGTGATGCGAACAGCTCCCGAGTTTGGATGGAATGATCTAAAATTTTCCTGGCTGCACAGGCGCTGCACAACATGACTCATTCTTCACCGCCTCGTGTTTATATGTCGCCCTGGGGGCCATTCTACAAAACATCAACCCGACACCACGGTGCATCCGACTATTCGTTGGCCGTTCTGGTACCGCTAGCGCACGAGTGATTCCAACATTTCTCATTTGCACTAAAACTGGTGATACGAACAGCTCCACAGTTTGGATGGAATGTTTTAAAATTTTCCTGCTGGCACAGGCGCTGCACAACATTATTCATTGTTCGTCGACTCGTGTTTATGGGTCGGCCTGGGGCCATTCTACAAAACATAAACCCGATACCACGGTGCATCCGACTATTCTTTGGCCGTGGTGGTACAGCTAGCGCCCGACCGTTCCAACATTTCCCTTTTGCACTAAAACTGGTGATACGAACAGCTCCCTAGTTTGGATGCAATGATCTAAAATTTTCCTGGCAGCTCACGCGCTGCCCAACATTAGTCATTGTTCGTCGAGTCGTGTTTATGGGTCGCCCTGGGGGCCATTCAACAAAACATAAACCCGACACCACGGTGCATCTGAACATTCATTGGACGTGGTGGTACAGATAGTGCACGACCGATTCCAACCTTTCTCATTTGCACTAAAACTGGTGATACGAACAGCCCCCGAGTTTGGATGGAATGATCTAAAATTTTCCTGGCTGCACAGGCGCTGCACAACATGACTCATTCTTCGCCGCCTCGTGTTTATGCGTCGCCCTGGGGGCCATTCTACAAAGCATCAACCCGACACCACGGTGCATCCGACTATTCGTTGGCCGTTCTGGTACCGCTAGCGCACGAGTGATTCCAACATTTCTCATTTGCACTAAAACTGGTGATACGAACAGCTCCACAGTTTGGATGGAATGTTTTAAAATTTACCTGCTGGCACAGGTGCTGCACATAATGACTTATTCTTCACCGACTCGTGTTTATGCGTCACCCTGGGGGCCATTCTACAAAACATAAACCCGATGCCACAGTGCATCAGACTACTGGTTGACTGTGGTGGTACAGCTATCGCACGAGCGATTCCAACATTTCCCTTTTCCACTAAAACTGGTGATACGAACAGCTCCCGAGTTTGGATGGAATGATCTAAAATTTTCCTGGCTGCACAGGCGCTCCACAACATGACTCATTCTTCGCCGCCTCGTGTTTATGCGTCGCCCTGGGGGCCATTCTACAAAACATCAACCCGACACGACGGTGCATCCGACTATTCGCTGGCCGTTCTGGTACCGCTAGCGCACAAGTGATTCCAACATTTCTCATTTGCACTAAAACTGCTGATACGAACAGCTCCACAGTTTGGATGGAATGTTTTAAAATTTTCCTGCTGGCACAGGCGCTGCACATAATGACTCATTCTTCACCGACTCGTGTTTATGCGTCACCCTGGGGGCCATTCTACAAAACATAAACCCGATAGCACGGTGCATCTGACCATTCGTTGGCCGTGGTGTTACAGCTAGCGCACGACCGATTCCAACATTTCTCTTTTGCACTAAGACTGCTGACACGAACAGCTCCCGAGTTTGGATGGAACGATCTAAAATTTTCCTCGCAGCTCAGGAGCTGCACAACATTATTCATTGTTCGTCGACTCGAGTTTATGCATCGCCGTGAAGCCATTTTACAAAACATAAACCCGATACCACGGTGCATACGACTCTTCGTTGGCCGTGGTGGTACAGCTAGCGCATGACCGATTCCAACATTTCTCTTTTGCACTAAAACTGGTGATACGAACAGCTCCCTAGTTTGGATGCAATGATCTAAAATTTTCCTGGCTGCTCAGGCGCTGCCCAACATTCTTCATTGTTCGTCGAGTCGTGTTTATGGGTCGCCCTGGGGGCCATTCAACAAAACATAAACCCGATACCACGGTGCATCTGAATATTCATTGGACGTGGTGGTACAGGTAGTGCACGACCGATTCCGACATTTCTCATTTGCACTAAAACCGGTGATACGAACAGCCCCCGAGTTTGGGTGGAATGATCTAAAATTTTCCTGGCTACTCAGGAGTGGCACAACATTATTCATTGTTCGCCGACTCGAGTTTATGCGTCGCCCTGAAGCCATTGTACAAAACATAAACCCGATACCACGGTGCATCTGACTATTCAGAGGCCGTGGGGATACAGCTAGCGCACGACCGATTCCAACATTTCTCTTTTACACTAAAACTTGTGATACGAACAGCTCCAGAGTTTGTATGGAATTTTTTTAAATTTTCCTGGCTGCACAGGCGCTGCACATAATGACTCATTCTTCACCGACTCGTGTTTATGCGTCACCCTGGGGGCCATTCTATAAAACATAAACCCGATGCCACAGTGCATCAGACTATTCGATGGCCGTGGTGGCACAGCCAGGGCACGACCGATTTCAACATTTCTCTTTTGCACTAAAACTGGTGATACGAACAGCCCTCGAGTTTGGATGCAATGATCTAAAATTTTCCTGGCTGCTCAGGGGCTGCACAACATTATTCATTGTCCGTCGATTCATGTTTATGCGTCGCCCTGGCGGCCATTCTACAAAACCTAAACCCGACACCACGGTGCATCCGACTATTCGTTGGCCGTGGTGGCACAGGCAGCGCACGACCGATTCCAACATTTCTCTTTTGCACTAAAACTGGTGATACGAACAGCCCCCGAGTTTGGATGGAATGATCTAAAATTTTCCTGGCTGCACAGGCGCTGCACAACATGACTCATTCTTCGCCGACTCGTGTTTATGCGTCGCTCTGGGTGGAATTCTACAAAACATAAACCCGATACCACGGTGCATCTGACTATTGATTGGCCGTGGTGGTACAGCTTGCGCACGACCGATTCCAACATTTCTATTTTGCACTAAAACTGGTGATGCGAACAGCTCCCGAGTTTGGATGGAATGATCTAAAATTTTCCTGGCTGCACAGGCGCTGCACAACATGACTCATTCTTCGCCGCCTCGTGTTTATATGTCGCCCTGGGGGCCATTCTAGAAAACATCAACCCGACACCACGGTGCATCCGACTATTCGTTGGCCGTTCTGGTACCGCTAGCGCACGAGTGATTCCAACATTTCTCATTTGCACTAAAACTGGTGATACGAACAGCTCCACAGTTTGGATGGAATGTTTTAAAATTTTCCTGCTGGCACAGGGGCTGCACAACATTATTCATTGTTCGTCGACTCGTGTTTATGGGTCGGCCTGGGGCCATTCTACAAAACATAAACCCGATATCACGGTGCATCCGACTATTCGTTGGCCGTGGTGGTACAGCTAGCGCCCGACCGATTCCAACATTTCCCTTTTGCACTAAAACTGGTGATACGAACAGCTCCCTAGTTTGGATGCAATGATCTAAAATTTTCCTGGCAGCTCACGCGCTGCCCAACATTATTCATTGTTCGTCGAGTCGTGTTTATGGGTCGCCCTGGGGGCCATTCAACAAAACATAAACCCGACACCACGGTGCATCTGAATATTCATTGGACGTGGTGGTACAGAGAGTGCACGACCGATTCCAACATTTCTCATTTGCACTAAAGCTGGTGATGCCAACAGCTCCCGAGTTTGGATGGAATGATCTAAAATTTTCCTGGCTGCACAGGCGCTGCACAACATGACTCATTCTTCGCCGCCTCGTGTTTATGCGTCCCCTAGGGGCCATTCTACAAAACATCAACCCGACACCACGGTGCATCCGACTATTCGTTGGCCGTTCTGGTACCGCTAGCGCACGAGTCATTCCAACATTTCTCATTTGCACTAAAACTGGTGATACGAGCAGCTCCCGAGTTTGGATGGAATGATCTAAAATTTTCCTGGCTGCACAGGCGCTGCACAACATGACTCATTCATCGCCGACTCGTGTTTATGCGTCGCTCTGGGGGCCATTCTACAAAACATAAACCTGATCCCACGGTGCATCTGACTATTGATTGGCCGTGGTGGTACAGCTTGCGCAAGACCGATTCCAACCTTTCTCTTTTGCTCTAAAACTGGTGATAAGAGCTGCTCCACAGTTTGGAAGGAATGGTTTAAAATTTTTCTGTTGGCACAGGCGCTGCACATAATGACTCATTCTTCGCCAACTCCTGTTTATGCGTCGCCCTGGGGGCCATTCTACAAAACATAAACCCGATACCACGGTGCATCTGACTATTGATTGGCCGTGGTGGTACAGCTTGCGCAAGACCGATTCCAATCTTTCTCTTTTGCACTAAAACTGGTGATAAGAACTGCTCCACAGTTTGGATGGAATGGTTTAAAATTTTTCTGTTGGCACACGCGCTGCACATAATGACTCATTCTTCGCCAACTCCTGTTTATGCGTCGCCCTGGGGGCCATTCTACAAAACATAAACCCGATACCACGGTGCATACGAGTATTCGTTGGCCGTGGTGGTACAGCTAGCGCACGACCGATTCCAACATTTCTATTTTGCACTAAAGCTGGTGATGCCAACAGCTCCCGAGTTTGGATGGAATGATCTAAAATTTTCCTGGCTGCACAGGCGCTGCACAACATGACTCATTCTTCGCCGCCTCGTGTTTATGCGTCGCCCTGGGGGCCATTCTACAAAACATCAACCCGACACCACGGTGCATCCGACTATTCGTTGGCCGTTCTGGTACCGCTAGCGCACGAGTCATTCCAACATTTCTCATTTGCACTAAAACTGGTGATACGAACAGCTCCACAGTTTGGATGGAATGTTTTAAAATTTTCCTGCTGGCACAGGCGCTGCACATAATGATTCATTCTTCACCGACTCGTGTTTATGCGTCACCCTGGGGGCCATTCTACAAAACATAAACCCGATGCCACAGTGCATCAGACTATTCATTGACTGTGGTGGTACAGCTAGCGCACGACCGATTCCAACATTTCCCTTTTCCACTAAAACTGGTGATACGAACAGCTCCCGAGTTTGGATGGAATGATTTAAAATTTTCCTGGCTGCGCAGGCGCTGCACAACATGACTCATTCTTCGCCGCCTCGTGTTTATGCGTCGCCCTGGGGGCCATTCTACAAAACATCAACCCGACACCACGGTGCATCCGACTATTCGTTGGCCGTTCTGGTACCGCTAGCGCACGAGTGATTCCAACATTTCTCATTTGCACTAAAACTGGTGATACGAACAGCTCCACAGTTTGGATGGAATGTTTTAAAATTTTCCTGCTGGCACAGGCGCTGCACATAATGACTCATTCTTCACCGACTCGTTTATGCGTCACCCTGGGGGCCATTCTACGAAACATAAACCCGATACCACGGTGCATCTGACCATTCGTTGGCCGTGGTGTTAGAGCTAGCGCACGACCGATTCCAACATTTCCCTTTTGCACTAAAACTGGTGATACGAACAGCTCCCTAGTTTGGATGCAATGATCAAAAATTTTCCTGGCAGCTCAGGCGCTGCCCAACATTATTCATTGTTCGTCGAGTCGTGTTTATGGGTCGCCCTGGGGCCATTCAACAAAACATAAACCCGACACCACGGTGCATCTGAATATTCATTGGACGTGGTGGTACAGATAGTGCACGACCGATTCCAACATTTCTCATTTGCACTAAAACTGGTGATACGAACAGCCCCCGAGTTTGGATGGAATGATCTAAAATTTTCCTGGCGGCACAGGCGCTGCACAACATGACTCATTCATCGCCGACTCGTGTTTATGCGTCGCTCTGGGGGCCATTCTACAAAACATAAACCTGATCCCACGGTGCATCTGACTATTGATTGGCCGTGGTGGTACAGCTTGCGCAAGACCGATTCCAACCTTTCTCTTTTGCTCTAAAACTGGTGATGAGAGCTGCTCCACAGTTTGGAAGGAATGGTTTAAAATTTTTCTGTTGGCACAGGCGCTGCACATAATGACTCATTCTTCGCCAACTCCTGTTTATGCGTCGCCCTGGGGGCCATTCTACAAAACATAAACCCGATACCACGGTGCATCTGACTATTGATTGGCCGTGGTGGTACAGCTTGCGCAAGACCGATTCCAATCTTTCTCTTTTGCACTAAAACTGGTGATAAGAACTGCTCCAAAGTTTGGATGGAATGGTTTAAAATTTTTCTGTTGGCACACGCGCTGCACATAATGACTCATTCTTCGCCAACTCCTGTTTATGCGTCGCCCTGGGGGCCATTCTACAAAACATAAACCCGATACCACGGTGCATACGAGTATTCGTTGGCCGTGGTGGTACAGCTAGCGCACGACCGATTCCAACATTTCTATTTTGCACTAAAACTGGTGATGCGAACAGCTCCCGAGTTTGGATGGAATGATCTAAAATTTTCCTGGCTGCACAGGCGCTGCACAACATGACTCATTCTTCGCCGCCTCGTGTTTATGCGTCACCCTGGGGGCCATTCCACAAAACATAAACCCGATGCCACAGTGCATCAGACTATTCATTGACTGTGGTGGTACAGCTAGCGCACGACCGATTCCAACATTTCCCTTTTCCACTAAAACTGGTGATACGAACAGCTCCCGAGTTTGGATGGAATGATTTAAAATTTTCCTGGCTGCACAGGCGCTGCACAACATGACTCATTCTTCGCCGACTCGTGTTTATGCGTCACCCTGGGGGCCATTCTACGAAACATAAACCCGATACCATGGTGCATCTGACCATTCGTTGGCCGTGGTGTTAGAGCTAGCCCACGACCGATTCCAACATTTCCCTTTTGCACTAAAACTGGTGATACGAACAGCTCCCTAGTTTAGATGCAATGATCAAAAATTTTCCTGGCAGCTCAGGCGCTGCCCAACATTATTCATTCATCGCCGACTCGTGTTTACGCGTCGCTCTGGGGGCCATTCTACAAAACATAAACCTGATCCCACGGTGCATCTGACTATTGATTGGCCGTGGTGGTACAGCTTGCGCAAGACCGATTCCAACCTTTCTCTTTTGCTCTAAAACTGGTGATGAGAGCTGCTCCACAGTTTGGAAGGAATGGTTTAAAATTTTTCTGTTGGCACAGACGCTGCACATAATGACTCATTCTTCGCCAACTCCTGTTTATGCGTCGCCCTGGGGGCCATTCTACAAAACATAAACCCGATACCACGGTGCATCTGACTATTGATTGGCCGTGGTGGTACAGCTTGCGCAAGACCGATTCCAATCTTTCTCTTTTGCACTAAAACTGGTGATAAGAACTGCTCCAAAGTTTGGATGGAATGGTTTAAAATTTTTCTGTTGGCACACGCGCTGCACATAATGACTCATTCTTCGCCAACTCCTGTTTATGCGTCGCCCGTGGGGCCATTCTACAAAACATAAACCCGATACCACGGTGCATACGAGTATTCGTTGGCCGTGGTGGTACAGCTAGTGCACGACCGATTCCAACATTTCCCTTTTCCACTAAAAATGGTGATACGAACAGCTCCCGAGTTTGGATGGAATGATCTAAAATTTTCCTGGCTGCACAGGCGCTGCACAACATGACTCATTCTTCGCCGCCTCGTGTTTATATGTCGCCCTGGGGGCCATTCTACAAAACATCAACCCGACACCACGGTGCATCCGACTATTCGTTGGCCGTTCTGGTACCGCTAGCGCACGAGTGATTCCAACATTTCTCATTTGCACTAAAACTGGTGATACGAACAGCTCCACAGTTTGGATGGAATGTTTTAAAATTTTCCTGCTGGCACAGGCGCTGCACAACATTATTCATTGTTCGTCGACTCGTGTTTATGGGTCGGCCTGGGGCCATTCTACAAAACATAAACCCGATACCACGGTGCATCCGAGTATTCGTTGGCCGTGGTGGTACAGCTAGCGCCCGACCGATTCCAACATTTCCCTTTTGCACTAAAACTGGTGATACGAACAGCTCCCTAGTTTGGATGGAATGATCTAAAATTTTCCTGGCAGCTCACGCGCTGCCCAACATTATTCATTGTTCGTCGAGTCGTGTTTATGGGTCGCCCTGGGGGCCATTCAACAAAACATAAACCCGACACCACGGTGCATCTGAATATTCATTGGACGTGGTGGTACAGATAGTGCACGACCGATTCCAACATTTCTCATTTGCACTAAAACTGGTGATACGAACAGCCCCCGAGTTTGGATGGAATGATCTAAAATTTTCCTGGCTGCACAGGCGCTGCACAACATGACTCATTCATCGCCGACTCGTGTTTATGCGTCGCTCTGGGGGCCATTCTACAAAACATAAACCTGATCCCACGGTGCATCTGACTATTGATTGGCCGTGGTGGTACAGCTTGCGCAAGACCGATTCCAACCTTTCTCTTTTGCTCTAAAATTGGTGATAAGAGCTGCTCCACAGTTTGGAAGGAATGGTTTAAAATTTTTCTGTTGGCACAGGCGCTGCACATAATGACTCATTCTTCGCCAACTCCTGTTTATGCGTCGCCCTGGGGGCCATTCTACAAAACATAAACCCGATACCACGGTGCATCTGACTATTGATTGGCCGTGGTGGTACAGCTTGCGCAAGACCGATTCCAATCTTTCTCTTTTGCACTAAAACTGGTGATAAGAACTGCTCCACAGTTTGGATGGAATGGTTTAAAATTTTTCTGTTGGCACACGCGCTGCACATAATGACTCATTCTTCGCCAACTCCTGTTTATGCGTCGCCCTGGGGGCCATTCTACAAAACATAAACCCGATACCACGGTGCATACGAGTATTCGTTGGCCGTGGTGGTACAGCTAGCGCACGACCGATTCCAACATTTCTATTTTGCACTAAAGCTGGTGATGCCAACAGCTCCCGAGTTTGGATGGAATGATCTAAAATTTTCCTGGCTGCACAGGCGCTGCACAACATGACTCATTCTTCGCCGCCTCGTGTTTATGCGTCGCCCTGGGGGCCATTCTACAAAACATCAACCCGACACCACGGTGCATCCGACTATTCGTTGGCCGTTCTGGTACCGCTAGCGCACGAGTCATTCCAACATTTCTCATTTGCACTAAAACTGGTGATACGAACAGCTCCACAGTTTGGATGGAATGTTTTAAAATTTTCCTGCTGGCACAGGCGCTGCACATAATGATTCATTCTTCACCGACTCGTGTTTATGCGTCACCCTGGGGGCCATTCTACAAAACATAAACCCGATGCCACAGTGCATCAGACTATTCATTGACTGTGGTGGTACAGCTAGCGCACGACCGATTCCAACATTTCCCTTTTCCAATAAAACTGGTGATACGAACAGCTCCCGAGTTTGGATGGAATGATTTAAAATTTTCCTGGCTGCGCAGGCGCTGCACAACATGACTCATTCTTCGCCGCCTCGTGTTTATGCGTCGCCCTGGGGGCCATTCTACAAAACATCAACCCGACACCACGGTGCATCCGACTATTCGTTGGCCGTTCTGGTACCGCTAGCGCACGAGTGATTCCAACATTTCTCATTTGCACTAAAACTGGTGATACGAACAGCTCCACAGTTTGGATGGTATGTTTTAAAATTTTCCTGCTGGCACAGGCGCTGCACATAATGACTCATTCTTCACCGACTCGTTTATGCGTCACCCTGGGGGCCATTCTACGAAACATAAACCCGATACCACGGTGCATCTGACCATTCGTTGGCCGTGGTGTTAGAGCTAGCGCACGACCGATTCCAACATTTCCCTTTTGCACTAAAACTGGTGATACGAACAGCTCCCTAGTTTGGATGCAATGATCAAAAATTTTCCTGGCAGCTCAGGCGCTGCCCAACATTATTCATTGTTCGTCGAGTCGTGTTTATGGGTCGCCCTGGGGGCCATTCAACAAAACATAAACCCGACACCACGGTGCATCTGAATATTCATTGGACGTGGTGGTACAGATAGTGCACGACCGATTCCAACATTTCTCATTTGCACTAAAACTGGTGATACGAACAGCCCCCGAGTTTGGATGGAATGATCTAAAATTTTCCTGGCGGCACAGGCGCTGCACAACATGACAAATTCATCGCCGACTCGTGTTTATGCGTCGCTCTGGGGGCCATTCTACAAAACATAAACCTGATCCCACGGTGCATCTGACTATTGATTGGCCGTGGTGGTACAGCTTGCGCAAGACCGATTCCAACCTTTCTCTTTTGCTCTAAAACTGGTGATGAGAGCTGCTCCACAGTTTGGAAGGAATGGTTTAAAATTTTTCTGTTGGCACAGGCGCTGCACATAATGACTCATTCTTCGCCAACTCCTGTTTATGCGTCGCCCTGGGGGCCATTCTACAAAACATAAACCCGAAACCACGGTGCATCTGACTATTGATTGGCCGTGGTGGTACAGCTTGCGCAAGACCGATTCCAATCTTTCTCTTTTGCACTAAAACTGGTGATAAGAACTGCTCCAAAGTTTGGATGGAATGGTTTAAAATTTTTCTGTTGGCACACGCGCTGCACATAATGACTCATTCTTCGCCAACTCCTGTTTATGCGTCGCCCTGGGGGCCATTCTACAAAACATAAACCCGATACCACGGTGCATCCGACTATTCGTTGGCCGTTCTGGTACCGCTAGCGCACGAGTGATACCAACATATCTCATTTGCACTGAAACTGGTGATACGAACAGCTCCACAGTTTGGATGGAATGTTTTAAAATTTTCCTGCTGGCACAGGCGCTGCACATAATGACTCATTCTTCACCGACTCGTGTTTATGCGTCACCCTGGGGGCCATTCTACAAAACATAAACCCGATACCACGGTGCATCTGACCATTCGTTGGCCGTGGTGTTAGAGCTAGCGCACGACCGATTCCAACATTTCTCTTTTGCACTAAGACTGCTGATACGAACAGCTCCAGAGTTTGGATGGAACGATCTGAAATTTTCCTGGCTGCTCAGGAGCTGCACAACATTATTCATTGTTCGCCTACTCGAGTTTATGCATCGCCGTGAAGCCATTCTACAAAACATAAACCCGATACCACGGTGCATCTGACCATTCGTTGGCCGTGGTGTTAGAGCTAGCGCACGACCGATTCCAACATTTCTCTTTTGCACTAAAACTGGTGATACGAACAGCTCCCGAGTTTGGATGGAATGATCTAATATTTTCCTGGCTGCTCAGGCACTGCACAACATTAATCATTGTTCGTCGACTCGTGTTTATGGGTCGGCCTGGGGCCATTCTACAAAACATAAACCCCATACCACGGTGCATCCGACTATTCGCTGGCCGTGGTGGTACAGCTAGCGCCCGACCGATTCCAACATTTCTCTTTTGCACTAAAACTGGTGATACGAACAGCTCCCTAATTTGGATGCAATGATCTAAAATTTTCCTGGCTGCTCAGGCGCTGCCCAACATTATTCATTGTTCGTCGAGTCGTGTTTATGCGTCGCCCTGGGGGCCATTCAACAAAACATAAACCCGACACCACGGTACATCTGAATATTCATTGGACGTGGTGGTACAGATAGTGCACGACCGATTCCAACATTTCTCATTTGCACCAAAACTGGTGATACGAACAGCCCCTGAGTTTGGATGGAATGATCTAAAATTTTCCTGGCTGCACAGGCGCTGCACAACATGACTCATTCTTCGCCGACTCGTGTTTATGCGTCGCTCTGGGGGCCATTCTACAAAACATAAACCGGATACCACGGTGCATCTGACTATTGATTGGCCGCGGTGGTACAGCTTGCGCAAGACCGATTCCAACCTTTCTCTTTTGCACTAAAACTGGTGATAAGAACTGCTCCACAGTTTGGATGCAATGGTTTAAAATTTTTCTGTTGGCACACGCGCTGCACATAATGACTCATTCTTCGCCAACTCCTGTTTATGCGTCGCCCTGGGGGCCATTCTACAAAACATAAACCCGATACCACGGTGCATACGAGTATTCGTTGGCCGTGGTGGTACAGCTAGCGCACGACCGATTCCAACATTTCTATTTTGCACAAAAACTGGTGATGCGAACAGCTCCCGAGTTTGGATGGAATGATCTAAAATTTTCCTGGCTGCACAGGCGCTGCACAACATGACTCATTCTTCGCCGCCTCGTGTTTATGCGTCACCCTGGGGGCCATTCCACAAAACATAAACCCGATGCCACAGTGCATCAGACTATTCATTGACTGTGGTGGTACAGCTAGCGCACGACCGATTCCAACATTTCCCTTTTCCACTAAAACTGGTGATACGAACAGCTCCCGAGTTTGGATGGAATGATTTAAAATTTTCCTGGCTGCACAGGCGCTGCACAACATGACTCATTCTTCGCTGACTCGTGTTTATGCGTCACCCTGGGGGCCATTCTACGAAACATAAACCCGATACCATGGTGCATCTGACCATTCGTTGGCCGTGGTGTTAGAGCTAGCGCACGACCGATTCCAACATTTCCCTTTTGCACTAAAACTGGTGATACGAACAGCTCCCTAGTTTAGATGCAATGATCAAAAATTTTCCTGGCAGCTCAGGCGCTCCCCAACATTATTCATTGTTCGTCGAGTCGTGTTTATGGGTCGCCCTGGGGGCCATTCAACAAAACATAAACCCGACACCACGGTGCATCTGAATATTCATTGGACGTGGTGGTACAGATAGTGCACGACCGATTCCAACATTTCTCATTTGCATTAAAACTGGTGATACGAACAGCCCCCGAGTTTGGATGGAATGATCTAAAATTTTCCTGGCTGCACAGGCGCTGCACAACATGACTCATTCATCGCCGACTCGTGTTTACGCGTCGCTCTGGGGGCCATTCTACAAAACATAAACCTGATCCCACGGTGCATCTGACTATTGATTGGCCGTGGTGGTACAGCTTGCGCAAGACCGATTCCAACCTTTCTCTTTTGCTCTAAAACTGGTGATGAGAGCTTGTCCACAGTTTGGAAGGAATGGTTCAAAATTTTTCTGTTGGCACAGGCGCTGCACATAATGACTCATTCTTCGCCAACTCCTGTTTATGCGTCGCCCTGGGGGCCATTCTACAAAACATAAACCCGATACCACGGTGCATCTGACTATTGATTGGCCGTGGTGGTACAGCTTGCGCAAGACCGATTCCAATCTTTCTCTTTTGCACTAAAACTGGTGATAAGAACTGCTCCAAAGTTTGGATGGAATGGTTTAAAATTTTTCTGTTGGCACACGCGCTGCACATAATGACTCATTCTTCGCCAACTCCTGTTTATGCGTCGCCCTGGGGGCCATTCTACAAAACATAAACCCGATACCACGGTGCATACGAGTATTCGTTGGCCGTGGTGGTACAGCTAGCGCACGACCGATTCCAACATTTCCCTTTTCCACTAAAAATGGTGATACGAACAGCTCCCGAGTTTGGATGGAATGATCTAAAATTTTCCTGGCTGCACAGGCGCTGCACAACATGACTCATTCTTCGCCGCCTCGTGTTTATGCGTCGCCCTGGGGGCCATTCTACAAAACATCAACCCGACACCACGGTGCATCCGACTATTCGTTGGCCGTTCTGGTACCGCTAGCGCACGAGTGATTCCAACATTTCTCATTTGCACTAAAACTGGTGATACGAACAGCTCCACAGTTTGGATGGAATGTTTTAAAATTTTCCTGCTGGCACAGGCGCTGCACATAATGACTCATTCTTCACCGACTCGTGTTTATGCGTCACCCTGGGCGCCATTCTACAAAACATAAACCCGATACCACGGTGCATCTGACCATTCGTTGGCCGTGGTGTTAGAGCTAGCGCACGACCGATTCAAACATTTCTCTTTTGCACTAAGACTGCTGATACGAACAGCTCCCGAGTTTGGATGGAACGATCTGAAATTTTCCTGGCTGCTCAGGAGCTGCACAACATTATTCATTGTTCGCCGACTCGAGTTTATGCATCGCCGTGAAGCCATTCTACAAAACATAAACCCGATACCACGGTGCATACGACTATTCGTTGGCCGTGGTAGTACAGCTAGTGCACGACCGATTCCAACATTTCCATTTTCCACTAAAACTGGTGATACGAACAGCTCCCGAGTTTGGATGGAAAGATCTGAAATTTTCCTGGCTGCTCAGGAGCTGCACAACATTATTCATTGTTCGCCGACTCGAGTTTATGCATCGCCGTGAAGCCATTCTACAAAACATAAACCCGATACCACGGTGCATACGACTATTCGTTGGCCGTGGTGGTACAGCTAGCGCATGACCGATTCCAACATTTCTCTTTTGCACTAAAACTGGTGATACGAACAGCTCCCGAGTTTGGATGGAATGATCTAATATTTTCCTGGCTGCTCAGGCACTGCACAACATTAATCATTGTTCGTCGACTCGTGTTTATGGGTCGGCCTGGGGCCATTCTACAAAACATAAACCCGAGGCCACAGTGCATCAGACTATTCGTTGACTCTGGTGGTACAGCTAGCGCACGACCGATTCCAACATTTCCCTTTTCCACTAAAACTGCTGATACGAACAGCTCCCGAGTTTGGATGGAATGATCTAAAATTTTCCTGGCTGCACAGGCGCGGCCAACATGACTCATTCTTCGCCGACTCCTGTTTTTGCGTCACCCTGGGTGCCATTCTACAACACATAAACCCGATACCACGGTGCATCTGACTATTCGTTGGCCGTGTTGTTACAGCTAGCGCACGACCGATTCCAACATTTCACTTTTGCACTAAAACTGCTGATACGAACAGCTCCCGAGTTTGGATAGAATGATCTAAAATTTTCCTGGCTGCTCAGGAGCTGCACAACATTATTTATGGTTCGCCGACTCGAGTTTATGCGTCGCCCTGAAGCCATTCTACAAAACATAAACCCGATACCACGGTGCATCTGACTATTCAGAGGCCGTGGTGATACAGCTAGCGCACGACCGATTCCAACATTTCTCTTTTACACTAAAACTTGTGATACGAACAGTTCCAGAGTTTGTATGGAATGATTTAAAATTTTTCTGTTGGCACAGGCGCTGCACATAATGACTCATTCTTCGCCAACTCCTGTTTATGCGTCGCCCTGGGGGCCATTCTACAAAACATAAACCCGATACCACGGTGCATCTGACTATTGATTGGCCGTGGTGGTACAGCTTGCGCAAGACCGATTCCAATCTTTCTCTTTTGCACTAAAACTGGTGATAAGAACTGCTCCAAAGTTTGGATGGAATGGTTTAAAATTTTTCTGTTGGCACACGCGCTGCACATAATGACTCATTCTTCGCCAACTCCTGTTTATGCGTCGCCCTGGGGGCCATTCTACAAAACATAAACCCGATACCACGGTGCATACGAGTATTCGTTGGCCGTGGTGGTACAGCTAGCGCACGACCGATTCCAACATTTCCCTTTTCCACTAAAAATGGTGATACGAACAGCTCCCGAGTTTGGATGGAATGATCTAAAATTTTCCTGGCTGCACAGGCGCTGCACAACATGACTCATTCTTCGCCGCCTCGTGTTTATGCGTCGCCCTGGGGGCCATTCTACAAAACATCAACCCGACACCACGGTGCATCCGACTATTCGATGGCCGTTCTGGTACCGCTAGCGCACGAGTGATTCCAACATTTCTCATTTGCACTAAAACTGGTGATACGAACAGCTCCACAGTTTGGATGGAATGTTTTAAAATTTTCCTGCTGGCACAGGCGCTGCACATAATGACTCATTCTTCACCGACTCGTGTTTATGCGTCACCCTGGGCGCCATTCTACAAAACATAAACCCGATACCACGGTGCATCTGACCATTCGTTGGCCGTGGTGTTAGAGCTAGCGCACGACCGATTCAAACATTTCTCTTTTGCACTAAGACTGCTGATACGAACAGCTCCCGAGTTTGGATGGAACGATCTGAAATTTTCCTGGCTGCTCAGGAGCTGCACAACATTATTCATTGTTCGCCGACTCGAGTTTATGCATCGCCGTGAAGCCATTCTACAAATTATAAACCCGATACCACGGTGCATACGACTATTCGTTGGCCGTGGTGGTACAGCTAGCGCATGACCGATTCCAAAATTTCTCTTTTGCACTAAAACTAGTGATACGAACAGCTCCCGAGTTTGGATGGAATGATCTAATATTTTCCTGGCTGCTCAGGCACTGCACAACATTAATCATTGTTCGTCGACTCGTGTTTATGGGTCGGCCTGGGGCCATTCTACAAAACATAAACCCGAGGCCACAGTGCATCAGACTATTCGTTGACTCTGGTGGTACAGCTAGCGCACGACCGATTCCAACATTTCCCTTTTCCACTAAAACTGCTGATACGAACAGCTCCCGAGTTTGGATGGAATGATCTAAAATTTTCCTGGCTGCACAGGCCCGGCCAACATGACTCATTCTTCGCCGGCTCCTGTTTTTGCGTCACCCTGGGTGCCATTCTACAACACATAAACCCGATCCCACGGTGCATCTGACTATTCGTTGGCCGTGTTGTTACAGCTAGCGCACGACCGATTCCAACATTTCACTTTTGCACTAAAACTGCTGATACGAACAGCTCCCGAGTTTGGATGGAATGATCTAAAATTTTCCTGGCTGCTCAGGAGCTGCACAACATTATTCATGGTTCGCCGACTCGAGTTTATGCGTCGCCCTGAAGCCATTCTACAAAACATAAACCCGATACCACGGTGCATCTGACTATTCAGAGGCCGTGGTGATACAGCTAGCGCACGACCGATTCCAACATTTCTCTTTTACACTAAAACTTGTGATACGAACAGTTCCAGAGTTTGTATGGAATGATTTAAAATTTTCCTGGCTGCACAGGCGCTGCACATAATGACTCATTCTTCGCCGACTCGTGTTTATGCGTCGCACTGGGGGCCATTCTAAATAACATACACCCGATACCACGGTCCATCCGACTATTCGATGACCGCGGTGGGCAGCCAGGGCACTACCAATTTCAACATTTCTCTTTTGCACTAAAACTGGTGATACGAACAGCCCTCGTGTTTGGATGCAATGATCTAAAATTTTCCTGGCTGCTCAGGGGCTCCGCAACATTATTCAATGTTCGTCGATTCATGTTTATGAGTCGCAATGGCGGCCATTCTACAAAACCTAAACCCGATACCACGGTGCATCCGACTATTCGTTGGCCGTGGTGGCACAGCTAGCGCACGACCGATTCCAACATTTCTCTTTTGCACTAAAACTGGTGATACGAACAGCTCCCGAGTTTGGATGGAATGATCTAAAATTTTCCTGGCTGCTCAGGCGCTGCACATATTGACTCATTCTTCACCGACTCGTGTTTATGCTTCACCCAGGGGGCTATTCAACGAAACATAAACCCGATACCACAGTGCATCAGACTATTCGTTGACTGTGGTGGTACGGCTAGCGCACGACCGATTCCAAGATTTCTCTTTTCCACTAAAACTGGTGATACGAACAGCTCCCGAGTTTGGATGGAATGATCTAAAATTTTCCTGGCTGCTCAGGAGTGGCACAACATTATTCATTGTTCGCCGACTCGAGTTTATGCGTCGCCCTGAAGCCATTCTAAAAAACATAAACCCGATACCACGGTGCATCTGACTATTCAGAGGCCGTGGTGATACAGCTAGCGCACGACCGATTCCAACATTTCTCTTTTACACTAAAACTTGTGATACGAACAGCTCCAGAGTTTGTATGGAATTTTTTAAAATTTTCCTGGCTGCACAGGCGCGGCACATAATGACTCATTCTTCACCGACTCGTGTTTATGCGTCACCCTGGGGGCCATTCTGCAAAACATAAACCCGATGCCACACTGCATCAGACTATTCGATGGCCGTGGTGGCACAGCCAGGGCACGACCAATTCCAACATTTCTCTTTTGCACTAAAACTGGTGATACGAACAGCCCCCGAGTTTGGATGGAATGATCTAAAAGTTTCCTGGCTGCACAGGCGCTGCACAACATGACTCATTCTTCGCCGACTCGTGTTTATGCGTCGCTCTGGAGGCCATTCTACAAAACATAAACCCGATACCACGGTGCATCTGACTATTGATTGGCCGTGGTGGTACAGCTTGCGCAAGACCGATTCCAACCTTTCGCTTTTGCACTAAAACTGGTGATAAGAACTGCTCCACAGTTTGGATGGAATGGTTTAAAATTTTTCTTTTGGCACAGGCGCTGCACATAATGACTCATTCTTCGCCAACTCCTGTTTATGCGTCGCCCTGGGGGCCATTCTACAAAACATAAACCCGATACCACGGTGCATACGACTATTCGTTGGCCGTGGTGGTGCAGCTAGCGCAAGACCGATTCCAACATTTCTATTTTGCACTAAAACTGGTGATGCGAACAGCTCCCGAGTTTGGATGCAATGATCTAAAATTTATCTGGCTGCTCAGGCGCTGCCCAACATTATTCATTGTTCGTCGAGTCGTGTTTATGGGTCGCCCTGGGGGCCATTTAACAACACATAAACCCGACACCACGGTGCATCTGAATATTCATTGGACGTGGTGGTACAGATAGTGCACGACCGATTCCAACATTTCTCATTTGCACTAAAACTGGTGATACGAACAGCCCCCGAGTTGGGATGGAATGATCTAAAATTTTCCTGGCTGCACAGGCGCTGCACAACATGACTCATTCATCGCCGACTCGTGTTTATGCGTCGCTCTGGGGGCCATTCTACAAAACATAAACCTGATCCCACGGTGCATCTGACTATTGATTGGCCGTGGTACAGCTTGCGCAAGACCAATTCCAACCTTTCTCTTTTGCTCTAAAACTGGTGATAAGAACTGCTCCACAGTTTGGAAGCAATGGTTTAAAATTTTTCTGTTGGCCCAGGCGCTGCACATAATGACTCATTCTTCGCCAACTCCTGTTTATGCGTCGCCCTGGGGGCCATTCTACAAAACATAAACCCGATACCACGGTGCTTACGACTATTCGTTGGCCGTGGTGGTACAGCTAGCGCACGACCGATTCCAACATTTCTATTTTGCACTAAAACTGGTGATGCTCGCCGCTAACGAGTTTGGATGGAATGATCTAAAATTTTCCTGGCTGCACAGGCGCTGCACAACATGACTCATTCTTCGCCGCCTCGTGTTTATGCGTCGCCCTGGGGGCCATTCTACAAAACATCAACCCGACACCACGGTGCATCCGACTATTCGTTGGCCGTTCTGGTACCGCTAGCGCACGAGTGATTCCAACATTTCTCATTTGCACTAAAATTGGTGATACGAACAGCTCCACAGTTTGGATGGAATGTTTTAAAATTTTCCTGCTGGCACAGGCGCTGCACATAATGACTCATTCTTCACCGACTCGTGTTTATGCGTCACCCTGGGGGCCATTCTACAAAACATAAACCCGATGCCACAGTGCATCAGACTATCCGTTGACTGTGGTGGTACAGCTAGCGCACGACCGATTCCAACATTTCCCTTTTCCACTAAAACTGGTGATACGAACAGCTCCCGAGTTTGGATGGAATGATCTAAAATTTTCCTGGCTGCACAGGCGCGGCCAACATGACTCATTCTTCGCCGACTCCTGTTTTTGCGTCACCCTGGGGGCCATTCTACAACACATAAACCCGATACCAAGGTGCACCTGACTATTCGTTGGCCGTGGTGTTACAGCTAGCGCACGACCGATTCCAACATTTCTCTTTTGCACTAAAGCTGCTGATACGAACAGCTCCCGAGTTTGGATGGAATGATCTAAAATTTTCCTGGCTGCTCAGGAGCTGCACAACATTATTCATTGTTCGCCGACTCGAGTTTATGCGTCGCCCTGAAGCCATTCTACAAAACATAAACTCGATACCACGGTGCATCTGACTATTCAGAGGCCGTGGTGATACAGCTAGCGCACGACCGATTCCAACATTTCTCTTTTACACTAAAACTTGTGATACGAACAGCTCCAGAGTTTGTATGGAATGATTTAAAATTTTCCTGGCTGCACAGGCGCTGCACATAATGACTCATTCTTCGCCGACTCGTGTTTATGCGTCGCACTGGGGGGCACTCTAAATAACATAAACCCGATACCACGGTCCATCCGACTATTCGATGACCGTGGTGGCACAGCCAGGGCACGACCGATTTCAACATTTCTCTTTCGCACTAAAACTGGTGATACGAACAGCCCTCGAGTTTGGATACAATGATCTAAAATTTTCCTTGCTGCTCAGGGGCTGCACAACATTATTCATTGTTCGTCGATTCATGTTTATGCGTCGCCCTGGCGGCCATTCTACAAAACACAAACCCGATACCACAGTGCATCAGACTATTCGTTGACTGTGGTGGTACAGCTAGTGCACGACCGATTCCAAGATTTCCCTTTTCCACTAAAACTGGTGATACGAACAGCTCCCGAGTTTGGATGGAATGATCTAAAATTTTCCTGGCTGCACAGGCGCGGCCGACATGACCCATTCTTCGCCGACTCGTGTTTTTGCGTCACCCTGGGGGCCATTCTACAAAACATAAACCCGATACCACGGTGCATCTGACCATTCGTTGGCCGTGGTGTTACAGCTAGCGCACGACCGATTCCAACATTTCTCTTTTGAACTAAAACTGGTGATACGAACAGCTCCCTAGTTTGGATGCAATCATCTAAAATTTTCCTGGCTGCTCAGGCGCTGCCCAACATTATTCATTGTTCTTCGAGTCGTGTTTATGGGTCGCCCTGGGGGCCATTCAACAACACATAAACCCGACACCACGGTGCATCTGAATATTCATTGGACGTGGTGGTACAGATAGTGCACGACCGATTCCAACATTTCTCATTTGCACTAAAACTGGTGATACAGCCCCCGAGTTTGGATGGAATGATCTAAAATTTTCCTGGCTGCACAGGCGCTGCACAACATGACTCATTCATCGCCGACTCGTGTTTATGCGTCGCTCTGGGGGCCATTCTACAAAACATAAACCTGATCCCACGGTGCATCTGACTATTGATTGGCGGTGGTGGTACAGCTTGCGCAAGACCGATTCCAACCTTTCTCTTTTGCTCTAAAACTGGTGATAAGAACTGCTCCACAGTTTGGATGGAATGATCTAAAATTTTCCTGGCTGCACAGGCGCTGCACAACATGACTCATTCTTCGCCGACTCGTGTTTATGCGTCGCACTGGGGGCCATTCTAAATAACATAAACCCGATACCACGGTCCATCCGACTATTCGATGACCGCGGTGGCACAGCCAGGGCACGACCAATTTCAACATTTCTCTTTTGCACTAAAACTGGTGATACGAACAGCCCTCGTGTTTGGATGCAATGATCTAAAATTTTCCTGGCTGCTCAGGGGCTCCACAACATTATTCATTGTTCGTCGATTCAAGTTTATGTGTCGCCATGGCGGCCATTCTACAAAACCTAAACCCGATACCACAGTGCATCCGACTATTCGTTGGCCGTGGTGGCACAGCTAGCGCATGACCGATTCCAACATTTCTCTTTTGCACTAAAACTGGTGATACCAACAGCTCCCGAGTTTGGATGGAATGATCTAAAATTTTCCTGGCTGCTCAGGCGCTGCACATATTGACTCATTCTTCACCGACTCGTGTTTATGCTTCACCCAGGGGGCTATTCTACGAAACATAAACCCGTTACCACAGTGCATCAGACTATTCGTTGACTGCGGTGGTACTGCTAGCGCACGACCGATTCCAAGATTTCTCTTTTCCACTAAAACTGGTGATACGAACAGCTCCCGAGTTTGGATGGAATGATCTAAAATTTTCCTGGCTGCTCAGGAGTGGCACAACATTATTCATTGTTCGCCGACTCGAGTTTATGCGTCGCCCTGAAGCCATTCTAAAAAACATAAACCCGATACCACGGTGCATCTGACTATTCAGAGGCCGTGGTGATACAGCTAGCGCACGACCGATTCCAACATTTCTCTGTTACACTAAAACTTGTGATACGAACAGCTCCAGAGTTTGTATGGAATTTTTTAAAATTTTCCTGGCTGCACAGGCGCGGCACATAATGACTCATTCTTCACCGACTCGTGTTTATGCGTCACCCTGGGGGCCATTCTGCAAAACATAAACCCGATGCCACAGTGCATCAGACTATTCGATGGCCGTGGTGGCACAGCCAGGGCACGACCGATTCCAACATTTCTCTTTTGCACTAAAACTGGTGATACGAACAGCCCCCGAGTTTGGATGGAATGATCTAAAATTTTCCTGGCTGCACAGGCGCTGCACAACATGACTCATTCTTCGCCGACTCGTGTTTATGCGTCGCTCTGGAGGCCATTCTACAAAACATAAACCCGATACCACGGTGCATCTGACTATTGATTGGCCGTGGTGGTACAGCTTGCGCAAGACCGATTCCAACCTTTCTCTTTTGCACTAAAACTGGTGATGCGAACAGCTCCCGAGTTTGGATGGAATGATCTAAAATTTTCCTGGCTGCACAGGCGCTGCACAACATGACTCATTCTTCACCGCCTCGTGTTTATGCGTCGCCCTGGGGGCCATTCTACAAAACATAAACCCGACACCACGGTGCATCCGACTATTCGTTGGCCGTTCTGGTACCGCTAGCGCACGAGTGATTCCAACATTTCTCATTTGCACTAAAACTGGTGATACGAACAGCTCCACAGTTTGGATGGAATGTTTTAAAATTTTCCTGCTGGCACAGGCACTGCACAACATTAATCATTGTTCGTCGACTCGTCTTTATGGGTCGGCCTGGGGCCATTCTACAAAACATAAACCCCATACCACGGTGCATCCGACTATTCGTTGGCCGTGGTGGTACAGCTAGCGCCCGACCGATTCCAACATTTCTCTTTTGAACTAAAACTGGTGATACGAACTGCTCCCTAGTTTGGATGCAATGATCTAAAATTTTCCTGGCTGCTCAGGCGCTGCCCAACATTATTCATTGTTCGTCGAGTCGTGTTTATGGGTCGCCCTGGGGGCCATTCAACAACACATAAACCCGACACCACGGTGCATCTGAATATTCATTGGACGTGGTGGTACAGATAGTGCACGACCGATTCCAACATTTCTCATTTGCACTAAAACTGGTGATACGAACAGCTCCACAGTTTGGATGGAATGTTTTAAAATTTTCCTGCTGGCACAGGCGCTGCACATAATGACTCATTCTTCACCGACTCGTGTTTATGCGTCACCCTGGGGGCCATTCTACAAAACATAAACCCGATGCCACAGTGCATCAGACTATCCGTTGACTGTGGTGGTACAGCTAGCGCACGACCGATTCCAACATTTCCCTTTTCCACTAAAACTGGTGATACGAACAGCTCCCGAGTTTGGATGGAATGATCTAAAATTTTCCTGGCTGCACAGGCGCGGCCAACATGACTCATTCTTCGCCGACTCCTGTTTTTGCGTCACCCTGGGGGCCATTCTACAACACATTAACCCGATACCAAGGTGCACCTGACTATTCGTTGGCCGTGGTGTTACAGCTAGCGCACGACCGATTCCAACATTTCTCTTTTGCACTAAAGCTGCTGATACGAACAGCTCCCGAGTTTGGATGGAATGATCTAAAATTTTCCTGGCTGCTCAGGAGCTGCACAACATTATTCATTGTTCGCCGACTCGAGTTTATGCGTCGCCCTGAAGCCATTCTACAAAACATAAACTCGATACCACGGTGCATCTGACTATTCAGAGGCCGTTGTGATACAGCTAGCGCACGACCGATTCCAACATTTCTCTTTTACACTAAAACTTGTGATACGAACAGCTCCAGAGTTTGTATGGAATGATTTAAAATTTTCCTGGCTGCACAGGCGCTGCACATAACGACTCATTCTTCGCCGACTCGTGTTTATGCGTCGCACTGGGGGGCATTCTAAATAACATAAACCCGATACCACGGTCCATCCGACTATTCGATGACCGTGGTGGCACAGCCAGGGCACGACCGATTTCAACATTTCTCTTTTGCACTAAAACTGGTGATACGAACAGCCCTCGAGTTTGATTACAATGATCTAAAATTTTCCTTGCTGCTCAGGGGCTGCACAACATTATTCATTGTTCGTCGATTCATGTTTATGCGTCGCCCTGGCGGCCATTCTACAAAACATAAACCCGATACCACAGTGCATCAGACTATTCGTTGACTGTGGTGGTACAGCTAGTGCACGACCGATTCCAAGATTTCCCTTTTCCACTAAAACTGGTGATACGAACAGCTCCCGAGTTTGGATGGAATGATCTAAAATTTTCCTGGCTGCACAGGCGCGGCCGACATGACCCATTCTTCGCCGACTCGTGTTTTTGCGTCACCCTGGGGGCCATTCTACAAAACATAAACCCGATACCACGGTGCATCTGACCATTCGTTGGCCGTGGTGTTACAGCTAGCGCACGACCGATTCCAACATTTCTCTTTTGAACTAAAACTGGTGATACGAACAGCTCCCTAGTTTGGATGCAATCATCTAAAATTTTCCTGGCTGCTCAGGCGCTGCCCAACATTATTCATTGTTCTTCGAGTCGTGTTTATGGGTCGCCCTGGGGGCCATTCAACAACACATAAACCCGACACCACGGTGCATCTGAATATTCATTGGACGTGGTGGTACAGATAGTGCACGACCGATTCCAACATTTCTCATTTGCACTAAAACTGGTGATACGAACAGCCCCCGAGTTTGGATGGAATGATCTAAAATTTTCCTGGCTGCACAGGCGCTGCACAACATGACTCATTCATCGCCGACTCGTGTTTATGCGTCGCTCTGGGGGCCATTCTACAAAACATAAACCTGATCCCACGGTGCATCTGACTATTGATTGGCCGTGGTGGTACAGCTTGCGCAAGACCGATTCCAACCTTTCTCTTTTGCTCTAAAACTGGTGATAAGAACTGCTCCACAGTTTGGAAGCAATGGTTTAAAATTTTTCTGTTGGCACAGGCGCTGCACATAATGACTCTTTCTTCGCCAACTCCTGTTTATGCGTCGCCCTGGGGGCCATTCTACAAAACATAAACCCGATACCACGGTGCATACGACTATTCGTTGGCCGTGGTGGTACAGCTAGCGCACGACCGATTCCAACATTTCTATTTTGCACTAAAACTGGTGATGCCCGCAGCTAACGAGTTTGGATGGAATGATCTAAAATTTTCCTGGCTGCACAGGCGCGGCCAACATGACTCATTCTTCGCCGACTCCTGTTTTTGCGTCACCCTGGGTGCCATTCTACAACACATAAACCCGATACCACGGTGCATCTGACTATTCGTTGGCCGTGTTGTTACAGCTAGCGCACGACCGATTCCAACATTTCACTTTTGCACTAAAACTGCTGATACGAACAGCTCCCGAGTTTGGATGGAATGATCTAAAATTTTCCTGGCTGCTCAGGAGCTGCACAACATTATTCATGGTTCGCCGACTCGAGTTTATGCGTCGCCCTGAAGCCATTCCACAAAACATAAACCCGATTCCACGGTGCATCTGATTATTCAGAGGCCGTGGTGATACAGCTAGCGCACGACCGATTCCAACATTTCTCTTTTACACTAAAACTTGTGATACGAACAGTTCCAGAGTTTGTATGGAATGATTTATAATTTTCCTGGCTGCACAGGCGCTGCACATAATGACTCATTCTTCGCCGACTCGTGTTAATGCGTCGCACTGGGGGCCATTCTGCAAAACATAAACCCGATGCCACAGTGCATCAGACTATTCGATGGCCGTGGTGGCACAGCCAGGGCACGACCGATTCCAACATTTCTCTTTTGCACTAAAACTGGTGATACGAACAGCCCCCGAGTTTGGATGGAATGATCTAAAATTTTCCTGGCTGCACAGGCGCTGCACAACATGACTCATTCTTCGCCGACTCGTGTTTATGCGTCGCTCTGGAGGCCATTCTACAAAACATAAACCCGATACCACGGTGCATCTGACTATTGATTGGCCGTGGTGGAACAGCTTGCGCAAGACCGATTCCAACCTTTCTCTTTTGCACTAAAACTGGTGATGCGAACAGCTCCCGAGTTTGGATGGAATGATCTAAAATTTTCCTGGCTGCACAGGCGCTGCACAACATGACTCATTCTTCACCGCCTCGTGTTTATGCGTCGCCCTGGGGGCCATTCTACAAAACATAAACTCGACACCACGGTGCATCCGACTATTCGTTGGCCGTTCTGGTACCGCTAGCGCACGAGTGATTCCAACATTTCTCATTTGCACTAAAACTGGTGATACGAACAGCTCCACAGTTTGGATGGAATGTTTTAAAATTTTCCTGCTGGCACAGGCACTGCACAACATTAATCATTGTTCGTCGACTCGTCTTTATGGGTCGGCCTGGGGCCATTCTACAAAACATAAACCCGATACCACGGTGCATCCGACTATTCGTTGGCCGTGGTGGTACAGCTAGCGCCCGACCGATTCCAACATTTCTCTTTTGAACTAAAACTGGTGATACGAACAGCTCCCTAGTTTGGATGCAATGATCTAAAATTTTCCTGGCTGCTCAGGCGCTGCCCAACATTATTCATTGTTCGTCGAGTCGTGTTTATGGGTCGCCCTGGGGGCCATTCTACAAAACATAAACCCGATACCACGGTGCATCTGACCATTCGTTGGCCGTGGTGTTACAGCTAGCGCACGACCGATTCCAACATTTCTCTTTTGCACTAAAACTGGTGATACGAACAGCTCCCTATTTGGATGGAATGATCTAAAATTTTCCTGGCTGCTCTGGCGCTGCCCAACTTTATTCATTGTTCTTCGAGTCGTGTTTATGGGTCGCCCTGGGGGCCATTCAACAACACATAAACCCGACACCACGGTGCATCTGAATATTCATTGGACGTGGTGGTACAGATAGTGCACGACCGATTCCAACATTTCTCATTTGCACTAAAACTGGTGATACGAACAGCACCCTAGTTTGGATGGAATGATCTAAAATTTTCCTGGCTGCACAGGCGCTGCACAACATGACTCATTCATCGCCGACTCGTGTTTATGCGTCGCTCTGGGGGCCATTCTACAAAACATAAACCTGATCCCACGGTGCATCTGACTATTGATTGGCCGTGGTGGTACAGCTTGCGCAAGACCGATTCCAACCTTTCTCTTTTGCTCTAAAACTGGTGATAATAACTGCTCCACAGTTTGGAAGCAATGGTTTAAAATTTTTCTGTTGGCACATGCGCTGCACATAATGACTCATTCTTCGCCAACTCCTGTTTATGCGTCGCCCTGGGGGCCATTCTACAAAACATAAACCCGATACCACAGTGCATACGACTATTCGTTGGCCGTGGTGGTACAGCTAGCGCACGACCGATTTCAACATTATTTTGCACTAAAACTGGTGATGCTCGCAGCTAACGAGTTTGGATGGAATGATCTAAAATTTTCCTGGCTGCACAGGCGCTGCACAACATGACTCATTCTTCGCCGCCTCGTGTTTATGCGTCGCCCTGGGGGCCATTCTTCAAAACATCAACCCGACACCACGGTGCATCCGACTATTCGTTGGCCGTTCTGGTACCGCTAGCGCACGAGTGATTCCAACATTTCTCATTTGCACTAAAACTGGTGATACGAACAGCTCCACAGTTTGGATGGAATGTTTTAAAATTTTCCTGCTGGCACAGGCGCTGCACATAATGACTCATTCTTCACCGACTCGTGTTTATGCGTCACCCTGGGGGCCATTCTACAAAACTTAAACCCGATGCCACAGTGCATCAGACTATCCGTTGACTGTGGTGGTACAGCTAGCGCACGACCGATTCCAACATTTCCCTTTTCCACTAAAACTGGTGATACGAAAAGCTCCCGAGTTTGGATGGAATGATCTAAAATTTTCCTGGCTGCACAGGCGCGGCCAACATGACTCATTCTTCGCCGACTCCTGTTTTTGCGTCACCCTGGGGGCCATTCTACAACACATAAACCCGATACCAAGGTGCACCTGACTATTCGTTGGCCGTGGTGTTACAGCTAGCGCACGACCGATTCCAACATTTCTCTTTTGCACTAAAGCTGCTGATACGAACAGCTCCCGAGTTTGGATGGAATGATCTAAAATTTTCCTGGCTGCTCAGGAGCTGCACAACATTATTCATTGTTCGCCGACTCGAGTTTATGCGTCGCCCTGAAGCCATTCTACAAAACATAAACCCGATACCACGGTGCATCTGACTATTCAGGGGCCGTGGTGATACAGCTAGCGCACGACCGATTCCAACATTTCTCTTTTACGCTAAAACTTGTGATACGAACAGCTCCAGAGTTTGTATGGAATGATTTAAAATTTTCCTGGCTGCACAGGCGCTGCACATAATGACTCATTCTTCGCCGACTCGTGTTTATGCGTCGCACTGGGGGGCATTCTAAATAACATAAACCCGATACCACGGTCCATCCGACTATTCGATGACCGTGGTGGCACAGCCAGGGCACGACCGATTTCAACATTTCTCTTTTGCACTAAAACTGGTGATACGAACAGCCCTCGAGTTTGGATACAATGATCTAAAATTTTCCTTGCTGCTCAGGGGCTGCACAACATTATTCATTGTTCGTCGATTCATGTTTATGCGTCGCCCTGGCGGCCATTCTACAAAACCTAAACCCGATACCACGGTGCATCCGACTATTCGTTGGCCGTGGTGGCACAGCTAGCGCACGACCGATTCCAACATTTCTCTTTTGCACTAAAACTGGTGATACGAACAGCTCCCTAGTTTGGATGGAATGATGTAAAATTTTCCTGGCTGCTCAGGCGCTACACATATTGACTCATTCTTGACCGACTCGTGTTTATGCTTCACCCAGGGGGCCATTCTACAAAACATAAACCCGATACCACAGTGCATCAGACTATTCGTTGACTGTGGTGGTACAGCTAGTGCACGACCGATTCCAAGATTTCCCTTTTCCACTAAAACTGGTGATACGAACAGCTCCCGAGTTTGGATGGAATG
Organism: Dermacentor variabilis; assembly: GCF_050947875.1. NCBI lineage: Eukaryota > Metazoa > Arthropoda > Arachnida > Ixodida > Ixodidae > Dermacentor > Dermacentor variabilis. Next base: position 231,513,604 of record NC_134571.1, on the reverse strand, counting down.
ATCTAAAATTTTCCTGGCTGCACAGGCGCGGCCGACATGACCCATTCTTCGCCGACTCGTGTTTTTGCGTCACCCTGGGGGCCATTCTACAAAACATAAACCCGACACCACGGTGCATCTGAATATTCATTGGCCGTGGTGGTACAGATAGTGCACGACCGATTCCAACATTTCTCATTTGCACTAAATCTGGTGATACGAATAGCCCCCGAGTTTGGATGGAATGATCTAAAATTTTCCTGGCTGCACAGGCGCTGCACAACATGACTCATTCTTCGCCGACTCGTGTTTATGCGTCGCTCTGGGGGCCATTCTACAAAACATAAACCCGGTACCACGGTGCATCTGACTATTGATTGGCCGTGGTGGTACAGCTTGCGCAAGACCGATTCCAACCTTTCTCTTTTGCACTAAAACTGGTGATAAGAACTGCTCCACAGTTTGGATGTAATGGTTTAAAATTTTTCTGTTGGCACAGGCGCTGCACATAATGACTCATTCTTCGCCAACTCCTGTTTATGCGTCGCCCTGGGGGCCATTCTACAAAACATAAGCCCGATACCACGGTCCATCCGACTATTCGGTGACCGTGGTGGCACAGCTAGCGCACGACCGATTCCAACATTTCTCTTTTGCACTAAAACTGGTGATACGAACAGCTCCCTAGTTTGGATGGAATGATGTAAAATTTTCCTGGCTGCTCAGGCGCTGCACATATTGACTCATTCTTGACCGACTCGTGTTTATGCTTCACCCAGGGGGCCATTCTACAAAACATAAACCCGATACCACAGTGCATCAGACTATTCGTTGACTGTGGTGGTACAGCTAGCGCACGACCGATTCCAAGATTTCTCTTTTCCACTAAAACTGGTGACACGAACAGCTCCCGAGTTTGGATGGAATGATCTAAAATTTTCCTGGCTGAACAGGCGCGGCCGACATGACTCATTCTTCGCCGACTCGTGTTTTTGCGTCACCCTGGGGGCCATTCTACAAAACATAAACCCGATACCACGGTGCATCAGACTATTCGTTGACTGTGGTGTTACAGCTAGGGCACGACCGATTCCAACATTTCTCTTTTGCCCTTAGACTGCTGATACGAACAGCTCCCAAGTTTGGATGGAACGATCAAAAATTTTCCTGGCGGCTCAGGAGCTGCACAACATTATTCATTGTTCGCCGACTCGAGTTTATGCATCGCCGTGAAGCCATTCTACAAAACATAAACCCGATACCACGGTGCATACGACTATTCGTTGGCCGTGGTGGTACAGCTAGCGCACGACCGATTCCAACATTTCTCTTTTGCACTAAAACTGGTGATACGAACAGCTCCCGAGTTTGAATGGAATGATCTAATATTTTCCTGGCTGCTCAGGCGCTGCACAACATTAATCATTGTTCGTCGAGTCGTGTTTATGGGTCGCCCTGGGGGCCTTTCAACAAAACATTAACCCGACACCACGGTGCTTCTGAATATTCATTGGCCGTGGTGGTACAGATAGTGCACGACCGATTCCAACATTTCTCATTTGGACTAAAACTGGTGATACGAACAGCCCCCGAGTTTGGATGGAATGATCTAAAATTTTCCTGGCTGCACAGGCGCTGCACAACATGACTCTTTCTTCGCCGACTCGTGTTTATGCGTCGCTCTAGGGGCCATTCTACAAAACATAAACCCGATTCCACGGTGCATCTGACTATTGATTGGCCGTGGTGGTACAGCTTGCGCAAGACCGATTCCAACCTTTCTCTTTTGCACTAAAACTGGTGATAAGAACTGCTCCACAGTTTGGATGGAATGGTTTAAAATTTTTCTGTTGGCACAGGCGCTGCACATAATGACTCATTCTTCGCCAACTCCTGTTTATGCGTCGCCCTGGGGGCCATTCTACAAAACATAAGCCCGATACCACGGTCCATCCGACTATTCGATGAGCGTGGTGGCACAGCCAGGGCACGACCGATTCCAACATTTCTCTTTTGCACTAAAACTGGTGATACGAACAGCCTCCGAGTCTGGAAGGAATGATCTAAAATTATCCTGGCTGCTCAGGAGCTGCATAACATTATTCATTCTTCGTCGATTCGTGTTTATGGGTCAGCCTGGGGGCCATTCATCAAAACATAAAACCGACAGCACGGTACATCTGAATATTCATTAGCAGTGGTGGTACGGCTAGTGCACGACCGATTCCAAGATTTCTCATTTGCACTAAAACTGGTGATACGAACAGCTCCCGAGTTGGATGGAATGATCTAAAATTTTCCTGGCTCCACAGGCGCTGCACAACATGGCTCATTCTTCGCCGACTCGTGTTTGTGCGTCGCTCTTGGGGCCATTCTACAAAACATAAACCCGATACCAAGGTGCATCTGACTATTCATTGGCCGTGCTGATACAGCTAGCGAAAGACCGATTCCCACCTTTCAATTTTGCACTAAAACTGGTGATACGAACTGCTCCACAGTTTGGATGGAATGATTTAAAATTTTCCTGGTGGCACAGGCGCTGCACATAATGACTCATTATTCGCCGACTCGTGTTTATGCGTCACCCTGGGGGCCATTCTACAAAACATAAACCCGATACCGACTATTCGTTGACCGTGGTGGTACAATTTGCGCACGACCGATTCCAACATTTCTCTTTTGCACTAAAACTGGTGATACGAACAGCTCCCGAGTTTGAATGGAATAATCTAAAATTTTCCTGGCTGCTCAGGCGCTGCACAACATTATTCATCGTTCGTCGACTCGTGTTTATGGGTCGCCCAGGGGGCCATTCAACAAAACATAAACCCGATACCACTGCGCATCTGACTACTCAGTGCCCGTGGTGGTACAGCTAGCGCACGACCGATTCCAACATTTCTCTTTTGCTCTAAAACTGGTGATAGGAACAGCTCCAGAGTTTGTATGGAATGATTTAAAATTTTCCTGGCTGCAAGGCACTTCACATAATGACTCATTCTTCGCCGACTCGTATTTATGCGTCGCCCTGGGGGCCATACCACAAAACATAAACCCGATACCACGGTGCATCCGACTATTCGTTGGCCGTCGTGGCACAGCTAGCGCACGACCGATTCCAACATTTCTCTTTTGCACTAAAACTGGTGATACAAACAGCTCCCGAGTTTGGATGGAATCATCTAAAATTTTCCTGGCTGTTCAGGCGCTGCACAACATTATTCATTGTTCGTCGACTCGCGTTTATGGGTCACCCTGGGGGCCATTCTACAAAACATAAACCGGATACCACCGTGCATACGACTATTCGTTGGACGTGCTGGTACAGCTAGCGCACGACCGATTCCAACATTTCTATTTTGCACTAAAACTGGTGATACGAACAGCTCGCGAGTTTGGATGGAATGATCTAAAATTTTCCTGGCTGCACAGGCGCTGCACTACATGACTCATTCTTCGCCGCATCGTGTTTATGCGTCGCCCTGGGGGCCATTCTACAAAACATCAACCCGACACCACGGTGCATCCGACTATTCGTTGGCCGTTGTGGTACCGCTAGCGCACGAGTGATTCCAACATTTCTCTTTTGCACTAAAACTGGTGATAGGAACAGCTCCACAGTTTGGAATGATTTAAAGTTTTCCTGCTGGCACAGGCGCTGCACATAATGACTCATTCTTCGCCGACTCGTGTTTATGCGTCGCCCTGGGGGCCATTCTAAAAAACATAAACACGATACCACGGTCCATCCGACTATTCGATGACCGTGGTGGCACAGCCAGGGCACGACCGATTTCAACATTTCTCTTTTGCACTAAAACTGGTGATACGAACAGCCCCGAGTTTGGATGCAATGATCTAAAATTTTCCTGACTGCTCAGGGGCTGCACAACATTATTCATTGTTCGTCGATTCGTGTTTATGCGTCGCCCTGGGGGCCATTCTGCAAAACCTAAACCCGATACCACGGTGCATCCGATTATTCGTTGGCCGTGTTGGCACAGCTAGCGCACGACCGATTCCAACATTTCTCTTTTGCACTAAAACTGGTGATACGAGCAGCTCCCGAGTTTGGATTGATTGATCTAAAATTTTCCTGGCTGCACGGGCGCCGCACAACATTATTCATTGTTCGTCGACTCGTATTTATGCGTCGCCCTGGGGCCCATACCACAAAACGTAAACCCGATACGACGGTGCATCCGACTATTCGTTGTCCGTCGTGACATAGCTAGCGCACGACCGATTCCAACATTTCTGTTTTGCACTAAAACTGGTGATCCGAACAGCTCCCGAGTTTGAATGGAATGATCTAAAATTTTCCTCGCTGCTCAGGCGCTGCACAACATTATTTATTGTTCGTCGACTCGTGTTGATGGGTCGCCCTGGGGGCCATTCTACAAAACATAAACCCGATACCACGGTGCATACGACTATTCGTTGGCCGTGGTGGTACAGCTAGCGCACGACCGATTCCAACATTTCTCTTTTGCACTATAACTGGTGATACGAACAGCTCCATAGTTTGGATTCAATGATTTAAAATGTTCCTGGTGGCGCAGGCGCTGCACATAATGACTCATTCTTCGCCGACTCGTGTTTATGCGTCAGCCGGGGCTCCATTCTACAAAACATAAACCCGATACCGACTATTGGTTGACCGTGGTGGTACAATTAGCGCATGACCGATTCCAACATTTCTCTTTTGCACTAAAACTGGTGATACGAACAGCTCCCGAGTTTGGATGGAATGATCTAAAATTTTCCTGGCTTCTCAGGCGCTGCACAACATTATTCATTGTTCGTCGACTCGTGTTTATGGGTCGAACTGGGGGACATTCAACAAAACATCAACCCGATACCACGGTGCATCTCACTATTGAGTTGCCGTGGTGGTACAGCTGGCGCACGACCGATTCCAACATTTCTCTTTTCCTCTAAAACTGGTGATACGAACAGCTCCAGAGTGTGTAAGGAATGATTTAAAAATTTCCTGGCTGCAAGGCGCTGCACATAATGACTCATTCTTCGCAGCATCGTGTTTCTGCGTCGCCCTGGGGTCCATTACACAAAACATCAACCCGACACCACATTGCATCCGACTATTCGTTGGCCGTTGTGGTACCGCTAGCGCACGAGTGATTCCCAACATTTCTCTTTTGCACTAAAACTGGTGATACGAACAGCTCCACAGTTTGGATGGAATGATTTAAAATTTTCCTGCTGGCACAGGAGCTGTACATAATGACTCATTCTTCACCGACTCGTGTTTATTCGTCACCCTGGGGGCCATTCTACAAAACATAAACCCGATACCACGGTGCATCTGACTATTCAATGACCGTGGTGGTACAGCTAGCGCAAGACCGATTCCAACCTTTCTCTTTTGCACTAAAACTGGTGATAAGAACTCCTCCACAGTTTGGATGGAATGGTTTAAAATTTTCCTGGCTGCACAGGCGCTGCACAACATGCCTCATTCTTCGCCGACTCGTGTTTTTGCGTCGCTCTGGGGCCATTCTGCAAAACATAAACACGACACCACGGTGCATCTGACTATTCGTTGGCCGTGGTGGTACAGCTAGCGCACGACCGATTCCAACATTTCTCTTTTGCACTAAAACTGGTGATACGAACAGCTCCCGAGTTTGAATGGAATGATCTAAAATTTTCCTGGCTGCTCAGGGGCTGCACAACATTATTCATTGTTCGTCGACTCGCGTTTATGGGTCGCCCTGGGGCCATTCAACAAATTATAAACCCGATACCACGGCGCATCTGACTATTCAGTGGCCGTGGTGGTACAGCTAGCGCACGACCGATTCCAACATTTCTCTTTTGCACTAAAACTGGTGATACGAACAGCTCCCGAGTTTGAATGGAATGATCTAAAATTTTCCTGGCTGCTCAGGCACTGCACAACATTATTCATTGTTCGTCGACTCGCGTTTATGGGTCGCCCTGGGGGCCATTGAACAAAACATAAACCCGATACCACGGCGCATCTGACTATTCAGTGGCCGTGGTGGCACAGCTAGCGCACGACCGATTCCAACATTTCTCTTTTGCTCTAAAACTGGTGGTAGGAACAGCTCCAGAGTTTGTATGGAATGATTTAAAATTTTCCTGCTGGCACAGGCGCTGTACATAATGACTCATTCTTCACCGACTCGTGTTTATGCGTCACCCTGGGGGCCATTCTACAAAACATAAACCCGATACCACAGTGCATCAGACTATTCGTTGACTGGTGGTACAGCTAGCGCACGACCGATTCCAACATTTCTCTTTTCCATTAAAACTGGTGATACGAACAGCTCCCGAGTTTGGATGGAATCACCTAAATTTTCCTGGCTGCACAGGCGCTGCACAACATGACTCATTCTTCGCCGCCTCGTGTTTTTGCGTCAGCCTGGGGGCCATTCTACAAAACATAAACCCGATACCACGGTGCATCTGACTATTCGTTGGCCGTGGTGGTACAGCTAGCGCACGACCAATTCCAACATTTCTCTTTTGCACTAAAACTGGTGATACGAACAGCTCCCGAGTTTGAATGGAATGATCTAAAATTTTCCTGGCTGCTCAGGGGCTGCACAACATTATTCATTGTTCGTCGACTCGCGTTTATGGGTCGCCCTGGGGGCCATTCAACAAAACATAAACCCGATACCACGGCGCATCTGACTATTCAGTGGCCGTGGTGGCACAGCTAGCGCACGACCGATTCCAACATTTCTCTTTTCGCTAAAACTAGTGATACGAACAGCTCCCGAGTATGGACGGAATGATTTAAAATTCTCCTGCCTGCTCAGGCGCTGCACAATATTATTCATTGTTCGTCGACTCGTGTTTTTGCGTCAGCCTGGGGGCCATTCTACAAAACATAAACCCGATACCACGGTGCATCTGACTATTCGTTGGCCGTGGTGTTACAGCTAGCGCACGACCGATTCCAACATTTCTCTTTTGCACTAAGACTGCTGATACGAACAGCTCCCGAGTTTGGATGGAATGATCTAAAATTTTCTTGGCTACTCAGGAGCTGCACTACACTATTCATTGATCTACGTCTCGAGTTTATGCGTCGCCCTGAAGCCATTCTACAAAACATGAACCCGATACCACGGTGCATCTGACTATTCAGAGGCCGTAGTGGTACAGCTAGCGCACGACCGATTCCAACATTTCTCTTTTACACTAAAACTTGTGATACGAACAGCTCCAGAGTTTGTATGGATTATTTAAGATTTTCCTGGCTGCTCAGGCCCTGCACAACATTATTCATTTTTCGTCGACTTGTGTTTATGGGTCGCCCTGGGGGCCATTCTATAAAACATAAACTCGATACCACGGTGCATACGACTATTCGTTGGCCGTGGTGGTACAGCTAGCGCACGACCGATTCCAACATTTCTCTTTTGCACTAAAACTGGTGATACGAACAGCACCCGAGTTTGGATGGAATGATCTAATATTTTCCTGGCTGCTCAGGCGCAGCACAACATTAATCATTGTTGGTCGACTCGTGTTTATGGGTCGGCCTGGGGGCCATTCTACAAAACATGAACCCGATACCACGGTGCATCCGACTGTTCGTTGGCCGTGGTGGTATAGCTAGCGCACGACCGATTCCAACATTTCTCTTTTGCACTAAAACTGGTGATACGAACAGCTCCCTAGTTTGGATGCAATGATCTAAAATTTTCCTGGCTGCTCAGGCGCTGCCCAACATTATTCATTGTTCGTCGACTCGTGTTTATGGGTCGCCCTGGGGGCCATTCAACAAAACATAAACCCGACACCACGGTGCATCTGAATATTCATTGGCCGTGGTGGTACAGCTAGCGCAAGACCGATTCCAACCTTTCTCTTTTGCACTAAAACTGGTGATAAGAACTGCTCCACAGTTTGGATGGAATGGTTTAAAATTTTTCTGTTGGCACAGGCGCTGCACATAATGACTCATTCTTCGCCGACTCCTGTTTATGCGTCGCCCTGGGGGCCATTCTACAAAACATATGCCCGATACCACGGTCCATCCGGCTATTCGATGACCGTGGTGGCACAGCCAGGGCACGACCGATTCTAACATTTCTCTTTTGCACTAAAACTGGTGATACGAACAGCCCCCGAGTTTGGATGGAATGATCTAAAATTATCCTGACTGCTCAGGATCTGCACAACAATATTCATTGTTCGTCAATTCGTGTTTATGGGTCAGCTTGGGGGCCATTGAACAAAACATAAACACGACACCATGGTGCATCTGAATATTCATTGGCAGTGGTGGTACAGCTAGTGCACAACCGATTCCAACATTTCTCATTTGCACTAAAACTAGTGATACGAACAGCTCCAGAGTTTGTATGGAATGATTTAAAATTTTCCTGGCTGCAAGGCACTGCCCATAATGACTCATTCTTCGCCGCCTCGTGTTTATGCGTCGCTCTGGGGGCCATTCTACAAAATATAAACCCGATACCACGGTGCATCTGACTATTCAATGACCGTGGTGGTACAGCTAGCGCAAGACCGATTCCAACCTTTCTCTTTTGCACTAAAACTGGTGATATAACTGCTCCACAGTTTGGATGGAATGGTTTAAAATTTTCCTGGCTGCACAGGCGCTGCACAACATGACTCATTCTTCGCCGACTCGTGTTTATGCGTCGCTCTGGGGCCATTCTGCAAAACATAAACCCGACACCAAGGTGCATCTGACTATTCGTTGGCCGTGGTGGTACAGCTAGCGCACGACCGATTCCAACATTTCTCTTTTGCACTAAAACTGGTGATACGAACAGCTCCCGAGTTTGAATGGAATGATCTAAAATTTTCCTGGCTGCTCAGGGGCTGCACAACATTATTCATTGTTCGTCGACTCGCGTTTATGGGTCGCCCTGGGGGCCATTCAACAAAACATAAACCCGATACCACGGCGCATCTGACTATTCAGTGGCCGTGGTGGCGCAGCTAGCGCACGACCGATTCCAACATTTCTCTTTTGCGCTAAAACTAGTGATACGAACAGCTCCCGAGTATGGATGGAATGATTTAAAATTCTCCTGGCTGCTCAGGCGCTGCACAACATTATTCATTCTTCGTCGACTCGTGTTTTTGCGTCAGCCTGGGGGCCATTCTACAAAACATAAACCCGATACCACGGTGCATCCGACTGTTCGTTGGCAGTGGTGGTACAGCTAGCGCTCGACCGATTCCAACATTTCTCTTTTGCACTAAGACTGCTGATACGAACAGCTCCCGAGTTTGGATGGAATGATCTAAAATTTTCCTGGCTACTCAGGAGCTGCACTACACTATTCATTGATCTACGTCTCGAGTTTATGCGTCGCCCTGAAGCCATTCTACAAAACATGAACCCGATACCACGGTGCATCTGACTATTCAGAGGCCGTAGTGGTACAGCTAGCGCACGACCGATTCCAACATTTCTCTTTTACACTAAAACTTGTGATACGAACAGCTCCAGAGTTTGTATGAATGATTTAAGATTTTCCTGGCTGCTCAGGCCCTGCACAACATTATTCATTTTTCGTCGACTTGTGTTTATGGGTCGCCCTGGGGGCCATTCTATAAAACATAAACTCGATACCACGGTGCATACGACTATTCGTTGGCCGTGGTGGTACAGCTAGCGCACGACCGATTCCAACATTTCTCTTTTGCACTAAAACTGGTGATACGAACAGCACCCGAGTTTGGATGGAATGATCTAATATTTTCCTGGCTGCTCAGGCGCAGCACAACATTAATCATTGTTGGTCGACTCGTGTTTATGGGTCAGCCTGGGGGCCATTCTACAAAACATGAACCCGATACCACGGTGCATCCGACTGTTCGTTGGCAGTGGTGGTACAGCTAGCGCACGACCGATTCCAACATTTCTCTTTTGCACTAAAACTGGTGATACGAACAGCTCCCTAGTTTGGATGCAATGATCTAAAATTTTCCTGGCTGCTCAGGCGCTGCCCAACATTATTCATTGTTCGTCGACTCGTGTTTATGGGTCGCCCTGGGGGCCATTCAACAAAACATAAACCCGATACCACGGCGCATCTGACTATTCAGTGGCCGTGGTGGCACAGCTAGCGCACGACCGATTCCAACATTTCTCTTTTGCGCTAAAACTGGTGATACCAACAGCTCCCGAGTATGGATGGAATGATTTAAAATTCTCCTGGCTGCTCAGGCGCTGCACAACATTATTCATTGTTCGTCGACTCGTGTTTTTGCGTCAGCCTGGGGGCCATTCTACAAAACATAAACCCGATACCACGGTGCATCTGACTATTCGTTGGCCGTGGTGTTACAGCTAGCGCACGACCGATTCCAACATTTGACTTTTGCACTAAGACTGCTGATACGAACAGCTCCCGAGTTTGGATGGAATGATCTAAAATTTTCCTGGCTACTCAGGAGCTGCACTACACTATTCATTGATCTACGTCTCGAGTTTATGCGTCGCCCTGAAGCCATTCTACAAAACATGAACCCGATACCACGGTGCATCTGACTATTCAGAGGCCGTAGTGGTACAGCTAGCGCACGACCGATTCCAACATTTCTCTTTTACACTAAAACTTGTGATACGAACAGCTCCAGAGTTTGTATGAATGATTTAAGATTTTCCTGGCTGCTCAGGCCCTGCACAACATTATTCATTTTTCGTCGACTTGTGTTTATGGGTCGCCCTGGGGGCCATTCTATAAAACATAAACTCGATACCACGGTGCATACGACTATTCGTTGGCCGTGGTGGTACAGCTAGCGCACGACCGATTCCAACATTTCTCTTTTGCACTAAAACTGGTGATACGAACAGCACCCGAGTTTGGATGGAATGATCTAATATTTTCCTGGCTGCTCAGGCGCAGCACAACATTAATCATTGTTGGTCGACTCGTGTTTATGGGTCAGCCTGGGGGCCATTCTACAAAACATGAACCCGATACCACGGTGCATCCGACTGTTCGTTGGCAGTGGTGGTACAGCTAGCGCACGACCGATTCCAACATTTCTCTTTTGCACTAAAACTGGTGATACGAACAGCTCCCTAGTTTGGATGCAATGATCTAAAATTTTCCTGGCTGCTCAGGCGCTGCCCAACATTATTCATTGTTCGTCGACTCGTGTTTATGGGTCGCCCTGGGGGCCATTCAACAAAACATAAACCCGATACCACTGCGCATCTGACTATTCAGTGGCCGTGGTGGCACAGCTAGCGCACGACCGATTCCAACATTTCTCGTTTGCGCTAAAACTAGTGATACCAACAGCTCCCGAGTATGGATGGAATGATTTAAAATTCTCCTGGCTGCTCAGGCGCTGCACAACATTATTCATTCTTCGCCGACTCGTGTTTATGCGTCGCTCCGGCGGCCATTCTACAAAACATAAACCCGATACCACGGTGCATCTGACTATTCATTGGCCGTGGTGGTACAGCTAGTGCACGACCGATTCCAACATTTCTCATTTGCACTAAAACTGGTCATACGAACATCTCCCGAGTTGGATGGAATGATCTAAAATTTTCGTGACTCCACAGGCGCTGCACAACATGGCTCATTCTTCGCCGACTCGTGTTTATGCGTCACTCTTCGGGCCATTCTACAAAACATAAACCCGATACCACGGTGCATCTGACCATTCATTGGCCGTGCTGATACAGCTAGCGAAAGACCGATTCCAACATTTCTCTTTTGCTCTAAAACTGGTGATAGGAACAGCTCCAGAGTTTGTATGTAATGATTTAAAATTTTCCTGGCTGCAAGGCACTGCACATAATGACTCATTCTTCGCCGCCACGTGTTTATGCGTCGCTCTGGGGGCCATTCTACAAAACATAAACCCGATACCACGGTGCATCTGACTATTCAATTACCGTGGTGGTACAGCTAGCGCAAGACCGATTCCAACCTTTCTCTTTTGCACTAAAACTGGTGATAAGAACTGCTCCACAGTTTGGATGGAATGGTTTAAAATTTTCCTGTTGGCACAGGCGCTGCACATAATGACTCATTCTTCGCCGACTCGTGTTTATGCGTCGCCCTGGGGGCCATTCTACAAAACATATTCCCGATACCACGGTCCATCCGGCTATTCGATGACCGTGGTGGCACAGCCAGGGCACGACCGATTCTAACATTTCTCTTTTGCACTAAAACTGGTGATACGAACAGCCCCCGAGTTTGGATGGAATGATCTAAAATTATCCTGACTGCTCAGGATCTGCACAACAATATTCATTGTTCGTCAATTCGTGTTTATGGGTCAGCTTAGGGGCCATTGAACAAAACATAAACACGACACCATGGTGCATCTGAATATTCATTGGCAGTGGTGGTACAGCTAGTGCACAACCGATTCCAACATTTCTCATTTGCACTAAAACTAGTGATACGAACAGCTCCAGAGTTTGTATGGAATGATTTAAAATTTTCCTGGCTGCAAGGCACTGCACATAATGACTCATTCTTCGCCGCCTCGTGTTTATGCGTCGCTCTGGGGGCCATTCTACAAAACATAAACCCGATACCACGGTGCATCTGACTATTCAATGACCGTGGTGGTACAGCTAGCGCAAGACCGATTCCAACCTTTCTCTTTTGCACTAAAACTGGTGATAAGAACTGCTCCACAGTTCGGATGGAATGGTTTAAAGTTTTCCTGGCTGCACAGGCGCTGCACAACATGACTCATTCTTCGCCGACTCGTGTTTATGCGTCGCTCTGGGGCCATTCTACAAAACATAAACCCGATACCACGGTGCATCTGACTATTCGTTGGCCGTGGTGGTACAGCTAGCGCACGACCGATTCCATCATTTCTCTTTTGCACTAAAACTGGTGATACGAACAGCTCCCTAGTTTGGATGCAATGATCTAAAATTTTCCTGGCTGCTCAGGCGCTGCCCAACATTATTCATTGTTCGTCGACTCGTGTTTATGGGTCGCCCCGGGGGCCATTCAACAAAACATAAACCCGACACCACGGTGCATCTGAATATTCATTGGCCGTGGTGGTAGAGATAGTGCACGACCGATTCTAACATTTCTCAATTGAACTAAAACTGGTGCTACGAACAGCCCCCGAGTTTGGATGGAATGATCTAAAATTATCCTGACTGCTCAGGATCTGCACAACAATATTCATTGTTCGTCAATTCGTGTTTATGGGTCAGCCTGGGGGCCATTCAACAAAACATAAACACGACACCACGGGGCATCTGAATATTCATTGGCAGTGGTGGTACAGCTAGTGCACGACCGATTCCAACATTTCTCATTTGCACTAAAACTGGTGATACGAACAGCTCCCGAGTTGGATGGAATGATCTAAAATTTTTCTGACTCCACAGGCGCTGCACAACATGGCTCATTCTTCGCCGACTCGTGTTTATGCGTCGCTCTTGGGGCCATTCTACAAAACATAAACCCGATACCACGGTGCATCTGACTATTCATTGGCCGTGCTGATACAGCTAGCGAAAGACCGATTCCAACATTTCTCTTTTGCTCTAAAACTGGTGATAGGAACAGCTCCAGAGTTTGTATGGAATGATTTAAAATTTTCCTGCCTGCTCAGGCGCTGCACAACATTAATCATTGTTCGTCGACTCGTGTTTATGGGTCGGCCTGGGGCCATTCTACAAAACATAAACCCGATACCACGGTGCATACGACTATTCGTTGGCCGTGGTGGTACAGCTAGCGCACGACCGATTCCAACATTTCTATTTTGCACTAAAACTGGTGATACGAACAGCTCCCGAGTTTGGCTGGAATGATCTAAAATTTTCCTGGCTGTACAGGCGCTGCACAACATGACTCATTCTTCACCGCCTCGTGTTTATGCGTCGCCCTGGGGGACATTATACAAAACATAAACCCGATACCACGGAGCATCTGACTATTCATTGGCCGTGCTGATACAGCTAGCGAAAGACCGATTCCAACATTTCTCTTTTGCTCTAAAACCGTGATACGAACAGCTCCCTAGTTTGGATGCAATGATCTAAAATTTTCCTGGCTGCTCAGGCGCTGCCCAACATTATTCATTGTTCGTCGACTCGTGTTTATGGGTCGCCCTGGGGGCCATTCAACAAAACATAAACCCGACACCACGGTGCATCCGAATATTCATTGGCCGTGGTGGTACAGATTCTGCACGACCGATTCCAACATTTCTCTTTTCCACTAAAACTGGTGATACGCACAGCTAACGAGTTTTGATGGAATCATCTAAAATTTTCCTGGCTGCACAGGCGCTGCACAACATGACTCATTCTTCGCCGCCTCGTGTTTTTGCGTTATCCTGGGGGCCATTCAACAAAACATAAACCCGATACCACGGTGCATCTGACTATTCAGAGGCCGTGGTGGTACAGCTAGCGCACGACCGATTCCAACATTTCTCTTTTACACTAAAACTTGTGATACGAACAGCTACAGAGTTTGTATGGATGATTTAAAATTTTCCTGGCTGCTCAGGCGCTGCACAACATTATTCATTTTTCGTCGACTTGTGTTTATGGGTCGCCCTGGGGGCCATTCTATAAAACATAAACTCGATACCACGGTGCATACGACTATTCGTTGGCCGTGGTGGTACAGCTAGCGCACGACCGATTCCAACATTTCTCTTTTGCACTAAAACTGGTGATACGAACAGCTCCCTAGTTTGGATGCAATGATCTAAAATTTTCCTGGCTGCTCAGGCGCTGCCCAACATTATTCATTGTTCGTCGACTCGTGTTTATGGGTCGCCCCGGGGGCCATTCAACAAAACATAAACCCGACACCACGGTGCATCTGAATATTCATTGGCCGTGGTGGTAGAGATAGTGCACGACCGATTCTAACATTTCTCAATTGAACTAAAACTGGTGCTACGAACAGCCCCCGAGTTTGGATGGAATGATCTAAAATTATCCTGACTGCTCAGGATCTGCACAACAATATTCATTGTTCGTCAATTCGTGTTTATGGGTCAGCCTGGGGGCCATTCAACAAAACATAAACACGACACCACGGGGCATCTGAATATTCATTGGCAGTGGTGGTACAGCTAGTGCACGACCGATTCCAACATTTCTCATTTGCACTAAAACTGGTGATACGAACAGCTCCCGAGTTGGATGGAATGATCTAAAATTTTTCTGACTCCACAGGCGCTGCACAACATGGCTCATTCTTCGCCGACTCGTGTTTATGCGTCGCTCTTGGGGCCATTCTACAAAACATAAACCCGATACCACGGTGCATCTGACTATTCATTGGCCGTGCTGATACAGCTAGCGAAAGACCGATTCCAACATTTCTCTTTTGCTCTAAAACTGGTGATAGGAACAGCTCCAGAGTTTGTATGGAATGATTTAAAATTTTCCTGCCTGCTCAGGCGCTGCACAACATTAATCATTGTTCGTCGACTCGTGTTTATGGGTCGGCCTGGGGCCATTCTACAAAACATAAACCCGATACCACGGTGCATACGACTATTCGTTGGCCGTGGTGGTACAGCTAGCGCACGACCGATTCCAACATTTCTATTTTGCACTAAAACTGGTGATACGAACAGCTCCCGAGTTTGGCTGGAATGATCTAAAATTTTCCTGGCTGTACAGGCGCTGCACAACATGACTCATTCTTCACCGCCTCGTGTTTATGCGTCGCCCTGGGGGACATTATACAAAACATAAACCCGATACCACGGAGCATCTGACTATTCATTGGCCGTGCTGATACAGCTAGCGAAAGACCGATTCCAACATTTCTCTTTTGCTCTAAAACCGTGATACGAACAGCTCCCTAGTTTGGATGCAATGATCTAAAATTTTCCTGGCTGCTCAGGCGCTGCCCTACATTATTCATTGTTCGTCGACTCGTGTTTATGGGTCGCCCAGGGGGCCATTCAACAAAACATAAACCCGACACCACGGTGCATCCGAATATTCATTGGCCGTGGTGGTACAGATTCTGCACGACCGATTCCAACATTTCTCTTTTCCACTAAAACTGGTGATACGAACAGCTAACGAGTTTTGATGGAATCATCTAAAATTTTCCTGGCTGCACAGGCGCTGCACAACATGACTCATTCTTCGCCGCCTCGTGTTTTTGCGTTATCCTGGGGGCCATTCAACAAAACATAAACCCGATACCACGGTGCATCTGACTATTCAGAGGCCGTGGTGGTACAGCTAGCGCACGACCGATTCCAACATTTCTCTTTTACACTAAAACTTGTGATACGAACAGCTACAGAGTTTGTATGGATGATTTAAAATTTTCCTGGCTGCTCAGGCGCTGCACAACATTATTCATTTTTCGTCGACTTGTGTTTATGGGTCGCCCTGGGGGCCATTCTATAAAACATAAACTCGATACCACGGTGCATACGACTATTCGTTGGCCGTGGTGGTACAGCTAGCGCACGACCGATTCCAACATTTCTCTTTTGCACTAAAACTGGTGATACGAACAGCTCCCTAGTTTGGATGCAATGATCTAAAATTTTCCTGGCTGCTCAGGCGCTGCCCAACATTATTCATTGTTCGTCGACTCGTGTTTATGGGTCGCCCCGGGGGCCATTCAACAAAACATAAACCCGACACCACGGTGCATCTGAATATTCATTGGCCGTGGTGGTAGAGATAGTGCACGACCGATTCTAACATTTCTCAATTGAACTAAAACTGGTGCTACGAACAGCCCCCGAGTTTGGATGGAATGATCTAAAATTATCCTGACTGCTCAGGATCTGCACAACAATATTCATTGTTCGTCAATTCGTGTTTATGGGTCAGCCTGGGGGCCATTCAACAAAACATAAACACGACACCACGGGGCATCTGAATATTCATTGGCAGTGGTGGTACAGCTAGTGCACGACCGATTCCAACATTTCTCATTTGCACTAAAACTGGTGATACGAACAGCTCCCGAGTTGGATGGAATGATCTAAAATTTTTCTGACTCCACAGGCGCTGCACAACATGGCTCATTCTTCGCCGACTCGTGTTTATGCGTCGCTCTTGGGGCCATTCTACAAAACATAAACCCGATACCACGGTGCATCTGACTATTCATTGGCCGTGCTGATACAGCTAGCGAAAGACCGATTCCAACATTTCTCTTTTGCTCTAAAACTGGTGATAGGAACAGCTCCAGAGTTTGTATGGAATGATTTAAAATTTTCCTGCCTGCTCAGGCGCTGCACAACATTAATCATTGTTCGTCGACTCGTGTTTATGGGTCGGCCTGGGGCCATTCTACAAAACATAAACCCGATACCACGGTGCATACGACTATTCGTTGGCCGTGGTGGTACAGCTAGCGCACGACCGATTCCAACATTTCTATTTTGCACTAAAACTGGTGATACGAACAGCTCCCGAGTTTGGCTGGAATGATCTAAAATTTTCCTGGCTGTACAGGCGCTGCACAACATGACTCATTCTTCACCGCCTCGTGTTTATGCGTCGCCCTGGGGGACATTATACAAAACATAAACCCGATACCACGGAGCATCTGACTATTCATTGGCCGTGCCGATACAGCTAGCGAAAGACCGATTCCAACATTTCTCTTTTGCTCTAAAACCGTGATACGAACAGCTCCCTAGTTTGGATGCAATGATCTAAAATTTTCCTGGCTGCTCAGGCGCTGCCCAACATTATTCATTGTTCGTCGACTCGTGTTTATGGGTCGCCCTGGGGGCCATTCAACAAAACATAAACCCGACACCACGGTGCATCCGAATATTCATTGGCCGTGGTGGTACAGATTCTGCACGACCGATTCCAACATTTCTCTTTTCCACTAAAACTGGTGATACGAACAGCTAACGAGTTTTGATGGAATCATCTAAAATTTTCCTGGCTGCACAGGCGCTGCACAACATGACTCATTCTTCGCCGCCTCGTGTTTTTGCGTTATCCTGGGGGCCATTCAACAAAACATAAACCCGATACCACGGTGCATCTGACTATTCAGAGGCCGTGGTGGTACAGCTAGCGCACGACCGATTCCAACATTTCTCTTTTACACTAAAACTTGTGATACGAACAGCTACAGAGTTTGTATGGATGATTTAAAATTTTCCTGGCTGCTCAGGCGCTGCACAACATTATTCATTTTTCGTCGACTTGTGTTTATGGGTCGCCCTGGGGGCCATTCTATAAAACATAAACTCGATACCACGGTGCATACGACTATTCGTTGGCCGTGGTGGTACAGCTAGCGCACGACCGATTCCAACATTTCTCTTTTGCACTAAAACTGGTGATACGAACAGCTCCCGAGTTTGGATGGAATGATCTAATATTTTCCTGGCTGCTCAGGCGCAGCACAACATTATCCATTGTTCGTCGACTCGTGTTTATGGGTCGCCCTGGGGGCCATTCAACAAAATATAAACCCGACACCACGGTGCATCTGAATATTCATTGGCCGTGGTGGTAGAGATAGTGCACGACCGATTCCAACCTTTCTCTTTTGCACTAAAACTGGTGATAAGAACTGCTCCACAGTTCGGATGGAATGGTTTAAAGTTTTCCTGGCTGCACAGGCGCTGAACATAATGACTCATTCTTCGCCGACTCGTGTTTATGCGTCACCCGGGGGGCCATTCTACAAAACATAAACCCGATACCGACTATTCGTTGACCGTGGTGGTACAATTAGCGCACGACCGATTCCAACATTTCTCTTTTGCACTAAAACTGGTGATACGAACAGCTCCCGAGTTTGAATGGAATGATCTAAAATTTTTCTGGCTGCTCAGGCGCTGCACAACATTATTCATTGTTCGTCGACTCGTGTTTATGGGTCGCCCTGGGGGCCATTCAACAAAACATAAACCCGATACCACGGTGCATACGACTATTCGTTGGCCGTGGTGGTACAGCTAGCGCACGACCGATTCCAACATTTCTATTTTGCACTAAAACTGGTGATACGAACAGCACGCTAGTTTGGATGGAATCATCTAAAATTTTCCTGGCTGCACAGGCGCTGCACAACATGACTCATTCTTCGCCGCCTCGTGCTTTTGCGTCAGCCTGGCGGCCATTCTACAAAACATCAACCCGGTACCACGGTACATCTGACTATTCAGAGGCCGTGGTGGTACAGCTAGCGCACGACCGATTCCAACATTTCTCTTTTACACTAAAACTTGTGATACGAACAGCTCCAGAGTTTGTATGGATGATTTCAAATTTTCCTGGCTGCTCAGGCGCTGCACAACATTATTCATTTTTCGTCGACTTGTGTTTATGGGTCGCCCTGGGGGCCATTCTATAAAACATAAACTCGATACCACGGTGCATGCGACTATTCGTTGGCCGTGGTGGTACAGCTAGCGCACGACCGATTCCAACATTTCTCTTTTGCACTAAAACTGGTGGTACGAACAGCTCCCGAGTTTGGATGGAATCATCTAAAATTTTCCTGGCTGCACAGGCGCTGCACAACATGACTCATTCTTCGCCGCCTCGTGTTTTTGCGTCAGCCTGGCGGCCATTCTACAAAACATAAACCCGATACCACGGTGCAGCCGACTATTCGTTGGCCGTGGTGGTACAGCTAGCGCACGACAGATTCCAACATTTCTCTTTTGAACTAAAACTGGTGATACGAACAGCTCCCTAGTTTGGATGCAATGATCTAAAATTTTCCTGGCTGCTCAGGCGCTGCCCAACATTATTCATTGTTCGTCAACTCGTGTTTATGGGTCGCCCTGGGGGCCATTCAACAAAACATAAACCCGACACCCCGGTGCATCTGAATATTCATTGACCGTGGTGGTACAGATAGTGCACGACCGATTCCAACATTTCTCAATTGAACTAAAACTGGTGATACGAACAGCCCCCGAGTTTGGATGGAATGATCTAAAACTATCCTGACTGCTCAGGATCTGCACAACAATATTCATTGTTCATCAATTCGTGTTTATGGGTCAGCCTGGGGGCCATTCAACAAAACATAAACCCGACACCACGGTGCATCCGAATATTCATTGGCCGTGGTGGTACAGATAGTGCACGACCGATTCCAACATTTCTCAATTGCACTAAAACTGGTGATACGAACAGCCCCCGAGTTTGCACGGAATGATCTAAAATTTTCCTGGCTGCACAGGCGCTGCACAACATGACTCATTCTTCGCCGACTCGTGTTTATGCGTCGCTCTGGGGGCCATCCTACAAAACATCAACCCGATACCACGGTGCATCTGACTTTCCATTGGCCGTGGTGGTACAGCTAGCGCAAGACCGATTCCAACCTTTCTCTTTTGCACTAAAACTGGTGATAAGAACTGCTCCACAGTTTGGATGGAATGGTTTAAATTTTTTCTGTTGGCACAGGCGCTGCACATAATGACTCATTCTTCGCCGACTCGTGTTTATGCGTCGCCCTGGGGGCCATTCTACAAGACATAAGCCCGATACCACGGTCCATCCGGCTATTCGATGACCGTGGTGGCACAGCCAGGGCACGACCAATTCCAACATTTCTCTTTTGCACTAAAACTGGTGATACGAACAGCCCCCGAGTTTGGATGGAATGATCTAAAATTATCCTGGCTGCTCAGGAGCTGCACAACATTATTCATTGTTCGTCGATTCGTGTTTACGCGTCGCCCTGGGGGCCATTCTACAAAACCTAAACCCGATACCACGGTGCATCCGACTATTCGTTGGCCGTGGTGGCACAGCTAGCGCATGACCGAATCCAACATTTCTCTTTTGCACTAAAACTGGTGATACGAACAGCTCCCGAGTTTGGATGGAAAGATCTAAAATTATCCTGACTGCTCAGGATTTGCACAACAATATTCATTGTTCGTCAATTCGTGTTTATGGGTCAGTCTGGGGGCCATTCAACAAAACATAAACACGACACCACGGTGCATCTGAATATTCATTGGCAGTGGTGGTACAGCTAGCGCATGACCGATTCCAACATTTCTCTTTTGCACTAAAACTGGTGATACGAACAGCTCCCGAGTTCGATGGAATGATCTAAAATTTTCCTGACTCCACAGGCGCTGCACAACATGGCTCATTCTTCGCCGACTCGTGTTTATGCGTCGCTCTTGGGGCCATTCTACAAAACATAAACCCGATACCACTGTGCATCTGACTATTCATTGGCCGTGCTGATACAGCTAGCGAAAGACCGATTCCAACATTTCTCTTTTGCTCTAAAACTGGTGATACGAACAGCTCCCTAGTTTGGATGCAATGATCTAAAATTTTCCTGGCTGCTCAGGCGCTGCCCATCATTATTCATTGTTCGTCGACTCGTGTTTATGGGTCGCCCTGGGGGCCATTCAACAAAACATAAACCCGACACCACGGAACATCCGAATATTCGTTGGCCGTGGTGGTACAGATACTGCACGACCGATTCCAACATTTCACTTTTCCACTAAAACTGGTGATACGAACAGCTAACGAGTTTTGATGGAATCATCTAAAATTTTCCTGGCTGCACAGGCGCTGCACAACATGACTCATTCTTCGCCGCCTCGTGTTTTTGCGTCAGCCTGGGGGCCATTCTACAAAACATAAACCCGATACCACGGTGCATCTGACTATTCAGAGGCCGTGGTGGTACAGCTAGCGCACGACCGATTCCAACATTTCTCGTTGACACTAAAACTTGTGATACGAACAGCTACAGAGTTTGTATGGATGATTTAAAATTTTCCTGGCTGCTCAGGCGCTGCACAACATTATTCACTTTTCGTCGACTTGTGTTTATGGGTCGCCCTGGGGGCCATTCTATAAAACATAAACTCGATACCACGGTGCATGCGACTATTCGTTGGCCGTGGTGGTACAGCTAGCGCACGACCGATTCCAACATTTCTCTTTTGCACTAAAACTGGTGATACGAACAGCTCCCGAGTTTGGATGGAATGATCTAATATTTTCCTGGCTGCTCAGGCGCAGCACAACATTATCCATTGTTCGTCGACTCGTGTTTATGGGTCGCCCTGGGGGCCATTCAACAAAACATAAACCCGACACCACGGTGCATCCGAATATTCATTGGCCGTGGTGGTACAGATAGTGCACGACCGATTCCAACATTTCTCAATTGCACTAAAACTGGTGATACGAACAGCCCCCGAGTTTGCATGGAATGATCTAAAATTTTCCTGGCTGCACAGGCGCTGCACAACATGGCTCATTCTTCGCCGACTCGTGTTTATGCGTCGCCCTGGGGGCCATTCTACAAAACATAAGCCCGATACCACGGTCCATCCGGCTATTCGATGACCGTGGTGGCACAGCCAGGGCACGTCCGATTCCAACATTTCTCTTTTGCACTAAAACTGGTGATACGAACAGCCCCCGAGTTTGGATGGAATGATCTAAAATTATCCTGGCTGCTCAGGAGCTGCACAACATTATTCATTGTTCGTCGATTCGTGTTTACGCGTCGCCCTGGGGGCCATTCTACAAAACCTAAACCCGATACCACGGTGCATCCGACTATTCGTTGGCCGTGGTGGCACGGCTAGCGCATGACCGATTCCAACATTTCTCTTTTGCACTAAAACTGGTGATACGAACAGCTCCCGAGTTTGGCTGGAATGATCTAAAATTTTCCTGGCTGTACAGGCGCTGCACAACATGACTCATTCTTCACCGCCTCGTGTTTATGCGTCGCCCTGGGGGACATTATACAAAACATAAACCCGATACCACGGTGCATCTGACTATTCGTTGGCCGAGGTGTTACAGCTAGCGCACGACCGATTCCAACATTTCTTTTTTGCACTAAGACTGCTGATACGAACCGCTCCCGAGTTTGGATGGAATGATCTAAAATTTTCCTGGCTGCTCAGGCACTGCACAACATTATTCATTGTTCGTCGACTCGCGTTTATGGGTCGCCCTGGAGGCCATTCAACAAAACATAAACCCGATACCACGGCGCATCTGACTATTCAGTGGCCGTGGTGGCACAGCTAGCGCACGACCGATTCCAACATTTCTCTTTTCCACTAAAGCTGGTGATACGAACAGCTCCCGAGTTTGGATGGAATCATCTAAAATTTTCCTGGCTGCACAAGCGCTGCACAACATGACTCATTCTTCGCCGCCTCGTGTTTTTGCGTCAGCCTGGGGGCCATTCTACAAAACATAAACCCGATACCACGGTGCATCTGACTATTCGTTGGCCGTGGTGGTACAGCTAGCGCACGACCGATTCCAACATTTCTTTTTTGCACTAAGACTGCTGATACGAACCGCTCCCGAGTTTGGATGGAATGATCTAAAATTTTCCTGGCTGCTCAGGCACTGCACAACATTATTCATTGTTCGTCGACTCGCGTTTATGGGTCGCCCTGGGGGCCATTCAACAAAACATAAACCCGATACCACGGCGCATCTGACTATTCAGTGGCCGTGGTGGCACAGCTAGCGCACGACCGATTCCAACATTTCTCTTTTGCACTAAAACTGGTGATACGAACAGCCCCCGAGTTTGGATGGAAAGATCTAAAATTATCCTGACTGCTCAGGATTTGCACAACAATATTCATTGTTCGTCAATTCGTGTTTATGGGTCAGTCTGGGGGCCATTCAACAAAACATAAACACGACACCACGGTGCATCTGAATATTCATTGGCAGTGGTGGTACAGCTAGCGCATGACCGATTCCAACATTTCTGTTTTGCACTAAAACTGGTGATACGAACAGCTCCCGAGTTCGATGGAATGATCTAAAATTTTCCTGACTCCACAGGCGCTGCACAACATGGCTCATTCTTCGCTGACTCGTGTTTATGCGTCGCTCTTGGGGCCATTCTACAAAACATAAACCCGATACCACTGTGCATCTGACTATTCATTGGCCGTGCTGATACAGCTAGCGAAAGACCGATTCCAACATTTCTCTTTTGCTCTAAAACTGGTGATACGAACAGCTCCCTAGTTTGGATGCAATGATCTAAAATTTTCCTGGCTGCTCAGGCGCTGCCCATCATTATTCATTGTTCGTCGACTCGTGTTTATGGGTCGCCCTGGGGGCCATTCAACAAAACATAAACCCGACACCACGGTACATCCGAATATTCATTGGCCGTGGTGGTACAGATACTGCACGACCGATTCCAACATTTCTCTTTTCCACTAAAACTGGTGATACGAACAGCTAACGAGTTTTGATGGAATTATCTAAAATTTTCCTGGCTGCACAGGCGCTGCACAACATGACTCATTCTTCGCCGCCTCGTGTTTTTGCGTCAGCCTGGGGGCCATTCTACAAAACATAAACCCGATACCACGGTGCATCTGACTATTCAGAGGCCGTGGTGGTACAGCTAGCGCACGACCGATTCCAACATTTCTCTTTGACACTAAAACTTGTGATACGAACAGCTACAGAGTTTGTATGGATGATTTAAAATTTTCCTGGCTGCTCAGGCGCTGCACAACATTATTCATTTTTCATCGACTTGTGTTTATGGGTCGCCCTGGGGGCCATTCTATAAAACATAAACTCGATACCACCGTGCATGCGACTATTCGTTGGCCGTGGTGGTACAGCTAGCGCACGACCGATTCCAACATTTCTCTTTTGCACTAAAACTGGTGATACGAACAGCTCCCGCGTTTGGATGGAATGATCTAATATTTTCCTGGCTGCTCAGGCGCAGCACAACATTATCCATTGTTCGTCGACTCGTGTTTATGGGTCGCCCTGGGGGCCATTCAACAAAACATAAACCCGACACCACGGTGCATCCGAATATTCATTGGCCGTGGTGGTACAGATAGTGCACGACCGATTCCAACATTTCTCAATTGCTCTAAAACTGGTGATAGGAACAGCTCTAGACTTTGGATGGAATGATCTAAAATTTTCCAGGCTGCTCAGGCGCTGCACAACATTATTCATTTTTCGTCGACTTGTGTTTATGGGTCGCCCTGGGGGCCATTCAACAAAACATAAACCCGATACCACGGTGCATGCGACTATTCGTTGGCCGTGGTGGTACAGCTAGCGAACGACCGATTCCAACATTTCTCTTTTGCACTAAAACTGGTGATACGAACAGCCCCCGAGTTTGGATGGAATGATCTAAAATTATCCTGACTGCTCAGGATTTGCACAACAATATTCATTGTTCGTCGACTCGTGTTTATGGGTCGCCCTGGGGGCCATTCAACAAAACATAAACCCGACACCACGGTGCATCCGAATATTCATTGGCCGTGGTGGTACAGATAGTGCACGACCGATTCCAACATTTCTCAATTGCACTAAAACTGGTGATACGAACAGCCCCCGAGTTTGCATGGAATGATCTAAAATTTTCCTGGCTGCACAGGCGCTGCACAACATGGCTCATTCTTCGCCGACTCGTGTTTATGCGTCGCCCTGGGGGCCATTCTACAAAACATAAGCCCGATACCACGGTCCATCCGGCTATTCGATGACCGTGGTGGCACAGCCAGGGCACGACCGATTCCAACATTTCTCTTTTGCACTAAAACTGGTGATACGAACAGCCCCCGAGTTTGGATGGAATGATCTAAAATTATCCTGGCTGCTCAGGAGCTGCACAACATTATTCATTGTTCGTCGATTCGTGTTTACGCGTCACCCTGGGGGCCATTCTACAAAACCTAAACCCGATACCACGGTGCATCCGACTATTCGTTGGCCGTGGTGGCACGGCTAGCGCATGACCGATTCCAACATTTCTCTTTTGCACTAAAACTGGTGATACGAACAGCTCCCGAGTTTGGCTGGAATGATCTAAAATTTTCCTGGCTGTACAGGCGCTGCACAACATGACTCATTCTTCACCGCCTCGTGTTTATGCGTCGCCCTGGGGGACATTATACAAAACATAAACCCGATACCACGGTGCATCTGACTATTCGTTGGCCGAGGTGTTACAGCTAGCGCACGACCGATTCCAACATTTCTTTTTTGCACTAAGACTGCTGATACGAACCGCTCCCGAGTTTGGATGGAATGATCTAAAATTTTCCTGGCTGCTCAGGCACTGCACAACATTATTCATTGTTCGTCGACTCGCGTTTATGGGTCGCCCTGGAGGCCATTCAACAAAACATAAACCCGATACCACGGCGCATCTGACTATTCAGTGGCCGTGGTGGCACAGCTAGCGCACGACCGATTCCAACATTTCTCTTTTCCACTAAAGCTGGTGATACGAACAGCTCCCGAGTTTGGATGGAATCATCTAAAATTTTCCTGGCTGCACAAGCGCTGCACAACATGACTCATTCTTCGCCGCCTCGTGTTTTTGCGTCAGCCTGGGGGCCATTCTACAAAACATAAACCCGATACCACGGTGCATCTGACTATTCGTTGGCCGTGGTGGTACAGCTAGCGCACGACCGATTCCAACATTTCTTTTTTGCACTAAGACTGCTGATACGAACCGCTCCCGAGTTTGGATGGAATGATCTAAAATTTTCCTGGCTGCTCAGGCACTGCACAACATTATTCATTGTTCGTCGACTCGCGTTTATGGGTCGCCCTGGGGGCCATTCAACAAAACATAAACCCGATACCACGGCGCATCTGACTATTCAGTGGCCGTGGTGGCACAGCTAGCGCACGACCGATTCCAACATTTCTCTTTTGCACTAAAACTGGTGATACGAACAGCCCCCGAGTTTGGATGGAAAGATCTAAAATTATCCTGACTGCTCAGGATTTGCACAACAATATTCATTGTTCGTCAATTCGTGTTTATGGGTCAGTCTGGGGGCCATTCAACAAAACATAAACACGACACCACGGTGCATCTGAATATTCATTGGCAGTGGTGGTACAGCTAGCGCATGACCGATTCCAACATTTCTCTTTTGCACTAAAACTGGTGATACGAACAGCTCCCGAGTTCGATGGAATGATCTAAAATTTTCCTGACTCCACAGGCGCTGCACAACATGGCTCATTCTTCGCCGACTCGTGTTTATGCGTCGCTCTTGGGGCCATTCTACAAAACATAAACCCGATACCACTGTGCATCTGACTATTCATTGGCCGTGCTGATACAGCTAGCGAAAGACCGATTCCAACATTTCTCTTTTGCTCTAAAACTGGTGATACGAACAGCTCCCTAGTTTGGATGCAATGATCTAAAATTTTCCTGGCTGCTCAGGCGCTGCCCATCATTATTCATTGTTCGTCGACTCGTGTTTATGGGTCGCCCTGGGGGCCATTCAACAAAACATAAACCCGACACCACGGTACATCCGAATATTCATTGGCCGTGGTGGTACAGATACTGCACGACCGATTCCAACATTTCTCTTTTCCACTAAAACTGGTGATACGAACAGCTAACGAGTTTTGATGGAATTATCTAAAATTTTCCTGGCTGCACAGGCGCTGCACAACATGACTCATTCTTCGCCGCCTCGTGTTTTTGCGTCAGCCTGGGGGCCATTCTACAAAACATAAACCCGATACCACGGTGCATCTGACTATTCAGAGGCCGTGGTGGTACAGCTAGCGCACGACCGATTCCAACATTTCTCTTTGACACTAAAACTTGTGATACGAACAGCTACAGAGTTTGTATGGATGATTTAAAATTTTCCTGGCTGCTCAGGCGCTGCACAACATTATTCATTTTTCATCGACTTGTGTTTATGGGTCGCCCTGGGGGCCATTCTATAAAACATAAACTCGATACCACCGTGCATGCGACTATTCGTTGGCCGTGGTGGTACAGCTAGCGCACGACCGATTCCAACATTTCTCTTTTGCACTAAAACTGGTGATACGAACAGCTCCCGCGTTTGGATGGAATGATCTAATATTTTCCTGGCTGCTCAGGCGCAGCACAACATTATCCATTGTTCGTCGACTCGTGTTTATGGGTCGCCCTGGGGGCCATTCAACAAAACATAAACCCGACACCACGGTGCATCCGAATATTCATTGGCCGTGGTGGTACAGATAGTGCACGACCGATTCCAACATTTCTCAATTGCTCTAAAACTGGTGATAGGAACAGCTCTAGACTTTGGATGGAATGATCTAAAATTTTCCAGGCTGCTCAGGCGCTGCACAACATTATTCATTTTTCGTCGACTTGTGTTTATGGGTCGCCCTGGGGGCCATTCAACAAAACATAAACCCGATACCACGGTGCATGCGACTATTCGTTGGCCGTGGTGGTACAGCTAGCGAACGACCGATTCCAACATTTCTCTTTTGCACTAAAACTGGTGATACGAACAGCCCCCGAGTTTGGATGGAATGATCTAAAATTATCCTGACTGCTCAGGATTTGCACAACAATATTCATTGTTCGTCAATTCGTGTTTATGGGTCAGTCTGGGGGCCATTCAACAAAACATAAACACGACACCACGGTGCATCTGAACATTCATTGGCAGTGGTGGTAAAGCTAGCGCATGACCGATTCCAACATTTCTCTTTTGCACTAAAACTGGTGATACGAACAGCTCCCGAGTTCGATGGAATGATCTAAAATTTTCCTGACTCCACAGGCGCTGCACAACATGGCTCATTCTTCGCCGACTCGTGTTTATGCGTCGCTCTTGGGGCCATTCTACAAAACATAAACCCGATACCACTGTGCATCTGACTATTCATTGGCCGTGCTGATACAGCTAGCGAAAGACCGATTCCAACATTTCTCTTTTGCTCTAAAACTGGTGATACGAACAGCTCCCTAGTTTGGATGCAATGATCTAAAATTTTCCTGGCTGCTCAGGCGCTGCCCATCATTATTCATTGTCCGTCGACTCGTGTTTATGGGTCGCCCTGGGGGCCATTCAACAAAACATAAACCCGACACCACGGTACATCCGAATATTCATTGGCCGTGGTGGTACAGATACTGCACGACCGATTCCAACATTTCTCTTTTCCACTAAAACTGGTGATACGAACAGCTAACGAGTTTTGATGGAATCATATAAAATTTTCCTGGCTGCACAGGCGCTGCACAACATGACTCATTCTTCGCCGCCTCGTGTTTTTGCGTCAGCCTGGGGGCCATTCTACAAAACATAAACCCGATACCACGGTGCATCTGACTATTCAGAGGCCGTGGTGGTACAGCTAGCGCACGACCGATTCCAACATTTCTCTTTGACACTAAAACTTGTGATACGAACAGCTACAGAGTTTGTATTGAATGATCTAAAATTTTCCTGGCTGCTCAGGCGCTGCACAACATTATTCATTTTTCATCGACTTGTGTTTATGGGTCGCCCTGGGGCCATTCTATAAAACATAAACTCGATACCACCGTGCATGCGACTATTCGTTGGCCGTGGTGGTACAGCTAGCGCACGACCGATTCCAACATTTCTCTTTTGCACTAAAACTGGTGATAAGAACAGCTCCCGCGTTTGGATGGAATGATCTAATATTTTCCTGGCTGCTCAGGCGCAGCACAACATTATCCATTGTTCGTCGACTCGTGTTTATGGGTCGCCCTGGGGGCCATTCAACAAAACATAAACCCGACACCACGGTGCATCCGAATATTCATTGGCCGTGGTGGTACAGATAGTGCACGACCGATTCCAACATTTCTCAATTGCTCTAAAACTGGTGATAGGAACAGCTCTAGACTTTGGATGGAATGATCTAAAATTTTCCAGGCTGCTCAGGCGCTGCACAACATTATTCATTTTTCGTCGACTTGTGTTTATGGGTCGCCCTGGGGGCCATTCAACAAAACATAAACCCGATACCACGGTGCATGCGACTATTCGTTGGCCGTGGTGGTACAGCTAGCGAACGACCGATTCCAACATTTCTCTTTTGCACTAAAACTGGTGATACGAACAGCTCCCGAGTTTGGATGGAATGATCTAATATTTTCCCGGCTGCTCAGGCGCAGCACAACATTAATCATTGTTGGTCGACTCGTTTTTATGGGTCGGCCTGGGGGCCTTTCTACAAAACATGAACCCGATACCACGGTGCATCCGACTATTCGTTGGCCGTGGTGGTACAGCTAGCGCACGACCGATTCCAACATTTCTCTTTTTCGCTAAAACTGGTGATACGAACAGCTCCCTAGTTTGGATGCAATGATCTAAAATTTTCCTGGCTGCTCAGGCGCTGCCCAACATTATTCATTGTTCGTCGAATCGTGTTTATGGGTCGCCCTGGGGGCCATTCAACAAAACATAAACCCGACACCACGGTGCATCTGAATATTCATTGGCCGTGGTGGTACAGATAGTGCACGACCGATTCCAACATTTCTCAATTGAACTAAAACTGGTGATACGAACAGCCCCGAGTTTGGATGGAATGATCTAAAATTATCCTGACTGCTCAGGATCTGCACAACAATATTCATTGTTCGTCAATTCGTGTTTATGGGTCAGCCTGGGGGCCATTCAACAAAACATAAACCCGACACCACGGTGCATCCGAATATTCATTGGCCGTGGTGGTACAGATAGTGCACGACCGATTCCAACATTTCTCAATTGCACTAAAACTGGTGATACGAACAGCCCCCGAGTTTGCATGGAATGATCTAAAATTTTCCTGGCTGCACAGGCGCTGCACAACATGACTCATTCTTCGCCGACTCGTGTTTACGCGTCGCTCTGGGGGTCATTCTACAAAACATCAACCCGATACCACGGTGCATCTGACTTTTCATTGGCCGTGGTGGTACAGCTAGCGCAAGACCGATTCCAACCTTTCTCTTTTGCACTAAAACTGGTGATAAGAACTGCTCCACAGTTTGGATGGAATGGTTTAAATTTTTTCTGTTGGCACAGGCGCTGCACATAATGACTCATTCTTCGTCGACTCGTGTTTAAGCGTCGCCCTGGGGACCATTCTACAAAACATAAGCCCGATACCACGGTCCATCCGGCTATTCGATGACCGTGGTGGCACAGCCAGGGCACGACCGATTCCAACATTTCTCTTTTGCACTAAAACTGGTGATACGAACAGCCCCCGAGTTTGGATGGAATGATCTAAAATTATCGTAGCTGCTCAGGAGCTGCACAACATTATTCATTGTTCGTCGATTCGTGTTTACGCGTCGCCCTGGGGGCCATTCTACAAAACCTAAACCCAATACCACGGTGCATCCGACTATTCGTTGGCCGTGGTGGCACTGCTAGCGCATGACCGATTCCAACATTTCTCTTTTGCACTAAAACTGGTGATACGAACAGCTCCCGAGTTCGATGGAATGATCTAAAATTTTCCTGACTCCACAGGCGCTGCACAACATGGCTCATTCTTCGCCGACTCGTGTTTATGCGTCGCTCTTGGGGCCATTCTACAAAACATAAACCCCATACCACGGTGCATCTGACTATTCATTGGCCGTGGTGGTACAGCTAACGCAAGACCGATTCCAACCTTTCTCTTTTGCACTAAAACTGGTGATAGGAACTGCTCCACAGTTTGGATGGAATGGTTTAAAATTTTTCTGTTGCCACAGGCGCTGAACATAATGACTCATTCTTCGCCGACTCGTGTTTATGCGTCACCCGGGGGGCCATTCTACAAAACATAAACCCGATACCGACTATTCGTTGACCGTGGTGGTACAATTAGCGCACGACCGATTCCAACATTTCTCTTTTGCACTAAAACTGGTGATACGAACAGCCCCCGAGTTTGAATGGAATGATCTAAAATTTTCCTGGCTGCTCAGGCGCTGCACAACATTATTCATTGTTCGTCGACTCGTGTTTATGGGTCGCCCTGGGGGCCATTCTACAAAACATAAACCCGACACCACGGCGCATCTGACTATTCAGTGGCCGTGGTGGTACAGCTAGCGCACGACCGATTCCAACATTTCTCTTTTGCTCTAAAACTGGTGATACGAACAGCTCCAGAGTTTGGATGGAATGATTTAAAATTTTCCTGCTGGCACAGGCGCTGCACATAATGACTCCTTCTTCGCCGCCTCGTGTTTTTGCGTCAGCCTGGGGGCCATTCTAAAAAACATAAACCCGATACCACGGTGCATACGACTATTCGTTGGCCGTGGTGGTACAGCTAGCGCACGACCGATTCCAACATGTCTATTTTGCACTAAAACTGGTGATACGAACAGCTCCCGAGTTTGGATGGAATGATCTAAAATTTTCCTGGCTGCACAGGCGCTGCACAACATGACTCATTCTTCGCCGCCTCGTGTTTTTGCGTCAGCCTGGCGGCCATTCTACAAAACATAAACCCGATACAACGGTACATCTGACTATTCAGAGGCCGTGGTGGTACAGCTAGCGCACGACCGATTCCAACATTTCTCTTTTACACTAAAACTTGTGATACGAACAGCTCCAGAGTTTGTATGGATGATTTAAAATTTTCCTCGCTGCTCAGGCGCTGCACAACATTATTCATTTTTCGTCGACTTGTGTTTGTGGGTCGCCCTGGGGGCCATTCTATAAAACATAAACTCGATACCACGGTGCATACGACTATTCGTTGGCCGTGGTGGTACAGCTAGCGCACGACCGATTCCAACATTTCTCTTTTGCACTAAAACTGGTGATACGAACAGCTCCCTAGTTTGGATGCAATGATCTAAAATTTTCCTGGCTGCTCAGGCGCTGCCCAACATTATTCATTGTTCGTCGACTCGTGTTTATGGATCGCCCTGGGGGCCATTCAACAAAACATAAACCCGACACCACGGTGCATCTGAATATTCATTGGCCGTGGTGGTACAGATAGTGCACGACCGATTCCAACATTTCTCAATTGAACTAAAACTGGTCATACGAACAGCCCCCGAGTTTGGATGGAATGATCTAAAATTATCCTCACTGCTCAGGATCTGCACAACAATATTCATTGTTCGGCAATTCGTGTTTATGGGTCACCCTGGGGGCCATTCAACAAAACATAAACACGACACCACGGTGCATCTGAATATTCATTGGCAGTGGTGGTACAGCTAGTGCACGACCGATTCCAACATTTCTCATTTGCACAAAAACTGGTGATACGAACAGCTCCCGAGTTGGATGGAATGATCTAAAATTTTCCTGACTCCACAGGCGCTGTACAACATGGCTCATTCTTCGACGACTCGTGTTTATGCGCCGCTCTTGGGGCCATTCTACAAAACATAAACCCGACACCACGGTGCTACCGACTATTCATTGGCCGTTGTGGTACCGCTAGCGCACGAGTGATTTCAACATTTCTCTTTTGCACTAAAACTGGTGATACGAACTGCTCCACAGTTTGGATGGAATGATTTAAAATTGTCCTGGTGGCACAGGCACTGCACAACATTATTCATTGTTCGTCGACTCGCGTTTATGTGTCGCCCTGGGGGCCATTCAACAAAACATAAACCCGATACCACGGCGCATCTGACTATTCAGTGGCCGTGGTGGCACAGCTAGCGCACGACCGATTCCAACATTTCTCTTTTGCTCTAAAACTGGTGATACGAACAGCTCCACAGTTTGGATGGAATGATTTAAAATTTTCCTGCTGGCACAGGCACTGCACAACATTATTCATTGTTCGTCGACTCGCGTTTATGGGTCACCCTGGGGGCCATTCAACAAAACATAAACCCGATACCACGGCGCATCTGACTATTCATTGGCCGTGCTGATACAGCTAGCGAAAGACCGATTCCAACATTTCGCTTTTGCTCTAAAACTGGTGATAGGAACAGCTCCAGAGTTTGTATGGAATGATTTAAAATTTTCCTGGCTGCTCAGGCGCTGCACAACATTAATCATTGTTCGTCGACTCCTGTTTATGGGTCGGCCTGGGGGCCATTCTACAAAACATAAACCCGATACCACGGTGCATGCGACTATTCCTTGACCGTGGTGGTACAGCTAGCGCACGTCCGATTCCAACATTTCTCTTTTGCACTAAGACTGCTGATACGAACCGCTCCCGAGTTTGGATGGAATGATCTAAAATTTTCCTGGCTGCTCAGGCACTGCACAACATTATTCATTGTTCGTCGACTCGCGTTTATGTGTCGCCCTGGGGGCCATTCAACAAAACATAAACCCGATACCACGGCGCATCTGACTATTCAGTGGCCGTGGTGGCACAGCTAGCGCACGACCGATTCCAACATTTCTCTTTTGCTCTAAAACTGGTGATACGAACAGCTCCACAGTTTGGATGGAATGATTTAAAATTTTCCTGCTGGCACAGGCACTGCACAACATTATTCATTGTTCGTCGACTCGCGTTTATGGGTCACCCTGGGGGCCATTCAACAAAACATAAACCCGATACCACGGCGCATCTGACTATTCAGTGGCCGTGGTGGCACAGCTAGCGCACGACCGATTCCAACATTTCTCTTTTGCACTAAAACTGGTGATACGAACAGCCCCCGAGTTTGGATGGAATGATCTAAAATTATCCTGACTGCTCAGGATCTGCACAACAATATTCATTGTTCGTCAATTCGTGTTTATGGGTCAGCCTGGGGGCCATTCAACAAAACCTAAACACGACACCACGGTGCATCTGAATATTCATTGGCAGTGGTGGTACAGCTAGTGCACGACCGATTCCAACATTTCTCATTTGCACTAAAACTGGTGATACGAGCAGCTCCCGAGTTGGATGGAATGATCTAAAATTTTCCTGACTCCACAGGCACTGCACAACATGGCTCATTCTTCGCCGACTCGTGTTTATGCGTCGCTCTTGGGGCCATTCTACAAAAAATAAACCCGATACCACGGTGCATCTGACTATTCATTGGCCGTGCTGATACAGCTAGCGAAAGACCGATTGTAACATTTCTCTTTTGCTCTAAAACTGGTGATAGGAACAGCTCCAGAGTTTGTATGGAATGATTTAAAATTTTCCTGGCAGCTCAGGCGCTGCACAACATTAATCATTGTTCGTCGACTCGTGTTTATGGGTCGGCGTGGGGGCCATTCTACAAAACATAAACCCGATACCACGGTGCATACGACTATTCGTTGGCCGTGGTGGTACAGCTAGCGCACGACCGATTCCAACATTTCTCTTTTGCACTAAAACTGGTGATACGAACAGCTCCCTACTTTGGATGCAATGATCTAAAATTTTCCTGGCTGCTCAGGCGCTGCCCAACATTATTCATTGTTCGTCGACTCGTGTTTATGGGTCGCCCTGGGGGCCATTCAACAAAACATAAACCCGACACCACGGTGCATCTGAATATTCATTGGCCGTGGTGGTACAGATAGTGCACGACCGATTCCAACATTTCTCAATTGAACTAAAACTGGTCATACGAACAGCCCCCGAGTTTGGATGGAATGATCTAAAATTATCCTGACTGCTCAGGATCTGCAACCAATATTCATTGTTCGTCAATTCGTGTTTATGGGTCAGCCTGGGGGCCATTCAACAAAACATAAACACGACACCACGGTGCATCTGAATATTCATTGGCAGTGGTGGTACAGCTAGTGCACGACCGATTCCAACATTTCTCATTTGAACTAAAACTGGTGATACGAACAGCTCCCGAGTTGGATGGAATGATCTAAAATTTTCCTGACTCCACAGGCGCTGCACAACATGGCTCATTCTTCGCCGACTCGTGTTTATGCGTCGCTCTTGGGGCCATTCTACAAAAAATAAACCCGATACCACGGTGCATCTGACTATTCATTGGCCTTGCTGATACAGCTAGCGAAAGACCGATTGAAACATTTCTCTTTTGCTCTAAAACTGGTGATAGGAACAGCTCCAGAGTTTGTATGGAATGATTTAAAATTTTCCTGGCAGCTCAGGCGCTGCACAACATTAATCACTGTTCGTCGACTCGTGTTTATGGGTCGGCGTGGGGGCCATTCTACAAAACATAAACCCGATACCACGGTGCATACGACTATTCGTTGGCCGTGGTGGTACAGCTAGCGCACGACCGATTCCAACATTTCTCTTTTGCACTAAAACTGGTGATACGAACAGCTCCCTAGTTTGGATGCAATGATCTAAAATTTTCCTGGCTGCTCAGGCGCTGCCCAACATTATTCATTGTTCGTCGACTCGTGTTTATGGGTCGCCCTGGGGGCCATTCAACAAAACATAAACCCGACACCACGGTGCATCTGAATATTCATTGGCCGTGGTGGTACAGATAGTGCACGACCGATTCCAACATTTCTCAATTGAACTAAAACTGGTCATACGAACAGCCCCCGAGTTTGGATGGAATGATCTAAAATTATCCTGACTGCTCAGGATCTGCAACCAATATTCATTGTTCGTCAATTCGTGTTTATGGGTCAGCCTGGGGGCCATTCAACAAAACATAAACACGACACCACGGTGCATATGAATATTCATTGGCAGTGGTGGTACAGCTAGTGCACGACCGATTCCAACATTTCTCATTTGAACTAAAACTGGTGATACGAACAGCTCCCGAGTTGGATGGAATGATCTAAAATTTTCCTGACTCCACAGGCGCTGCACAACATTAATCATTGTTCGTCGACTCGTGTTTATGGGTCGGCCTGGGGGCCATTCTACAAAACATAAACCCGATACCACGGTGCATGCGACTATTCCTTGGCCGTGGTGGTACAGCTAGCGCACGACCGATTCCAACATTTCTATTTTGCACTAAAACTGGTGATACGAACAGCTCCCGAGTTTGGCTGGAATGATCTAAAATTTTCCTGGCTGCACAGGCGCTGCACAACATGACTCATTCTTCACCGCCTCGTCTTTATGCGTCGCCCTGGGGGACATTATACAAAACATAAGCCCGATGTCACGGTGCATCTGACTATTCGTTGGCCGTGGTGTTACAGCTAGCGCACGATCGATTCCAACATTTCTCTTTTGCACTAAGACTGCTGATACGAACCGCTCCCGAGTTTCGATGGAATGATCTAAAATTTTCCTGGCTGCTCAGGCACTGCACAACATTATTGATTCTTCGTCGACTCGCGTTTATGGGTCGCCCTGGGGGCCATTCAACAAAACATAAACCCGATACCACGGCGCATCTGACTATTCAGTGGCCGTGGTGGCACAGCTAGCGCACGACCGATTCCAACATTTCTCTTTTGCTCTAAAACTGGTGATAGGAACAGCTCCAGAGTTTCTATGGAATGATTTAAAATTTTCCTGCTGGCACAGGCGCTGCACATAATGACTCCTTCTTCACCAACTCGTGTTTATGCGTCACCCTGGGGGCCATTCTACAAAACATAAACCCGATACCACAGTGCATCAGACTATTCATTGACTGTGGTGGTACAGCTAGCGTACGACCGATTCCAACATTTCTCTTTTCCACTAAAGCTGGTGATACGAACAGCTCCCGAGTTTGGATGGAATCATCTAAAATTTTCCTGGCTGCACAGGCGCTGCACAACATGACTCATTCTTCGCCGCCTCGTGTTTTTGCGTCAGCCTGGGGGACATTCTACAGAACATAAACCCGATACCACGGTGCATCTGACTATTCGTTGGCCGTTGTGGTACCGCTAGCGCACGAGTGATTCCAACATTTCTCTTTTGCACTAAAACTGGTGATACGAACAGCTCCCGAGTTGGATGGAATGAACTAAAATTGTCCTGGTGGTGCAGGCGCTGCACATAATGACTCATTCTTCGCCGACTCGTGTTTATGCGTCACCCGGGGGGCCATTCTACAAAACATAAACCCGATACCGAGTATTCGTTGACCGTGGTGGTACAATTAGCGCACGACAGATTCCAACATTTCACTTCTGCACTAAAACTGGTGATACGAACAGCTCCCGAGTTTCAATGGAATGATCTAAAATTTTCCTGGCTGCTCAGGCGCTGCACAACATTATTCATTGTTCGTCGACTCGTGTTTATGGGTCGCCCTGGGGGCCATTCAACAAAACATAAACCCGACACCACGGTGCATCTGAATATTCATTGGCCGTGGTGGTACAGATAGTGCACGGCCGATTCCAACATTTCTCAATTGCACTAAAACTGCTGATGCGAACAGCCCCCAAGTTTGCATGGAATGATCTAAAATTTTTCTGGCTGCACAGGCGCTGCACAACATGACTCATTCTTCGCCGACTCGTGTTTATGCGTTGCTCTGGGGGCCATTCTACAAAACATAAACCCGATACCACGGTGCATCTGACTATTCATTGGCCGTCGTGGCACAGCTAGCGCACGACCGATTCCAACATTTCTCTTTTGCACTAAAACTGGTGATACGAACAGCTCCCGAGTTTGGTTGGAAGGATCTGAAATTTTCCTGGCTGCACAGGCGCTGCACAATATGACTCATTCTTCATCGCCTCGTGTTTATGCGTCGCCTGGGGGCCATTCTACAAAACATCAACCCGACACCACGGTGCATCCGACTATTCGTTGGCCGTTGTGGTACCGCTAGCGCACGAGTGATTCCAACATTTCTGTTTTGCACTAAAACTGGTGATACGAACAGCTCCACAGTTTCGATGGAATGATTTAAAATTATCCTGCTGGCACAGGCGCTGCACATAATGACTCATTCTTCACCGACTCGTGTTTATGCGTCACCCTAGGGGCCATTCAACAAAACATAAACCCGATACCACAGTGCATCAGACTATTCGTTCACTGTGGTGGTATAGCTAGCGCACGACCGATTCCAACATTTCTCTTTTCCACTAAAACTGGTGATACGAACAGCTCCCGAGTTTGGATGGAATCATCTAAAATTTTCCTGGCTGCACTGGCGCTGCACAACATGACTCATTCTTCGCCGCCTCGTGTTTTTGCGTCACCCTGGGGGCCATTCTACAAAACATAAACCCGATACCACGGTGCATCTGACTATCCGTTGGCCGTGGTGTTACAGCTAGCGCACGACCGATTCCAACATTTCTCTTTTGCACTAAGACTGCCGGTACGAACAGCTCCCGAGTTTTTATTAAATGATCTAAAATTTTCCTGGCTGCTCAGGAGCTGCACAACATTATTCATTGTTCGCCGTTTCAAGTTTATGCGTCGCCCTGAAGCCATTCTACAAAACATAAACCCGATACCACGGTGCATCTCACTATTCAGAGGCCGTGGTGGTACAGCTAGTGCACGACCGATTCCAACATTTCTCTTTTACACTAAAACTTGTGATACGAACAGCTCCAGAGTTTCTATGGAATGATTTAAAATTTTCCTGGCTGCTCAGGCGCTGCACAACATTATTCATTGTTCGTCGACTTGTGTTTATGGGTCGCCCTGGGGGCCATCCTATAAAACATAAACTCGCTACCACGGTACATACGACTATTCGTTGGCCGTGGTGGTACAGCTAGCGCACGACCGATTTCAACATTTCTCTTTTGCACTAAAACTGGTGATACGAACAGCGCCCGAGTTTGGATGGAATGATTTAAAATTTCCCTGGCTGCTCAGGCGCTGCACAACATTATTCATTTTTCGTCAACTAGTGTTTATGGGTCGCCCTGGTAGCCATTCTATAAAACATAAACTCGATACCACGGTGCATACGACTATTCGTTGGCCGTGGTGGTACAGCTAGCGCACGACCGATTTCAACATTTCTCTTTTCCACTAAAACTGGTGATACGAACAGCTCCCTAGTTTGGATGCAATGATCTAAAATTTTCCTGGCTGCTCAGGCGCTGCCCAACATTATTCATTGTTCGTCGACACCTTTTTTTTGCGTCGCTCTTGGGGCCATTCTACAAAACATAAACCCGATACCACGCTGCATCTGACTATTCATTGGCCGTGCTGATACAGCTAGCGAAAGACCGATTCCAACATTTCTCTTTTGCTCTAAAACTGGTGATAGGAACAGCTCCAGAGTTTGTATGGAATGATTTAAAATTTTCCTGGCTGCAAGGCACTGCACATAATGACTCATTCTTCGCCGCCTCGCCTTTATGCGTCGCCCTGGGGGCCATTCTACAAAACATCAACCCGACACCACGGTGCTACCGACTATTCATTGGCCGTTGTGGTACCGCTAGCGCACGAGTGATTTCAACATTTCTCTTTTGCACTAAAACTGGTGATACGAACTGCTCCACAGTTTGGATGGAATGATTTAAAATTGTCCTGGTGGCGCAGGCGCTGCACATAATGACTCATTCTTCGCCGACTCGTGTTTATGGGTCGGCCTGGGGGCCATTCTACAAAACATAAACCCAATACCACGGTGCATACGACTATTCGTTGCCCGTGGTGGTACAGCTAGCGCACGACCGATTCCAACATTTCTCTTTTCCACTAAAACTGGTGATACGAACAGCCCCCGAGTTTGGATGGAATGATCTAAAATTATCCTGGCTGCTCAGGAGCTGCACAACATTATTCATTGTTCGTCAATTCGTGTT
Organism: Dermacentor variabilis; assembly: GCF_050947875.1. Lineage (NCBI taxonomy): Eukaryota > Metazoa > Arthropoda > Arachnida > Ixodida > Ixodidae > Dermacentor > Dermacentor variabilis. The sequence continues at coordinate 231,473,251 of NC_134571.1, read as the reverse complement.
TATGGGTCAGCCTGGGGGCCATTCAACAAAACATAAACACGACACCATGGTGCATCTGAATATTCATTGGCAGTGGTGGTACAGCTAGTGCACGACCGATTCCAACATTTCTCATTTCCACTAAAACTGGTGATACGAACAGCTCCCGAGTTGGATGGAACGATCTAAAATTTTCCTGACTCCACAGGCGCTGCACAACATGGCTCATTCTTCGCCGACTCGTGTTTATGCGTCGCTCTTGGGGCCATTCTACAAAACATAAACCCGATAACACGGTGCATCTGACTATTCATTGGCCGTGCTGATACAGCTAGCGAAAGACCGATTCCAACTTTTCTCTTTTGCTCTAAAACTGGGGATAGGAACAGCTCCAGAGTTTGTATGGAATGATTTAAAATTTTCCTGGCTGCATGGCACTGCACATAATGACTCATTCTTCGCCGCCTCGTGTTTATGCGTCGCCCTGGGGGCCATTCTACAAAACATCAACCCGACAACACGGTGCATCCGACTATTCGTTGGCCGTTGTGGTACCGCTAGCGCACGAGTGATTCCAACATTTCTCTTTTGCACTAAAATTGGTGATACGAACTGCTCCACAGTTTGGGTGGAATGATTTAAAATTGTCCTGGTGGCACAGGCGCTGCACATAATGACTCATTCTTCTCCGACTCGTGTTTATGCGTCACCCGGGGGGCCATTCTACAAAAGATAAACCCGATACCGACTATTCGTTGACCGTGGTGGTACAATTAGCGTACGACCGATTCCAACATTTCTCTTTTGCACTAAAACTGGTGATAACAACTGCTCCACAGTTTGGATGGAATGGTTTAAAATTTTTCTGTTGGCACAGGCGCTGCACATAATGACTCATTCTTCGCCGACTCGTGTTTATGCGCCGCCCTGGGGGCCATTCTACAAAACATAAGCCCGATACGACGGTCCGTCCGACTATTCGATGACCATGGTGGCACGGCCAGGGCACGACCGATTCCAACATTTCTAGTTTGCACTAAAACTGGTGATACGAACAACCCCCGAGTTTGGATGGAATGATCAAAAATTATCCTGGCTGCACAGGCGCTGCACAACATGACTCATTCTTCGCCGCCTCGTGTTTATGCGTCGCCCTGGGGGCCATTCTACAAAACATGAACCCGACACCACGGTGCATCCGACTATTCGTTGGCAGTTCTGGTACCGCTAGCCCACGAGTGATTCCAACATTTCTCATTTGCACTAAAACTGGTGATACGAACAGCTCCCGAGTTTGGATGGAATCATCTAAAATTTTCCTGGCTGCACTGGCGCTGCACAACATGACTCATTCTTCGCCGCCTCGTGTTTTTGCGTCACCCTGGGGGCCATTCTACAAAACATAAACCCGATACCACGGTGCATCTGACTATCCGTTGGCCGGGGTGTTACAGCTAGCGCACGACCGATTCCAACATTTCTCTTTTGCACTAAGACTGCCGATACGAACAGCTCCCGAGTTTGGATGGAATTATCTAAAATTTTCCTGGCTGCACAGGCGCTGCACAACATGACTCATTCTTCGCCGCCTCGTGTTTATGCGTCGCCCTGGGGGCCATTCTACAAAACATCAACCCGACACCACGGTGCATCCGACTATTCGTTGGCCGTTCTGGTACCGCTAGCGCACGAGTGATTCCAACATTTCTCATTTGCACTAAAACTGGTGATACGAACAGCTCCACAGTTTGGATGGAATGTTTTAAAATTTTCCTGCTGGCACAGGCGCTGCACATAATGACTCATTCTTCGCCGACTCGTGTTTATGCGCCGCCATGGGGGCCATTCTACAAAACATAAGCCCGATACGACGGTGCGTCCGACTATTCGATGACCATGGTGGCACGGCCAGGGCACGACCGATTCCAACATTTCTAGTTTGCACTAAAACTGGTGATACGAACAACCCCCGAGTTTGGATGGAATGATCAAAAATTATCCTGGCTGCTCAGGAGCTGCACAACATTATTAATTGTTCGTCGATTCGTGTTTATGGGTCAGGCTGGGGGCCATTCAAGAAAACATAAACTCGACACCACGGTGCATCTGAATATTCATTGGCATTTGTGGTACAGCTAGTGCACGACCGATTCCAACATTTCTCATTTGCACTAAAACTGGTGATACGAAAAGCTCCCGAGTTGGATGGAATGATCTAAAATTTTCCTGGCTGCACAGGCGCTGCACAACATGACTCATTCTTCGCCGCCTCGTGTTTATGCATCGCCCTGGGGGCCATTCTACAAAACATCAACCCGACACCACGGTGCATCCGACTATTCGTTGGCAGTTCTGGTACCGCTAGCCCACGAGTGATTCCAACATTTCTCATTTGCACTAAAACTGGTGATACGAACAGCTCCACAGTTTGGATGGAATGTTTTAAAATTTTCCTGCTGGCACAGGCGCTGCACATAATGACTCATTCTTCGCCGACTCGTGTTTATGCATCGCCCTGGGGGCCATTCTAAATAACATAAACCCGATACCACGGTTCATCCGACTACTCGATGGCCGTGGTGGCACAGCCAGGGCTCGACCGATTTCAACATTTCTCTTTTGCACTAAAACTGGTGATACGAACAGCCCTCGAGTTTGGATGCAATGATCTAAAATTTTCCTGGCTGCTCAGGGGCTGGACAACATTATTCATTTTTCGTCGATTCATGTTTATGCGTCGCCCTGGCGGCCATTCTACAAAACCTAAACCCGATACCACGGTGCATCCGACTATTCGTTGGCCGTGGTGGCACAGCTAGCGCACGACCGATTCCCACATTTCTCTTTTGCACTAAAACTGGTGATACGAACAGCCCCCGAGTTTGGATGGAATGTCTAAAATTTTCCTGGCTGCACAGGCGCTGCACAACATGACTCATTCTTCGCCGACTCGTGTTTATGCGTCACCCTGGGGGCCATTCTACAAAACATAAACCCGATGCCACAGTGCATCAGATTATTCGTTGACTGTGGTGGTACAGCTAGCGCACGACCGATTCCAACATTTCCCTTTTCCACTAAAACTGGTGATACGAACAGCTCCCGAGTTTGGATGGAATGATCTAATATTTTCCTGGCTGCTCAGGCACTGCACAACATTAATCATTGTTCGTCGACTCGTGTTTATGGGTCGGCCTGGGGCCATTCTACAAAACATAAACCCGATACCACGGTGCATCCGACTATTCGCTGGCCGTGGTGGTACAGCTAGCGCCCGACCGATTCCAACATTTCTCTTTTGCACTAAAACTGGTGATACGAACAGCTCCCTAGTTTGGATGCAATGATCTAAAATTTTCCTGGCTGCTCAGGCGCTGCACAACATGACTCATTCTTCGCCGACTCGTGTTTATGCGTCGCTCTGGGGGCCATTCTACGAAACATGAACCCGATACCACGGTGCATCTGACTATTGATTGGCCGTGGTGGTACAGCTTCCGCAAGACCAATTCCAATCTTTCTCTTTTGCACTAAAACTGGTGATAAGGACTGCTCCACAGTTTGGATGGAATAGTTTAAAATTTTTCTGTTGGCACAGGCGCTGCACATAATGACTCATTCTTCGCCAACTCCTGTTTATGCGTCGCCCTGGGGGCCATTCCACAAAACATAAACCCGATACCACGGTGCATACGACTATTCGTTGGCCGTGGTGGTACAGCTAGCGCACGACCGATTCCAATATTTCTCTTTTGCACTAAAACTGGTGATACGAACAGCTCCCGAGTTTGGATGGAATGATCTAATATTTTCGTGGCTGCTCAGGCACTGCACAACATTATTCATTGTTCGCCGACTCGAGTTTATGCATCGCCTTGAAGCCATTTTACAAAACATAAACCCGATACCACGGTGCATACGACTATTCGTTGGCCGTGGTGGTACAGCTAGCGCATGACCGAATCCAATATTTCTCTTTTGCACTAAAACTGGTGATACGAACAGCTCCACAGTTTGGATGGAATGTTTTAAAATTTTCCTGCTGGCACAGGCGCTGCACATAATGACTTATTCTTCACCGACTCGTGTTTATGCGTCACCCTGGGGGCCATTCTACAAAACATAAACCCGATGCCACAGTGCATCAGACTACTGGTTGACTGTGGTGGTACAGCTATCGCACGACCGATTCCAACATTTCCCTTTTCCACTAAAACTGGTGATACGAACAGCTCCCGAGTTTGGATGGAATGATCTAAAATTTTCCTGGCTGCACAGGCGCTGCACAACATGACTCATTCTTCGCCGCCTCATGTTTATGCGTCGCCCTGGGGGCCATTCTACAAAACATCAACCCGACACCACGGTGCATCCGACTATTCGCTGGCCGTTCTGGTACCGCTAGCGCACAAGTGATTCCAACATTTCTCATTTGCACTAAAACTGGTGATACGAACAGCTCCACAGTTTGGATGGAATGTTTTAAAATTTTCCTGCTGGCACAGGCGCTGCACATAATGACTCATTCTTCACCGACTCGTGTTTATGCGTCACCCTGGGGGCCATTCTACAAAACATAAACCCGATAGCACGGTGCATCTGACCATTCGTTGGCCGTGGTGTTACAGCTAGCGCACGACCGATTCCAACATTTCTCTTTTGCACTAAGACTGCTGACACGAACAGCTCCCGAGTTTGGATGGAACGATCTAAAATTTTCCTCGCTGCTCAGGAGCTGCACAACATTATTCATTGTTCGCCGACTCGAGTTTATGCATCGCCGTGAAGCCATTTTACAAAACATAAACCCGATACCACGGTGCATACGACTCTTCGTTGGCCGTGGTGGTACAGCTAGCGCATGACCGATTCCAATATTTCTCTTTTGCACTAGAACTGGTGATACGAACAGCTCCCGAGTTTGGATGGAATGATCTAATATTTTCCTGGCTGCTCAGGCACTGCACAACATTAATCATTGTTCGTCGACTCGTGTTTATGGGTCGGCCTGGGGCCATTCTACAAAACATAAACCCGATACCACGGTGCATCCGACTATTCGCTGGCCGTGGTGGTACAGCTAGCGCCCGACCGATTCCAACATTTCTCTTTTGCACTAAAACTGGTGATACGAACAGCTCCCTAGTTTGGATGCAATGATCTAAAATTTTCCTGGCTGCTCAGGCGCTGCGCAACATTATTCATTGTTCGTCGAGTCGTGTTTATGCGTCACCCTGGGGGCCATTCTACAAAACATAAACCCGATGCCACAGTGCATCAGACTATTCGATGGCCGTGGTGGCACAGCCAGGGCACGACCGATTTCAACATTTCTCTTTTGCACTAAAACTGGTGATACGAACAGCCCTCGAGTTTGGATGCAATGATCTAAAATTTTCCTGGCTGCTCAGGGGCTGCACAACATTATTCATTGTCCGTCGATTCATGTTTATGCGTCGCCCTGGCAGCCATTCTACAAAACCTACACCCGACACCACGGTGCATCCGACTATTCGTTGGCCGTGGTGGCACAGGGAGCGCACGACCGATTCCAACATTTCTCTTTTGCACTAAAACTGGTGATACGAACAGCCCCCGAGTTTGGATGGAATGATCTAAAATTTTCCTGGCTGCACAGGCGCTGCACAACATGACTCATTCTTCGCCGACTCGTGTTTATGCGTCGCTCTGGGTGCCATTCTACAAAACATAAACCCGATACCACGGTGCATCTGACTATTGATTGGCCGTGGTGGTACAGCTTGCGCAAGACCGATTCCAACCTTTCTCTTTTACACTAAACTGGTGATAAGAACTGCTCCACAGTTTGGATGGAATGGTTTAAAATTTTTCTGTTGGCACAGGCGCTGCACATAATGACTCATTCTTCGCCAACTCCTGTTTATGCGTCGCCCTGGGGGCCATTCTACAAAACATAAACCCTATACCACGGTGCATACGACTATTCGTTGGCCGTGGTGGTACAGCTAGCGCACGACCGATTCCAACATTTCTATTTTGCACTAAAACTGGTGATGCGAACAGCTCCCGAGTTTGGATGGAATGATCTAAAATTTCCTGGCTGCACAGGCGCTGCACAACATGACTCATTCTTCGCCGCCTCGTGTTTATATGTCGCCCTGGGGGCAATTCTACAAAACATCAACCCGACACCACGGTGCATCCGACTATTCGTTGGCCGTTCTGGTACCGCTAGCGCACGAGTGATTCCAACATTTCTCATTTGCACTAAAACTGGTGATACGAACAGCTCCACAGTTTGGATGGAATGTTTTAAAATTTTCCTGCTGGCACAGGCGCTGCACAACATTATTCATTGTTCGTCGACTCGTGTTTATGGGTCGGCCTGGGGCCATTCTACAAAACATAAACCCGATACCACGGTGCATCCGACTATTCGTTGGCCGTGGTGGTACAGCTAGCGCCCGACCGTTCCAACATTTCCCTTTTGCACTAAAACTGGTGATACGAACAGCTCCCTAGTTTGGATGCAATGATCTAAAATTTTCCTGGCAGCTCACGCGCTGCCCAACATTAGTCATTGTTCGTCGAGTCGTGTTTATGGGTCGCCCTGGGGGCCATTCAACAAAACATAAACCCGACAACACGGTGCATCCGACTATTCGCTGGCCGTGGTGGTACAGCTAGCGCCCGACCGATTCCAGCATTTCTCTTTTGCACTAAAACTGGTGATACGAACAGCTCCCTAGTTTAGATGCAATGATCTAAAATTTTCCTGGCTGCTCAGGCGCTGCGCAACATTATTCATTGTTCGTCGAGTCGTGTTTATGGGTCGCCCTGGGGGCCTTTCAACAAAACATAAACCCGACACCACGGTGCATCTGAATATTCATTGGACGTGGTGGTACAGATATTGCACGACCGATTCCAACATTTCTCATTTGCACTAAAACTGGTGATACGAACAGCCCCCGAGTTTGGGTGGAATGATCTAAAATTTTCCTGGCTACTCAGGAGTGGCACAACATTATTCATTGTTCACCGACTCGAGTTTATGCGTCGCCCTGAAGCCATTGTACAAAACATAAACCCGATACCACTGTGCATCTGACTATTCAGAGGCCGTGGGGATACAGCTAGCGCACGACCGATTCCAACATTTCTCTTTTACACTAAAACTTGTGATACGAACAGCTCCAGAGTTTGTATGGAATTTTTTTAAATTTTCCTGGCTGCACAGGCGCTGCACATAATGACTCATTCTTCACCGACTCGTGTTTATGCGTCACCCTGGGGGCCATTCTACAAAACATAAACCCGATGCCACAGTGCATCAGACTATTCGATGGCCGTGGTGGCACAGCCAGGGCACGACCGATTTCAACATTTCTCTTTTGCACTAAAACTGGTGATACGAACAGCCCTCGAGTTTGGATGCAATGATCTAAAATTTTCCTGGCTGCTCAGGGGCTGCACAACATTATTCATTGTCCGTCGATTCATGTTTATGCGTCGCCCTGGCGGCCATTCTACAAAACCTACACCTGACACCACGGTGCATCCGACTATTCGTTGGCCGTGGTGGCACAGGGAGCGCACGACCGATTCCAACATTTCTCTTTTGCACTAAAACTGGTGATACGAACAGCCCCCGAGTTTGGATGGAATGATCTAAAATTTTCCTGGCTGCACAGGCGCTGCACAACATGACTCATTCTTCGCCGACTCGTGTTTATGCGTCGCTCTGGGTGCCATTCTACAAAACATAAACCCGATACCACGGTGCATCTGACTATTGATTGGCCGTGGTGGTACAGCTTGCGGAAGACCGATTCCAACCTTTCTCTTTTGCACTAAAACTGGTGATAAGAACTGCTCCACAGTTTGGATGGAATGGTTTAAAATTTTTCTGTTGGCACAGGCGCTGCACATAATGACTCATTCTTCGCCAACTCCTGTTTATGCGTCGCCCTGGGGGCCATTCTACAAAACATAAACCCTATACCACGGTGCATACGACTATTCGTTGGCCGTGGTGGTACAGCTAGCGCACGACCGATTCCAACATTTCTATTTTGCACTAAAACTGGTGATGCGAACAGCTCCCGAGTTTGGATGGAATGATCTAAAATTTTCCTGGCTGCACAGGCGCTGCACAACATGACTCATTCTTCACCGCCTCGTGTTTATATGTCGCCCTGGGGGCCATTCTACAAAACATCAACCCGACACCACGGTGCATCCGACTATTCGTTGGCCGTTCTGGTACCGCTAGCGCACGAGTGATTCCAACATTTCTCATTTGCACTAAAACTGGTGATACGAACAGCTCCACAGTTTGGATGGAATGTTTTAAAATTTTCCTGCTCGCACAGGCGCTGCACAACATTATTCATTGTTCGTCGACTCGTGTTTATGGGTCGGCCTGGGGCCATTCTACAAAACATAAACCCGATACCACGGTGCATCCGACTATTCTTTGGCCGTGGTGGTACAGCTAGCGCCCGACCGTTCCAACATTTCCCTTTTGCACTAAAACTGGTGATACGAACAGCTCCCTAGTTTGGATGCAATGATCTAAAATTTTCCTGGCAGCTCACGCGCTGCCCAACATTAGTCATTGTTCGTCGAGTCGTGTTTATGGGTCGCCCTGGGGGCCATTCAACAAAACATAAACCCGACACCACGGTGCATCTGAACATTCATTGGACGTGGTGGTACAGATAGTGCACGACCGATTGCAACATTTCTTATTTGCACTAAAACTGGTGATACGAACAGCTCCACAGTTTGGATGGAATGTTTTAAAATTTTCCTGCTGGCACAGGCGCTGAACATAATGACTCATTCTTCGCCGACTCTTGTTTATGCGTCGCCCTGGGGGCCATTCTAAATAACATAAACCCGATACCACGGTTCATCCGACTATTCGATGGCCGTGGTGGCACAGCCAGAGCTCGACCGATTTCAACATTTCTCTTTTGCACTAAAACTGGTGATACGAACAGCCCTCGAGTTTGGATGCAATGATCTAAAATTTTCCTGGCTGCTCAGGGGCTGGACAACATTATTCATTGTTCGTCGATTCATGTTTATGCGTCGCCCTGGCGGCCATTCTACAAAACCTAAACCCGATACCACGGTGCATCCGACTATTCGTTGGCCGTGGTGGCACAGCTAACGCACGACCGATTCCCACATTTCTCTTTTGCACTAAAACTGGTGATACGAACAGCCCCGAGTTCGGATGGAATGATCTAAAATTTTCCTGGCTGCACAGGCGCTGCACAACATGACTCATTCTTCGCCGACTCGTGTTTATGCGTCCCTCTGGGGGCCATTCTACAAAACATAAACCCGATACCACGGTGCATCTGACTATTGATTGGCCGTGGTGGTACAGCTTGCGCAAGACCAATTCCAATCTTTCTCATTTGCACTAAAACTGGTGATAAGAACTGCTCCACAGTTTGGATGGAATGTTTTAAAATTTTCCTGCTGGCACAGGCGCTGCACATTATGACTCATTCTTCACCGACTCGTGTTTATGCGTCACCCTGGGGGCCATTCTACAAAACATAAACCCGATGCCACAGTGCATCAGACTACTGGTTGACTGTGGTGGTACAGCTAGCGCACGACCGATTCCAACATTTCTCTTTTCCACTAAAACTGGTGATACGAACAGCTCCCGAGTTTGGATGGAATCATCTAAAATTTTCCTGGCTGCACTGGCGCTGCACAACATGACTCATTCTTCGCCGCCTCGTGTTTTTGCGTCACCCTGGGGGCCATTCTACAAAACATAAACCCGATACCACGGTGCATCTGACTATCCGTTGGCCGGGGTGTTACAGCTAGCGCACGACCGATTCCAACATTTCTCTTTTGCACTAAGACTGCCGATACGAACAGCTCCCGAGTTTTTATGGAATGATCTAAAATTTTCCTGGCTGTTCAGGAGCTGCACAACATTATTCATTGTTCGCCGTTTCGAGTTTATGCGTCGCCCTGAAGCCATTCTACAAAACATAAACCCGATACCACGGTGCATCTGACTGTTCAGAGGCCGTGGTGGTACAGCTAGCGCACGAATGATTCCAACATTTCTCTTTTACACTAAAACTTGTGATACGAACAGCTCCAGAGTTTCTATGGAATGATTTAAAATTTTCCTGGCTGCTCAGGCGCTGCACAACATTATTCATTGTTCGTCGACTTGTGTTTATGGGTCGCCCTGGGGGCCATCCTATAAAACATAAACCCGCTACCACGGTACATACGACTATTCGTTGGCCGTGGTGGTACAGCTAGCGCACGACCGATTTCAACATTTCTCTTTTGCACTAAAACTGGTGATACGAACAGCGCCCGAGTTTGGATGGAATGATTTAAAATTTCCCTGGCTGCTCAGGCGCTGCACAACATTATTCATTTTTCGTCAACTAGTGTTTATGGGTCGCCCTGGTAGCCATTCTATAAAACATAAACTCGATACCACGGTGCATACGACTATTCGTTGGCCGTGGTGGTACAGCTAGCGCACGACCGATTTCAACATTTCTCTTTTCCACTAAAACTAGTGATACGAACAGCTCCCTAGTTTGGATGCAATGATCTAAAATTTTCCTGGCTGCTCAGGCGCTGCCCAACATTATTCATTGTTCGTCGACACCTTTTTTTTGCGTCGCTCTTGGGGCCATTCTACAAAACATAAACCCGATACCACGCTGCATCTGACTATTCATTGGCCGTGCTGATACAGCTAGCGAAAGACCGATTCCAACATTTCTCTTTTGCTTTAAAACTGGTGATAGGAACAGCTCCAGAGTTTGTATGGAATGATTTAAAATTTTCCTGGCTGCAAGGCACTGCACATAATGACTCATTCTTCGCCGCCTCGCCTTTATGCGTCGCCCTGGGGGCCATTCTACAAAACATCAACCCGACACCACGGTGCATCCGACTATTCGTTGGCCGTTCTGGTACCGCTAGCGCACGAGTGATTCCAACATTTCTCATTTGCACTAAAACTGGTGATACGAACAGCTCCACAGTTTGGATGGAATGTTTTAAAATTTTCCTGCTGGCACAGGCGCTGCACAACATTATTCATTGTTCGTCGACTCGTGTTTATGGGTCGGCCTGGGGCCATTCTACAAAACATAAACCCGATACCACGGTGCATCCGACTATTCGTTGGCCGTGGTGGTACAGCTAGCGCCCGACCGTTCCAACATTTCCCTTTTGCACTAAAACTGGTGATACGAACAGCTCCCTAGTTTGGATGCAATGATCTAAAATTTTCCTGGCAGCTCACGCGCTGCCCAACATTAGTCATTGTTCGTCGAGTCGTGTTTATGGGTCGCCCTGGGGGCCATTCAACAAAACATAAACCCGACACCACGGTGCATCTGAACATTCATTGGACGTGGTGGTACAGATAGTGCACGACCGATTCCAACATTTCTCATTTGCACTAAAACTGCTGACACGAACAGCTCCCGAGTTTGGATGGAACGATCTAAAATTTTCCTCGCTGCTCAGGAGCTGCACAACATTATTCATTGTTCGCCGACTCGAGTTTATGCATCGCCGTGAAGCCATCTTACAAAACATAAACCCGATACCACGGTGCATACGACTCTTCGTTGGCCGTGGTGGTACAGCTAGCGCATGACCGATTCCAATATTTCTCTTTTGCACTAAAACTGGTGATACGAACAGCTCCCGAGTTTGGATGGAATGATCTAATATTTTCCTGGCTGCTCAGGCACTGCACAACATTAATCATTGTTCGTCGACTCGTGTTTATGGGTCGGCCTGGGGCCATTCTACAAAACATAAACCCGATACCACGGTGCATCCGACTATTCGCTGGCCGTGGTGGTACAGCTAGCGCCCGACCGATTCCAACATTTCTCTTTTGCACTAAAACTGGTGATACGAACAGCTCCCTAGTTTAGATGCAATGATCTAAAATTTTCCTGGCTGCTCAGGCGCTGCGCAACATTATTCATTGTTCGTCGAGTCGTGTTTATGGGTCGCCCTGGGGGCCATTCAACAAAACATAAACCCGACACCACGGTGCATCTGAATATTCATTGGACGTGGTGGTACAGATAGTGCACGACCGATTCCAACATTTCTCATTTGCACTAAAACTGGTGATACGAACAGCCCCCGAGTTTGGGTGGAATGATCTAAAATTTTCCTGGCTACTCAGGAGTGGCACAACATTATTCATTGTTCACCGACTCGAGTTTATGCGTCGCCCTGAAGCCATTGTACAAAACATAAACCCGATACCACGGTGCATCTGACTATTCAGAGGCCGTGGGGATACAGCTAGCGCACGACCGATTCCAACATTTCTCTTTTACACTAAAACTTGTGATACGAACAGCTCCAGAGTTTGTATGGAATTTTTTTAAATTTTCCTGGCTGCACAGGCGCTGCACATAATGACTCATTCTTCACCGACTCGTGTTTATGCGTCACCCTGGGGGCCATTCTACAAAACATAAACCCGATGCCACAGTGCATCAGACTATTCGATGGCCGTGGTGGCACAGCCAGGGCACGACCGATTTCAACATTTCTCTTTTGCACTAAAACTGGTGATACGAACAGCCCTCGAGTTTGGATGCAATGATCTAAAATTTTCCTGGCTGCTCAGGGGCTGCACAACATTATTCATTGTCCGTCGATTCATGTTTATGCGTCGCCCTGGCGGCCATTCTACAAAACCTACACCCGACACCACGGTGCATCCGACTATTCGTTGGCCGTGGTGGCACAGGGAGCGCACGACCGATTCCAACATTTCTCTTTTGCATTAAAACTGGTGATACGAACAGCCCCCGAGTTTGGATGGAATGATCTAAAATTTTCCTGGCTGCACAGGCGCTGCACAACATGACTCATTCTTCGCCGACTCGTGTTTATGCGTCGCTCTGGGTGCCATTCTACAAAACATAAACCCGATACCACGGTGCATCTGACTATTGATTGGCCGTGGTGGTACAGCTTGCGCAAGACCGATTCCAACCTTTCTCTTTTGCACTAAAACTGGTGATAAGAACTGCTCCACAGTTTGGATGGTATGGTTTAAAATTTTTCTGTTGGCACAGGCGCTGCACATAATGACTCATTCTTCGCCTACTCCTGTTTATGCGTCGCCCTGGGGGCCATTCTACAAAACATAAACCCTATACCACGGTGCATACGACTATTCGTTGGCCGTGGTGGTACAGCTAGCGCACGACCGATTCCAACATTTCTATTTTGCACTAAAACTAGTGATGCGAACAGCTCCCGAGTTTGGATGGAATGATCTAAAATTTTCCTGGCTGCACAGGCGCTGCACAACATGACTCATTCTTCACCGCCTCGTGTTTATATGTCGCCCTGGGGGCCATTCTACAAAACATCAACCCGACACCACGGTGCATCCGACTATTCGTTGGCCGTTCTGGTACCGCTAGCGCACGAGTGATTCCAACATTTCTCATTTGCACTAAAACTGGTGATACGAACAGCTCCACAGTTTGGATGGAATGTTTTAAAATTTTCCTGCTCGCACAGGCGCTGCACAACATTATTCATTGTTCGTCGACTCGTGTTTATGGGTCGGCCTGGGGCCATTCTACAAAACATAAACCCGATACCACGGTGCATCCGACTATTCTTTGGCCGTGGTGGTACAGCTAGCGCCCGACCGTTCCAACATTTCCCTTTTGCACTAAAACTGGTGATACGAACAGCTCCCTAGTTTGGATTCAATGATCTAAAATTTTCCTGGCAGCTCACGCGCTGCCCAACATTAGTCATTGTTCGTCGAGTCGTGTTTATGGGTCGCCCTGGGGGCCATTCAACAAAACATAAACCCGACACCACGGTGCATCTGAACATTCATTGGACGTGGTGGTACAGATAGTGCACGACCGATTGCAACATTTCTTATTTGCACTAAAACTGGTGATACGAACAGCTCCACAGTTTGGATGGAATGTTTTAAAATTTTCCTGCTGGCACAGGCGCTGAACATAATGACTCATTCTTCGCCGACTCTTGTTTATGCGTCGCCCTGGGGGCCATTCTAAATAACATAAACCCGATACCACGGTTCATCCGACTATTCGATGGCCGTGGTGGCACAGCCAGAGCTCGACCGATTTCAACATTTCTCTTTTGCACTAAAACTGGTGATACGAACAGCCCTCGAGTTTGGATGCAATGATCTAAAATTTTCCTGGCTGCTCAGGGGCTGGACAACATTATTCATTGTTCGTCGATTCATGTTTATGCGTCGCCCTGGCGGCCATTCTACAAAACCTAAACCCGATACCACGGTGCATCCGACTATTCGTTGGCCGTGGTGGCACAGCTAACGCACGACCGATTCCCACATTTCTCTTTTGCACTAAAACTGGTGATACGAACAGCCCCGAGTTCGGATGGAATGATCTAAAATTTTCCTGGCTGCACAGGCGCTGCACAACATGACTCATTCTTCGCCGACTCGTGTTTATGCGTCCCTCTGGGGGCCATTCTACAAAACATAAACCCGATACCACGGTGCATCTGACTATTGATTGGCCGTGGTGGTACAGATAGTGCACGACCGATTCCAACATTTCTCTTTTCCACTAAAACTGGTGATACGAACAGCTCCCGAGTTTGGATGGAATCATCTACAATTTTCCTGGCTGCACTGGCGCTGCACAACATGACTCATTCTTCGCCGCCTCGTGTTTTTGCGTCACCCTGGGGGCCATTCTACAAAACATAAACCCGATACCACGGTGCATCTGACTATCCGTTGGCCGGGGTGTTACAGCTAGCGCACGACCGATTCCAACATTTCTCTTTTGCACTAAGACTGCCGATACGAACAGCTCCCGAGTTTTTATGGAATGATCTAAAATTTTCCTGGCTGTTCAGGAGCTGCACAACATTATTCATTGTTCGCCGTTTCGAGTTTATGCGTCGCCCTGAAGCCATTCTACAAAACATAAACCCGATACCACGGTGCATCTGACTGTTCAGAGGCCGTGGTGGTACAGCTAGCGCACGAATGATTCCAACATTTCTCTTTTACACTAAAACTTGTGATACGAACAGCTCCAGAGTTTCTATGGAATGATTTAAAATTTTCCTGGCTGCTCAGGCGCTGCACAACATTATTCATTGTTCGTCGACTTGTGTTTATGGGTCGCCCTGGGGGCCATCCTATAAAACATAAACCCGCTACCACGGTACATACGACTATTCGTTGGCCGTGGTGGTACAGCTAGCGCACGACCGATTTCAACATTTCTCTTTTGCACTAAAACTGGTGATACGAACAGCGCCCGAGTTTGGATGGAATGATTTAAAATTTCCCTGGCTGCTCAGGCGCTGCACAACATTATTCATTTTTCGTCAACTAGTGTTTATGGGTCGCCCTGGTAGCCATTCTATAAAACATAAACTCGATACCACGGTGCATACGACTATTCGTTGGCCGTGGTGGTACAGCTAGCGCACGACCGATTTCAACATTTCTCTTTTCCACTAAAACTGGTGATACGAACAGCTCCCTAGTTTGGATGCAATGATCTAAAATTTTCCTGGCTGCTCAGGCGCTGCCCAACATTATTCATTGTTCGTCGACACCTTTTTTTTTGCGTCGCTCTTGGGGCCATTCTACAAAACATAAACCCGATACCACGCTGCATCTGACTATTCATTGGCCGTGCTGATACAGCTAGCGAAAGACCGATTCCAACATTTCTCTTTTGCTCTAAAACTGGTGATAGGAACAGCTCCAGAGTTTGTATGGAATGATTTAAAATTTTCCTGGCTGCAAGGCACTGCACATAATGACTCATTCTTCGCCGCCTCGCCTTTATGCGTCGCCCTGGGGGCCATTCTACAAAACATCAACCCGACACCACGGTGCATCCGACTATTCGTTGGCCGTTCTGGTACCGCTAGCGCACGAGTGATTCCAACATTTCTCATTTGCACTAAAACTGGTGATACGAACAGCTCCACAGTTTGGATGGAATGTTTTAAAATTTTCCTGCTGGCACAGGCGCTGCACAACATTATTCATTGTTCGTCGACTCGTGTTTATGGGTCGGCCTGGGGCCATTCTACAAAACATAAACCCGATACCACGGTGCATCCGACTATTCGTTGGCCGTGGTGGTACAGCTAGCGCCCGACCGTTCCAACATTTCCCTTTTGCACTAAAACTGGTGATACGAACAGCTCCCTAGTTTGGATGCAATGATCTAAAATTTTCCTGGCAGCTCACGCGCTGCCCAACATTAGTCATTGTTCGTCGAGTCGTGTTTATGGGTCGCCCTGGGGGCCATTCAACAAAACATAAACCCGACACCACGGTGCATCTGAACATTCATTGGACGTGGTGGTACAGATAGTGCACGACCGATTCCAACATTTCTCATTTGCACTAAAACTGCTGACACGAACAGCTCCCGAGTTTGGATGGAACGATCTAAAATTTTCCTCGCTGCTCAGGAGCTGCACAACATTATTCATTGTTCGCCGACTCGAGTTTATGCATCGCCGTGAAGCCATCTTACAAAACATAAACCCGATACCACGGTGCATACGACTCTTCGTTGGCCGTGGTGGTACAGCTAGCGCATGACCGATTCCAATATTTCTCTTTTGCACTAAAACTGGTGATACGAACAGCTCCCGAGTTTGGATGGAATGATCTAATATTTTCCTGGCTGCTCAGGCACTGCACAACATTAATCATTGTTCGTCGACTCGTGTTTATGGGTCGGCCTGGGGCCATTCTACAAAACATAAACCCGATACCACGGTGCATCCGACTATTCGCTGGCCGTGGTGGTACAGCTAGCGCCCGACCGATTCCAACATTTCTCTTTTGCACTAAAACTGGTGATACGAACAGCTCCCTAGTTTAGATGCAATGATCTAAAATTTTCCTGGCTGCTCAGGCGCTGCGCAACATTATTCATTGTTCGTCGAGTCGTGTTTATGGGTCGCCCTGGGGGCCATTCAACAAAACATAAACCCGACACCACGGTGCATCTGAATATTCATTGGACGTGGTGGTACAGATAGTGCACGACCGATTCCAACATTTCTCATTTGCACTAAAACTGGTGATACGAACAGCCCCCGAGTTTGGGTGGAATGATCTAAAATTTTCCTGGCTACTCAGGAGTGGCACAACATTATTCATTGTTCACCGACTCGAGTTTATGCGTCGCCCTGAAGCCATTGTACAAAACATAAACCCGATACCACGGTGCATCTGACTATTCAGAGGCCGTGGGGATACAGCTAGCGCACGACCGATTCCAACATTTCTCTTTTACACTAAAACTTGTGATACGAACAGCTCCAGAGTTTGTATGGAATTTTTTTAAATTTTCCTGGCTGCACAGGCGCTGCACATAATGACTCATTCTTCACCGACTCGTGTTTATGCGTCACCCTGGGGGCCATTCTACAAAACATAAACCCGATGCCACAGTGCATCAGACTATTCGAAGCCGTGGTGGCACAGCCAGGGCACGACCGATTTCAACATTTCTCTTTTGCACTAAAACTGGTGATACGAACAGCCCTCGAGTTTGGATGCAATGATCTAAAATTTTCCTGGCTGCTCAGGGGCTGCACAACATTATTCATTGTCCGTCGATTCATGTTTATGCGTCGCCCTGGCGGCCATTCTACAAAACCTACACCCGACACCACGGTGCATCCGACTATTCGTTGGCCGTGGTGGCACAGGGAGCGCACGACCGATTCCAACATTTCTCTTTTGCATTAAAACTGGTGATACGAACAGCCCCCGAGTTTGGATGGAATGATCTAAAATTTTCCTGGCTGCACAGGCGCTGCACAACATGACTCATTCTTCGCCGACTCGTGTTTATGCGTCGCTCTGGGTGCCATTCTACAAAACATAAACCCGATACCACGGTGCATCTGACTATTGATTGGCCGTGGTGGTACAGCTTGCGCAAGACCGATTCCAACCTTTCTCTTTTGCACTAAAACTGGTGATAAGAACTGCTCCACAGTTTGGATGGAATGGTTTAAAATTTTTCTGTTGGCACAGGCGCTGCACATAATGACTCATTCTTCGCCTACTCCTGTTTATGCGTCGCCCTGGGGGCCATTCTACAAAACATAAACCCTATACCACGGTGCATACGACTATTCGTTGGCCGTGGTGGTACAGCTAGCGCACGACCGATTCCAACATTTCTATTTTGCACTAAAACTAGTGATGCGAACAGCTCCCGAGTTTGGATGGAATGATCTAAAATTTTCCTGGCTGCACAGGCGCTGCACAACATGACTCATTCTTCACCGCCTCGTGTTTATATGTCGCCCTGGGGGCCATTCTACAAAACATCAACCCGACACCACGGTGCATCCGACTATTCGTTGGCCGTTCTGGTACCGCTAGCGCACGAGTGATTCCAACATTTCTCATTTGCACTAAAACTGGTGATACGAACAGCTCCACAGTTTGGATGGAATGTTTTAAAATTTTCCTGCTCGCACAGGCGCTGCACAACATTATTCATTGTTCGTCGACTCGTGTTTATGGGTCGGCCTGGGGCCATTCTACAAAACATAAACCCGATACCACGGTGCATCCGACTATTCTTTGGCCGTGGTGGTACAGCTAGCGCCCGACCGTTCCAACATTTCCCTTTTGCACTAAAACTGGTGATACGAACAGCTCCCTAGTTTGGATGCAATGATCTAAAATTTTCCTGGCAGCTCACGCGCTGCCCAACATTAGTCATTGTTCGTCGAGTCGTGTTTATGGGTCGCCCTGGGGGCCATTCAACAAAACATAAACCCGACACCACGGTGCATCTGAACATTCATTGGACGTGGTGGTACAGATAGTGCACGACCGATTCCAACATTTCTCATTTGCACTAAAACTGGTGATACGAACAGCTCCACAGTTTGGATGGAATGTTTTAAAATATTCCTGCTGGCACAGGCGCTGCACATAATGACTCATTCTTCGCCGACTCTTGTTTATGCGTCGCCCTGGGGGCCATTCTAAATAACATAAACCCGATACCACGGTTCATCCGACTATTCGATGGCCGTGGTGGCACAGCCAGAGCTCGACCAATTTCAACATTTCTCTTTTGCACTAAAACTGGTGATACGAACAGCCCTCGAGTTTGGATGCAATGATCTAAAATTTTCCTGGCTGCTCAGGGGCTGGACAACATTATTCATTGTTCGTCGATTCATGTTTATGCGTCGCCCTGGCGGCCATTCTACAAAACCTAAACCCGATACCACGGTGCATCCGACTATTCGTAGGCCGTGGTGGCACAGCTAACGCACGACCGATTCCCACATTTCTCTTTTGCACTAAAACTGGTGATACGAACAGCCCCGAGTTCGGATGGAATGATCTAAAATTTTCCTGGCTGCACAGGCGCTGCACAACATGACTCATTCTTCGCCGACTCGTGTTTATGCGTCGCTCTGGGGGCCATTCTACAAAACATTAACCCGATACCACGGTGCATCTGACTATCGGTTGGCCGGGGTGTTACAGCTAGCGCACGACCGATTCCAACATTTCTCTTTTGCACTAAGACTGCCGATACGAACAGCTCCCGAGTTTTTATGGAATGATCTAAAATTTTCCTGGCTGTTCAGGAGCTGCACAACATTATTCATTGTTCGCCGTTTCGAGTTTATGCGTCGCCCTGAAGCCATTCTACAAAACATAAACCCGATACCACGGTGCATCTGACTGTTCAGAGGCCGTGGTGGTACAGCTAGCGCACGAATGATTCCAACATTTCTCTTTTACACTAAAACTTGTGATACGAACAGCTCCAGAGTTTCTATGGAATGATTTAAAATTTTCCTGGCTGCTCAGGCGCTGCACAACATTATTCATTGTTCGTCGACTTGTGTTTATGGGTCGCCCTGGGGGCCATCCTATAAAACATAAACCCGCTACCACGGTACATACGACTATTCGTTGGCCGTGGTGGTACAGCTAGCCCACGACCGATTTCAACATTTCTCTTTTGCACTAAAACTGGTGATACGAACAGCGCCCGAGTTTGGATGGAATGATTTAAAATTTCCCTGGCTGCTCAGGCGCTGCACAACATTATTCATTTTTCGTCAACTAGTGTTTATGGGTCGCCCTGGTAGCCATTCTATAAAACATAAACTCGATACCACGGTGCATACGACTATTCGTTGGCCGTGGTGGTACAGCTAGCGCACGACCGATTTCAACATTTCTCTTTTCCACTAAAACTGGTGATACGAACAGCTCCCTAGTTTGGATGCAATGATCTAAAATTTTCCTGGCTGCTCAGGCGCTGCCCAACATTATTCATTGTTCGTCGACACCTTTTTTTTGCGTCGCTCTTGGGGCCATTCTACAAAACATAAACCCGATACCACGCTACATCTGACTATTCATTGGCCGTGCTGATACAGCTAGCGAAAGACCGATTCCAACATTTCTCTTTTGCTCTAAAACTGGTGATAGGAACAGCTCCAGAGTTTGTATGGAATGATTTAAAATTTTCCTGGCTGCAAGGCACTGCACATAATGACTCATTCTTCGCCGCCTCGCCTTTATGCGTCGCCCTGGGGGCCATTCTACAAAACATCAACCCGACACCACGGTGCTACCGACTATTCATTGGCCGTTGTGGTACCGCTAGCGCACGAGTGATTTCAACATTTCTCTTTTGCACTAAAACTGGTGATACGAACTGCTCCACAGTTTGGATGGAATTATTTAAAATTGTCCTGGTGGCGCAGGCGCTGCACATAATGACTCATTCTTCGCCGACTCGTGTTTGTGGGTCGGCCTGGGGGCCATTCTACAAAACATAAACCCAATACCACGGTGCATACGACTATTCGTTGCCCGTGGTGGTACAGCTAGCGCACGACCGATTCCAACATTTCTCTTTTCCACTAAAACTGGTGATACGAACAGCCCCCGAGTTTGGATGGAATGATCTAAAATTATCCTGGCTGCTCAGGAGCTGCACAACATTATTCATTGTTCGTCAATTCGTGTTTATGGGTCAGCCTGGGGGCCATTCAACAAAACATAAACACGACACCATGGTGCATCTGAATATTCATTGGCAGTGGTGGTACAGCTAGTGCACGACCGATTCCAACATTTCTCATTTCCACTAAAACTGGTGATACGAACAGCTCCCGAGTTGGGTGGAACGATCTAAAATTTTCCTGACTCCACAGGCGCTGCACAACATGGCTCATTCTTCGCCGACTCGTGTTTATGCGTCGCTCTTGGGGCCATTCTACAAAACATAAACCCGATACCACGGTGCATCTGACTATTCATTGGCCGTGCTGATACAGCTAGCGAAAGACCGATTCCAACTTTTCTCTTTTGCTCTAAAACTGGGGATAGGAACAGCTCCAGAGTTTGTATGGAATGATTTAAAATTTTCCTGGCTGCATGGCACTGCACATAATGACTCATTCTTCGCCGCCTCGTGTTTATGCGTCGCCCTGGGGGCCATTCTACAAAACATCAACCCGACAACACGGTGCATCCGACTATTCGTTGGCCGTTGTGGTACCGCTAGCGCACGAGTGATTCCAACATTTCTCTTTTGCACTAAAATTGGTGATACGAACTGCTCCACAGTTTGGGTGGAATGATTTAAAATTGTCCTGGTGGCGCAGGCGCTGCACATAATGACTCATTCTTCTCCGACTCGTGTTTATGCGCCACCCGGGGGGCCATTCTACAAAAGATAAACCCGATACCGACTATTCGTTGACCGTGGTGGTACAATTAGCTTACGACCGATTCCAACATTTCTCTTTTGCACTAAACCTGGTGATAACAACTGCTCCACAGTTTGGATGGAATGGTTTAAAATTTTTCTGTTGGCACAGGCGCTGCACATAATGACTCATTCTTCGCCGACTCGTGTTTATGCGCCGCCCTGGGGGCCATTCTACAAAACATAAGCCCGATACGACGGTCCGTCCGACTATTCGATGACCATGGTGGCACGGCCAGGGCACGACCGATTCCAACATTTCTAGTTTGCACTAAAACTGGTGATACGAACAACCCCCGAGTTTGGATGGAATGATCAAAAATTATCCTGGCTGCTCAGGAGCTGCACAACATTATTAATTGTTCGTCGATTCGTGTTTATGGGTCAGGCTGGGGGCCATTCAAGAAAACATAAACTCGACACCACGGTGCATCTGAATATTCATTGGCATTTGTGGTACAGCTAGTGCACGACCGATTCCAACATTTCTCATTTGCACTAAAACTGGTGATACGAAAAGCTCCCGAGTTGGATGGAATGATCTAAAATTTTCCTGGCTGCACAGGCGCTGCACAACATGACTCATTCTTCGCCGCCTCGTGTTTATGCGCCGCCCTGGGGGCCATTCTACAAAACATCAACCCGACACCACGGTGCATCCGACTATTCGTTGGCAGTTCTGGTACCGCTAGCCCACGAGTGATTCCAACATTTCTCATTTGCACTAAAACTGGTGATACGAACAGCTCCCGAGTTTGGATGGAATCATCTAAAATTTTCCTGGCTGCACTGGCGCTGCACAACATGACTCATTCTTCGCCGCCTCGTGTTTTTGCGTCACCCTGGGGGCCATTCTACAAAACATAAACCCGATACCACGGTGCATCTGACTATCCGTTGGCCGGGGTGTTACAGCTAGCGCACGACCGATTCCAACATTTCTCTTTTGCACTAAGACTGCCGATACGAACAGCTCCCGAGTTTTTATGGAATGATCTAAAATTTTCCTTGCTGCTCAGGAGCTGCACTACATTATTCATTGTTCGCCGTTTCGAGTTTATGCGTCGCCCTGAAGCCATTCTACAAAACATAAACCCGATACCACGGTGCATCTGACTGTTCAGAGGCCGTGGTGGTACAGCTAGCGCACGAATGATTCCAACATTTCTCTTTTACTCTAAAACTTGTGATACGAACAGCTCCAGAGTTTCTATGGAATGATTTAAAATTTTCCTGGCTCCTCAGGCGCTGCACAACATTATTCATTGTTCGTCGACTTGTGTTTATGGGCCGCCCTGGGGGCCATCCTATAAAACATAAATCCGCTACCACGGTACATACGACTATTCGTTGGCCGTGGTGGTACACCTAGCGCACGACCGATTTCAACATTTCTCTTTTGCTCTAAAACTGGTGATACGAACAGCGCCCGAGTTTGGATGGAATGATTTAAAATTTTCCTGGCTGCTCAGGCGCTGCACAACATTATTCATTTTTCGTCAACTAGTGTTTATGGGTCGCCCTGGTAGCCATTCTATAAAACATAAACTCGATACCACGGTGCATACGACTATTCGTTGGCCGTGCTGGTACAGCTAGCGCACGACCGCTTCCAACATTTCTCTTTTCCACTAAAACTGGTGATACGAACAGCTCCCTAGTTTGGATGCAATGATCTAAAATTTTCCTGGCTGCTCAGGCGCTGCCCAACATTATTCATTGTTCGTCGACACCTTTTTTTTGCGTCGCTCTTGGGGCCATTCTACAAAACATAAACCCGATACCACGGTGCATCTGACTATTCATTGGCCGTGCTGATACAGCTAGCGAAAGACCCATTCCAACATTTCTCTTTTGCTCTAAAACTGGTGATAGGAACAGCTCCAGAGTTTGTATGGAATGATTTAAAATTTTCCTGGCTGCAAGGCACTGCACATAATGACTCATTCTTCGCCGCCTCGCCTTTATGCGTCGCCCTGGGGGCCATTCTACAAAACATCAACCCGACACCACGGTGCTACCGACTATTCATTGGCCGTTGTGGTAACGCTAGCGCACGAGTGATTTCAACATTTCTCTTTTGCACTAAAACTGGTGATACGAACTGCTCCACAGTTTGGATGGAATGATTTAAAATTGTCCTGGTGGCGCAGGCGCTGCACATAATGACTCATTCTTCGCCGACTCGTGTTTATGGGTCGGCCTGGGGGCCATTCTACAAAACATAAACCCAATACCACGGTGCATCTGAATATTCATTGGCAGTGGTGGTACAGCTAGTGCACGACCGATTCCAACATTTCTCATTTCCACTAAAACTGGTGATACGAACAGCTCCCGAGTTGGATGGAACGATCTAAAATTTTCCTGACTCCACAGGCGCTGCACAACATGGCTCATTCTTCGCCGACTCGTGTTTATGCGTCGCTCTTGGGGCCATTCTACAAAACATAAACCCGATAACACAGTGCATCTGACTATTCATTGGCCGTGCTGATACAGCTAGCGAAAGACCGATTCCAACTTTTCTCTTTTGCTCTAAAACTGGGGATAGGAACAGCTCCAGAGTTTGGATGGAATGATTTAAAATTTTCCTGGCTGCATGGCACTGCACATAATGACTCATTCTTCGCCGCCTCGTGTTTATGCGTCGCCCTGGGGGCCATTCTACAAAACATCAACCCGACAACACGGTGCATCCGACTATTCGTTGGCCGTTGTGGTACCGCTAGCGCACGAGTGGTTCCAACATTTCTATTTTGCACTAAAACTGGTGATGCGAACAGCTCCCGAGTTTGGATGGAATTATCTAAAATTTTCCTGGCTGCACAGGCGCTGCACAACATGAGTCATTCTTCGCCGCCTCGTGTTTATGCGTCGCCCTGGGGGCCATTCTACAAAACATCAACCCGACACCACGGTGCATCCGACTATTCGTTGGCCGTTCTGGTACCGCTAGCGCACGACCGATTCCAACATTTCTAGTTTGCACTAAAACTGGTGATACGAACAACCCCCGAGTTTGGATGGAATGATCAAAAATTATCCTGGCTGCTCAGGAGCTGCACAACATTATTAATTGTTCGTCGATTCGTGTTTATGGGTCAGGCTGGGGGCCATTCAAGAAAACATAAACTCGACACCACGGTGCATCTGAATATTCATTGGCATTTGTGGTACAGCTAGTGCACGACCGATTCCAACATTTCTCATTTGCACTAAAACTGGTGATACGAAAAGCTCCCGAGTTGGATGGAATGATCTAAAATTTTCCTGGCTGCACAGGCGCTGCACAACATGACTCATTCTTCGCCGCCTCGTGTTTATGCGCCGCCCTGGGGGCCATTCTACAAAACATCAACCCGACACCACGGTGCATCCGACTATTCGTTGGCAGTTCTGGTACCGCTAGCCCACGAGTGATTCCAACATTTCTCATTTGCACTAAAACTGGTGATACGAACAGCTCCCGAGTTTGGATGGAATCATCTAAAATTTTCCTGGCTGCACTGGCGCTGCACAACATGACTCATTCTTCGCCGCCTCGTGTTTTTGCGTCACCCTGGGGGCCATTCTACAAAACATAAACCCGATACCACGGTGCATCTGACTATCCGTTGGCCGGGGTGTTACAGCTAGCGCACGACCGATTCCAACATTTCTCTTTTGCACTAAGACTGCCGATACGAACAGCTCCCGAGTTTTTATGGAATGATCTAAAATTTTCCTTGCTGCTCAGGAGCTGCACTACATTATTCATTGTTCGCCGTTTCGAGTTTATGCGTCGCCCTGAAGCCATTCTACAAAACATAAACCCGATACCACGGTGCATCAGACTGTTCAGAGGCCGTGGTGGTACAGCTAGCGCACGAATGATTCCAACATTTCTCTTTTACTCTAAAACTTGTGATACGAACAGCTCCAGAGTTTCTATGGAATGATTTAAAATTTTCCTGGCTCCTCAGGCGCTGCACAACATTATTCATTGTTCGTCGACTTGTGTTTATGGGCCGCCCTGGGGGCCATCCTATAAAACATAAATCCGCTACCACGGTACATACGACTATTCGTTGGCCGTGGTGGTACAGCTAGCGCACGACCGATTTCAACATTTCTCTTTTGCTCTAAAACTGGTGATACGAACAGCGCCCGAGTTTGGATGGAATGATTTAAAATTTTCCTGGCTGCTCAGGCGCTGCACAACATTATTCATTTTTCGTCAACTAGTGTTTATGGGTCGCCCTGGTAGCCATTCTATAAAACATAAACTCGATACCACGGTGCATACGACTATTCGTTGGCCGTGCTGGTACAGCTAGCGCACGACCGCTTCCAACATTTCTCTTTTCCACTAAAACTGGTGATACGAACAGCTCCCTAGTTTGGATGCAATGATCTAAAATTTTCCTGGCTGCTCAGGCGCTGCCCAACATTATTCATTGTTCGTCGACACCTTTTTTTTGCGTCGCTCTTGGGGCCATTCTACAAAACATAAACCCGATACCACGGTGCATCTGACTATTCATTGGCCGTGCTGATACAGCTAGCGAAAGACCGATTCCAACATTTCTCTTTTGCTCTAAAACTGGTGATAGGAACAGCTCCAGAGTTTGTATGGAATGATTTAAAATTTTCCTGGCTGCAAGGCACTGCACATAATGACTCATTCTTCGCCGCCTCGCCTTTATGCGTCGCCCTGGGGGCCATTCTACAAAACATCAACCCGACACCACGGTGCTACCGACTATTCATTGGCCGTTGTGGTAACGCTAGCGCACGAGTGATTTCAACATTTCTCTTTTGCACTAAAACTGGTGATACGAACTGCTCCACAGTTTGGATGGAATGATTTAAAATTGTCCTGGTGGCGCAGGCGCTGCACATAATGACTCATTCTTCGCCGACTCGTGTTTATGGGTCGGCCTGGGGGCCATTCTACAAAACATAAACCCAATACCACGGTGCATCTGAATATTCATTGGCAGTGGTGGTACAGCTAGTGCACGACCGATTCCAACATTTCTCATTTCCACTAAAACTGGTGATACGAACAGCTCCCGAGTTGGATGGAACGATCTAAAATTTTCCTGACTCCACAGGCGCTGCACAACATGGCTCATTCTTCGCCGACTCGTGTTTATGCGTCGCTCTTGGGGCCATTCTACAAAACATAAACCCGATAACACAGTGCATCTGACTATTCATTGGCCGTGCTGATACAGCTAGCGAAAGACCGATTCCAACTTTTCTCTTTTGCTCTAAAACTGGGGATAGGAACAGCTCCAGAGTTTGGATGGAATGATTTAAAATTTTCCTGGCTGCATGGCACTGCACATAATGACTCATTCTTCGCCGCCTCGTGTTTATGCGTCGCCCTGGGGGCCATTCTACAAAACATCAACCCGACAACACGGTGCATCCGACTATTCGTTGGCCGTTGTGGTACCGCTAGCGCACGAGTGGTTCCAACATTTCTATTTTGCACTAAAACTGGTGATGCGAACAGCTCCCGAGTTTGGATGGAATTATCTAAAATTTTCCTGGCTGCACAGGCGCTGCACAACATGAGTCATTCTTCGCCGCCTCGTGTTTATGCGTCGCCCTGGGGGCCATTCTACAAAACATCAACCCGACACCACGGTGCATCCGACTATTCGTTGGCCGTTCTGGTACCGCTAGCGCACGAGTGATTCCAACATTTCTCATTTGCACTAAAACTGGTGATACGAACAGCTCCACAGTTTGGATGGAATGTTTTAAAATTTTCCTGCTCGCACAGGCGCTGCACAACATTATTCATTGTTCGTCGACTCGTGTTTATGGGTCGGCCTGGGGCCATTCTACAAAACATAAACCCGATACCACGGTGCATCCGACTATTCTTTGGCCGTGGTGGTACAGCTAGCGCCCGACCGTTCCAACATTTCCCTTTTGCACTAAAACTGGTGATACGAACAGCTCCCTAGTTTGGATGCAATGATCTAAAATTTTCCTGGCAGCTCACGCGCTGCCCAACATTAGTCATTGTTCGTCGAGTCGTGTTTATGGGTCGCCCTGGGGGCCATTCAACAAAACATAAACCCGACACCACGGTGCATCTGAACATTCATTGGACGTGGTGGTACAGATAGTGCACGACCGATTCCAACATTTCTCATTTGCACTAAAACTGGTGATACGAACAGCTCCACAGTTTGGATGGAATGTTTTAAAATTTTCCTGCTGGCACAGGCGCTGCACATAATGACTCATTCTTCGCCGACTCTTGTTTATGCGTCGCCCTGGGGGCCATTCTAAATAACATAAACCCGATACCACGGTTCATCCGACTATTCGATGGCCGTGGTGGCACAGCCAGAGCTCGACCGATTTCAACATTTCTCTTTTGCACTAAAACTGGTGATACGAACAGCCCTCGAGTTTGGATGCAATGATCTAAAATTTTCCTGGCTGCTCAGGGGCTGGACAACATTATTCATTGTTCGTCGATTCATGTTTATGCGTCGCCCTGGCGGCCATTCTACAAAACCTAAACCCGATACCACGGTGCATCCGACTATTCGTAGGCCGTGGTGGCACAGCTAACGCACGACCGATTCCCACATTTCTCTTTTGCACTAAAACTGGTGATACGAACAGCCCCGAGTTCGGATGGAATGATCTAAAATTTTCCTGGCTGCACAGGCGCTGCACAACATGACTCATTCTTCGCCGACTCGTGTTTATGCGTCGCTCTGGGGGCCATTCTACAAAACATTAACCCGATACCACGGTGCATCTGACTATCCGTTGGCCGGGGTGTTACAGCTAGCGCACGACCGATTCCAACATTTCTCTTTTGCACTAAGACTGCCGATACGAACAGCTCCCGAGTTTTTATGGAATGATCTAAAATTTTCCTGGCTGTTCAGGAGCTGCACAACATTATTCATTGTTCGCCGTTTCGAGTTTATGCGTCGCCCTGAAGCCATTCTACAAAACATAAACCCGATACCACGGTGCATCTGACTGTTCAGAGGCCGTGGTGGTACAGCTAGCGCACGATTGATTCCAACATTTCTCTTTTACACTAAAACTTGTGATACGAACAGCTCCAGAGTTTCTATGGAGTGATTTAAAATTTTCCTGGCTGCTCAGGCGCTGCACAACATTATTCATTGTTCGTCGACTTGTGTTTATGGGTCGCCCTGGGGGCCATCCTATAAAACATAAACCCGCTACCACGGTACATACGACTATTCGTTGGCCGTGGTGGTACAGCTAGCCCACGACCGATTTCAACATTTCTCTTTTGCACTAAAACTGGTGATACGAACAGCGCCCGAGTTTGGATGGAATGATTTAAAATTTCCCTGGCTGCTCAGGCGCTGCACAACATTATTCATTTTTCGTCAACTAGTGTTTATGGGTCGCCCTGGTAGCCATTCTATAAAACATAAACTCGATACCACGGTGCATACGACTATTCGTTGGCCGTGGTGGTACAGCTAGCGCACGACCGATTTCAACATTTCTCTTTTCCACTAAAACTGGTGATACGAACAGCTCCCTAGTTTGGATGCAATGATCTAAAATTTTCCTGGCTGCTCAGGCGCTGCCCAACATTATTCATTGTTCGTCGACACCTTTTTTTTGCGTCGCTCTTGGGGCCATTCTACAAAACATAAACCCGATACCACGCTGCATCTGACTATTCATTGGCCGTGCTGATACAGCTAGCGAAAGACCGATTCCAACATTTCTCTTTTGCTCTAAAACTGGTGATAGGAACAGCTCCAGAGTTTGTATGGAATGATTTAAAATTTTCCTGGCTGCAAGGCACTGCACATAATGACTCATTCTTCGCCGCCTCGCCTTTATGCGTCGCCCTGGGGGCCATTCTACAAAACATCAACCCGACACCACGGTGCTACCGACTATTCATTGGCCGTTGTGGTACCGCTAGCGCACGAGTGATTTCAACATTTCTCTTTTGCACTAAAACTGGTGATACGAACTGCTCCACAGTTTGGATGGAATGATTTAAAATTGTCCTGGTGGCGCAGGCGCTGCACATAATGACTCATTCTTCGCCGACTCGTGTTTATGGGTCGGCCTGGGGGCCATTCTACAAAACATAAACCCAATACCACGGTGCATACGACTATTCGTTGCCCGTGGTGGTACAGCTAGCGCACGACCGATTCCAACATTTCTCTTTTCCACTAAAACTGGTGATACGAACAGCCCCCGAGTTTGGATGGAATGATCTAAAATTATCCTGGCTGCTCAGGAGCTGCACAACATTATTCATTGTTCGTCAATTCGTGTTTATGGGTCAGCCTGGGGGCCATTCAA
This sequence comes from Dermacentor variabilis, assembly GCF_050947875.1. Taxonomy (NCBI): domain Eukaryota; kingdom Metazoa; phylum Arthropoda; class Arachnida; order Ixodida; family Ixodidae; genus Dermacentor; species Dermacentor variabilis. The sequence continues at coordinate 231,443,105 of NC_134571.1, read as the reverse complement.
CAAAACATAAACACGACACCATGGTGCATCTGAATATTCATTGGCAGTGGTGGTACAGCTAGTGCACGACCGATTCCAACATTTCTCATTTCCACTAAAACTGGTGATACGAACAGCTCCCGAGTTGGGTGGAACGATCTAAAATTTTCCTGACTCCACAGGCGCTGCACAACATGGCTCATTCTTCGCCGACTCGTGTTTATGCGTCGCTCTTGGGGCCATTCTACAAAACATAAACCCGATACCACGGTGCATCTGACTATTCATTGGCCGTGCTGATACAGCTAGCGAAAGACCGATTCCAACTTTTCTCTTTTGCTCTAAAACTGGGGATAGGAACAGCTCCAGAGTTTGTATGGAATGATTTAAAATTTTCCTGGCTGCATGGCACTGCACATAATGACTCATTCTTCGCCGCCTCGTGTTTATGCGTCGCCCTGGGGGCCATTCTACAAAACATCAACCCGACAACACGGTGCATCCGACTATTCGTTGGCCGTTGTGGTACCGCTAGCGCACGAGTGATTCCAACATTTCTCTTTTGCACTAAAACTGGTGATAACAACTGCTCCACAGTTTGGATGGAATGGTTTAAAATTTTTCTGTTGGCACAGGCGCTGCACATAATGACTCATTCTTCGCCGACTCGTGTTTATGCGCCGCCCTGGGGGCCATTCTACAAAACATAAGCCCGATACGACGGTCCGTCCGACTATTCGATGACCATGGTGGCACGGCCAGGGCACGACCGATTCCAACATTTCTAGTTTGCACTAAAACTGGTGATACGAACAACCCCCGAGTTTGGATGGAATGATCAAAAATTATCCTGGCTGCTCAGGAGCTGCACAACATTATTAATTGTTCGTCGATTCGTGTTTATGGGTCAGGCTGGGGGCCATTCAAGAAAACATAAACTCGACACCACGGTGCATCTGAATATTCATTGGCATTTGTGGTACAGCTAGTGCACGACCGATTCCAACATTTCTCATTTGCACTAAAACTGGTGATACGAAAAGCTCCCGAGTTGGATGGAATGATCTAAAATTTTCCTGGCTGCACAGGCGCTGCACAACATGACTCATTCTTCGCCGCCTCGTGTTTATGCGCCGCCCTGGGGGCCATTCTACAAAACATCAACCCGACACCACGGTGCATCCGACTATTCGTTGGCAGTTCTGGTACCGCTAGCCCACGAGTGATTCCAACATTTCTCATTTGCACTAAAACTGGTGATACGAACAGCTCCCGAGTTTGGATGGAATCATCTAAAATTTTCCTGGCTGCACTGGCGCTGCACAACATGACTCATTCTTCGCCGCCTCGTGTTTTTGCGTCACCCTGGGGGCCATTCTACAAAACATAAACCCGATACCACGGTGCATCTGACTATCCGTTGGCCGGGGTGTTACAGCTAGCGCACGACCGATTCCAACATTTCTCTTTTGCACTAAGACTGCCGATACGAACAGCTCCCGAGTTTTTATGGAATGATCTAAAATTTTCCTTGCTGCTCAGGAGCTGCACTACATTATTCATTGTTCGCCGTTTCGAGTTTATGCGTCGCCCTGAAGCCATTCTACAAAACATAAACCCGATACCACGGTGCATCTGACTGTTCAGAGGCCGTGGTGGTACAGCTAGCGCACGAATGATTCCAACATTTCTCTTTTACACTAAAACTTGTGATACGAACAGCTCCAGAGTTTCTATGGAATGATTTAAAATTTTCCTGGCTCCTCAGGCGCTGCACAACATTATTCATTGTTCGTCGACTTGTGTTTATGGGCCGCCCTGGGGGCCATCCTATAAAACATAAATCCGCTACCACGGTACATACGACTATTCGTTGGCCGTGGTGGTACAGCTAGCGCACGACCGATTTCAACATTTCTCTTTTGCTCTAAAACTGGTGATACGAACAGCGCCCGAGTTTGGATGGAATGATTTAAAATTTTCCTGGCTGCTCAGGCGCTGCACAACATTATTCATTTTTCGTCAACTAGTGTTTATGGGTCGCCCTGGTAGCCATTCTATAAAACATAAACTCGATACCACGGTGCATACGACTATTCGTTGGCCGTGCTGGTACAGCTAGCGCACGACCGCTTCCAACATTTCTCTTTTCCACTAAAACTGGTGATACGAACAGCTCCCTAGTTTGGATGCAATGATCTAAAATTTTCCTGGCTGCTCAGGCGCTGCCCAACATTATTCATTGTTCGTCGACACCTTTTTTTTGCGTCGCTCTTGGGGCCATTCTACAAAACATAAACCCGATACCACGGTGCATCTGACTATTCATTGGCCGTGCTGATACAGCTAGCGAAAGACCGATTCCAACATTTCTCTTTTGCTCTAAAACTGGTGATAGGAACAGCTCCAGAGTTTGTATGGAATGATTTAAAATTTTCCTGGCTGCAAGGCACTGCACATAATGACTCATTCTTCGCCGCCTCGCCTTTATGCGTCGCCCTGGGGGCCATTCTACAAAACATCAACCCGACACCACGGTGCTACCGACTATTCATTGGCCGTTGTGGTAACGCTAGCGCACGAGTGATTTCAACATTTCTCTTTTGCACTAAAACTGGTGATACGAACTGCTCCACAGTTTGGATGGAATGATTTAAAATTGTCCTGGTGGCGCAGGCGCTGCACATAATGACTCATTCTTCGCCGACTCGTGTTTATGGGTCGGCCTGGGGGCCATTCTACAAAACATTAACCCAATACCACGGTGCATCTGAATATTCATTGGCAGTGGTGGTACAGCTAGTGCACGACCGATTCCAACATTTCTCATTTCCACTAAAACTGGTGATACGAACAGCTCCCGAGTTGGATGGAACGATCTAAAATTTTCCTGACTCCACAGGCGCTGCACAACATGGCTCATTCTTCGCCGACTCGTGTTTATGCGTCGCTCTTGGGGCCATTCTACAAAACATAAACCCGATAACACAGTGCATCTGACTATTCATTGGCCGTGCTGATACAGCTAGCGAAAGACCGATTCCAACTTTTCTCTTTTGCTCTAAAACTGGGGATAGGAACAGCTCCAGAGTTTGGATGGAATGATTTAAAATTTTCCTGGCTGCATGGCACTGCACATAATGACTCATTCTTCGCCGCCTCGTGTTTATGCGTCGCCCTGGGGGCCATTCTACAAAACATCAACCCGACAACACGGTGCATCCGACTATTCGTTGGCCGTTGTGGTACCGCTAGCGCACGAGTGGTTCCAACATTTCTATTTTGCACTAAAACTGGTGATGCGAACAGCTCCCGAGTTTGGATGGAATTATCTAAAATTTTCCTGGCTGCACAGGCGCTGCACAACATGAGTCATTCTTCGCCGCCTCGTGTTTATGCGTCGCCCTGGGGGCCATTCTACAAAACATCAACCCGACACCACGGTGCATCCGACTATTCGTTGGCCGTTCTGGTACCGCTAGCGCACGAGTGATTCCAACATTTCTCATTTGCACTAAAACTGGTGATACGAACAGCTCCACAGTTTGGATGGAATGTTTTAAAATTTTCCTGCTGGCACAGGCGCTGCACATAATGACTCATTCTTCGCCGACTCGTGTTTATGCGCCGCCCTGGGGGCCATTCTACAAAACATAAGCCCGATACGACGGTCCGTCCGACTATTCGATGACCATGGTGGCACGGCCAGGGCACGACCGATTCCAACATTTCTAGTTTGCACTAAAACTGGTGATACGAACAACCCCCGAGTTTGGATGGAATGATCAAAAATTATCCTGGCTGCTCAGGGGCTGGACAACATTATTCATTTTTCGTCGATTCATGTTTATGCGTCGCCCTGGCGGCCATTCTACAAAACCTAAACCCGATACCACGGTGCATCCGACTATTCGTTGGCCGTGGTGGCACAGCTAGCGCACGACCGATTCCCACATTTCTCTTTTGCACTAAAACTGGTGATACGAACAGCCCCCGAGTTTGGATGGAATGATCTAAAATTTTCCTGGCTGCACAGGCGCTGCACAACATGACTCATTCTTCGCCGACTCGTGTTTATGCGTCGCTCTGGGGGCCATTCTACAAAACATAAACCCGATACCACGGTGCATCTGACTATTGATTGGCCGTGGTGGTACAGCTTGCGCAAGACCAATTCCAATCTTTCTCTTTTGCACTAAAACTGGTGATAAGAACTGCTCCACAGTTTGGATGGAATGTTTTAAAATTTTCCTGCTGGCACTGGCGCTGCACATAATGACTCATGCTTCACCGCCTCGTGTTTATGCGTCACCCTGGGGGCCATTCTACAAAATATAAACCCGATGCCACAGTGCATCAGATTATTCGTTGACTGTGGTGGTACAGCTAGCGCACGACCGATTCCAATATTTCTCTTTTCCACTAAAACTGGTGATACGAACAGCTCCCGAGTTTGGATGGAATGATCTAATATTTTCCTGGCTGCTCAGGCACTGCACAACATTAATCATTGTTCGTCGACTCGTGTTTATGGGTCGGCCTGGGGCCATTCTACAAAACATAAACACGATACCACAGTGCATCCGACTATTCGCTGGCCGTGGTGGTACAGCTAGCGCCCGACCGATTCCAACATTTCTCTTTTGCACTAAAACTGGTGATACGAACAGCTCCCTAGTTTGGATGCAATGATCTAAAATTTTCCTGGCTGCTCAGGCGCTGCACAACATGACTCATTCTTCGCCGACTCGTGTTTATGCGTCGCTCTGGGGGCCATTCTACAAAACATAAACCCGATACCACGGTGCATCTGACTATTGATTGGCCGTGGTGGTACAGCTTCCGCAAGACCAATTCCAATCTTTCTCTTTTGCACTAAAACTGGTGATAAGGACTGCTCCACAGTTTGGATGGAATAGTTTAAAATTTTTCTGTTGGCACAGGCGCTGCACATAATGACTCATTCTTCGCCAACTCCTGTTTATGCGTCGCCCTGGGGGCCATTCCACAAAACATAAACCCGATACCACGGTGCATACGACTATTCGTTGGCCGTGGTGGTACAGCTAGCGCACGACCGATTCCAATATTTCTCTTTTGCACTAAAACTGGTGATACGAACAGCTCCCGAGTTTGGATGGAATGATCTAATATTTTCGTGGCTGCTCAGGCACTGCACAACATTATTCATTGTTCGCCGACTCGAGTTTATGCATCGCCTTGAAGCCATTTTACAAAACATAAACCCGATACCACGGTGCATACGACTATTCGTTGGCCGTGGTGGTACAGCTAGCGCATGACCGAATCCAATATTTCTCTTTTGCACTAAAACTGGTGATACGAACAGCTCCACAGTTTGGATGGAATGTTTTAAAATTTTCCTGCTGGCACAGGCGCTGCACATAATGACTTATTCTTCACCGACTCGTGTTTATGCGTCACCCTGGGGGCCATTCTACAAAACATAAACCCGATGCCACAGTGCATCAGACTACTGGTTGACTGTGGTGGTACAGCTAGCGCACGACCGATTCCAATATTTCTCTTTTCCACTAAAACTGGTGATACGAACAGCTCCCGAGTTTGGATGGAATGATGTAATATTTTCGTGGCTGCTCAGGCACTGCACAACATTATTCATTGTTCGCCGACTCGAGTTTATGCATCGCCTTGAAGCCATTCTACAAAACATCAACCCGACACCACGGTGCATCCGACTATTCGCTGGCCGTTCTGGTACCGCTAGCGCACAAGTGATTCCAACATTTCTCATTTGCACTAAAACTGGTGATACGAACAGCTCCACAGTTTGGATGGAATGTTTTAAAATTTTCCTGCTGGCACAGGCGCTGCACATAATGACTCATTCTTCACCGACTCGTGTTTATGCGTCACCCTGGGGGCCATTCTACAAAACATAAACCCGATAGCACGGTGCATCTGACCATTCGTTGGCCGTGGTGTTACAGCTAGCGCACGTCCGATTCCAACATTTCTCTTTTGCACTAAGACTGCTGACACGAACAGCTCCCGAGTTTGGATGGAACGATCTAAAATTTTCCTCGCTGCTCAGGAGCTGCACAACATTATTCATTGTTCGCCGACTCGAGTTTATGCATCGCCGTGAAGCCATTTTACAAAACATAAACCCGATACCACGGTGCATACGACTCTTCGTTGGCCGTGGTGGTACAGCTAGCGCATGACCGATTCCAATATTTCTCTTTTGCACTAAAACTGGTGATACGAACAGCTCCCGAGTTTGGATGGAATGATCTAATATTTTCCTGGCTGCTCAGGCACTGCACAACATTAATCATTGTTCGTCGACTCGTGTTTATGGGTCGGCCTGGGGCCATTCTACAAAACATAAACCCGATACCACGGTGCATCCGACTATTCGCTGGCCGTGGTGGTACAGCTAGCGCCCGACCGATTCCAACATTTCTCTTTTGCACTAAAACTGGTGATACGAACAGCTCCCTAGTTTGGATGCAATGATCTAAAATTTTCCTGGCTGCTCAGGCGCTGTGCAACATTATTCATTGTTCGTCGAGTCGTGTTTATGGGTCGCCCTGGGGGCCATTCAACAAAACATAAACCCGACACCACGGTGCATCTAAAAATTCATTGGACGTGGTGGTACAGATAGTGCACGACCGATTCCAACATTTCTCATTTGCACTAAAACTGGTGATACGAACAGCCCCCGAGTTTGGGTGGAATGATCTAAAATTTTCCTGGCTACTCAGGAGTGGCACAACATTATTCATTGTTCGCCGGCTCGAGTTTATGCGTCGCCCTGAAGCCATTGTACAAAACATAAACCCGATACCACGGTGCATCTGACTATTCAGAGGCCGTGGGGATACAGCTAGCGCACGACCGATTCCAACATTTCTCTTTTACACTAAAACTTGTGATACGAACAGCTCCAGAGTTTGTATGGAATTTTTTTAAATTTTCCTGGCTGCACAGGCGCTGCACATAATGACTCATTCTTCACCGACTCGTGTTTATGCGTCACCCTGGGGGCCATTCTACAAAACATAAACCCGATGCCACCGTGCATCAGACTATTCGATGGCCGTGGTGGCACAGCTAGGGCACGACCGATTTCAACATTTCTCTTTTGCACTAAAACTGGTGATACGAACAGCCCTCGAGTTTGGATGCAATGATCTAAAATTTTCCTGGCTGCTCAGGGGCTGCACAACATTATTCATTGTCCGTCGATTCATGTTTATGCGTCGCCCTGGCGGCCATTCTACAAAACCTACACCCGACACCACGGTGCATCCGACTATTCGTTGGCCGTGGTGGCACAGGGAGCGCACGACCGATTCCAACATTTCTCTTTTGCACTAAAACTGGTGATACGAACAGCCCCCGAGTTTGGATGGAATGATCTAAAATTTTCCTGGCTGCACAGGCGCTGCACAACATGACTCATTCTTCGCCGACTCGTGTTTATGCGTCGCTCTGGGTGCCATTCTACAAAACATAAACCCGATACCAGGGTGCATCTGACTATTGATTGGCCGTGGTGGTACAGCTTGCGCAAGACCGATTCCAACCTTTCTCTTTTGCACTAAAACTGGTGATAAGAACTGCTCCACAGTTTGGATGGAATGGTTTAAAATTTTTCTGTTGGCACAGGCGCTGCACATAATGACTCATTCTTCGCCAACTCCTGTTTATACGTCGCCCTGGGGGCCATTCTACAAAACATAAACCCTATACCACGGTGCATACGACTATTCGTTGGCTGTGGTGGTACAGCTAGCGCACGACCGATTCCAACATTTCTATTTTGCACTAAAACTGGTGATGCGAACAGCTCCCGAGTTTGCATGGAATGATCTAAAATTTCCTGGCTGCACAGGCGCTGCACAACATGACTCATTCTTCGCCGCCTCGTGTTTATATGTCGCCCTGGGGGCCATTCTACAAAACATCAACCCGACACCACGGTGCATCCGACTATTCGTTGGCCGTTCTGGTACCGCTAGCGCACGAGTGATTCCAACATTTCTCATTTGCACTGAAACTGGTGATACGAACAGCTCCACAGTTTAGATGGAATGTTTTAAAATTTTCCTGCTGGCACAGGCGCTGCACAACATTATTCATTCTTCGTCGACTCGTGTTTATGGGTCGGCCTGGGGCCATTCTACAAAACATAAACCCGATACCACGGTGCATCCGACTATTCGTTGGCCGTGGTGGTACAGCTAGCGCCCGACCGTTCCAACATTTCCCTTTTGCACTAAAACTGGTGATACGAACAGCTCCCTAGTTTGGATGCAATGATCTAAAATTTTCCTGGCAGCTCACGCGCTGCCCAACATTAGTCATTGTTCGTCGAGTCGTGTTTATGGGTCGCCCTGGGGGCCATTCAACAAAACATAAACCCGACACCACGGTGCATCTGAACATTCATTGGACGTGGTGGTACAGATAGTGCACGACCGATTCCAACATTTCTCATTTGCACTAAAACTGCTGACACGAACAGCTCCCGAGTTTGGATGGAACGATCTAAAATTTTCCTCGCTGCTCAGGAGCTGCACAACATTATTCATTGTTCGCCGACTCGAGTTTATGCATCGCCGTGAAGCCATTTTACAAAACATAAACCCGATACCACGGTGCATACGACTCTTCGTTGGCCGTGGTGGTACAGCTAGCGCATGACCGCTTCCAATATTTCTCTTTTGCACTAAAACTGGTGATACGAACAGCTCCCGAGTTTGGATGGAATGATCTAATATTTTCCTGGCTGCTCAGGCACTGCACAACATTAATCATTGTTCGTCGACTCGTGTTTATGGGTCGGCCTGGGGCCATTCTACAAAACATAAACCCGATACCACGGTGCATCCGACTATTCGCTGGCCGTGGTGGTACAGCTAGCGCCCGACCGATTCCAACATTTCTCTTTTGCACTAAAACTGGTGATACGAACAGCTCCCTAGTTTGGATGCAATGATCTAAAATTTTCCTGGCTGCTCAGGCGCTGCGCAACATTATTCATTGTTCGTCGAGTCGTGTTTATGGGTCGCCCTGGGGGCCATTCAACAAAACATAAACCCGACACCACGGTGCATCTGAATATTCATTGGACGTGGTGGTACAGATAGTGCACGACCGATTCCAACATTTCTCATTTGCACTAAAACTGGTGATACGAACAGCCCCCGAGTTTGGGTGGAATGATCTAAAATTTTCCTGGCTACTCAGGAGTGGCACAACATTATTCATTGTTCACCGACTCGAGTTTATGCGTCGCCCTGAAGCCATTGTACAAAACATAAACCCGATACCACGGTGCATCTGACTATTCAGAGGCCGTGGGGATACAGCTAGCGCACGACCGATTCCAACATTTCTCTTTTACACTAAAACTTGTGATACGAACAGCTCCAGAGTTTGTATGGAATTTTTTTAAATTTTCCTGGCTGCACAGGCGCTGCACATAATGACTCATTCTTCACCGACTCGTGTTTATGCGTCACCCTGGGGGCCATTCTACAAAACATAAACCCGATGCCACAGTGCATCAGACTATTCGATGGCCGTGGTGGCACAGCCAGGGCACGACCGATTTCAACATTTCTCTTTTGCACTAAAACTGGTGATACGAACAGCCCTCGAGTTTGGATGCAATGATCTAAAATTTTCCTGGCTGCTCAGGGGCTGCACAACATTATTCATTGTCCGTCGATTCATGTTTATGCTTCGCCCTGGCGGCCATTCTACAAAACCTACACCCGACACCACGGTGCATCCGACTATTCGTTGGCCGTGGTGGCACAGGGAGCGCACGACCGATTCCAACATTTCTCTTTTGCACTAAAACTGGTGATACGAACAGCCCCCGAGTTTGGATGGAATGATCTAAAATTTTCCTGGCTGCACAGGCGCTGCACAACATGACTCATTCTTCGCCGACTCGTGTTTATGCGTCGCTCTGGGTGCCATTCTACAAAACATAAACCCTATACCACGGTGCATACGACTATTCGTTGGCCGTGGTGGTACAGCTAGCGCACGACCGATTCCAACATTTCTATTTTGCACTAAAACTGGTGATGCGAACAGCTCCCGAGTTTGGATGGAATGATCTAAAATTTTCCTGGCTGCACAGGCGCTGCACAACATGACTCATTCTTCGCCGCCTCGTGTTTATATGTCGCCCTGGGGGCCATTCTACAAAACATCAACCCGACACCACGGTGCATCCGACTATTCGTTGGCCGTTCTGGTACCGCTAGCGCACGAGTGATTCCAACATTTCTCATTTGCACTAAAACTGGTGATACGAACAGCTCCACAGTTTGGATGGAATGTTTTAAAATTTTCCTGCTGGCACAGGCGCTGCACAACATTATTCATTGTTCGTCGACTCGTGTTTATGGGTCGGCCTGGGGCCATTCCACAAAACATAAACCCGATACCACGGTGCATCCGACTATTCTTTGGCCGTGGTGGTACAGCTAGCGCCCGACCGTTCCAACATTTCCCTTTTGCACTAAAACTGGTGATACGAACAGCTCCCTAGTTTGGATGCAATGATCTAAAATTTTCCTGGCAGCTCACGCGCTGCCCAACATTAGTCATTGTTCGTCGAGTCGTGTTTATGGGTCGCCCTGGGGGCCATTCAACAAAACATAAACCCGACACCACGGTGCATCTGAACATTCATTGGACGTGGTGGTACAGATAGTGCACGACCGATTCCAACCTTTCTCATTTGCACTAAAACTGGTGATACGAACAGCCCCCGAGTTTGGATGGAATGATCTAAAATTTTCCTGGCTGCACAGGCGCTGCACAACATGACTCATTCTTCGCCGCCTCGTGTTTATGCGTCGCCCTGGGGGCCATTCTACAAAACATCAACCCGACACCACGGTGCATCCGACTATTCGTTGGCCGTTCTGGTACCGCTAGCGCACGAGTGATTCCAACATTTCTCATTTGCACTAAAACTGGTGATACGAACAGCTCCACAGTTTGGATGGAATGTTTTAAAATTTTCCTGCTGGCACAGGTGCTGCACATAATGACTTATTCTTCACCGACTCGTGTTTATGCGTCACCCTGGGGGCCATTCTACAAAACATAAACCCGATGCCACAGTGCATCAGACTACTGGTTGACTGTGGTGGTACAGCTATCGCACGAGCGATTCCAACATTTCCCTTTTCCACTAAAACTGGTGATACGAACAGCTCCCGAGTTTGGATGGAATGATCTAAAATTTTCCTGGCTGCACAGGCGCTCCACAACATGACTCATTCTTCGCCGCCTCGTGTTTATGCGTCGCCCTGGGGGCCATTCTACAAAACATCAACCCGACACGACGGTGCATCCGACTATTCGCTGGCCGTTCTGGTACCGCTAGCGCACAAGTGATTCCAACATTTCTCATTTGCACTAAAACTGCTGATACGAACAGCTCCACAGTTTGGATGGAATGTTTTAAAATTTTCCTGCTGGCACAGGCGCTGCACATAATGACTCATTCTTCACCGACTCGTGTTTATGCGTCACCCTGGGGGCCATTCTACAAAACATAAACCCGATAGCACGGTGCATCTGACCATTCGTTGGCCGTGGTGTTACAGCTAGCGCACGACCGATTCCAACATTTCTCTTTTGCACTAAGACTGCTGACACGAACAGCTCCCGAGTTTGGATGGAACGATCTAAAATTTTCCTCGCAGCTCAGGAGCTGCACAACATTATTCATTGTTCGTCGACTCGAGTTTATGCATCGCCGTGAAGCCATTTTACAAAACATAAACCCGATACCACGGTGCATACGACTCTTCGTTGGCCGTGGTGGTACAGCTAGCGCATGACCGATTCCAACATTTCTCTTTTGCACTAAAACTGGTGATACGAACAGCTCCCTAGTTTGGATGCAATGATCTAAAATTTTCCTGGCTGCTCAGGCGCTGCCCAACATTCTTCATTGTTCGTCGAGTCGTGTTTATGGGTCGCCCTGGGCGCCATTCAACAAAACATAAACCCGATACCACGGTGCATCTGAATATTCATTGGACGTGGTGGTACAGGTAGTGCACGACCGATTCCGACATTTCTCATTTGCACTAAAACCGGTGATACGAACAGCCCCCGAGTTTGGGTGGAATGATCTAAAATTTTCCTGGCTACTCAGGAGTGGCACAACATTATTCATTGTTCGCCGACTCGAGTTTATGCGTCGCCCTGAAGCCATTGTACAAAACATAAACCCGATACCACGGTGCATCTGACTATTCAGAGGCCGTGGGGATACAGCTAGCGCACGACCGATTCCAACATTTCTCTTTTACACTAAAACTTGTGATACGAACAGCTCCAGAGTTTGTATGGAATTTTTTTAAATTTTCCTGGCTGCACAGGCGCTGCACATAATGACTCATTCTTCACCGACTCGTGTTTATGCGTCACCCTGGGGGCCATTCTATAAAACATAAACCCGATGCCACAGTGCATCAGACTATTCGATGGCCGTGGTGGCACAGCCAGGGCACGACCGATTTCAACATTTCTCTTTTGCACTAAAACTGGTGATACGAACAGCCCTCGAGTTTGGATGCAATGATCTAAAATTTTCCTGGCTGCTCAGGGGCTGCACAACATTATTCATTGTCCGTCGATTCATGTTTATGCGTCGCCCTGGCGGCCATTCTACAAAACCTAAACCCGACACCACGGTGCATCCGACTATTCGTTGGCCGTGGTGGCACAGGCAGCGCACGACCGATTCCAACATTTCTCTTTTGCACTAAAACTGGTGATACGAACAGCCCCCGAGTTTGGATGGAATGATCTAAAATTTTCCTGGCTGCACAGGCGCTGCACAACATGACTCATTCTTCGCCGACTCGTGTTTATGCGTCGCTCTGGGTGGAATTCTACAAAACATAAACCCGATACCACGGTGCATCTGACTATTGATTGGCCGTGGTGGTACAGCTTGCGCACGACCGATTCCAACATTTCTATTTTGCACTAAAACTGGTGATGCGAACAGCTCCCGAGTTTGGATGGAATGATCTAAAATTTTCCTGGCTGCACAGGCGCTGCACAACATGACTCATTCTTCGCCGCCTCGTGTTTATATGTCGCCCTGGGGGCCATTCTAGAAAACATCAACCCGACACCACGGTGCATCCGACTATTCGTTGGCCGTTCTGGTACCGCTAGCGCACGAGTGATTCCAACATTTCTCATTTGCACTAAAACTGGTGATACGAACAGCTCCACAGTTTGGATGGAATGTTTTAAAATTTTCCTGCTGGCACAGGGGCTGCACAACATTATTCATTGTTCGTCGACTCGTGTTTATGGGTCGGCCTGGGGCCATTCTACAAAAAATAAACCCGATATCACGGTGCATCCGACTATTCGTTGGCCGTGGTGGTACAGCTAGCGCCCGACCGATTCCAACATTTCCCTTTTGCACTAAAACTGGTGATACGAACAGCTCCCTAGTTTGGATGCAATGATCTAAAATTTTCCTGGCAGCTCACGCGCTGCCCAACATTATTCATTGTTCGTCGAGTCGTGTTTATGGGTCGCCCTGGGGGCCATTCAACAAAACATAAACCCGACACCACGGTGCATCTGAATATTCATTGGACGTGGTGGTACAGAGAGTGCACGACCGATTCCAACATTTCTCATTTGCACTAAAGCTGGTGATGCCAACAGCTCCCGAGTTTGGATGGAATGATCTAAAATTTTCCTGGCTGCACAGGCGCTGCACAACATGACTCATTCTTCGCCGCCTCGTGTTTATACGTCCCCTGGGGGCCATTCTACAAAACATCAACCCGACACCACGGTGCATCCGACTATTCGTTGGCCGTTCTGGTACCGCTAGCGCACGAGTCATTCCAACATTTCTCATTTGCACTAAAACTGGTGATACGAGCAGCTCCCGAGTTTGGATGGAATGATCTAAAAATTTCCTGGCTGCACAGGCGCTGCACAACATGACTCATTCATCGCCGACTCGTGTTTATGCGTCGCTCTGGGGGCCATTCTACAAAACATAAACCTGATCCCACGGTGCATCTGACTATTGATTGGCCGTGGTGGTACAGCTTGCGCAAGACCGATTCCAACCTTTCTCTTTTGCTCTAAAACTGGTGATAAGAGCTGCTCCACAGTTTGGAAGGAATGGTTTAAAATTTTTCTGTTGGCACAGGCGCTGCACATAATGACTCATTCTTCGCCAACTCCTGTTTATGCGTCGCCCTGGGGGCCATTCTACAAAACATAAACCCGATACCACGGTGCATCTGACTATTGATTGGCCGTGGTGGTACAGCTTGCGCAAGACCGATTCCAATCTTTCTCTTTTGCACTAAAACTGGTGATAAGCACTGCTCCACAGTTTGGATGGAATGGTTTAAAATTTTTCTGTTGGCACACGCGCTGCACATAATGACTCATTCTTCGCCAACTCCTGTTTATGCGTCGCCCTGGGGGCCATTCTACAAAACATAAACCCGATACCACGGTGCATACGAGTATTCGTTGGCCGTGGTGGTACAGCTAGCGCACGACCGATTCCAACATTTCTATTTTGCACTAAAGCTGGTGATGCCAACAGCTCCCGAGTTTGGATGGAATGATCTAAAATTTTCCTGGCTGCACAGGCGCTGCACAACATGACTCATTCTTCGCCGCCTCGTGTTTATGCGTCGCCCTGGGGGCCATTCTACAAAACATCAACCCGACACCACGGTGCATCCGACTATTCGTTGGCCGTTCTGGTACCGCTAGCGCACGAGTCATTCCAACATTTCTCATTTGCACTAAAACTGGTGATACGAACAGCTCCACAGTTTGGATGGAATGTTTTAAAATTTTCCTGCTGGCACAGGCGCTGCACATAATGATTCATTCTTCACCGACTCGTGTTTATGCGTCACCCTGGGGGCCATTCTACAAAACATAAACCCGATGCCACAGTGCATCAGACTATTCATTGACTGTGGTGGTACAGCTAGCGCACGACCGATTCCAACATTTCCCTTTTCCACTAAAACTGGTGATACGAACAGCTCCCGAGTTTGGATGGAATGATTTAAAATTTTCCTGGCTGCGCAGGCGCTGCACAACATGACTCATTCTTCGCCGCCTCGTGTTTATGCGTCGCCCTGGGGGCCATTCTACAAAACATCAACCCGACACCACGGTGCATCCGACTATTCGTTGGCCGTTCTGGTACCGCTAGCGCACGAGTGATTCCAACATTTCTCATTTGCACTAAAACTGGTGATACGAACAGCTCCACAGTTTGGATGGAATGTTTTAAAATTTTCCTGCTGGCACAGGCGCTGCACAACATTATTCATTGTTCGTCGACTCGTGTTTATGGGTCGGCCTGGGGCCATTCTACAAAACATAAACCCGATACCACGGTGCATCCGAGTATTCGTTGGCCGTGGTGGTACAGCTAGCGCCCGACCGATTCCAACATTTCCCTTTTCCACTAAAACTGGTGATACGAACAGCTCCCTAGTTTGGATGGAATGATCTAAAATTTTCCTGGCAGCTCACGCGCTGCCCAACATTATTCATTGTTCGTCGAGTCGTGTTTATGGGTCGCCCTGGGGGCCATTCAACAAAACATAAACCCGACACCACGGTGCATCTGAATATTCATTGGACGTGGTGGTACAGATAGTGCACGACCGATTCCAACATTTCTCATTTGCACTAAAACTGGTGATACGAACAGCCCCCGAGTTTGGATGGAATGATCTAAAATTTTCCTGGCTGCACAGGCGCTGCACAACATGACTCATTCATCGCCGACTCGTGTTTATGCGTCGCTCTGGGGGCCATTCTACAAAACATAAACCTGATCCCACGGTGCATCTGACTATTGATTGGCCGTGGTGGTACAGCTTGCGCAAGACCGATTCCAACCTTTCTCTTTTGCTCTAAAATTGGTGATAAGAGCTGCTCCACAGTTTGGAAGGAATGGTTTAAAATTTTTCTGTTGGCACAGGCGCTGCACATAATGACTCATTCTTCGCCAACTCCTGTTTATGCGTCGCCCTGGGGGCCATTCTAGAAAACATAAACCCGATACCACGGTGCATCTGACTATTGATTGGCCGTGGTGGTACAGCTTGCGCAAGACCGATTCCAATCTTTCTCTTTTGCACTAAAACTGGTGATAAGAACTGCTCCACAGTTTGGATGGAATGGTTTAAAATTTTTCTGTTGGCACACGCGCTGCACATAATGACTCATTCTTCGCCAACTCCTGTTTATGCGTCGCCCTGGGGGCCATTCTACAAAACATAAACCCGATACCACGGTGCATACGAGTATTCGTTGGCCGTGGTGGTACAGCTAGCGCACGACCGATTCCAACATTTCTATTTTGCACTAAAGCTGGTGATGCCAACAGCTCCCGAGTTTGGATGGAATGATCTAAAATTTTCCTGGCTGCACAGGCGCTGCACAACATGACTCATTCTTCGCCGCCTCGTGTTTATGCGTCGCCCTGGGGGCCATTCTACAAAACATCAACCCGACACCACGGTGCATCCGACTATTCGTTGGCCGTTCTGGTACCGCTAGCGCACGAGTCATTCCAACATTTCTCATTTGCACTAAAACTGGTGATACGAACAGCTCCACAGTTTGGATGGAATGTTTTAAAATTTTCCTGCTGGCACAGGCGCTGCACATAATGATTCATTCTTCACCGACTCGTGTTTATGCGTCACCCTGGGGGCCATTCTACAAAACATAAACCCGATGCCACAGTGCATCAGACTATTCATTGACTGTGGTGGTACAGCTAGCGCACGACCGATTCCAACATTTCCCTTTTCCAATAAAACTGGTGATACGAACAGCTCCCGAGTTTGGATGGAATGATTTAAAATTTTCCTGGCTGCGCAGGCGCTGCACAACATGACTCATTCTTCGCCGCCTCGTGTTTATGCGTCGCCCTGGGGGCCATTCTACAAAACATCAACCCGACACCACGGTGCATCCGACTATTCGTTGGCCGTTCTGGTACCGCTAGCGCACGAGTGATTCCAACATTTCTCATTTGCACTAAAACTGGTGATACGAACAGCTCCACAGTTTGGATGGTATGTTTTAAAATTTTCCTGCTGGCACAGGCGCTGCACATAATGACTCATTCTTCACCGACTCGTTTATGCGTCACCCTGGGGGCCATTCTACGAAACATAAACCCGATACCACGGTGCATCTGACCATTCGTTGGCCGTGGTGTTAGAGCTAGCGCACGACCGATTCCAACATTTCCCTTTTGCACTAAAACTGGTGATACGAACAGCTCCCTAGTTTGGATGCAATGATCAAAAATTTTCCTGGCAGCTCAGGCGCTGCCCAACATTATTCATTGTTCGTCGAGTCGTGTTTATGGGTCGCCCTGGGGGCCATTCAACAAAACATAAACCCGACACCACGGTGCATCTGAATATTCATTGGACGTGGTGGTACAGATAGTGCACGACCGATTCCAACATTTCTCATTTGCACTAAAACTGGTGATACGAACAGCCCCCGAGTTTGGATGGAATGATATAAAATTTTCCTGGCGGCACAGGCGCTGCACAACATGACAAATTCATCGCCGACTCGTGTTTATGCGTCGCTCTGGGGGCCATTCTACAAAACATAAACCTGATCCCACGGTGCATCTGACTATTGATTGGCCGTGGTGGTACAGCTTGCGCAAGACCGATTCCAACCTTTCTCTTTTGCTCTAAAACTGGTGATGAGAGCTGCTCCACAGTTTGGAAGGAATGGTTTAAAATTTTTCTGTTGGCACAGGCGCTGCACATAATGACTCATTCTTCGCCAACTCCTGTTTATGCGTCGCCCTGGGGGCCATTCTACAAAACATAAACCCGAAACCACGGTGCATCTGACTATTGATTGGCCGTGGTGGTACAGCTTGCGCAAGACCGATTCCAATCTTTCTCTTTTGCACTAAAACTGGTGATAAGAACTGCTCCAAAGTTTGGATGGAATGGTTTAAAATTTTTCTGTTGGCACACGCGCTGCACATAATGACTCATTCTTCGCCAACTCCTGTTTATGCGTCGCCCTGGGGGCCATTCTACAAAACATAAACCCGATACCACGGTGCATCCGACTATTCGTTGGCCGTTCTGGTACCGCTAGCGCACGAGTGATACCAACATTTCTCATTTGCACTAAAACTGGTGATACGAACAGCTCCACAGTTTGGATGGAATGTTTTAAAATTTTCCTGCTGGCACAGGCGCTGCACATAATGACTCATTCTTCACCGACTCGTGTTTATGCGTCACCCTGGGGGCCATTCTACAAAACATAAACCCGATACCACGGTGCATCTGACCATTCGTTGGCCGTGGTGTTAGAGCTAGCGCACGACCGATTCCAACATTTCTCTTTTGCACTAAGACTGCTGATACGAACAGCTCCAGAGTTTGGATGGAACGATCTGAAATTTTCCTGGCTGCTCAGGAGCTGCACAACATTATTCATTGTTCGCCTACTCGAGCTTATGCATCGCCGTGAAGCCATTCTACAAAACATAAACCCGATACCACGGTGCATCTGACCATTCGTTGGCCGTGGTGTTAGAGCTAGCGCACGACCGATTCCAACATTTCTCTTTTGCACTAAAACTGGTGATACGAACAGCTCCCGAGTTTGGATGGAATGATCTAATATTTTCCTGGCTGCTCAGGCACTGCACAACATTAATCATTGTTCGTCGACTCGTGTTTAGGGGTCGGCCTGGGGCCATTCTACAAAACATAAACCCCATACCACGGTGCATCCGACTATTCGCTGGCCGTGGTGGTACAGCTAGCGCCCGACCGATTCCAACATTTCTCTTTTGCACTAAAACTGGTGATACGAACAGCTCCCTAATTTGGATGCAATGATCTAAAATTTTCCTGGCTGCTCAGGCGCTGCCCAACATTATTCATTGTTCGTCGAGTCGTGTTTATGCGTCGCCCTGGGGGCCATTCAACAAAACATAAACCCGACACCACGGTACATCTGAATATTCATTGGACGTGGTGGTACAGATAGTGCACGACCGATTCCAACATTTCTCATTTCCACCAAAACTGGTGATACGAACAGCCCCTGAGTTTGGATGGAATGATCTAAAATTTTCCTGGCTGCACAGGCGCTGCACAACATGACTCATTCTTCGCCGACTCGTGTTTATGCGTCGCTCTGGGGGCCATTCTACAAAACATAAACCGGATACCACGGTGCATCTGACTATTGATTGGCCGCGGTGGTACAGCTTGCGCAAGACCGATTCCAACCTTTCTCTTTTGCACTAAAACTGGTGATAAGAACTGCTCCACAGTTTGGATGCAATGGTTTAAAATTTTTCTGTTGGCACACGCGCTGCACATAATGACTCATTCTTCGCCAACTCCTGTTTATGCGTCGCCCTGGGGGCCATTCTACAAAACATAAACCCGATACCACGGTGCATACGAGTATTCGTTGGCCGTGGTGGTACAGCTAGCGCACGACCGATTCCAACATTTCTATTTTGCACAAAAACTGGTGATGCGAACAGCTCCCGAGTTTGGATGGAATGATCTAAAATTTTCCTGGCTGCACAGGCGCTGCACAACATGACTCATTCTTCGCCGCCTCGTGTTTATGCGTCACCCTGGGGGCCATTCCACAAAACATAAACCCGATGCCACAGTGCATCAGACTATTCATTGACTGTGGTGGTACAGCTAGCGCACGACCGATTCCAACATTTCCCTTTTCCACTAAAACTGGTGATACGAACAGCTCCCGAGTTTGGATGGAATGATTTAAAATTTTCCTGGCTGCACAGGCGCTGCACAACATGACTCATTCTTCGCTGACTCGTGTTTATGCGTCACCCTGGGGGCCATTCTACAAAACATAAACCTGATCCCACGGTGCATCTGACTATTGATTGGCCGTGGTGGTACAGCTTGCGCAAGACCGATTCCAACCTTTCTCTTTTGCTCTAAAATTGGTGATAAGAGCTGCTCCACAGTTTGGAAGGAATGGTTTAAAATTTTTCTGTTGGCACAGGCGCTGCACATAATGACTCATTCTTCGCCAACTCCTGTTTATGCGTCGCCCTGGGGGCCATTCTACAAAACATAAACCCGATACCACGGTGCATCTGACTATTGATTGGCCGTGGTGGTACAGCTTGCGCAAGACCGATTCCAATCTTTCTCTTTTGCACTAAAACTGGTGATAAGAACTGCTCCACAGTTTGGATGGAATGGTTTAAAATTTTTCTGTTGGCACACGCGCTGCACATAATGACTCATTCTTCGCCAACTCCTGTTTATGCGTCGCCCTGGGGGCCATTCTACAAAACATAAACCCGATACCACGGTGCATACGAGTATTCGTTGGCCGTGGTGGTACAGCTAGCGCACGACCGATTCCAACATTTCTATTTTGCACTAAAGCTGGTGATGCCAACAGCTCCCGAGTTTGGATGGAATGATCTAAAATTTTCCTGGCTGCACAGGCGCTGCACAACATGACTCATTCTTCGCCGCCTCGTGTTTATGCGTCGCCCTGGGGGCCATTCTACAAAACATCAACCCGACACCACGGTGCATCCGACTATTCGTTGGCCGTTCTGGTACCGCTAGCGCACGAGTCATTCCAACATTTCTCATTTGCACTAAAACTGGTGATACGAACAGCTCCACAGTTTGGATGGAATGTTTTAAAATTTTACTGCTGGCACAGGCGCTGCACATAATGATTCATTCTTCACCGACTCGTGTTTATGCGTCACCCTGGGGGCCATTCTACAAAACATAAACCCGATGCCACAGTGCATCAGACTATTCATTGACTGTGGTGGTACAGCTAGCGCACGACCGATTCCAACATTTCCCTTTTCCAATAAAACTGGTGATACGAACAGCTCCCGAGTTTGGATGGAATGATTTAAAATTTTCCTGGCTGCGCAGGCGCTGCACAACATGACTCATTCTTCGCCGCCTCGTGTTTATGCGTCGCCCTGGGGGCCATTCTACAAAACATCAACCCGACACCACGGTGCATCCGACTATTCGTTGGCCGTTCTGGTACCGCTAGCGCACGAGTGATTCCAACATTTCTCATTTGCACTAAAACTGGTGATACGAACAGCTCCACAGTTTGGATGGTATGTTTTAAAATTTTCCTGCTGGCACAGGCGCTGCACATAATGACTCATTCTTCACCGACTCGTTTATGCGTCACCCTGGGGGCCATTCTACGAAACATAAACCCGATACCACGGTGCATCTGACCATTCGTTGGCCGTGGTGTTAGAGCTAGCGCACGACCGATTCCAACATTTCCCTTTTGCACTAAAACTGGTGATACGAACAGCTCCCTAGTTTGGATGCAATGATCAAAAATTTTCCTGGCAGCTCAGGCGCTGCCCAACATTATTCATTGTTCGTCGAGTCGTGTTTATGGGTCGCCCTGGGGGCCATTCAACAAAACATAAACCCGACACCACGGTGCATCTGAATATTCATTGGACGTGGTGGTACAGATAGTGCACGACCGATTCCAACATTTCTCATTTGCACTAAAACTGGTGATACGAACAGCCCCCGAGTTTGGATGGAATGATCTAAAATTTTCCTGGCGGCACAGGCGCTGCACAACATGACAAATTCATCGCCGACTCGTGTTTATGCGTCGCTCTGGGGGCCATTCTACAAAACATAAACCTGATCCCACGGTGCATCTGACTATTGATTGGCCGTGGTGGTACAGCTTGCGCAAGACCGATTCCAACCTTTCTCTTTTGCTCTAAAACTGGTGATGAGAGCTGCTCCACAGTTTGGAAGGAATGGTTTAAAATTTTTCTGTTGGCACAGGCGCTGCACATAATGACTCATTCTTCGCCAACTCCTGTTTCTGCGTCGCCCTGGGGGCCATTCTACAAAACATAAACCCGAAACCACGGTGCATCTGACTATTGATTGGCCGTGGTGGTACAGCTTGCGCAAGACCGATTCCAATCTTTCTCTTTTGCACTAAAACTGGTGATAAGAACTGCTCCAAAGTTTGGATGGAATGGTTTAAAATTTTTCTGTTGGCACACGCGCTGCACATAATGACTCATTCTTCGCCAACTCCTGTTTATGCGTCGCCCTGGGGGCCATTCTACAAAACATAAACCCGATACCACGGTGCATCCGACTATTCGTTGGCCGTTCTGGTACCGCTAGCGCACGAGTGATACCAACATTTCTCATTTGCACTAAAACTGGTGATACGAACAGCTCCACAGTTTGGATGGAATGTTTTAAAATTTTCCTGCTGGCACAGGCGCTGCACATAATGACTCATTCTTCACCGACTCGTGTTTATGCGTCACCCTGGGGGCTATTCTACAAAACATAAACCCGATACCACGGTGCATCTGACCATTCGTTGGCCGTGGTGTTAGAGCTAGCGCACGACCGATTCCAACATTTCTCTTTTGCACTAAGACTGCTGATACGAACAGCTCCAGAGTTTGGATGGAACGATCTGAAATTTTCCTGGCTGCTCAGGAGCTGCACAACATTATTCATTGTTCGCCTACTCGAGTTTATGCATCGCCGTGAAGCCATTCTACAAAACATAAACCCGATACCACGGTGCATCTGACCATTCGTTGGCCGTGGTGTTAGAGCTAGCGCACGACCGATTCCAACATTTCTCTTTTGCACTAAAACTGGTGATACGAACAGCTCCCTAATTTGGATGCAATGATCTAAAATTTTCCTGGCTGCTCAGGCGCTGCCCAACATTATTCATTGTTCGTCGAGTCGTGTTTATGCGTCGCCCTGGGGGCCATTCAACAAAACATAAACCCGACACCACGGTACATCTGAATATTCATTGGACGTGGTGGTACAGATAGTGCACGACCGATTCCAACATTTCTCATTTGCACCAAAACTGGTGATACGAACAGCCCCTGAGTTTGGATGGAATGATCTAAAATTTTCCTGGCTGCACAGGCGCTGCACAACATGACTCATTCTTCGCCGACTCGTGTTTATGCGTCGCTCTGGGGGCCATTCTACAAAACATAAACCGGATACCACGGTGCATCTGACTATTGATTGGCCGCGGTGGTACAGCTTGCGCAAGACCGATTCCAACCTTTCTCTTTTGCACTAAAACTGGTGATAAGAACTGCTCCACAGTTTGGATGCAATGGTTTAAAATTTTTCTGTTGGCACACGCGCTGCACATAATGACTCATTCTTCGCCAACTCCTGTTTATGCGTCGCCCTGGGGGCCATTCTACAAAACATAAACCCGATACCACGGTGCATACGAGTATTCGTTGGCCGTGGTGGTACAGCTAGCGCACGACCGATTCCAACATTTCTATTTTGCACAAAAACTGGTGATGCGAACAGCTCCCGAGTTTGGATGGAATGATCTAAAATTTTCCTGGCTGCACAGGCGCTGCACAACATGACTCATTCTTCGCCGCCTCGTGTTTATGCGTCACCCTGGGGGCCATTCCACAAAACATAAACCCGATGCCACAGTGCATCAGACTATTCATTGACTGTGGTGGTACAGCTAGCGCACGACCGATTCCAACATTTCCCTTTTCCACTAAAACTGGTGATACGAACAGCTCCCGAGTTTGGATGGAATGATTTAAAATTTTCCTGGCTGCACAGGCGCTGCACAACATGACTCATTCTTCGCTGACTCGTGTTTATGCGTCACCCTGGGGGCCATTCTACGAAACATAAACCCGATACCATGGTGCATCTGACCATTCGTTGGCCGTGGTGTTAGAGCTAGCGCACGACCGATTCCAACATTTCCCTTTTGCACTAAAACTGGTGATACGAACAGCTCCCTAGTTTAGATGCAATGATCAAAAATTTTCCTGGCAGCTCAGGCGCTCCCCAACATTATTCATTGTTCGTCGAGTCGTGTTTATGGGTCGCCCTGGGGGCCATTCAACAAAACATAAACCCGACACCACGGTGCATCTGAATATTCATTGGACGTGGTGGTACAGATAGTGCACGACCGATTCCAACATTTCTCATTTGCATTAAAACTGGTGATACGAACAGCCCCCGAGTTTGGATGGAATGATCTAAAATTTTCCTGGCTGCACAGGCGCTGCACAACATGACTCATTCATCGCCGACTCGTGTTTACGCGTCGCTCTGGGGGCCATTCTACAAAACATAAACCTGATCCCACGGTGCATCTGACTATTGATTGGCCGTGGTGGTACAGCTTGCGCAAGACCGATTCCAACCTTTCTCTTTTGCTCTAAAACTGGTGATGAGAGCTTGTCCACAGTTTGGAAGGAATGGTTTAAAATTTTTCTGTTGGCACAGGCGCTGCACATAATGACTCATTCTTCGCCAACTCCTGTTTATGCGTCGCCCTGGGGGCCATTCTACAAAACATAAACCCGATACCACGGTGCATCTGACTATTGATTGGCCGTGGTGGTACAGCTTGCGCAAGACCGATTCCAATCTTTCTCTTTTGCACTAAAACTGGTGATAAGAACTGCTCCAAAGTTTGGATGGAATGGTTTAAAATTTTTCTGTTGGCACACGCGCTGCACATAATGACTCATTCTTCGCCAACTCCTGTTTATGCGTCGCCCTGGGGGCCATTCTACAAAACATAAACCCGATACCACGGTGCATACGAGTATTCGTTGGCCGTGGTGGTACAGCTAGCGCACGACCGATTCCAACATTTCTATTTTGCACAAAAACTGGTGATGCGAACAGCTCCCGAGTTTGGATGGAATGATCTAAAATTTTCCTGGCTGCACAGGCGCTGCACAACATGACTCATTCTTCGCCGCCTCGTGTTTATGCGTCACCCTGGGGGCCATTCCACAAAACATAAACCCGATGCCACAGTGCATCAGACTATTCATTGACTGTGGTGGTACAGCTAGCGCACGACCGATTCCAACATTTCCCTTTTCCACTAAAACTGGTGATACGAACAGCTCCCGAGTTTGGATGGAATGATTTAAAATTTTCCTGGCTGCACAGGCGCTGCACAACATGACTCATTCTTCGCTGACTCGTGTTTATGCGTCACCCTGGGGGCCATTCTACGAAACATAAACCCGATACCATGGTGCATCTGACCATTCGTTGGCCGTGGTGTTAGAGCTAGCGCACGACCGATTCCAACATTTCCCTTTTGCACTAAAACTGGTGATACGAACAGCTCCCTAGTTTAGATGCAATGATCAAAAATTTTCCTGGCAGCTCAGGCGCTCCCCAACATTATTCATTGTTCGTCGAGTCGTGTTTATGGGTCGCCCTGGGGGCCATTCAACAAAACATAAACCCGACACCACGGTGCATCTGAATATTCATTGGACGTGGTGGTACAGATAGTGCACGACCGATTCCAACATTTCTCATTTGCATTAAAACTGGTGATACGAACAGCCCCCGAGTTTGGATGGAATGATCTAAAATTTTCCTGGCTGCACAGGCGCTGCACAACATGACTCATTCATCGCCGACTCGTGTTTACGCGTCGCTCTGGGGGCCATTCTACAAAACATAAACCTGATCCCACGGTGCATCTGACTATTGATTGGCCGTGGTGGTACAGCTTGCGCAAGACCGATTCCAACCTTTCTCTTTTGCTCTAAAACTGGTGATGAGAGCTTGTCCACAGTTTGGAAGGAATGGTTTAAAATTTTTCTGTTGGCACAGGCGCTGCACATAATGACTCATTCTTCGCCAACTCCTGTTTATGCGTCGCCCTGGGGGCCATTCTACAAAACATAAACCCGATACCACGGTGCATCTGACTATTGATTGGCCGTGGTGGTACAGCTTGCGCAAGACCGATTCCAATCTTTCTCTTTTGCACTAAAACTGGTGATAAGAACTGCTCCAAAGTTTGGATGGAATGGTTTAAAATTTTTCTGTTGGCACAAGCGCTGCACATAATGACTCATTCTTCGCCAACTCCTGTTTATGCGTCGCCCTGGGGGCCATTCTACAAAACATAAACCCGATACCACGGTGCATACGAGTATTCGTTGGCCGTGGTGGTACAGCTAGCGCACGACCGATTCCAACATTTCCCTTTTCCACTAAAAATGGTGATACGAACAGCTCCCGAGTTTGGATGGAATGATCTAAAATTTTCCTGGCTGCACAGGCGCTGCACAACATGACTCATTCTTCGCCGCCTCGTGTTTATGCGTCGCCCTGGGGGCCATTCTACAAAACATCAACCCGACACCACGGTGCATCCGACTATTCGTTGGCCGTTCTGGTACCGCTAGCGCACGAGTGATTCCAACATTTCTCATTTGCACTAAAACTGGTGATACGAACAGCTCCACAGTTTGGATGGAATGTTTTAAAATTTTCCTGCTGGCACAGGCGCTGCACATAATGACTCATTCTTCACCGACTCGTGTTTATGCGTCACCCTGGGCGCCATTCTACAAAACATAAACCCGATACCACGGTGCATCTGACCATTCGTTGGCCGTGGTGTTAGAGCTAGCGCACGACCGATTCAAACATTTCTCTTTTGCACTAAGACTGCTGATACGAACAGCTCCCGAGTTTGGATGGAACGATCTGAAATTTTCCTGGCTGCTCAGGAGCTGCACAACATTATTCATTGTTCGCCGACTCGAGTTTATGCATCGCCGTGAAGCCATTCTACAAAACATAAACCCGATACTTCGGTGCATACGACTATTCGTTGGCCGTGGTAGTACAGCTAGTGCACGACCGATTCCAACATTTCCATTTTCCACTAAAACTGGTGATACGAACAGCTCCCGAGTTTGGATGGAAAGATCTGAAATTTTCCTGGCTGCTCAGGAGCTGCACAACATTATTCATTGTTCGCCGACTCGAGTTTATGCATCGCCGTGAAGCCATTCTACAAAACATAAACCCGATACCACGGTGCATACGACTATTCGTTGGCCGTGGTGGTACAGCTAGCGCATGACCGATTCCAACATTTCTCTTTTGCACTAAAACTGGTGATACGAACAGCTCCCGAGTTTGGATGGAATGATCTAATATTTTCCTGGCTGCTCAGGCACTGCACAACATTAATCATTGTTCGTCGACTCGTGTTTATGGGTCGGCCTGGGGCCATTCTACAAAACATAAACCCGAGGCCACAGTGCATCAGACTATTCGTTGACTCTGGTGGTACAGCTAGCGCACGACCGATTCCAACATTTCCCTTTTCCACTAAAACTGCTGATACGAACAGCTCCCGAGTTTGGATGGAATGATCTAAAATTTTCCTGGCTGCACAGGCGCGGCCAACATGACTCATTCTTCGCCGACTCCTGTTTTTGCGTCACCCTGGGTGCCATTCTACAACACATAAACCCGATACCACGGTGCATCTGACTATTCGTTGGCCGTGTTGTTACAGCTAGCGCACGACCGATTCCAACATTTCACTTTTGCACTAAAACTGCTGATACGAACAGCTCCCGAGTTTGGATAGAATGATCTAAAATTTTCCTGGCTGCTCAGGAGCTGCACAACATTATTTATGGTTCGCCGACTCGAGTTTATGCGTCGCCCTGAAGCCATTCTACAAAACATAAACCCGATACCACGGTGCATCTGACTATTCAGAGGCCGTGGTGATACAGCTAGCGCACGACCGATTCCAACATTTCTCTTTTACACTAAAACTTGTGATACGAACAGTTCCAGAGTTTGTATGGAATGATTTAAAATTTTTCTGTTGGCACAGGCGCTGCACATAATGACTCATTCTTCGCCAACTCCTGTTTATGCGTCGCCCTGGGGGCCATTCTACAAAACATAAACCCGATACCACGGTGCATCTGACTATTGATTGGCCGTGGTGGTACAGCTTGCGCAAGACCGATTCCAATCTTTCTCTTTTGCACTAAAACTGGTGATAAGAACTGCTCCAAAGTTTGGATGGAATGGTTTAAAATTTTTCTGTTGGCACACGCGCTGCACATAATGACTCATTCTTCGCCAACTCCTGTTTATGCGTCGCCCGGGGGCCATTCTACAAAACATAAACCCGATACCACGGTGCATACGAGTATTCGTTGGCCGTGGTGGTACAGCTAGCGCACGACCGATTCCAACATTTCCCTTTTCCACTAAAAATGGTGATACGAACAGCTCCCGAGTTTGGATGGAATGATCTAAAATTTTCCTGGCTGCACAGGCGCTGCACAACATGACTCATTCTTCGCCGCCTCGTGTTTATGCGTCGCCCTGGGGGCCATTCTACAAAACATCAACCCGACACCACGGTGCATCCGACTATTCGATGGCCGTTCTGGTACCGCTAGCGCACGAGTGATTCCAACATTTCTCATTTGCACTAAAACTGGTGATACGAACAGCTCCACAGTTTGGATGGAATGTTTTAAAATTTTCCTGCTGGCACAGGCGCTGCACATAATGACTCATTCTTCACCGACTCGTGTTTATGCGTCACCCTGGGCGCCATTCTACAAAACATAAACCCGATACCACGGTGCATCTGACCATTCGTTGGCCGTGGTGTTAGAGCTAGCGCACGACCGATTCAAACATTTCTCTTTTGCACTAAGACTGCTGATACGAACAGCTCCCGAGTTTGGATGGAACGATCTGAAATTTTCCTGGCTGCTCAGGAGCTGCACAACATTATTCATTGTTCGCCGACTCGAGTTTATGCATCGCCGTGAAGCCATTCTACAAAACATAAACCCGATACCACGGTGCATACGACTATTCGTTGGCCGTGGTAGTACAGCTAGTGCACGACCGATTCCAACATTTCCATTTTCCACTAAAACTGGTGATACGAACAGCTCCCGAGTTTGGATGGAAAGATCTGAAATTTTCCTGGCTGCTCAGGAGCTGCACAACATTATTCATTGTTCGGCGACTCGAGTTTATGCATCGCCGTGAAGCCATTCTACAAATTATAAACCCGATACCACGGTGCATACGACTATTCGTTGGCCGTGGTGGTACAGCTAGCGCATGACCGATTCCAAAATTTCTCTTTTGCACTAAAACTGGTGATACGAACAGCTCCCGAGTTTGGATGGAATGATCTAATATTTTCCTGGCTGCTCAGGCACTGCACAACATTAATCATTGTTCGTCGACTCGTGTTTATGGGTCGGCCTGGGGCCATTCTACAAAACATAAACCCGAGGCCACAGTGCATCAGACTATTCGTTGACTCTGGTGGTACAGCTAGCGCACGACCGATTCCAACATTTCCCTTTTCCACTAAAACTGCTGATACGAACAGCTCCCGAGTTTGGATGGAATGATCTAAAATTTTCCTGGCTGCACAGGCCCGGCCAACATGACTCATTCTTCGCCGGCTCCTGTTTTTGCGTCACCCTGGGTGCCATTCTACAACACATAAACCCGATCCCACGGTGCATCTGACTATTCGTTGGCCGTGTTGTTACAGCTAGCGCACGACCGATTCCAACATTTCACTTTTGCACTAAAACTGCTGATACGAACAGCTCCCGAGTTTGGATGGAATGATCTAAAATTTTCCTGGCTGCTCAGGAGCTGCACAACATTATTCATGGTTCGCCGACTCGAGTTTATGCGTCGCCCTGAAGCCATTCTACAAAACATAAACCCGATACCACGGTGCATCTGACTATTCAGAGGCCGTGGTGATACAGCTAGCGCACGACCGATTCCAACATTTCTCTTTTACACTAAAACTTGTGATACGAACAGTTCCAGAGTTTGTATGGAATGATTTAAAATTTTCCTGGCTGCACAGGCGCTGCACATAATGACTCATTCTTCGCCGACTCGTGTTTATGCGTCGCACTGGGGGCCATTCTAAATAACATACACCCGATACCACGGTCCATCCGACTATTCGATGACCGCGGTGGGCAGCCAGGGCACTACCAATTTCAACATTTCTCTTTTGCACTAAAACTGGTGATACGAACAGCCCTCGTGTTTGGATGCAATGATCTAAAATTTTCCTGGCTGCTCAGGGGCTCCGCAACATTATTCAATGTTCGTCGATTCATGTTTATGAGTCGCAATGGCGGCCATTCTACAAAACCTAAACCCGATACCACGGTGCATCCGACTATTCGTTGGCCGTGGTGGCACAGCTAGCGCACGACCGATTCCAACATTTCTCTTTTGCACTAAAACTGGTGATACGAACAGCTCCCGAGTTTGGATGGAATGATCTAAAATTTTCCTGGCTGCTCAGGCGCTGCACATATTGACTCATTCTTCACCGACTCGTGTTTATGCTTCACCCAGGGGGCTATTCAACGAAACATAAACCCGATACCACAGTGCATCAGACTATTCGTTGACTGTGGTGGTACGGCTAGCGCACGACCGATTCCAAGATTTCTCTTTTCCACTAAAACTGGTGATACGAACAGCTCCCGAGTTTGGATGGAATGATCTAAAATTTTCCTGGCTGCTCAGGAGTGGCACAACATTATTCATTGTTCGCCGACTCGAGTTTATGCGTCGCCCTGAAGCCATTCTAAAAAACATAAACCCGATACCACGGTGCATCTGACTATTCAGAGGCCGTGGTGATACAGCTAGCGCACGACCGATTCCAACATTTCTCTTTTACACTAAAACTTGTGATACGAACAGCTCCAGAGTTTGTATGGAATTTTTTAAAATTTTCCTGGCTGCACAGGCGCGGCACATAATGACTCATTCTTCACCGACTCGTGTTTATGCGTCACCCTGGGGGCCATTCTGCAAAACATAAACCCGATGCCACACTGCATCAGACTATTCGATGGCCGTGGTGGCACAGCCAGGGCACGACCGATTCCAACATTTCTCTTTTGCACTAAAACTGGTGATACGAACAGCCCCCGAGTTTGGATGGAATGATCTAAAAGTTTCCTGGCTGCACAGGCGCTGCACAACATGACTCATTCTTCGCCGACTCGTGTTTATGCGTCGCTCTGGAGGCCATTCTACAAAACATAAACCCGATACCACGGTGCATCTGACTATTGATTGGCCGTGGTGGTACAGCTTGCGCAAGACCGATTCCAACCTTTCGCTTTTGCACTAAAACTGGTGATAAGAACTGCTCCACAGTTTGGATGGAATGGTTTAAAATTTTTCTTTTGGCACAGGCGCTGCACATAATGACTCATTCTTCGCCAACTCCTGTTTATGCGTCGCCCTGGGGGCCATTCTACAAAACATAAACCCGATACCACGGTGCATACGACTATTCGTTGGCCGTGGTGGTGCAGCTAGCGCAAGACCGATTCCAACATTTCTATTTTGCACTAAAACTGGTGATGCGAACAGCTCCCGAGTTTGGATGCAATGATCTAAAATTTATCTGGCTGCTCAGGCGCTGCCCAACATTATTCATTGTTCGTCGAGTCGTGTTTATGGGTCGCCCTGGGGGCCATTTAACAACACATAAACCCGACACCACGGTGCATCTGAATATTCATTGGACGTGGTGGTACAGATAGTGCACGACCGATTCCAACATTTCTCATTTGCACTAAAACTGGTGATACGAACAGCCCCCGAGTTGGGATGGAATGATCTAAAATTTTCCTGGCTGCACAGGCGCTGCACAACATGACTCATTCATCGCCGACTCGTGTTTATGCGTCGCTCTGGGGGCCATTCTACAAAACATAAACCTGATCCCACGGTGCATCTGACTATTGATTGGCCGTGGTACAGCTTGCGCAAGACCAATTCCAACCTTTCTCTTTTGCTCTAAAACTGGTGATAAGAACTGCTCCACAGTTTGGAAGCAATGGTTTAAAATTTTTCTGTTGGCCCAGGCGCTGCACATAATGACTCATTCTTCGCCAACTCCTG
The DNA here is from genome assembly GCF_050947875.1 of Dermacentor variabilis. NCBI lineage: Eukaryota > Metazoa > Arthropoda > Arachnida > Ixodida > Ixodidae > Dermacentor > Dermacentor variabilis. Next base: position 231,411,174 of record NC_134571.1, on the reverse strand, counting down.
TTTATGCGTCGCCCTGGGGGCCATTCTACAAAACATAAACCCGATACCACGGTGCTTACGACTATTCGTTGGCCGTGGTGGTACAGCTAGCGCACGACCGATTCCAACATTTCTATTTTGCACTAAAACTGGTGATGCTCGCCGCTAACGAGTTTGGATGGAATGATCTAAAATTTTCCTGGCTGCACAGGCGCTGCACAACATGACTCATTCTTCGCCGCCTCGTGTTTATGCGTCGCCCTGGGGGCCATTCTACAAAACATCAACCCGACACCACGGTGCATCCGACTATTCGTTGGCCGTTCTGGTACCGCTAGCGCACGAGTGATTCCAACATTTCTCATTTGCACTAAAATTGGTGATACGAACAGCTCCACAGTTTGGATGGAATGTTTTAAAATTTTCCTGCTGGCACAGGCGCTGCACATAATGACTCATTCTTCACCGACTCGTGTTTATGCGTCACCCTGGGGGCCATTCTACAAAACATAAACCCGATGCCACAGTGCATCAGACTATCCGTTGACTGTGGTGGTACAGCTAGCGCACGACCGATTCCAACATTTCCCTTTTCCACTAAAACTGGTGATACGAACAGCTCCCGAGTTTGGATGGAATGATCTAAAATTTTCCTGGCTGCACAGGCGCGGCCAACATGACTCATTCTTCGCCGACTCCTGTTTTTGCGTCACCCTGGGGGCCATTCTACAACACATTAACCCGATACCAAGGTGCACCTGACTATTCGTTGGCCGTGGTGTTACAGCTAGCGCACGACCGATTCCAACATTTCTCTTTTGCACTAAAGCTGCTGATACGAACAGCTCCCGAGTTTGGATGGAATGATCTAAAATTTTCCTGGCTGCTCAGGAGCTGCACAACATTATTCATTGTTCGCCGACTCGAGTTTATGCGTCGCCCTGAAGCCATTCTACAAAACATAAACTCGATACCACGGTGCATCTGACTATTCAGAGGCCGTTGTGATACAGCTAGCGCACGACCGATTCCAACATTTCTCTTTTACACTAAAACTTGTGATACGAACAGCTCCAGAGTTTGTATGGAATGATTTAAAATTTTCCTGGCTGCACAGGCGCTGCACATAACGACTCATTCTTCGCCGACTCGTGTTTATGCGTCGCACTGGGGGGCATTCTAAATAACATAAACCCGATACCACGGTCCATCCGACTATTCGATGACCGTGGTGGCACAGCCAGGGCACGACCGATTTCAACATTTCTCTTTTGCACTAAAACTGGTGATACGAACAGCCCTCGAGTTTGATTACAATGATCTAAAATTTTCCTTGCTGCTCAGGGGCTGCACAACATTATTCATTGTTCGTCGATTCATGTTTATGCGTCGCCCTGGCGGCCATTCTACAAAACATAAACCCGATACCACAGTGCATCAGACTATTCGTTGACTGTGGTGGTACAGCTAGTGCACGACCGATTCCAAGATTTCCCTTTTCCACTAAAACTGGTGATACGAACAGCTCCCGAGTTTGGATGGAATGATCTAAAATTTTCCTGGCTGCACAGGCGCGGCCGACATGACCCATTCTTCGCCGACTCGTGTTTTTGCGTCACCCTGGGGGCCATTCTACAAAACATAAACCCGATACCACGGTGCATCTGACCATTCGTTGGCCGTGGTGTTACAGCTAGCGCACGACCGATTCCAACATTTCTCTTTTGAACTAAAACTGGTGATACGAACAGCTCCCTAGTTTGGATGCAATCATCTAAAATTTTCCTGGCTGCTCAGGCGCTGCCCAACATTATTCATTGTTCTTCGAGTCGTGTTTATGGGTCGCCCTGGGGGCCATTCAACAACACATAAACCCGACACCACGGTGCATCTGAATATTCATTGGACGTGGTGGTACAGATAGTGCACGACCGATTCCAACATTTCTCATTTGCACTAAAACTGGTGATACGAACAGCCCCCGAGTTTGGATGGAATGATCTAAAATTTTCCTGGCTGCACAGGCGCTGCACAACATGACTCATTCATCGCCGACTCGTGTTTATGCGTCGCTCTGGGGGCCATTCTACAAAACATAAACCTGATCCCACGGTGCATCTGACTATTGACTGGCCGTGGTGGTACAGCTTGCGCAAGACCGATTCCAACCTTTCTCTTTTGCTCTAAAACTGGTGATAAGAACTGCTCCACAGTTTGGAAGCAATGGTTTAAAATTTTTCTGTTGGCACAGGCGCTGCACATAATGACTCTTTCTTCGCCAACTCCTATTTATGCGTCGCCCTGGGGGCCATTCTACAAAACATAAACCCGATACCACGGTGCATACGACTATTCGTTGGCCGTGGTGGTACAGCTAGCGCACGACCGATTCCAACATTTCTATTTTGCACTAAAACTGGTGATGCCCGCAGCTAACGAGTTTGGATGGAATGATCTAAAATTTTCCTGGCTGCACAGGCGCGGCCAACATGACTCATTCTTCGCCGACTCCTGTTTTTGCGTCACCCTGGGTGCCATTCTACAACACATAAACCCGATACCACGGTGCATCTGACTATTCGTTGGCCGTGTTGTTACAGCTAGCGCACGACCGATTCCAACATTTCACTTTTGCACTAAAACTGCTGATACGAACAGCTCCCGAGTTTGGATGGAATGATCTAAAATTTTCCTGGCTGCTCAGGAGCTGCACAACATTATTCATGGTTCGCCGACTCGAGTTTATGCGTCGCCCTGAAGCCATTCCACAAAACATAAACCCGATTCCACGGTGCATCTGACTATTCAGAGGCCGTGGTGATACAGCTAGCGCACGACCGATTCCAACATTTCTCTTTTACACTAAAACTTGTGATACGAACAGTTCCAGAGTTTGTATGGAATGATTTATAATTTTCCTGGCTGCACAGGCGCTGCACATAATGACTCATTCTTCGCCGACTCGTGTTAATGCGTCGCACTGGGGGCCATTCTGCAAAACATAAACCCGATGCCACAGTGCATCAGACTATTCGATGGCCGTGGTGGCACAGCCAGGGCACGACCGATTCCAACATTTCTCTTTTGCACTAAAACTGGTGATACGAACAGCCCCCGAGTTTGGATGGAATGATCTAAAATTTTCCTGGCTGCACAGGCGCTGCACAACATGACTCATTCTTCGCCGACTCGTGTTTATGCGTCGCTCTGGAGGCCATTCTACAAAACATAAACCCGATACCACGGTGCATCTGACTATTGATTGGCCGTGGTGGTACAGCTTGCGCAAGACCGATTCCAACCTTTCTCTTTTGCACTAAAACTGGTGATGCGAACAGCTCCCGAGTTTGGATGGAATGATCTAAAATTTTCCTGGCTGCACAGGCGCTGCACAACATGACTCATTCTTCACCGCCTCGTGTTTATGCGTCGCCCTGGGGCCATTCTCCAAAACATAAACCCGATACCACGGTGCATCCGACTATTCGTTGGCCGTGGTGGTACAGCTAGCGCCCGACCGATTCCAACATTTCTCTTTTGAACTAAAACTGGTGATACGAACAGCTCCCTAGTTTGGATGCAATGATCTAAAATTTTCCTGGCTGCTCAGGCGCTGCCCAACATTATTCATTGTTCGTCGAGTCGTGTTTATGGGTCGCCCTGGGGGCCATTCTACAAAACATAAACCCGATACCACGGTGCATCTGACCATTCGTTGGCCGTGGTGTTACAGCTAGCGCACGACCGATTCCAACATTTCTCTTTTGCACTAAAACTGGTGATACGAACAGCTCCCTATTTGGATGGAATGATCTAAAATTTTCCTGGCTGCTCTGGCGCTGCCCAACTTTATTCATTGTTCTTCGAGTCGTGTTTATGGGTCGCCCTGGGGGCCATTCAACAACACATAAACCCGACACCACGGTGCATCTGAATATTCATTGGACGTGGTGGTACAGATAGTGCACGACCGATTCCAACATTTCTCATTTGCACTAAAACTGGTGATACGAACAGCACCCTAGTTTGGATGGAATGATCTAAAATTTTCCTGGCTGCACAGGCGCTGCACAACATGACTCATTCATCGCCGACTCGTGTTTATGCGTCGCTCTGGGGGCCATTCTACAAAACATAAACCTGATCCCACGGTGCATCTGACTATTGATTGGCCGTGGTGGTACAGCTTGCGCAAGACCGATTCCAACCTTTCTCTTTTGCTCTAAAACTGGTGATAATAACTGCTCCACAGTTTGGAAGCAATGGTTTAAAATTTTTCTGTTGGCACATGCGCTGCACATAATGACTCATTCTTCGCCAACTCCTGTTTATGCGTCGCCCTGGGGGCCATTCTACAAAACATAAACCCGATACCACAGTGCATACGACTATTCGTTGGCCGTGGTGGTACAGCTAGCGCACGACCGATTTCAACATTATTTTGCACTAAAACTGGTGATGCTCGCAGCTAACGAGTTTGGATGGAATGATCTAAAATTTTCCTGGCTACACAGGCGCTGCACAACATGACTCATTCTTCGCCGCCTCGTGTTTATGCGTCGCCCTGGGGGCCATTCTTCAAAACATCAACCCGACACCACGGTGCATCCGACTATTCGTTGGCCGTTCTGGTACCGCTAGCGCACGAGTGATTCCAACATTTCTCATTTGCACTAAAACTGGTGATACGAACAGCTCCACAGTTTGGATGGAATGTTTTAAAATTTTCCTGCTGGCACAGGCGCTGCACATAATGACTCATTCTTCACCGACTCGTGTTTATGCGTCACCCTGGGGGCCATTCTACAAAACTTAAACCCGATGCCACAGTGCATCAGACTATCCGTTGACTGTGGTGGTACAGCTAGCGCACGACCGATTCCAACATTTCCCTTTTCCACTAAAACTGGTGATACGAAAAGCTCCCGAGTTTGGATGGAATGATCTAAAATTTTCCTGGCTGCACAGGCGCGGCCAACATGACTCATTCTTCGCCGACTCCTGTTTTTGCGTCACCCTGGGGGCCATTCTACAACACATAAACCCGATACCAAGGTGCACCTGACTATTCGTTGGCCGTGGTGTTACAGCTAGCGCACGACCGATTCCAACATTTCTCTTTTGCACTAAAGCTGCTGATACGAACAGCTCCCGAGTTTGGATGGAATGATCTAAAATTTTCCTGGCTGCTCAGGAGCTGCACAACATTATTCATTGTTCGCCGACTCGAGTTTATGCGTCGCCCTGAAGCCATTCTACAAAACATAAACCCGATACCACGGTGCATCTGACTATTCAGGGGCCGTGGTGATACAGCTAGCGCACGACCGATTCCAACATTTCTCTTTTACGCTAAAACTTGTGATACGAACAGCTCCAGAGTTTGTATGGAATGATTTAAAATTTTCCTGGCTGCACAGGCGCTGCACATAATGACTCATTCTTCGCCGACTCGTGTTTATGCGTCGCACTGGGGGGCATTCTAAATAACATAAACCCGATACCACGGTCCATCCGACTATTCGATGACCGTGGTGGCACAGCCAGGGCACGACCGATTTCAACATTTCTCTTTTGCACTAAAACTGGTGATACGAACAGCCCTCGAGTTTGGATACAATGATATAAAATTTTCCTTGCTGCTCAGGGGCTGCACAACATTATTCATTGTTCGTCGATTCATGTTTATGCGTCGCCCTGGCGGCCATTCTACAAAACCTAAACCCGATACCACGGTGCATCCGACTATTCGTTGGCCGTGGTGGCACAGCTAGCGCACGACCGATTCCAACATTTCTCTTTTGCACTAAAACTGGTGATACGAACAGCCCCCTAGTTTGGATGGAATGATGTAAAATTTTCCTGGATGCTCAGGCGCTACACATATTGACTCATTCTGACCGACTCGTGTTTATGCTTCACCCAGGGGGCCATTCTACAAAACATAAACCCGATACCACAGTGCATCAGACTATTCGATGACTGTGGTGGTACAGCTAGTGCACGACCGATTCCAAGATTTCCCTTTTCCACTAAAACTGGTGATACGAACAGCTCCCGAGTTTGGATGGAATGATCTAAAATTTTCCTGGCTGCACAGGCGCGGCCGACATGACCCATTCTTCGCCGACTCGTGTTTTTGCGTCACCCTGGGGGCCATTCTACAAAACATAAACCCGACACCACGGTGCATCTGAATATTCATTGGCCGTGGTGGTACAGATAGTGCACGACCGATTCCAACATTTCTCATTTGCACTAAATCTGGTGATACGAATAGCCCCCGAGTTTGGATGGAATGATCTAAAATTTTCCTGGCTGCACAGGCGCTGCACAACATGACTCATTCTTCGCCGACTCGTGTTTATGCGTCGCTCTGGGGGCCATTCTACAAAACATAAACCCGGTACCACGGTGCATCTGACTATTGATTGGCCGTGGTGGTACAGCTTGCGCAAGACCGATTCCAACCTTTCTCTTTTGCACTAAAACTGGTGATAAGAACTGCTCCACAGTTTGGATGTAATGGTTTAAAATTTTTCTGTTGGCACAGGCGCTGCACATAATGACTCATTCTTCGCCAACTCCTGTTTATGCGTCGCCCTGGGGGCCATTCTACAAAACATAAGCCCGATACCACGGTCCATCCGACTATTCGGTGACCGTGGTGGCACAGCTAGCGCACGACCGATTCCAACATTTCTCTTTTGCACTAAAACTGGTGATACGAACAGCTCCCTAGTTTGGATGGAATGATGTAAAATTTTCCTGGCTGCTCAGGCGCTGCACATATTGACTCATTCTTGACCGACTCGTGTTTATGCTTCACCCAGGGGGCCATTCTACAAAACATAAACCCGATACCACAGTGCATCAGACTATTCGTTGACTGTGGTGGTACAGCTAGCGCACGACCGATTCCAAGATTTCTCTTTTCCACTAAAACTGGTGACACGAACAGCTCCCGAGTTTGGATGGAATGATCTAAAATTTTCCTGGCTGAACAGGCGCGGCCGACATGACTCATTCTTCGCCGACTCGTGTTTTTGCGTCACCCTGGGGGCCATTCTACAAAACATAAACCCGATACCACGGTGCATCAGACTATTCGTTGACTGTGGTGTTACAGCTAGGGCACGACCGATTCCAACATTTCTCTTTTGCCCTTAGACTGCTGATACGAACAGCTCCCAAGTTTGGATGGAACGATCAAAAATTTTCCTGGCGGCTCAGGAGCTGCACAACATTATTCATTGTTCGCCGACTCGAGTTTATGCATCGCCGTGAAGCCATTCTACAAAACATAAACCCGATACCACGGTGCATACGACTATTCGTTGGCCGTGGTGGTACAGCTAGCGCACGACCGATTCCAACATTTCTCTTTTGCACTAAAACTGGTGATACGAACAGCTCCCGAGTTTGAATGGAATGATCTAATATTTTCCTGGCTGCTCAGGCGCTGCACAACATTAATCATTGTTCGTCGAGTCGTGTTTATGGGTCGCCCTGGGGGCCTTTCAACAAAACATTAACCCGACACCACGGTGCTTCTGAATATTCATTGGCCGTGGTGGTACAGATAGTGCACGACCGATTCCAACATTTCTCATTTGGACTAAAACTGGTGATACGAACAGCCCCCGAGTTTGGATGGAATGATCTAAAATTTTCCTGGCTGCACAGGCGCTGCACAACATGACTCTTTCTTCGCCGACTCGTGTTTATGCGTCGCTCTAGGGGCCATTCTACAAAACATAAACCCGATTCCACGGTGCATCTGACTATTGATTGGCCGTGGTGGTACAGCTTGCGCAAGACCGATTCCAACCTTTCTCTTTTGCACTAAAACTGGTGATAAGAACTGCTCCACAGTTTGGATGGAATGGTTTAAAATTTTTCTGTTGGCACAGGCGCTGCACATAATGACTCATTCTTCGCCAACTCCTGTTTATGCGTCGCCCTGGGGGCCATTCTACAAAACATAAGCCCGATACCACGGTCCATCCGACTATTCGATGAGCGTGGTGGCACAGCCAGGGCACGACCGATTCCAACATTTCTCTTTTGCACTAAAACTGGTGATACGAACAGCCTCCGAGTCTGGAAGGAATGATCTAAAATTATCCTGGCTGCTCAGGAGCTGCATAACATTATTCATTCTTCGTCGATTCGTGTTTATGGGTCAGCCTGGGGGCCATTCATCAAAACATAAAACCGACAGCACGGTACATCTGAATATTCATTAGCAGTGGTGGTACGGCTAGTGCACGACCGATTCCAAGATTTCTCATTTGCACTAAAACTGGTGATACGAACAGCTCCCGAGTTGGATGGAATGATCTAAAATTTTCCTGGCTCCACAGGCGCTGCACAACATGGCTCATTCTTCGCCGACTCGTGTTTGTGCGTCGCTCTTGGGGCCATTCTACAAAACATAAACCCGATACCAAGGTGCATCTGACTATTCATTGGCCGTGCTGATACAGCTAGCGAAAGACCGATTCCCACCTTTCAATTTTGCACTAAAACTGGTGATACGAACTGCTCCACAGTTTGGATGGAATGATTTAAAATTTTCCTGGTGGCACAGGCGCTGCACATAATGACTCATTATTCGCCGACTCGTGTTTATGCGTCACCCTGGGGGCCATTCTACAAAACATAAACCCGATACCGACTATTCGTTGACCGTGGTGGTACAATTTGCGCACGACCGATTCCAACATTTCTCTTTTGCACTAAAACTGGTGATACGAACAGACCCCGAGTTTGAATGGAATAATCTAAAATTTTCCTGGCTGCTCAGGCGCTGCACAACATTATTCATCGTTCGTCGACTCGTGTTTATGGGTCGCCCAGGGGGCCATTCAACAAAACATAAACCCGATACCACTGCGCATCTGACTACTCAGTGCCCGTGGTGGTACAGCTAGCGCACGACCGATTCCAACATTTCTCTTTTGCTCTAAAACTGGTGATAGGAACAGCTCCAGAGTTTGTATGGAATGATTTAAAATTTTCCTGGCTGCAAGGCACTTCACATAATGACTCATTCTTCGCCGACTCGTATTTATGCGTCGCCCTGGGGGCCATACCACAAAACATAAACCCGATACCACGGTGCATCCGACTATTCGTTGGCCGTCGTGGCACAGCTAGCGCACGACCGATTCCAACATTTCTCTTTTGCACTAAAACTGGTGATACAAACAGCTCCCGAGTTTGGATGGAATCATCTAAAATTTTCCTGGCTGTTCAGGCGCTGCACAACATTATTCATTGTTCGTCGACTCGCGTTTATGGGTCACCCTGGGGGCCATTCTACAAAACATAAACCGGATACCACCGTGCATACGACTATTCGTTGGACGTGCTGGTACAGCTAGCGCACGACCGATTCCAACATTTCTATTTTGCACTAAAACTGGTGATACGAACAGCTCGCGAGTTTGGATGGAATGATCTAAAATTTTCCTGGCTGCACAGGCGCTGCACTACATGACTCATTCTTCGCCGCATCGTGTTTATGCGTCGCCCTGGGGGCCATTCTACAAAACATCAACCCGACACCACGGTGCATCCGACTATTCGTTGGCCGTTGTGGTACCGCTAGCGCACGAGTGATTCCAACATTTCTCTTTTGCACTAAAACTGGTGATAGGAACAGCTCCACAGTTTGGAATGATTTAAAGTTTTCCTGCTGGCACAGGCGCTGCACATAATGACTCATTCTTCGCCGACTCGTGTTTATGCGTCGCCCTGGGGGCCATTCTAAAAAACATAAACACGATACCACGGTCCATCCGACTATTCGATGACCGTGGTGGCACAGCCAGGGCACGACCGATTTCAACATTTCTCTTTTGCACTAAAACTGGTGATACGAACAGCCCCGAGTTTGGATGCAATGATCTAAAATTTTCCTGACTGCTCAGGGGCTGCACAACATTATTCATTGTTCGTCGATTCGAGTTTATGCGTCGCCCTGGGGGCCATTCTGCAAAACCTAAACCCGATACCACGGTGCATCCGATTATTCGTTGGCCGTGTTGGCACAGCTAGCGCACGACCGATTCCAACATTTCTCTTTTGCACTAAAACTGGTGATACGAGCAGCTCCCGAGTTTGGATTGATTGATCTAAAATTTTCCTGGCTGCACGGGCGCCGCACAACATTATTCATTGTTCGTCGACTCGTATTTATGCGTCGCCCTGGGGCCCATACCACAAAACGTAAACCCGATACGACGGTGCATCCGACTATTCGTTGTCCGTCGTGACATAGCTAGCGCACGACCGATTCCAACATTTCTGTTTTGCACTAAAACTGGTGATCCGAACAGCTCCCGAGTTTGAATGGAATGATCTAAAATTTTCCTGGCTGCTCAGGCGCTGCACAACATTATTTATTGTTCGTCGACTCGTGTTGATGGGTCGCCCTGGGGGCCATTCTACAAAACATAAACCCGATACCACGGTGCATACGACTATTCGTTGGCCGTGGTGGTACAGCTAGCGCACGACCGATTCCAACATTTCTCTTTTGCACTATAACTGGTGATACGAACAGCTCCATAGTTTGGATTCAATGATTTAAAATGTTCCTGGTGGCGCAGGCGCTGCACATAATGACTCATTCTTCGCCGACTCGTGTTTATGCGTCAGCCGGGGCTCCATTCTACAAAACATAAACCCGATACCGACTATTGGTTGACCGTGGTGGTACAATTAGCGCATGACCGATTCCAACATTTCTCTTTTGCACTAAAACTGGTGATACGAACAGCTCCCGAGTTTGGATGGAATGATCTAAAATTTTCCTGGCTTCTCAGGCGCTGCACAACATTATTCATTGTTCGTCGACTCGTGTTTATGGGTCGAACTGGGGGACATTCAACAAAACATCAACCCGATACCACGGTGCATCTCACTATTGAGTTGCCGTGGTGGTACAGCTGGCGCACGACCGATTCCAACATTTCTCTTTTCCTCTAAAACTGGTGATACGAACAGCTCCAGAGTGTGTAAGGAATGATTTAAAAATTTCCTGGCTGCAAGGCGCTGCACATAATGACTCATTCTTCGCAGCATCGTGTTTCTGCGTCGCCCTGGGGTCCATTATACAAAACATCAACCCGACACCACATTGCATCCGACTATTCGTTGGCCGTTGTGGTACCGCTAGCGCACGAGTGATTCCCAACATTTCTCTTTTGCACTAAAACTGGTGATACGAACAGCTCCACAGTTTGGATGGAATGATTTAAAATTTTCCTGCTGGCACAGGAGCTGTACATAATGACTCATTCTTCACCGACTCGTGTTTATTCGTCACCCTGGGGGCCATTCTACAAAACATAAACCCGATACCACGGTGCATCCGACCATTCGTTGGCCGTGGTGTTACAGCTAGCGCATGACCGATTCCAACATTTCTCTTTTGCACTAAAACTGCTGATACGAACAGCTCCCGAGTTTGGATGGAACGATCTAAAATTTTCCTGGCTGCTCAGGAGCTGCACAACATTATTCATTGTTCGCCGACTCGAGTTTATGCATCGCCGTGAGGCCATTCTACAAAACATAAACCCGATACCACGGTGCATACGACTATTCGTTGGCCGTGGTGGTACAGCTAGCGCAAGACCGATTCCAACATTTATCTTTTGCACTAAAACTGGTGATACGAACAGCTCCCAAGTTTGGATGGAATGATCTAATATTTTCCTGGCTGCTCAGGCGCTGCACAACATTAATCATTGTTCGTCGACTCGTGTTTATGGGTCGGCCTGGGGCCATTCTACAAAACATAAACCCCATACTACGGTGCATACGACTATTCGTTGGCCGTGGTGGTACAGCTAGCGCACGACCGATTACAACATTTCTCTTTTGCACTAAAACTGGTGATACGAGCAGCTCCCGAGTTTGGATTGATTGATCTAAAATTTTCCTGGCTGCACGGGCGCTGCACAACATTATTCATTGTTCGTCGACTCGTATTTATGCGTCGCCCTGGGGCCCATACCACAAAACAAAAACCCGATACGACGGTGCATCCGACTATTCGTTGGCCGTCGTGACATAGCTAGCGCACGACCGATTCCAACATTTCTCTTTTGCACTAAAACTGGTGATACGAACAGCTCACGAGTTTGAATGGAATGATCTAAAATTTTCCTGGCTGCTCAGGCGCTGCACAACATTATTCATTGTTCGTCGACTCGTGTTGATGGGTCGCCCTGGTGGCCATTCTACAAAACATAAACCCGATACCACGGTGCATCCGACTATTCGTTGGCCGTTGTGGTACCGCTAGCGCACGAGTGATTCCAACATTTCCCTTTTGCACTATAACTGGTGATACGAACAGCTCCATAGTTTGGATGGAATGATTTAAAATTTTCCTGGTGGCGCAGGCGCTGCACATAATGACTCATTCTTCGCCGACTCGTGTTTATGCGTCACCCGGGGGCCATTCTTCAAAACATAAACCCGATACCGCCTATTCGTTGACCGTAGTGGTACAATTAGCGCACGACCGATTCCAACATTTCTCTTTTGCACTAAAACTGGTGATACGAACAGCTCCCGAGTTTGGATGGAATGATCTAAAATTTTCCTGGCTTCTCAGGCGCTGCACAACATTATTCATTGTTCGTCGACTCGTGTTTATGGGTCGCCCTGGGGGCCATTCAACAAAACATCAACCCGATACCACGGTCCATCTGACTATTGAGTGGCCGTGGTGGTACAGCTGGCGCACGACCGATTCCAACATTTCTCTTTTCCTCTAAAACTGGTGATACGAACAGCTCCAGAGTTTGTATGGAATTATTTAAAAATTTCCTGGCTGCAAGGCGCTGCACATAATGACTCATTCTTCGCCGCCTCGTGTTTATGCGTCGCCCTGGGGTCCATTATACAAAACATCAACCCGACACCACATTGCATCCGACTATTCGTTGGCCGTTGTGGTACCGCTAGCGCACGAGTGATTCCCAACATTTATCTTTTGCACTAAAACTGGTGATACGAACAGCTTCACAGTTTGGATGGAATGATTTAAAATTTTCCTGCTGGCACAGGCGCTGCTCATAATGACTCATTCTTCACCGACTCGTGTTTATGCGTCCCCCTGGGGGCCATTCTACAAAACATAAACCCGATACCACGGTGCATCTGACCATTCGTTGGCCGTGGTGTTACAGCTAGCGCACGACCGATTCCAACATTTCTCTTTTGCACTAAAACTGCTGATACGAACAGCTCCCGAGTTTGGATGGAATGCTCTAATATTTTCCTGGCTGCTCAGGCGCTGCACAACATTAATCATTGTTCGTCGACTCGTGTTTATGGGTCGGCCTGGGGCCATTCTACAAAACATAAACCCGATACCACGGTGCATACGACTATTCGTTGGCCGTGGTGGTACAGCCAGCGCACGACCGATTCCAACATTTCTCTTTGCACTAAAACTGGTGATACGAACAGCTCCCGAGTTTGGATGGAATGCTCTAATATTTTCCTGGCTGCTCAGGCGCTGCACAACATTAATCATTGTTCGTCGACTCGTGTTTATGGGTCGGCCTGGGGCCATTCTACAAAACATAAACCCGATACCACGGTGCATCCGACTATTCGTTGGCCGTGGTGGTACAGCTAGCGCCCGACCGATTCCAACATTTCTCTTTTGCACTAAAACTAGTGATACGAACTGCTCCCTAGTTTGGATGCAATGATCTAAAATTTTCCTGGCTGCTCAGGCGCTGCCCAACATTATTCATTGTTCGTCGAGTCGTGTTTATGGGTCGCCCTGGGGGCCATTCAACAAAACATAAACCCGACACCACGGTGCATCTGAATATTCATTGGCCGTGGTGGTACAGATACTGCACGACCGATTCCAACATTTCTCATTTGCACTAAAACTGGTGATACGAACAGCCCCCGAGTTTGGATGGAATGATCTAAAATTTTCCTGGCTGCACAGGCGCTGCACAACATGACGCATTCTTCGCCGACTCGTGTTTATGCGTCGCTGTGGGGGCCATTCTACAACACATAAACCCGATACCACGGTGCATCTGACTATTGATTGGCCGTCGTGGTACAGCTTGCGCAAGACCGATTCCAACCTTTCTCTTTTGCACTAAAACTGGTGATAAGAACTGCTCCACAGTTTGGATGGAATGGTTTAAAATTTTTCTGTTGGCACAGGCGCTGCACATAATGACTCATTCTTCGCCAACTCCTGTTTACCGTCACCCTGGGGGCCATTCTACAAAACATAAGCCCGATACCACGGTCCATCCGACTATTCGATGTCCGTGGTGGCACAGCCAGGGCACGACCGATTCCAACATTTCTCTTTTGCACTAAAACTGGTGATACTAACAGCCCCCGAGTTTGGATGGAATGATCTAAAATTATCCTGGCTGCTCAGGAGCTGCATAACATTATTCATTCTTCGTCGATTCGTGTTTATGGGTCAGCCTGGGGGCCATTCATCAAAACATAAACCCGACACCACGGTGCATCTGAATATTTATTGACAGTGGTGGTACAGCTAGTGCACGACCGATTCCAACATTTCTCATTTGCACTAAAACTGGTGATACGAACAGCTCCCGAGTTGGATGGAATGATCTAAAATTTTCCTGGCTCCACAGGCGCTGCACAACATGGCTCATTCTTCGCCGACTCGTGTTTGTGCGTCGCTCTTGGGGCCATTCCGCAAAACATAAACCCGATACCAAGGTGCATCTGACTATTCATTGGCCGTGCTGATACAGCTAGCGAAAGACCGATTCCAACCTTTCACTTTTGCACTAAAACTGGTGATAGGAACAGCTACAGTGTTTGTATGGAATGATTTAAAATTTTCCTGGCTGCAAGGCACTTCACATAATGACTCATTCTTCGCCGACTCGTATTTATGCGTCGCCCTGGGGGCCATACCACAAAACATAAACTCAATACCACGGTCCATCCGACTATTCGATGACCGTGGTGGCACATCCAGGGCACGACCGATTTCAACATTTCTCTTTTGCACTAAAACTGGTGATACGAACAGCCCCCGATTTTGGATGGAATGATCTAAAATTTTCCTGGCTCCTCAGGCGCTGCACAACATTATTCATTGTTCGTCGACTTGTGTTTATGGGTCGCCCTCGGGGCCATTCTATAAAACATAAAGCCGATACCGACTATTCGTTGACCGTGTAGGTACAATTAGCGCACGACCGATTCCAACATTTCTCTTTTGCACTAAAACTGGTGATACGAACAGCTCCCGAGTTTGGAGGGAATGATCTAAAATTTACCTGGCTTCTCAGGCGCTGCACAACATTATTCATTGTTCGTCGACTCGTGTTTATGGGTCGAACTGGGGGCCATTCAACAAAACATCAACCCGATACCACGGTGCATCTGACTATTGAGTTGCCGTGGTGGTACAGCTGGCGCACGACCGATTCCAACATTTCTCTTTTCCTCTAAAACTGGTGATACGAACAGCTCCAGAGTGTGTAAGGAATGATTTAAAAATTTCCTGGCTGCAAGGCGCTGCACATAATGACTCATTCTTCGCCGCCTCGTGTTTATGCGTCGCCCTGGGGTCCATTATACAAAACATCAACCCAACACCACATTGCATCCGACTATTCGTTGGCCGTTGTGGTACCGCTAGCGCACGAGTGATTCCCAACATTTCTCTTTTGCACTAAAACTGGTGATACGAACAGCTCCACAGTTTGGATGGAATGATTTAAAATTTTCCTGCTGGCACAGGCGCTGCACATAATGACTCATTCTTCACTGACTCGTGTTTATGCGTCACCCTGGGGGCCATTCTACAAAACATAAACCCGATACCACGGTGCATCCGAACATTCGTTGGCCGTGGTGGTACAGCTAGCGCACGACCGATTCCAACATTTCTCTTTTGCACTAAAACTGGTGATACGAGCAGCTCCCGAGTTTGGATTGATTGATCTAAAATTTTCCTGGCTGCACGGGCGCTGCACAACATTATTCATTGTTCGTCGACTCGTATTTATGCGTCGCCCTGGGGCCCATACCACAAAACAAAAACCCGATACGACGTTGCATCCGACTATAAGTTGGCCGTCGTGACATAGCTAGCGCACGACCGATTCCCACATTTCTCTTTTGCACTAAAACTGGTGATACGAACAGCTCCCGAGTTTGAATGGAATGATCTAAAATTTTCCTGGCTGCTCAGGCGCTGCACAACATTATTCATTGTTCGTCGACTCGTGTTGATGGGTCGCCCTGGGGGCCATTCTACAAAACATAAACCCGATACCACGGTGCATACGACTATTCGTTGGCCGTTGTGGTACAGCTAGCGCACGAGTGATTCCAACATTTCCCTTTTGCACTATAACTGGTGATACGAACAGCTCCATAGTTTGGATGGAATGATTTAAAATTTTCCTGGTGCGCAGGCACTGCACATAATGACTCATTCTTCGCCGACTCGTGTTTATGCGTCACCCGGGGGGCCATTCTTCAAAACATAAACCAGATACTGACTATTCGTTGACCGTAGTGGTACAATTAGCGCACGACCGATTCCAACATTTCTCTTTTGCACTAAAACTGGTGATACGAACAGCTCCAGAGTTTGGATGGAATGATCTAAAATTTTCCTGGCTTCTCAGGCGCTGCACAACATTATTCATTGTTCGTCGACTCGTGTTTATGGGTCGCCCTGGGGGCCATTCAACAAAACATCAACCCGATACCACGGTCCATCTGACTATTGAGTGGCCGTGGTGGTACAGCTGGCGCACGACCGATTCCAACATTTCTCTTTTCCTCTAAAACTGGTGATACGAACAGCTCCAGAGTTTGTATGGAATGATTTAAAAATTTCCTGGCTGCAAGGCGCTGCACATAATGACTCATTCTTCGCCGCCTCGTGTTTATGCGTCGCCCTGGGGTCCATTATACAAAACATCAACCCGACACCACATTGCATACGATTATTCGTTGGCCGTTTTGGTACCACTAGCGCACGAGTGCTTCCCAACATTTCTCTTTTGCACTAAAACTGGTGATACGAACAGCTCCACAGTTTAGATGGAATGATTTAAAATTTTCCTGCTGGCACAGGCGCTGCACATAATGACTCATTCTTCACCGACTCGTGTTTATGCGTCACCCTGGGGGCCATTCTACAAAACATAAACCCGATACCACGGTGCATCTGACCATTCGTTGGCCGTGGTGTTACAGCTAGCGCACGACCGATTCCAACATTTCTCTTTTGCACTAAAACTGCTGATACGAACAGCTCCCGAGTTTGGATGGAATGCTCTAATATTTTCCTGGCTGCTCAGGCGCTGCACAACATTAATCATTGTTCGTCGACTCGTGTTTATGGGTCGGCCTGGGGCCATTCTACAAAACATAAACCCGATACCACGGTGCATACGCCTATTCGTTGGCCGTGGTGGTACAGCTAGCGCACGAGTGATACCAACATTTCTCTTTTGCACTAAAACTGGTGATACGAACTGCTCCCTAGTTTGGATGCAATGATCTAAAATTTTCCTGGCTGCTCAGGCGCTGCCCAACATTATTCATTGTTCGTCCTGGGGGCCATTCAACAAAACATAAACCCGACACCACGGTGCATCTGAATATTCATTGGCCGTGGTGGTACAGATACTGCACGACCGATTCCAACGTTTCTCATTTGCACTAAAACTGGTGATACGAACAGCCCCCGAGTTTGGATGGAATGATCTAAAATTTCCTGGCTGCACAGGCGCTGCACAACATGACTCATTCTTCGCCGACTCGTGTTTATGCGTCATCCGGGGGGCCATTCTACAAAACATAAACCCGATACCGACTATTCGTTGACCGTGGTGGTACAATTAGCGCACGACCGATTCCAACATTTCTCTTTGGCACTAAAACTGGTGATACGAACAGCTCCCGAGTTTGGATGGAATGGTTTAAAATTTTTCTGTTGGCACAGGCGCTGCACATAATGACTCATTCTTCGCCAACTCCTGTTTAGCGTCGCCCTGGGGGCCATTCTACAAAACATAAGCCCGATACCACGGTCCATCCGACTATTCGATGTCCGTGGTGGCACAGCCAGGGCACGACCGATTCCAACATTTCTCTTTTGCACTAAAACTGGTGATACGAACAGCCCCCGAGTTTGGATGGAATGATCTAAAATTATCCTGGCTGCTCAGGATCTGCATAACATTATTCATTCTTCGTCGATTCGTGTTTATGGGTCAGCCTGGGGGCCATTCATCAAAACATAAACCCGACACCACGGTGCATCTGAATATTCATTGAGAGTGGTGGTACAGCTAGTGCACGACCGATTCCAACATTTCTCATTTGCACTAAAACTGGTGATACGAACAGCTCCCGAGTTGGATGGAATGATCTAAAATTTTCCTGGCTCCACAGGCGCTGCACAACATGGCTCATTCTTCGCCGACTCGTGTTTGTGCGTCGCTCTTGGGGCCATTCTGCAAAACATAAACCCGATACCAAGGTGCATCTGACTATTCATTGGCCGTGCTGATACAGCTAGCGAAAGACCGATTCCAACCTTTCACTTTTGCACTAAAACTGGTGATAGGAACAGCTCCAGAGTTTGTATGGAATGATTTAAAATTTTCCTGGCTGCAAGGCACTTAACATAATGACTCATTCTTCGCCGACTCGTATTTATGCGTCGCCCTGGGGGCCATACCACAAAACATAAACCCGATACCACGGTCCATCCGACTATTCGATGACCGTGGTGCCACAGCCAGGGCACGACCGATTTCAACATTTCTCTTTTGCACTAAAACTGGTGATACGAACAGCCCCCGATTTTGGATGGAATGATCTAAAATTTTCCTGTCTCCTCAGGAGCTGCACAACATTATTCATTGTTCGTCGACTTGTGTTTATGGGTCGCCCTCGGGCCCATTCTATAAAACATAAACCCGATACCACGGTGCATACGACTATTCGTTGACCGTGGTGGTACAATTAGCGCACGACCGATTCCAACATTTCTCTTTTGCACTAAAACTGGTGATACGAACAGCTCCCGAGTTTGGATGGAATGACCTAAGATTTTCCTGGCTGCTCAGGCACTGCACTAAATTATTCATAGTTCGTCGACTCGTGTTGATGGGCCGCCCTGGGGGCCATTCAACAAAACATAAACCCGATACCACGGTGCATCTGACTATTCAGTGGCCGTGGTGGTACAGCTAGCGCACGACCGATTCCAACATTTCTCTTTTGCTCTAAAACTGGTGATACGAACAGCTCCAGAGTTTGTATGGAATGATTTAAAATTTTCCTGGCTGCAAGGCGCTGCACATAATGACTCATTCTTCACCGACTCGTGTTTATGCGTCGCCCTGGGGGCCATTCTACAAAACATAAACCCGATACCACGGTGCATCTGACTATTCATTGGCCGTGCTGGTACAGCTAGCGAAAGACCGATTCCAACCTTTCACTTTTGCACTAAAACTGGCGATACGAACTGCTCCACAGTTTGGATGGAATGATTTAAAATTTTCCTGGTGGCGCAGGCGCAGCACATAATGACTCATTCTTCGACGACTCTTGTTTATGCGTCATCCGGGGGGCCATTCTACAAAACATAAACCCGATACCGACTATTCGTTGACCGTGGTGGTACAATTAGCGCACGACCGATTCCAACATTTCTCTTTTGCACTAAAACTGGTGATACGAACAGCTCCCGAGTTTGGATGGAATGATCTAAAATTTTCCTGGCTGCTCAGGCGCTGCACAACATTATTCATTGTTCGTCGACTCGTGTTTATGGGTCGCCCTGGGGGCCATACCACACAACATAAACCCGATACCACGGTGCATCCGACTATTCGTTGGCCGTCGTGGCACAGCTAGCGCACGACCGATTCCAACATTGCTCTTTTGCACTAAAACTGGTGATACGAACAGCTCCCGAGTTTGGATGGAATGATCTAAAATTTTCCTGGCTGCTCAGGCGCTGCACAACATTATTCATTGTTCGTCGACTCGTGTTTATGGGTCACCCTGGGGGCCATTCTATAATACATAAACCCGATACCACGGTGCATACGACTATTCGTTGGCCGTGGTGGTACAGCTAGCGCACGACCGATTCCAACACTTCTCTTTTGCACTTAAACTGGTGATACGAGCAGCTCCCGAGTTTGGATGGAATGATCTAAAATTTTCCTGGCTGCACAGGCGCTGCACAACATTATTCATTGTTCGTCGACTCGTATTTATGCGTCGCCCTGGGGGCCATACCACAAAACATAAACCCGATACCGCGTTGCATCCGACTATTCGTTGGCCGTCGTGGCACAGCTAGCGCACGACCGATTCCAACATTTCTCTTTTGCGCTAAAACTGGTGATACGAACAGCTGCCGAGTTTGGATGGAATGATCTAAAATTTTCCTGGCTGCTCAGACGCTGCACAACATTATTCATTGGTCGTCGACTCGTATTTATGCGTCACTCTTGGGGCCATTGTACAAAACATAAACCCGATACCACTGTGCATCTGACTATTCATAGGCCGTGCTGGTACAGCTAGCGAAAGACCGATTCCAACCTTTCGCTTTTGCACTAAAACTGGTGATACGAACTGCTCCACAGTTTGGATGGAATGGTTTAAAATTTTTCTGTTGGCACAGGCGCTGCACATAATGACTCATTCTTCGCCAACTCCTGTTTATGCGTCGCCCTGGGGGCCATTCTACAAAACATCAACCCGAAACCACGGTGCATCCGACTATTCGTTGGCCGTTGTGGTACCGCTAGCGCACGAGTGATTCCAACATTTCTCTTTTGCACTATAACTGGTGATACGAACAGCTCCATAGTTTGGATGGAATGATTTAAAATGTTCCTGGTGGCGCAGGCGCTGCACATAATGACTCATTCTTCGCCGACTCGTGTTTATGCGTCACCCGGGGGGCCATTCTACAAAACATAAACCCGATACCGACTATTGGTTGACCGTGGTGGTACAATTAGCGCACGACCGATTCCAACATTTCTCTTTTGCACTAAAACTGGTGATACGAACAGCTCCCGAGTTTGGATGGAATGATCTAAAATTTTCCTGGCTCCTCAGGCGCTGCACAACATTATTCATTGTTCGTCGACTCGTGTTTATGGGTCGAACTGGGGGCCATTCAACAAAACATCAACCCGATACCACGGTGCATCTGACTATTGAGTTGCCGTGGTGGTACAGCTGGCGCACGACCGATTCCAACATTTCTCTTTTCCTCTAAAACTGGTGATACGAACAGCTCCAGAGTGTGTAAGGAATGATTTAAAAATTTGCTGGCTGCAAGGCGCTGCACATAATGACTCATTCTTCGCCGCCTCGTGTTTATGCGTCGCCCTGGGGTCCATTATACAAAACATCAACCCGACACCACATTGCATCCGACTATTCGTTGGCCGTTGTGGTACCGCTAGCGCACGAGTGATTCCCAACATTTCTCTTTTGCACTAAAACTGGTGATACGAACAGCTCCACAGTTTGGATGGAATGATTTAAAATTTTCCTGCTGGCACAGGCGCTGCACATAATGACTCATTCTTCACCGACTCGTGTTTATGCGTCACCCTGGGGGCCATTCTACAAAACATAAACCCGATACCACGGTGCATCCGACCATTCGTTGGCCGTGGTGTTACAGCTAGCGCACGACCGATTCCAACATTTCTCTTTTGCACTAAAACCGCTGATACGAACAGCTCCCGAGTTTGGATGGAACGATCTAAAATTTTCCTGGCTGCTCAGGAGCTGCACAACATTATTCATTGTTAGCCGACTCGAGTTTATGCATCGCCGTGAGGCCATTCTACAAAACATAAACCCAATACCACGGTGCATACGACTATTCGTTGGCCGTGATGGTACAGCTAGCGCACGACCGATTCCAACATTTATCTTTTGCACTAAAACTGGTGATACGAACAGCTCACGAGTTTGGATGGAATGATCTAATATTTTCCTGGCTGCTCAGGCGCTGCACAACATTAATCATTGTTCGTCGACTCGTGTTTATGGGTCGGCCTGGGGCCATTCTACAAAACATAAACCCCATACCACGGTGCATACGACTATTCGTTGGCCGTGGTGGTACAGCTAGCGCACGACCGATTCCAACATTTCTCTTTTGCACTAAAACTGGTGATACGAGCAGCTCCCGAGTTTGGATTGATTGATCTAAAATTTTCTTGGCTGCACGGGCGCTGCACAACATTATTCATTGTTCGTCGACTCGTATTTATGCGTCGCCCTGGGGCCCATACCACAAAACAAAAACCCGATACGACGGTGCATCCGACTATTCGTTGGCCGTCGTGACATAGCTAGCGCACGACCGATTCCAACATTTCTCTTTTGCACTAAAACTGGTGATACGAACAGCTCCCGAGTTTGAATGGAATGATCTAAAATTTTCCTGGCTGCTCAGGCGCTGCACAACATTATTCATATTTCGTCGACTCGTGTTGATGGGTCGCCCTGGGGGCCATTCTACAAAACATAAACCCGATACCACGGTGCATACGACTATTCGTTGGCCGTGGTGGTACAGCTAGCGCACGACCGATTCCAACATTTCTATTTTGCACTAAAACTGGTGATACGAACACCTCCCGAGCTTGGATGGAATGATTTAAAATTTTCCTGGCTGCACAGGCGCTGCACAACATGACTCATTCTTCGCCGCCTCGTGTTTCTGCGTCGCCCTGGGGTCCATTATACAAAACATCAACCAGACACCACATTGCATCCGACTATTCGTTGGCCGTTGTGGTACCGCTAGCGCACGAGTGATTCCAACATTTCCCTTTTGCACTATAACTGGTGATACGAACAGCTCCATAGTTTGGATGGAATGATTTAAAATTTTCCTGGTGGCGCAGGCGCTGCACATAATGACTCATTCTTCGCCGACTCGTGTTTATGCGTCACCCGGGGGGCCATTCTTCAAAACATAAACCCGATACCGACTATTCGTTGACCGTAGTGGTACAATTAGCGCACGAGCGATTCCAACATTTCTCTTTTGCACTAAAACTGGTGATACGAACAGCTCCCGAGTTTGGATGGAATGATCTAAAATTTTCCTGGCTTCTCAGGCGCTGCACAACATTATTCATTGTTCGTCGACTCGTGTTTATGGGTCGCCCTGGGGGCCATTCAACAAAACATCAACCCGATACCACGGTCCATCTGACTATTGAGTGGCCGTGGTGGTACAGCTGGCGCACGACCGATTCCAACATTTCTCTTTTCCTCTAAAACTGGTGATACGAACAGCTCCAGAGTTTGTATGGAATGATTTAAAAATTTCCTGGCTGCAAGGCGCTGCACATAATGACTCATTCTTCGCCGCCTCGTGTTTCTGCGTCGCCCTGGGGTCCATTATACAAAACATCAACCAGACACCACATTGCATCCGACTATTCGTTGGCCGTTGTGTACTGGTCGCTAGCGCACGAGTGATTCCCAACATTTCTCTTTTGCACTAAAACTGGTGATACGAACAGCTCCACAGTTTGGATGGAATGATTTAAAATTTTCCTGCTGGCACAGGCGCTGCACATAATGACTCATTCTTCACCGACTCGAGTTTATGCGTCACCCTGGGGGCCATTCTACAAAACATAAACCCGATACCACAGTGCATCTGACCATTCGTTGGCCGTGGTGTTACAGCTAGCGCACGACCGATTCCAACATTTCTCTTTTGCACTAAAACTGCTGATACGAACAGCTCCCGAGTTTGGATGGAATGCTCTAATATTTTCCTGGCTGCTCAAGCGCTGCACAACATTAATCATTGTTTGTCGACTCGTGTTTATGGGTCGGCCTGGGGCCATTCTACAAAACATAAACCCGATACCACGGTGCATACGACTATTCGTTGGCCGTGGTGGTACAGCTAGCGCACGACCGATTCCAACATTTCTCTTTTGCACTAAAACTGGTGATACGAACAGCTCCCGAGTTTGGATGGAATGCTCTAATATTTTCCTGGCTGCTCAGGCGCTGCACAACATTAATAATTGTTCGTCGACTCGTGTTTATGGGTCGGCCTGGGGCCATTCTACAAAACATAAACCCGATACCACGGTGCATCCGACTATTCGTTGGCCGTGGTGGTACAGCTACCGCCCAACCGATTCCAACATTTCTCTTTTGCACTAAAACTGGTGATACGAACTGCTCCCTAGTTTGGATGCAATGATCTAAAATTTTCCTGGCTGCTCAGGCGCTGCCCAACATTATTCATTGTTCGTCGAGTCGTGTATATGGGTCGCCCTGGGGGCCATTCAACAAAACATAAACCCGACACCACGGTGCATCTGAATATTAATTGGCCGTGGTGGTACAGATACTGCACGACCGATTCCAACATTTCTCATTTGCACTAACACTGGTGATACGAACAGCCCCCGAGTTTGGATGGAATGATCTCAAATTTTCCTGGCTGCACAGGCGCTGCACAACATGACTCATTCTTCGCCGACTCGTGTTTATGCGTCGCTGTGGGGGCCATTCTACAAAACATAAACCCGATACCACGGTGCATCTGACTATTGATTGGCCGTGGTGCTATAGCTTGCGCAAGACCGATTCCAACCTTTATCTTTTGCACTAAATCTGGTGATAAGAACTGCTCCACAGTTTGGGTGGAATGGTTTAAAATTTTTCTGTTGGCACACGCGCTGCACATAATGACTCATTCTTCGCCAACTCCTGTTTAGCGTCGCCCTCGGGGCCATTCTACAAAACATAAGCCCGATACCACGGTCCATCCGACTATTCGATGTCCGTGGTGGCACAGCCAGGGCACGACCGATTCCAACATTTCTCTTTTGCACTAAAACTGGTGATACGAACAGCCCTCGAGTTTGGATGGAATGATCTAAAATTATCCTGGCTGCTCAGGAGCTGCATAACATTATTCATTCTTCGTCGATTCGTGTTTATGGGTCAGCCTGGGGGCCATTCATCAAAACATAAACCCGACACCACGGTGCATCTGAATATTCATTGACAGTGGTGGTACAGCTAGTGCACGACCGATTCCAACATTTCTCATTTGCACTAAAACTGGTGATACGAACAGCTCCCGAGTTGGATGGAATGATCTCAAATTTTTCTGGCTCCTCAGGCGCTGCACAACATTATTCATTGTTCGTCGACTTGTGTTTATGGGTCGCCCTCGGGGCCATTCTATAAAACATAAACCCGATACCACGGTGCATACGACTATTCGTTGGCCGTGGTGGTACAGCTAGCGCCCGACCGATTCCAACATTTCTCTTTTGCACTAAAACTGGTGATACGAACAGCTCCCTAGTTTGGATGCAATGATCTAAAATTTTCCTGGCTGCTCAGGCGCTGCCCAACATTATTCATTGTTCGTCGA
This sequence comes from Dermacentor variabilis, assembly GCF_050947875.1. Taxonomy (NCBI): domain Eukaryota; kingdom Metazoa; phylum Arthropoda; class Arachnida; order Ixodida; family Ixodidae; genus Dermacentor; species Dermacentor variabilis. The sequence continues at coordinate 231,385,691 of NC_134571.1, read as the reverse complement.
GTCGTGTTTATGGGTCGCCCTGTGGGCCATTCAACAAAACATAAACCCGACACCACGGTGCATCTGAATATTCACTGGCCGTCGTGGTACAGGTAGTGCACGACCGATTTCAACATTTCTCATTTCCACTAAAACTGGTGATACGAACAGCCCCCGAGTTTGGATGGAATGATCTAAAATTTTCCTGGCTGCACAGGCGCTGCACAACATGACTCATTCTTCGCCGACTCGTGTTTATGCGTCGCTCCGGGGGCCATTGTACAAAACATAAACCCGATACCACGGTGCATCTGACTATTGATTGGCCGTGGTGGTAACGCTTGCGCAAGACCGATTCCAACCTTTCTCTTTTGCACTAAAACTGGTGATAAGAACTGCTCCACAGTTTGGATGGAATGGTTTAAAATTTTTCTGTTGGCACAGGCGCTGCACATAATGACTCATTCTTCGCCAACTCCTGTTTATGCGTCGCCCTGGGGGCCATTCTACAAAACATAAACCCGATACCACGGTCCATCTGACTATTCGATGACCGTGGTGGCACAGAAGGGCACGACCGATTCCAACATTTCTCTTTTGCACTAAAACTGGTGATACGAACAGCTCCCGAGTTTGCATGGAATGATCTAAAATTTTCTTGGCTCCACAGGCGCTGCACAACATGGCTCATGCTTCGCCGACTCGTGTTTATGCGTCGCTCTTGGGGCTATTCTACAAAACATAAACCCGATACCACGGTGCATCTGACTATTCATTGGCCGTGCTGGTACAGCTAGCGAAAGACCGATTCCAACCTTTCACTTTTGCACTAAAACTGGCGATACGAACTGCTCCACAGTTTGGATGGAATGATTTAAAATTTTCCTGGTGGCGCAGGCGCTGCACATAATGACTCATTCTTTGACGACTCGTGTTTATGCGTCATCCGGGGGGCCATTCTACAAAACATACACCCGATACCGACTATTCGTTGACCGTGGTGGTACAATTAGCGCACGACCGATTCCAACATTGCTCTTTTGCACTAAAACTGGTGATACGAACAGCTCCCGAGCTTCGATGGAATGATCTAAAATATTCCTGGCTGCACAGGCGATGCACAACATTATTCATTGTTCGTCGACTCGTGTTGATGGGCCGCCCTGGGGGCCATTCTACAAAACATAAACCCGATACCACGGTCCATCTGACTATTCGATGACCGTGGTGGCACAGCAGGGCACGACCGATTCCAACATTACTCTTTTGCACTAAAACTGGTGATACGAACAGCTCCCGACTTTGGATGGAATGATCTAAAATTTTCCTGGCTGCTCAGGCGCTGCACAACATTATTCATTGTTCGTCGACTCGTGTTTATGGGTCGCCCTGGGGGCCATACCACACAACATAAACCCGATACCACGGTGCCTCCGACTATTCGTTGGCCGTCGTGGCACAGCTAGCGCACGACCGATTCCAACATTTCTCTTTTGCGCTAAAACTGGTGATACGAACAGCTCCCGAGCTTGGATGGAATGATCTAAAATTTTCCTGGCTGCACAGGCGCTGCACAACATGACTCATTCTTCGCCGCCTCGTGTTTATGCGTCGCCCTGGGGGCCATTCTACAAAACATCAACCCGACACCACGGTGCATCCGAGTATTCGTTGGCCGTTGTGGTACCGCTAGCGCACGAGCGATTCCAACATTTCTCTTTTGCACTAAAACTGGTGACACGAACAGCTCCACAGTTTGGATGGAATGATTTAAAATTTTCCTGGTGGCGCAGGCGCTGCACATAATGACTCATTCTTCGCTGACTCGTGTTTATGGGTCACCGGGGGGGCCATTCTACAAAACATAATACCGACTATTCGTTGACCGTGGTGGTACAATTAGCGCACGACCGATTCCAACATTGCTCTTTTGCACTAAAACTGGTGATACGAACAGCTCCCGAGCTTCGATGGAATGATCTAAAATATTCCTGGCTGCACAGGCGATGCACAACATTATTCATTGTTCGTCGACTCGTGTTGATGGGCCGCCCTGGGGGCCATTCTACAAAACATAAACCCGATACCACGGTCCATCTGACTATTCGATGACCGTGGTGGCACAGCAGGGCACGACCGATTCCAACATTTCTCTTTTGCACTAAAACTGCTGATACGAACAGCTCCCGAGTTTGGATGGAATGATGTGAAATTTTCCTGGCTGCTCAGGAGCTGCACAACATTATTCATTGTTCGCCGACTCGAGTTTATGCGTCGCCCTGAAGCCATTCTACAAAACATAAACCCGATATCACGGTGCATCTGACTATTCAGAGGCCCTGGTGGTACAGCTAGCGCACGACCGATTCCAACATTTCTCTTTTACACTAAAACTTGTGATACGAACAGCTCCAGAGTTTGTATGGAATGATTTAAAATTTTCCTGGCTGCTCAGGCGCTGCACAACATTATTCATTGTTCGTCGACTTGTGTTTATGGGTCGCCCTGGGGGCCATTCTATAAAACATAAACCCGATACCACGGTCCATCCGACTATTCGATGACCGTGGTGGAACAGCCAGGGCACGACCGATTCCAACATTTCTCTTTTGCACTACAACTGGTGATACGAACAGTCCCCGACTTTGGATGGAATGATCTAAAATTTTTCAGGCTGCACAGGCGCTGCACAAGGTTAATTATTGTTCGTCGACTCGTGCTTATGGGTCGGCCTGGCGGCCATTCTACAAAACATAAACCCGATACCACGGTGCTTCCGACTATTCGTTGACCGTGGTGGTACAGCTAGCGCACGACCGATTCCAACATTTCTCTTTTGCACTAAAACTGGTGACACGAACAGCTCCCGAGTTTGGATGGAATGATCTAAAATTTTCCTGGCTGCACAGGCGCTGCACGACATGACTCATTCTTCGCCGACTCGTGTTTATGCGTCGCCCTGGGGGCCATTCTACAAAACATAAGCCCGATACCACGGTCCATCCGACTATTCAATGACCGTGGTGGCACAGCCAGGGCACGACCGATTCCAACATTTCTCTTTTGTACTAAAACTGGTGATACGAACCGCCCCCGAGTTTGTATGGAATGATCTAAAATTATCCTGGCTGCTCAGAAGCTGCACAACATTATTCATTGTTCGTCGACTCGTGTTTATGGGTCCGCCTGGGGGCCATTCAACAAAACATAAACCCGACACCACGGAGCATCTGAATATTCATTGGTAGTGGTGGTACAGCGAGTGCAAGACCGATTCCAACATTTCTCATTTGCACTAAAACTGGTGATACGAACAGCTCCCGAGTTGGATGGAATGATCTAAAATTTTCCTGGCTCCACAGGAGCTGCACAACATGGCTCATTCTTCGCCGACTCGTGTTTATGCGTCGCTCATGGGGCCATTCTACAAAACATAAACCCGATACTACGGTGCATCTGACTATTCATTGGCCGTGCTGGTACAGCTAGCGAAAGACCGATTCCAACCTTTCACTTTTGCACTAAAACTGGTGATACGAACTGCTCCACAGTTTGGATGGAATGATTTAAAATTTTCCTGCTGGCGCAGGCGCTGCACATAATGACTCATTCTTCGCCGACTCGTGTTTATGCGTCACCCGGGGGGCCATTCTACAAAACATAAACCCGATACCGACTATTCGTTGACCGTGCTGATACAGCTAGCGAAAGACCGATTCCAACGTTTCTCTTTTGCTCTAAAACTGGTGATAGGAACAGCTCCAGAGTTTGTATGGAATGATTTAAAATTTTCCTGGCTGCTCAGGCGCTGCACAACATTAATCATTGTTCGTCGACTCGTGTTTATGGGTCGGCCTGGGGGCGATTCTACAAAACATCAAAACGACACCACGGTGCATCCGACTATTCGTTGGCCGTTGTGGTACCGCTAGCGCACGAGTGATTGCAACATTTCTCTTTTGCACTAAAACTGGTGATACGAACAGCTCCACAGTCTGGATGGAATGATTTAAAATTTTCCTGGTGGCACAGGCGCTGCACATAATGACTCATTCTTCACCGACTCGTGTTTATGCATCACCCTAGGGGCCATACTACAAAATATAAACCCGATACCACAGTGCATCAGACTATTCGTTGACTGTGGTGGTAATGCTAGCGCACGACCGATTCCAACAATTCTCTTTTCCACTAAAACTGGTGGTACGAACAGCTCCCGAGTTTGGATGGAAAGATCTAAAATTTTCCTGGCTGCACAGTTGTGGCCGACATGACTCAGTCTTCGCAGACTCGTGTTTTGCGTCGCCCTGAAGCCATTCTACAAAACATAAACCCGATACCACGGTGCATCTGACTATTCGTTGGCCGTAGTGTTACAGCTAGCGCACGACCGATTCCAACATTTCTCTTTTGCACTAAAACTGCTGATACGTACAGCTCCCGAGTTTGGATGGAATGATCTAAAATTTTCCTGGCTGCTCAGGAGCTGCACAACATTATTCATTGTTCGCCGACTCGAGTTTATGCGTCGCCCTGAAGCCATTCTACAAAACATAAACCCGATATCACGGTGCATCTGACTATTCAGAGGCCCTGGTGGTACAGCTAGCGCACGACCGATTCCAACATTTCTCTTTTACACTAAAACTTGTGATACGAACAGCTCCAGAGTTTGTATGGAATGATTTAAAATTTTCCTGGCTGCTCAGGCGCTGCACAACATTATTCATTGTTCGTCGACTTGTGTTTATGGGTCGCCCTGGGGGCCATTCTATAAAACATAAACCCGATACCACGGTCCATCCGACTATTCGATGACCGTGGTGGCACAGCCAGGGCACGACCGATTCCAACATTTCTCTTTTGCACTACAACTGGTGATACGAACAGTCCCCGACTTTGGATGGAATGATCTAAAATTTTTCAGGCTGCACAGGCGCTGCACAAGGTTAATTATTGTTCGTCGACTCGTGCTTATGGGTCGGCCTGGCGGCCATTCTACAAAACATAAACCCGATACCACGGTGCTTCCGACTATTCGTTGACCGTGGTGGTACAGCTAGCGCACGACCGATTCCAACATTTCTCTTTTGCACTAAAACTGGTGACACGAACAGCTCCCGAGTTTGGATGGAATGATCTAAAATTTTCCTGGCTGCACAGGCGCTGCACGACATGACTCATTCTTCGCCGACTCGTGTTTATGCGTCGCCCTGGGGGCCATTCTACAAAACATAAACCCGATACCACGGTGCATCCGACTATTCGTTGGCCGTCGTGGCACAGCTAGCGCACGAGCGATTACAACATTTCTCTTTTGCACTAAAACTGGTGATACGAACAGCTCCAGAGTTAGCATGGAATGATCTAAAATTTTCCTGGCTGCACAGTAGCTGCACAACATTATTCTTGGTTCGTCGATTCCCGTTTATGCGTCGCCCTGGGGGATATTCTACAAAACCTAAACCCGATACCACGGTGCATCCGACTATTCGTTGGCCGTGGTGGCACAGCTAGCGCACGACCGATTACAACATTTCTCTTTTGCACTAAAACTGGTGATACGAACAGCTCCCGAATTTGGATGGAATGATCTAAAATTTTCCTGGCTGCTCAGGCGCTGCACAACATTATTCATTGTTCGTCGACTCGTGTTTATGGGTCGCCCTGGGGGCCATTCTATAAAACATAAACCCGATACCACGGTGCATACGACTATTCGTTGGCCGTGGTGGTACAGCTAGCGCACGACCGATTCCAACTCTTCTCTTTTGCACTTAAACTGGTGATACGAGCAGCTCCCGAGTTTGGATGGAATGATCTAAAATTTTCCTGGCTGCACAGGCGCTGCACAACATTATTCATTGTTCGTCGACTCGTGTTTATGGGTCGCCCTGGGGGCCATTCTACAAAACATAAACCCGATACCACGGTGCATACGACTATTCGTTGGGCGTGGTAGTACAGCTAGCGCACGACCAATTCCAACATTTCTATTTTGCACTAAAGCTGGTGATACGAACAGCTCCCGAATTTGGATGGAATGATCTAAAATTTTCCTGGCTCCACAGGCGCTGCACAACATGGCTCATGCTTCGCCGACTCGCGTTTATGCGTCACTCTTGGGGCCATTCTACAAAACATAAACCCGATACCACTGTGCATCTGACTATTCATAGGCCGTGCTGGTACAGCTAGCGAAAGACCGATTCCAACCTTTCGCTTTTGCACTAAAACTGGTGATACGAACTGCTCCACAGTTTGGATGGAATTATTTAAAATTTTCCTGCTGGCGCAGCCACTGCACATAATGACTCATTCTTCGCCGACTCGTGTTTATGCGTCACCCGAGGGGCCATTCTACAAAACATAAACCCGATACCACGGTCCATCTGACTATTCGATGACCGTGGTGGCACAGAAGGGCACGACCGATTCCAACATTTCTCTTTTCCACTAAAACTGGTGATACGAACAGCTCCCGAGTTTGCATGGAATGATCTAAAATTTTCTTGGCTCCACAGGCGCTGCACAAAATTATTCATAGTTCGTCGACTCGTGTTGATGCGTCGCTCTTGGGGCCATTCTACAAAACATAAACCCGATACCACGGTGCATCTGACTATTCAGTGGCCGTCGTGGTACCGCTAGCGCACGACCGATTCCAACCTTTCTTTTTTGCTCTAAAACTGGTGATACGAACAGCTCCAGAGTTTGTATGGAATGATTAAAAATTTTCCTGGCTGCAAGGCGCTGCACATAATGACTCATTCTTCACCGACTCGTGTTTATGCGTCGCCCTGGGTGCCATTCTACAAAACATAAACCCGATACCACGGTCCATCTGACTATTCGATGACCGTGGTGGCACAGAAGGGCACGACCGATTCCAACATTTCTCTTTTCCACTAAAACTGGTGATACGAACAGCTCCCGAGTTTGAATGGAATGATCTCAAATTTTCTTGGCTCCACAGGCGCTGCACATGGCTCATGCTTCGCCGACTCGTGTTTATGCGTCGCTCTTGGGGCCATTCTACAAAACATAAACCCGATACCACGGTGCATCTGACTATTCATTGGCCGTGCTGGTACAGCTAGCGAAAGACCGATTCCAACCTTTCACTTTTGCACTAAAACTGGCGATACGAACTGCTCCACAGTTTGGATGGAATGATTTAAAATTTTCCTGGTGGCGCAGGCGCTGCACATAATGACTCATTCTTCGACGACTCGTGTTTATGCGTCATCCGGGGGGCCATTCTACAAAACATAAACCCGATACCGACTATTCGTTGACCGTGGTGGTACAATTAGGGCATGACCGATTCCAACATTTCTCTTTTGCACTAAAACTGGTGATACGAACAGCTCCCGAGTTTGGATGGAATGATCTAAAATTTTCCTGGCTGCTCAGGCGCTGCACAACATCATTCATTGTTCATCGACTCGTGTTTATGGGTCACCCTGGGGGCCATACCACACAACATAAACCCGATACCACGGTGCATCCGACTATTCGTTGGCCGTCGTGGCACAGCTAGCGCACGACCGATTCCAACATTTCTATTTTGCACTAAAACTGGTGATACGAACAGCTCCCGAGCTTGGATGGAATGATCTAAAATTTTCCTGGCTGCACAGGCGCTGCACAACATGACTCATTCTTCGCCGCCTCGTATTTATGCGTCGCCCTGGGGGCCATTCTACAAAACATCAACCCGACACCACGGTGCATCCGACTATTCGTTGGCCGTTGTGGTACCGCTAGCGCACGAGCGATTCCAACATTTCTCTTTTGCACTAAAACTGGTGATACGAACAGCTCCACAGTTTGAATAGAATGATTTAAAATTTTCCTGGTGGCGCAGGCGCTGCACATAATGACTCATTCTTCGCCGACTCTTTTTTATGCGCCACCCGGGGGGCCATTCTACAAAACATAAACCCGATACCGACTATTCGTTGACCGTGGTGGTACAATTAGCGCACGACCGATTCCAACATTGATCTTTTGCACTAAAACTGGTGATAGGAACAGCTCCCGAGTTTGGATGGAATGATCTAAAATATTCCTGGCTGCACAGGCGCTGCACAACATTATTCATTGTTCGTCGACTCGTGTTGATGGGCCGCCCTGGGGGCCATTCAACGAAACATAAACCCGATACCACGGTGCATCTGACTATTCAGTGGCCGCGGTGGTACAGCTAGCGCACGACCGATTCCAACATTTCTCTTTTGCTCTAAAACTGGTGATACGAACAGCTCCAGAGTTTGTATGGAATGATTTAAAATTTTCCTGGCTGCAAGGCGCTGCATATAATGACTCATTCTTCGCCGACTCGTGTTTATGCGTCGCCCTGGGGGCCATTCTACAAAAGAGAAACCCGATACCGACTATTCGTTGACCGTGGTGGTACAATTAGCGCACGACCGATGCCAACATTCCTCTTTTGCACTAAAACTGGTGATACGAACAGCTCCCGAGTTCGGATGGAATGATCTAAAATTTTCCTGGCTGCTCAGGCGCTGCACAAAATTATTCATAGTTCGTCGACTCGTGTTGATGGGCCGCCCTGGGGGCCATACCACACAACATAAACCCGATACCATGGTGCATCCGACTATTCGTTGGCCGTCGTGGCACAGCTAGCGCTCGACCGATTCCAACATTTCTCTTTTGCACTAAAACTGGTGATACGAACAGCTCCCGAGTTTGGATGGAATGATCTAAAATTTTCCTGGCTGCTCAGGCGCTGCACAACATTATTCATTGTTCGTCGACTCGTGTTTATGGGTCGCCCTGGGGGCCATACCACACAACATAAACCCGATACCACGGTGCATCCGACTATTCGTTGGCCGTCGTGGCACAGCTAGCGCACGAGCGATTCCAACGTTTCTCTTTTGCACTAAAACTGGTGATACGAACAGCTCCACAGTTTGAATGGAATGATTTAAAATTTTCCTGGTGGCGCAGGCGCTGCGCATAATGACTCATTCTTTGCCGACTCGTGTTTATGCGTCACCCGGGGGGCCATTCTACAAAACATCAACCCGATACCGACTATTCGTTGACCGTGGTGGTACAATTAGCGCACGACCGATTCCAACATTTCTCTTTTGCACTAAAAGTGGTGATACGAACAGCTCCCGAGTTTGGATGGAATGATCTAAAATATTCCTGGCTGCACAGGCGCTGCACAACATTATTCATTGTTCGTCGACTCGTGTTGATGGGCCGCCCTGGGGGCCATTCAACGAAACATAAACCCGATACCACGGTGCATCTGACTATTCAGTGGCCGTGGTGGTATAGCTTGCGCAAGACCGATTCCAACCTTTATCTTTTGCACTAAATCTGGTGATAAGAACTGCTCCACAGTTTGGATGGAATGGTTTAAAATTTTTCTGTTGGCACAGGTGCTGCACATAATGACTCATTCTTCGCCAACTCCTGTTTAGCGTCGCCCTCGGGGCCATTCTACAAAACATAAGCCCGATACCACGGTCCATCCGACTATTCGATGTCCGTGGTGGCACAGCCAGGGCACGACCGATTCCAACATTTCTCTTTTGCACTAAAACTGGTGATACGAACAGCCCTCGAGTTTGGATGGAATCATCTAAAATTATCCTGGCTGCTCAGGAGCTGCATAACAGTATTCATTCTTCGTCGATTCGTGTTTATGGGTCAGCCTGGGGCCATTCATCAAAACATAAACCCGACACCACGGTGCATCTGAATATTCATTGACAGTGGTGGTACAGCTAGTGCACGACCGATTCCAACATTTCTCATTTGCACTAAAACTGGTGATACGAACAGCTCCCGAGTTGGATGGAATGATCTAAAATTTTTCTGGCTCCTCAGGCGCTGCACAACATTATTCATTGTTCGTCGACTTGTGTTTATGGGTCGCCCTCGGGGCCATTCTATAAAACATAAACCCGATACCACGGTGCATACGACTATTCGTTGGCCGTGGTGGTACAGCTAGCGCCCGACCGATTCCAACATTTCTCTTTTGCACTAAAACTGGTGATACGAACAGCTCCCTAGTTTGGATGCAATGATCTAAAATTTTCCTGGCTGCTCAGGCGCTGCCCAACATTATTCATTGTTCGTCGAGTCGTGTTTATGGGTCGCCCTGTGCGCCATTCAACAAAACATAAACCCGACACCACGGTGCATCTGAATATTCACTGGCCGTCGTGGTACAGGTAGTGCACGACCGATTCCAACATTTCTCATTACCACTAAAACTGGTGATACGAACAGCCCCCGAGTTTGGATGGAATGATCTAAAATTTTCCTGGCTGCACAGGCGCTGCACAACATGACTCATTCTTCGCCGACTCGTGTTTATGCGTCGCTCCGGGGGCCATTCTACAAAACATAAACCCGATACCACGGTGCATCTGACTATTGATTGGCCGTGGTGGTAACGCTTGCGCAAGACCGATTCCAACCTTTCTCTTTTGCACTAAAACTGGTGATAAGAACTGCTCCACAGTTTGGATGGAATGGTTTAAAATTTTTCTGTTGGCACAGGCGCTGCACATAATGACTCATTCTTCGCCAACTCCTGTTTATGCGTCGCCCTGGGGGCCATTCTACAAAACATAAACCCGATACCACGGTCCATCTGACTATTCGATGACCGTGGTGGCACAGAAGGGCACGACCGATTCCAACATTTCTCTTTTGCACTAAAACTGGTGATACGAACAGCTCCCGAGTTTGCATGGAATGATCTAAAATTTTCTTGGCTCCACAGGCGCTGCACAACATGGCTCATGCTTCGCCGACTCGCGTTTATGCGTCGCTCTTGGGGCTATTCTACAAAACATAAACCCGATACCACGGTGCATCTGACTATTCATTGGCCGTGCTGGTACAGCTAGCGAAAGACCGATTCCAACCTTTCACTTTTGCACTAAAACTGGCGATACGAACTGCTCCACAGTTTGGATGGAATGATTTAAAATTTTCCTGGTGGCGCAGGCGCTGCACATAATGACTCATTCTTTGACGACTCGTGTTTATGCGTCATCCGGGGGGCCATTCTACAAAACATACACCCGATACCGACTATTCGTTGACCGTGGTGGTACAATTAGCGCACGAACGATTCCAACATTTCTCTTTTGCACTAAAACTGGTGATACGAACAGCTCCCGAGTTTGGATGGAATGATCTAAAATTTTCCTGGCTGCTCAGGCGCTGCACAACATTATTCATTGTTCGTCGACTCGTGTTTGTGGGTTGCCCTGGGGGCCATACCACACAACATAAACCCGATACCACGGTGCCTCCGACTATTCGTTGGCCGTCGTGGCACAGCTAGCGCACGACCGATTCCAACATTTCTTTTTTGCGCTAAAACTGGTGATACGAACAGCTCCCGAGCTTGGATGGAATGATCTAAAATTTTCCTGGCTGCACAGGCGCTGCACAACATGACTCATTCTTCGCCGCCTCGTGTTTATGCGTCGCCCTGGGGGCCATTCTACAAAACATCAACCCGACACCACGGTGCATCCGACTATTCGTTGGCCGTTGTGGTACCGCTAGCGCACGAGCGATTCCAACATTTCTCTTTTGCACTAAAACTGGTGATACGAACAGCTCCACAGTTTGGATGGAATGATTTAAAATTTTCCTGGTGGCGCAGGCGCTACACATAATGACTCATTCTTCGCTGACTCGTGTTTATGGGTCACCGGGGGGGCCATTCTACAAAACATAAACCCGATACCGACTATTCGTTGACCGTGGTGGTACAATTAGCGCACGACCGATTCCAACATTGCTCTTTTGCACTAAAACTGGTGATACGAACAGCTCCCGAGCTTCGATGGAATGATCTAAAATATTCCTGGCTGCACAGGCGATGCACAACATTATTCATTGTTCGTCGACTCGTGTTGATGGGCCGCCCTGGGGGCCATTCTACAAAACATAAACCCGATACCACGGTCCATCTGACTATTCGATGACCGTGGTGGCACAGCAGGGCACGACCGATTCCAACATTTCTCTTTTGCACTAAAACTGCTGATACGAACAGCTCCCGAGTTTGGATGGAATGATCTGAAATTTTCCTGGCTGCTCAGGAGCTGCACAACATTATTCATTGTTCGCCGACTCGAGTTTATGCGTCGCCCTGAAGCCATTCTACAAAACATAAACCCGATATCACGGTGCATCTGACTATTCAGAGGCCCTGGTGGTACAGCTAGCGCACGACCGATTCCAACATTTCTCTTTTACACTAAAACTTGTGATACGAACAGCTCCAGAGTTTGTATGGAATGATTTAAAATTTTCCTGGCTGCTCAGGCGCTGCACAACATTATTCATTGTTCGTCGACTTGTGTTTATGGGTCGCCCTGGGGGCCATTCTATAAAACATAAACCCGATACCACGGTCCATCCGACTATTCGATGACCGTGGTGGCACAGCCAGGGCACGACCGATTCCAACATTTCTCTTTTGCACTACAACTGGTGATACGAACAGTCCCTGACTTTGGATGGAATGATCTAAAATTTTTCAGGCTGCACAGGCGCTCCACAAGGTTAATTATTGTTCGTCGACTCGTGCTTATGGGTCGGCCTGGCGGCCATTCTACAAAACATAAACCCGATACCACGGTGCTTCCGACTATTCGTTGACCGTGGTGGTACAGCTAGCGCACGACCGATTCCAACATTTCTCTTTTGCACTAAAACTGGTGATACGAACAGCTCCCGAGTTTGGATGGAATGATCTAAAATTTTCCTGGCTGCACAGGCGCTGCACGACATGACTCATTCTTCGCCGACTCGTGTTTATGCGTCGCCCTGGGGGCCATTCTACAAAACATAAGCCCGATACCACGGTCCATCCGACTATTCAATGACCGTGGTGGCATAGCCAGGGCACGACCGATTCCAACATTTCTCTTTTGTACTAAAACTGGTGATACGAACCGCCCCCGAGTTTGTATGGAATGATCTAAAATTATCCTGGCTGCTCAGAAGCTGCAGAACATTATTCATTGTTCGTCGACTCGTGTTTATGGGTCCGCCTGGGGGCCATTCAACAAAACAAAAACCCGACACCACGGAGCATCTGAATATTCATTGGTAGTGGTGGTACAGCGAGTGCAAGACCGATTCCAACATTTCTCATTTGCACTAAAACTGGTGATACGAACAGCTCCCGAGTTGGATGGAATGATCTAAAATTTTCCTGGCTCCACAGGAGCTGCACAACATGGCTCATTCTTCGCCGACTCGTGTTTTTGCGTCGCTCATGGGGCCATTCTACAAAACATAAACCCGATACTACGGTGCATCTGACTATTCATTGGCCGTGCTGGTACAGCTAGCGAAAGACCGATTCCAACCTTTCACTTTTGCACTAAAACTGGTGATACGAACTGCTCCACAGTTTGGATGGAATGATTTAAAATTTTCCTGCTGGCGCAGGCGCTGCACATAATGACTCATTCTTCGCCGACTCGTGTTTATGCGTCACCCGGGGGGCCATTCTACAAAACATAAACCCGATACCGACTATTCGTTGACCGTGGTGGTACAATTAGCGCACGACCGATGCCAACATTTCTCTTTTGCACTAAAACTGGTGATACGAACAGCTCCCGAGTTTGGATGGAATGATCTAAAATTTTCCTGGCTGCTCAGGCGCTGCACAAAATTATTCATAGTTCGTCGACTCGTGTTGATGGGCCGCCCTGGGGGCCATACCACACAACATAAACCCGATACCATGGTGCATCCGACTATTCGTTGGCCGTCGTGGCACAGCTAGCGCACGACCGATTCCAACATTTCTCTTTTGCACTAAAACTGGTGATACGAACAGCTCCCGAGTTTGGATGGAATTATCTAAAATTTTCCTGGCTGCTCAGGCGCTGCACAACATTATTCATTGTTCGTCGACTCGTGTTTATGGGTCGCCCTGGGGGCCATACCACATCACATAAACCCGATACCACGGTGCATCCGACTATTCGTTGGCCGTCGTGGCACAGCTAGCGCACGAGCGATTCCAACATTTCTCTTTTGCACTAAAACTGGTGATACGAACAGCTCCAGAGTTTGCATGGAATGATCTAAAATTTTCCTGGCTGCACAGTAGCTGCACAACATTATTCTTGGTTCGTCGATTCCCGTTTATGCGTCGCCCTGGGGGATATTCTACAAACCCTAAACCCGATACCACGGTGCATCCGACTATTCGTTGGCCGTGGTGGCACAGCTAGCGCACGACCGATTACAACATTTCTCTTTTGCACTAAAACTGGTGATACGAACAGCTCCCGAATTTGGATGGAATGATCTAAAATTTTCCTGGCTGCTCAGGCGCTGCACAACATTATTCATTGTTCGTCGACTCGTGTTTATGGGTCGCCCTGGGGGCCATTCTATAAAACATAAACCCGATACCACGGTGCATACGACTATTCGTTGGCCGTGGTGGTACAGCTAGCGCACGACCGATTCCAACTCTTCTCTTTTGCACTTAAACTGGTGATACGAGCAGCTCCCGAGTTTGGATGGAATGATCTAAAATTTTCCTGGCTGCACAGGCGCTGCACAACATTATTCATTGTTCGTCGACTCGTGTTTATGGGTCGCCCTGGGGGCCATTCTACATAACAAAAACCCGATACCACGGTGCATACGACTATTCGTTGGGCGTGGTAGTACAGCTAGCGCACGACCAATTCCAACATTTCTATTTTGCACTAAAGCTGGTGATACGAACAGCTCCCGAATTTGGATGGAATGATCTAAAATTTTCCTGGCTCCACAGGCGCTGCACAACATGGCTCATGCTTCGCCGACTCGCGTTTATGCGTCACTCTTGGGGCCATTCTACAAAACATAAACCCGATACCACTGTGCATCTGACTATTCATAGGCCGTGCTGGTACAGCTAGCGAAAGACCGATTCCAACCTTTCGCTTTTGCACTAAAACTGGTGATACGAACTGCTCCACAGTTTGGATGGAATTATTTAAAATTTTCCTGCTGGCGCAGCCGCTGCACATAATGACTCATTCTTCGCCGACTCGTGTTTATGCGTCACCCGAGGGGCCATTCTACAAAACATAAACCCGATACCACGGTCCATCTGACTATTCGATGACCGTGGTGGCACAGAAGGGCACGACCGATTCCAACATTTCTCTTTTCCACTAAAACTGGTGATACGAACAGCTCCCGAGTTTGCATGGAATGATCTAAAATTTTCTTGGCTCCACAGGCGCTGCACAAAATTATTCATAGTTCGTCGACTCGTGTTGATGCGTCGCTCTTGGGGCCATTCTACAAAACATAAACCCGATACCACGGTGCATCTGACTATTCAGTGGCCGTCGTGGTACCGCTAGCGCACGACCGATTCCAACATTTCTTTTTTGCTCTAAAACTGGTGATACGAACAGCTCCAGAGTTTGTATGGAATGATTTAAAATTTTCCTGGCTGCAAGGCGCTGCACATAATGACTCATTCTTCACCGACTCGTGTTTATGCGTCGCCCTGGGTGCCATTCTACAAAACAAACCCGATACCACGGTCCATCTGACTATTCGATGACCGTGGTGGCACAGAAGGGCACGACCGATTCCAACATTTCTCTTTTCCACTAAAACTGGTGATACGAACAGCTCCCGAGTTTGAATGGAATGATCTCAAATTTTCTTGGCTCCACAGGCGCTGCACATGGCTCATGCTTCGCCGACTCGTGTTTATGCGTCGCTCTTGGGGCCATTCTACAAAACATAAACCCGATACCACGGTGCATCTGACTATTCATTGGTCGTGCTGGTACAGCTAGCGAAAGACCGATTCCAACCTTTCACTTTTGCACTAAAACTGGCGATACGAACTGCTCCACAGTTTGGATGGAATGATTTAAAATTTTCCTGGTGGCGCAGGCGCTGCACATAATGACTCATTCTTCGACGACTCGTGTTTATGCGTCATCCGGGGGGCCATTCTACAAAACATAAACCCGATACCGACTATTCGTTGACCGTGGTGGCACAATTAGGGCATGACCGAATCCAACATTTCTCTTTTGCACTAAAACTGGTGATACGAACAGCTCCCGAGTTTGGATGGAATGATCTAAAATTTTCCTGGCTGCTCAGGCGCTGCACAACATCATTCATTGTTCGTCGACTCGTGTTTATGGGTCACCCTGGGGGCCATACCACACAACATAAACCCGATACCACGGTGCATCCGACTATTCGTTGGCCGTCGTGGCACAGCTAGCGCACGACCGATTCCAACATTTCTATTTTGCACTAAAACTGGTGATACGAACAGCTCCCGAGCTTGGATGGAATGATCTAAAATTTTCCTGGCTGCACAGGCGCTGCACAACATGACTCATTCTTCGCCGCCTCGTATTTATGCGTCGCCCTGGGGGCCATTCTACAAAACATCAACCCGACACCACGGTGCATCCGACTATTCGTTGGCCGTTGTGGTACCGCTAGCGCACGAGCGATTCCAACATTTCTCTTTTGCACTAAAACTGGTGATACGAACAGCTCCACATTTTGAATTGAATGATTTAAAATTTTCCTGGTGGCGCAGGCGCTGCACATAATGACTCATTCTTCGCCGACTCTTTTTTATGCGCCACCCGGGGGGCCATTCTACAAAACATAAACCCGATACCGACTATTCGTTGACCGTGGTGGTACAATTAGCGCACGACCGATTCCAACATTGATCTTTTGCACTAAAACTGGTGATAGGAACAGCTCCCGAGTTTGGATGGAATGATCTAAAATATTCCTGGCTGCACAGGCGCTGCACAACATTATTCATTGTTCGTCGACTCGTGTTGATGGGCCGCCCTGGGGGCCATTCAACGAAACATAAACCCGATAACACGGTGCATCTGACTATTCAGAGGCCCTGGTGGTACAGCTAGCGCACGACCGATTCCAACATTTCTCTTTTACACTAAAACTTGTGATACGAACAGCTCCAGAGTTTGTATGGAATGATTTAAAATTTTCCTGGCTGCTCAGGCGCTGCACAACATTATTCATTGTTCGTCGACTTGTGTTTATGGGTCGCCCTGGGGGCCATTCTATAAAACATAAACCCGATACCACGGTCCATCCGACTATTCGATGACCGTGGTGGCACAGCCAGGGCACGACCGATTCCAACATTTCTCTTTTGCACTACAACTGGTGATACGAACAGTCCCCGACTTTGGATGGAATGATCTAAAATTTTTCAGGCTGCACAGGCGCTCCACAAGGTTAATTATTGTTCGTCCACTCGTGCTTATGGGTCGGCCTGGCGGCCATTCTACAAAACATAAACCCGATACCACGGTGCTTCCGACTATTCGTTGACCGTGGTGGTACAGCTAGCGCACGACCGATTCCAACATTTCTCTTTTGCACTAAAACTGGTGATACGAACAGCTCCCGAGTTTGGATGGAATGATCTAAAATTTTCCTGGCTGCACAGGCGCTGCACGACATGACTCATTCTTCGCCGACTCGTGTTTATGCGTCGCCCTGGGGGCCATTCTACAAAACATAAGCCCGATACCACGGTCCATCCGACTATTCAATGACCGTGGTGGCACAGCCAGGGCACGACCGATTCCAACATTTCTCTTTTGTACTAAAACTGGTGATACGAACCGCCCACGAGTTTGTATGGAATGATCTAAAATTATCCTGGCTGCTCAGAAGCTGCAGAACATTATTCATTGTTCGTCGACTCGTGTTTATGGGTCCGCCTGGGGGCCATTCAACAAAACAAAAACCCGACACCACGGAGCATCTGAATATTCATTGGTAGTGGTGGTACAGCGAGTGCAAGACCGATTCCAACATTTCTCATTTGCACTAAAAGTGGTGATACGAACAGCTCCCGAGTTGGATGGAATGATCTAAAATTTTCCTGGCTCCACAGGAGCTGCACAACATGGCTCATTCTTCGCCGACTCGTGTTTTTGCGTCGCTCATGGGGCCATTCTACAAAACATAAACCCGATACTACGGTGCATCTGACTATTCATTGGCCGTGCTGGTACAGCTAGCGAAAGACCGATTCCAACCTTTCACTTTTGCACTAAAACTGGTGATACGAACTGCTCCACAGTTTGGATGGAATGATTTAAAATTTTCCTGCTGGCGCAGGCGCTGCACATAATGACTCATTCTTCGCCGACTCGTGTTTATGCGTCACCCGGGGGGCCATTCTACAAAACATAAACCCGATACCGACTATTCGTTGACCGTGGTGGTACAATTAGCGCACGACCGATGCCAACATTTCTCTTTTGCACTAAAACTGGTGATACGAACAGCTCCCGAGTTTGGATGGAATGATCTAAAATTTTCCTGGCTGCTCAGGCGCTGCACAAAATTATTCATAGTTCGTCGACTCGTGTTGATGGGCCGCCCTGGGGGCCATACCACACAACATAAACCCGATACCATGGTGCATCCGACTATTCGTTGGCCGTCGTGGCACAGCTAGCGCACGACCGATTCCAACATTTCTCTTTTGCACTAAAACTGGTGATACGAACAGCTCCCGAGTTTGGATGGAATTATCTAAAATTTTCCTGGCTGCTCAGGCGCTGCACAACATCATTCATTGTTCGTCGACTCGTGTTTATGGGTCACCCTGGGGGCCATACCACACAACATAAACCCGATACCACGGTGCATCCGACTATTCGTTGGCCGTCGTGGCACAGCTAGCGCACGACCGATTCCAACATTTCTATTTTGCACTAAAACTGGTGATACGAACAGCTCCCGAGCTTGGATGGAATGATCTAAAATTTTCCTGGCTGCACAGGCGCTGCACAACATGACTCATTCTTCGCCGCCTCGTATTTATGCGTCGCCCTGGGGGCCATTCTACAAAACATCAACCCGACACCACGGTGCATCCGACTATTCGTTGGCCGTTGTGGTACCGCTAGCGCACGAGCGATTCCAACATTTCTCTTTTGCACTAAAACTGGTGATACGAACAGCTCCACAGTTTGAATAGAATGATTTAAAATTTTCCTGGTGGCGCAGGCGCTGCACATAATGACTCATTCTTCGCCGACTCTTTTTTATGCGCCACCCGGGGGGCCATTCTACAAAACATAAACCCGATACCGACTATTCGTTGACCGTGGTGATACAATTAGCGCACGACCGATTCCAACATTGATCTTTTGCACTAAAACTGGTGATAGGAACAGCTCCCGAGTTTGGATGGAATGATCTAAAATATTCCTGGCTGCACAGGCGCTGCACAACATTATTCATTGTTCGTCGACTCGTGTTGATGGGCCGCCCTGGGGGCCATTCAACGAAACATAAACCCGATACCACGGTGCATCTGACTATTCAGTGGCCGCGGTGGTACAGCTAGCGCACGACCGATTCCAACATTTCTCTTTTGCTCTAAAACTGGTGATACGAACAGCTCCAGAGTTTGTATGGAATGATTTAAAATTTTCCTGGCTGCAAGGCGCTGCATATAATGACTCATTCTTCGCCGACTCGTGTTTATGCGTCGCCCTGGGGGCCATTCTACAAAACAGAAACCCGATACCGACTATTCGTTGACCGTGGTGGTACAATTAGCGCACGACCGATGCCAACATTTCTCTTTTGCACTAAAACTGGTGATACGAACAGCTCCCGAGTTTGGATGGAATGATCTAAAATTTTCCTGGCTGCTCAGGCGCTGCACAAAATTATTCATAGTTCGTCGACTCGTGTTGATGGGCCGCCCTGGGGGCCATACCACACAACATAAACCCGATACCATGGTGCATCCGACTATTCGTTGGCCGTCGTGGCACAGCTAGCGCACGACCGATTCCAACATTTCTCTTTTGCACTAAAACTGGTGATACGAACAGCTCCCGAGTTTGGATGGAATGATCTAAAATTTTCCTGGCTGCTCAGGCGCTGCACAACATTATTCATTGTTCGTCGACTCGTGTTTATGGGTCGCCCTGGGGGCCATACCACACAACGTAAACCCGATACCACGGTGCATCCGACTATTCGTTGGCCGTCGTGGCACAGCTAGCGCACGAGCGATTCCAACATTTCTCTTTTGCACTAAAACTGGTGATACGAACAGCTCGACAGTTTGAATGGAATGATTTAAAATTTTCCTGGTGGCGCAGGCGCTGCGCATAATGACTCATTCTTCGCCGACTCGTGTTTATGCGTCACCCGGGGGGCCATTCTACAAAACATCAACCCGATACCGACTATTCGTTGACCGTGGTGGTACAATTAGCGCACGACCGATACCAACATTTCTCTTTTGCACTAAAAGTGGTGATACGAACAGCTCCCGAGTTTGGATGGAATGATCTAAAATATTCCTGGCTGCACAGGGCTGCACAACATTATTCATTGTTCGTCGACTCGTGTTGATGGGCCGCCCTGGGGGCCATTCAACGAAACATAAACCCGATACCACGGTGCATCTGACTATTCAGTGGCCGCGGTGGTACAGCTAGCGCACGACCGATTCCAACATTTCTCTTTTGCACTAAAACTGGTGATACGAACATCTCCCGAGTTTGCATGGAATGATCTAAAATTTTCCTGGCTGCACAGTAGCTGCACAACATTATTCTTGGTTCGTCGATTCCCGTTTATGCGTCGCCCTGGGGGGTATTCTACAAAACCGAAACCCGATACCACGGTGCATCCGACTATTCGTTGGCCGTGGTGGCACAGCTAGCGGACGACCGATTACAACATTTCTCTTTTGCACTAAAACTGGTGATAGGAACAGCTCCCGAATTTGGATGGAATGATCTAAAATTTTCCTGGCTGCTCAGGCGCTGCACAACATTATTCATTGTTCGTCGACTCGTGTTTATGGGTCGCCCTGGGGGCCATTCTATAAAACATAAACCCGATACCACGGTGCATACGACTATTCGTTGGCCGTGGTGGTACAGCTAGCGCACGACCGATTCCAACACTTCTCTTTTGCACTTAAACTGGTGATACGAGCAGCTCCCGAGTTTGGATGGAATGATCTAAAATTTTCCTGGCTGCACAGGCGCTGCACAACATTATTCATTGTTCGTCGACTCGTGTTTATGGGTCGCCCTGGGGGCCATTCTACAAAACATAAACCCGATACCACGGTGCATACGACTATTCGTTGGGCGTGGTAGTACAGCTAGCGCACGACCAATTCCAACATTTCTATTTTGCACTAAAGCTGGTGATACGAACAGCTCCCGAATTTGGATGGAATGATCTAAAATTTTCCTGGCTCCACAGGCGCTGCACAACATGGCTCATGCTTCGCCGACTCGCGTTTATGCGTCACTCTTGGGGCCATTCTACAAAACATAAACCCGATACCACTGTGCATCTGACTATTCATAGGCCGTGCTGGTACAGCTAGCGAAAGACCGATTCCAACCTTTCGCTTTTGCACTAAAACTGGTGATACGAACTGCTCCACAGTTTGGATGGAATTATTTAAAATTTTCCTGCTGGCGCAGCCGCTGCACATAATGACTCATTCTTCGCCGACTCGTGTTTATGCGTCACCCGAGGGGCCATTCTACAAAACATAAACCCGATACCGCGGTCCATCTGACTATTCGATGACCGTGGTGGCACAGAAGGGCACGACCGATTCCAACATTTCTCTTTTCCACTAAAACTGGTGATACGAACAGCTCCCGAGTTTGCATGGAATGATCTAAAATTTTCTTGGCTCCACAGGCGCTGCACAAAATTATTCATAGTTCGTCGACTCGTGTTGATGCGTCGCTCTTGGGGCCATTCTACAAAACATAAACCCGATACCACGGTGCATCTGACTATTCAGTGGCCGTCGTGGTACCGCTAGCGCACGACCGATTCCAACATTTCTTTTTTGCTCTAAAACTGGTGATACGAACAGCTCCAGAGTTTGTATGGAATGATTTAAAATTTTCCTGGCTGCAAGGCGCTGCACATAATGACTCATTCTTCACCGACTCGTGTTTATGCGTCGCCCTGGGTGCCATTCTACAAAACAAACCCGATACCACGGTCCATCTGACTATTCGATGACCGTGGTGGCACAGAAGGGCACGACCGATTCCAACATTTCTCTTTTCCACTAAAACTGGTGATACGAACAGCTCCCGAGTTTGAATGGAATGATCTCAAATTTTCATGGCTCCACAGGCGCTGCACATGGCTCATGCTTCGCCGACTCGTGTTTATGCGTCGCTCTTGGGGCCATTCTACAAAACTTAAACCCGATACCACGGTGCATCTGACTATTCATTGGCCGTGTTGGTACAGCTAGCGAAAGACCGATTCCAACCTTTCACTTTTGCACTAAAACTGGCGATACGAACTGCTCCACAGTTTGGATGGAATGATTTAAAATTTTCCTGGTGGCGCAGGCGCTGCACATAATGACTCATTCTTCGACGACTCGTGTTTATGCGTCATCCGGGGGGCCATTCTACAAAACATAAACCCGATACCGACTATTCGTTGACCGTGGTGGTACAATTAGGGCATGACCGATTCCAACATTTCTCTTTTGCACTAAAACTGGTGATACGAACAGCTCCCGAGTTTGGATGGAATGATCTAAAATTTTCCTGGCTGCTCAGGCGCTGCACAACATCATTCATTGTTCGTCGACTCGTGTTTATGGGTCACCCTGGGGGCCATACCACACAACATAAACCCGATACCACGGTGCATCCGACTATTCGTTGGCCGTCGTGGCACAGCTAGCGCACGACCGATTCCAACATTTCTATTTTGCACTAAAACTGGTGATACGAACAGCTCCCGAGCTTGGATGGAATGATCTAAAATTTTCCTGGCTGCACAGGCGCTGCACAACATGACTCATTCTTCGCCGCCTCGTATTTATGCGTCGCCCTGGGGGCCATTCTACAAAACATCAACCCGACACCACGGTGCATCCGACTATTCGTTGGCCGTTGTGGTACCGCTAGCGCACGAGCGATTCCAACATTTCTCTTTTGCACTAAAACTGGTGATACGAACAGCTCCACAGTTTGAATAGAATGATTTAAAATTTTCCTGGTGGCGCAGGCGCTGCACATAATGACTCATTCTTCGCCGACTCTTTTTTATGCGCCACCCGGGGGGCCATTCTACAAAACATAAACCCGATACCGACTATTCGTTGACCGTGGTGGTACAATTAGCGCACGACCGATTCCAACATTGATCTTTTGCACTAAAACTGGTGATAGGAACAGCTCCCGAGTTTGGATGGAATGATCTAAAATATTCCTGGCTGCACAGGCGCTGCACAACATTATTCATTGTTCGTCGACTCGTGTTGATGGGCCGCCCTGGGGGCCATTCAACGAAACATAAACCCGATACCACGGTGCATCTGACTATTCAGTGGCCGCGGTGGTACAGCTAGCGCACGACCGATTCCAACATTTCTCTTTTGCTCTAAAACTGGTGATACGAACAGCTCCAGAGTTTGTATGGAATGATTTAAAATTTTCCTGGCTGCAAGGCGCTGCATATAATGACTCATTCTTCGCCGACTCGTGTTTATGCGTCGCCCTGGGGGCCATTCTACAAAACAGAAACCCGATACCGACTATTCGTTGACCGTGGTGGTACAATTAGCGCACGACCGATGCCAACATTTCTCTTTTCCACTAAAACTGGCGATACGAACAGCTCCCGAGTTTGGATGGAATGATCTAAAATTTTCCTGGCTGCTCAGGCGCTGCACAAAATTATTCATAGTTCGTCGACTCGTGTTGATGGGCCGCCCTGGGGGCCATACCACACAACATAAACCCGATACCATGGTGCATCCGACTATTCGTTGGCCGTCGTGGCACAGCTAGCGCACGACCGATTCCAACATTTCTCTTTTGCACTAAAACTGGTGATACGAACAGCTCCCGAGTTTGGATGGAATGATCTAAAATTTTCCTGGCTGCTCAGGCGCTGCACAACATTATTCATTGTTCGTCGACTCGTGTTTATGGGTCGCCCTGGGGGCCATACCACACAACGTAAACCCGATACCACGGTGCATCCGACTATTCGTTGGCCGTCGTGGCACAGCTAGCGCACGAGCGATTCCAACATTTCTCTTTTGCACTAAAACTGGTGATACGAACAGCTCCACAGTTTGAATGGAATGATTTAAAATTTTCCTGGTGGCGCAGGCGCTGCGCATAATGACTCATTCTTCGCCGACTCGTGTTTATGCGTCACCCGGGGGGCCATTCTACAAAACATCAACCCGATACCGACTATTCGTTGACCGTGGTGGTACAATTAGCGCACGACCGATTCCAACATTTCTCTTTTGCACTAAAAGTGGTGATACGAACAGCTCCCGAGTTTGGATGGAATGATCTAAAATATTCCTGGCTGCACAGGGCTGCACAACATTATTCATTGTTCGTCGACTCGTGTTGATGGGCCGCCCTGGGGGCCATTCAACGAAACATAAACCCGATACCACGGTGCATCTGACTATTCAGTGGCCGCGGTGGTACAGCTAGCGCACGACCGATTCCAACATTTCTCTTTTGCACTAAAACTGGTGATACGAACATCTCCCGAGTTTGCATGGAATGATCTAAAATTTTCCTGGCTGCACAGTAGCTGCACAACATTATTCTTGGTTCGTCGATTCCCGTTTACGCGTCGCCCTCGGGGGTATTCTACAAAACCTAAACCCGATACCACGGTGCATCCGACTATTCGTTGGCCGTGGTGGTACAGCTAGCGCACGACCGATTCCAACACTTCTCTTTTGCACTTAAACTGGTGATACGAGCAGCTCCCGAGTTTGGATGGAATGATCTAAAATTTTCCTGGCTGCACAGGCGCTGCACAACATTATTCATTGTTCGTCGACTCGTGTTTATGGGTCGCCCTGGGGGCCATTCTACAAAACATAAACCCGATACCACGGTGCATACGACTATTCGTTGGGCGTGGTAGTACAGCTAGCGCACGACCAATTCCAACATTTCTATTTTGCACTAAAGCTGGTGATACGAACAGCTCCCGAATTTGGATGGAATGATCTAAAATTTTCCTGGCTCCACAGGCGCTGCACAACATGGCTCATGCTTCGCCGACTCGCGTTTATGCGTCACTCTTGGGGCCATTCTACAAAACATAAACCCGATACCACTGTGCATCTGACTATTCATAGGCCATGCTGGTACAGCTAGCGAAAGACCGATTCCAACCTTTCGCTTTTGCACTAAAACTGGTGATACGAACTGCTCCACAGTTTGGATGGAATTATTTAAAATTTTCCTGCTGGCGCAGGCGCTGCACATAATGACTCATTCTTCGCCGACTCGTGTTTATGCGTCACCCGAGGGGCCATTCTACAAAACAGAAACCCGATACCGCGGTCCATCTGACTATTCGATGACCGTGGTGGCACAGCAGGGCACGACCGATTCCAACATTTCTCTTTTGCACTAAAACTGGTGATACGAACAGCTCCCGAGTTTGCATGGAATGATCTAAAATTTTCCTGGCTGCACAGTAGCTGCACAACATTATTCATTGTTCGTCGATTCCCGTTTATGCGTCGCCCTGGGGGCCATTCTTCAAAACCTAACCCCGATACCACGGTCCATCTGACTATTCGATGACCGTGGTGGCACAGAAGGGCACGACCGATTCCAACATTTCTCTTTTCCACTAAAACTGGTGATATGAACAGCTCCCGAGTTTGCATGGAATGATCTAAAATTTTCTTGGCTCCACAGGCGCTGCACAAAATTATTCATAGTTCGTCGACTCGTGTTGATGCGTCGCTCTTGTGGCCATTCTACAAAACATAAACCCGATACCACGGTGCATCTGACTATTCAGTGGCCGTCGTGGTACCGCTAGCGCACGACCGATTCCAACATTTCTTTTTTGCTCTAAAACTGGTGATACGAACAGCTCCAGAGTTTGTATGGAATGATTTAAAATTTTCCTGGCTGCAAGGCGCTGCACATAATGACTCATTCTTCACCGACTCGTGTTTATGCGTCGCCCTGGGGGCCATTCTACAAAACATAAACCCGATACCACGGTCCATCTGACTATTCGATGACCGTGGTGGCACAGAAGGGCACGACCGATTCCAACATTTCTCTTTTCCACTAAAACTGGTGATACGAACAGCTCCCGAGTTTGAATGGAATGATCTAAAATTTTCTTGGCTCCACAGGCGCTGCACAACATGGCTCATGCTTCGCCGACTCGTGTTTATGCGTCGCTCTTGGGGCCATTCTACAAAACATAAACCCGATACCACGGTGCATCTGACTATTCATTGGCCGTGCTGGTACAGCTAGCGAAAGACCGATTCCAACCTTTCACTTTTGCACTAAAACTGGCGATACGAACTGCTCCACAGTTTGGATGGAATGATTTAAAATTTTCCTGGTGGCGCAGGCGCTGCACATAATGACTCATTCTTCGACGACTCGTGTTTATGCGTCATCCGGGGGGCCATTCTACAAAACATAAACCCGATACCGACTATTCGTTGGCCGTCGTGGCACAGCTAGCGCACGACCGGTTCCAACATTTCTATTTTGCACTAAAACTGGTGATACGAACAGCTCCCGAGCTTGGATGGAATGATCTAAAATTTTCCTGGCTGCACAGGCGCTGCACAACATGACTCATTCTTCGCCGCCTCGTATTTATGCGTCGCCCTGGGGGCCATTCTACAAAACATCAGCCCGACACCACGGTGCATCCGACTATTCGTTGGCCGTTGTGGTACCGCTAGCGCACGAGCGATTCCAACATTTCTCTTTTGCACTAAAACTGGTGATACGAACAGCTCCAGAGTTTGTATGGAATGATTTAAAATTTTCCTGGCTGCAAGGCGCTGCACATAATGACTCATTCTTCACCGACTCGTATTTATGCGTCGCCCTGGGGGCCATTCTACAAAACATAAACCCGATACCACGGTCCATCTGACTATTCGATGACCGTGGTGGCACAGAAGGGCACGACCGATCCCAACATTTCTCTTTTCCACTAAAACTGGTGATACGAACAGCTCCCGAGTTTGAATGGAATGATCTAAAATTTTCTTGGCTCCACAGGCGCTGCACAACATGGCTCATGCTTCGCCGACTCGTGTTTATGCGTCACTCTTGGGGCCATTCTACAAAACATAAACCCGATACCACGGTGCATCTGACTATTCATTGGCCGTGCTGGTACAGCTAGCGAAAGACCGATTCCAACCTTTCACTTTTGCACTAAAACTGGCGATACGAACTGCTCCACAGTTTGGATGGAATGATTTAAAATTTTCCTGGTGGCGCAGGCGCTGCACATTATTACTCATTCTTCGACGACTCGTGTTTATGCGTCATCCGGGGGGCCATTCTACAAAACATAAACCCGATACCGACTATTCGTTGGCCGTCGTGGCACAGCTAGCGCACGACCGATTCCAACATTTCTATTTTGCACTAAAACTGGTGATACGAACAGCTCCCGAGCTTGGATGGAATGATCTAAAATTTTCCTGGCTGCACAGGCGCTGCACAACATGACTCATTCTTCGCCGCCTCGTATTTATGCGTCGCCCTGGGGGCCATTCTACAAAACATCAGCCCGACACCACGGTGCATCCGACTATTCGTTGGCCGTTGTGGTACAGCTAGCGCACGACCGATTCCAACATTTCTCTTTTGCTCTAAAACTGGTGATACGAACAGCTCCAGAGTTTGTATGGAATGATTTAAAATTTTCCTGGCTGCAAGGCGCTGCATATAATGACTCATTCTTCGCCGACTCGTGTTTATGCGTCGCCCTGGGGGCCATTCTACAAAACAGAAACCCGATACCGACTATTCGTTGACCGTGGTGGTACAATTAGCGCACGACCGATGCCAACATTTCTCTTTTGCACTAAAACTGGTGATACGAACAGCTCCCGAGTTTGGATGGAATGATCTAAAATTTTGCTGGCTGCTCAGGCGCTGCACAAAATTATTCATACTTCGTCGACTCGTGTTGATGGGCCGCCCTGGGGGCCATACCACACAACATAAACCCGATACCATGGTGCATCCGACTATTCGTTGGCCGTCGTGGCACAGCTAGCGCACGACCGATTCCAACATTTCTCTTTTGCACTAAAACTGGTGATACGAACAGCTCCCGCGTTTGGATGGAATGATCTAAAATTTTCCTGGCTGCTCAGGCGCTGCACAACATTATTCATTGTTCGTCGACTCGTGTTTATGGGTCGCCCTGGGGGCCATACCACACAACATAAACCCGATACCACGGTGCATCCGACTATTCGTTGGCCGTCGTGGCACAGCTAGCGCACGAGCGATTCCAACATTTCTCTTTTGCACTAAAACTGGTGATACGAACAGCTCCACAGTTTGAATGGAATGATTTAAAATTTTCCTGGTGGCGCAGGCGCTGCACATAATGACTCATTCTTCGCCGACTCGTGTTTATGCGTCACCCGGGGGGCCATTCTACAAAACATCAACCCGATACCGACTATTCGTTGACCGTGATGGTACAATTAGCGCACGACCGATTCCAACATTTCTCTTTTGCACTAAAAGTGGTGATACGAACAGCTCCCGAGTTTGGATGGAATGATCTAAAATATTCCTGGCTGCACAGGCGCTGCACAACATTATTCATTGTTCGTCGACTCGTGTTGATGGGCCGCCCTGGGGGCCATTCAACGAAACATAAACCCGATACCACGGTGCATCTGACTATTCAGTGGCCGCGGTGGTACAGCTAGCGCACGACCGATTCCAACATTTCTCTTTTGCACTAAAACTGGTGATACGAACATCTCCCGAGTTTGCATGGAATGATCTAAAATTTTCCTGGCTGCACAGTAGCTGCACAACATTATTCTTGGTTCGTCGATTCCCGTTTATGCGTCGCCCTGGGGGGTATTCTACAAAACCTAAACCCGATACCACGGTGCATCCGACTATTCGTTGGCCGTGGTGGCACAGCTAGCGGACGACCGATTACAACATTTCTCTTTTGCACTAAAACTGGTGATACGAACAGCTCCCGAATTTCGATGGAATGATCTAAAATTTTCCTGGCTGCTCAGGCGCTGCACAACATTATTCATTGTTCGTCGACTCGTGTTTATGGGTCGCCCTGGGGGCCATTCTATAAAACATAAACCCGATACCACGGTGCATACGACTATTCGTTGGCCGTGGTGGTACAGCTAGCGCACGACCGATTCCAACACTTCCCTTTTGCACTTAAACTGGTGATACGAGCAGCTCCCGAGTTTGGATGGAATGATCTAAAATTTTCCTGGCTGCACAGGCGCTGCACAACATTATTCATTGTTCGTCGACTCGTGTTTATGGGTCGCCCTGGGGGCCATTCTACAAAACATAAACCCGATACCACGGTGCATACGACTATTCGATGGGCGTGGTAGTACAGCTAGCGCACGACCAATTCCAACATTTCTATTTTGCACTAAAGCTGGTGATACGAACAGCTCCCGAATTTGGATGGAATGATCTAAAATTTTCCTGGCTCCACAGGCGCTACACAACATGGCTCATGCTTCGCCGACTCGCGTTTATGCGTCACTCTTGGGGCCATTCTACAAAACATAAACCCGATACCACTGTGCATCTGACTATTCATAGGCCGTGCTGGTACAGCTAGCGAAAGACCGATTCCAACCTTTCGCTTTTGCACTAAAACTGGTGATACGAACTGCTCCACAGTTTGGATGGAATTATTTAAAATTTTCCTGCTGGCGCAGGCGCTGCACATAATGACTCATTCTTCGCCGACTCGTGTTTATGCGTCACGCGAGGGGCCATTCTACAAAACAGAAACCCGATACCGCGGTCCATCTGACTATTAGATGACCGTGGTGGCACAGCAGGGCACGACCGATTCCAACATTTCTCTTTTGCACTAAAACTGGTGATACGAACAGCTCCCGAGTTTGCATGGAATGATCTAAAATTTTCCTGGCTGCACAGTAGCTGCACAACATTATTCATTGTTCGTCGATTCCCGTTTATGCGTCGCCCTGGGGGCCATTCTTCAAAACCTAACCCCGATACCACGGTCCATCTGACTATTCGATGACCGTGGTGGCACAGAAGGGCACGACCGATTCCAACATTTCTCTTTTCCACTAAAACTGGTGATACGAACAGCTCCCGAGTTTGCATGGAATGATCTCAAATTTTCTTGGCTCCACAGGCGCTGCACAAAATTATTCATAGTTCGTCGACTCGTGTTGATGCGTCGCTCTTGTGGCCATTCTACAAAACATAAACCCGATACCACGGTGCATCTGACTATTCAGTGGCCGTCGTGGTACCGCTAGCGCACGACCGATTCCAACATTTCTTTTTTGCTCTAAAACTGGTGATACGAACAGCTCCAGAGTTTGTATGGAATGATTTAAAATTTTCCTGGCTGCAAGGCGCTGCACATAATGACTCATTCTTCACCGACTCGTGTTTATGCGTCGCCCTGGGGGCCATTCTACAAAACATAAACCCGATACCACGGTCCATCTGACTATTCGATGACCGTGGTGGCACAGAAGGGCACGACCGATTCCAACATTTCTCTTTTCCACTAAAACTGGTGATACGAACAGCTCCCGAGTTTGAATGGAATGATCTAAAATTTTCTTGGCTCCACAGGCGCTGCACAACATGGCTCATGCTTCGCCGACTCGTGTTTATGCGTCGCTCTTGGGGCCATTCTACAAAACATAAACCCGATACCACGGTGCATCTGACTATTCATTGGCCGTGCTGGTACAGCTAGCGAAAGACCGATTCCAACCTTTCACTTTTGCACTAAAACTGGCGATACGAACTGCTCCACAGTTTGGATAGAATGATTTAAAATTTTCCTGGTGGCGCAGGCGCTGCACATAATGACTCATTCTTCGACGACTCGTGTTTATGCGTCATCCGGGGGGCCATTCTACAAAACATAAACCCGATACCGACTATTCGTTGGCCGTCGTGGCACAGCTAGCGCACGACCGATTCCAACATTTCTATTTTGCACTAAAACTGGTGATACGAACAGCTCCCGAGCTTGGATGGAATGATCTAAAATTTTCCTGGCTGCACAGGCGCTGCACAACATGACTCATTCTTCGCCGCCTCGTATTTATGCGTCGCCCTGGGGGCCATTCTACAAAACATCAGCCCGACACCACGGTGCATCCGACTATTCGTTGGCCGTTGTGGTACCGCTAGCGCACGAGCGATTCCAACATTTCTCTTTTGCACTAAAACTGGTGATACGAACAGCTCCACAGTTTGAATAGAATGATTTAAAATTTTCCTGGTGGCGCAGGCGCTGCACATAATGACTCATTCTTCGCCGACTCTTTTTTATGCGCCACCCGGGGGGCCATTCTACAAAACATAAACCCGATACCGACTATTCGTTGACCGTGGTGGTACAATTAGCGCACGACCGATTCCAACATTGATCTTTTGCACTAAAACTGGTGATAGGAACAGCTCCCGAGTTTGGATGGAATGTTCTAAAATATTCCTGGCTGCACAGGCGCTGCACAACATTATTCATTGTTCGTCGACTCGTGTTGATGGGCCGCCCTGGGGGCCATTCAACGAAACATAAACCCGATACCACGGTGCATCTGACTATTCAGTGGCCGCGGTGGTACAGCTAGCGCACGACCGATTCCAACATTTCTCTTTTGCTCTAAAACTGGTGATACGAACAGCTCCAGAGTTTGTATGGAATTATTTAAAATTTTCCTGGCTGCAAGGCGCTGCATATAATGACTCATTCTTCGCCGACTCGTGTTTATGCGTCGCCCTGGGGGCCATTCTACAAAACAGAAACCCGATACCGCGGTCCATCTGACTATTCGATGACCGTGGTGGCACAGCAGGGCACGACCGATTCCAACATTTCTCTTTTGCACTAAAACTGGCGATACGAACAGCTCCCGAGTTTGCATGGAATGATCTAAAATTTTCCTGGCTGCACAGTAGCTGCACAACATTATTCATTGTTCGTCGATTTCCGTTTATGCGTCGCCCTGGGGGCCATTCTTCAAAACCTAACCCCGATACCACGGTGCATCCGACTATTCGTTGGCCGTGGTGGCACAGCTAGCGCACGACCGATTCCAACATTTCTCTTTTGCACTAAAACTGGTGATACGAACAGCTCCCGAGTTTGGATGGAATGATCTAAAATTTTCCTGGCTGCTCAGGCGCTGCACAACATTATTCATTGTTCGTCGACTCGTGTTTATGGGTCAACCTGGGGGCCATTCTATAAAACATAAACCCGATACCACGGTGCATACGACTATTCGTTGGCCGTGGTAGTACAGCTAGCGCACGACCGATTCCAACACTTCTCTTTTGGACTTAAACTGGTGATACGAGCAGCTCCCGAGTGTGGATGGAATGATCTCAAATTTTCTTGGCTCCACAGGCGCTGCACATGGCTCATGCTTCGCCGACTCGTGTTTATGCGTCGCTCTGGGGGCCATTGTACAAAACTTAAACCCGATACCACAGTGCATCTGACTATTCATTGGCCGTGGTGGTACAGCTAGCGCAAGACCGATTCCAACCTTTCTCTTTTGCACTAAAACTGGTGATAAGAACAGCTCCACAGTTTGGATGGAATGATTTAAAATTTTCCTGGCTGCACAGGCGCTGCACAACATGACTCCTTCTTCGCCGCCTCGTGTTTATGCCTCGACCTGGGGGCCATATTACAAAACATCAACCCGACACCACGGTGCATCCGACTATTCGTTGGTCGTTGTGGTACCGCTAGCGCACTAATGATTCCAACATTTCTGTTTTGCACTAAAACTGGTGATACGAACAGCTCCCGAGTTTGGATGGAATGATCTAAAATTTTCCTGACTGCTCAGGGGCTGCACAACATTATTCATTGTTCGTCGAATCGTGTTTATGCGTCGCCCTGGGGGCCATTCTAGAAAACCTAAACCCCATACCACGCTGCATCCGACTATTCGTTGGCCGTGGTGCAACAGCTAGCGCACGGTCGATTCCGACATTTCTCTTTTGCACTAAAACTGGTGATACGAGCAGCTCCCGAGTTTGGATGGAATGATCTAAAATTTTCCTGGCTGCACAGGCGCTGCACAACATTATGCATTATTCGTCGACTCGTATTTATGCGTGGCCCTGCGGGCCATACCACAAAACATAAACCCGACACCACGGTGCATCCGACTATTCGTTGGCCGTGGTGGTACAGCTAGCGCACGACCGATTCCAACATTTCTATTTTGCACTAAAACTGGTGATACGAACAGCTCCCGAGTTTGGATGGAATGATCTAAAATTTTCCTGGCTGCACAGGCGCTGCACAACATGACTCATTCTTCGCCGCCTCGTGTTTATACGTCGCCCTGGGGGCCATTCTACAAAATATAAACCCGATACCACGGTGCATACGACTATTCGTTGGCCGTGGTCGTACAGCTAGCGCTCGACCGATTCCAACATTTCTATTTTGCACTAAAACTGGTGATACGAACAGCTCCCGAGTTTGGATGGAATGATCTAAAATTTTCCTGGCTGCACAGGCGCTGCACAACATGACTCCTTCTTCGCCGCCTCGTGTTTATGCCTCGCCCTGGGGGCCATTCTACAAAACATCAACCCGACACCACGGTGCATCCGACTATTCTTTGGTCGTTGTGGTACCGCTAGCGCACGAATGATTCCAACATTTCTGTTTTGCACTAAAACTGGTGATACGAACAGCTCCCGAGTTTGGATGGAATGATCTAAAATTTTCCTGACTGCTCAGGGGCTGCACAACATTATTCATTGTTCGTCGATTCGTGTTTCTGCGTCGCCCTGGGGGCCATTCTAGAAAACCTAAACCCGATACCACGGTGCATCCGACTATTCGTTGGCCGTGGTGGCACAGCTAGCGCACGGCCGATTCCAACATTTCTCTTTTGCATTAAAACTGGTCATACGAACAGCTCCCGAGTTTGGATTGCATGACCTAAAATTTTCCTGACTGCTGAGGCGCTGCACAACATTATTCATTGTTCGTCGACTCGTGTTTATGGGTCGCCCTGGGGGCCATTCTATAAACGATAAACCCGATACCACGGTGCATCCGACTATTCGTTGGCCGTGGTGGTACAGCTAGCGCACGACCGATTCCAACATTTCTATTTTGCACTAAAACTGGTGATACGAACAGCTCCCGAGTTTGGATGGAATGATTTAAAATTTTCCTGGCTGCACAGATGCTGCACAACATGACTCATTCTTCGCCGCCTCGTGTTTATGCGTCGCCCTGGGGGCCATTCTACAAAATATATACCCGATACCACGGTGCATACGACTATTCGTTGGCCGTTGTAGTTCCGCTAGCGCACGAGTGATTCCAACAATTCTCTTTTGAACTAAAACTGGCGATACGAACAGCTCCACAGTTTGGATGGAATGATTTAAAATTTTCGTGCTGGAAGAGGCGCTGCACATAATGACTCATTCTTTACCGACTCGTGTTTATGCGTCGCACTGAAGCCACTCTACAAAACATAAACCCGATACCACGGTTCATCTGAATATTCAGAGGCCGTGGTGGTACAGTTAGCGCACGACCGATTCCAACATTTCTCTGTTACAATAAACCTGGTGATACGAACAGCTCCCGAGTTTGTATGGAATGAGTTAAAATTTTCCTGGCTACAAGGCGCTGCACATTATGACTCATTCTTCGCCGACTCGTGTTTCTGCGTTCGCCCTGGGGGCCATTCTACAAAACCTAAACCCGATACCACGGTGCATCCGACTATTCGTTGGCCGTGGTGGCACAGCTAGTCACGGCCGATTCCAACATTTCTCTTTTGCACTAAAACTGGTGATACGAACAGCTCCCGAGTTCGGATGGAATGATCTAAAATTTTCCTGACTGCTCAGGGGCTGCACAACATTATTCATTGTTCGTCGATTCGTGTTTATGCGTCGCCCTGGGGGCCATTCTAGAAAACCTAAACCCACTACCACGGTGCATCCGACTATTCGTTTGCCGTGGTGGTACAGCTAGCGCACGACCGATTCCAACATTTCTCTTTTCCACTAAAACTGGTGATACGAGCAGCTCCCGAGTTTAGATGGAATGATCTAAAATTTTCGTGGCTGCACAGGCGCTGCACAACATGACTCATTCTTCGCCGCCTCGTGTTTATGCGTCGCCCAGGGGGCCATTCTACAAAATATATACCCGATACCACGGTGCATACGACTATTCGTTGGCCGTTGTGGTACCGCTAGCGCACGAGTGATTCCAACATTTCTCTTTTGCACTAAAACTGGTGATACGAACAGCTCCACAGTTTGGATGGAATGATCTAAAATTTTCCTGACTGCTCAGGGGCTGCACAACATTATTCATTGTTCGTCGATTCGTGTTTATGCGCCGCCCTGGGCGCCATACCACAAAACATAAACCCGATACCACGGTGCATCCGACTATTCGTTGGCCGTGGTGGCACAGCTAGCGCACGGCCGATTCCAACATTTCTCTTTTGCACTAAAACTGGTGATACGAACAGCTCGCGAGTTTGGATTGCATGATCTAAAATTTTCCTGGCTGCTGAGACGCAGCACAACATTATTCATTGTTCGTCGACTCGTGTTTATGGGTCGCCCTGGGGGCCATTCTATAAAACACAAACCCGATACCACGGTGCATACGACTATTCGTTAGCCGTGGTGGTACAGCTATCGCACGACCGATTCCAATATTTCTCTTTTCCACTAAAACTGGTGATACGAGCAGCTCCCGAGTTTGGATGGAATGATCTAAAATTTTCCTGGCTGCACAGGCGCTGCACAACATTATTCATTGTTCGTCGACTCGTATTTATGCGTCGCTCTGGGGGCCATACCACAAAACATAAACCCGATACCACGGTGCATCCGACTATTCGTTGGCCGTGGTGGTACAGCTAGCGCACGACCGATTCCAACATTTCTGTTTTGCACTAAAACTGGTGATACGAACAGCTCCCGAGTTTGGATGGAATGATCTAAAATTTTCCTGGCTGCACAGGCGCTGCGCAACATGAGTCATTCTTCGCCGCCTCGTGTTTATGCGTCGCCCTGAGGGCCATTCTACAATATATATACCCGATACCACGGTGCATACGACTATTCGTTGGCCGTGGTGGTACAGCTAGCGCACGACCGATTCCAACATTTCTATTTTGCACTAAAACTGGTGATACGAACAGCTCCCGAGTTTTGATGGAATGATCTAAAATTTTCCTGGCTGCACAGGCGCTGCACAACATTATTCATTGTTCGTCGACTCGTATTTATGCGTCGCTCTGGGGGCCATACCACAAAACATAAACCCGATACCACGGTGCATCCGACTATTCGTTGGCCGTGGTGGTACAGCCAGCGCACGACCGATTCCAACATTTCTATTTTGCACTAAAACTGGTGATACGAACAGCTCCCGAGCTTGGATGGAATGATCTAAAATTTTCCTGACTGCTCAGGGGCTCCACAACATTATTCATTGTTCGTCGATTCGTGTTTATGCGCCGCCCTGGGCGCCATTCTAGAAAACATAAACCCGATACCACGGTGCATCCGACTATTCGTTGGCCGTGGTGGTACAGCTAGCGCACGACCGATTCCAACATTTCTATTTTGCACTAAAACTGGTGATACGAGCAGCTCCCGAGTTTGGATGGAATGATCTAAAATTTTCCTGACTGCTCAGGGGCTGCACAACATTATTCATTGTTCGTCGATTCGTGTTTATGCGCCGCCCTGGGGGCCATTCTAGAAAACCTAAACCCGATACCACGGTGCATCCGACTATTCGTTGGCCGTGGTGGCACAGCTAGCGCACGGCCGATTCCAACATTTCTCTTTTGCACTAAAACTGGTGATACGAACAGCTCCCGAGTTTGGATTGCATGATCTAAAATCTTCCTGGCTGCACAGGCGCTGCACAACATTATGCATTATTCGTCGACTCGTATTTATGCGTCGCCCAGGGGGCCATACCACAAAACATAAACCCGATACCACGGTGCATCCGACTATTCGTTGGCCGTGGTGGTACAGCTAGCGCACGACCGATTCCAACATTTCTGTTTTGCACTAAAACTGGTGATACGAACAGCTCCCGAGTTTGGATGGAATGATCTAAAATTTCCCTGGCTGCACAGGCGCTGCGCAACATGACTCATTCTTCGCCGCCTCGTGTTTATGCGTCGCCCTGAGGGCCATTCTACAATATATATACCCGATACCACGGTGCATACGACTATTCGTTGGCCGTGGTGGTACAGCTAGCGCACGACCGATTCCAACATTTCTATTTTGCACTAAAACTGGTGATACGAACAGCTCCCGAGTTTTGATGGAATGATCTAAAATTTTCCTGGCTGCACAGGCGCTACACAACATTATTCATTGTTCATCGATTCGTGTTTATGCGACGCCCTGGGGGCCATTCTACAAAACATCAACCCGACACCACGGTGCATCCGACTATTCGTTGGCCGTTGTGGTACAGCTTGCGCACGAGTGATTCCAACATTTCTCTTTTGCACTAAAACTGGTGATACGAACAGCTCCCGAGTTTGGATGGAATGATCTAAAATTTTCCTGGCTGCACAGGCGCTGCAGAACATTATTCATTGTTCGTCGACTCGTATTTATGCGTCGCTCTGGGGGCCATACCACAAAACATAAACCCGATACCACGGTGCATCCGACTATTCGTTGGCCGTGGTGGTACAGCCAGCGCACGACCGATTCCAACATTTCTATTTTGCACTAAAACTGGTGATACGAACAGCTCCCGAGCTTGGATGGAATGATCTAAAATTTTCCTGACTGCTCAGGGGCTGCACAACATTATTCATTGTTCGTCGATTCGTGTTTATGCGCCGCCCTGGGCGCCATTCTAGAAAACATAAACCCGATACCACGGTGCATCCGACTATTCGTTGGCCGTGGTGGTACAGCTAGCGCACGACCGATTCCAACATTTCTATTTTGCACTAAAACTGGTGATACGAACAGCTCCCGAGTTTGGATGGAATGATCTAAAATTTTCCTGACTGCTCAGGGGCTGCACAACATTATTCATTGTTCGTCGACTCGTATTTATGCGTCGCCCTGGGGTCCATTCTACAATATATAAACCAGATACCACGGTGCATACGACTATTCGTTGGCCGTGGTGGTACAGCTAGCGCACGACCGATTCCAACATTTCTCTTTTGCACTAAAACTGGTGATACGAGCAGCTCCCGAGTTTGGATGGAATGATCTAAAATTTTCCTGGCTGCACAGGCGCAGCACAACATTATGCATTATTCGTCGACTCGTATTTATGCGTCGCCCTGGGGGCCATACCACAAAACATAAACCCGATACCACGGTGCATCCGACTATTCGTTGGCCGTGGTGGTACAGCTAGCGCACGACCGATTCCAACATTTCTGTTTTGCACTAAAACTGGTGATACGAACAGCTCCCGAGTTTGGATGGAATGATCTAAAATTTTCCTGGCTGCACAGGCGCTGCGCAACATGACTCATTCTTCGCCGCCTCGTGTTTATGCGTCGCCCTGAGGGCCATTCTACAATATATATACCCGATACCACGGTGCATACGACTATTCGTTGGCCGTGGTGGTACAGCTAGCGCACGACCGATTCCAACATTTCTATTTTGCACTAAAA
This sequence comes from Dermacentor variabilis, assembly GCF_050947875.1. NCBI lineage: Eukaryota > Metazoa > Arthropoda > Arachnida > Ixodida > Ixodidae > Dermacentor > Dermacentor variabilis. Next base: position 231,346,867 of record NC_134571.1, on the reverse strand, counting down.
CTGGTGATACGAACAGCTCCCGAGTTTTGATGGAATGATCTAAAATTTTCCTGGCTGCACAGGCGCTACACAACATTATTCATTGTTCATCGATTCGTGTTTATGCGACGCCCTGGGGGCCATTCTACAAAACATCAACCCGACACCACGGTGCATCCGACTATTCGTTGGCCGTTGTGGTACAGCTTGCGCACGAGTGATTCCAACATTTCTCTTTTGCACTAAAACTGGTGATACGAACAGCTCCCGAGTTTGGATGGAATGATCTAAAATTTTCCTGGCTGCACAGGCGCTGCAGAACATTATTCATTGTTCGTCGACTCGTATTTATGCGTCGCTCTGGGGGCCATACCACAAAACATAAACCCGATACCACGGTGCATCCGACTATTCGTTGGCCGTGGTGGTACAGCCAGCGCACGACCGATTCCAACATTTCTATTTTGCACTAAAACTGGTGATACGAACAGCTCCCGAGCTTGGATGGAATGATCTAAAATTTTCCTGACTGCTCAGGGGCTGCACAACATTATTCATTGTTCGTCGATTCGTGTTTATGCGCCGCCCTGGGCGCCATTCTAGAAAACATAAACCCGATACCACGGTGCATCCGACTATTCGTTGGCCGTGGTGGTACAGCTAGCGCACGACCGATTCCAACATTTCTATTTTGCACTAAAACTGGTGATACGAACAGCTCCCGAGTTTGGATGGAATGATCTAAAATTTTCCTGACTGCTCAGGGGCTGCACAACATTATTCATTGTTCGTCGACTCGTATTTATGCGTCGCCCTGGGGTCCATTCTACAATATATAAACCAGATACCACGGTGCATACGACTATTCGTTGGCCGTGGTGGTACAGCTAGCGCACGACCGATTCCAACATTTCTCTTTTGCACTAAAACTGGTGATACGAGCAGCTCCCGAGTTTGGATGGAATGATCTAAAATTTTCCTGGCTGCACAGGCGCAGCACAACATTATGCATTATTCGTCGACTCGTATTTATGCGTCGCCCTGGGGGCCATACCACAAAACATAAACCCGATACCACGGTGCATCCGACTATTCGTTGGCCGTGGTGGTACAGCTAGCGCACGACCGATTCCAACATTTCTGTTTTGCACTAAAACTGGTGATACGAACAGCTCCCGAGTTTGGATGGAATGATCTAAAATTTTCCTGGCTGCACAGGCGCTGCGCAACATGAGTCATTCTTCGCCGCCTCGTGTTTATGCGTCGCCCTGAGGGCCATTCTACAATATATATACCCGATACCACGGTGCATACGACTATTCGTTGGCCGTGGTGGTACAGCTAGCGCACGACCGATTCCAACATTTCTATTTTGCACTAAAACTGGTGATACGAACAGCTCCCGAGTTTTGATGGAATGATCTAAAATTTTCCTGGCTGCACAGGCGCTGCACAACATTATTCATTGTTCGTCGACTCGTATTTATGCGTCGCTCTGGGGGCCATACCACAAAACATAAACCCGATACCACGGTGCATCCGACTATTCGTTGGCCGTGGTGGTACAGCCAGCGCACGACCGATTCCAACATTTCTATTTTGCACTAAAACTGGTGATACGAACAGCTCCCGAGCTTGGATGGAATGATCTAAAATTTTCCTGACTGCTCAGGGGCTCCACAACATTATTCATTGTTCGTCGATTCGTGTTTATGCGCCGCCCTGGGCGCCATTCTAGAAAACATAAACCCGATACCACGGTGCATCCGACTATTCGTTGGCCGTGGTGGTACAGCTAGCGCACGACCGATTCCAACATTTCTATTTTGCACTAAAACTGGTGATACGAACAGCTCCCGAGTTTGGATGGAATGATCTAAAATTTTCCTGACTGCTCAGGGGCTGCACAACATTATTCATTGTTCGTCGATTCGTGTTTATGCGCCGCCCTGGGCGCCATTCTAGAAAACCTAAACCCGATACCACGGTGCATCCGACTATTCGTTGGCCGTGGTGGCACAGCTAGCGCACGGCCGATTCCAACATTTCTCTTTTGCACTAAAACTGGTGATACGAACAGCTCCCGAGTTTGGATGGAATGATCTAAAATTTTCTTGACTGCTCAGGGGCTGCACAACATTATTCATTGTTCGTCGACTCGTATTTATGCGTCGCCCTGGGGTCCATTCTACAATATATAAACCAGATACCACGGTGCATACGACTATTCGTTGGCCGTGGTGGTACAGCTAGCGCACGACCGATTCCAACATTTCTCTTTTGCACTAAAACTGGTGATACGAGCAGCTCCCGAGTTTGGATGGAATGATCTAAAATTTTCCTGGCTGCACAGGCGCAGCACAACATTATGCATTATTCGTCGACTCGTATTTATGCGTCGCCCTGGGGGCCATACCACAAAACATAAACCCGATACCACGGTGCATCCGACTATTCGTTGGCCGTGGTGGTACAGCTAGCGCACGACCGATTCCAACATTTCTGTTTTGCACTAAAACTGGTGATACGAACAGCTCCCGAGTTTGGATGGAATGATCTAAAATTTTCCTGGCTGCACAGGCGCTGCGCAACATGAGTCATTCTTCGCCGCCTCGTGTTTATGCGTCGCCCTGAGGGCCATTCTACAATATATATACCCGATACCACGGTGCATACGACTATTCGTTGGCCGTGGTGGTACAGCTAGCGCACGACCGATTCCAACATTTCTATTTTGCACTAAAACTGGTGATACGAACAGCTCCCGAGTTTTGATGGAATGATCTAAAATTTTCCTGGCTGCACAGGCGCTGCACAACATTATTCATTGTTCGTCGACTCGTATTTATGCGTCGCTCTGGGGGCCATACCACAAAACATAAACCCGATACCACGGTGCATCCGACTATTCGTTGGCCGTGGTGGTACAGCCAGCGCACGACCGATTCCAACATTTCTATTTTGCACTAAAACTGGTGAAACGAACAGCTCCCGAGCTTGGATGGAATGATCTAAAATTTTCCTGACTGCTCAGGGGCTCCACAACATTATTCATTGTTCGTCGATTCGTGTTTATGCGCCGCCCTGGGCGCCATTCTAGAAAACATAAACCCGATACCACGGTGCATCCGACTATTCGTTGGCCGTGGTGGTACAGCTAGCGCACGACCGATTCCAACATTTCTATTTTGCACTAAAACTGGTGATACCAACAGCTCCCGAGTTTGGATGGAATGATCTAAAATTTTCCTGACTGCTCAGGGGCTGCACAACATTATTCATTGTTCGTCGATTCGTGTTTATGCGCCGCCCTGGGCGCCATTCTAGAAAACCTAAACCCGATACCACGGTGCATCCGACTATTCGTGTGCCGTTGTGGCACAGCTAGCGCACGGCCGATTCCAACATTTCTCTTTTCCACTAAAACTGGTGATACGAGCAGCTCCCGAGTTTGGATGGAATGATCTAAAATTTTCCTGACTGCTCAGGGGCTGCACAACATTATTCATTGTTCGTCGATTCGTGTTTATGCGCCGCCCTGGGGGCCATTCTAGAAAACCTAAACCCGATACCACGGTGCATCCGACTATTCGTTGGCCGTGGTGGCACAGCTAGCGCACGGCCGATTCCAACATTTCTCTTTTGCACTAAAACTGGTGATACGAACAGCTCCCGAGTTTGGATTGCATGATCTAAAATCTTCCTGGCTGCTGAGGCGCTGCACAACATTATTCATTGTTCGTCGACTCGTATTTATGCGTCGCCCTGGGGTCCATTCTACAATATATAAACCAGATACCACGGTGCATACGACTATTCGTTGGCCGTGGTGGTACAGCTAGCGCACGACCGATTCCAACATTTCTCTTTTGCACTAAAACTGGTGATACGAGCAGCTCCCGAGTTTGGATGGAATGATCTAAAATTTTCCTGGCTGCACAGGCGCTGCACAACATTATGCATTATTCGTCGACTCGTATTTATGCGTCGCCCTGGGGGCCATACCACAAAACATAAACCCGATACCACGGTGCATCCGACTATTCGTTGGCCGTGGTGGTACAGCTAGCGCACGACCGATTCCAACATTTCTGTTTTGCACTAAAACTGGTGATACTAACAGCTCCCGAGTTTGGATGGAATGATCTAAAATTTTCCTGGCTGCACAGGCGCTGCGCAACATGACTCATTCTTCGCCGCCTCGTGTTTATGCGTCGCCCTGAGGGCCATTCTACAATATATATACCCGATACCACGGTGCATACGACTATTCGTTGGCCGTGGTGGTACAGCTAGCGCACGACCGATTCCAACATTTCTATTTTGCACTAAAACTGGTGATACGAACAGCTCCCGAGTTTTGATGGAATGATCTAAAATTTTCCTGGCTGCACAGGCGCTACACAACATTATTCATTGTTCATCGATTCGTGTTTATGCGTCGCCCTGGGGGCCATTCTACAAAACATCAACCCGACACCACGGTGCATCCGACTATTCGTTGGCCGTTGTGGTACAGCTTGCGCACGAGTGATTCCAACATTTCTCTTTTGCACTAAAACTGGTGATACGAACAGCTCCACAGTTTGGACGCAATGATTTAAAATTTTCCTGCTGGCAGAGGCGCTGCACATAATGACTCATTCTTTACCGACTCGTGTTTATGCGTCACCCTGGGGGCCATTCTACAAAACAAAAACCCGATACCACAGTGCATCAGACTATTCGTTGACTGTGGTGGTACAGCTAGCGCACAACCGATTCCAACATTTCTCTTTTCCACTAAAACTGGTGATACGAACAGCTCCCGAGTTTGGATGGAATGATCTAAAATTTTCCTGGCTCCACAGGCGCTGCACAACATTATTCATTGTTCTTCGACTCGTATTTATGCGTCGCCCTGGGGGCCATACCACAAAACATAAACCCGATACCACGGTGCATCCGACTATTCGTTGGCCGTGGTGGTACAGCTAGCGCACGACCGATTCCAACATTTCTATTTTGCACTAAAACTGGTGATACGAACAGCTCCCGAGTTTGGATGGAATGATCTAAAATTTTCCTGGCTGCACAGGCGCTGCACAACATGACTCATTCTTCGCCGCCTCGTGTTTATGCGTCGCCCTGGGGTCCATTCTACAATATATAAACCAGATACCACGGTGCATACGACTATTCGTTGGCCGTGGTGGTACAGCTAGCACATGACCGATTCCAACATTTGTATTTTGCACTAAAACTGGTGATACGAACAGCTCCCGAGTTTGGATGGAATGATCTAAAATTTTCCTAACTGCTCAGATCTGCACAACATTATTCATTGTTCGTCGATTCGTGTTTATGCGCCGCCCTGGGGGCCATTCTAGAAAACCTAAACCCGATACCACGGTGCATCCGACTATTCGTTGGCCGTGGTGGCACAGCTAGCGCACGGCCGATTCCAACATTTCTCTTTTGCACTAAAACTGGTGATACGAGCAGCTCCCGAGTTTGGATGGAATGATCTAAAATTTTCCTGGCTGCACAGGCGCTGCACAACTTTATGCATTATTCGTCGACTCGTATTTATGCGTCGCCCGGGGGGCCATACCACAAAACATAAACCCGATACCACGGTGCATCCGACTATTCGTTGGCCGTGGTGGTACAGCTAGCGCACGACCGATTCCAACATTTCTATTTTGCACTGAAACTGGTGATACGAACAGCTCCACAGTTTGGATGGACTGATCTAAAATTTTCCTGACTGCAAAGGGGCTGCACAACATTATTCATTGTTCGTCGATTCGTGTTTATGCGCCGCCCTGGGCGCCATACCACAAAACATAAACCCGATACCACGGTGCATCCGACTATTCGTTGGCCGTGGTGGTACAGCTAGCGCACGACCGATTCCAACATTTCTATTTTCCACTAAAACTGGTGATACGAACAGCTCCAGAGTTTGGATGGAATGATCTAAAATTTTCCTCGCTCCACAGGCGCTGCATAACATGGCTCATTATTCGCCGACTCGTGTTTATGCGTCGCCCTTGGGGCCATTCTACAAAACAAAAACCCGATACCACGGTGCATCCGACTATTCGTTGGCCGTGGTGGCACAGCTAGCGCACGGCCGATTCCAACATTTCTCTTTTCCACTAAAACTGGTGATACGAACAGCTCGCGAGTTTGGATTGCATGATCTAAAATTTTCCTGGCTGCTGAGGCGCTGCACAACATTATTCATTGTTCGTCGACTCGTGTTTATGGGTCGCCCTGGGGGCCATTCTATAAAACACAAACCCGATACCACGGTGCATACGACTATTCGTTAGCCGTGGTGGTACAGCTATCGCACGACCGATTCCAACATTTCTCTTTTCCACTAAAACTGGTGATACGAGCAGCTCCCGAGTTTGGATGGAATGATCTAAAATTTTCCTGGCTGCACAGGCGCTGCACAACATTATTCATTGTTCGTCGACTCGTATTTATGCGTCGCTCTGGGGGCCATACCACAAAACATAAACCCGATACCACGGTGCATCCGACTATTCGTTGGCCGTGGTGGTACAGCCAGCGCACGACCGATTCCAACATTTCTATTTTGCACTAAAACTGGTGATACGAACAGCTCCCGAGCTTGGATGGAATGATCTAAAATTTTCCTGACTGCTCAGGGGCTGCACAACATTATTCATTGTTCGTCGATTCGTGTTTATGCGCCGCCCTGGGCGCCATTCTAGAAAACATAAACCCGATACCACGGTGCATCCGACTATTCGTTGGCCGTGGTGGTACAGCTAGCGCACGACCGATTCCAACATTTCTATTTTGCACTAAAACTGGTGATACGAACAGCTCCCGAGTTTGGATGGAATGATCTAAAATTTTCCTGACTGCTCAGGGGCTGCACAACATTATTCATTGTTCGTCGATTCGTGTTTATGCGCCGCCCTGGGCGCCATTCTAGAAAACCTAAACCCGATACCACGGTGCATCCGACTATTCGTGTGCCGTTGTGGCACAGCTAGCGCACGGCCGATTCCAACATTTCTCTTTTGCACTAAAACTGGTGATATGAGCAGCTCCCGAGTTTGGATGGAATGATCTAAAATTTTCCTGACTGCTCAGGGGCTGCACATCATTATTCATTGTTCGTCGATTCGTGTTTATGCGCCGCCATGGGGGCCATTCTAGAAAACCTAAACCCGATACCACGGTGCATCCGACTATTCGTTGGCCGTAGTGGCACAGCTAGCGCACGGCCGATTCCAACATTTCTCTTTTGCACTAAAACTGGTGATACGAACAGCTCGCGAGTTTGGATTGCATGATCCAAAATTTTCCTGGCTGCTGAGGCGCTGCACAACATTATTCATTGTTCGTCGACTCGTGTTTATGGGTCGCCCTGGGGGCCATTCTATAAAACACAAACCCGATACCACGGTGCATACGACTATTCGTTGGCCGTGGTGGTACAGCTAGCGCACGACCGATTCCAACATTTCTATTTTGCACTGAAACTGGTGATACGAACAGCTCCACAGTTTGGATGGAATGATCTAAAATTTTCCTGACTGCAAAGGGGCTGCACAACATTATTCATTGTTCGTCGATTCGTGTTTATGCGCCGCCCTGGGCGCCATACCACAAAACATAAACCCGATACCACGGTGCATCCGACTATTCGTTGGCCGTGGTGGTACAGCTAGCGCACGACCGATTCCAACATTTCTATTTTCCACTAAAACTGGTGATACGAACAGCTCCAGAGTTTGGATGGAATGATCTAAAATTTTCCTCGCTCCACAGGCGCTGCATAACATGGCTCATTATTCGCCGACTCGTGTTTATGCGTCGCCCTTGGGGCCATTCTACAAAACAAAAACCCGATACCACGGTGCATCCGACTATTCGTTGGCCGTGGTGGCACAGCTAGCGCACGACCGATTCCAACATTGATCTTTTGCACTAAAACTGGTGATAGGAACAGCTCCCGAGTTTGGATGGAATGATCTAAAATATTCCTGGCTGCACAGGCGCTGCACAACATTATTCATTGTTCGTCGACTCGTGTTGATGGGCCGCCCTGGGGGCCATTCAACGAAACATAAACCCGATACCACGGTGCATCTGACTATTCAGTGGCCGCGGTGGTACAGCTAGCGCACGACCGATTCCAACATTTCTCTTTTGCACTAAAACTGGTGATACGAACAGCTCGCGAGTTTGGATTGCATGATCTAAAATTTTCCTGGCTGCTGAGGCGCTGCACAACATTATTCATTGTTCGTCGACTCGTGTTTATGGGTCGCCCTGGGGGCCATTCTATAAAACACAAACCCGATACCACGGTGCATACGACTATTCGTTAGCCGTGGTGGTACAGCTATCGCACGACCGATTCCAACATTTCTCTTTTCCACTAAAACTGGTGATACGAGCAGCTCCCGAGTTTGGATGGAATGATCTAAAATTTTCCTGGCTGCACAGGCGCTGCACAACATTATTCATTGTTCGTCGACTCGTATTTATGCGTCGCTCTGGGGGCCATACCACAAAACATAAACCCGATACCACGGTGCATCCGACTATTCGTTGGCCGTGGTGGTACAGCCAGCGCACGACCGATTCCAACATTTCTATTTTGCACTAAAACTGGTGATACGAACAGCTCCCGAGCTTGGATGGAATGATCTAAAATTTTCCTGACTGCTCAGGGGCTGCACAACATTATTCATTGTTCGTCGATTCGTGTTTATGCGCCGCCCTGGGCGCCATTCTAGAAAACATAAACCCGATACCACGGTGCATCCGACTATTCGTTGGCCGTGGTGGTACAGCTAGCGCACGACCGATTCCAACATTTCTATTTTGCACTAAAACTGGTGATACGAACAGCTCCCGAGTTTGGATGGAATGATCTAAAATTTTCCTGACTGCTCAGGGGCTGCACAACATTATTCATTGTTCGTCGATTCGTGTTTATGCGCCGCCCTGGGCGCCATTCTAGAAAACCTAAACCCGATACCACGGTGCATCCGACTATTCGTGTGCCGTTGTGGCACAGCTAGCGCACGGCCGATTCCAACATTTCTCTTTTGCACTAAAACTGGTGATATGAGCAGCTCCCGAGTTTGGATGGAATGATCTAAAATTTTCCTGACTGCTCAGGGGCTGCACAACATTATTCATTGTTCGTCGATTCGTGTTTATGCGCCGCCATGGGGGCCATTCTAGAAAACCTAAACCCGATACCACGGTGCATCCGACTATTCGTTGGCCGTAGTGGCACAGCTAGCGCACGGCCGATTCCAACATTTCTCTTTTGCACTAAAACTGGTGATACGAACAGCTCGCGAGTTTGGATTGCATGATCTAAAATTTTCCTGGCTGCTGAGGCGCTGCACAACATTATTCATTGTTCGTCGACTCGTGTTTATGGGTCGCCCTGGGGGCCATTCTATAAAACACAAACCCGATACCACGGTGCATACGACTATTCGTTGGCCGTGGTGGTACAGATAGCGCACGACCGATTCCAACATTTCTATTTTGCACTGAAACTGGTGATACGAACAGCTCCACAGTTTGGATGGAATGATCTAAAATTTTCCTGACTGCAAAGGGGCTGCACAACATTATTCATTGTTCGTCGATTCGTGTTTATGCGCCGCCCTGGGCGCCATACCACAAAACATAAACCCGATACCACGGTGCATCCGACTATTCGTTGGCCGTGGTGGTACAGCTAGCGCACGACCGATTCCAACATTTCTATTTTCCACTAAAACTGGTGATACGAACAGCTCCAGAGTTTGGATGGAATGATCTAAAATTTTCCTCGCTCCACAGGCGCTGCATAACATGGCTCATTATTCGCCGACTCGTGTTTATGCGTCGCCCTTGGGGCCATTCTACAAAACAAAAACCCGATACCACGGTGCATCCGACTATTCGTTGGCCGTGGTGGCACAGCTAGCGCACGGCCGATTCCAACATTTCTCTTTTGCACTAAAACTGGTGATACGAACAGCTCGCGAGTTTGGATTGCATGATCTAAAATTTTCCTGGCTGCTGAGGCGCTGCACAACATTATTCATTGTTCGTCGACTCGTGTTTATGGGTCGCCCTGGGGGCCATTCTATAAAACACAAACCCGATACCACGGTGCATACGACTATTCGTTAGCCGTGGTGGTACAGCTATCGCACGACCGATTCCAACATTTCTCTTTTCCACTAAAACTGGTGATACGAGCAGCTCCCGAGTTTGGATGGAATGATCTAAAATTTTCCTGGCTGCACAGGCGCTGCACAACATTATTCATTGTTCGTCGACTCGTATTTATGCGTCGCTCTGGGGGCCATACCACAAAACATAAACCCGATACCACGGTGCATCCGACTATTCGTTGGCCGTGGTGGTACAGCCAGCGCACGACCGATTCCAACATTTCTATTTTGCACTAAAACTGGTGATACGAACAGCTCCCGAGCTTGGATGGAATGATCTAAAATTTTCCTGACTGCTCAGGGGCTGCACAACATTATTCATTGTTCGTCGATTCGTGTTTATGCGCCGCCCTGGGCGCCATTCTAGAAAACATAAACCCGATACCACGGTGCATCCGACTATTCGTTGGCCGTGGTGGTACAGCTAGCGCACGACCGATTCCAACATTTCTATTTTGCACTAAAACTGGTGATACGAACAGCTCCCGAGTTTGGATGGAATGATCTAAAATTTTCCTGACTGCTCAGGGGCTGCACAACATTATTCATTGTTCGTCGATTCGTGTTTATGCGCCGCCCTGGGCGCCATTCTAGAAAACCTAAACCCGATACCACGGTGCATCCGACAATTCGTGTGCCGTTGTGGCACAGCTAGCGCACGGCCGATTCCAACATTTCTCTTTTGCACTAAAACTGGTGATATGAGCAGCTCCCGAGTTTGGATGGAATGATCTAAAATTTTCCTGACTGCTCAGGGGCTGCACAACATTATTCATTGTTCGTCGATTCGTGTTTATGCGCCGCCATGGGGGCCATTCTAGAAAACCTAAACCCGATACCACGGTGCATCCGACTATTCGTTGGCCGTAGTGGCACAGCTAGCGCACGGCCGATTCCAACATTTCTCTTTTGCACTAAAACTGGTGATACGAACAGCTCGCGAGTTTGGATTGCATGATCTAAAATTTTCCTGGCTGCTGAGGCGCTGCACAACATTATTCATTGTTCGTCGACTCGTGTTTATGGGTCGCCCTGGGGGCCATTCTATAAAACACAAACCCGATACCACGGTGCATACGACTATTCGTTAGCCGTGGTGGTACAGCTATCGCACGACCGATTCCAACATTTCTCTTTTCCACTAAAACTGGTGATACGAGCAGCTCCCGAGTTTGGATGGAATGATCTAAAATTTTCCTGGCTGCACAGGCGCTGCACAACATTATTCATTGTTCGTCGACTCGTATTTATGCGTCGCTCTGGGGGCCATACCACAAAACATAAACCCGATACCACGGTGCATCCGACTATTCGTTGGCCGTGGTGGTACAGCCAGCGCACGACCGATTCCAACATTTCTATTTTGCACTAAAACTGGTGATACGAACAGCTCCCGAGTTTGGATGGAATGATCTAAAATTTTCCTGGCTGCACAGGCGCTGCGCAACATGACTCATTCTTCGCCGCCTCGTGTTTATGCGTCGCCCTGAGGGCCATTCTACAATATATATACCCGATACCACGGTGCATACGACTATTCGTTGGCCGTGGTGGTACAGCTAGCGCACGACCGATTCCAACATTTCTATTTTGCACTAAAACTGGTGATACGAACAGCTCCCGAGTTTTGATGGAATGATCTAAAATTTTCCTGGCTGCACAGGCGCTACACAACATTATTCATTGTTCATCGATTCGTGTTTATGCGTCGCCCTGGGGGCCATTCTACAAAACATCAACCCGACACCACGGTGCATCCGACTATTCGTTGGCCGTTGTGGTACAGCTTGCGCACGAGTGATTCCAACATTTCTCTTTTGCACTAAAACTGGTGATACGAACAGCTCCACAGTTTGGACGCAATGATTTAAAATTTTCCTGCTGGCAGAGGCGCTGCACATAATGACTCATTCTTTACCGACTCGTGTTTATGCGTCACCCTGGGGGCCATTCTACAAAACAAAAACCCGATACCACAGTGCATCAGACTATTCGTTGACTGTGGTGGTACAGCTAGCGCACAACTGATTCCAACATTTCTCTTTTCCACTAAAACTGGTGATACGAACAGCTCCCGAGTTTGGATGGAATGATCTAAAATTTTCCTGGCTCCACAGGCGCTGCACAACATTATTCATTGTTCTTCGACTCGTATTTATGCGTCGCCCTGGGGGCCATACCACAAAACATAAACCCGATACCACGGTGCATCCGACTATTCGTTGGCCGTGGTGGTACAGCTAGCGCACGACCGATTCCAACATTTCTATTTTGCACTAAAACTGGTGATACGAACAGCTCCCGAGTTTGGATGGAATGATCTAAAATTTTCCTGGCTGCACAGGCGCTGCACAACATGACTCATTCTTCGCCGCCTCGTGTTTATGCGTCGCGCTGGGGTCCATTCTACAATATATAAACCAGATACCACGGTGCATACGACTATTCGTTGGCCGTGGTGGTACAGCTAGCACATGACCGATTCCAACATTTCTATTTTGCACTAAAACTGGTGATACGAACAGCTCCCGAGTTTGGATGGAATGATCTAAAATTTTCCTAACTGCTCAGATCTGCACAACATTATTCATTGTTCGTCGATTCGTGTTTATGCGCCGCCCTGGGGGCCATTCTAGAAAACCTAAACCCGATACCACGGTGCATCCGACTATTCGTTGGCCGTGGTGGCACAGCTAGCGCACGGCCGATTCCAACATTTCTCTTTTGCACTAAAACTGGTGATACGAACAGCTCGCGAGTTTGGATTGCATGATCTAAAATTTTCCTGGCTGCTGAGGCGCTGCACAACATTATTCATTGTTCGTCGACTCGTGTTTCTGGGTCGCTCTGGGGGCCATTCTATAAAACACAAACCCGATACCACGGTGCATACGACTATTCGTTAGCCGTGGTGGTACAGCTATCGCACGACCGATTCCAACATTTCTCTTTTCCACTAAAACTGGTGATACGAGCAGCTCCCGAGTTTGGATGGAATGATCTAAAATTTTCCTGGCTGCACAGGCGCTGCACAACATTATTCATTGTTCATCGACTCGTATTTATGCGTCGCTCTGGGGGCCATACCACAAAACATAAACCCGATACCACGGTGCATCCGACTATTCGTTGGCCGTGGTGGTACAGCCAGCGCACGACCGATTCCAACATTTCTATTTTGCACTAAAACTGGTGATACGAACAGCTCCCGAGTTTGGATGGAATGATCTAAAATTTTCCTTTGCTGCACAGGCGCTGCGCAACATGACTCATTCTTCGCCGCCTCGTGTTTATGCGTCGCCCTGAGGGCCATTCTACAATATATATACCCGATACCACGGTGCATACGACTATTCGTTGGCCGTGGTGGTACAGCTAGCGCACGACCGATTCCAACATTTCTATTTTGCACTAAAACTGGTGATACGAACAGCTCCCGAGTTTTCATGGAATGATCTAAAATTTTCCTGGCCGCACAGGCGCTACACAACATTATTCATTGTTCATCGATTCGTGTTTATGCGTCGCCCTGGGGGCCATTCTACAAAACATCAACCCGACACCACGGTGCATCCGACTATTCGTTGGCCGTTGTGGTACAGCTTGCGCACGAGTGATTCCAACATTTCTCTTTTGCACTAAAACTGGTGATACGAACAGCTCCACAGTTTGGACGCAATGATTTAAAATTTTCCTGCTGGCAGAGGCGCTGCACATAATGACTCATTCTTTACCGACTCGTGTTTATGCGTCACCCTGGGGGCCATTCTACAAAACAAAAACCCGATACCACAGTGCATGAGACTATTCGTTGACTGTGGTGGTACAGCTAGCGCACAACCGATTCCAACATTTCTCTTTTCCACTAAAACTGGTGATACGAACAGCTCCCGAGTTTGGATGGAATGATCTAAAATTTTCCTGGCTCCACAGGCGCTGCACAACATTATTCATTGTTCTTCGACTCGTATTTATGCGTCGCCCTGGGGGCCATACCACAAAACATAAACCCGATACCACGGTGCATCCGACTATTCGTTGGCCGTGGTGGTACAGCTAGCGCACGACCGATTCCAACATTTCTATTTTGCACTAAAACTGGTGATACGAACAGCTCCCGAGTTTGGATGGAATGATCTAAAATTTTCCTGGCTGCACAGGCGCTGCACAACATGACTCATTCTTCGCCGCCTCGTGTTTATGCGTCGCCCTGGGGTCCATTCTACAATATATAAACCAGATACCACGGTGCATACGACTATTCGTTGGCCGTGGTGGTACAGCTAGCACATGACCGATTCCAACATTTCTATTTTGCACTAAAACTGGTGATACGAACAGCTCCCGAGTTTGGATGGAATGATCTAAAATTTTCCTAACTGCTCAGATCTGCACAACATTATTCATTGTTCGTCGATTCGTGTTTATGCGCCGCCCTGGGGGCCATTCTAGAAAACCTAAACCCGATACCACGGTGCATCCGACTATTCGTTGGCCGTGGTGGCACAGCTAGCGCACGGCCGATTCCAACATTTCTCTTTTGCACTAAAACTGGTGATACGAGCAGCTCCCGAGTTTGGATGGAATGATCTAAAATTTTCCTGGCTGCACAGGCGCTGCACAACATTATTCATTGTTCATCGACTCGTATTTATGCGTCGCTCTGGGGGCCATACCACAAAACATAAACCCGATACCACGGTGCATCCGACTATTCGTTGGCCGTGGTGGTACAGCCAGCGCACGACCGATTCCAACATTTCTATTTTGCACTAAAACTGGTGATACGAACAGCTCCCGAGTTTGGATGGAATGATCTAAAATTTTCCTTTGCTGCACAGGCGCTGCGCAACATGACTCATTCTTCGCCGCCTCGTGTTTATGCGTCGCCCTGAGGGCCATTCTACAATATATATACCCGATACCACGGTGCATACGACTATTCGTTGGCCGTGGTGGTACAGCTAGCGCACGACCGATTCCAACATTTCTATTTTGCACTAAAACTGGTGATACGAACAGCTCCCGAGTTTTCATGGAATGATCTAAAATTTTCCTGGCCGCACAGGCGCTACACAACATTATTCATTGTTCATCGATTCGTGTTTATGCGTCGCCCTGGGGGCCATTCTACAAAACATCAACCCGACACCACGGTGCATCCGACTATTCGTTGGCCGTTGTGGTACAGCTTGCGCACGAGTGATTCCAACATTTCTCTTTTGCACTAAAACTGGTGATACGAACAGCTCCACAGTTTGGCCGCAATGATTTAAAATTTTCCTGCTGGCAGAGGCGCTGCACATAATGACTCATTCTTTACCGACTCGTGTTTATGCGTCACCCTGGGGGCCATTCTACAAAACAAAAACCCGATACCACAGTGCATGAGACTATTCGTTGACTGTGGTGGTACAGCTAGCGCACAACCGATTCCAACATTTCTCTTTTCCACTAAAACTGGTGATACGAACAGCTCCCGAGTTTGGATGGAATGATCTAAAATTTTCCTGGCTCCACAGGCGCTGCACAACATTATTCATTGTTCTTCGACTCGTATTTATGCGTCGCCCTGGGGGCCATACCACAAAACATAAACCCGATACCACGGTGCATCCGACTATTCGTTGGCCGTGGTGGTACAGCTAGCGCACGACCGATTCCAACATTTCTATTTTGCACTAAAACTGGTGATACGAACAGCTCCCGAGTTTGGATGGAATGATCTAAAATTTTCCTGGCTGCACAGGCGCTGCACAACATGACTCATTCTTCGCCGCCTCGTGTTTATGCGTCGCCCTGGGGTCCATTCTACAATATATAAACCAGATACCACGGTGCATACGACTATTCGTTGGCCGTGGTGGTACAGCTAGCACATGACCGATTCCAACATTTCTATTTTGCACTAAAACTGGTGATACGAACAGCTCCCGAGTTTGGATGGAATGATCTAAAATTTTCCTAACTGCTCAGATCTGCACAACATTATTCATTGTTCGTCGATTCGTGTTTATGCGCCGCCCTGGGGGCCATTCTAGAAAACCTAAACCCGATACCACGGTGCATCCGACTATTCGTTGGCCGTGGTGGCACAGCTAGCGCACGGCCGATTCCAACATTTCTCTTTTGCACTAAAACTGGTGATACGAGCAGCTCCCGAGTTTGGATGGAATGATCTAAAATTTTCCTGGCTGCACAGGCGCTGCACAACTTTATGCATTATTCGTCGACTCGTATTTATGCGTCGCCCTGGGGGCCATACCACAAAACATAAACCCGATACCACGGTGCATCCGACTATTCGTTGGCCGTGGTGGTACAGCTAGCGCACGACCGATTCCAACATTTCTATTTTGCACTGAAACTGGTGATACGAACAGCTCCACAGTTTGGATGGAATGATCTAAAATTTTCCTGACTGCAAAGGGGCTGCACAACATTATTCATTGTTCGTCGATTCGTGTTTATGCGCCGCCCTGGGCGCCATACCACAAAACATAAACCCGATACCACGGTGCATCCGACTATTCGTTGGCCGTGGTGGTACAGCTAGCGCACGACCGATTCCAACATTTCTATTTTCCACTAAAACTGGTGATACGAACAGCTCCAGAGTTTGGATGGAATGATCTAAAATATTCCTCGCTCCACAGGCGCTGCATAACATGGCTCATTATTCGCCGACTCGTGTTTATGCGTCGCCCTTGGGGCCATTCTACAAAACAAAAACCCGATACCACGGTGCATCCGACTATTCGTTGGCCGTGGTGGCACAGCTAGCGCACGGCCGATTCCAACATTTCTCTTTTGCACTAAAACTGGTGATACGAACAGCTCGCGAGTTTGGATTGCATGATCTAAAATTTTCCTGGCTGCTGAGGCGCTGCACAACATTATTCATTGTTCGTCGACTCGTGTTTATGGGTCGCCCTGGGGGCCATTCTATAAAACACAAACCCGATACCACGGTGCATACGACTATTCGTTAGCCGTGGTGGTACAGCTATCGCACGACCGATTCCAACATTTCTCTTTTCCACTAAAACTGGTGATACGAGCAGCTCCCGAGTTTGGATGGAATGATCTAAAATTTTCCTGGCTGCACAGGCGCTGCACAACATTATTCATTGTTCGTCGACTCGTATTTATGCGTCGCTCTGGGGGCCATACCACAAAACATAAACCCGATACCACGGTGCATCCGACTATTCGTTGGCCGTGGTGGTACAGCCAGCGCACGACCGATTCCAACATTTCTATTTTGCACTAAAACTGGTGATACGAACAGCTCCCGAGCTTGGATGGAATGATCTAAAATTTTCCTGACTGCTCAGGGGCTGCACAACATTATTCATTGTTCGTCGATTCGTGTTTATGCGCCGCCCTGGGCGCCATTCTAGAAAACATAAACCCGATACCACGGTGCATCCGACTATTCGTGTGCCGTTGTGGCACAGCTAGCGCACGGCCGATTCCAACATTTCTCTTTTGCACTAAAACTGGTGATATGAGCAGCTCCCGAGTTTGGATGGAATGATCTAAAATTTTCCTGACTGCTCAGGGGCTGCACAACATTATTCATTGTTCGTCGATTCGTGTTTATGCGCCGCCATGGGGGCCATTCTAGAAAACCTAAACCCGATACCACGGTGCATCCGACTATTCGTTGGCCGTAGTGGCACAGCTAGCGCACGGCCGATTCCAACATTTCTCTTTTGCACTAAAACTGGTGATACGAACAGCTCCCGAGTTTGGATTGCATGATCTAAAATCTTCCTGGCTGCTGAGGCGCTGCACAACATTATTCATTGCTCGTCGACTCGTATTTATGCGTCGCCCTGGGGTCCATTCTACAATATAAACCAGATACCACGGTGCATACGACTATTCGTTGGCCGTGGTGGTACAGCTAGCGCACGACCGATTGCAACATTTCTCTTTTGCACTAAAACTGGTGATACGAGCAGCTCCCGAGTTTGGATGGAATGATCTAAAATTTTCCTGGCTGCACAGGCGCTGCACAACATTATGCATTGTTCTTCGACTCGTATTTATGCGTCGCCCTGGGGGCCATACCACAAAACATAAACCCGATACCACGGTGCATCCGACTATTCGTTGGCCGTGGTGGTACAGCTAGCGCACGACCGATTCCAACATTTCTATTTTGCACTAAAACTGGTGATACGAACAGCTCCCGAGTTTGGATGGAATGATCTAAAATTTTCCTGGCTGCACAGGCGCTGCACAACATGACTCATTCTTCGCCGCCTCGTGTTTATGCGTCGCCCTGGGGTCCATTCTACAATATATAAACCAGATACCACGGTGCATACGACTATTCGTTGGCCGTGGTGGTACAGCTAGCACATGACCGATTCCAACATTTCTATTTTGCACTAAAACTGGTGATACGAACAGCTCCCGAGTTTGGATGGAATGATCTAAAATTTTCCTAACTGCTCAGATCTGCACAACATTATTCATTGTTCGTCGATTCGTGTTTATGCGCCGCCCTGGGGGCCATTCTAGAAAACCTAAACCCGATACCACGGTGCATCCGACTATTCGTTGGCCGTGGTGGCACAGCTAGCGCACGGCCGATTCCAACATTTCTCTTTTGCACTAAAACTGGTGATACGAGCAGCTCCCGAGTTTGGATGGAATGATCTAAAATTTTCCTGGCTGCACAGGCGCTGCACAACTTTATGCATTATTCGTCGACTCGTATTTATGCGTCGCCCTGGGGGCCATACCACAAAACATAAACCCGATACCACGGTGCATCCGACTATTCGTTGGCCGTGGTGGTACAGCTAGCGCACGACCGATTCCAACATTTCTATTTTGCACTGAAACTGGTGATACGAACAGCTCCACAGTTTGGATGGAATGATCTAAAATTTTCCTGACTGCAAAGGGGCTGCACAACATTATTCATTGTTCGTCGATTCGTGTTTATGCGCCGCCCTGGGCGCCATACCACAAAACATAAACCCGATACCACGGTGCATCCGACTATTCGTTGGCCGTGGTGGTACAGCTAGCGCACGACCGATTCCAACATTTCTATTTTCCACTAAAACTGGTGATACGAACAGCTCCAGAGTTTGGATGGAATGATCTAAAATATTCCTCGCTCCACAGGCGCTGCATAACATGGCTCATTATTCGCCGACTCGTGTTTATGCGTCGCCCTTGGGGCCATTCTACAAAACAAAAACCCGATACCACGGTGCATCCGACTATTCGTTGGCCGTGGTGGCACAGCTAGCGCACGGCCGATTCCAACATTTCTCTTTTGCACTAAAACTGGTGATACGAACAGCTCGCGAGTTTGGATTGCATGATCTAAAATTTTCCTGGCTGCTGAGGCGCTGCACAACATTATTCATTGTTCGTCGACTCGTGTTTATGGGTCGCCCTGGGGGCCATTCTATAAAACACAAACCCGATACCACGGTGCATACGACTATTCGTTAGCCGTGGTGGTACAGCTATCGCACGACCGATTCCAACATTTCTATTTTGCACTAAAACTGGTGATACGAACAGCTCCCGAGCTTGGATGGAATGATCTAAAATTTTCCTGACTGCTCAGGGGCTGCACAACATTATTCATTGTTCGTCGATTCGTGTTTATGCGCCGCCCTGGGCGCCATTCTAGAAAACATAAACCCGATACCACGGTGCATCCGACTATTCGTGTGCCGTTGTGGCACAGCTAGCGCACGGCCGATTCCAACATTTCTCTTTTGCACTAAAACTGGTGATATGAGCAGCTCCCGAGTTTGGATGGAATGATCTAAAATTTTCCTGACTGCTCAGGGGCTGCACAACATTATTCATTGTTCGTCGATTCGTGTTTATGCGCCGCCATGGGGGCCATTCTAGAAAACCTAAACCCGATACCACGGTGCATCCGACTATTCGTTGGCCGTAGTGGCACAGCTAGCGCACGGCCGATTCCAACATTTCTCTTTTGCACTAAAACTGGTGATACGAACAGCTCCCGAGTTTGGATTGCATGATCTAAAATCTTCCTGGCTGCTGAGGCGCTGCACAACATTATTCATTGCTCGTCGACTCGTATTTATGCGTCGCCCTGGGGTCCATTCTACAATAGAAACCAGATACCACGGTGCATACGACTATTCGTTGGCCGTGGTGGTACAGCTAGCGCACGACCGATTCCAACATTTCTCTTTTGCACTAAAACTGGTGATACGAGCAGCTCCCGAGTTTGGATGGAATGATCTAAAATTTTCCTGGCTGCACAGGCGCTGCACAACATTATGCATTATTCGTCGACTCGTATTTATGCGTCGCCCTGGGGGCCATACCACAAAACATAAACCCGATACCACGGTGCATCCGACTATTCGTTGGCCGTGGTGGTACAGCTAGCGCACGACCGATTCCAACATTTCTGTTTTGCACTAAAACTGGTGATACGAACAGCTCCCGAGTTTGGATGGAATGATCTAAAATTTTCCTGGCTGCACAGGCGCTGCGCAACATGAGTCATTCTTCGCCGCCTCGTGTTTATGCGTCGCCCTGAGGGCCATTCTACAATATATATACCCGATACCACGGTGCATATGACTATTCGTTGGCCGTAGTGGTACAGCTAGCGCACGACCGATTCCAACATTTCTATTTTGCACTAAAACTGGTGATACGAACAGCTCCCGAGTTTTCATGGAATGATCTAAAATTTTCCTGGCTGCACAGGCGCTGCACAACATTATTCATTGTTCGTCGATTCGTGTTTATGCGTCGCCCTGGGGGCCATTCTACAAAACATCAACCCGACACCACGGTGCATCCGACTATTCGTTGGCCGTTGTGGTACCGCTTGCGCACGAGTGATTCCAACATTTCTCTTTTGCACTAAAACTGGTGATACGAACAGCTCCACAGTTTGGATGCAATGATTTAAAATTTTCCTGCTGGCAGAGGCGCTGCACATAATGACTCATTCTTTACCGACTCGTGTTTATGCGTCACCCTGGGGGCCATTCTACAAAACAAAAACCCGATACCACAGTGCATCAGACAATTCGTTGACTGTGGTGGTACAGCTAGCGCACAACCGATTCCAACATTTCTCTTTTCCACTAAAACTGGTGATACGAACAGCTCCCGAGTTTGGATGGAATGATCTAAAATTTTCCTGGCTGCACAGGCGCTGCACAACATGACTCATTCTTCGCCGCCTCGTGTTTATGCGTCGCCCTGGGGTCCATTCTACAATATATAAACCAGATACCACGGTGCATACGACTATTCGTTGGCCGTGGTGGTACAGCTAGCACATGACCGATTCCAACATTTCTATTTTGCACTAAAACTGGTGATACGAACAGCTCCCGAGTTTGGATGGAATGATCTAAAATTTTCCTAACTGCTCAGGGGCTGCACAACATCATTCATTGTTCGTCGATTCGTGTTTATGCGCCGCCCTGGGGGCCATTCTAGAAAACCTAAACCCGATACCACGGTGCATCCGACTATTCGTTGGCCGTGGTGGCACAGCTAGCGCACGGCCGATTCCAACATTTCTCTTTTGCACTAAAACTGGTGATACGAGCAGCTCCCGAGTTTGGATGGAATGATCTAAAATTTTCCTGGCTGCACAGGCGCTGCACAACTTTATGCATTATTCGTCGACTCGTATTTATGCGTCGCCCTGGGGGCCATACCACAAAACATAAACCCGATACCACGGTGCATCCGACTATTCGTTGGCCGTGGTGGTACAGCTAGCGCACGACCGATTCCAACATTTCTATTTTGCACTAAAACTGGTGATACGAACAGCTCCCGAGTTTGGATGGAATGATCTAAAATTTTCCTGGCTGCACAGGCGCTGCACAACATGACTCATTCTTCGCCGCCTCGTGTTTATGCGTCGCCCTGGGGTCCATTCTACAATATATAAACCAGATACCACGGTGCATACGACTATTCGTTGGCCGTGGTGGTACAGCTAGCACATGACCGATTCCAACATTTCTATTTTGCACTAAAACTGCTGATACGAACAGCTCCCGAGTTTGGATGGAATGATCTAAAATTTTCCTAACTGCTCAGATCTGCACAACATTATTCATTGTTCGTCGATTCGTGTTTATGCGCCGCCCTGGGGGCCATTCTAGAAAACCTAAACCCGATACCACGGTGCATCCGACTATTCGTTGGCCGTGGTGGCACAGCTAGCGCACGGCCGATTCCAACATTTCTCTTTTGCACTAAAACTGGTGATACGAGCAGCTCCCGAGTTTGGATGGAATGATCTAAAATTTTCCTGGCTGCACAGGCGCTGCACAACTTTATGCATTATTCGTCGACTCGTATTTATGCGTCGCCCTGGGGGCCATACCATAAAACATAAACCCGATACCACGGTGCATCCGACTATTCGTTGGCCGTGGTGGTACAGCTAGCGCACGACCGATTCCAACATTTCTATTTTGCACTGAAACTGGTGATACGAACAGCTCCACAGTTTGGATGGAATGATCTAAAATTTTCCTGACTGCAAAGGGGCTGCACAACATTATTCATTGTTCGTCGATTCGTGTTTATGCGCCGCCCTGGGCGCCATACCACAAAACATAAACCCGATAACACGGTGCATCCGACTATTCGTTGGCCGTGGTGGTACAGCTAGCGCACGACCGATTCCAACATTTCTATTTTCCACTAAAACTGGTGATACGAACAGCTCCAGAGTTTGGATGGAATGATCTAAAATATTCCTCGCTCCACAGGCGCTGCATAACATGGCTCATTATTCGCCGACTCGTGTTTATGCGTCGCCCTTGGGGCCATTCTACAAAACAAAAACCCGATACCACGGTGCATCCGACTATTCGTTGGCCGTGGTGGCACAGCTAGCGCACGGCCGATTCCAACATTTCTCTTTTGCACTAAAACTGGTGATACGAACAGCTCGCGAGTTTGGATTGCATGATCTAAAATTTTCCTGGCTGCTGAGGCGCTGCACAACATTATTCATTGTTCGTCGACTCGTGTTTATGGGTCGCCCTAGGGGCCATTCTATAAAACACAAAACCGATACCACGGTGCATACGACTATTCGTTAGCCGTGGTGGTACAGCTATCGCACGACCGATTCCAACATTTCTCTTTTCCACTAAAACTGGTGATACGAGCAGCTCCCGAGTTTGGATGGAATGATCTAAAATTTTCCTGGCTGCACAGGCGCGGCACAACATTATTCATTGTTCGTCGACTCGTATTTATGCGTCGCTCTGGGGGCCATACCACAAAACATAAACCCGATACCACGGTGCATCCGACTATTCGTTGGCCGTGGTGGTACAGCCAGCGCACGACCGATTCCAACATTTCTATTTTGCACTAAAACTGGTGATACGAACAGCTCCCGAGCTTGGATGGAATGATCTAAAATTTTCCTGACTGCTCAGGGGCTGCACAACATTATTCATTGTTCGTCGATTCGTGTTTATGCGCCGCCCTGGGCGCCATTCTAGAAAACATAAACCCGATACCACGGTGCATCCGACTATTCGTTGGCCGTGGTGGTACAGCTAGCGCACGACCGATTCCAACATTTCTGTTTTGCACTAAAACTGGTGATACGAACAGCTCCCGAGTTTGGATGGAATGATCTAAAATTTTCCTGGCTGCACAGGCGCTGCGCAACATGAGTCATTCTTCGCCGCCTCGTGTTTATGCGTCGCCCTGAGGGCCATTCTACAATATATATACCCGATACCACGGTGCATATGACTATTCGTTGGCCGTAGTGGTACAGCTAGCGCACGACCGATTCCAACATTTCTATTTTGCACTAAAACTGGTGATACGAACAGCTCCCGAGTTTGGATGGAATGATCTAAAATTTTCCTGGCTGCACAGGCGCTGCACAACATGACTCATTCTTCGCCGCCTCGTGTTTATGCGTCGCCCTGGGGGCCATTCTACAAAACATCAACCCGACACCACGGTGCATCCGACTATTCGTTGGCCGTTGTGGTACCGCTTGCGCACGAGTGATTCCAACATTTCTCTTTTGCACTAAAACTGGTGATACGAACAGCTCCACAGTTTGGATGCAATGATTTAAAATTTTCCTGCTGGCAGAGGCGCTCCACATAATGACTCATTCTTTACCGACTCGTGTTTATGCGTCACCCTGGGGGCCATTCTACAAAACAAAAACCCGATACCTAAGTGCATCAGACAATTCGTTGACTGTGGTGGTACAGCTAGCGCACAACCGATTCCAACATTTCTCTTTTCCACTAAAACTGGTGATACGAACAGCTCCCGAGTTTGGATGGAATGATCTAAAATTTTCCTGGCTGCACAGGCGCTGCACAACATGACTCATTCTTCGCCGCCTCGTGTTTATGCGTCGCCCTGGGGTCCATTCTACAATATATAAACCAGATACCACGGTGCATACGACTATTCGTTGGCCGTGGTGGTACAGCTAGCACATGACCGATTCCAACAATTTCTATTTTGCACTAAAACTGGTGATACGAACAGCTCCCGAGTTTGGATGGAATGATCTAAAATTTTCCTAACTGCTCAGCGGCTGCACAACATCATTCATTGTTCGTCGATTCGTGTTTATGCGCCGCCCTGGGGGCCATTCTAGAAAACCTAAACCCGATACCACGGTGCATCCGACTATTCGTTGGCCGTGGTGGCACAGCTAGCGCACGGCCGATTCCAACATTTCTCTTTTGCACTAAAACTGGTGATACGAGCAGCTCCCGAGTTTGGATGGAATGATCTAAAATTTTCCTGGCTGCACAGGCGCTGCACAACTTTATGCATTATTCGTCGACTCGTATTTATGCGTCGCCCTGGGGGCCATACCACAAAACATAAACCCGATACCACGGTGCATCCGACTATTCGTTGGCCGTGGTGGTACAGCTAGCGCACGACCGATTCCAACATTTCTATTTTGCACTAAAACTGGTGATACGAACAGCTCCCGAGTTTGGATGGAATGATCTAAAATTTTCCTGGCTGCACAGGCGCTGCACAACATGACTCATTCTTCGCCGCCTCGTGTTTATGCGTCGCCCTGGGGTCCATTCTACAATATATAAACCAGATACCACGGTGCATACGACTATTCGTTGGCCGTGGTGGTACAGCTAGCACATGACCGATTCCAACATTTCTATTTTGCACTAAAACTGGTGATACGAACAGCTCCCGAGTTTGGATGGAATGATCTAAAATTTTCCTAACTGCTCAGATCTGCACAACATTATTCATTGTTCGTCGATTCGTGTTTATGCGCCGCCCTGGGGGCCATTCTAGAAAACCTAAACCCGATACCACGGTGCATCCGACTATTCGTTGGCCGTGGTGGCACAGCTAGCGCACGGCCGATTCCAACATTTCTCTTTTGCACTAAAACTGGTGATACGAGCAGCTCCCGAGTTTGGATGGAATGATCTAAAATTTTCCTGGCTGCACAGGCGCTGCACAACTTTATGCATTATTCGTCGACTCGTATTTATGCGTCGCCCTGGGGGCCATACCATAAAACATAAACCCGATACCACGGTGCATCCGACTATTCGTTGGCCGTGGTGGTACAGCTAGCGCACGACCGATTCCAACATTTCTATTTTGCACTGAAACTGGTGATACGAACAGCTCCACAGTTTGGATGGAATGATCTAAAATTTTCCTGACTGCAAAGGGGCTGCACAACATTATTCATTGTTCGTCGATTCGTGTTTATGCGCCGCCCTGGGCGCCATACCACAAAACATAAACCCGATACCACGGTGCATCCGACTATTCGTTGGCCGTGGTGGTACAGCTAGCGCACGACCGATTCCAACATTTCTATTTTCCACTAAAACTGGTGATACGAACAGCTCCAGAGTTTGGATGGAATGATCTAAAATATTCCTCGCTCCACAGGCGCTGCATAACATGGCTCATTATTCGCCGACTCGTGTTTATGCGTCGCCCTTGGGGCCATTCTACAAAACAAAAACCCGATACCACGGTGCATCCGACTATTCGTTGGCCGTGGTGGCACAGCTAGCGCACGGCCGATTCCAACATTTCTCTTTTGCACTAAAACTGGTGATACGAACAGCTCGCGAGTTTGGATTGCATGATCTAAAATTTTCCTGGCTGCTGAGGCGCTGCACAACATTATTCATTGTTCGTCGACTCGTGTTTATGGGTCGCCCTGGGGGCCATTCTATAAAACACAAAACCGATACCACGGTGCATACGACTATTCGTTAGCCGTGGTGGTACAGCTATCGCACGACCGATTCCAACATTTCTCTTTTCCACTAAAACTGGTGATACGAGCAGCTCCCGAGTTTGGATGGAATGATCTAAAATTTTCCTGGCTGCACAGGCGCGGCACAACATTATTCATTGTTCGTCGACTCGTATTTATGCGTCGCTCTGGGGGCCATACCACAAAACATAAACCCGATACCACGGTGCATCCGACTATTCGTTGGCCGTGGTGGTACAGCCAGCGCACGACCGATTCCAACATTTCTATTTTGCACTAAAACTGGTGATACGAACAGCTCCCGAGCTTGGATGGAATGATCTAAAATTTTCCTGACTGCTCAGGGGCTGCACAACATTATTCATTGTTCGTCGATTCGTGTTTATGCGCCGCCCTGGGCGCCATTCTAGAAAACATAAACCCGATACCACGGTGCATCCGACTATTCGTTGGCCGTGGTGCTACAGCTAGCGCACGACCGATTCCAACATTTCTATTTTGCACTAAAACTGGTGATACGAACAGCTCCCGAGTTTCGATGGAATGATCTAAAATTTTCCTGACTGCTCAGGGGCTGCACAACATTATTCATTGTTCGTCGATTCGTGTTTATGCGCCGCCCTGGGCGCCATTCTAGAAAACCTAAACCCGATACCACGGTGCATCCGACTATTCGTGTGCCGTTGTGGCACAGCTAGCGCACGGCCGATTCCAACATTTCTCTTTTGCACTAAAACTGGTGATATGAGCAGCTCCCGAGTTTGGATGGAATGATCTAAAATTTTCCTGACTGCTCAGGGGCTGCACAACATTATTCATTGTTCGTCGATTCGTGTTTATGCGCCGCCATGGGGGCCATTCTAGAAAACCTAAACCCGATACCACGGTGCATCCGACTATTCGTTGGCCGTAGTGGCACAGCTAGCGCACGGCCGATTCCAACATTTCTCTTTTGCACTAAAACTGGTGATACGAACAGCTCCCGAGTTTGGATTGCATGATCTAAAATCTTCCTGGCTGCTGAGGCGCTGCACAACATTATTCATTGCTCGTCGACTCGTATTTATGCGTCGCCCTGGGGTCCATTCTACAATATAAACCAGATACCACGGTGCATACGACTATTCGTTGGCCGTGGTGGTACAGCTAGCGCACGACCGATTCCAACATTTCTCTTTTGCACTAAAACTGGTGATACGAGCAGCTCCCGAGTTTGGATGGAATGATCTAAAATTTTCCTGGCTGCACAGGCGCTGCACAACATTATGCATTATTCGTCGACTCGTATTTATGCGTCGCCCTGGGGGCCATACCACAAAACATAAACCCGATACCACGGTGCATCCGACTATTCGTTGGCCGTGGTGGTACAGCTAGCGCACGACCGATTCCAACATTTCTGTTTTGCACTAAAACTGGTGATACGAACAGCTCCCGAGTTTGGATGGAATGATCTAAAATTTTCCTGGCTGCACAGGCGCTGCGCAACATGAGTCATTCTTCGCCGCCTCGTGTTTATGCGTCGCCCTGAGGGCCATTCTACAATATATATACCCGATACCACGGTGCATATGACTATTCGTTGGCCGTAGTGGTACAGCTAGCGCACGACCGATTCCAAGATTTCTATTTTGCACTAAAACTGGTGATACGAACAGCTCCCGAGTTTTCATGGAATGATCTAAAATTTTCCTGGCTGCACAGGCGCTGCACAACATTATTCATTGTTCGTCGATTCGTGTTTATGCGTCGCCCTGGGGGCCATTCTACAAAACATCAACCCGACACCACGGTGCATCCGACTATTCGTTGGCCGTTGTGGTACCGCTTGCGCACGAGTGATTCCAACATTTCTCTTTTGCACTAAAACTGGTGATACGAACAGCTCCACAGTTTGGATGCAATGATTTAAAATTTTCCTGCTGGCAGAGGCGCTGCACATAATGACTCATTCTTTACCGACTCGTGTTTATGCGTCACCCTGGGGGCCATTCTACAAAACAAAAACCCGATACCACAGTGCATCAGACAATTCGTTGACTGTGGTGGTACAGCTAGCGCACAACCGATTCCAACATTTCTCTTTTCCACTAAAACTGGTGATACGAACAGCTCCCGAGTTTGGATGGAATGATCTAAAATTTTCCTGGCTCCGCAGGCGCTGCACAACATTATTCATTGTTCGTCGACTCGTATTTATGCGTCGCCCTGGGGGCCATACCACAAAACATAAACCCGATACCACGGTGCATCCGACTATTCGTTGGCCGTGGTGGTACAGCTAGCGTACGACCGATTCCAACATTTCTATTTTGCACTAAAACTGGTGATACGAACAGCTCCCGAGTTTGGATGGAATGATCTAAAATTTTCCTGGCTGCACAGGCGCTGCACAACATGACTCATTCTTCGCCGCCTCGTGTTTATGCGTCGCCCTGGGGTCCATTCTACAATATATAAACCAGATACCACGGTGCATACGACTATTCGTTGGCCGTGGTGGTACAGCTAGCACATGACCGATTCCAACATTTCTATTTTGCACTAAAACTGGTGATACGAACAGCTCCCGAGTTTGGATGGAATGATCTAAAATTTTCCTAACTGCTCAGGGGCTGCACAACATCATTCATTGTTCGTCGATTCGTGTTTATGCGCCGCCCTGGGGGCCATTCTAGAAAACCTAAACCCGATACCACGGTGCATCCGACTATTCGTTGGCCGTGGTGGCACAGCTAGCGCACGGCCGATTCCAACTTTTCTCTTTTGCACTAAAACTGGTGATACGAGCAGCTCCCGAGTTTGGATGGAATGATCTAAAATTTTCCTGGCTGCACAGGCGCTGCACAACTTTATGCATTATTCGTCGACTCGTATTTATGCGTCGCCCTGGGGGCCATACCACAAAACATAAACCCGATACCACGGTGCATCCGACTATTCGTTGGCCGTGGTGGTACAGCTAGCGCACGACCGATTCCAACATTTCTATTTTGCACTGAAACTGGTGATACGAACAGCTCCCGAGTTTGGATGGAATGATCTAAAATTTTCCTGGCTGCACAGGCGCTGCACAACATGACTCATTCTTCGCCGCCTCGTGTTTATGCGTCGCCCTGGGGGCCATTCTACAATATATAAACCCGATACCACGGTGCATACGAATATTCGTTGGCCGTGGTGGTACAGCTAGCGCACGACCGATTCCAACATTTCTATTTTGCACTAAAACTGGTGATACGAACAGCTCCCGAGTTTTGATGGAATGATCTAAAATTTTCCTGGCTGCACAGGCGCTACACAACATTATTCATTGTTCATCGATTCGTGTTTATGCGTCGCCCTGGGGGCCATTCTACAAAACATCAACCCGACACCACGGTGCATCCGACTATTCGTTGGCCGTTGTGGTACAGCTTGCGCACGAGTGATTCCAACATTTCTCTTTTGCACTAAAACTGGTGATACGAACAGCTCCACAGTTTGGACGCAATGATTTAAAATTTTCCTGCTGGCAGAGGCGCTGCACATAATGACTCATTCTTTACCGACTCGTGTTTATGCGTCACCCTGGGGGCCATTCTACAAAACAAAAACCCGATACCACAGTGCATCAGACTATTCGTTGACTGTGGTGGTACAGCTAGCGCACGACCGATTCCAACATTTCTATTTTGCACTAAAACTGGTGATACGAACAGCTCCCGAGTTTGGATGGAATGATCTAAAATTTTCCTGGCTGCACAGGCGCTGCACAACATGACTCATTCTTCGCCGCCTCGTGTTTATGCGTCGCCCTGGGGTCCATTCTACAATATATAAACCAGATACCACGGTGCATACGACTATTCGTTGGCCGTGGTGGTACAGCTAGCACATGACCGATTCCAACATTGCTATTTTGCACTAAAACTGGTGATACGAACAGCTCCCGAGTTTGGATGGAATGATCTAAAATTTTCCTAACTGCTCAGATCTGCACAACATTATTCATTGTTCGTCGATTCGTGTTTATGCGCCGCCCTGGGGGCCATTCTAGAAAACCTAAACCCGATACCACGGTGCATCCGACTATTCGTTGGCCGTGGTGGCACAGCTAGCGCACGGCCGATTCCAACATTTCTCTTTTGCACTAAAACTGGTGATACGAGCAGCTCCCGAGTTTGGATGGAATGATCTAAAATTTTCCTGGCTGCACAGGCGCTGCACAACTTTATGCATTATTCGTCGACTCGTATTTATGCGTCGCCCTGGGGGCCATACCATAAAACATAAACCCGATACCACGGTGCATCCGACTATTCGTTGGCCGTGGTGGTACAGCTAGCGCACGACCGATTCCAACATTTCTATTTTGCACTGAAACTGGTGATACGAACAGCTCCACAGTTTGGATGGAATGATCTAAAATTTTCCTGACTGCAAAGGGGCTGCACAACATTATTCATTGTTCGTCGATTCGTGTTTATGCGCCGCCCTGGGCGCCATACCACAAAACATAAACCCGATACCACGGTGCATCCGACTATTCGTTGGCCGTGGTGGTACAGCTAGCGCACGACCGATTCCAACATTTCTATTTTCCACTAAAACTGGTGATACGAACAGCTCCAGAGTTTGGATGGAATGATCTAAAATATTCCTCGCTCCACAGGCGCTGCATAACATGGCTCATTATTCGCCGACTCGTGTTTATGCGTCGCCCTTGGGGCCATTCTACAAAACAAAAACCCGATACCACGGTGCATCCGACTATTCGTTGGCCGTGGTGGCACAGCTAGCGCACGGCCGATTCCAACATTTCTCTTTTGCACTAAAACTGGTGATACGAACAGCTCGCGAGTTTGGATTGCATGATCTAAAATTTTCCTGGCTGCTGAGGCGCTGCACAACATTATTCATTGTTCGTCGACTCGTGTTTATGGGTCGCCCTGGGGGCCATTCTATAAAACACAAAACCGATACCACGGTGCATACGACTATTCGTTAGCCGTGGTGGTACAGCTATCGCACGACCGATTCCAACATTTCTCTTTTCCACTAAAACTGGTGATACGAGCAGCTCCCGAGTTTGGATGGAATGATCTAAAATTTTCCTGGCTGCACAGGCGCGGCACAACATTATTCATTGTTCGTCGACTCGTATTTATGCGTCGCTCTGGGGGCCATACCACAAAACATAAACCCGATACCACGGTGCATCCGACTATTCGTTGGCCGTGGTGGTACAGCCAGCGCACGACCGATTCCAACATTTCTATTTTGCACTAAAACTGGTGATACGAACAGCTCCCGAGCTTGGATGGAATGATCTAAAATTTTCCTGACTGCTCAGGGGCTGCACAACATTATTCATTGTTCGTCGATTCGTGTTTATGCGCCGCCCTGGGCGCCATTCTAGAAAACATAAACCCGATACCACGGTGCATCCGACTATTCGTTGGCCGTGGTGGTACAGCTAGCGCACGACCGATTCCAACATTTCTGTTTTGCACTAAAACTGGTGATACGAACAGCTCCCGAGTTTGGATGGAATGATCTAAAATTTTCCTGGCTGCACAGGCGCTGCGCAACATGAGTCATTCTTCGCCGCCTCGTGTTTATGCGTCGCCCTGAGGGCCATTCTACAATATATATACCCGATACCACGGTGCATATGACTATTCGTTGGCCGTAGTGGTACAGCTAGCGCACGACCGATTCCAACATTTCTATTTTGCACTAAAACTGGTGATACGAACAGCTCCCGAGTTTTCATGGAATGATCTAAAATTTTCCTGGCTGCACAGGCGCTGCACAACATTATTCATTGTTCGTCGATTCGTGTTTATGCGTCGCCCTGGGGGCCATTCTACAAAACATCAACCCGACACCACGGTGCATCCGACTATTCGTTGGCCGTTGTGGTACCGCTTGCGCACGAGTGATTCCAACATTTCTCTTTTGCACTAAAACTGGTGATACGAACAGCTCCACAGTTTGGATGCAATGATTTAAAATTTTCCTGCTGGCAGAGGCGCTGCACATAATGACTCATTCTTTACCGACTCGTGTTTATGCGTCACCCTGGGGGCCATTCTACAAAACAAAAACCCGATACCACAGTGCATCAGACAATTCGTTGACTGTGGTGGTACAGCTAGCGCACAACCGATTCCAACATTTCTCTTTTCCACTAAAACTGGTGATACGAACAGCTCCCGAGTTTGGATGGAATGATCTAAAATTTTCCTGGCTGCACAGGCGCTGCACAACATGACTCATTCTTCGCCGCCTCGTGTTTATGCGTCGCCCTGGGGTCCATTCTACAATATATAAACCAGATACCACGGTGCATACGACTATTCGTTGGCCGTGGTGGTACAGCTAGCACATGACCGATTCCAACATTTCTATTTTGCACTAAAACTGGTGATACGAACAGCTCCCGAGTTTGGATGGAATGATCTAAAATTTTCCTAACTGCTCAGGGGCTGCACAACATCATTCATTGTTCGTCGATTCGTGTTTATGCGCCGCCCTGGGGGCCATTCTAGAAAACCTAAACCCGATACCACGGTGCATCCGACTATTCGTTGGCCGTGGTGGCACAGCTAGCGCACGGCCGATTCCAACATTTCTCTTTTGCACTAAAACTGGTGATACGAGCAGCTCCCGAGTTTGGATGGAATGATCTAAAATTTTCCTGGCTGCACAGGCGCTGCACAACTTTATGCATTATTCGTCGACTCGTATTTATGCGTCGCCCTGGGGGCCATACCACAAAACATAAACCCGATACCACGGTGCATCCGACTATTCGTTGGCCGTGGTGGTACAGCTAGCGCACGACCGATTCCAACATTTCTATTTTGCACTAAAACTGGTGATACGAACAGCTCCCGAGTTTGGATGGAATGATCTAAAATTTTCCTGGCTGCACAGGCGCTGCGCAACATGACTCATTCTTCGCCGCCTCGTGTTTATGCGTCGCCCTGGGGTCCATTCTACAATATATAAACCAGATACCACGGTGCATACGACTATTCGTTGGCCGTGGTGGTACAGCTAGCACATGACCGATTCCAACATTTCTATTTTGCACTAAAACTGGTGATACGAACAGCTCCCGAGTTTGGATGGAATGATCTAAAATTTTCCTAACTGCTCAGATCTGCACAACATTATTCATTGTTCGTCGATTCGTGTTTATGCGCCGCCCTGGGGGCCATTCTAGAAAACCTAAACCCGATACCACGGTGCATCCGACTATTCGTTGGCCGTGGTGGCACAGCTAGCGCACGGCCGATTCCAACATTTCTCTTTTGCACTAAAACTGGTGATACGAGCAGCTCCCGAGTTTGGATGGAATGATCTAAAATTTTCCTGGCTGCACAGGCGCTGCACAACTTTATGCATTATTCGTCGACTCGTATTTATGCGTCGCCCTGGGGGCCATACCATAAAACATAAACCCGATACCACGGTGCATCCGACTATTCGTTGGCCGTGGTGGTACAGCTAGCGCACGACCGATTCCAACATTTCTATTTTGCACTGAAACTGGTGATACGAACAGCTCCACAGTTTGGATGGAATGATCTAAAATTTTCCTGACTACAAAGGGGCTGCACAACATTATTCATTGTTCGTCGATTCGTGTTTATGCGCCGCCCTGGGCGCCATACCACAAAACAAAAACCCGATACCACAGTGCATCAGACAATTCGTTGACTGTGGTGGTACAGCTAGCGCACAACCGATTCCAACATTTCTCTTTTCCACTAAAACTGGTGATACGAACAGCTCCCGAGTTTGGATGGAATGATCTAAAATTTTCCTGGCTCCGCAGGCGCTGCACAACATTATTCATTGTTCGTCGACTCGTATTTATGCGTCGCCCTGGGGGCCATACCACAAAACATAAACCCGATACCACGGTGCATCCGACTATTCGTTGGCCGTGGTGGTACAGCTAGCGTACGACCGATTCCAACATTTCTATTTTGCACTAAAACTGGTGATACGAACAGCTCCCGAGTTTGGATGGAATGATCTAAAATTTTCCTGGCTGCACAGGCGCTGCACAACATGACTCATTCTTCGCCGCCTCGTGTTTATGCGTCGCCCTGGGGTCCATTCTACAATATATAAACCAGATACCACGGTGCATACGACTATTCGTTGGCCGTGGTGGTACAGCTAGCACATGACCGATTCCAACATTTCTATTTTGCACTAAAACTGGTGATACGAACAGCTCCCGAGTTTGGATGGAATGATCTAAAATTTTCCTAACTGCTCAGGGGCTGCACAACATCATTCATTGTTCGTCGATTCGTGTTTATGCGCCGCCCTGGGGGCCATTCTAGAAAACCTAAACCCGATACCACGGTGCATCCGACTATTCGTTGGCCGTGGTGGCACAGCTAGCGCACGGCCGATTCCAACTTTTCTCTTTTGCACTAAAACTGGTGATACGAGCAGCTCCCGAGTTTGGATGGAATGATCTAAAATTTTCCTGGCTGCACAGGCGCTGCACAACTTTATGCATTATTCGTCGACTCGTATTTATGCGTCGCCCTGGGGGCCATACCACAAAACATAAACCCGATACCACGGTGCATCCGACTATTCGTTGGCCGTGGTGGTACAGCTAGCGCACGACCGATTCCAACATTTCTATTTTGCACTGAAACTGGTGATACGAACAGCTCCCGAGTTTGGATGGAATGATCTAAAATTTTCCTGGCTGCACAGGCGCTGCACAACATGACTCATTCTTCGCCGCCTCGTGTTTATGCGTCGCCCTGGGGGCCATTCTACAATATATAAACCCGATACCACGGTGCATACGAATATTCGTTGGCCGTGGTGGTACAGCTAGCGCACGACCGATTCCAACATTTCTATTTTGCACTAAAACTGGTGATACGAACAGCTCCCGAGTTTTGATGGAATGATCTAAAATTTTCCTGGCTGCACAGGCGCTACACAACATTATTCATTGTTCATCGATTCGTGTTTATGCGTCGCCCTGGGGGCCATTCTACAAAACATCAACCCGACACCACGGTGCATCCGACTATTCGTTGGCCGTTGTGGTACAGCTTGCGCACGAGTGATTCCAACATTTCTCTTTTGCACTAAAACTGGTGATACGAACAGCTCCACAGTTTGGACGCAATGATTTAAAATTTTCCTGCTGGCAGAGGCGCTGCACATAATGACTCATTCTTTACCGACTCGTGTTTATGCGTCACCCTGGGGGCCATTCTACAAAACAAAAACCCGATACCACAGTGCATCAGACTATTCGTTGACTGTGGTGGTACAGCTAGCGCACGACCGATTCCAACATTTCTATTTTGCACTAAAACTGGTGATACGAACAGCTCCCGAGTTTGGATGGAATGATCTAAAATTTTCCTGGCTGCACAGGCGCTGCACAACATGACTCATTCTTCGCCGCCTCGTGTTTATGCGTCGCCCTGGGGTCCATTCTACAATATATAAACCAGATACCACGGTGCATACGACTATTCGTTGGCCGTGGTGGTACAGCTAGCACATGACCGATTCCAACATTTCTATTTTGCACTAAAACTGGTGATACGAACAGCTCCCGAGTTTGGATGGAATGATCTAAAATTTTCCTAACTGCTCAGATCTGCACAACATTATTCATTGTTCGTCGATTCGTGTTTATGCGCCGCCCTGGGGGCCATTCTAGAAAACCTAAACCCGATACCACGGTGCATCCGACTATTCGTTGGCCGTGGTGGCACAGCTAGCGCACGGCCGATTCCAACATTTCTCTTTTGCACTAAAACTGGTGATACGAGCAGCTCCCGAGTTTGGATGGAATGATCTAAAATTTTCCTGGCTGCACAGGCGCTGCACAACTTTATGCATTATTCGTCGACTCGTATTTATGCGTCGCCCTGGGGGCCATACCATAAAACATAAACCCGATACCACGGTGCATCCGACTATTCGTTGGCCGTGGTGGTACAGCTAGCGCACGACCGATTCCAACATTTCTATTTTGCACTGAAACTGGTGATACGAACAGCTCCACAGTTTGGATGGAATGATCTAAAATTTTCCTGACTGCAAAGGGGCTGCACAACATTATTCATTGTTCGTCGATTCGTGTTTATGCGCCGCCCTGGGCGCCATACCACAAAACATAAACCCGATACCACGGTGCATCCGACTATTCGTTGGCCGTGGTGGTACAGCTAGCGCACGACCGATTCCAACATTTCTATTTTCCACTAAAACTGGTGATACGAACAGCTCCAGAGTTTGGATGGAATGATCTAAAATATTCCTCGCTCCACAGGCGCTGCATAACATGGCTCATTATTCGCCGACTCGTGTTTATGCGTCGCCCTTGGGGCCATTCTACAAAACAAAAACCCGATACCACGGTGCATCCGACTATTCGTTGGCCGTGGTGGCACAGCTAGCGCACGGCCGATTCCAACATTTCTCTTTTGCACTAAAACTGGTGATACGAACAGCTCGCGAGTTTGGATTGCATGATCTAAAATTTTCCTGGCTGCTGAGGCGCTGCACAACATTATTCATTGTTCGTCGACTCGTGTTTATGGGTCGCCCTGGGGGCCATTCTATAAAACACAAAACCGATACCACGGTGCATACGACTATTCGTTAGCCGTGGTGGTACAGCTATCGCACGACCGATTCCAACATTTCTCTTTTCCACTAAAACTGGTGATACGAGCAGCTCCCGAGTTTGGATGGAATGATCTAAAATTTTCCTGGCTGCACAGGCGCGGCACAACATTATTCATTGTTCGTCGACTCGTATTTATGCGTCGCTCTGGGGGCCATACCACAAAACATAAACCCGATACCACGGTGCATCCGACTATTCGTTGGCCGTGGTGGTACAGCCAGCGCACGACCGATTCCAACATTTCTATTTTGCACTAAAACTGGTGATACGAACAGCTCCCGAGCTTGGATGGAATGATCTAAAATTTTCCTGACTGCTCAGGGGCTGCACAACATTATTCATTGTTCGTCGATTCGTGTTTATGCGCCGCCCTGGGCGCCATTCTAGAAAACATAAACCCGATACCACGGTGCATCCGACTATTCGTTGGCCGTGGTGGTACAGCTAGCGCACGACCGATTCCAACATTTCTGTTTTGCACTAAAACTGGTGATACGAACAGCTCCCGAGTTTGGATGGAATGATCTAAAATTTTCCTGGCTGCACAGGCGCTGCGCAACATGAGTCATTCTTCGCCGCCTCGTGTTTATGCGTCGCCCTGAGGGCCATTCTACAATATATATACCCGATACCACGGTGCATATGACTATTCGTTGGCCGTAGTGGTACAGCTAGCGCACGACCGATTCCAACATTTCTATTTTGCACTAAAACTGGTGATACGAACAGCTCCCGAGTTTTCATGGAATGATCTAAAATTTTCCTGGCTGCACAGGCGCTGCACAACATTATTCATTGTTCGTCGATTCGTGTTTATGCGTCGCCCTGGGGGCCATTCTACAAAACATCAACCCGACACCACGGTGCATCCGACTATTCGTTGGCCGTTGTGGTACCGCTTGCGCACGAGTGATTCCAACATTTCTCTTTTGCACTAAAACTGGTGATACGAACAGCTCCACAGTTTGGATGCAATGATTTAAAATTTTCCTGCTGGCAGAGGCGCTGCACATAATGACTCATTCTTTACCGACTCGTGTTTATGCGTCACCCTGGGGGCCATTCTACAAAACAAAAACCCGATACCACAGTGCATCAGACAATTCGTTGACTGTGGTGGTACAGCTAGCGCACAACCGATTCCAACATTTCTCTTTTCCACTAAAACTGGTGATACGAACAGCTCCCGAGTTTGGATGGAATGATCTAAAATTTTCCTGGCTGCACAGGCGCTGCACAACATGACTCATTCTTCGCCGCCTCGTGTTTATGCGTCGCCCTGGGGTCCATTCTACAATATATAAACCAGATACCACGGTGCATACGACTATTCGTTGGCCGTGGTGGTACAGCTAGCACATGACCGATTCCAACATTTCTATTTTGCACTAAAACTGGTGATACGAACAGCTCCCGAGTTTGGATGGAATGATCTAAAATTTTCCTAACTGCTCAGGGGCTGCACAACATCATTCATTGTTCGTCGATTCGTGTTTATGCGCCGCCCTGGGGGCCATTCTAGAAAACCTAAACCCGATACCACGGTGCATCCGACTATTCGTTGGCCGTGGTGGCACAGCTAGCGCACGGCCGATTCCAACATTTCTCTTTTGCACTAAAACTGGTGATACGAGCAGCTCCCGAGTTTGGATGGAATGATCTAAAATTTTCCTGGCTGCACAGGCGCTGCACAACTTTATGCATTATTCGTCGACTCGTATTTATGCGTCGCCCTGGGGGCCATACCACAAAACATAAACCCGATACCACGGTGCATCCGACTATTCGTTGGCCGTGGTGGTACAGCTAGCGCACGACCGATTCCAACATTTCTATTTTGCACTAAAACTGGTGATACGAACAGCTCCCGAGTTTGGATGGAATGATCTAAAATTTTCCTGGCTGCACAGGCGCTGCGCAACATGACTCATTCTTCGCCGCCTCGTGTTTATGCGTCGCCCTGGGGTCCATTCTACAATATATAAACCAGATACCACGGTGCATACGACTATTCGTTGGCCGTGGTGGTACAGCTAGCACATGACCGATTCCAACATTTCTATTTTGCACTAAAACTGGTGATACGAACAGCTCCCGAGTTTGGATGGAATGATCTAAAATTTTCCTAACTGCTCAGATCTGCACAACATTATTCATTGTTCGTCGATTCGTGTTTATGCGCCGCCCTGGGGGCCATTCTAGAAAACCTAAACCCGATACCACGGTGCATCCGACTATTCGTTGGCCGTGGTGGCACAGCTAGCGCACGGCCGATTCCAACATTTCTCTTTTGCACTAAAACTGGTGATACGAGCAGCTCCCGAGTTTGGATGGAATGATCTAAAATTTTCCTGGCTGCACAGGCGCTGCACAACTTTATGCATTATTCGTCGACTCGTATTTATGCGTCGCCCTGGGGGCCATACCATAAAACATAAACCCGATACCACGGTGCATCCGACTATTCGTTGGCCGTGGTGGTACAGCTAGCGCACGACCGATTCCAACATTTCTATTTTGCACTGAAACTGGTGATACGAACAGCTCCACAGTTTGGATGGAATGATCTAAAATTTTCCTGACTACAAAGGGGCTGCACAACATTATTCATTGTTCGTCGATTCGTGTTTATGCGCCGCCCTGGGCGCCATACCACAAAACATAAACCCGATACCACGGTGCATCCGACTATTCGTTGGCCGTGGTGGTACAGCTAGCGCACGACCGATTCCAACATTTCTATTTTCCACTAAAACTGGTGATACGAACAGCTCCAGAGTTTGGATGGAATGATCTAAAATATTCCTCGCTCCACAGGCGCTGCATAACATGGCTCATTATTCGCCGACTCGTGTTTATGCGTCGCCCTTGGGGCCATTCTACAAAACAAAAACCCGATACCACGGTGCATCCGACTATTCGTTGGCCGTGGTGGCACAGCTAGCGCACGGCCGATTCCAACATTTCTCTTTTGCACTAAAACTGGTGATACGAACAGCTCGCGAGTTTGGATTGCATGATCTAAAATTTTCCTGGCTGCTGAGGCGCTGCACAACATTATTCATTGTTCGTCGACTCGTGTTTATGGGTCGCCCTGGGGGCCATTCTATAAAACACAAAACCGATACCACGGTGCATACGACTATTCGTTAGCCGTGGTGGTACAGCTATCGCACGACCGATTCCAACATTTCTCTTTTCCACTAAAACTGGTGATACGAGCAGCTCCCGAGTTTGGATGGAATGATCTAAAATTTTCCTGGCTGCACAGGCGCGGCACAACATTATTCATTGTTCGTCGACTCGTATTTATGCGTCGCTCTGGGGGCCATACCACAAAACATAAACCCGATACCACGGTGCATCCGACTATTCGTTGGCCGTGGTGGTACAGCCAGCGCACGACCGATTCCAACATTTCTATTTTGCACTAAAACTGGTGATACGAACAGCTCCCGAGCTTGGATGGAATGATCTAAAATTTTCCTGACTGCTCAGGGGCTGCACAACATTATTCATTGTTCGTCGATTCGTGTTTATGCGCCGCCCTGGGCGCCATTCTAGAAAACATAAACCCGATACCACGGTGCATCCGACTATTCGTTGGCCGTGGTGGTACAGCTAGCGCACGACCGATTCCAACATTTCTATTTTGCACTAAAACTGGTGATACGAACAGCTCCCGAGTTTCGATGGAATGATCTAAAATTTTCCTGACTGCTCAGGGGCTGCACAACATTATTCATTGTTCGTCGATTCGTGTTTATGCGCCGCCCTGGGCGCCATTCTAGAAAACCTAAACCCGATACCACGGTGCATCCGACTATTCGTGTGCCGTTGTGGCACAGCTAGCGCACGGCCGATTCCAACATTTCTCTTTTGCACTAAAACTGGTGATATGAGCAGCTCCCGAGTTTGGATGGAATGATCTAAAATTTTCCTGACTGCTCAGGGGCTGCACAACATTACTCATTGTTCGTCGATTCGTGTTTATGCGCCGCCATGGGGGCCATTCTAGAAAACCTAAACCCGATACCACGGTGCATCCGACTATTCGTTG
This sequence comes from Dermacentor variabilis, assembly GCF_050947875.1. Lineage (NCBI taxonomy): Eukaryota > Metazoa > Arthropoda > Arachnida > Ixodida > Ixodidae > Dermacentor > Dermacentor variabilis. Next base: position 231,305,624 of record NC_134571.1, on the reverse strand, counting down.
GCCGTAGTGGCACAGCTAGCGCACGGCCGATTCCAACATTTCTCTTTTGCACTAAAACTGGTGATACGAACAGCTCCCGAGTTTGGATTGCATGATCTAAAATCTTCCTGGCTGCTGAGGCGCTGCACAACATTATTCATTGCTCGTCGACTCGTATTTATGCGTCGCCCTGGGGTCCATTCTACAATATAAACCAGATACCACGGTGCATACGACTATTCGTTGGCCGTGGTGGTACAGCTAGCGCACGACCGATTCCAACATTTCTCTTTTGCACTAAAACTGGTGATACGAGCAGCTCCCGAGTTTGGATGGAATGATCTAAAATTTTCCTGGCTGCACAGGCGCTGCACAACATTATGCATTATTCGTCGACTCGTATTTATGCGTCGCCCTGGGGGCCATACCACAAAACATAAACCCGATACCACGGTGCATCCGACTATTCGTTGGCCGTGGTGGTACAGCTAGCGCACGACCGATTCCAACATTTCTGTTTTGCACTAAAACTGGTGATACGAACAGCTCCCGAGTTTGGATGGAATGATCTAAAATTTTCCTGGCTGCACAGGCGCTGCGCAACATGAGTCATTCTTCGCCGCCTCGTGTTTATGCGTCGCCCTGAGGGCCATTCTACAATATATATACCCGATACCACGGTGCATATGACTATTCGTTGGCCGTGGTGGCACAGCTAGCGCACGGCCGATTCCAACATTTCTCTTTTGCACTAAAACTGGTGATACGAGCAGCTCCCGAGTTTGGATGGAATGATCTAAAATTTTCCTGGCTGCACAGGCGCTGCACAACTTTATGCATTATTCGTCGACTCGTATTTATGCGTCGCCCTGGGGGCCATACCATAAAACATAAACCCGATACCACGGTGCATCCGACTATTCGTTGGCCGTGGTGGTACAGCTAGCGCACGACCGATTCCAACATTTCTATTTTGCACTGAAACTGGTGATACGAACAGCTCCACAGTTTGGATGGAATGATCTAAAATTTTCCTGACTACAAAGGGGCTGCACAACATTATTCATTGTTCGTCGATTCGTGTTTATGCGCCGCCCTGGGCGCCATACCACAAAACATAAACCCGATACCACGGTGCATCCGACTATTCGTTGGCCGTGGTGGTACAGCTAGCGCACGACCGATTCCAACATTTCTATTTTCCACTAAAACTGGTGATACGAACAGCTCCAGAGTTTGGATGGAATGATCTAAAATATTCCTCGCTCCACAGGCGCTGCATAACATGGCTCATTATTCGCCGACTCGTGTTTATGCGTCGCCCTTGGGGCCATTCTACAAAACAAAAACCCGATACCACGGTGCATCCGACTATTCGTTGGCCGTGGTGGCACAGCTAGCGCACGGCCGATTCCAACATTTCTCTTTTGCACTAAAACTGGTGATACGAACAGCTCGCGAGTTTGGATTGCATGATCTAAAATTTTCCTGGCTGCTGAGGCGCTGCACAACATTATTCATTGTTCGTCGACTCGTGTTTATGGGTCGCCCTGGGGGCCATTCTATAAAACACAAAACCGATACCACGGTGCATACGACTATTCGTTAGCCGTGGTGGTACAGCTATCGCACGACCGATTCCAACATTTCTCTTTTCCACTAAAACTGGTGATACGAGCAGCTCCCGAGTTTGGATGGAATGATCTAAAATTTTCCTGGCTGCACAGGCGCGGCACAACATTATTCATTGTTCGTCGACTCGTATTTATGCGTCGCTCTGGGGGCCATACCACAAAACATAAACCCGATACCACGGTGCATCCGACTATTCGTTGGCCGTGGTGGTACAGCCAGCGCACGACCGATTCCAACATTTCTATTTTGCACTAAAACTGGTGATACGAACAGCTCCCGAGCTTGGATGGAATGATCTAAAATTTTCCTGACTGCTCAGGGGCTGCACAACATTATTCATTGTTCGTCGATTCGTGTTTATGCGCCGCCCTGGGCGCCATTCTAGAAAACATAAACCCGATACCACGGTGCATCCGACTATTCGTTGGCCGTGGTGGTACAGCTAGCGCACGACCGATTCCAACATTTCTATTTTGCACTAAAACTGGTGATACGAACAGCTCCCGAGTTTCGATGGAATGATCTAAAATTTTCCTGACTGCTCAGGGGCTGCACAACATTATTCATTGTTCGTCGATTCGTGTTTATGCGCCGCCCTGGGCGCCATTCTAGAAAACCTAAACCCGATACCACGGTGCATCCGACTATTCGTGTGCCGTTGTGGCACAGCTAGCGCACGGCCGATTCCAACATTTCTCTTTTGCACTAAAACTGGTGATATGAGCAGCTCCCGAGTTTGGATGGAATGATCTAAAATTTTCCTGACTGCTCAGGGGCTGCACAACATTATTCATTGTTCGTCGATTCGTGTTTATGCGCCGCCATGGGGGCCATTCTAGAAAACCTCAACCCGATACCACGGTGCATCCGACTATTCGTTGGCCGTAGTGGCACAGCTAGCGCACGGCCGATTCCAACATTTCTCTTTTGCACTAAAACTGGTGATACGAACAGCTCCCGAGTTTGGATTGCATGATCTAAAATCTTCCTGGCTGCTGAGGCGCTGCACAACATTATTCATTGCTCGTCGACTCGTATTTATGCGTCGCCCTGGGGTCCATTCTACAATATAAACCAGATACCACGGTGCATACGACTATTCGTTGGCCGTGGTGGTACAGCTAGCGCACGACCGATTCCAACATTTCTCTTTTGCACTAAAACTGGTGATACGAGCAGCTCCCGAGTTTGGATGGAATGATCTAAAATTTTCCTGGCTGCACAGGCGCTGCACAACATTATGCATTATTCGTCGACTCGTATTTATGCGTCGCCCTGGGGGCCATACCACAAAACATAAACCCGATACCACGGTGCATCCGACTATTCGTTGGCCGTGGTGGTACAGCTAGCGCACGACCGATTCCAACATTTCTGTTTTGCACTAAAACTGGTGATACGAACAGCTCCCGAGTTTGGATGGAATGATCTAAAATTTTCCTGGCTGCACAGGCGCTGCGCAACATGAGTCATTCTTCGCCGCCTCGTGTTTATGCGTCGCCCTGAGGGCCATTCTACAATATATATACCCGATACCACGGTGCATATGACTATTCGTTGGCCGTAGTGGTACAGCTAGCGCACGACCGATTCCAAGATTTCTATTTTGCACTAAAACTGGTGATACGAACAGCTCCCGAGTTTTCATGGAATGATCTAAAATTTTCCTGGCTGCACAGGCGCTGCACAACATTATTCATTGTTCGTCGATTCGTGTTTATGCGTCGCCCTGGGGGCCATTCTACAAAACATCAACCCGACACCACGGTGCATCCGACTATTCGTTGGCCGTTGTGGTACCGCTTGCGCACGAGTGATTCCAACATTTCTCTTTTGCACTAAAACTGGTGATACGAACAGCTCCACAGTTTGGATGCAATGATTTAAAATTTTCCTGCTGGCAGAGGCGCTGCACATAATGACTCATTCTTTACCGACTCGTGTTTATGCGTCACCCTGGGGGCCATTCTACAAAACAAAAACCCGATACCACAGTGCATCAGACAATTCGTTGACTGTGGTGGTACAGCTAGCGCACAACCGATTCCAATATTTCTCTTTTCCACTAAAACTGGTGATACGAACAGCTCCCGAGTTTGGATGGAATGATCTAAAATTTTCCTGGCTCCACAGGCGCTGCACAACATTATTCATTGTTCGTCGACTCGTATTTATGCGTCGCCCTGGGGGCCATACCACAAAACATAAACCCGATACCACGGTGCATCCGACTATTCGTTGGCCGTGGTGGTACAGCTAGCGTACGACCGATTCCAACATTTCTATTTTGCACTAAAACTGGTGATACGAACAGCTCCCGAGTTTGGATGGAATGATCTAAAATTTTCCTGGCTGCACAGGCGCTGCACAACATGACTCATTCTTCGCCGCCTCGTGTTTATGCGTCGCCCTGGGGTCCATTCTACAATATATAAACCAGATACCACGGTGCATACGACTATTCGTTGGCCGTGGTGGTACAGCTAGCACATGACCGATTCCAACATTTCTATTTTGCACTAAAACTGGTGATACGAACAGCTCCCGAGTTTGGATGGAATGATCTAAAATTTTCCTAACTGCTCAGGGGCTGCACAACATCATTCATTGTTCGTCGATTCGTGTTTATGCGCCGCCCTGGGGGCCATTCTAGAAAACCTAAACCCGATACCACGGTGCATCCGACTATTCGTTGGCCGTGGTGGCACAGCTAGCGCACGGCCGATTCCAACATTTCTCTTTTGCACTAAAACTGGTGATACGAGCAGCTCCCGAGTTTGGATGGAATGATCTAAAATTTTCCTGGCTGCACAGGCGCTGCACAACTTTATGCATTATTCGTCGACTCGTATTTATGCGTCGCCCTGGGGGCCATACCACAAAACATAAACCCGATACCACGGTGCATCCGACTATTCGTTGGCCGTGGTGGTACAGCTAGCGCACGACCGATTCCAACATTTCTATTTTGCACTGAAACTGGTGATACGAACAGCTCCCGAGTTTGGATGGAATGATCTAAAATTTTCCTGGCTGCACAGGCGCTGCACAACATGACTCATTCTTCGCCGCCTCGTGTTTATGCGTCGCCCTGGGGGCCATTCTACAATATATAAACCCGATACCACGGTGCATACGAATATTCGTTGGCCGTGGTGGTACAGCTAGCGCACGACCGATTCCAACATTTCTATTTTGCACTAAAACTGGTGATACGAACAGCTCCCGAGTTTTGATGGAATGATCTAAAATTTTCCTGGCTGCACAGGCGCTACACAACATTATTCATTGTTCATCGATTCGTGTTTATGCGTCGCCCTGGGGGCCATTCTACAAAACATCAACCCGACACCACGGTGCATCCGACTATTCGTTGGCCGTTGTGGTACAGCTTGCGCACGAGTGATTCCAACATTTCTCTTTTGCACTAAAACTGGTGATACGAACAGCTCCACAGTTTGGACGCAATGATTTAAAATTTTCCTGCTGGCAGAGGCGCTGCACATAATGACTCATTCTTTACCGACTCGTGTTTATGCGTCACCCTGGGGGCCATTCTACAAAACAAAAACCCGATACCACAGTGCATCAGACTATTCGTTGACTGTGGTGGTACAGCTAGCGCACAACCGATTCCAACATTTCTCTTTTCCACTAAAACTGGTGATACGAGCAGCTCCCGAGTTTGGATGGAATGATCTAAAATTTTCCTAACTGCTCAGGGGCTGCACAACATCATTCATTGTTCGTCGATTCGTGTTTATGCGCCGCCCTGGGGGCCATTCTAGAAAACCTAAACCCGATACCACGGTGCATCCGACTATTCGTTGGCCGTGGTGGCACAGCTAGCGCACGGCCGATTCCAACATTTCTCTTTTGCACTAAAACTGGTGATACGAGCAGCTCCCGAGTTTGGATGGAATGATCTAAAATTTTCCTGGCTGCACAGGCGCTGCACAACTTTATGCATTATTCGTCGACTCGTATTTATGCGTCGCCCTGGGGGCCATACCACAAAACATAAACCCGATACCACGGTGCATCCGACTATTCGTTGGCCGTGGTGGTACAGCTAGCGCACGACCGATTCCAACATTTCTATTTTGCACTGAAACTGGTGATACGAACAGCTCCCGAGTTTGGATGGAATGATCTAAAATTTTCCTGGCTGCACAGGCGCTGCACAACATGACTCATTCTTCGCCGCCTCGTGTTTATGCGTCGCCCTGGGGGCCATTCTACAATATATAAACCCGATACCACGGTGCATACGAATATTCGTTGGCCGTGGTGGTACAGCTAGCGCACGACCGATTCCAACATTTCTCTTTTGCACTAAAACTGGTGATACGAGCAGCTCCCGAGTTTGGATGGAATGATCTAAAATTTTCCTGGCTGCACAGGCGCTGCACAACATTATGCATTATTCGTCGACTCGTATTTATGCGTCGCCCTGGGGGCCATACCACAAAACATAAACCCGATACCACGGTGCATCCGACTATTCGTTGGCCGTGGTGGTACAGCTAGCGCACGACCGATTCCAACATTTCTGTTTTGCACTAAAACTGGTGATACGAACAGCTCCCGAGTTTGGATGGAATGATCTAAAATTTTCCTGGCTGCACAGGCGCTGCGCAACATGAGTCATTCTTCGCCGCCTCGTGTTTATGCGTCGCCCTGAGGGCCATTCTACAATATATATACCCGATACCACGGTGCATATGACTATTCGTTGGCCGTAGTGGTACAGCTAGCGCACGACCGATTCCAAGATTTCTATTTTGCACTAAAACTGGTGATACGAACAGCTCCCGAGTTTTCATGGAATGATCTAAAATTTTCCTGGCTGCACAGGCGCTGCACAACATTATTCATTGTTCGTCGATTCGTGTTTATGCGTCGCCCTGGGGGCCATTCTACAAAACATCAACCCGACACCACGGTGCATCCGACTATTCGTTGGCCGTTGTGGTACCGCTTGCGCACGAGTGATTCCAACATTTCTCTTTTGCACTAAAACTGGTGATACGAACAGCTCCACAGTTTGGATGCAATGATTTAAAATTTTCCTGCTGGCAGAGGCGCTGCACATAATGACTCATTCTTTACCGACTCGTGTTTATGCGTCACCCTGGGGGCCATTCTACAAAACAAAAACCCGATACCACGGTGCATCCGACTATTCGTTGGCCGTGGTGGCACAGCTAGCGCACGGCCGATTCCAACATTTCTCTTTTGCACTAAAACTGGTGATACGAACAGCTCGCGAGTTTGGATTGCATGATCTAAAATTTTCCTGGCTGCTGAGGCGCTGCACAACATTATTCATTGTTCGTCGACTCGTGTTTATGGGTCGCCCTGGGGGCCATTCTATAAAACACAAAACCGATACCACGGTGCATACGACTATTCGTTAGCCGTGGTGGTACAGCTATCGCACGACCGATTCCAACATTTCTCTTTTCCACTAAAACTGGTGATACGAGCAGCTCCCGAGTTTGGATGGAATGATCTAAAATTTTCCTGGCTGCACAGGCGCGGCACAACATTATTCATTGTTCGTCGACTCGTATTTATGCGTCGCTCTGGGGGCCATACCACAAAACATAAACCCGATACCACGGTGCATCCGACTATTCGTTGGCCGTGGTGGTACAGCCAGCGCACGACCGATTCCAACATTTCTATTTTGCACTAAAACTGGTGATACGAACAGCTCCCGAGCTTGGATGGAATGATCTAAAATTTTCCTGACTGCTCAGGGGCTGCACAACATTATTCATTGTTCGTCGATCCGTGTTTATGCGCCGCCCTGGGCGCCATTCTAGAAAACATAAACCCGATACCACGGTGCATCCGACTATTCGTTGGCCGTGGTGGTACAGCTAGCGCACGACCGATTCCAACATTTCTATTTTGCACTAAAACTGGTGATACGAACAGCTCCCGAGTTTCGATGGAATGATCTAAAATTTTCCTGACTGCTCAGGGGCTGCACAACATTATTCATTGTTCGTCGATTCGTGTTTATGCGCCGCCCTGGGCGCCATTCTAGAAAACCTAAACCCGATACCACGGTGCATCCGACTATTCGTGTGCCGTTGTGGCACAGCTAGCGCACGGCCGATTCCAACATTTCTCTTTTGCACTAAAACTGGTGATATGAGCAGCTCCCGAGTTTGGATGGAATGATCTAAAATTTTCCTGACTGCTCAGGGGCTGCACAACATTATTCATTGTTCGTCGATTCGTGTTTATGCGCCGCCATGGGGGCCATTCTAGAAAACCTAAACCCGATACCACGGTGCATCCGACTATTCGTTGGCCGTAGTGGCACAGCTAGCGCACGGCCGATTCCAACATTTCTCTTTTGCACTAAAACTGGTGATACGAACAGCTCCCGAGTTTGGATTGCATGATCTAAAATCTTCCTGGCTGCTGAGGCGCTGCACAACATTATTCATTGCTCGTCGACTCGTATTTATGCGTCGCCCTGGGGTCCATTCTACAATATAAACCAGATACCACGGTGCATACGACTATTCGTTGGCCGTGGTGGTACAGCTAGCGCACGACCGATTCCAACATTTCTCTTTTGCACTAAAACTGGTGATACGAGCAGCTCCCGAGTTTGGATGGAATGATCTAAAATTTTCCTGGCTGCACAGGCGCTGCACAACATTATGCATTATTCGTCGACTCGTATTTATGCGTCGCCCTGGGGGCCATACCACAAAACATAAACCCGATACCACGGTGCATCCGACTATTCGTTGGCCGTGGTGGTACAGCTAGCGCACGACCGATTCCAACATTTCTGTTTTGCACTAAAACTGGTGATACGAACAGCTCCCGAGTTTGGATGGAATGATCTAAAATTTTCCTGGCTGCACAGGCGCTGCGCAACATGAGTCATTCTTCGCCGCCTCGTGTTTATGCGTCGCCCTGAGGGCCATTCTACAATATATATACCCGATACCACGGTGCATATGACTATTCGTTGGCCGTAGTGGTACAGCTAGCGCACGACCGATTCCAAGATTTCTATTTTGCACTAAAACTGGTGATACGAACAGCTCCCGAGTTTTCATGGAATGATCTAAAATTTTCCTGGCTGCACAGGCGCTGCACAACATTATTCATTGTTCGTCGATTCGTGTTTATGCGTCGCCCTGGGGGCCATTCTACAAAACATCAACCCGACACCACGGTGCATCCGACTATTCGTTGGCCGTTGTGGTACCGCTTGCGCACGAGTGATTCCAACATTTCTCTTTTGCACTAAAACTGGTGATACGAACAGCTCCACAGTTTGGATGCAATGATTTAAAATTTTCCTGCTGGCAGAGGCGCTGCACATAATGACTCATTCTTTACCGACTCGTGTTTATGCGTCACCCTGGGGGCCATTCTACAAAACAAAAACCCGATACCACAGTGCATCAGACAATTCGTTGACTGTGGTGGTACAGCTAGCGCACAACCGATTCCAACATTTCTCTTTTCCACTAAAACTGGTGATACGAACAGCTCCCGAGTTTGGATGGAATGATCTAAAATTTTCCTGGCTCCACAGGCGCTGCACAACATTATTCATTGTTCGTCGACTCGTATTTATGCGTCGCCCTGGGGGCCATACCACAAAACATAAACCCGATACCACGGTGCATCCGACTATTCGTTGGCCGTGGTGGTACAGCTAGCGTACGACCGATTCCAACATTTCTATTTTGCACTAAAACTGGTGATACGAACAGCTCCCGAGTTTGGATGGAATGATCTAAAATTTTCCTGGCTGCACAGGCGCTGCACAACATGACTCATTCTTCGCCGCCTCGTGTTTATGCGTCGCCCTGGGGTCCATTCTACAATATATAAACCAGATACCACGGTGCATACGACTATTCGTTGGCCGTGGTGGTACAGCTAGCACATGACCGATTCCAACATTTCTATTTTGCACTAAAACTGGTGATACGAACAGCTCCCGAGTTTGGATGGAATGATCTAAAATTTTCCTAACTGCTCAGGGGCTGCACAACATCATTCATTGTTCGTCGATTCGTGTTTATGCGCCGCCCTGGGGGCCATTCTAGAAAACCTAAACCCGATACCACGGTGCATCCGACTATTCGTTGGCCGTGGTGGCACAGCTAGCGCACGGCCGATTCCAACATTTCTCTTTTGCACTAAAACTGGTGATACGAGCAGCTCCCGAGTTTGGATGGAATGATCTAAAATTTTCCTGGCTGCACAGGCGCTGCACAACTTTATGCATTATTCGTCGACTCGTATTTATGCGTCGCCCTGGGGGCCATACCACAAAACATAAACCCGATACCACGGTGCATCCGACTATTCGTTGGCCGTGGTGGTACAGCTAGCGCACGACCGATTCCAACATTTCTATTTTGCACTGAAACTGGTGATACGAACAGCTCCCGAGTTTGGATGGAATGATCTAAAATTTTCCTGGCTGCACAGGCGCTGCACAACATGACTCATTCTTCGCCGCCTCGTGTTTATGCGTCGCCCTGGGGGCCATTCTACAATATATAAACCCGATACCACGGTGCATACGAATATTCGTTGGCCGTGGTGGTACAGCTAGCGCACGACCGATTCCAACATTTCTATTTTGCACTAAAACTGGTGATACGAACAGCTCCCGAGTTTTGATGGAATGATCTAAAATTTTCCTGGCTGCACAGGCGCTACACAACATTATTCATTGTTCATCGATTCGTGTTTATGCGTCGCCCTGGGGGCCATTCTACAAAACATCAACCCGACACCACGGTGCATCCGACTATTCGTTGGCCGTTGTGGTACAGCTTGCGCACGAGTGATTCCAACATTTCTCTTTTGCACTAAAACTGGTGATACGAACAGCTCCACAGTTTGGACGCAATGATTTAAAATTTTCCTGCTGGCAGAGGCGCTGCACATAATGACTCATTCTTTACCGACTCGTGTTTATGCGTCACCCTGGGGGCCATTCTACAAAACAAAAACCCGATACCACAGTGCATCAGACTATTCGTTGACTGTGGTGGTACAGCTAGCGCACAACCGATTCCAACATTTCTCTTTTCCACTAAAACTGGTGATACGAGCAGCTCCCGAGTTTGGATGGAATGATCTAAAATTTTCCTAACTGCTCAGGGGCTGCACAACATCATTCATTGTTCGTCGATTCGTGTTTATGCGCCGCCCTGGGGGCCATTCTAGAAAACCTAAACCCGATACCACGGTGCATCCGACTATTCGTTGGCCGTGGTGGCACAGCTAGCGCACGGCCGATTCCAACATTTCTCTTTTGCACTAAAACTGGTGATACGAGCAGCTCCCGAGTTTGGATGGAATGATCTAAAATTTTCCTGGCTGCACAGGCGCTGCACAACTTTATGCATTATTCGTCGACTCGTATTTATGCGTCGCCCTGGGGGCCATACCACAAAACATAAACCCGATACCACGGTGCATCCGACTATTCGTTGGCCGTGGTGGTACAGCTAGCGCACGACCGATTCCAACATTTCTATTTTGCACTGAAACTGGTGATACGAACAGCTCCCGAGTTTGGATGGAATGATCTAAAATTTTCCTGGCTGCACAGGCGCTGCACAACATGACTCATTCTTCGCCGCCTCGTGTTTATGCGTCGCCCTGGGGGCCATTCTACAATATATAAACCCGATACCACGGTGCATACGAATATTCGTTGGCCGTGGTGGTACAGCTAGCGCACGACCGATTCCAACATTTCTATTTTGCACTAAAACTGGTGATACGAACAGCTCCCGAGTTTTGATGGAATGATCTAAAATTTTCCTGGCTGCACAGGCGCTACACAACATTATTCATTGTTCATCGATTCGTGTTTATGCGTCGCCCTGGGGGCCATTCTACAAAACATCAACCCGACACCACGGTGCATCCGACTATTCGTTGGCCGTTGTGGTACAGCTTGCGCACGAGTGATTCCAACATTTCTCTTTTGCACTAAAACTGGTGATACGAACAGCTCCACAGTTTGGACGCAATGATTTAAAATTTTCCTGCTGGCAGAGGCGCTGCACATAATGACCCATTCTTTACCGACTCGTGTTTATGCGTCACCCTGGGGGCCATTCTACAAAACAAAAACCCGATACCACAGTGCATCAGACTATTCGTTGACTGTGGTGGTACAGCTAGCGCACAACCGATTCCAACATTTCTCTTTTCCACTAAAACTGGTGATACGAGCAGCTCCCGAGTTTGGATGGAATGATCTAAAATTTTCCTGGCTGCACAGGCGCGGCACAACATTATTCATTGTTCGTCGACTCGTATTTATGCGTCGCTCTGGGGGCCATACCACAAAACATAAACCCGATACCACGGTGCATCCGACTATTCGTTGGCCGTGGTGGTACAGCCAGCGCACGACCGATTCCAACATTTCTATTTTGCACTAAAACTGGTGATACGAACAGCTCCCGAGCTTGGATGGAATGATCTAAAATTTTCCTGACTGCTCAGGGGCTGCACAACATTATTCATTGTTCGTCGATTCGTGTTTATGCGCCGCCCTGGGCGCCATTCTAGAAAACATAAACCCGATACCACGGTGCATCCGACTATTCGTTGGCCGTGGTGGTACAGCTAGCGCACGACCGATTCCAACATTTCTATTTTGCACTAAAACTGGTGATACGAACAGCTCCCGAGTTTCGATGGAATGATCTAAAATTTTCCTGACTGCTCAGGGGCTGCACAACATTATTCATTGTTCGTCGATTCGTGTTTATGCGCCGCCCTGGGCGCCATTCTAGAAAACCTAAACCCGATACCACGGTGCATCCGACTATTCGTGTGCCGTTGTGGCACAGCTAGCGCACGGCCGATTCCAACATTTCTCTTTTGCACTAAAACTGGTGATATGAGCAGCTCCCGAGTTTGGATGGAATGATCTAAAATTTTCCTGACTGCTCAGGGGCTGCACAACATTATTCATTGTTCGTCGATTCGTGTTTATGCGCCGCCATGGGGGCCATTCTAGAAAACCTAAACCCGATACCACGGTGCATCCGACTATTCGTTGGCCGTAGTGGCACAGCTAGCGCACGGCCGATTCCAACATTTCTCTTTTGCACTAAAACTGGTGATACGAACAGCTCCCGAGTTTGGATTGCATGATCTAAAATCTTCCTGGCTGCTGAGGCGCTGCACAACATTATTCATTGCTCGTCGACTCGTATTTATGCGTCGCCCTGGGGTCCATTCTACAATATAAACCAGATACCACGGTGCATACGACTATTCGTTGGCCGTGGTGGTACAGCTAGCGCACGACCGATTCCAACATTTCTCTTTTGCACTAAAACTGGTGATACGAGCAGCTCCCGAGTTTGGATGGAATGATCTAAAATTTTCCTGGCTGCACAGGCGCTGCACAACATTATGCATTATTCGTCGACTCGTATTTATGCGTCGCCCTGGGGGCCATACCACAAAACATAAACCCGATACCACGGTGCATCCGACTATTCGTTGGCCGTGGTGGTACAGCTAGCGCACGACCGATTCCAACATTTCTGTTTTGCACTAAAACTGGTGATACGAACAGCTCCCGAGTTTGGATGGAATGATCTAAAATTTTCCTGGCTGCACAGGCGCTGCGCAACATGAGTCATTCTTCGCCGCCTCGTGTTTATGCGTCGCCCTGAGGGCCATTCTACAATATATATACCCGATACCACGGTGCATATGACTATTCGTTGGCCGTAGTGGTACAGCTAGCGCACGACCGATTCCAAGATTTCTATTTTGCACTAAAACTGGTGATACGAACAGCTCCCGAGTTTTCATGGAATGATCTAAAATTTTCCTGGCTGCACAGGCGCTGCACAACATTATTCATTGTTCGTCGATTCGTGTTTATGCGTCGCCCTGGGGGCCATTCTACAAAACATCAACCCGACACCACGGTGCATCCGACTATTCGTTGGCCGTTGTGGTACCGCTTGCGCACGAGTGATTCCAACATTTCTCTTTTGCACTAAAACTGGTGATACGAACAGCTCCACAGTTTGGATGCAATGATTTAAAATTTTCCTGCTGGCAGAGGCGCTGCACATAATGACTCATTCTTTACCGACTCGTGTTTATGCGTCACCCTGGGGGCCATTCTACAAAACAAAAACCCGATACCACAGTGCATCAGACAATTCGTTGACTGTGGTGGTACAGCTAGCGCACAACCGATTCCAATATTTCTCTTTTCCACTAAAACTGGTGATACGAACAGCTCCCGAGTTTGGATGGAATGATCTAAAATTTTCCTGGCTCCACAGGCGCTGCACAACATTATTCATTGTTCGTCGACTCGTATTTATGCGTCGCCCTGGGGGCCATACCACAAAACATAAACCCGATACCACGGTGCATCCGACTATTCGTTGGCCGTGGTGGTACAGCTAGCGTACGACCGATTCCAACATTTCTATTTTGCACTAAAACTGGTGATACGAACAGCTCCCGAGTTTGGATGGAATGATCTAAAATTTTCCTGGCTGCACAGGCGCTGCACAACATGACTCATTCTTCGCCGCCTCGTGTTTATGCGTCGCCCTGGGGTCCATTCTACAATATATAAACCAGATACCACGGTGCATACGACTATTCGTTGGCCGTGGTGGTACAGCTAGCACATGACCGATTCCAACATTTCTATTTTGCACTAAAACTGGTGATACGAACAGCTCCCGAGTTTGGATGGAATGATCTAAAATTTTCCTAACTGCTCAGGGGCTGCACAACATCATTCATTGTTCGTCGATTCGTGTTTATGCGCCGCCCTGGGGGCCATTCTAGAAAACCTAAACCCGATACCACGGTGCATCCGACTATTCGTTGGCCGTGGTGGCACAGCTAGCGCACGGCCGATTCCAACATTTCTCTTTTGCACTAAAACTGGTGATACGAGCAGCTCCCGAGTTTGGATGGAATGATCTAAAATTTTCCTGGCTGCACAGGCGCTGCACAACTTTATGCATTATTCGTCGACTCGTATTTATGCGTCGCCCTGGGGGCCATACCACAAAACATAAACCCGATACCACGGTGCATCCGACTATTCGTTGGCCGTGGTGGTACAGCTAGCGCACGACCGATTCCAACATTTCTATTTTGCACTGAAACTGGTGATACGAACAGCTCCCGAGTTTGGATGGAATGATCTAAAATTTTCCTGGCTGCACAGGCGCTGCACAACATGACTCATTCTTCGCCGCCTCGTGTTTATGCGTCGCCCTGGGGGCCATTCTACAATATATAAACCCGATACCACGGTGCATACGAATATTCGTTGGCCGTGGTGGTACAGCTAGCGCACGACCGATTCCAACATTTCTATTTTGCACTAAAACTGGTGATACGAACAGCTCCCGAGTTTTGATGGAATGATCTAAAATTTTCCTGGCTGCACAGGCGCTACACAACATTATTCATTGTTCATCGATTCGTGTTTATGCGTCGCCCTGGGGGCCATTCTACAAAACATCAACCCGACACCACGGTGCATCCGACTATTCGTTGGCCGTTGTGGTACAGCTTGCGCACGAGTGATTCCAACATTTCTCTTTTGCACTAAAACTGGTGATACGAACAGCTCCACAGTTTGGACGCAATGATTTAAAATTTTCCTGCTGGCAGAGGCGCTGCACATAATGACTCATTCTTTACCGACTCGTGTTTATGCGTCACCCTGGGGGCCATTCTACAAAACAAAAACCCGATACCACAGTGCATCAGACTATTCGTTGACTGTGGTGGTACAGCTAGCGCACAACCGATTCCAACATTTCTCTTTTCCACTAAAACTGGTGATACGAGCAGCTCCCGAGTTTGGATGGAATGATCTAAAATTTTCCTAACTGCTCAGGGGCTGCACAACATCATTCATTGTTCGTCGATTCGTGTTTATGCGCCGCCCTGGGGGCCATTCTAGAAAACCTAAACCCGATACCACGGTGCATCCGACTATTCGTTGGCCGTGGTGGCACAGCTAGCGCACGGCCGATTCCAACATTTCTCTTTTGCACTAAAACTGGTGATACGAGCAGCTCCCGAGTTTGGATGGAATGATCTAAAATTTTCCTGGCTGCACAGGCGCTGCACAACTTTATGCATTATTCGTCGACTCGTATTTATGCGTCGCCCTGGGGGCCATACCACAAAACATAAACCCGATACCACGGTGCATCCGACTATTCGTTGGCCGTGGTGGTACAGCTAGCGCACGACCGATTCCAACATTTCTATTTTGCACTGAAACTGGTGATACGAACAGCTCCCGAGTTTGGATGGAATGATCTAAAATTTTCCTGGCTGCACAGGCGCTGCACAACATGACTCATTCTTCGCCGCCTCGTGTTTATGCGTCGCCCTGGGGGCCATTCTACAATATATAAACCCGATACCACGGTGCATACGAATATTCGTTGGCCGTGGTGGTACAGCTAGCGCACGACCGATTCCAACATTTCTCTTTTGCACTAAAACTGGTGATACGAGCAGCTCCCGAGTTTGGATGGAATGATCTAAAATTTTCCTGGCTGCACAGGCGCTGCACAACATTATGCATTATTCGTCGACTCGTATTTATGCGTCGCCCTGGGGGCCATACCACAAAACATAAACCCGATACCACGGTGCATCCGACTATTCGTTGGCCGTGGTGGTACAGCTAGCGCACGACCGATTCCAACATTTCTGTTTTGCACTAAAACTGGTGATACGAACAGCTCCCGAGTTTGGATGGAATGATCTAAAATTTTCCTGGCTGCACAGGCGCTGCGCAACATGAGTCATTCTTCGCCGCCTCGTGTTTATGCGTCGCCCTGAGGGCCATTCTACAATATATATACCCGATACCACGGTGCATATGACTATTCGTTGGCCGTAGTGGTACAGCTAGCGCACGACCGATTCCAAGATTTCTATTTTGCACTAAAACTGGTGATACGAACAGCTCCCGAGTTTTCATGGAATGATCTAAAATTTTCCTGGCTGCACAGGCGCTGCACAACATTATTCATTGTTCGTCGATTCGTGTTTATGCGTCGCCCTGGGGGCCATTCTACAAAACATCAACCCGACACCACGGTGCATCCGACTATTCGTTGGCCGTTGTGGTACCGCTTGCGCACGAGTGATTCCAACATTTCTCTTTTGCACTAAAACTGGTGATACGAACAGCTCCACAGTTTGGATGCAATGATTTAAAATTTTCCTGCTGGCAGAGGCGCTGCACATAATGACTCATTCTTTACCGACTCGTGTTTATGCGTCACCCTGGGGGCCATTCTACAAAACAAAAACCCGATACCACGGTGCATCCGACTATTCGTTGGCCGTGGTGGCACAGCTAGCGCACGGCCGATTCCAACATTTCTCTTTTGCACTAAAACTGGTGATACGAACAGCTCGCGAGTTTGGATTGCATGATCTAAAATTTTCCTGGCTGCTGAGGCGCTGCACAACATTATTCATTGTTCGTCGACTCGTGTTTATGGGTCGCCCTGGGGGCCATTCTATAAAACACAAAACCGATACCACGGTGCATACGACTATTCGTTAGCCGTGGTGGTACAGCTATCGCACGACCGATTCCAACATTTCTCTTTTCCACTAAAACTGGTGATACGAGCAGCTCCCGAGTTTGGATGGAATGATCTAAAATTTTCCTGGCTGCACAGGCGCGGCACAACATTATTCATTGTTCGTCGACTCGTATTTATGCGTCGCTCTGGGGGCCATACCACAAAACATAAACCCGATACCACGGTGCATCCGACTATTCGTTGGCCGTGGTGGTACAGCCAGCGCACGACCGATTCCAACATTTCTATTTTGCACTAAAACTGGTGATACGAACAGCTCCCGAGCTTGGATGGAATGATCTAAAATTTTCCTGACTGCTCAGGGGCTGCACAACATTATTCATTGTTCGTCGATCCGTGTTTATGCGCCGCCCTGGGCGCCATTCTAGAAAACATAAACCCGATACCACGGTGCATCCGACTATTCGTTGGCCGTGGTGGTACAGCTAGCGCACGACCGATTCCAACATTTCTATTTTGCACTAAAACTGGTGATACGAACAGCTCCCGAGTTTCGATGGAATGATCTAAAATTTTCCTGACTGCTCAGGGGCTGCACAACATTATTCATTGTTCGTCGATTCGTGTTTATGCGCCGCCCTGGGCGCCATTCTAGAAAACCTAAACCCGATACCACGGTGCATCCGACTATTCGTGTGCCGTTGTGGCACAGCTAGCGCACGGCCGATTCCAACATTTCTCTTTTGCACTAAAACTGGTGATATGAGCAGCTCCCGAGTTTGGATGGAATGATCTAAAATTTTCCTGACTGCTCAGGGGCTGCACAACATTATTCATTGTTCGTCGATTCGTGTTTATGCGCCGCCATGGGGGCCATTCTAGAAAACCTAAACCCGATACCACGGTGCATCCGACTATTCGTTGGCCGTAGTGGCACAGCTAGCGCACGGCCGATTCCAACATTTCTCTTTTGCACTAAAACTGGTGATACGAACAGCTCCCGAGTTTGGATTGCATGATCTAAAATCTTCCTGGCTGCTGAGGCGCTGCACAACATTATTCATTGCTCGTCGACTCGTATTTATGCGTCGCCCTGGGGTCCATTCTACAATATAAACCAGATACCACGGTGCATACGACTATTCGTTGGCCGTGGTGGTACAGCTAGCGCACGACCGATTCCAACATTTCTCTTTTGCACTAAAACTGGTGATACGAGCAGCTCCCGAGTTTGGATGGAATGATCTAAAATTTTCCTGGCTGCACAGGCGCTGCACAACATTATGCATTATTCGTCGACTCGTATTTATGCGTCGCCCTGGGGGCCATACCACAAAACATAAACCCGATACCACGGTGCATCCGACTATTCGTTGGCCGTGGTGGTACAGCTAGCGCACGACCGATTCCAACATTTCTGTTTTGCACTAAAACTGGTGATACGAACAGCTCCCGAGTTTGGATGGAATGATCTAAAATTTTCCTGGCTGCACAGGCGCTGCGCAACATGAGTCATTCTTCGCCGCCTCGTGTTTATGCGTCGCCCTGAGGGCCATTCTACAATATATATACCCGATACCACGGTGCATATGACTATTCGTTGGCCGTAGTGGTACAGCTAGCGCACGACCGATTCCAAGATTTCTATTTTGCACTAAAACTGGTGATACGAACAGCTCCCGAGTTTTCATGGAATGATCTAAAATTTTCCTGGCTGCACAGGCGCTGCACAACATTATTCATTGTTCGTCGATTCGTGTTTATGCGTCGCCCTGGGGGCCATTCTACAAAACATCAACCCGACACCACGGTGCATCCGACTATTCGTTGGCCGTTGTGGTACCGCTTGCGCACGAGTGATTCCAACATTTCTCTTTTGCACTAAAACTGGTGATACGAACAGCTCCACAGTTTGGATGCAATGATTTAAAATTTTCCTGCTGGCAGAGGCGCTGCACATAATGACTCATTCTTTACCGACTCGTGTTTATGCGTCACCCTGGGGGCCATTCTACAAAACAAAAACCCGATACCACAGTGCATCAGACAATTCGTTGACTGTGGTGGTACAGCTAGCGCACAACCGATTCCAACATTTCTCTTTTCCACTAAAACTGGTGATACGAACAGCTCCCGAGTTTGGATGGAATGATCTAAAATTTTCCTGGCTCCACAGGCGCTGCACAACATTATTCATTGTTCGTCGACTCGTATTTATGCGTCGCCCTGGGGGCCATACCACAAAACATAAACCCGATACCACGGTGCATCCGACTATTCGTTGGCCGTGGTGGTACAGCTAGCGTACGACCGATTCCAACATTTCTATTTTGCACTAAAACTGGTGATACGAACAGCTCCCGAGTTTGGATGGAATGATCTAAAAATTTCCTGGCTGCACAGGCGCTGCACAACATGACTCATTCTTCGCCGCCTCGTGTTTATGCGTCGCCCTGGGGTCCATTCTACAATATATAAACCAGATACCACGGTGCATACGACTATTCGTTGGCCGTGGTGGTACAGCTAGCACATGACCGATTCCAACATTTCTATTTTGCACTAAAACTGGTGATACGAACAGCTCCCGAGTTTGGATGGAATGATCTAAAATTTTCCTAACTGCTCAGGGGCTGCACAACATCATTCATTGTTCGTCGATTCGTGTTTATGCGCCGCCCTGGGGGCCATTCTAGAAAACCTAAACCCGATACCACGGTGCATCCGACTATTCGTTGGCCGTGGTGGCACAGCTAGCGCACGGCCGATTCCAACATTTCTCTTTTGCACTAAAACTGGTGATACGAGCAGCTCCCGAGTTTGGATGGAATGATCTAAAATTTTCCTGGCTGCACAGGCGCTGCACAACTTTATGCATTATTCGTCGACTCGTATTTATGCGTCGCCCTGGGGGCCATACCACAAAACATAAACCCGATACCACGGTGCATCCGACTATTCGTTGGCCGTGGTGGTACAGCTAGCGCACGACCGATTCCAACATTTCTATTTTGCACTGAAACTGGTGATACGAACAGCTCCCGAGTTTGGATGGAATGATCTAAAATTTTCCTGGCTGCACAGGCGCTGCACAACATGACTCATTCTTCGCCGCCTCGTGTTTATGCGTCGCCCTGGGGGCCATTCTACAATATATAAACCCGATACCACGGTGCATACGAATATTCGTTGGCCGTGGTGGTACAGCTAGCGCACGACCGATTCCAACATTTCTCTTTTGCACTAAAACTGGTGATACGAGCAGCTCCCGAGTTTGGATGGAATGATCTAAAATTTTCCTGGCTGCACAGGCGCTGCACAACATTATGCATTATTCGTCGACTCGTATTTATGCGTCGCCCTGGGGGCCATACCACAAAACATAAACCCGATACCACGGTGCATCCGACTATTCGTTGGCCGTGGTGGTACAGCTAGCGCACGACCGATTCCAACATTTCTGTTTTGCACTAAAACTGGTGATACGAACAGCTCCCGAGTTTGGATGGAATGATCTAAAATTTTCCTGGCTGCACAGGCGCTGCGCAACATGAGTCATTCTTCGCCGCCTCGTGTTTATGCGTCGCCCTGAGGGCCATTCTACAATATATATACCCGATACCACGGTGCATATGACTATTCGTTGGCCGTAGTGGTACAGCTAGCGCACGACCGATTCCAAGATTTCTATTTTGCACTAAAACTGGTGATACGAACAGCTCCCGAGTTTTCATGGAATGATCTAAAATTTTCCTGGCTGCACAGGCGCTGCACAACATTATTCATTGTTCGTCGATTCGTGTTTATGCGTCGCCCTGGGGGCCATTCTACAAAACATCAACCCGACACCACGGTGCATCCGACTATTCGTTGGCCGTTGTGGTACCGCTTGCGCACGAGTGATTCCAACATTTCTCTTTTGCACTAAAACTGGTGATACGAACAGCTCCACAGTTTGGATGCAATGATTTAAAATTTTCCTGCTGGCAGAGGCGCTGCACATAATGACTCATTCTTTACCGACTCGTGTTTATGCGTCACCCTGGGGGCCATTCTACAAAACAAAAACCCGATACCACGGTGCATCCGACTATTCGTTGGCCGTGGTGGCACAGCTAGCGCA
Source organism: Dermacentor variabilis (assembly GCF_050947875.1). Classification (NCBI taxonomy): domain Eukaryota; kingdom Metazoa; phylum Arthropoda; class Arachnida; order Ixodida; family Ixodidae; genus Dermacentor; species Dermacentor variabilis. Next base: position 231,284,273 of record NC_134571.1, on the reverse strand, counting down.
CGGCCGATTCCAACATTTCTCTTTTGCACTAAAACTGGTGATACGAACAGCTCGCGAGTTTGGATTGCATGATCTAAAATTTTCCTGGCTGCTGAGGCGCTGCACAACATTATTCATTGTTCGTCGACTCGTGTTTATGGGTCGCCCTGGGGGCCATTCTATAAAACACAAAACCGATACCACGGTGCATACGACTATTCGTTAGCCGTGGTGGTACAGCTATCGCACGACCGATTCCAACATTTCTCTTTTCCACTAAAACTGGTGATACGAGCAGCTCCCGAGTTTGGATGGAATGATCTAAAATTTTCCTGGCTGCACAGGCGCGGCACAACATTATTCATTGTTCGTCGACTCGTATTTATGCGTCGCTCTGGGGGCCATACCACAAAACATAAACCCGATACCACGGTGCATCCGACTATTCGTTGGCCGTGGTGGTACAGCCAGCGCACGACCGATTCCAACATTTCTATTTTGCACTAAAACTGGTGATACGAACAGCTCCCGAGCTTGGATGGAATGATCTAAAATTTTCCTGACTGCTCAGGGGCTGCACAACATTATTCATTGTTCGTCGATCCGTGTTTATGCGCCGCCCTGGGCGCCATTCTAGAAAACATAAACCCGATACCACGGTGCATCCGACTATTCGTTGGCCGTGGTGGTACAGCTAGCGCACGACCGATTCCAACATTTCTATTTTGCACTAAAACTGGTGATACGAACAGCTCCCGAGTTTCGATGGAATGATCTAAAATTTTCCTGACTGCTCAGGGGCTGCACAACATTATTCATTGTTCGTCGATTCGTGTTTATGCGCCGCCCTGGGCGCCATTCTAGAAAACCTAAACCCGATACCACGGTGCATCCGACTATTCGTGTGCCGTTGTGGCACAGCTAGCGCACGGCCGATTCCAACATTTCTCTTTTGCACTAAAACTGGTGATATGAGCAGCTCCCGAGTTTGGATGGAATGATCTAAAATTTTCCTGACTGCTCAGGGGCTGCACAACATTATTCATTGTTCGTCGATTCGTGTTTATGCGCCGCCATGGGGGCCATTCTAGAAAACCTAAACCCGATACCACGGTGCATCCGACTATTCGTTGGCCGTAGTGGCACAGCTAGCGCACGGCCGATTCCAACATTTCTCTTTTGCACTAAAACTGGTGATACGAACAGCTCCCGAGTTTGGATTGCATGATCTAAAATCTTCCTGGCTGCTGAGGCGCTGCACAACATTATTCATTGCTCGTCGACTCGTATTTATGCGTCGCCCTGGGGTCCATTCTACAATATAAACCAGATACCACGGTGCATACGACTATTCGTTGGCCGTGGTGGTACAGCTAGCGCACGACCGATTCCAACATTTCTCTTTTGCACTAAAACTGGTGATACGAGCAGCTCCCGAGTTTGGATGGAATGATCTAAAATTTTCCTGGCTGCACAGGCGCTGCACAACATTATGCATTATTCGTCGACTCGTATTTATGCGTCGCCCTGGGGGCCATACCACAAAACATAAACCCGATACCACGGTGCATCCGACTATTCGTTGGCCGTGGTGGTACAGCTAGCGCACGACCGATTCCAACATTTCTGTTTTGCACTAAAACTGGTGATACGAACAGCTCCCGAGTTTGGATGGAATGATCTAAAATTTTCCTGGCTGCACAGGCGCTGCGCAACATGAGTCATTCTTCGCCGCCTCGTGTTTATGCGTCGCCCTGAGGGCCATTCTACAATATATATACCCGATACCACGGTGCATATGACTATTCGTTGGCCGTAGTGGTACAGCTAGCGCACGACCGATTCCAAGATTTCTATTTTGCACTAAAACTGGTGATACGAACAGCTCCCGAGTTTTCATGGAATGATCTAAAATTTTCCTGGCTGCACAGGCGCTGCACAACATTATTCATTGTTCGTCGATTCGTGTTTATGCGTCGCCCTGGGGGCCATTCTACAAAACATCAACCCGACACCACGGTGCATCCGACTATTCGTTGGCCGTTGTGGTACCGCTTGCGCACGAGTGATTCCAACATTTCTCTTTTGCACTAAAACTGGTGATACGAACAGCTCCACAGTTTGGATGCAATGATTTAAAATTTTCCTGCTGGCAGAGGCGCTGCACATAATGACTCATTCTTTACCGACTCGTGTTTATGCGTCACCCTGGGGGCCATTCTACAAAACAAAAACCCGATACCACAGTGCATCAGACAATTCGTTGACTGTGGTGGTACAGCTAGCGCACAACCGATTCCAACATTTCTCTTTTCCACTAAAACTGGTGATACGAACAGCTCCCGAGTTTGGATGGAATGATCTAAAATTTTCCTGGCTCCACAGGCGCTGCACAACATTATTCATTGTTCGTCGACTCGTATTTATGCGTCGCCCTGGGGGCCATACCACAAAACATAAACCCGATACCACGGTGCATCCGACTATTCGTTGGCCGTGGTGGTACAGCTAGCGTACGACCGATTCCAACATTTCTATTTTGCACTAAAACTGGTGATACGAACAGCTCCCGAGTTTGGATGGAATGATCTAAAATTTTCCTGGCTGCACAGGCGCTGCACAACATGACTCATTCTTCGCCGCCTCGTGTTTATGCGTCGCCCTGGGGTCCATTCTACAATATATAAACCAGATACCACGGTGCATACGACTATTCGTTGGCCGTGGTGGTACAGCTAGCACATGACCGATTCCAACATTTCTATTTTGCACTAAAACTGGTGATACGAACAGCTCCCGAGTTTGGATGGAATGATCTAAAATTTTCCTAACTGCTCAGGGGCTGCACAACATCATTCATTGTTCGTCGATTCGTGTTTATGCGCCGCCCTGGGGGCCATTCTAGAAAACCTAAACCCGATACCACGGTGCATCCGACTATTCGTTGGCCGTGGTGGCACAGCTAGCGCACGGCCGATTCCAACATTTCTCTTTTGCACTAAAACTGGTGATACGAGCAGCTCCCGAGTTTGGATGGAATGATCTAAAATTTTCCTGGCTGCACAGGCGCTGCACAACTTTATGCATTATTCGTCGACTCGTATTTATGCGTCGCCCTGGGGGCCATACCACAAAACATAAACCCGATACCACGGTGCATCCGACTATTCGTTGGCCGTGGTGGTACAGCTAGCGCACGACCGATTCCAACATTTCTATTTTGCACTGAAACTGGTGATACGAACAGCTCCCGAGTTTGGATGGAATGATCTAAAATTTTCCTGGCTGCACAGGCGCTGCACAACATGACTCATTCTTCGCCGCCTCGTGTTTATGCGTCGCCTTGGGGGCCATTCTACAATATATAAACCCGATACCACGGTGCATACGAATATTCGTTGGCCGTGGTGGTACAGCTAGCGCACGACCGATTCCAACATTTCTATTTTGCACTAAAACTGGTGATAAGAACAGCTCCCGAGTTTTGATGGAATGATCTAAAATTTTCCTGGCTGCACAGGCGCTACACAACATTATTCATTGTTCATCGATTCGTGTTTATGCGTCGCCCTGGGGGCCATTCTACAAAACATCAACCCGACACCACGGTGCATCCGACTATTCGTTGGCCGTTGTGGTACAGCTTGCGCACGAGTGATTCCAACATTTCTCTTTTGCACTAAAACTGGTGATACGAACAGCTCCACAGTTTGGACGCAATGATTTAAAATTTTCCTGCTGGCAGAGGCGCTGCACATAATGACTCATTCTTTACCGACTCGTGTTTATGCGTCACCCTGGGGGCCATTCTACAAAACAAAAACCCGATACCACAGTGCATCAGACTATTCGTTGACTGTGGTGGTACAGCTAGCGCACAACCGATTCCAACATTTCTCTTTTCCACTAAAACTGGTGATACGAGCAGCTCCCGAGTTTGGATGGAATGATCTAAAATTTTCCTAACTGCTCAGGGGCTGCACAACATCATTCATTGTTCGTCGATTCGTGTTTATGCGCCGCCCTGGGGGCCATTCTAGAAAACCTAAACCCGATACCACGGTGCATCCGACTATTCGTTGGCCGTGGTGGCACAGCTAGCGCACGGCCGATTCCAACATTTCTCTTTTGCACTAAAACTGGTGATACGAGCAGCTCCCGAGTTTGGATGGAATGATCTAAAATTTTCCTGGCTGCACAGGCGCTGCACAACTTTATGCATTATTCGTCGACTCGTATTTATGCGTCGCCCTGGGGGCCATACCACAAAACATAAACCCGATACCACGGTGCATCCGACTATTCGTTGGCCGTGGTGGTACAGCTAGCGCACGACCGATTCCAACATTTCTATTTTGCACTGAAACTGGTGATACGAACAGCTCCCGAGTTTGGATGGAATGATCTAAAATTTTCCTGGCTGCACAGGCGCTGCACAACATGACTCATTCTTCGCCGCCTCGTGTTTATGCGTCGCCCTGGGGGCCATTCTACAATATATAAACCCGATACCACGGTGCATACGAATATTCGTTGGCCGTGGTGGTACAGCTAGCGCACGACCGATTCCAACATTTCTATTTTGCACTAAAACTGGTGATACGAACAGCTCCCGAGTTTTGATGGAATGATCTAAAATTTTCCTGGCTGCACAGGCGCTACACAACATTATTCATTGTTCATCGATTCGTGTTTATGCGTCGCCCTGGGGGCCATTCTACAAAACATCAACCCGACACCACGGTGCATCCGACTATTCGTTGGCCGTTGTGGTACAGCTTGCGCACGAGTGATTCCAACATTTCTCTTTTGCACTAAAACTGGTGATACGAACAGCTCCACAGTTTGGACGCAATGATTTAAAATTTTCCTGCTGGCAGAGGCGCTGCACATAATGACCCATTCTTTACCGACTCGTGTTTATGCGTCACCCTGGGGGCCATTCTACAAAACAAAAACCCGATACCACAGTGCATCAGACTATTCGTTGACTGTGGTGGTACAGCTAGCGCACAACCGATTCCAACATTTCTCTTTTCCACTAAAACTGGTGATACGAGCAGCTCCCGAGTTTGGATGGAATGATCTAAAATTTTCCTGGCTGCACAGGCGCGGCACAACATTATTCATTGTTCGTCGACTCGTATTTATGCGTCGCTCTGGGGGCCATACCACAAAACATAAACCCGATACCACGGTGCATCCGACTATTCGTTGGCCGTGGTGGTACAGCCAGCGCACGACCGATTCCAACATTTCTATTTTGCACTAAAACTGGTGATACGAACAGCTCCCGAGCTTGGATGGAATGATCTAAAATTTTCCTGACTGCTCAGGGGCTGCACAACATTATTCATTGTTCGTCGATTCGTGTTTATGCGCCGCCCTGGGCGCCATTCTAGAAAACATAAACCCGATACCACGGTGCATCCGACTATTCGTTGGCCGTGGTGGTACAGCTAGCGCACGACCGATTCCAACATTTCTATTTTGCACTAAAACTGGTGATACGAACAGCTCCCGAGTTTCGATGGAATGATCTAAAATTTTCCTGACTGCTCAGGGGCTGCACAACATTATTCATTGTTCGTCGATTCGTGTTTATGCGCCGCCCTGGGCGCCATTCTAGAAAACCTAAACCCGATACCACGGTGCATCCGACTATTCGTGTGCCGTTGTGGCACAGCTAGCGCACGGCCGATTCCAACATTTCTCTTTTGCACTAAAACTGGTGATATGAGCAGCTCCCGAGTTTGGATGGAATGATCTAAAATTTTCCTGACTGCTCAGGGGCTGCACAACATTATTCATTGTTCGTCGATTCGTGTTTATGCGCCGCCATGGGGGCCATTCTAGAAAACCTAAACCCGATACCACGGTGCATCCGACTATTCGTTGGCCGTAGTGGCACAGCTAGCGCACGGCCGATTCCAACATTTCTCTTTTGCACTAAAACTGGTGATACGAACAGCTCCCGAGTTTGGATTGCATGATCTAAAATCTTCCTGGCTGCTGAGGCGCTGCACAACATTATTCATTGCTCGTCGACTCGTATTTATGCGTCGCCCTGGGGTCCATTCTACAATATAAACCAGATACCACGGTGCATACGACTATTCGTTGGCCGTGGTGGTACAGCTAGCGCACGACCGATTCCAACATTTCTCTTTTGCACTAAAACTGGTGATACGAGCAGCTCCCGAGTTTGGATGGAATGATCTAAAATTTTCCTGGCTGCACAGGCGCTGCACAACATTATGCATTATTCGTCGACTCGTATTTATGCGTCGCCCTGGGGGCCATACCACAAAACATAAACCCGATACCACGGTGCATCCGACTATTCGTTGGCCGTGGTGGTACAGCTAGCGCACGACCGATTCCAACATTTCTGTTTTGCACTAAATCTGGTGATACGAACAGCTCCCGAGTTTGGATGGAATGATCTAAAATTTTCCTGGCTGCACAGGCGCTGCGCAACATGAGTCATTCTTCGCCGCCTCGTGTTTATGCGTCGCCCTGAGGGCCATTCTACAATATATATACCCGATACCACGGTGCATATGACTATTCGTTGGCCGTAGTGGTACAGCTAGCGCACGACCGATTCCAAGATTTCTATTTTGCACTAAAACTGGTGATACGAACAGCTCCCGAGTTTTCATGGAATGATCTAAAATTTTCCTGGCTGCACAGGCGCTGCACAACATTATTCATTGTTCGTCGATTCGTGTTTATGCGTCGCCCTGGGGGCCATTCTACAAAACATCAACCCGACACCACGGTGCATCCGACTATTCGTTGGCCGTTGTGGTACCGCTTGCGCACGAGTGATTCCAACATTTCTCTTTTGCACTAAAACTGGTGATACGAACAGCTCCACAGTTTGGATGCAATGATTTAAAATTTTCCTGCTGGCAGAGGCGCTGCACATAATGACTCATTCTTTACCGACTCGTGTTTATGCGTCACCCTGGGGGCCATTCTACAAAACAAAAACCCGATACCACAGTGCATCAGACAATTCGTTGACTGTGGTGGTACAGCTAGCGCACAACCGATTCCAACATTTCTCTTTTCCACTAAAACTGGTGATACGAACAGCTCCCGAGTTTGGATGGAATGATCTAAAATTTTCCTGGCTCCACAGGCGCTGCACAACATTATTCATTGTTCGTCGACTCGTATTTATGCGTCGCCCTGGGGGCCATACCACAAAACATAAACCCGATACCACGGTGCATCCGACTATTCGTTGGCCGTGGTGGTACAGCTAGCGTACGACCGATTCCAACATTTCTATTTTGCACTAAAACTGGTGATACGAACAGCTCCCGAGTTTGGATGGAATGATCTAAAATTTTCCTGGCTGCACAGGCGCTGCACAACATGACTCATTCTTCGCCGCCTCGTGTTTATGCGTCGCCCTGGGGTCCATTCTACAATATATAAACCAGATACCACGGTGCATACGACTATTCGTTGGCCGTGGTGGTACAGCTAGCACATGACCGATTCCAACATTTCTATTTTGCACTAAAACTGGTGATACGAACAGCTCCCGAGTTTGGATGGAATGATCTAAAATTTTCCTAACTGCTCAGGGGCTGCACAACATCATTCATTGTTCGTCGATTCGTGTTTATGCGCCGCCCTGGGGGCCATTCTAGAAAACCTAAACCCGATACCACGGTGCATCCGACTATTCGTTGGCCGTGGTGGCACAGCTAGCGCACGGCCGATTCCAACATTTCTCTTTTGCACTAAAACTGGTGATACGAGCAGCTCCCGAGTTTGGATGGAATGATCTAAAATTTTCCTGGCTGCACAGGCGCTGCACAACTTTATGCATTATTCGTCGACTCGAATTTATGCGTCGCCCTGGGGGCCATACCACAAAACATAAACCCGATACCACGGTGCATCCGACTATTCGTTGGCCGTGGTGGTACAGCTAGCGCACGACCGATTCCAACATTTCTATTTTGCACTGAAACTGGTGATACGAACAGCTCCCGAGTTTGGATGGAATGATCTAAAATTTTCCTGGCTGCACAGGCGCTGTACAACATGACTCATTCTTCGCCGCCTCGTGTTTATGCGTCGCCCTGGGGGCCATTCTACAATATATAAACCCGATACCACGGTGCATACGAATATTCGTTGGCCGTGGTGGTACAGCTAGCGCACGACCGATTCCAACATTTCTATTTTGCACTAAAACTGGTGATACGAACAGCTCCCGAGTTTTGATGGAATGATCTAAAATTTTCCTGGCTGCACAGGCGCTACACAACATTATTCATTGTTCATCGATTCGTGTTTATGCGTCGCCCTGGGGGCCATTCTACAAAACATCAACCCGACACCACGGTGCATCCGACTATTCGTTGGCCGTTGTGGTACAGCTTGCGCACGAGTGATTCCAACATTTCTCTTTTGCACTAAAACTGGTGATACGAACAGCTCCACAGTTTGGACGCAATGATTTAAAATTTTCCTGCTGGCAGAGGCGCTGCACATAATGACTCATTCTTTACCGACTTGTGTTTATGCGTCACCCTGGGGGCCATTCTACAAAACAAAAACCCGATACCACAGTGCATCAGACTATTCGTTGACTGTGGTGGTACAGCTAGCGCACAACCGATTCCAACATTTCTCTTTTCCACTAAAACTGGTGATACGAACAGCTCCCGAGTTTGGATGGAATGATCTAAAATTTTCCTGGCTCCACAGGCGCTGCACAACATTATTCATTGTTCTTCGACTCGTATTTATGCGTCGCCCTGGGGGCCATACCACAAAACATAAACCCGATACCACGGTGCATCCGACTATTCGTTGGCCGTGGTGGTACAGCTAGCGCACGACCGATTCCAACATTTCTATTTTGCACTAAAACTGGTGATACGAACAGCTCCCGAGTTTGGATGGAATGATCTAAAATTTTCCTGGCTGCACAGGCGCTGCACAACATGACTCATTCTTCGCCGCCTCGTGTTTATGCGTCGCCCTGGGGTCCATTCTACAATATATAAACCAGATACCACGGTGCATACGACTATTCGTTGGCCGTGGTGGTACAGCTAGCACATGACCGATTCCAACATTTCTATTTTGCACTAAAACTGGTGATACGAACAGCTCCCGAGTTTGGATGGAATGATCTAAAATTTTCCTAACTGCTCAGATCTGCACAACATTATTCATTGTTCGTCGATTCGTGTTTATGCGCCGCCCTGGGGGCCATTCTAGAAAACCTAAACCCGATACCACGGTGCATCCGACTATTCGTTGGCCGTGGTGGCACAGCTAGCGCACGGCCGATTCCAACATTTCTCTTTTGCACTAAAACTGGTGATACGAACAGCTCGCGAGTTTGGATTGCATGATCTAAAATTTTCCTGGCTGCTGAGGCGCTGCACAACATTATTCATTGTTCGTCGACTCGTGTTTCTGGGTCGCCCTGGGGGCCATTCTATAAAACACAAACCCGATACCACGGTGCATACGACTATTCGTTAGCCGTGGTGGTACAGCTATCGCACGACCGATTCCAACATTTCTCTTTTCCACTAAAACTGGTGATACGAGCAGCTCCCGAGTTTGGATGGAATGATCTAAAATTTTCCTGGCTGCACAGGCGCTGCACAACATTATTCATTGTTCGTCGACTCGTATTTATGCGTCGCTCTGGGGGCCATTCTACAATATATATACCCGATACCACGGTGCATACGACTATTCGTTGGCCGTGGTGGTACAGCTAGCGCACGACCGATTCCAACATTTCTATTTTGCACTAAAACTGGTGATACGAACAGCTCCCGAGTTTTCATGGAATGATCTAAAATTTTCCTGGCCGCACAGGCGCTACACAACATTATTCATTGTTCATCGATTCGTGTTTATGCGTCGCCCTGGGGGCCATTCTATAAAACACAAACCCGATACCACGGTGCATACGACTATTCGTTAGCCGTGGTGGTACAGCTATCGCACGACCGATTCCAACATTTCTCTTTTCCACTAAAACTGGTGATACGAGCAGCTCCCGAGTTTGGATGGAATGATCTAAAATTTTCCTGGCTGCACAGGCGCGGCACAACATTATTCATTGTTCGTCGACTCGTATTTATGCGTCGCTCTGGGGGCCATACCACAAAACATAAACCCGATACCACGGTGCATCCGACTATTCGTTGGCCGTGGTGGTACAGCCAGCGCACGACCGATTCCAACATTTCTATTTTGCACTAAAACTGGTGATACGAACAGCTCCCGAGCTTGGATGGAATGATCTAAAATTTTCCTGACTGCTCAGGGGCTGCACAACATTATTCATTGTTCGTCGATTCGTGTTTATGCGCCGCCCTGGGCGCCATTCTAGAAAACATAAACCCGATACCACGGTGCATCCGACTATTCGTTGGCCGTGGTGGTACAGCTAGCGCACGACCGATTCCAACATTTCTATTTTGCACTAAAACTGGTGATACGAACAGCTCCCGAGTTTCGATGGAATGATCTAAAATTTTCCTGACTGCTCAGGGGCTGCACAACATTATTCATTGTTCGTCGATTCGTGTTTATGCGCCGCCCTGGGCGCCATTCTAGAAAACCTAAACCCGATACCACGGTGCATCCGACTATTCGTGTGCCGTTGTGGCACAGCTAGCGCACGGCCGATTCCAACATTTCTCTTTTGCACTAAAACTGGTGATATGAGCAGCTCCCGAGTTTGGATGGAATGATCTAAAATTTTCCTGACTGCTCAGGGGCTGCACAACATTATTCATTGTTCGTCGATTCGTGTTTATGCGCCGCCATGGGGGCCATTCTAGAAAACCTAAACCCGATACCACGGTGCATCCGACTATTCGTTGGCCGTAATGGCACAGCTAGCGCACGGCCGATTCCAACATTTCTCTTTTGCACTAAAACTGGTGATACGAACAGCTCCCGCGTTTGGATTGCATGATCTAAAATCTTCCTGGCTGCTGAGGCGCTGCACAACATTATTCATTGCTCGTCGACTCGTATTTATGCGTCGCCCTGGGGTCCATTCTACAATATAAACCAGATACCACGGTGCATACGACTATTCGTTGGCCGTGGTGGTACAGCTAGCGCACGACCGATTCCAACATTTCTCTTTTGCACTAAAACTGGTGATACGAGCAGCTCCCGAGTTTGGATGGAATGATCTAAAATTTTCCTGGCTGCACAGGCGCTGCACAACATTATGCATTATTCGTCGACTCGTATTTATGCGTCGCCCTGGGGGCCATACCACAAAACATAAAACCGATACCACGGTGCATCCGACTATTCGTTGGCCGTGGTGGTACAGCTAGCGCACGACCGATTCCAACATTTCTGTTTTGCACTAAAACTGGTGATACGAACAGCTCCCGAGTTTGGATGGAATGATCTAAAATTTTCCTGGCTGCACAGGCGCTGCGCAACATGAGTCATTCTTCGCCGCCTCGTGTTTATGCGTCGCCCTGAGGGCCATTCTACAATATATATACCCGATACCACGGTGCATATGACTATTCGTTGGCCGTAGTGGTACAGCTAGCGCACGACCGATTCCAAGATTTCTATTTTGCACTAAAACTGGTGATACGAACAGCTCCCGAGTTTTCATGGAATGATCTAAAATTTTCCTGGCTGCACAGGCGCTGCACAACATTATTCATTGTTCGTCGATTCGTGTTTATGCGTCGCCCTGGGGGCCATTCTACAAAACATCAACCCGACACCACGGTGCATCCGACTATTCGTTGGCCGTTGTGGTACCGCTTGCGCACGAGTGATTCCAACATTTCTCTTTTGCACTAAAACTGGTGATACGAACAGCTCCACAGTTTGGATGCAATGATTTAAAATTTTCCTGCTGGCAGAGGCGCTGCACATAATGACTCATTCTTTACCGACTCGTGTTTATGCGTCACCCTGGGGGCCATTCTACAAAACAAAAACCCGATACCACAGTGCATCAGACAATTCGTTGACTGTGGTGGTACAGCTAGCGCACAACCGATTCCAACATTTCTCTTTTCCACTAAAACTGGTGATACGAACAGCTCCCGAGTTTGGATGGAATGATCTAAAATTTTCCTGGCTCCACAGGCGCTGCACAACATTATTCATTGTTCGTCGACTCGTATTTATGCGTCGCCCTGGGGGCCATACCACAAAACATAAACCCGATACCACGGTGCATCCGACTATTCGTTGGCCGTGGTGGTACAGCTAGCGTACGACCGATTCCAACATTTCTATTTTGCACTAAAACTGGTGATATGAGCAGCTCCCGAGTTTGGATGGAATGATCTAAAATTTTCCTGACAGCTCAGGGGCTGCACAACATTATTCATTGTTCGTCGATTCGTGTTTATGCGCCGCCATGGGGGCCATTCTAGAAAACCTAAACCCGATACCACGGTGCATCCGACTATTCGTTGGCCGTAATGGCACAGCTAGCGCACGGCCGATTCCAACATTTCTCTTTTGCACTAAAACTGGTGATACGAACAGCTCCCGCGTTTGGATTGCATGATCTAAAATCTTCCTGGCTGCTGAGGCGCTGCACAACATTATTCATTGCTCGTCGACTCGTATTTATGCGTCGCCCTGGGGTCCATTCTACAATATAAACCAGATACCACGGTGCATACGACTATTCGTTGGCCGTGGTGGTACAGCTAGCGCACGACCGATTCCAACATTTCTCTTTTGCACTAAAACTGGTGATACGAGCAGCTCCCGAGTTTGGATGGAATGATCTAAAATTTTCCTGGCTGCACAGGCGCTGCACAACATTATGCATTATTCGTCGACTCGTATTTATGCGTCGCCCTGGGGGCCATACCACAAAACATAAAACCGATACCACGGTGCATCCGACTATTCGTTGGCCGTGGTGGTACAGCTAGCGCACGACCGATTCCAACATTTCTGTTTTGCACTAAAACTGGTGATACGAACAGCTCCCGAGTTTGGATGGAATGATCTAAAATTTTCCTGGCTGCACAGGCGCTGCGCAACATGAGTCATTCTTCGCCGCCTCGTGTTTATGCGTCGCCCTGAGGGCCATTCTACAATATATATACCCGATACCACGGTGCATATGACTATTCGTTGGCCGTAGTGGTACAGCTAGCGCACGACCGATTCCAAGATTTCTATTTTGCACTAAAACTGGTGATACGAACAGCTCCCGAGTTTTCATGGAATGATCTAAAATTTTCCTGGCTGCACAGGCGCTGCACAACATTATTCATTGTTCGTCGATTCGTGTTTATGCGTCGCCCTGGGGGCCATTCTACAAAACATCAACCCGACACCACGGTGCATCCGACTATTCGTTGGCCGTTGTGGTACCGCTTGCGCACGAGTGATTCCAACATTTCTCTTTTGCACTAAAACTGGTGATACGAACAGCTCCACAGTTTGGATGCAATGATTTAAAATTTTCCTGCTGGCAGAGGCGCTGCACATAATGACTCATTCTTTACCGACTCGTGTTTATGCGTCACCCTGGGGGCCATTCTACAAAACAAAAACCCGATACCACAGTGCATCAGACAATTCGTTGACTGTGGTGGTACAGCTAGCGCACAACCGATTCCAACATTTCTCTTTTCCACTAAAACTGGTGATACGAACAGCTCCCGAGTTTGGATGGAATGATCTAAAATTTTCCTGGCTCCACAGGCGCTGCACAACATTATTCATTGTTCGTCGACTCGTATTTATGCGTCGCCCTGGGGGCCATACCACAAAACATAAACCCGATACCACGGTGCATCCGACTATTCGTTGGCCGTGGTGGTACAGCTAGCGTACGACCGATTCCAACATTTCTATTTTGCACTAAAACTGGTGATACGAACAGCTCCCGAGTTTGGATGGAATGATCTAAAATTTTCCTGGCTGCACAGGCGCTGCACAACATGACTCATTCTTCGCCGCCTCGTGTTTATGCGTCGCCCTGGGGTCCATTCTACAATATATAAACCAGATACCACGGTGCATACGACTATTCGTTGGCCGTGGTGGTACAGCTAGCACATGACCGATTCCAACATTTCTATTTTGCACTAAAACTGGTGATACGAACAGCTCCCGAGTTTGGATGGAATGATCTAAAATTTTCCTAACTGCTCAGGGGCTGCACAACATCATTCATTGTTCGTCGATTCGTGTTTATGCGCCGCCCTGGGGGCCATTCTAGAAAACCTAAACCCGATACCACGGTGCATCCGACTATTCGTTGGCCGTGGTGGCACAGCTAGCGCACGGCCGATTCCAACATTTCTCTTTTGCACTAAAACTGGTGATACGAGCAGCTCCCGAGTTTGGATGGAATGATCTAAAATTTTCCTGGCTGCACAGGCGCTGCACAACTTTATGCATTATTCGTCGACTCGTATTTATGCGTCGCCCTGGGGGCCATACCACAAAACATAAACCCGATACCACGGTGCATCCGACTATTCGTTGGCCGTGGTGGTACAGCTAGCGCACGACCGATTCCAACATTTCTATTTTGCACTGAAACTGGTGATACGAACAGCTCCCGAGTTTGGATGGAATGATCTAAAATTTTCCTGGCTGCACAGGCGCTGCACAACATGACTCATTCTTCGCCGCCTCGTGTTTATGCGTCGCCCTGGGGGCCATTCTACAATATATAAACCCGATACCACGGTGCATACGAATATTCGTTGGCCGTGGTGGTACAGCTAGCGCACGACCGATTCCAACATTTCTATTTTGCACTAAAACTGGTGATACGAACAGCTCCCGAGTTTGGATGGAATGATCTAAAATTTCCTGATTGCTCAGGGGCTGCACAACATTATTCATTGTTCGTCGATTCGTGTTTATGCGCCGCCCTGGGGGCCATTCTAGAAAACCTAAACCCGATACCACGGTGCATCCGACTATTCGTTGGCCGTGGTGGCACAGCTAGCGCACGGCCGATTCCAACATTTCTCTTTTGCACTAAAACTGGTGATACGAACAGCTCCCGAGTTTGGATTGCATGATCTAAAATTTTCCTGGCTGCTGAGGCGCTGCACAACATTATTCATTGTTCGTCGACTCGTGTTTATGGGTCGCCCTGGGGGCCATTCTATAAAAGATAAACCCGATACCACGGTGCATACGACTATTCGTTGGCCGTGGTGGTACAGCTAGCGCACGACCGATTCCAACATTTCTCTTTTGCACTAAAACTGGTGATACGAGCAGCTCCCGAGTTTGGATGGAATGATCTAAAATTTTCCTGGCTGCACAGGCGCTGCACAACATTATGCATTATTCGTCGACTCGTATTTATGCGTCGCCGTGGGGGCCATACCACAAAACATAAACCCGATACCACGGTGCATCCGACTATTCGTTGGCCGTGGTGGTACAGCTAGCGCACGACCGATTCCAACATTTCTCTTTTGCACTAAAACTGGTGATACGAACAGCTCCACAGTTTGGATGCAATGATTTAAAATTTTCCTGCTGGCAGAGGCGCTGCACATAATGACTCATTCTTTACCGACTCGTGTTTATGCGTCACCCTGGGGGCCATTCTACAAAACAAAAACCCGATACCACAGTGCATCAGACTATTCGTTGACTGTGGTGGTACAGCTAGCGCACAACCGATTCCAACATTTCTCTTTTCCACTAAAACTGGTGATACCAACAGCTCCCGAGTTTGGATGGAATGATCTAAAATTTTCCTGGCTCCACAGGCGCTGCACAACATGGCTCATTCTTCGCCGACTCGTGTTTATGCGTCGCTCTTGGGGCCATTCTACAAAACAAAAACCCGATACCACGGTGCATCTGACTATTCGTTGGCCGTGGTGTTACAGCTAGCGCACGACCGATTCCAACATTTCTCTTTGGCACTAAAACTGCTGATACGAACAGCTCCCGAGTGTGGATGGAATGATCTAAAATTTAGCTGGCTGCTGAGGAGCTGCACAACATTATTCATTGTTCGCCGACTCGAGTTTATGCGTCGCACTGAAGCCACTCAACAAAACATAAACCCGATACCACGGTGCATCTGACTATTCAGAGGTCGTGGTGGTACAGTTAGCGCACGACCGATTCCAACATTTCTCTCTTACACTAAAACTTGTGATACGAACAGCTCCAGAGTTTGTATGGAATGATTTAAAATTTTCCTGCTGGCAGAGGCGCTGCACATAATGACTCATTCTTTACCGACTTGTGTTTATGCGTCACCCTGGGGGCCATTCTACAAAACAAAAACCCGATACCACAGTGCATCAGACTATTCGTTGACTGTGGTGGTACAGCTAGCGCACAACCGATTCCAACATTTCTCTTTTCCACTAAAACTGGTGATACGAACAGCTCCCGAGTTTGGATGGAATGATCTAAAATTTTCCTGGCTCCACAGGCGCTGCACAACATTATTCATTGTTCTTCGACTCGTATTTATGCGTCGCCCTGGGGGCCATACCACAAAACATAAACCCGATACCACGGTGCATCCGACTATTCGTTGGCCGTGGTGGTACAGCTAGCGCACGACCGATTCCAACATTTCTATTTTGCACTAAAACTGGTGATACGAACAGCTCCCGAGTTTGGATGGAATGATCTAAAATTTTCCTGGCTGCACAGGCGCTGCACAACATGACTCATTCTTCGCCGCCTCGTGTTTATGCGTCGCCCTGGGGTCCATTCTACAATATATAAACCAGATACCACGGTGCATACGACTATTCGTTGGCCGTGGTGGTACAGCTAGCACATGACCGATTCCAACATTTCTATTTTGCACTAAAACTGGAGATACGAACAGCTCCCGAGTTTGGATGGAATGATCTAAAATTTTCCTAACTGCTCAGATCTGCACAACATTATTCATTGTTCGTCGATTCGTGTTTATGCGCCGCCCTGGGGGCCATTCTAGAAAACCTAAACCCGATACCACGGTGCATCCGACTATTCGTTGGCCGTGGTGGCACAGCTAGCGCACGGCCGATTCCAACATTTCTCTTTTGCACTAAAACTGGTGATACGAACAGCTCGCGAGTTTGGATTGCATGATCTAAAATTTTCCTGGCTGCTGAGGCGCTGCACAACATTATTCATTGTTCGTCGACTCGTGTTTCTGGGTCGCCCTGGGGGCCATTCTATAAAACACAAACCCGATACCACGGTGCATACGACTATTCGTTAGCCGTGGTGGTACAGCTATCGCACGACCGATTCCAACATTTCTCTTTTCCACTAAAACTGGTGATACGAGCAGCTCCCGAGTTTGGATGGAATGATCTAAAATTTTCCTGGCTGCACAGGCGCTGCACAACATTATTCATTGTTCGTCGACTCGTATTCGTCGACTGGGCATGGCAGCATCGACAGAATGCGGAGCACTAATCCGTTTGTCTTCCTTGTGCAGCTGTGTGGCCTTCTTGGGTGTTTCAACGTTGGCTGTCCGGACATCGGCGTGCTGAACCTCTCTGCGCATGTCCATCTTTCAACGCATCAAGACATCGATCAAGAAATACGCCCACCAGCATTGGAATCTTGGAATCCGTATCATCATTCTTCGGCAACACGTTCTGATTGCCAGGAACCTGGACTGCAGGGGGCATCACAGTGCACTCAAGCTATAAATGGGATTCATGCTCGTTTTGCAACCACTGGGCATGGCAGCATCGACAGAATGCGGAGCACTAATCCGTTTGTCTTCCTTGTGCAGCTGTGTGGCCTTCTTGGGTGTTTCAACGTTGGCTGTCCGGACATCGGCGTGCTGAACCTCTCTGCGCATGTCCATCTTTCAACGCATCAAGACATCGATCAAGAAATACGCCCACCAGCATTGGAATCTTGGAATCCGTATCATCATTCTTCGGCAACACGTTCTGATTGCCAGGAACCTGGACTGCAGGGGGCATCACAGTGCACTCAAGCTATAAATGGGATTCATGCTCGTTTTGCAACCACTGGGCATGGCAGCATCGACAGAATGCGGAGCACTAATCCGTTTGTCTTCCTTGTGCAGGTGAGCAAAAAGTATGGAAAATGTTTTCGTTCTAATGACCTATTCCTGTTGGTGCTGCCGTGCCCTCGGCTTTGTTGCTTGCTACAGGTTTTCACATTGTGTCTGAGGAAATTATTATTGTTAGCCGGAGACATTGAATCGAACCCAGGCCCTGACATGACCCGAATTTTACAACAACTTAATGATATTGCAGTCGACATAAAAGATATGAAAGAGAACAGATTACTGAACATAGAGAACAAATTAGATGCCCTGTCCAGGCTTGAGAGCCGAGTAACGTCCTGCCAAGAACAGGTTAGTTGTATGAGTACAACGATTGAAAGGCTTGAAGCAAGGCTTGAGCATCTTGAAAATTATAGTAGGAGGTCAAATCTGATCATATATGGCATCCCAGAAACTGAAGAGGAAACAAATGAATCGCTTGAAGAAACCGTAAACAAAGATATTTTTCATGATATTTTAGGACTCGACCCTATCCCTACTGAGCGGATACATAGGTTAGGTAAACCGGCAATTGACAAAACACGTCCTGTAATCCTAAAGCTTTTAGACAGTAGGCATAAAACTGTGATACTCAAGAACGGAAAGAAACTAAAGGGAAAAGATTATTCAATTGGCGAAGACTTTTCAAAGAACGTTCGTGAACTAAGAAAGAAACTATGGGATAGCGCGAAGCCGAACCGAGATAAAAAAGAAAGGGTTTCCTTGGTGTTTGATAAGTTATATATCAATAATATTCCTTACGTTTGGGACTGCGAAAAAAATGATAAAGTGAGGGTTCAAAAAAACGACGGGATCGGCGCAAGTCGGCCCGTGACGCGAAGTTGTACGCAGTTGCGAAACCGCTCACCAATAAAGTGAGTGGTTCATTTACCTCAGCTTCTTTCTTCACTAAGACAGATAGCTTGTCTTGCCATAGTAACACGGGCCAATCTAGTATAAAAAGCTTGAGAATAGCTAACATTAACGCACGCAGCGTTGCAAACAAGAAAGACTCGCTTGAACTTAAACTGCTGGAGTTCGACCCACACATATCAGTCCTGACGGAAACTTGGTTACATGAGGACTTAGCAGATGACCTGGTATTTCCTCCTCATTATAAAGTTGTTCGCAAGGACAGGACCTCAAGGGGTGGTGGCGTAGCCATTCTCTTAAAAGACTCTGTAGAATGCGACCTTGTATATGATGTTCCTGACCTTGAATGCCTTTGCATAAAAATTTCTTGCTGGGGTCATTCTTTCATCCTGTATGGTTGCTACAGGCCACCAGATGCCGCACCCGACTATCTTATTAAGCTACAACATCACCTGTCTCATTTCCAAAATAAGAAAATACTGTTAATAGGTGACTTCAATCTGCCAGATGTGTGCTGGTACCGCCTACAAGGCGGTGCTAAGTCTGGGAGCAATGCAGACGTTCTGTTTGATGTCATGCTTACTCATGATTTAGCTCAAATTGTAAATCAACCTACTCGTGTACAAGGTTCATCTTCCTCTATACTAGACTTAGTTTTTGCTAGCCGTCAATATTCTATGCATACTGTATCGGTCGAAACAGGCATTTCAGACCATCACCTCGTAAGCGTATCGATAGATTTAGTTAAGTCCCCTTACCACAACAAAAAAGCCAGTCACGTACGTTGTTTCAAGGATTATTCTAGGGCTGATGATGCCGCAGTGATTGATCATATGGAAACTTGTTTATCGAGCTTCGATGATAATGACGATGTCTGCAAGCTGTGGGAGCGATTCGTCGAAATGTGTCAATATTGTCTAAATGCCTTTGTTCCGAATAAACGCAAAAAAGTTCACAAACGCACACCTTGGATGACGCGGAAGATTATTCAACTGAAGCGAAAACTAAAAAGATCTAAGAAAAAAAACCACCAGTTAAGTCAGATTGAAACGCTTAAAAATAATCTTGAACGTGCGGTTCGTGAGTCAAAAGACTTCTACTTTAACACAACATTACCCAGTTTTGTTAAAAATGACCCAAGTAAATTTTGGAACTTCCTGAGTGACAGCAAGAAACATATCTCAAAAATAACAGCGGAGGGAGATACTTTGACTGATCCGATTGATATTGCACGCCATTTTAATTATTTTTTTCACAGCGTATTCTCTAAAGAAGGTGTACAAACTGTACAAAGCGCATCAAATTTTCCTGTATCGGAGGTTGACTTTGTTAGCCTCCCTGGTGTATTTGCTTTGCTTTTAGAACTGAAACCTAAAACTTCTTCTGGTCCTGATAATTTACCCAATGTATTTTTGCGACGCTATGCCGAAATAATTGCGAAGTTTCTTTTTGTGCTGTTTAAAAAATCTCTGCTGTCATCAAAACTTCCGGTTGAATGGAAGACTGCTCGAGTTGTTCCCATCTTTAAAAAAGGTGACTGCACATTACTACAAAATTACCGTCCTATTTCTTTAACTTCCGCATGCTGTAAAATGCTCGAACATATTATTGCTAAACATATTAACAAATTTCTTGAAGAACACTCCATATTAAGCGACTTTCAGCATGGGTTTAGAAAGGGCTATTCTACAATAACACAATTAGTTACAATAGTACACACCTTTGCTAAAACACTGGATATGAATGGTCAAATAGACGCCATATTTATGGATTTCAGCAAAGCATTTGATAAAGTTCACCACGAAAAACTGATTCAAAAACTAAAAAACATTAATCTTCCAGACATTTTAATATCGTGGATTCAAGATTACCTCACGAATAGAGTGCAATTTGTTTCAGTCGATGGGTGCAGCTCCAGTTGTCTCCCAGTCACCTCTGGGGTGCCCCAAGGAAGCGTCTTGGGGCCTTTGCTTTTTCAGATTTACATAAATGATATTGTTAATGTGGTTACTCCAGGAACTCATATTCGCTTGTTTGCTGATGATTGTGTCGTTTTCCGTCAAATTACGTGTACTAACGATCAAAACGAACTTGACCAGTGTCTTCGAAATGTTCTTGATTGGTGCAGCGAGTTTTCCATGGTTCTTAACACTGAAAAAACAGTTTCGATGCAAATAACACATAAAAAGAACCCAATTAACCACGTGTATACACTGGGATCATCAACACTAAAGCAGGTTAATAGCTACAAATATCTAGGTGTAACAATCACAAGCCGTCTTTCCTGGAACTCACATATAGATAACATATGCTCCTCTGCATTTAAAAAGCTGTGTTTTCTGAGGCATAAACTAAGAAATTCACCTTCTCACATAAAACTTCTAACGTATAACACTTACATCAGGCCAAAGCTCGAGTATGCTTCGGTTGTTTGGGACCCATTCACTAAACTTAACATAGATAAATTAGAAAGGGTTCAAAGAAAAGCTGTTAGGTTTATCTATTCCAAATTTAAAATCACCGACTCCCCCACTGACCTCATGGCGGCTAACAATATTGAAACACTTGAAACGCGAAGAGGAAAATATCGCCTTGAATTTCTTTATTCTTTACTTAACCATAAGTTTGCTTTGGATCCTTCACAGTACATATCCCCTCTAACCACACGTTATACCCGACATCATCACATTCACTCATTGACACCGTATTTTGCGAAAACTGACTGTTTTAAATATTCCTTTTTTCCGCGGACAATATCCGATTGGAACCATGTTATGACATCTTAATAGTTTGCAATATTTGTCTCCTTATTTTTATGTATATTTCTTTTCATTGTGTTCTGTATCTTTTGAGTTTTAAGAATATATGCCTGTCCTGCTTGGACCCTGAAAAGGGTCTGCAGTATGTACTAAATAAATAAATAAAATAAAATAAATTTATGCGTCGCTCTGGGGGCCATTCTACAATATATATACCCGATACCACGGTGCATACGACTATTCGTTGGCCGTGGTGGTACAGCTATCGCACGACCGATTCCAACATTTCTATTTTGCACTAAAACTGGTGATACGAACAGCTCCCGAGTTTTCATGGAATGATCTAAAATTTTCCTGGCCGCACAGGCGCTACACAACATTATTCATTGTTCATCGATTCGTGTTTATGCGTCGCCCTGGGGGCCATTCTATAAAACACAAACCCGATACCACGGTGCATACGACTATTCGTTAGCCGTGTGGTACAGCTATCGCACGACCGATTCCAACATTTCTCTTTTCCACTAAAACTGGTGATACGAGCAGCTCCCGAGTTTGGATGGAATGATCTAAAATTTTCCTGGCTGCACAGGCGCGGCACAACATTATTCATTGTTCGTCGACTCGTATTTATGCGTCGCTCTGGGGGCCATACCACAAAACATAAACCCGATACCACGGTGCATCCGACTATTCGTTGGCCGTGGTGGTACAGCCAGCGCACGACCGATTCCAACATTTCTATTTTGCACTAAAACTGGTGATACGAACAGCTCCCGAGCTTGGATGGAATGATCTAAAATTTTCCTGACTGCTCAGGGGCTGCACAACATTATTCATTGTTCGTCGATTCGTGTTTATGCGCCGCCCTGGGCGCCATTCTAGAAAACATAAACCCGATACCACGGTGCATCCGACTATTCGTTGGCCGTGGTGGTACAGCTAGCGCACGACCGATTCCAACATTTCTATTTTGCACTAAAACTGGTGATACGAACAGCTCCCGAGTTTCGATGGAATGATCTAAAATTTTCCTGACTGCTCAGGGGCTGCACAACATTATTCATTGTTCGTCGATTCGTGTTTATGCGCCGCCCTGGGCGCCATTCTAGAAAACCTAAACCCGATACCACGGTGCATCCGACTATTCGTGTGCCGTTGTGGCACAGCTAGCGCACGGCCGATTCCAACATTTCTCTTTTGCACTAAAACTGGTGATATGAGCAGCTCCCGAGTTTGGATGGAATGATCTAAAATTTTCCTGACTGCTCAGGGGCTGCACAACATTATTCATTGTTCGTCGATTCGTGTTTATGCGCCGCCATGGGGGCCATTCTAGAAAACCTAAACCCGATACCACGGTGCATCCGACTATTCGTTGGCCGTAGTGGCACAGCTAGCGCACGGCCGATTCCAACATTTCTCTTTTGCACTAAAACTGGTGATACGAACAGCTCCCGAGTTTGGATTGCATGATCTAAAATCTTCCTGGCTGCTGAGGCGCTGCACAACATTATTCATTGCTCGTCGACTCGTATTTATGCGTCGCCCTGGGGTCCATTCTACAATATAAACCAGATACCACGGTGCATACGACTATTCGTTGGCCGTGGTGGTACAGCTAGCGCACGACCGATTCCAACATTTCTCTTTTGCACTAAAACTGGTGATACGAGCAGCTCCCGAGTTTGGATGGAATGATCTAAAATTTTCCTGGCTGCACAGGCGCTGCACAACATTATGCATTATTCGTCGACTCGTATTTATGCGTCGCCCTGGGGGCCATACCACAAAACATAAAACCGATACCACGGTGCATCCGACTATTCGTTGGCCGTGGTGGTACAGCTAGCGCACGACCGATTCCAACATTTCTGTTTTGCACTAAAACTGGTGATACGAACAGCTCCCGAGTTTGGATGGAATGATCTAAAATTTTCCTGGCTGCACAGGCGCTGCGCAACATGAGTCATTCTTCGCCGCCTCGTGTTTATGCGTCGCCCTGAGGGCCATTCTACAATATATATACCCGATACCACGGTGCATATGACTATTCGTTGGCCGTAGTGGTACAGCTAGCGCACGACCGATTCCAAGATTTCTATTTTGCACTAAAACTGGTGATACGAACAGCTCCCGAGTTTTCATGGAATGATCTAAAATTTTCCTGGCTGCACAGGCGCTGCACAACATTATTCATTGTTCGTCGATTCGTGTTTATGCGTCGCCCTGGGGGCCATTCTACAAAACATCAACCCGACACCACGGTGCATCCGACTATTCGTTGGCCGTTGTGGTACCGCTTGCGCACGAGTGATTCCAACATTTCTCTTTTGCACTAAAACTGGTGATACGAACAGCTCCACAGTTTGGATGCAATGATTTAAAATTTTCCTGCTGGCAGAGGCGCTGCACATAATGACTCATTCTTTACCGACTCGTGTTTATGCGTCACCCTGGGGGCCATTCTACAAAACAAAAACCCGATACCACAGTGCATCAGACAATTCGTTGACTGTGGTGGTACAGCTAGCGCACAACCGATTCCAACATTTCTCTTTTCCACTAAAACTGGTGATACGAACAGCTCCCGAGTTTGGATGGAATGATCTAAAATTTTCCTGGCTCCACAGGCGCTGCACAACATTATTCATTGTTCGTCGACTCGTATTTATGCGTCGCCCTGGGGGCCATACCACAAAACATAAACCCGATACCACGGTGCATCCGACTATTCGTTGGCCGTGGTGGTACAGCTAGCGTACGACCGATTCCAACATTTCTATTTTGCACTAAAACTGGTGATACGAACAGCTCCCGAGTTTGGATGGAATGATCTAAAATTTTCCTGGCTGCACACGCGCTGCACAACATGACTCATTCTTCGCCGCCTCGTGTTTATGCGTCGCCCTGGGGTCCATTCTACAATATATAAACCAGATACCACGGTGCATACGACTATTCGTTGGCCGTGGTGGTACAGCTAGCACATGACCGATTCCAACATTTCTATTTTGCACTAAAACTGGTGATACGAACAGCTCCCGAGTTTGGATGGAATGATCTAAAATTTTCCTAACTGCTCAGGGGCTGCACAACATCATTCATTGTTCGTCGATTCGTGTTTATGCGCCGCCCTGGGGGCCATTCTAGAAAACCTAAACCCGATACCACGGTGCATCCGACTATTCGTTGGCCGTGGTGGCACAGCTAGCGCACGGCCGATTCCAACATTTCTCTTTTGCACTAAAACTGGTGATACGAGCAGCTCCCGAGTTTGGATGGAATGATCTAAAATTTTCCTGGCTGCACAGGCGCTGCACAACTTTATGCATTATTCGTCGACTCGTATTTATGCGTCGCCCTGGGGGCCATACCACAAAACATAAACCCGATACCACGGTGCATCCGACTATTCGTTGGCCGTGGTGGTACAGCTAGCGCACGACCGATTCCAACATTTCTATTTTGCACTGAAACTGGTGATACGAACAGCTCCCGAGTTTGGATGGAATGATCTAAAATTTTCCTGGCTGCACAGGCGCTGCACAACATGACTCATTCTTCGCCGCCTCGTGTTTATGCGTCGCCCTGGGGGCCATTCTACAATATATAAACCCGATACCACGGTGCATACGAATATTCGTTGGCCGTGGTGGTACAGCTAGCGCACGACCGATTCCAACATTTCTATTTTGCACTAAAACTGGTGATACGAACAGCTCCCGAGTTTGGATGGAATGATCTAAAATTTTCCTGACTGCTCAGGGGCTGCACAACATTATTCATTGTTCGTCGATTCGTGTTTATGCGCCGCCCTGGGGGCCATTCTAGAAAACCTAAACCCGATACCACGGTGCATCCGACTATTCGTTGGCCGTGGTGGCACAGCTAGCGCACGGCCGATTCCAACATTTCTCTTTTGCACTAAAACTGGTGATACGAACAGCTCCCGAGTTTGGATTGCATGATCTAAAATTTTCCTGGCTGCTGAGGCGCTGCACAACATTATTCATTGTTCGTCGACTCGTGTTTATGGGTCGCCCTGGGGGCCATTCTATAAAAGATAAACCCGATACCACGGTGCATACGACTATTCGTTGGCCGTGGTGGTACAGCTAGCGCACGACCGATTCCAACATTTCTCTTTTGCACTAAAACTGGTGATACGAGCAGCTCCCGAGTTTGGATGGAATGATCTAAAATTTTCCTGGCTGCACAGGCGCTGCACAACATTATGCATTATTCGTCGACTCGTATTTATGCGTCGCCGTGGGGGCCATACCACAAAACATAAACCCGATACCACGGTGC
Organism: Dermacentor variabilis; assembly: GCF_050947875.1. Classification (NCBI taxonomy): domain Eukaryota; kingdom Metazoa; phylum Arthropoda; class Arachnida; order Ixodida; family Ixodidae; genus Dermacentor; species Dermacentor variabilis. The sequence goes on along the minus strand of NC_134571.1, from coordinate 231,258,299 downwards.
ATCCGACTATTCGTTGGCCGTGGTGGTACAGCTAGCGCACGACCGATTCCAACATTTCTCTTTTGCACTAAAACTGGTGATACGAACAGCTCCACAGTTTGGATGCAATGATTTAAAATTTTCCTGCTGGCAGAGGCGCTGCACATAATGACTCATTCTTTACCGACTCGTGTTTATGCGTCACCCTGGGGGCCATTCTACAAAACAAAAACCCGATACCACAGTGCATCAGACTATTCGTTGACTGTGGTGGTACAGCTAGCGCACAACCGATTCCAACATTTCTCTTTTCCACTAAAACTGGTGATACCAACAGCTCCCGAGTTTGGATGGAATGATCTAAAATTTTCCTGGCTCCACAGGCGCTGCACAACATGGCTCATTCTTCGCCGACTCGTGTTTATGCGTCGCTCTTGGGGCCATTCTACAAAACAAAAACCCGATACCACGGTGCATCTGACTATTCGTTGGCCGTGGTGTTACAGCTAGCGCACGACCGATTCCAACATTTCTCTTTGGCACTAAAACTGCTGATACGAACAGCTCCCGAGTGTGGATGGAATGATCTAAAATTTAGCTGGCTGCTGAGGAGCTGCACAACATTATTCATTGTTCGCCGACTCGAGTTTATGCGTCGCACTGAAGCCACTCAACAAAACATAAACCCGATACCACGGTGCATCTGACTATTCAGAGGTCGTGGTGGTACAGTTAGCGCACGACCGATTCCAACATTTCTCTCTTACACTAAAACTTGTGATACGAACAGCTCCAGAGTTTGTATGGAATGATTTAAAATTTTCCTGGCTGCACAGGCGCTGCATATGACTCATTCTTCGCCGACTAGTGTTTATGCGTCGCCCTGGGGGCCATTCTAAACAGTATAAACCCGATACCACGGTCCATCCGACTATTCGATGACCGTGGTGGCACAGCCAGGGCACGACCGATTCCAACATTTCTCTTTTGCACTAAAACTGGTGATACGAACAGCCCCGAGTTTGGACGGAATGATCTAAAATTTTCCTGGCTGCTCAGGGGCTGCACAACATTATTCATTGTTCGTCGATTCGTGTTTATGCGTCGCCCTGGGGGCCATTCTACAAAACATAAACCCGATACCACGGTGCTTCCGACTATTCGTTGGCCGTGGTGGTAGAGCTAGCGCACGACCGATTCCAACATTTCTCTTTTGCACTAACACTGGTGATACGAACAGCTCCCGAGTTTGGATGGAATGATTTAAAATTTTCCTGGCTGCTCAGGCGCTGCACAACATTATTCATTGTTCGTCGACTCGTGTTTATGGGTCGGCCTGGGGGCCATTCTACAGAACATAAACCCGCAACCACGGTGCATACGACTATTCGTTGGCCGTGGTGGTACAGCTAGCGCCCGACCGATTCCAACATTTCTCATTTGCACTAAAACTGGTGATACGAACAGCTCCCGAGTTGGATGGAATGATCTAAAATTTTTCTGGCTCCTCAGGCGCTGCACAACATTATTCATTGTTCGTCGACTTGTGTTTATGGGTCGCCCTCGGGGCCATTCTATAAAACATAAACCCGATACCACGGTGCATACGACTATTCGTTGGCCGTGGTGGTACAGCTAGCGCCCGACCGATTCCAACATTTCTCTTTTGCACTAAAACTGGTGATACGAACAGCTCCCTAGTTTGGATGCAATGATCTAAAATTTTCCTGGCTGCTCAGGCGCTGCCCAACATTATTCATTGTTCGTCGAGTCGTGTTTATGGGTCGCCCTGTGGGCCATTCAACAAAACATAAACCCGACACCACGGTGCATCTGAATATTCACTGGCCGTCGTGGTACAGGTAGTGCACGACCGATTCCAACATTTCTCATTTCCACTAAAACTGGTGATACGAACAGCCCCCGAGTTTGGATGGAATGATCTAAAATTTTCCTGGCTGCACAGGCGCTGCACAACATGACTCATTCTTCGCCGACTCGTGTTTATGCGTCGCTCCGGGGGCCATTCTACAAAACATAAACCCGATACCACGGTGCATCTGACTTTTGATTGGCCGTGGTGGTAACGCTTGCGCAAGACCGATTCCAACCTTTCTCTTTTGTACTAAAACTGGTGATAAGAACTGCTCCACAGTTTGGATGGAATGGTTTAAAATTTTTCTGTTGGCACAGGCGCTGCACATGACTCATTCTTCGCCAACTCCTGTTTATGCGTCGCCCTGGGGGCCATTCTACAAAACATAAACCCGATACCACGGTCCATCTGACTATCCGATGACCGTGGTGGCACAGAAGGGCGCGACCGATTCCAACATTTCTCTTTTGCACTAAAACTGGTGATACGAACAGCTCCCGAGTTTGCATGGAATGATCTAAAATTTTCTTGGCTCCACAGGCGCTGCACAACATGGCTCATGCTTCGCCGACTCGTGTTTATGCGTCGCTCTTGGGGCTATTCTACAAAACATAAACCCGATACCACGGTGCATCTGACTATTCATTGGCCGTGCTGGTACAGCTAGCGAAAGACCGATTCCAACCTTTCACTTTTGCACTAAAACTGGCGATACGAACTGCTCCACAGTTTGGATGGAATGATTTAAAATTTTCCTGGTGGCGCAGGCGCTGCACATAATGACTCATTCTTTGACGACTCGTGTTTATGCGTCATCCGGGGGGCCATTCTACAAAACATACACCCGATACCGACTATTCGTTGACCGTGGTGGTACAATTAGCGCACGACCGATTCCAACATTTCTCTTTTGCACTAAAACTGGTGATACGAACAGCTCCCGAGTTTGGATGGAATGATCTAAAATTTTCCTGGCTGCTCAGGCGCTGCACAACATTATTCATTGTTCGTCGACTCGTGTTCATGGGTCGCCCTGGGGGCCATACCACACAACATAAACCCGATACCACGGTGCCTCCGACTATTCGTTGGCCGTCGTGGCACAGCTAGCGCACGACCGATTCCAACATTTCTCTTTTGCGCTAAAACTGGTGATACGAACAGCTCCCGAGCTTGGATGGAATGATCTAAAATTTTCCTGGCTGCACAGGCGCTGCACAACATGACTCATTCTTCGCCGCCTCGTGTTTATGCGTCGCCCTGGGGGCCATTCTACAAAACATCAACCCGACACCACGGTGCATCCGACTATTCGTTGGCCGTTGTGGTACCGCTAGCGCACGAGCGATTCCAACATTTCTCTTTTGCACTAAAACTGGTGATACGAACAGCTCCACAGTTTGGATGGAATGATTTAAAATTTTCCTGGTGGCGCAGGCGCTGCACATAATGACTCATTCTTCGCTGACTCGTGTTTATGGGTCACCGGGGGGGCCATTCTACAAAACATAAACCCGATACCGACTATTCGTTGACCGTGGTGGTACAATTAGCGCACGACCGATTCCAACATTTCTCTTTTGCACTAAAACTGCTGATACGAACAGCTCCCGAGTTTGGATGGAATGATCTGAAATTTTCCTGGCTGCTCAGGAGCTGCACAACATTATTCATTGTTCACCGACTCGAGTTTATGCGTCGCCCTGAAGCCATTCTACAAAACATAAACCCGATATCACGGTGCATCTGACTATTCAGAGGCCCTGGTGGTACAGCTAGCGCACGACCGATTCCAACATTTCTCTTTTACACTAAAACTTGTGATACGAACAGCTCCAGAGTTTGTATGGAATGATTTAAAATTTTCCTGGCTGCTCAGGCGCTGCACAACATTATTCATTGTTCGTCGACTTGTGTTTATGGGTCGCCCTGGGGGCCATTCTATAAAACATAAACCCGATACCACGGTCCATCCGACTATTCGATGACCGTGGTGGCACAGCCAGGGCACGACCGATTCCAACATTTCTCTTTTGCACTACAACTGGTGATACGAACAGCCCCCGACTTTGGATGGAATGATCTAAAATTTTTCTGGCTGCTCAGGCGCTGCACAAGGTTAATTATTGTTCGTCGACTCGTGCTTATGGCTCGGCCTGGCGGCCATTCTACAAAACATAAACCCGATACCACGGTGCTTCCGACTATTCGTTGACCGTGGTGGTACAGCTAGCGCACGACCGATTCCAACATTTCTCTTTTGCACTAAAACTGGTGACACGAACAGCTCCCGAGTTTGGATGGAATGATCTAAAATTTTCCTGGCTGCACAGGCGCTGCACGACATGACTCATTCTTCGCCGACTCGTGTTTATGCGTCGCCCTGGGGGCCATTCTACAAAACATAAGCACGATACCACGGTCCATCCGACTATTCGATGACCGTGGTGGCACAGCCAGGGCACGACCGATTCCAACATTTCTCTTTTGCACTAAAACTGGTGATACGAACCGCCCCCGAGTTTGTATGGAATGATCTAAAATTATCCTGGCTGCTCAGAAGCTGCAGAACATTATTCATTGTTCGTCGACTCGTGTTTATGGGTCCGCCTGGGGGCTATTCAACAAAACATAAACCCGATACCACGGTGCATACGACTATTCGTTGGGCGTGGTAGTACAGCTAGCGCACGACCAATTCCAACATTTCTATTTTGCACTAAAGCTGGTGATACGAACAGCTCCCGAATTTGGATGGAATGATCTAAAATTTTCCTGGCTCCACAGGCGCTGCACAACATGGCTCATGCTTCGCCGACTCGCGTTTATGCGTCACTCTTGGGGCCATTCTACAAAACATAAACCCGATACCACTGTGCATCTGACTATTCATAGGCCGTGCTGGTACAGCTAGCGAAAGACCGATTCCAACCTTTCGCTTTTGCACTAAAACTGGTGATACGAACTGCTCCACAGTTTGGATGGAATTATTTAAAATTTTCCTGCTGGCGCAGCCACTGCACATAATGACTCATTCTTCGCCGACTCGTGTTTATGCGTCACCCGAGGGGCCATTCTACAAAACATAAACCCGATACCGACTATTCGTTGACCGTGCTGATACAGCTAGCGAAAGACCGATTCCAACATTTCTCTTTTGCTCTAAAACTGGTGATAGGAACAGCTCCAGAGTTTGTATGGAATGATTTAAAATTTTCCTGGCTGCTCAGGCGCTGCACAACATTAATCATTGTTCGTCGACTCGTGTTTATGGGTCGGCCTGGGGGCCATTCTACAAAATATCAACACGACACCACGGTGCATCCGACTATTCGTTGGCCGTTGTGGTACCGCTAGCGCACGAGTGATTGCAACATTTCTCTTTTGCACTAAAACTGGTGATACGAACAGCTCCACAGTTTGGATGGAATGATTTAAAATTTTCCTGGTGGCACAGGCGCTGCACATAATGACTCATTCTTCACCGACTCGTGTTTATGCATCACCCTAGGGGCCATACTACAAAATATAAACCCGATACCACAGTGCATCAGACTATTCGTTGACTGTGGTGGTAATGCTAGCGCACGACCGATTCCAACAATTCTCTTTTCCACTAAAACTGGTGGTACGAACAGCTCCCGAGTTTGGATGGAAAGATCTAAAATTTTCCTGGCTGCACAGGCGTGGCCGACATGACTCAGTCTTCGCAGACTCGTGTTTTGCGTCACCCTGAAGCCATTCTACAAAACATAAACCCGATACCACGGTGCATCTGACTATTCGTTGGCCGTAGTGTTACAGCTAGCGCACGACCGATTCCAACATTTCTCTTTTGCACTAAAACTGCTGATACGTACAGCTCCCGAGTTTGGATGGAATGATCTAAAATTTTCCTGGCTGCTCAGGAGCTGCACAACATTATTCATTGTTCGCCGACTCGAGTTTATGCGTCGCCCTGAAGCCATTCTACAAAACATAAACTCGATATCACGGTGCATCTGACTATTCAGAGGTCCTGGTGGTACAGCTAGCGCACGACCGATTCCAACATTTCTCTTTTACACTAAAACTTGTGATACGAACAGCTCCAGAGTTTGTATGGAATGATTTAAAATTTTCCTGGCTGCTCAGGCGCTGCACAACATTATTCATTGTTCGTCGACTTGTGTTTATGGGTCGCCCTGGGGGCCATTCTATAAAACATAAACCCGATACCACGGTCCATCCGACTATTCGATGACCGTGGTGGCACAGCCAGGGCACGACCGATTCCAACATTTCTCTTTTGCACTACAACTGGTGATACGAACAGTCCCCGACTTTGGATGGAATGATCTAAAATTTTTCAGGCTGCACAGGCGCTGCACAAGGTTAATTATTGTTCGTCGACTCGTGCTTATGGGTCGGCCTGGCGGCCATTCTACAAAACATAAACCCGATACCACGGTGCTTCCGACTATTCGTTGACCGTGGTGGTACTGCTAGCGCACGACGAATTCCAACATTTCTCTTTCGCACTAAAACTGGTGATACGAACAGCTCCCGTGTTTGGATGGAACGATCTAAAATTTTCCTGGCTGCACAGGCGCTGCACGACATGACTCATTCTTCGCCGACTCGTGTTTATGCGTCGCCCTGGGGGCCATTCTACAAAACATAAGCCCGATACCACGGTCCATCCGACTATTCAATGACCGTGGTGGCACAGCCAGGGCACGACCGATTCCAACATTTCTCTTTTGTACTAAAACTGGTGATACGAACCGCCCCCGAGTTTGTATGGAATGATCTAAAATTATCCTGGCTGCTCAGAAGCTGCAGAACATTATTCATTGTTCGTCGACTCGTGTTTATGGGTCCGCCTGGGGGCCATTCAACAAAACATAAACCCGACACCACGGAGCATCTGAATATTCATTGGTAGTGGTGGTACAGCGAGTGCAAGACCGATTCCAACATTTCTCATTTGCACTAAAACTGGTGATACGAACAGCTCCCGAGTTGGATGGAATGATCTAAAATTTTCCTGGCTCCACAGGAGCTGCACAACATGGCTCATTCTTCGCCGACTCGTGTTTATGCGTCGCTCATGGGGCCATTCTACAAAACATAAACCCGATACTACGGTGCATCTGACTATTCATTGGCCGTGCTGGTACAGCTAGCGAAAGACCGATTCCAACCTTTCACTTTTGCACTAAAACTGGTGATACGAACTGCTCCACAGTTTGGATGGAATGATTTAAAATTTTCCTGCTGGCGCAGGCGCTGCACATAATGACTCATTCTTCGCCGACTCGTGTTTATGCGTCACCCGGGGGGCCATTCTACAAAACATAAACCCGATACCGACTATTCGTTGACCGTGGTGGTACAATTAGCGCACGACCGATGCCAACATTTCTCTTTTGCACTAAAACTGGTGATACGAACAGCTCCCGAGTTTGGATGGAATGATCTAAAATTTTCCTGGCTGCTCAGGCGCTGCACAACATTATTCATTGTTCGTCGACTCGTGTTTATGGGTCGCCCTGGGGGCCATTCTATAAAACATAAACCCGATACCACGGTGCATACGACTATTCGTTGGCCGTGGTGGTACAGCTAGCGCACGACCGATTCCAACTCTTCTCTTTTGCACTTAAACTGGTGATACGAGCAGCTCCCGAGTTTGGATGGAATGATCTAAAATTTTCCTGGCTGCAGAGGCGCTGCACAACATTATTCATTGTTCGTCGACTCGTGTTTATGGGTCGCCCTGGGGGCCATTCTACAAAACATAAACCCGATACCACGGTGCATACGACTATTCGTTGGGCGTGGTAGTACAGCTAGCGCACGACCAATTCCAACATTTCTATTTTGCACTAAAGCTGGTGATACGAACAGCTCCCGAATTTGGATGGAATGATCTAAAATTTTCCTGGCTCCACAGGCGCTGCACAACATGGCTCATGCTTCGCCGACTCGCGTTTATGCGTCACTCTTGGGGCCATTCTACAAAACATAAACCCGATACCACTGTGCATCTGACTATTCATAGGCCGTGCTGGTACAGCTAGCGAAAGACCGATTCCAACCTTTCGCTTTTGCACTAAAACTGGTGATACGAACTGCTCCACAGTTTGGATGGAATTATTTAAAATTTTCCTGCTGGCGCAGCCACTGCACATAATGACTCATTCTTCGCCGACTCGTGTTTATGCGTCACCCGAGGGGCCATTCTACAAAACATAAACCCGATACCACGGTCCATCTGACTATTCGATGACCGTGGTGGCACAGAAGGGCACGACCGATTCCAACATTTCTCTTTTCCACTAAAACTGGTGATACGAACAGCTCCCGAGTTTGCATGGAATGATCTAAAATTTTCTTGGCTCCACAGGCGCTGCACAAAATTATTCATAGTTCGTCGACTCGTGTTGATGCGTCGCTCTTGGGGCCATTCTACAAAACATAAACCCGATACCACGGTGCATCTGACTATTCAGTGGCCGTCGTGGTACCGCTAGCGCACGACCGATTCCAACATTTCTTTTTTGCTCTAACACTGGTGATACGAACAGCTCCAGAGTTTGTATGGAATGATTTAAAATTTTCCTGGCTGCAAGGCGCTGCACATAATGACTCATTCTTCACCGACTCGTGTTTATGCGTCGCCCTGGGTGCCATTCTACAAAACATAAACCCGATACCACGGTCCATCTGACTATTCGATGACCGTGGTGGCACAGAAGGGCACGACCGATTCCAACATTTCTCTTTTCCACTAAAACTGGTGATACGAACAGCTCCCGAGTTTGAATGGAATGATCTCAAATTTTCTTGGCTCCACAGGCGCTGCACATGGCTCATGCTTCGCCGACTCGTGTTTATGCGTCGCTCTTGGGGCCATTCTACAAAACATAAACCCGATACCACGGTGCATCTGACTATTCATTGGCCGTGCTGGTACAGCTAGCGAAAGACCGATTCCAACCTTTCACTTTTGCACTAAAACTGGCGATACGAACTGCTCCACAGTTTGGATGGAATGATTTAAAATTTTCCTGGTGGCGCAGGCGCTGCACATAATGACTCATTCTTCGACGACCCGTGTTTATGCGTCATCCGGGGGGCCATTCTACAAAACATAAACCCGATACCGACTATTCGTTGACCGTGGTGGTACAATTAGGGCATGACCGATTCCAACATTTCTCTTTTGCACTAAAACTGGTGATACGAACAGCTCCCGAGTTTGGATGGAATGATCTAAAATTTTCCTGGCTGCTCAGGCGCTGCACAACATCATTCATTGTTCGTCGACTCGTGTTTATGGGTCACCCTGGGGGCCATACCACACAACATAAACCCGATACCACGGTGCATCCGACTATTCGTTGGCCGTCGTGGCACAGCTAGCGCACGACCGATTCCAACATTTCTATTTTGCACTAAATCTGGTGATACGAACAGCTCCCGAGCTTGGATGGAATGATCTAAAATTTTCCTGGCTGCACAGGCGCTGCACAACATGACTCATTCTTCGCCGCCTCGTATTTATGCGTCGCCCTGGGGGCCATTCTACAAAACATCAACCCGACACCACGGTGCATCCGACTATTCGTTGGCCGTTGTGGTACCGCTAGCGCACGAGCGATTCCAACATTTCTCTTTTGCACTAAAACTGGTGATACGAACAGCTCCACAGTTTGAATAGAATGATTTAAAATTTTCCTGGTGGCGCAGGCGCTGCACATAATGACTCATTCTTCGCCGACTCTTTTTTATGCGCCACCCGGGGGGCCATTCTACAACACATAAACCCGATACCGACTATTCGTTGACCGTGGTGGTACAATTAGCGCACGACCGATTCCAACATTGATCTTTTGCACTAAAACTGGTGATAGGAACAGCTCCCGAGTTTGGATGGAATGATCTAAAATATTCCTGGCTGAACAGGCGCTGCACAACATTATTCATTGTTCGTCGACTCGTGTTGATGGGCCGCCCTGGGGGCCATTCAACGAAACATAAACCCGATACCACGGTGCATCTGACTATTCAGTGGCCGCGGTGGTACAGCTAGCGCACGACCGATTCCAACATTTCTCTTTTGCTCTAAAACTGGTGATACGAACAGCTCCAGAGTTTGTATGGAATGATTTAAAATTTTCCTGGCTGCAAGGCGCTGCATATAATGACTCATTCTTCGCCGACTCGTGTTTATGCGTCGCCCTGGGGGCCATTCTACAAAACAGAAACCCGATACCGACTATTCGTTGACCGTGGTGGTACAATTAGCGCACGACCGATGCCAACATTTCTCTTTTGCACTAAAACTGGTGATGCGAACAGCTCCCGAGTTTGGATGGAATGATCTAAAATTTTCCTGGCTGCTCAGGCGCTGCACAAAATTATTCATAGTTCGTCGACTCGTGTTGATGGGCCGCCCTGGGGGCCATACCACACAACATAAACCCGATACCATGGTGCATCCGACTATTCGTTGGCCGTCGTGGCACAGCTAGCGCACGACCGATTCCAACATTTCTCTTTTGCACTAAAACTGGTGATACGAACAGCTCCCGAGTTTGGATGGAATGATCTAAAATTTTCCTGGCTGCTCAGGCGCTGCACAACATTATTCATTGTTCGTCGACTCGTGTTTATGGGTCGCCCTGGGGGCCATACCACACAACGTAAACCCGATACCACGGTGCATCCGACTATTCGTTGGCCGTCGTGGCACAGCTAGCGCACGAGCGATTCCAACATTTCTCTTTTGCACTAAAACTGGTGATACGAACAGCTCCACAGTTTGAATGGAATGATTTAAAATTTTCCTGGTGGCGCAGGCGCTGCGCATAATGACTCATTCTTCGCCGACTCGTGTTTATGCGTCACCCGGAGGGCCATTCTACAAAACATCAACCCGATACCGACTATTCGTTGACCGTGGTGGTACAATTAGCGCACGACCGATTCCAACATTTCTCTTTTGCACTAAAAGTGGTGATACGAACAGCTCCCGAGTTTGGATGGAATGATCTAAAATATTCCTGGCTGCACAGGCGCTGCACAACATTATTCATTGTTCGTCGACTCGTGTTGATGGGCCGCCCTGGGGGCCATTCAACGAAACATAAACCCGATACCACGGTGCATCTGACTATTCAGTGGCCGCGGTGGTACAGCTAGCGCACGACCGATTCCAACATTTCTCTTTTGCACTAAAACTGGTGATACGAACATCTCCCGAGTTTGCATGGAATGATCTAAAATTTTCCTGGCTGCACAGTAGCTGCACAACATTATTCTTGGTTCGTCGATTCCCGTTTATGCGTCGCCCTGGGGTGTATTCTACAAAACCTAAACCCGATACCACGGTGCATCCGACTATTCGTTGGCCGTGGTGGCACAGCTAGCGGACGACCGATTACAACATTTCTCTTTTGCACTAAAACTGGTGATACGAACAGCTCCCGAATTTGGATGGAATGATCTAAAATTTTCCTGGCTGCTCAGGCGCTGCACAACATTATTCATTGTTCGTCGACTCGTGTTTATGGGTCGCCCTGGGGGCCATTCTATAAAACATAAACCCGATACCACGGTGCATACGACTATTCGTTGGCCGTGGTGGTACAGCTAGCGCACGACCGATTCCAACACTTCTCTTTTGCACTTAAACTGGTGATACGAGCAGCTCCCGAGTTTGGATGGAATGATCTAAAATTTTCCTGGCTGCACAGGCGCTGCACAACATTATTCATTGTTCGTCGACTCGTGTTTATGGGTCGCCCTGGGGGCCATTCTACAAAACATAAACCCGATACCACGGTGCATACGACTATTCGTTGGGCGTGGTAGTACAGCTAGCGCACGACCAATTCCAACATTTCTATTTTGCACTAAAGCTGGTGATACGAACAGCTCCCGAATTTGGATGGAATGATCTAAAATTTTCCTGGCTCCACAGGCGCTGCACAACATGGCTCATGCTTCGCCGACTCGCGTTTATGCGTCACTCTTGGGGCCATTCTACAAAACATAAACCCGATACCACTGTGCATCTGACTATTCATAGGCCGTGCTGGTACAGCTAGCGAAAGACCGATTCCAACCTTTCGCTTTTGCACTAAAACTGGTGATACGAACTGCTCCACAGTTTGGATGGAATTATTTAAAATTTTCCTGCTGGCGCAGGCGCTGCACATAATGACTCATTCTTCGCCGACTCGTGTTTATGCGTCACCCGAGGGGCCATTCTACAAAACAGAAACCCGATACCGCGGTCCATCTGACTATTCGATGACCGTGGTGGCACAGCAGGGCACGACCGATTCCAACATTTCTCTTTTGCACTAAAACTGGTGATACGAACAGCTCCCGAGTTTGCATGGAATGATCTAAAATTTTCCTGGCTTCACAGTAGCTGCACAACATTATTCATTGTTCGTCGATTACCGTTTATGCGTCGCCCTGGGGGCCATTCTTCAAAACCTAACCCCGATACCACGGTCCATCTGACTATTCGATGACCGTGGTGGCACAGAAGGGCACGACCGATTCCAACATTTCTCTTTTCCACTAAAACTGGTGATACGAACAGCTCCCGAGTTTGCATGGAATGATCTAAAATTTTCTTGGCTCCACGGGCGCTGCACAAAATTATTCATAGTTCGTCGACTCGTGTTGATGCGTCGCTCTTGTGGCCATTCTACAAAACATAAACCCGATACCACGGTGCATCTGACTATTCAGTGGCCGTCGTGGTACCGCTAGCGCACGACCGATTCCAACATTTCTTTTTTGCTCTAAAACTGGTGATACGAACAGCTCCAGAGTTTGTATGGAATGATTTAAAATTTTCCTGGCTGCAAGGCGCTGCACATAATGACTCATTCTTCACCGACTCGTGTTTATGCGTCGCCCTGGGGGCCATTCTACAAAACATAAACCCGATACCACGGTCCATCTGACTATTCGATGACCGTGGTGGCACAGAAGGGCACGACCGATTCCAACATTTCTCTTTTCCACTAAAACTGGTGATACGAACAGCTCCCGAGTTTGAATGGAATGATCTAAAATTTTCTTGGCTCCACAGGCGCTGCACAACATGGCTCATGCTTCGCCGACTCGTGTTTATGCGTCGCTCTTGGGGCCATTCTACAAAACATAAACCCGATACCACGGTGCATCTGACTATTCATTGGCCGTGCTGGTACAGCTAGCGAAAGACCGATTCCAACCTTTCACTTTTGCACTAAAACTGGCGATACGAACTGCTCCACAGTTTGGATGGAATGATTTAAAATTTTCCTGGTGGCGCAGGCGCTGCACATAATGACTCATTCTTCGACGACTCGTGTTTATGCGTCATCCGGGGGGCCATTCTACAAAACATAAACCCGATACCGACTATTCGTTGGCCGTCGTGGCACAGCTAGCGCACGACCGATTCCAACATTTCTATTTTGCACTAAAACTGGTGATACGAACAGCTCCCGAGCTTGGATGGAATGATCTAAAATTTTCCTGGCTGCACAGGCGCTGCACAACATGACTCATTCTTCGCCGCCTCGTATTTATGCGTCGCCCTGGGGGCCATTCTACAAAACATCAGCCCGACACCACGGTGCATCCGACTATTCGTTGGCCGTTGTGGTACCGCTAGCGCACGAGCGATTTCAACATTTCTCTTTTGCACTAAAACTGGTGATACGAACAGCTCCACAGTTTGAATAGAATGATTTAAAATTTTCCTGGTGGCGCAGGCGCTGCACATAATGACTCATTCTTCGCCGACTCTTTTTTATGCGCCACCCGGGGGGCCATTCTACAAAACATAAACCCGATACCGACTATTCGTTGACCGTGGTGGTACAATTAGCGCACGACCGATTCCAACATTGATCTTTTGCACTAAAACTGGTGATAGGAACAGCTCCCGAGTTTGGATGGAATGATCTAAAATATTCCTGGCTGCACAGGCGCTGCACAACATTATTCATTGTTCGTCGACTCGTGTTGATGGGCCGCCCTGGGGGCCATTCAACGAAACATAAACCCGATACCACGGTGCATCTGACTATTCAGTGGCCGCGGTGGTACAGCTAGCGCACGACCGATTCCAACATTTCTCTTTTCCTCTAAAACTGGTGATACGAACAGCTCCAGAGTTTGTATGGAATGATTTAAAATTTTCCTGGCTGCAAGGCGCTGCATATAATGACTCATTCTTCGCCGACTCGTGTTTATGCGTCGCCCTGGGGGCCATTCTACAAAACAGAAACCCGATACCGACTATTCGTTGACCGTGGTGGTACAATTAGCGCACGACCGATGCCAACATTTCTCTTTTGCACTAAAACTGGTGATACGAACAGCTCCCGAGTTTGGATGGAATGATCTAAAATTTTCCTGGCTGCTCAGGCGCTGCACAAAATTATTCATAGTTCGTCGACTCGTGTTGATGGGCCGCCCTGGGGGCCATACCACACAACATAAACCCGATACCATGGTGCATCCGACTATTCGTTGGCCGTCGTGGCACAGCTAGCGCACGACCGATTCCAACATTTCTCTTTTGCACTAAAACTGGTGATACGAACAGCTCCCGAGTTTGTATGGAATGATCTAAAATTTTCATGGCTGCTCAGGCGCTGCACAACATTATTCATTGTTCGTCGACTCGTGTTTATGGGTCGCCCTGGGGGCCATACCACACAACATAAACCCGATACCACGGTGCATCCGACTATTCGTTGGCCGTAGTGGCACAGCTAGCGCACGAGCGATTCCAACATTTCTCTTTTGCACTAAAACTGGTGATACGAACAGCTCCACAGTTTGAATGGAATGATTTAAAATTTTCCTGGTGGCGCAGGCGCTGCGCATAATGACTCATTCTTCGCCGACTCGTGTTTATGCGTCACCCGGGGGGCCATTCTACAAAACATCAACCCGATACCGACTATTCGTTGACCGTGGTGGTACAATTAGCGCACGACCGATTCCAACATTTCTCTTTTGCACTAAAAGTGGTGATACGAACAGCTCCCGAGTTTGGATGGAATGATCTAAAATATTCCTGGCTGCACAGGCGCTGCACAACATTATTCATTGTTCGTCGACTCGTGTTGATGGGCCGCCCTGGGGGCCATTCAACGAAACATAAACCCGATACCACGGTGCATCTGACTATTCAGTGGCCGCGGTGGTACAGCTAGCGCACGACCGATTCCAACATTTCTCTTTTGCACTAAAACTGGTGATACGAACATCTCCCGAGTTTGCATGGAATGATCTAAAATTTTCCTGGCTGCACAGTAGCTGCACATCATTATTCTTGGTTCGTCGATTCCCGTTTATACGTCGCCCTGGGGGGTATTCTACAAAGCCTAAACCCGATACCACGGTGCATCCGACTATTCGTTGGCCGTGGTGGCACAGCTAGCGGACGACCGATTACAACATTTCTCTTTTGCACTAAAACTGGTGATACGAACAGCTCCCGAATTTGGATGGAATGATCTAAAATTTTCCTGGCTGCTCAGGCGCTGCACAACATTATTCATTGTTCGTCGACTCGTGTTTATGGGTAGCCCTGGGGGCCATTCTATAAAACATAAACCCGATACCACGGTGCATACGACTATTCGTTGGCCGTGGTGGTACAGCTAGCGCACGACCGATTCCAACACTTCTCTTTTGCACTTAAACTGGTGATACGAGCAGCTCCCGAGTTTGGATGGAATGATCTAAAATTTTCCTGGCTGCACAGGCGCTGCACAACATTATTCATTGTTCGTCGACTCGTGTTTATGGGTCGCCCTGGGGGCCATTCTACAAAACATAAACCCGATACCACGGTGCATACGACTATTCGTTGGGCGTGGTAGTACAGCTAGCGCACGACCAATTCCAACATTTCTATTTTGCAATAAAGCTGGTGATACGAACAGCTCCCGAATTTGGATGGAATGATCTAAAATTTTCCTGGCTCCACAGGCGCTGCACAACATGGCTCATGCTTCGCCGACTCGCGTTTATGCGTCACTCTTGGGGCCATTCTACAAAACATAAACCCGATACCACTGTGCATCTGACTATTCATAGGCCGTGCTGGTACAGCTAGCGAACGACCGATTCCAACCTTTCGCTTTTGCACTAAAACTGGTGATACGAACTGCTCCACAGTTTGGATGGAATTATTTAAAATTTTCCTGCTGGCGCAGGCGCTGCACATAATGACTCATTCTTCGCCGACTCGTGTTTATGCGTCACCCGAGGGGCCATTCTACAAAACAGAAACCCGATACCGCGGTCCATCTGACTATTCGATGACCGTGGTGGCACAGCAGGGCACGACCGATTCCAACATTTCTCTTTTGCACTAAAACTGGTGATACGAACAGCTCCCGAGTTTGCATGGAATGATCTAAAATTTTCCTGGCTGCACAGTAGCTGCACAACATTATTCATTGTTCGTCGATTCCCGTTTATGCGTCGCCCTGGGGGCCATTCTTCAAAACCTAACCCCGATACCACGGTCCATCTGACTATTCGATGACCGTGGTGGCACAGAAGGGCACGACCGATTCCAACATTTCTCTTTTCCACTAAAACTGGTGATACGAACAGCTCCCGAGTTTGCATGGAATGATCTAAAATTTTCTTGGCTGCACAGGCGCTGCACAAAATTATTCATAGTTCGTCGACTCGTGTTGATGCGTCGCTCTTGTGGCCATTCTACAAAACATAAACCCGATACCACGGTGCATCTGACTATTCAGTGGCCGTCGTGGTACCGCTAGCGCACGACCGATTCCAACATTTCTTTTTTGCTCTAAAACTGGTGATACGAACAGCTCCAGAGTTTGTATGGAATGATTTAAAATTTTCCTGGCTGCAAGGCGCTGCACATAATGACTCATTCTTCACCGACTCGTGTTTATGCGTCGCCCTGGGGGCCATTCTACAAAACATAAACCCGATACCACGGTCCATCTGACTATTCGATGACCGTGGTGGCACAGAAGGGCACGACCGATTCCAACATTTCTCTTTTCCACTAAAACTGGTGATACGAACAGCTCCCGAGTTTGAATGGAATGATCTAAAATTTTCTTGGCTCCACAGGCGCTGCACAACATGGCTCATGCTTCGCCGACTCGTGTTTATGCGTCGCTCTTGGGGCCATTCTACAAAACATAAACCCGATACCACGGTGCATCTGACTATTCATTGGCCGTGCTGGTACAGCTAGCGAAAGACCGATTCCAACATTTCTCTTTTGCACTAAAACTGGTGATACGAACAGCTCCACAGTTTGAATAGAATGATTTAAAATTTTCCTGGTGGCGCAGGCGCTGCACATAATGACTCATTCTTCGCCGACTCTTTTTTATGCGCCACCCGGGGGGCCATTCTACAAAACATAAACCCGATACCGACTATTCGTTGACCGTGGTGGTACAATTAGCGCACGACCGATTCCAACATTGATCTTTTGCACTAAAACTGGTGATAGGAACAGCTCCCGAGTTTGGATGGAATGATCTAAAATATTCCTGGCTGCACAGGCGCTGCACAACATTATTCATTGTTCGTCGACTCGTGTTGATGGGCCGCCCTGGGGGCCATTCAACGAAACATAAACCCGATACCACGGTGCATCTGACTATTCAGTGGCCGCGGTGGTACAGCTAGCGCACGACCGATTCCAACATTTCTCTTTTCCTCTAAAACTGGTGATACGAACAGCTCCAGAGTTTGTATGGAATGATTTAAAATTTTCCTGGCTGCAAGGCGCTGCATATAATGACTCATTCTTCGCCGACTCGTGTTTATGCGTCGCCCTGGGGGCCATTATACAAAACAGAAACCCGATACCGACTATTCGTTGACCGTGGTGGTACAATTAGCGCACGACCGATGCCAACATTTCTCTTTTGCACTAAAACTGGTGATACGAACAGCTCCCGAGTTTGGATGGAATGATCTAAAATTTTCCTGGCTGCTCAGGCGCTGCACAAAATTATTCATAGTTCGTCGACTCGTGTTGATGGGCCGCCCTGGGGGCCATACCACACAACATAAACCCGATACCATGGTGCATCCGACTATTCGTTGGCCGTCGTGGCACAGCTAGCGCACGACCGATTCCAACATTTCTCTTTTGCACTAAAACTGGTGATACGAACAGCTCCCGAGTTTGGATGGAATGATCTAAAATTTTCATGGCTGCTCAGGCGCTGCACAACATTATTCATTGTTCGTCGACTCGTGTTTATGGGTCGCCCTGGGGGCCATACCACACAACATAAACCCGATACCACGGTGCATCCGACTATTCGTTGGCCGTAGTGGCACAGCTAGCGCACGAGCGATTCCAACATTTCTCTTTTGCACTAAAACTGGTGATACGAACAGCTCCACAGTTTGAATGGAATGATTTAAAATTTTCCTGTTGGCGCAGGCGCTGCGCATAATGACTCATTCTTCGCCGACTCGTGTTTATGCGTCACCCGGGGGGCCATTCTACAAAACATCAACCCGATACCGACTATTCGTTGACCGTGGTGGTACAATTAGCGCACGACCGATTCCAACATTTCTCTTTTGCACTAAAAGTGGTGATACGAACAGCTCCCGAGTTTGGATGGAATGATCTAAAATATTCCTGGCTGCACAGGCGCTGCACAACATTATTCATTGTTCGTCGACTCGTGTTGATGGGCCGCCCTGGGGGCCATTCAACGAAACATAAACCCGATACCACGGTGCATCTGACTATTCAGTTGCCGCGGTGGTACAGCTAGCGCACGACCGATTCCAACATTTCTCTTTTGCACTAAAACTGGTGATACGAACATCTCCCGAGTTTGCATGGAATGATCTAAAATTTTCCTGGCTGCACAGTAGCTGCACAACATTATTCTTGGTTCGTCGATTCCCGTTTATACGTCGCCCTGGGGGGTATTCTACAAAGCCTAAACCCGATACCACGGTGCATCCGACTATTCGTTGGCCGTGGTGGCACAGCTAGCGGACGACCGATTACAACATTTCTCTTTTGCACTAAAACTGGTGATACGAACAGCTCCCGAATTTGGATGGAATGATCTAAAATTTTCCTGGCTGCTCAGGCGCTGCACAACATTATTCATTGTTCGTCGACTCGTGTTTATGGGTAGCCCTGGGGGCCATTCTATAAAACATAAACCCGATACCACGGTGCATACGACTATTCGTTGGCCGTGGTGGTACAGCTAGCGCACGACCGATTCCAACACTTCTCTTTTGCACTTAAACTGGTGATACGAGCAGCTCCCGAGTTTGGATGGAATGATCTAAAATTTTCCTGGCTGCACAGGCGCTGCACAACATTATTCATTGTTCGTCGACTCGTGTTTATGGGTCGCCCTGGGGGCCATTCTACAAAACATAAACCCGATACCACGGTGCATACGACTATTCGTTGGGCGTGGTAGTACAGCTAGCGCACGACCAATTCCAACATTTCTATTTTGCACTAAAGCTGGTGATACGAACAGCTCCCGAATTTGGATGGAATGATCTAAAATTTTCCTGGCTCCACAGGCGCTGCACAACATGGCTCATGCTTCGCCGACTCGCGTTTATGCGTCACTCTTGGGGCCATTCTACAAAACATAAACCCGATACCACTGTGCATCTGACTATTCATAGGCCGTGCTGGTACAGCTAGCGAACGACCGATTCCAACCTTTCGCTTTTGCACTAAAACTGGTGATACGAACTGCTCCACAGTTTGGATGGAATTATTTAAAATTTTCCTGCTGGCGCAGGCGCTGCACATAATGACTCATTCTTCGCCGACTCGTGTTTATGCGTCACCCGAGGGGCCATTCTACAAAACAGAAACCCGATACCGCGGTCCATCTGACTATTCGATGACCGTGGTGGCACAGCAGGGCACGACCGATTCCAACATTTCTCTTTTGCACTAAAACTGGTGATACGAACAGCTCCCGAGTTTGCATGGAATGATCTAAAATTTTCCTGGCTGCACAGTAGCTGCACAACATTATTCATTGTTCGTCGATTCCCGTTTATGCGTCGCCCTGGGGGCCATTCTTCAAAACCTAACCCCGATACCACGGTCCATCTGACTATTCGATGACCGTGGTGGCACAGAAGGGCACGACCGATTCCAACATTTCTCTTTTCCACTAAAACTGGTGATACGAACAGCTCCCGAGTTTGCATGGAATGATCTAAAATTTTCTTGGCTCCACAGGCGCTGCACAAAATTATTCATAGTTCGTCGACTCGTGTTGATGCGTCGCTCTTGTGGCCATTCTACAAAACATAAACCCGATACCACGGTGCATCTGACTATTCAGTGGCCGTCGTGGTACCGCTAGCGCACGACCGATTCCAACATTTCTTTTTTGCTCTAAAACTGGTGATACGAACAGCTCCAGAGTTTGTATGGAATGATTTAAAATTTTCCTGGCTGCAAGGCGCTGCACATAATGACTCATTCTTCACCGACTCGTGTTTATGCGTCGCCCTGGGGGCCATTCTACAAAACATAAACCCGATACCACGGTCCATCTGACTATTCGATGACCGTGGTGGCACAGAAGGGCACGACCGATTCCAACATTTCTCTTTTCCACTAAAACTGGTGATACGAACAGCTCCCGAGTTTGAATGGAATGATCTAAAATTTTCTTGGCTCCACAGGCGCTGCACAACATGGCTCATGCTTCGCCGACTCGTGTTTATGCGTCGCTCTTGGGGCCATTCTACAAAACATAAACCCGATACCACGGTGCATCTGACTATTCATTGGCCGTGCTGGTACAGCTAGCGAAAGACCGATTCCAACCTTTCACTTTTGCACTAAAACTGGCGATACGAACTGCTCCACAGTTTGGATGGAATGATTTAAAATTTTCCTGGTGGCGCAGGCGCTGCACATAATGACTCATTCTTCGACGACTCGTGTTTATGCGTCATCCGGGGGGCCATTCTACAAAACATAAACCCGATACCGACTATTCGTTGGCCGTCGTGGCACAGCTAGCGCACGACCGATTCCAACATTTCTCTTTTGCACTAAAACTGGTGATACGAACAGCTCCACAGTTTGAATAGAATGATTTAAAATTTTCCTGGTGGCGCAGGCGCTGCACATAATGACTCATTCTTCGCCGACTCTTTTTTATGCGCCACCCGGGGGGCCATTCTACAAAACATAAACCCGATACCGACTATTCGTTGACCGTGGTGGTACAATTAGCGCACGACCGATTCCAACATTGATCTTTTGCACTAAAACTGGTGATAGGAACAGCTCCCGAGTTTGGATGGAATGATCTAAAATATTCCTGGCTGCACAGGCGCTGCACAACATTATTCATTGTTCGTCGACTCGTGTTGATGGGCCGCCCTGGGGGCCATTCAACGAAACATAAACCCGATACCACGGTGCATCTGACTATTCAGTGGCCGCGGTGGTACAGCTAGCGCACGACCGATTCCAACATTTCTCTTTTGCTCTAAAACTGGTGATACGAACAGCTCCAGAGTTTTTATGGAATGATTTAAAATTTTCCTGGCTGCAAGGCGCTGCATATAATGACTCATTCTTCGCCGACTCGTGTTTATGCGTCGCCCTGGGGGCCATTCTACAAAACAGAAACCCGATACCGCGGTCCATCTGACTATTCGATGACCGTGGTGGCACAGCAGGGCACGACCGATTCCAACATTTCTCTTTTGCACTAAAACTGGTGATACGAACAGCTCCCGAGTTTGCATGGAATGATCTAAAATTTTCCTGGCTGCACAGTAGCTGCACAACATTATTCATTGTTCGTCGATTCCCGTTTATGCGTCGCCCTGGGGGCCATTCTTCAAAACCTAACCCCGATACCACGGTGCATCCGACTATTCGTTGGCCGTGGTGGCACAGCTAGCGCACGACCGATTCCAACATTTCTCTTTTGCACTAAAACTGGTGATACGAACAGCTCCCGAGTTTGGATGGAATGATCTAAAATTTTCCTGGCTGCTCAGGCGCTGCACAACATTATTCATTGTTCGTCGACTCGTGTTTATGGGTCAACCTGGGGGCCATTCTATAAAACATAAACCCGATACCACGGTGCATACGACTATTCGTTGGCCGTGGTAGTACAGCTAGCGCACGACCGATTCCAACACTTCTCTTTTGGACTTAAACTGGTGATACGAGCAGCTCCCGAGTGTGGATGGAATGATCTAAAATTTTCCTGGCTGCACAGGCGCTGCACAACATTATTCATTGTTCGTCGACTCGTATTTATGCGTCGCCCTGGGGGCCATACCACAAAACATAAACCCGATACCGCGGTGCATCCGACTATTCGTTGGCCGTCGTGGCACAGCTAGCGCACGACCGATTCCAAAATTTCTCTTTTGCACTAAAACTGGTGATACGAACAGCTCCCGAGTTTGGATGGAATGATCTAAAATTTTCGTGGCTGCTCAGACGCTGCACAACATTATTCATCGGTCGTCGACTCGTGTTTATGGGTCGCCGTGGGGGCCATTCTACAAAACATAAACCCGATACCACGGTGCATACGACTTTTCGTTGGGCGTGGTAGTACAGCTAGCGCACGACCAATTCCAACATTTCTATTTTGCACTAAAGCTGGTGATACGAACAGCTCCCGAGTTTGGATGGAATGATCTAAAATTTTCCTGGCTGAACAGGCGCTGCACAACATGACTCATTCTTCGCCGCCTCGTGTTTATGCGTCGCCCTGGGGGCCATTCTACAAAACATCAACACGACACCACGGTGCATCCGACTATCCGTTGGCCGTTGTGGTACCGCTAGCGCACGAGTGATTCCAACATTTCTCTTTTGCACTAAAACTGGTGATACGAACAGCTCCACAGTTTGGATGGAATGATTTAAAATTTTCCTGGTGGCACAGGCGCTGCACATAATGACTCATTCTTCACCGACTCGTGTTTATGCGTCACCGTAGGGGCCATTCTACAAAATATAAACCCGATACCACAGTGCATCAGACTATTCGATGACTGTGGTGGTAATGCTAGCGCAAGACCGATTCCAACCTTTCTCTTTTGCACTAAAACTGGTGATAAGAACAGCTCCACAGTTTGGATGGAATGATTTAAAATTTTCCTGGCTGCACAGGCGCTGCACAACATGACTCCTTCTTCGCCGCCTCGTGTTTATGCCTCGCCCTGGGGGCCATTCTACAAAACATCAACCCGACACCACGGTGCATCCGACTATTCGTTGGTCGTTGTGGTACCGCTAGCGCACGAATCATTCCAACATTTCTGTTTTGCACTAAAACTGGTGATACGAACAGCTCCCGAGTTTGGATGGAATGATCTAAAATTTTCCTGACTGCTCAGGGGCTGCACAACATTATTCATTGTTCGTCGAATCGTGTTTATGCGTCGCCCTGGGGGCCATTCTAGAAAACCTAAACCCCATACCACGCTGCATCCGACTATTCGTTGGCCGTGGTGCAACAGCTAGCGCACGGTCGATTCCAACATTTCTCTTTTGCACTAAAACTGGTGATACGAGCAGCTCCCGAGTTTGGATGGAATGATCTAAAATTTTCCTGGCTGCACAGGCGCTGCACAACATTATGCATTATTCGTCGACTCGTATTTATGCGTGGCCCTGCGGGCCATACCACAAAACATAAACCCGACACCACGGTGCATCCGACTATTCGTTGGCCGTGGTGGTACAGCTAGCGCACGACCGATTCCAACATTTCTATTTTGCACTAAAACTGGTGATACGAACAGCTCCCGAGTTTGGATGGAATGATCTAAAATTTTCCTGGCTGCACAGGCGCTGCACAACATGACTCATTCTTCGCCGCCTCGTGTTTATACGTCGCCCTGGGGGCCATTCTACAAAATATAAACCCGATACCACGGTGCATACGACTATTCGTTGGCCGTGGTCGTACAGCTAGCGCTCGACCGATTCCAACATTTCTATTTTGCACTAAAACTGGTGATACGAACAGCTCCCGAGTTTGGATGGAATGATCTAAAATTTTCCTGGCTGCACAGGCGCTGCACAACATGACTCCTTCTTCGCCGCCTCGTGTTTATGCCTCGCCCTGGGGGCCATTCTACAAAACATCAACCCGACACCACGGTGCATCCGACTATTCTTTGGTCGTTGTGGTACCGCTAGCGCACGAATGATTCCAATTTTTCTGTTTTGCACTAAAACTGGTGATACGAACAGCTCCCGAGTTTGGATGGAATGATCTAAAATTTTCCTGACTGCTCAGGGGCTGCACAACATTATTCATTGTTCGTCGATTCGTGTTTATGCGTCGCCCTGGGGGCCATTCTAGAAAACCTAAACCCGATACCACGGTGCATCCGACTATTCGTTGGCCGTGGTGGCACAGCTAGCGCACGGCCGATTCCAACATTTCTCTTTTGCACTAAAACTGGTCATACGAACAGCTCCCGAGTTTGGATTGCATGACCTAAAATTTTCCTGACTGCTGAGGCGCTGCACAACATTATTCATTGTTCGTCGACTCGTGTTTATGGGTCGCCCTGGGGGCCATTCTATAAAAGATAAACCCGATACCACGGTGCATCCGACTATTCGTTGGCCGTGGTGGTACAGCTAGCGCACGACCGATTCCAACATTTCTATTTTGCACTAAAACTGGTGATACGAACAGCTCCCGAGTTTGGATGGAATGATTTAAAATTTTCCTGGCTGCACAGATGCTGCACAACATGACTCATTCTTCGCCGCCTCGTGTTTATGCGTCGCCCTGGGGGCCATTCTACAAAATATATACCCGATACCACGGTGCATACGACTATTCGTTGGCCGTTGTAGTTCCGCTAGCGCACGAGTGATTCCAACATTTCTCTTTTGCACTAAAACTGGCGATACGAACAGCTCCACAGTTTGGATGGAATGATTTAAAATTTTCGTGCTGGAAGAGGCGCTGCACATAATGACTCATTCTTTACCGAGTCGTGTTTATGCGTCGCACTGAAGCCACTCTACAAAACATAAACCCGATACCACGGTTCATCTGAATATTCAGAGGCCGTGGTGGTACAGTTAGCGCACGACCGATTCCAACATTTCTCTGTTACAATAAAACTGGTGATACGAACAGCTCCCGAGTTTGTATGGAATGAGTTAAAATTTTCCTGGCTACAAGGCGCTGCACATTATGACTCATTCTTCGCCGACTCGTGTTTCTGCGTTCGCCCTGGGGGCCATTCTACAAAACCTAAACCCGATACCACGGTGCATCCGACTATTCGTTGGCCGTGGTGGCACAGCTAGTCACGGCCGATTCCAACATTTCTCTTTTGCACTAAAACTGGTGATACGAACAGCTCCCGAGTTCGGATGGAATGATCTAAAATTTTCCTGACTGCTCAGGGGCTGCACAACATTATTCATTGTTCGTCGATTCGTGTTTATGCGTCGCCCTGGGGGCCATTCTAGAAAACCTAAACCCACTACCACGGTGCATCCGACTATTCGTTTGCCGTGGTGGTACAGCTAGCGCACGACCGATTCCAACATTTCTCTTTTCCACTAAAACTGGTGATACGAGCAGCTCCCGAGTTTAGATGGAATGATCTAAAATTTTCGTGGCTGCACAGGCGCTGCACAACATGACTCATTCTTCGCCGCCTCGTGTTTATGCGTCGCCCAGGGGGCCATTCTACAAAATATATACCCGATACCACGGTGCATACGACTATTCGTTGGCCGTTGTAGTACCGCTAGCGCACGAGTGATTCCAACATTTCTCTTTTGCACTAAAACTGGTGATACGAACAGCTCCACAGTTTGGATGGAATGATCTAAAATTTTCCTGACTGCTCAGGGGCTGCACAACATTATTCATTGTTCGTCGATTCGTGTTTATGCGCCGCCCTGGGCGCCATACCACAAAACATAAACCCGATACCACGGTGCATCCGACTATTCGTTGGCCGTGGTGGTACAGCTAGCGCACGACCGATTCCAACATTTCTATTTTCCACTAAAACTGGTGATACGAAAGGCTCCAGAGTTTGGATGGAATGATCTAAAATTTTCCTCGCTCCACAGGCGCTGCACAACATGGCTCATTATTCGCCGACTCGTGTTTATGCGTCGCTCTTGGGGCCATTCTACAAAACAAAAACCCGATACCACGGTGCATCCGACTATTCGTTGGCCGTGGTGGCACAGCTAGCGCACGGCCGATTCCAACATTTCTCTTTTGCACTAAAACTGGTGATACGAACAGCTCGCGAGTTTGGATTGCATGATCTAAAATTTTCCTGGCTGCTGAGACGCAGCACAACATTATTCATTGTTCGTCGACTCGTGTTTATGGGTCGCCCTGGGGGCCATTCTATAAAACACAAACCCGAAACCACGGTGCATACGACTATTCGTTAGCCGTGGTGGTACAGCTATCGCACGACCGATTCCAACATTTCTCTTTTCCACTAAAACTGGTGATACGAGCAGCTCCCGAGTTTGGATGGAATGATCTAAAATTTTCCTGGCTGCACAGGCGCTGCACAACATTATTCATTGTTCGTCGACTCGTATTTATGCGTCGCTCTGGGGGCCATACCACAAAACATAAACCCGATACCACGGTGCATCCGACTATTCGTTGGCCGTTGTGGTACAGCCAGCGCACGACCGATTCCAACATTTCTATTTTGCACTAAAACTGGTGATACGAAAAGCTCCCGAGCTTGGATGGAATGATCTAAAATTTTCCTGACTGCTCAGGGGCTGCACAACATTATTCATTGTTCGTCGATTCGTGTTTATGCGCCGCCCTGGGCGCCATTCTAGAAAACATAAACCCGATACCACGGTGCATCCGACTATTCGTTGGCCGTGGTGGTACAGCTAGCGCACGACCGATTCCAACATTTCTATTTTGCACTAAAACTGGTGATACGAACAGCTCCCGAGTTTGGATGGAATGATCTAAAATTTTCCTGACTGCTCAGGGGCTGCACAACATTATTCATTGTTCGTCGATTCGTGTTTATGCGCCGCCCTGGGCGCCATTCTAGAAAACCTAAACCCGATACCACGGTGCATCCGACTATTCGTGTGCCGTTGTGGCACAGCTAGCGCACGGCCGATTCCAACATTTCTCTTTTCTACTAAAACTGGTGATACGAGCAGCTCCCGAGTTTGGATGGAATGATCTAAAATTTTCCTGACTGCTCAGGGGCTGCACAACATTATTCATTGTTCGTCGATTCGTGTTTATGCGCCGCCCTGGGGGCCATTCTAGAAAACCTAAACCCGATACCACGGTGCATCCGACTATTCGTTGGCCGTGGTGGCACAGCTAGCGCACGGCCGATTCCAACATTTCTCTTTTGCACTAAAACTGGTGATACGAACAGCTCCCGAGTTTGGATTGCATGATCTAAAATCTTCCTGGCTGCTGAGGCGCTGCACAACATTATTCATTGTTCGTCGACTCGTATTTATGCGTCGCCCTGGGGTCCATTCTACAATATATAAACCAGATACCACGGTGCATACGACTATTCGTTGGCCGTGGTGGTACAGCTAGCGCACGACCGATTCCAACATTTCTCTTTTGCACTAAAACTGGTGATACGAGCAGCTCCCGAGTTTGGATGGAATGATCTAAAATTTTCCTGGCTGCACAGGCGCAGCACAACATTATGCATTATTCGTCGACTCGTATTTATGCGTCGCCCTGGGGGCCATACCACAAAACATAAACCCGATACCACGGTGCATCCGACTATTCGTTGGCCGTGGTGGTACAGCTAGCGCACGACCGATTCCAACATTTCTGTTTTGCACTAAAACTGGTGATACGAACAGCTCCCGAGTTTGGATGGAATGATCTAAAATTTTCCTGGCTGCACAGGCGCTGCGCAACATGAGTCATTCTTCGCCGCCTCGTGTTTATGCGTCGCCCTGAGGGCCATTCTACAATATATATACCCGATACCACGGTGCATACGACTATTCGTTGCCCGTGGTGGTACAGCTAGCGCACGACCGATTCCAACATTTCTATTTTGCACTAAAACTGGTGATAGGAACGGCTCCCGAGTTTTGATGGAATGATCTAAAATTTTCCTGGCTGCACAGGCGCTGCACAACATTATTCATTGTTCGTCGACTCGTATTTATGCGTCGCTCTGGGGGCCATACCACAAAACATAAACCCGATACCACGGTGCATCCGACTATTCGTTGGCCGTGGTGGTACAGCCAGCGCACGACCGATTCCAACATTTCTATTTTGCACTAAAACTGGTGATACGAACAGCTCCCGAGTTTGGATGGAATGATCTAAAATTTTCCTGACTGCTCAGGGGCTGCACAACATTATTCATTGTTCGTCGATTCGTGTTTATGCGCCGCCCTGGGCGCCATTCTAGAAAACCTAAACCCGATACCACGGTGCATACGACTATTCGTTGGCCGTGGTGGTACAGCTAGCGCACGGCCGATTCCAACATTTCTATTTTGCACTAAAACTGGTGATACGAACAGCTCCCGAGTTTTGATGGAATGATCTAAAATTTTCCTGGCTGCACAGGCGCTACACAACATTATTCATTGTTCATCGATTCGTGTTTATGCGTCGCCCTGGGGGCCATTCTACAAAACATCAACCCGACACCACGGTGCATCCGACTATTCGTTGGCCGTTGTGGTACAGCTTGCGCACGAGTGATTCCAACATTTCTCTTTTGCACTAAAACTGGTGATACGAACAGCTCCACAGTTTGGACGCAATGATTTAAAATTTTCCAGCTGGCAGAGGCGCTGCACATAATGACTCATTCTTTACCGACTCGTGTTTATGCGTCACCCTGGGGGCCATTCTACAAAACAAAAACCCGATACCACAGTGCATCAGACTATTCGTTGACTGTGGTGGTACAGCTAGCGCACAACCGATTCCAACATTTCTCTTTTCCACTAAAACTGGTGATACGAACAGCTCCCGAGTTTGGATGGAATGATCTAAAATTTTCCTGGCTCCACAGGCGCTGCACAACATTATTCCTTGTTCTTCGACTCGTATTTATGCGTCGCCCTGGGGGCCATACCACAAAACATAAACCCGATACCACGGTGCATCCGACTATTCGTTGGCCGTGGTGGTACAGCTAGCGCACGACCGATTCCAACATTTCTATTTTGCACTAAAACTGGTGATACGAACAGCTCCCGAGTTTGGATGGAATGATCTAAAATTTTCCTGGCTGCACAGGCGCTGCACAACATGACTCATTCTTCGCCGCCTCGTGTTTATGCGTCGCCCTGGGGTCCATTCTACAATATATAAACCAGATACCACGGTGCATACGACTATTCGTTGGCCGTGGTGGTACAGCTAGCACATGACCGATTCCAACATTTCTATTTTGCACTAAAACTGGTGATACGAACAGCTCCCGAGTTTGGATGGAATGATCTAAAATTTTCCTAACTGCTCAGATCTGCACAACATTATTCATTGTTCGTCGATTCGTGTTTATGCGCCGCCCTGGGGGCCATTCTAGAAAACCTAAACCCGATACCACGGTGCATCCGACTATTCGTTGGCCGTGGTGGCACAGCTAGCGCACGGCCGATTCCAACATTTCTCTTTTGCACTAAAACTGGTGATACGAGCAGCTCCCGAGTTTGGATGGAATGATCTAAAATTTTCCTGGCTGCACAGGCGCTGCACAACTTTATGCATTATTCGTCGACTCGTATTTATGCGTCGCCCTGGGGGCCATACCACAAAACATAAACCCGATACCACGGTGCATCCGACTATTCGTTGGCCGTGGTGGTACAGCTAGCGCACGACCGATTCCAACATTTCTATTTTGCACTGAAACTGGTGATACGAACAGCTCCACAGTTTGGATGGAATGATCTAAAATTTTCCTGACTGCAAAGGGGCTGCACAACATTATTCATTGTTCGTCGATTCGTGTTTATGCGCCGCCCTGGGCGCCATACCACAAAACATAAACCCGATACCACGGTGCATCCGACTATTCGTTGGCCGTGGTGGTACAGCTAGCGCACGACCGATTCCAACATTTCTATTTTCCACTAAAACTGGTGATACGAACAGCTCCAGAGTTTGGATGGAATGATCTAAAATTTTCCTCGCTCCACAGGCGCTGCATAACATGGCTCATTATTCGCCGACTCGTGTTTATGCGTCGCCCTTGGGGCCATTCTACAAAACAAAAACCCGATACCACGGTGCATCCGACTATTCGTTGGCCGTGGTGGCACAGCTAGCGCACGGCCGATTCCAACATTTCTCTTTTGCACTAAAACTGGTGATACGAACAGCTCGCGAGTTTGGATTGCATGATCTAAAATTTTCCTGGCTGCTGAGGCGCTGCACAACATTATTCATTGTTCGTCGACTCGTGTTTATGGGTCGCCCTGGGGGCCATTCTATAAAACACAAACCCGATACCACGGTGCATACGACTATTCGTTAGCCGTGGTGGTACAGCTATCGCACGACCGATTCCAACATTTCTCTTTTCCACTAAAACTGGTGATACGAGCAGCTCCCGAGTTTGGATGGAATGATCTAAAATTTTCCTGGCTGCACAGGCGCTGCACAACATTATTCATTGTTCGTCGACTCGTATTTATGCGTCGCTCTGGGGGCCATACCACAAAACATAAACCCGATACCACGGTGCATCCGACTATTCGTTGGCCGTGGTGGTACAGCCAGCGCACGACCGATTCCAACATTTCTATTTTGCACTAAAACTGGTGATACGAACAGCTCCCGAGCTTGGATGGAATGATCTAAAATTTTCCTGACTGCTCAGGGGCTGCACAACATTATTCATTGTTCGTCGATTCGTGTTTATGCGCCGCCCTGGGCGCCATTCTAGAAAACATAAACCCGATACCACGGTGCATCCGACTATTCGTTGGCCGTGGTGGTACAGCTAGCGCACGACCGATTCCAACATTTCTATTTTGCACTAAAACTGGTGATATGAGCAGCTCCCGAGTTTGGATGGAATGATCTAAAATTTTCCTGACTGCTCAGGGGCTGCACAACATTATTCATTGTTCGTCGATTCGTGTTTATGCGCCGCCATGGGGGCCATTCTAGAAAACCTAAACCCGATACCACGGTGCATCCGACTATTCGTTGGCCGTAGTGGCACAGCTAGCGCACGGCCGATTCCAACATTTCTCTTTTGCACTAAAACTGGTGATACGAACAGCTCCCGAGTTTGGATTGCATGATCTAAAATCTTCCTGGCTGCTGAGGCGCTGCACAACATTATTCATTGCTCGTCGACTCGTATTTATGCGTCGCCCTGGGGTCCATTCTACAATATAAACCAGATACCACGGTGCATACGACTATTCGTTGGCCGTGGTGGTACAGCTAGCGCACGACCGATTCCAACATTTCTCTTTTGCACTAAAACTGGTGATACGAGCAGCTCCCGAGTTTGGATGGAATGATCTAAAATTTTCCTGGCTGCACAGGCGCTGCGCAACATGACTCATTCTTCGCCGCCTCGTGTTTATGCGTCGCCCTGAGGGCCATTCTACAATATATATACCCGATACCACGGTGCATACGACTATTCGTTGGCCGTGGTGGTACAGCTAGCGCACGACCGATTCCAACATTTCTATTTTGCACTAAAACTGGTGATACGAACAGCTCCCGAGTTTTGATGGAATGATCTAAAATTTTCCTGGCTGCACAGGCGCTACACAACATTATTCATTGTTCATCGATTCGTGTTTATGCGTCGCCCTGGGGGCCATTCTACAAAACATCAACCCGACACCACGGTGCATCCGACTATTCGTTGGCCGTTGTGGTACAGCTTGCGCACGAGTGATTCCAA
This sequence comes from Dermacentor variabilis, assembly GCF_050947875.1. Classification (NCBI taxonomy): domain Eukaryota; kingdom Metazoa; phylum Arthropoda; class Arachnida; order Ixodida; family Ixodidae; genus Dermacentor; species Dermacentor variabilis. The sequence goes on along the minus strand of NC_134571.1, from coordinate 231,226,471 downwards.
CATTTCTCTTTTGCACTAAAACAGGTGATACGAACAGCTCCACAGTTTGGACGCAATGATTTAAAATTTTCCTGCTGGCAGAGCCGCTGCACATAATGACTCATTCTTTACCGACTCGTGTTTATGCGTCACCCTGGGGGCCATTCTACAAAACAAAAACCCGATACCAAAGTGCATCAGACTATTCGTTGACTGTGGTGGTACAGCTAGCGCACAACCGATTCCAACATTTCTCTTTTCCACTAAAACTGGTGATACGAACAGCTCCCGAGTTTGGATGGAATGATCTAAAATTTTCCTGGCTCCACAGGCGCTGCACAACATTATTCATTGTTCTTCGACTCGTATTTATGCGTCGCCCTGGGGGCCATACCACAAAACATAAACCCGATACCACGGTGCATCCGACTATTCGTTGGCCGTGGTGGTACAGCTAGCGCACGACCGATTCCAACATTTCTATTTTGCACTAAAACTGGTGATACGAACAGCTCCCGAGTTTGGATGGAATGATCTAAAATTTTCCTGGCTGCACAGGCGCTGCACAACATGACTCATTCTTCGCCGCCTCGTGTTTATGCGTCGCCCTGGGGTCCATTCTACAATATATAAACCAGATACCACGGTGCATACGACTATTCGTTGGCCGTGGTGGTACAGCTAGCACATGACCGATTCCAACATTTCTATTTTGCACTAAAACTGGTGATACGAACAGCTCCCGAGTTTGGATGGAATGATCTAAAATTTTCCTAACTGCTCAGATCTGCACAACATTATTCATTGTTCGTCGATTCGTGTTTATGCGCCGCCCTGGGGGCCATTCTAGAAAACCTAAACCCGATACCACGGTGCATCCGACTATTCGTTGGCCGTGGTGGCACAGCTAGCGCACGGCCGATTCCAACATTTCTCTTTTGCACTAAAACTGGTGATACGAGCAGCTCCCGAGTTTGGATGGAATGATCTAAAATTTTCCTGGCTGCACAGGCGCTGCACAACTTTATGCATTATTCGTCGACTCGTATTTATGCGTCGCCCTGGGGGCCATACCACAAAACATAAACCCGATACCACGGTGCATCCGACTATTCGTTGGCCGTGGTGGTACAGCTAGCGCACGACCGATTCCAACATTTCTATTTTTCACTGAAACTGGTGATACGAACAGCTCCCGAGTTTGGATGGAATGATCTAAAATTTTCCTGGCTGCACAGGCGCTGCACAACATGACTCATGCTTCGCCGCCTCGTGTTTATGCGTCGCCCTGGGGGCCATTCTACAATATATAAACCCGATACCACGGTGCATACGAATATTCGTTGGCCGTGGTGGTACAGCTAGCGCACGACCGATTCCAACATTTCTATTTTGCACTAAAACTGGTGATACGAACAGCTCCCGAGTTTGGATGGAATGATCTAAAATTTTCCTGACTGCTCAGGGGCTGCACAACATTATTCATTGTTCGTCGATTCGTGTTTATGCGCCGCCCTGGGGGCCATTCTAGAAAACCTAAACCCGATACCACGGTGCATCCGACTATTCGTTGGCCGTGGTGGCACAGCTAGCGCACGGCCGATTCCAACATTTCTCTTTTGCACTAAAACTGGTGATACGAACAGCTCCCGAGTTTGGATTGCATGATCTAAAATTTTCCTGGCTGCTGAGGCGCTGCACAACATTATTCATTGTTCGTCGACTCGTGTTTATGGGTCGCCCTGGGGGCCATTCTATAAAAGATAAACCCGATACCACGGTGCATACGACTATTCGTTGGCCGTGGTGGTACAGCTAGCGCACGACCGATTCCAACATTTCTCTTTTGCACTAAAACTGGTGATACGAGCAGCTCCCGAGTTTGGATGGAATGATCTAAAATTTTCCTGGCTGCACAGGCGCTGCACAACATTATGCATTATTCGTCGACTCGTATTTATGCGTCGCCGTGGGGGCCATACCACAAAACATAAACCCGATACCACGGTGCATCCGACTATTCGTTGGCCGTGGTGGTACAGCTAGCGCACGACCGATTCCAACATTTCTCTTTTGCACTAAAACTGGTGATACGAACAGCTCCACAGTTTGGATGCAATGATTTAAAATTTTCCTGCTGGCAGAGGCGCTGCACATAATGACTCATTCTTTACCGACTCGTGTTTATGCGTCACCCTGGGGGCCATTCTACAAAACAAAAACCCGATACCACAGTGCATCAGACTATTCGTTGACTGTGGTGGTACAGCTAGCGCACAACCGATTCCAACATTTCTCTTTTCCACTAAAACTGGTGATACCAACAGCTCCCGAGTTTGGATGGAATGATCTAAAATTTTCCTGGCTCCACAGGCGCTGCACAACATGGCTCATTCTTCGCCGACTCGTGTTTATGCGTCGCTCTTGGGGCCATTCTACAAAACAAAAACCCGATACCACGGTGCATCTGACTATTCGTTGGCCGTGGTGTTACAGCTAGCGCACGACCGATTCCAACATTTCTCTTTGGCACTAAAACTGCTGATACGAACAGCTCCCGAGTTTGGATGGAATGATCTAAAATTTAGCTGGCTGCTGAGGAGCTGCACAACATTATTCATTGGTCGCCGACTCGAGTTTATGCGTCGCACTGAAGCCACTCTACAAAACATAAACCCGATACCACGGTGCATCTGACTATTCAGAGGTCGTGGTGGTACAGTTAGCGCACGACCGATTCCAACATTTCTCTCTTACACTAAAACTTGTGATACGAACAGCTCCAGAGTTTGTATGGAATGATTTAAAATTTTCCTGGCTGCACAGGCGCTGCATATAATGACTCATTCTTCGCCGACTAGTGTTTATGCGTCGCCCTGGGGGCCATTCTAAACAGTATAAACCCGATACCACGGTCCATCCGACTATTCGATGACCGTGGTGGCACAGCCAGGGCACGACCGATTCCAACATTTCTCTTTTGCACTAAAACTGGTGATACGAACAGCCCCGAGTTTGGACGGAATGATCTAAAATTTTCCTGGCTGCTCAGGGGCTGCACAACATTATTCATTGTTCGTCGATTCGTGTTTATGCGTCGCCCTGGGGGCCATTCTACAAAACATAAACCCGATACCACGGTGCTTCCGACTATTCGTTGGCCGTGGTGGTAGAGCTAGCGCACGACCGATTCCAACATTTCTCTTTTGCACTAACACTGGTGATACGAACAGCTCCCGAGTTTGGATGGAATGATCTAAAATTTTCCTGGCTGCTCAGGCGCTGCACAACATTATTCATTGTTCGTCGACTCGTGTTTATGGGTCGGCCTGGGGGCCATTCTACAGAACATAAACCCGATACCACGGTGCATCCGATTATTCGTTTGCCGTGGTGGTACAGCTAGCGCACGACCGATTCCAACATTTCTCTTTTGCACTAAAACTGGTGATACGAGTAGCTCCCTAGTTTGAATGCAATGATCTAAAATTTTCCTGGCTGCTCAGGCGCTGCCCAACATTATTCATTGTTCGTCGACTCGTGTTTATGGGTCGCCAGGGGGCCATACCACAAAACATAAACCCGATACCACGGTGCATCCGAATATTCGATGGCCGTGGTGGTACAGATAGCGCACGACCGATTCCAACATTTCTCTTTTGCACTAACACTGGTGATACGAACAGCTCCCGAGTTTGGATGGAATGATCTAAAATTTTCCTGGCTGCTCAGGCGCTGCACATAATGACTCATTCTTCGCCGACTAGTGTTTATGCGTCGCCCTGGGGGCCATTCTACAAAAGATAAACCCGATACCACGGTCCATCCGACTATTCGATGACCGTGGTGGCACAGCCAGGGCACGACCGATTCCAACATTTCTCTTTTCCACTAAAACTGGTGATACGAACTGCTCCCTAGTTTGGATGCAATGATCTAAAATTTTCCTGGCTGCTCAGGCGCTGCCCAACTTTATTCATTGTTCGTCGACTCGTGTTTATGGGTCGCCCTGGGGGCCATTCAACAAAACATACACCCGACGCCACGGTGCATTTGAATATTCATTGGCCGTGGTGGTACAGCTAGCGCACGACCGATTCCAACATTTCTCGTTTGCACTGAAACTGGTCATACGAACAGCTCCGGTGTTTGGATGGAATGATCTAAAATTTTCCTGGCTACACAGACGCTGCACAACATGACTCATTCTTCACCGATTCATGTTTATGCGTCGCTCTGGGGGCCATTCTACAAAACATCAACCCGATACCACGGTGCATCCGACTATTCGTTGACCGTGGTGGTACAGCTAGCGCACCACCGATTCCAACATTTCTCTTTTGCACTAAAACTGGTGATACGAACAGCTCCCGAGTTTGGATGGAATGGTCTAAAATTTTCCTGGCTGCAAAGGCGCTGCACAACATGACTCATTCTTCGCCTATTCGTGTTTATGCGTCACCCTGGGGCCCATTCAACAAAACATAAACCCGATACCAAGTTGCGTCCGACTATTCGTCGGCCGTGTTGGTACAGCTAGCGCACGACTGATTTCAACATTTCTCTTTTGCACTAAAACTGGTGATACGAACAGCTCCCGAGTTTGGGTGGAATGATCGAACATTTTCCTGTCTGCACAGGCTCTGCACAACCTTACTCACTGTATATGCGTCGCCCTGGAGGCCGTTCTAGAAAACATAATCCCTAGAAACACGCTGAATCCGACTATTCATAGGCCGTGGTGGGACAGTTAGCGCAAGACCGATTCCAACTCTTCTCTTTTGCAGTAAAACTGGTGATGCGATGAGCTCCGGATTTTTGTTGGAATGATCGAAAGTTTTCCTGGCTGCACATGCGCTACACAACATCACTCAGTGTTCACCAACTCGTGTTTATGCGTGGCTATAAGGGCCGTTCTACAAAACATAAACACTAGACACACGGTGGATCCGACTATTCCTAGGCCGTGGTTTTATTGCTGAGGCATGACTGATTGCAACAATTCTTTTTGCAGTAAAACTGGTGACACGAACAGCGTCGGAGGTTGTTGGGAATGATCGAAATTTTTCCTTGCTGCACAGGCGCTGCGGGACATCACTTATTGTTCATTGACTCGTGTTTATGGGTGGCCCTGCGGGCCGTTCTAGAAAACATGAACTCTAGAGACGCGCAGAATCCCACTATTCGTAGGCCGTGGTAGTAGAGCTAGCGGACGACCGATTCCAACATTTCTCTTTTGCACTATAACTGGTGATACGAACAGCTCCGGAGTTTGGCTGGAGTGATCGAAGGTTTTCCTGTCTGAAGGTATATTTGAAGGGAATCGCGAATAATCGAAATCTAAAACTTATCTAAGAAGATGCTTTCATTGTTATAAATGTTCAGAGACGGGGTGCTTACACAGGCGTCCCCTCTTTTCTTAATCTGGTTGGCCTCCAACAATTCAAGCGCCACAGAATCTTTACTTGTAAACATGATTGTTGTGTCAAGAAGCCTTGCTTCACATACTAGTTTCTTCTCATTCCCGCAGGCCTTGCAATGAAGCGGCAAGTTTGAACCATAGCCGTTTTTCAATGAAAGCTTATGCTCCCTCAGGCGTTCATTGATACATCGACCAGTTTGGCCGATATACTCTTTCCCACACTTGAGTGGTATGCGGTATACTGCCCCTTCTTCACACTTAACAGAAGGTTTCGTAAGTTTAATAGAACAGCCTACTTTCTTCGAGTCATCAGAACCAATCAGGCGGCACAAGGTAGCAAGCTTTTGGGGCGCGGAAAAAAACCACAGGGACTTTGAATTTCACGGCCACGTGTTTAAGATTATGCGCCACTTTATGTGAATACGGGTATCACCACTGGTTTAGTTTTCTTTTCGAATGTTTGACATTCCTAACTGCTTCTTTTTCTTTCTTCTTTCACCTTTTTCAAAAGTGCCTCCGAAACTGCGCTTAAAACCAAACAAGGAAAGCCAGCGTTCCTCAACTTCAAAATCTGTTCGTCAAAGCTTGCTTGTGCCTTATGACAGCACGATTTTTTAAGGGCGGACTGGAGGCACATAGTGGCGATCACACGTTTTACAGTCTTGTAGTGTATAGAATCATACGGCAACAATTCCAAGTAAAGATTCCAAGCAACAATACAAAACAAGTAAAGATTCTGTGGCGCGTGAATTGTTGGAGGCCAACCAGATTAAGAGACGAGGGCACGCCTGTGTGAGCACCCCGTCTCTGAACATTTATAACAATGAAAGCATGTTCTTAGATAAGTTTTAGATTTTGATTAATCGCGATTCTCTTCAAATGTATCTTCAGTGTTCTCGCACGTGCGCATTCACACTTCTTCTTCTTCTCCCTCTTCTTTCGTCCCCCTCGCCCCGTGGCAATATAATCAGCCACCTTTGACTTCAATAAACAGTTGCAAGTAGCGCCTTGTCCTGTCTTTTGTTCCTTCTTTGTGTGCTGTTACCGTTGGCGCTTCATTTTTTGAAAGATACGAAAAACTCCCGAGTTTGGATGGAATGATCTAAAATTTTCCTGGCTGCTCAGGCGCTGCACATAATGACTCATTCTTCGCCGACTAGTGTTTATGCGTCGCCCTGGGGGCCATTCTACAAAAGATAAACCCGATACCACGGTCCATCCGACTATTCGATGACCGTGGTGGCACAGCCAGGGCACGACCGATTCCAACATTTCTCTTTTCCACTAAAACTGGTGATACGAACTGCTCCCTAGTTTGGATGCAATGATCTAAAATTTTCCTGGCTGCTCAGGCGCTGCCCAACTTTATTCATTGTTCGTCGACTCGTGTTTATGGGTCGCCCTGGGGGCCATTCAACAAAACATACACCCGACGCCACGGTGCATTTGAATATTCATTGGCCGTGGTGGTACAGCTAGCGCACGACCGATTCCAACATTTCTCGTTTGCACTGAAACTGGTCATACGAACAGCTCCGGTGTTTGGATGGAATGATCTAAAATTTTCCTGGCTACACAGACGCTGCACAACATGACTCATTCTTCACCGATTCATGTTTATGCGTCGCTCTGGGGGCCATTCTACAAAACATCAACCCGATACCACGGTGCATCCGACTATTCGTTGACCGTGGTGGTACAGCTAGCGCACCACCGATTCCAACATTTCTCTTTTGCACTAAAACTGGTGATACGAACAGCTCCCGAGTTTGGATGGAATGGTCTAAAATTTTCCTGGCTGCAAAGGCGCTGCACAACATGACTCATTCTTCGCCTATTCGTGTTTATGCGTCACCCTGGGGCCCATTCAACAAAACATAAACCCGATACCAAGTTGCGTCCGACTATTCGTCGGCCGTGTTGGTACAGCTAGCGCACGACTGATTTCAACATTTCTCTTTTGCACTAAAACTGGTGATACGAACAGCTCCCGAGTTTGGGTGGAATGATCGAACATTTTCCTGTCTGCACAGGCTCTGCACAACCTTACTCACTGTATATGCGTCGCCCTGGAGGCCGTTCTAGAAAACATAATCCCTAGAAACACGCTGAATCCGACTATTCATAGGCCGTGGTGGGACAGTTAGCGCAAGACCGATTCCAACTCTTCTCTTTTGCAGTAAAACTGGTGATGCGATGAGCTCCGGATTTTTGTTGGAATGATCGAAAGTTTTCCTGGCTGCACATGCGCTACACAACATCACTCAGTGTTCACCAACTCGTGTTTATGCGTGGCTATAAGGGCCGTTCTACAAAACATAAACACTAGACACACGGTGGATCCGACTATTCCTAGGCCGTGGTTTTATTGCTGAGGCATGACTGATTGCAACAATTCTTTTTGCAGTAAAACTGGTGACACGAACAGCGTCGGAGGTTGTTGGGAATGATCGAAATTTTTCCTTGCTGCACAGGCGCTGCGGGACATCACTTATTGTTCATTGACTCGTGTTTATGGGTGGCCCTGCGGGCCGTTCTAGAAAACATGAACTCTAGAGACGCGCAGAATCCCACTATTCGTAGGCCGTGGTAGTAGAGCTAGCGGACGACCGATTCCAACATTTCTCTTTTGCACTATAACTGGTGATACGAACAGCTCCGGAGTTTGGCTGGAGTGATCGAAGGTTTTCCTGTCTGAAGGTATATTTGAAGGGAATCGCGAATAATCGAAATCTAAAACTTATCTAAGAAGATGCTTTCATTGTTATAAATGTTCAGAGACGGGGTGCTTACACAGGCGTCCCCTCTTTTCTTAATCTGGTTGGCCTCCAACAATTCAAGCGCCACAGAATCTTTACTTGTAAACATGATTGTTGTGTCAAGAAGCCTTGCTTCACATACTAGTTTCTTCTCATTCCCGCAGGCCTTGCAATGAAGCGGCAAGTTTGAACCATAGCCGTTTTTCAATGAAAGCTTATGCTCCCTCAGGCGTTCATTGATACATCGACCAGTTTGGCCGATATACTCTTTCCCACACTTGAGTGGTATGCGGTATACTGCCCCTTCTTCACACTTAACAGAAGGTTTCGTAAGTTTAATAGAACAGCCTACTTTCTTCGAGTCATCAGAACCAATCAGGCGGCACAAGGTAGCAAGCTTTTGGGGCGCGGAAAAAAACCACAGGGACTTTGAATTTCACGGCCACGTGTTTAAGATTATGCGCCACTTTATGTGAATACGGGTATCACCACTGGTTTAGTTTTCTTTTCGAATGTTTGACATTCCTAACTGCTTCTTTTTCTTTCTTCTTTCACCTTTTTCAAAAGTGCCTCCGAAACTGCGCTTAAAACCAAACAAGGAAAGCCAGCGTTCCTCAACTTCAAAATCTGTTCGTCAAAGCTTGCTTGTGCCTTATGACAGCACGATTTTTTAAGGGCGGACTGGAGGCACATAGTGGCGATCACACGTTTTACAGTCTTGTAGTGTATAGAATCATACGGCAACAATTCCAAGTAAAGATTCCAAGCAACAATACAAAACAAGTAAAGATTCTGTGGCGCGTGAATTGTTGGAGGCCAACCAGATTAAGAGACGAGGGCACGCCTGTGTGAGCACCCCGTCTCTGAACATTTATAACAATGAAAGCATGTTCTTAGATAAGTTTTAGATTTTGATTAATCGCGATTCTCTTCAAATGTATCTTCAGTGTTCTCGCACGTGCGCATTCACACTTCTTCTTCTTCTCCCTCTTCTTTCGTCCCCCTCGCCCCGTGGCAATATAATCAGCCACCTTTGACTTCAATAAACAGTTGCAAGTAGCGCCTTGTCCTGTCTTTTGTTCCTTCTTTGTGTGCTGTTACCGTTGGCGCTTCATTTTTTGAAAGATACGAAAAACTCCCGAGTTTGGATGGAATGATCTAAAATTTTCCTGGCTGCTCAGGCGCTGCACATAATGACTCATTCTTCGCCGACTAGTGTTTATGCGTCGCCCTGGGGGCCATTCTACAAAAGATAAACCCGATACCACGGTCCATCCGACTATTCGATGACCGTGGTGGCACAGCCAGGGCACGACCGATTCCAACATTTCTCTTTTCCACTAAAACTGGTGATACGAACTGCTCCCTAGTTTGGATGCAATGATCTAAAATTTTCCTGGCTGCTCAGGCGCTGCCCAACTTTATTCATTGTTCGTCGACTCGTGTTTATGGGTCGCCCTGGGGGCCATTCAACAAAACATACACCCGACGCCACGGTGCATTTGAATATTCATTGGCCGTGGTGGTACAGCTAGCGCACGACCGATTCCAACATTTCTCGTTTGCACTGAAACTGGTCATACGAACAGCTCCGGTGTTTGGATGGAATGATCTAAAATTTTCCTGGCTACACAGACGCTGCACAACATGACTCATTCTTCACCGATTCATGTTTATGCGTCGCTCTGGGGGCCATTCTACAAAACATCAACCCGATACCACGGTGCATCCGACTATTCGTTGACCGTGGTGGTACAGCTAGCGCACCACCGATTCCAACATTTCTCTTTTGCACTAAAACTGGTGATACGAACAGCTCCCGAGTTTGGATGGAATGGTCTAAAATTTTCCTGGCTGCAAAGGCGCTGCACAACATGACTCATTCTTCGCCTATTCGTGTTTATGCGTCACCCTGGGGCCCATTCAACAAAACATAAACCCGATACCAAGTTGCGTCCGACTATTCGTCGGCCGTGTTGGTACAGCTAGCGCACGACTGATTTCAACATTTCTCTTTTGCACTAAAACTGGTGATACGAACAGCTCCCGAGTTTGGGTGGAATGATCGAACATTTTCCTGTCTGCACAGGCTCTGCACAACCTTACTCACTGTATATGCGTCGCCCTGGAGGCCGTTCTAGAAAACATAATCCCTAGAAACACGCTGAATCCGACTATTCATAGGCCGTGGTGGGACAGTTAGCGCAAGACCGATTCCAACTCTTCTCTTTTGCAGTAAAACTGGTGATGCGATGAGCTCCGGATTTTTGTTGGAATGATCGAAAGTTTTCCTGGCTGCACATGCGCTACACAACATCACTCAGTGTTCACCAACTCGTGTTTATGCGTGGCTATAAGGGCCGTTCTACAAAACATAAACACTAGACACACGGTGGATCCGACTATTCCTAGGCCGTGGTTTTATTGCTGAGGCATGACTGATTGCAACAATTCTTTTTGCAGTAAAACTGGTGACACGAACAGCGTCGGAGGTTGTTGGGAATGATCGAAATTTTTCCTTGCTGCACAGGCGCTGCGGGACATCACTTATTGTTCATTGACTCGTGTTTATGGGTGGCCCTGCGGGCCGTTCTAGAAAACATGAACTCTAGAGACGCGCAGAATCCCACTATTCGTAGGCCGTGGTAGTAGAGCTAGCGGACGACCGATTCCAACATTTCTCTTTTGCACTATAACTGGTGATACGAACAGCTCCGGAGTTTGGCTGGAGTGATCGAAGGTTTTCCTGTCTGAAGGTATATTTGAAGGGAATCGCGAATAATCGAAATCTAAAACTTATCTAAGAAGATGCTTTCATTGTTATAAATGTTCAGAGACGGGGTGCTTACACAGGCGTCCCCTCTTTTCTTAATCTGGTTGGCCTCCAACAATTCAAGCGCCACAGAATCTTTACTTGTAAACATGATTGTTGTGTCAAGAAGCCTTGCTTCACATACTAGTTTCTTCTCATTCCCGCAGGCCTTGCAATGAAGCGGCAAGTTTGAACCATAGCCGTTTTTCAATGAAAGCTTATGCTCCCTCAGGCGTTCATTGATACATCGACCAGTTTGGCCGATATACTCTTTCCCACACTTGAGTGGTATGCGGTATACTGCCCCTTCTTCACACTTAACAGAAGGTTTCGTAAGTTTAATAGAACAGCCTACTTTCTTCGAGTCATCAGAACCAATCAGGCGGCACAAGGTAGCAAGCTTTTGGGGCGCGGAAAAAAACCACAGGGACTTTGAATTTCACGGCCACGTGTTTAAGATTATGCGCCACTTTATGTGAATACGGGTATCACCACTGGTTTAGTTTTCTTTTCGAATGTTTGACATTCCTAACTGCTTCTTTTTCTTTCTTCTTTCACCTTTTTCAAAAGTGCCTCCGAAACTGCGCTTAAAACCAAACAAGGAAAGCCAGCGTTCCTCAACTTCAAAATCTGTTCGTCAAAGCTTGCTTGTGCCTTATGACAGCACGATTTTTTAAGGGCGGACTGGAGGCACATAGTGGCGATCACACGTTTTACAGTCTTGTAGTGTATAGAATCATACGGCAACAATTCCAAGTAAAGATTCCAAGCAACAATACAAAACAAGTAAAGATTCTGTGGCGCGTGAATTGTTGGAGGCCAACCAGATTAAGAGACGAGGGCACGCCTGTGTGAGCACCCCGTCTCTGAACATTTATAACAATGAAAGCATGTTCTTAGATAAGTTTTAGATTTTGATTAATCGCGATTCTCTTCAAATGTATCTTCAGTGTTCTCGCACGTGCGCATTCACACTTCTTCTTCTTCTCCCTCTTCTTTCGTCCCCCTCGCCCCGTGGCAATATAATCAGCCACCTTTGACTTCAATAAACAGTTGCAAGTAGCGCCTTGTCCTGTCTTTTGTTCCTTCTTTGTGTGCTGTTACCGTTGGCGCTTCATTTTTTGAAAGATACGAAAAACTCCCGAGTTTGGATGGAATGATCTAAAATTTTCCTGGCTGCTCAGGCGCTGCACATAATGACTCATTCTTCGCCGACTAGTGTTTATGCGTCGCCCTGGGGGCCATTCTACAAAAGATAAACCCGATACCACGGTCCATCCGACTATTCGATGACCGTGGTGGCACAGCCAGGGCACGACCGATTCCAACATTTCTCTTTTCCACTAAAACTGGTGATACGAACTGCTCCCTAGTTTGGATGCAATGATCTAAAATTTTCCTGGCTGCTCAGGCGCTGCCCAACTTTATTCATTGTTCGTCGACTCGTGTTTATGGGTCGCCCTGGGGGCCATTCAACAAAACATACACCCGACGCCACGGTGCAATTGAATATTCATTGGCCGTGGTGGTACAGCTAGCGCACGACCGATTCCAACATTTCTCGTTTGCACTGAAACTGGTCATACGAACAGCTCCGGTGTTTGGATGGAATGATCTAAAATTTTCCTGGCTACACAGACGCTGCACAACATGACTCATTCTTCACCGATTCATGTTTATGCGTCGCTCTGGGGGCCATTCTACAAAACATCAACCCGATACCACGGTGCATCCGACTATTCGTTGACCGTGGTGGTACAGCTAGCGCACCACCGATTCCAACATTTCTCTTTTGCACTAAAACTGGTGATACGAACAGCTCCCGGGTTTGGATGGAATGGTCTAAAATTTTCCTGGCTGCAAAGGCGCTGCACAACATGACTCATTCTTCGCCTATTCGTGTTTATGCGTCACCCTGGGGCCCATTCAACAAAACATAAACCCGATACCAAGTTGCGTCCGACTATTCGTCGGCCGTGTTGGTACAGCTAGCGCACGACTGATTTCAACATTTCTCTTTTGCACTAAAACTGGTGATACGAACAGCTCCCGAGTTTGGGTGGAATGATCGAACATTTTCCTGTCTGCACAGGCTCTGCACAACCTTACTCACTGTATATGCGTCGCCCTGGAGGCCGTTCTAGAAAACATAATCCCTAGAAACACGCTGAATCCGACTATTCATAGGCCGTGGTGGGACAGTTAGCGCAAGACCGATTCCAACTCTTCTCTTTTGCAGTAAAACTGGTGATGCGATGAGCTCCGGATTTTTGTTGGAATGATCGAAAGTTTTCCTGGCTGCACATGCGCTACACAACATCACTCAGTGTTCACCAACTCGTGTTTATGCGTGGCTATAAGGGCCGTTCTACAAAACATAAACACTAGACACACGGTGGATCCGACTATTCCTAGGCCGTGGTTTTATTGCTGAGGCATGACTGATTGCAACAATTCTTTTTGCAGTAAAACTGGTGACACGAACAGCGTCGGAGGTTGTTGGGAATGATCGAAATTTTTCCTTGCTGCACAGGCGCTGCGGGACATCACTTATTGTTCATTGACTCGTGTTTATGGGTGGCCCTGCGGGCCGTTCTAGAAAACATGAACTCTAGAGACGCGCAGAATCCCACTATTCGTAGGCCGTGGTAGTAGAGCTAGCGGACGACCGATTCCAACATTTCTCTTTTGCACTATAACTGGTGATACGAACAGCTCCGGAGTTTGGCTGGAGTGATCGAAGGTTTTCCTGTCTGAAGGTATATTTGAAGGGAATCGCGAATAATCGAAATCTAAAACTTATCTAAGAAGATGCTTTCATTGTTATAAATGTTCAGAGACGGGGTGCTTACACAGGCGTCCCCTCTTTTCTTAATCTGGTTGGCCTCCAACAATTCAAGCGCCACAGAATCTTTACTTGTAAACATGATTGTTGTGTCAAGAAGCCTTGCTTCACATACTAGTTTCTTCTCATTCCCGCAGGCCTTGCAATGAAGCGGCAAGTTTGAACCATAGCCGTTTTTCAATGAAAGCTTATGCTCCCTCAGGCGTTCATTGATACATCGACCAGTTTGGCCGATATACTCTTTCCCACACTTGAGTGGTATGCGGTATACTGCCCCTTCTTCACACTTAACAGAAGGTTTCGTAAGTTTAATAGAACAGCCTACTTTCTTCGAGTCATCAGAACCAATCAGGCGGCACAAGGTAGCAAGCTTTTGGGGCGCGGAAAAAAACCACAGGGACTTTGAATTTCACGGCCACGTGTTTAAGATTATGCGCCACTTTATGTGAATACGGGTATCACCACTGGTTTAGTTTTCTTTTCGAATGTTTGACATTCCTAACTGCTTCTTTTTCTTTCTTCTTTCACCTTTTTCAAAAGTGCCTCCGAAACTGCGCTTAAAACCAAACAAGGAAAGCCAGCGTTCCTCAACTTCAAAATCTGTTCGTCAAAGCTTGCTTGTGCCTTATGACAGCACGATTTTTTAAGGGCGGACTGGAGGCACATAGTGGCGATCACACGTTTTACAGTCTTGTAGTGTATAGAATCATACGGCAACAATTCCAAGTAAAGATTCCAAGCAACAATACAAAACAAGTAAAGATTCTGTGGCGCGTGAATTGTTGGAGGCCAACCAGATTAAGAGACGAGGGCACGCCTGTGTGAGCACCCCGTCTCTGAACATTTATAACAATGAAAGCATGTTCTTAGATAAGTTTTAGATTTTGATTAATCGCGATTCTCTTCAAATGTATCTTCAGTGTTCTCGCACGTGCGCATTCACACTTCTTCTTCTTCTCCCTCTTCTTTCGTCCCCCTCGCCCCGTGGCAATATAATCAGCCACCTTTGACTTCAATAAACAGTTGCAAGTAGCGCCTTGTCCTGTCTTTTGTTCCTTCTTTGTGTGCTGTTACCGTTGGCGCTTCATTTTTTGAAAGATACGAAAAACTCCGGAGTTTGGATGGAACGATCTAAAATATTCCTGGCTGCACAGGCGCTGCACAACATTGTTCATTGTTCGTCGAATCGTGTTTATGCGTCACCCTGGGGCCGCTCTACAAAACATAAATCCTAGACACACGATGCATCCGACTAATCGTCGGCCGTGGTGGTACAGCTAGCGCACGACCGATTGCAACTCTTCCTTTTTTGCAGTAAAACTGGTGATATGAACAGCTCCGGAGTTTGGTTGTAATGATGGAAAATTTTTCTGGCTGCACAGGCGCTGCACATGACTCAGTGTTCACCAACTCGTGTTTATGCGTCGCCCTAATGGCCGTTCTACAAAACATAAACCCTAGACACACGGTGGATCCGACTATTCCTAGGCCGTGGTTGTATGGCTAAGGCATGACTGATTGCAACAATTCTTTTTGCAGTAAAACTGGTGATACGAACAGCTCCGGAGTTTGCTGCGAATGGACCTTCAGCAAAGCCCTTAAGGCCTAGAGTGCCGAAACCCGTCTGGACCAGAGTCCTAGAACTTTTTCTTATGTTAAGGGGCGATTGTCTAGTTTTTAGAGCGTGGTCACGAGCACTTTTCTTGGCACATTGTAACGAGGGACAGTCACAGAGGAGGTGTCCGATCGTCTTCTCGCAGCCGCTGGTGTCGCAAGTAGGGCTGTCGGTCATTCCAATGCGGCAGGAATAGGAGTTCGCGAATGCCACGCCGAGCCATTGGCGGCACAGAAGTCTTGGTTCCGCTCGAGATAATCCTGGTGGAAGACGGACTTGTAGAAGTGGATCCAATTTGTGAAAACCTGCGTTCGCGAATTCACTGGTGTTCCACAGAGTCTGCGTAAACTCGCGCGCGAGGGAGCAAAGGCTAGTGGCTGCATCTGTTCTTGACAGTGGTGTTGGTATAGTATGCGTACCATCGTTGGCCAATGGGGCAGCGTCATCCGTACTGTGATTTCCCAAAATTCTTCAGTGACCCGGTATCCACTGGTAGATGATGTTGTGCCCCTTGTTGATTGCATGACGGTGGAGTAGTCGGATGCCTGCGACTAAATGCACATTAGGTCCATGGTTGAAAGGGGACAGCCGACACTGGAGAGATGCCTTCGAGTCACTAAAGATGGACCATGAACGTGGTGATTTGTGACCAATAAACTCCAGAGCATCACGGATAGCTGCCAATTCCACAGCCATCGATCCTTTAACGTGAGACGTCTTGAATTTGATGCTGACAGACTGCGGGAATTACCACTGCTCCAGCTCAACTTTTAGACGAGACACAACCGCCCTTGTACACGTGGGTGCGTTCTTTGTGCTTGTCATGTAGGAATGAAAGCACGGTTTGTTTGAGCGCAAAAGATGACATCTGCGTTTTATTTTTGATGCCGGGAACGACAAGAAAGGCCTGGAGTCGATGCGGGCACCACAGCGGTACAAATGGTCGTGCTGCAGGCGTGAAGTTTGACTGTAAAGTTCCATCTTTGGTGCCAATAATTCTGCTAAACGCCGAACGAGGTCAAGCGGCAGGAAGTGAAGCGAGATGATGCGATGGAAGTCGGGCGAAGTGCCTGAAGTGCTTCCTTAAAGAGTCGACATGAATATTCGTATTGATAGGGTGTTCATGCGCGATGGGTATTGTTGCTGTCGTGGATGTACACCTGGGAAGGCCAAGACAAATTCGCAGAGTTTGAGCACGCACAGACTGGAGGGCACGGAGGTTGGTCTTACCGGTTCCGCCCAGTACAGGTAGGCTATTGGGGGCGAGGAGTTACTGAGTTGCCATCTGTCGGAATCACCTCCCTTGCTATGTATGAGGGATCACGCGGCGCGCTCCTCACAGGTTTGGGTTACGGCGCTCAATAAAAACACCACGCGGCAGCCCTCCTGGACATTTATGTAAGTACTCTCAAAACGAGGGAAGTTTTTTACTGCCAAAATAGTAACCTTGGGCAAACTGAAAGCACTGAATCGTTTACAGACGCTATCTCTTTACCGAATACGTACAGTGAACGCCACTGCGCGCGGTCGCCGTGATGGAGTCTTCCGAACCGGCTTCTTGCGTGAACGGTAGGCACACGCTGAGAGTAAACTATGTGAAATGTGTTCGTATAGTGGGCTGTCTGCATAACCAAATGGGGCATAACAGAACGAAGCCTCAATGCAGCGATCGCACGGGTTCGCAGCGACTGACTGCGCGTCAGCATGCATGTCCGCGCACAATGTTTCGCTTTCGCTGTGAGCGCGTTTTCGCACTGGACCGTGAGTTTTAGGCAGCAGCATGTGAGCATTTGCCAGTACACTAGCAACCATTGTTGTATCGACGCTATCAGAGCTGTTCAAAAATAATTTCGTTACAGAGACTTCGACGCCTACGGCGACTGTGATCTGCCGTCGCCACGATTAAATCTTTTTTTGTCTTCTAAATTCTTGGACATTTCAATATTATTTCTCAAGTTGCGTCGCACTGTATGTTTATCGGTTTTCTCAGCGTGCGATTTCCCTCTGCTTCTTTTTCGTAATCCAGTGCATTAATTCATAACACAAACATGGCCGCATGACACAAACATGACCACATACCATGCATTTTTTTAACGTGCCTCTTCCGTTTCCTTTGCCAGTATGTAGCATCAACCAGTTCACAGACCAAACCGTCATGACATCAGCCGGGCAGCGGGCGAGCGTCTCAGTGTGTGTTTTCTGCTACTCACCGAGCATCGCGAAGTCCCGGCGCGGTAGCAGAAATCTTCCTCGCGACCGTTTCAAAAACTCGAAGGACGTGCTCTACGTTGATGCTGCCGACTATGGCAACGGCCGCATGGCCCTAGCTGTAGCAAGCGCTGAAACTAGATTGATAGCCAGTGGCACAGTTCCAACGGATTGCTCTCAGATTGGAGAAGAATCTGCCATAGCACTTGCAATGGGCTCGGTGGCACGACAGCCATGACAACAGCCGCTTACCTGCGACGCCTTTTCGTTCTGCAGGTTCTGCTTTGGTGTGGCCCTCGACCACGCGACAACGGATGCACTGGCGACATCCCGGAGGTCTCCTGGCTCCCGGCTTGGCCAGACGCAGCAGATGACCTTGACTTGCCACACCGGACGAAGCGCACCCCACCGACATCACGAGGGACTGCTACATCGCCGCCCCAAGATCCGTTTCACGAGCCACCACCTTGGCTCTCACAACTGCGCCCCCTGGTTCTACCGTTACCAAGCCACCAGATAACGTCGCCTTTCACCCAGGACTATATAAGTGTGACACCGTGCAGCGCGGTATTCTATGGGCTCGGTGGCACGACAGCCATGACAACAGCCGCTTACCTGCGACGCCTTTTCGTTCTGCAGGTAAATTATCAGTATTCATTGTATGGCCGACGTACTCGTTATATGGCCCTTGTTGTGCTGCCGAGCCCACAGTGTTGTATTGATATTGCTTTCGATTGTGCACGTGTCCTTCATCAACTACTAATTCTGTCCGGAGACGTTGAGTTAAACCCAGGTCCAAGCACCCGTGCAAGCGAAACGCAAACATCCAGTGACATAATGACAGCACTGACTGAAATTCAATCTGGCCAAGCTTCACTACTAAAAGAAATGAAATCCCTGCAACGTAATCTGTCCCAGAGCGACAGCGCTATAAAGGAGATTAAAGACCGCCTTGTCAAAATTGAAGAAGACTGCGCATCCCTGGTAATAATAAAAGAACAAGTTCACGATATCCGGACGCTTGCCGATCAAAATGCAAAAGATATATCATTGATTAAGGCCAGGCTGGACGACTCGGAAGACCGCGCGCGACGCTCAAACCTAGTATTCTTTGGATTAACAGATCGCGAACGTGAAACGTGGGCCGAGTCAGAATCGTTAATAATAGATCTATGCCGTAAAGAATTAAATATAACTATTCAGTCGGTGGACATCGAACGTGCCCACCGTTTGGGCAAATTCAAAGTAAACAACAACAGGCCAATTATTGTAAAACTTTCACATTTCAAAGTAAAAGAACAAATTCTTTCACAGGGTAGGAAACTGAAGGGCACTGAATATAGAATTTCAGAAGATTACTCTCCTAACACTCTAACAGCTAGAAGGCGTTTAGTCGAATTCGCCAAGACACAACAGAAACCATTCAAGCTCCGACATGACAAGCTAACTATTGGAAACAAAGCTTACACGTTTGACCGCAACGCCCAAAAGGTTGTCCATCGTGCTTTAAATGCCTAGGCCCCAGCAATGCTAACTCCAAGAAAAATTGTTTTTCGTTTGTTTTTACTAACATTAGAAGCATTTTTCCGAAGCTTGACGCTCTCAGTAATCTTGCCGACACAACAGAGTCTGACCTAATTGTTATTACTGAAACTTGGTTGAATTCTACAATAGAAGACTCTGAAATATTGCCATTTTTCCCTAATTTCAATATCTTCAGACATGATCGAACTACCAAACGTGGTGGCGGCGTATTCATTGGCGCTCATAAGGACCTTCAATGTACTGAAATTAAGACATCGTCCTCCCTAGAAATTCTGTTCGTCCTGTGTAATGCCTCTTACCCACCCACAATAATCGCAGTCTGCTATCGCCCCCCTGGTAATGATCCTAACTTTGTTGCAGAATTCCACGAAACATTGCGTTCGGTAACTGAATTGCATCACCACTCTCCGATGTTACTGTTCGGTGATTTTAACTTCCCCGCCATAAACTGGACTAACCTAACATCAGCAACTTCGCAACACAGTACCGAAAGCGATTTTGTTAACTCCTGCCTAACCTTTGGATTAACGCAACTTGTCACTGAACCTACACGTCAAAGTTGTAATTCTTCTAACATACTCGACCTCATTTTTGCTTCTGATCCTGACAAAGTTTATGCAATGACGCATTTGCCTGGTCTTAGTGATCATTCTATAATCCATGCATCGTACTCCTGTCAGCTTACACAACCTACAAAGATAACCAAAGTGATCAAACTGTATGACAAAGGAAATTACTCGGCAATTAACTCGGAACTCGCACATTTTGCTGCTTCATTCCACGCCAGTTTTTTTATGCGTTCGGTCGAAACTAACTGGCTGCTTTTTAAAAACAAGATGCTCGATGTGTTCGCGAGATACGTACCCGTTATTACCCTAACCGAAAAACAGTCATCCCCATGGTTTAATATCACACTAAAGCGTCTTAACAATAAAAAGAAAAGGCTTTTTCGCTCGGCTTAACGATTTAACAACGCAGGCGCATGGAATAAGTATTACCTTGCAGAAAAAGAATTCGAAGCTTTAGCAAATAAAGAAAAACGCACTTTTTTTCGCAAACGCTGCCGTCTATGTTAAGAAATAACCCCCAAAAATTCTGGAAGGTTATTAACCCTAATAACTTCCAACCATTAGCTCTGTTTGACGATCAAAACCATCGTGTTCCCGATTGCGAAATTGCTGAACAACTTAATCGTACTTTTTCTTCCGTCTTCACAATTGAACCTGTTAACATATTACCTCGCTTCCCTCTTTCGGATCATGAAGCCATGCCTGATATTACCTTTTGTCCTTACGGCATTGAGAAACTAATTGATTCATTAAAACTTACATCATCGTCTGGCGTCGATGAAATAAATGCTAAAATGCTGAAAAACACCAAAACAAATGTGAGCGCGATGTTATGTGCTATTTTTCAGCAATCATTGTCATCAGGAGTGGTGCCGGAAGACTGGAGAGTAGGCAAGATTGTTCCAGTCCCCAAAAAAGGTCCTCCATCGCTGTGCTCTAGTTATCGCCCCATTTCACTCACCAGTGTTTGTTGCAAATTAATGGAGCATGTTATTTACTCTCAGATCGTAAACTTTTTAGTATCCAATAACCTCTTTCACCCAGCTCAACATGGCTTCCGTAAAGGTCTTTCATGTGACACCCAACTAGCTTTATTTTTTCATGATCTAAGCTCTAACCTCGACTTGAACGTACCTGTAGATGCTATTTTCTTAGATTTTGAAAAGGCATTTGACAAAGTTCCACACCAACGGCTACTTCTAAAACTTTCCCGTCTCAAGATTAATCCATTTGTACTAGACTGGATACGTAGCTTCCTCACTAACCGACAACAGTTTGTATTTGCTAACACACAGTCATCTAAAAGATCTTCTGTCCTTTCGGGCGTACCACAAGGCACAGTTCTCGGACCACTACTCTTTCTAATTTACATTAATGATCTTCCTACTGAGATCTCTTCTAACATTCCATTATTCGCAGACGATTGTGTAGTTTATCGACGCATAACTAACACTTCATACATGCATTTGCTTCAAGATGACCTAAAACGCATTCAATTATGGTGTAACAAATGGTTGATGTCTTTGAATACTAAAAAAACCTCGCTAGTTTCTTTCCATCGCAGAAAGCATCACCAATCGGGGAAATACACCATATACGGCGCCGAAATCTCATCCGTAGACTCGTGTAAGTACCTCGGCAAAACCTTTTCCACTACCCTAAATTGGTCACATCATGTCACTAACTTAGCCAATGCCACGAATCGAACCCTCGGTTTTCTCCACTGGAATCTAAGGCTTGCTCCCCCATCAGTAAAATTGTTAGCTTATGTTACATATGTCCGCCCTAAGTAAGAATATGCATGCTCTGTCTGGGATCCTCATCAACATAGTCTATCTAATACACTGGAATCAATTCAAAACCGTGCAGCCCGGTTTATCTACTCTGAATATTCTTATCATGCAAGCGTGTCTGAACTAAAATCCCGTGCCGGTCTTACTAATCTAGAATCGCGACGTCTTATTTCTAGACTGTGTCTTTTTCCCAATTTCTATCATTCACCACTCCACATTTCAGCTATATTACCAGCTCATCGTCAGTCCAGCCGCATTAACCACAGCAAAGCCGTGTATCCTCCCCCGGCGCAGACTACCTCTCATCTACGATCATTTCTTTTGAAAACCGCCAGGGACTGGAAAGTCTGTCTGCCGACATCACGCACCACTCCGACACTCATCACTTCAAGGCTGCTCTCAAAACACTGTTTTGTTAAAGCCCATCCCTCATGTAATACCCCATCTCTGGGGCCTTTGAGGTATAATAAATAAATAAATAAATAATTGCAAGTACTTCAGCCAAAATTAGTCAGCAACTCTAAGGTTGCGGTGATGAGCTTTGCCAGAGGCAGAATTTCTCCCGAGGCGAACCGAATCCTGCAGACCTGCAGAGATAGCAGGAAAATTGAAATAATCTGGGCACCTGCGCACGCCTCCCTCGCTGGGAACGAGGCGGCGTACGAATTAGCTCGAGGATTTACATTCCGAGCTGGTGGGCTAGCCGGAGGCTTCACGGGGCGGGACCGCTTAGTGTGTTACAGAAAGATCACACAACACTACAGACTAGGGAGGGTTAAATATCCTCCGGCTGATATATTCTTAAACAAGAGCCAGGCCTCCACTTGGCGTCGCCTGCAAACCAACTCGTTTCCAAGCCTGGTGTCGTGCAGCCTCTACTACCCGGGTCAGTACTCGAGCCAGTGTAAGCTATGCAAAGCCAGGGCTAATCTTAATTACATTCTGTGGGAATGCCCACAGGCTCCCTCTGAGGGAAGAATAAAGTCTGTAGAACAATGGGAGACCTTATTACTGAGCTCCTATCCGGAGATTCAACTGAAGACCGTCCGACTGGCCGAAACCGCCGCTAGGGTCCAAGGACTCCTGGCCGTCGTCTAGGTGGGAAGGCTTAAAGCCTTCCCTACATCTGTTGGACAAATAAAGTTTTACAATCCAACAATCCAATCCTCGCGGCTGTGCTTGCTGCATATGCGAATTGTAGCCGATGGCTGTCTGCCGGTTCTAAGTTTCGCCAGCCAAGCTTCACGCAGCTTCTTGCCCTGCGGCTACGTGCGAATAAGGCTGACACCGGGCTCTGCTGCGTACGTCCGGCACTGCGGCACCGAGCACTGGCCTACCATGCTGCACGTCTCCAAAGGCAGTCACTACCTATTATAGTGCTTTCAAATGTTGTCAAGCAGACACCCAAGGCGGGAATGCCTCACCGCTTATTCAAAACCGCGGCGCAGGTGGGACATTAAACTTTCGTTTTCAGCTTGCTTCGGCGCTTCCGAAGCAGCCGACACGGCCGCTGTGTCCACGTGATCCCTCATGCCACGTCATGCCGACGGTGGCGTCAGCCTTTCCAGTGATGGAGCTAACCCCCAATAGCGTAGGAGACCCAGGAACAGTGCTTTATAATGTCCGAGCATCGCACAACCAGATGCACCAGATGACTTTCCTGCAAGGAATCTGAGCACGTGGGTTATAATGACTAGTTTCCTTTCTAGGTGCGAGGAGAGGCCTCGATATGTTATCACTCCTAGAAAGCGGTACGTTTTCTCGTGGGTGTCCATTAATTTGGGCAACTTACGGTCTCATTGCTTTGTGCGTGAAAGCGACCACAGAGTACTTGTCGGAGGAGACCTCCAGACTTCGCGCTCGAATATAACCTGATTTTATCGTGGCCGCTTTTTGGATTTATGATGCAAAAAAGGGCGAGGCGTGCAGACACGGACACCAGAGAAGTGGACAACACGAGTGCTTCTCTTGTATCACCCACCGTGGTTGCTCAGGGCTGCTGAGCACGAGGTCGCGGGATCGAATCCCGGCCACAGCGGCCGCATTTCGATGGGGGCGAAATGCGATAATACCCGTGTGCTTAGATTTAGGTGCACGTGGTCGTCTGTGCAGCCAACCCCAGGTGGTCGAAATTTCCGCAGTCCTCCACTACGGCGTACCTCATAATCAGAAAGTGGTTTTGGCACGTA
This sequence comes from Dermacentor variabilis, assembly GCF_050947875.1. NCBI lineage: Eukaryota > Metazoa > Arthropoda > Arachnida > Ixodida > Ixodidae > Dermacentor > Dermacentor variabilis. The sequence goes on along the minus strand of NC_134571.1, from coordinate 231,202,735 downwards.
AAACCCCATAATTTAATTTTTTTTCTCTTGTGTCCGTGTCTGCACGCCTTACCCTTTTTTCCACTGTGAATCCTTACCAACTAGCTCAGCTTTCTGTCGTTCTAAGCCGCTTTTTACAGTCTGGCGCGCACCTTGGGACGCGCCGCTCCTGCTGACCACAAGCATTTATGTCGTCTGCATATATCGACACTTGGACGGATTGCGGAAGGGTATGAACTAGGTCGATGAGCACGAGGTTAAATAGAATGGGGCTCAAGACTCCGCCTTGCGCTACGCCACGGTAGGTGTTGTGTTGTGATGACGCACCATCTTCTGTTTGCACAAAGAATGACTTCGTGCAGCTAAATATCCATCGAAACACAAGGCCACCTAGCCCGACATCTCCCAAGCTGTCCATGATGGCTCTATGGGTTACGTTGTCATAAGCACCTTTAATGTCGAAGAACATCGCCGCTCACAGTCGCCTTAGGTTCTTTTCTGCTGAACAGAAAACTGTGTGCCCACAGTTTCACCTTCAAGCATCTGTGAGTCTGTACCACATACAGTAGAGAGGGACGTCATACACTATACTGTATGACGTCCCTGTATGCCTGTATAACACGCAGAGCAGTTCGCGAACCTATCTTTATCTGTGTGTTTGCACATGAGGCACATGAGCTTTCAACGAGATCCGTCAATGGCACATAACTGGAAAAGCTTTTTTGACAGAAAACAACAATGCTCCCGCATGCTGTTCAATCTTTCGTAGTCTATGTGACGCGTAATGTATATATGCAAGGAATAACACGAGATAGGGAATAACGGTGTAGATAATACGAGGTAGAAGGCACCGACATTGGGCTTTCCCACCTCTGCCGGAAAAGCCCAATGCTGCCTGGGCTGGGTTCCATTATAATTGAATAGGCATAAATAAAACAGCAGTGGAAGTGCTACACGAATGCAGTTTGGATCTTTTGCCAGCTTCGCCCGTCTTGAAACATTGCCGTGAGAACAGGCCGAAATGGGCCACCTGAGAACACATGGCCTATTCGATAAAATCACGAAGGAGACGGGCCATAATAATACGTGCGCCGACGAAGAAACGCAGGCGCCACCGCCTAGCTCTCGCGAGCAGCTTTCCGATGAGATTTCACGCGCGGAGGGGCAGTCACTTTCCATGAGACGCCCAAGTGAGGCGCGCACTTAGCGAAGTGCTTTTAGGGCCATTTCTACGACTGTCTCCTCGCGTTAGCGGCCGTGGACGTCGAACCAATCGGGCCGCGTCGGTCTGGAGGGAGCAGTGCCGTGTGTGCGTGGGGAGCAAGGAATGCGCTCCTTCGTGTCGACAAATACGTGAAGCTGCGAAGCTGCACCTACGCCGTACCTGCCCGCGCACTATGCGCAATGAACAGCACTTAGAATAAATGCTACGAACACAAAACGTTTCGCATATATTTTTTTTTATTTATTAAGCATTGATTGAGAGACAGTGAAAGTGCTGTATGGCAAGGCAGAACATTGTCTGCCGTACCAAGGCCTCGTAAACCGCACACTATTCGACCGTGAGGTAGCTTGCATGCATTATACATACACAATACAGGGTGTCCCAGCTAATTTTAGCCAGAGTTTAGAAATATGCCGATGCAATCTAAGGCGAAGCAACCAAATGCATGTTGCTTACTAGTGTGTGGAGTAAGTCATACTATTCTTTTATTCTGCTTAATTGCATAATTAGTCAAGATTAATGAGCCAACTTTTGAAGCAACGAAGTTAGGCAAGACATCATAATTAGAAAGTTGTAGAGCGCTTTGCAAGACGTCTGGTTAAGCAATTTCTAACTTTCTACCTACTACGTATTGGTGTTTTTCCGCTTACTGCAGATGCTTGCGAAATACAAAAAAAAAATCTCAGTGCCCTTCCACTCTGTGATGAAGGATGGCCAGCGGCATTGCACTATCTTAGGGATCAGCCCACGTATGAGGAGTGCTTAACGCCTGCTTCACCTCCACTGCGGGTCGGGCCGGTATTGCACTATCTTTTGAACTAACTACTGAACTTCCCACATATAGCACATTCATCAGGCTTCTTTCTATGCTTAAAAACCGAATATTTGGTGTTTTATTGATGTTTAACTGTAGCTGGCTCACTGCTAACGAAATTAAAAGTTTATCTATCCTATTATTATTGGAGTACACGTGGCTGTTACTGAGAAAAAGACACATGTGTCGTCAGCACACAAAACTATGTTGGAGTAAGCGGTAAGTTTGCAATATCTTTCACGTATATAATTTATGATCGTGGACCTAAAATTGACCCTTGCGGGATACGAAGTGTTATTTTATTCTTTTGCGAACAAAACTCATTATTACATGTGTATCGTTGTCTAGCAGTGAAGTGATTTCTAATCAAGTTCTGGGCAGCCCCGCAAATTTCATGGTATGGCACCTGGTTAAATAGGATGATATATTTAATGGAGTCGAAAGCTTTTCTGATGCCCAGGAAATGACAAACCGTATATAATTTGTTATTAAAATTACTGAGTATTTTTCCTTTCATCTTAACAAGTGTCGTTTCAGTAGACCTATGTTCACGGAAGACAAATTATTGATGCAAAATTGCGTGCTTTTATCTAGAATATGATTAGTCGGCCCTTTTGGAGTCGTTTCAGCGCTGTCAAAAAAAGAGAAAGTATGGATTTCCCGTCTGTAATTATATAAATCAACGACGTAGCCTCGTTTGTGCAATAGAACCAATTTGGCGATTTTAATTGGATCGGGATAGATACCATTGGCTAAACCGCTGTTATCGATATGGCATAATGGAGCCGAGGCAACATCAGCAACAGCTATGATTGGTTCAGCTTTTGTGTCACCAGGCCCTGCAGTAGTATTCTTCTTCAAGACCTTAAGAACGGAGAAAGCTTTCATTTTAGTGCAAGTTGATAGGAAATTGGAATTTCAGCTTTCGTAGTTCACATAATTTCAGATTCCATTAATGAATGGGATTCCCCACCAGCCAGTAAATACTGATCATTGAATTTCTTAAGACGCGTCGCTACACTCAATGTCATCAAACGTTAGAGTATCCGGGTTTGTGCCTTGTTGGTTCCCTTTAAACTTTCGAACTGCGCTCCATATTTTGTTTGGATGGTTTGATACCGTGGAAAACATACTCTCATAATACCTGTTTCTAGCTTTTTTGAGCTGCGAAATCAACTTGTTTCTTATTTTCTCGTATTCACTTAACACAACAAGTTCCTTGAAGCTAATAATTGTATAAAATAGTTTGTCATAATTCTAAATTCTATTATACGTCTCTCGAGTTACCAGCGGCTTCCTTGCTTTCTTCCACCTCCTCATTTCTTCTAATGGAAAGGCGTCTTAATAACAAGACTTTTTTATCTTATAAACGTATCATATGAAATATTTGGACCATTCTCGCCATACATTTCAGACCAGTCTGTGTTCTCTATCACGTTAAAGCGGCGACTGCCATTATGCAGTCGCATAAAGATTAAAATGCAGTAATTAACAACATCAGCCGATTGCGATCCAGAGCGCACGCAATAATCTTTGACAACATTCATAACACTAAAAATAATTTCCTACTTCCTTCAGAGAGGTAATTAACCTTCGCTATATTGAGTCAATTACGAGCGGTCAGAAAAAGCAGCGCAGCTAGTCGCACGGCGCTTTTTTTTTTCGCTTCGTGGGCATTCTTTCAGGCTTGGAAACCTTTTACGTAGCACATATGGAGCAACAGTGAGTTTAATGACGAATTTTTCAAAATCTTCCATATTTTCTCATTGAAACTTTTCCTCTGATTATACGAAGTTGATTAACTAATAACAACTCATTATTAAACTAGGCGATATACAAATAGTCTGACTAGCTCGAAGCAACGGCCAGCAACATTATCTTGGTTCTGTCGAGCTACGTGGAACTTGCGTATTTTTAAAAATTTTGGAACAAGTTACATGGAACAGGTGGCGTATTCGGGGGTGATCATTTTCCGGTTTTGCGGAATTTTTTAAAACTTCCCTGCAGCAGATAACATAATTTTAGTCCTTGAGCTGGAGTGTTCGAAGGGAGTGGGGGGCGTCACTTGCCAGACAAGCCTAAACATAGATTCATTTAAGAAAAATACACTAATTGACCTCTTAATTGCTTATTTTGCTGCACATAATGTGCAGTGTACGAATTTTTGGCGGTGAGATTGCAAGGCCTATCTATTTTGAATGATTAATTTAGACAATGGCACCAATTTGGAGATATGCGCCATCAAACTCGCCGTAAAAATGCATTTTTGTTGCATTTAATTTTTTAACATAATGTAACTGGAGCGCCCATGCATTCCGTCCAACACCGGAATATCTCGAACTTCGAGAAGACGCGAAGTATCCTGAACGCGCATACAGGGAAGCCGCGACAGAGCCTACGCCTCGCTCGTTGGCGAGTTCGTGGCAACGTGTAGGCGGCAGAGTCCGTAGCGCAACAACACGTCCTGTGACAGCGGTTCTTTGACGGTGAGACCCTCTCAAAAGGAGCTGCAAATGCACGTAAGCAACGGAGACGCTAGAAGTGCCTCCCCGACTGGTCCCTGGGTTGTGGGCTCACCGAGGGTGAATAAGATCAGCGTTCCGCTAAGCCAGTCAAAAATTAAAAAAAATAGAAATAGAAATGGGGTTTTACGTGTCAGAACCACGATCTGATTATGAGGCCCCCCGTAGTTGGGGCTATCAAGACTCGGGGTCGAGGACGAGGGACGGACTCTTGGAGCAGACGAAGAGGAGACGAAAACCTTTATAGAATATGTACAGAATATATAGCAGAAAATAGCGTAGAAGCAGCGGTTAGAGCGGGGCGGCTAGTGGCGACTCTCTCTCTTAACAATGGGCGGGTGCTGCCTTAAATCCCTTGGGCGACCCATCGTGGACAGAAATGGGGCGGGGCAGGTGCTGAGGTCACCCGTGTCGCATTCTATTCGCCTTTATTTTATTTATTTATTTATTTATTTATTTAGGAATACTGCAGGCCTTAGAAGGCCCAGGCAGGAGGGGAAAGGTACATACAAAAAGAAAACACAATAGATTGACGAAGGAGTAAAAAAAAAAGCTCCGGAAAAAATGTAATAGAAAGTACAATTGCATAATGAGTAAAGCACCTCTAAATAATGCATAGAGAGTGGCAGATACAAATTGAAACACTGTTTCACAAGCACAATTTCAAAGCACAGGAAATGTAATAGAAAAAAAAGGAGGAGTGCATATTTCAAAATTACTACAACGCGCAAATCAATAAATATTGCACAACGATACAAATTGAAACGAGATTACACGCATTCTTGCATGTTAATACCAAATGACGTGCTTAAATTAAATTTTTTCAGCTGACGTCGTCGGGTGGAGCTTCAAACTACTGACGCTTACCTGGTGTCAAAACGTTGGATGAATGCACAAAAAGCCCGCAACGAGCATTTATATGAGAATAAAACATTTCCTCATTTCACAAGGCGTTTGCGTCTTTATGAAATCGCACCTGGCACATATTCGATGAAGGTTTATAAAGATCGCTCGAATCACTTTTACTTAATAAACGATTTCGCAGGAATACCGCGCGCGTACGAGCTGTAGAAGTGAAAAAAGAAAAGAAAAAGAAACGGCGCAGCCGGCGTGAGGCGTACCAGCTAGCATTCAAAACGAGCGCGCACAATACCGAAACAGGAAGTGAGGTTCAGGTATCAACGCCGGTGGCTTGGTGTGCCGCAGTCAATTGGGCCGCTGGGCTCTATGGGAGTGTCCGCTCTTGTATTCCTTTCTCTATGGCTAGGCTCTATGAGAGGGTCCGCTCTTGTTGAGTGAGTCAGTGAAGTAACTTTATTTCGGTCCAGAGAAGACGCAGGGAAGACCCCGCGCCACCCGGCTAGTCCCACGTCGGGACCGCCAAGCCGAGCTTGACGGCCCGATCGCGGGCACTCTGGACGGCCAGGGTTTGGTCGTTGAGTTCGGGGCTGCCCAAGAGCGCAGCCCACCTATCCTCGCTGAAGGAGGAGCCGATGGCTTCACACTCCCACAACACATGGTCCAATGTTGCCCTTAGTCCACAGGCAGGGCAGTCCGCACTGGGATATCTTTCAGGGTATATGACATGAAGAACCGCGAGGTTAGGGTACGCACGGGCTTGTAGAAGCCGAAGGGTAACCGCCCGCGCCCTACATAAGGCGGGGTGCGGGAGGGGGAATACCCGTCTTGACAGATAGTAGTGTGTGGTGATTTCATTAAACGTAAGCAAGGGTTCCCCGCGGGGCAGGGGGACTGCTGAGGCGGCGCGGTCAGTGAGGTGCACTCTTGTTGAATCATTTTTGTGTGGTCGTAGCCACATGCAGCTGAGCTACGCCCCAGCCAACGCTACTTAACCCCTGGGACGCGACTCCACTACCACTGGAACTACGAGTGGCGCAGAACTCAACAGAGATTAGTGAAAATTGCGCGGCGCCCCTGTTTTATGGACCATCAGTATTTAGTTTGTGTCTAGTCCCACGTCTGCTGTCCGTGTATAAATTCGTTCCTCTCTGTCTCAGATGATTCATTAGTGCCCCTGGCACCCCCACATTTGCCCACAACTTGGAAAAGCTCGAGTCGGAAAGAAAAAATTCATTTCACTTCATTCTTTGCACCCATCCCCGCACTGTGTACGACCAGTGCTCCGCTTTCGTCTTATTCAACCCTTCCACTGGGTTGACGCTATTTCGAATGCCTTCAGAGCACAGAACAATGAACTCCGCCATCACACAAAAGCAGTGCCCTTACTTTCGAGGGTTCCTCTAATCCTCTGCATTTAGCTGATCTACTTTTTGTTAGAACATAAAAAGATGACACTAGCTTCCTCACGCTGCATACTTCTGTTATTTCTTTTCACGAGTACTATGTTGTAAGTTGTAAAGATATAAGAGCAGCTGAAAGCACTATCATCAGCTTCATTGTCTTTTTGCAATATTTATTGTTAAAGTGCGGCTAACGTGTCAAAGACATTCCACACAGTTTTTCCACGTGTACCATGCTGAGAAATTATTATTTAACTGTGCTGCGCTCTGCTGTTCTAATTAACTCACATGGAAAGTGGGGGTACTAGACGAATGCCCCGTATGTTGCACTTGTGCAACACAGCAGCTGTACATAGCACTATCATACTGTCACGTAGTAGTGACGGTAAAGAGAGCAACTAAACGGGGCTTGACGAAATTAGAGTTTTAGTGGGCAAACTTCTGCCCTCAAAAGCAGGCTACACTCAAAGAACAACGATAACGGCGAACACAGTGGGCGATGCGCGTAAATTGGGTCTGCCGGTCAAGTACGTCGGCTTTTATACACGAGCAAATGAACATTTCAGAGAAATCGATGGTGCCCTCGTGTCCTCCAGAAAGTTCTACGCCATTCGCGTCGTGCATACAGTTCATCAGATTAGACAAGGTTCGGTGACAACAGACAGCGGACAGAACCATCAATAACATTCCAGAAACTTCCGATACATGCGGACGCATCCCGTGCTGAGCGATAACATTTGTTACACGGTGGAAAGCGCTCACCCGAAAAAGATAAACAAGTCCACGTGTCAATGCCCCCCTCTCAAAAAGTATCGTCCCGAAGCTAGAAAGGTAAGAGGAGAGCCAAACACAAGGGGGCCCTTATCAAAGAAACAAAGACCAAAGTCACACAGTCCAAAAATAAAGTCCGAAGGTAAGCTACGCAAAGTCCCAAAGTTCATTAGCGCTGGTAGAACGGCTTATGTGGCACAACGTGGACTATTTCAGGTCGTGAGCGGCGCCGCTGTGATAGTGAAATGCGGTGTGGTACGACCTCATAGTCAAGTGCGCCGGTGCGTCGGATGATTTTGCAGCGCCCGAAATAGCATCGAAATAGTTTCTCGCTAAGTCCTCGTCGGCGGATTGGCGTCCAAACCCAAACACAGTCGCCGGGCTGGTACTCAACGTAGCGTCGTCAAAGGTTAAAATGTCTGGTGTCGCGGTCATCTGCTGGTTCTCGATCCGCAGGCGGGCGAGCTTTAGGGCGTCTTCGGCGCGCTGGAGATAGGTGGCGACGTCAAGACTCTCTTCGTCGGAGACGTGCGGCAGCATAGCGTAGAGGATCGTTGTCGGGTTCCTGCCGTAAACCAGCTTGAGCGGCTTGTTTCTTGCACCGCCCAGTTGTAAGCGAACGTTACGTACGGCAGGACGGCATCATAGGTCTTGAGTTCGACGTCGACGTATACATTGCTATCATATCGCCGAGGGTCTTATTGAGGCGCTCCGGCCATTCATCTGCGGGTGGTAAGCAGTTGTCCTCCTGTGGCTTGTCAGACTGTATTGCAGAATGGCTTAGGTCAGCTCTGCTATAAAGGCCCTTCCTCTGTCGGCGGATGGATGGATGGATGGATGGATGTTATGAACGTCCCCTGTGGAACGGGGCGGTGGGTTGCGCCACCAAGCTCTTGCTATTATACTGCCCAATGTCCTACCTAAGTTAAACAATAAAAAAATAAAAAAGAAACACTATGAACTCCTACACCCATATTTTCTGATCCCCTATTGCTAACTGTGCTTTTGTACGTCTCCGTTTTTTCTCGTTTCACTACTTTTCGTCCACCAATCCTCTAATCACCTCTTACTAATGCTTATTGCGGAAATGTTTACTTTTTCACTGCTCCCGCTGAACCCAAGGGCTTCAAGGAGGCCAGTGGTGCCTAAATCGACCGCTGGGTAGACGTCTTCACATTCTAATAAAATATTTTCCGTCATTTCCCTAGCTTTACCGCAGCTTCTTCTTTCTTATATCTCGTTTTATAGGTGCGTGTTCTAAGGCATCCCGATCTCGCCTCGAAAAGTAATGAGCTTCCCTTTGAGTTATCATAAAATGTTTCTTTCCTGATTTCGTTTTTTCCTCTTAAGTAGTTACTCATGGCACGTTTCCTTTCCATTGCCGCCACCCATGAGATTATTTCGGCCTCTGACTTTCCGCTTGACCGTTTTTGTTGCTGTGTTGCCCACCTTACAGGTCACACACTTGCTGGTAAGCTTCCTAGTTCCACTGTGAATCCACTGTGAATCAATGTTTTTTCAATCAATCAATGTTTTTTCCTGTACAGATACCTGAACACTCTCCCAGCCCATTTACTTTCCTCCATATTCATCAGCCGTTCTTCATACTCAACTTTTACTGCGAGCTTCCCTCACTTCAAAACTAGTCCAGCCCATATCACCCTGCACAGCTTCATTTGTAGTCTTCCCGTGGGCGCCCAATGCGAAGCGACCCACTAACCTCTGGTTCCCATCGAGTCCTGATTGTACCCCTGATTTAAAGCAAACAACCGCATTTCCAAAAGTAAGTCCTGGAACCATTACACCTTTCCACATACCTCGGAGGACCTCGTACCTGTCGTATCCCCATCGCGCTCTGTGCTTCATTATGGCTGGATTTCTCTTCCCCTTCACTGTTATTGTTTTTTCCTGTGTTTCCATATATCTAATGCCCTCGTTTATCCATATACCACGGTATTTATATTCTGTTACCCGGGGTATTTCCTGGCCCTGTATTTCCACTGTCTGTTCACTGTTTTCATTGAATACCATAACACCTGATTTTCTAACACTAAATTTAAAACCTAAATTGTTGCCTTCCTGTCCACAGATATTAGCCAGACGTTGCAAATCACTTGGCTTGTTAGCTAGCAACACAATGTCATCCGCATAAAATAAACCCGGGAGCTGCTGCTCTACAACTGTACCCGCCTGTTTGTATGAGAGATTAAACCCGATATTACTTCCTTCTAGCGCTCTCTCCATCCTCACCGTGTACATCATAAACAGCAGCGGGGATAAAGGGCACCCCTGTCTCAGTCCCTTGTTGGTATTAGCTTTCTCCTCGTTTCTCATTCCTTCCCATTCAACGGAAACGGCATTTTCTAGGTAAATCTCTCTCAAGAGCTGTAGACAATCGTCACCTAAGCCTTCCCCTTTCAGAATATCCCACAAGATGTTGCGGTCTACGCAATCATAGGCTCCTGTAATGTCTAAAAAGGCCACATATGACAGTCTGCTTTCTACTTTTGATATTTCAATTCACTGAGTAAGAACAAATGAGTTATCATCTAAACGCCTACCTATTCTGAAGGCATTCTGAAGTTCTCCCAAAATGCCATTATTCTCTGCCCAAGCTTGAAGCTTTAATTTGAATGCCTGCATTGCTAGCCTGAATATTACCTATGTAATGGTCAACGGTCTATACGAGTGAATTCTTTCTCCCCCTTACCTTTATAAATTAAATTCATTCTGCTTTGTCGCCAACTGTCTGGTATATTCGTCTATCTTTTAAAGTTTGTTTCACTGCTTTCACCATAGTTTCCCTACCTTTTGGTTCTAGTTCATTAATCAGCATAACGGGAACCTCGTCTAGCCCCGTGGCTGTGCGCTTAGCAATTTTCTCTTCCGCTTTCTTCCAGTTGAAATTTGTCAGCACGAGCTCCTTTTCCACTTGGGTCTCTTTCATTCTTTTCTTTTTCTTCAAGTACAACCTCGTCATTGCATTGGAAAGATTATTTTTCGGGTGTAATTTATTGCCGCTTCTTCCAGTCTGTTTTCATCTTCGTCTAGGATATGTCGTCGTATTGTTGTTGACTTCCTGCCTAATAATTTTATGTGGTTCTAAAAGGGCGCGCCCTGAAGGACCCTAATAAAGTTTTTCATCCATCCATCCACCCAAAATATACTAGGTGCGGCCTTCTTTTCCTCACGTATTTCTGACAACCAACGTTCACTTTCACCTTTTAATTTTGCTTGCATCAGTATTTGAACCATAGACTTTTTCTCCCGGTAATTTCCCATTTACTGGTTACTTCATCCTGCGGCAACTGCGCCTTCTTTCCCTGCCTGTGCTCTCGAGATGCTTTCTGTCGTTCGGCGATCGCTTCTCGTATCTCCCTGTTCCACCAGGAGCTTTTCTGTTTCTTTGTTCCTTTCCTAACGGCGATGATGACTCTGGGGCGCCATCTCGCAGCAGGATGTTCTCGACAAAGAATTTCGCCCCTTCGGCTGCGCCATATGGCTGCGCTATCTTTGGGCAGAGCTTCCATGCGTTTCAGCGTGAGCTGTGGTTGCTCAGTGGCTATGGTGTCGGGCTGCTGAGCACGAAGTCGCGGGTTCGAATCCCGGCCACGACGGCGGCATTTCTATGGGGGCAAAATGCGAAAACACCCGTGTACTTACATTTAGGTGCACGTTAAAGAATCCCAGGTGCTCGAAATTGCCGGAGTCCCCTACTACGGCGTGCCTCAGAATCAGTTTATTCAAGGCAAAAATGGGGATAATTACACGATAAGTATATACAGAAGGAGGTCCCGTAGTTAGGAACTGAAATGGGACCTCCTGTGCATGATGACTAGAATTAATAAAACAACATGGGAAATTTCCGATAATAAAGGTTTTAGGAGACAAGGCATAAGTGAACAGAAAAGCAGCAGATGAATGTATTAAGCAATAACAAGGTGTCAGGAGGGACAAGCGTAAACGAAGAAAGAGGACGAGGAAGAAGGAGTGGAGCGGGCGCGTGGAGCCGCCATCTTGGGGAAGGGGCGCGCGCAGGGAAGGACGTGGTGGCCAGGGCGCAGCGTTCCAGGAGAAGACGGCCGGAGATCGCCTCTCTGGGTCCTGCCCCAGTTCCTAGGCGACACATCGACGTCCCGCCCGAGTACCAGGCTCGGCGAGCAGATGTCCGACGTCCCCGGAACTACCGCTGGCCCGGACCTACCTGCCAGGACACGTCAGCGTTTGTGCCGCTGAACGTAGACGCGCGGAGGCTGGCTACAGCCAGTCACCGTCCCGTCCGGAGAACTACGCTGGGCCGGCGCGCACCGGGAGCGCCAGCCGGCACGAGCCGCGCTCTGCCGGAGCGCGACAGCCCCTCAGCGACCATGCCTTCGTCACGTCGGCCGGGGCATCGGTGACGCCGGACAACAACAACGACTGACGACGACCAGATCGCATCGACGGACCACAGACCGGGGGACGCCGATACCCGCGTCGAACAGAACCGGTACTGTAAGCGCCACTACTACAGCGAATAGACGATCGCCGCACAGACGTTTGTAAACGCGGTAGTGTGAGCGGAAAGCTTAGCAAGGGAGGACGCATTCCGTGTGTAATTAGTGTTGAATCTTACCGTGTGTTCCTGTTACTAAAATAGCCTATTGAATGAATGTTACGTGTGTGCTGCATCTTGCGTTCGTGTGTTCCTTCCGCCCGCTGAAGCAAGCGTACCAGGCGTTAACTTATGCGTGACACAAGGCTTCGGATTAGACAACAAAAGGTGAAACTACAAAAATAGCTTAAGAAAGAAAAAAGAAGTAAACAAAATGCGAGAGACATCGAGAGAAACAAAGTGAAAGTTAGAAATATAACATATAGTACACTCAAATGGGAAAGTTGGAGGAAGCTAAAAGAAAATACTTAAGTTCTGTACGAAACCTGTGAGCTTTGAACAATTTTAAAGGGAATGGTAATGTGTTTCACAGAGATAAAGCTGAAAAATGTAATGACTGCTTACCATAGTTGGTGCGAACGATGGGTAAAATGAAGTTCATATTTCCTGCAAATCTAGTATTATTTACATTAGTAAGGGATGTCTTTGGTAGGATGGTTACTGGAATATCATTGTTTAATGACATAAATATAGATATGGCCAGGGTATATTTAACAAGATCCGTCACATTCAAATTATTATTTTATTTAATAATACTGCAGGCCAATACTTTGGCCCAAGCAGGAGGGGCATATCACAAACAAGAAAAGACAGAAAAGCGTATACAATGCAACATGAAATGAACATAATGCACTAAAGAAGCACAAATGATAACGTCAACATCGCTAACTTGCACAAAAATGATTTTGCAATGCAGCCATGAAATCTTTAGACTGAAATACACTAATGGGAAGTAAATTCCAATCGTTCACCGTTCGAGGGAAAAAACTGTACTTGTAAGCGTTTGTTTTCGCGAAGATCGGTGCAAGCAAATACTCATGACTGTGTCGTGTTCTCCTCGTAGAAGGCCGACATTTGGAAGCTGGTAGCGTCATATTATTATTTCCAGAAAGAGTGTTATGTAGTAGTACAAGACGATTAATTTTTCTGCGTATTTCGAGTCTCTGTATTCTATTGTGTAACATTATTGAGGACGGCGAATCCTTCCTGGCATATTTCCCGTAAATAAATCTCACTGCTTTTCTCTGTACTCGCTCAAGTTCTTTTGTGTCTTTCATGGTATGCGGGTCCCAGAGTTCGGAAGCATATTCTAACTTTGATATCACTATTGCATTGTAGGCTAACATTTTAGTCCTTACAGGCGCGTTTTTAAGCTTTCTTTTTATGAACCACAATTTTTTAGCGCAGCTGAGCAAACATCCGAGATATGAGTTGACCATGTAAGCTTATTGTTGAGGGTAACGCCAAGGTATTTGTATTTGTCGACTTCGAGGACAGTTCTATTTCCAAGTTGGTACGGAAAAATGCTAGCTGATTTTTTTCTTGTTACGCGTAAAAGTACAGTTTTTTCCGCATTGAGCTCCATTCCCCAATTGGAACAACAGTCAGTGATTTCTGCAAGGCATCTTTGCAGCACAAAATGATCATCATAGGACACAATTTCCCTGGAAATAACACAATCATCCGCGTATAACAGTATGGACACATTACCAGGAATAACATCAATCAAGTCATTAATATAGATTAAAAATAACAATGGTCCTAGTACACTGCCCTGAGGGACTCCTGAGGTGACCTGACGTGCACTGGAAGTACAATTCCTAATATCAACAAACTGTTCTCTGTTTTTGAGATAAGCACATATCCACTGTATGATACCAAATGGGAGTCCAATTTTATCTAATTTATGTAATAGCTTTGCATGGGGAACTTTATCAAAAGCTTTGCTGAAGTCCAGAAAGAGCACATCTATTTGTCCAGATAAATCAAGTAAGCGGGATAGCTCATGTACGGTTGTTACGAGTTGAGTTACAGTGGAGAGTCCTTTCCTGAAACCATGCTGAAAAGGTGATAGTATGCTATGATCTTTCAAAAACTCTTGTATAAAACCAGCGACAATATGTTCCAATAGCTTACAACACGAGCTAGTAATAGATATAGGACGGTAATTTGAAACAGATCGGCGGTCTCCTTTCTTGTGTACCGGCACAACACGTGCTTTACTCCAGACTGATGGTATTGCACCTAATTTTAAGGATAACTGGAAAAGATTAGAAATGAATTCAGATAATTGCTCAGAATATCGCCTCAAGAAAGCACTAGGAATGTTATCGGGCCCAGCTGACTTCTTAATATTTATATTTAGAAGCAATGCCAGGACACCTTCGCGACTGATTAAAATATTATCTACCGATGGGCTACTTGCACTGGAAAGTTCACACTGATCACGTTCTGTAAACACACTTTGAAAATATACATTGAAGTATTCACCAATGCAGTGTGCATCCTCTATTTCAATTCCGTTGAAGTTAATGCTTTGTATATGTTGTTTTCTCTGGCTTAGATGCAGCCAGAACTTTTTAGGATCGCTAGAAATAAATTCTTCAAGATTCAAGCTGTAGAACTCATCTCTAGCCGAATTTACCTTTCGTAGTAAGTCTTGTTTCAGCTGCGTAATCTGCGGGGTTGTAGCTTTGTTCCTCTTTCTCAGCCTTTTTATTAACGCGATAGCGTTAAGGAGCTCGTGTCGCAGAAAAGCCGGTGTCGTCGGCGTCGGTGTCGGGTGTCGGCGTCGGCGTCCGCGGCGTTGGCCGTGAGCGATAAATCATGGCAGGCACTTCATAAGTAAAAAGCAACTTCCAAGATGGGCTGGGTGGGAATCGAACCAGGGTCTCCGGAGTGTGAGACGGAGACGCTACCACTCAGCCACGAGTTCGATGCTTGAAAGCGGTACAAAAGCGCGTCTAGTGAATGCGGTGTTGCCTTAGAAACGAGCCGTAGAAAGTTATACTGCGGTGTATATCTGTAATTATGAGCATGTAACTTACAGAAGTCGCATTTACACGAATAGCGAAGTACGTTTCCGCTACATTTCTTCTGCGCTTACCACACACGCAGAGCCATCTTGCGGCAAACAATAGACCCCCTCCTCTCAATGTACGGCGCTGCCCCGACAGGTGGCGCGCCGCGCGCGCGCATTGGGGCTGTGCGCGGACCGGTGCCAGGCGCCTCGCGTCCCCCGACTCCCTCTCCCCAGACGACGCTTCGCCGTGCTCCCGCACGGGTTGCAGAATCAAGCGCCGTTCCTTTCTTTAGATTACTATCTATCTCTCTGCCCGTGCCGATCACGACGTTTGGCTGGCGTAGATCGTTTTCCCCTCCGAGACACCGAGTTCTTTGCTTCGTTCCGTTTGTTCAGGCGCGCGTTTCGTTGCCGCGCCGAACGCTGCGTTGCTCGACGCTCACCGCGTGATAGGTGGGCGCCGAGTCCGATGCGGGGCGCCTCGTAAGTGATCACTGTCTGAGCGCATTGTCTTACACCCCTTGGCGGGTCGACGGCAACGCTGTCGCGTTCCACTCTTGAAGGCGAAGCTTAAGCGTCCTCCAATTTTTTTACGCTTGGTCTGAATAATATCTCGATTTATCCAAGGATTTAGGCGCTGTTTTCGAACTACTTTTAAAGGGACAAGGTGCTCCGTACAGTACTTTACAGTCTCCTCAAAACGTTGCCATGAAAGTTCAACATTATTTTCGATTATACCAAGTTGTGTATCTAAATAACCTATAATCGCAACATCATCTGCCTTAGTGAAATCTCTAATTGTTTTAACTGTTCTATGATCTTGGTGCTTCTGCGCAGGAACTTTCCAGCAAAAAGATATCAACTTGTGATCTGATATACCAGGCTCGACCGTTGTTGTTCCATCAGAAAATACTTCGCTCAGGAATAGAAGATCGAGAATATTATTTCCACGGGTGTCACTATAAACAGCCTGCTGGAGGCCCAGGCTGAACATATATCTATCGCCAAGTCACCAGAAACCGATGAACCATAGTTTAAACGATTCCAGTTTAGACACGGTAGATTAAAGTCACCTGCTATTATTAAGTTTTTTCCCTTTAGTTTCAGAAGATGATCATACAACTGATGCATAAAAGAGTCATCAGCCCCTGGGGCCCGATATACAGAGCACAAAAAAAACGACATTCCCCAGATAGATACCTTCAAGAGTAAACTTTCGTGTTCCTTGATTTGATCTGCAACTGTTACATGAACACTGGATTTTGTTATGACTGCAATACCGCCACCGCGAGAAAACCTGTCTTTTCTGTGCAGATGATAGTTCGGCGAAACTATTTCGTCGTCGCGAATGGCTTCGTGCAACCAAGTTTCCGAAATGATGCAGACATGGGGGTCATATAACAAAAGCAAATCTTCCAGCTTATCTGTTTTATTAACAATACTTCTGGCATTGAATGAGAGAAGCCGGAGCTGGTGCGCCTGCAAAAGCTAGCTTTCGGACGTTGAGCTGTTCGTTCTATAATTTTGTTTGCGGCTCGGTGTACTATCAGTTCCAGAAATCTGTTTACGGGAGTTGGAGGCATCATCCCAAGAAAAATACTGGTCATCAATTCGCAGCTTATCGTGAATCAGCTGAACCTTTTTTCCGCTATCTTTGTCTGCCTTCGCACTAGTCCAAAGCAGTTTGCGTTTGCGCCGCGTGTCAGCGCAGTAATCATTCTGAATAGAAATGTTTGAACCTTTTAGCTTAAATGCGTTCTGCATGACTGAATGTTTTTCCGTGTAGTCCTGGAAATACACGATAATCGGCTTGCCATCTGAACTCCTCCCAAGCCTATGTATTCTTGCCACCGACGAACAGCTCAAGCCCAATCTATTCAGAAAGACGTCGTTTAAAACCTTGTCACGTAAGAGCGACAAAGATTCATTGGGAATTTCCGGAACGCCAAAAACTATCAGATTTGATCGCCTACTTCGATCTTCTAGGTCGATCATCTTGGCTTTCTGCGATTTTAGTATCTCTTCCATTTTACATACAGTTGTGACCAAGGTAGCAGCTGTGCTCGTATTTTCTTGTACGTCTTCTTCCAACTGAGTCAAACGTTTGTCAAAACAATCAACAGCTTTTTCTGTATTTTCAAGGCGCATTTTCAAGTCCGCGATATCATTTCTTATTGCCTGTTGTCCTTCCATCAAGGATTGAAACATTTCTTCAACTGTTGGTACAGGATTTTCCTCAACATCGCCACACAACATCAGTTTGCAGGAGCAAAAACAATCATAGGCTATGCTTATACAAAGTTGAGGGCACGGCAGAACAACTAAAAACCTATTGTCACTACGAAACGAACAGTTGTGACCAACCTGTACAAAGAAGATGAGGCGCATGGTGTACGACCTGCGCCAAGCGCTTTCGCCGTGCCCACTGAAGATCCTCGGGTGCGGGACAGTCTTTATAGGGGTAATGGCCGGTGACGTCACGAATCCATGGCTTGGGAAAGGAGGCGGTTCGATGAGACGTTGAGTATCCGAGCTTGATTGCTGATGCTTGGTGTTGTCGATACCGGCGTTAGCGTGGTTGCAGGCGATGAACCTTGCGCTGACAGCAACAGAGCCTGTACAAATAAGATGAGGCGCATGGTGAACGACCTGCGCCAAGCGCTTTCGCCGTGCCCACTGAAGATCCTCGGGTGCGGGACAGTCTTTATAGGGGTAATGGCCGGTGACGTCACGAATCCATGGCTTGGGAAAGGAGGCGGTTCGATGATGACGTTGAGTATCCGAGCTTGATTGCTGATGCTTGGTGTTGTCGATACCGGCGTTAGCGTGGTTGCAGGCGATGAACCTTGCGCTGACAGCAACAGAGCCTGTACAAAGAAGATGAGGCGCATGGTGAACGACCTGCGCCAAGCGCTTTCGCCGTGCCCACTACATGTGCATCGGCGCTAATTAATCGGCGCTACATGTGCATGTAGCAGCCAATTTGCGCTAATGCTACGAGGTGAAAATGTTATTACTCGAATAGCTCGATTCTGAATTACTTGCAACGAAGTTAGGTGACTGTTATAAGTGTTTCCCCATAATTCAATGTTATAGTTCATATGAGAATGAACGAAAGCATAATAAAGCGACATGAGAGTTGAAAATGGTAAACATGGTCGTGCTTTGATTAAAACGCGTATTCCGTATGCCATTTTGAGAAATTTCATTTTTCCATTCCATTTTATATTTTCATACTCAGAAAGTGGCTTTGGCTCGTAAAACCCCTTAATTAAATTTTTTCGTTTCAGCGAAGATGGTTGGTAGTCCGTCACCACGACGATCCACTTATTTCCAGATGTCGCCGTCGGACAGGGTCCCAACAAATCCATCCCGATCTGCTGAAATGGTCGGTAAGGAGGTTCGATCGTGGTCAGTGGTTCTTTGTCTTGCGTTACGACCACTGCTGCGTAACGTTGACATGTGGCTGCTGCGTGGTATCGTCAGATCGTCCTTCGTCGGCTATTCTTTGCTTCCAGATTTTGTCGGGACGGCAGCGTATCGTTGATATGTCGTGGAGACAGGGTTCTTGGCGTCTTCGTTGGCAGTAGAGGATCTTCGTCAGTTCGACGAACCGCAACCGTACCTCCACCGGTTGCTGCTTTTATAGCTTTCCAGATATGGGCTCGCAGAGCGGCCCTGGGCTTCGTAAGCGTATGGTCGGCTTTGCGGCGATATGTAGCGGGCCTGGTGAGGACGGTCGCCGAGGGCTCCACTGAGTGGCGGCGCGATAGTCGGCGATGTCACGTGAGCACTCCCCAAGTTGTGGATGCGGCGCGTTTACGGCGAACCCTTTCCGTCGCAAGTCGGGGTATGGGCACAGAACACCTAGGTATGGGCATCGGCGGTACACATGGCCGGCTTCTCCGCAGTGATTGCACAGCGGGTGATGGTCGGGGGCTCGCCAAATGTCCGTCTTCCTCGCGTAGCTGCGCTGGGCGGCGGGTGGTCGTGCTGGCGGCGGCGGCGTTGGACGACGGAATCGCGCCGTTACAGGGCCCTGGCGCGGGCACAGAAGGGGACCTTGAAGGCGGGCGACGGCGGCGTAGGTCATCACTTCCTGCACTGGAAGTGGCAATTCGGGCTGAACTTAGGAAACGCCCAGTGACCGTCGAAGTTCGTCCTTAACGATATCAGTGACTGAGGACGTCTGAGATTGGGACGAAGGAAACATGTTGCGCAGTTCTTCGCGCACACTCCTGCTGCTTATCCGTCGGCTATAGACAAAGCCAGATAGGAAGCCCAGTGCTAATCCCGGTTGTTAACAGTGGTGGCTCCTTGTCGAGCAATGTCCTCAGGTGACATATCACCTGTGGAAATGGGTGGCACCCAGACCAGCTCTTAGAAGCATCTATAGATGTTGCTGGGCACAGTGCCGAGACGTCTGATATTCGAAATCCCATCTGCTTGCGCCTCTTATGCAGCCATGCGCTTTTTCAAATGCTATCTTTCTCTGTTTAGTGCCCTAATAATTTATTGGCGTTTTCTTTTTCATGACACTTTGGTTGGTAAACAGCCTCTTGAACAAGTTATAGAACTATGTGTGTCTAGGCCAAGTAGTCACAGTGGACCTAGATCACGAGGATAATACCAAATAAGAATGAATTGGAGCGCCTAGTTCTGTCTATTGCTATCCTCGAAGAGAGAACTACAGAATCAGTTCATTCTAGCAATAATAAACTGCAGGCCTAAAACTTGGTGGATAACAAAGAAACTTGTAAACAAACAAGACCGTTCACAGGTTTAACATTATGAGACAATAATTGTACAGTACATATTTGACAGCAAATGAGTGTAGCCAGTATACTCGTCGAGATTAACAGAGCTGGAATTCAACAGATCATGCAATGGAAAGAGAAGATAATCGACACTCTTATTTTAACAGAAAGTCTGCCAAGGGGAGGGAAACATGGTCAGGGGTAGCAGAGGCCATGGTAGCACGGTACTATTAATAAATCTGCAAGCATAGCATGGAGTTCGCTAACACAAGGCAGGATAGCCAGAGATCGCTGTTACCTTCAATGTTTTCCGTACAAGAGAACCCACTGTTTGTACGAAAAGTATGAGTAATCTTGGTTTTCAAGGTATACAAAAGTTATCACAACTCTGTTGTCTTTCATTTGTTTGAGTGTTTTTCACTGTACAGTACCTTGCACTATCAGCTCCCTAGCCATCATCCTCTTTCATTGTTTCCAGTTTGTTAAACGACACTTTCTTTGCTGCTACTCCAGGGCACGGCATGTGTCGTCGTTTTCTTGCCATATATAATTGTGGTAACTTGGGTCATTGGCTATGTGCGAAAATAGACAACCTATTGCTGATTATTGTATGGTGTAGTAAGCAATTTCGGCAGAGGGAATATGCAACTGGGTATGCGCTCATTCTTGGCTAATCCCCCAGAATGGATGCGCTACTGAGACACACGAAGTATGAAGCCTCAAATGCATTTAGATATTTATGTACTTGTCTTCGCACATGCATGTCACTACTGGACCTTCAGCACATGCTCACTCATGTTGCCTAGCTGCAGACCTGCTCAATACGGCCCGCCATGAGGTTGAGCACATGCTGGAACTAGGAATCGTGCATCCACATTTCAGCCCATGAGCACGTCCATTGCACCCAAGAAGGCTCCAGGTGACTGGTGCTTCAACGAGACCTACCAGTGTTTGACGTCCCCGTCTGCTAGCCAGTGCCATACGTTGAAGGCTTCGCAGCAGCACTGCACAGAGCTGCTGCCTTCTACAAAACCTCTCATCTCATCCTCTCAACATTTTCCCATTGACAAGCATCACAAATCGCCTTCATCTATAGCCCAGAGTGCTAACAGCTACAGGCAGTCATGCTGTGCTCATGTGGTATGCTACTGCTGCAACCTCACCAACTCAGACAAGCTTCGTGGCATTTAGATTTCGACACTGTACAGGATCTGCGTGTTTGATGGTGATAACTGCCTAGGTAATATTTAATACAACCTGTCTAGCAGTACTTGGAATGTTACTATAAATGTGGAAGATGTTTCCTCTACATTTTGTGCAGAACTGCCACAGTGGCGTGCTTCTAGTTCTCGAGGCAAGTTGTATTATTTGTTACATCTTGGTACATGAACGCATGATTGGTTATAAAGTCAACAATTTAAATACAGCTGTATTGCTGAGTGGTCAATCTGGTTTGCTTGTTTTTCTAGGCAACCGCCATCCAGTGTCACAGTCACATCATCAAGGTCATTTGTTAGAACTAACCTCAACAGCTGCACAGAGTGCACAGAGCCTCACATTTTGCTAATGATCACATTTGCTGCACGGTATTGTATTCTGCTCACAAGGTGTTTGTACAATGCCGAGGATTGATGGTTGTCGCAGCTTTGTGCTGGTGTGCTTGAAAAAATCTGGTTAGCCCAGTAATGTAAAATGAGTGTTGCTAGAATTATGCATTATTACAGCAGAAACTATATGGTCAGTAGAAGGCCAACATTGAATTTCATGTCCAGGTATGCGAGTCTCCTTCACTTATGTACTGCTGTGGACAACTACGCTTTCTTTTAGCAGGAACTATTCTTCTTTGCTAGTGCTGTATTCCTTCCCACTGGTAGCAGCTTTTATCCTTTTCCTAAGAGAACCACTTAACAGAAATATAGCTTTCTTTTGTTATATGACAAGGTTAGTGCACCTAGAATCACTGAACAACATAAGTGCTAGCTTGAACCTGCGTGCTGCCCATGTGTGTGCCAATCTGTCCACACTGTTCTTGGGGAAACAAAAAGTGCTAGTAATTGGGTGTAACACGCATGAGCAGAGTTAGAAATGCAGGGGTAATTTGTAGCATAGTAGGAAATTTGTTTCAATAATTACTTCACAAGTTTAGCTGTTTGTTTTAGCTGTTAGCTGTTTTAGCTTTTGTTCTTGTTTGATGTGTGCTTACAACAAATCCTACATTTAATTGGGGAGTGTTGCATGGAGATTAGCTGCTGCTCAAGAGGTTTCAGGGGATGTTAGCTGTACTTCGAGCTTTGCTGTAAATGGAATTGATTCCTCATGGCTGTTAAAGTCTGCAGACCTTTTTTTTACAGGTGCAGTTTCCAGACATTCACCAAATGATTTCGCAGTTCCAAGAAAGTGTGTAAAATTATGTTTTATTTTATAGGTGAAGCACCCAGCCATTCTCAGAGTGATGTCTCGATACAAGAATGTGTGTGCAATGAACTTGATTATTACACCTACCTGCCTTTTAAATGTTTAATTTATGTTTAATCTCATGCTGGATTGCAGAACAGTTAGAACATAGCCTTAAAACTTTGTAAGATAGTGCAAAATTGTCTGTTGTGTAAATTTTACGAAAGACATCCTAAATACTTGTATATTGGCGTCCAATCTGCAGAACAAACCAAAGTCTGCTGGCTTCAATCAGAAAGGAGATCTCATGTAAGCACATTTTGGTACATTTTATTTTGCATACAGTTTGCTCATCAATAATGGTATTACACAGGTATTGCACTTAAGGAATTTAGTTATAAAAATTGATTTGGTAAATGAGAAATTTGATTTTGTCCCCTGCTTATGTGAATGCGCGTTATGTGCATACCACACAGTCGTTTCTTTTTTGTGCATGTGTTCAATATACTACTTGAGTTTTCCCTTTTCCAATTACGTAATTTGTCTTCACTTATTAACATGCCACCAGAATTTGTTTAATCCCATCCATAAGAAAGCCTTTGTGGCAGTGGAATACAGTTTCTTAACATGACTGAGATATGGGCTTTTAATGCATTTGCAAACCATTATGTATTTTAATCTTCACATTTCAGCCATTACTCCCAGCATTTTGAAAGACACTGCTGTCTTAGGAACGCAAAATGAAGTCATTTGGAACCTCTTGGGTAGTAATTGCGAGTGCGAAACGGAGGAGCAGCCTGTACAGACATACCCACTAAAGACAGTTGATGAAATTGACCATCTGGAAGGCAATTTCAAAGCTCCAGCAGCACCCATAGGCAAGTGGTAAATGTTATTCAACAACTTGGTTTTATAAGTATGATTATTCTGCTGTTCTTCAACAGTGCAAAGTCCTAGGTCACAGTGACAGCAACACAGTGCGCAAAACTGCAAACATCATGAAATATTTGCTCCATGTTTCCGTCACTGTCATGTATAGCCTCCATGGACATAAAGGAAGAGCCTTGGCTGATACAAACTTGTGCCGCATAATTCTGGGTAAGCAGAGTTCGAGTGTCTGCAAGTTATTGTAATAAGTCACATGCCACATTTGCAGCATTGGCTTGCTTTAAGTGCACATTGAGTCATAATGCATAATTTTGCAATCTGTAAAGTGTAAAAAAACATTAAAAAATTGATTTGCCATATGCAAGCTCATACTTCAGTTTAAATGCATCTGAATAGCTTACTTCTGGCAGTGGCCTACTGGCTATGGCATTCATTGGAACACATTATCAAATGCTTGAATACCAGCCATATGATAGCATAATTCTGAAGCAGGTAAAAAATAATAACATCTGTGTACTTAGATTTAGTTTCACCTTTAAAGAAACCAAGTTATTCTAATGTCTGCAGCCCTACACTGTAGTATTTTATAATGTGGCAGTAGCTGTGGTATGTAAAAAAATCAGCAATTAGATGACCAGCGAAGCCTTTCAGAACATTAATTCAGTCACCTAGCATGCAAAAGGTGGTTATTTGGAGGCCTGTGTGGTTTCTTTTAATGTCCATTGTATAACTAAGTACTTTTTACAGTGTCTGTATGAAAAAATGCAGCAACAGCATCTGCTTCAGGTGCAGAGATCAGTACAGGTATCATGGCATGGCTGAAGAATGCACAAGCTCGTCTCGATTCAGCCATGAAGCGGTAATCTGATTCATTCTTTTTTTTTTTTGTAATTCACATACCTTAACTCCTTAATTTAAGCTTGTCCATGTCAAATTATTTCTATATGTGCTGGCCCGAGGAGATTCATGCTGGCAATTTCACCTCGAGGACGTTCTCAAAATATAGGCTGATATACAGGCAAGAAAAATAAACAGAATCATCTACAATGCACTTTCTAAATTACTAAATATGCCTTCATATTGCCACGACAAACTTGGTGACATTCAAGTTGCGCGCCCTTTGCTTTGGGCACTGTGCACGCCGTACAGTGGTGTTGTTCAGCAACAGGCAGCGATCTTCGTGGCACGGGCAGCCAGTTGGACCCGGCTCGCATGCGCCACGCGCACGAGGTGTCACGCGAGGAGAAGAGGAAGACTGTTCGAGCCCAGTTTGAGAACGCGACTGCCGCGGATTTCTGCACGACCGCAGCGACTTTTACTTGTGGGCACAAGTTCGCCTTTAATAAATATCCTTGTTTTACTAACATCGTTACATTTCTGGTGGAGGTGCTGGGTATGAGTCGAAGCCCCACGACCGAAAGTCAGCGTAGCCCCGACAACCCGCGAGTCCATCCCGTGGAACTGGCACCTGTACACCAGCGGACCAGCCGCCGTCTGCGAGGTGGCTCGCCCGAATTCGGCCCTCTTCTCTTCTTGCCAAAAGAAACTCCCACAACGGACGCCGCCACAATGACTACCCAGGTAACACCGGCACAGCTAGTAGTAAGCCAACCTCGCAAGCCGCCAACATTCCATGGTGACTCGTTCGAAGACGTGGAAGATTGGTTGGAACTGTTCGAGAGAGTGGCGAGCTTTAATGATTGGAATGAGAGACAGAAGCTCCGTAACGTATATTTCGCGTTGGAAGACCGCAAAAATGTGGTATGAAAACCACGAACCCTCTTTGACCTCTTGGGAGGAATTTCGACGACAACTGCTAGCAACGTACGCCAGCACGGATCGTAAAGAAAAGGCGGAAATCGCACTTCTAGCCAGGAACCAGCTCACAAACGAGAATGTGGCGATGTACATCGAGGACATGTCCCGCCTGTTCAAGCGTGCTGATCCCACCATGAGTGAAGATAAGAAGCTGCGCCATCTCATGCGTGGAGTAAAGCAGGAACTCTTCGCAGTTCTCGTCCGCAACCCACCGCGCACGGTCGCCGAGTTCAGATGTGAAGCAACGACCATCGAAAAGACGCTGGAACAGCGGGCTCGGCAATACAACCGTGAGGCAAGCTGCGCACCTGTCCATGTCTTCCCTGGAGGCCTGCCAAACGACCCGGAAGCCCTGCGGGAGCTTGTCCGGTCAGTGATCAGGGAAGAGCTCAGCAAGTTGCAGATACCTCAGGCTCCAGCTGCACGATCTATCGTCGACGTTGTCAGTGACGAACTCAGGAACGTCATAAGGGATCCAGAGCGTGAGCCACAGCCGACGCGGCGCACCCCAACGTACGCCGACGTACTCAGGCAACCCGCGGTACACAGTAGTAGAGCAGTTGCGACGACCGTTCCCTACCCGTCGACAGTACGCAGTGCACCTCGTCTACTGGAACCACCGGCTGCCTATCAGCCTTTAGCACGTAGTGCACCTCGTTTTGTGGAACAAAGGCCCCGAAAAAGTGACGTCTGGCGTGACCACCCCTTACAAAAATTTTTATAGAAAGTCCATAGACAGTCTATAGACATTTGTCTATGAAGTCTATAGACTGTCTATAGACATTTCTTTAGACTAGTCTATAGACAGTCTATAGACTTATGGCCATACACTTTTTATAGACTAGTCTATAAAAAGTCTGAGTCTATAGACTGTCTATAGACAGCACCTTTATACAATGTTTTATTGCATGGTATGGTGAACAATTAAACAGTCACAACTGCTGCTCGTGCCAGCAACAGTATGTTCCCTTTTATGACAAGTTCATATATGATGCATTATTGTACTTATCCCAAATGGTCTCCATATTTATTGCTGAAACGTTACCCAGTTGGGCTGTCTGTACATTTTTTTTGGCTGGTAGTTAAGTATGCCCGTGCAGAGGGATATATTCAGAAGACGTGACTGGAATATTCACAGTATCATGCCTAAGATTGTAATTTATTTTGCTTAATACACATTTAAATGTCTTTCTCACACTTTTAAATGAATGGGTGATTGGCCATAACTTCAACGGAAGGCAGATGGGCTGATTGTATCGATATGGTCACTTAATTTGTTACAGGTAATGAGGCCTCTTGGGCGTGCCAACAGGTTTCCAAGTTAGGTATGCCACATGAGCACCCGAAATACCACACGAGCACTTTGTGTCATGGCACGACAGATATGCACCTCCTAGGAAACAGAACTGATAGTATAGTTCGAATGAATTCTATTACAGTAAATTATTTAAGGTGCTTTGAAAGATGAAAATTTTTTCTAGGCTATCGAGGTTCAGGACGTTTAGTTAACGAAAAAAAAAACACATATTGAGTAAGAAATGCCTTGTCAGTAAGCTTGACTTTCTTTTATTTTTCAATAAATGGAACCAATTTCCTTCAATTTTTATCAGGTGAAACGTTTTAAAAATATATTTACATCAGAGATTCTCTGGAAACTTTGTATGACATATAACAAGACAGCATACCTATGTGGCCATTTTAAAATTTCCCGATCTTTTTCCAAGCCTTCCCTGGCTGTTCTCATGAAAATTTTTTGGCAATCTATGACGCCTGCAGCTTAAGTGTAATAAAAAAATATTGTGGTTGAATGCTTGCCAAGTACTGCCAGTTCATAATATCTATAGATAAAACGAATAACACGTCAGTCACTTGACATGCAGTATTAGATTCAACTGACTTGAATCCCTTGATTAATAAAGCTGACAAGGGCTTCGGCAAGTTCGTAATTGATGGCCACACGAGTACAGCACGGAAGACACAGAGACACACGTAAAGCAAATGCAACAATGTGAGGAAAAACTATACAATGAGTTATACAATTAGTTATTTTTACGGTTCAATAGTAGTTTTCAATATAATTTGCTCTCATCACTTATGCCTCTAGTTAACTTTGTTTACCTCTGACTAAAGACTACATGGCAATATTAATCAGTACCATTATGATGTTTCGTTATACTACAGTATGATAAGCAGTTAGACAACCGTAATGGTCGCCGGTGCCAGCAACGGTACGTTTCGTTTTAATACAGGTTCATGTGACACACAGTGTACTTATAAAAATAAAAGAAATGCGAGAATCCCAAACGATTGCTATAATAATACTTGTTGAAACAAAGACACCCGGCTGGACTGTGCACATTTTCAGGTGTTAATGCAATATGCCCGTGCCGAACGAACATGCTCAGCATACTGACTGCAGTTTTGAACAATCACGTTAAGATTTGCAATTTATTTCCGCTTAGAACAGTCTGCAATGTCTCTTTTCTCATACTTCGAGATGAATACATTTGCCACACTTTCAGTAGGATGCACATGAATGGGGGCGTACTGATCAGGTTACTTATCAACTAAAACATGTTACGATCTCTTAGGTGTGTTGATAAGGGTAGAACAAATGCAATGCCCACTGAATTATTTGAATAATCTGTGCGTTATCTACTTAGAAAAGACCACCAAATTGATAATCTGGCTCTTTTTTCTTTTGTACAGCGCATATTGTATGCAGTCTGTCCAAGACGACGGCACTACATGCAACTGAAACCGGAACACTTATTACGCACGACAATGGCTTCATACCATGCACGATTAGCACAATGCGAATCTGCGCCAGCAGCTGCCTTGTGATTAAGAGCACGTAAACTGCAGAACGCCGAAGCATCGGAAGCCGCTTAACGCTTTTCATATAGCTCGAAAGATAACTTCTGCTGCTAAATTGTTTAAAAAAGAGACAAAAAACAAATCTTCCAACTACCGTCAAACGCAATGCCTTCAGTTTGAAACGTGTAAAGGTGTTCCCGGAGCGACTAATTTATTGTTCTCTAATTTTTTCGGCTAAGTTGCGAAGCTGCAAGTGACTGAGCTTATCGCAGGTTTCATGCTCCAAAAGCGTTTGTGGTTGCATATAAATGGATTGGGTAAATCTAGAGATTTCTACTAGATGTTTCTTCAAGTCTCGTGTTTTGCTAGCTGTAAATTCCCAAAATTATTTAGATTGGTTGCCAGGAACCTTAAAAATACTGCTACTTTTAAACTATGCGAAAACGGCAGCGCACACACTGCTGATGCATGCCCCGCAAACACGGCCTTTCATCCGAGTACGCTAGCAGTTATTCAACTATGCCTGTCTGTTTGAAAATTCTTGATGCTAACACAATTTCGAGATATATACGTAAAGCGTGTCACGAGAATTTCACTACACATACGATGCAGGATTCATCGCGGCCGGATCAAGCGCCACTAAATGAGATCTACCACACTGGCTGCCTAACACACACAATCCGCTTAGTGGTAGCTAAGTATCAAGTTAAAACATGATGTACTTCCTTTTTTACGCACCTTAGCTATAATGATGAAATCAACAAGCACGAGCGATCGCTCGCCGTAAAACATTCCGTATAGTAGAAGCGAGAACAAGAGCGCGTTATCAAACCATGTCAACGACAAACCGACACTATACCCGAGTCGCCTGCGCTACATGCAGGCGGTTCGCGCTACGAAATGCGCTCACATAATCATGAGGTATTGACGCAAAACGTCTTTGATAAAGCTTACCATTCAGTGTAGTTGACGTGTAATGCCACAAAGAAGACACGCATACACAGACACCAACGTTCAGGGAGACACCGTACACCGGCACAACCGTTTACGTGCCTGGCGCACTCGTTGAGACGGCGCACCGCGGCGCATGCGCAAGAGCTCCGAGCATGCGCAGGAGCTCCGCGCGGGAGGGCGTGCGCGCTCGGAGCAGTGTGAGCGCCTTTTCCTCCTTCATTTTTTTTCTTTGTCTCTTTCTCTCTCTCTGCGCGCCATGCGCGCCGGAACGGGTGGCTTTTCTTTTCCGTTATGCACTTTTTTCGTGGACGAAGGATATGCGCTGGCAGGTTGCATGACAAACGCTGTGGGCTATCGTATGAGACTGGAACGCTAACATGAATGCGCTGTTTGTAAAAGCCGTTACGGGGCCCTTCGGACGTTTTAGACGCATTATTGCCAGCGTCGATGAGTAATACAGCGTATTTGTAGCATATCTTCCAGGGTACCGCCAAATGTGATGCCCGCACGTATGTTAGTGCTAATTTTCTGTTCCGATGATAGGTCAAAGCAATCAGTACAGCATTGAGGTACTCATATGCGTGGCTGCGCAGGCATACCGCCGGCGAAATACTGGGTGGGCTCAGAGAATTTGGCACCTACTTTAAGTGAATGAGAAACTTTGATGAGTTTATAGTGCAGGATATTAGGCAACAAAAGTCGCCCGATGTTAGTGACGCAGCCGAGATATGAAGACAATGTGAAAAGTATCCGAGAATCGGACGACACACAACGCGAACACCACATGCGCGACATCGGTTCATGGCACATTCACAAAGTCCGCGTTGTCAGCTACAAACATTACGAGTGTCTTTGCTGTTAGCTTGATGCCTGTTTCGAATCCACTTGTATCTGAAGCTGGCGTTCATAACACATATTTTAACAATTGGATCGGCGTTTTTCTTCCGTTATTCTACTGCCGCAAAAGTGATGCGACAACTGTGAAGACTGTCTTGGGATTGCCGAGAGCGACTACGTACATCATATGTGGTCAACAAATGCGAAGGTATACACTATGTGTATACTAAAGTCTACAAATAGGCTCTACAGCAATCTCAGCAGTATACAACTTTAGTGGCTTATATCAAATGCAGCTATGTATTATCCACCGGTACCTGCGCTTGGTTACAGCGTACACGGGTTGGGCCCAGATTAACGATGTTTGTCTATTGTTAATCTATAGACATGCAAGACCACGACAACTCAGAGGTGGTGAATTCACCACCTGGTCTGCGGGCTTTCGCCACTTATTCACCCCCTTTGCCACATCTTCCCCATCTGACCTTCACCACCTGGTCTTCGCGAAGTGTACGTCCGGGAAGCAGCCAGGTTTAGGGCCTTCGGGTGACTGGAAGACCTTGGTGACACGGACGGTGCCTGCTCCGCCGCGATCCTCGTTCGGTGCAGCTGCACCGAACGCAGACTAGTAGTCTGCACGGTTTGCCCGCCGCGCCGGGGTTGCGGTGCCGTCGCGCATGAACCAGTGCCATATCATCGCGTTCGCAGAGGGCGGGGGGTATGGGAACTCGGAATTACATATTATCGACTTTCTTCTGTAGACATTCAATACACCAGGAGTAGAGAAAAAAATAGAAACCTTGTCGACTATTGTCCATAATATAGAGAGTCAACAGACAAAGTATGGACAAAAATAAATAGAAACTGTATCGGCTTTCGTCTACAGGTAATCCATATAGAGGGGAAGTAGACAAAGAAGAAACAAACTCCTTATCGAATTTTTTCTATAGACCGTCTATAGACTGCGAGTAGACAAAAAGAAATAGAAATCTTATCGACTTTCGTCTACAGAAAGTCTATATACAAAGTATATGGACAAAAATAAATAGACACTGTATCGAGGTTCGTCTAAAAGTAGTCCATAGAGGGGAAATAGACAAAAAGAAACAAACACCTTATCGTCTTTTTCTATAGACCGTCTATAGACAGCGAGTAGACAAAAAGAAATAGAAACCTTATCGATTTTCGTCTATAGAAAGTCTATAGACAAAGTATGGGGAAAAATAGATAAGAGACTGTATCCACTTTCGTCTATAGGTAGTCCATAGAGGGGAAGTAGGCAAAAAAGACACAAGCACCTTATCGACTTTTTTCTATAGACCATCTATAGACTGCGAGTAGACAAAAAGAAATAGAAACCCTATCGACTTTCGTCTATAGAAAGTCTATAGACAAAGTATGGACAAAAATAGATAGAGACTGTGTCGACTTTCGTCTGTAGGTATTCTATAGAGGGGAAGCAGATAAAAAGGAAACAAACACCTTATCGACTTTTTTCTATAGACCGTCTATAGACTGCGAATAGACAAAAATAAATAGAAACCCTATCGACTTTCGTCTATAGAAAGTCTATAGACAAAGTATGGACAAAAATAGATAGAGACTGTCGACTTTCGTCTGTAGGTATTCTATAGAGGGGAAGCAGATAAAAAGGAAACAAACACCTTATCGACTTTTTTTCTATAGACCGTCTATAGACTGCGAATAGACAAAAATAAATAGAAACCCTATCGACTTTCGTCTATAGAAAGTCTAAAAGTATGGACAAAAATAGATAGAGACTGTGCCGACTTTCGTCTGTAGGTATTCTATAGAGGGGAAGCAGACAAAAAAGAAACAAACACCTTATCGACTTTTTTCTATAGACCGTCTATAGACTGCGAATAGACAAAAAGAAATAGAAACCCTATCGACTTTCGTCTATAGAAAGTCTAAAGACAAAGTATGGACAAAAATAGATAGAGACTGTGTCGACTTTCGTCTGTAGGTATTCTATAGAGGGGAAGCAGACAAAAAGGAAACAAACACCTTATCGACTTTTTTCTATAGACCGTCTATAGACTGCGAATAGACAAAAAGAAATAGAAACTTTATCGACTTTCGTCTATAGACAGTCTGTAGACTTTATATCAACAAAAGTCCAAATCTATAGAAAGGAAAGGTCGTCTATGAAAAGTCTATAGACTTTCTATAGACAGTCTAAAGTCATTTTTGTAAGGGACGAGCGCAGGCCTCTGTGTTTCCACTGCGGAGAAGCGGGTCACCTGTATAGGTTCTGCCCGTACCGTCAAGTTGGGTTAAGGGGTTTTCCCTTAAGCGCACCATGCCTCCGAAACGGTGAACGGCCAGCGGAGATCGAAGAATACTTGTCGACGCGCCAAAGCCCCGTTACTCCTCGCCAACGTCAACCACGATCACCGTCGCCCATACGCCACCGATCGCCTAGCCCACGCGCGTCTCCAAGATTGCCTAGGCGTCGTTCGCCAAGCCCACACCAGGAAAACTGAAGCAAGCGACCTGTGGAGGTGAGGCCGCTGATAACCAGAGTTACGAAGATCCTCCAACGCGATTCCAGTGCGGTGACGAGATAATTCCAGTCTACAGGTGCAGGAACGAAACGATTACGTCAGATTTGCGGTTGATAATAGACGGATGCGAGCTGAATGCCTTAGTCGACACCGGCGCTGATTATTCGGTAGTAAGTTTCAAGATGGCGAAGCACCTTAAAGAAGTTGTGACGAAGTGAACTGGTCCGCAGATACGCACGGCAGGCGGCCATCTTATTACGCCCCTTGGCCGATGCACCGCAAGACTTACGATAAAAGGCTTCACTTACGTTTCTGACTTTATTGTACTGCCAGAATGTTCACGGGAACTTATATTGGGAATGGATTTTCTACAAGCTAACGGCGCCATAATTAACCTATGCAGGTCCAGTGTATCTTTCTCGACAAACCAAGCTATACCTATGGAAGAATCGGAGGAGCGACGTCTCGCTGCACTGCGCGTAACTGTGCCGCCACGCTGCAGTATAATGGTTCTTGTGGAGAATGAAAGATTTTCCGACCGCGAAGGCATAGCGGATGGAAACATAGAGCTCCTTTTCAACAAAGGTATTTGCGTGGCTCGGGGCCTTGTTCAGTTAAGCGATGGCCGTGCAAATGTCGCACTTACAAATTTCGCTAATGAATTCCAACACATCGCACAAGGAACAGCTTTTGCTATTTCCACGAGTTGTGAAGCGACCGAATTATGCAGCCGAACTACGTCAACTGCCCTGCCAGGAACCTGCAGTGTCGACAGATCAATTACCGTCAACCCGAGACTCCCTGAAGCCCAAAAGAAACAGATATATGCCCTGATAAAGGATTTTTCTGACTGCTTCTCCACGTCCTCGAAGATACGGCGCACGTCTGTTACGAAGCACAGAATCATAACAGAGGACGCCACAAGACCGGTATGCCAGCACCCGTATCGAGTGTCACCAAAAGAAAGGGAAATCATCAAGAAGCAAGTAGAGGAGATGCTTTCAGATGACGTTATTCAGCCTTCCAGCAGTCCATGGGCGTCCCTCCGGTAGTGCTGGTTAAGAAAAAAGATAACACACTTCGATTCTGCGTCGACTACCGTAAACTGAACAGCGTAACCAAGCGGGATGTGTACCCCCTTCCGCGTATCGACGATACGTTAGATCGGCTCCGATGTGCAAAGTTTGTCTCCTCCCTGGATCTCAAGAGTGGATATTGGCAAATAGAGGTGGATGAACGGGACCGTGAAAAGACAGCATTCGTAACCCCTGATGGCCTGTACGAATTTAAAGCACTTCCATTCGGCCTCTGTTCCGCACCCGCAACGTTCCAGCGAATGATGGACTCTGTGCTTGCAGGATTGAAATGGCAGTCATGCTTAGTGTATTTGGATGATGTGGTCGTATTTTCCACCACATTTGACCAACATCTAGAGCGCCTGCGACTAGTATTAGAAGCTATTCGCGCAGCAGACTTGACAATTAAGCCGGAAAAATGTCAATTCGGCTTCGATGAACTTCGGTTTCTCGGACACGTCATCAGTGCTGAAGGCGTTCGGCCAGATCCCGAAAAGACAGCAGCTGTTGCGAGGTTCCCGACACCCACAGACAAAAAGTCAGTGCGACGTTTCTTGGGTTTATGCGCATACTACAGAAGATTTGTGGAAAACTTTTCAAACATTGCTGACTGCTGAGCCCCTTATAATACTGACAGGAGATGATCAACCTTTCATGTGGAAAAGCGAACAACAAGACGCCTTGACTAGTTACGGAAACGCCTGCAAGCTTCTCCAATCCTTGCCCATTTTGATGAGACAGCCGACACTGAAGTTCATACCGATGCGAGTAACGTCGGCCTCGGTGCCATACTAGAGCAGTGGAATAACGGCCAGGAGAAAGTAATTGCTTATGCCAGCCGTAAGCTCTCGAAAGCAGAGGCAAACTACTCCGCAACCGAGAAAGAGTGCCTTGCAGTCATTTGGGCAATGTGTAAATTTCGGCCCTACCTCTACGGTAGACCATTCAGAGCAGTCAGCGATCACCATTCGCTTTGCTGGCTGGCGAATCTCAAGGATCCATCCGGACGACTAGCAAGATGGAGCCTTAGGCTTCAGGAGTATGACATTACTGTCTTATACCGATCCGGGAGGAAACACAGCGATGCCGACTGCTTGTCACGCGCACCCGTCGAGACAGTTAACTGTGTCAGAAGAAGAGGATTTCCCGTTCCTTAGCATTGTTGACGCGTCACAAATTGCACAACAACAACGAGATGACCCGGAATTGCTTCCACTTATACAGCGCCTGGAGGGACTCGGCGTTCAACTGCCGCGTATTTTCTCTAGGGGGCTATCCTCGTTCTGTCTGCGAGGAAGTGTCCTCTACAAGAGAAACTTCGAGAACAGCGAGACAAAGTTTTTACTTGTCGTACCCACATCTATGCGAGAAGAAATTTTGCATGCATGTCACGATGAGCCGACGTCTGGACACATGGGCGTGAGCCGTACAGTCGCCAGGATTCGTCTGAAATACTACTGGCCCAAGTTATTAGCATCAGTGCAGCACTACGTCAAGACTTGTCGCGAGTGTCAAAGGCGCAAGACTCCATCCGTAAAACCGGCCGGCCTCCTCCAGCCAATAGAGCCACCAAAAGCCCCATTCCAACAAGTCGGTATGGACCTCCTTGGACCCTTCCCAACATCATCTTTAGGCAAAAAGTGGATAGTTGTGGCCACGGACTATCTGACCCGTTACGCAGAAACTGATTCCCTGTACAATGCAACGGCTGTCGAAGTTGCAAAATTCTTTGTCCACAATGTCGTGCTCAGGCATGGCGCTCCCACAGTTATTACCGATCTGTTTGGATCGGACCGCTGGTACAATCTGTTGGGAACTCGGCGCTGACGCCCGTGGTTGTACCTGGGTCGCAAGCCCCAAGGGTAGCGTTGGCCTGGCGGCCTGGGGTACAACTGGAAGCATCCGAAGGTCCCGGCAAAGCATGAGTCGACTGGTAACAATGAAACAACTTGTTTATTTTAACATCGCAAAGAGTTGGCGGTCAGGTTTGACCGTAGTAGAGAGACGGGAGAGCACTTCACTCAACAGAAGAAATCGGAGCCCTCCTTTTGGCGTCCGGGGGGCAGCTGTTTTTATACTCTCGCAGTTGAGGGCAAGAAGGAACCCCTCAAAAGACGAGCACGTGAATGTACAATGGGCTAATGGTGACGCACACTGTCGTGGCGCTGCGCACGATCTCGTAGCACCCTGTCGTGGCGCTGCGCACGATCTCGTAGCACCCTGTCGTGGCGCTGCCGGTCGGACACAATGACTGGAACGAGATCCCTGCTTTGGCATCGCCTGTTTCGGGCCCAATAACTGGAATGAGATCCCTGCTTTGGCATCGCCTGTTTCGGGCACAATGACTGGAACGAGATCCCTGCTTTGGCATCGCCTGTTTCGGGCCCAATAACTGGAATGAGATCCCTGCTTTGGCATCGCCTGTTTCGGGCACAATGACTGGAATGCGAGGAGGATCCCTAGGCGGTCGCATCGCCGCAGACGCGCCTGGAAACACCTGGCGATGAGTGTTGCGGCGACGACGATCGGGCCAAAATGTCTGCCGCCCCGCCGCAGTCGCGCCGGCAAAACCACGTGTCGCAGGCGAAACGCAACAGACCGCCCCGCCGGGGGAAGGAGATCCCGATGGACAGGGGACTGCATCCGCTGTCCGGAGGGATGTCGCTCGATGATGCTCATAACCGAAGTCGGGCGTCCCTTGACGTTTCTTGAGCGCAGCGCACAGAGAAGGCCTCGTTCTCTCGTTCAGGTTCGCACGGGACACTGCAAAGTGACTTCGGGAGAGTTCACATTTTTGTTCTCGTTCCCGGCAAGCGTTAGAACTACGCTGAAAACTCAACCGCTCAGTCAGCAAGCACGGCACAACCCTCACTAAGCCCTGCCAGGCTCTTTCCCCTTTTTATACCACTGCCTAGTTCCTTACAGTAGTCTAGCATCACTCAGAACGCGTCCACAAATTGAAAAATTGCACTAGAAAGCATATCATCACTTTGAAACACTAAACAAAAGCAATATGTTAAAAAAAATCCTGCCTCAGGAAGAACAACATCAGTAACAAACAATTTTGAGGCTGATTCCTACGTTAGGGGCTTCGACTTAAGCCATCGGCGTTACCGTTGAGACTCCCCTTTTTGTAACGCACCTCAAAGGAATATTGTTGTAAAGCGAGGCTCCAGCGCAGGAGGCGGCCATTTTTGGGAGAGATGGTCTGCAGCCATTGGAGAGGGCAGTGATCCGTCTCAATGATAAACCTCGAGCCGGCTAGATAGCATGACAATTTCTGAACGGCCCACACGAGACACGCACACTCTTTCTCGGTGGCGCTATACGCCTGCTCACGACTGGTCAGCTTACGACTAGCATACAGGACGGGGTGTTCTACTTCTCCATTTTCCCGTTGGCACAGTACAACGCCCATGCCTCGCTCACTAGCATCGCACTGAACAATGAACCCTTTTGTATAGTCTGGCGATCGTAGCACAGGCTGGCTTGTTAGGGCACTCTTTAGGGCGCTAAAAGCTCTTTCCTTTGTCTCGTCCCAGACGACTGTTTGAGGCTCTGTTTTTCTTAGAGCATCCGTCAGGGGAGCCGCGATATCAGAGTACCTAGGGATGTACCTCTGATAGTAGCCGGCGACACCCAAGAACGACCGAATATCGGTCTTGGTGCGCGGTTGCGGAAAGTCTCGCACAGCGGCCACTTTTATTTCAGAGGGGCGGCGACGACCCTGACCAATCATGTGACCGAGGTAGACAACCTCGGCCTGTGCTAACTGGCACTTAGGAGCCTTGACTGTCAAGCCCGCTTCGCGCAGGCGGGTTAGCACTGCCCGCAAGTGTGTCATATGCTCAGACCAGGATGCGGAGAATATCGCTACGTCGTCTAGATACGGTAAAGCGAATTCTTGCTGTCCCCGCAACACTTTATCCATGAGGCTTGAAAAACAGTATGGCGCGTTCTTCAAACCAAAACTCAACACTTTAGGACGGAATGTTCCCATTGGTGAAATGAACGCCGCATACCTACTAGCCTCTTCTGTAAGTGGAACCTGCCAATAACCCCTGACAAGATCTAGGGTGGAAATAAACTGAGCGCTACTAACTTTCTCAAGGCGCTCCTCGATGTTAGGGATTGGATAAATTTGATCCTTAGTGATGGAATTAAGCCTGCGGTAGTCGACGCAAGGACGAGGTTCCTTGCCCGGTACCTCAACTAAAATCAAAGGGGAGGTATAGTCACTCTCACCTGCCTCAATAACACCGAGCTGTAGCATTTTCTTTACCTCAGCCTCCATAATATCGCTCTGGCGGGGTGACACCCGATACGCCTTGGATCGTACTGGCTCTGTGGAGGTAAGTTCTATATCATGAGTAAGTACAGAAGTCCTACCAGGCCTCTCAGAGAACAGACCTTGAAACTCTTGTAATAGCTGGTGTAGTTCGGTTTTCTGCTCGGGCGACAGCGGTGCTTTACTGATAAGGTCACTAATGACTTGACCGGTGTCTTCCCTGTTCGTCACTGAGCCTAGTCCCGGAAGCTCGATCGGAAGCTCTTCAGGAACGTTTACCATCATGCACACCACTGCTTCCCTTTGTCTATAAGGTTTGAGCAGATTACAGTGGTAAACTTGCTGTGCTTTCCGCTTTCCTGGCAGACTTACCACGTAGTTAACGTCCGACAGTTTCTGAACAATTCGTGCTGGGCCCTCCCACTGCACGTCTAGTTTGTTGTTTAGCGATGTGCGCAATATCATGACCTCATCGCCAACCTCAAAACGACGGGCCCTGGCTGTCCGATCATAATAAACCTTGGCCCTCTGCTGGGCCTTTGCCATTGCTTCACCTGACAACTCCTGTGCCCTTCTTAAGCGTTCGAGGAGCTTAAGTACGTACTCCACCACGACTGGGTCGTCGCCCCTACCTTCCCACGATTCTCGAAGCATGCGAAGCGGAGATCGAAGCGAGCGACCGTACACCAGTTCAGCTGGCGAAAACCCCGTAGCCGCATGCGGCGCGGTCCTTAAAGCAAACATCACCCCAGGCAGACACAGCTCCCAGTCAGTTCGATGTTCAAAACACAACGCTCTCAACACGCGCTTCATGACGGAGTGGAGCTTCTCAACGGAATTCGACTGTGGGTGGTACACTGAGCTGTGTAACAGCTTTACCCCACACCTTTCGAGAAAAGTTGTCGTCAAAGCGCTAGTAAACACTGTGCCCTGATCTGATTGGATTTCCGCAGGAAAACCAACTCGCGCAAATATGGACAGTAGTGCATTAACTATCTCAACTGAGCTGAGTTCTTTAAGCGGCACTGCTTCAGGGAACTTTGTCGCTGGGCAGATCACAGTCAAAATGTGTCTGTACCCCGTGGCTGTTACCGGCAGAGGTCCCACAGTATCAATAACGAGCCGTCTAAAAGGCTCCGTAATGATAGGTACCAATTTCAACGGCGCCCTCGATTTGTCCCCTGGTTTGCCCACCCGTTGACAAGTGTCACATGTCCTCACGAAATGGTCTGCGTCCCGAAAACACCCTGGCCAATAGTACTCTTGCAAGAGACGGTCCTTAGTTTTCTTAACTCCTAGGTGTCCGGACCACGAACCCCCGTGTGACAAGCGCAACAGATCCTGACGATAGCATTGAGGCACGACCAGCTGATCGAACTCCACTCCTCTGCGGTCTAGATACTTCCGGTACAGGACTCCCCCTCTTTCCACAAAACGCGCAGTTTTCCTGGCGATACCTTCTTTGACATTGCAGCGCACGTTTTCCAGGCTGCCATCCTTTTTTTGCTCGGCTATCAAAGCCGACCGGCTGACTTTTAGCAACCTATCAAGTCCGTCTGACGTAGGCGCGATGAGCAAATCAGTAGATAGCTCTTCTAACTTTCCCGCGTCGGGCGTTTCCTCTCCAGTATCTGGCGCCTTTAACGTTACAGACTCAAGTCTATTCAGTTCGGGCGTGCTCTGAATATCAGCTTGCTGCGCCTCTGACCCTTTTTCGTTGTTTGATAACGTCGG
This sequence comes from Dermacentor variabilis, assembly GCF_050947875.1. Taxonomy (NCBI): domain Eukaryota; kingdom Metazoa; phylum Arthropoda; class Arachnida; order Ixodida; family Ixodidae; genus Dermacentor; species Dermacentor variabilis. The sequence continues at coordinate 231,163,615 of NC_134571.1, read as the reverse complement.
CCCCGCAACTACCGCCTTTGCAGCGAGCTCCCGAACCTTCGATCTGGTTAAGGCCTGAACACTAGCTTCACCAAACAAAAGCCCCTTCTCGCGCAGGAGGTGATCGGACCTGTTTGAAAATAGGTACGGGTACTGGGGTGGCAGCATAGATGACACTGCGGCCTCCGTCTCAAGCGCTCCGAAAGGTCCTTCAATAAGCACTTTTGCTACCGGCAGACACACGCTATGAGCTTCCACGGCTTGCTTGATCCATGCGCACTCGCCCGTGAACATATGGGGTTCTACGTAAGATGGGTGAACTACATCCATCGTAGCTGCGGAATCGCGAAGCACTCGGCACTCTTTCCCGTTCACGAGGAGGTCTCGCATGTAAGGCTCGAGAAGCTTCATGTTCTCGTCCGTGCTGCCTATTGAAAAAAACACAACTTTTGGTGTTGTTTCCGGACACTGCGCCGAAAAGTGACCCGGCTTCTGGCACGTATAACACAAGCGCGCTCGCCTCATCTCGAACCGCTTTCTGCGTTTGGCTGCCGCCGTCTCTTTACGTTTGGTCGGACTGCTTTCGCTCGCATCCGCACTACGCGTGTCCCCTTTTAATCTCATGGGTGTGAACTTTGGCCTCTCAAACTTCGAGCCAAATTCACCCTTTTGACCGTCCTTAGCTCCGCGAGCTCGACGCGTCACAAACTCCTCGGCTAGCTCAGCGGCTCTAGCCACCGTACTCACGTCTGGCCTATCCAAGACCCAGTATCGCACGTTCTCAGGTAACCGACTATAAAACTGTTCTAGCCCGAAACACTGCAGAACTTTATCGTGGTCACCAAACGCTTTCTCTTCTTTGAGCCACTCCTGCATGTTCGACATAAGCCTATACGCAAACTCTGTATATGACTCACTTCTGCCTTTCTCATTTTCCCGAAACTTCCGACGGAACGCCTCCGCAGACAGCCGGTACTTTTTTAGCAGACTCGATTTTACTTTGTCGAAATCCTCTGCTTCCTCTCTATCCAAGCGAGCGACTACGTCGGCCGCCTCGCCGGGTAACAAAGTGAGCAAGCGCTGTGGCCACGTTTCCCGAGAGAACCCCTGCTTCTCGCACGTTCGCTCAAAGTTAACCAGGAACAAACCAATGTCCTCTCCAAGCTTAAACGGCCGCATCAGGTCAGTCATTTTGAACAATACGCGTTCTCCTGCACCGTGTGCCTGACTTCCATTACGAGCGCGTTCCATTTCTACCTCAAGACGCTTCATTTCCAAAGCGTGTTGACGGTCACGCTCTTGTTGCTCTCGCTCTTTCTGTTCTTTACGTTCACGCTCTTCTTTTTCTTTTGCAGTCTCCCTCTCTTCAATAGTCTCAAGGCATTCCGACAGCTCGTCATCCTCAGCCTCTAACTCAAGAATAGCCTTTAGCAGTTCTGGTTTTCTGAGTTTGTCCGAGACATCCAGACCCAACTCTCTTGCAAGCTCCAACAATTTCGGTTTGCGCAACGACTTCAAATCCATGGCTGCTCTGAATGCTGCTTTCTCTACTGCTTACTATTGTCTTGCCGCAAACTAACCCGGCAGCAACGACAACCACAATTACCAGCTCTGTTTCTGACACTAACAAAAAGCCTGGCAAAGCTCAGAAGAAGAAAGTCCCGCACTCACCAAACCTCGCAGGCAGGAATTCCGCGCAGTCGTTCCGCTGCAGGCAACCAGTCGTCACACAGGGCTCGTTGCACTGCTCCCGGATCGTCGTTGAGCTGCTCAGCATACTGTCAACTGCATCTCTTTGCTGCTGGCCTCCGTTGTCGCGATCTCGCCGCTGGCAGACCGTTGTTTGAAGTCGTAGGCGATCTCACCGCTGCCAACCAGATGTTTGGATCGGACCGCTGGTACAATCTGTTGGGAACTCGGCGCTGACGCCCGTGGTTGTACCTGGGTCGCAAGCCCCAAGGGTAGCGTTGGCCTGGCGGCCTGGGGTACAACTGGAAGCATCCGAAGGTCCCGGCAAAGCATGAGTCGACTGGTAACAATGAAACAACTTGTTTATTTTAACATCGCAAAGAGTTGGCGGTCAGGTTTGACCGTAGTAGAGAGACGGGAGAGCACTTCACTCAACAGAAGAAATCGGAGCCCTCCTTTTGGCGTCCGGGGGGCAGCTGTTTTTATACTCTCGCAGTTGAGGGCAAGAAGGAACCCCTCAAAAGACGAGCACGTGAATGTACAATGGGCTAATGGTGACGCACACTGTCGTGGCGCTGCGCACGATCTCGTAGCACCCTGTCGTGGCGCTGCGCACGATCTCGTAGCACCCTGTCGTGGCGCTGCCGGTCGGACACAATGACTGGAACGAGATCCCTGCTTTGGCATCGCCTGTTTCGGGCCCAATAACTGGAATGAGATCCCTGCTTTGGCATCGCCTGTTTCGGGCACAATGACTGGAACGAGATCCCTGCTTTGGCATCGCCTGTTTCGGGCCCAATAACTGGAATGAGATCCCTGCTTTGGCATCGCCTGTTTCGGGCACAATGACTGGAATGCGAGGAGGATCCCTAGGCGGTCGCATCGCCGCAGACGCGCCTGGAAACACCTGGCGATGAGTGTTGCGGCGACGACGATCGGGCCAAAATGTCTGCCGCCCCGCCGCAGTCGCGCCGGCAAAACCACGTGTCGCAGGCGAAACGCAACAGATCGTGGAACGGCCTTTACTGCGGACCTAATGAAATGCTTGTTGCAAATGACACATACTGACCATAGGAAAACTACGGCTTACCACCCTCAGACAAACGGTTTAACTGAACGCCTTAACAGAACACTGACCGACATGCTTTCGATGTATGTCGACGTTGAACATAGGCTGTGGGACGAAATTTTGCCATACATCACCTTCGCACATAATACGGCCGTTCAGGAAACAACACGAGTCACCCCGTTTGAACTTGTACTCGGCCGAGCAGTAACCACAACTTTGGATGCTATGTTGCCGTTAGATGAAGAAAACCATAACTCATCTGACCTAGATGATTTCTTGCAACGAGCCGAGGAGGCACGACAGATGGCAAGGTACCGAATACGCCGCCAACAACGCATCGACTCCAGCCGGTACAACCAGCGCCGTAGTGAAGCTCATTACCAGCCCGGTGATAAGGTGTGGGTATGGACCCCAGTGCGACGCCGTGGACTGTCTGAAAAGCTTCTGTGCCGATATTTCGGCCCTTACGAAATACTTCGTCGTATAAGCGACGTCACTTAAGAAGTGAAATCCGCTGGACACGAGAGCCCAAGACGTCGCAACTCCACGGAAGTTGTGCATGTTGTCCGCATGAAACCCTACCACGAGGTCATGAACAACAACAAAAAAAAAGTGAGAGCCCCTACTTCCACCTCACGCATCGGGCCGATGCGGTAAGGAGGGGGATAATGCCACGACAAACTTGGTGACATTCAAGTTGCGCGCCCTTTGCATTGGGCACTGTGCACGCCGTACAGTGGTGTTGTTCAGCAACAGGCAGCGATCTTCGTGGCACGGGCAGCCAGTTGGACCCGGCTCGCATGCGCCACGCGCACGAGGTGTCACGCGAGGAGAAGAGGAAGACAGTTCGAGCCCAGTTTGAGAACGCGACTGCCGCGGATTTCTGCACGACCGCAGTGACTTTTACTTGTGGGCACAAGTTCGCCTTTAATAAATATCCTTGTTTTACTAACATCGTTACAATATTCATTTGCAGTCATGAATCAAAAGAGAGCACCTCAGTTCTGAAATTTATGCAATAAATTATTATGTGTTTCATGTTGCATCTTTTGTGTATCCAGAGCAGATATATGTTCAATAGTGTTATGAAGATTTTGTGCGGTTAATGCCCAATTACACGTAAAATAAACATGACGCTGCAACTTAATGACTGCTGAGCATTTCTTGAAGTGTGAAGCAGGTCATGAATTGTAATTTTCTCCCATTCTTGTCACCCATATATCCTTGTCAAGGTCTGTATGCTGCTATAAATTTCTTTTTTTACCTTGCTGTAGGGCACATGTTACAACGGAACAATGAATAAACAGCTAAACGGTGGCAAGCCAGCCACATTTTTCAAGAAGTTGTGTGCTCACCAAACAAAGGCAAACATATATGTAGGAGCATGCTAGGCTTGACTGTTTTGTTGACTGCCTCCTTTTAATTCCTATGCAGATGTTCCATTTGTTCATTCGCGGCACCACTAACCTGCTGGTTGCCATTATTTTTGTCTAGTCAAGGTAAGCCACATGGTTCCAAGGCAGAGCTTGACTGTTTTGTTGACTGTCTCCTTTTAATTTCTATGCGTCTCTTACGTTTACTCTTTCGCAGAACCGCGAGGCCTGCTGGTTGCCATTGTTTTCGTTTGGCCAAGGTGAGTTGCATGGCTGCAAGCCAGACTCTGAATGCATGCTTACTCGGTTGTTTTCTGTATTGCATGCACAATCACTGCATTGGTTTCCATACTTTTTGGCATTTCACTATTTGTATGCTGCTACAAATTTGTTATCTTGCAGTAGGGCATATGTTCCACAAACAGATGAACAGGCGCCAAGCGGCCACGTTTCGCAGTTTGATGCATACCTGTATTAAACACAAGGTAAACGTGTAGGAGCATGCAAGGCTCAACTGTTCCATTATCTGGCTCTTCTATGTTGGCTCTTTTGTGTACTGGTGCTTCTTACTTGGCACCATGTGGCGGCCAGACTAGTGAGGCCATTCTATGTTTAGTCACAAGTGTTTCAGGGCCCCTTTAGGAAGAGAATCATCATCATCATCATCAGCAGCAGCAGCAGCAGTCTGATTACGCCCACTGCAGGGCAAAGGCCTCTCCCATACTTCACCAACTACCCTCATGTACTAATTCTGGCCATGTTGTCCCTGCAAACTTCTTAAACTCATCCGCCCACCTAACTTTATGCTGCCCTCTGCTACGCTTCCCTTCCCTTGGAATCCAGTCCGTAACCCTTAAAGGGACACTAAAGGTTACCAGAAACTCAAGTTAAAGTGGTAGAGCAATGTTCTAGAACGTCTAAGGCGTCAATATAATCGCGAACAGAGCTTTAGTAACCGAGAAATTGAGGTAAGTGCATGACACGATTTGAGACCCCCCAGCGACATTCCGGTACTAGCCCGATGACGAAAGGACTCCTCATAATTTGTGTTACTAATACTCAACTACTCGTATTAAAAATATCATTTCATTCGATTATAAGACGGAAAAAATGCTACTTGTCTACGTCTATTCGATTCTAAGAAAAAGTAACATTTTGACGTTACCCTTCAGTAATATAGGTGTTCTAAAGGTTTCGTTTTCGTTCGACTTTGCGCGCTCGACTCTGCGCCGCGCACGCTTTGGAGTTTCAGTAGTTTCGTTATCACGTCGTGATGTGAGGGTTCTGCTGGCTCGCGAAACTTTCATTTGGAACAAGCAGCGAGAATGCCACGTCCATGTGATGTCGTGGGAAGCCCTCGTTGCTTTCCCGCTCCGGAGAGCCGGTGTCGAGGCCGCCGTCGTAGTACGCAACGACGCCGGCAGTGCGAGCCCTCAGCAGCAGGTCGCGCTCGTCGGTGCTCAAATCGCTGAAGTTGAGCCCACCATCACGAGCCAATTTGTCGGTGTCAGGGTCCATTGCGACGAGCGTCGAAGTTAGCGTCATAGAATGAAGAACCAGCTTATGGGCGTCTTGCGCTGGAGTTTGAGGTATAGTAGCGGCGCCTGGTGGCGGTGCGGGAAACGACATCTGGGTCGTGCCAGCTTGGGTCGTATTCAGCCCTGGCTGTGGCGAAGCACGTTTCTAGGCCGAGTTTTGCGTCGATTCGCACATTTTTATGCCCTGTTGCGAGTGCGAAAAGGCTCGTCGCTTCTCATAGACCACGCTGCGAGCTCGCCGCAGCCTATAGTTTAACGAAAACGGACTCTCCGTGTGCCGTGGGACGTAATGTGGGACGTAATTCGTTTCTCCTTCCGCTAGTCACCATACTCCCGCTTTCGCTCTGCTGTCGGCTCTGTCTTGGCTCTGTTTCTGGCCGCGCGTTCGCGTTTTGCGCAGAAAAGCCGTAGCGCCGTCTCCGGACGCCGTTCTACTCACCGATGGCGCAACGTCACTGTGAGACCATGGCGTGCGTCTATTTGTCGTACAAAAATCCCTCACGTGACCTGATCCTAGGTGCCTAGGGACTGCATCGTTTAGGGATTTTTGAGAAGGCGCGATGCTGGCGCCGAGCGACGCCGTGGCGTGTTCGTCCTCGGCGTGATCGTTCTCTGGACCCCGCGTTGTTCAACATTGCTCATGTGATTGTAGTACGTGCGTTGCTTGTGTGTTGGTTGTAGGTTCTGCGTTACTTGGCGGAAAGCCGCGAGTAGTGGTGGTGCGGCAGTGCGGCTTTCGCCTCGGTGAGCTCTGGCAGTAGAGAATCTGCGTTGTGTGACCCGTGCTTGCTTGACAATTGAAATGTCGAAGTGGCCTAGCGCATCGGCAGCGAAGTTCTGCGAACCGCGATGTGGCGTCGCCGTGTCCGACTTTGCTTAACGGACATCGAGGGATGTGCTGCTCGCTACAAGTCATGTAAATGCGACTGCGTCGACCGCCCACTGTTCAGTGCTGAATGTGTGTTAGGTGTGCTGTGCTTGAAACGAGTGGTTCAGCCGTGCAGCGGGGGGTGGTGGAGGAGCAGAGTGGCTTAGGGTCTCCATTTGCACGTTCACAGATATGTGCTCCCGTTTTGGTCTCATTAGCGGCTGTCGCGGGATTGTGGTGTGCTCCTTGCCTAGTATGAAGTTTACGATGCTAACACACAGCATGTTCACGTTTTTCCGTGCTATATGTCATTTGCATGATACCGAGTTGAAAACAAGGCATATGTATCTGTTGTTTTCGTTTGTGTGTTGTAAATTACTACCTGTTGTGGAAGTTCTGGAAGTCTTATTACGCAAGGAGTACGAACGTAAACATATAAACATATTTCTGTGTGTGTGAAATTATGAATTACCCAGAATAGCCTTTACGACTGATAAGTGGGCTACACAGCCTGTGTGAATCAGCTACCTTTTGTTGCGACGCTCTTCCATGTGGTAGACTGATGCATGGTGCGCGTTTATTTCTGTACTGTTGTAAAAAGCATTTGTTTATTCACTCAATACAAATGTACTGCTTCTTCGCCGCAGTGCATTTTAGTTACGCGGTAAAGGATACTAAAAGTGGGAGGGGGCCGCTATCACCCAGCATAGTATGTCCACTCAGGCGACCTGAGAGGCGGCGGTTGCGCGAGTGTATAATCATAGGGTATAATTAAAGAACTCTTTTTATGTCCAGTGACAGTGGCCCCTTTCCACTTTTAGTATGCTTCAACGCAGTACATTGCTTAGGCTTCACCGCAGAACATAGGTGTATTGCAAAAAAAGTTAATCTTAAAAAGCTCAATTATGCAACGTTTCTTTCGTAGCTTGCTACACCGCAATACAGAGGTGGAAATAAGCATTGTGCAGTAAAGCATACTAATAGTGGAAAGGGCACATAGGTTTGCTCATTATTTTCAATTGTGATATAATTTGCAAGTGCATCTGTGCTCTTGGTAAGCTTAATTGACAATTCTTTGTACATTACAAATTCATATTGCAGGGAAGCTTACTAAGGCACATTCGTCATTTTGTAACGCAGTATTCACCTTCAATGCAGGAGCACAATGCGATTCATACCTATGCTTCTGGCTGGACTGCACATGCTCTTTGAGAATTGATTCGTTTTGCATAAGTGCACTGGTACTTTACTCTAAACTGGAGGGCTGAAATTTATACGGAAGCACAATTTTTATTAAGGGGACAAGATGTTGCCAAGATGGTTGCAGCACAGCTTTTTTTTCTTCCAGGCACCTTTTCTATTAGAAGCTTCCATTGCAGTGTTTCGAGCCTCTTTGAGCCAGCATATAGTGTATATAAAAATCGGACACCGATTGGGAACATCACCTATGCTCTCTGCAATAAGCTGTGCACAGGATAAGTTCATGCCTATATATAGAAAAAAATGTAGCATGACCAGACAAAATAAAAGGGGGTGGGCTGCAGCAATACTAGGTGTTAAGTGGTGCCTTATCCTTTCCCTTCAGTTTTCTGTTTTGTGCTTTCTATTATGGATCCTCCACAGTAACCACACGAGTGCTGAACTTGAGCTTGTTGGTTTCAGATCTGATGGTTGTTACTAACAGAACAGTGTGATACACGAACAAGGGCTTGGAGGCATCCGGTCACCTTGCTTGTCTCATGGTGTCGCTTTGTGAGCACCATGAGCCTCCAGACCAACTCGGAAGAAAGGTTTCTTGCAATCGCTTCTGAACTGTATTGCCACCAAACCAACAGTGCTCTCAATGACAACTTTTGGACAGTAGTATGCTTGCACCCAGCAAAGTCTAAGAAGGAAGCATTCAGGATGTGCCAAGTGGGCACATCCTGAAGCATTTGAAGCTGGCCGCATTGCTGAAGGGGCTTTGCCTATCCGCCCTCCTTATGGATGCACAAGGATGATTTCTTCTTTCAGAAGGATTGTTTCAGAGGTGTCACATGGCAACAGTGTTGGGTGTTTAGTAGCAGATAAGCTTGCCTTTGGCCACTGTCAATAATCTGTTTTTTCTCCAATGCCCCTGTGAAGTGCCTACTTTTTGGACACAACGTGCTCTCCATGCATGCATGCATTTTTAGCTTGTAAAGATGTCTATTACCCCTTGCCTGAAGCCGGTCCTTGCTGATGTCAACCAAGAAGGCAGTGGGGAGTATGGCGATGCATACTTACAAAGCACTGCTAATACCAGTGAAACCAGATTAGTGGAGCTGCCGTTTTTTTTTGTCCACTCCATCTTCATCAGTTACAATGAGCAGTTCTTTGTCCAAACAGAAGGCATATGTAGTTGGTCATGCATAGCCTGCGCACTAAGATTTGTTGGCGTGTTACAAGAGACGTGCCTGAGAACCTTAGCAGTGTCTATACGGAAAAATCTTCTGATGTGTTGATGACTTCCTTCTCTTTATCACAGTTTGCCTGATGAAGCCAGCAACTTGGTCAATTAGATGTTCAACAGGCTTCCCACTAGTTTTCCCAGCGTCTCCTTTACCAGGGTGCTGCTCATAGATATGTTTTCTTGACCTTGCACTGCACTTCAACCATGGCCACACCTGCTGAACCTATAGTATGCGATCAGAAAAGTGCTATACATCACGTTGCTCCAAACTCATGACAAGCTAGAAGGCCTTGAGGAACACCTTCATTAATTTCCGTCCTCATCATACTGTAGGAAGCTTCGCATGACAAGTGCAACAATTAACATCTGCTGGTTTTTCAGTGCTATTCCTGTCCAGCTTGCTGAAAGCTATCCTGAGTGTTTCAAAAGCAAAACTGCTGCCGGACAAGAAGTGCATAAAGCAAGGGTAGCTATAACCATATATGTCACACAAAATGAAGAAGGCCACCGAGTGTACAGGCGGTTTACTTCATATCCAACAAGCTTGGTTCTCCCTCTGTGAGTAAACTCAACTTGCCCCAAAGACATGGCCTGTGACAAACTATGTGCCAGATGCTGTGTCCCCTGCAAAGCTGAAGATGTGTACGAGATCCTGACACCCCGCAGCGGCTTCTACGCTGGGCAAACGGGCTACTATAAAAACGACTGCCTTTACTGATATGCTAATAACATGAAAGCAGGCAGAAATTTGGCTATTCATTGGCCCCAATTGCAGGTGCAAGCCACTCTTCCGCCAGATGCGTGTTGTTCACAGGAACTGGAGCTATACAAATGCAGATAAAAACAATGATGTTTGAAAGTAGTAGAGTTGAACTATATTCTGCACAAACAGTGCTACTTGCAGTGCTGGTAACTTATAGACAATTCATGGCTGCCCCACCATGCAAAGGCACTATTCTTGAATTAACTTCTATTTATGGTGGCCATATATTGCAAGTACATATCATCCACATTGTGTGCAATATGATTAAATGATGTCAACTTTGATAGCCATTCCTAATCTGAGATACAACAAAAGAACTAATATAGGCAACAAATCGTAATTCAAAAAGACAACCAGTGCAGAGGATAAGTGACAGACTTCCTTTTATTGAACAAAAGTCACATGTCAACAACAGTGGGTAGCAAGCTTGGGTGACAGAGGCAAAACTTAGCGAAATGCTACACTCATACTCAAATGTAAAACGGCCTATGACACAAAAAACATTATATTTTACTGAATGAAAGGGCAAGACTCCATCCAAGAATGCACTATGGCACCACATAATTGACATGGTGTAAAAGATGTTAACATGCCCTCTCCATAAAAAAAGAAACACTTAAAACATGCCTTAAAAGGCAATGTGCAGAGTCTGAAAGCAAGGAAAAACAACCCAAAAAAGGTTTCGCTAAGTCTTTCAATGATTAAAATTGTCAAATTGTCTTGTCACTTCTTAATGAATCTTCACAGCGAAAAAGGATGAAAAGAAAGCCCAATAGCAGGGCCACAGAAAATGTCACCAAATAAATAAACCTTGCTTACCAAGGATATTGGTTTAGTTGTCTGACTCTGCAAAATAATTGTGTATGAGCTTTTCTTGTTAGAACGGTTTAGCAGATAGCGGAAAAAATGGACATGAGAGCACCAGGTGCATGCATAGTCGATGCACGAAGAGCCACTGTTTTCTTACTTTTTTTCTCTACTACTATTCACGAATATGTAAGTGCCTTAATAGCACTGCTAAAATCCTACTGCAAAACACAAGATTGGGCAAGTTGTGGCATAACGAAAATTGGAGTTCCACTCATACTGTGAAAGTGATGCAATAAATGGTGAAATATGCGCAGGAAGCTTGCTTCATTCGGTGTTTGTTGAAGTGAACACTTGCCAGCGCAAGTCAGTAATCTCCTTTAAAGAAGTAAAATAAGTGGGAGTTGTGCCTCCCAGTGTTGAAGTGGAAAGACTAGTTTTCTTCCTCCTCTTTCACATCCAGACTTGGTCTCTGGTCTCCAGAAAAACAACCCTTTAGCTTCTTACTGCTGAATTAATTTGGTTTTCTCAAAGCTATATTTGAGCTACCCATTGCTAGGTCTCGCGCTCTGCCCCATCAACCAGCCCCATCCAGCAAATCTGAGAAGCCAAGCACTAGAAGATTAATAAAGCAGATGCACCCAATCACTGTCATTACATGTAAGAAGAAAAATTAACATAGTACTGCCTTCACAAGTGGGGAAAGTGATGAGTAAGAATTTGAAGGCGTGGACGCCAGCTCTATATGCAGCACGCAGACATTGAACAGGTGTTAGCCAATCATGGCACCTGTTGGCTAGATCGCACTCTCCAGGATCGGTATTCGCCACGACTGTACCTTCAGCAGAGTGGCTGAAATGTAGAATTGTGGACTGCCAATCTTTTGATCATATGTTTGAATGAATCACAATGAGAACTTTATCTGCAATATTCTAGCAATAAATTTGGGAATTAGAGTGACAACACCAGTAGACATCAGAACCAGGGGAGTTGGCCCATAGCAGCTATTGGTGTAAAAAAGAAGACTTGCATAAGAAGAATTGAGATGTGCACGCTACATGCCTTTGTTCTGGTAGTGTTCCACTACTTTGGTGCTACAGTTAATGATCTCGAATGAGTTCAAGGAGCAAGAATTTAGTCCAGAAAAAAATATTACGCATAACAGCTGTATCTAGTCGTATCATTTGCCTATGCCGCTGTATATAACCCTGTCCACACTGCTAGGAAGGGAAGCGTAGCAGTGGGCGGCAGAAAGTTGGGTGGGCGGATGAGGCTAAGAAATTTGCAGGGACAACATGGCCACAATTAGTACATGACCGGGGTAGTTGGAGAAGTATGGGAGAGGCCTTTGCGCTGCAGTGGGTGTAACCAGACTGATGATGATGATGTCCACACTTGCCTAAAGCACATGAGTGGCATCCTAAACAAAATTGAGCTTTTGATATTGCTTTGGAGAAAATTAATCTGTTTCAGCCTAACAGTATGTATACATATTGCGCATACCTGCATTCGGTGTACCTTATCACCAACTGTTAAGTCGCCTTCTTACCTCATCAGCAAATCACTCCTGCAACCAAGTGTGCTGGTCCGGGTTTTACCTGCATTTCCACCTGTGCAGTTGGTAAAAGTCTGGCTGTTTACTATAACTTCATATTCAAACATATGGTTGCATTAGAGGCTTTCACACCACTAATGACTGGGCAGGCTTCACGAAAGGCCACCAGTACCTCCTCATTGCAGACTGTGCTCAACATCCTTCTTGGTTGGACTGTGACTAAGAACCCATACATCTTTCCTCCAAAGCGGCTGGCATTGACGATGGTTTGATGCAGAAAGAGGCTATTGTCTTTCCCAGATGCTGGTTCAGCCTCGCGAGGCACATTCCTTCAGTCAATATGCACACTGTCAATGTGAGTGAGACTGATCAAAGGTTGTCTATGGTGTCAGGTTTCTTGCCTGGTTTCGGTAGTGGCATCATGACCAAGTGTTTTCACTCTGTGGGGAATTCCAATATTCCAGATTTCATTGATTACAAGCAATAGTGCTTGCTTCCTTGTTTCGGCAAGATTCCTCAACATCTGAAAAATGACTCCATCTTTGCCATGTGCACTCTGTGGTGTCTGCTTCGTCAAGGTGGCATCCTCTTGGCCGTATGTCTTTGTATCCCCAGTGCGGGTGATGTGCATTGAGCTCACCTCGACTGAGTATTACGTGCTTGTGAAAGCGAATTTGAAGCTGTCAAAGCCAAGTGAAGTCGCCTTGGCTGTGGTGCCTGGTTTTGGGACAGAGGTAGACCAATGCCAAAACGGCTTTTAGCCAGCAGCACATCACCGCAACTTTCTGATGAGACATATGTTTATTCAAGCCGTTTCTTCCTTGCTAATTCAATAATAGCCAATTTTAGCAGCTGCAAATCAAGCTGACTTCAGAAGACTGCTGATTTTTTAGCCACTTCTAGTAGATTATTGCATGGTTAATTTTCTAGTTGGGCATGACATGCTTTGTGCTTAAAAAATGAACTGTTTAAAGAATTATTGGAGTAATATTAGGACAGGCAACTCTGATTGAATCATCACTGCTTTTGTCGCAAAATGTGGCAATGAGCTAGGCAGATGCTGTCACAAAACCATAGGTTGTACAAGTACAGAAGAAACAAAATTGGAGTTGTGAAATTCAAAGCCATATTTTTACAGCCTCTCTTTATACTGCTGACATTAGAGAGCGTTACATTAGTGGACGCAAGCAGCGTGTGTAAACAAGCACCATGTTTGGGTATTTCTGGCACCCATGTGGTTTGCATAACCAAGCAGCACACGAGTCGCTTGCGTCCTCTTATGCAGTACTATTATTTTCATTGTAAAACAACCAATATCAAAGTAAGTCTGATCAGCCTGCATCAATATGCTAGAAATTTTTAAGCACTTAAGGTGTGTTGGTTGAATGTTTAAAGCACTTCACCACACCCTTGGTCACTAGACTTGAACTTTCCAGTATTACTTGCTAATCAACTCTTGAGGTGTTTACGTTGCTTTTCTGTGCTGTAAGATTAGTTTGACAGTCCTAATAGAATTGTTAAAGTGAAGATATGAGCAGTTGTATTGGCCATGTCATTCTATAACTGTTAGATCCGACACTGTCAAAGCACTTGGCAACATTAATCAGCTTCACCTCACTATATATATGTATTGCGGTAAGACCATTCAGCACGTGAAAATAAAAATACCGGCAAATAGAGTTCGAGAGCACCTGAGATTATAGTAAAGCGGGCGGGGCAGTATGTTCAAGGTAACAAATGTGTTGCGGTGAAGTTATTGCAGACGTATATACACATTCATTCGTCCCAACTTTGCACCGAACCCTGCGTCCTGTTGCTAAAACTAAGAGCGCGAAAAACGGGCACAAATGCAGCTGAAGATTACAGGGCACAGTATTAGGCTCCACCTCACTGTGCTTATCGCGCCCTTAGTACGAATAATATTAAACATCTACTCTGCATTTCGTGGAATTCTGGCAGATCATGTGACATCACTAAAGCTCCGTTATGTTCACAGCACTACGCGATAATTGTCGTAAAGCCCACGATAAAAGTAAATCACATGAAGTGACGGATAGTGCACTAGCGCTGCACACGATTGAAAACATGCGCTGCCCTATTTCAAGGACGCGTGAACAGTTGTGAGCAAACACCACCTTATGCATTATATTACTTACGTAAGTCGTGGCCAAAAACACGTGCAATACCTCCGCCTACGAGTCCCGTCAAGTAAAAGTGCATGTGCGATGTGATGACGCTGCCGAAAAGGGGCGAACACGACGACGCTGCTGCACAGCGCCGGTTCGCAAATTGCATTGCCGTGGCGCTACGCCACTTGAATAATTAAATCGTCAGCACCAATGAATTCTTCAGAAATACGGATCTCACACCACCAGAGTTCACCGAGACTTAAAGCCGACATGCCACACCACTACTACTGCGCGACTTTTAGCCAACTAGTACTGATCCCACTGCGGAGACACACGACCAGCGGGCGGCGTGGGCCGGAGATTCAACGCACGCCACGGCATCGCGGTTCGCAGAACTTCGCTGCCGATGCGCTAGGCCACTTCGACATTTCAATTGTCAAGGAAGCACGGGTCACACAACGCAGATTCTGTACTGCCAGAGCTCACCGAGGCGAAAGCACAGATGGCGAAAGCCGCACTGTCGCATCACCACTACTCACGGCTTTCCCGCTAAGTACGTACAACCAACACACAAGCAACGCAAGCACAATCACATAAGCAACGTTGAACAACGCGCGGCCCGCGCGAGCCGGTGAACGATCACGCCGAGAACGAACACGCCACGGCGTCGCTCGGCGCAACCATCATGCCTTCTCAAAAGTCCCTAAACGATCCTGTCCCTAGGCACCTAGGATCAGGTCACGTGAGGGATTTTTGTACGACAATTAGACGCACGCGAGACCATGATGTGAGTACTCCTCGATCGGAGGGCGGGCGATTTGAACTGCGCTAGAGGTACGCGGACGCTTCAGAACGCATTTTCTCTTAAAATAAGTCTCTCCTTGGCACGAAACAAGCGTTTCGAGGTTTCTGTGATGGTATTTCAACTGTTCACGTTGACTTAATAGTAACCTTTAGTGTCCCTTTAATGACCATCGGTTATCTTCCCTCCTCATTACATGTCCTGCCCATGCCCCCATTTCTTTTTCTTGATTTCAACTAAGATATCATTAACTCGCGTTTGTTCCCTCACCCAATCTGCTCTTTCCTTATCCCTTAACGTTACACCCATCATTCTTCTTTCCATAGCTCGTTGCCTCGTTCTCAATTTCAGTAGAACCCTTTTCGTAAGCCTCCAGGTTTCTGCCTCGTACGTGAGTACTGGTAAGACACAGCTGTTATATACTTTTCTCTTGAGGGATAACGGCAACCTGCTGTTCATGATCTGAGAATGCCTGCCAAACGCACCCCAGCCCATTCTTATTCTTCTGATTATTTCAGCCTCATGATTCGGATTCGCAGTCACTACCTGTCCCAAGTAGATGTATTCCCTTGCCACTTCCAGTGCCTCGCTACCTATCGTAAATTGCTCTTCTCTTCCGAGACTGTTAAATATTACTATAGTTTTCTGCAGATTAATTTTTACACCCACCCTTCGGCTTTGCCTCTCCAGGTCAGTGAGCATGCATTGCAGTTGGTCCCCTGAGTTACTAAGCAAGGCAATATCATCAGCGAATCGCAAGTTACAAAGGTATTCTCCTTAACTCTTATCCCAAATTCTTCCCAATCCAGGTCTCTGAATACCTCCTGTAAACACGCTGTGAATAGGATTGGAGAGATCGTATCTCCCTGCCTGACGTCTTTCTTTATTGGGATTTTGTTGCTTTCTTTATGGAGGACTACGGCGGCTGTGGAGCCGCTATAGATATCTTTCAATATTTTTACATACTGCTCCTCTATACTGATTCCGCAATGCCTCCATGACTGCTGAGGTTTCGACTGAATCAAACGCTTTCTCATAATCAATGAAAGCTATATATAAGGGTTGGTTATATTCCACACATTTCTCTATCGCCTGACTGATAGTGTGAATATGGTCTATTGTTGAGTAGCCTTTACGGAATCCTGCCTGTTCCTTTGGTTGATGGAAGTCTAAGGTGTTCCTGATTCTATTTGCAATACCTTAGTAAATACTTTGTAAGCAACGGACAGTAAAGCTGATCGGTCTATAATTTTTCAAATCTTTGGCGTCCCCTTTTTTATGGATTAGGATTATGTTAGCGTCTTTCCAAGATTCCGGTATGCTCGAAGTCATGAGGCATTGCATATACAGGGTGGCCAGTTTCTCTAGAACAATCTGCCCACCATCCTTCAACAAATCTGCTGTTACCTGATCTTCCCCAGCTGCCTTCCCCCTTTGCATAGCTCCCAACGCTTTCTTTACTTCTTCCGGCGTTACTTGTGGGATTTCAAATTCCTCTAGACTATTCTCTCTTCCATTATCATCGTGGGTGCCACTGGTGCTGTATAAATCTCTATAGAACTCCTCAGCCACTTGAACGATCTCATCCATATTAGTAATGATATTGCCGGCATTGTCTCTTAACACGTACATCTGATTCTTGCCTATTCCTAGTTTCTTCACTGCTTTTAGGCTTCCTCCGTTCCTGAGAGCATGTTCAATACTATCCATATTATACTTCCTTATGTCAGCTGTCTTACGCTTGTTGATTAACTTCGAAAGTTCTGCCAGTTCTATTCTAGCTGTAGGGTTAGAAGCTTTCATACATTGGCGTTTCTTGATCAGATCTTTCGTCTCCTGCGATAGCTTACTGGTATCCTGTCTAACGGAGTTACCACCGACTTCTATTGCACACTCCTTAATGATGCCCACAAGATTGTCATTCATTGCTTCCACACTAAGGTCCTCTTCCTAAGTTAAAGCCGAATACCTGTTCTGTAGCTTGATCTGGAATTCCTCCATTTTCCCTCTTACCGCTAACTCATTAATCGGCTTCTTATGTACCAGTTTCTTCCGTTCCCTCCTCAGGTCTATGATAATTCGAGTTCTTACCATCCTATGGTCACTGCAGCACACCTTGCTGAGCACGTCCACATCTCGTATGATGCCAGGGTTAGCGCAGAGTATGAAGTCTATTTCATTTCTAGTCTCGCCGTTCGGGCACCTCCACGTCCACTTTCGGCTATCCCGCTTGCGGAAGAAGGTATTCATTATCCGCATATTATTCTGTTCCGCAAACTCTACTAATAACTCTCTCGTGCTATTTCTAGTGCCTATGCCATATTCTCCTACTGCCTTGTCTCCAGCCTGCTTCTTGCCTACCTTGGCACTGAAGTCGCCCATCAGTATAGCGTATTTTGTTTTCGCTCTACCCATCGCCGATTCCACGTCTTCATAGAAGCTTTCGACTTCCTGGTCATCATGACTGGATGTAGGGGCGTACACCTGTACAACCTTCATTTTGTACCTCTTATTAAGTTTCACAACAAGCCCTACCACCCTCTCGTTAATGCTATAGAATTCCTGTATGTTACCAGCTATATTCTTATTAATCAGGAATCTGACTCCTAGTTCTCGTCTCTCCGCTAAGCCCCGGTAGCACAGGACGTGCCCGCTTTTTAGCACTGTATATGCTTCTTTTGGCCTCCTAACTTCACTGAGGCCTATTATATCCCATTTACTGCCCTCTAATTCCTGCAATAGCACTGCTAGACTCGCCTCACTAGATAATGTTCTAGCGTTAAACGTTGCCAGGTTCATATTCCAACGGCGGCCTGTCCGGAGCCAGCGATTCTTACCACCCTCTGCTGTGTCGCAGGTCCGACCACCGCCGTAGTCAGTTGCTTCGCAGCTGCAGGAAACTGAGGGGCTGGGGTTTGATCGTTGTGTTCATGTTGGAGGTTGTGGCCAAGTACTGCACCAGGGTGGCCAATCCTGCTCTGGTGAGGGAGTGCATTACCGGTTCTGGTCACCAGGATCAGGCCACATTCCAGGCCTGTTTCTGCAATTTTATCAACACGCGGATCCTTTTCTTTAATCCGGTGAAAAATTGCGCGGCACCGGGATTCGAACCACGGACCTCTTGCACGCGAGGCGGGTGTTCTACCTCTACGCCACCGCTGCACTCCTAGGAAGAGAATGGCTTTATGGATATGTGGTACAATACCGCAGTAAGACACACTTGGAAGGCGCAATTGCCAGCCTTGAATGCCAGGATAAAGCCAGCTTGTTGCTACAACCTATACAAACCTTCACGTGAGGTCTGCAACATCATCTGTGGTCAGGCAGTGGTATCCAAGAGGGAACATTGCTGTGGTTACCGCAGCTACGTCTTCATTTTATATGGTCACCTTTTCTATTGTATTTCTAAATTATGTAAATCCAGGGAAAACAGGGGGAACGCAGGAGATGGAAATTCAAGATGATGAGCAAAACGAGAACAGGTTGAAAGCAGGAGCCAATGTTTCGACAAGTGGACTTGTCTTCTTCAAGGTGACATATGCTTTCCTCGCCGCAGTATATATAGGTAGGGTTCTTCTGAAGGGGAGAGGGCGTAAGGCGGGTGGATGCGGCAACAAGCGAAGCTGCGTTAGCGGCGAGGCTGTCAAATTGAGAATAAAAGAGTGCTGTGCACAAGGCCAGGGACACGCCCGTCTGTCAATCACGTGTCAACGGCCGTGTGTCAGCCGGCGTGTTTGGTGGTCGTGGGCTATCGTGCCTCTGGAAGAGATAATAGAAGGAGTGGCAGAAACCAGTGCTTGTAAAAAAATATTAAAGAAATAAAAGAAAAATATTCAAATGGAATAAATAAATAAATAAAAGAAACAAGCGGAAAGAAAAAGGAAAAACCACTAAGCAACTCTAAGCAATTATTCCCAATCCAGGTCTCTGAATACCTCCTGTAAACACGCTGTGAATAGCATTGCAGAGATCGTATCTCCCTGCCTGGCGCCCTTCTTTATTGGGATTGTTGCTTTCTTTATCGAGGACTGCGGTGGCTGCGGAGCCACTATAGATATCTTTCAGTATTTTTACATACGGCTCTTCTACACCCTGGTTCCGTAATGCCTGCATGATTTCTGAGGTTTTGACTGAATCAAATGCTTTCTCGTAATCAATCAAAGCTATATACAAGGGTTGGTTATATTCCGCACAGTTCTCTATCACCGGTTACTATCTCTCCAATCTTGACGTGACATCATAAGCTCTATCGAGAGCAACTTGTGCATAGTTTCTTCGAGAGACAATCAGAATTACCGAAGAAACAGCCTACAGCATAATCTGACAGACCGCCAGCCTTTATAACAAAATATTCTAATGCAATCCCAAACACAAACAACATCCTACGAAAATACCTCCCAATATTATCAAGTAACGAGCGTCTGAGTAAAGCGTTCCCGGATGTACCAAGGGTTACCTATCGCCGCAACAGGAACTTTAAAGACATTTTAGTGCACGGAAAAGTCAGCCAACAGCATTCCTCCGTAAAAAAAAGCATGTTGCCACCCCAGGTGAAAAGCATGCAGGGACCTTCAAAGTGACATTAAAATTAAAAGCACCGCAAATTATTATATACATGAAGTCAAATCTCACGTTACTTGTACATGTTCGGATGTGATTTACATGCTTTAATGTTCCTTCTGTAAGAAACAATATATTGGTGAAACGGGACCATCAATGAACGTGATTAAACGACATTGTGTGGACACAGTTAAAAAGCTTGACAAAGCTCTCGCCGAGCATTTCAACCAACCAGGTCATAACTTTGATGAACTTAAGCTCTACATCTTACCGTCAAATTTCTGTTCTGAATGAGAAAGGAAATACACAGAATCATACCGTATCCATAAGTTCAATACCTTGCAACCAATAGGCATAAACGTTTCAAAGGGAGCTTTAGAATCATTCGTTATGCTAAATTTGAAGCTATAGGCAACACTTAGTTTGGTTGCTTAGAGGGGTTTTTTTTCTTTCCGGTTTTTTTTTTACAATTATTTATTTATTCCATTTCACTATTTTCTTTGATTTTCTTTCATTTTACGAGCACCGGTTTCTACCGCTCCTTCAGAGACCATCAGACGTGCCAGCTGACACACGGCCGTTGACACGTGATTGACAAGACAGCCGTGTCCCTGGCTTTGTGCACAGCACTCCTTTATTCTCAATTCGACACCCTCGCCGCTAACACACCATCGCTCATTGCAGCACACACCCACCTTACACCCTCTCCCCTTTAGAAGAACCCCATCTATATAGAATGTGGTGAGGAAAGCTTATGCCGCCTTGAAGAAGACAAGTCCACTCGTTGAAAAGTTGGTTCCTGCTTTCAGCTTGTTCTCGTTTTGCTCATCATCTTAAATTATGTAGTCATTCTGCATGTCCTTTATGTTTTATTTTTATATACAGTATACTGTGCTCACGAAGGACCATGCAGGTGGGAACTTGTTTGTGCACAGTTTTGTGGTACGAATGAAGCCGCACGGCACGACGATACAAATAAAGCGTAACCACAACCAGTAAAAGAAACCGGTTCAACCTGTCCAGATAAAATATTACAACCCATAGGAGGGTGCAAAATACTACAGTTCACAATCGAGTGCAAGACCTATAACAGCAGGAAGATGCAAAAAAGAACGCTCCACTGAAATACGTCAGGTATACAGATTCAATATTTTGCACATTATGAAATAACACTGCATCAATAAAACATTGACATTCTAAAGAAATGACAAAATATTAAAGTACTAATAGATCAAGTAGCACACTTTCAAGAGCACTTGCACATTCTACTCAAACTATTTTTCAGGTAGTGCATTCCAATCAGCAAGAGTTTGCGGAAAAAATGAGTATTTGAAGAGGTTTCTGCGCGTTTGATACAGAAGTAGATTGTGCGCATGCCGATTTCTCGACGTGCACCACAAGAATGGCTGAATATATGCGCATGCATTCACATTGAGTTTGTTGTGATAAAGCAAGAAAAAAAATTTGTCTCGCTATTTTTCTGTGCTGCTCTATTTACCAGCATTATGGATGACGGCGAATCTGTTCTTTTATATGTATTTGTTAAATGCGAAGCGTACTGCCCGCCTCTGGACCATCTCGAGCCTATCTTATCTTTCTGATAGTGGGGATCCCAAACTACGCTCACATATTCAACTTTAGGCAAAAGAAAAGTTTTGTAGGCAAGAAGCTTTGCATCGGACGGCACACTTTTTAGTTTGTCTAAGTAAACAGAGTTTCCGAGTAGCTGCTCTACAAATGTTTTCGATGTGGGAGGACCACTTAAGGTTATTAGTGATTGTCAATCCCAAATATTTGTATTCTGTGGTTTCTGTTACAGCATTGTTAATTTTATATGTGAATAAAAATGGTTGTCTTTTATTGGTTATGTGTAGCAGCACGGTTTTCTCTAAGTTCAAGGAAATTGACCATGTTGCGTACCATTCATGATTTTTCGCTAGGCTACGGTTTAATGAAATTTGGTCATTCTGGCTCATCACCTTTTTAAAAAATCAAACAATCGTCAGCAAACAACCCAATTTGAACATGAGGACACACAGCAGTGGTAATATCGTTCACATACATGAGAAAAAGAATGGGTCCCAACACGCTTCCCTGAGGCATGCCAGACGTTACAGGAAAACATTCAGACGAGTACCCATCGACATCCACAAACTGAGTTCGGTTGGACAACTACTGTTTGGTCCAATTTATAATAAAAGATGGCAGGCCAAATCTGTGAAGCTTGTTTAAAGGTTTACTGTGGGATACACGATGAAAAGCTTTGCTGAAATCCAAAAAGACTAGGTCAGTCTTACCGGCCAAATTGAGGGTTGAAGCAACCTCATGAATAGTAGCGGCAAGCTGTGTGAATGTTGAAAGGTTTTTGCAAAACCTGTGCTGGCGATTAGATAGCAGTTTATTACGTTCAAGGAATTCGGTTATGAAATGTACGAGGATGTGCTCAAATATTTTGCAGCAGGATGAAGTCAGGGATATCGGGCGTAAGTTTTCTTTTTGTAAGCAGTCTCCCTTTTTATGAAAAGCCACTACCCGGGCGACACGCCAATCATCTGGGATAGCCAGTTTTAAGGAACGAAAAATCGCAGCGAGAATATATGATACAGGCTCAGCATACCGGCACAAAAAAGCATTGGGAATGTTATCTGGGCCGCCTGGAGATCTTTCCTTGAGGTTCAATAAGAGAGAGGCAACACCTTCAACAGATAAAAGGTTAAAATGAAACATTGAAGGCCCAGATGACTGGATGTCGCCTTCAGCTGGAGAGAATACAGAATGGATGTATTCATTTAACAGGTCAGCTATGCCCCTTGGCTCCATTATAAGCATATCCGCGTTTTTTTATTTTGTCAGTTTGTTCAGATATTGAGCTGAGAAAGTGCCAGATCTCCTCAGGATTTGTTTTCAATAACACTAGGCAAAGTAATCCCGAAATACCTTTTTGCACATGACAAGGCACAGGATAATTCTTCTCGGAGTTGACGTAGCAATTCGTTATTGGTTACTTTTTTCTTTGCTCGCTTAAACCTACGCTTGAAATATATAATGTTCCTATCAACCCAGGGGTTGTGGCGATCCAACTTAATATGTCTCATAGAAACAAAATTGTAAATGCATCTTTGAACACTTTCTTTAAACTTATGCCAAAAAGCATCATGGTTTCACAAGTTATCTACTAACTCCAACAGCTCGTCGAGAATCACATTATCATTTGCCTCATTAAAGTTTTTAACAGTTTTGGTCTTAGGTGGAGTCTTCACAGTTATTTAGGGTGCAAGAAAAAAGAACTAACTTGTGGTAGGATATACCATCCTCTACACCAACGACATAATCAACAATACTTCTGCTGACAAATACAAGATCCGATATTGTGCCGCTCCCTTCAGATTCACGGGTGGTTTCATGAACAACTTGAACTAAGTCACTTGTCAGCATTACATCTTGTAATGGGCTGTCAAGCAGGTGAGATGTGATGCTGCAAGCCCAGTCAATTGATGGCAGATTAAAATCTCGAGCCATAATTAGTGATAGTGATCTGATAATGCCAGCAAGAATTCAGGAGGCGAAGGAGGAGGCCTGTAGACAGCACACAATGTAAGTGCATGTCACCAGCAGTTTATTTTCAAAAAAATGCATTCATGGTTTTCTATCTGGGGAAGCAGTGTAGCTAAATGTGTTTTTTAAAATAACTGCAATGCCGCCTCCCCAGGACATACGGTCACGGTGGAAAATATGGTGCGATTCGTCAACTAATACTTCGTCTGGTACACCAACATCCAACCAAGTTTCCGTTATTATTGTGATATGGGGATCGTGGGTAAGGAGGAGGCATTTGAGTTCTTTTGTTTTGTTCACGATACTACAGGCATTAAGATTAAGTACTCTAAGACATTTTGGCCTCATGCATACGTGGTCTCATGAATCTTTTGACTCTGTGCTGTGGCCGAGTTCCTCTGATTTGCTCCCTTCCTCTGCACTACCCTGCGTAAATCTTTTTGGTGATAGAACTGCTCGATCGTTTCTGGCTTCATCGAACACGTAAAGTACGCCATCTAATTTTAGTCTGTCATGGATAAGAGACCCTCTAGCCTCATCTTCTTTCTCAGACTGCCACAGAAGTCATCGCTTATATTGTGTCGAAGAACTATAATCATTACTAATCTATTGATTAGTGCCTTTCAACTTATTTGCCTTCCGCAGCACAGCCTCTTTTTCCAAGAAGTCCCGGAAGTAGACACTGACTGGTCTATTTCCACGACACCTCCCAAGCCGGTAAATTCTCGCCACAGATTTGCAAGTCTGCCCTAATTTTCTGCCTAAAAGATCCATAATCACCTTCTCTCTTAAAATTTGCTTATCTTCTTCGCCTTGTTCCTGGATGCCATAAACAACGATTTTATTAGTCAATAAAGCCGCTTTCTCACAAGACCAGGTGGTAATCTTTTGCTGCACATTATGCACATTTGCTTTGGATGAGTCATTGCACAAAGAGCCAATTTAGACATGTTAAATTTTATGCAGGTTATTATAAATTATGTACTGCTTCAATTTATTTTTCAGCTTTATATAATAACATGCCATGTACTATGAAGCTTGCATATGGATGGTATGCTGAAACAGCCATTAATTTTGCTTTTTACCACGCCATTGTAGGATAACCATTTAGAAATGCTGCTGTAAGAACACCTATAAAAGCCTGCGTATTGTTTCCGAAGCCATTATAACAGAATTCTGGGAACGTCTGGTAAAATTCTAATTTTGTTCTTGTAAAGATGTTTATAAAAGCCTGCATATATAATGCTTCCGAAGCCACTACTACACAACTTTGGGAACGTCTAATACAATTCTTGAAGTTGTTCTTATTGAGATGTTTATTAGCCAGCTTTTAGCCAGCTTTTAGCGTAATGTTAGCAGGGCTTACTAAAGAATCTGTAGACGTTCACACCTAGAAAAGATTTTGAGCAGGACAGCTATTAGACTTTTGAATTAGCTGTTCAAGACATTTTTTAGACATAAAATAGCTGCTTCCGTGTTTCATGGGTACATATAGGGTGTTTTTTTAGCTGCAAGATTGTTTTGAAAATTGCCTGTGGCCAATAGCATAATTCTAGCCCATGATCTAAATTACTCGATGAGGCGGCAATTATTTCCATGTGAAATCAGAACACTTAATTGAAGAATTAGCATAGTCAGGCTAATTAACCATATTGTTAATTACTTCACTGCACATATTTCAATCTACGAGTTATAGCCGGCGATCCACTTGGAGCAAATTCTCAGGTCTGCACCAGTCTCAAGGCATTATTTTTCAAACTGTCTGAAGAAATGCATTGGAGTTCCAGTTACCTCTTTTTACAGAATACGCTGTTTTATGCATTGAAGCACAAGAGTACCTGGAACACCAATGCATTTTGTCGGACACCCAAAATCAATATCTTCAAAATGGTGTGGTCCTGAGAATTCGTTCCAAGTGGATAAGTTTGAGAACTCACTACCTTCAATTCGTAGAATAAAATGTGTGCAAAAAGCGATTAATTAAACAGCTTATTATCATATTTATGTTAATTATTCAAATAAGCATTTTGATGTTTCGTAAATGTAATGGCCGCCTCATCGAGTAATTTGGATCAAGGGTTAGAACTGCGCTTTCTGCCTCAGTCAATATTCAAGAATTTGGTACAGCTAAATATAGAATAGAACAGAATTTATTGACAGGAAAGACAGAGAGGTCGACCTGAGCTAGTGCGCTCTAGTCAGCTACTCTGCACTGGGGAAGAGGGAAGGGGAGTGAAAGTACTGGGATGGATGATGATGATAAGAGAAGTGGTGAGTGCTTATGTCTGAGGCAGTTGCCTTGCTAGAGCCGCTCGTCGAGCTTGGTGTCCTGCGGAAACTTCAACACTTTAGTTGCACTAACTGAAGTTGCAGTGTCAGGCCATTTGCCCAGGATAGCTTCCTCCGACAGTGGTTGCCTGCCAACGCTGGCTAGGATATTCCTTCGCTCCAGCATATATGCTGGGAAATCGCACAGTACGTGTTCCAGTGTTTCAGGCACCTGGCAGTGTTCACAATCAGGGCTGTTTGATTGGCCGATGAGGTGCGTGTAGCGACGGGTGAAAGCAACGCCCATCTGAATCTTGTGTAGCAATGATGTTTTGCTCCGCGTAACGTTCAAGGGCAAACAGAATTTACCCTCTGGGTCGATCATGTGTAGGCATCTGTGAATGTTCTGTATGCTCTGTGAATAGCTCTGTATGCCTTTGTAAGCTCCTGCATGAGTACCTTGATCATGGAGTGGGCAAGGACTCTGATTCGCCCTCGTATATATATTTTTTAGGTACAGCTAAAAAGAAAAAGGAAACTCTATTTAGGAGGGCGAATCAGAGTCCTTGCCCATTTATTTTTTTTTTTTTTTCAGCCAAGTTACAGCTGTAAATGCAAAGTCAACATCTCCATTCCCAGCAGTGAACCTTTCTTGAACCGGTTCGGCCTTATCTGCCGGTAGCTGCACGGCACGGTGCTGCCGACAGTTGTTGAAGATGCTGGTTGTGCATCACATGTCCACTGCATACGAGCAGCAAAGTGTGATTAATTTTCTATGGAGTAGAGGATGAACGCTCATTGAAATCCATAGGGAAATGCAGCCCACGTAGGGGGAAAAGTGTCTCGCTTTGAGAAGCGTTGTGGTGGTGTTGCGAGTTTGTAAAAAGGCCCTGAAGACTTGCATGACAATGAGCATCCAGGGAGGCTGTGTGCATTGCTGACCTACGACAAGGGCCTCTCAAATTTAGTGCTGCGATGAGAAAAATGTCTGAACTGGAGTGGAGACTGTGAAAAAATAGTGTAAGGTACGTAGCATAGTACGTATATTTGCAATTACCTGTAAGTACCCTACTTTGGCTAATAAAAGACAGGTGCGAAGACTTTGCACCGTTATATTCTTCAAGACAGCAGTCACGGTCAGGTAGGTCTTCGGTGTTCACAAAGAACTTTAATAGCAAGTTGCCGCAGCAGGTTGTTGTTCTTTTTAAAATGCTCGTCAAAGACCTCTGCGCCCACTGTGTGCCTTTTGGCGCATCAAACACTTAACAGATGTTTTCGGACATGAAAGGGACTACAAGCAACGTCCAAAAGCTACAAATCCTAGAGAGAAAAGACACCGACGTTGAGCCACATATTTTATTATTCGACGGGGTGCAGGGTGACAAAGCGCGATAGGAGAAAGGCGACGAGGCAGGTGGCGAGCACGAAGCAGGTGGCGAATATGTAGAAGGTCTCCTCGTCAAAGAGGTCCCGGAAAGCGGGCACCTGGCTGTACGCACGCAGGAACAGTTCCGCCTGGGGCGTCAACTTGTCACTGTCCGCCTTGACCATGGCCTGCCAGACGGCCCACCGCTTGCAGCACTTCCAGGCAGCTCAGGTGGTTGCACCGAACCACGGCTTGACGACCGTCCACTGCGGGCATTCGATTGCTAAAGCGTCGTTCATGCACCTTGCCTTGCCACCCTTGCTACAAAAGCTCGCAACAGGGCAGTGTCAAAATTACTTTTATTCAGGCTTTCCCACACCCACCCACGCCTTTTGGCACCACATTGCATGTCGAAACTATTGAATGGTTATAAGTGGATCTATGATGAAGGACACAAGTTTACGAAAGAAAAAAGGCGAGAAGTACAGCGAGTCGTTTTCTGGGAATTTAGTTTCAACTGAGAAGGGTCAAGGAATGACTAGAGGCAATCAGGCGAGCACACAGGCCTACATGGGCTACAATGCAAGGAACCTGGCGAGGTCATGTATCTCAGATTGCTGCCCGGGCGATCTTTAGTTTATTCCTATTTTTGTCCGCTTTGGCTGCCAGTGCAATGAAAATGAGAAGGGTCGCAGGGTGCAAATCGTGCGAGCCCTATCAGTCTTAACACTCTCGATCGGACTGCTGCAGCCAATGACAGCGCTGATAGCGTGGCACATAGCAAACCCGGCCTCGCCACTCCGATCGTCCCAATACTCAAACCTTACTTTAACACTCTGACAACAGCAGGGGCAAGTTCACCGACTGTAACATGGGGTTGCCATCTATCTAGACCTATTTACATCGTTTGTGGTTTGTAGTTTACCCCAAACAATAACCAAGGTCGATGTTCACTTTACACAGCTGAATGAGAAGGGTCGCAGGGTGCAAATCGTGCGAGCCCTATCAGTCTTAACACTCTCGATCGGACTGCTGCAGCCAATGACAGCGCTGATAGCGTGGCACATAGCAAACCCGGCCTCGCCACTCCGATCGTCCCAATACTCAAACCTTACTTTAACACTCTGACAACAGCAGGGGCAAGTTCACCGACTGTAACATGGGGTTGCCATCTATCTAGACCTATTTACATCGTTTGTGGTTTGTAGTTTACCCCAAACAATAACCAAGGTCGATGTTCACTTTACACAGCTCTATTGGTGCATCGTGGCACGTAGCACGTGTGATTGCTTTTGAATTTCATCTTGCACAAAAACAGGTAATCAAGCCTACTGGCCGCCACAAAGAAAGCAAGCAAATGTGCTACCGTCGCGCCGCCGCCGGTTACTCCGATACTCTTCACTGATGGTGGCGGAGTGGCATGACAGTCTATGGAACTTGCGAATAGGACTGGCCTTTGGATCCAGGGCCGGCGGACCTTGCGATCAGTCCGCAGCTCATAATAAAACGTCTGTATTCGTCGACACTATCATCGTCTGCACATTTATGTCACTCATAAGTGACAGTGCAATTAGTTTTACTGGCGCCGTTGGCAGCGATGACAAAACACGCTAGCCAGGGAAGCCACTTCACATGGGCAATTGCTGACCACTTGCAAGTCGAAATCATGCCAATGATTTTACTATTTCGTGCAATGTTTTCTAACATGCAGACTTTCGAGGTCACTTTACGAGTTATTTCATGTCAGAAACAAATTGTAGCGAATTTTTGTGCCGCCGTCAGCGGCACAAGTGGCCAGCATCTCGACCAGGGAGAGAAAAAAAGCACCGGGACGATCGGAGTAGCGAGGCTTGCTTGCCAGCCCCACCCCGCCGGGTTTGCTATGTGCCACGCTATCAGCGCTGTCATTGGCTGCAGCGGTCCGATCGATGCGGCACTTGTTTGAACTAAGCCCCTCCATACATGTTTTCAAAAGAGCATGGATGGAGGGGATTTTCATTACTTTTCGAAGTGAGATCAGGATGCCTTAGAACATGCACTTATAAAGCGAGATATAAGAAGGAAGAGGAAGCATGTGCCTGTTGTGGTGAAGGAACATGTATTATAATGTCAAAATATCTGCCCAGCGGTCGATTTAAGAATCACTGGCCTCCTTGAAGCCGTTGGGTTCAGCAAGAGCAGGAGGAAAGTAAACATGTCCACAACAGAGATTAGTAAGAGGCGACAGGAAGATTGTTGGGAGTAGGGAAATGACAAAACGGAGGCACACAGAAACAAAGTTCACGAAAGGGGTTCCGAAACTTTGGTTATGGGAATTCATTGTGGGTTTTGTTTTTCCCTTTTCTTTTTTTAACATTGGTAGGACATTAGGCAATCAAAATAACAAGAGCATATGGTGGCGCAACAGTGCAGTTTGTAAGCTTCACTTTGAGCAGCGCTACAGCATTTGGTTACTGTGCTTCGATTATGTGACCTCCGTAGGGCCTGTGTTCATCTCTGCCCCTGAACCGAGCAGAAGGTGCCTGAAGGTCAAGGCGATCACCTCTGACACCACTGAGGCACGAAGTGCACGAGTGGTTCTCGTGAGCATACTAAAGAATGCAGGTGTGTAGCCCGTCTCTCCAAGCAAAGTCATGGATTCCAAAGCCACTGAAAGTGGTTTACTTTTTCTTCCAACAGCTTGCACTGTCTTCCCACTGTATTCTGTTAGTGAAGTTCCAGCCCAAGCAAGTGGATGCTTGCTTATGACAAAGCTTTCTATAATAAATTGTTTTTATGAATAAACAAGATCATTCTTTGTACACAGTGCAATGCTCGTACACTACACTCAAAATTCTAAGGTTGTTGAGCCCCTCATAACATCGAAAACAAGTCATTTTTAAACAGTGCATTGCCTGTATAAGGAAAACACCATTTACCAACATTCTTCTGACAAGATAATGTTCACAGCACGACAGCTATTTGAGGTACCGCTAACTTCAGATGACACGGATAATGATGCCAAGATTATTAAGCTCCACTGTACCGATCAGTCAGTTTTTTTTTTTTTCTGTATTTTTCATATTTTCCAGCAATCGTCCTGACTTCAAGCCAAGAAATGATTTGCCCTATCTCTCAAGGGCGTTTATGGAGTAGGCATTCTATGCTTTGACGTTTCAGTCATCAAGCATTACGAAAACATGTACTAGACATGAATGACAGGCACAAAGTAAGCTGCATCAAACAGAGCGCCAGGAAGCGTCAGAAGTGCATAGCCATGCAGGAAGGAAAGAAATCTAGGAGGGAGCGTCACATGATTCTGCTAGCCTCAGCAAGTAAACCTTCTCTGAAGCCGCCCCTCCCGCTGTCCAGGGGCTTGTACACGGTGCCTTTTGGGTAGGAATAGGCCCACATGGTTGCTGGACCATTCGTGATTGTTTGGTACGTGGTAACCCAGCCTGAAGTCAAAGGTACGAAGGCACGTAGGAAGTATAACATGTGGGTTTCTGGTATTGCATGCGTCGTTCATTTCAAATGCAGTGCCTTGAAACATGGAGAAAGACTCAGGAGCCAGACCCACGGCAACATAATGTTCAAAGCACCACTTGCGCTTACCACTGCCGTTTGTCAGCACTATCACCTCAAAACCTGTCCAGGGTATGCCCGATGCAGCTTGGTCTACTGTTTCGTCAAATCAGCTGTTGTGTACCATAAACTGTGGTGCGTATTATCGTGCTAATTTTTGTTCTGCTGTCTTGCACCTATACAGGATGAGATGAGATGTTATGAGGGATAGTTATTTGTCGCGTTGTTCATAAGTAAAAGGTCCTGCCGTGTGTCTTTCATTGTGAAATAAATAAATAGCATTAGCCTGCACTCCGAAATCATCGCCTTTTCTTGAGATTTACGTGCACTATTTTGTAAGATAGTGTAGTGCAACATCGTTACGCTGCGGAAACACGCACGCCTATTGAGTTCTCGCCAGTCTGTTGAGAGGTAGACTGCACGAGCAGAACGGCAGCATCTACTGGGACTGTCTGCCTTACCTATGGGCCGGCACGGCCTTAAATATGCTCAGGTGCCTTGCCATATGCCTTGCCAATCTCTCATTGGGCGAAAGATGAGATGAATTTTTTTCACACGGGAAAGCAGTTGCTGTGGACCTTGGATGCTTGCTTGATTGCCTCTCCATGTTTACAGGGGCAAAAAACATTGTTTCCCAAAAAATGCCCCCAAACATGATGAATTGCCATAGGAAGGGCAGCTTGGTTGCCTTCACACATTTGCAAGATTAAAGGTTTCCTCGTTTCCCTGAAACCGCCCTGAAGTGCAACCAGTTGTCCTTGAGGTGGTCCTCCCGGTTTGTTGAGCCCAATGCCAATCACACGACGCTTCCATTTGCTACAGCCTTGGCTGCTGCTTGAACGGCTAGCCACATGGTGGTTTGGTGCGACTGACATAGCACAGACTCCACTGCCTCACACACTTGAATTCCTTCACTAGCCTTGGCGTGGGATTGCCATGTCTACCATGTGCACAAATTCCGAAACCCCCTCAGCAGAACCAACCAAAGCGAGCCGACTAAATCTACCGCTTGCCTATCACGTGGGGGCCTATTTCCCATCATCCCATTCCTCAAAATTTTTTATGACTAGGCTTCAAGATTGTAACATGACGCTCCCTCTTAGTTTTTTCTTTCCTCCATGCGTATAGCATTTCCTGCGTGCGGCGTGCCTTCAGTAGTGAACAACTGCAGCGCCGCCGCTACAGTCGCCGTAAAACATGCCAGGCGCGGTTGCGCCACTCAACAGTTGTACACTCTATCGTGGCGAAGTGTTTCCTCAGTTGTTTACAGGCCCTGTCCATTGATGTCGATGTTGCAAGGTGCTGCCTTCTGCGGCTGGCTGCGCGCACATACTTTAAAGTTAATTTAAATATGTTCTAAGCTATATTTGCCGTTTATATTTGCAGACGATGTGTGTGTGTGTCCACATAAATTGATCTCACAAGTTAACTCGACTTCAAAATTTTGTGTCGGTACTCCTTCAATGTATAAGCATGATCGAAATTTCGGACACCTTAAGGCATGCCGTTTAATCATTCTGAACCGTCTGCATAACTACGTGCCAATTTGACCACCAAGTTGAGTAAAAATGGCGATATTTTGGCTGTGATACGCTGCTGGCATTGCCATGGCATGGTCATCAGCCATGTTGACGACACCTCCTCAAAATTGAAGCTAGCAAAGCCTAGTTAATCCAGCACAGACTGCACCCCAAACTGTAGGGCAAGCAAACCCTGGCAAAGCATTTGTGAGTCCCGCGGTGTTGGTTCTGTGCATCTGGCATTTGTTCACTCATGTGTTAATAGCAACAAGGTCTCGGCGACTTAACATTGTTTAAACGACGGTGACTCTACCCTCGATGTCTGCAAGGTCAATGACTGTTTCTAAAAAAAGCCAGTCATCATTCAGCTACGATAGCGTGGTCAACTTCTGGAACGCAATTTCGTAGCAATGCATTCCACTCGATTCGATGTGCCACCCTTATCGTCCGTTCATGGCCGGCTGAAAAGGCATCGCCACAACATCGAAATCCTGTTATGTGGCTGAAGAGTCGGTGCATGCATTGATTGTATTTTCATCTATCTGTGGCAACAGCATGACAATGGTAGAGATTGACGGACTGAGTAGACATGGACTGACCAGATCATAGGCAAACGTACGTGTGTGCAGAAACGCGTTGACAAACTTTAGCTTTATTTTTGAACAATCCCTTTTAGAATACTTTTACTACATTTCACGTGACTAGCACCAGACACGTCAATGGACAATATCCATTGTAGCACAGT
The DNA here is from genome assembly GCF_050947875.1 of Dermacentor variabilis. Lineage (NCBI taxonomy): Eukaryota > Metazoa > Arthropoda > Arachnida > Ixodida > Ixodidae > Dermacentor > Dermacentor variabilis. Next base: position 231,131,034 of record NC_134571.1, on the reverse strand, counting down.
GCCAATGCTGTCGTTCGCAAATGCAAATGCGTCTGAGAGAGTTTTGGCAGTGCGCAGTTACCGAACGATAAGTGCAGCAATACTCTGCTGGCTGAGCACTGCGCATGCGCACACTTTACGGAAAGACTTTTTGTACGGCATACTAGATGGTAAGGAGTCGTTCAGGCTTGTCTCGCATCGTGTTTTATGAGCTGAGCCGCACCAAGCCAAAAAATAGTGAGAAACTGGCATCGGCCACAGAGTCCACACCATGCATGTGTGCATCTCGCATGCTTTTTTTCACCGTGATAGGGCCAAGGCACAAGTTAACTTTAATTCACCTTCTGAGACGTGACGAAGTGGCAGCAAGTACGACAGTCCTTCTATGGAAGGTAAACTTGAGCTGAACTGAACTTGTGGTACCATTGGTAACAGAATGAGAAAAAAAAAAGAATATTAAAAAAAGCTAAAATAATAAAAAAAAACAGAAAACACGGCAAAAAACTTCGGGTTGGTGGTGTCATCTAGTAACGCAGAGTTTACTTGTAGGGGAAGCAGAGATACCTATATTCTACTTATGTGCTGGTGTAAAGTGTCGGCAGTGGTGGAATTTACAACAAACAGTTCTTTTTTTATATATTTCTTAGACAAAAGCACTTATGTAAAAAAGGAATGTTTTACGCATTGTAGGACAGTGTCACATAATGTCGCTACCGGCCTTGTGACTGGCGTCTACACTTGCCGTAATCCAAGATTTCCATAAAGAATAATGTCTATTTTCTAGTATTTGCCAAAATGAATATTTTGAGCTCAGCACATAATTATTGTATTCTATAAGGCCTGAATGTTAGCCACTATCATCATTATAATGTTACCCTATGCATCGAGCCGCATATATAGCTAAAACATCTTCGGTCATCGTCGTAGGTTAGTACGGAACAGTAATACCGTACCATATAGCACACTTACCGTACTGTAATATGACACTGCTAAAACTCTCTAGTGAGGCGAAATTCCCCAAACGTGATCGTATTCCAAAAGTAGTCATCCGAGAATGCAGCAAATTTTTTTAACCACTCGTGAAATAGTCACTTGTGTTTTGGTAAATTTGGATGTTTCAGACTCCTGATTATTTGGACTTTTAGGCAGTTCATGTCCAGCCTGAATTATCAGTCGGCAACAAGATAACGCAAAGTTTTATTTATTAAGCTGCTTCAGTCATGCAACATAGCAGAGTGTGGGTGTAGGCCTGCTGGTGATGCATAATTTGGAAAGTTACCACAAAGAATACAAGAGACTTGAAGAAAGGGACAACATGAGACGGTGCATGCTATGCATGTCTGCAGCCCACTGCAGGTAGAGACGTATTGCACAGTCGCTATGTTTGGTCCACTTAAGCACAAAATTGTGTTTTTTATGGAGATGGCACAGGAAATCTTGTTAGGCAAAATTTGGCACAGGCATGCAAGCACTGCATATACTAGTAGTAGGCAGGCATATACTAGCTCATATACTAGCAGTGACTACATTGGTTATTCAGCTAAGCTGCACAGCACTCCATGATGTTAATCCACAAAATTTCGAGAAAAAGCAACTGCAAGTACCGACGAAACACAGAAAAAGCGACAGCACAGACAGCAGCGTGCTGTATCAAACCAGAAGTCGCTGCAAAAGACCCCACACCTCACAATCCCTTGCGAGAATGTTTTTGTTATTCGCTTATTACTCCTTGGTATTCTGGATAACTTTGGCTACAACAACATTCACTGAAGCTCTGCACATGTATCTACACTGCCATCAAAAGTGGCCTGCAAGTACACAGACCAATCACTAGAGCAACAAAGATCCCTGGGCTTGGCAGCAGCAAGGTGCCTACTTACAGAGTGCAATCTCAATGGTAGGTTCTGATCGGTCGCACAACACTTCCGTCTTGACGGCACACTCAGGGTTGGTCAACCGCACTCGTGATGTACTCACGTGGAATAGGAAGTCCCTGCACAGAAAGTACTTTTCCTTAAGACAACATTTTCATAGATACACTACTTGCTTTGCTGCCAGACAGGCATCACCGTCAGCCTATTTTTATGACCACTGCAGAACGACCACCTCTCCCAGCCATCTTCAATTACCCTCGTCTTGCGCTATCCAATTTCAACTTGTGATGCAAATTTCATAATTTCATTCCCCACCCAATTTTCTGTCATCCTCAATTGCACTTCCTTTCTTTGGCATTCGTTCTGTAGCTCTAATGGTCCACCGGCTACCTGTCCTACGTATTACATGGCCTCCCCAGCTTCATTTCTTTCTTTGATTGTCAATTAGATTATCAGCTGTCCCCGTTTCCTCTCAAATTCACACTGCTCTCTTCCTGTCTCTTAACATTACACTTAACATTTTTCATTCCATCACTTTCTCCATGGTCTTTAACTCGTTCTTGAGCTTCTTTATTAATGTACACGTTTCAGGCCCTTATGTTAGCACCGGTAGAATGCAATGATTGTACACTTCTCCTTTCGATGACAGTGGTAAGGATTTGGTAATGCCTGCTGTATGCACTCAAACCTGTTTTTATTCGTCTGTAAATTTCCTTCTCGTGATCAGGGTCCCCTGTGAGTAATTGAACTGAATAACCGTACCCCCACACAGACTTTAGAGGCTGACTGGCGATCATGAATTCTCTTTCCCTAGCCAGGCTATTGAACATTACCTTTTTCTTGAGCATATTAATCTTCAACCCTACTCTCATGCTTTCTCAAACAGGTATACATGTACTGCCCTTCAGTGGCCCCACAAGGCTTTGGCAAGCTTGTTTTCTGTAATAGTGTTGAAAATAAAGTGGTATTAAGTATTACTTCAAGCAGGGGGCTATACTCATCTGCAACATTTAGGTCACCGTTAGGCTAAACAAGGTTGGCACATGAAAAAATATAGTGGCAAAGGCAACAAAATGACAATTATAACACAAATGGCAAGAATAAATTTTCATAGATTACCTAAAGCAGAACAGCAATGAAGCCAGTCGAGTCAAAAACGAGTGGGAAACAACTTATAGGGGCTCCGAACCACTTTTTATCGAAGTGAAGGCATTTGAAGTGAAAATAGGCTATTTCAGAAATACTTTGCCGCAAAAAGTACTTCCATGCATTCAGTAGAAGCGGAATTATTGGCAGTCAAACACGGCCTCCACTGTGCTCCTGTTCCTTCTTCAATGCCTTGCACTGCAAAGGTTACGGCCCAGTGAAGCGTGCGCACAATGCTCCGCCTTCTTAATGTCACCGTGGCGCCCAGTTCAAATTTCATTTTGGAGACGCCATCACTTCCGCCTTTGGTGTCTACAACGGGCTAAACATAAGCCAAACACGGTTGTCCTCAGAAAGCCGCTGTGCACTTAGCCAGTGGACTCGTGGCGGCACTCCATGACGGCCACGATATCTACATCATGTAGCCGCCCGCAGCTTGATGTCAGCTATCAGCCGATGGCAACTGTCTAAGGGGATGAAGAGATAAACCGTCCAGAAGACAGTGAGGACAGGGCCTTCTGATGAAAAGAGCGTATTTGAGAGAAAGGTGACTTCGCAATCCGCTTGCGAGCTCCACGCACCACGTACGACTGCAAAGCTTAGCTGAAATGTTCGCAGCAGCATATGGTACCCACAGACCAATCCTGAGGGGTGGTTCAGGGGCCCCTTCAGGTGGCATTACTAAATAAAGAAAAGAAAAACATCTTGGAGCCCTGCGTCACTTCACACATCACTGAACACTAGTGTGGAATTTCAGCACCCTCTACGAATGGCAGCAAACACAGTGTGCATTAACACGGATAAGAGCTCATGCATAGTGTTAACTCTGCATATGCACCGTAAATCATGTGTTAGCTAGAAAAATTTCACCAGAACCCATCACCTCACAATGACTGTCAACGGTAATGCATTAGCATTGAGCCAATATAGCAACACATTGTAGTGCCACCATTGAAACGGGTTATATATAAGGTGTGTACTGCAGCACGACTCCTCTTTCACCCTTCCCTAAAAATAATTGGTGGCATCTAGCGCTGCCGCTACGAAGCCTGCACATGGTCTCCAAATGCATGGCGCAGTGGTGCGTGCGAACGCTAGTGGCATGCAGCAGCTGGGCTTCTCTGTCGTGTTTCCTTCAAGTCCGCGTGTAGACTCCAAGACAAGAATGGTGTGCCGGTGCCTGCAAACGTTGAAAATTGTTCTCTCGCTTGTCGCGCACTCAGTGGCACATACTCAGTGACCCAAGTTGGCGAGAGGTTCATTGAAGAGCGACACATAGGCACTTACCCAATGCGTTTGTGGCACAGCCTGCTAATTTGTCAGGTTGCTATCCTTGAGGAACCCTTGTGAGATGGGCTCCCAATTCCACTCGGCAATGAAGAAATTTAAGGAATTTTTATTGCCATTGAAGAGAGGCACATTCCCATTGGCACGTGCCTAGTTACCCACGTTGGCGTCAGAGACGTTTATTGAAGAGCGGCACACACCTACTGGCACATACCCAGAGACCCAAGTTGGCCTCAGAGAGGTTCTTGGAGTCTAGCACAGTGGTGCATACACAGTGACCCAAGTCAGTGTCAAAGAGTCTCTTCAAACAGCAGTACCTACCGGTTCCCACGTATATAGTGACCCGTGTTGGCATGAAAGAGGTTCGTTGAAGAGCGGCATGTATGTACAAACTGCCACATGCTCAGTGACCGATGTTGGTCCGATGGTTGGTTTCAAACTCTGTTACCTGTGCACTGCAGCCCAATGCGCTGCCCATTCGACCACGAACTACCCAGTGACCCACTAGACAGGAAAATGGATAGATACAAACAAACATACATACCGTACTTACACAAGTGTAAGTCGACCTATCTTTTTAATTTGAAAATCTCAAGTGGGGGGTCGACTTACAATCAAAATCAAAACATGGCACTGCCAAAAAAGCGAGACCAACAAGATATCAGGGGAGCTACAATGTAGTTACAATTTTATGTTTGCTCTATGGCCCTACCCGTAGCTTTTCGCTATCCTGTGTGTTTGTTCGCTTTTCGGAAGGGTTTTGAAATATTTTTGAGTTTTACAGTGTACACAACACTGTAACAACACTGGGAGGGGGGGGGGGGGTCAGTGGTTGATGGAAGTGCTGCTGTTCCATTCGCGGTGGCACCCTCAGAAAGGCGGCGCTTGCGGGCAGTATCAATAGTTCATGGAAGAGCAGACACCGCTCACATGCTTCTTTTTACCTGTATTCAATTTGACTTATTCGATTCGATTTGATTATTCGATTTGACTGCCGGCTACATGCTACTATTATGCTTCCTTAGTCTAAGAGTGCTTCCAGGCCCACTAAACATTCGACGCTCATTTACAGCAGCATTCAAGAGGGCTGCCATCGTTTACGTCGAAGAAACAAATCACTATGAAGCGGGCTGCAAGTTCAATGTTTCTGAACGGGTGGTGCGGGAGTGGCAACTGCAGCGAAGCAAAATTTTCACCTGTGGCGGCGAGAGAAGAATTTCCCACGGGCCGAAGTCTGGACACTTTTCGTAGCTGTAGGCCAAGCTTGCGGTGAACGTCGCTGAAATGCGTGATTGGTCCCTGCCAGTGAAGTGCGACGTGGTCATGAAACAAGCTTGGATCTTCACCTTTTAAGGACCTGCTCCGCCATGAGTACGAGTGGCTGGTGGCAGAAGACCGCGAACTTACGCCAACTGGATCTGTCAAAAAAGCCTCCCTGACGGCTACATGTGGTTGGGTGCATTTGGCGTGGGCTGCTGTTCGACAAGATGTCATAGTGCTGTCGTTTGCCAAATGTGGAATTTCGCTGGACGATGATGCGCTGTGGGACCATAGCAGCGATGACGATGGCAGCACTAGTGAGGACAATGGCACAAGTGAAGACGAGTAGTCCAGTGACCATGTCAGCTACTAATAAATTTTCGTTATCAAATGCGCCCTCGGGTATGCTCTTATTTTTTTTTTTTTTCCTGTCACACGCGAAAGGGGGCGCAACTTACATTCGAGTCGACTTACAATCGTGTAAATACGGTAGACACATAGAAACATATACATAGCCCCCGTAAAGTGCGTAAAGTACCCCAAGAATACTAGGGCATTAAGAAGTTATGAAGATCCAATGCACATATGGAAACTTTTGCGAAGTGAAGCTTTTATGTAGCAGTTAATGAAATGCTTTGTGATTGTTCATATTCTGCATGCAGTGTTTTGCAGCACGGCAACTATGCACCGGCCTGACAAGACTCCCTCCATGCGACCCCCACAACTGTCTGGAATCGGCTCACTATGCTATGACACTGGCAAACCACTTTACTGTGGTCTACAGTCACTTTTCTTGGCATGAAACGAACAGAGCAGACATGCCAAACACCAGTGAATTAGGCATAGAACTCTTTGCTTTAATCATGCACTTGGAGGTGCGTACTTGTTGCAGTGGGGATATACATACATATATATATATATTTTTTTTTTCCCTTCCGTAGAGAACAGAGTGGGCCACAGACACATATGTAGGGGCAGTACACGAGACTACACACATGATTAGTTTTACAAACCACTGTGTTAGCTATTTGGCAGCAGCCATGCTCAGCAAAGTTTGGGAGGGTTTGCAAAGAAAGCTTCACTTTACAACACATATAGTAGCGGGCAGCACACATTGTGGCCTTCTTCAAGTAAATATATTCAGGCAGTGACAGGGAGCGCTGGTGGCCAGAAGTAACAAGAAAGAAGAACAGCACCTAGCAGCTGTACCCCCATCATCAACATCATAAACCTATTTTAGGCCCAATGCACGATGAAGGCGTCTCCCTCCGATCTCCAATTACCCACACTACGCCAACCAATTCCAACATGTGCCTGCCAATTTATTAATTTCATCACCCCACCTAGTCTTTTGCCATCCTCGACTGCGTATTACCAACGCATTACATGACCTGCCCAGCTCCATTTCTTCCCCTTAATGTAGATTAGAATATTGGCTATGCCCGTTTGCTCTCTGATCCCCACCGTTCTTTCCGTCTCTTAACATTATTCCTCCCATTCTTCGTTCCATCGCTCTTTGTGCAGTTCTTAACTTGTTTTCGAGCTTCTTTGTCAGTTTTCAAGTTTCTGCCCCATATGTAAGCACTGGTAGAATGAATTGACTGTACACCTTTCTTTTTCGTGATAATGGCAAGCTTCCCATAAGGGTCTGAGTATGTTTGCCGTATGCGCTCCAACCCAATTTTATTGTTCTGTAAATTTCTTTCTCATGATAAGAGTCCCCTGTGAGTAATTGTCCTAGGTAAATGCATTCCTTCGCATACTCTAGAGGCTGACTAGCGATCCTGAACTCTTGCTCCCTTGCCAGGCTATTGATCATTATCTTTGTTCTCTGCATATTAATCTTCAACCCCACTCTCACACTCTCTCTGCAAAGGTCCTCAACCATTTTTTGTAACTCATCGCCAGTGTTGCTGAATAGGTCAATGTCATCTGCAAACCGAAGGTTGCCGAAATATTCGCCGTTGATCCTTAACCCTAAGCCGTCCCAACTTAATAGCTTGAATACTTCTTCCTAGCATGCAGTGAATAACATTGGAGAGATTGTGTAGTAGGTATCTTCCTACTTTTCCTGCGAAGAATTAGGGTAGCTGTAGAATTTTTGTAGATATTTTCCAAGATATTTATGTAAGTCACCTCTACTTCTTGATTACATAGTGCCTCTATAACTGCTGGTATCTCTACTGAATCAAATGCCTTTTCGTAATGTATGAAAACCATGTAGACAGTTAGATTGTACTCTGCTGATTTCTCGATTACCTGATTGATTACATGGATGTGATCTATTGTGCAGTATCCTTCTGAAGCCAGCCTGTTCCCTTGGTTGACTTCGCATCCAGACTGGTTCACTTGTATTAAGTTTTCTCGTACTTGCTGTTGGCAAGCCATCTGCTGATTTTTCCTTGGGCGTGATGCAGTCTATTTTCGTCCTAATCTGGTAACCTAGCAAACGTTCTGCCGGTGACTTGCCATCCTCCCAGAGTGTTCGACGGTACCTGAGCAAAAAACAATCCAACCGTGTTTTCAAGTCCTTTCCCAGATTTTTCTTTAGTCGTTCCTTGACTGTGTGCACCACTTTTTTGGCTAACCCATTAGATTGTGGGTGACAGGGTGCTGTTGTGAGTTGTATCTTGTTACGTGCCAGGAACTCGCGGAAGACAATGCCCGCAAGTTGTGGTCCATTGTCAGACACGAACATTTTTGGAAGTCCAAACTGTGTAAATATCAAGCTTAGTGCTCTGACCGTGGTTTCCGACGTGGCAACCTTCAGTGGATCCGCTACAATCCACTTTGTTTCCGAGTCTACAATGACCAAGACCATGTGTCGATCCAATGGACCTGCAAAATCATTGTCCAGACGGCTCTATTTTTCTGCGGTCGCCCGCGACGTCGCCGGTACCTGTACAGGTGGCATCACGGAAGCCTGCACACAAACATAGCATGATCTCACCAGTCACTCAATCTCCGAGTCTAGTCCCGGGTACCTAAATAGCGTTCTGGCTGTGTTCTTCATGGAAAGCATACCGGGATGAGTTTCACGTAGCAGGCTTAGTGCACGTCTTCTTGCCACCAAGGGTAAAACAATGCGATGCCCCCAATATACCAAACTGTCACTTACGGCCAGTTCCATCCTTCTGTTGAAATACAGCCGGTAGTCCTCGTGATCCTGTGGGCGAAACAGCAGCCACCCCTTTAAAATCTATTGTCTGACCTGTTGAAGAGTGGTGTCTTGACCGGTCACTTGTTTCACCTCTCAGGCACATATTGTCGTTCCTTCCAGGCCTTGGGAAAACAAAACGTACTCCTATGCTCCGTGATGGCGATTTCGGGGCTCTGTAGCCGGCAGTGGCAATCAGCTGAAGGCATCGGCATCTGAATGCTCACTGCCCTTACGGTACTGCAACGCATAGCTGTAGTTGCCGAGGAACAAGGCCCAATGCTGAATTCTGGTGACCGCCGGTGGTGGTATCGCCTTCCTTGGATTGAACAAACCAGTCAGAGGTTTGTGGTCCCTCACTAGGATGAACTGATGTCCGTACAGGTAGTGCTTAAACCATGCAACGCCAAACACGAGTGCTAGAGCCTCTTATACCAGCTACGAGTAATTACATTCTGCCCTTGTGAGCTTCCTGGAGAGGAACCCAAAAGGAACACCATTGATGCGGTGGGACAAGACGGCTCCATTCCAACTGGTGACGCATCGGACTCAAGCTGCAACGGCTTATCAGGATCAAAATGGGCCAGGAAATTGGAAGCCTCCATTGCCTCCTTAACTTGCCAACAACATTCTTTGTGTTCCTGCTTTCACTGCCACTTGGCTCCATTCGCGAGAAGGGTGTAGTGGGGAGCCAGCAAGGTGGCTAGATTCAGCAGGAACTTGCCGTAATAATTTACAAGATCTAAGAAGGCTTTCAGCTCGCTCACCGAAGTGGGTTCTGGCGCTTCGAGAACGGTCTTTATGTTCTCGTCCTTCGGCAGCAGTCCGTTAGCGTCAATATGATGGCCAAGAAATGTGACTTCGCTTTGCCGAAATTTGCATTTTTCCTTATGCAATCGGAGACCATACTCCGACAGTCTCTGAAGGACTTTACGTAGCCGTGACATGTCGTTCTCCTTTACGGCGATGATATCATCATCCAGATATACCTGCATGCCTGGAATATCACCCAGCAGCCCGTCCATCTGTCTCTGAAATGTGGCTGGTGCAGAGCTTATGCCAAAAGGTAGTCGTTTAAAGCAGAAGAGGCCCTTTTGAGTGTTAACTATCACTATCTTCTGGGCATCCTCATCCAGTGGTAACTGGTGGTAGGCCTAGAATAGGTCCAATGTCGTGAAAACATCCCCGCCGTTCAGCTTTGCAAAAATGTCATCCACTCGCGGCAAAGGATACTGGTTAGTCACTGTGGCCAGATTGACTGTCATCTGAAAATTCGTGCAAATTCTGAGCGACCCACCACTCTTTAAAATGGGTACAAGCAGTGTTGCCCACCCTGCTGTTTTCACCGGCATAAGGACGTCTTCTGCAACTAGCTGGTCCAACGCTTCCAACATCTTCTCTGTCAAAGCATAAGGTACCGTACGGACCTTGAAAAACCATGGACACGCATTTTCTTTTAACTGGAATGCCACGGTGGTCCCTTGCAAAGTTCCAAGATCTTGAGCAAATACATCAGCGTGCTCACTGAGTAGTGCTTCTAATTCCGCGTTCGCTCTATTGGACTTGATTGGTTGCACACTCGTGACCAAGTTCGTCAGCATGGGCACACCGACCTCGTTAAAAGCGTTTATCGTCTCTGCCACATAGTGACGGTCCTTGGCTGTTGACCACTATGACCGTGTCAGGAATATCTTTCCCATCACACAAGGCCGTCATGCTTAGTTGTCGAAGCACTGGAAGTTTGCCCAATAGGCAGGACAGCTTTAGCTGCGTTTTCCAAAATGGCGGCCACTTCCTTTTGCACTTTCAAAACACATCTACTGAAATTATGCTTACAGGTGATCCCATGTCCACCAGCATTGTTAGAGGGACGTTGTTCCAGCTGATGACTTTGTAAATTGGTTTAATCTTGCGGATGCTGGCCTCTTGATGAACAGCCTTTATTGTGTATAGGGCCCCATTATAACCCGAGGTTGCTCTGTCTTCAGCTGTCATTGCGTACAAACCTCGATGCCGTCCATCTGTGTATGACCTCTGCTGTCGGCGGCCAGATATGAATGACTGGCACATTCAGCTCACATGGCCTCGTTTGCCACACCTGTAGCACACTGTGCGCAGGTATTTACATTCATCGTCAGCATGTCTTTAACTACCACACCATCCACACAGGCCACGCATATCCGGCTTTGGCTGAAAATTCCCCATACGGCTCTTTTGCCGTGCAAAATTTACAGAACTTTGCTCTGTAAAGTGCATCATCCTGGCATTCTCAGCCGCTCTGTGCCGCAATTGCAAAACATTCTGCCTATTCCAGGGTGAGCTTCTGTTGTGTCAGTAAATGGCGCCTAATGTCTTCGTTGTGCACGCCACACACAATTCGGTCTCTTAGCATGCACTCCAATGATGTGTCAGTAAATGGCGCCTAATGTCTTCGTCGTGCACGCCACACACAATTCGGTCTCTTAGCATGCACTCCAATGATGTCCCTAAATTGCACTTCTCCGCCAGCCATCTAATTTCAGCAATGAAATCCTGAACAGACTCACTGGCATTTTATGCGCGCATGATGAATGCATAGCTTGCAGTGATCTCGTTGACATGCGGGGCATAATAATCTTCCAAATGCACAGTGACTTCATCGTAGTTAAGCTCGTTGGCCTTTTAGTAGCGTCTGCTGCCGGGCTAGTTGGTACATGGCTTTAGAAATGGTTTAGGCCCAAAAATAATAGATGGACAACAGAATAGAAGGCACGGACAGGCGCACACTTGCAAGTGATTTTTATTTTAGCCGATGCTTCACTTATATACCCTGAGGCACGCGAACAGGAACATACTCAGGTGAGGTCACATGAGATATAAACCAAAGCTAATCATATCCTATAAACTCATTACCGTGAAGGGACAATGATGGAATGCTGATACACTGGTCACCAAACTTTCTGATATACATCGCCTCTGCTAGTTCTCGTGCAACCGTATCCTTACTTTTTCGTAATATGCATGTGTTTTACCACAAAGGTTCACACGTGCAGACTTTGCAGTGATACGGCAAATGCAAGCCAGTCCCATTCTTGATCGATAGAGCATGCTCTTGGAGGCGGTCACTTATACAACGCCCAGTTCGGCCGATGTATATTGTCACATGGTAGTGACTGTGGACGAACACAGCAGCAAAACTGTAAATGGCGAAACTACCTCTTTACTGGGTGAACCTTTCCCCTCAAAAACAAGTTACACTTAGAGCACAACGATAGCAGTGAACACAGTCGGTGATCGTTGGAAATCTGAAAAGCGGGTCAAGCGTGACGGCTTTTCTACATCAATCGTCGAATGTTCCAGGGTAATTGCTGCAACTCGGGCATCTTCCACAAAGATTTACATCCCTCGTGTCGCGCATACATGCAATCAAATTACACAAGGTTCAGTGACAAACAGAGGATGCAATCATTGATAACTTTCCAGAAACTTCCGATACATGCAGGCGCGTCCTGCGTGTGCGATAACATTTGTTAGGCAGTGAAACATGGTCTATTGCAGGAGACGAAAGATCTGGTTAAGAAACGCCAATGTATGAAAGCCTCCAACCCTACAGCTAGAATAGAACTGGCAGAACATTGCAAGTTAATCAACAAGCGTAAGACAGCTGACATAAGGAAGTATAATATGGATAGAATTGGGCATGCTCTCAGGAACGCAGGAAGCCTAAAAACAGTGAAGAAGAAACTAGGAATAGGCAAGAATCAGATGTATGCGTTAAGAGACAAAGCCGGCATTACATTACTAATATGGATAAGATAGTTCAAGTGGCTGAGGAGTTCTTTAGAGATTTATACAGTACCAGTGGCACCCACAAAAATAATTAAAGAGGGAATAGTCTAGAGGAATTCGACATCCCACCAGTAATGCCGGAAGAAGTAAAGAACGCCTTGGGAGCTATGCAAAGGGGGAAGGTAGCTGGGGAGGATCAGGTTACAGCATAGTTGTGGAAGGATGGTGGGCAAATTGTTCTAGAAAAACTGGCCAACCTGTATAGACAATGCCTCATGACTTCGAGCGTACCAGAATCTTGGAAGGAACGCCAACATAATCATAATCCATAAGAAAGGGGACACCAAAAACTTGAAAAATTATAGACCGATCAGCTTAATGTCCGTTGCCTACAAAGTATTTACTAAGGTAATCGCAAATAGAATCAGGAACACCTTAGACTTCTATCAACCAAAGGACCAGGCAGGATTTCGTAAAGGCTACTCAACAATAGACCATACTCATACTATCAATCAGGTGATAGAGAAATGTGGGGAATATAACCAACCCTTATATATAGCTTTCATTGATTACGAGAAAGCGTTTGATTCAGTCACCTTCATCATCCTCATCATCATCATCATCAACCTGGTTACGCCCATTGCAGAGCAAAGGCGTACCCCGGTCATGTACTAATTGTGGCCATGTTGTCCCTGCAAACTTCTTAATCTCATCCGCCCACCTAACTTTCTGCCACCCTCTGCTACGCTTCCCTTCCCTTGGAATCCATTCCGTAACTCTTAATGACCATCGATTATCTTCCCTCCTCATTATGTGTCCTGCCCATGCCTCATTTCCTTTTCTTGATTTCAACTAAGATATTTTCTTGATTTCAACTAAGATACCATTAACTTGCATTTGTTCTCTCACCCAATCTCCTCTTTTCTTATCCCTTAACGTTACACCTATCATTCTTCTTTCCATAGCTCGTTGCGTCGTCCTGAATTTAAGTAGAACCCTTTTCGTAAGCCTCCAGGTTTCTGCCCCTAACGTGAGTACTGGTAAGACACAGCTGTTATAAACTTTTCTCTTGAGGGATAATGGCAACCTGCTGTTCATGATCTGAGAATGCCTGTCAAACCCACCCCAGCCCATTCTTATTCTTCTGATTATTTCAGTCTCATGATCCGGATCCGCAGTCACTACCTGTCTTAAGTAGGCGCATTCCCTTACCACTTCCAGTGCCTCACTACCTATCGTAAACTGCTGTTCTCTTCCGAGACTGTTAAACATTACTTTAGTTTTCTGCACATTAATTTTTAGACCCACCCTTTGGCTTTGCCTCTCCAGGTCAGTGAGCATGCATTGCAGTTGGTCCCGTGAGTTACTAAGCAAGGCAATATCATCAGCGAATCGCAAGTTACTAAGGTATTCTCCATTAACTCTTATCCCCAATTCTTCCCAATCCAGGTCTCTGAATACCTCCTGTAAACACGCTGTGAATACCATTGGAGACATCGTATCTCCCTACCTGACGCCTTTCTTAATTGGGATTTTGTTGCTTTCTTTATGGAGGACTACGGTGGCTGTGGAGCCGCTATAGATATCTTTCAGTATTTTTACATACGGCTCGTCTACACCCCGATTCCGCAATGCCTCCATGACTGCTGAGGTTTCGACTGAATCAGACACTTTCTCGTAATCAATGAAAGCTATATATAAAGGTTGGTTATATTCCGGACATTTTTCTATTACCTGATTGATAGTGTGAATATGGTCTATTGTTGAGTAGCCTTTATGGAATCCTGCCTGTTCCTTTGGTTGATGGAAGTCTAAGGTGTTCCTGATTCCATTTGCAATACCTTAGTAAATACTTTGTAAGCTACGGACAGTAAGCTGATCGGTCTATAATTCTTCAAGTCTTTGGCGTCCCCTTTCCTATGGATTAGGGTTATGTTAGCATTTTTCCAAGATTCCGGTACGCTCGAAGTCATGAGGCATTGCGTATACAGGGTGGCCAGTTTCTATAGAACAATCTGCCCACCATCCTTCAACAAATCTGCCGTTAACTGATCTTCCCCAGCTGCCTTCCCCCTTTGCATAGCTCCCAAGGCTTTCTTTACTTCTTCCGGCGTTACTTGTGGGATTTCAAATTCCTCTAGACTATTCTCTCAATTATCGTCGGGGGTGCCACTGGTACTGCATAAATCTCTATAGAACTCCTCAGCCACTTGAACGATCTCATCCATATTCGTAATGATATTGCCGGCTTTGTCTCTTAACGCATAGATCTGATTCTTGCCTATTCCTAGTTTCATCTTCACTGTTTTTAGGCTTCCTCTGTTCCCGAGAGCATGTTCAATTCTATACATATTATACTTCCTTATGTCAGCTGTCTTATGCTAATTGATTAACTTGGAAAGTTCTGCCAGTTCTATTCTAGCTGTAGGGTTAGAGGCTTTCATACATTGGCGTTTCTTAATCAGATCTTTCGTCTCCTGCGATAGCTTACTGGTATCCTGTCTAACGGAGTTACCACCGACTTCTACTGCACACTCCTTAATGGTGCCCACAAGATTGTCATTCATTGCTTCAACACTAAGGTCCTCTTCCTGAGTTAAAGCCGAACACCTGTTCTGTAGCTTGATCTGGAATTCCTCTATTTTCCCTCTTACCGTTAACTCATTGATAGGCTTCTTATGTACCAGTTTCTTCTGTTCGCTCCTGAAGTTTAAGCTAATTCGAGTTCTTACCATCCTATGGTCACTGCAGCGCACCTTGCCGAGCACGTCCGCATCTTGTACGATGCCAGGGTTAGCGCAGAGTATTAAGTCTATTTCATTTCTAGTCTCGCCGTTCGGGCTCCTCCACATCCACTTTCGGCTATCCCGCTTGCAGAAGAAGGTATTCATTATCCGCATATTATTCTGTTCTGCAAACTCAGCACTAATACCTCTCCCCTGCTATTCCTAGTGCCTATGCCATATTCCCCCACTGCCTTGTCTCCAGCCTGCTTCTTGCCTACCTTGGCATTGAAGTCACCCATCAGTAGAGTGTATTTTGTTTTGACTTTACCCATAGCCGATTCCACATCTTCATAGAAGCTTTCGACTTCCTGGTCATCATGACTGGATGTAGGGGCGTAGACCTGTACAACCTTAATTTTGTACCTCTTATTGAGTTTCACAACAAGTCCTGCCAGCCTATCGTTAACGCTATAGAATTCCTGTATGTTACCAGCTATATTCTTATTAATCAGGAATCTGGTGAGGGAGTGCATTACCGGTTCTGGTCACCAGGATCAGGACACACTTCAGGCCTGTTTCTGCAATTTTATCAACACGCGGATTTTTTTTTTCCTTTTTTTAATCCGGTGGAAAATTGCGCGGCACCGGGATTCGAACCACGGACCTCCTGCACGCGAGGCGGGTGTTCTACCTCTACGCCACCGCTGCACTGGTCCCCCATAAAAAATGCAACAAACTCCCAATAAAGGACGGCATCAGGCAGGGAGATACAATATCTCCAATGCTATTCACAGCGTGCTTACAGGAGGTATTCAGAGGGCCAGATTGGGAACAAATGGGGATAAATGTTAATGGAGAATACCTTAGTAACTAGCGATTCGCTGATGATATTGCCTTGCTTAGTAACTCAGGGGACCAATTGCAATGCATGCTGACTGACCTGGACAGGCAAAGCAGAAGGGTAGGTGTAAAAATTAATCTACAGAAAACTAATGTTTAACAGTCTTGGAAGAGAACAGCAGTTTACGATAGGTAGCGAGGCACTGGAAGTGGTAAGGGAATACATCTACTTAGGGCAGGTAGTGACTGTGGATCCGGATCACGAGACTGAAATAATGATCACGAGACTGAAGCCGTGCAGAATCGCGCCGTCCGATTTATATCATCATGCTATTCAAGAAAAACCAGTATTACCGCGCTGAAACACTCCCTGGCCATCCCATCACTCGAGTCACGCCGCATTATATCTCGCCTCTGTCTTCTTCATCATTTCTACTGTCACCCACGCACGAGACACGAAAAGCTGCAACCCCCGCACAGGACGTCCAGCCGCCTAAGCCATGACCATAGCATCGCACGCATCAACTGTCGCACCCTAGCTCTAAAGTCATCATTTTTTCCGGACGCGATAGCACTATGGAATGGCCTGCCAAATACCATCGCATCATGCACTAACCGCACATCATTCCGGGATAAACTAAATGACCATTTTTCGTGAGGGCAAAAGGTTCCTATCGTATTAGATTCGGCACTCTGAACCGTTGATTATCTTTATTTTTACTTGTTTTCCGTGTGATGCCTTTTTCATTGTATTTTTCTCGTGTATTGAGTGCTTCATATATACATCTATATATTTTTTTTTTCTCGTGTTTAATTCCCGTGAAATTTACTTTGCATTGTATACGCGTGACAAGAACATTTAACTGTTACATACTCTTTATTTGTTATTGTTATCTTTTGTCAATTTATTCTTTCTCTTTGACCTTGATTTTGCTCCCCCCTTATGTAATGCCTTCGGGCCTTTAAGGGAAAAATAAATGAAATGAAATGAAATGAAATTAGGGTGCATTTGGCAGGCATTCTCAGAACATGAACAGCAGGTTGCCATTATCCCTCAAGAGAAAAGTGTATAACAGCTGTGTCTTACCAGTACTCACCTACGGGGCAGAAACCTGGAGGCTTACGAAAGGGGTTCTACTTAAATTGAGGACGACGCAATGAGCTATGGAAAGGAGAATGATGGGTTTAACGTAAGGGATAAGAAGAGAGCAGATTGGGTGAGGAAACGAACGCGAGTTAATGACATCTTAGTTGAAATCAAGAAAAAGAAATGAGCATGGGCAGGGCACGTAATGAGGAGGGAAGGTAACCGGTCGTCATTAAGGGTTATGGACTGGATTCCAAGAGAATGGAAGCATAGCAGGGGTTGGCAGGAAGTTAGGTGGACGGATGAGATTAAGAATTTTGCAGGGACAACATGGCCACAATTAGCATATGACCGGGGTAGTTGGAGAAGTATGGGAGAGGCTTTTGCCCTGCAGTGGGCGTAGCCAGGCTGCTGCTGCTGATGATGATGATGAAACATGGTCGCCCAATAAAGATAAACAAGTACATGCATCTATACCCGACCCTTAAAAAGCATCGACCCAATGTTGTAAACAAACGAAAGTAATAAACAAGACACCCATAACAAAGAAACAACAAAATAAGGAAGTTCGTCAGCGTGCGTAAAAGGGCTTAAGACGCACCCCGTGGACCACTTCAGATCATGCGTGGTGCCTCTGTGAATGCGAAATGTCGTCTGGCACGACCTCATAGTCCAGTGCGCCAATATGTCTGGTGACCTTGTAGGGTCCGAAATAGCGTCGCAATAGTTTCTCGCCAAGTTCTCGTCGGCGTATGGGGTTCAACCCAAACACAATCGCCGGGCTGGCACTCGACGTAGTGTCGTCGGAGGTTGTAGTGTCAGCTGTCTGTACACTGCTAGTTCTTGATCCGTAGGTGGGGCGAGCTGTTGGGCTTTTTCGGCGTGCTGCAGATAGGTGGCGACATCAAGATTTTCTTTGTCGGTGACGTGCGGCAGCATGGCGTCGAGAGTCGTAGTCGGGTTCCTGCTGTAAACCAGCTTGAATGGCATGATCTGTGCTGTTTCTTGCACCAATGTGCTGTAAGCGAAGGTTACATACGTCAGGATGGCATCACAGGTCTTGTGTTCGACGTCGACATACATTGCTAGCATGTCGGCGAGGGTCTTATTCAGGCGCTCTGTAAGGCCATTCGTCTGTGGGTGGTAGGCAGTTGTCCTCCTGTACCTTGTCTGACTGTACTGCAGAATGTGTTGGGTGAGCTCCGCTGTTAAGGCCATTTCACTCTCAGTGATGAGGACTTCTGGGGCACCATGTCATAGCAGGATGTTCTCGACGAAAAATTTCGCCCCTTCAGCTGCGCTACCTTTCAGCAGAGCTTTCGTTTTCAGCGAAGCTGGTGAGGTAGTCCATCGCCACAACGATCCACTTATTTCTGGCTATTCGGAAAGGGTCCCAACAAGTCCACCATCCCAATCTGCTCAAATGGTCGGCAAGGAGGCTCGATCGGCTATAGTAATCCCGCGGCACTTGTCGGTGGTGTCTTGCGTCACTACCAGACTCGGCATGTCTTGACGTAACGGGAAACGTCGGCGATCACGCCCGGCCAGTAATACTTTCCCTGTATCCTCGAAAGCGTCTGGGAGAATCCGAGGTGCCCAGTGGTCGAATCGTCATGCAGGGCATGCAGTACTTCTTGAGGCAGCGCTGATGGAACATCAAGAAGGCAGTTGGCGCAAGCTGGTGAGAAATCCTTTTTTGCTAGTAGACGAGAAGAAAGGGGTTTAACTGAGGGGCCTGATTTTTATTAGTCACATCATAAGTCAACAAACACTGACACCAAGGACAACATCAGGGAAATCACTTGTGCTTAATAAATGAAATAAAGAAACAATAGATTAATGGAAATGAAAGTGGATGAAAAACAACTTGCTGCAGGTGGGGAATGATCCCACAACCATCGCATTTCGTGTGCAATGTTCTACCAATTGAGCTACCGTGGCGCCATTTCCCCATCCACTTTTGGCTATTTATGTTTCCTATTAGAACCCTGGGAGTGCTAGCCTGCGGCAGGAAGGATGTCCCACATCTGCCACCAAGGTCTGCGAGTGGTGGCACCTTAAGCTACAGGCCTGCTCGACTTCCACAACAGGATCCATCTAACCTTCCTCCGGACTCGTCTTACAGTCGCCACCCCTTCGATTCACGCCGGTCACCTACCCCACGTCGCCGATCCATTTCCCCAATGGTTCGCCAACACATCACAGCCCAAGAGAAAAACTAACAATCGCAGTTCCAGAGATAAGAACTGCGTTTATGTAGAACATTTAAAGGCCTCATTCTTCCCCGGCGAACGAAATAGAACTGTTTGTTGACGGCCTCACCACACACGCACTTATCGACACCGGAACCACCGTTTCCATTATTAGTGAGAAGCTTTGCCGCAATTAGAACAAAGTGACAATTCCCCTTACCTCTTTTTCTCAGCGTATGGCAACCTAACATCGCATTCAGCCTTCAGCGTCGTGCACAGTCTGGGTCGTCATTTAAAGTGTTTTGTACATTATCGAATTTGTCGTCCTATCTCACTCCTCACACGACGTTATTCTTGGATGGAACTTCCTATTAGTCAATCAAGCTCTTATTGACTGCGCTCGTGCTTAACTTACGTTATCAGTGCCGTGCTTTGACCCTGATGACCATTATTCTCCTGAAGTTGTTGCCACCTCTGACATCGACATCGCACCTTTCTCCACCGCTCTGGTCCATGTGTCATGTAAATCTGCTGCGAACTCATCTGTTTTGTTTATGCTGTCGGCCACTTGTGCGCGCCACCAGAACTTTCTGCTTCCGTTTGCTGTCGTCACTTTTGCGACGGTTCTGCTGCCCTTTAAGTGTGCAATCCATCCGCCTGCCCATCATCCCTACTCCGTGGCAAGTGCCTGGGTACCTCTGAAGCTTTCGATTGCATTCTCCCGGCCACCGTGTTTGGTGATACGGCATCACTTCCGATTTGGGCCATCACTCCTCGCACCACGACCGATTACCCTGTAGAAGTCTTCGATCGTGCCGTTGTCGCAGAACTCACACCTGTGCAGCATACAGAAATCATCAAGCTCCTCCACAGGGTGTCTACCAAGTCGACATTTCCAAATTCCCCTGAGTTCTCCAGATTCTCCCTGAGCACCTTTGCAAAATTCTCTGAATGAGCCAGAACTTTGTTTTATGTCAAGGCAGGCTGACATCATGTTGCTCGATGCTGTCACTCTCTAATAAGCATGTTGAAACATAAAAATGACTTAATCCAGTCTGAATAGTAAGGGGTAATATCTATTTTATTCAAAAAGAAAACAGAGGGCACAGCAAAAAAAAATTGTAAAACCCATTCCACATTGAGTCGAACATATTCAAATACGAATAAAAAGGAGATGCATATATAAGTAAATATTTTTGAATATGAGCTATTTATATCAAGTGATAGCAAGCTCATCGGTATGAGGCCTGAACTTTGTCAGAACTAAGATTCTCTCTCAGCAGCTGGAAAGTCAACCTCAACTGTTCTGACATACTCTCAGCCTGTGCACAATGCCTCAGTGTAGTCTTTTATTTTGGTTCGAAGGAGGGGCACCTGCATCTCGGCGTCAGTCAACACCGTTTTATGAGCTCAAGCTCCTTCAAAGAGGTGGCAGCACGCTTCCTGTCCCGTTAATTCTCATCCTCCTTCTGCCACGCGTTCACCCCATGGATCATTTGAAGCATCTTCTTGGTCAGTTGTACAGTCAACGTCTGATTTTTTGGACTCCCTAGGGGCCGCAATAACACGAGAAAAATCAGGCAGTCCGGAAAAAATGAATGCGTGTCTTTAACCTTTAAGGGCTGATATTGCCACAGGCGCATCCGAAAAAGCTCTTAAGGCCCGCCAGTACACTTATTAGGCATATTGGTGCTCATACTGTGACTCGGGACTGCACGCATGTATAATCAAGAAATACATGCTGTGTCCTTCAGTGGGCATGGAAGTGCAAGGACAATGCAGACCATGCCAACACCTTTCCGTTTTTTGATGCAGATGCTGATTGTTGGATCCATTTGGGATCTATCGTCCGGCTTCGTCAGTGCGCAGCTATGCCAGCCACAATGCGCAATCCAGGGCACTGAAAAGTGCCACAGGCTACCGGCGGTGAACTCACCTCCCTGTCAAGCGCCAGCGCCGTTTTTGTTTGCGGTACATCAGCCGGAACTCGACGCCTTGCTGTCCGCCGCATTGAAAGCTACATCAGCAACGCGCTTTTTAAGCGACCGCTTTCCCGTGGATTTCTTCAGTGGGCATGGAAGTGCAAGGACAATGCAGACCATGCCAACACCTTTCTTTTTTTGATGCAGATGCTGATTGTTGGATCCATTTGGGATCTATCGTCTGGCTTCGTCAGTGCGCAGCTGTGCCAGCCGCAATGCGCAATGCATCCAGGGCACTGAAAAGTGCCACAGGCTACCGGCGGTGAACTCGCCTCCCTGTCAAGCGCCAGCGCCGTTTTTGTTTGCGGTACATCAGCCGGAACTCGACGCCTTGCTGTCCGCCGCATCGAAAGCTACATCAGCAACGCGCTTTTTAAGCGATTGCTTTCCCGTGGATTTTTTCAGTGGGCATGGAAATGCAAGGACAACGCAGACCATGCCAACACCTTTCCGTTTTTTGATGCAGGTTGGTCGCCCCCTTTCACTTTACAGTAGAAAGTCAAACGACCTTTGCTTACTTGTACTTCCATGCCCAAATGTTTTGTTCGCTTTATTCTGTGAGTGCGTCCACGTTGCTAAGGTGTTGTTTATGTCTGGTGATATTGAGTTAAATCCAGGGCCACCTAGGGAAGATCCCTCTGGTCAGCAATACAGCCAGCTTGTTGCTCTCATGAAATTGCTGCATGAAAAAATGGACAAAAAACATGATGAACTTATGAGTGCCCTTAACGAGCTGAAAGAGGCTCAGCAATCACTTGAGGGGCGTGTTTCCAACATAGACAGCAGGCTTCTCGCAGTTGAAACTAGGTTATCATCGGCTGAAACCACAGTCGGACAAAGCTCAACAGCCGAAGTAGTCACTGTTAACCAACGACTTGATGATTTTGAGGACCGTTCCCGCAGGGTTAACCTTATATTTCACGACATTACTGACACCGGCACGAAAACATGGGCTCAGTCAGAGGGCAAGGTTGTTTCCCTTCTGAATTCCACAATGAATCTAAACCTAAATTGCAGTGACGACCGCTTGTCTTGTGTGCACTGACTCGGCAAATATGTCCCTGGGAAATGCCGACCTATTATTGTTAAATTTATTTCAATGAAACTTCGGGACAGTATCCTGGCGGCAAAGCGTAATCTGAAGAAATCTGGAGTGGATGTGACTGAAGACTTTTGCAGAGCGACAAGAGCTATGAGAAAAAAATTGTTTGATTATGGCAAATCTTCAGGAAAGCAATTTTCAATCCGGCATAATAAGCTCTATATCAGCAAAAAGTGCTACGTTTACTGTTCAGCTACCGACCGTGTTTGGTCCTTGAATCTGGTAATGGTGCTTCCGTTTTAACAGATGCATCACCTGCATCGACGTCGGCTTCTGACAATCAGTTGTTAACCTAACTAAAAGCCCCGCTACTCACCGTGATGTATCTTTTTTATTCACGAATATTAGAAGCATTGTCAATAAACGTAAGGCACTGTCTCAGTCTTGGACGCATGCTCCGCCGATGTGGTTCTACTTACTGAAACCTGGTTATCGTCAAAAAATGACAGCTCTGAGCTATTTGAGTGTGAAAAAAAGTGCGCGGTTTATCGCTGTGATCGCTCCGACAAACACGGTGGTGGCGTGCTCATTGCTGTGGCCGATAATCTTGTATCGCATATGATTGTAACTAACTCTGACTTGGAGTTTATTTGTGTTTGCATTTCCTTAAACCACAAAAATTTTCTTTTTTGCGCATGCTACCGCCCGCCAAATGCTGCTTCAGATTTCTGTGAAAAATTACATGATGTGCTTAATTACCTGGTTCTACAATTCCCACGCTCTCCATTATTTCTCTTGGATGACTTCAATATGCCTAAAATTAACTGGTCTGGACCTGTCCCGGTTGTATCTGAAACATTACCTGGTGTTTCATCTTTTGCTACCTTGTTTTTAGACTTCAACTTCACTCAGATCGTTTCCCAGCCTACTAGAATTGGTCCTACATCGGCTAACATTCTTGATCTCATCTTAACAACAGTACCTAGACTTGTACACTCGATGTCATACATGCCTGGTATAAGCGACCAGAGCTTTATTCATTTCGTTATAACAACTTGCAACATGCGCCAGCCTTCGACAACAAAAACGTTTAGAAATTACAAAAAGGAAGATTATGTCTCAAATAATAAGGAGCTTTAACTATTCTTGGGTGGCTGCATTCCAACATTTTTCGATCGTACAGTGGAAGAAAACTGGATTTCCTTTAAAAATGAATTTACAAGTCTCATTAACAAACACATACCATTACAAAAAATTTCAGGTAAATGGGCACCTTGGTTTAACACAAACTTACAGAGGCTACTGTACAAAAAAAAGCTTCTTTTTCGTTTAGCGAAGTCTACAAACAGTCTTGCTCGCTGGCGTGTATATCGTAATAGTCTGTGCTCCTATCGCATTGCTATCAAACAGGCAAAAGATTTTTTTCTGGAGAGCACACTCCCTTCCCTTCTTTCCACCAACCCTTCCAAGTTCTGGAACTTTGTTAAACCTGCACAAAGCCGTGCCATTTCTCTTGTTGACTCTGTTGGGCACATGCTGCGCAATGAGGAATGTTGTACTGTCCTGAATGACGTCTTCGCGAGAGTGTTTACAAAGTCACCTGCCGTTGTCACGCCGCAGCTGCATAATCGCGATTTCTTTCCCTTGGATGCAATTGTAGTGAACTTTGAGGGAATAGCTAAATTAATTGAGAAACTAAAGCTTTCGTCTTCATGTGGTGATGAGGAAATTAATGCAAAGTTTCTGAAGAACACGAAAGTTTACTCTTCAGTTTTCCTGTCATACCTCTTCACACAGTCCATTGAATCTGGTATGCTGCCATCAGATTGGAAGGTAGGGAAAGTGGTGCCACTTTTTAAATCTGGGAACACGGCATTCGCCTCTCAATTATCGACCAATTTCTTTAACTAGTATCCCGTGCAAACTTTTAGAACATGTAATTTACTGTAATCTAGTCTAATATCTTGAATCTAATGACTTTTTTAGCTCCTGCCAACATGAATTCCGGAAAAACTATTCCTGTGAAACACAGTTTCTGTTATTTACTAATCGCATCGCAGCAGCTGTAGACCGAGGCTCGTTTCTTCATAGTGTTTTTCTTGACTTTTCTAAGGCTTTCGACAAAGTACCTCATCAACTACTTCTACTAAAAATCAGCACTTTGAAAATTGACCCAAACATCCTCAAATGGATCGAATGCTTTTTATCTAACCGAACCCAATATGTTATCGCTAGCAATCACGCTTCCTCTCCTTGTCCTGTTGAATCTGGCGTCCCTCAAGGTTCAGTTTTAGGTCCACTACTGTTCCTGATCTACATAAATGATCCTCCAGATAACATTAACTCTAGTATAAAGCTATTTGCTGACGACTGCGTTATCTATCGCAAAATGAATAACCCTAATGATACACTTGTCCTTCAATCTGACCTAAATAAAGTATCTGAATGGTGCAATAAATGGTTAATGACCCTTAACATCAGTAAATGCAAGCACATGACATTTTCGCGAAGCACTAATGCCTCAATGTCTTCAAAATACAGAATTAATGACATCGGACTGGAGCGCATGTCTGCCTACAAGTATCTCGGTGTCTACATATCTGATGACTTTTCATGGCATACTCACATTGACTACATCATAGGTAATGCAAATCGCACTCTCGGTTATTTCTGATGCAATTTTTTCCAATCTCCACAGTGCCTTAAATTAATGCTTTATCAAACTTTCGTTCATCCGAAACTCGAATACGCATGTGCAATTTGGGATCCGGCACACCGCACTCTCATTCAATCCATAGAATCCCTTCAAAATCGATCAGCTCGTTTTATTATGTCGAACTATTCACGTACCGCTAGTGTCTCGCAGATGAAATCGTCACTTACCCTTCCTGACCTTCAAACTCGGCGCAACATCTCGCACCTTTGTTTATTCCACAAAGTGTTCCATCACCATTCATTGAATCAGCAACTCATTTCGCAGCCAGTGTACTTATCCTCCCGTATCGATCACAGCAATAAGGTAGCTGTTCCTCTTTGTCGTGCTGACATGTACCTGCATTCTTTTATGCCGAAAGCCTGTTCTGAGTGGAACCCCCTTCCCTCTTCTATCGCCACCTTAGCCGATGCGTCATCATTCAAGACCGCTGTGACAGATCATCTTTTAAAATTACTGGAATGTTGCTGTTTTTTTTTTCTTTTATTTTGCTGCTCTTACTGTCTGTTTACTTTGCCCTTATGTTATACGCTTGAACGCTTTTTGTTTGTAAACCATGTACCCACCCCCTCTGTAATGCCCATTGGGCCCTGAGGGTATGATAATAAATAAATAAATAAATAAACTGCCCCTTCCCAGGTTTGTTATCCTTCACCGCTTAACACTGCTGTATTAAGGCAAAGCTAACTTTCGGAGACTGGCATTACGCAACGCGCTGTGCTTTGCGAGCTTCGAGGCCAATTGCAAAGATTACAAAGGCGAAGTTGGTGCCATTGCTGACAGCGGCGAATTCTTTTAATGAAAAACACAGCACCGCACTGCAAGAAGCTTAAAAGCGAACGTAGAAGCAGCTAGGCCTAACATTGCCGCGGTGGTGGCTACGGTTGCCAGCGGATCTGCATGCGAGTGTGCCGGTTCGAGGTGGCAAGATAATCAAAATGGCGGCGGCGGCGGCGGCTTTGATTAATGCCATTGCAGATCTGCAGTCAGGGCAATATACATTGAGTACGTGGTGGTGCTGCAAAGCCGTGCCAATTATCGGGCATGTTCGAAAAATCGGGCGTCTGGAAAATCGGTCGTTAACTACTCTGGCAATACCTCGTGCCGATGACATGGCGTCAGACGATACATTGCAATTCCTCTGTTACTGGAGCCAGCATTAACACGACTTTCTTTCCCTTTCAATAAAGTTACAGCTAATGTTCCCTGATAAAAGCCCAAATTCCCTGAGTTTTCCCTCAGTATTTCCAGACTATTCAAATTCCCTGAGAATTCCCGGTTTTCCCGGTTGGTAGACACATTGCCTCCAGCATTTTCATGCCTCATTTGATATTGGCCAACCATCCTTGGGCCGAGCGTCCACAGTCATTCACCGTATCGACACCAGTCAACAAACACCATTGCGCCAGCGTCCGTATCGTGTGTCGGCCACTGAACGCCGTATCATCGACCAGCCCTCTAACAGTCCCTGGGCATCTCCAGTTGTCCTCGATAAAAAAAAGAGAGTGAGATGGCGCCATTCGGTGCTGCGTCGAATATCGCCGCCTTAACCGAATAACATGCAAAATGTCTATCCTCTGCCGCGCATCAACGATGCCTTGGACAGTCTGCACGGAGCGGAATTCTTTGACTCGCTGGATCTGCGCTCCGGGTAGTGGCAAGTGCTAATGGCAGAGGCTAATCGCCAAAAGACAGCCTTTGTAACACCTGATGGGCTATATGAATTTACTGTTATGTCATTCAGCCTCTGGAACGCGCCTGCCACTTTCGAACGAATGATGGACACCATTCTTCGAGGGCTAAAGTCGAAAACATGCTTCTGTTATTTAGATGACATTGTGGTTTTTTCCACCGACTTTGCGTCGCACCTCAGCAGCCTCGAGCAAGTCCTTGCGTGCCTCTTCACTGCAGGACTGCAACTACAGTGGAACCCCGATCAATGGCGTAGCTAGGTCGTCTGGCACCCGGGGCCCATAGGTCTTTTGTCACCCCCCTCCCCGGGTGTAGCCGGTGGAAAGAGGGGTGTCTTCAGACGTATATGACACCCCCCCCCCCTCATTGGCCCCTTGCACCCGGGGCCCACGGCCCCCCGGCCCCCCCTGTTGCTACGCCACTGACCCCGATTATACGACTTTCTCGGGACCCCGATAAAGTGTCGTAAAATGCGGGTGTCGTAATATCTGAACATAAATTATGCTTATAAAAATACTACTTATTTCGCGTGACAGATTTACGAGAAACTTCAATGTAAACTACTCACATACTCTGCAGGGCTTGGAAAACCAAATTACCAAAAAAGTAAATGCGATAAGAATTAATGCTGCAGCACAGGTACCAATCACGATTTATTCAAACGAACCTTTACGGCACTCCACTACCCACTGCCGCGATTCCCGCCAGCCGGCGCAAAGTTTAAAAAAAGTCGGTAAGTTTCTTTTGGACCTTGCTTGATCCAAGAACCAAGAGCTTTCGCTCGAGTTCGGCAAAGTCCAAAAGGAGGTCCTCTGCGGCATCGCGTGAACAGATGAAGTTCTGGACGCCATCTATGTGCCGTAGCACCTCGGCGAATGTGGTAGGCACAGGCACGGCATCTGTAGCGTCATCGTTGTCCTCATCCGATGTCGCAGCAGTGTCGGCACTAGGCAAAGCATCCTCGCTGGCGTCATCCAGCGACACCTCGCCGCAGATCGCAACGTTGTCGTCGGCCTCCACGTACTCGGCGAAAGTCTTGGTGAGGTTTAAACCCAAGGTCCACCTTTTCTTTTATAATGGTGCCGTCAACGTTGTGGGGATGCGCGACTCTCACGCGTCCCCTGATATGTTTTTCCCGCATAGCACGTCTCCTGTAATCCGGCTTCGCCGCGTGGCCTGGCGCCCGCGGCGGTCAGAGTGGTTGAGGCGCTGTACGAGAGATGGCGCGAGTGTTGCGCTGCTAACGCCGCCGACAGGCGGGGTTACTTGGGCGCCGAAAGACAAGGCACTTGCTCTCTTTGGTTCGGGACAGCAGGCAGTGCGGACGTGCCGTGCCGCGCGTGCACCGTACCATGCTTCTGCGAGACCGTCTCGCGTGGCCGCCTTCGAATGCGCCACCGTTCGCGTGACCGTACACGCGAACGACCAGGCGTTGGGATCCAGCATGGGGCGAACACATTCGCTCGCTATCCGGTCGCGGTGAGTTGGACTTCCTAGATTTGTCGCGCGCCCATCGGCATGTTTTGTGGATAGCAACCCGGCTAGCAGGCATTGATCTATGAAAGGTGCAATAAATGCCCTTGTGATTGTTTGCACTAATGTGTTGTGGTTCCTTTGTCCCAAGAGCGGGTGTGAGAACCCCACAACGTTGATCGCAGAGCTCCGTGCTTGATGCAGCCACTTGAGAAATTTTTCTAACTTCTCATGCTGTCCTTCTTTTGCCGCTTTCCGCTTGAGCCCGAACTTGTTGGCATTCTGCAATATCACCACTTTGTTTGCCAGGATCGTCTTAAGCGAAGATTCATGTATCTTAAGGTCCCGGGCAATGCTGGCTTTCGCGGCTCCATGCCGCTTTTCAGCTTCCTCGATAATATTCAGCTTATCGCCAAGCGACAGAACTATCCGCTTTCGGAACATCGTGCGTCCCGTTGCTCCACACAAATTCAAAACCTCCGCTGAACACTGGTCACTAGGATTACGATGAAGAACAGGTGCGATAAACCGAGGCCTCTCTGTGCTACCTTGTCGGCGGTCTGCTGCTGGGAAACTGGAAGGAGAGAAACGCTTCCCCAACGCAACGAGAGGCGATGCCGCCGAGAAGAGAGGCAGAAAGTGATTGTCGAGAAGAAAAGGCGCTATTTCAGCACAGCAAGTGTCGCGGGCGGCTGCTGGTGGGGGAGAGAGAAACGAATGATGAAACGAGGCAGGGAAGAAAGCTGCGCCGGAGCGAACCGGTCGAGTGGTGTCAAGCACTCCGCACGCAGAGAGATGGAGCAAGGAAAGAGACCTGCAGCATTTTTCTTTCATCCGGTGCTTTGTCCTGCGCTTCGCGAGGGTCGTCATATAACGTGGGTCAGGCGTAATATTGCGTCGGATAACCGGGGTTTTTAATGCATTGCTTCTATGGGGACTTCGCCAGGACTGCACTAATCCATCGTAAAACTTGGGTCATCGCAAAACCGGGGGACGTATAACCGGGGTTCCACTGTAAATTTGAAGAAATGCCACTTCGACGCTCGCACGCTTACTATTCTCGGCCATGTACCGTATTTACATGATTGTAAGTTGACTCGAATGTAAGTCAACCCCACCCCCATATCGCGTGTGACAGGGAAAAAAAAATTTAGCATACCCGAGGGTGCATTCTATAACAAAAATTTATTAGTAGCTGCCATCGTCATCTCTGCTACGGTCCCACAGTACGTTGTTGCCCAGTGAAATTCCACATTTGGCAAACGACCGCACCACAACATCTTGTGGAACAGCAGCCATCAAGGAGGCTCTTTTGACAGGTCCGGTTGTCGTAAGTTCGCGGTCTGCCGCCAGCCACTTGTTGTACTCATGGCGGAGCAGGTCCTTAAATGGCGAAGATCCGGGCTTGTTTCACGATTATGTCGCACATCACAGGCAGGGACTGATCACACGTTTCAGTGACGTACGCCGCAAGCTTGGCCTACAGCTCCGGAAAGCATCCAGACTTTAGCCCGTGAGAAATTCTTCGCTTGGCGTCACAGGTGAAAATTCTGCTTCGCTGCAGTGGCCACTCTCACACCCCCCATTCAGAAACGTCGAACTTGCGGCACGCTGCACAGTGATTTGTTTCTTAGGCGTAAAGGATGGCAGCCCTCTTGAACGCTGCTGTGAATGAGTGCCGAATGTTTAGTGGGCCTGGAACACACATGACGACTGAGGAAGCATGGATATAGCATGTAGCCGGCAGTCGAGTCGAACGCGTCAAACTAAGAGCATTCTAAGAGCTGCAGGGAAAGAGAAACGCGTGAGTGGTGTCTGCTCTTCCATGAACTATCGATACTACCTGCAAGCACAGCTGTTCTGGGGGTGCCACCATGAATGGAACAGCAGCACTTCCATCAACTATCAACACACCCCCATGAGAGTTGGGTGCGCTGTAAAACTAAAAAATGTTGAAAAACCCTGCCGAAAAGCGAACAAACACACAGGATAGCGAAAAGCTACGGGTAGAGCCATAGAGCAAACACAAAATTGTAACTATGTTGTAGCTCCCCTGATATTTCGTTGGTCTCGCTTTTTTGGCGGTGCCATGTTTTCGTTTCGATTGTAAGCTTCATATTTTCACATTTAAAAAAATAGGTTGACTTACAATCGTGTAAATAAGGTAGTTTCAAAAGACGGTATACTGTCGGACCCCACGAAACTTAGGGCTGTATCCGAGTTCCCTAAACCAACCACCATGAAAGAGCTTCGCAGCTTCATCGGCCTATGCTCATATTTCCAACGCTTTGTCCGTAACTTTGCCGCTATCATCACCCCCTTGACGCAGCTTCTCAGGGCAGTTTTGAGCATTCAGCCCCAGCGTGTGACACTGCATTACAAGAATTGCGACACGTTCTCACCTCTCCTCCAGTACTGCGACACTTCGATCCCTCTGCTCCAACTGAGATCCATACGGACGCTAGTGGTGCCGGGCTCGGCGCTGTTCTTGCACAACACAAGGATGGCTTCGAAGAGTATGTCGTCATGTATGCCAGCTGCACCCTTACCAAAGCCGAGGCGAACTACTCGGTTACTGAGAATGAATGTTTGGCCATCATTTGGGCTATCGGAAAATTTTGTCCTTATGAGTATGGGCATCCATTTGACATTGTGACCGACCATCATGCCCTATGCTCGTTATCTTCACTAAAGGATCTAACTGGACAGCTCGCTCACTGGGCATTGCGCCTATAAGAGTACGGCATCTACATTGTTTATCGCTCAGACCGAAAGCATTCAGATGCAGACGCTCTATCCAGGTCCCCCCTGCCCTCTGGTCCTGTCCACTCGCCTATTTCCACCTGCAGCGCCTTCGCCCTCAACATTTCCGACATGCCCTCAGAACAGCGCAAAGACCAATGGTTCTTTTGGTTATTGACTTCCTGTCTAGGCAGTCGCCAGCGCCAATCTCTAGGATGCTCCGTCGTCAAGCCGTGCACTTCATCATTCGTGATAACCTGTTGCACCACCACAACTACAATTTGAGCGGCCACAACTGCTTGCTTGTTATAACCCGACACCTCCACTCCGACATCTGCGCCACATTCCACGATGATCCACAATGCGGCCACGCTGGTGTATTAAAGACATACTCTCACCTCCAGCTTCGGTACTACTGGTGCGGTGTGTACCGTTTCATTCGCCAGTATGTCCGGTCTTGCCACATATCCCAATGACGCAAGACGCCACCTCAACATGCCACCTGCTCCTTGCAACCTTTACCATGTCATGCTCGCGCATCCGACCACGTCGGCACTGACCTATACAATCCGCTTCCCAACACTCCAAGCAACCGCTGGGTTATTGTTGCTATTGGCCACCTCACCCGGTACGCTGAAACTTCTGCCCTAGCATCTGCCACAGCAAAAGATGTCGCGTTTTCTCCTTCAAGAGCTGATTTTACGCCATGGAGCACCTCGAGAATTACTGAGCGACCGTGGTCGCATTTTCCTCCCCAACTTCATTTCAGCATTGCTAAAGGAATGTCGCATCATTCACTGCACTACCACGGCATATCATCCTCAAACTAATGGGATGACAGAACGTTTCAACCGCACCCTTGGCAACATGTCAGCCATGTATGTTTCATCTGACCACTCGAATTAGGATCGCATTCTGCCCTATCATCACCTACGCTTACAATCATCATCATCATCATCATAAGCCTGGTTACGCCCACTACAGGGCCCAAAGGCCTCTCCCATACTTCTCCAACTACCCCGGTCATGTACTAAATCTGGCCATGTTGTCCCTGCAAACTTCTTAACCTCATCCTCCCCCCCCCAACTTTCTGCCGCCCCCTCCTACGCTTCCCTTCCCTTGGAATCCAGTCCGTAACCCTTAATGACCATCGGTTATCTTCCCTCCTCATTACATGTCCTGCCCATGCCCCCCCCCCCATTTCTTTTTCTTGATTTCAACTAAGATGTCATTAACTCGCATTTGTTCCCTCACCCAATCTGCTCTTTTCTTATCCCTTAATGATACACCCATCATTCTTCTTTCCATAGCTCATTGCGTCGTCCTCAATTTGAGCAGAACCCTTTTCGTAAGCCTCCAGGTCTCTGCACCGTACGTGAGTACTGGTAAGACACAGCAGTTATACACTTTTCACTTGAGGGATAATGGCAACCTGCTGTTCATCATCTGAGAATGCCTGCCAAATGCACCCCAGCCCATTCTTATTCTTCTGATTATTTCAGTCTCGTGATCCGGATCCGCGGTCATTACCTGCCCTAAGTAGACGTATTCCCTTACCATTTCCAGTGCCTCGCTACCTATAGTAAATGGCTGTTCTCTTCCGAGACCGCTAAACATTACTTTAGTTTTCTGCAGATTTTTAGACCCACCCTTCGGCTTTGCCTCTCCAGGTCAGTGAGCATGCATTGCAGTTGGTCCCCTGAGTTACTAAGCAAGGCAATATCATCAGCGAATCGCAAGTTACTAAGGTATTCTCCATTAACTCTTATCCCCAATTCTTCCCAATCCAGGTCTCTGAATACCTCCTGTAAACGTGCTGTGAATAGCAATGGAGTGATCGTATCTCCCTGCCTGACGCCTTTCTTTATTTGGATTTTGTTGCTTAATTTATGGAGGACTACAGTGGCTGAGGAGCCGCTATATATATCTTTCAGTATTTTTACATACGGCTTGTCTACACCTTGATTCCGCAATGCCTCCATGACTGCTGAGGTTTCGACTGAATCAAACGCTTTCTCGTAATCAATGAAAGCTATATATAACGGTTGGTTATATTCCGTACATCTCTCTATCACCTGATTGATAATGTGAATATGGTCTATTGTTGAGTAGCCTTTACGAAATCCTGCCTGGTCCTTTGTTTGACAGAAGTCTAAGGTGTTTCGGATTCTATTTGCGATTACCTTAGTAAATACTTTGTAGGCAACGGACAGTAAGCTGATCGGTCTATAATTTTTCAAGTCATTGGCGTCCCCTTTCTTATGGATTAGGATTATGTTAGCGTTCTTCCAAAATTCCGGTACGCTCGAAGTCATGAGGCATTGCATAACAGGGTGGCCAGTTTTTCTAGAACAATCTGCCCACCATCCTTCAACAAATCTGCTGTTAACTGATCCTCACCAGCTGCCTTCCCCCTTTGCATAGCTCCAAAGGCTTTCTTTACTTCTTCCGGCGTTACTTGTGGGATTTCAAATTCCTCTAGACTATTCTCTCAATTATCGACATGGGTGCCACTGGTACTGTATAAATCTCTATAGAACTCCTCAGCCACTTGAACGATCTTATGCATATTTGTAATGATATTGGCGGCTTTGTCTCTTAACGCATACATCTGATTCTTGCCTATTCCTAGTTTCTTCTTCACTGTTTTTAGGCTTCCTCCGTTCCCGAGAGCATGTTCAATTCTATACATATTATACTTCCTTATGTCAGCTGTCTTATGCTAGATGATTAACTTGGAAAGTTCTGCCAGTTCTATTCTAGCTGTAGAGTTAGAGGCTTTCATACATTGGCGTTTCTTGATCAGATCTTTCGTCTCCTGCGATAGCTTACTGGTATCCTGTCTAACGGAGTTACCACCGACTTCTACTGCACACTCCTTAATGATGCCCACAAGATTGTCATTCATTGCATCAACACTAAGGTCCCCTTCCTGAGTTAAAGCCGAACACCTGTTCTGTAGCTTGATCTGGAATTCCTCTATTTTCCCTCTTACCGTTAACTCATTGATAGGCTTCTTATGTACCAGTTTCTTCTGTTCGCTCCTGAAGTTTACGCTAATTCGAGTTCTTACCATCCTATGGTCACTGCAGCGCGCCTTGCTGAGCACGTCCGCATCTTGTACGATGCCAGGGTTAGCGCAGAGTATAAAGTCTATTTCATTTCTAGTCTCGCCATTCGAACTCCTCCACATCCACTTTCGGCTATCCCGATTGCGGAAGAAGGTATTCATTATCCGCATATTATTCTGTTCTGCAAACTCTACTAATAACTCTCCCCTGCTATTCCTAGAGCCTATGCCATATTCCCCCACTGACTCGTGTCCAGTCTGCTTCTTGCCTACCGTGGCATTGAAGTCGCCCATCAGTAATGCAGCGGTGGCGTAGAGGTATAGCATCCGCCTCGCGTGCAAGAGGACCGTGGCTCGAATCCCGGTGCCGTGCAATTTTCCACCGGATTAAGAAATAAAAAATCCGCGTGTTGATAATGCACAAAAAGGCCTGGAGTGCGGCCTGATCGCGGTGACCAGAACCAGTAACGCACTCCCTCACCAGAGCAGGATTGGCCACCCTGGTGCAGTACTTGGCCGCAACCTCCTATATGAATACAACAATCAAACCCCGGCACGCAGTCCCCAGCAGCTGCAAAGCAACTGACCCCAGCGGCTCAGACCTGCGATGAAGGAGAGGGTGCTAAGAATCCCTGGTTCCGGACAGGCCACCATTGGAATCTGAATGCTTACAATACTGCCACGCAAAGCACCACTGGGTTCTCCCCTTTTTTTCTCCTTTACGAACACGAACCTTTGTGCACTATGGTTACGATTCTACCTTACTGGCCAGATGCTTCGGAGTGGACGACTGTTTCTAGAGTGGCTGCTTTCGCCAAAGAATCTTGCCAGCTCGCTCATGCATTCACATCCCAGGACCAGTGGCGCCAAAAGCATCGCCACGATTCATCCACTAAGGTTATGTGCTTTGCTCCTGGCTCACTGGTCTGGTTGTGGGTGCCCTCTACTCCTCCAGGCCTTTCCTCCAAGCTGCTCTCTAAGTACCATGGTCCTTATAGGGTATTGAAGCAAACATCTGCGGTAAACTACCTCATCGAGCCAATGGAAGAGCCTTCCGACCAGCATGGTCACGGCCAGGAAATTGTCCACGTCTCCCTGCTCAAGCAGTGCCACGACCCCTCTGCGTTCTCCTGTCCTTAGGTCACCAGGATGGCTACTCTTTCGATGGGGAGTGATTGTACTGGAGGCACTGGGCAGTGAACATAGTGCTGGTGAAAGAGAAGACGATAATTGCTTGCTTCCCCGTTTCGGTATAGCACCGACCAGTTTCAGCCTACCGCTACAACCTAGAACTAGTGCTGCTAGGCGAACACTCCCATTGTAACATATATATATATATATATATATATATATATATATATATATATATATATATATGTAAACACACACACACACACCACTCCACGTTTTGGAAGCACCTTCCCAAAATAAGAATCCTAGATAAACGCCTGCCTATGATAATGATGATTATATGCAATGAAAAGAATGAACAACATAGAGCACTTGCAGTATTACATACTGTTACATTTGGCATATTAGCTAAAGAGATAATTGTGGTATTGGCATCAAATGGCATTCCACTGAGTCAACGTGGGCACAGATGCTGACAAAGCCGGCACTTTGGCCGGCATCGGGACGCAATTTACAAATGGTATGCCGCTTTACGAGCAGATTGCAATGCAGAAAATCGTAACAAGAAATAAACAGCAGCAGTTCACTTCAGTATGCGCACAGTATATTGTCCAGCCCGAAGCCCAAACCAGATCACAGTCTTTTCCATTCCGAAGCAGCGGTGGAGGCCACGTAGGATGCACTGCCTTCATTTGATTGAACGTACTTCCACATGTGGAGCATCTGAACTCCAGGCACTTTCTTTGCCGTTTTCCATTCTTCTTTCTTCATCTTGCCAAAGTCTGCAAGCTCCCTCTGTGGGAGCTCCAGAATGGTGATGTTCTTTAACGTTCCTTGAATTGCATC
The DNA here is from genome assembly GCF_050947875.1 of Dermacentor variabilis. NCBI lineage: Eukaryota > Metazoa > Arthropoda > Arachnida > Ixodida > Ixodidae > Dermacentor > Dermacentor variabilis. The sequence goes on along the minus strand of NC_134571.1, from coordinate 231,095,027 downwards.
CACAAAGCCACTGGCTGTTTGTATGGCCTCACTTGCAGGCTTCCACAAGTTGTCGTGTCATGCTCGATGCTTCACACACACTTCGATGTTTCACAAGCCCACTAATGCCGTTGCAAGCATTTTTGCTGTGTCCAGTGGCCGAAAACATCCATTTCGTCTCTTGATTTTTCACTGCGTTGTAGCTTATGAAACTGATATTTATTCTTGAAGTGAGCGGGAGCCTCGTCGCTCACATATGTTATCTTGGTGTAGATTGGCGCGTTGTCTTCGAGGTGTGCTTTGATTTTCGAGAGCCAAGCATGCATGAGTTGAATCATGAGACATATCGTCGGAAATAACGGCGTAGTTCCGAGTCAATTTTCTTGAAATGACAACGCAAGTAAACACAGTGACCTGCTTTTTCTGCCAATGGTACGTTTGTACTGCGTCTGGAAGCACAACTGTCCAGTTTTCGGCGAAATCAAAATGCAAAACAATTGCACCTCTCTCGCAGCTGTGTTTTTCTTCACGTATTGCTTTTGTTTGCACAGATCTGATATAGTTGTGGGGAATCCATTTCATGGTCATTATTAGAAATTCTCTCATAAATGATGAAGCGGTCAGTTTTTTAACTAGCTCACCGTATTCCCATGAAGCAATCAACAGCTCGTCCTCGCTGCTCATTTCAATATTTTCTGAAGTGAAAATGCCATCTTGTGGACAGTGCTCCCAATTCCTGAGGAAACACGACGCAGTAGGTTCCTGGCATACGCAGAGATTCTGCATATCATCGGGAGAAAGCGACCTTCTGGAGACATTCTGCAGACCCACGAGGCAGAAGTGAAAGTTTGTACAGCATACGCAAACACACACTTGCCACTGTGGCGAGCATTTCACCCACTTAGGACACAAGGATATGAATTTTGGGAGGCCAACCTGGGAGGCAGAGTGAGCTTGCTTGTAGAGGCGGAATGCTTCCCGCAAGGACCGGGTCATGAAGCGTTTAGATACCCATCCTTCTTTCCCTCCTTTTCGATTCTCACATCCCTTTTGTTCAATGTCTGTCTAGAGCAATCGAGTTAATCAATGGTGAAATATTTGAAAATGGTGGTAATGTCTTCGTGTTGTAGTTTACATCTTGTATATCTCTCCTGTGAGGACCATACGCCTTCTTCATCCACCATCTTCTTCGATTTTTGGATTTTTGGATAACATACCTCGTTGCCTCTGGAATAACTTCCTGCACATATTTCACGGTTAGGTTGCGTGGTAGCAGTGTCAGCAGCTGGCAACGCTCTTGAAAGGACGTACACCTAATGTAGGCAGCATGTAGGTTGTCTTTACAGCTGCTGCATTGCGCACACTTTTCTTCTCGGTCTCGGTCGAAGGCTGAGGCATAACTGCCAGGCATTGGGTGTGTTGCGATGGAAAGATGATAGCGATGGCTAAAGCCTTGGTGCGGTGGTGGCACACATGGTGCTATGAAATTCAGGGTTGCGCTGGGCGTTATATATCTATAGGAGCGGCTGCCAAGCGCGGTTCATTCCTGGAGCGGCAGCAGCTCGTTAAAGGCATCTTGAGAGTAGCGACGGGTGCATTAAATGTTTTCATAAACTACCACTAACCACACGTCACTCCAAAATAATGTGCTAAAACATGCTTACAGTAATTAAAGTTCCACTGTTAGAAAAGTACGAAAGCGAATAGGAGCTTTAGACCTTTGATTGTAAGAGAAAAAAACACTTACAAATTACACTTATGAACTCAGCAACTGTAGCATTTAAAATTTACCAACAAAAAAACAATACTAAATCCAGCTTCTCACGACAGCACATCCTAAGGAATACAGGGCAGTCGTAGGGAATGAAATCATGAAGTCTGTTTTGTATTTATTTTCATACTTTAAAACAATATAATGAAACACTTCTCTTGTGCCTTATAATTATCGAGTATTGAGGATTATTCAGACAAATTTTAATGAAATTCGATGATGATGTTTATTTTTAAGTCCAAGTCAAAGTTGTCACTTTTTTTACGTTTTTTAACTTCGGCCAATTTTGAGGCCATACTGAAAAATATCTGTCAAGTGTAGAGCTACAAAACTTGCCTAAAGTGAGTAAAAGTAGCTGAAAAATATTGAGAAAAAGATTCAGTGAGGAGATCTTTACGCATCTTGCCCTAAGGCTGCCCTGAAAAGTGCCTTTTTTGCATCGCATAGCTCCGGAAGCGAAGTTTGCTATGTTTTATTTAGAAGATTGACACAGCAAGAAAATGTTTTAAAGAGGTAACGAAAAAATACTTATGTGCGGAAAAAATTTATTGTGAATGCAGTGAGGCTCCAAACTTGCAAATTTGCGAAGTGGCAAAAACGACATTCTCCACCTCTTGTGACATGATTTTTTCCAAGAAAACTACGAAGTTTTGGAAAACTAAGGTTCATTCCTTTGTGTGGACACATTTACCTATCACATATAAGTTTAATTGAAAACAAAAAATGGTCATGGGGCCTCGATTACCATTCTTATCTGAACATGCCCATACATATATATATATATATATATATATATATATATATATATATATATATATATTAGAAGTACAACCATGTTATGTCAATCAGAGGCCTCTGGAGAGGAGCTGAGGATATAATGAAGTGGGGGGATCAAAGCTGGAACACGGCCGCTGGACAAAAAATAACAGCCATCATCCGTAGAAAACGACACGTGCCATCCTCAAGAGGTAGTGCCATTTAGGCCAGCCAGCAGCCGCGAATGCAACTATGCTGGTCACAATGTGGCAAACCGCAACTGGGAACATATTGTGACTATCACATTGGCGATACTATCGCCTTAGCGTGACGTAGTGCTGAACCAGCCAATTAGCGCGCACCTGAGGGCAACACTAGACAATTTTACCCAGCTTAGCAGAATAGCAGGACTGAAATGCGCATGCGCAGAATGCTAAAGGACCCATACCGTTTAGCGTATGCACACTATTTCTCATATACTGTCTTTGCGTGGTTTACATAAAACATGGCGGCGGTCCCGGCCGCCTGCTGCGAACTGAATTTGGCTATGTTTTTGAAGAATTCACCTCATTTGTAGCAATTGACTCTATAAAGGGCTTTCGCTTAGTCTCCAGCCGCTTCGATGACAGAGTATTACGGATAACTTGGATGAGTTTTCAAGATCACTTCTCATTTCAAACACGTCCAAGCCTAATGAGAGAAACCACAGAACACCTAGAGACACACACACAGGCGACTGTGTGTGTGTGCCTCCTTCTATTCCTGCGTTCCAATCCTGGCCAGCATCGGTAACAGTCCATGTAGACAGCTAAGAAGAAAGCCGAGACAGCTTTGAGAACAAGTAATCGAACGCGTTTCTACCTGTCGCTTCTGCGACGTAACGTCCCCTCGCAGCAACAAAAGAAACTTGAGAAAAGCACACAATATTTCTGCATTTTAAGTCACTGAGGCTGTGAACCTATGAAAAACACAATGTGACTTACATTAAGAGCATAGGAAAGTGTCTACATTTTCTTGTGCGCAAATGACCTTCCCGTCAAGTTTCCGAGTGTCCAGCTCAGACACCACCTCGTTTTGACTTCGATGCTTGCTCAGATGGCGCGTACCCACTATGGGGGACTGGTCAAGAAGCCAGCGGTTAAACGGAAAACGGTTACAGCAAAAGATGTTTTTGAAAGGAGAGCAAACTAGAAAGAAACACATTTTAATCAATTTAATTTGAATTATGTAAAATAATTAATAAACACGTAAATTAACAGAAATTCAAATTTTGCTAAATAAAAGAAATTGAGGATCGATTCCACCCTGTGATTGTGGTCGACCAGTGAAGCTGCTAAAGTGGCATAAATTATGTTGGTATAGAGTTTTGTTGGTATGTAACTATAAATATAATTATGTATATGTTATTTATGCGAAATACAAAAAAATACACACTCATTTATTGCATTGTTTCTTTTCGCTTGCTACACAAGTGATGATGGTCTTGTGGTCGCTGTGACACACCACCAATGGCTCTGTGACGATGCTGGTTAGATGCTTGGCTAGTGTCAAACCTATACACGATCATTGACGCATTGTCATGGGCACTTTGAGGTCACTGTGTAACACTGCAGACCAAACTGTTCAAGCGCAAAGGACCACAGCCACTTGCCATCGGGCCACGACACGTCGACATTGAAGTCGGCCACTACGATGAAAGGCCTGTCTTCGGTGGAAAAAAGCCACCAAAATGTCGACGTCTGTGGGCCGCCTCCCACCGCTGCTCTCACGTCACTCATCGGTAAGATGCTGCTCTTCAGCCGTATGGATCCCGCATGGCCTTCCCATAGCGAACGGTGGAGTGAATTGGTACCAAGATAGCCCTTGGTCGTCTTATCAGGCACGCACTATGTCATACATACACAGAGCTACCGCCGAAGGCCTTTTACGATGCCGCTTTAAAGACACAGGTCTTGTCTAGATGTGGGTATCCATTAAACTGAGCCTCAACGCGAGCGACGATATGCGTTGACCAAGGCACAGTCCAATGGAGTGCACGAAACAAAACACGTTTGTTAGTACTTCACAATTGAGCGTACTTCCTAGTTATTCGCTGAATGAAACTTTGGAGGATTAGTTTTATTCTAGCGGACAAACATGGGGCTGTTCGTTTCCCTCTCACAAAAGCCCATGTATTGACAGCAGATAGGAATTCCACAATATTTACAACTTCACTATGGACTATGTAATTATCAAAAGTAAATGGAACTGAGCGTAGAGTCGTCTTGGCAGCTAATTTTAATATAATTTGTTTCAGGATAGTTTCGACAAAACAAGAGTTACAGCCGTTTCCTGTAATCACACTCCCTCCATAGATTCCCATGTATTGACAGCAGATGGGAATTCTGCAACATTTAAAACTTCACTATAAACTAATTATGACAAGTAAATGAAACTCGGTGTAATGATAGAGTCGTCATAGCGGCCAATTTCACTATTCCAAGATACCTACATTAAATTAAGCGCTACAGAGCTGTCAGAAAGCTGGCTTTGCTGTAAGGCATTTTCTGTTCACCACCATGATTTTTCCGGAGGGTAGCCATAGTCAGCTTTACTGTAGTAAACAAAAAATCGAAGTTTGTGTTCATGAAACTGTCTACTTCCAGGAGACTTAAGATGGCCGCTGTCCACTCAGCCAGTTACAGCGAGTATTGGAACACAGCCTTGATTCTAGCTAGTTTCCTTTATCGCTTAAAACATAAACCGACTACAGTGCAGTTCACTTATAGCGACACCACATATAACATTATATCGGTTTTAATCATGAGTCGACTTCAGAGTATCAACTTCTGCATTAGGGCTATGACAAAAAAAATAAAAAACGTTTACTTCATATCGAATATAACAATCGAAATTCTGCCTTTGAGGCGGCGTTTTCCATGCAGAATAATCGTTAAATTTGCGTAGCTAAGTTCCCCTTAACCGAGACAGGCAAAAAGTTTGCCTACGCGAGTTCGTATCAGCCGTCATTACCACACAGCACATCCCGCCAGCGCGCCCATTGCGAAAGCCATGGAAAGCATCGCAAGTTGGCGCAGTGTGCCACAAGATGGCGCCAGCTGCCTACCACCTAGGCCAAACGGCGGCTCCCCCCTTAGGCCTAGGTGGTAGGAGGGACCTATTTGATAGGCTTATTTAATTCTTTCAGCTAGCTCTTCGGATTCTTACATGGAGTAGGGAGTGATAATTCTTTATTTTTGTTTGGGATAGCGGTCGAGGTCGGCTTTGCGTGAGTGATTTGGCGAACTTGCTCGTTGGGCCTAGGGACGCAGGCCTAGTGATGAAATCAAAGAATGTGAAGGCCGCAGGGGACGGGGAGCAAGTGCAGTGCGACGAGTGCCTGCGATGGTGCTTCCTCGACGAGACTAAATTCCAGAATTTAGCAGACGCAGAGGGGTCTAGCTTCACGTGCAGGTCGTGCGAGGGCGTCAGGGAAGCCGTCTAAAAACTGGAAGGGAATTGGGCGGCTAAGTTCGAAGAGCTTAAGGCAAACCTGAGGGAGGAGCAGGAGAAGCGGGTAGCACTGCAGGCGAAAGTTGAAAATTTCGTCAAGGTGGAGGCGGCCCAGGCCGCGCAGTTAGTAAGGACTGTGGCCGAGCTTGAGGAAGAGAAAGAAAGGAGCGCCGAACTGAAAAAGCGGCTCGACGCGCTTGAGACGCGGGCAGCGGAGAATGTCGGGTCAGGACACCAAAGCGGTGGCAAAAACTCAGAAAGTAGAGTAGACCCTACAGGCGAAGTGGGAGGCAGGGAGCCAAAGCAAGCGGTCACTGGCTCGCCGCCGGTGAATCGGCGTAGCTATAGCGAAGCAGCTCAACACGCCCCGAGTGAGGCGACGCTGCAGCCACAGGAAGCTGGAAAGAGCGGCACCTACCTTGAGGCCGCCACGCGGAAAAAGCAGGAGCCCAGGGGACAATGCCCTTTGTCGAGTCCGAATCACGCGGAAAAGGACACAGGGAAGCAGGGAGAGGTAGGAGAGAGTGAAAGGGTGATTATCGCTGGCGACTCAAACATGGCTGGGTGCTCAAAAGCAATTGTGGAGAGGGTGAAACGCGACAAAAGAGTGGTGGTAGGGACATTTCCAGGGCGGACTCTGAGTTCTGTCATGGAGCGAGCAAAAGAAAAGCTCACGGAAAATGCCCACGTGCGCAACCTTGTCGTAGTAGCAGGTGGGCTAAATGACGTCCTAAACAGGAAAGGGCCAGGACTAGCCGCGCTTGGCGAAGGGAGTGGATGACTTGCGCGAGCTATCCCCTCAGGTGCAGATCATGGTGTGCACGGTGCCGGAGGTGCCTGTGCGTGACAGTCACGTACAAAGAGTCGTAATGGCTGCTAATGAGGCAATATGGAAAATGAGCCGAGAGAAGGGCTTCGAGGTTGTCGAAGTAAACAGGGAAGTGAGAAGTTGTGGTGGTTTTAAACGAGATGGGATCCACTTCAATTACAGGCTAGCACGAGAAGTGGGCTGGCGACTTGGGGGTCGCGCTGTTGCTTTTTTAGGGGGCCCGCGGGTGCTCAGGAGGTCAGAGTAGGTAGTAATGAAGAAGGTCCCCTAGGGGAACATCAGAAGAGCATCGCCGTCGATAACAGAAAAAGGAGGAAAGCAAAAACAAGAGCTCGCCATGAAATAAGCTACATAAACATGCAGGGCGGCAGAAGAAAGGAAAAGTGGGCAGAGATTGAGGAGCAGTTACATAGAGAACAAATAGGGGTGTATGCGGTTACAGAAACGCGCCTTAGAGACTCAGAACAGCCGCCAGTTATTGAGAATTATGTTTGGGAAGGGTGCAACAGAACTAAGTCGGAAAGAAAGGGAGGGGGAGTCGGAATGCTCATCCACCAGGGAGCCAAATGGAAAAGAGTAAATTCACAATGTCAAGAGCATCTTTGGTTATCAGGTACAATGAGTGGGAAAGAAACTTGGCTGGAAGTTACATATTTGTGGAACGGAAAAAATTGCAGAGAGAAGAATAAAGAGTTAGTGGAATGCATAAGCGCTGATATTAAGGGTTTCGGGAATGGTGCTGAGATTGTCCTAGTAGGTGACATGAATGCCCACATACAGGATTTAGATGGCTATACCGACAATAACGGGAAGTCAATGCTAGACCTTTGCGAGCAACATAACCTCGTGATCGTGAATACAGGGCCTAAGTGTGAAGGACAGATCACATGGGAAGTGGGAAACTGGCAATTGACCACTGATTACTGTCTGATGACAGAAGGAATTCATGATAAGTTGAGAGAAATGGTCATCGATGCGGAAGGGTTTAGCAGCATAGGGAGTGACCATAAACGCATCATTTTGAAAATGGGATATGTAGTTGAGAAAGAGAGCAAGGAAAGCACAATGGCCAGTCCAAATTTGAACGCTGAACAAATAGCAAATATAGTCACCAGAGTTGCGGAAGAACTGGGCAAGTGGCCAAGTAAGGAGTGGGAATATGGTGAGCTTCTAAGTGTAATAACGACAGAAATACGGAAAGAGAAACATGTTCGTTGGAAAGGAAAAAAGAAACCGAAAAGCTGGTGGAACAAGGAGATACGAGAAGCGATCGCCGAACGACAGAAAGCATCTCGAGAGCACAGGCAGGCAAAGAAGGCGCAGTTGCCACAGGATGAAGTAACCAGTAAATTGGAAATATACCAGGAGAAAAAGTCTATGGTTCAAATACTGGTGCAAGCAAAATTAAAAGGTGAAAGTGAATGTTGGTTGTCAGAAATACGTGAGAAAAAGAAGGCCACACCTAGAATATTTTGGAATCACATAAAATTATTAGGCAGGAAGTCAACAACAATACAACAACATATCCTAGACGAAGATGAAAACAGACTGGAAGGAGAAGCGGCAATAAATTACATCTAAAAAGTAACAGCCGAATCTTTCCAAGGCAAGGACGAGGTTATACTTCAAGAAAAAAAGAGCATGAAAGAGACCCAAGTGGAAAAGGAGCTGGTGCTGACAAATTTAGACTGGAAGAAAGCGGAAGAGAAAATTCCTAAGCGCACAGTCACAGGGCTAGACGAGGTTCCCGTTAGGCTGATAAATGAACTGGGACCAAAAAGTAAGGAAGCTCTGGTGAAAGCAGTGGAAAAAACTTTAAAAGATAGACGAATACCAGACAGTTGGCGACAAAGTAGAATGAATTTAATTTATAAAGGTAAGGGGGAGAAAGACAGAATTCACTCGTATAGACCGTTGACCATTACATCGGTAATATCCAGGCAAGCGATGCAGGCAATCAAATTAAAGCTTCAAGCATGGGCAGAGAATAATGGCATTTTGGGAGAGCTTCAGAATGGCCATAGAATAAAGAACAGCTTTAGAGAAGGGAAACTGTACCTTCCGCAGTGGTTCGAAAATGAGGAGCGGCAGCGCATGGAACTTACCTAGGTGGACGCCAGGTAGCGCTGCTAAAACAGGGGCGCGATCGGAGATATCTTGTTCGAGACGCGTTCTGTTCAGTTGCTGCAACGTCACAAAGTTGCAGTGTGCAAAATTTGTGACAGCGGGGCGAAGAGAGCAGCCAATCAGGAAGCGGTGACCTCCCCGGTAGTTTACTTCCGTCGTTTGTCGTCTGCTTGCAAACAGTATACTACAAAACTAAATGTTTCTCGTCTTCCAAATGAATTACATCTTTATCTAAAAAAATGTATTTTTTCTTCTCAAGCGCAAACACGTTTTCAAATAGTAGTACGCGTGACTACTGCAATTTAAAACTATTAGTCTTTGCATCGTCCCTAGGTGGCGTCGCGCACAGCGAGAAGAAAAAAGAAAAAAAAACGACTGGAAGAGTGGCGCACTTTTCAAGAGGCAGCGACAACATTCCAGTGGCTCGCTGGCACCGTTGATGTTGTCGATTTCTCTGTACAACCAACGAATTATTTGTTTCGAGAAACAAAAACGACGCCGGAATTCACTTTCTGCCATTTCTTCAAACACGTTTCGAACCGCCACCCGCTCTCCTCCTTCCTCTAGAAACGCCAGCGCTACAACCTAAGTTCCCAAAGGAAGCGCCATTTTCTCGAATTAAACTATAAATTGGATTCAAACATGCCATTCCGCAGCCGAAAAGGCCGCCTGTTGGATCCAATCCAATCCACCAGACGCGTCAGGCGAAGCCGTATGATCGCTCCAAGCGTCCCAGCTCCCGTCGGGTTCGGCGCCTAGCAGACGAAATGCTCGGTGGGAGGATGATTGACAGGAGCGTGTCGTCATTTTGACGTCACCGAAGAAATGGCCGCGCCCCGTGGCTGGCGACGTCGGCGCGGAGTAGGCCAATAGCGCGCGCCGGTAACCGAACGAACGCGCCGAACAACCATCTCTGATCGCACCCCAGGAAGCAGATACACAGGAAAACGTATGCAGCCTGTGGGGTGGGCAACACAGCAACAAAGAATGTCAAGCGGAAAGTCAGAGAGGCTGAATTAATCTCATGGGTGGCGGCAATGGAAAAGAAACCTGCTATGAGTAACTACTTAAGAGGAAAAAACGAAATCAGGAAAGAAACCATATATGATAACTCAAAGGGAAGCTCATTACTTTTCGAAGTGAGATCAGGATGCCTTAGAACACACACCTATAAAGCGAGATATAAGAAGGAAGAAGAAGCGTGTGCTTGCTGCAGTAAAGCTAGGGAAACGACAGAGCATATTTTATTAGAATGTGAAGATGTCTATCCAGCGGTCGATTTAGGCACCACTGGCCTCCTTGAAGCCCTTGGGTTCAGCGGGAGCAGTGGTAAAGCAAACAGGTCCGCAATAGACATTAGTAAGAGGCGATTGGAGGATTGGTGGAAGAAAAGTAGGGAAACGACAAAAGATGGAGACGCACAAAGGCACAGTTCGCAATAGGGGATCAGAAAATTTGGACGTGGTAGTTCATAATGTTTTTTTTCCTCTTTTTTCATTGGCTAACCTAGGTAGGATATTAGGCAGCATAGTAGCAAGAGCTTGGTGGTGCAACCCACCGCCCCGTTCCAAATGGGACGCTCATAACATCCATCCATCCATCCATTGCATCGCCGGCGTACATCCATAATAAATTAAAAAACGAGCTCTCTTTCTACAATCTCCCACAGATCTCCCTCTCGACATGCACCACGAAAGCAGCCGTCGATGCGTCAACAAAGTGCGAAGATTTGTCGCGTGGCACGAAGCTGCAAATTTTGCAAGACTCGCGTAGTCGATGTTATCGACGATCCTCAAAACCGCGAGCGCCGCGATCATGAAGGCTAGAGCCACTGACCATGTCGATCAATGGAAACGGCTGGCTTAGTGCGCGTGGCTGAAACCCCCCACGTGTGAAACCAACACGGTAGCAGCCGCTGACATTACCGAACTCTGGGAGCACGTTGCTACGGACAATAAAATAGGCGTTGCTTCGATGGAGGAGTTTCTGAGCACAAATAGCGCTACCTCGTTCAGAGAAGAATCTCCAACAGGGCGATCGTTGTCGCGACACAGACGGCGACTTGGTGCGACGGAGGAGACAACAGCAGCGGCAGCGATGACGAGATTGACAGCGGCCCGTCTTTGACACCAACCCCAACGTTCACGCAAAGTGCACTGTCGGTAGAATCGCTCATTGATTTCGGGCACGCTCAAGTATGTTTGCACAGCTGCTGAACGAGATGCAGACCGCGGTTGCGAACCTGAAACTTCCGCAAACGCAAGTGCAGACTATTTCAGCGCACCTAACATTTGACATGCTGCTTAGAGGTATAAATAAACGTTTCATTTTTCACAACCTACTTTCTGCATCGCCAGTTTATCGTAAGTGGCAAATTTGGTTTCGAAGCTACGAAGGTATGTTCGGCAGTCTTTTTCTACGGCAGTCCAGATATAGCGATCATCAGTTGTAATGGTCGGTTTTTTCGTTCTAGATATCGTTATAAGTGGACTACACTGCAGCACAGCAATTCACACTTATAAACTCCTATAGAAGTGAATGGAGGATTATATGAGCGTCCCCTTTGTAATGGGGTGGTGGGTTGCACCACCAAGTACTTGTTTTTAATTGCCTAATGTCCTACCTATGTTAAAAAAAGAAAGAAAGGAAGAAAAAAAAACGCACATAATTCCGATCACCACTCTTTCTGGGCCCCTATTGGGAACATTGCTTTTGTACGCCTCCATTGTCGCTACCCTACATTTCTTCCATCAATCTTCCAGTCGCCTGTTACTAATCTCTATTGTGAACATGTTTGCTTTCCCACTGCTCCCGCTGAACTCAAGAGCTTCAAGGAGGCCAGAGGTGCCTAAATCGACCGCTAGGCAGATGTCTTCACATCATTCTCTATCATTTCCCTAGCTTTACCGCAGCAAACACATGCTTCTTCCTTGTATCTCGCTTTATAAGCGTGTGTTCTAAGGCATCTTGTTCTTGCTTCGAGAAGAGCTTCAATTTGAGTTACCATAAACTGTTTCTTTCCCCGATTTTGTTTTTTCCTCTTATGTGGTTACTCATAAGCAGGTTTCTTTTCCATTGCCGCTACCCATGATATTGTCTTCTCAGCTTGACTTTCTGCTTGTTCTTTGTTGCCATGTTGCTCACTATACCGGTAACGTACTTGCTGGTAAGCTTCCCAGTTCTTTGCCTTCACTGTGAGTCAATGTATTTCCTGTACAAATATCTGAACACTTTTCCAGCCCATTTACTTTATTCCATATTCCTCAGTCATTCTTACAAATATATGGGTACTATGAGCATCCCCTTCACAACGGGGGGGTGGGTTGCGCAACCAAGCTCTTATTTTATTGCCTAATGTCCTACCTATGCTAAAGAAGGAAAAAAAAAAAAGATAGAACTTTCTGAACCCCTACTGTGAACTTTGTTTTCGTATGCCTTCATCTCTAATTAATCTCTATAGCAGGCATGTTTACTCTCCCCCTGCTCTTGCTGAAGCCAAGGGCTTCAAGAAGGCCAGAGGTGCCTAAATCGACTGCTCTGCAGATATCTTCACATTCTAATAAAACGTGCTCCATTGTTTCCCTAGCTTTCCCACAGCAACCACATGCTTCTTCTTCCTGATCTCGCTTCAAAAAGTAAAGAGCTTCCCTTTGAGTTATCATAAATTGTTTCTTTCCCGATTTCGTTCGTTTCCTCTCAAGTAGTTACTCATAACAGGTTTCTTTTCTATTTCCGCCACCCATGAGATTATCTTAACCTCTCTGATTTTCTCCTTGATGTTCCTTGTTGCCATGTTGCTCATCATAAAGGTTGTATACTTGCTGGTAAGCTTCTTAGTTCTTTTCCAGCTGAAACAACACTTCTCTGGGGAAAGAAACAAAAACAAAACCGAATCTGAACTTACATCGCAACAGTGGGCAGCTGGATATTTTGACATTTGAGCGAATAAATGCATGAACACACCAATTTATTTATTTATTACAATATCCTTAGGGCCAACAGGGGCATTACAGAGGGAGTGGGTGAAAACAAAGAAAGTACAAGTACAAATCGAAAATCATAATGCAAATGCCTGTTTAACGATATGCTTGGTGATGGCTGTCTTGAAGGATGGAGTGTTAAGAGGTGGAAGGTGGTTCCACTCTGTGCTAGTCTTAGCTAAGAAAGACTTAAAAAGCACATTCATTCTGCAGCTAGGGATGATCAACTTTATGCAGATGATCAACACGTGACGACATATATGACGGGATTGAAGAAAAAAATTCATGTTTTTAGTGTCTGGGTCTGGTCATGAAAGAAAATGCTGTGGAAAAGACTAAGGCATGCAATTTTTCTGCGAACTCCAAGATTAGCTGAACGAAGTTTTCATTTCATTAAAAAAACACTAGCTATGCGAGGATAATTTGAAAGGATGAAGCGAGCTGAGCAATTCTGAACAGATTCTATAGCCTCAATTAAAGTGAGTTGTACGGGATCCCATATGGATAATGCATATTCTAGCTTAGGCCATATTAGTGTTTGATACAAAAGTAACTTCAGATGGGGTGGAGCCTGAAAGAAGTTTCTGCACATGTAGCCAAGGGCGCGGTTCACATTGTTAGTGTCATATTCAATGTGCATGGGCCAGGATAAATTAGCAATGTGAACACCAAGATATCTATAAGATAGTTCACTCTCTAGTGAAACTCCATTATCTTGTAATCGAACATTCTGGACGGATTAGATTGGCATGAGATGGACACAGCTTTACACTTAGACGGGTCAAGAATCATACACTATCGCTCACACCAATTCAACACGTTATCAAGATCAGAGGGGCGCAACTATCATTATGGTCATTTATTGCACGAAAATGAACACAGTCATCAGCAAAAAGCTTAAGGGAAGGGTTCATTCCAATCGGAGGGTCATTAGAATTAGGGAATTAGAAAGAGTAAAGGCCCCAAAACAGATCCTTGGGGAACACCAGGTGTTACCGCACATGGTGATAACGAGTTGTTAGCTGATACAAATTGAGAGCAGTTAGTCAAGCAACATTAAATTTATTTGAAAAGATCAGGGATTCAGAGAACTAATTTTAAGGAGTAATTGATGTGACACCTTATCAAAAGTTTTAGCAAAGCAGTAGAAAGATACATTCGGTTAGCAAACCACTATGTAAAGACGATGCTAAGATATTAGTGAAAGAGTTGAGTCACGCAAGAAAAATTCCTTCGAAAACCATGCTGACAAGACCTGAAGAAAGAGTTGCTTTCAAGAAAAGAAATGAGATTAGAATATATAATGTGCTCTAGAAGTTAACAGGGAATGCTTGATAATGACACAGGCCTGCAGTTAAGAGAATTCGCATTACCTTATTTGAAGAGTGGAACCACTCTCGCTACCTTGCAATCAGCCGGCATTGTGGAGTGTTCAACAGACTGGGTGAAAAGGTGCGCCAAGTATACGCTGGAATAAACAGCAGTATTTTTCAAAAACTTTGAATTAATGTGGCCAACACCGCAACTAGACGATAACTTGAGGCCCTGTATTAACGTCACAGTACCTGTGAAACCCGCGACAATGGGGTCCACTGGGGAAAAAATCACGCTTAAGCACTTCTGGGGCCACATCAAAAGAACAATCAGAAAACGATTTCGCAAAAGCGACGTTTAAGGCAGCACAACAGTCATCACTTGTCACAGTATTCCCAGCGCTTTATCAAAAAGCTTAATGACATTTCGAATAACGCAGGAGGGAGCCTAACGCCAACTGCAACTCCGGGGAGGGTGGTCTAGCTTGCACAGGTGGAGTGATATGTTTGGCAGGCACTGAATTAACTATCCGATCCTGCGTCGAAAACCCGGCATATGGGTGCGTCTAATATGGCCACTTCGGCCGCTCCATGCGGCCTTCGTGAGCATGCAATTCGCAACGCACGCCTCAGGATCGCGCGCAGCCGGTCGCGAGCTGTAGTGACCCACCTCACCGGAGTCGCATTGCTGTGAAACGGGTCAATTCTGACCGTCACTCTCTTGAAGGGCTCCAGGTGCAATGCTTTTGCTGCTTGACCGACGGCCTGCCGCAGAACCCTTACGGCGGTGGACATGATGGCAAAACAAGCATGGACGGCTACGAAGAAGAAGAAAAAACAGCCAATGGTGCTTTGCGCTCACCCAACGGTCAAAAAAATGCCTCAGCTTTTTTTTCTTTTTTAATGTACAGACGGAATCACCAGGCCCCGCACACTCTCAAGTTCAACAAATGGCCAAAATGGCCACAGAGGGCGAAAAATCAATCGAGGCGTGTTTCAGCGTAAGCGCGTAAGTGGAGCTACTGTAATTTGGTCGAATACTTTAATTGGTGCTTTTTCTGCTAGGGGCGCTGAACATGCTGAATTTTTTACGGTACACAAACCATTGACATAAACAATCGAGGTGTCTAAGGATGTTTTTTTTTTACCTCAGGCAAATAGGCAGTTGATTTTCTTTAAATTTTTTTGTTGAAGCTGCTTTTTAGTCATAGCGTCAATGTTTTTGTACTTGATTAACCACCGACAGCCTATTGGTATCGATGTGTTTCCTGGCCGTTGACGTTCGATATAGTGCCTAGAATATACTGGCTAGTGTGCCGAGCACCAGCTCTTTTCAATGGACGAGCGTGGCGCCGCCTGCAATGAATGCCCACTATGGCCGGCAGAGGTCGCTGCCACACGGGTGGGTGCAGACTGCGCGTGTCGTCTGCTTCGCATATCAGTTTCGCAGCTGTTGCGTCGGTTTCTGTGTTTGCGTTTTCAGTGTTATAGCGGCGTTGCGTGCTTGTTCTTGGTGTTGTCAAAGAGTGAGTGCGTGGCTGTTATGTTCGTGTGCCTGTCATTGCGAGAACTATGCGGCGGCGGTGAAGAAATGCCGAAGCTATAGAAACATTGCAAGGAGAGGACCTGCTTTGTACCGTTGTGTAGAAGCGGTTACCGCTCGAACAAAGGGCGTGTATCCTTGTTCACTCTACCATCTGATACGAACCGGCAGCAGAATGGGCAAGAATTATCAGGAGAACGGACAGAAGGCCGGCACCAACTGCTGCGGTTTGTGAAAAACATTTCGAAAACAGTACGTTTAGTCGAGCGCGCGTTCTCTATCACCGTGAATGACGTTGTCCACGAGATTCCCCGCGATAAAACACGCCCACGGTGGAAGTATTCTTCCATCGTGACCACGCCTGAAACCATAAGCTATACCCACGATATTCCCTGAGTATGCTAAGCATTCAGCTTACTTTTCCTGAGTACCAGGGGGGGGAAAACAAGAAAAAACGAGCAGTAGTGCTTTGATCTACTATACTGCAGGTTATGTTGCACGAAAGATCACTGCCCAAAATTCTTGACCGAATTGTGCAGGCTTCCTTTGCGTAAGTAAAGTTGGAGCTAGTAACGACGCTGCTTCATTATTGCACTTCCCATTTTGACAATGGAGGCCTTGCTTGTCTATCTTAGCCAGACGCTGTCAACCACTGTGAAGGCCGTGGGAGATGCTTTTACTGTGTTCTTCAGCAGAAACAAGTTACATGTAGCGAGTGTAGCTGATTTTTCAGGTCAGCTGCAGACAGCTGGCCTTTCCCCAAGTAGGGTGCCCAGAGCATGAAAAGCCAGCTTTGACAGCGCTTGCAAACTTCTTATTTTCTTGAGGTTTCGGTTTTTTTGTAAAGGCATCAACAAAGAGAGGGAAGCGCAAAGGCAACGGCAGAAGCTCCTTAAACTGCGTCACTGCGCGATCTATTTTCTTCATGTATGTGTGCATTATCTCATCTAGGGCTGTCTTATATGCCTGCGTTTGACTGTTGTTACGCATAAATAAAATCTTTATTACACTTTAATGAAAGATCTGTTTCCTATTTTTGTTCACGTATATCAGACATAAAAAGAAATCTGCACGTATTTACCAAGTGTAAAAAAAATGAATAGTACACGGAACACCACGTGCTGTCCATTTTACAGGCAATTTTTTTTTTTTGCTTATTATCCTATCCTCGGGGCCCAATGGGAATTATAAGGAGATGGGTACATGGTTTACAAACAATCAAAAACATTCAAACCTATGAGGACAACAATAAGATAATAGGCAGAAATAGCAGCAAATAAAATAAAAAGAAAGAACAGAGAAATTAAAGTCATTTCAAAAGATGATCGGTTACAGCGGTTTTGAATGGTTATGCATTAATATAACATCGATAGAACAGTAACGTAACCTTAGAATTCCTTTACTTTATTAGAATGAAAAATGTAACCTAAAACTTACCCTTAAAATATTACGTTGCAATCATAGCTAGATTGAAAAAAACAAGTGTCCTTAGTTATCGCCGAAGGCCGTGGGAGATGCTTTTACTGTGTTCTTCAGCAGAAACAAGTTACATGTAGCGAGTGTAGCTGATTTTTCAGGTCAGCTGCAGACAGCTGGCCTTTCCCCAAGTAGGGTGCCCAGAGCATGAAAAGCCAGCTTTGACAGCGCTTGCAAACTTCTTATTTTCTTGAGGTTTCGGTTTTTTTGTAAAGGCATCAACAAAGAGAGGGAAGCGCAAAGGCAACGGCAGAAGCTCCTTAAACTGCGTCACTGCGCGATCTATTTTCTTCATGTATGTGTGCATTATCTCATCTAGGGCTGTCTTATATGCCTGCGTTTGACTGTTGTTACGCATAAATAAAATCTTTATTACACTTTAATGAAAGATCTGTTTCCTATTTTTGTTCACGTATATCAGACATAAAAAGAAATCTGCACGTATTTACCAAGTGTAAAAAAAATGAATAGTACACGGAACACCACGTGCAGTCCATTTTACAGGCAATTTTTTTTTTTTTTGCTTATTATCCTATCCTCGGGGCCCAATGGGAATTATAAGGAGATGGGTACATGGTTTACAAACAATCAAAAACATTCAAACCTATGAGGACAACAATAAGATAATAGGCAGAAATAGCAGCAAATAAAATAAAAAGAAAGAACAGAGAAATTAGTCATTTCAAAAGATGATCGGTTACAGCGGTTTTGAATGGTTATGCATTAATATAACATCGATAGAACAGTAACGTAACCTTAGAATTCCTTTACTTTATTAGAATGAAAAATGTAACCTAAAACTTACCCTTAAAATATTACGTTGCAATCATAGCTAGATTGAAAAAAACAAGTGTCCTTAGTTATCGCCGAAGAGACACGTACGAAGGCGAACGCCTTGTAAAGCCTACTCTAATTCACTCTAGTCCTCCTTCATCCACCCTAATCCTCCTTAATTAATACACCTTAATCCCTCTAATTCAGCCTAATCCCCCTTAATCCAATCACTATAATCAATAATGAAATTTGCTAATGATTAGCATCTCTTATACACGGCTGGACATGTTTTGGTTCGTTTCTGGCCTTCCTTGGATCGTGTGATATGTTCTGTACCTCGCAACACGGCCTTGGAACATGGAGATCAAGGCATTTGCCTTAAAAATTACGTTTTCTCTTCGCCAGCATAGAAACACATCGAGTTCCCCGCTCGAAGCCCAGCTGAGCTAGCACACGCTTTTCGTGCAAGCGACAAGCGCTAGAGAAGCCTGTTGTAATCAAAACAAACCCTGATTTATAAATCAGCTGCCCGCATTTGAACTGTGCTGCTGCTACAGCTTAATAAAAACAAAAAGCGCAGCAGCCCGCTTGCCGATGCTGTGGAAACACGGCGGGCTACGAAGACCGGATGGTGCCGCGGCACCCACCTGCACTGCAGCGCCCCTAGCGGCAGCCGCCGACATTCATTGCATTTGGTGCCACCCGGGAGGCCGCGGACGGTACACTAGCCAGTATATTCTAGGCACTATAGCTTTCGAATACTACGGCGGTAAAACATTTTCGAAAGCATGCTGGTTTCGTCTGCGAGTAATTACATAGACTTGCTGGACTCTTAGCAAAAAATAGTGCCTCATTTTGTTTAGGCGTTGATTATCATAATGAATGCGGCGGAGGTTGAAGGAGTACGCTTGAAGGTACGTTTTTATGCCGTTGATCTCCATAACACCGTAAGTACGCAAACCGATGTCACAGAACACCCGATGCATCATTGTGTGTTCTCCGTCATCGCTTGTTTGCTGTACGCCTACTAATTCTTCATTTCTTCTTCAAGTGTTGTATCCTCCTTTTGTCCTTGTTCTCTTGTGCTTCACTTACAGTATGTCGTTCCGTCAGCTGTGATGCGCATTTGCAAAACCAATACGTTTGATAAGACGCAGTGATTATCATAATTTCACTACACATGTATTAAGCTGGCACATATGGTTCAGATACAGATGCCTGTATGCGGACTTGCACGACGTTGATGCGAAGATTAGAATAATTATGACACCCGTAAGGAAGAGGCAGCTGACGGCCGTAAGCTGTTGCGTTCTTTCCGCCAAACTACCCGGCCTGGTAGTGCTGTAAAGATGCTGTATAAAAGTGACACGCGGTGACAGGGACATTATTATACTTAGCAGCCGACCGTACGTTTTGTAGCTTAGGTCTTCTTTCTTGTGCGTTTGTGCTACCCTTATTAATGATCCATCTCTTGACTATGTTCTTGACTATGTAACCGCGCGTTTGTGTGGATGCGTAGACGTGTGCTTTTTGTTGTACTTGTAAAATGCAAATAAAATATTTTCAGGCTTACTCAATCTTTGGTGTCCTGTGCGTTTATTCCAGTCGAGGCCATCGTGCCATCTGGAAACCGCATTCTGTCAGTAGCCCTACACGAAATGCAACAGCTGGAGCGCGGCGGCACTACTCGGGATAACGGCGGCGTAATAAACGAAAAACCGCTCGGGATGCCCTTAAAGTCAGCTCAGAGTGTGCCTTAACTCGATATTACTCAGCGCTACATGTATTCTGCTGCGCCTCGATCGTGCTCCCGCCAGTTTGGTTGCTGTGTGGCAAACGTAGCGCCTACACATATATGTAGGCGCTACGTTTGCCACACAGCAACTAAACGGGCGGGAGCACGATCGAGGCGCAGCAGCCAGAAACCCAGTAAGGCCACAGAACACCTGGTAAAGTACAGTGAATTCTAGTTCACTGTATGGTAAAGCGGCCGCCGTACTGTGCAAAACCCCGTTTCCGGATGGATGGATGGATGGAAGGTAGGAGCGTTCCCTTTGAAACGGGGCGATGGCAGTTGCCACCATGCTCAGATTTTTATTTTGCCTTTTATTTTTATCTGTGTTGTGTGTTATTGAATTTCTCGATTTTCTTTAAATACGTCTTCCTACCCTTTTAACCTTATGTCACCTCTCTGCTTTTGAGCCACCAATCCTCCAATCGCCTTTTGCTAATTTCCACCGCATATTTATTTACATGACTATCATCTCTGAACCCTAGGGCCTCAGGAAGGGTGACACAGGGGTGTAATCTCTACGACAGATTATACCCTAGATTGCTTCGTTGTAACCTTCTTTCCATGCTTATCATATAAAGCATGAACAGCAGCGGTGATAGAGGACAACCTTGCCTCAATCCTTTGTGAACCTCGACAGTTGTCGTACTCTTGATTCCTTCCCATGTTATTTCAACATTATTTTCTCGATATAGTTCCTGTAGAAAATCAATTACCTCATTACCGATACCTTCAGCTTTTAATATGTTCCACAGGAGTTCCCTGTTCACATTGTCGTATGCACCACTTATCTCCAGGAAGGCTAAATACAGAGGTCTATTTTCCGCCTGAGCTATTTCTATGCACTGGGTAAGCACGAACAGGCTATCATCTAAGCGCCTACCACTTCTGAACCCGTTCTGAAGTTCTCCAAGTATTCTATTACTTTCTACCCATGACTGCATTTTTAATTTCACCGCCTGCATCGCCAGCCTATATATAACTGATGTTATCGTAATTGGTCGAAAAGATCTTATATGTTCTTCTTATCACCTTTCCCTTTATAAATCAAATTCATTTTACTCTGTTTCCAGCTGTGCGGAATTTGCTTATTTGTTATGACTGCCTCCAATGCTTTTATCAGCGTTTCCTTGCTTCTTGGGCCAAGTTCATTAATTAACTTGATTGGAATTTCGTCTATCCCCGCGGACGTGCACTTTGGAACATTTGCTTGCGCCTTTTTCCAGTTAAGATTGGTCAATTCTAAGCTGTTTTCTATTATGCTATTCTGTGTTGCTCCCTCACTTGGGGCGATTACCCTATCGTCTTTCCTAAATGACTCTGCTATAACTGAACCGATGTAGTTCACAGCGTCATCTCCCTCTAAACAATTTCCTTCGGCATCGTGAATCTGTTCCTCTTTTCTGTGATTAGCTTTACCCAGCCAGCTTATATGGTTCCAGAATTTTCTTGACCCCCCTTTAGCTGCATTGCGAACTTCAGCCAGCCAGCGATCAGAGGACTGCTTTATTTTAGCCTGGACGAGGACCTGCACTTGTTGTTTCTTTTGTCGATAATATTCCCATTTTTGGCCTATTTCCTCTTCAGATAACTGCGCCCTAGCTCTTTGCTTCTCTGTGTTCCCGAGATGCCCACCGTCGTTGTTCGATGGCCTCTCTAATTTCGTTATTCCACCAACTTCGTGGCTTCCCCTTTCCTCTCCAGCAGTTTACTCCTTTTACCTCTTTTATTTTTGTACTAATGAGTAGTTCTAACTGATTATAATCCCACCTTTCCATGGGATGTTTCTTTATTGCTTCCTCTATGCCAGCCGCTATTTGCGCTATTTGCGCGTCATTTAATTTTGCGTACTCTTTTTGGCTTCCCTGCATTTCTCTTTTGAGTAGGGCTCCCAACTGTAGACTAATACGCTTATGATCACTTCCGAGGCTGTACTTCCCCTCTTCGTCTATTTCCATTATTGCTAGCTTGCTATACAATCCCTGCGACATTAAGTAGTAGTCAATGGTCGTTTGTCTGTTACGGAACTCCCACGTGATTTGTCCCTCACACTTAGTTTCTCTATTTACTATAACTAGGTTGTGTCGTTCACAGAAGTCTAGCATCAACTTCCCATTACAATCTGCGTATCCATCCAGATCCTCGATGTGGCCATTCATGTCACCCAGCAGACAAATATCGGCACCTTCTCCAAACTACTTTATATCGTCATCGAGACACTTCACTAGATCTTTGTTCTCTTGCCTGTATTTGTCCCCTGTCCCTAAATAAACTACTCCTAGCCATGCCTTTTTTCCGGCAATTGTACCTGATACCCAGACATGTTCTTTGCAAGTTAACTTTATTCTTTGCCAATTTGTTCCTTGGTGTATGAGCATACCTACTCCTCCTCCCTTCCTCTCCATTGTTGTTCTATTGCTCCCTTCCCAGACGTAGCCTTCAATAAGCGGTGGGTCTTCTAGATCCCTGACGTGTGTTTCGAATAGCGCGTATACACCTACTTCTTCGTCCTTTGACTGCTGTTCTATTTCTAACCACCTCGCTCTCTTTCTACCGCCTTGCATGTTTATGTACCTGGTGTTAAATTTATTTGTAGTTTTCTTCCTGGACCTCCTAGTGGCCATTTTATTGGCGTCAGCCTCTATTGTTGCACTTTCTACACTGTTTCTACCTACCCCTACGCCCTGAGGCGCAGTGGACCCCCTAAAAAAGCTACTGCCCGACCTGCCAGGCGCCAGCCGATCGCGGCTCCTAGCCTTCCATTAAAGTGGATGCCATCTCGTGTAAAGCCTCCGCCAAAGCCTGCTCTATGCACTTCTCTGTTTATGTCTGCCACTTCAAATCCTTTCTCCTGGCTTATAGCTTTCTTATTTCACAATTTACAGCCACAACGTCCTTGGCAATTGCTCCGTTCCTTCCTTGCACCTCCGGCACTGTGCATACCACGATCTGGACTTGCTGTGCTATCGCCCTTAAATCGTCAACTCCCTCCGCTAATCTTTCCACTACTTTTGCAGCTTCACCATTCAACACATCATTTAGCCCCGCCGCTACCACTACCAAATTGCGCTCTGCAACATTCTCAGAAAGATCGCTTTTTGTTTCTCTCAGTACTGTGTCCATTGTACTGCCTGGGAACGTCCCGACTGCTACCCGCTTATCACCCTTTGCACGCTCCATTATAGCTCTTTTGCACCTCCTCATATTTGAATCACCACCGACAAGTACTAGGGCATTCTTTCCCTCCCTCCTAACTTCCAGGTTGTGCTTATCATTGACTATGAGCTCATTCCTTGGGGTTAGCTTGTTCCCCTCCTCTCCTCGCGCTCGCTGGCGCCCCTGTGTCTGCAGCGTCGCCTCCTGCGGGGCGTGTTGCGCTGCTTCGCTATAACTACGCCGATTCACCGGCGGCGAGCTGACTACCGCTTGCTCTGCCACCCTGCCCCCGACTTCGCATGTAGGGTCTACCCTACTTTCTGTGCTTTTGCCACCGGCTTGGTGTCCCGATCCATCATTCTCCGCTGCGCTCGTCTCAAGCGCATCGAGACGCCTATGTAGTTCTGCTCTCCTTTCCCTCTCTTCTCGAAGCTCGGCCACGGTTCTTACTAATTGCGCGGGCTGCACCGCTTCCACCTTGACCAACTCGGCGACTTTCGCCTGCAAAGCTAACCGCCTCTCCCGCTACTCCCTCAGGTCTGCTTTCAGCTCCTCGAACTTGGCTGTCCAATTTCCGTCCAGTTTTTGGACTGCTTCCCTGACCCCTTCGCACAGCCTGCACGTAAAGCTAGGCTCCTCCGCGTCTGCTAAGCTCTGGAAACTGGTCTCGTCGAGGGAGCACCAGCGCAGGCACTCGTCGCACTGCACTTGCTCCGCGTCCCCCGCGGCCTTCCCTTTCTTTGGTTTCATCGCTAGGCCTACGTCCTTAGGCTCAACGAGCACGTCCGCCAAATCACTTCGAAGAACTAGCTGAGATAGTTAAATAGGCCTATCAAATACGTCCCGCCTAGCACCTAGGCCTAACGAGGGAAACCGCCAGACCTAGACAAAGCCGGTAGGTTTACCACGCTTACCACGATTTCAAAATCCGCGCTCCCGCTCCATGCAAAATAAAACACTTCAAAAACATCAGCCAATAAGAAGAAAAAAGAGCACCCAGCTACGAACGAAGTCGCCGAAGCCTCGACACAGGAGCGTCCGCACGCCCAATTACTATATAAATGCAAAAAACCAGCAAATAAAAACAGACGCAAGCTCAAAGCATGCACAAAAACTTATGATTTCGTCGTCGCCACGGAGCCCCGAAAAGCACGTCCATCCGCCACAAATCCAAATCCGTTTCCTAGAGTTACTGTATATGCTACCGCAGGTAGCAGAGTTGCGCGTAGGTCCGCCATCTTGCCTGGGAAGCAACCAAATGTATGCGGCGAAGCCGCACTCCGTTTTTGCTGACGGCATGCCTACCGTATCGTCGATCGACAGTTCGTGGTTTTGCATCGCTTTTGGACTGCTTGTCCGCCTAATCGTAAACAAAGCGCATCGAAACAGCTGACTGCATAAGATCGTCAAGAAAAAGGCGCCGAGATCGGTGCCCACCGAAGCTTAGGCCTAGCGTATCCGCCGAGTCCGTCTGCACGCTCTCGGCGCGCCTAGGCTCAGGAATCAAGAAGTCTAACACGGATAAATCACTCTATATTTCAGCTTTCGCATCGGTGTTCTTAAATAAACCATTTTTTCATGTGTACAGTGCGAGCACAAGTAGCGATGAGCGCCGATGTGACGCGTCATAAACACAGGTATGTATGTGCTGTCGCGGAAGGCTCCCGGCTCTAGCCTGCGCTTCTCTGACGAAGATATATGACTAGACAGACGTGTCTACTGAAAGGCATCACTGAACTAAGGAAACGTTGCATATCCTTCGCTTGAAGAACAAGAAACAGCTATCCAAATCAGTAGTAACAGCCCATACAGCGTCCCAAGTCGGCGGTTCATTTAGGACTTTTTTCAAAGTTAAAATGCCAGTCGCAAGTGAAAATCGATGTTGTGGCCCTTCCGAGCATGCTACTGAATACGGACAGCAAAATTTTCTTTGTTGTACAGGCGTGAGTTTTATATGCAGGGCGATAGCGCATCTACCATGACTGAGCGAAACATCTCTGTGAAACTAAAACTGCTTCTCGATCCTTGACATGGCATATTATCCCCTCATCTTCCACTTCTGGCGTGGCGCAGATGAATGTCTGGAAATAAAGAAAAAAATTCTGGAGTGGCGCAGTGGTAAAGTACCGGGATTGGGATCTGTAGGTCCGCCGATCGAATCCTGGTCGGAGCTTTTCTCTTTTTCCTTTTTTTTTTATTGCACCAAATCGCTCTCTGTTGTTTTTTGTATTCCAACAAGATATATACGGTGTCCAGGCACCGCGTATTTAACGCGCTATAGTTATTTTTCGCACCAGTACCCAGTGCCTCCGAGTACGCCGCGCCTGCCCAGCATCCAGCGCGCGGCACTGGGCCCATAATCCGGCGCTGCACTGAACACTGGATAATGGGTACTCGGTTTTGCATTAGGGATACCTGCTTATGTGCCAAAGCTCTCAACGTGTAGGCAGTCTAAAACATTACTGGTGAATCAATGACCAACCATGGCATTTCGACACTGGTACCCCCTTAGACTTGCTGTAGAAGCGTACCCACCTACTAGCAGGCACTGGATATCAGCCACACTGGATATCAGCCACACCTGCAAGAACCACTTCATTATGTGCCTTTTCACTGCAGGGATTCCAAAAGTAACCTTCTGTGGGAGTGTAGTGAAAGTTTTTCTCTCACAGGATTGACATAGCTACACTGACATAACTACATAGCCAGCTCACCGCAGCTAGCCCGCACGCGAACAGCGAACGCCAAGGTCGGCCGGATTCGCTTTGAATTTGACTGGCGATAACTTGTGTCAATCCAGTTCGCTGCAGCGGCGGCGTCGGGAAATACAAAAATTGGCCCGAGCATCTGCTTCTCCGCAATGCATGGTTGCTTGACTACCACGTGATGACGCTCTGCCAATAGAGGCGCTAGCGGCGTGATAAAACAGACGCGCAACTCTGCTACCTTTGGTAGCATATACAGTAACTCTACCGTTTCCTAGAGTTCTTCCTAAAGGCACATAATGAAGTGGTACTTGCAGGTGTGGCTGATATCCAGTGTGGCTGATATCCAGTGCCTGCTAGTAGGTGGGTACGCTTCTACAGCAAGTCTAAGGGGGTACCAGTGTCGAAATGCTAATGGTTGGTCATTGATTCACCAGTAATGTTTTAGACTGCCTACACGTTGAGAGCTTTGGCACATAAGCAGGTATCCCTAATGCAAAACCGAGTACCCATTATCCAGTGTTCAGTGCAGCGCCGAATTATGGGCCCAGTGCCGCGCGCTGGATGCTGGGCAGGCGCGGCGTACTCGGAGGCACTGGGTACTGGTGCGAAAAATAACTATAGCGCGTTAAATACGCGGTGCCTGGACACCGTATATATTTTGTTGGAATACAAAAAGCAACAGAGAGCGATTTGGTGCAATAAAAAAAAAGGAAAAAGAGAAAAGCTCCGACCAGGATCCGCGGACCTACAAATCCCAAGCCCGGTACTTTACCACTGCGCCACGCCAGAATTTTTTTTCTTTATTTCCAGACATTCATCTGCGCCACGCCAGAAGTGGAAGATGAGGGAATAATATGCCATGTCAAGGATCGAGAAGCAGTTTTAGTTTCACAGAGATGTTCGCGCTCAGTCATGGTAGATGCGCTATCGCCCTGCATATAAAACTCACGCCTGTACAACAAAGAAAATTTTGCTGTCCGTATTCAGTAGCATGCTCGGAAGTGCCACAACATCGATTTTCACTTGCGACTGGCATTTTAACTTTGAAAAAAGTCCTAAATGAACCGCCGACTTGGGACGCTGTATGGGCTGTTACTACTGATTTGGATAGCTGTTTCTTGTTCTTCAAGCGAATGATATGCAACGTTTCCTTAGTTCAGTGATGCCTTTCAGTAGACACGTCTGTCTAGTCATATATCTTCGTCAGAGAGGCGCAGGCTAGAGCCGGGAGCCTTCCGCGACAGCACATACATACCTGTGTTTATGACGCGTCACATCGGCGCTCATCGCTACTTGTGCTCGCACTGTACACATGAAAAAACTGTTTATTTAAGAACACTGATGCGAAAGCTGAAATATAGAGTGATTTATCCGTGTTAGACTTCTTGATTCCTGAGCCTAGGCGCGCCGAGAGCGTGCAGACGGACTCGGCGGATACGCTAGGCCTAAGCTTCGGTGGGCACCGATCTCGGCGCCTTTTTCTTGACGATCTTATGCAGTCAGCTGTTTCGATGCGCTTTGTTTACGATTAGGCGGACAAGCAGTCCAAAAGCGATGCAAAACCACGAACTGTCGATCGACGATACGGTATAGGCATGCCGTCAGCAAAAACGGAGTGCGGCTTCGCCGCATACATTTGGTTGCTTCCCAGGCAAGATGGCGGACCTACGCGCAACTCTGCTACCTGCGGTAGCATATGCAGTAACTCTACCGTTTCCTGCAAGCGACTCGTGTGCTGCTTGGTTATGCAAACCACATGGGTCCCAGAAATACCCAAACGGGTTCTTGTCTACGCATGCTGCTTGCGTCTACTAATCTATAGCTCTCTGATGTCAGCAGTATAAAAGAGACTACAAAAATAGGGCTTTGAACTTCACAACTCCAATTTTGTTTCTTCTATACTCCTACAACCTAAATACTATGCTGTCATGACAGCGTCTGCCTAGCTCATTGCCACATTTTGCAACAAAAGCAGTGATCACTCAATTAGAGTTGCCTGACCTAATATTACTCTAAGAATTCTTTAAACAGTTCATTTTTTAAGCACGAAGCATGTCATGCCCAATTAGAGAATTAACCACGCAATAAGCTACTAGAAGCAGCTAAAAAGTCAGCAGTCTTCTGAAGTCAGCTTGATTTGCAGCTCCTAAAATTGGCTATTATTGAATTAGGGGAAGGAAAGAACAGCTTGAATAAACATGTCTCATCTGAAAGTTGTGGTGTGCTGCAGGCTAAGGCAGTGAAAGGAAGCCATTTTGGCATTGGTCTACCTCTGTCCCAAAACCAGGCACCGCAGCCGAGGCGACTTCACTTGGCTTTGACATCTTCAAATTCGCTTTCCAGAGCACAGAATACTCAGTCGAGGTGAGCTCAAGGCACATCACCCACATTGGAAATGCAAAGACGTACGGCCAAGAGAATGCCACCTTGATGAAGCAGACCTAAAATTAACAAATGACACCAACTATCCCATCTGCCACACCCTCCATTAAAACCAGAAGGTACACTTACTTAGCACGGGCAACTGGGGCCTTCATCCAGAGTGTCAGTGCGACTCTGCCCCAAGAGGCAGCGAACATTATCCAGTATAACACTTGATGTAGGGATGAAAATGTGCCATATTAAAAAAATCGCGGTTTTAGGCTGGGACCATTTCTGTGATGCACTTGAGTCTGCAGAATGTAAAGGTGTTGGAGAATCGCTAGCAACATGCATCCTTTACACACTGCAAAGAGCGACATGCGAGCTAGAGCTTACTGGGGCAACATTCAGCCCTGACAAGCACCTGCTGCAACTTTGGGGTGAGCAAGCCAAGCTGCATACTACATACTTAAATTGTGGCTGCATGCAACAAACCATGGTCAATGTTCTGCACAAGACTGAGCAGGCAAAGATGTCATGCTAAGCAACTTGCCAGAGACTAGTGAATGGACCACTGTGTGTCATTTGAATGTATAGGTCTCAGTAAGATGCGACACATTCTCGGCTATAACAGAAAACCAAATACTGTAATACTATTGAAAACATGCTGCTCGATCTTCAGCGCACATCTGAGTAATTTGAGGAACAAGCTGCAGATGCTTTCCCAAACAACATCACAGTGACTGACCGTCACCAGAGTTGTACGCACCTTAATGACCATTTGCCAAAGAAGAAATGGAAAGCCTCTTTATGATGGCAGAACGTGTCGTTGCTCTCGAGCATGTCAACACTTGAAGCGCACATGGCAAAAATGGAGCCATTTTGCAGATGTTGAGGAATCTCACCAAAACAAGGAAGCCAAGCACTATTGCTTGTAATCAATGAAATCTGGAACATTGAAGTCCCCCACAGAGTGGAAATACTTGGTCATGATGCCACTACCGAAACCAGGCAAGAAACCCAACACCATTGCCAACCTTTGATTAGTCTCACTCACATTGACAGTGTGCAAATTGACTGAAGGAACGTGCCTCGCGAGGCTGAACTACTGCATGGGAAAGACAAGACTTTCCATCTGTGCCAGATTGGTTTCTGGCCTAAGGTTAACACGTGCGACAATAGCCTCTTTCTGCATAAAAGCATCGCCAATACCAGCCACATCGAAGGAAAGATATATAGGTACCGCAGTCGAACCAAGAAGAATGTTGAGCACAGTCTGCAACGAGGAGGTGCTGGTGGCCTTTTGTGAAGGCTGCCCAGGCATTAGGGTTGTCAGTGTTGCCAAAGCCTCTTATGCAACCAAATGTTTGAAATATGAAGTTACAGTAAACAGCCAAAAACTTTTGCCAACTGCACAGGTGGGAATGCAGGTAAAACCCGGACTAGCACACTTGGTTGCAGGAGTGGTTTGCTGATGTGGTAAGATGACTTAAGAGTTGGTGATAAGGTATACCGAATGCAGGTATGTACAGTATGTATATATACTGTTCGGCCGAAACAGGTGAATTTTCTGCAAAGCAATATCAAAAGCCAATTTTTTTTCAGGATGCCACTCATGTGCTTTACGCAAGTGTGGACAGGGTTATATAAAGCTGTATAGGCAAAATGATACAACTAGATACAGCTGTTAAGCATAATATTTTTTCTGGGCTAAGTTCTTGCTCCTTGAACTCATTAGAGATCAGTAACTGTAACACCAAAGTAGTGGACCATTACCAGAACAAAGGCATATAGTGTGCCCATCTCAATTCTTGTGCTTATGCCAGTCTTCTTTTTTACAGCAATAGCTGATATGGGCTAACTCCCCTGGTTCTTCTGATGTCTACTGGTGCTCTCACTGGAATTTCCAAATTTCTTGCTAGAATATTGCAAATAAAGTTCTCATTGTGCTGCGAGGATTCAAACATAGGATCAAAAGACTGGCAGTCCACAATTCTATATTTCAGCCACTCTGCTGAAGGTACGGTCATGGTGAATACTGATCCTGGAGAGTGCAATCTAGCCAATAGGTGCCATGATTGGCTAACACCTGCTCAATGTCTGCGTACTGTATATAGAGCTGGTGCCCACGCCTTCAAGTTCCGACACATCACCTTTCCACTCGTGAAGGCAGTCCTATGTTAATTTTTCTTCTTACATGTAATGACAGTGATTGGGTGCATCTGCTTCATTAATCTTCTAGTGCTTTTGTTTTCCTCAAGCACAGTGCGAGACCTAGCTATGGGTAGCCCAAATATATATTTGAGAAAACCAGAACAAATTCAGCAGTAAGAAGCTAAAGGGTTGCTTTGGTGGAGACCAGTGGCCAATTCCGGATATGAAAAGGAGGAAGAAAAGTCGAGTTTTTCCACTTCAACACTGGGAGGCACAACTCCCACAAATAAATACGACTCGTACTTATTTTACTTCTCTAAAGGAGATTACTGACTTGCATTAGCAAGTGTTCACTTCAATAAACACCGCATGAAGCAACCTTCCTGCGCATATTTCACCAGCTACTACATCACTGTTTTGCGTTACGAGTGAAACTGCAATTTTCTTAATGCCACAACTTGCCCAATTTTGTATTTTGCAGTAGGGTGTTAGCAGTGCTATTAAGGCACTTAAATACTCGTGAACAGAGATAGAGAAAAAACATAGAAGAAAGCAGTGGCTTTTTGTGCGTAGGCTATGCCTACACCTGGCACTCTCATGGTAATTTCTTCCCTATCTGCTAAACCATCGTAAACAAGAAAAGCTTATACACAATTATTGTGCAAAGTCAGACCACAACTAAAGTGGAGGTATCCTTGGTAAGCAAAGTATATTTGATGGCATTTTCTGTGGACCTGCTATTGGGCTTTCTTTCCTTCCTTTTCAGCTGTGCAGGTTCATTAAGAAGCAACGAGACAGTTTGACAATTTAAACAATTGGAAGACTTAGCAAAACCTTTTTTGGGTTCTTTTTTCTTGGTTCAAGACTCTGCACATTGCATTTTAAGGCGTGTTTTTCATGTTTTTTGCTTTTGTGTTTTTTATGTGTAGGGCATGTTAAAATTTTTTACACCATCCCAAGTATGTGGTGCTGTAGAGTTCTTGGATGGAGTCTTGCCCTCTCATTACGTACGATATGATGTCGGTTTTTTGTGTGCAAGGCTGTTTTACATTTGAGTGCGATTGTAGCATTTTGCCAAGTTTTGCCAAGTTTTGCCTCTGTCACCCAATCTTGAAAGATTGCTACACACTGCTGGTGGAATGACACATGTGACATTCTTTCTTTCAATAAAAGGAAGTCTCACTTATCCTGTGCACTCGTTGTCTTTTGTCGCTTTGAATTGCAATTTGTTGCCTATATTTGCTCTTTTGGTGCATTTCAGATTAGGAATGGCTATCATAGTTGACATCATTTAACCCTATTGCACACAATGTGCATGATGTGTACTTGCAATATATGGCCACCAGAAATATAATAGAAGTTAATAATTCAAGAATAGTGCCTTTGCATGGTGGTGCAGCCATGAATTGTGACTATAAGTTACCAGCGGTGCAGGTAGCACTGCTTGTGCAGAATATAGTTTAACTGTGCTAATTTTCAACATCATTGTTTTTATCTGCATTTGTATAGCTCCATTTCCTGTGAACAACACACATCTAGTGGAAGAGTGGCTTGCACCTGCAATTGGGGCCAATGAATAGCCAAATTTCTGCCTGCTTTCATGTTATTAGCATATCAGTAAAGGCAGTCGTTTCTATAGTAGCCCGTTTGCCCAGCGTAGAAGCCGCTGCGGGGTGTCAGGATCTCGTACACATCTTCAGCTTTGCAGGGGACACAGCATCTGGCACATAGTTTGTCACAGGCCATGTCTTTGGGGCAAGTTGAGTTTACTCACAGAGGGAGAACCAAGCTTGTTGGATATGAAGTAAACCGCCTGTATACTCATTGGCCTTCTTCATTTCGTGCGACATACGTGGTTGTAGAGACCCTTGTTTTAAGCACTTCTTGTCCAGCAGCAGTCTTTTGCTTTTGAAACACTAAGGATAGCTTTCAGCAAGCTGGACAAGAATAACACTGAAAAACCAGCATGTGTTAAATGTCCAACTTATCATACGAAGCTTCATACAGTATGATGAGGGCGTAAATAAATGAGGGTGTTCCTCAAGACCTTGTAGCACATGTCATAAGTTTGGAGCAACATGATGCACTTCTTGCACTTCTTTGATCGCATGCTATAGGTTCAGCAGGTGTGGCCATGGTTGAAGTGCAGTGCAAAGTCGAGAAAACATGTCTGTGAGCAGCACCCTGATAAAGGAGACACTGGGAAAACTAGTGGGAAGCCTGTTGAACATCTGGTTGACCCAGTTGCTTGGTTCATCAGGCAAAGTGTGATAAAGAGAAGGAAGTCATCAACAGATCAGAAGGTTCTTACATATAGACACTGTGCCAAGGTTCTCAGGCAGGTCTCTGTCATAACACAACAACAAGTCTTAGTGCACAAGCTATGCACAACCAACTACATATGCCTTCTGTTTGGACAAAGAACTGCTCATTGTAACTAACGAGGTTGGAGTGGACAAAAAAAAAACAGCAGCTCCATTAATCTGGTGTCACGGGTATCAAGTGTTTTGTAAGTGTGAAACGCCATACTCCTCAATGCCTTCTTGGGTAACATCAGCAAGAACCAGCTTGAGGCAAGGGGTAATAGATATCTTTACAAGCTAAAAATGCATGCATGCATGGAGAGCACATTGCGTCCAAAAAGTAGGCACTTCGCAGGGGCACTGGAGAAGAAACAGATTAATGACCGTGGACAAAGACAAGCTCCTCTGCTACTAAACACCCAGCACTGTTGCCATGTAACGACCTCTGAAACTATCCCTCTCAAAGAGGAAATCATCTTGGTGTATCCATAAAGAGGGCAGACAGGCAAAGCCCCTTCAGCAATGCTGCCAGCTTCAAAAGGCCCACTTTGGACTTCCTGCATGCTTCCTTCTTAGACTTTAATGGGTGCAAGCATTCTACTGTCCAAAAGTTGTCATTGAGAGCACTGTTGGTTTGGTGGCAATACAGTTCAGAAGCGATTGCAACAAACCTCCCTTCCTTGTTGGTCTGGAGGCTCACGAAGCGACACCATGAGACAAGCAAGGTGGCTGGATGCCTCTAAGCCCTTGCTCATTTATAACACAGTTCTGTTAGTAACAACCAAGAGACCTGAAACCAACAAGCTCAAGTTCGGCACTCGTGTGGTTACTGTGGAGGATCCATAATAAAAAGCACCAGAACAGAAAGCTCAAGGGAAAGGATAAAGCACCATGAAACACTTAGTATTGCTGCAGCCCCCCCCCCCTTCTTTTATTTTGTCTGGTCATGCTACATTTTTTTACTATAGATAGGCATGAACTTCTGTGTACAGCTTACTGCAGAGAGCATAGGTGATGTTCCCAATCAGTGTCCGATATTTATATACACTATGTGTTGGCTCAAAGAGGTTTGAAACATTGCAATGGAAGCTTCTAGTAGAAAAGGCGCCTGGAAGAAGAAGAAAAGAAAGCTGTGCTGCAACCATCTTGGCAACATCTTGTCCCCTTAATAAAAATTGTGATTCCATATGAAATTCAACCCTCCAGTTTAATGTACCAGCACACTTATGAACGAATCAATTCTCAAAGAGCATGTACAGTCCAGCCAGGCTTCCCTGCATGGGCATGAATCCGCATTGTGCTCCTGCATTGAAGGTGAATAACACGTTCCATAATGGCGAATGTGCTTTAGTAGGCTTCCCTGCAATATGATTTCGTAATGCACAAGGAATTGTCAATGAACCTTACCACGAGCACAGATGCACTTGCAGATTATATTACAATTGAATGTAATAAGCACAGGTAAACATATGTGGCCTTTTCACTCTTAGTACGCTTTACTGTACGATGCTTATTTACACCCATGTATTGCGGTGTAGCAAGCTACAAAAGAAACGTTGCATAATTGAGCCTTTTAATATTACTTTTCTCGCAATACACCAGTGTTTCGCGGTAAAGCATACTGTCACTGGACATAAGAGTTCTTTAATTATGCGCTCGCGCAACCGCCGCTTCTCAGGTCGCCTAAGTGGACATACTACGCCGCGTGATAGCGGCCCCCTCCCACTTTTAGTATGCTTCACCGCGTAATTAAAATGTACTGAGGCGAAGAAGCAGCACATTTGTATTGAGTGAATAAACAACTGGTTTTTACAACAGTACAATAAACGCACACCATGCATCAGTCTACCACACGGAAGAGCGTCGGAACAAAAGGTAGCTGATTCACAAAGGCCGTGTAGCCCACTTATCAGTCGTAAAGGGTATTATGTGCAATTCAAAATTTCCGACACACAAAAATATGTTTATATGCTTACGTTCGTACTCCTTGCGTAATAAGACTGCCAGAACTTCCACAATAGAAAGTAATTTCCAACACGCAAACGCAAAGTATTGGACATATGCCTCGTTTTCAACTCGGTCATCATGCAAATGACATATAGCACGGAAAAACGTGAACATGCTGTGTGTTAGCATCGTAAACTTCATACTTGGCAAGGAGCACACCACAATCCTGCGACAGCCGCTAATCAGACCAAAACAGGAGCACATTCCTTTGAACGCGCAAATAGAGCCCCTAAACCACTCTGCTCCACCACCACCTTCACTGCACGGCTGCACCACTCGTTACAAGCACAGCACACCAACCACATATTCAGCACTGAGAGAGAGAGAGAGAGAGAGAGAGAGAGAGAGAGAGAGAGAAACTTTATTTGGTTCATTCAAGGAATTAGCGTCTCGAGGTCTCCGTTGTCTTCTTGGGCGCCGGCGACTTGGAGCCTCTTCCGGCAAGGGTGGGCCCCTATTCCAGGGCTCCACTGAGCCTAGCTACCTCACTAGCGTGCTGCACTAAGGACCTTTGGGCCGTGAGCTCGCAGCTGGTAAGCCGACGCAGTCGCATTTACATGACTTGTAGCTAGCATCACATCCCTCGATGTCCGTTAAGCAAAGGCGGACACGGCGACGCCACATCGCGGTTCGCTGAACTGCGCTGCCGATTCGCTAGGCCACTTCGACATTTCAATTGTCACCACCACCGGGTTCTCAAGGAAGCACGGGTCGCACAACGCAGATTCTGTACTGCTAGAGCTCACGGCTTTCCGCCAAGTAACACAGAACCTACAACCAACATACAAGCAATGCAACCACAATCACATGAGCAATGTTGAACAACGCGCGGTCCGGAGAACGATCAAGTCGAGAACGAACACACGCCACGGCACCGCTCGGCCATAGAATAAAGAACAGCTTTAGCGAAGGAAAACTGTACCTTCCGCAGTGGTTCGAAAATAAGCAGCGGCAGCGCATGGAACTTACCTAGGTGGACGCCAGATAGCGCTGCTAAAACAGGAAGCGGATACACAGGAAAACGTATGCTGCCTGTGGGGTGGGCAACACAGCAACAAAGAAGGTCAAGCGGAAAGTCAGAGAGGCTGCATTAATCTCATGGGTGGCGGCAATGGAAAATAAACCTGCCATGAGTAACTACTTAAGAGGAAAAACAAAATCAGGAAAGAAACCATTTATGATAACTCAAAGGGAGAAGAAGCATGTGCTTGCTGCGGTAAAGCTAGGGAAACGACGGAGCATATTTTATTAGAATGTGAAGACGTCTACCCAGCGGTCGATTTAGGCACCACTGGCCTCCTTGAAGCCCTTGGGTTCAGCGGGAGCAGTGGTAAAGCAAACAGGTCCGCAATAGACATTAGTAAGAGGCGATTGGAGGATCGGCGGAAGAAAAGTAGGGAAACGACAAAAGACGGAGACGTACAAAAGCACAGTTCGCAATAGGGGATCAGAAAATCGGGACGTGGTAGTTCATAGGTTTTTTTTTTTTTCATTGTTTAACCCAGGTAGGATATTAGGCAGCATAGTAGCAAGAGCTTGGTGGCGCAACCCACCGCCCCGTTCCAAAGGGGACGCTCATAACATCCATCCATTTATAGAGTTTCTCACTATAATACGCGTGCGTCTAATTGTCGTACAAAAATCCCTCACGTGACCTGATCCTAGGTGCCTAGGGACAGGATCGTTTAGGGACTTTTGAGAAGGCATGATGGTTGCGCCGAGCGACGCCGTGGCGTGTTCGTTCTCGGCGTGATCGTTCACCGGCTCGCGTGGGCCGCGCGTTGTTCAACGTTGCTTATGTGATTGTGCTTGCGTTGCTTGTGTGTTGGTTGTACGTACTTAGCGGGAAAGCCGTGAGTAGTGGTGATGCGACAGTGCGGCTTTCGCCATCTGTGCTTTCGCCTCGGTGAGCTCTGGCAGTACAGAATCTGCGTTGTGTGACCCGTGCTTCCTTGACAATTGAAATGTCGAAGTGGCCTAGCGCATCGGCAGCGAAGTTCTGCGAACCGCGATGCCGTGGCGTGCGTTGAATCTCCGGCCCACGCCGCCCGCTGGTCGTGTGTCTCCGCAGTGGGATCAGTACTAGTTGGCTAAAAGTCGCGCAGTAGTAGTGGTGTGGCATGTCGGCTTTAAGTCTCGGTGAACTCTGGTGGTGTGAGATCCGTATTTCTGAAGAATTCATTGGTGCTGACGATTTAATTATTCAAGTGGCGTAGCGCCACGGCAATGCAATTTGCGAACCGGCGCTGTGCAGCAGCGTCGTCGTGTTCGCCCCTTTTCGGCAGCGTCATCACATCGCACATGCACTTTTACTTGACGGGACTCGTAGGCGGAGGTATTGCACGTGTTTTTGGCCACGACTTACGTAAGTAATATAATGCATAAGGTGGTGTTTGC
Organism: Dermacentor variabilis; assembly: GCF_050947875.1. Lineage (NCBI taxonomy): Eukaryota > Metazoa > Arthropoda > Arachnida > Ixodida > Ixodidae > Dermacentor > Dermacentor variabilis. The sequence continues at coordinate 231,058,109 of NC_134571.1, read as the reverse complement.
TCACAACTGTTCACGCGTCCTTGAAATAGGGCAGCGCATGTTTTCAATCGTGTGCAGCGCTAGTGCACTATCCGTCACTTCATGTGATTTACTTTTATCGTGGGCTTTACGACAATTATCGCGTAGTGCTGTGAACATAACGGAGCTTTAGTGATGTCACATGATCTGCCAGAATTCCACGAAATGCAGAGTAGATGTTTAATATTATTCGTACTAAGGGCGCGATAAGCACAGTGAGGTGGAGCCTAATACTGTGCCCTGTAATCTTCAGCTGCATTTGTGCCCGTTTTTCGCGCTCTTAGTTTTAGCAACAGGACGCAGGGTTCGGTGCAAAGTTGGGACGAATGAATGTGTATATACGTCTGCAATAACTTCACCGCAACACATTTGTTACCTTGAACATACTGCCCCGCCCGCTTTACTATAATCTCAGGTGCTCTCGAACTCTATTTGCCGGTATTTTTATTTTCACGTGCTGAATGGTCTTACCGCAATACATATATATAGTGAGGTGAAGCTGATTAATGTTGCCAAGTGCTTTGACAGTGTCAGATCTAACAGTTATAGAATGACATGGCCAATACAACTGCTCATATCTTCACTTTAACAATTCTATTAGGACTGTCAAACTAATCTTACAGCACAGAAAAGCAACGTAAACACCTCAAGAGTTGATTAGCAAGTAATACTGGAAAGTTCAAGTCTAGTGACCAAGGGTGTGGTGAAGTGCTTTAAACATTCAACCAACACACCTTAAGTGCTTAAAAATTTCTAGCATATTGATGCAGGCTGATCAGACTTACTTTGATATTGGTTGTTTTACAATGAAAATAATAGTACTGCATAAGAGGACGCAAGCGACTCGTGTGCTGCTTGGTTATGCAAACCACATGGGTGCCAGAAATACCCAAACATGGTGCTTGTTTACACACGCTGCTTGCGTCCACTAATGTAACGCTCTCTAATGTCAGCAGTATAAAGAGAGGCTGTAAAAATATGGCTTTGAATTTCACAACTCCAATTTTGTTTCTTCTGTACTTGTACAACCTATGGTTTTGTGACAGCATCTGCCTAGCTCATTGCCACATTTTGCGACAAAAGCAGTGATGATTCAATCAGAGTTGCCTGTCCTAATATTACTCCAATAATTCTTTAAACAGTTCATTTTTTAAGCACAAAGCATGTCATGCCCAACTAGAAAATTAACCATGCAATAATCTACTAGAAGTGGCTAAAAAATCAGCAGTCTTCTGAAGTCAGCTTGATTTGCAGCTGCTAAAATTGGCTATTATTGAATTAGCAAGGAAGAAACGGCTTGAATAAACATATGTCTCATCAGAAAGTTGCGGTGATGTGCTGCTGGCTAAAAGCCGTTTTGGCATTGGTCTACCTCTGTCCCAAAACCAGGCACCACAGCCAAGGCGACTTCACTTGGCTTTGACAGCTTCAAATTCGCTTTCACAAGCACGTAATACTCAGTCGAGGTGAGCTCAATGCACATCACCCGCACTGGGGATACAAAGACATACGGCCAAGAGGATGCCACCTTGACGAAGCAGACACCACAGAGTGCACATGGCAAAGATGGAGTCATTTTTCAGATGTTGAGGAATCTTGCCGAAACAAGGAAGCAAGCACTATTGCTTGTAATCAATGAAATCTGGAATATTGGAATTCCCCACATAGTGAAAACACTTGGTCATGATGCCACTACCGAAACCAGGCAAGAAACCTGACACCATAGACAACCTTTGATCAGTCTCACTCACATTGACAGTGTGCATATTGACTGAAGGAATGTGCCTCGCGAGGCTGAACCAGCATCTGGGAAAGACAATAGCCTCTTTCTGCATCAAACCATCGTCAATGCCAGCCGCTTTGGAGGAAAGATGTATGGGTTCTTAGTCACAGTCCAACCAAGAAGGATGTTGAGCACAGTCTGCAATGAGGAGGTACTGGTGGCCTTTCGTGAAGCCTGCCCAGTCATTAGTGGTGTGAAAGCCTCTAATGCAACCATATGTTTGAATATGAAGTTATAGTAAACAGCCAGACTTTTACCAACTGCACAGGTGGAAATGCAGGTAAAACCCGGACCAGCACACTTGGTTGCAGGAGTGATTTGCTGATGAGGTAAGAAGGCGACTTAACAGTTGGTGATAAGGTACACCGAATGCAGGTATGCGCAATATGTATACATACTGTTAGGCTGAAACAGATTAATTTTCTCCAAAGCAATATCAAAAGCTCAATTTTGTTTAGGATGCCACTCATGTGCTTTAGGCAAGTGTGGACATCATCATCATCAGTCTGGTTACACCCACTGCAGCGCAAAGGCCTCTCCCATACTTCTCCAACTACCCCGGTCATGTACTAATTGTGGCCATGTTGTCCCTGCAAATTTCTTAGCCTCATCCGCCCACCCAACTTTCTGCCGCCCACTGCTACGCTTCCCTTCCTAGCAGTGTGGACAGGGTTATATACAGCGGCATAGGCAAATGATACGACTAGATACAGCTGTTATGCGTAATATTTTTTTCTGGACTAAATTCTTGCTCCTTGAACTCATTCGAGATCATTAACTGTAGCACCAAAGTAGTGGAACACTACCAGAACAAAGGCATGTAGCGTGCACATCTCAATTCTTCTTATGCAAGTCTTCTTTTTTACACCAATAGCTGCTATGGGCCAACTCCCCTGGTTCTGATGTCTACTGGTGTTGTCACTCTAATTCCCAAATTTATTGCTAGAATATTGCAGATAAAGTTCTCATTGTGATTCATTCAAACATATGATCAAAAGATTGGCAGTCCACAATTCTACATTTCAGCCACTCTGCTGAAGGTACAGTCGTGGCGAATACCGATCCTGGAGAGTGCGATCTAGCCAACAGGTGCCATGATTGGCTAACACCTGTTCAATGTCTGCGTGCTGCATATAGAGCTGGCGTCCACGCCTTCAAATTCTTACTCATCACTTTCCCCACTTGTGAAGGCAGTACTATGTTAATTTTTCTTCTTACATGTAATGACAGTGATTGGGTGCATCTGCTTTATTAATCTTCTAGTGCTTGGCTTCTCAGATTTGCTGGATGGGGCTGGTTGATGGGGCAGAGCGCGAGACCTAGCAATGGGTAGCTCAAATATAGCTTTGAGAAAACCAAATTAATTCAGCAGTAAGAAGCTAAAGGGTTGTTTTTCTGGAGACCAGAGACCAAGTCTGGATGTGAAAGAGGAGGAAGAAAACTAGTCTTTCCACTTCAACACTGGGAGGCACAACTCCCACTTATTTTACTTCTTTAAAGGAGATTACTGACTTGCGCTGGCAAGTGTTCACTTCAACAAACACCGAATGAAGCAAGCTTCCTGCGCATATTTCACCATTTATTGCATCACTTTCACAGTATGAGTGGAACTCCAATTTTCGTTATGCCACAACTTGCCCAATCTTGTGTTTTGCAGTAGGATTTTAGCAGTGCTATTAAGGCACTTACATATTCGTGAATAGTAGTAGAGAAAAAAAGTAAGAAAACAGTGGCTCTTCGTGCATCGACTATGCATGCACCTGGTGCTCTCATGTCCATTTTTTCCGCTATCTGCTAAACCGTTCTAACAAGAAAAGCTCATACACAATTATTTTGCAGAGTCAGACAACTAAACCAATATCCTTGGTAAGCAAGGTTTATTTATTTGGTGACATTTTCTGTGGCCCTGCTATTGGGCTTTCTTTTCATCCTTTTTCGCTGTGAAGATTCATTAAGAAGTGACAAGACAATTTGACAATTTTAATCATTGAAAGACTTAGCGAAACCTTTTTTGGGTTGTTTTTCCTTGCTTTCAGACTCTGCACATTGCCTTTTAAGGCATGTTTTAAGTGTTTCTTTTTTTATGGAGAGGGCATGTTAACATCTTTTACACCATGTCAATTATGTGGTGCCATAGTGCATTCTTGGATGGAGTCTTGCCCTTTCATTCAGTAAAATATAATGTTTTTTGTGTCATAGGCCGTTTTACATTTGAGTATGAGTGTAGCATTTCGCTAAGTTTTGCCTCTGTCACCCAAGCTTGCTACCCACTGTTGTTGACATGTGACTTTTGTTCAATAAAAGGAAGTCTGTCACTTATCCTCTGCACTGGTTGTCTTTTTGAATTACGATTTGTTGCCTATATTAGTTCTTTTGTTGTATCTCAGATTAGGAATGGCTATCAAAGTTGACATCATTTAATCATATTGCACACAATGTGGATGATATGTACTTGCAATATATGGCCACCATAAATAGAAGTTAATTCAAGAATAGTGCCTTTGCATGGTGGGGCAGCCATGAATTGTCTATAAGTTACCAGCACTGCAAGTAGCACTGTTTGTGCAGAATATAGTTCAACTCTACTACTTTCAAACATCATTGTTTTTATCTGCATTTGTATAGCTCCAGTTCCTGTGAACAACACGCATCTGGCGGAAGAGTGGCTTGCACCTGCAATTGGGGCCAATGAATAGCCAAATTTCTGCCTGCTTTCATGTTATTAGCATATCAGTAAAGGCAGTCGTTTTTATAGTAGCCCGTTTGCCCAGCGTAGAAGCCGCTGCGGGGTGTCAGGATCTCGTACACATCTTCAGCTTTGCAGGGGACACAGCATCTGGCACATAGTTTGTCACAGGCCATGTCTTTGGGGCAAGTTGAGTTTACTCACAGAGGGAGAACCAAGCTTGTTGGATATGAAGTAAACCGCCTGTACACTCGGTGGCCTTCTTCATTTTGTGTGACATATATGGTTATAGCTACCCTTGCTTTATGCACTTCTTGTCCGGCAGCAGTTTTGCTTTTGAAACACTCAGGATAGCTTTCAGCAAGCTGGACAGGAATAGCACTGAAAAACCAGCAGATGTTAATTGTTGCACTTGTCATGCGAAGCTTCCTACAGTATGATGAGGACGGAAATTAATGAAGGTGTTCCTCAAGGCCTTCTAGCTTGTCATGAGTTTGGAGCAACGTGATGTATAGCACTTTTCTGATCGCATACTATAGGTTCAGCAGGTGTGGCCATGGTTGAAGTGCAGTGCAAGGTCAAGAAAACATATCTATGAGCAGCACCCTGGTAAAGGAGACGCTGGGAAAACTAGTGGGAAGCCTGTTGAACATCTAATTGACCAAGTTGCTGGCTTCATCAGGCAAACTGTGATAAAGAGAAGGAAGTCATCAACACATCAGAAGATTTTTCCGTATAGACACTGCTAAGGTTCTCAGGCACGTCTCTTGTAACACGCCAACAAATCTTAGTGCGCAGGCTATGCATGACCAACTACATATGCCTTCTGTTTGGACAAAGAACTGCTCATTGTAACTGATGAAGATGGAGTGGACAAAAAAAAACGGCAGCTCCACTAATCTGGTTTCACTGGTATTAGCAGTGCTTTGTAAGTATGCATCGCCATACTCCCCACTGCCTTCTTGGTTGACATCAGCAAGGACCGGCTTCAGGCAAGGGGTAATAGACATCTTTACAAGCTAAAAATGCATGCATGCATGGAGAGCACGTTGTGTCCAAAAAGTAGGCACTTCACAGGGGCATTGGAGAAAAAACAGATTATTGACAGTGGCCAAAGGCAAGCTTATCTGCTACTAAACACCCAACACTGTTGCCATGTGACACCTCTGAAACAATCCTTCTGAAAGAAGAAATCATCCTTGTGCATCCATAAGGAGGGCGGATAGGCAAAGCCCCTTCAGCAATGCGGCCAGCTTCAAATGCTTCAGGATGTGCCCACTTGGCACATCCTGAATGCTTCCTTCTTAGACTTTGCTGGGTGCAAGCATACTACTGTCCAAAAGTTGTCATTGAGAGCACTGTTGGTTTGGTGGCAATACAGTTCAGAAGCGATTGCAAGAAACCTTTCTTCCGAGTTGGTCTGGAGGCTCATGGTGCTCACAAAGCGACACCATGAGACAAGCAAGGTGACCGGATGCCTCCAAGCCCTTGTTCGTGTATCACACTGTTCTGTTAGTAACAACCATCAGATCTGAAACCAACAAGCTCAAGTTCAGCACTCGTGTGGTTACTGTGGAGGATCCATAATAGAAAGCACAAAACAGAAAACTGAAGGGAAAGGATAAGGCACCACTTAACACCTAGTATTGCTGCAGCCCACCCCCTTTTATTTTGTCTGGTCATGCTACATTTTTTTCTATATATAGGCATGAACTTATCCTGTGCACAGCTTATTGCAGAGAGCATAGGTGATGTTCCCAATCGGTGTCCGATTTTTATATACACTATATGCTGGCTCAAAGAGGCTCGAAACACTGCAATGGAAGCTTCTAATAGAAAAGGTGCCTGGAAGAAAAAAAAGCTGTGCTGCAACCATCTTGGCAACATCTTGTCCCCTTAATAAAAATTGTGCTTCCGTATAAATTTCAGCCCTCCAGTTTAGAGTAAAGTACCAGTGCACTTATGCAAAACGAATCAATTCTCAAAGAGCATGTGCAGTCCAGCCAGAAGCATAGGTATGAATCGCATTGTGCTCCTGCATTGAAGGTGAATACTGCGTTACAAAATGACGAATGTGCCTTAGTAAGCTTCCCTGCAATATGAATTTGTAATGTTCAAAGAATTGTCAATTAAGCTTACCAAGAGCACAGATGCACTTGCAAATTATATCACAATTGAAAATAATGAGCAAACCTATGTGCCCTTTCCACTATTAGTATGCTTTACTGCACAATGCTTATTTCCACCTCTGTATTGCGGTGTAGCAAGCTACGAAAGAAACGTTGCATAATTGAGCTTTTTAAGATTAACTTTTTTTGCAATACACCTATGTTCTGCGGTGAAGCCTAAGCAATGTACTGCGTTGAAGCATACTAAAAGTGGAAAGGGGCCACTGTCACTGGACATAAAAAGAGTTCTTTAATTATACCCTATGATTATACACTCGCGCAACCGCCGCCTCTCAGGTCGCCTGAGTGGACATACTATGCTGGGTGATAGCGGCCCCCTCCCACTTTTAGTATCCTTTACCGCGTAACTAAAATGCACTGCGGCGAAGAAGCAGTACATTTGTATTGAGTGAATAAACAAATGCTTTTTACAACAGTACAGAAATAAACGCGCACCATGCATCAGTCTACCACATGGAAGAGCGTCGCAACAAAAGGTAGCTGATTCACACAGGCTGTGTAGCCCACTTATCAGTCGTAAAGGCTATTCTGGGTAATTCATAATTTCACACACACAGAAATATGTTTATATGTTTACGTTCGTACTCCTTGCGTAATAAGACTTCCAGAACTTCCACAACAGGTAGTAATTTACAACACACAAACGAAAACAACAGATACATATGCCTTGTTTTCAACTCGGTATCATGCAAATGACATATAGCACGGAAAAACGTGAACATGCTGTGTGTTAGCATCGTAAACTTCATACTAGGCAAGGAGCACACCACAATCCCGCGACAGCCGCTAATGAGACCAAAACGGGAGCACATATCTGTGAACGTGCAAATGGAGACCCTAAGCCACTCTGCTCCTCCACCACCCCCCGCTGCACGGCTGAACCACTCGTTTCAAGCACAGCACACCTAACACACATTCAGCACTGAACAGTGGGCGGTCGACGCAGTCGCATTTACATGACTTGTAGCGAGCAGCACATCCCTCGATGTCCGTTAAGCAAAGTCGGACACGGCGACGCCACATCGCGGTTCGCAGAACTTCGCTGCCGATGCGCTAGGCCACTTCGACATTTCAATTGTCAAGCAAGCACGGGTCACACAACGCAGATTCTCTACTGCCAGAGCTCACCGAGGCGAAAGCCGCACTGCCGCACCACCACTACTCGCGGCTTTCCGCCAAGTAACGCAGAACCTACAACCAACACACAAGCAACGCACGTACTACAATCACATGAGCAATGTTGAACAACGCGGGGTCCAGAGAACGATCACGCCGAGGACGAACACGCCACGGCGTCGCTCGGCGCCAGCATCGCGCCTTCTCAAAAATCCCTAAACGATGCAGTCCCTAGGCACCTAGGATCAGGTCACGTGAGGGATTTTTGTACGACAAATAGACGCACGCCTATAATACCTAGAGCAAAATCTGGCGCCACCATAGAGTTAGTAGAACAACCCTAGAGGAAAAGCTGGGCCGGAAAAGTGGGAACCTCTAGGGCGCCGCCCTGTTGCTACTGGTCAATATGGCCAGCGCAATTAGTATTGAAAGAGCTGAAAGCAAGTACAGGTCACCTTATGCTTTCTCATCTAAAAACGCATACCTGATGGCTTTATGAAGGTGGTACGTTAATATTAAGTTTACAGAAAGCGATCGCTAAGTCCGCGACTTATGTAAATCACGATGTACGCATTCATGCAATAAAGGATGCCGCCAATTTCGGTTTCGAATCTGTTTTTTGGATGCGTAGTAGTTTCGTACAGTTTAGGTTTGACATGCGATCGCGCGTCGACATCGGACGGTATGGCACACACACTCGTGCCTTATGTGCCACCGAAGCCCCGAAGTGCTCTCGCATATACCTTCACATGTAAGTAAACAAATGTATCTCCTTGTTGAGAATATCACGCGAGTAGGCAGCTCTTGTGGTGCATCACAATCGTTTGAGAAGCGTCACAGTATAGCATTTTTCTGCATGCGGAGCGGTGTTTTTATTTGCAGGTTTCCCTTCAGTAGGAAATTGCTGGACAGGCGGACCAGCGCACCGGAATTCTACTGGCGAAGCCGCAAGCAACTCAAAGAATCTGTTTAATTGTTGCACTTTGAACAATCATGCTTCTACGAAGGCCACAGCAGACAAACAGCCTGATGCCGAGTATTTCTGTGCCACGAAGTAATCAAGAGGCGAGTGCCTAATGCGGACGAAATCGAGTGCATCGAGACTTAGAACGACAGAAAGCTGAGCTAGTTGGTAAGGATTCATTATGCAAAACAGAGGTGAGGCGTGCAGACATAATAATAATAATATTTGGGGTTTTACGTGCCAAAACCACTTTCTGATTATGAGGCACGCCGTAGTGGAGGACTCCGGAAATTTTGACCACCTGGGGTTCTTTAACGTGCACCTAAATCTAAGCACACGGGTGTTTTCGCATTTCGCCCCCATCGAAATGCGGCCGCCGTGGCCGGGATTCGATCCCGCGACCTCGTGCTCAGCAGCCCAACACCATAGGGCGTGCAGACAGGAGAAAAGAGTAGAGAAGTGGGCGGTGCTCGTGTTGTTTGCTTGTAAATACTCTACTCTTGTGTCCTGTCTGCACGCCTCACCTCCGTCTTGCATGACGAGTGCATCAACCCACATATTAATAGCGTAGGCGTTTTATTAACTGTGCAATATTTTCAACACTTCCTTGCATGCCATTTCATGTGGAATATCTTTTCTGGTCACAAATTTGTGCAGCGAATCTATTTGCATGATTGACTCCGGGCCTGCGGGAACGTTCACTTGCACTTGATGCTGAGTCTTTTACATGTATCCATAAACTGCAGATATGCACATCAGATCCCTGCGAGCATTTTCAGAAGTCAATTATTTTAGACAACAGGCACATATGCAATACTGACGTAATCCCGAGTACCACTAAGCAGCTGGGACACATTTTTGTTGACCATACTCGCAGGTAAAATAAGTAGATCATGTGGACAGCTCCAGCTCATTCTCCTTAAATCAGTGTGTACAAGGGGTATGCAAAAATAATTCTTTTCTCGCGCACCGATTATTTTGCTCTATAAGCAAGAGAACCCACCACGTTAGTGTAACGTATCTTGCACATCACACTAATATGTGCTTTAATTTACCAAGTGAGATGAGTTACTTTTATGGCTCATTCAGTCATATCACACTGCAAGCTGCATTCATCAATCTTCAATTGGATTTTGCAAATGTTTAATGAAACATGTTTCCCTTTTATGCAGATATGCAATGGCAAGCCCTTCCGTGTGTTCCAAAGGTAAAATATAAGCTCTAAATTAAAAAAGACATTTTTAGTCAGAAACAAGCAAAAATGGTGAACGCAGAGTATCGAAGCCCAAGGTACAGAAATTATGAGAAGTGTCGAATGATTTTAAGGAAAGAGTCGTATTTGAAAATGCAAGACTCTTTAGTGGAGGTCAAGCAAGTCAATATAGGTAGAATACTCTGCAAAATTATGCGAGTGAGGGGATGTCAAACAATAGGTCAGGAAATGCGTTGTTCTTCTGCAAAAAAAAGGTGATTGCCATTACATAAGTAATTTTAGCATCATGAGACTGGTGCTTGATAAATTCAGAAATAAACCAAAAAACAAGACAAGCAAAAATAAAAAAACAATTTAATGATGCTCTCTCCACACTGGCATAAATAAAAACAAACACATCACATCTAATGTGGACATATGAGACGCCTTGTGAAACACTAAAGGAAAAATTCAGTTTCGAGCTATGGAACTTGCCGCATAGATGTGGGGGGCCTTGCACTAATAGTGATAGTTACCACTGCATTTAGAAATTGAAAGCATTCGTGCAGACAAGGATGATTCTTTATATTTTTGGCTACCACTTCAAATGCCTCCACCAAGTGTTACAATGCTGCACGCAGCCATACTAAGGATCTCACAGCAACACCTGCAGGTAAAAAGCAGAAGCAGTCAAAGTCATGGTGTGTACTGGACACTATGTTTGAAAATTTTTGGGCAAGAAGAGTGCAAGAAGCAGACATAACTGCATTGATTTCAATAATTTCCCATTTGAATGGCCTTTTCTTTTTGCTTAGACAATGCCTATGCCTAGTCACAGCAGCTCCCTCATACAGACTCCGCAAGCCAAGAGGCCGTGGAGGCAAATGCAGGTAAGAGGCAAGAAGCAATAGCACTGGTATCGACATTCATCTAATTTCTTACTTTTTCTTTCGTTTAGGCAGCCAGCACACCTCGAACAGCCACCTTGACTGCGGGTGTGTCACCCTAGTCACCAAGGAAACATTTGAGGGAAAGCGGCAGGCAATGTGAACAGCCACTTCTCCATGTAAACGATACTCTTTCTCTCGGATGACTCCTGCGCCTCGCCACGCCAGCACACTTGTGCACAAAGATGCCGTAGAGGCACGTGCAGGTCGGAGGCAAGAAGCAGTGGCACTGGTGTCGACATTCACCCAATTTCTTTTTCTTACACTGAGGCAGCCAGCACACCTCAAACAGCCACCTTGACTGCGGGTGTGTCAGTAGATTCCTGTTGTACACATGCTCATAATAAACTTCAGTAAACTTGAACTTGATAATAAACTTGAAGGCAAATGGGACATTGATGCATTGTATTTTTGAACATTTATTGTACACATACAATGTATGTTGCACTTTGCAGTGCTACAGAGCGTATCTTGAAGCTTCCCCCTATATTTTGCACCTTTAATTACGTATGTGTTGTGTGGCCCTCAATGCAGTTCATGTTCTAGCAGCTGCTTTGTCTGTGTATCGCACATTGGCTTAAGCTTGTGATATCCACATACTTCTCTCACATATACAAAATAAAGTTCTATGTAGTCCTCAGTGTTACAACAAAAAATGAAAGTAAACAATCCAATCGTGGAATTGTGTTTATTACAGTGATTCCTATGGCAGTTACTGACAAGTTGACAACTTGAACTGGTCAATCCGTTCACAGCCTGCTCTATTTTTCAAAAATAAAGGAGGCTATGATCCGTTATGGCAAGGAATTGTATGTATACATAAAAAGAGGGGGGGTATGTGTGTGTGTGTTTGTAGTAGGGGGTATAAGATTAGGGCGGTACGAAAAAATGTACCAACACCGTCCTCTAGACCCATTGCGTTAAGGTACCGTAACAAAGCGTATTATGCATAAAGTTCACACAACCAACTCTGATATTACTGCACACGCCAGGCGACTCGAGCTAAATTTGTCATGACGCATTCGCGACTGCACCGGATGCCCTCCATATTATTCTCTTTAATCGTGCACACTGCACCGACGCAAAAGAAAGATCATGGGCGCAGGTGCCTTTAAGGTATCTCGACCTTGCGAGGCGCTGCTGCGCGTGCCAGGGGAGCTGTCCGTGCGAACACTCCCTGGCACACACCTGCCTCGGCGGCCCCAACCTACGTACCGCCCTGCTTCGAGCTTTGATCCCCCCACTGTCCCTTGGGTGCCCTGGAGTTCCTGCGCCGCGTGCTTTATTATAATCTCAGGTGCTCTCCTAAAGCCTGTTTAGACTTCCGTTTGCCGGTTACATGTACCCTACAGCTGGATCAGTACTTATAATAATAAAAAAACCCGATCTATCGTCGCGACGATAGATCGCGAAAGCGGCTTTTGCAACATACCGCGCCCGTGCGAAGAGAATTACGGAACGCCAACGAGGAATCTCACCACAGCTTCGAGCTCGTAACCTCGTCGAGTGACACTCCTGCAACAGGCGTGACCGCTGAAAACCGCATACCGCCGGAAACTTCAACAGGATCATCCCTCGGTTGCATAACCGCCCCCTGTACGGCAAACATGGACTACACCCACACCGTCCCGCAACATAGAATAAAGAACCAACTTATAAAGCCCAAACACACGGCTGCACGCACACATCACGACACTACAAGCGAGACGCCATGCTGCTACGCTGCTACGGTTGCCGGATTAAAACTGACTACTGTCACCAAGTCTAGCAAGCGTCTCAGGAGCTGGCAACCTCGGCGCGTAGCAACATGGCGGCGCTCTTGCGGTTCCCGATTTCAATGCATGGGCACATAGAGTTTCTCACTATGTAGTGAGAAACTCTATGCATGGGCATGGCATGGGCCCTATGGGTCGAAAACAGTCTGACGCCGACTGCCTATCACACGCCCCCATCGATCCCCCGCCGGAAGACGACGAGGATGACGACGCCTTCCTCGGAATAAGCGCAGAAGACTTCACTAACTATGGGTAGCTTGTCCTCTAGAGTCAGTACAGTAACTCTATGGGCGCCACCGTCTATGGGAGCATAGAGTTTCCTAGGAAACTCTATGTATGGGAGTTTCTTAACACCGTGCCGTCATGGGAATGACGGTATATGTATAGTGCCTATAGCATAGAGTTTCTCACTACATTACCCAGAGGGAAATCTGGCGCTGCTGCGCTGTGGTATGCATGGGAATGCCGGTATATTGACGAGCACATCGAAATTGGATTTCACCGCTCTTTCTGCGCACGCGCGAGGAGCAGTGGTTGCGAGAGAGAAATGTGGGGACTTTAGGTGCTCAAAATTTCTCGTCATTTAGGTACTACGGGGAAGAAAACCGTTTCCTCCGTTTGTCCCTAGCCGAGCTTGCTGAAGAGAATCGACAGGATGCGTGACCGGCAAGGCGAAAAAGCCGCGTCCGAGGTGAGTTTGTTGCTATTTTGTTGCGACGGTAGCATATTAAATTTTGTAGTCGCAAGGGGATACGTTTGGAAGTGAGGTGTCTTCTCGGATGACTTTAGTGGCAAAGCATTACGTCGTGCCGATGCATTGTTCATTAGCGTCGTTGATCAAGGTCAGCATACCACACACTTCAGGGGAATTGCGGGAACGGAAACAGTTTATGAATTAACTGCCGTGCCGATGCATTAGTTCTTAATGTAACTGAGCATACAACACACTTGGAGATTCGTGGGAATGGAAATTTTGTACTCTGTATGTGTATGTGTGTACTTGCGTCGCCATGCAATCTGAGCCGTAGATCGTTGAATAATCCCGGCTGTTACGATGTCTAGCTCATATACGGGGCGCTCTGTGTGGACGAAACAAGGGCTCAGATCGCTACAACCGCAGGCGAAATACTCTGAATGCCTGCCAGTACACTTGTTCGGCGTCTCCGTGCTTGTACTGCGGCAGGAGACGTGACGGCAAGTGGGCACGTATATCACAGTGGCCGCTTTCACTCTTGGTATACTTTGCCGCAATACAATGCGCATGCTTCATTGCTGGCTTCGAAGCTGGCTTTAGGCAAACGGTATTATGCAACGCTCGAGCCATGTTGTCCGTCACTGCGGATAGAAAACGCATACACGTTCAACCTATTTGAGCTGCATCATTTTTTCGATGTTTAACCCTCTGTACTAAATGAAGAGCATAACGTACGCCTGTGTGGGTGATTTAAAAGATTGATAAAAAGCCTGGTAACATGTGCAGTCAGTCAAAAAACACTATATATGCAGGCGTCCACGCTCCTGTAAAAAAAATGCAATTCAGTGATGACCCTCTGGAGGTGGATCCGCACCTATATAAGCACAGCCGGCTCATCAATCACAAAGTAGGAGCTGAAGAGAAATTTTTAATGCTCATTACACAGCGATTCATTTGTGGTCAGCCAGTGACAAACTCATTGCACGAAACAGCGAGACTTCGTTTAATCCGCAATGCTTATGTGGCGAACAGGAGAGCAATAACATTTCTAGCAGAAAGTGCTTGCTCCTTGGCATCCGATCTCCTTATTCATTTGCTACTTTCTTCAAATTTTTCTTTTTATGTGATGCTCTTGCCTTCACACGCTGTCAGACTTCTCCTTCATGCGTTTCCTTAATACTCCTTCTATCCGCTTCTTGCTCGACATACCGTGCATGCCTTCAGTCATGTCCAATTGATCGATGCAGTCTTGTCCTTTTGTCTCTCTCCTCCAGAACCTGCAACTTTCGACAACCACTCCCCAGCATTATTTTGCTTCTTTTTGTGATAGTGCCTGGCTATCTGTTGCTGATGCCACGCATTCATTTTGCAATGGTTTATTAGACCACATACATAAATTAGCAGCTGTATAAAACGTTGACCCTCCAGCACTTCCACAAAATTCATGCAGAAGTGGAAACACAGATTACACTTCATTCTTCACCACAGCTTACTATGTCTGCATCAAAACTTGATATTACCTACACGTCTGCACTGTCTTTGTGTCTTCCTTTGTAGCTGTAGGTCACTGCATGAGCAGAAAAAAGATTTTGTTGCTTAATGTTCATATGCTTAAGCAGGCAATGTGGTGTACTTGATTTTCACAATGCTTAACTCAATTGGTGGTATGCCTGCACTATAACATGCACAAACTGAACAGCATATCCAAACAAGAAAATTGCTAGCCTATCGCAGTTAGGTTGAGTCATTTGAATGAAAGTTGGGACAGTTTTTGTATGGGATGGCTGATGGCATTCAGGCTCATCATGTCATCCTCAAAGTGGGAGCAAAAACGCAGTACGTACATGTATAAAAGATGAGCAGTTTTATTGGATTGTGGTGCTTTACATGCACCTCACTTCAAGCACAATGATGTCTTTGCGTGTCACCTGTGTCGATATGAAGCCACTGCAGCTGGTGAGCAATGTGCTTGCAGATGGCACTGGCTACATTCCTTTGGAAAGGCATCATGTTGCACAATGTAGTGAAGATGAAGGCTTTTAAATTAATGTGTACTTTACTTTTTATTTACCTCTCACCTACTGTTGCCAACACAAATGATGCCTCCTGGTAAGCCGAATGCCTGTGAACATTGCAAGGCAAAGTGTCAGGCAGCCGTTTATAATCTTCAGCATAATACTGTAGAAGGCGGCCTTCTGGTTTGTATACATGAAAGCACCAGGAAAGCAAGCTAGATAGACTAAAGACTAGCTGACTTGACAGCTCTGTACAGCCTGTACTGCTTACAGAAAGCAAGTCACACTGGTCATGGGAGCTATAGCAGCGGCATGCAAATAGAGGTTTGTATTAGCTGTAGTACATATACATAGCCTTTCTTTGAGGAAAAATATGTTTGGTCACTTTTCATTAACTTTAGCTAGTCAGGACATGCATTATCACTTAAACTGCTTAGTTTTCAAATAAAACGAGCATTTTCTACATAGTAACTTTTACTTACATGAAATATGTGGTCGTGTTGACCTGCAGAAGTGTACAGAATACATAAAATCTTGAAGCACTTAAGCAGAATTTATAAACAATGCTAAATTTAGGTGGACTGACAAACTGGACTCTACAACACAGATAATATAGGGCACTTTCAAGACAGTTTCTTGATGGCCTACTACCTAGAAGGTATTTAGAACAAAAACAGTGTCAACTGATTGGAAAAGGAAAGGGGACAGACACAGTGCTCACTTACGACTCAAGGTTTTTGTGTGTGTGTGTGTGCAGTAATATATACAAGGTGGGTTCAAAAAGAAACCGAACTTTTGAAATAGCGTGCCAATCAGCAGAGGGAGCGCGCTGCGGCTACTGAGCGCATGTAGCGGCAGGTTTAGACAACAAACTGCCATTCGCCGCGTTTCGCTCTGATTGTTATTTGGCGAGCTACAGCCGCTGAAGTGAGCACATGAACAAGCTGCTCTTCGGATTGGTGCCAAAGTGACAATGAAGGAATTGGAAGAACAGTGTGTGTGTGTGAAGTTCTGCTATAAACTTGGGAAAACTTTCACAGAGACATTTCAGTTGCTTAGCCAAGCATACGGGGAGGACTATATGAGTCGCACGCAGTGCTATGATTGGTTCAAGCGTTTTGAAGAGGGAAGAATGTTTGTCGGTAACGATCCCAAGCCTGGACAACCTTCCACACCCACAGATGATGACAACATCGAGAGAGTTCGAATTATGATTCGTGGAAATCGTTGTTTGACTGTTTGAAAAGTCGCTGATGACGTGGGTATCAGCGTAGGATCATGTCATGAAATTTTGTGTGACAAACTTGGGATGCATCGTGTCAGTGCAAAATTTGTGCCACGTTTGTTGTCTGGTGCACAGAAGCAGACCCGTGTTGAAATAAGCCAGGAAATGCTTGCCGCTGCCAATGACGATGAAAACTTTCTTAAGAACATCATAACAGGCGATGAGACATGGGTTTATGCCTACAATGTTGAAACGAAAGTGCAGTCGTCGCAGTGGGTGGCCAAAGGTTCTGTTCGTCCAAAAAAAGCACGCATGAGTCGGTCAAAAATGAAAGTGATGTTGGTTGTGTTTTTTGACTGCAAAGGCATTGCCCATCAGGAATTTGTGCCACATGGTTAGATGATAAACAAAGAAGTTTGCCAGGGAACCCTAACATGTTTGAGAGATTGTGTGTGCAGTAGGAGGCCTGAATTGTGGGAAAATCAGGCTTGAATGTTGCATCATGACAATGCCCTGGCTCACATGTGGCTCCTTGTCTGCAGCTACTTAGCGAAACACCACACTCCTTTTGTGCCCCACCCACCATATTCTCCGGACCTAGACCCTTTCCAAATCCTAGAGGAGATCCAGGACAATGCGAGAAGAGACCTGCATGCCATTCGAGAAATTGCATTCCAGGAGGCTTTCCAAAAAATGGAAGATGGGAAGAGTGCATTGCCAGTAGGGGGGACTACTTTGAAGGGGACAGCACTGAAGATGTACCATAAGCAGCAAAGCTGTTTTAGCAAAAGTTCGGTTTCTTTTTCAACACACCTCATATGCATGGAAAGGGTGGGGTTCAAGGCAGGTGCAACAACAACACCCAATGTGAGGTCGAATGTAGAGTTTAATGTCCAAACCACAGCAGTAAGCTGGTAACTTTTAAATGGTAAGCAGAACAGTAATGCTACGGGAACTGTCATCCCCTTCATAATTGTAACAACCGTCGGAATATTGAAGTGTCTTTTCAATGTCCCATTAATTTCCACTATTCTCATTCTAAATGGGCAAATGCACCTCCATTCATTTACCATAAGACATATCAAGAGATCAACCCCAATAATGCTAGTTCTTTCTAGGTAGCTGAAGCAAAATAGCATTTCGTTCAGTCAGTATTGATGCAAGTTTTCAAACACTCCTATCATGAAATAGCTCAGTTGTCCATCTTGAGCAAGGCAGTTATTAGCTGGTATAATGTCAGAATTTGTTTATCATTTACTGGTAGACCTGCCGATGATAATGTAAGCAGAATGCTGCTGAGACCAATGAGAAAGTGTGAAAAAGAAAATAATTATAACATTGTTCCAGCCATCATTCCCTAAGGTGTCCACCCTGCCCCATCGTAAGCAATCACTTCACATCCCAGCATGCATATCTTGCGCATTTCTTTATTTCACTTTTTCTCTATTGTGTAGGACTGGCCATATTAGCTTAAAGCACTAGAAATCAATAACAATGACATCAGCATTGCCGCTGAGAAAAGACTGAAGTTAAAGAAAACAGAACAAAATCGTACAAGGAAAGTAACGAACACACACGAGCACCTATTCACAACTGGAAGTTTATTGGTGAAGAAACAGGTACAACACAAATTGATAAGGAAATAAAATGTTCACGGAAAAACTGTACATGTGTAACAGAACCTTGTGGGTGCATAAAGAAAAAAAGACTAAATGTTAACCTCATCACCCAAAGGGTCCCTGAAACTATTTTAGTTGTGTGTTACCTACACGTACACAGTATCTCTCCTCGAATGGTTACTCAAAAAAGCTTCATGTCACCATGCTATATAAAGAGCTGCAAGTGGTTAAAAATTACCCTCCTCTAAAGCCTTTCCTCTCCAATGTCACTTTTATTCTATGTGGCCTTGGCTATGTCCTGCCTCATTGGACACGACATCGTACAATGACAGTAGTGTTGGCTACTTGCAGTTTACTTGAACCTAGTGTGTTCCTGTGTCACTTAGAGATGCAGCTTTTTTTTGTTATTGTGGTGATGAAGGCCTCAAAACGAAGTTTACATAGAGTGCTTATGTTTTGTACAGTGTGCAGTCGCGGTAACTTACTCTCTGCACTCACCTGCAGTACAAGAATATAAGTGCAATAGATACAGTGCAAGTTTCTGCCACCACATGTACCCCTCTGCTGCTTTGCTTTGGTTGCTGTCGTCACTGTGCTATCGTTAAACATTATTGCATTCTTTTTCACTTTTTGCCTGCACATCTACAGCCTGGCACATCTATAGCAAAGCCCTGATTTTTTGGGGAAACTCTAATTCATACCTTCCCTACCACACACATACAAATGTACTATCGACCCAAAAAGTTAACGAATGGAGGGATCTCACAAAAAGCTGAATATCTCCGCAGCCTCAAAACGAAGCCTGGTATTCCCATTTCCAGCCTCTACTAGTATATGCGAACATTGTGATGTACGATTTTACTGGCTACTTTTAAAGGCTGCTCGGATATTTAGCGTTTTCTGAGATCCCGTGGTCCGTAAACTTTCTTAGTCAATAGTATGTGTGTAGACAACAGTGGCAGACAATCTGCTATCTCAGGCAAGTCTACCATTGGACTCAAGAAACATCTACATGTCTTACATTAGTGTGTTTACTTTTACAGGTACATCAATTACTGTGCCTTCATATCCTACTAAAAATAAGCTTAATGAGGAGGCTTGCTTTGCGTATTATTAATGATGTCATGTGGGAAGCCAATACACTTCATGAAAAAAGATCACTTGTTCGTTCTACTAGAGGTGGCTCAAAACCTGGGAAGTGGTGCCGCTGTGACACCTAGCAATGGTGATGTTTAATACCTAATAATTACACAATTTATGCAGAATACCTAAATTTTATTTCATCATTCATCATTAGTACAGATGGAGGTCCCAGAGTTACAAAAACTGTCAGTGGGACCTATTAGTAGTTAATATAGTAATGAATACATTATGGCAACATAGCAGTGATACACATCAGAATACACGAAGTTAATGAAGCAAGTAATCAAATACAAGGAAGGTGCTTACAAATGCAAGCAAATGAAATAGATGCTGTGTATGAATAAATAAAAATGTAGTAATTGGCACGTTATGGAAACATAGGGATGACACATATCAAAGAACACAGGGTTAATGTACGAGATAATTAGAAACAAAAATATGCTTACAATATGCAAAGTACAAGTGAAATATATATTGTGCGACAAAAAACTTAAAATTTCTAAAAATAAGGAAGGAAAAAATAAAGACAATGGGATATAGAGAATAAAAGCGATACATTAGGCAAATACAGAAGCACTGAAAGTGTTAAAATAAATTTGTATATAATATATGTTCGTAGTAATGAGTCTGTAGCCAGTAGTGTCGATAGTAAATATTTCTTCATATCTCTCTTGAATGTTAATGTTGTGCGGCAGGCTTTAATAGGGGGTGGTTTAATTTAGTGTTTAATCACCATAAAAGAGCAGTAAACATTGACAATTAGTGTTTATTTGAGGAAGGAAAGAATTGTTAGAGGAATGTCTCGTATTGTTAGTGTTGGTAAGAGCAGATATATTAAATGCTGAACCCTTGATGATCACCAGAAGGTACGCTACTGACTGTGCACTTGCACAAAACTCAAAATAATTTCAGAGCCCTGAAAACGAAGCTTTCTTTTCCCTACTCGTCAGGTGTTTCACAATCTGCACTGATGGTGTTCTTCTCGAGTATGGCTTGTGCTGTGCGAATGTTCAAAATGTCAAATGTAAATCAAATAGTTGTTGACCATTTGACTTGTATTCAATTGGAGAACACGCAATTAGAAGTTATCAAATCTTCCTTTCTGTCAATAATTACACACACTAGAATCTTTAGGGAGAAAGTCAGGTGCATGTGGTGACCATTCTCAAAGGGAACTGCAGTTCCTGAGTGGACATATAGAGCAGGTACTTTTTTGCTTTGCTTAGTAATTTCTAGTCACGCAGTAGGGATGCCTTGCCTTTAGGCAGCCAACAGATTTGTTTTCTCAATTGAGGCTGTAAAAATTATCATTTGGACAATGTGAACATGTTCCTGATGTCATCTTGGTGCGGCAGATACTATTACCTTTCAGTCACTCTCATTTACAAACTTATCAGTTGACCAGAAGCCTGGTTGTGACTGGCATTACGTGTGTCGAACAATCTAAAAAACATCTCTTCTAAAGCTTTCCGCGGTTTCTTTTCCACCTCTCGAGTTTCAAAACCCGCCATAATGCCTTTGGCATTGTGTGCTGCTAAACCCAAGGGCGCGGAATCAAATTCCGACTGCAGCAGCTGCATTTCCACGGGGAAGAAATGCAAGAACACCTGTTTACCATGCATTGAGTGCACATTGAAGAATTCCAGGTGGTCAAAATTAATCCAAAGTCCCCCACTATTGTGTGTCTCATAATCATGTCGTGGTTTTTGCACATAAAACCCCAGACTCACCTCTTGTGTCCCCTGTAAGTAGCATTGGTTACACGCATTTAAGGCCATACTGCTCCACTCAAGGCCCATGTGTAGTAGGGGTTTTCATATTCTGATATTTCTGGATAGAATTAAATATGGATATTTGACGAAACTGACCTATTGAATATTGAATAACAAATATGTTCACATTTCAGAGAAGTGTGGAATATTTCTGAAAAAAAAAAAGAAACTTTACATTGCAAGGGTGGACTTTTAACATTGTTGGTACAACATTTTTTTAGTGCTTCGCGCAGAAACCATACACAAGACAGACGAGAGAAGAGACCACACACAAGTGGTACTTTCAACGATTTATTGGAAGTTGGATCACGGGTTTATACATGCAAGCATTTGCTAGCATTCTTGATAAACCTGGCCAGATTGATGCTATATTCCTGTATTGCAGACAGAAAAGCATTTGAGCTTGTTTGACACTCAAAACTAATTGAGAAGCTCGAAATCACAAATCTTCTGCCATACTTAATTGGCTGAATCTCTGCATACTTAACTAAGCACAAACAATTTGTCAGCATAAGCGATTGCCCTTCCCATGAAGTGCCAGTTACTTCCAGTGTTCCTCAAAGCAGCATGCTTGGCCTCTTGTCATTTTTAATATATATTAATGATATAGAAGTAGTCAGTCACCCCTTTTAAGTAAAGTTTTGTTGATGATTGTTTTTTATTTAATGAAATATGTTTCTGTTAGCCCAAACTTCTGTTATTTCAATCTCAAAATTGGCCTTCGTCAGATAATTCAAACCTCACTGGTCAGATTCGCCCAAATACAGCTGTGTTAAGCGCTGAAGCATATGCAACTTGCTGTGGTGAAGCATACCAAGAATGGAAAAGGGCCACTGTCACAGGACATAGCACGTGTTCCTTGATTATACAGGCATGCAGTCTCCTGTCACAGTAGGAGCACCTAGCCACCTAATAAGCATACTGGCAGCCATTCAGAGCTGTTTCTTACGTTTCAGTGGTGATTTGAGTCCTTTTTTCACCTTCCATGCATGTCTCGTATATGAGACCATTAATGAGGCCTAGTATGTGTTCTTTAAGTAAATGTGCCGTGCACAGAGAAGTGGAAAACAATCATGTGTTTTGGGAAAGCTAGCAAAAAGGAAGGCAGTAAGTTGAAAAAACTGCGATAAGCCGAGGAGATGTTAAAAGCCAACAAAAGAGTGTGAATATATCAAACTCTGAAGGCCTGCCCATACACCTATTAGGCGTCTTGGTGCTCATACTGTGACTGGAGACTGCACATGTGCATGTACGTAAATTAGGGAACACGTGCTGTCTTGCAACAATGGCACCTTTCCCTGCTTGGTATGGTTCTATGCATAACATGGCTGTATTGCAGTCAAGCTAAAATTAAGAAAAATAGTAAACTGGGCGAGTTGGTAGCTGTTGATGGTTGCAGGTGTAGCGCTAAACTGAAACGCGGCCAAAGTTAATTTTAAAGGCAAATACTGTAAAGTGAAGCAATGGCATGTTTCAATGTTCTTTTATGCCTTTTGTTCAATTCAACCAGTCTCAATGGTCCCGTCAGGATCAATTAACGGGCATGCCTCATAATCAGAACTGGTTTTGGCAAGTAAAACCCCAGAGAGGTGATCAAATTAATGGAAGTCGACTGTATATATGGCTCATGAGTAGAGCCACCACTGTCTAAAACCGGTACAACAAGAAAACACCAAGAAACCTAAATGATCCATTGCAAATGCAGTCAACTTTCATGGCATGCGCAAATAATCTAACTTTCTCACGGACAATGATAGTGATAGTTCGCTGATACATTGGTCAGCGGCCGAGAGGATTTGCCCAGTTTCTACTATTAATTTTACACACTTGTGCTTATCCCTGTATATAACAGCGGTGTCATTTAGAAGAGGGCGACATGGACATGTATTGCAATGCAAAGCAAGAAAATCATCACCTGATACACTATTTCTCTCTTAAGTGCTCATTAATGCATCTTCCGGTTTGGCCTATGTAGCATCTACCGCATGACAGTGGAATATGATAGACCACTCCTACAGCGCAT
The DNA here is from genome assembly GCF_050947875.1 of Dermacentor variabilis. Lineage (NCBI taxonomy): Eukaryota > Metazoa > Arthropoda > Arachnida > Ixodida > Ixodidae > Dermacentor > Dermacentor variabilis. The sequence continues at coordinate 231,034,948 of NC_134571.1, read as the reverse complement.
CCGACGAACTCATCTTTGCGATTCTACCGCAAACCGGCTTTTTTGTCCTTATTGGGTTAGTGGTTTTACACAAGGTGCTTGGCTTATTTGGAGCTGAAAAAATACCCGCACGTTACCTTGGCTTCCTATCTTTTTCAGGCTATGTGATATCTGGTGTATATACGGAATCACAGCGGTTTTCACCTGGTCACGGCTGCTAGCTCTTGCATTTGCACGGAGGCATCGTCTCGAACGTTCCTGTTTGAGCAGCCTTTCTGCCATTGACACCAACACATGGTTAGGGTAACCAGCCTCCTTAAGACTTGCAGCCTGTTGCTGGAAACTGGTTTTCATCAGGATGTTTTTGAAACACATGTTAGTTACAAAGGGTTTAAGATTGGGCTTGTTGATAAATTATGCTTCAAACTCAGGTTAACAGCGCAAAGCCACCAGAAGGGATAGAAGAGAGAACGGAGTGCTGAACTTCCAACTGTTTATTTTCTTTTCAGAAAGCATCGCTATTTATAGTCACACAATAGCCCACCAACCATGCTTAGAACGCCACGACAAAGCCACACAAAATTCAACGTGGTGATAGCCCGAGGTGTCTGATCTCCTCGTCAGTGAGAGCAATAGAGGGGTGCTGACTCAACCATTCTTTAAACGTAGAATTTCTCCCGCTTTGATTATCTCACGTGTAACACGGTCTCCGTGTTTTGCAACGATAAAACATGTTTTGAATTTCGGCCTACATCCACATGCGCAGCAGTGGGCAGAATGCCATCCCTATTAGTTAGTTATGCCCCTATTCACCAAATTCAAATGGGCTGAACGAAATTGGAGAAGGGGTTTCTTAGCTCATGGACTGTAAGCCCAGCAAGTCCTACTATCAGTAGAGATGAACTGAAAGTCAAGAAACTGAAACGTATTGCACTTCAAGAGGTCTCAAGCACTCGCAAAAAATCTTAGACATCAGGACATTTTTCTAGAAAACTATTACTAGGGAAATCCAGATACACTAAAAAATTGTTGACAAATCTAAAAGCTCGCTGAAAAACTGTTAGTCCCGTGAGGTGGTCATATATGTGCCTATCTAATTGTGCTAAATATAGGTTGCTAAAGACGGGAGCCAGACACAACCCTATGCAAATGCCTTTCTTCTGCAGATGCAGCCTATTGTTCCACTGTGCAAAGGTTGACGACATGTAAAAACACCATAATTCTAAATACCCTTCTACTGAAACAACCTGCTTCCTGTGAAAGCCTTACGGCACCATATTTGTCAATACAATCCTCGACACATTGAATAATGTCATTGAGCAGGGTAGAATAATATAATTCTCTGACCTTAGCTGAGAAGGCCTTGAAGCCCTTTTTGCCGTGAAACCTAACAAAATCAAGGATTTGTCAGAACCTTTTACAAGAAACTGGTCATCAATCTAACGTTCAGCTTTGAAACCAGGTACAGGGCAGCTTGCTTCTGCCAGGTACTCCTTTCGAAAATTATGACCTGAAAAGGAACATCCTCCTTGTGCACTTACTAAAAATTACATCTCTGAACTTTTCCTTAGTTTATCGAGATTAAACTTTCTGTAAATTTCACTTGGTTTCGCTGCTGCTTTCATAAGTGATACATGCTTGCGCTCATTCAACACTGCAGAAATTGCTTGACTGGCTTTTTCCAAGAAACATTTAAAGGAAAAAACTGCAAAACCACCCTCTTTGTCAGCTGGTATGACACACAATGAATTATTCTTCAGGTAAGACTACACATTTTACAGGTAACTTAGAAGGTTGGGGCTTACATCGTAACAGGGCATCTAAACTTCTGAGTTCATCCTCACACCATCTTCTTGCGGGGCTCTTCTGGACACTTTACTTATGATGGACAGGGAAGTTCCGGTTTAGTCCAGCTGGTAGCTTGGGCACATTTTGGACCGAGGCCAAGAACTTTGCACACACTGTTGGGAAGGATGAAACCTTCAGAAACGTAGACATCACTTGTTGCTTTCTGTCAATTCTTGTCCACGTGAGCCCGTAGTAGTCTTATTTGAGGTTGCCAAAGGAACTTGGTGGCCTGATCAGCTAAGTGCAGGTGCCTCCACAGAAGATTCCTTGCGACGCACGGCTCATACTGATCAAACATCTGCACGCTGAGGTAATCTCTGTGGAGACATGCCTGCTGAAGTCGTTTAGCACATACAATCTTCAAAATTCTTTTTCCGTGACCGACATTCGAATGGTGCGAAACCAGTAAACAACGATTTTATATCCTGTGGAAGCTGCTTGTTATGAATACAGAACCTTAGGACACACGTGCTGCTAGCAGCTGTGGCAATGAGGGCAACAGTATGCCCAAAATCCCGAGGAACATATTGAAAAAAGCCTGTTGTACTAGAAATGAAATTGACAAGGGTGTCAATATGGGCTTGTTGGTCGGTCATCATGGAATGGTATCTGGGTAGTGCAGCAAAACACGTACACAATAAAAGAAAGCTAGAACTACCTGTGAGCACATATATATGCACAAGTGTATGGTTGAATAAACTCACAGGTGTTTAATTTGTTTTCTTCTGTTGCTACTTTTTCTTGCATTTTGATTGCTACATATATTGGTAATTCCCGCAAAAAGCATCAGCTGGTAGTCACCACTGTATTTTGCTATGCAATTTGTATTTTGTTATGCAATTTTAGCATCTCAGCGCGCGCCTGAAGGCGAAATTGTTGCCTAGGCAAACTATCGCCGAACTGGAACGTTTCAGAATACGTCCCCAAGTATGTGCACGAATACTTCACTGAAAAACATTTCAGGCGTATCTTTGCTTTATTACTAAAATTTCGCAGCAACACAGCATTTCTTTACTCTAAGTTATTTAGGAATCACTAGGTGTCATTATCTACGTCGTTCATACGTACTTTAGGCAGTAAAAACGGCACACCTACCTGCGAGCTTCTCTGATACCGACGTGTCTGTTATAAGGCGATGATATATATATTATTCTGGACAAATCGGGCGAAGCCAACATGCTAAGCATATAATAATGGGATTTTGTTTTGAAATCGAACTAGAACTGAAGCAAACGCAAACGCAGGTTAAGATTACGGTAGAGATTACGGTTACGGTAGTACCCATGTAGTGGTTTCAATACCACTTTTCATCAGGCCTATAAGAAAGTGGCGGTCAGATGCAGCCGTATACCGATAAAGCATGTAGTTAAATTACAAATATTGCCCTTGCAACGAAGGTCGGCGCAAGCTGGCTGAGAGGGTTTGCTTACCTCCAGAGATGGCGCGTATACAAAGACACACACGTATCGATGCAGGACTTTCTAGAGGCTTCACAAATACTCACAGCATCTATTCAATGAGATTGCGTTATGCATAACGGCACACGAAAGCTTCGAGACTCAGCCATACTCAGCTGCGTTAGTTACGCCAACTTCGAAAAGTAAACAGGAAGCTGCCATGGCACTTTTTTCAGGAAGCAGGTGGCGCTTCATGCATCAGAAACCGAAACAGAAACTAGCAAAGCCAATCTTTTTTTTTTTTTTTTTTTTGTAAGCGTTAATCTTGTTTTCAGTGCTCGGAAGTTATAAGTTATTCTATTGGTTTGTTGCAGGGCGTCCGTGTCATTGAAAGATTCAGTCCCAGTTTAAATGGTTTAAATTCTTCAAACAGCTCGTATTTTTTGCACCGCCAGTACACAGAATCGTTTTATAACGATCTTTATTGATGAATCGATATGTGGCCATTGTTTATAGCGTTTTGAAGAGCACTCGCTTCGTCTTTCCAACAGGACGCATAGGTTCGGCGCTCCGATTTGCATTTAAGGGGAGCTTTTGATAGCCTTACTTTATCCATTTAAGCGCTGTAGATGCGTTGTGACGCCTTTCGGTAGTTTGCGACGACGCAGAGTATAACAGCGGAGTCCCGCTGTTTACCTTTAACGTGTTAAACGAAGCAAAACCTCGGTAGTGCATCGTAATTTTTTTCTAAACATAATGCAGGCACCACTCGCACCGTTAAAGCATGACTGTTAAGAAGCATTTGCAGCAGCTCATTTGTCACTACGTTGGTGCGAGAATATTGCTCATCTGCCGCTTTACCTTTACTGCTCCGTATTTTTGTGTATCCGGATATTTTAATTTTATGCAAACCACCCATTCCGTGTGAAAAAGAAAAGAATTTAAGGAAAGGAAGATGCAACAGTTGCAAGGAAGGTGCAACAGTTGTGTGAAATAAATAGTGCTTTACCAACATCTGTAGTGACCTGGTGATCGTGCGCCTTGGGCGAATTCATTTTGTGTAAAAATGTGTTCCGGCTACTTAAAAAGTAAGCGTGACGTTATGGCATCAACTGCTATCTCTCATGTTGAATGAATTTTTGACAATACGTCATTGTCATGGTGCCGAGGCAAAACACAACTGAAAGTCACCTTGCAACCAAAACGCTGCCTTTCAACATACGACAGGAACACATAAACAAAACATTACGCTTCAGTATACCTTATTTTTACAGCTATTCTGAGCTATAAAGCTTAGGTAGTTGTGAAAATGAGAGGCAGCTGCGATGGATATAGAAGAGCATAGTATGCTTGCAATACCTAGAAATATTTTAAGGATGAAATTTCAGTACTTGAAAACAGTGCATAAAAGTAGAGCACTGCATGGACACTTTTCCCTGGCCTGACCCGAGCCAGTGCCATGCACTGGTCCACCCTTGTCTAGCTCAGCTAGGTTTGTCCTGTTAGCCCTTCAGCCTCAGTGTAGCATGATCCACCTCTCTGTTGTTATGAAGATGCCAACTGCATACGTATTTGCTAGATACAAATCTTGCTAAGCAGTTTTCCACTTGCATTGCTGCCGACAAGTGGCAAAAAAAAATAATTTTTTTTTTAATTTTTGGCAGCAGCGAATAATTTGCCACCTTACATTACTTTAGCTGTGGTCATAGTAATGCAAGCAAAAAAAAAAAATAATTAGAAAATTTATCAGAGCAATGAAATTAATTGACATGGAAGGAAATAAATTATGGATATGCATTCACCAATTATGTTGCACGTTAAGGTGTAGTCCAACCGACTAATGATTTCCATTTAATTTCTTTATTCATTGTTCAAGCAAGTTGAATGAAGTTGTGTAATTCATTGCATAATTACATCAGCATGAATGAATTCTTGATTGAAAGTTTTCTTCAATAAATACTTGAAGGGGGGATGCTGCGAAATTTCTCGTTGGTGAAGGGGATTTGAAAAACAGAAAAGAATGTAATGTCTCACCACAATGTCGATGGGATTGGTGGATGAACAGGCGACCAGAGTGTGGTGGCTCCGGTTTGAAGAGGGAAGGCAGGCGGCGGCAGATGGTGATGGCGTTCTGACCAGGCAGCTGGGCGTAGAACTCGGGCCCATAGCCCGACTGCTCTCGTTCTGCTCATGGGCGCAGAAACTCGCCGGTTTCGAGCAGCCGTTCACGATCGGGTAGAGTGGTGAAGCCCAGGAACGGGTTGGCAGGAGGTCCCAGTTGGGTGAAGTCCTGGTGGCTCGGGTCCGCAACCTGCCGGTCAGTCTTGAACTCCCAGTCCGGTGGCCGACCTTCTCTTGGCGTCGCTTCCTAGAACTCTCCCTTCTGCCAGCGCACCTCGCTTTTCTGCTGCTCTCGTCGATTTTTCGTTTCCTGATTGGCCCCTGGAAGCTCCGTGTTTTCTTCTGATTGGATGCATTTTCATTTTATTATTTTTTTTTCTTGTGCTGCGTGCTCACGTGCCGGACGCTCTTCAACGTTGTCTTCCATCCAGTACGGAATTCGCCTCTGCGCGCACATTCTTTCTCGTCTGCTTATTGTCTCTCTCCATCTGCTGCACCGTGTCACACACTACACACCACACTATGTAGTACAGACATTCATATTATTACGATCTCATCGAGAGATGCTCAAGAGATGAGCCGCCGCGAGGAAGAGATGAAGTGTGTCTGGGCTCATGGCGTGAGCGAGTGTCGGCCTGGCTGTCTGGCTCCAGTGTAAATAGCATGTAAATAGCCTCTTTCATCTGTGTATTTCGTCTGTGTCTGTGCAACATTCTGGTGGAGGTTAGCGATCCCCGTCCTCGTCACGGCACTCCAAAGTGGTCGGTACATCGAGCTTGTCACCGTACCTCCCAGTGACGAGACCGCATCTGCAATGGCTTCAGCTTGTCCGACTGCTCTTATCGTCATGGTTGCCCAACATCGTGACCCTGGTCTCTTCTGTGGCCTGGAGGGACAGGACGTTGATGATTGGCTCAAGCTCTATGAATGCGCCAGTGCTAATAACAGGTGAAATCCAACAATTATGCTTGCTAATGTAATCTTTTATCTCGGTGGCACCCCACGCATGCGACTCTGAACGCATGACGAGATAACGAGCTGGGACAGTTTCAAAGTAAAGCTACGAGAACTGTTTAGCGACCCCTTTGGGCGCAAGGTTGCCGCGAGAAAGGCTCTTGCGCCTTGTGACCAGACATCTACAGAGCCATACGTTTGATACATCCTAGACGTCTTGGCTCTTTGCCACAAAGCCCACCATACTATGTCTGAAGCAGATAAGGTGGCTAAAAGGCATCGCCTACGACGCTTTCAATTTTCTTGTTTTCGGCAACGTCTTTCCTATCGGCGCCATGACAAATTAATACCGTCGCCTTGAACAAGCTAAGAGCCGCCGTATCACACACCACATCACGCAGCTACCCAACAGTGCTGCTACGTCGACATGTGAGGGTCGACCACATCAGGCGACCACCTGTGATGACCGAACCCGTATTGTTCGCCGCCAGCTCGAGGCCACCTGTTGGCCAGCCTTCTCTGCAACACCTCCCGACCCGCTAGCAACCACAATTGCCAGGATTCAGGCCGTCGTCAGACAGGAATTTGAGAACATGGGTCTGAACTCCGTGTGTTGCACGTCTCAACCCAGCGTTCCCCCGTTCTCTAGCGGCCCTCCTCGTCCCCGGCACTCCTTTTCTGCCACATATCGCAACCCGTCCAAATGGCGTACCCCTGATGACAAGCCGATCTGCTTCCACTGCTGTCGCATCGACCACGTTGCTTGTCACTGCCGCAACCAATGGCCACCACCTCCTCGGACATACGCCTGCGCTTATTCCTGCACCTTTGGACCTACTGTTCCCTATGCCACCCGCCTAGAACCCACTGCCGCTGATGCCCCACCTCCGAACCTTCGCTACAGCCACTCGCCCTCATCTCAATGCCATTAGTCTCGTACGCCCAAGGCCCGTCGCTTCTCCTCGCCGCCTATTGCCTCCTGGATGCAGCCAAAAAACTAGGCACCACAGCTTCTGGAGGTGAAGCTGTGTTGTCGACCCTGCCCTCAAATTCTCTGCTCATGTTACCTACGAACCAAAACTTTCTTGACGTTGACGGGTATCCTGTGTTACGTTCGACCAGCAGGTGCTGGCGATCTTCGAGGAAGGGACCGACGGAAAGGCACCACCAGGTCTGCTCTGACGACTCGCTTTGAAAGGACGACCAGACATCAGTCCCCAGCCCATCGGCGCTACCATGGCTGTGGCGGCGACTGGTTTTGTAAGGAGGACAATGCGCCTCGTTTCCAACGGAAGGGTGCCGAGATGGCTAGACACAGTGGACGGAGCAAGTATTATTAGTGTGTACACCGTCAAGGTCTGCTTGGAGCAGGGGAGCTCCTGGAAGATATTTTGCGGTGCCGTCTCAGGCAGCTTAGAACCCGTCTCGCGCATCAGTCAATGGACAGATGCGGCGGCCACTGACTGCAGGGTCAACTCTGGAATAAAGAGGCGCCTGCTCGGGTCAAGCACAGTGTCTGCGAAAACCCTCTCACCTTGGTGTGGTCAGTGCAACCTGTGCAGAAGTGAGTGCATAAACCCTCCCCCTCAAAGGCGGGTTGGTTACGATGACTTTGGACGCTCCGAATTAGTCGGCGGTGAACTGCCGTTTTCCCTCACCTAGGGATTTCGGGAGGACAGTGTATTTAAGGAGCCGTTGGCGGCTCCTCAGGGTGCATTCCTTTTTCAGTCATGTTAGACTGATGAACTGTCACATTCTCATGCAGATACTGTAAATAAATCCCAGATTCCTCATTCTTGATGAGAACAAGTCTCTTCCTTCAACAACGTCCTCAGCGTGGATAAGTTCGATGACCGCGTGGGCCAGCTACCATCTATTTCATGCCCGACTCCAACCATTACACCTGTCACTGCACTCATCGATGCAGGAGCACATCTTTCTATTATGAGTGCTGCCTTCCGACGACGACTGAAAAAGCACTTCACCCCAGTGTCTGCACGCGTCGGTTGCGTTGCGGATGGCGGTACTGTGCCTATCATCAGCATATGTACGGCATGTGTGAGCATCGCCGGCCGCCACACTCCTGTCCTCTTCACCGTGATTGCTCATTGCCCCATGACCTAATTCTCGGACTCGATTTTCTCTCTGCGCATTCTGCTCTTATTGACTGCTCTGCCAGTACCCTTTGCCTTGAGTTGCCGATTCTCGTAGAACCTTCTAACGCACCCCAGTGTCGCTTACGCCTCACCTGCTTTATTCGCCTGCCACCGAAGTCAATAGCCTATATTAAACTGTTGTGTTGCCCACCTGTTCCTGATGGCGAGTACCTCGGCACTCCTCTGCCCAACATTCCACCACAGTATGACATCACTGTGCCTCACAGCATTCTGACTGTTACTGCTAACCATACTCGCATGCCTATCTTTAACTTTGGATTGGGAAAGCAAATCCTACTGCAAGGTATTTGCCTTGTCAACGTTGATTGTCTCGGCGACTATCACGTAGCAGCTTTATCAACCGATGGTTCTTCTGAGCTTAGCAAGCCCCTTGCACCAGCCTCGGGCACCGATGCCAACATAAAGAAAATGGTTGCGGTGGACCTGTTCTCTGCGCAGGCTGACAACCTTTGCCACGTATTATCCTCCTACCGAGATATTTTTTTACTTCAAACGATCACCCTTTAGGCCAGACGCTCGCGGTCCAGCATCGGATTTCTACTGGCGATGCTACGCCTATTCACCGATGACCATATCAAGTTTCTGCATCGGAACGCCGAGTAATTCTAAGTGAAGTGAACAAAATGCTAGATAAAAACATCATTAAGCTTTCTTCGAGTCCCTGGGCGTCACCTGTGGTTTTGGTTAAGAAGGACGGCACGTGGCGCTTCTGTGTAGACTACCGTCATCTGAACAAAATTACTAAGAAGGAAGTCTACCTGCTCCCAAATATAGACGATGTCCTTCACTGCCTCCATGGTTCCAGCTATTTCTCTTCTATTGATCTTCGTTCTGGATATTGGCAGATTTCTGTTGGCGATATGGACAGAAAAAATACGCTCAATCAGCTTGGTAAGTTTAAAAAAGTAGGGTACGCTGTTCACTCCATAGAGAAATGTTTTGCGTTCCTGGTTCATTGGCCTTGAAACGAAATTGCCCTCGCTGTGCAGCACTATAACATGGTTGAACTTCAAAAGTTCCTCTCATAAGAATGCAAAGAAGCTCCCCAGAAGGACGGGTGCAGTTGTCTAATGTGGCTATCACTAATATTACCCACAGTCAAGATTCTATGGCACATATGTTTCTTTGATTAACAAGGCCAACGTAAAAGCAAGATGTGTGTTTTTACACCATAGATCAGCAGCACATAACCTCCACCTTAAATGTGATTGTTCACCTAAATCTGCCTGCATTTTGAAAGTTAGTGCAAACATTAAAATTAAATTAAATTGTGGGGTTTTACGTGCCAAAACCACTTTCTGATTATGAGGCATGCCGTAGTGGAGGACTTTGGAAATTTCGACCACCTGGGGTCCTTTAACGTGCACCTAAATCTAAGTACACGGGTGTTTTCGCATTTCGCCCCCATCGAAATGCGGCCGCCGTGGCCGGGATTCGATCCCGCTACCTCGTGCTCAGCAGCTTAACACCATAGCCACTGAGCAACCACGGCGGGTAGTGGAACCTTCTGTGCTGTTGGCACCCAATTTCAAAGTGTTTGCCCAGCCCTGTGCACTGTAACTTGATGGTTCCAAATTGCTGGTTTTTAGGCCCTTGCCCAACTGGTTTGTTGAAATAGATGTTAAAACGAATGACAGCTACAATTTCCTGGACACTTATCAATGAGATTCCGCTGTAATTTCAGCGGTGCTCACAGCAACAACAGATTTGGTGAAGTAAGGGACAGGCAGAGTGTTAAAGAGAACTGTGAAATCCATCAAACGGATATGTTGAGCTAACAATGTGGACTGATTGTATAAAGCGAGCAAGCTGCCGAGAATTGCTAAGCTTGATGTGCAGACCTCATTTCTTAGGCAAATAAACTGTGCAATGTCTTGTTTTATTATTGATGACTGCTCTGCCAGTCTGCCTGAGTTGTCATTTTTTTGTATTTATCATAAAGCAGGCACTTTCATGTTTTTGTAGTTGTGTGACACAGAGTCATTTGTTTCTTACAGCTGTCATCTTCTCAGAAGCAGGTACTCATGCTTGGACACCTGGAGAGCACAAGCTGCAGCATGTATGCCGAAATAAACAGCTATTGCCTATTTCAAATAGAACCTATGTAAGGCAAGGCCCCTTTTTTGCTGTACTGTGCTTGCAAATTGCAAAGCAATGATAAGACACAATGTAGAAAGAAACATTTTCTTTTATTTGGCAGACATTAGAGTGGCATCAAAAAAAAAATATATATTGAGCAGCCCCAAATCAGTCACTACACTAAGCAGCTCCACTACAATTCACATGACCTAGGAATCCCAGCCTTACAACCGAATGATTATTCGTATAAGTGACGATCAAGATCATTCTTCACTTGAATGCCACGGAGCGCTGTTCAGTAACAGCAGTCAGTTTGTGTCCCTGCAAGCAGGAATATTAATTCGTGTTTTGGTTAATGGTGACATAACGAAATTTATAGTTTTCTGGCCCATCAGATGTTTGAATCGCAAATAACTTCGCCAAAGATGTACACCTTGTCAGCGGTACATGCAGGATGATTTGCGTTGGCCAGACTTTTGAGTGGGACTTCGGTATCAATGGAGGTATAATGTGTGTGTGCATGCTTCAGTACAAGGGAGATTGGAGGCAGCATCAAGGCAACCTATAGGCACTGCGTGAAAAATCTTGAAAGCTATGCTATTTGCTAATGCCCTTCTGCCCTCTGCACTTGATAGAATACTTTCCAGGTTTAATTTCAATCAGAAAAGAAATTTAGTATTTTCTGATGCTACCTTGACATGCAAACAAATTTTTGTCATGTAGGAGGAGGGGTTAGGTTAAACTACAACACAATTTATCTATAAGTTTTTCAGCGTGCTATTTCATGTGTGGTACACTTTCTTTAATTTGGCTTGCTGACCTGGCAGCCGCATAGTCTTGGGCCAGGGATGACTGGATGGGAGAAGACAATGAGGTGTACTGTTCATTGTTTAATAGGCGCTTGTGTACTATAGCATGTAAAAATAAAAAAAACGAGTGATATTTTTATGCTTTAAGCATTTTGCAGAGTGAAGTAAAGTTATAACGATTTTTTTTTCTCTAAGAGATGAGAGAAGATGGTGTTGCTTGCTCATGATGTTGCTGGGATACCCTAGTACCTAGCTCATAACTCTTTAGTGAAGTAAAGATCACCAGGTAGAAACCACATCAATTTGTAAGAGTTATGAATCTTCAGCATGAAAGTAAATTAGTGCTTTATTTTATTGGATACGTTCCCCTTTTGGAAAGTTCTGTGAACAAAATGAAAATTTGCAAAAGGAACAAATAAGAATTTGGAACAAGCATGCTATCAACACAACTAATGCAAAAGCAGAATTTAGTCACACTACATACCAATAAGGACAGTGTAGGTGTGAGAACGTTGCTGATACTTTACTTTTCCACCTATGACAAAGGAAAAAGTATACTCCAGTAATTCAAATGAGAACACAATTCTTGTTACACCAGGTGTGGCGAGCCCGGGAGACAGCAAGAGCCGCAGGAGTCCTGGACTAAGGGCGCCTCCCACACAAGCAGAATGACACCTGCTTTTCCTTTCTTTCTTTTAATAAATGTTTTTCCTTCTCCTCCTCTTCCTTATAATGTTCTTTAATACAATGGTTTACCTGACTTGGAGGCAGTTTTATCTTGGGAGCTCCTATCTGAATACATGGGAACAGAGAAATAGTTTTTCTCTGAAGCCAGCAGCAGAATTCGATGAGGTTGGTTACATGTAAAAAAAAAAAGCTGAAATGTAGCGACTGTTTTAGGGGGCAATTTTTTGTGGCAGGAAATTTTGAAAATTGTGAAATTAAAAAGACTTCCGTATGAAGTTTACAACTTGATACAAAAGCTATGAAATTGTAAACTTTGTGCTTATATTTGTAAGCTTACTGACTCTCAGCAATTTTTCCTAAATATTCAAGGTCCTAAATCAAAATTATGCAGCCTAGAATGACTAAAATTTAACTTTTTCTCTCAAATGCAACAAATTTCATTGAAATTATTCCAGTAGTCTCAAAAGCATTTCTGCATTTTACATGTATTTGAGTGAAGAGATTAGAGTTGGCACTGAACTAAAGCATCCTCCTCAAGGTAAGCACATCATTTCTGGCCGTAAGGCCAGTTATCAGTCGACGCTCTACACTATAAAAGAGAATTGCCTTTTTTTACACTTTTCCAGCAATTCCAACTTAGTAGCATGCTTAACTGAATGCAGCTAGGAAGAAGGAAATTTGACAATTTTTAGTTTATGTGCAGAATTAATGCATTTGTATGTCACTGAATTTTGGCCTTCATAAGCATTCATATCCTTGAATTTTCTTTCAATGTTGAATCGAACATTTTGTACAATACCTGAAGCAGCCATCAGGCCACCAAGCAACGTAAGGGCAAATAAGAGCTTCATGTGGAAGCACTTAAAAGGTCTGCTCAATTCACCTGCACAACTGTGAACCAGTTAACGAAGGTTCACGAGAAGTTCAGAAATTGTGCAGCTTGTTTCTGCGGTGCAGGCACAGCGCAACACTCGAAACAAATGCCAAGGTGCAGATGCGGTGCAGGCGTTATGTTATGCCCGATTAATGTGCACAGAGTGCGTACATTTGAAAGATTGTGAACTACAAGAATTATCAGCTTGTGGGCCTAACTACAAACCACACTTGTAGACACATCAGACGTGTGTAAGCGGGCTTTTAATGGTGCTTGCACCCATGTGCTGGATTGTCTGCTGCACTGCTGCGTCGCACCTGTACGCCTGCACCAAGTCGGCACCGACAGCGGAGTAGGTGCAGCAAAATCATGAATCAGCCCTGCACCTTTTGAAGCGAACGGAGTGGTTCAGCGGGTGCCATTGCTGCACCACTGGAACGAATGGCAAGGTGCAACACCTCGTGAACTGGTTCAGGCGGTGCAAGCGAATTGAACGCACCTAAAGTAAAGCACATTCAGGGGTGCTATAACATAAAATGATTTCAAACTGTTTTGATTCCAATCTCCTGACATCAAATTTATGTAACCACCGGCGCAAGCATCGGGCAGTGACTTGCAGCGTGGTCTGAACAACCCAACCAAACACTCTCCTCGTTTATAGGTGGTCACCTTTGTTCACTTCCAAAACCAATAACATTGCCTACACTCAGCGGTTTTTCTTATCTAATTGGCTGACAAGAGGCGAGGTGTACGGTCTAGTGGAGAGGGTTTCGATGGGGCCGAGCCAGCACAGTGAAAATAGATAACCGCATGAAGAGGGTGGTGCTGGCTTCTCCGAATGGTCCGCTTCACCTTATTTAGCTTGCGGTGGCTGGTCGAAAATCGCGGCGGCTTGCAACAGAAGGATAAGAATGCCGCTAAAACGAATCCTCAGCAAGGAAGAGTTGGCAGAGCGATGCTGTATACATGCCGCAAGGGCTCGATAACGTTTTACTGCCGTGCAAAAAGGTTTATAATGTGCAAACAAATACATGCTGACCGGCAGATGTGAGTAGCGAGGGCCTGAGCGATCGGCGGGCAGCCATCTTCTATTCCTTTCAGAACGGGGCAGTCTCTGGCTATTCAGAAAAATTTTCAGTTTTGTTCAGCATATTAATGCATTTTTTTTTCACGTACACGTCACTTTGATGCAGTCAGTTTTTGTGGTTTTGTGAGGTCGCGTGACAGACAGGCGAGGTGGGTGTTACCCAAAAACATTGAACCAATAGCAGAGGGCCAATGGTGAAAAGGCGTTGAATCAGGAATAATTATTTTTCTTTTGTGCAGTTTAATCATTCATAATCAGTGTGTACATGTATAGCAGATGGAGAGCCATCACGGTTTTCGTGACGTCGCGTGACAGACGGGTGAAGTTTGGAGTGGCCTGAAAAAGTTTTGACCAATCATGGTGGGCTGATTGCAGAATTGGAATAGAAAAGTTTGGAATCATTTTATGTTATAGCATCCCAGGATTCTACAGGGGGCCATAGAATGTAGGCTTCCATGCAAAGATGGCCAACCTCACAAGGTTCACACGGCTGACGTAATGAAGTCAACCTAAGCTGATCTCAACCTCCCTAAGTGATGCGACATTGGTTGGCTGTTAAAATTTTTTAGCTATGGCAGTGGCAACCTCATGGACAAATTTGAGGTTGACTGAGGTCGAATGCTCGGTGAGGTTATATTTCACAGCAGCTGATGTGCACATTTCCACCTCATGAATAAATATGTGGAAAGTTTTATGATTTTACTGATATGAAGGGGTAAATATTTATGATAATAATACAATAGCCCCAGGCAGGAATCTGGAAGTGGGCCTCACCCCAAGCCACCTGAGGCTTTGTTTTCAATTTGTATAGACAGCTCTCGTCACATATGAACCATAGGTGAACATTTCTTTTGCTTTACTTCAGATGTGTGACACCACCGCAGTTGGATATCTTGCATCGGCCTGTATCCTCTGACCTTACTTTTAAAAGACAGTGAGTCACGTGCCAAACTACTTCCTCGTCTGCTCTGAACTAACAAATGACAGTTGTTGCCTCTCATTCAGTGTTGGCCAAAGACAGCTAGCCAGAATCTTGGTACTGAATAATTAAACTACGCAAGACAAACATTCTTTTTTCTGGTATGTTGCCTGTAGGCAACAATTGTCAATAAAGGGTTAATGAGAAATAAATTAAAAACTGAAATACAGTAGAACCTCATTGATACGATCTTCACAGGAACTGGAAAATAAAGTGTACCATAGGAAAATCATATCATCCAACATATTATCCAACCAAATCGGATTTTCAAGAAAAAAAAAAAAAACTTAACATTTCGAAAAACGTATTAAGCAGAATCGTATCGAGGTTCCACTGTATAAAAAAACTACACTGAAATTGGCTGTAGAAAAGTCAGTACTACTAATTACTAACTGCGCTCTGAAGCTTGTCACAATTTTTTCTAGAGTTTAGAAGTCTAGGACCTTGATTTAACGCAAGAAATGAATAGTCAAAAATATCATGCAAGTACCCCTTTAAAGTTCAACATCTTGAGACGTATTTCTGCACATTGAGATGTAATATTTACCAAAGCCATAAGACTCTTAACAAAGCATGTTTCACAGTCTTGCAGGCAAACCAAACATTTACAGTGGTGCACCTTCAGTCAATTCTATGGACCTAATGCTTGCATCTTGCACACCTGCTCAAGCCAGAGGCAGGAAATTAGGAAAACCTCCAAAACACTTCAATTATCTCTTTCTGAAAGAGAGAAGTATGTTTTATCTAGCAATTCTTGACATAGCCAGACTAGTCTAAAGGTAAATTGACAACTATGTTCCTCACGAAGGCCTGATTCACACAGGTGTTATCAGCCCCATCACGGTACATGCGTCTGTCAGGACAGAGCATTTCCTTGCCGATTTCTCTCCAGAAACAAGACGCTATCGACATTTGCTGATGCTCTAAACATCATCAGTATCCTGTGTTAGAGGAGAAAATGGTGTGAAAACCCTCTATTTTCACAGATACAGGTTCCGTAACATTTGGTGCCGAGACATGACAGGATGGGTCAAATGTGTGAACCAGAATTAACTTACAATGGCACTTGAACATAAGATAAGTTAGAGAAACATTGCTGTAAACAGATGGCAACACAGGTGAAAAGTTTTAGATAATGATGCCAAAGGACAGACACCATTGCTTGTAATGCTTCAGTAGAAGCACAAGGTGAGATTTTCAAGATCATAAGCTGGAATCTAAACCATGCAAGGCAAGCAAAGCCCACCTGCCAACTGTGTTCACAGCAGCCTACACATATTGTCAACCCACGTGACGTTTCTGTGGCCAACATACCATGGCGGTTGTGCCAGGATGACTGTGGATGCAGATGGCAACGTGGCCAAAGCATTCTCGCCTTGAGCTAGCATTGCAGATGCAGCCAAGGAGCACCTGCTGCATAAATCAGTCTTGCGTCTGGAAGCGTCCGCAACCTCCATGAAAGTGTTACACAGGAAAAGAGATGCACCAAATATATTTACTGAATATTTACAAAAACTGTAGCAGCTGACAAGATAGTAGTTAGCACGCAAAATCCAAAAGTGTTCCCTTTTTCATCAGCCTTTTAAAATATGCTCTCTAGATCACTAGACTTTATCTAAAGCAGGAACAATAGATCGATCCTCTTCAAAAAAAGACAATACAGCACTGACATGGGTACTCGCATGAACGAGCCCACTTCGTGTGTCGACCACTCGAATCTGTTTTAAACACAGGCCTATTTCCAAAGCTCCAACTGCAGTGCACTTGCTTTTATGAAATATGTAAATTAATTTGGGCTAGTTGATGGGTCTTAAACGAATGCACAAATATAGATGGAAGTGACAATGTGGACAGAACCGTCTTCCAACTGTTTCTATTAGAGCATAACCTCCCTATAGCAAAGCAACATATAGGGAACTGACAGTTACAGTGAAAAAGTGCCAGTCCTGATTACACTCCGTTAGGCATTCACATATTTTTCAATGATATCCCATTCATACACTGCGTGCACAAGAGACTATTTAAATATGACAAGCCTTTGGTGTAACTTAGAATGATCAGGGGTTCCCTGCAGTGCGATTAGGTGACAAGTTTGGTTCAGTACATATTGATTGGTTTCATTGCATGGTATTTATATAATTGTTACTTTTACAAAATATTTCGCCTACTGCCTAATGCGAAATTTGAGTGCAGCTCTATACAGGTTTCCATTTCGCAATATATTGGCTAGCATGGACAATCTATCTCGTGTGGCACTTCGCAAACAAAGCAAGGTGTGGCGCAACTGCGTTGCTAATTGGAAGACCATGAGGGCAGCACATGGGTGATGCGTGGGCGCAATTCACAGCAGCTGCCGCAGACAGACCTCTGCTCATGCAGTGCTTTGTTTCCTTACAGATGATGCGCACTAGTGTGGTATAAAGGCTTCCAAGATTTTCTTTCCTAGGAAACATCTAATGAAGCAATAGCTCCTAAGAAGGCCACTATCCAAGATAATCAAGAAAGGAATAGAGAAAAATGTCACAGAAAATCACATCAAACTAGGTCAGAGCATCAAAAATTGACCAACATTCTAGGCCTTGCCCTTGGAAAAAGTCTTGCAGCAAGGTTAATTGAGCACAAATTATATGCAGGTATTCTATGGAGTGATGTCAAAGCTCAAACACTGAGCTCTGCTCTTCTGCAGGACCTTGGTGATGCACATTTTAAATACCATTCTTCTGGCTACTATGGTTTACAGGAAAATTGGTCATCCTTAAGCGGACAGGCCACCACCATAGTACATTTTCAGGCATATTACTTGCGCTAGCAGGCAAAACAATTAAGGTATACTGACAATGAACATCTGCGGCAGGACGCAATAGCAATGACAGTATTTGGCAGGATGTTTAGACAACAGACTAAAAAGAGTGGACTGGAGGTGAAAGCAGTTCTTTTGGTGAAGTATTTAGCTCGGCTTTAAACAGTGCATTGCTTGCATATAGGGTAACATACTTGTCATGTGCAAGTTTGTAACAGTGTACTTATGATGGAAAATTCTGATCAAAACCACACAGTGGCATGGTGAGGCAAGTGGACAACACAGTGGTTTTAAAGCATTGTTTCATGCCGAGTACTAAGCAGCAAGTTCGGTATTCCCACACAGCAGCCAGGTTAATGAGATCAAAAATGAGAATAAAATGTCAAACCAAGTGACAAAGCATGAAGCAAGACCTATATATAAAGTTTCAAAGTTCTTTGACTCGTGTGTGCACCTTGTTGGCAAATGTGTGAACTTTCGACGCAGAAAAAATGTTGTCATAGGAAACAACTTGTCAAAGATAATCACTTGTTTATCAACAAAGCGAGATTTTATCACACAAGAGTTCAAAAATCGCTGCTTAAAAAATTAGAAACACCAGTAATTTTGACCTTCTCTTGCATTGAACACCCTGTGATTAAACTGTCTATGGCATCTCTAGCATGTCGTGCGGACCAACACCTAGGCAAGAGACAATGCCAGCAACTGCTGCAGAATAGGCAAAAGCAGAGAAAACAGTAATGGCATGAAACAGGCTGTAGCATTACAAAAAGAAAATGCACAAGTTTGATGACAAATGATAAAAAAAATACAATTCAGAGCCCTTCCACTATGTGAAGATGGAAGACCAGCTGAAGCTGTACTTGTTGACAAGTATATTGAGTTATATATGGTTAATTGCTATATTGATTAAATAAAGAAACATACACACAACTTCGTTATCTTTGATTTTCTATTTACTTTGTCACCATGGTAACCATTGCTTTGTGGTCACTGTGATATACTGCAATTGGTCGCCGATGCTTTCGTGCCCACTCCCGCTTCTGTTTGCAAAGGTGATCCTCACGGGCACGCTGTTCTTCATCGGTCACAGAGCAGCTAGCCGACATTACGGATCTGCAGACAAGGCGGGTCTGGCTATAGCAACTGCCCGTTGCCTTCACGCTGTTGCTCACACCGGTGCTCTTAACATGCACATTGTTGTTCTTCAGTACGAACTAGACGCATCCTGGCCATAGCAGGACCAAAGTAAAACTGCTGATAACGTCGCTAGAGCGATGTCGACTTCACAAGAAAACGAGGCACAGACATTGGTGGGTACACAATGACGTTTTATTATTCTGCCATGCACTCCGGAGCCACTGATCACTGCTGGCGCACAGCAGGCTACTGTGGATTCAATTTTGTCGACGCAACTTTTTTCTGCACACCCTGTCGATGTATGCACTATTGGTCATGGTCAGAACCTAGCCATATACAGCTTCTCTGTAAAAATAGCAGGGGAAACAGAAGCAGACACGTTCAATGCATCACAAAGGAATGCAGCAGGCAAAAAGATGCGGTTTCTGCAGCACAAGCCATGACCTTGTACAGCTTGTGGCAAAAAAATGCAGCACAAGCAGATAGCTCAATCACTTCGCAGTTGTTCTAGCCTTGTGAACTGGAGCAACTGGCTTTCCTGTCCAGGAAGCATGGGCAACGACACTGCACACATGTTGGTAATATCAAGCTTTGATGCAGACATAGTAACGTGTGGTGAGGAATTAAGTAATCTTTGTTTCCACTTCTGCATGAATTTTGTGGAAGTGCTGGAGGGTCAAGGTTTTATACAGCTATTAATTTATGTATGTGGTCTAATAAACCATTGCAAAGTGAATGTGTGGCATCAGCAACAGATAGCCAGGCACTATCACAAAAAGAAGCAAAATAATGCTAGGTTGTCGAAAGTTGCAGGTTCTGGAGGAGAGATAGAAAAGGACAAGACTGCATCGATCAATTGGAAATGACTGAAGGCATGCACGGTATGTTGAGCAAGAAGCGGACAGAAAGAGTACAAGGAAACGCATGAAGGAGAACAGTCTGACAGTGTGTGAAGGCAGGAGCACCACATTAAAAAAAATTGGAAGAAAGTAGCAAATGAACGGGGGATCAGATGCCAAGGAGCAAGCATTTTCTGCTAGAAATGTTATTGCTGTTGCGCCTTAGCCCTGGTGCTGCAAATGGAAGGTGGAAGAAACAAGTACAGTACAAGTTGAGAAAGCGTTGTGGCAAGAGTGAGTGGCATTAGATCGGTGCCTCATCAAAATGATAGAATTTGCAGTGCTCATCTGCACTCAACAAAGTGTGGTAACCTGTGTTGCTGGAAGTGTGTAAACTATCTCGAGATGAAATGTACAATCAGCCAGCTCTTCCAGATTCAGAAAAGAGTTAAGACCAGAGGAAAATTTCAAAAATTACAAGACGGCAACCTGATTTGATAAATCATATTTTGGATGTTTCCAGTAGAAGCACTTGCACCAACGGAAACTAAGCTGCATTAAAGGTTGGACTTCAGAAAGTGCATCAACACTACACCAACGATAAATGCAATTCCACTACATGGATGACTTGCCTTGTATGAAAACATTGTTTTCACCTTTTGCTCTCCTGTTCGCCACGTAAGCATTGCGGATTAAGACGAAGTCTCACTGTTTGGTGCAATGCATTTGTCACTGGCTGACCACAAATAATCGCTGTCAATGTAGTCTAATGAGCATTAAAAAGTTCTCTTCAGCTCCTACTTTGTGACTAATGAGCCGGCTGTGCTTACATAGGTACGGATCCACCTCCAGAGGGTCACTACTGAATTGCATCTTTTTTTTTCTTTACAGGAGCGTGGAGACCTGCATTAATAGTGTTTTTTCACTGACAGCACATATGTTACCGGGCTTTTTATTAATCTTTTAAATCACCCACACTGGCGTACGTTATCCTCTTCATTTAGTATAGAGGGGTAAACATCGACAAAATGATGCAGCTCAAATAGGTTGAACGTGTATGCGTTTTCTATCCGCAGTGACGGACAAGATGGCTCGAGCGTTGCATAATGCCGTTTGCCTAAAGCCAGCTTCGCTGCAGGGCACCAGTGTCGCGCAATGAAGCATGCGCATTGTATTGCGGCAAAGTATACCAAGAGTGGAAAGCGGCCACTGTGATATACGCGCCCACTTGCCGTCACGTCTCCTGCCGCAGTACAAGCACGGAGACGCCGAACAAGTGTACTGGCAGGCATTCAGAGTATTTCGCATGCGGTTGTAGCGATCTGAGCCCTTGTTTCGTCCACATAGAGCGCCCCTTATATGAGCTAGACATTGTAACAGCCGGGATTATTAACTAGCCAATATCAGTGTTACTGTACAGCTTTCACAAAGGTCTACTGCTATGAAGTTGCATGACGACCATTTTTCTTTAGCATACATTTCTTCCGTATTCATCCGCAGGGCGTAGTCTTTTGCCAGTGTGGCTGTACAGCTCTCACAACGATCTACGGCTCGATCGCATGGAGACGCAAGTACACACATACACATACAGAGTACAAAATTTCCATTCCCACGAATCTCCAAGTGTGTTGTATGCTCAGTTACATTAAGAACTAATGCATCGGCACGGCAGTTAATTCATAAACTGTTTCCGTTCCCGCGATTCCCCTGAAGTGCGTGGTATGCTGACCTTGATCAACGACACTAATGAACAATGCATCGGCACGACGTAATACTTTGCCACTAAAGTCATTCGAGAAGACACCTCACTTCCAAACGTATCCCCTGCGACTACAAAATTTAATATGCTGCCGTCGCAACAAAATAGCAACAAACTCACCTCGGACGCGGCTTTTTGGTCTTGCCGCCCACGCATCCTGTCGATTCTGTGCTGCAAGCTCGGCTAGGGACAAACGGAGCTAACAGCTTTCTTCCCCGTAGTACCTAGGCGAAGAGAAATTTTGAGCACCAAAAGTCCCCACATTTCTCTCTCGCAACTACTGCTCCTCGCGCGTGCGCAGAAAGAGCGGTGAAATCCAATTTCGATGTGCTCGTCGACAAGTGCAATCGCGGAGACGTGGATCGTCGAATTCGGTACGTACGCGAAGGGAGAATAAAAAACTTGTACAGATTGCATTCTCCGATTGCTATGCGTTTGTTGACACGCTACACAGCAAATGAAGTGCATTTTCACGTTTGCTTCGTGCGCCTTTGCGAGTTGTCAGTGCTAGGAGGTGTTCGATCCCCAGCAGACGACGAGGTCGTCACAATTTTCTTTTGTTGAGTAGCATGCAAAAATCGCGCTTACGGAGCAGCTTGAATTATTTCAACCTCGGCAAGGGCAAATGACAAGACAGCAAAGTACCCGAAGTTTCAACGTTGCGCTGAACGCGGTACCGTTCAGTTGCATTTTCTTGTCGGTTTTCAAGCATGAATTGCCCGATGCATCTTGAAAGCTTATCTTGCCTCTTATTAAATTTGACAGAGCAAAAGTGTAGGCTATCGTAATGAATTTGCTACGATAGCATTAAATCCGTGGCTTGAATAAAATATTACATGCACGTTAAGTTGCACCTCTTCTCTGGAGAATTTTTTTTTCTTGCACAGAAACCAATAAACATTGGCTATGTTGCGGACTTTGTATCCTTACTGCATCTGTATTAACACTTGCTTTGAAAGGTAATTAACTCAAGAGCTAGTAGATTAAGTAAATTGCTTGCTATAGTGGCAAAGTGACAACGTACCCTCGTGCACAATTATGTAGAACTCGTGCAACAATGCGAAAAGCAGGCAAACGGCCTGTTCTTGTGGGGATAAAACAGTATAAAACGACACGCTGAAGAAAAGTAAATCAAAACTGTGCAGTGAAGTCAGCCAGTGCAAGCAGTTCTTGCACGTTCACAGCGGATCAAGTGTGCAGAAACATTCATGCCTTACATGTTTCTAGTAAGTTTCTAATAAGTTTGTGATCACATATATTAGTGTGTAAACCCATATAACGATATCCGCTGCGATTATTATCTTTATAAGTAATGAAATACCATGCTACTTGCAAGAACATATATCACCCGAGGATTTTAGAACAAATTTCTGCATTTAAACTATACACAATATGTGGTTTATTCAATAAAAGACCACAAACTGGGCTTTTTTGCAATGACAAACTTATTCCAAACTTTACTTACATACAGGCAAGAAAAAAAAATATAGACAGAAATATTGTTCTTCAATTTGTTCACCTGCCACTGTGGCTATAGCATTCTGCTGCTAACACAAGGCGAGGGGTCGATTTGCCAGCCATGGAAGTCGCATTTCTATGGGAGTCATAGGTGAGAAAAAAAGCTCTTGCACTTAGATTTAGTTCATCACCTTTTATTGAACTCTTACACTTCAAAATACTATTGCATAGGGGGGCATGCTTATGCAAAATCTAACACCAATAGAAGGCAAAGGGCAGAATTGTAAAACAACTTTCTTTCGTGATAATTCGAGTGTGTAAATATTCATTGCATCAATATGTATTGTTCAACAGCACTGCACAAATAAGCATGATCAGGTATAACAAGTACTCTGTCAGGAAGCTGGTTCTACAGATGTATAAAAGGCATGAATGCTCATATTACGTCGCACACATAGCACAAAGAAAACCTTTTTCAAGAGTTGTCCCTTCTGGCAGATATGAGTGGGCCATAAGCAGCAGAAACTTTATTGCAGGACATTGTGTAATACCGCTTATGAAAGAATGAAGAGAGTGAAGAGGCTTTTAACAGCAGTACCTCATGCTGCTCTAATAAGAGGAACGATGAGCAAAAACATTTCTGGTAGAGCACTTAAACAGTAACTTTCTGAAAGACAGAAAATTCCAGGTGAGAGTTTGAGGTACATTTGGCCCACACACACCAACAACACGGGCATACTACAAGAAACACTACAGCCTATGGTGTATTACAGTCTATGGGAAAGCTATGTTATACAGAAATCAAGAATGATGCAACAAGCCCTCGACAACACTGCAGACTTTCTTGGCCAGTCTGGCCTCTCGCTTTCTGATAAGTCAGCTCATATCTACGTCGGAAAAAAAAGAAAGACTAGAATCAAGAACTACCCCAGATTGCACATTGTGATCCACATAGCTGGACAAATATGCCCGCAAGTCAACATCCACAAATCCTCAGCTAGTGTAAGCCCATTACGGCAGAGCCAGCACATGGGTGAAACAATTATGCAATGCCTGGACGCAACTTCCACACCTGGTGAAAAGAATAATCTCGAAATAATGGGGGTGGACGAGTGGATGCTATAGAAAATCGCAGATGCTGTGCTTGTGTCCAAGGTATGGTACGGTGTGAACTACCAGCAGCACACAAAAAAGACAACTCATCGAATACAGGCATCGGGTAGTAATAACAGGTCTTTCCAACTGTACCATGCTTGAAGACCTCTATGAGAAAGAGCTAACGAACAAGCACCTAGACAGAGTAGAGTTGCAGCCTGCAGCACAAATTCTTTGTCTCAAGAGCTCAGAACCTCGTCCCAAGATACTATGCCAGCTAGCATATGAGATGCAAAGACTACTACCTCTCCCTTCAGAAACACAACCTCGGGATTACCTGAACTTGAAACACAACAGGCCCATACCGTGCAATATGGGGGCAAACAATTAGGCCAGGAGACTATATGCAACTGCCAAACACACAGAGAAGGTTGCTAATCATGAAGATGCAAGCAAACATAAGGCACATATAGTACACTGATCTGGCAATAGCAATGTAACAGTAGTATGACACTACATAAAACTAAACCCCATATAAGTGAGTACAATTCCAGGTCATCCTACACCTAGAAAAGCTGAACTGAAAGCAATCAAAGCAGCACTTGTGCAGACTACACCCTGCACAACACCCTGCACAACACCCTGCATGGATTCACCAGAAACTGTCTGGGCCTGCACGTCACACAAGATTGTCAGGAAAATCAGGAGACTGACACGCTGCTTGTAAGCACATGGCCGGAAATTAAATTACAGGATACATAGCCATGCAGATATTTCAGGACACAAGCAGGCTTATAAGCCCGACATAATAACTGAAAACTAGATGAGTTTGTGTGTATTCATTATTAACTAAAGTGCAACAGATACACAACAGACAAGAACGAAGTGCTCTGTGTGTTCACTTCGTTCCTGTCCATTGCATTTCTGTTGCACTATAGTTAATGAATTCATAAGGCTGCACAGGAGAAGAATGGTACCTCTGCCCAAGGGCCCAATCTCTTTCTCTCTCTCTCTCTCTCTCACACACACGCACACACACACACACACACACACACACACACACACACACACACACACACACACACACACACACACACAAATGTTGCAAGAGTGCATAGCATGAAGCAGTATCAACAGGATGACACTAGATATGGATGAGGACGAACTTTCAACTGAGGTTCATTTGTAAAAATGTGGCGAGATATATAAATTACCAGAAAAAAAGGACAATGAGCAAAACGAGAACAAGGTGAAAGCAGCAGCCAACATTTCGACAAGTGGACTTGTCTTCTTCAATGTCCACGTGTGGAAACGTTGGCTCCTACTTTCACCTTGTTCTTGTGTTGCTCATCGTCTTGAATTTCTATCTTCCACCTTCGCTGTGTTTTCCCCAGAAAAAGAAAGACATCTTTGAAGGATAGATAAAAATTGGTGCTTGATGCAGCCAAACATAAATAAAAATGCTACAGAAAGAAAATACAGAAAAATACCAAGTGCAGGAAAAGAATCATTACAATTGCCAATCCTGCATGCCAGCACCTTTCAAGAAACACTGTTCTCATTCCAGTAGACAGACTGACAGCTTGCTTATGCAAGCACATTCTTCCAGTTCCATGCCATTGGAAAAAAAATGAGTTTCCTGGAATGCAGCCACATGCACACTTGGTGATCACAATGTTTTTTTTTCCCTGGACTTGTATATATATATTTTCTGCCTTTCCCGCTTTTATGTTTGGTTTCATCAAGCACTAGTCTTTATCAGGTTTTATTGCTGTACTACTTTCTGGTAACCTTTATAGATCACTGCATTTTCACAATAAACCTTTTAACTAGGAGTTAGCGTACCGTGTTCTTACTGCTTCACACTATACATTCTTGCTACATTGGCCAAATAAAGGATTTTATAAGGTATCATGAGGGCCATTAAAGTGACTTGTTGCAGTCTAAAAAAAAAAAAAAAACGAATAGCCTGGTTGCAAATGGCACCAGAGAACACATAGGACAAACAAGAAAACCGAGATGATCTAACCATCAAAAGTTTAATGTACACACTGAGTAAATGCTCGCTGACAAGCAATAAACAGAACATACACAAAAAGGAGAAGCAAAAATTCATGTGCGTTTCCTGACAGGAAATGCATCCATTTCTAACGGAGGCTGTGCTGACAAGATTCTCCCAGCATTTTTAGATCTACAGCTTCTGTAATTTCTCTAGGCAGCCGATCTGCACAGAATGCTAGCTTCTTCCTCTACAATGCACGCTCAGATGTGGAGAGTGCATTGTAGAGGAAGAAGCTAGCATTCTGTGGAGATCGGCTGCCTAGAGAAATTATGGATGCTGTAGATGCAAATACACTGGGAGAATCTTGTGTCAGCATGGCCGCTGTTACACTTTCAGAGATGGATGCGTTTCCTGTTGGGATCTGTATGGACACACATCAGATCTTTCTTCTGCTTTTTGTGTAAATTCGATTTATTGCTTGTCGAACAGCACTTACTCGGCATGTTCAATAAACTTTCATTTGTTAATACACCTCATGATTGTCTTGGTCTCTAGCAGAAAGGTGTTCATTCTTTTTACAGTGAAGCTGTATATGCCTAGGCGAAACAATCATGGTCCGATCCCAAAAACCCTAGTGTAGGGGTATGAGGTATGAGCCATTGTTTAAGGGGGTGTGAGCCATTGCATTCGTCTTGCATGATGGACGGAGACATTTCTTGTTGGGTAGACATAGAAATGCTTATGCATTTCAAACATACATTTATCTGCATATTATTGCAGGGAAGGGACACAGAGGGGGATGCGGTTAAGACAAGATCATGATGTCATTATTATCTCACAGCAAAGGTGTGGTGGGCCAGTGGCTAGACTGATAGTGACGTCGTTTCTCTCTAGCAGCAGTGCGCGCGTGCAGCAGTCTCTCTCAGACTTCCCAATAGGTTTGAAAATGTGTCCCTGTATTTAATTAAATGAAATGTGCAGCCCCGGTGTGTCACTTCGTAACTACAGTGCATAACTGAGTCGTAAACATTATGATTAACGCATTACAAAACACAAGTGCGTAACATAATTCAGAAAGACTTTGATGGACCCGCTGCATTAACACAATGAACCACTCATTTCACTTTACATGATGGTGATCTTGCAAAGTGCAATGTGTGGCATTCCAAATAAACAATGTGATAAACCCAAGCCAAACATGTGCATAACCTCATTAAGAAACACAGACATAACCAATAATATAGAAAGACTTGAATAAACCATTGGAATTAACCCAGTGATAAACACCGGGGCTGCACATTTCAGCTTCGCTGGTCTACCGTCTGTACAGGGTGCATGGACAGTAACTTTTTCTGTTATTGTTTGTTAAGTATTGTATAATGTTGTGCCAGTAAAACACGGGCTAGTTGATGCAATGTATTGGTACTGCTTTTTTTGCTGGTTTTTTTCTTAATGTTGTGCCCTTTTTCCTTTTGTAACAACTTTTTTATTCCCCTTTGCATAATACTCCAACCTTGTAGCCTGCGAGGTATATAAATTTAGTACATAAGCACGTCGTTCATTCATTTTGTTCGTGGAACAAAAACGCATTGATAAGCTTAGACATATAGTCATTGCTTAACACTTTCGAAACGAACAATTATAGCTTGCTATCGACATTGAAGCAGCCTTTCGACAGCAAGAAAAGGAATCAGTTTTTCCAGCTCTGAACATTGAATTGCAGGAAATGCAAGCAGGCATAAAATTCTGCCAATATAATCTGTTCAGGAATACCAAATTGGAATAAACATTGAGGCTTGCATTTGTACTTTCTCTGGCTGAGCAATCTAGCTTGAAATGACTCTCATAAGCATGTCGTAACAATGTTGATCTAATACAGGTTAAATGCATGACTAGCTTAAGAAATCTGGATGATTGCTATAAATTACAGTGAAGAAACTATAATATCTAATAACATTAATAATACCATAATAATATTTATTTCCACAAAACAGGCTAACCGTGAGAGGCGTGCGAGGCTGAGCAGAAAGCTGAAAAATTCTACGGCAAGTGCGCCTGCCTTGGGCCTACGATCCTGCATTATGAATAGCGCGTATTGATATGGTCTTCTCGTTAGAAGTTCCGAGTATACTACCAGCGCGAGACACGGGACAACAAAGTGGACGAGAAGCGTGTCTTTTAGAATGCTATGTTACAACGTACAGGCTTCTACAAAAGTGACGGTAACTGCTCGAAACATTTGATGCGTCGGCTTTTGCGCCTTTAGAGGTATTTAGAGGGGGCTCCCATATATATATTCGCAGCGCAAGCACGGCGATGGACGAACTAGGCTAGCGCTAAGGTTGAATTTCACGACACAATTTTCATTCCACGTCGTAATCACACAGATCGTTTGAGGTTTCGTTCAGGGGCACACGCGGGCGTTCGGGTCGGTGCTTCTTGTTGCGTTCGGCGTAAGAATATGGCTAGGAGCAGGCACCACATATGCGCAATGACGGGCAATATACACGCATCATTTCTCCAGAAGCTGACGCCGAGCACGGGTAGCGCGAGGATCTTGTTGGGCTGACACGACAACTTCGTGGCAGCCGAATTCCGAATACTGCATATACGGTGAGGGTAGCTATATGAACTTGTCGATGGGCCATCTTGTAGATTGCTGTAGCGCAGGCAGAACGAAACGGTCATAGAAGGTA
Source organism: Dermacentor variabilis (assembly GCF_050947875.1). Classification (NCBI taxonomy): domain Eukaryota; kingdom Metazoa; phylum Arthropoda; class Arachnida; order Ixodida; family Ixodidae; genus Dermacentor; species Dermacentor variabilis. The sequence continues at coordinate 231,006,168 of NC_134571.1, read as the reverse complement.
GATAAGACAACAGACAGCGCTGAACCACTTGCGAACAGCTGTTTACGTGCGCGATCTCGCACTGAACTACAGAAACCGCCGTCGCGCACCCCAAGACAAATCTTAACTAACGTTTCTTAAATTAGTAAACGTACATATTATTTGCTTTTAATCAAGAGAAGTCAATAATATTATAGTGTAAACGTTTTATTCACTACAATAAAAGAATTATGCAGCGTGTGCCACGAAACCTGGCAGTAAGCAACCCTGGGCGTCGCACCAGTCGCATTGTTGAAATCGCAATCATGTGAAATGAGCCCTCTAAAAATCGCATTGCGACGCGTGCGACAGCACCGATTTTCGTCGTTGCAGTCGCAGCATGTGAAACAGCCTTATGTTATGGCGCTAAGTTGTCGCTATGGCGCTTCCGTGGATGGATGGATGGATGTTATGAGCGTCCCCTTTGGAACGGGGCGGTGGCTTGCGCCACCAAACTCTTGCTACTATGCTGCCTAATATCCTACCTTGGTTAATCAATGAGAAACAAAAAAAGACACTATGAACTACCACGTCCAAATTTTCTGATACCCTATTGCGAACTGTGCTGTTGTACGTCTCCGTCTTTTGTCGTTTCCCTACTTTTCTTCCACCAATCCTCCAATCGCCTCTTACTGATGTCTATTGCGGACCTGTTTGCTTTACCACTGCTCCCGCTGAACCCAAGGGCTTCAAGGAGGCCAGTGGTGCCTAAATCGACCGCTGGATAGACGTCTTCACATTCTAATAAAATATGCTCCGTCGTTTCCCTAGCTTTACCGCAGCAAGCACATGCTTCTTCTTCCTTCTTATATCTCGCTTTATAGGTGCGTGTTCTAAGGCATCCCGATCTCGCTTCGAAAAGTAATGAGCTTCCCTTTGAGTTATCATAAATGGTTTCTTTCCTAATTTCGTTTTTTCCCCTTAAGTAGTTACTCATGGCAGGTTTCTTTTCCATTGCCGCCACCCATGAGATTAATTCAGCCTCTCTGACTTTCCGCTTGACCTTCTTTGTTGCTGTGTTGCCCACCCCACAGGCCGCATACTTGCTGGTAAGCTTCCTAGTTCTTTTCCTCCACTGTGAATCAATGTTTTGCCTGTACAGATACCTGAACACTCTCCCAGCCCATTTACTTTCCTCCATATTCCTCAGCCGTTCTTCATACTCAATTTTACTGCGAGCTTCCCTCACTTCAAAACTAGTCCAGCCCATATCCCCTTGCACAGCTTCATTTGTAGTCTTCCCGTGAGCGCCCAATGCGAGGCGACCCACTGACCTTTGGTTCCCGTCGAGTCCTGATTGTACCCCTGATTTAAAGCAAACAACCGCATTTCCAAAAGTAAGTCCTGGAACCATTACCCCTTTCCACATACCTCGGAGGACCTCGTACCTATTGTATCCCCATAGCGCTCTGTGCTTCATTATGGCTGCATTTCTCTTCCCCTTGACTGTTATGGTTTTTTCCTGTGTTTCCATATATCCGTTGCCTTCGTTTATCCATATACCAAGGTATTTATATTCTGTTACCCGAGGTATTTCTTGGCCCTGTATCTCCACTGTCTGTTCACTGTTATCATTGAATACAATAACACCTGATTTTCTAACACTAAATTTCAAACCTAAATTGTTGGCTTCGTGTCCACAGATATTAGCCAGACGTTGCAAATCACTTTGCTTGTTTGCGAGCAACACAATGTCGTCCGCATAAAATAAACCTGGGAGTTGCTGCTCTATTACTGTACCTGCCTGTTTGTATGATAGATTGAACCCGATATTACTTCCTTCTAGCGCCCTCTCCATCCTCACCATGTACATCATAAACAGCAGCGGAGATAAAGGGCACCCCTGCCTCAGTCCCTTGTTGATATGAACTTTCTCCGCGCTCCTCCTCCCTTCCCATTCAACGCAAACAGTATTTTCTAGGTAAATCTCTCTGAAAAGCTGTATACAATCGTTACCTAAGCCTTCCCCTTCCAGAATATCCCACAAAATGCTGCGGTCTACGTTGTCGTATGCTCCTGTAATGTCCAAAAAGGCCACATACAACGGTCTGCTTTCTGCTTTTGATATTTCAATACACTGAGTAAGAACAAACAAGTTATCATCCAAACGCCTACCTATTCTAAAGCCATTCTGAAGCTCTCCCAAAATGCCATTATTTTCTGCCCATGCTTGAAGCTTTAATTTGATTGCCTGCATTGCTAGCCTGTATATTACCGATGTAATGGTCAACGGTCTATACGAGTGAATTCTGTCTTTCTCCCCCTTACCTTTATAAATTAAATTCATTCTACTTTGTCGCCAACTGTCTGGTATTCGTCTATCTTTTAAAGTTTTTTCAACTGCTTTCACGAGAGCTTCCTTACTTTTTGGTCCCAGTTCATTTATCAGCCTAACGGGAACCTCGTCTAGCCCTGTGGCTGTGCGCTTAGGAATTTTCTCTTCCGCTTTCTTCCAGTTTAAATTTGTAAGCACTAGCTCCTTTCCCCCTTGGGTCTCTTTCATGCTCTTTTTTTCTTCAAATACAACCTCGTCCTTGCCTTTGAAAGATTCGGCTGTTACTTTTTGGATGTAATTTATTGCTGCTTCTCCTTCCAGTCTGTTTTCATCTTCATCTAGGATATGTTGTTGTATTGTTGTTGACTTCCTGCCTAATGATTTTATGTGATTCCAAAATATTCTAGGTGCGGCCTTCTTTTTCTCACGTATTTCTGACAACCAACTTTCGCTTTCACCTTTTAATTTTGCTTGTACCAGTATTTGAACCATAGACTTTTTCTCCCGGTATATTTCCCATTTACTGGTTACTTCATCCTGTGGCAACTGCGCCTTCTTTGCCTGCCTGTGCTCTCGAGATGCTTTCTGTCGTTCGGCGATCGCTTCTCGTATCTCCTTGTTCCACCAGCTTTTCGGTTTCTTTTTTCCTTTCCAATGAACATGTTGTTTCTCTTTCCGTAATTCTGTCGTTACTACACTTAGAAGCTCACCATATTCCCACCCCTTACTTGGCGACTTGCCAATTTCTTCCTCCACTCTAGTGACTATATTCGCTATTTGTTCAGCGTTCAAATTTGGACTGGCCATTTTGCTTTCGTTGCTCTCTTTCCCAACTACATATCCCATTTTCAAAATGATGCGTTTATGGTCACTCCCTATGCTGCTAAACCCTTCCTCATCGATGACCATTTCTCTCAACTTATCATGAATTCCTTCTGTCATCAGACAGTAATCAATGGTCGATTGCCGGTTTCCCACTTCCCACGTGATCTGTCCTTCACACTTAAGCCCTGTATTCACGATCACGAGGTTATGTTGCTCGCAAAGGTCTAGCATTGACTTCCCGTTATTGTCGGTATAGCCATCTAAATCCTGTATGTGGGCATTCATGTCACCTAATAGGATTATCTCAGCACCATTCCCGAAACCCCTAATATCAGCGCTTATGCATTCCACTAACTCTTTATTCTTCTCTGTGCAATTTATTCCGGTCCACAAATACGTAACTCCAAGCCAAGTTTCTTTCCCACTCATTGTACCTGCTAACCAAAGATGCTCTTGACATTGTGAATTTACTCTCTTCCATTTGGCTCCCTGATGGATGAGCATTCCGACTCCCCCTCCCTTTCTTTCCGACTTAGTTCTGTTGCACCCTTCCCATACATAATTCTCAATAACTGGCGGCTCTTCTGAGTCTCTAAGGTGCGTTTCTGTAACCGCATACACCCCTATTTGTTCTCTATGTAACTGCTCCTCAATCTCTGCCCACTTTTCCTTTCTTCTGCCGCCCTGCATGTTTATGTAGCCTATTGCATGGCGAGCTCTTGTTCTTGCTTTCCTCCTTTTTCTGTTATCGACGGCAATGCTCTTCTGATGTTCCCCTAGGGGACCTTCTTTATTACTACCTACTCTGACCTCCTGAGCGCCCGCGGGCCCCCTAAAAAAGCAACAGCGCGACCCCCAAGTCGCCAGCCCACTTCTCGTGCTAGCCTGTAATTGAAGTGGATCCCATCTCGTTTAAAACCACCACAACTTCTCACTTCCCTGTTTACTTCGACAACCTCGAAGCCTTTCTCTCGGCTCATTTTCCATATTGCCTCATTGGCAGCCATTACGGCTCTTTGTACGTGACTGTCACGCACAGGCACCTCCGGCACCGTGCACACCACGATCTGCACCTGAGGGGATAGCTCGCGCAAGTCGTCCACCCCCTTCGCCAAGCGCTGGGCTAGTCCTGGCCCTTTCCCGTTCAGGACGTCATTTAGCCCACCTGCTACTACGACAAGGTTGCGCACGTGGGCATTTTCCGTGAGCTTTTCTTTTGCTCGCTCCATGACAGAACCCAGTGTCTGTCCTGGAAATGTCCCTACCGCCACTCTTTTGTCGCCTTTCACCCTCTCTACAATTGCTTTTGAGCACCCAGCCATGTTTGAGTCGCCAGCGATAATCACCCTTTGACTCTCTCCTACCTCTCCCTGCTTCCCGGCTTCCTGTGGCTGCAGCGTCGCCTCACTCGGGGCGTGTTGCGCTGCTTCGCTATAGCTACGCCGATTCACCGGCGGCGAGCTGGCGACCGCTTGCTTTGGCTCCCTGCCTCCCACTTCGCCCTCGCTTTGGTGTCCTGACCCGACATTATCCGCTGCCCGAGTCTCAAGAGCGTCGAGCCGCCTTTGCAGTTCGGCGCTCCTTTCTTTCGCCTCCCCAAGCTCGGCCACAGTCCTCACCAACTGCGCGGCCTGGGCCGCCTCCACCTTGACGAAATTTTCAACCTTCGCCTGCAGTTCTATCCGCTTCTCCTGCTCCTCCCTCAGGTTTGCCTTAAGCTCTTCAAACTTAGCCGCCCAATTCTCTTCCAGTTTTTGGACGGCTTCCCTGACGCGCTCGCACGACCTGCACGTGAAGCTAGACCCCACCGCGTCTGCTAAATTCTGAAATTTAGTCTCGTCGAGGAAGCACCAGCGCAGGCACTCGTCGCACTGCACTTGCTCCCCGTCCCCCGCGGCCTTCATGTTTTTCGAGTTCATCGCTAGGCCTACGTCCCTAGGCCCAACCCGACCTCGACCGCTATCCCAAACAAAAACAAAGAATTATCACTCCCTACTCCATGTGAGAATCCGAAGAGCTAGCTGAAAGAACTACCCCCTAGGCCTAACGGGGGAGCCGCCAGACCTAGACAAAGCCGGTACGTTTCCTACTCCTACCAAAAATTCAAAATTTGCGCCCCTACTCCATGCAAAAGAAAACACTTCAAAACACTAGCTAATAAAGATAAAAGAGTACTTAGCTACGAACGAAGTCGCTGAAGCCTCGTCCACAGGAGCGTCCGCGAGCCACCTCCGTTTTTTGTTTAAGCAGCGCCATCTGTCGGGCTCCCAGCTAAGTTCCATGCGCTGCCGCTTCTTATTTTCCAACCACTGTGGAAGGTACAGTTTCCCTTCTCTAACGTTGTTTCTTTATTCTATGCTGTTGTGCAGCGATGAGCGATAAGGGTTGGCGGTGTGCTTGTCAACCGTGCAACAAGTGATGGCCGCGTTGCTTCGGTCCAAGCGGCCGACGTCGCGGTATTTATTCACTGCCAAGTGACACATGAGGCAGCTAAGGATACACTGGCGCTTCTGGGAGGATGCTTCGCTGCTGGCACCTTTGTGGCTTGATATTATGGCTCGCCGTGTGCGATGCGGCGCACGGTGAGTGTCCGAACGTTTTCAGCGAGCGTTAGGCCTAGTGGCTCTCTTTTACGGCTCGCCTACATGCAGCGTCGTCGCGATCGCGCGCATTTTATTGATCGGGCTGTCGTGCCGGCACGTTTGAATTTGTCCCATTTGCGCGCTTTTTCTGACGCTGTCGTGTTTCCGTCGACACTGCCAATTATGGACCGTCAAGTGGCTGTTAGCCTGCATGACATAACGCGATTTCAAGTGCCCATCACATGTGAATAACACCCATATTTCGTAAGGCGTTGCTATTAAATAAACAGTAAGAAATGTCATTTCGGCGATGCTCCGTCGCCTGGACTTCTTCCTATTCATCTCAACGTAAATGGTACAATGATTGAAAAAAGGATTCTGAAGTGTGGCTTGGTAGGCAAGCGCCTCCCAAGCAAAGTCGCACCACATGTGCTTAATCTTTGCCGGCCGCTCATCTTTCTCACCGATTGTCGAACCGGGCTCGTCTTTCCGTACCGATGCGTTGTCATGGAAGGATGGTGACGCCAACCACGCTTTAAGAAGTTTGAAATTACTGGTTTTGTACACCATTCTGCTAAAAACTTCTGTCCAAGCTGAGTGATAGGTTTTACTGCGCTTTCGATTGATGACGTGCTGCACATAGCGTGGTGCGCGCGAATAATAATAGTAAAAAAAAAGTGCAGTGACATCTGCTGCGTCTTTCACAAATGCCCTCAGCACAGTTTGGGCCGCTATTTTGTAACGATGCTAATGCGTTTTCGCGTTTCGTCAGTAGTCGGTGAGTGCGACGCTCCGCCTGTTATCGACGGGATCAGCCGGCAATGAGCGATGGATTATAATAGAGCGGAAGACATCGCCTTGCTTTTTTTTTTTTTGTCGCAGCACTCCTGACCTATCACGGAGGGCGGATTTCGAATAAAAACAGATTGGAATAGTTACGTTATAGCTCATCGGCCATCAGGCGCACGCTGATTGGCTGGTTGAGCACCTGCGTCATGCGCAGTTATCGCCGAAAGTGATCGTGAAATACGTTATTTGATAACATTGTGTAATGATGTTCCACTGTACTATATGTAACCTTTGTTTTGTTACCTCTTTATTTGATGCTGTTTTTCTGTTCGATAGAAACTGTTTCACCCTTACTCATGCCCTTCAATGGGCATGTAAGGTATGAGTAAAAAAAGAAAATGTAGATAGTATTATGAGTAAAAAAAAAAGTTGATAGTCTTAGGGCACATTGTTTGTTGGATGTCGAAATAACCAACTTTTGATTTGGAGAAGTATGGGAGAGGCCTTTGCCCTGCAGTGGGCGTAACCAGGCTGATGATGATGATGATAACGAAAGTCCCAAGGATATTTGGACCTTTATCGACTCGGGCTTGAATAGTAGTCCTCCCAGAGGCTTTGTGCTTTTGTCTCCATGTGACAGAATTCAGTTTTCTTATATGTTGAAATTACAAGCTGAGGTTGGCATTTCTACAGCTTGTGTGAATTGCGTATTTTCTTACCCACTTTGAAAACTTGAGTCAGTTCAGTGTACCGCTTGCTCCCAGCAGAAGGGCCAGAAGGATGCACTTGAGTGCACACGCGATGTATCTGACTTTGTTGTGTGGGTGCTCTTCCAGGGGAGTGGCCTGGCAGAGTTCAGTGCAGCTTCCACCAGTGTGCATTGCTTGCTTGGCGTTTTCACTTATAAAATTGGGTTGACTTTGATAGAATTTTTTTAAACTTTGATCATGCTTTGGTGTGCTTGCTTGCATCATTGAAAAGCTTTACTATATTTATTTTACAGTACTGCCAGCTGCTTTTTGGCAGCCAGAACAGGACATTTCCACAAGCAAAATAATGTTGAAAAACAATTAAGAACCAGCAGAACAAACAAAGCTACTTATTTTGCTCATACACAACTGTTCAGAACAACCAGTAGGCGGAAAATAGTGCTGATTATAACAACATGAAAATTTGTGTATTCAATAAAATTAGTTAAAAGGCTAAAAAAGACAAGATCACTAAGCAGTAATGTGAAAAATACAGCAATGATTACAACCAATACGAGGAGAACTGCATACTTTGTTCGTCACATATGGCTGGCAACAGTCAAACTTGCATTTATTAAGGGTGTGCAAACGTGTGCAAACCTTGCTGTGCTAGAGGCAGTAATTATGAATAACTAAATTAAATGTGCAAATCTGAAGTGGAAGATAATTTACATTTTATGCATTGTTCTTAATTGCAGCTGTAGGTGAGCAGAAATTTTGCTTAACTTGCATAAACAATGTTATGATTTCATATTAGACAATTGCATCATACATTTGTTTGTTCCGCATGATCTAGCAGATGTAGATTAGAGTAGTGATGTGCAGCGATATATGTAAAGAAAGAAATAAGGCCCTGAATCAAAACTGTGCTTGACGCAAGTAGTCTCTGTTCAGCCTAACAACAAAGGGTGGTATGCAGGGGTACGCCTACTGTTTGCCAACCGTAAAGACATTCGGCTGTTGGAGCTGGATGCTTCAGGCCGCCGTGCAAATGGCTCCCGGCTGGTGGTGGATGGTCTCGAGGACGCAGCGGCATTGGACTTTCTCTACGAAGGCGGTCTTCTCTTCTGGACCGACGTGGGACTGGAGGTGATACGGCGTCGGCCACTGGAAGGCTCCGGGGCCGACGTAACGGTGGCGTCCATGGGAGTGGTGTCTCCCGATGGCCTGGCCTGTGACTGGGTGGGTCGCAAGCTCTATTGGACCGACTCCGAGACGAACCGCCTCGAGGTGGCCGAGCTTGATGGCTCGCACCGCAAGGTGCTGCTCTGGCGTGACCTGGACCAGCCACGCGCTATTGCGCTCGTCCCAACAGATGGGTGAGCTAGCCATTTCGTCGCAACTGCAAACTGAGTTGTGCGCTCTGCCTAGCATTAACTGTTCCATTCCTGTACTTTCTTCTAGCACTGACTTATTCTAAAGGCAAGTATTTCACCTAAATGGGATATTAAACAGCATCCACCAGAAAGTGCCACCTCTGTGCGAAACGTGAGGGCAAACAAGCCAGTCAAACAGCTTTGTATACCTTGCACTCCTGTTTATGTTCCTGTGCTACACATTTAAAAAAAAGTGTGCATACTTCATTTATAAGCGGAAGAGGGGCTTGCACAGCCATTTAACGGACTATTCGAGCTCTGAGGGCATTGTCCAAATTTCTAAATAATGTGGAGCAAGAAAAAAAAAAGGGATTCTTCTGAGACAAAGTATTTCACCGCAAGTGGATGCATGACATGCATGCAACTGGGCTTGTTTGGTGACATAGTGATCACATGTAAAAGAGCAGGGACCCTGAAAGTAGTGCATATGTGCCATCAATGCATTCCAGCATTTCTGGTAAAGTTCGGGACACCACGGACCCGAGCACATGGCGGTATCTGGGTGCGTGGCCTTGCTGTGTCAGGGGAAATCGGTGTCGAGCTAATGCCGGGTTAATAAAGAGAAAATTAGACATCCACCCATTCGTAGCAGTTGTTACAAAGGAAACTCTAATTTCAAATTTTCCCTTTATTAATTACCTCTCTCCACCTTGCTGGTTTCTGCGGAACTATTTTGTCAAACTAATGCCGGGTGTTTGGAACTTTATGGCCTCTCGGCAAAGCGAACACTCCTCTTTGTCCTCAGCTTTGTGTTAGACAGCAACCCCTGATTGACCCATCCTTGGGAAGTTGGCAGTCGCGTTTTCCTGTCACCCCAATCCAACCCTTTTCTTTCTCTCTCTGACTTTTGCAGCTTCCCCGTGTTCTATTCGCTTCTCCTGACATCAAAATTTCCACGTGGCAAGGGTTAACTCCTTGCCATGTTTGTAACCACTCTTGATTATACATGTTGGGCTATAGCAAAGTTGTAGAACTGGCACATACTGAACATAGTCCTGTTTCTTGTTGGGCTCTCCATGGTGGGTGGCTCGCATCTGTGCTGAACTGTGGCAGAACAGTCTCCTTGACTTCCTCAGAAAAGAGGGCACCACCGATGATGTTTCCAGTTCTTTCGCAACCAAAAAGAACTGTCCCAGTACCATTTACAGTGCGTTCCACTGATAATGATATTGTAGTTCAGAGACAACTATTTATTGTGGGCTAACCTGTGCCCGGCAAGTAAATCAAAAGATGACTGCAGCATTCCAGATAGATCAAGAATGCCTTCATTTTTTTTCTATCGAGCGGTGCTTCACCTCTTCTTATAGTATTCCCATACAATGGTCATATATGCTGTGAGTGCATGCAATGAGTGCACAAGCCACTGTGCATACCTGCCAACTCTTCCGAATTTTCCGTGAAATGTATGAATTTCGAGTAGTCTTACGATTTTGCGAATCTTACTTGAAATTTTATGGAAAACATTATATTTGCAAAAAACAACATGAAAATGTAGTAAAACTACACCCTGGTGCCTTGCGCCGCCACGAGAGGGCAATACGTATGTGTGGTATCATCATCAGCAGCTGCAAGGTTGTAGTGACTTCTGTCATCTACTAGGGGGGTCACGAATCCATATCCAAAGCTCGATAGTGCTTGTAGATCCTCCGCAAACCTGTTGCCATGCTGTTGCCTTTGTTCGCACGGACTTGCAGGTTTGGACTTGAGTCAGCTTCAGTCACTGCAGTGTTGGTCTCTCCTTTTGTGTGACTGGCTCCCATGTTATGTGCAGTGCGACTCCGGCCTGTAGCGGCTTCGCAGTGCAGTGTCGGGCTCGAAGCCCCGACAGTACTTCCAAGGGTTTTTGAAATCATACATGGCAGAATTTCTGTGCTTTGTACCGTTGAAAAAAGGGGAGTTCAGATTCTGCACCACATGTGCCTGTGATGTGAACATCTTGCATGGCGGCAAGTCTGACAAGGTCCACATCGCTTCAAAAAAGCATCGGGGATACCGTATATACATGATTGTAAGTTGGCTCGAATGTAAGTCGGCCTCCCCATATCGCGTGACAGGAAAAAAAGAAAAAGGAGAGCATACCCGAGGGCGCATTCGATAACGAAAATTTATTAGTAGCTGATACGGTCACTGCAAGGAGGTTAAAGGAAAACTGCTAGAGTGGAAGCTCCTGTAGCTTCGTAACAGGAAAGGTGAAGCCGATGCTTGCCCCTCCTTCACCTGAAATAGAGCCTTATTGGGTGATGTTTGCTTACAGATGAAGTGATTTGGCTCTGTTATTGTTATGCTAGGCTAATTAGAAAATAAAAGCTAGTTGTTCCCAACGAAAATGGTAATTTCTTCTGAATATTGATGACGTTCTCCCCCATACAATATGCCAAAGTATTCAGATTTCACTCTAAAACCAGAGGTACACGTAGATAGGTATGTCGGGCAAAGCAGGCGATTATAAATCGAGGAGGTTGATTAACTCATGGGAAGTGTGCGAAGAGCGCTCCATCATTTTTATTTGTAGTTCTATCGTGCCCCTCCTGTGCGGACCTCTTTGCGTCACTGGGCTACTCGTCTTCACTAGTGCTGCCATCGTCATCGTTGCTACGGTCCCACAGCGCGTCGTCCAGCGAAATTTCACATTTGGCAAACGACCGTACCACGACATGTTGTGGAACAGCAGCCCACGCCGACTGCACCCAACCACACGCAGCCGTCAGGGAGGCTCTTTTGACAGGTCCAGTTGGCGTAATTTCGTGGTCTTCTGCCGTCAGCCACTCATTGTACTCATGGTGGAGCAGGTCCTTAAAAGGCGAAGATCCGGGCTTGTTTCATGACCATGTCGCACTTCAGTGGCAGGGACCGATCACGCATTTCAGCGATGTATGATGCAAGCTTAGCCTACAGCTCCGGAAAGCGTCCAGACTTCGGCATGTGGGAAATTCCTTACTTGCCGTCACAGGTGAAAATTTTGCTTCGCTGCAGTTGCCCCTCTCGCACCCCCCGTTCAGAAACATTGAACCTGCGGCCTGCTGCGCAGTGATTTGTTTCTTCAGCGTAAAGGATGGCAGCCCTCTTGAATGCTGCTGTGAACGAGTGCCGAATGATTAGGGGGCCTGGAGCACTCATGACGACTGAAGGCTGTTTCACACGCCGCGACTGGAACGACGAAAATCGGTGCAGTCGCACGCGTCGCAATGCGATTTTTAGAGGGCTCATTTCACAGGATTGCGATTTCAACAATGCGACTGCTGTGACGCCCAGGGTTGCTTACTGCCAAGTTTCGAGGCACACGCTGCATAATTATTTTAAGCATAAAAGTAGCATGTAGCCGGCAGTCAAGTGGAATGATGATAGTGATCTAAAGAAAGGAAAGACGCTTGATTCTGCAACCCGTGAGGGAGCAGGGCGAAGAGTCGTCAGGGGAGTGGGAATGGGAAGAGAAAGATGATAGAGAAAGAGGGAGGATCTGGCCTAATAGACTCCACTATGCCCGACAGGTGTCAGTCCTCAGTAAAGTTGCCAGTGTTGTAGCGGGTGCTTATAGGGTGTCTATTTTCATAGAAATTATAAACTCCAGCAGGCTTCGCAGCGCAGGGAGCGGGAGACACACCGGGAACAGCAGGTCACGCTGGAAGGCCATGGCATCTGTAGGTGTTCATCACTGTGGGGAGGTTCCTGCACCAAGGATGGGCAGTGCTAGGATCGGCCTGCAGCTATTTCAGCCCGCTGCATGTGTTCCGATGCAACCGGGACGGTGGCGCACTTCAGAGAACTGCGGATAACCGGCAGCCATGTGGCGAGGGGTCAGCTCAGGGGAGTTCTCGAGGGGAGGTAATTGACGGAACCTCCCCATGCGCTTTTCGACACCAGACAATGTGCTACCCGGGCGCGCCACTCGGGACGGCTCCGAGTTCGACGAAGCAGGCTTTGTGCGCAACACGACAACGCCGCCCTGTTCTGCTATGAGTGGGGGAGTTGCCGCGGGAACGCCGATGGGGGCTCCTTCCCACGCGCCGACCAAGACACAAGACAATGTGCTACCCGGGCGCGCTACCCGGGATGGCTCAGAGTTCTACGAAGCCCCTCTGACGTTGGCTCCGGACCATTGCACCTATGTGTGTGCGTGCGTGTGCGTGTGTGTGAGCCCTCATCCTCCTCCAAGTCGAGAGCCCGTCTCCTCCAAAAGGGCGCGTCATCTACAATGACGTCGAACTATGACGTCGAGCAGAGCGCTTATAAGCAGGGATTGTTGACTGCTAGGGGGTGCTCATTGTCGTGCTAGAAATGTACTCGTGAGCTGCGTGCTCGTTGTCGTGCTCGAAATGTACTCGTGAGCTGTGTGCTCGTAAGCTGTTTGCTGTATGCGCGTCTTGCGGGCTCCATTTGGGAGTCACGCTAGACTGTCGATGTATCTCATGTTCAACTGCAAATAACATGTAAATAAATCCTGCTCTCCTAAGTCCCGACAAAGAGTCAAGCTCCTTCCTACAGCTACGACTGCCAAATCTTAGGTCTGAATGGTAGCGGTGAGATCGGCCTACAGCTCGTAGATCGTCTGACAACTCTAACAAATGGTGGCAGCAGTGTGATCGTCCGACGAATCTTACATCTGGTGGCAGCGGTGAGATTGGCCTGCGGCTCGTAAATCGGCCTACGACTTGGGGACAGCAACAGCAGCTGACAGACGTTGGCACATGGTGACCGACGGGTATCCTGATCAAGTTGGAGGCGACTTGGGATTGACCACCTCTTGCAACTGACTGGATGCGGCGGGGTAGGACTGTTGATATGGTGCTGCTTCAGTGGGTAAGCGTTTGGTTTTGGCTGTAAGATTTACCAGGCTTCAATTTCTCTGTTTGTTGATTTGATTCGCTGGGATCTTTCACTTGTATTTTGATTTGTGTGGGTATCGCAGCAAGTATTGTGTGACAGCAGAGCCAAAGCTTAAGGGGATCAGATCGCGAAAATCGCAAGAAAGATCGATTTTTGGCAACGACGCGTTTCGGTATCTGCAATGCCTAATCTACATTGTATCAAAATGGTTTAACTGAAAACGCACTAAAAGTGCCCGAAAAAAATTAATTTATGAGTTTGTAGGGCGAGAAAACAGCTTTAAATCGCGTGAAATCACCGCAGTTCGCGGAGCCCTAACTCGTCTTTCCCGCCACCGAACGCCGCCATCTTGGTATCGTTCGAAAGCTCGAAGTTTCGCCATTCCCTTTCTGAATTCTTCGGCCGTCGCCATTTTGTAACAAACACACAAACACAAAAGAAGCGTGGGTCTGCTAGAAGCGGTCACACGGGCCCTGCGATGAAAGCGGGCCTCCGATTGGTTGCCGTACTGAAAGGCGTCTCGCCATTGGTTGCTGCTGCAGCAGCGGGCAAGCTTGCAACCACAGCGGACCGCAGTTGTCTGCTTTGAAAACCACGCCGGCGTGTTTCTTCGTTTGACACTCGCAGAATTCGGATTTATGAAAGCTCCCAGGTCAGTGATGGATCGTCGCTCGTTCGAAAAGAACTTTTAAATGAAGCATGCCTTCGGAAAATGGAAGCGCAAGCCTCCTACGGCGAGAAAAAGACTGCGGCCAGCGGGAGAAGCGCAGAACCCGACTGAACACGCGGATAACGTGCCGCGTTATCTTGCACCGTGCGATTCCAGCAGCGAAGCCGACAATCTCCCTGTGACATCGACACTGATAACCAAGCCACCGGAAGACGTGCCAACGGAGACTCTCGCACCTGTGCGTACGGCCGCGCGAGTCAGCAACCGAGATGGCGTTGTTGGAGGCGACGCGGGTCGAAAGTCTCCATCGCCGACAGAGACGGTGTGCATTTCCGATGCATCGTGCGACAGGGACACGCAGCCTGCGAGTGAGCCCCAACTGTCGACGAGCTACATACTGTATGGTGACTCAAGGCTCACCAGACGAATCGTCGCACGATTCAGACGCGCCTCGAGCCGCGTTTTGTGCCAGCGGTGACTGCAGAAGCGCAGGCATGCAGCGTTCGCGACTCCCTTCGCGCAGTGGCCGCGACTGAGCGGAAGCAGCAATGCCAAGAACAAATTTCGGCCCCTTGTGACTGTGAGTTCATTATTATGCCTGTTTCCGCGATGAACTCTTTGATCGCTAAAACTCTGTGCCCAAGATGCCAACAGCGTTCTGTGGGTGTGCACTGCGATACCAGGCTCGGTCTGGCAGTGAAAATGGTGGTCATGCACTACTCCAGACTGCACAAGAAAAGGATAAAGAACGCCTGAAGAAGGCATCCAAAGCCCACCAAACAATGAGGCAAAGGTGTAAGAAGATGCCTGACAGCAATGATTCAAAATATTACAGCCCTGGTGCTTTTGAATAAATTTGCAGTGCTGTTAAAACTTTGCAGCCAGTTTTCGCAATTGCATTTTTTTTGTCAATCACCTCGCTCGTGGAAAGCGTAGCACAACAATGGCTGGACAGATTTTGGCCCAGTTTGTTTAGCTGTGATCCTCAAGCTGTGCTGTACTTAAAGACAGTCTTGAAATGTTTCTTTATCTTTCCATTATTTAATTATTTCACAATTACTACATGGCTCCATGCAGTGAAGCACAGTCATGTGCATGTTATGTTGAGCAAAAAATTATTAGCGCTTTAAAAAAAAATCGAACAGTGTCTTGATGTGGATTAGACATCTGTGCAAACATACAAAGTATTCCCTGCTCCCTATCATGTTTCGTTACTGTGCCAGGCTTTCCACAAGCAAGGAACTTATAAATTCTTATAAAACAAAAACTAATTAAGATATCCTAATGAAATTTTAGATTTGTCTTTTTATTGCAATGTGCAGTGTGTGTGCCAAATTTCAGCCCTTTCTGTCAAGAAACAAAAAAGTTAATTCTGATCCCCTCCTCCCCCCTTAAAGTAGCGACCATGGTCCTAATGTGTTTGACGAGAGCTGACCTGTTGTGGTTCTGTGAAGAGATCGAGGTAGACGTAGAGGAGGACTTGACTGAAGCAGAGATTCGTAAGACAATTCTAGAAAGTGACAATGATTTGTAATTCATCGAACATCTGAGCAACCGAATTCTTAGCAAAATACAGGAACAGGAAGCAATCAGGCAAGAACAGGAAGGATTTAGGCAAAAACAGGAAGAAGCGAGGCAGAAACTGAAAGGGATTTCGCAGGAAGAAGGCCTAACAGAAGTAATGAGGCAGTACATTGCTGCATTGAGCAATGAGATTCAAGGTTTAGAGCAGGCAATCGAACTAAGTCAACAGCGGCTGGAGAAATCTGTAGGCTGTACGCAGTGAAAGTGGGAGGAAATAGACAGCAGATTTCAGCCGAAAGCCGGGAAAAGTAGTAGCACCTGCGAGATTAGCGGCGTTCAGAAGTGAACTCAGTGTTAGCCGCTAACGATGCCTTAGTGGCAGCAGAGGCCGTTAAAGGCCAGAGCGAGAGCGACGAGGTGCTGTGCCAACAGAGGACTGTAGAGACAGCTAGGCCAGCTGCCAACAAATTGGCACAGTTACCACGCGTGGGCGTCGCATCTCATGGTATCGAGGTCGTTAGCGAGGTACAGGGTACTGTTGACCCGACAGACACGAGCACCCATGTCGAGTCAGATCTGCGTGCCGAAGTGATGTGCGAACTGCACGATGCAGTTGAGGGCAGCTCTCAGGATTGCGAGCTGCATAGCTCAAGAGAAGACAACTGCATTGTTCAGGGATCGGTGCAGCTCTCCATCAGTCTAGATAGCCAAGAGAGAGTAGATATAAATGAAAATCACTCAGACTGTGCGGGTAAGAGACCGATCCGGGCCGACGAGATGTGTACCGGCCAGCACATGGCGCCAGAGGACGGCATAAAAGGGAATTCCAAGAGAAAGCGCCGCAGAAGAAAGCACCGTAAAGATCGGAATGCGGTAGCTAATGTAGCGAAGCCAACAACGGCGGCGGGCGCGAAGAAGAGTGCGGTCGTCATTGACTACGTGTGCGCATCAAGGACGTTTTAGCCACCGGTCCAAAGGAGGCCGTGAAGCATGTTCTGTACAGACACGGACAAAGGGCACGGGGCAGTTATGTTCCTTGTCGGTCCGTCGTTCTTTTTGACGTTCAGCGTGTAGTACAAAGAAGCGCAAGGTGTCAAGACGAGACCAGGTGGGGAGTAGCGATGCGGTCAATCGAGGTCGTGATGAAAGCGGGGCGCCAGGACGCAAATTGGCAGGGGACTGTAACGTCTTGGGGGAGCTGATAGTGAGTCAGCCCTTTTGTTGTTCCTCGGTAGCCAGAGTAGCTTTCGGACCGCGACCACCTCGGGTATGGCTCAAAGTATGAGTCAGACGTAAGCGTTTGGAACGGGAGGCCAAGAGAGCTTCCGTAGGAGAAAAAAAATATTGTTTTGTTTTATTTTTGAGCATTTGAAAAATATCGCGATTTAAGACTACAGTTTCTTTCAGTATGTAAGGTATGAGCTTTGTATATGTTTTGTTTGAGAAGATCAAGATTTGAAAGACTGGTTGTTCTGTAAACATGTAGTATCACGAGGTGTTCATTAATACGTATATAGGCTTTCTTTTTTTGTGTGTGTGAGTAACCTGAGTGTCAAGGTTATCGCTGAGAGACCTATGGTAACGCGCATGTGTTTTAGTTAACCTTCCTTTTTTATGTGTTTTTTTTATTTTCTAAGGTTAACCGCATAGGTTTTCAGTAAGTGTGTGATTTGCACTGAGTTCATAGTTCCATTAGCGCATGTCCTGTGTGGGCGGAGGGAAGCAGAAGATTTATGACTGGGTTGCTCGTGTGTGTTGACGGCAGCCGTATTCTGACTTCTTTAGTGACGGTGCGTAGAACTACTAATTAACAGACGCATATTTAA
The DNA here is from genome assembly GCF_050947875.1 of Dermacentor variabilis. Classification (NCBI taxonomy): domain Eukaryota; kingdom Metazoa; phylum Arthropoda; class Arachnida; order Ixodida; family Ixodidae; genus Dermacentor; species Dermacentor variabilis. Next base: position 230,988,710 of record NC_134571.1, on the reverse strand, counting down.
GGATTCTGCGGTGTGCTTGAGTTACGCAAGGTAGTTGTTCGTTTAAGGAACGCGTCCTTTGTGGACTAAAGGTACAAATGTGAGTAAGCGTGATGAAATGCTTACGTACGACGGAAGTACGCATTCAGAATAGGGACCACAAAGCTAGCGCGGTTGAATTTTCGTACCTATGGAGTTTACCAGACGGTTCAGTGGCAACAGTACATGAGATAAGTACGTCACTGTGATAGGATAAAAACAGGCTGTTCGTGAACTTAGGCTTTAAGTTATGTTCGGGTATTGGTGGTTAAGAGCCTTCAGTTTAATTCTGCGTAAACCTTTACTCTTGTGCAGCGCGACGGTCGGGTTTGGTCGAACTCAAGAGGAACGTGAATGCTCGCTTTGGGGCAGCAAGAAATTTTGGGGCAAAATTTGGGATTCCCAGTTGAGTGACTTGCATTGAAATTGTGATAGGAAGCCTGGTGGGTTAACAGCTAATTCCGGGCGTTTGAACGCTGAGCGGTATTGTGTTGCCGGGTCGGCTCTTCTGTGCCAGTTGTTGCGAGATGGTTGAAGGCATTCCAAGTGCGTAGGGGTTGCAGAGAGCAAAGCCATCGTCTTGCTCGCCAGCCATTCTCTTCCTGCCCAGCGGTTGCCAACACTGGCCGCGAGATTTTCCGGGCCATGGAGGAGCTGTTAGGATCGGCCTGCAGCTATTTCAGCCCGCTGCACGTGTTCCGATCCAACCGGGACGGTGGCGCACTTCAGAGAACTGCGGATAACTGGCAGCCACATGGCGAGGGGTCAGCTCAGGGGAGTTCTCGAGGGGAGCTAATTGGCGGAACCTCCCCATGCGCTTTTCGAGACACCAGACAATGTGCTACCCGGGCGTGCCACCCGAGACGGCTCCGAATTCGACGAAGCAGGCTTTGTGCGCAACACGACAACGCCGCCCTGTTCTGCTATGAGTGGGGGAGTTGCCGCGGGAACGCCGACGGGGGCTCCTTACCACGCGCCGACCAAGACGCAAGACAATGTGCTACCCGGGCGCGCTACCCGGGATGGCTCAAAGTTCTACGAAGCCCCTCTGACGTCGGCTCCGGACCATTGCACCTATGTGTGTGTGTGTGTGTGTGTGTGTGCGCGCGCGTGTGTGTGAGCCCTCATCCTCCTCCAAGTCGAGAGCCCGCCTCCTCCAAAAGGGCGGGTCATCAATAATGACGTCGAACTATGACGTCGAGCGGAGCGCTTATAAGCAGAGATTGTCGGCTGCGAGGGGGTGCTCGTTGTCGTGCTAGAAATGTACTTGTGAGCTGCGTGCTCGTTGTCGTGCTCGAAATGTACTCGTGAGCTGTGTGCTCGTAAGCTATTTGCTGTATGCTCGTCTTGCGGGCTCCATTTGGGAGTCACGCTAGACTGTCAATGTATCTCATGTTCAACTGCAAATAACATGTAAATAAATCCTGCTCTCCTAAGTCCCGACGAAGAGTCAAGCTCCTTCCTACAGCTACGACTGCCAAATCTTACGTCTGAATGGCAGCGGTGAGATCGGCCTACAGCTCATAGATCGTCCGACAACTCTAACAAATGGTGGCAACGGCGAGATCGTCCGACGAATCTTACAGCAGGCACAGAGAAGGTGCTCCAGAGTCTCGGGGTCCCCGCACCTCTTGCAGGCAGGTGACGTGGCACGGCCCTTGGCGTACAGCCGGGCCGCAGTCCAGTTGCAGCCAGTCCGCAAGCGCAGGAGTGTGGAACGGTCTCGTCTGGAGAGGCCATTCTCTGGAAGTGGCTTGGGGGCCCTGCCACTAGCCACTCTGGGGTCCGGGTGAATGGGGGTGAGCAGGCACCGTAACCGATGTCTCATGTAGTCCGAAGTCGCTACCGCTCTGGTAACTGGGACTACATCATGATGGGCAGCTTTGGCGTAGGTATCCGCCTCCTCATTGCCGGCTACCCCGACATGTGAGGGCAGCCAAACCAATGCCTTTTGTCAAACTATAGAGAAAGCTAACCGCAACAGGGAAAGAGAAACCCGCGAGCAGTGTGCTCTTCCATGAACTACCGATACTCCCTGCAAGCGCCGCCGTTCTGAGGGTGCCACCGCGAATGGAACAGCGGCTCTTCCATCAACTATCAACACCCCCTTATGAGTGTTGTGTGCACTGTAAAACTCTAAAAAAATGTTAAAAAACCCTTCCGAAAAGCAAACAAACACGCGGAATAGCGAAAAGCTACGGGTAATGCCATAGAGCAAACAAAATTGTAACCACGTTGTAGCTCCCGTTGGTCTCGCTTTTTTGGCGGTGCCATGTTTTGGTTTCGATTGTAAGTTGGCCCCCCCACTTCAAATTTAGAGAGTGTGGTTGTCTTACAATATTATAAATAAGGTACTTGCAAGCCACGCACAGCCAGCAAAGCCTAGCAAGTGTTGCGCGCAGTGACAACGACCTCGGTGGGATTCGTGCGGAATACCTCTTCACGGCGTTTTTAGTTGAACACACCGTCCTGCTGAGTGTCAGCAATCATGCCGGACCGCTTTTCCGGAAGATGTTAAGATGTTCCCCAAGTGCGAAGAAGTGAAATGCTACACCTGTGGACGAACAAAGACAACGTCAATTGTCCAGGAAAAGACTGCCAACGCGAAGACTCCTTTGCTGGATGACCTAAAACAGCAAGTATTTTCGATTGCTGTGGATGGCAGTAACAATAGGGATACACAGCTTTGCCTTATTGTTGCGACATATTTCGTTAAAAAAATGAGTAGAGTCGAAAGCCGCCTTCCTTGCCTCCGGACAATCCAAGAAGAAGCGATGGGTCACAAAATTGCAAATCTGGTTCTGGACGAGATGAACTCACGGAATTTTCCTGTTGGAAATCTGTTGGCTATGTGTTCAGACAAGGCCAATGTCATTATCTGCAAGAAAAAGTGTTTCTTCTGTATTGAGAGAGGCTCAACAAGGTTTGATAGGGGTTAGTTGCCCATGCCATCTCATCAACTTGGCAACCCAGAAAGGAGCTTCATGTCTTCCTGTAAAGGTTGATGAGGCTTTGGTTGAAATTTTTTTTACCTAGAGAAAAGCTCGAAACGGAAAGATCGACTTAAAGAGTTCCAAAAAATGCATGACGCTGATGTCAGAGAGATGTTGAAGCATTCGCCGACAAGTTGGCTGTCGTTGGGAACCGCTACTCAGTTTTTTTTAATCTGAAACAAAGCAGTGCAACAAGCAGAGCTTGTTTTTGGAGTCACACGAAATTCTGAGGACTACCTCACAAACCTCCAAGAACCCTGCACTGACCCCAAAGTCTGCTACACATCTTCACAAGACTGCTACAGGCCTCTCATTAAAGAGGAAAGGAGCTCATTCTGGACCTCAAGCAAAAAAACTGAAACTTCATACCAAGGGCTCTGGGGAAGCCAGCCACGTTACCCGTGAGGAGCGCCTGTTTTATTTTTTGTCATCCGAGCTAAACAAGGCATGCTGTATTTTTCTCCAAAATGTTATACCGCTTTTTGAGAAGGTAAATTGCTTTCTTCAGGCACAGGCTCCTCAGATACATGTACTGAGGGACCTCTTGAAACGCCTTTTCGAGGATATCCTGACTAGATTTGTGCACCCAGGTGTTGTCAAGGCATGTCATTAATTGCTGGAAGTTGGCTATGGAGCTGCAGAGAACCAGAAAGGTGATGAAGACATAATCATTGGCAGCACAACCAACTCTGTGGTTGAAACACTGAGCTGCATTGAGAGAGAGCAGTTCTCTGCTGTGTGTCTTTACTAACGGCAGCATGCGATTACATTCGCCACAAATTCCCGCTAGAAGAGGTCACTCTCAAGATGGCTGATGTTGCTCAAGTACAAGCTCTGGAAACTGCTTCATTCAACAGTGTACATCATTTTATTATGGCGTTCTCTGCAGAATGTCAAATCAAAAGAAGCAATCGATGCACTTGAAGTCGAGTTTGCCAACTTGCAGGCATAGCAGGTTCCAGCTGACATATTGAATGAGCCAAGGTGTGACATTCAGTGGTCACAATTGGGAAGCGTTCGAAGTTTCGACGGATCGCGCAGGTTCCACGGAATTTCAGTGGTTATGCTGGGTATTCTCTCCATTCCCTACAGCAGTGCTGAATGTGAGAGAATATTCAGCACTGTGAACAAAACTCTGAACGGAGTTTCACTCATCTGCGTATGAGAAAACACTCGAAAGTCTGCTGATGGTCAAGGGGCACCAGAGTGGTACTTGCTTTGAACAAAACTACATGGAGAAGTTTCTGAAGCAGGCGAAGTCGGCAACAGCAAAATCGTTGCAAAAAGAAATTTTGCCCCAGTGGTGTTTTTGCTCTTTACTCTCCAAGACACGAATTTCACTGGCAGTTGTGACTTGATTCTTGACTGAGCGTTACTAGCATCAAAACTTCTATTGGTATTACGAATTTCCAAATCTTCAGGTTGGTAGGACAACTGCCTACCATCCGCAAACGAATGGTCTCGCGGAGCGCCTGAATAAGACCCTCGCCGACATGCTAGGAATGTACGTTGACGTCGAGCACAAGACGTGGGACGCGGTCCTGCCATATGTAACCTTTGCTTACAACACGGCGGTGCAAGAAACAACACGGATCATGCCGTTCAAGTTGGTTTACAGCAGGAACCCAACGACGATGCTCGACGCCATGCTGCCGCCCGTCACTGACGAGGAGAATCTTGACGTCGCTACCTATCTCCAGCGTGCCGAAGAAGCCCGACAGCTCACCCGCCTACGGATCAAGAACCAGCAGCGTACTGACAGCCGACACTACACCCTCTGATGACGCTTCGTCAAGTACCAGCCAGGTGACCGTGTTTGCGTATGGACCCCGATACGCCTACGAGGACTGAGTGAGGAACTATTGCGACGCTATTTCGGACCCTACAAGGTCGTCCGACGTATTGGCGCACTAGACTATGGCATTCCGCATTCACAGCGGTGCCGCGCATGATCTGAAGTGGTCCACGTGGTGCGTCTTAAGCCCTTTTATGAAAGCTGACGAACTTCCTTAGGTTGTTGTTTCTTTGCTACGGGTGTTTTGCTTATTACTTTCGTTTGTTTGCAGCATTGGGTCGATGCTTTTTAAGAGGGTGGTATTGACACGTGTACTTCTCCTTATCGGGCGACACGTTTCACCACCTAACAAATGTTATCGCACAGCGCAGGACGCGCCTGCATGTATCGGAAGTTTCTGGAATGTTATCGATGGTTCCATCCGCTGTCTGTGGCCGAACCTTGTGTAATCTTATTGCATGTGTGCGCGACGCGAATAATCCCAGTGATTACTCTGGAACATTCGATGACTGATGTATAAAAGCCGACGCGCTTGACCCGCTCATCAGATTTTCGACGATTGCCGACTGTGTTCGTCGCTATCGTTGTGCTATAAGTGTAGCCTGTTTTTGTGGGCACAGGTTCGCCTAATAAATGTTAGCTTTGTCTTTCACAGTATTGCTACTGTGTTCTTCAACGTCACCACCATGTGACTATCAAGAACAAAAAATCCTATCGTTATAACCGATCATTACTATATCTGGACAAAACAAAGAAAGCTGCTTAACATTTTCCTGTCCGCACCTATACCCATCGATAGCCTATTGGTGGTTTCAACCTCAAATTTTGCCAAGCTCGGACTTTTTTGGACAGCTAGCGCTTTCCAGCGCATAAAAGAGGAACTATTTTCTAGTTTTGCTTTTGTGGTTTTTTTTTCACCACAGGTTTTTAAAGCGCCTTTTAGTCGGCCTTGACAAGTGCTTATGGCTTCCGACATGGCGTCGACGTTGCGTGCAGCTGCGTTTTGAAAACTGCAAGCTTCGTCAGATTCTGATAAGTGTATATCAGAATTTTTTTATGCTGGTGGCACCACAGACTCAAAAGATAATTTTGATTCATCGAGCTTCAGCATAGATGCCGAAAGTGCGTCAAATAGCCCTGGAACATCAACAGGTTGCAGCTTGCCGCATTCTTACATGATCTGCACTCTAACCTTGCTTCTAATCTTCAGTCTGACGTAATATTTTTTAGATTTTGCTAAACCTTTGATAAAGTACCACATAAATGCCTATTGATAGAACTTTCCTGCTTACTGTATTTACTGGAATCTAACGCACAGTTTTTCTTCCGATAAAACAGGACCAAAAATTGCGTGCCCGTTAGAATCGAGTATGACCCTAAATCTGCATTATCATATCGCGATCGGCACTTCATAATGGCCGCCTCATACGATAAAGAGTTTCTGCGGTCATTGAGTGAGACGAGTTTGTTTCCTTGTGCACTCATGACACCATGCTTGTTAATTTACTAGTAAGTGAATGTTTAAAAGTTTATACGGCTGATAAAACTACTATCCTTACTTTTCGTATAGCTGTCTACTAATTTGCTATCTTAATCGATGCTTAGCCTTTCGGGCGAAACTGCGACTTTTTTTATTTATCGCAACTTTAGTGCATTGGGAGTAAATCTTTGTTTTTTCCAAATGAGAGAAAGTTGCATTTCTATATGAAAGAATGAGGTGCGCGGTACTGTAAAGGACTTTCCTTTTTTGTGGGTTGCGGGAAACGGGTGTGCATTACAATCGAGGGCGCGTTGGAATCCTAGTAAACACAGTAAACCTTCATCCTGATATACTGAAGTGGATTGAAGAATTTTTGACTAATTGTTCGCAATTCGTCACCATTAATAATAGGAATTTTAATTCGGTCTCTGCGATATCAGGCATCCCGCAGGGATCCGGGCTCGGCCCGCTACTTTTCTTGAAATACATAAATGATTTGCCATTAAATTTAACAAGCAGATGATTGTGTGGTATATTGTGCTATTTTTTCCACTGCTGACCAGGCTTCTCTTGAGAGTGATCTTAATGCTGTCCAGGACTGGTGTAAAGAGTGGCTAATGGAACTTAACCCACAAAAGTGTAAATTTTTGTCCATTCACCGTCGTCGTAATCCTCTCGCATTTCCTTACGTAATCTCTGAAGTTGCAGTACAATGACAGAAAGATGAACTAATTGGTAAGGATTCTATATGCAAAAAGGTAAGGCGTGCAGACAGTCGGCGTTCATGTTGTCCACTTCTCTTGTGTCCTGTCTGCACGCCTTACCTTTTTCCAGTGCAACTAGTTCACTCATAGAAATATTTAGGAGTAACGCTTTCGAGCAATCTTCCTTGGGATTCTTGTGTTACTAACATAATATCATCCGCTAACAGGACATTAGGATTTTTAAAACACCATCTATATCATGCGTCTTGATATGTAAAATTATTAGCCTACAAATAATTTGTCAGGTCAAAACTAGAATTTGCATCGCCTATTTGGAATCCTCATCAAGCATACCTAATTAATGATCTCGAATCTACAAAATCGTGTCGCTTGTTTCATTGACTCGTCATATTCTTTTGATATCAGCGTTTCCTCCTTAAAAACTGCATCCGCATTATCCCCCTTTTCGCTTTGTCGTCACACTGCCAGCCTATCTTTATTTCACAAATTCTTCCGTATCCCTATGCGCATCGCACCTTATATCCTTCCCCTTACATGCATATCTCACCGCACCGTGCATCACAGCTACAGGTTGCCTGTCCATGGTCATGCACTATCACGTTTTCAAATTCTTTTTTTTTTTTTCTCGCACAGCTGCAGACTGGAACGGATTTCCTAACGACGTTGCTGTCATCATGTGCCCATCGCAATTCATTGAAAATGGAAAAAACTTCCTGTTATTGTGACTGTCTTTTTATTCTTGCCGCAACTTATGCAACACCCCATTTATAGGGGCCTTTAAAGGGACACTAAAGGCAAATACTAAGTCAAGCTAAAGTGACAGATTAGTGTTCAAGAATCTATAAGGTGTCAATATTATCATGAACAGGGCCTAGTAATCGATAAATTTAGGGAAATTTAGGGAAGGCCCCGCCGGGACATTCAAGCTTTTCGCTGATGACGAAAGCACTCCTCAGTTAAATTCTGTCACTAGTACTACACTACTCGTTGCAGAAAACATCCTTGTATTGTATTACTGTCGAACCCGACTATATTGACACAATGCTGTGGGGCTCCCGCGCTGCGGGACGGCACGTGCAGCGGCCAGCGCCATGGAAGACGACGAAGTGCGTATGCTTCACGCTCTTCTTCTGGCCCGCCATTAAAGAGAAGCGTATATTTTGTAAGACTCGTCTTCAATCTACATTACAATATCGAACCCGTTTACATCGAATTATTGTATATATCGAACAATTTCTGGACACGGTATAGTTAGAATGAGTATATATAGGAAAACTTACGCTTACATCGAACAAAAATAGCAGCGACTCCCGATATATCCAACATCAAGCGCCGGAAAAGTGCCCCCAGAAGTTGGCTTTCTCTCGCGGTGGCGGGGAAACCCGGCGGTGCGGCTCCATCCAACCGCTCTCCCTACCGTGACCACGTTTGCTGATCCTGGCCTGCCCGCAGTGCTTGCTCAGACAGCCAATCAGAGGCTCTTGTGCCCTCGTTGTGCAACATGGCGAAAGTGCGAGTTGTCTTGCTGTTTTTCTGGTTCATTGTGTGTGCGTCTTGTGGGCCTTCTCCCGCAGTGTTGCCGTGATTAAGCGGCAGAATTCGCCTTTCGTCATGAAGCTCTAAATAATAAATCGGGCTGAGCGCGGTAAGAAGTCGAATGTCCCCGCAGCGTGCAAGATTCCGAGGACCACTCTCAGCATGATTTTGAAGAATAAGGGGAAGATTGGATCATCCGAACTTGCTTCAGCCGTGCCGGCTTCCGCGTGCTCGGTGATGACTGTAAATTCTGATGAATGTGACGAAGCCGGTGCCAGTGTTGCCGAAGATTGAAGTGAGCTGTCAAAATTTGCGAAAGCTGTTGACGAATCAACGATGGACTAGTGTGTGAGTGCAAATGATGGTGTCGCGACCACGGGAGAGCCCGAAGACGAAGACTGCATTGCCAACATTGTACCGAACACAAGTGAAAGTGGGCACAAGGAGGAAAGCAACGATGGTCCTTTGCCCACATCCTCCGAAGTGACACTCGCATTAGACCGGTGCTTCTGCCGGAATGCAGAAGGTTGCGGCCTCAGCTGCTCCGACCGACTCCTTAGACAATGTGGAGAAGTGCATGTGTCGCAGACAGCGAAACTGCTCAAGCAGAAGAAAATGCAGGACTATTTCATGCGAAACTAAGCTAGGTTCATGAATAAAGTGAGTTTATAAATGGTATGTGCTTTTATGACATCCAATTATTTAAAATAGCAGGTTTATATCGAATTAAGCTCTATATTGAACTGATAGGCTTTTTATTGCGAGTTCGATATAGCCGAGTTCGACTGTATAAAATTTATTATTTATTTATTTATTTATTTATTATCATACCCTCAGGGCCCAATGGGCATTACAGAGGGGGTGGTATATGGTTTACAAACAAAAAGCATTCAAGCCTCTATAAGGACAAGATAGACAGTAAGAGCGGCAAAATAAAAGGAAAAGAAAAATACCAGCAAAATTCGAGTCATTTTAAAAGATTATCTGTCACAGCGGTCTTAAATGATGACGCATCGGCCAAGGTGGCGATAGAAGAGGAAAGGCGGTTCCACTCAGAACACGTTTTTGGCATAAAAGAATGCAGGAACGCGTCAGTGCGACGAAGAGAAACAGCTACCTTATTGCTGTGATCGATATGGGAGGATAAGGACACTGGCTGCGAAATGAGTTGATTCAATGAATGGTGATGGAACACTTTGTGGAATAAACAAAGGCGCGAGATGTTGTGCCGAGTTCGAAGGTTAGAAAGGGTAAGTCACGATTTCATCTGCGAGACACTAGCGGTACATGAATAGTTCGACATAATAAAACGAGCTGATCGATTCTGAAGGGATTCTGTGGATTGCATAAGAGTGTGGTGTGCTGGATCCCAAACTGCACATGCGTACTCGAGTTTCGGACGAACGAAAGTTTGATAAAGCATTAATTTTAGGCGCTGTGGAGCTTGGAAAAAATTGCGTCAGAAATAACCGAGAGTGCCATTTGCATTACCTATGATGTAGTCGTGAGTATGCCATGACAAGTCATCAGATATGTAGACACCGAGATACTTGTATGCAGACACGCGCTCCAGTCTGATGCCATTAATTCTGTATTCTGAAGACATTGAGGCTTTGGTGCTTTGCGAAAATGTCATGTGCTTGCGTTTACTAATGTTAAGGGTCATTAACCATTTATTCCACCTTTCAGATACTTTATTTAGGTCAGATTGAAGGACAAGTGTATCATTAGGGTTATTTATTTCACGATAGATAACGCAGTCGTCTGCAAATAGCTTTATACTAGAGTTAATGTTATCTGGAAGATCATTTATGTAGATCAGGAATAGTAGTGGACCCAAAACGGAACCCTGAGGGATGCCAGATTCAACAGGACAAGGAGAGGAAGTGTGATTGTTAGCAATAACATATTGGGTTCCGTTAGATAAAAAGTATTTGATCCATTTGAGGATGTTTGGGTCAATTTTCAAAGTGCCGATTTTTAGTAGAAGTAGTTGATGAGGTACTTTGTTGAAAGCCTTAGAGAAGTCGAGAAAAACACCATCAAGAAAGGAGCCTCGGTCTAGAGCTGCTGCGATGTGATTAGTAAATAACAGAAGCTGTGCTTCACAGGAATAGTTTATCCGGAATCCATGTTGGCAGGAGGTAAAAAATCATTTGATTCAAAATATGAGACTAGATTAGAGTAAATTACATGTTCTAAATGTTTGCATGGGATACTGGTTAAAGAAATCGGTTGATAATTGAGAGGAGAATGCATGTTCCCGGGTTTAAAAAGTGCCACCACTTTCCCGACCTTCCAATCTGATGGCAGTGTACTAGATTCAATGGACTGTGTGAAGAGGTATGACAGGAAAACTGAAGAGTAAACTTTCGTGTCCTTCAGAAACTTCACATTAATTTCATCATCACCACATGAAGACGAAAGCTTTAGTTTCTCACTTAATTTAGCTATTCCCTCAAAGTTGACTACAGTTGCATCCATGGGAAAGAAATCGCGATTATGCAGCTGCGGTGTGACAACAGCAGTTGACTTAGTAAACACATCCGCGAAGATGTCATTCGGGACAGTACAACATTCCTCATTGCACAGCATGTGCCCAGCAGAGTCAAGAGAAATGGCACGGCTTTGTGCAGGTTTAACAAAGTTCCAGAACTTTGAAGGGTTGGTGAGAAGGGAGTGTGCTCTCCAGAAAAAAAATCTTTTGCCTGTTTGATAGCAATGCGATAGGAGCACAGACTATCACGATATACACGCCAGCGAGCAAGACTGTTTGTAGACTTCGCTAAACGAAAAAGACACTTTTTTTTGTACAGTAGCCTCCTTAACATTGTGTTAAACCAAGGTGCCCATTTACCTGAAATTTTTGTAATGGTATGTGTTTGTTAATGAGACTTGTAAATTCATTTTTAAAGGAAATCCAGTTTTCCACTGTACGATCGAAAAATGTTGGAATGCAGCCATCCAAGAATAGTTAAAGCACCTTATTATTTGAGACATAATCTTCGTGTTTGTAATTTCTAAACGTTTTTGTTGTTGAAGGCTGGCGCATGTTGCAAGTTGTTATAACGAAATGAATAAGGCTCTGATCGCTTATACCAGGCATGTATGACATCGAGTGTACAAGTCCAGGTACTGTTGCTAAGATGAGATCAAGAATGTCAGCCGATGTAGGACCAATTCTAGTAGGCTGGGAAATGATCTGAGTGAAGTTAAAGTCTAAGCACAAGGCAGCAAAAGATGAAACACCAGGTAATGTTTCAGATACAACTGGGACAGGTCTAGACAAGTTAATTTTAGGCATATTGAAGTCACCCAAGAGAAATAATGTAGATCCTGGGAACTGTAGAAACAGGTAATTAAGCACATCATGTAATTTTTCACAAAAATCTGAAGCAGCATTTGGCGGGCAGTAGCATGCGCAAAAAAGAAAATTTTTGTTGTTTAAGGAAATGCAAACACAAATAAACTCCAAGTCTGAGTTAGTTACAATCATATGCGATACAAAGTTATTGGCCACAGCAATAAGCACGCCACCACTGTGTTGAAGTAAAAAATGAAGTAAAATGGTACTTGTCCAGTTTTTCATTTTCAGAAACAAGAACTCATTGAAATTACCCTTGAGAACAACGTGGGCAGTTGAAAGGTTTCATTATCGCTAGACGCTGCGCCGCCCTTGCTTTGATGTTTCAGTAGTATCATTATCGCGTAGTGCTGCACTGGTTTTGCTGGCTTGCGGCACTCGCACAAACTGCAAGTAGCGAAGAATTCAACTTCCATGTGATGACGTGGTATGCCCAAATGTTCTACTCCACTTGACCAAATAACAGCTGCAACGGCGAATCCACCGCACTGTCTTGGCTCGGTGCCACCTTCTGTCACTCGCCGTTTTTATCACCGATGGCAGCAAAGGATGGTGATGGCGTATGCAACGTCACCACTACCCAGGTTAGGTGGTGGGAGATCTGAATTTTGAGAACGGTATTCGGACCCTTCAGTTCCAGTTTTCTCGTAAACTAAGTCTTCTCTTGGCACGAAACGAACATTGTGAGACATCTAGAATGGTATTTAAAGAGTCCACGTCGACTTAATATTTGCCTTTAGCGTTCCTTTAAGGTAATAAAATTAAATGAAATGAAAGGTATCCGCCGATAGGTTTCGTTTTGTACTCTGAACTGTTTCATCGCTGCTGCGCTCAAATCTAAAGATATCCGGTATGTTCTAAAAGCCACAGTTGTTCTGCAGGGTGTCAGAGTTGTTTGGGCCGGTTCATTTGCCGCTGGTGGTGCAAGGAGTGGAGTTTTGCGCAAGAAGGCAGCTGGGTGTAGACCTCGGCATTGCGCTATTATTGCGCGCCTCACTGCCGCGCGGCTGTTTGCAACAGCCACTGTGTGAGCACGATAGCCACACGGGCTGACATTTTCGTTTGTATATAACAATATTCTACGGATAGAAACCTTGTATGTCCAGGAATGTTGTATATTGACACGTGTATTTGTTTATCTTCATCTGGTGGCCACATTTCACTGCCTAACAAATTTTATCGCACAGCGCAGCACGCACCTGCGTGTATCGATATGCAATGGAACGACATGCATATGGACATCTGGCGCCACCCGTCCCCAAATGCGTGCTAGGCTTCAACGTGCAGTGACAATCACAGCTAGGTATCTGCGGCGTCAAGGCCTCCAACTCTCAACAGAAAAATTTTCTGTGATTACATTCACGCGAAAACAAATGACCAGGTATCCGATAATCGTTAACGGAGTAGCGATACCTACGGTTACACACCACAGATACCTTGGCTTAGTCATAGACCGGGGATTATCTTGGTCAAGACACGTCGTCGCACTGAAGTCGAAGCTGAGGAGTTTTGTTCACGTCCTTCGCGTCGTTGCAGGAACAAGATGGGGCCCCTCGGAGTCGTCATTACTCCAATTGTACTAAGCACTATTCGTAGGTTATATACGGTACAGCATTTCAGCGCTCTCAAGCATGGGACTTAGCTGTGTGCGCGCGCTGGAGAGCATTCAAGCTCAAGCATTGCGCACATGTTTAGGCCTCCCACGATGCACGTCAACCAATGGAACAATAGCGGAAGCTCGTGCTTGTCCTATTGGGGTACACTTGCTCTGCGAACCTCTTCGAATGTACCTTCGCGTGTTGACCCGACACAGGCACCATCCTCTGTCATCGCTCCCTGCCACCCACCCAGGTTCCAGCTTTTCAAGGACTATATCGCGCCATCAGAGTGTTTTGCCGTCAAGATTTTCTCCCGCCTGTATTGGGTACTGCCTAAACCTGTCGTTACATTGCAGATACCTGGAATTACTAAAAAGTCATCCGTTGCATCTATCGGCCTCAGGCAACTCACCCTGTGGCACATTTCTGCAAAGTACGGAGATATTGTACATGTGTATACTGATAGCTCTGTCACACCATATGCCTCCACTGCAGCATTCGTCATTCCACATATGATCATCGCTCGGCGGTTTAAACTAGACCATACCTCAACATCAACTGCCGCAGAACTTGTTGCTATCCGGGAGGCACTTCGATTTCTCTCTGAGGAGCCTCCTCACGCATGGAATATATTCTGCGATTGCAAGCCAGCTCTTCAAACGATTGACTATGTTCTCAGATGGGGCCTGTATTATTGCATGGCTATAGAAATTACAGAGCGTCTCGACCACGCAACTAGAAATGGCCACAATGTCACCTTTCAGAGGATACCCTCACACTGGCCTGATCGGGAACGAACAAGCAGACGCTGAAGCGAAAACTGCTTAAGATAATGAATGCTTGTGAGGTACGCATTCCGTTCTCACGAACAGACACAAATGCGCTACTTCGTTGCGTAAACCGCAACCCTTCATTGGAACACTGGACCCTACCAGATCGACGACACAAGCGATTACACAAGTGGGACCCAGAAACGAAATTTTGTATGCCTCACAAGCTAAAAAAAAAGCCACACGAGCATGGTGCACCGCATTCGCCTTGGTGCCGCATTCACCAGCCGTTATAGACATATGATAGGTGCCAGTGATGCCCAAACTGGGAATGCTGTGAGGTGCCAGAAACACTTGAACATATATTTTGTGTGTGTTCCACGTACGTGCAAGAACGACAGCAACTTGTCTCTTCCATTGCAAAGATCCATGAGAGACCGCTATCAGACGAGTTTCTTTTAGGTCCTTGGCCTAATGCAAACAGCGCAGCCCTGGTAACGAGCCGCTATAGCTTTTCTCCAAGCCACTGGGCTGGACGCATGGCTTTAGAGATGCCACAACTCTGTGAATTTGTATATATGCATCTCTTCCTTATACCATCATCATTCATCAGCCCTTTCCCTCCCCGTCCCTTTTCCCCAGTGTAGAGTAGCAGGCCAGAGCAAGTTATAGCTCAGGCCGACCTCTCTGCCTTTCTGTAAATAAATTTCTCTCTCTCTCTCTCTCTCTCTCGCTGGAATGTTATTGATGTTTCCATCCGGTGTTTGTCACCAAACCTTGTGTAATCTGATGCGCGACATGAATAGTGTAGAACTTTGTGGAAGACACGCGGGTCCCAGTGATTACTCTGGAACATTCGACTGATGTATAAAAGCCGTCGCGCTTGACCCGCTGATCAGATTTTCGCTGATCGCCGACTGTGTTCGCCGTTTTCGTTGAGCATTGAGTGTAGCCTGTGTAGTGGGTAATATGCTGCGGCGCGAGACCCGAGCTTGGGCTGTTGATGCGAAGCACTAGGACTCGTGATCTAGAGCTACCTGCGATCCCTCGAACGAGCTGCAACAAACCCCATTTCATTTGGTGGAGCTGCGGGGTAACCTTGCAAATTGGAACTCTGAAGACAGACGCTACCGACTGCTGCAACCGTGCCTGACAAAACCACCCAGGAAGATGCACCACAGCCTCCGACGGTCATCGTTTCTGGTGCATTGCGCCAGCGTGATCCTGCCATCTTTAGCGGCACCGATGATCATGATGTGGAGGATTGGTTGTCATCTTACGAACGGGTGACCCAGCATAACAAGTGGGACGACATCACCAAGTTGCACAACGTGCTGTTTTACTTAACCGGCTTCGCGAACCTCTGGTTCCGAAACCACGAACACGATTTCACAACGTGGAGCAGATTCAAGACAAGTTTCACAGAAGTGTTCGGGTGCCCTGCTGTGCGCAAGCTTCGCGCAGAACAACGCTTACGGGGGCGCGCGCAACATCACGGTGAAACGTTCACAAGTTACATTGAAGATCTCATTGACCTGTGTAAGCGCGTGAATCCGTCAATGGCGGAACAGGACAAGATAGAACACATTATGAAAGGCATTGATGAGGGCGCATTTCAAATGTTGTTAGCAAAGGATCCGTGTACCGTGGCCGATTGTGCCAAAGTTTTGACGAGCTACGGAAACAACGCATCTTAGCTCGGCGCCCACCGCCTACGGAAGATTCGTTAGCAGCATGGGTATTGGCGACAACCACACATCTTTGCTGACGCAAATAAAAGAATTTGTGCGTGAGGAGGTCGCGCGACAGCTCTCGATTTGGCCGACCACGGAGAAGCCTGCTCAATATTTGGCTCCAGCGCCATGTCAGCCGGCTCCCGTGGCCGCGCCTCTGACGTATGCTGCAGCCGCTGCACGGGCGCCTCGTCTGCCTGGATTCACTCCTCTGCCTTCAGTGCCTCTCCAGCCGGTGGCTCTCTTTTTCAGCGCACAGCAGCAAGGTACAAATCCTTGGCGCACTGCTGACAACCTCCCAATATGCTATGCCTGCGGTACACCGGGACATGTAGCGTGCTTCTGCCGGCCTTCGTGGGCACCGCGCGACCACCCAGCTCCGACTTCCAACCATTCCGTATGCCTCAGCGACCACCACCAGAAGTCTATGCTGCTGATGACATACCAACACCGCAGCCACAGCGCTACAGTACTCGTCGCTCGCCTTCCCCTCGTCGGCGCTCACTCTCACCCATGCGTCGTAGGCCCAGTGCCAGTACTACTGAGGCGGAAAACTGATTTCCGCAGTTCCTGAGGCACGAACTGCGTTATCGTCGGAACATCAAAGTCCTCGTTTTTCCCCTGCTAACGTCAAGTGTCCGTTGATGGCATCAAATGTCTTGCGCTCGTCGATACAGGTGCTGCTGTATCCGTGATTAGTGAGAAACTTTGCCGTGAATTACGGAAAGTGACCATGATGTTTTCGGTACTATTGCTTAGAACAGCCAGTGCACAAGTTCAGCCAGTCGCTATGTGCATTGCCAGGGTGCTGATTCGAGACATTTTGTATTCGAATGATTTCTTTGTGTTAACTTGTTGCACCGACGATGTGATTCTCGGTTAGGATTTTCTGTCGCGCCATCACGCCATCATTGACTGTGCACGTGCTGAGGTTCAGTTCTCCGTTCTGTGCGATTTGCCATCTTCATGATGTTCATGATGTTACCAGGATCTGTGTAGCTTCAGCTACTGACCTTCCCCCTCACAGCGTGGTATTTGTCCCTCTTTCATGCGCATCGCTTGCTGAAGCGACGGTCATGTTCTCACCCGCTGCCGTCTTCATTCACCGCCAGCCTATATTGTTGCTTTTCGCCCTCCTCACGATTCACCATGGGGCTGCAGAAATACTGATTTCTAACCCAAATTCGTACACTTTGGCCTTGCACTGTGGCGAGACTATTGGTATCATCCAGACTGCGGACGCTGACGTTATTGTGCATTTCCCTGTTCCTGACGACGTGGATACTGCCAATGTAACAGCACTGGCACTCCATGTGCCATCTAACCGAGTATCACCGGATGTTTTTTGTCGCTCTATTGCCGATGACCTCGAGCCGACACAATGAGAGCGGCTTATTACTTTTTAAAATGATTTTCACGCCTCTTTTGACTGCAACCAAGCATCATTAGGCCGCACAAGTACCGTCTCACCACATTGATACGGGACATCACGCACCATTACGCCAGCGTTCGTACCGCGTGTCATCCACCGAGCGTCGTGTCATCGCCGAGCAAGTTGAAGACATGCTTGAACATGGTGTTATCAAGCCATCCTGCAGCCCTTGGTCGTCTTCTGTAGTACTCATTAAGAAAAAAGATGGCTCGATTCATTTCTGTGTGGACTGTCGTCGCCTCAACAAGATTACATGAAAAGATGTCTATCCTCTACCGCTTATAGATGACGCCCTGGATTGTCTTCATGGTGCCGAATCCTTTTCTTCTTTGGACTTGCGATCGGGCTATTGACAAGTGCCAGTGGATGAATCCGACCGCTCGAAGACAGCTTTCATTACGCCTGATGGCCTGTATGAGTTTACAGTAATGCCATTCGGCCTCTGCAATGCACCCGCGACATTTGAAAGGATGATGGACAATATTCTACGAGGCCTCAAATGGAAGACGTGCTTGTGTTATTTAGACGACGTAGTTTTCTCCCCTGATTTCACTACTCACCTCTCTCGTCTACGCGAAGTCCTTACTTGCCTTACCACCGCCGGCCTTCAACTTAACTTGAAAAAGTGCCGCTTGGGAGCCCGCCAGCTGACCATACTTGGCCATGTCATGTCCAAAGACGGCGTCCTTCCCAACCCTGACAAACTTCGTGCTGTCGCAAAATTTCCGCGGCCGACTAAAGTGAAAGAGCTCCGAAGTTTTGTCGGTCTTTGCTCTTATTTTCGATGCTTTGTGCACAATTTTGCCTGCATCATCGCTCCCCTGATGAAGCTCCTGGCTGGCCCTGGTGACCTCCACGACTGGACTCCGGCATGTGACCAAGCCTTCACCACTTTGCGTCGTCGGCTTACCTCACCGCTTGTTCTACGCCACTACGACCCGAGTGCACCGACTCAAGTTCATACCGACGCCAGTGGCGTTGGTCTTGGAGCCGTCCTTGCACAATGAAAGCCTGACTTTCCAGAATATGTGGTTGCATATGCGTGTCGTGGCTCTCACGAAGGCAGAATTCAATTATTCTGTCACGGAAAAAGAATGTTTGGCTATAGTTTAGGCCTTAAACAAATTTCGCCCTTACTTGTATGGCCGTCCGTTCGACGTTGTGACAGACCACCACGCGCTCTGCTGGCTTGCGTCACTGAAAGACCCGTCGGGGCGTCTTGGACGTTGAGCTCTTCGGCTCCAAGAATTTGACATTCGCGTCATTTATCGATCCGGGCGCCAACATTCTGATGCAGATGCGCTCTCCCGTTCACCCATGCGATCCGACGAAACGCCGCCTTCATCCATAGAGTGCCGGGTTGCTACGCTTGCTGTTACTGACATGCCATCTGAACAGAGAAAAGATCCGTGGATTGTTTCATTCTTAGCAGTTCTTAGCAGGACAAGAATGTCATTGACATTCTTAGCAGTTCTTCAACGTCTACATGCCCTTGAGCCCTTCGTCGTCAAGCCACCCACTTTGTGCTACGGAACGCCATCTTGTACCGCTGAAACTATCAGCCGGACGGTCGCAAATGGCTGCTAGTCATCCCTCGCCATTTGCGTTCCGACGTATGCACGTATTTCCATGCAGACCCACAACAAGCTCATGCTGGCGTCCTGAAAACCTATGAGCGGCTCTGCCAGCGGTACTACTGGCGCGGCATGTATACTTATGTCCGCAAATACATTCGGTCATGTGCAGCCTGTCAGCGACGCAAGACATCTCATATGACAGGCCCTCTGCAACCTTTACCGTGTCCTGCACATCCTTCTGATCGGATTGGCATTGACCTTTATGGGCCTCTTCCATGCACTGCTAAAGGAAATCGGATAATTGTCGCAGTAGACCACCTCACAAGATATGCCGAAACTGCTGCACTTGCTTCGGCTGCTGCTTGCGACGTCGCTGCATTCATCTTACGGCATTTCGTCTTACGGCACGGCACACCGCGAGAACTGCTCAGTGACCGAGGCCGTGTCTTCTTGTCCGAAGTTATTAATAAGCTACTCGCCGCGTGCCGCACTATTCACCGCACCACTACGGCGCATCACCCACAAACTAACGGTCTAACGGAACGATTCAACCGCACTCTTGGGGACATGCTCACCATGTATGTTGTGTCTGATCATTCCAATTGGCACGATGTCCTCCCTTTCGTGACGTACGCGTACAATACCGCCGTTCAGGCTACCATAGGCTTCTCACCATTTTTCTTTCTTTATGGACGTGAACCATCCACTGCCCTCGACACTGTACTACCATATCACCCGGATGCCTCTGAATTCATCCCTGTTTCCGAAGTTGCTCGCCATGCTGAAGAGTGCCGCCAACTGGCTCGCTCGTTCACGTCGGATACCCAAGGAATCCACAAAGATCGCCACGACAATGATCAGCCCACACAGTACTTCGCCGTGGACTCTCACGTCTGGCTTCGGCTGCCCTTCCAAGCTCCAGGCCTTAGCCCAAAGCTTGCTCCGAAATATCAAGGTCCGTACCGTATCATCGCATGTACTTCGCCTGTGAATTATGTGGTCGAACCGGTGATGCCATCTTCGGACAAACGCTGCCGTAGCCGCGAGACCGTTCAAGTCAGCCGCCTGAAGCCGTACCACGACTGCCTTATCGTATTGACACGTGTACTTGTCTTTATTGGGCGACACGTTTCACCACCTAACAAATGTTATGGCACAGCGCAGGATTCACTTGCATGTGTGGGAAGTTTCTGGAATGTTATCGATGGTTCCATCCACTGTCTGTGACCGAAACTTGTGTAATCTGATTGCATGCGTGCGCGACGCGAATAATGTAGAACTTTGTGGAAGGCGCGCGGGTCCGAACGATTAGTCTGGAACATTCGACGATTGATCTATAAAAGCCGACGTGCTTGACCCACTGATCACATTTTCGACGATCGCTGACCATGTTCGGTGCTATAGTTGTGCTATAGACCGTTTTTTCGTAGGCGCCGCCATATTGTGAACGCAGTGGCGCCGCCTATGAGCAGCGCCATACTGGCTTGGGTGAAAGCGGTCTTTTGCATGGCAGGTATGGCGGTAGGTTTTGGCGTTTGTTTTCGCGGTCGTGCGGTCTGTTTAGTATGACGTGCGTCTTCTACGTGGTAAACGGTTCTGTGAGACGTGCTGAAGTGGTTTAATGTGTCATGGCCGGAATTTCTGCTGGCGTTGAGGTGGACGTAACACGCAGCGTGATGTGTGCGTGCATATTTGAGCTCACAATCAGCCACGGAGATCAATTGTGTATTTCTGAATGTTCCGATCACTAATGTGACCTTATTGCAATATTATCCTCTATTTCTAAGCTGCGGTTTAGGAGCCATGAAACATACGCGACGATCGTAACAGCGTGGGTACCGTTCTGCTACGATAGGAGCTGTGATGTTATACTTTGACATTCGTTCAAACTGTTTGCTGCAGGTTACATTGCGTAGCTACTTGGTTCGATGGATAAGGTTTCCGTCCCTGAATAAAATAGTTTTAGCAAGCAATAGTAGCATGCCTTACAGTCTGAATTAAGCTTGTCCAGCAAAGGGACTCTTTACGCACTGCGCGAGCGTTGTAAGCAGTGGTAGGTGCTGGATTACAGACATCTTTGTTCTATATACCGCATGGTCCAGCAGTTATATATTATCAGCGGTTATGTATTTATAAACATTGTGCGGCGTGACTATGTGAGGTCGTATTGCGGCGTTAGTCCGTTTTCTCTTGCTTTTTCGAGAAAGAGGATGACAACCGAATTTTTTTTTTCGGTTGTGTTCGTTCCGTCCTCTACGACGCACTCACACGTATTGCGAAAATTTTGTCCTCAAAAATAGGCATCGCATTCTTTTTATGCGATCCCTCTCATATATTATGGCTGTATACAGGCCAAAAAGGCAATGCCGAAATGCACAGCTTACATATGTATCGTGCTGGTTCACCAACCGCAGAGATCGCTGTGTTGAGCAGCGCCATCAGCCTCATGCAGGAAGGCTAGCGTAGACATATGGTAATTTGAAGCCTACTAGACTTGAAATGCGCGAGAACGATGCCGGTGCATCAAAAATATTTGATAGCGCCTGCCGCTTAGATGTTTCGTGGTTGCCTTAGGTTGGCCGTGCACGAGCATGCGCTCTTATGCTTTATGTTTTACTCCCTACGCCAAGTGATCAGATAGTGAGCAGATTTACCATTTCATGCTGCTAATACAGAGACACCGGTTTTCTTTGTTAAATTAGAACCGATATAAGCAAAATAGTTCACAACACACACACACACCACGACTGATAATGTGCGTATACCGCGGCTGATAAAAAGCGTCACATTTTTGCGCCCCCAAGAGATATTTCCGCCTACTGTAGTTACCAATGCATCGAAAAGCTTCCCTGACGACCTTATATGAACGGACATGGCGTAAATTTCACAAAGTACCTTCTAAAACATCTCGAAATCGTTCCGCAGCACGCGACAGCAATACTTTCACAAGCAGCGCCGCGCCAGCTCGCCCTAGCCAGAGGGGAGGAAAGCCTCTCCGCGCGCCCTATCCTCCTCGCCCGATGAAAAGGTCTTTAAGTGTAGCCTGTCTTGGGGGCACAGGTTCACCCAATAAAAGTTAGTTTTGTCGTTCACAGTATTGCTACTGTGTTCTACGTCGTCACCACGTGACATGTGGTGGAGGTGCTTTACGTTCATGTACCGGACGCCCCCGACCAGCCGTAATTCAAGCCCGGACTGCAAAGAGAACACCAACGTAGTCTCGGACCATCGAGCAAGCCGCCGTCTTCAACAGCTTCCCCCGGAGCACGGACTTCTACCTGAGAAGACCAAGAAGATTGTGGCCAAGGCAATCCCAATGGCGGCCCCAGCGTCCCCCATCATGCTGCAGCAGCCCAGGGAACCACCGACGTTCCGCGGTTCCACATTTGAGGACCCGGAAAGCTGGCTGGAAACGTATGAGAGGGTCGCTACGTTTAACAGCTGGGCAAGGGACGACAAGCTGCGACATGTCTATTTCGCATTGTAGGATGCTGCCAGGACGTGGTTCAAGAATCGAGAAGCCACCTTGACGGCGTGGGACCTGTTCCGAATCGGCTTCCTGCAAACATTTACAAGCGTTGTGCGAAAAGAGCGAGCCCAAGCTCTACTGGAGACCAGAGCGCAGCTGCCGAATGAAACGATTGCGATCTTCACTGAGGAAATGACCCGTCTGTTTCGCCACGCTGACCCGGAAATGTCAGAGGAGAAGAAAGTCCGCCTACTGATGCGTGGTGTAAAGGAGGAACTATTCGCTGGAATGGTAAGAAGCCCACCGAAGACCGTCGACAAGTTTGTGAGGCGACGAACATCGAGAAGACACTGGAATTGCGGAACCGGCAATTCGACCGATGCACCAAGCCAACAAGCTACGCCGGCGTTCAATCAGTGGCCACCGACGACCTGCGCGAGACCATCCGGGCAGTCGTATGAGGGGAGCTTCAGAAGATCTTCCCATCATCACAGCCTCAAGTGGCTTCGATTGCCGACGGCGTACGTAACAACAACGTGTGACAACATGTAACAAACATGTAAGGAAAGACTTTTGGCGTAAAAGCCGAATTCGCATGGGAGGGTTGAAACCTCTGTAGACAATAAACCAAGGCAGAAAGCCACTTGGAAACATAATCCTTAAACCATACCGGAGGTTGTCTGTGACGTGTAGACCTACGTATGACTGGTTCAGGTTGTAGAGTAGGGACAGTGGAAGTGTTACTCGTACGGGTACTGGAATGTGTGTCAGTGTCCTGAGTGCCTTCAGGAGCAGTGGCTTGGGTAGGAGTGTCCTACGGATGTTCAGGAGACTTTTCTGCACGAGGTGAACCCAGTGGCGGTGGTGAAACAGGCGATTGCAAAGAAGTGGCTGCCGTAAGAAAGTGGGTACCAGTAGGAACTGGAAGAAAAGGTGGAAAACTATCGTCAAAGGATTTGTCGTAATTGAAATGACTCCTTTCATTTGTTGTTTCATCCTCACGTACCGTGTACTTCACCGGTTTAGAAGCACTCCAATGCTTGCCATTTTCAAGCCGGAAAGTACTTCGACCTACTTTACGATAAATCTTGAATGGACTGGAGTATTTAGGACCAGATTTCCGTGAAGTACGCACTCTAACCAGATGGCCTGGCTGAAACTGAGGACATTTTTTGCGCTACGATGATCCACATACTTCTTGGTATTTTCCTGTTTTTGACGTCCTCTACTCTGCTCATCCTGGCGCAAATTTGGAGAAACAAATTCAAGATGAATTGGAAGCATGTTTGCGATGTCCAGACAAGTTCGTGTTGTCGACTATGGAAGCAGCATAGCTGGAGACACACTAAGTATTGCTAAGTATTTTAAGACTACAAGCCTGAGGTTTTGCTCTTCCAAAATAGCAATCTGTATGAACTCTTTAAGGACACGGTTAAATCTTTCTACCTGGCCATTGGCCTGTGGGTAGTAAAGAGAAGACAAGAAATGCTTAATGCCTCTCTCCTTCAGGAAGTTTTGGAACTCTGCAGGAACAAACTGTGGTCCTTTGCTGGACACTATAGCATCAGGAAATACTTCTCTACTGAATATGGATAAAGACTGCGCATGATGGCTTCGAATGTGACGGAAGGCATAAAAGCAACTTCGGCCCACTTGGAATGATAGTCAACCATGACCAAAGCAAAACGTGCATACTGTGGAGCATGATCAAGAAGGCCTGTTATGTCTATGGGTACCTTTTCCCTTTGTCTTAATGCCCATTTGACAGATTGTAGTGGAGCAAAAGATGGTTCGGCAGATTTATCTGCTTGTTGACACACAAAGCAGGTTCCCACAAGTTCCTCAACTTGCCTATCCATGTGAGGCCACCTCTCTATCTGAGCTTGGTTTTTGTGATGCTTAAATGACTCGCATAAGCAGTAGACAGTAGTTTCTGACGCAAGGCGGAAGGAGGAATGATACGTTCACCTCGGAGAAGCAGATTATCCACGTAGGATATTCAGACTGCGCGGCAGCATATGCCTGTAATTCTGGCGGAAGATCCGCCGCATTTATTCATCCTTTGACTTTTTTCTTTTAATGCTTGGCAAACTGGATCTGCCTGTGTAGGTGCTTGGAACTCTTCCTTTGTAATGCATGATGAAACCAAAGACACTATTTCCTCATCTAGTCCTGGATCAGGCTTGGGAGGAACGGGTAAGCGCGACAATGCGTCCGTTATGACATTTTGATCACCTTTACAGTACTCAATGGTGAAATTTTAATACAGTAATCTTGCACTCCACCTTGAAATTCTTAATGGACGCTGTCCAGAATTCTTTGAAGAATGCGACTAAAGCTTAGTGATCAGTTCGTAGTGTGAACTGTCGACCCCACAGGTAAACATGCCAGTGTTCACACGCAAAAAGACATGCGAATACTTCTCGTTCACCTACAGAGTACCGTCATTCTGCGGAAAATAACATACGAGAAGCTAAAGCTACTGTAAAGAGCTCATTTCCGCATTTCTGTTGTGGGACGGTTCCTATGCCAACGTCAGAAGCATCAACCGTCACAACAATGGGAAGATGCGGTTGAAATATGCGTACCACTGGCCATGATGCAAGTACGTCTTTAATTGCCTGAAAGCTGTATTCAGTATCCTGATCCCAGACAAAGGCTTGTTCTTGCCTTAGGAGTTTCCTTAGTGGTTCCACTACGTGGGCATACTGTAAGATAAATTTAGTGTAATATCCCATGATGTAGAGTGTTTTGTCCTTAGACTGTGGTGCCTCCACGATTGCCTGGATTTTGCTATCCTTCGGCGAAATGCCATTTGCAGAAATTTTATGCCCTAGGAAAGTAAATTCTGGGACACTGAATACGCATTTGTGGTTAAGCTGCATGCCTGCATTACTTATTCTGGACAAGACAGTTTGCAAATTCCTGTTGTGGTCACGTTGAGTGTGACCACACACAAAAACATCATCAAGGTAGCACAAGGGGCCTGGATAATTTTTAACACAGAAGACATTTTAAGCGAAAGCGGCCATTGTGAGTAACGAATGTAGTGAGCTCACGGCTTCTTTCGGACAATAGAACCTGATGATAAGCAGACCGTAAGTCCAACTTACTGAAGATAGTAACACCAGCGAGTCGATACAACAGTTTGCCAGCCCTTGATATTGGAAAAGCGTCGATGACGATAGCCTTGTTGGGTTCTCAAAGATTGGCGCAAAATCGAATGGAATTGTCCTTCTTCCGAACCATGACGAGCAGAGAAATCCACTCGTACGCTGAGACTTGTTCGATCATGTCAGCTGATTCCAGCTGTTGCAGTTCAGCGGAGACTTGCTCACGGCAAACCAAGGATAGAGGACGCAGTTTCGCTGAGACTGGTTGCACTGAAGTTCGAACGTCGTGGATGAAGCCCTTTACAAGTCCCAATTGTCCTGAGAACAGATGGGCAAATTTTGTTGGAGCGTTGTGTGAAAGAGACTGAAGCTCAACGCTTGGGTCAGCTGGAACTCCTGATACTTGTTGACATGTGAGCGAAGACCCTTGAATGTCAATGCCCAAAGCTTGAATGGCGTCTAAGCCCGGAAAAGAAGTACCTTGGTTCGTGACATGAAATGTCAACCACGAAGAGATGTCCTGAATGCAGAATTTCTTGCTGCGAATAATGCTGGAGTCGAAGACTCAAAGGGGATAATGGAAAAACCTTGAAATGCCTTTCATACGGTGATCTGTTGATCAGCGACACCGTAGCTCCTGTATCCACGAGCAAGTTGAGTGTAGTATTCGCAATTAGGACTTCAGTATAAATTATTGCTGGACGGAAGTTCAGTGCTTGAATCGTGAGCACAGACGGAACTGTAGTGGCTGATTCTGTATGGGTGATAGTGGAAACAAGCTGCGTTTGAACAGGAGACTGTCGCTGCGTTCGGTTTCTCGAATGGCAAACTGAAGCGTAATGTCGCACTTTTCTGCACGCACGGTGAGGTGTGTGGTTTCTGCACGGTGAGGTGTGAACCACATCAGTAACAATAGACTGCAATGTCTCGACTGGCTTCGCAAAGTTCGGGCCGGGTGCCATGTTGGCCGGCCTTCGCACGTTGCGACTTTCCGCCATGCCGTTGAGCGCCATCTTGAAGCCGCCGGGTCAAGGGAGAAGGGTGGCGGGGACCGCCATCTTGCGCGCCTGGCCGAGGAAGGTGGTGGCTGTTGACACCATCTTGGCGTTGCGTCAAGACACGCTGTACAGATGAGTTGTTGAAGACTTGAAGTTCCTCGTCGACTTTCTCCACACTTAGTTCGATTTCCTCGGCTTTCTTGAGCGTGAGGGACGATCCTTCGTAGGGTAACTTTTCCCGTATTCTTTCTGATGCGATGCCTTGCAAGATTTCGTTGCGAAGGGACTCTTCGTGCCAAGCGCCGAA
Source organism: Dermacentor variabilis (assembly GCF_050947875.1). Lineage (NCBI taxonomy): Eukaryota > Metazoa > Arthropoda > Arachnida > Ixodida > Ixodidae > Dermacentor > Dermacentor variabilis. Next base: position 230,961,802 of record NC_134571.1, on the reverse strand, counting down.
CGCATAAGCCAGGTGCTAGCCTTTGTAACGGGGTGACCAAGTCCTGAAAGGTTTTCCCGGGTCGTTGCTTTCTGTCCCTGAAGATAATACGATACACCAGGGGATTGGTGCTTTCTTCACAATGTCGGACGAAGAGGCGAAGAACGTCTTTGAAAGTGGCAGTTGTCAGGTCCGTTTGCGATGCCAGGTCGTAGTAGAGACGCTGTCTCTCGAAACCTAAGTTACTGAGAAAAATGGCTTTCTTCCTCTTGTCTTGTAGTGCCTCGCATCTGGTCGCCTGGAGAAACATGGTTAAAACACGCTGGCGGGCTAGTTGGTTAGAATCCATGGTAGAGTGTATAAGCGCGACTGGACGAGGACGAAGAAAGAAACAGATACACAGAAGCGCTGTGTCTGTGTATCTGTTTCTTTCTTCGTCCTCGTCCAGTCGCGCTTATACACTCTACCATGGAGAAACATGCAAAAAGACTGTTTCCAAGTGAGCCACGGTACGGAAGGAGTGCAGGGAGGGTAGTGCGAGAAAAGGTGGCAGGGGGGGTGTGCGAACGCGCCATGCTGGGCACCGAGAACAAAGCCGGGGTAGTTGAGATGGACGAAGCAGAAGTAGACGTAGCGTCTTGCACGCCGGAAGCAGGATAGGAGCAGAAGTAGAAAGGCAAGGGCACATAGGAAGCAGAGTAAACGGTTTACCTCGTCGCCATATTGTAGTAGCTTCCATGTGGCGGCCGGTTGCGAGATCTACGGTGTGAGGCCTAAAGGCCTGGCGCGAAACTCTGCAAAAGAAGTGCTGGACTGCTCGAGTCGGGGACCAAACAAAAATGACTTTATTCCAGCGAGGAAAAACGAAGCGTTTACGTCAGGGTGCCACTCAGCGTTTGGCGCTGAGTGGCACCGTGACGTAAATGATTCAAAATCGAAACTGGAAGCGAACACCGAATATTACACCCACCTTGCGCAATAATGGTTCGGTTCATTATGTGTGATGCATGCACATAGCACACAGGCATCTCTCATTTACAAAAGTGACATGCAGATGTGAGGATAAAGGTTCTTTAATGCTCTCATACACTAGGTTGAACATGGTTGCGTGACATAACGGACACTCCAAAAGTTGAACAGCATGGTGTCCGGAGGTTTTTGACAGCTGAAGGTGTTTCCCACAAAGAAATTATTCGCCGTACCACTGCCATGTACACTGAACATTACATTTCATTAGCCACTGTGAAGCGTTGGAGCAAACGGTTCAAAGAAGGATGTGAAAGCTGCAAAGACGATCCAAGACCGGGCCAAGGTCACTGTGCAATCACCCCCAACACAATTGGAAAGGTTGATGAGCTGATTAGACAATAACGGAGGATAAGCATTGATCAACTATCGATGCATGTGAAGCTCGGTTCTCACCATAATTCATGAACATCTCGGTTATCGGCTCCTGTGTGCGCAATGGATGCCAAGATTATAGAAATTACCGCCAGAAGACTGAGAGTTCTGCGCTACCTTGACTCATCTAATTTGGTATCACAATGAGGGTGACGACTTCTTGTTTGCAGTTGCAACAGGAGACAAATCATGGTGCCACTATTATGAGCCTAAAACACGATGGCAATGCTTACAGTGGAAACATTCTAATTCACCCCTCCCAAAGAAAGCAAAGGCCGTCATTTCTGCTGGAAAGGTGTGGTTGACTTTTCTTTTATATCGTCAGGGGCCATTACTGATGGAATTTGCTAAACGTGGAGAGGCTATCAATTGTTTCCGATATTGTGAAACGTCGGATCGGCTGTGTTGCAATCAAGAACAAACGACGTGAAAAATAGATGAATGGGGTCATCTTGCTCTACAACAATGCCCGTACCCACGTCGCTGATGTGGTTAACACTAAACTGGCAAATTTCAAGTGGGAAACCGTGCAACATCCGCCATACAGCCCAGGCTTGTGACCTTGCGACTACCACATCTTTGGGCAATTAAATAATCAGCTCAAGGGAACCAGGTTCGTGTCGGACGATGACGTGAAAGAGTCGGCTACCGGCTGCTTGAAGCAGCAATCTAAGAAGCTTTATGAGACGGGAATTGTGCAACTCGTTAGTCAGTGGGACAAATGTCGAAATGCTCATGGAGACTGCTTTTAAATAAAGGACGCTGTTTGTAGTATATATTCGCATTGGCTCACTTTCATTTGACTCGCCCTCATATATTTTGCAGAACTCCTGCCTTCTATATGGCCCCTCTGTTGCGACTATAATTTCAGTGCGATTACTCACAATACACGACCGGTGACAGCTTCTTCTGCTCAATACATTGGAACAAAGGACAGCATCATTGAGATTTTTCCCTGGCCATTGTATATGTATAAAAATGTAAACAATGTTCTTGAATGACAATGTTTCATTAAAATATGCGTCCTCAACTTGTTCATTTCATGGCCTTTATATATATTTTTTTCTTTAACGTGCCAAAACCACTTTCTGATTATGAGGCACGCTGTAGTAGGGGGTCTCTGGAAATTTGGACCACCTAGGGTTCTTTAACGTGCACCTAAGTCTAAGTACATGGGTGTTTTCGTATTTCACCCCCATCGAAATGCGGCCGCCGTAGCAGGGATTTGATCCCGCCACGTCGTGCTTAGCTGCAAAACACCATAACCACTAAGCAACCATGGCGGGTGCATTTTTCATATCAGCGGCATGCACTGCTTTGCTGGTTTCGAACTGATATGGGTGTAAAGTGTGTGTGATGATTTCTTTACATATGAAATAGATAAAAAACATGGAACCATTGATATCAGTTATTTCAGGCACAATTTTTGGGATATACGAGTATATTCTTTTATGAGAAAATACACATTTTACTTGTCTTGACCGTTCAAGAATTCGTTTACGACACGTGACTAGGCGTGCCCTTTGCCAACTCGGCGCTCTCTCTCGGGTGAAGGTGCACATTCTTGGCTCTGCTGGCAGTAACTCGTGGGTCCAGTTTTCTCTCCTGTTCGTCGAACCTTCTGGGGTAATGGACACGTTCAGCCATAACAGTTTGCCGAAGGCAGGCCTCTTTTTTTCCGGCATGCACAAAGGGCTGGTAACCACTGCGGGGTGCCAGCCACGCCAGTAACAGAACCACCTTAGCCCCTATAAGAACTCGGGCTCAACCCTTCACTTTCCATTGAGGCACGGCAGGATTTTTTTGATAATCCTATTAGGACTAATGCTAAACGCCAATCGTAACACCCTAAGAGGGTTAACCGAGGCTCCCGTTCCAATCTTTGACTTGGGGCCCTCATTTGTATATTATCTGTAATCAGTACACTCTATGCTAACGAATAATAAACTGAAGCTAAGCTAAAATACTGGACTTCTATTTAGTTTTTATGGGAATGTTCTCAACTCGTTAAGATATTTATGCAGTGGTGGGAATGCTGCACCAATGTGCGCTGATTGGACTTTGCTATTGCGTACTGCTCCAAAAATAGTCTTTAAGCGAAGGCTAATCGTTCTGCAGGCATCCCTGATAAAGTTGCTTCGCTCGCGCACTCGCACCTAAGTTACACCACTTTGTTTCAGCAGTGGGAAAATTGGGTAGCTACCAAGCAGTACAGCACAAAGCATGGCGCCGCTGCTTTCTTTGGCCGCATTTGTTCATGGTGTTACAGCCAGTGAGAGGACCGTTGTGAAAGCCAGCAGAATTCAATTAGGGGTGTGCAAATATTTGAGAAGTTGGAAGGTTATCGAATATTGTATTTTTATATTCGTATTCAATTTGGAAAATAGATATTAAGAAATGTTCAAATATTCAGCTGGGTACGAATATTCGCATCGAATAAAATATATTCTATTTTATTATTTATTGATACTGCAATCCCACTTTAGGGATTTTGACAGGAGGGTACAAATGTTGAAAACATCACAAAAAAGGCAACCAACAAATACATAGATACATAAGAGTAAATAAACTAATATAAACTAAAATAGAAGGCATGCGGTAAGTACTAAGTTAGACACGATGTAAACAAGGTAAGTAAAGGCTGTTGAATTTGGGTGTTAGTAAGCTGGTTCCATTCAGTTATTGTCCATGGAAAGAAAGAGTATTTAAAGGAGTTGTTACATGTGTGAAATGGAGCAATTGTTAATAGGCATCTTTGTCTAGTGGCATAACCGAATGAAAAGGTTATTACATCTGAAGTGTCTAATTTATAGTGCCCCTTCACAAATTGATACATAAATTTTAGCCTAGATTACTGGTTTTTCTGGGTTTTTTGTGGCAAGTTGGCTCTGGTTAAAAGAGCAGAAACAGAAAAACGTCCAAAGCTGTTATATATGAATCATGCACCCCTTTTTTGTACGCTTTCAATCTTGTTAATATACCCAAACTTGGTCGCCAGGCTCACAGGGAACTTGTCGATGGTGGAGATTGTACCTTATTGCATCTGTGCACTGCTGCTGTCTTATGTGCACACGGGCCAGTTGACGCGCTTCCTCAGCGCGCTGAATGTACTCCTCGACGTCAGGAGCTAACTGGTCGAGCTGGTCGGTATCTTCATACGGAATCATGGCGTCTAGCATAGTTTGGACATCTCGACCATAAACGAGGCGGAATGGCATGAAGCGTGTAGTTTCCTGCGTGGCAGCGTTGTATGCAAACGTTACGTACGGTAGGATTTCGTCCCACGTTTTGTGCTGCACATCCACGTACATAGCGATCATGTCTGCCAATGTTTTGTTTAGTCTTTCTGTCCAGCCGTTAGTCTGAGGGTGGTATGCAGTGGTCTTTCGATGACTTGTGTAACTCAGCTTGAAGATGTCGTCCAGAAGCTTCGCCGTAAATGCCGTCCCTCGGTCAATGATGATGAATAACGGTGCGCCATGGCGAAGCACAATGTGATGCATAAAAAACTGGGCAACTTCAGATGCTGTCCCACATGGTAGTGCCTTCTTCTCAGCGTAACACACCAAGTAGTCAGTTGCGACAGTGATCCACTTATTGTCGGAGGAAGACGAGCGAAATGGTCCAAGAAGGTCCATTCCAACTTGATCAAACGGCGTACGCGGAGGGTCGGTGGGTTGTAGAAGGCCTGCAGGCTTGAAGGGTGGGGACTTGCGGCGCTGGCATTCACGGCATCCTCTCACGTAGCGTTTGACGCAAGCAGTCAGTCTAGGCCAGTAGTACAATTGCCGTACCCTGTCCAGAGTCCTTGAGTAGCCCAAGTGACCAGATGTCGGCTCGTCGGGGCAGGCTAATCGTCGCGAAGGGCTTGAGGTACAGTGCAGTCCACTTATAACGATACCACATATAACGATATATCGGTTATAACGATGGGTCGACATGAGAGTGTCATATTATGCATTAGGTCTATGGGGAAAAAAACCATTTATAACATTAGGTTATTCACCGCATATCGGATATAACGATCAAAATTTTGCAGTCTGGTCGGCGTTTTCCGTGCCAAATAATCGTAACACTTGCGTTGCTTAGTTCCCTGAAACGGACGATGTCGAGACGAGGCGATGTTTACCTCCGTAAGTTCGTATCTGCCGCCATTACCGCACAGCGCGTCTCGCCCCGCCCGCGCACCGGAGAATAGCTGAGTAGGCACAGCGCGCCACAAGATGGCGCTAGCTGCTTCATGCGTGTCGGCCACAGTCGCTCCGAAAGAGAGAAAGAAAAAAAAAAAAAGCGACAAGCAAAGTGGCGCGGTGGCGCCCGTCCCGCGTCTCTCTCGCGATAGCAGGCTGACGCCACCGGAGCAGCGTGCAACCAACGGTTCAAATGGTTCAACCCAGTTAGAAGATGGCGCCGATAAAGCGCAAAGCTGTGTCGCTTGACACGAAGATGGATATTTTGCAGGACTCTCGATGCGGCTTCAAGGTGAGCGCCCTCGTGAAGAAGTATGAGCTCGTCCAGTTAACGATATCAACCATCTTGAAAACCAGTAGCACCGCGATTGTGAAGGCAGGAGCTATCAGCGGCCATGCCGATCCGCGGAAAAGGGTTAGAGACCCTTTGTACGCCGATGTTGAAGAGGCGCTTTACCAGTGGTTCATCACCAATTGCTTTATGAAGGCGGGCTTTGTGCGTAAGGACGAACTTCCCCAACCCGCTGAGACCGACCCGGTGGAAGTTGCTGACATACCGAGCTCTGTGAGCTCGTTCCTACTGGTGACACAGGTGTTGTGTCGAAGGAGGAGTTTTTGACTGCAGCCAGTGCTGCCTCGTTCTGCGATGAAGTCACCGACGAGGCGATCGCCGAAGATGTGCTGTCTCGACAGACGGCAAAGTTGTGTGACGGTGGCGACGGCATCAGTGACAGTGACAACGAGATCGACAGTGGCTCCTTGACCCCGACCACGATGTCCACGCAAAGTGCACTGTCGTCGATCGACTCCTTAATTGATGTTATGCATGCTAAAGGATTGCCGCCAGTGTTCGCGCAGCAGCTGGAATCCATGCACACCGCGGTTGTGAATCTGAAGCTGCCGCAAAAGCAAGTGCAGATTTCGGACTATTTCGGCGCGCCTAACCATTGACACGGTCATTGGCGCTAGAAATAAAGTTTGTTTTTTATGGCCTACTGTCTACATCATATATTCTTTAGAGCAAGTAGCGAATTGGAGTTCGGAGCTGCAAAGGTATGTTCCGCGTTTAAAAAAAAAATTTTTTTTTTGATAACTGCAGTCCAGATATAGCGATGATCGGTTATAACGATCATATTTTTCGTCTTTCTCGATATCGTTATAAGTGGACTGCACTGTACTACTAGAAGATGTGGTTTGTTGCTGGCACCTGTGTTTCTTTCATATAAGATGCCCCCTCGTAGGCAAAATGACGAAAACTGTCGCGAAAGTGGGCGAGAAATGGAGGCGATGCCGCCTTCTAAGTTATCGATGATGGGTCTTAACTCAGCGACCGATCGCTGTTTAGCGAGCAGATCCGGCCCACTGAGGGCTCCCAGAAAGGTGCTGTCGTCGTCCTCGTCAGGATTCTGAGATTCAACAGGTGCTCGTGATAACGTGTCAGCATCTTCAAGTTTTCTGCCTGACTTGTATACGATAGTGATGTTAAATTCCTGGAGTCGCAGACTCCAACGTGCCAATCGTCCAGAAGGGTTTCGGAGGTTGGTCAACCAGCACAAAGCGTGATGGTCGACCACAATTTAAATGGCCGCCCGTAGAGATACGGCCTAAACTTTGTGGTAGTCCAAATAACCGCGAGGCACTCCTCTGTGGTGGAATAATCGGACTCTGCTCGTGACAGAGTGCGGCTCGCATAGGCGATAACTCATTCAGTACCGTCTTGTCGTTGCACCAGGATAGCTCCGAGACCGATATTCCTGGCATCAGTGCATACTTCTGTGTCAGCATCCTCATCAAAATGACCGAGCACGGGAGGAGAAGACAATCGACGTTGTAGCTCCGCAAAGGCGGTGTGTTCTTCATCGGTCCAGAGGAACGGTGTGTCATCACGCGTAAGGCGAAATAGTGGCTCTGCAGTCTTCGAAAAATATTCAATGAAGCGTCGATAATACGCAGACAAACCCAAGAATCGTCGGACACTTTTCTTATCGGTTAGAGCGGGAAAAGCTGCTACGGCAGCAGTCTTCTCGGGATCGGGCCGAACACCTGCCGCACTTACGACGTGACCAAGGAACTTCAGTTCCTCGTAACCGAAATGACATTTCTCTGGCTTGAGTGTAAGGTCAGCCGATCTAATGGCTTCAAGTACATTCCGAAGGCGTCAAAGGTGCTGATCAAAAGTCTCCGAAAAGATAACGACACCATCGAGATAGACGAGGCAGCTTTTCCATTTGAGGTCAGTGAGAACTGTATCCATCATTTGCTGGAATGTGGCTGGCGCGGAACAGAGGCCGAAAGGGAGTACTCTATAAATTCGTAAAGGCCGTCTGGAGTCACAAACGCAGTTTTCTCGCGGTCCCGCTCATCTACTTCAATTTGCCAGTAGCTGCTTTTCAGATCGATAGAGGAGAAATACTTCGCGCGCCTCAGTCTATCCAGAGAATCATCGATACGAGGCAACGGGTACACGTCTTTCTTTGTGACGTTATTTAGCTTCCGGTAGTCAACACAAAATCGAAACATGCCATTTTTCTTTTTAACAAGAACGACTGGCGATGACCAAGGACTGCATGAAGGCTGGATTATGCCGTCTTGAAGCATTTCCTTCACCTGCGTTTGAATCGCATGTCGTTCGGTTGGGGAAACACGATAAGGCTGTTGCCGTATGGGGGGGCACGTCGTCATAGGTTATGATACGGTGTTTCGTAATCGATGTTTGACGTATCTTCAACGACCGTGCAAAGCAAGAGTGGAACTCAAGCAACAGCTCGCGCAGGGGTTGTCTGTTCTTTTCAGGAAGCGTTGGACTAATGTCGACGTTGCGTAGAGGTGTTTCAGCAGTGCCCATTGCCTTGGAAACAAAACGCTCAGTGACATCAGCGATCGGGTCGGCGTAGGCGATGACAGTATCGGGGAAATGGTGCCGGTGTTCGTAGCTGAAGTTCGTGACAAGAACCTCACCGTGGCCATCGTGGAGATCGACAAGGCTTCTTGCTACGCAAACACCATGAGAAAGCAGGAGAGAGTGATTGCTTTCTGCGATCGCTTCACCGTGTACAAGCCTGTCACATGCCAATTTAACCACGACACTTGCATGTGCTGGTAACGTGACAGCGTCATCGATGACACGAAGAGATGCTCGAGGGTGGATGGTGTTGGCCGTCGCATGGCGCTCTTTGTCGAGAAAGTGACGAGGCGTTGTCGAATGTTGATGATAGCTCCGTGCTCCCTGAGAAAGTCCATGCCGATGATTAGGTCTCGAGAACACTGAGGGAGAATGCTCAAACTGGCAACAAACGTAGAGCCGCGAATCTGTATTCGTGCCGTGCACATGCCAAGTGGTGTGACGATGTGCCCGCCAGCTGTACGAACTGGCGTTTGATCCCAAGGCGTTGTCACCTTCTTCAGAAGGGTGGCCAGTTTTTCGCTGATTATAGAATAATCCGCTCCAGCGTCCACTAAAGCAGTCAATTCACGACCGTCGAGCAGTACAGGAAAGGCCAAAGAAATTCTTCTTCCGTAATCAGCAGGTACTGTCGTCGATGTATCGTCGGTCCGCGTATGCGTCAGTAGGGGTCCTTGATCACGTCCAGACTGAGCGGCCTTGCCCCCAAAGGTCGCTGTGGTTAGTTTTCCTGTCGTAGGCTGGGCGACCGACCCTGCACCACGCTTGAATATGTACGGCGAGTTGGAGAAAACCGCCGCAGCGAAGGGGAGCACGACTGGTGTCGAGCTGATGGAGATCCGCGCTGCTGGGCAACGTATTCCTCAATTTCTGGAGGACGCTGGCCGAACCTAGGTCGCGGCAAGTTCGCTGAGAGTCTGCGTAGTCCGAGCTCTCGATAGGAGCACTGTCGGTAGACATGCCCTGCTTCGCCACAGTAAAAGCAAAGGGGACGGCGATCAGGTGCCCGCCACATGTCTGATTTCCTTGGGGCCTGTCGGTCGTCCTGGTAATATGACGCAGCTTGGATGGGCTCAAGCATAGCCGGGCGCGCGGCGCGAAGCGGGGAAGGAGGTGGGGCAGGTTGCCTCAAAGCTTGCGAATATGACATACGGGGCTGTCATTTCTTAGCGGTCGAGCTTCTGTGTTGAAGGGCGGTTCTCTTAGCGCATGCTAGACTTCGTCACGGAGAACGCTGGACAAGGAGCTGAGCGTCCGCTGTGAAGGTACCGACAGTTTCTGGAGTTCTTCGCGCATCATGGAACGAATGAGCTCTCGAAAGAAATCGACGTGACCCCCGAGAGCTCCGAAGAAGTCCGTAGGTGAGGCAGTGTTCACTTGGCGTTCGTATGATGGTATCCGCTGCTGAAGAGTCTGCTCCATGGTGATGGCCTCGGAAAGAAAATCTGACACAGTCTTGGGAGGACTGCGCACGAGACCGCCGAACAGCTGCTCTTTCACTCCGCGCATTAGGTAACTCCATGGGAAAGCAAGCTTTTCAGTAGCAAGGGGCGCCAGTTTGCGGGCAGTGAGGGTGCACTTTCTTTAAGGGTGTCGATGGCGCGTCACGGAAAACCTGGTGTTGGTGTCCGGCGTCTGGTGTTGGCGACAGCCCACAAACAAATATCATGAAGCAAAACCTCAGGTAACTCCGCAACTCCGTGGGAAAGCGAGCTTTTCAGTAGCAAGGGGCGCCAGTTTGCGGTCAGTGAGGGTGCACTTTTTTTAAAGGTGTCGATGGCGTGTCACGGAAAACCTGGTGTTGGTGTCCGGCGTCTGGTGTTGGCGACAGCCCACAAACAAATATCATGAAACCTCAGACTGAAATATCTTCTCGAACTGAATAAATAATAACAGAAACCCAAAAATGATGTAATTTTTTTGGCGTGGCTGCGCACCTTCTCCGAAATCGGCCCACGCAAGAGGCTGAGTTTCTACCAGAAAGCTTGCCTTCGTGCGTAGTGTTTGCCGCCAGTGTTTCCCGGTGTACATTATGGTTACATAAGCTGTAGTTGCCAGTAAGCGTCAGAGGCAGTCGGAGATCTTTAAATGCTATCGTGTTCTACTCTTAAAGGCAAAGCTTAAGCATCCTCAATTTCTTTTTTCTTTTTTTTTTGCAGCACCACCCCCAATTCTGCGCTTATTGCTTGACAGCAAGTGGTGATGAGTGATGGCTGGCACAGGGTCAGACGCCTCTGAGTTTATGGGCATTTGATGCGGTATAATAAGGCACAAGCTGGCGAGGACAGCTAGTGGGAATTACTAACTTTTCCAGGTTAACAGGAGCCAAATACTCGGTATTTTAGTATAACGGCTTACTAATCTGGTTCTTTAACATTAACAGTGCAAATGCAATGTTCCAACATAACAAATTAACCCAACTTGCTAAGAACTGCAAGTGCATATTGTCACGTGGTGGTGACATTGAAGAACACAGTAGCAATACTGTGAAAGACAAAACTAACTTTTATTGGGCGAACCTGTGCCCACAGAAACAGGCTACACTTATAGCACAACGTCGAAAATCTGATCAGCGGGTCAAGCGCGTCGGCTTTTATACAGCATTCATCGAATGTTCCAGACTAATCGTTCCAACCCGCGTGCTTTCCACAAAGTTATACACCATTCGCATCACGCCATGAAATCAGATATCACAAGGTTCGGCAACAACAGACGGCCGGATAGAAGCATCAATAACTTTCCAGAAACTTCGGATACATGCAGGCGCGTCCCGTGCTGTGCGATTACATTTGTTACGCGGTGAAATGTGGTCACCCGATAAAGATAAGTGCACGTGTCAATACCCCCCTCTTAAAAAGCATCGTCCCGATGCTACAAATATAAGAGAGCGAAACATAAGGACACTTATTAAAAGCAAAACAATGCAAAAAAAAAAAGTCCAAAGGTCAGTTACATGAAGTCCCAAAGTTTACTAACGCTGGTAGTACAGCTTGAGTCGCACAACATGGACTATTTCAGGTCGTGGGCAGCGCCACTGTGATAGCGAAATGCCGTCTGGCACGACCTCATAGTCCAGTGCGCCAATATGTCGGATGATCTTGTACGGTCCTAAATAGTGACGCAAAAGCTTCTCGCTCAGTACTCGTCGGCGTATAAGGGTCCAAACCCAAACACGGTCACCGGGCTGGTACTCGACGAAGCGTCGTCGGAGGTTGTAGTGTCGGCTGTTGGTACGCTGCTGGTTCTTGATCCGTAGGCGGGCGAGTTGTCGCGCTTCTTCGGCGTGCTGGAGAAAGGTCGCAACGTCAAGATTCTCTTCGCCGGTGACATGCGACAGCATGGCGTCGAGCGTCGTTGTCGGGTTCCTGCCGTAAACCAGCTTAAACGGCGTGATCTGTGTTGTTTCTTGCACCGCCATGTTGTCAGCAAGGGTTACGTACGGCAGGACCGCATCCCACGTCTTGTGCTCGACGTACATTGCTAGCATGTTGGCGAGGGTCTTGTTCAGGCGCTCCGTGAGACCATTCTTCTGCGGGTGATAGGCAGTTGTCCTCCTATTGCTTGTATGGCTGTACTGCAGAATGGCTTGGGTGAGCTCTGCTGTAAACGCTGTTCCTCTGTCGGTGATGAGGACTTCTGGGGCACCATGTCGCTGCAGAATGTTCGCGACGAAAAATTTCGCCACTTTGGCTGCGCTGCCCTTCGGTAGAGCTTTAGTTTCAGCAAAGTGGGTGAGATAGCCCGTCGCCACGACGATCCACTTATTTCCGCATGTTGACGCCGGAAATTGTCCTAACAAATCCATCCGGATCTGCTGAAATAGTCGGCAAGGAGGTTTGATCGGCTGTAGTAATCCTGCTGGCCTTGTCGATGGTGTCTTGCGTCGCTGACGATCTCGGCATGTTTTGACGTAACGGGCAACGTCGGCGGTCATACGCGGCCAGTAATACCTTTCCTGTATCCTCGACAGCGTTCGGGAGAATCCGAGGTGCCCAGCGGTTGGATCGTCATGTAGAGCGTACAGTACTTCTGGACGCAGCGCTGACGGAACAACAAGAAGGTAGCTGGCGCGGACTGGTGAGAAGTTCTTCTTCACGAGCACATTGTTCTGTAGCGTGAACAAAGACAACCCGCGCTTAAATGCCCTAGGGACAACGTCGGTGTTCCCTTCCAAATACTCGACGAGGCCTTTTAGCTCCGGGTCTGCTCGTTGCTGTTTAGTGAAGTCTTCAGCGCTTATTATACCAAGGAAGGCGTCGTCGTCCTCGTTGTCTTGCGGTGGGGGATCGATGAGGGCGCGCGATAAGCAGTCGGCGTCGGAGTGTTTTCTTCCGGACTTGTATATTACCGTGACGTCATATTCTTGCAGTCTGCGGCTCCACCTCACCAGCCGTCATGAAGGGTCCTTTAAGTTAGCTAGCCAACACAACGTGTGATGGTCGCTGACGACATTGAACGACCTGCCATATAGGTAAGGGCGGAATTTTGCTGTAGCCCAAATGATGGCAAGGCATTCCTTTTCAGTCGTAGAATAATTGCCTTCCGCTTTTGACAGCGACTGGCTAGCATAAGATATCACCCGCTCATGTCCGTCTTTCTTCTGGACTAGGTCGGCACCGAGGCCTAGGCTACTGGCGTCAGTGTGGATTTCGGTATCGGCATCTTCGTCAAAATGTGCAAGTACCGGCGGTGACTGCATGCATCGTTTTAGTTCTTGAAATGCGTAGGCCTGCGGCGTTTGCCATTTGAACTCGACATCAGATTTGGTTCGATGCATTAGCGGCTCAGTGATGCGTGAAAAGTCCTTGACAAAGCACCTGTAGTAGGCACACATGCCAAGGAATCTATGTACTGCCTTCTTGTCGATGGGCCGGGGGAACTTTGCGAGGACAGCTGTTTTCTGCGGGTTGGGGCGTACTCCGGATTTGCTGATGACGTGGCCTAGGAACAGAAGCTCGTCGTAAGCGAAGCGGCACTTTTCTGGCTTCAGAGTGAGCCCTGGTGATTTGGTGGTCTCGAGTACTGTTGCAAGCTGCCTAAGGTAATCGTCGAAATTTCCGCCATTGACGACGACGTCATCCAAGTATACGAGACAGGTCTGCCACTTCAATCCTGCTAAAACCGTGTATGACGCGCTGGAACGTTGTAGGCGCCGAGCAGTCTGAATGGCATAACGTTGAACTCGTAGAGGCCGTCTGGGCTGATGAAGGCGGTCTTTTCACGATCTCTTTCGTCGACTTCTATTTGCCAATAGCCAGACTAGAGGTTCATCGACGAGAAGTATTTAGCGTTGCAGAGCCGATCCAATGTGTCGTCTATTCATGGTAGGGTGTATATGTCCTTCTTCGTGATCTTGTTCAGACGACGATAATCGACGCAGAAACGTAGTGTTCCTTCCTTTTACTTCACCAGGACAACAGGAGATGCCCACGGGCTTTTCGACGGCTGGATGATGTCGTCGCGGAGCATTTTGTTGACTTGTTGCCTAATAGCTTCACATTCTCGCGTCGAAACTCTGTAAGGGAGTGGTTGAGCGCACTCTTCGGTTATTATGCGATGCTGTGCAACTGGTGTTTGTCGAATCTTCCACATAGCCGAAGGGCGGGTCTAAAAATTAATCTGCAGTAAACTAAAGTAATGTTTAACAGTCTCGGAAGAGAACAGCAGTTTACGATAGGTAGTGAGGCACTGGAAGTGGTAAGGGAATAAGGACAGGTAGTGACTGCGGATCCGTATCATGAGACTGAAATAATCAGAAGAATAAGAAATGGCTGGGGTGCGTTTGGCAGGCATTTTCAGATCATGAACAGCAGGTTGCGATTATCCCTCAAGAGAAAAGTTTATAACCAGCTGTGTCTTACCAGTACTCACGTACGGGGCAGAAACCCGGAGGCTTACAAAAGGGTTCTACTTAAATTGAGGACGACGCAACGAGCTATGGAAAGAAGAATGATGGGTGTAACGTTAAGGGATAAGAAAAGAGCTGATTGCATGAGGGAACAAACGCGAGTTAATGATATCTTAGTGGAAATCAAGAAAAAGAAATGGGCATGGGCAGGACACGTAATGAGGAGGGAAAATAACCGATGGTCATTAAGAGTTACGGAATGGATTCCAAGGGAAGGGAAGGCAGCAGAGGGCGGCGGAAAGTTAGGTGGTCGGATGAGATTAAGAAGTTTGCAGGGACAACATAGCCACAATTAGTACATGACCGGGGTAGTTGGAGAAGTATGGGAGAGGCCTTTGCCCTGCACTGGACGTAACCAGGCTCATGATGATGATGAATCTTCGAAGAAGTCGAAAAGCAGTCCTTGTATCGTTGGAGAAGACTTCTGAGCTTTTGCTGCTTGCTCATGGCGAGACTTGGATTTACATCGAAGTCTGGTTCGGGGACTATGGTCAGCGGGGTAGATGCGGCAGAATCTGAGAGGACAAAGGCATTGCTCGTTTCCACAATTTCCTCGATGTACGCGATTGTCGTGCCCTTGCTGATGTGCTTGAAGTCTTGGCTGAAGTTGGTTAGCATCACTTCCGTTTTCCCTCCATGGAGTCGAGCGATCCCTCTTGCGACGCAAATTTCACGGTGTAGCAGCAGTCGTTGGTCATCGATGACGTCTTCTACGTCGGCAGGTGCTTTGGTGCCGACGGAAATGACAATGCTGGAGCGAGGTGGGATTGCGACTTGACTTTTGAGCACACTTAAGGCATGATGACTACAAGAGCTCTCCGGCGGTATCACTTGATCTTCAGACAGGGTTATTGACTTCGACTTCAGGTCGATGACTGCGCCGTGTTGGTTTAGGAAGGCCATGCCGAGAATGACGTTGCGTGAACATTGTTGGAGGATAATGAAGGTGGCAGGGTAAGTCCGGTCATGAACGGTAATTCTTGCCGTGCAGATTCCAGTCGGCATAATCAGGTGACCTCCAGCGGTCCGAATTTGAGGGCCTTCCCTTGCAGTCTTAACCCTCTTCAACTGGGCGGGGATGTGTCCACTCATGACGGAATAATCAGCCCCCGTGTCGACTAAGGCGGTGACTGCGTGGCCGTCGAGAAGCACGTCGAGGTCGGTGGTTCTTTGTCTTGCGTTACAATTAGGTCTTGGCGTCGGATCACGGCTGTGTCGCATTGACTTGTGGCTGGTATGGGACGTCGTCAGGTCGTCTTTAGTCGTCGTATTCTTTTCTTTCACACTTCGTCGGAACGGCGGCGCATCATTATGTCGTCGAGGTAGTTTCTTCGGCGTCTTCATCGGCGGCGGAGGATCTTCGTCAGTTCGACGAACAGCAACCGCACCTCCATCGGTTGCTGCTTTTAGTTTTCCGGATGTGGGCTCGCTGACCGGCCCCGGGCTGGGCCAGTGTATGGACGGCGCTGCGGCAACATGTAGCGGCCTGGTGACGGCGAACGGGACGGTCGTCGAGAGTTGCACCGAGTGGCGGCTAGGTAATTGGCGATGTCATGTGGGCGCTCCCCAAGCTGTGGACGCGGCGCGTTGATGGCGAACCCTCTCAGTCCCTAGTCGCGGTATGGGCATTGGTGGTACACATGACCGGCTTCTCCGCAGTGATAGCAGAGCGGGTGGTGGTCGGGGCCTCGCCAAATGTCCGTCTTCCTTGCGTAGGTGCGCTGGGCAACGGGTGGGCGAGCTGGCTGCGGTGGCTCTGGATGATGGAATTGCGGCGTTAGAAGGCACTGGCACGGTCGCGTAGGGGGGCCTTGACAGCGTGTGACGACGGCATAGGTCATCGCTTCTGCCTGGGGCTGCGGTAATTCAGGTTGCACCTCAGGAACCCCAAGCGATCGCTGAACCTCATCTTTCACGATGTCGGCGATTGAGGCCACTTGAGGCTGCAACAAAGGCAGGGCCTTGCGCAGTCCTTCGCGCACACGGGCCCTGATGGTCTCTTGAAGGTCGTCCATACCCTGTCCTTGGATGGCGTACTGCGGCATTAGCCCCTGGCGGTTATATTGCCAGGTGCGCATCTCCAGAGTTTTGTCGATCATGGATGCCTCTGCAGAAAACTCAGCCACAGGCTTCGGTGGGTTACGAATAAGTCCGGCGAACAGTTCTTGCTTGACGCCCCGCATGAGGAAGTGGACTTTTTTCTCCTCTGGCATTTCCGGGTCGGCGTGCCGGAAAAGACAGGCCATCTCCTCCGTGAAGATCGCGATCGTCTCATTTGGCAGCTGCGCTCTGGTTTCTAGGAGAGCTTGGGCTCACTCTTTTTCGCACCATGCTTGTAAATGTTTGCAAGAAGCCGCTTTGGAACAGGTCTCACGTCGTTAAGGTTTCTTCTCGATTCTCGAACCACGTCCTGGCAGTGTCTTCCAATGCGAAGAAGACGTGTCGCAGTTTGTCGTTGCTGTTCCAGCTGTTAAATGCAGCGACCCTCTCATACATCTCGAGCCAGGTTTCCGGGTCCTCGAATGTTGAACCGCGGAACGTCGGAGGATCCCTGGGGTGCTGCAGCATGATGGGGGATGCCGGGGCTGCCATTAGGGTTGCCTTGGTCACAATCTTCTTGGTCTTCTCAGGTAGAAGTCCGTGATCCGGGGGCAGCTGTTGAAGACGGCGGATTGCTCGATGCTCCGGGACTACGTTGATGTTCTCTTTGCGGTCCGGGCTTGGATCACGGCTTATCGGGGGCGTCCGGTACATGAACGAAAAGCACCTCCACC
This sequence comes from Dermacentor variabilis, assembly GCF_050947875.1. Taxonomy (NCBI): domain Eukaryota; kingdom Metazoa; phylum Arthropoda; class Arachnida; order Ixodida; family Ixodidae; genus Dermacentor; species Dermacentor variabilis. Next base: position 230,944,648 of record NC_134571.1, on the reverse strand, counting down.
AGATGTCACGTGGTGGTGACGTTGAAGAACGCAGTAGCAGTACTGTGAAAGACAAAACTAACTTTTATTGGGCGAACCTGTGCCCACAGAAACAGGCTACACTTATAGCACAACGATAACGGCGAACATGGTCGGCGATCATCGAAAATCTGATCAGCGGGTCAAGCGCGTCGGCTTTTATACAGCAGTCGTTGAATGTTCCAGACTTATTGTTCGGACCCGCGTGCCTTCCACAAAGTTCTACACCATTCGTGTCACGCGATGAAATCAGATAACACAAGGTTCGGCGACAACAGACAGCTGGATAGAAGCATCGATAACTTTCCAAAAACTTCGGATACATGCAGGCACGTCCCGCGCCGTGCGATTACATTTGTTAGGCGGTGAAACATGGTCGCCCGATAAAGATAAGCACACGTGTCAATATTCCTAAATATTCGATAATCGAAGTAAGTATTCGTATTTGATTCGTATGAAAAAACTTTGATATTTGTGCACCCATAAATTCAATTTATTCTCATTTGTACTAGCCCATTGTGAGGCATGTGTGTGAGCTTACAATGAACAGGGTGGCCATGCTGGCTTTGCATCTGCATAACTAATGCAGTAGTCTCACGTGTCAAGGGCTGATGCATGGTGGCACATTGTAGACATAAAAAAAAAAAATCTGTGTACACTGTACTTATTCCTTATGCTTGCTTGCAACTTTATTCATTGCACCGTATTAATACTTTTCAGTAGAAATTATTTCAATAAATTTAAAATCGGGTATTACAACCAAATGCATGGTGACCAGGTACTAGGCCAGAGTTCATGTGCTTTGTTAACTATGTGTTTGGTAACGCATGTGCGTTTGTGAAGCTCGTGGTAAAAAAGTTGGAATGCAAACGAGCAAGTGGCCTAGCCCTGTGTGCCTGGTCCTACAAGCACATATCAGTGGCAGAGTAAAAAACATTACATGCTTGTACTGCTCTTACTGTCAAAAGGGACGTAGCAAGCCTGAAAAGACGCAAGAATGAAAAATGGGGGTTGTCGCGCCACCTTGGAGTACCCGCCCCGGCTTGCTGGGGCGTTATAGATTTTGATGGCAGCTATTCAGGCCTTGTTGGTGTTTTATTGGTAAAGATAGACTACATTTATTCTAAAAGAGCCAAAAGCGCAATCTTGACAAATTTTAAGCAGTTTAACTGGCCCAAATAAGAAAAAGTACTTTGAAATCTGTGACCTCACGCTGGCGCTCACGTTTAAGGGACTGTGACCTTCATTCGCTTTTCTGATAATCTACTTATTACATTATGCAAAAAAGAGGTGAGGCGTGCAGACAGGACACAAGAGTTGAGAAGTGGACAATATGAACGCCAACTATCAACTGAAGGGAGCACTGAAGCGAAAAAAGAAAGGAGACACAAAAACTCATCTGCGCAAGCTCTGGAGTGAATCCTTACTGAATGAATTCTTACCAACTAGCTCAGCTTTCTGTCGTTCTACTTATTACCATAGAGTTGAAGTCTTGAAAGACATCAGGCTAAACTTATTTAGGGCCCCTTAGCATGTCAGTGTAGGGCATGCTGCACTGAATCATTTATGTTGCTAGTTCTTATGCAAAAATCGTTATGTAGACTAAAGAGAACATTAAACTATATTTTCTTTTTCTGTGTGTGTTTTTGCGGCAACCTTTATGCCTGCTCCAAAAACGCTGTGGGACATTCCTACTGCTGTTAATAAAGTTATAGGCTTAGAATGTCAATCAATCAGTCAATCAGAAGAATGTTTATTATTTACAAAGGTGGTACATATTGTGTTGAATATACAGAAGGAGGTCCCACAGCTCAAGGCTGCAAGGGGAACTTCTGTCTTGAGGTGCATGAAGAGCAGTGAGTAAGCAACATTGATTATACATTAGCAATGACTAGTAAGCACAACTATTAAAGATAATTCACATATAACAAAACAGTACTAGTGAACATGAGAACCGTGAACTCAGCCTTCCATTAGAAGCATGACTAGTTTTTTTCTTAAGTGTAACAAATGATACATTGTTTTAAATCATTAGACAGGTTATTCCAGAATAATACAGCTACAAATTGAGCTGTGTGTTTCCCATGGTTACTGCATACTTTTGGTCGCAGAAAGTTGTTATTTGAAGCAAATCTGGTGTTATTCGAATTGTAAAGGCATACCTTGTCAAATACATTAATTGGAGCACACGAGAAGAACCGAGAGGCCCGATTTTCATTAGTCATATCATAAAAGCCAACAAACATTGACACCAAGGACAAATAGAGGAAATTACGTGGGCTTAATAAATGAAATAAAGGAACAATAAATTACCGTATTTACTCGCATAATGATCGCACCCCTAAATTTTGACATCAAAATTCAATTTAAAAAAAAATTTCCCATGTAATGATCGCACCCCGAACTTGCCGCAGCGATATGTCGTGTGCCAAGTCTAGGTAATAATGATCGCGCTTACCATCTGTAGAATGCTACGCGAACGACTCTTCAAGACAAACCAAGCGGTCTGCACGCACCAAACATTCTTAAGCAGATGCCCCATTTCATTCCTTTCATCACTTTCCGCCCTTACATGACGAAAAAAAAAATAAACTACAACCACACTTGCTTTTATTATGTGTAGGCTTTATTATGGTTGTGGTTAACAACAACAACAAAAAAGGCGCCTTTCGATTCGTCTCGTCTGCACTCGTGGGCACGCAACAAATCACGAGCGGCAACGATAGCAGGCACGTTTACACTGATAGGTTAGAAGTGTACCCTATTCATACGCCGACGCTTGTAACACAGCTAAGATATTCGCCCACCCTTAGCGGAAACGTGCCGTATTAGGATAGTAGGGAAGACAAATTTCGCAGTTTCTGCAGCATGCCCACCATGTGTTTCTGTCACTGGCAGCTAAGCGCACCCATCTATTTCTTTCCCCTCAAAGTGAACATGGTTATGTTATTGCCGCAAACTTGCCGATATTAACAATGTTATTTATTACAGACACGGAAGAAACTGTTTCGATGCACGTAATGTACGGACGAGAAGAAAAAAAATTGCGTTCGGCTTGCTCCGCTGGCTGCCATTTTTGTTTTGGTGTCCCGCACTACATACAGCAGCAGCCGCCTATTTGTTGACCTGTTGTCATCCCGCAGCAAACGCAAAATGAAAAAAATATATATATATTTTTTTTTTGCAGGAAATTTAATCCGCGTAATGGTCGCACCCCTGAATTAGCGTCAATTTTTTTTTGACAAAAAAGTGCGATCATTATGTGAGTAAATACGATAATGGAAATTAAAGTGGGGGGGGGGATGAAAAAACGAACTTACTGCAGGTGGGAACCGAACCGAATGCGAAGGTTGTGGGTTCAGTTCCCACCTCCAATAGTGTGATGCTTAGGTGATATTTAACCCTAAGTGTTAACGGAAGTGTGTTTGGCAGGCATTCTCAGATCATGAACAGCAGGTTGCCATTATCCCTAAAGAGAAAAGTGTATAACAGCTGGGTCTTACCAGTACTCACGTACAGGGCATAAACCTGGAGGCTTACAAAAGGGTTCTACTTAAATTGAGGACGACGCAACAAGCTATGGAAAGAAGAATGATAGGGGTAACGTTAAGGGATAAGAAAAGAGCAGATTGGGTGAGGGAACAAACGCGAGTTAATGACATCTTAGTTGAATTCAAGAAAAAGATAAGGGGGCCATGGGCAGGACATGTAATGAGGAGGGAAGATAACTGATGGTCATTAAGGGTTACGGACTGGATTCCAAGGGAAGTGAAGCGTAGCAGGGGCGGGCAGAAAGTTAGGTGGGCGGATGAGATTAAGAAGTTTGCAGGGACGACATGGCCACAATTAGTGCATGAACGGGGTAGTGTGAGAAGTATGGGAGAGGCCTTTGCCCTGCAGTGGGCGTAACCAGGCTGATGATGATGATGATGTTAACAGAAGGATTTTATATTCCCAAAGCACAAGGGTGTTGGCATGGAAAGGACTGAAGGTGATTAACCGTACGGCTTGTTTCTGTAAATGCTGTAATGGAAGTAAGTGTGTTGGATGCGTATTGCCACAGGAGGATACACAGTAAGTAAAATGGCTGTGAATGAAGGCGTAGTATGATGTTAGTAATGCAAGATCACTAAAGTATCGTAGCACATTTATTAGCATTCTTATCCTATAGGCCAGTTTTTGTTTTAGATTTCAGAATATCCTAAATATTTTAAATTTCAGTCTAAAAAAATGCCTAGGAAGGAACATTGCTTAACAGCATATAACTTAAAGTGATTGAAACATAATTGCTGGAGAGTAACTTGAAGATTTAGAGGTGAAGCTGGAGTTCATAAATGTAGTTTTAGATGAATTAACCTGGCGAGAGTTGAATTTGCACCATTCTATCAAGTTCCTGAGGTCATTACTAAGCTTTTTAGTTAGGGAAGGAATTGATGAATGTGTTGCTACTATTGTCATGTCACCTGCATAAAGAAAAGGTGTGGGGTAATAAAGCCAATTAGCAATATCATTAATCTAGACCAGAAATAGAAGTGGTCCAATTATAGAGCCTTGAAGTACACCTTTTGTCATCATACCTTGGTGGTGAAGCAGTGCTGTGCACTGACAAGGTGAAGACACACAAGAATACACGGCACTCGCTGCACTCGCAATTATTTTATTTCAGAACACATACTTCATATTGTGGGGTTCATATGGGGTTCTTCTTCATCATCGCTTGTGGGGCTGGCTCTCGAGTGTGATCCGTGCTGTGGGCGGGGTCGGTTCGCCCAGTCTTTGACGCGGAATAAACGTCGTGATAACTGCTGCGTCACAAGTGGTGGAGTGTGCTCTTCGGTCCTCCGTCCTCCTGACTCCCCGCTCAACCTCCTGGAGCTTCGATCGGGTCGCCGATTGTGCCAGCTGTCCGCCAGCATGTCGCAGGACGAGCCAACAGGCACTTCTACTTCCACCATCTCGGCCTCGGCTACCCCAGCCTCTCTGTATTGGGTTGTCAGTGGGCACCAGCGTGATCCCCATCTGTTTGCTGGACTTCGCGGTGAAGACGTCGAGGATTGGCTGGACGACTATGACCGTGTGAGTTCGGCTAACCGTTGGGACGATGCGTCCAAGCTACGTCACGTCGCCTTTTATCTGACAGGAGTAGCGAAGACTTGGTTTTTCAACCATGAGGTTGATTTCACGAACTGGGACGCTTTCAAACAACAGCTCCGCCAAATCTTCGGCACACCGGCTGTTCGTTCTGCCCTCGCAAAAAAGACTCTCGACACTCGCAAGCAACAACCCGGTGAATCTTATACGTCGTACATCGAGGATGTGCTTGCTCTTTGTCGACGCGTGAACACGGCCATGACCGAATCAGACAGGGTTCGCCACATCATCAAAGGCATCGGAGCTATTGCTTTCAATGCTTTAGCCATCCAGAACCCTGTTACCGTCGCTGATATCGTCGCTACTTGCCAGCGCCTTGACGAACTCGAATCAGTACGGTTGCAGCCAGACACCACTGCAAACACAACCGCCGACGACCCTACATTACGAGCAATGATACGCGCTATAATTCGAGAAGAGCTCCAGTATCTTGGCTTAGCCGCAGGGCCCACGCCTTCTCATGCCTCCGATACCAATCTGCGAGACATCATCAAGGAGGAATTGGCGTCCATGGCTGGTGCAGCGTACACGGACCCTCTAACTCCTAGGGCCCCATCAACGTACGCACAAGTAGCCGCAGCTACTCCAGTCATCGTTCCACCGATGCCTCCTAAACCAACACCGGCCCACATCGCTTCCATGACTACCAGCGCACCTACCCAAACCAGCTATCCGCAGTGGCGTCCTCCTCGTCCCATCTGCTACTACTGCGGCTATCGTGGCCACATAGCACGTTTTTGCCGCAAGCGCCAGCAAGACGAGCGTCGCGGATATGACGTATACGAACGCGATGACTTTTCGCCCGGAGCTACTTTCCAACGTCTAGGGAGCTTCCATGACCAACGCCGTCCTTATGGTCCACTGCGCGGACGCTCTCCATCGCCTACTGTAACATCTGAGACGGCTCAGACGTACCGTCCTGCAAGACTCCGCTCGCCGTCACCCCTTCGCCGTTCTACGTCCCCACTGAGACCTGCTTCTCAATTCACCGAGCGTCGTCCGAAAAACTAAATAATGCAGTTTTTGGAGGAAAAGCTGCATCGAACGACAGGACAGAAATTCCTCCATCGCGTCCGTGCAATGTGATATTGGTTGTAGTAGAAGGTGTACAAGTAGAAGCTTTAATAGACACTGGTGCTAGTGTTTCAGTCATCCACCGTGAATTGTGTTCGCGACTTCGGAAAGTTACGACCCCCTATGATGGACCTACGCTACTCGCTGCTCAAGGGGCCTCCATTCGACCTATCGCCATGTGCACTGCTCGTATTTCCATCGATGGACTTTTGCATTATGTACAATTTGCAGTACTAGGTTCGTGTGCCCAGCAGCTCATATTGGGATGAGATTTTCTTTCTATGGCCTCCGCCTCCATCTGCTGTGGGCAACGCGTACTCCATATGACCGACACGACCTATTCACTTCGTGCAGATGACGCACCCCTTCACTTGCTTGCTGCAGAAGATACCGCGCTACCTCCTCGCCATCAAAGCATCGTTACCATCACGTCTGACGTCATTGACTGCGGCGACGTGCTCGTATTACCATCTGCACGCTGTCTCGCAAGAGGGATAGCCTTTGCATCAGGGCTCGTTAGGTTTGATCATGGCTCTGCACTTCTCTACGCTACAAACCCGACATCCGAAAAGATTCTCATCCCTAAAGGCACTACATTGGCTTGCGCCACTGAATCGGAGTCCATATCTGTTGTTTCCTTTAAACCAGCTTCCTCTGAAGTTCCTTGTACCGGACGGGCCGCATCTTCTTCAGCTCTTGCAGCTGCCATCAGTTCCGATCTCACACCTTCGCAGTCACAACAATTGCTTGCTTTGCTCCAAAAACATGAAGCTTCCTTTGATGCGCATTCAGCTTCGTTGGGAAGGACTTCGATAACGATGCATCGGATAGAAACAGATGGCACATCCATCGTGCGCCGTAGACCGTATCGCGTATCGCTAGCCGAGAGGAAAGTCATTGACGAGAACGTCACCGACATGCTCCAACGAAACATAATACGCCCCTCTGCTAGCCCTTGGTCTTCCCCCGTTGTTTTGGTTCGGAAAAAAGACGGCTCTGTTCGATTTTGTGTCGACTACCGAGCACTTAACAAGAACACACGCAAGGATGTATACCCTATGCCGCGAATAGACGATGCCTTGGTTTCCCTGCAGGGTGCCGAGTACTTCTCCAGCATCGATCTGCGTTCCGGCTACTGGCAGATACCTATGCATGAGCACGATAAGGAGAAAACAGCGTTTTCAACACCAGATGGGCTCTACGAGTTTAATGTCAAGCCATTCGGCCTCTGCAATGCGCCCGCAACGTTCGAGCGCATGATTGACACCGTTCTTCGTGGCCTGAAGTGGAAGACTTGCCTGTGCTACCTGGACGATATTGTTGTTTTCTCGTCAACCTTCTCTCAGCACCTGCAACGTCTGGATGAAGTTGTCACGTGCCTTGCCAATGCCGGACTTCAGCTAAACACCAAGAAATGCCATTTTGCGAGCAAGGCGATCAAAGTACTAGGTCACATTGTGAGCAAAGATGGCATTCGTCCTGATCCTGACAAGGTTTCGGCAGTTCAGCACTTCCCTTGTCCCGAAAAGACCAAAGATTTGTGTAGTTTTCTAGGTCTCGCTTCCTATTTTCGCCGGTTCATACGAGGCTTCACCTCAATAGCGGCGCCTCTGCACAAATTACTGGGTTCTAATGTTCCTTTGTGTGGTCTCCCGAATGTGAATCTGCGTTCGCCCATCTGAAGCGCGCTCTCACATCTGAACCAGTACTACGCCATTTTGATGAAGCTGCTCCTACCCTCCTGCATACGGATGCTAGTGGTCACGGAATTGGTGGCATTCTCCTACAGCGAGACGACACTCTAGGTGAGAGGGTCGTTGCATACGCAAGTCGCGTTCTGACAAAGGCCGAAAAGAATTACACCATCACGAAGCAGGAATGCCTAGCTATCATTTGGTCTGTGCAGAAGTTTCGACCTTATCTTCACGTCCACCACTTTACGATTGTTACAGACCATCATGCATTATGCTGGCTTTCAACGCTGAAGAACTTGTCTGGACGACTTGGTCGGTGGATTCTTCATCTGCAAGAATACGACTTCACTATTACCTACAAGTGCGGAAAAAAACACCAAGATGCAGACGCGCTTTCTCGCTGTCCGCTTCCTACGACACCATGCAATGGACCTCCAACTACCATCCGTGACAAGCTTTCGCACGATCCCTCCTGACATGCTTTCTTGTTGGCCACTGTCGATGAGATGCCTCCACACGACAACAAATCCTTTCAATTTCATCAACTTGCCGACTCTTACTGTCGGCGCATCATAGACCACCTTCAAGGAGCTTCGCGCCCACCTAACGCCCGCCTTCGTCGGCGGCTGACGCAATTTAAGATTGACAACCGCGTCCTATACCGTCATGTCTATCACCCTGACGGTCAACGCTGGGTTCCTGTCCTGCCACGCTCTCTACGTGCTCATGTCCTGCAGGCTTCTCATGACGACATGACTGCTGGTCACCTCGGTTTTCAGAAAACCTATGACCGCATCAAAGGTCGCTTCTACTGGCCTGGATTGTCCGCCAGTGTAGCGAGATATGTCGCTTCCTGCGCCCTATGTCAGCGTCGAAAGCTCCCTACATCAGCTCCAAGCGGCCAACTGCAACCGGTTCCTTGTCCGTCGCAACCATTTGAGGTCGTTGGCGTTGACCTGTATGGTCCTCTTCCTGTGACTCTCACCGGTAAACAATGGATTGTGACAGCCGTTGATCACTTGACACGCTACGCCGAAACAACTTGTGTGAGTTCTGCCTCAGCCTCTGAAGTTGCTGCATTCATACTTCAATCCTTAATACTGCGTCACGGTGCTCCTCGCGTCCTCCTGAGCGACCATGGAAAAGCATTCCTCTCGCAACTACTAGACGAAGTACTCAGAGCCTCCGGAACCACCCACAAGACCACCTCCAGTTACCATCCGCAAACCAACGGCCTCACAGAGCGATTTCATCGCATGCTGTCAGACATGCTAGCCATGTACATCAACCCGGATCACAGAAAACTGGGACGCAATTTTGCCATTCGTGACTTTTGCATATAATACCGCCGTTCAACCCATGACCGGTTACTCGCCATTTTACCTTGTCTATGGTCGTTCGCCCTCTTACTATCTTGATGTCTTTTTCTTCGCGCCACCTGTCCATCAATGTCCTTCCTCCTGCGAAGAATATGTGTCCCGCATTCTGCGTTGTCGCCAACTCGCCTGCATCAACACCGAAGCACGACAACAGGACCGCAAGCAGCATTACGACGCCTCTCATCGCGTCGTGTGCTTCCGCCCTGGCGAGGAAGTGCTACTCCGGACACCAGTTCGTACTCCTGGCTTGTGTGACAACTTTCAGCTTCGGTTCATCGGCCCCTACAAAGTCTTGGAGCAGACTTCTCCGGTTAACTATCGCGTGGAACCAGTTATTGTTCCAAATGACCGCCGCTGCCACGCCGCTGAGATTGTCCACGTTTCCCGTATGAAGCCTTTCACGAGACGTTCACCGCCCCTTTGAATTGCGGCCAGGATGGCCGCTCTTGCGCGAGGGGACATTAGTGTGGGAATTTATAAGCTATTCTTTGTCATCTGTACTTGATCATCATCATGTGGGGTTCGTATGGGGTTCTTCTTCATCATCGCTTGTGGGGCTGGCTCTCGAGTGTGATCCGTGCTGTGGGCGTGGTCGGTTCGCCCAGTCTTTGACGCGGAATAAACGTTGTGATAACTACTGCGTCACAATATTTATATACCTGCGCACCCTCAGACGTGAAAGATAAGCAAGGCAAGATTAATAGCATTTTCAAATTCATTTGCCCGTGCATACTTAGGTGTCAAAGATAGGCAACATGTCTATCATGGTGGGCAACATATCCTATTTGTTGCACCCATAACAAACATTTTTTATTGCACATTTTTTTCTTCTCTTTTTCCTAGTGTTCTTCCAAAAAGGCAACCTCACCATGGCTCAGAAGAACAGATGGTTGACTGATACAACCCTTTCCTCTCTGTGAATGTGAAAAGCTTCAACTATTTCCCTGGCTAGCTGATCCTTATGGTGTGATAGAACTGTAGTGTCATCGTAAAGCGGCCAGCACCTATGTTGTGAGCAGTGCCCGTTAATGTGGGAAGGAATGGTTCCCCCAGTGACCTTTTGTGCTCCAAAAGTCTTGTGTTTACACACCGACTCGTTTGGCCAATGTATACTTTCCCACAAGATATGGACAAACAGTATACAGTGGACGACCTGCACTTGACAAATCTTTCCCTACGCTTAACCGTTCACCTATAACTATTTCGTTTATTTTTGTTGAAACTCTATGATCCAGTTCGGCACATAATTTACCCGAGTTTGTTAGGTGCTGAAAGAACTACTTGCAGACCATACCTGCTACCTAAGTTTTTTAGGTTGTGTGCAATCTTGTGTGCATATGGTATTAACACAGTTTTTCTGCTGTCATTCTCTTTTGTTTTATGCTTTCTGATAGCCATTGCGCACATAACGAATAAACTTATAGGTTGATCTACACAGCACATGTTTTTCGTACCCTGCATTTTTTAGCCTGCTAACTTGTTGGCTCAAACTTTTCTTTATTTTTTCTGGGCAAGACTTAGTTGAGGCAGTTCGCAGGCATGGAAAAGAAAGTCATGAGTTCTAGTGTGTGTTCGCCTTGTGTCAGTATGCTGCTTCACCACCAAGGTATGATGATTAGTCACCAACTAGCCCAACTTTCCACATTACTGAACCTTTTGTCATAACTTCGAAGTTAGAGAACCTCCAGAAATGTAAATGGTTTGTTGTCTCCCCGATCAGTAACTATTTATGAGGGCTTGTGCTGGTATAACAATTCCTAAAGCACTTAGTTTAGTTGGAAAAATTTTATGACTGATAGAATCAAAGGCTTTAGGGAGATCAATGAAGAGTGCATCGGCATATAAGCCCGAGTCGATAGCCAATTTAATCTGATCTGTGAACGAAAGCAGTGCTAGGTTAGTTGAAAAACCTGGGCAGAATCTGAATTGATTGGGTGACAGCAAGTCAAATTTAGGTAAGGATTTACTTAAGAATTTATTTTAATGCATTTTTCACATACCTTGCTAAAGTATGGTAAGATAGAAATGGGGCGATAGTTTGAAATGCGCATGCATTCTCCTTTTTTTGTGCATTGGGATCATTTTCACCTTTTTTAGGTTATCTGGAACAGTGTGTCTACCGCACTGTACCAGAAGGTGCAGTGGTGGCGTAGAGGTAGAACACCCGCCTCGCGTGCAAGAGGTCCGTGGTTCAAATCCCGGTGCCGCGCAGTTTTCCACCAGATTAAAAGAAAAGAAAAAAAATCCGCGTGTTGACAAAATTGCATAAACAGGCCTGATCCCGGTGACCAGACCCGGTAATACACTGCCTCACCAGAGCACCCTGGTGGAGTACTTGGCCACAACCTCCTATATGGACACAACAATCAAACCCCGGCCCTCAGTCCCCAGCAGCTGCGAAGCAACTGACCACGGCGGCGGTCAGACCTGCGATGCTGGAGAGGGTGCTAAGAATCCCTGGCTCTGGGCAGGCCGCCATTGGAATATGAACCTGGCAACGTTTAACGCTAGAACGTTATCTAGTGAGGCGAGTCTAGCAGTGCTATTGGAGGAATTAGAGGGCAGTAAATGGGATATAATAGGGCTCAGTGAGGTTAGGAGGCCAAAAGAAGCATATACAGCGCTAAAAAGCAGGCACGTCCTGTGCTACCGGGCCTTAGCGGAGAGACGAGAACTAGGAGTCGGATTCCTGAATACAGTCGACTCCCGTTAATACGAAGTTCACGGGGACTGCAAAAAACTTCGAATTAAACGAACTTCCAATTAAGCACAAAACACAAAAAACAGCACTTTATTTGTGGCGAAATCTAGTATTTTCTCTAAGAAAAATAGTTGGTCATCTTGCTTTGCTTCTTCTTGCCGAATCGCGCTGCTGAAAGCAAGTTCTGCAGGCTGTAGATGCGGCGGAACGCTTCTTCCGCGTTACCTTCAGCGGCAAAGAAGCGCTCCGCAAGAGCAAGGCCCGCAGCTACATCGGCAGCCTTAGGTTGCGGCTCGCCTTCAACGTCATCGTCGCTTTCCTGGGTCGCTTCCTGGGGCCGAATAATCTCTACAATTTCGCTATCCGTCAGTTCAACGCACGTTTCGACCGCCTTGTCTACGGCGACGTAATCTTCAAAATTGACGTCCCCGAGAGCATCACCAAAATCAGTGCCGTCAAGCTCGCTTGTTGACACTTCCTCCGCTGAAATTTCAGAGGCATCCTCCGAAGAAGCTGCCACAAAACCGCAAGCCCTGAAGCAGTTTGCGATTGTTTCTTGCTTCACACGATCCCATGCTCGCGCCAACATGTGGATGGCATTAAGCAGGCTCACTTCGTACTTTGTGGAGCTATCCATACACAAAATCATGCGCTCGAGGATGTGCCGCCTGTACAGGACTTTAACATTCTTGATGATGCCTTGGTCCATTGGCTGCAAAACAGCCGTTGTGTTTGCAGGCAAAAATGCGAGGCGTATTGCACTCAAGGCTGGCACATTCACGTGAGCACTGCAGTGATCGACAAGGAACAACACCTTGTGGTTCGAAGCAGCAAACTTGCGGTCCAATTTGCTTATCCAGCTCTTGAAGATTTCGGCTTTCATCCACGCTTTTTTGTTTGCCTCATAGTCCACAGGCAGCGTCTTCACGCCTTTAAAACATCTCGGCTTCGCGGCTTTCCCGATCACAAGTGACCGACATCGTTCCGTGCCAGTCATGCTTGCCGCGATCAGCACCGACACTCTCTCCTTGCTGCGTTTGCCCCCAGCACAGTCGTCGTCCTTGAATGTCATGGTCTTCTCTGGTAGAAGCCGATAGAAGAGTGCAGTCTCATCTGCATTGAAGATGTCTTCTGGTCTGTATTCGGCGAGATATTCACGCAGCTTTCCGTCCTTCCATGTGGCGCATGTTTCCTGGTTAACGGACGCCTTTTCACCACACACGCTCTTGAAAACCAGGTCATGGCGATCTTTAAAGCGTGTCAGCCATCCATCTGACGAAACGAAGTCATCGATCCCCAACATTGCTGCAAGCGTTCGGGCTTTCATCGCAACGATGTCTCCACTGAGAGGAAGTTTGTTGCTCCTGGCCTCCCTAATCCAAACCAGCAGAGCCTTCTCCAACTCTGGGTAAGCGCCGGTGCGCATTCGCTTCCGAGAAGTCTTGAACTTGTCGTTCTCAAATGCATCCATTATTGTGCGCTTGTTCTTGATGTAGTTAGAGAGCGTGTTTGGCTCGATCCCGTACTTCCGCGCTATGTCTTGTTTGGCGGCACCTCCCTTCTCAACTTCCTTCAAAACCTCGACTTTCGTTGCCAGGTCGAGCGTGCGATAAGAGCCACGGTTTGCCATGGCTATAAACTGCGCGACTAGGTACAGTCAATTCCGAATCACTCGTGGAACAACCTAGCCTACGAGCTTCCCACAAAAAGGCGCTCGACCAACACATACGCTGCGCACGCTGCAAGACTAATCTCGCACAATCTCGCCACTGCCTGTATGCAGCGGTGCGTGCACCTATGGCACCCGCGTGGCCTCCGCGATCAGCTCCGGCGGGAGCCGCTTCGCCTCCCGCCGGAGTTGATCGCGGAGGCCACGGCAGCCGTAGCAATGAATAATCGCGCCGCTCCAAGAAGGATGGTGTTGCGGGCGGCTGCGGTGGCGATGACACCAACGCGGAGCACGGAACTGTTGCAACGCTTGAAAAATTGCACATTCTACCAGAGAATGACGGTCACCTTGAGGATCCCGGCTGAAAATTAACTTCCAATTAAACAATATTACTGGATGAGGACTTTGAATTATCAAGCGATTTCTTCTATAGGATAACATGCAAAACTGACGGGACCAGCACTTCACTTCTAATTAACCGAAAATTCCAATTAAGCGGCTTCGAATTATCGGGAGTAGACTGTAATAAGAACATAGCTGGTAACATACAGGAATTCTATAGCATTAACGAGAGGGTGGCAGGTCTTGTTGTGAAACTTAATAAGAGGTACAAAATGCAGGTTATAGAGGTCTACGCCCCTACATCCAGTCATGATGACCGGGAAGTAGAAAGCTTCTATGAAGACGTGGAATCGGCGATGGGTAAAGTATGGATGAGATAGTTCAAGTGGTTGAGGAGTTCTATAGAGATTTATACAGTACCAGTGGCACCCACGACGAAATGGAAGAGATAACAGCCTAGAGAAATTCAAAATCCCGCAGGTAACGCCAGAAGAAGTAAAGAAAGCCTTGGGAGCTATGCAAAGGGGGAAGGCAACTGGGGAGGATCAGGTAACAGCAGATTTGTTGAAGGATGGTGGGCAGATTGTTTTAGAGAAACTGGCCACCCGGTATAAGCAATGTCTCATAACTTCGAGCGTACCAGAATCTTGGAAAAACGCTAACATAATCCTAATCCATAAGAAAGGGGGCGCCAAAGACTTGAAAAATTATAGACCGATCAGTTTACTAAGGTCCTCTTCCTGAGCTAAAGCCGAATACCTGTTCTGTAGCTTGATCTGGAATTCCTCTATTTTCCCTCTTACCGCTAACTCATTGATCGACTTCTTATGTACCAGTTGCTTCCGTTCCCTCTTCAGGTCTGGGCTAATTCGAGTTCTTACCATCCTATAGTCACTGCAGCGCACCTTGCTGAGCACGTCCACATCTTGTATGATGCCAGGGTTAGCGCAGAGTATGAATTATCAATAAAAAGCTAACTAAATGCATTGGCATTGTCATACGGACACATAATATTCATAATGGTAACAGCGCGAACAAGACGGCGACAGAGTGAAAGGACACAGGATGAGCACTGACTCACAACTGTCACTGACTCACGACTTGTTATTTATTTATTTATTTATTTACAGATACTGCCAGCCCTTACACAGGGCTATAGCAGGAGAGGAATACGAACAATTATAAATCACATATTTTGTACATGGAAAGTTGTACATTGAAACACAAAAAGGGACAATAAATTAAAATAATAATACCAAGAGGTAACAGCGTAAACCGCTGATGATAACAAGGACACAAAGTTAAGTATAATATTTACAAACTAGGATATTTCCAATGTGTTTTGCGAAGAAATTGATTGATGAGGATGAAACGGCTTCTTCCGATAGGGAGTTCCATTCTTTGATAGCTCTTGGAAAAAAGCTATACTTGAGGAAACACTCGGTATGTATAACAGGGGGACGAATAAACATTGAATGACGATGTCTAGTGGTTTCACCAGAAAGAATTTCAAAAAGTCTGTATGCCTAATATGAACATGATGATGCATTATTAGGTAAATATATTTAAGCCTTTGATATTTAGATCTAGCCTGTAATGTCGGTAGGTCTGCCTGTACAGAAAGTTGAGAAGGGGAGTCCGTCCGCTGATATTTATTGAATATGAATCTGACTGCCAGAGGCTGTATTCATTCGATTTTTGATATATTTATAGCATTGTAAGGGTCCCAGACAACCTTAGCATATTCAATTATAGGTCTAATTAATGTTTTATAAGCTAGAAGTTTTGTTTCTTGAGTTGCGAATGGTAAATTGTGCCTCAGACACCAGAGTGACTTGTTAGCCTTGGCACGCACATAATCTATATGGTGGTTCCAGCGAAGATCACTTGTGAAAATCATGCCAAGATACTTATGCTGATCAACTCTTATAAGTTCATTATTATTAATAATATAAGAGTAGTTTAAGAAATTTAACTTTCTAGAGACTGTCATAACTACAGTTTTTAACGGATTTAGCACCATTTGCCATTCATCACACCATTTCTTTATTTTCTGCAAATTTGCTTGTAATTTAGGCTGGTCTCCTACTGCATCAATTTTATTGTATATAATGCAGTCATCTGCAAAGAGCCTGACGGAAACGTCTATTTCATTTGAGAGGTCATTTATAAATAAGAGGAATAAAAGGGGGCCCAGAACACTGTCTTGGGGAACTCCCGATTTAACACATGAAATCTGAGATCTTGTACCACTAATTTCGACATATTGCTCGCGAGAAAGAAAATCGGATGAGAACCATTGAGTAATAGCAGCATTTTTGAACTTAACATCAATTTTTCTTAGTAGTTTATGGTGAGACACTTTATCAAATGCCTTCGCAAAGTCCATGAAGATCATATCCATCTGTCCCCAAGAGTTAATATTAATAGTTTCTGAAAGATCATGGGCTAATTCGATGAGCTGAGATGTTGTGGATAGGCCTTGACGAAAGCCATGTTGGTGGATAGATAACAAATTATATTCAGTAAACCTTCGAGGGTCGAATTATTTTGAAAACTTTCCCAGGTGGTCAAATTACTTTATTGCGGATCTTGAATGTACAAGATGTATAAAGTCGGGAGCCAATAGTAAAAAAAAATTAGGAACAGTATTTTGGTGTCGGCATCACTCAGAACTGCAAAATGTTCAATAGTATTTCAGAGTGTGGTACTCCTTGAAACACGAGTGTCCGCACAGCCGCAGAGAGCGAGAATACCTCATGAGCGGCGGTGATAAACGAGTTAAGAGCAGTGCCAATCAAGATAGAAATCAACTTCCGCCGCCCCTGCGATAGCGTGCCGACAAAGATAAAAATCACGTTTCGCGCGCCTCCGTCGTGGCGGAACTGAAACCGCGAAAGCGCGTTGCCGTTGAGAGCGAGAATACCTCACGAGCAGCGGTTAAGCTAAGAGCAGCGCCAATGAAGATAGAAATCAACTTCCACCACATCTGCAAGAGGGTGCCGACAAAGAGAAAAATGACGTTTCGCGCGCCTCCGTTGCGATCACGCGGCGAAACTGAAACCGCAAAAGGGGTGTTGCGCGATGCGCGATGCGCTGTAGCTAGAAGTCAGTTCTGTTTATCTCCCCAAGAAGGTAGCACAAATTTCAAACGCTTCTTGTAAGTCCTAAGAGGTGGCAGCACCTCCCAGTGAGCGTGCATCGTCATTATGGCGCGAAATTTCAAACGGAGGGTCGAAACCGTACCCGTACGGCAAAGACCTTGCGGGACAGAAAACTGCCGCCGTACATGTACGGTGAAAACCATCAAAGGGTTAATATAAGTTAACAGATGTTTCGAGACGATATGTTCAAGCATCTTTGAACAGGTACTAGTAATTGATATAGGGCAATAATTTGCTAAATTATCAGCACCGCGGCTTTTGAGGACAGGAATCACTTTAGCTTGCTTCCATACCTTTGGTAAAAAACCGCTATGAAGTGAAGACCGAAAAATTAATGCAAGATTTTTAGGATTCCATTCGGCATATCGATAAAGAAAGTCGTTAGGGATGCCATCGGGTCCAGGGTTTTTCTTTATGTTCAAACGAAGCAAAAGGTTGAGCACACTTTGTTCAGAAATTTCAACGTCAGCAATAGGCGGCCTGTCAGATGGAGTTTCAATACCCGGCATAATCCCGTTGTCTTCTGTGAACACAGATGCAAAATATTCATTGAAACTCTCGGAAGAAGGATGCTCGTTAGATTGTGTCGTTGAGCAAACATTCGATGATGGATTAATGTATCTCCAAAATTTACCCGGTGCTTCTTTTATAAATTTTGGGATTGTGATGCCAAAGAACCTTTGTTTGGATTCTTTCACAAGTATCTTAAGATTCCTTCCAAGACATTGAATGGTGTAACGAGTCTGAGTGCTAGGGTTCTTTTTACAATTCTTACGTTTTCGTTTGATTAGCCTCTTTAAGTGTATTATTTCTCTAGTTATCCAAGGGCTTCTATTGCTAGTTTTTTTAATTGCTTAGGTATATAAAGTTTTATAGAAGACATGACCAAATTAGCAAAGTACTCCCAGAGACAATCAGGACCCTGATTATGCACATAAAGTTCAGAGAATATCTCATAAGAGTCCTCTAGCAATTCTAGAACCCCAACATCATCAGCTCTAGCAAAGTTTAACACAACATTGTTGCGGGGATGGTTTACAGTATTGGCGGAAAGGCTCAAAGACTAGCTTAACGCCGACTTAGTTGTAAGTCGGCGCTCCTCCCGTGTCCTTTCACTCTGTTGTCGTTTTGTTCGCGCTGTTAGCATTATGAATGTATACCAACTCGCCCAACTTTCCTCTTTAAAACACATAATAGGCTGGCCCTCTGATTGCAGCTCATCTATTGTATTATTCATGTTACCCCTAAAGGTCCTCACGGGGAGGGTATTACTAGGGGGGGGGGATATAATCATTACTAACGCTGTACATATTAGAAAAAGCAACAACAGTACATAGAACAATAATAAAAAACTGCAATGAAAACGTAAAGCATAATACGAAAGAAAAGGGTGAACAAAAGAACAATGAACAAAATATTATTGCAACATTCCATGAGAGCAAAGTAAATCTTGGAATCTTTTTGTGTCAGTTTCTGTGGCGATGTGCGATGGCAAATTGTTCCACTGAATGATCGTGCGAGAAATGAATAAGTTGGCATGAAAGGATAAATGGCACTTTAAGCATTTAACTTTGAAAGAATGATCACATCGTTGAAAGATGGCATGGGGTGACTGAAAGAAATCGTCATGAAGAGATGGATGGTGATAAAGCTTATGGAAAAGTGTTAAACAAGCAAGTTTATGGTGATATGATGTTTTCCAGTTGGGCACGCACGCTTTTTTAGTTGTGAGACGCTTGTATAGGATGAGTAGTCTGAAAAAATAAAACAAACAGCACAGCTCTGCAAGGATTCGATGTTAGAAATAACGTAGGCCTGATCGGGGTCCCAAATCGACACAGTATATTCAATTTTAGGGCGTATTAGAGTAGCATAAGCAATCTTTTTCACGTGGATAGGACCTTGTTTGGGGTTACGTTTAAGGTCAAGTGAGCGGTTAGCAGACGTAAGGGTGAGGTCGATATGGTGATGCCATGTTAAGTCACCATGAAGGTGCACCCCAAGGTACTTAGAAGTTGTTAGTTCTACAGTACTGCTATTAAGGATGTACGAGATGTACGACGAGAATACGAGATGTACGATGAGTGAAACTTATGTTTAGTTTTAGAAACGCTAAGGGTCATTAACTAGGATGAGCACCATGTGCTTACTGCATTGAGGTCAGTTTGTAGGGATTGGCAGTCAGGGTCATTGGTAATGTTACGGTAAATTACGCAATAGTCAGCAGAGTCGAACTCTGGACCCCGCACAGTCAGGCAAATCATTAATATAAATTATAAACAGTAGAGGACCGAGTACGCTTCCTTGGGATACGCCAGATGTCACATGAGCAGAAGATTAGTTAGAATTTTTAACAGAGGTGAACTGAGTTCTTTACAATAGAAAGTCTTTAATCCACTTGAGTACATTAGGGTAGATGCTGTGGGGTTGCGCGACTCTCATGCGTCCCCTGATATCTTGTTTTCCCGCATAGCTCTCGTCTCCTGCAGTGCGGCTTCGCCGCGTGCTTGCGGGCCGCAGCGGTTCGTGTGGCTGAAGCACAGTGCAAGAGATGGTGTGAGTGTGTTGCTGCTAACGCCGCCTCACAGCAGGGTTACTTGGGGGGAGCAGGGGAGAACATGCTTCCTCTTTGGGTTGGGACGTCAAGCAGTGCGGACGTGCCGCGCGTGCGCCGATCCATGCTTCTGCGAGACCGTCTTGCATGGCCGCTTTCGAACGCGCCACCGTTCGTGTGACCATACACGCGAACGACCAGGCGTTGAGATCTTGCTTGGGGCAAACATATTCGCTCGCTATCCGGTCGCGGTGAGTCAGACTTCCTAGACTTGTCGCGTGCCCATCGGCATGTTTTGTGGATAGCAACTCGGCTAGCAGGCATTGATCTATGAAAGGTGCAATAAATGCCCTTGTGATTGTTTGCACTACTGTGTTGTCATTCCTTTGTCCCAAGAGCACGAGTGTGAGAACCTCACAATGTTAAGCTGTGCTAATTTAAGTAGAAGTCTGTGATGAGTGACCCGATCAGAAGCCTTTGAAAAATCCAGAAATACTGCGTCGACCTCAAAGCCTGCGTCAAGTGATAAATGTAAGGTAAGTTGTTAAGAAAGCCACTGAGTTGAGTGTCACATGAAAAACCCTTGCAGAAGCCGTGCTGATATTTGAAAATAATGCTATGATTTTTGAGGTAGCTAATTACTTTGCTATGAATGACATGCTCAAGAAGTTTGCAAATTATGCTGGTTAGTGAGATGGGTCGATGTTAAGAGGGGAAGAATGCTCACCTGACTTGAATATAGGTATTACCTTGGCTACATGCTAGTCATTGGTAATTTGCCCGTTTGATAATGATTGTAAAAACAGACAGGACAAGACTGAAGAAATGCGTTGTGATGTACTCTTAAGTATCTTATTGTTAAAGCCAAGGTGGTCCGAACTATTAGTAATTTTAAGGTTCTTTAACAAGGCTAAGATACCAGCTTCATTAATAACTATTTCAGGCATGCGAATGTTGTCAAATATATTTAATTCAGAAGGTGAACCAATATCTTTGTTAGTAAAAACTAATGAAAAGGCTTCATTAAAAATCTGAGCACATTCAGATTAATCAGTTATGACGCCTTTACTGTGGGTAAGCAAAATGTCGGCATTAAAGCTAGGGTTTATGATGCGCCAGAATTTACGAGGGTTGTTGGTTAACAGCGATACCAGGTCATGATTGAAAAAGAGAATTCGAGTCGATTTTAGGAGTGACTGGTACTCTTCATCACGTTTCTTGTACTTTTCCCACATGCTCAAACGAGCATTTTTTACTGCCTGCTGATAAAATCGTTTTTTCTTACTGTTCATGCGCCGCAACTTCTGATTAAACCACAGTACACTGCAGTTGCATTTGATGGACATGAGACGCACAAATTCATTGATAAGGTTAAAAGTATCTTTAAACAAATCCCAATTTCGCTCAACAGTTCGTTAGAAATACTGATTCAAGAACTCAGCAGAGAGACAATCCAATTCAGAGTTAATTTTATCATAGTTAGCTCTGTTGTAACATCGAATTTGTTTAATAGTAGTTTTCTTTTTGTTAAAGGAACCTGAAATGTGTCCTTTTATTACGTCATGATCGGAAATGCGCTCTAAGTGAACTATGTCTGAACAAATGTCAGGATTATTTGTTAATATTAGGTCTACAATGTTGGCGGTGCTCGATGTATGGTGTGTGGGATCAGTAATAAGTTGCGATAGTGAGAAATGAAGACATGATTGAAGGTACATATGAGCTTCGCATTCACTAGCTGTGACGGATTGTGTGAACCACTGCATACTAGGGAAATTTAAATCACTGAATATGAGTAGAGTAGACTTTGGGGAACGTTTACATATTTCACGCGGTACTCGATGAAATCCGACAGAAAAGCAATCATTCATGTTAGGAGGGTGGTAGATAGCACCAATAGTTATATCAATAGAACAGCACTTTAAAGAAACCTATACACATTCGAGAAATAAACTAATCATTACCGGCACAGTCAGCAAATCATCTTATATTGCCAAGAGCACACCACCTCTTCTACGATTTGATCTATCAGATAAAAAAATATTGAAACATGTTTCGCTGAAAAAAATTATTATCTGGTATAACATCAGTGAGCCCTGTTTCACTTAGTGCTATTAATGATGCGGAGCATGAGTCAATTAGTGAAGATATTTCGGCACTCTTTGGTTTGACCCTTCTGATGTTAGTGTAAAGGAAAAAAATTGTTTTATCGGTATTATACATTGAAGTGAAGATTTGAGAAGGATGGGAAACTGGGGGGGGGGTTGTCTGATCTGAGATAAAAACAGGAGCATGTCATTCGTCTGTGGATCGCTGAGATACACAAATTACGTGTCCAGCCTCACTGTCCCACACATAGGCATCATTATTAATGTGAAGCTTATTAGAGACGAGGCGAATGTGGTGTCCGTCCTTCCTTACGGATTTTGCGTACCGCCACAGGTGACGGTGCTTCACTCGGACAGACTTGGAATAATCACAAGCAATGCTGAAGCCTGTTTCTGAGCCTGGAGACGTTTCCTATCACAGATTCAACTTCTTTATTGTAAAAAATAGCAATGACTGGCCTCATTTTACTCGTCAAAAAGCAGCCCAAACGATGCGGTCTCACGATCGAGGTTACCAAGACTTCAAGTTTATTAGAACAAAAGTCACGCACGAGCTGCTCCGAAGCTGCCCAAGTTTCTTCAACTGTATCGGGAATGCCCCCCCCCCCCCCCAAAAAACAAACATTTGACTGTCTAGACCAATTTTCCAGAGCGTCGATTCTGTCTTGCATTTTTCTAGATAAGGTGTTAACTGAGACTGTGCAGATGGTGCCAATTCAATTTTCAATTCTAATTCAACAACACGCTTCGTTAGCGAATCCAACTCATGTTTAGTCTAATATGGATGTTAAGAACCTTATTTAATGATTCCAAGACTGTAGTGTCGCTAGTTTCCAAGCGTTGGACCACAAGAGTCAAATTGTCTAACTTGTCCTCCTGTGCCTTGGTCATGGGATCGGAATTTGGAATTTCACCAACGCTTTCCATGACTCCATTCTCGTGACTTTTTCTTTCATGTGGTTGTAACTATCAAGACTTGTGGCTCCTTTTGATTCAACGTCGCCACCAAGAAGTAGGAGGTGCCAAAGGTACACTAAAGCAGCGCGACTACTGGGCTTCGATTTTCTGCTTCTGGCTACCCGTGGGTTGCCAGAGCCAGCCAGAGTGCCTTCGTTTTTCTCAGGTTGCTCCGCCCGCCGCGCCACGTACTTCTGCCGGGCGTTTGTTTTGCTCTGGCTGGACAGTTTTGGCTACCCGCGGGCTGCCAGAACCTGCCAGGACGATTTTGGTCTGGCTGCTCTGTGAAATTTCTCTAGCTAGCAGGCGACTAAAAGAGGCGATGGGCGCTCGCCGCCATCTTTGCGGGGGCTTCACGGATTGCAACGCGGGCGCTTGACTTAAATTTACCTCGCTCAGCCAACTGTGTACGGTCATCTTCGGATTTCTTTACTTCTAGCTATATCTTTTTAGGTGCTCGCAATGCGGAAGGTGCTAACGCTCCCTTCCGCATTGCGATGCGGTGTGATACGAGCAGTGGTGAACCGTTTGAAGCTTTTGTGTATGTGTGTGTGTCCCCTGAAGGCTTCTTTGTGGCAGTGATCAGCACGCCACGCTGCACTCGCATGCGTGCATGTTATCTGCGTCGTGTTCCACGCAAGTTGTAGACGCTCATTCACACATTGCGGTACATTTTAGGTTCGTCTTTCTCTGGTGGCGTTCCTTTTCACATATCTCACATATGTATGCGGAGATATCTCCTTTTTCTGCAGTTAGCAAAGGCTCTGCAGCTAGCCCGTGTTCGCTCCATCTCTCCATCGTATTCTTGGGCGGCAGCTCGAAACCGATGTTTGTTCGAACTGCCAGCCGTTGATGTAAGCATGCACTGGTTGAGTAATAGGCACACGTACATTAGATACAAGTACGTTGCCTTATTGCTCTCATGATTGCGACCAATGTTGCTTTTCATGTGAAACTTTTCACTGGTCACAGGCGGCATGCATTTTCATGTGCCAGCCACGTCCCCAGCTGCTTAGGGTCAAAATAAGGAGCACCATGAGCCACAACAAACTTTCTGAAATCGAAGCCCAAGCAGGTCGGCACGAAACTTTATGCGTATGAGACGTCCCCAATATCCTGCTTTTTCATGTCTTCTGAAGTGATGACGCAATGCCAACTCATCAATGTTGCTGGTGGGCGACGTGATCGCTGCGAGCAGGGATCCTCGAGCTATCGCTTTCGAGTATACAATCACTTAGGCACGATTTCGCGCCTTGTCATCGGACGCGCCGGAGGTCATCTGTTGCGCTGCAAAAGGTGAGGTTGGCCCAGTGCGCGTCCTTCGCCGAGTCAGGCGAAATCGCGTGAACGTGATTGTATCCCTTAATGCAGCTATATATTTTCAAGGTGGCAACGCATAAATGGGCCAACTACGCCGAGCGCGCGCCAGCCTCGCCGGGCGCTGCCATGCTGGTAGCATGTTTACATTCGGCCAGCTGTCCCGGCGTTCGATTTTGCAAACTTCGGGTAGGTTTGGGTTGTCTTGGGATCTCAGCCCACGTGACTTGCTATCAGGACAGGAACTAGCTGGCTACCATCTGGCTGCCAGCGGGCTGCCAGAACTCCGAAAATCGAAGAGGTCCACTTTTGAGGTAATTGGAACAAACATGGGGGGGGGGGACAAATTGTATTGTCATGTGTGTTCCTGTTCAAGAAAGGGTTTAACTCGTATTTTCCATTGTTCCTTTGTGTTATTACTGGCTTGATGGATCTTGTCATAGTACTGCCTTTTAGCTTATTTCAAAACATTATTGAGAGTATTACAATATGTAGAGTATCTAGGCCTAAGTTTAGCATTAAATGGGCGTTTTTACTTTTTATATATTTTCTTTTTTCCGCATGCATCTCAAGATAGCTTGGTCAGCCGAGGATTGTGCTTGGTGCGGTATACTTTTTACATTTTACAGTGGTAGATGACACTTGTAGACAGTCTTTTATGACAGGCAAGAATTTGGTATAAGTGAAGTAACAAATGACGAATCTATTTTGCTGATGCAGACAAAAGATTTTTTCTATCAGGTAATTCCTTATGAAAAGTTGCGTTCTTTCGAATTGAGCTGCAGGGAAGCCAAAAGAAAATAGAGTAGTAATCAGTTATGGGAACTTGAAGGATGCCACAGTCATTGTGTGAAACAAGTTAGATAATATGTGGTCAATGAAGGTGTGCGAATTACCAGGAATGCATCTTATTGGAAGGGTTATGAGGGGTTCATAACCATAGCTGTAAAAATAGTTTATTTAATGAGTACAGTCTGAGGTGCTATCATCTAAAAGGTTGATGTTGATATCCTCCATGATGGCAACACTCTTCTGTTCCTCAACCAATGTGTTTAAGTAGTGCATCTAGTTCATTACAGAAATCTGATACTGATGACAGTTAAGGGTAGATGCAGCCAATAATAACTTTCTTTGTGCTTGGTGGAATTGGGGATGGTATTTCTATCGATACTGATTTGTAGTTTTTGCAAGAAAGCTCAAGAAGAAGCTTTAGCTTGGGCCCAACTCTGACGCGGCCTATTCAAATACATGTAAAATGCAAAAACATTTTTCTGAGATGACCCCTGGACCGATTTTAATGAAATTTATTGCATTTGAGAGAGACAGTTAAATTCTAGTGACTGTTGGAAGCGGAATTTCTATTTAGGTCCTGAAATATTCGATAGATTGGAAGAAATAGAAGCATGAAGTTTACAAATTCTTAGGTCAGCATCAGGAACAGATATCACGGTTCTGTAAGCGGCATCCATTTGATCATTGAAAGCGGACAAGTTCGATATGTCATTTTACATCTTGCGTGAATTTGTTATCTTGGTTACAAAGGTTCTGCAAAAGCTGTATTTCCATATTACTAATTTTTTTTATATTCATGTGTAACATATCAATTTTGTCCTCTTTAGATGTAGTATTAGATTCAATTCACAGAATTGTATTATCACTTTTTGTTGTTGGGTTACAGAGTTGTAAACTTGATAGTTTCGTTTTTAGAAAATTTTTGATTTTTGCCAATTTTTAATAAATTAACGACCTAACTAAAAAATTCGAAACCAACAGTCACTATATTTTAAGTTTTTCTTTTCAATCCAACAAACCTCGTCAAATTTGGTGCAGTGGTTGCCGAGAAAAACGAATTCTTCTTTTACATGTATTTAGGTAGGAGCACCCGAACTAAACCTTCCCCTTAAGATTGGTTCTCCGTTAGTAGGACACTGCAGATGAGATGAATATTGCGGCTCCACCATGGTTGCTAGATAAACGAAAGCAATGTTTGGAAGCACATGAGGGAAAAGGGATATGAGGGATGTATATCCAAAGCTAGTTTTGTGAGGGTTCGCTTGAAGCTACGAAAAGACAGTAAGAGGCTGTTGTGCTCCTGTGAATGGCGTTCAGATTGAAGGGCCATCATAGGGTATTTCGCAAAGATGACGGCTGTGAACATGCAATGGACGTCCTGTGCATTCGCTTTTGCTGATGAGGCGGTTGTTGGATTTCTGAGGGTCATGCAGGCATTGTGATTAGATCTGTGTTGATTCAGTAACTGAAGTGCGCCTGACGACGCAGCTCCGATTAGGCCTAACAAGCTAGACCGTATGGCCAGTAAGTAGGGTGGCCGTAACACCGCTGACCCATGTGATAACAGGTCACTAACTGTTGCAGAAAGCTTGTTGATAATATTGGTTGCGAAATATTGCATACGGGTTAGATTGATGGCCGTTGAAGTGGCGTTCAGGTTCACGGTCGACCAGCCAGCAACTATCATGAGCACGCGTGCCAAGTCCGTCTGTGTGCTCGCGTATGGGTAGAAAGCTCCCAACTATGCGAATCTGTGGGCATTGGAGCACTGGACTCGCATATCCAATGTGATCAGTGTGCCTTCCGGTGGCTAATTGGACCGATTTTCCCACTTGCTTCCATGCTTTTCACACATGCTGCTTTTGTAGTTCCTTCTGTTCGCACAGCGTACATCGTTTCGATCGATCTAGTCGACCTGGTCAAACCTTGTTCCGATGATCATTGTGTGCTGGTGCCTTGATGTCAATCATTGACAATGGCTGAGTCATTCACTGAACGTACTGACATTCGAAAATCAAATATTAAATATTTGATTTGTGAGTCAAATTATTGGAACGCTCACTATTCGATTTGAAATTGAATATTCAAGTATTCGCACAACCTTATTTTAATAAAAACTGATGTCGCAGCCTCGCTTGAGCATTCCATTGTCACCACTAAACTACCCTCTCATTTAGTTCCCTCACTCTATGCACAGTCCAGTTATTCCCATTGTGGATGGGAGCTGGTAGCAAGGAAAAGCAGTCCTGATGAGCACAAGTCCCTCTTGTTGGCTCCAGAGACATTCTTTGTTCAAACTCTGTCTATCACTCCACAGGTGACTTGTCGCAAGCAAACCAGTGCTTACTAGCACCTTTCACTGCTGTTACACCTGCATGACCATTGAAAACGATGCCAAAAGCAATGTCCGCTGAAGTTATGCATATGGCAGTAGTGATGCTTTTCTTTGCAATAAGCCAGCCTTTGGAGGCGAGGTTGTAAACAACACAAAGGTGATACACGAGTTGTCTGTAAACCTTGTGCTGCCTTAAGCCATGGATCTGTATTCGATCAATCACAGTTTTTGTTACTGATAAATTGGACTGAATTTCCGTGTGTGTTTGTGTGCAGACTGCTGTTTTGGACAGACTGGGGCGACGTGCCCAAGATTGAACGGGCTAGCATGGATGGTAACCTGACCACCCGAAAAGTCATTGTGCGTGAGGACATCTTCTGGCCCAATGGGCTCACCGTGGACTACGAGGCACGCAGGTCAGCCATTCCTACTCATATTGCGGCTGCACTGCCCCACCTGACAACCACTAGAAAGCTGCCATGCATACTGCCTAACCTAGATAAAACAGTCACAATTGGAGCAATAAACTTATTTGTACCCAATATTTGTTGTAAATGTGCACGTGAAATCAGACTCTGGTGATTGCTTCGGTAGGATGATGTGACGACAGCGAACATGGCCTGCTGTCATCCTTAACATCTTGAAAAAAAATGGAGCACTGGGTATGGCTTCCAGCCCATCCAAGAATAAAAGAGCATTCTTTATTCACGTGTGGCTCAAGGCACATGCAAGTGCTTTGCACTCACGATGATGATGGCATGGGATGTGATGAGGATGACGTTGCAGTTTCCACCTATGTTGCATTACTCAGCCGAAACCATTGTAGGGGTCCCATGAAGGGCTTTTGCTCGAGGGGAGCTCTGGGCCAGGCTAATGTAATGGTTCTGTTCACGCGCAACGGAAACACAGTTAAACCCCAGAATCACGAAATCGGCAGGAAAAGCAAAAAAAAAAAAATTGCTTTTACAAAAATTATGTTGTTGTGAAGACGGCACAGATAGGGATTGCGTCGCAAAACAAAACTTTGCAGTCAGCATTTTGTTAACCTAATTTTGCAAACCTTGTTTGAGGCTATGAACCACATTGCCGGCAGCACAAAGTGCGCCCCATGCATCGGTCAGCACTGGCAGCACTGCCATGGAGCTGTATTCTCAGTCGATCACTTTCGGTAATACTTTCGTGAAATTTTGTGTATTGCGGCATGGGACACAGAGCAACAGCATTTCACGTAGGCAGCAGAATTCCTCCAGCACATGTTGCCCGTAGACGCCAAGCATGAAAGCAACCATAACTCATATTCCTGAAAGCGTTTAACCAAGAATACGGCCTCTCCGTGCAAATCTATGTCTGGCGACGCCGAATCCTCACGTGATGCCTGTTTAATGGTATCGAAACCAGTGTTCTTGAAGGAAGCCATCACGGGTGGATGCATGACAGCCCACAGTGTAGTTATCATCTCAAGTGCCATAAGCAAATCCACATTGGTGGACATGGATTTCTTCGTTTTTAAAGCGAAGCTTTCTTTGCCTCTTCAACTTTCCCACTGCTGCTGCTGCTGCTGCTGCTTGGGCTGCTGTGGCTGCTGCTGTCGCGCACACCGTGTCGGGGGTTCAGTGTGTATATATAGTGTGTATATAGTGTATATATAGTGGGGTAACCGTGACTGGCGCCTCTGCGGAGACTGAGATCAGGTCGTTGGCAGAGACTGTTCAACCGGTGGGAACTGCGCGTACGGCGACGAAGGTTGACTGGCCAGATATTGCTGGATTTCTCTCGGGTGCTCTCCCTCACGTGGGCGACGAGCGCCGGGGTGATAGCCCTGGAGTCCAATTCTTCGGTAGTAGCAGGCACGGTACAAGTGGCCCGCTTCGCCACAGTGGAAGCAGAGTGGCTGATAGTCAGGCGTGCGCCACACGTCTGACTTTCGCGTATTGATTCGGGGCCTCGTGGACCCGTACATATGTGTACGTGAACCTTGGCCCTGGAAGTGGCACAGCGGTTCTTCAGAAGAAGGCGGGTTACGATGGTTCCCGGGTTGCGCAGGTAGCCTCACTGCTTGCGCATAAGTCAGTACGGGGGCGGCTTCAGGTCTGGTTTGCACGAATGGCTGTGCTGCCTGGCGAACTTCTTCGCGGACGATATCTGTGAGGGATGTTACGGTCGGTTGAAATCGCACTCCCTGTAGCCGGTCGAGCTCCTCACGCACGACACTACTTACAAGCTCTCGAAGCGCATCGGTGTCATAGGGTAACGAGAGAGAAGATGCTGATCCCAGGTTGATTTGGCGATCGTAGACCGAGGAGCGTTGTTGAAGGGCTCGCTCCATTGTTGTCGCCTCACTGACGAACTCAGCTACTGTAGCTGGAGGCCTTCGCATCAGTCCAGCAAACAGCTGCTCTTTTACTGCACGCATCAGTAGGCGTACTTTCTTCGCTTCTGTCATGCCAGGGTCAGCACGCTTGAAAAGTCGCGACATGTCTTCTACGAACATTGCTACGCGTTCGTTCGGCCTTTGAGCCCTATTCTGAAGGGTTTGCTCTGCTCGCTCTTTTCTTGCGGGGCTGCTGTACGTATCGCGTATCTGCCGTTGAAATTCTTGCCAGGTGGTGATGGATGGCTCGTGGTTAGCGAACCATGTTCGGGCAGAGTCCTCTAGGGCGAAGTACACGTTCCTTAAGGGGGGGATGAGGGGATCGGAACAAACTTTTTCATTTTTTAACTTAGAGTGATGAAATTTGGCATACAGGTTTGAAATAGCATCAAACAGACAGCTACAAAGTTTCACAATAATATCTTCAGTAGTTTTTATTTTGTCATTATTTATATATTGCTCACGTGTTGCTTGCTCGTGGAAAGTCTAGCGGGACAGCAAAATGGGTTATGGGTCTGTAAATGTTTTTAATAGTTACTAAGAAGTATAGTCTAAGTCAAGATTCTCTTAATTTCTTTTTAAATTTCTCTGCTCTTTATCTAAACGATATAGTATGCACCTTCTCTTTATGTTTAGAATGAATCATGCTCCAATTATTGTGTAATAAAAAATGGTGAGCCTAAATGGTAAATCTGAGACTGTCTTGACATAAGGCACACTTCAGCAATTGCAGCAAAACAAACAGGATTAAAATCCATGCTCCCATTGCCGTGCTATGCTTTCCACGAGCGAGGTGATAAGCCCAAAACAAACTGAGAAAACAAGCCTCAAAGTTCCATACTGGCACACACTGTCTAGAATGCTCCTGCATTGTAAAATTTGGTGTCCTTGGCAGCAGGTGACTTCTTAGCCCTCTGTCCTTTCAGAAGATGGACTTTGTGTGCCTTCTTCATTCGCTGGGAATCTTTCTCGACAGCCCGCTGAAGAGAGAGGGCACCAGGGCGCAGGCCCAATGTTGTGCACAGGTCTGAATAAGCTTTCAGACTGCCCGAGTTGTACCTTGAAATTGCCTCGTGCACTGCTGTTTCCACGGCAAACAGTGAGGCATGCTGGTCTTTTGATGCTAGTGACCATATCACTGAATGGAGACTCTCAGCCGCGTTTTGAGTTTTGCCTCCTTTGCACCGGGCCAGCAACTGAGGGTCTGAGAGGTGCTGGTACACAGGCAGAAGTGCTTCAGCAACTTTAGCTGAAAGCTTGTACGTGTGAGCTGGTGCTGGCTGCCCTTCTGCCTCAGCTGATCGGTGGTTGCACCAGCTAAGGGGGCCAGGGGGACACAGCTCATGATGGTGCTCATCATCTGTTGATGTGATGTGGTAGTACGTTGCCATTACTGCCCTTTGCATTTCCTCGACTTCTGAGTGGTTCCGCAGAGCAAGGCCATAGTAGTTCGTCAGTTTTTTGATGAGCTGCTGTGTCAGGCCCCCCTTTCCACCTAGTGGCTCTCCTTTCTTTGCCTTGGCCACCAAAGAGCGAAGTGCAGCCCCCATTCGTTTTTTCACATGATTTATGCAGTCCTCTTTAGATAGCTGTACAAAACCATAAACTTCTTCATCACATAGAGTGCGAAACATGCGGCTGCCCCCATCACAAACTATGTTTGTGTAACGTAAATAATTTCTGCTCAAGGAGCGCCTGAAGAGCTGTAGTGCAGCCTCAACCTCCATTCTTCCAGAATTCACATCAGTGTTTTTCTGGCACTGGTGTTGCTGCTTCCATTCAGCATAGTTGGGGTCACTTTCTGCTGGCTGTTGGCTGCACCCAAGGCAGAAGTTGGACAGAACTATGCAGTCCAACACAAGCCCTGTATGGAATTCAATTATACAGCCTATGCCGGTATGGGAGCTGTGGCCGCGTGTCAACCATGTGCCATCATACACTACTGTGATGTTCTTTGAAAATGTAGTCTCCATTTCAGTGTACACCTTTTTCACTGCCTCTACAGCATCTGCAAAGATGTTGTGTGCAGCTGCCGCTGCGGCAGGCTTGAAAGTCTTTTTGAGGTGCCCATCATATGTTTTGTGGTGTAACCCACGATGCGAGACATTCATGGTGGCCCAGAAGTCATTAAGAGCAGTTGGTCCTTTCCCAATGCTCTTTATTGCTTGTATAGCTCTGATGTTGACCTCAAAAGCTCTAGAGCCGCTCTTCCTTTGTGAGGACCACTCAGACTGTAGGGTACTACCACAGGAAATGCATGAAAGTACCATCTTCACAGCTAGCCCCAGTTCAGTTTCGCGGTGCACTGCTAGGCCGGGCTGCTGACAAGTTGGGCAAAGCGGGGAACCAATCAGCGAGTTCAAAGCAGCAACATGAACAAGCATAAACTCCTCTTCTGGAGGTGCGGGAATGGCATTTTCCTGTGAGCCAGTCAGCCCGAACTTGCGCTCCGTTGCTGAAACCGCGCGAAGCGATTCGCGAACTCTCGACGCTTGCAGTTCTGCAGTTTCCGCGGACACAAATCGTGTTTTCAGGTGAGCTTGAATAGTGCGACGTTCACTGGGCGAACAGTCAACACTGTGAAGAGCGGCAAGGTCGGCCGCCGGCGCATCCGCGGCAGCGAGCGTGCGCCCGCGTTGCAGCTCCGTCGAAGCGCCGGAACTCGTCGATGGCATGGGACTGCCTTCACTGGCGGTTGTTGGCTGCAGAGACATCTCGGCGTTGGAACGACTCACCGCGGAAGCGCGTCTCTGATGCTCTGCAGTCGGGCGGCGATGACCGCTGCAAGCCCACTCCGTGATCTGTGCTGGACGAACTTGTGACGGGACGCTCGCGTACGGCGAGACTCACTGGCATGTCGATCGTCACCGGTGAAGTAACACTGCGCCCGCGCTTCGACGGCGAAAGATCATGGTTCGTCTCACTATCGCTGGCTGGTGCTCGACTCTGCGCAAGATCTCGCAGCACGTTGGGCGAGAGATCGCACAGCACGTTGGGCGCGTACTCCGCCGATTCTAAACGGACGCTCTGCTCGGCCGAACCACCTGCTGACAATCGCCGCTTCTTCCTTGCTGTGACGGGCTTGCGTTTCCGCTTCCCGTAGGCATGCTTCGTCCGGCACTTCTTTTCGAAGGTGCGCGGATCCATTGCACATGGTCGAAGTCCTCGAAACACAAGAGAAGGAAAGGCCAGAAAGGCTTCCCAGTAGCGGACAAAAGCAGAAGCTCCTTGCGCTCCTTGCCTCAGCCGCCATTACGGCGTGGCGTCGGCCAATGAGGAGGCGCTTTACAACGAGCCGCGGCGCAAAGCCAATCGGGGCGCGGCAGCCATTGGCTGCTCCGTGCTGCCACCCTCCTGTTTTTCTTTTTTTGTGCACTTGCTGGCTTGCAGGGGAGGAAGGGAAGGGTTGGGACAAAGAGTCAGAGTCGGGTTTTCCAACGATACCAAAATGGCGGCGCTCTGTGGCGGGAAAGCCGAGCAGTCGCGCCTTGAACTTCGCGGCTTTTTCGCGATTTTGGGCGGATGTGTGGACGCTGGCACCGACAAATATATTTATTTTCAGTGCTTAGAGTTTGTTTTTCGGTGAAATATTTCAGTACAAGATAGAAATGATGCTGTAGATTCTGAAAAGCGTACTTTTCAAAAATCGTTTTTTTGCGAAAATTGCGATCTGATCCCCGCTTCCCCCCTTAACTTTTTCCGCTCGTCCCAATAATTGACGTCAGCCACACGATTGAAGTCGTCGAGCCAGTCTTCCACGTCCTCAAAAGGCTCACCATGGAACGGCCGCGGCCAGCGTGGGGTGTCGAGAAGCAGCGACGCAGGAGGCTGTCCCATACCGTACGTCTCCTGTGTCTGGCTTGCAGTTGTGGTGGACATCCTCGGCAGATCTTGCAGGCCGTATTCCGGAGGCAGTCTTTGAAGCCGTCGGCTTTTGCGTGGGTTGTCCGCTCCCTGTTCTTGGGGGTCAGAGTACATAGACGCGTACCCAGCACCTCCACCAGTTTGTCACAGACAAAGCCACAAAAGACTTCGGTCGATGCTAGAGATCTTTTATATAAGTTGCTGTCCTGGCACCTTCGTTGTTCTCTTCTTCTCGGAGCCACCCAACATGCCTAGCATGTGGCACCGAATTGCACCGAGTGGCTGTCAGCTGTGCCGAGGTCATGGCAATATATATATATATATATAGGTTCAGTGTGTATATATAGATGACAGTCGCGAATAAGAGAGAAAAGGGGATGGCAAAAACTCGTTTTCACCCCACTGCGTCGAATGTGCACAATGCCCTCTGAAGCTCCCTGGCCGTCGCCACATTAGCTGCTTGACAGCTGTAATTATCCATGACTCCCCTCAGAAGCATTGCAGAAACTGCAGCGCTGCTTCCCTTTCTACTAGTGTGCGAGGCCAGAGGAGACGTAGATAGAACTGTAGAGAGAAGAGGAGACGAAGGAGAGGGAGGAGAAAAGGCAGTTCCCATATAAGAGAGGGAGTAGGTGACGCGAGAAGGCAAGGAAACTCAACTATACGACAGTGGTTGTGGATAAACACGATAAGCTTAAGTTCAAGTTACGGTACAGTACGTTGCTGCTATTTCTGAAAAATAAACGCCTTGCAAATATGTCAAGTGGGCAACTTATGCAAGGCGTGCAGACGCAGAGCTGCATTAATTAAAGCACACTGCAGGGTCCAGGAGACACTACGGAAGCGGTCGACTGCAAAACCAACACTTCTGCACTCGCCGCATTAGCTTTGGGGCTATGGCATTGCTAGAGGTCGGGGGATTTGATCCCAATCGCGGCAGCCGCATTTCGATGGGGGCGAAATAGAAAATGCACATGCACTTAGATTTTGGGACATGTTAAAGAACATCACGGTGTCAAAATTAATCCAGAGGCCGCCACTACGGCTTGCCTCATAATCTGATTGTGGTTTTGACCCGTACAGCCTCATAATCCAATTCAAGTTTAATACTTCTGCCGCAATGCAATGTGCCATGTGAGGAAATGACAATGCTCAACCCTCTGAGAGGTTATTAAATATGGCGCACAACAATGCCTCAAGCAAACACTTCTCCCTGTGTGTTCTGTGTACTATGAAGACAAACAGCAGTGGTGCACGCAAGGTAATGTTTAACATCAATTCACCACTCTCGTGTTAGCCTAAACGTTGAAGAAATTAAGCTTTAGCCGTCAACATCACCTCTAATTATCGTCAATCAAAGCATGCAGCACGGAAAGCTTCGCTTACGTCGATTCCCACAGTGCATGGATCTGCATAATTTTTGTTGCACTTTTCTCATTGAGCTGTAGAGTGCTGGGTATGCACATGTCGGTAGACATGCGGCTGTGCCATTTGAAACGGGTGATCAACAAACAACATGGCTGCCATCACGTGATTCCAGCGCACACGGTTGCTTCCGGCACAGGGTTGTTTTTGCAAACAAAAATTACGGCAGAACTGGTCTCATGATGATGGTCAATAATAATGCAATTAACATCAACAGAGTGCAGAACCTGGTCTTTTGGTTTATCTATTGTACCTATTTGCGTTTCTCGAGCGTATCAGTTCTTCCCGATAGAGCAAAGATGAAAAAACTCGGATCATCGTAGAATGGTATCCAGATTAAAATTTATCTATCAGCTTTACCATGGTCACTTTAAAATACTGCGTGAACGTCGCATAACAGAGCCGCCAATGCGCTTTGACTGTACACAACACAACAAAACAGTTACGTAACCATTCAGTTACCTTGACATGCATCAGTATTCCCCGTTTCCTCATGCTACAGGGAAACTTTGTTAACCCGTAGTTGACCGGAGCTGGGAAAAAGTATGTACTAAACCATAGTACTGCTTAACCGAAATAGCATGAGATTGCCCACTTACCTGTCAAAAACGGAACTCAAAGAGAGTGCCATGAAAGGAAAAAAAAAAAAAAAACATGCTGTATTTATTCACTTCGTGCAACAAAAGTGTTATTTTCGTTTGATGCCGCGGTGGCCTAGCAGCGACGACAGCGGCCTCAAACTTACTGAAGCTGCGAGCCAGCATTTCAGCCAGCCCCCTCTTCTTGGCAAACATTCGCATGGCAGATTCCTTGTTGGCGTTACATATTCTCCGTGCATGCGCGCGGTAGCGCTGCAGAAGTCTCATGGTGCCGTTTTCATTGTGGGGTGCTGTTCTTGTCGCGACGATTGCATTTGTGAGGCTGACGTAATGCGCAGCTTCTGCCACTGTCGGGCCTGAATCGCCCGTGCTGTCGCTTTCCGTGTCGTCCTCATCACTGTTGCTAGTCGACACTTCAGCAACAACAGAGGCAACGATGGTGAAAAGTCGAACCTCGTAGCAGACATCTCTTCGCGGTCGCAGCAGTGCTGCCGAGCAACTTCTTTGCATTCTAAATGCCACACACTGTTGTCAACAGCAAATCCCTGTAGCGTGCCAGCGCCGACTTCTTAGTGTCGCGTTCGATAGCACGAACATGTCATGAACAATGTCTAATTTTTCTTCTATGCTGAGCACTCGGCATCTTTTTTTATCCGAGCTTCTGCATAGCGCGAGTCCTTGGTTGCACAATGCCATGATGCTCTCTGGCATGGCGCCGAAATGATGTTCAGTTCAGTTCGGTTTATTTTCTTTAACAACCCCCAATTTCAGGGGTATCACATAAGAGGCGGGTGCAAGATTAGAATTTACACTCATTCAAGTAACCTAAGCGCACATATATATACAGTAAAACCTCGTTAAACCGTACCCGCTTAAACAGTAGTTTCGTTTTAAAAGTAATAAAGTCAAATCCCCGACTCAGCGGCCATTGAACATAATGTGTTTTGTATCTGCATAAACCGTACCACCTTATTGTATACATATCGGTTAGCACGTAGTGTTTCCACTTTTCATTGCGCAAACACAGCAGTGCGGCGTCTCCATCGGGCGGCCTGGTAGAACAACAAGCTTCAGAAATCAAAAGAATGGCCTCCAAGTGCCCTGTGTGTTTGCGCGTGAGGCCACATCAACATCATTTCAGTGCTGTGCCAGAGAGCATCGTGGCGTCATGCAACCAAGGACTCGCGTCATGCCGAAGTTCGGATGAAAAAGACGCTGGGTGCTCAGCATAAAAAAAAAAAAAATTAGACGTCGTTCGTGCTATTGAACGTGACACGAAGAAGTTGACACTGGCATGTGACAGGGATCTGCTGTTGACTACGGTGTGTGGCAATTTGGAATGCGAAGTAGTTGCTTGGCAGCGCTGCTGCGACCGCGAAGAGATGTTGGCTATGAGGTTCGACTTTTCGCCATCGTTGCCTCTGTTGTTGCCGAAGTGTCGACTAGTGACAGTGATAAGGATGACATGGGAGGCGACAGCACGGGTGGTTCAGGCCCGACAGTGGCAGAAGCTGCGCGTTACGTCAGCCTCATGAATGCAATCATCGCGACGAGAACAGCACCCCACAATGAAAAAGGCGCCCCGAGACTTCTGCAGCGCTACCGCTCGCATGCACGGAGAATACCGTATTTACACGATTGTAAGTCGACTCGAATGTAAGTCGACCCCCCCCCATATCGCTTGACCGGAAAAAAAAAATAAGAGAGCATACCCGAGGGCGCATTTGATAGCGAATATTTATTAGTAGCTGACATGGTCACTGGACTACTCGTCTTCACTAGTGCTGCCATCGTCATCGTTGCTGCGGTCCCACAGCGCGTCGTGGTCCAGCGAAATTTCAAATTTGGCAAACTACCGCACCAGGACATCTTGCAGAACAGCAGCCCACGCCAAATGCACCCAACCACACGCAGCTATCAGGGAGGCTCTTTTGACAGGTCCGGTTGGCGTAATTTCGCAGTCTTCTGCCGCCAGCCACTCGCTGTACTCACGGTGGAGCAGAACCTTAAAATTAAGGCGGAGGTCCGGGCTTATTTCATGACCACGTCACACTTCACTGGCAGGGACCGATCACACATTTCAGCAATGTATGCCGCAAGCTTAGCCTACAGCTCCGGAAAGCATCCATACTTCGGCATGTGGGAAATTTCTCACTTGCCGTCACACAGGTGAAAATTTCGCTTCGCTGCAGTCGCCACTGTCACACCACCTGTTTAGAAACATCGAAATTACGGCCCGCTGCGCAGTGCTTTGTTTCTTCGGCGTAAAGGATGGCAGCCCTCTTGAACGCTGCTTTGAACGAGTACCGAACGATTAGTGGGCCTGGAGCACTCATGACGACTGGGGAAGCATAGAAGTAGCACGTAGCCGGCAGTCAAGTGGAACGCGTCAAACCAATACCAATGCCTTTGAATAGAGAAAGAGAAACTCGCGAGCGGTGTCTGCTCTTCCATGAACTACCAATACTCCCCG
Source organism: Dermacentor variabilis (assembly GCF_050947875.1). Taxonomy (NCBI): domain Eukaryota; kingdom Metazoa; phylum Arthropoda; class Arachnida; order Ixodida; family Ixodidae; genus Dermacentor; species Dermacentor variabilis. The sequence continues at coordinate 230,906,661 of NC_134571.1, read as the reverse complement.
CAATTTTTGTAGGAAACTCTATGCCCGCAAGCACCGCCATTCTAAGGGTGCCGCCGCAAATGAGAACAGTAGCGCTTCCATCAACTATCGACACTCCCCCATGAGTGTTGCATGCACTGTAAGACTCTCAAAAATGTTGAAAAACCCTTCCGAAAAGCGAACAAACATGCGGGATAGCGAAAAGATACGGGTAGGGCCATAGAGCAAACATAAAATTGTAACTACGTTGTAGCTCCAGTTGGTATCGCTTTTTTTGGCGGGGACATGTTTTGGTTTCGATTGTAAGTTGACCCCTCAACTTCAGACTTTCAAATTTAAAAAAAGGGGTCGACTTACAATCGTGTAAATACGGTACGTAACGCCAACGAGGAATCTGCCATGCAAGTGTTTGCCGAGAAGGGGGGCTGGCTGAAAAGCTGGCACGCAGCTTCAGTAAGTTTGAGGCCGCTGTCGTCGTGCTAGGCCGCCGCGGCATCCAACGAAAATAACACTTTTGTCGCGCGAAGTGAATAAACACTGCATGTTTTTTTTTCCCCTCTCTCCGAGTTCCGTTTTCAACAGGTAAATGGGCGATCTCATGCTAATTCGGTTAAACAGTACGACCGTTTAGTACGTACTTCTTCCGGGCTCCGGCCAACTACGGTTTAACGAGGTTTCACTGTATAATGATAAATGATAACACGTCCAAAACTTGCATTGGAAAATCTTCATTGTGTAACGAGCGCGGCAGGCGCGGCATCAAAGGGAGCAGCCACCGCCGCCTGCGCAGCAGCCAATGGCAGGTGCGCTTTAGCCTGCGGGATTTGAACGAGCTGCTCTGGCCAAGCAGCGCTTCGCATCGCATGGTGGGAAAACGCTAATAGCGTCTCAACTGCGCCGACAATGCCGTTCTGCACGGTGGCAAATAAGAGACAAAGAATTCACAGTCAAAACGACACCAAGATGGCGTGGGCAGGCCGCATGGGCCAGGAATGGCGTGCGCGCTAAGTTTGACTTCATTTCGGCATTTGCGCGTGTTTTGTGGGCCGCGGTGGCCTCAAAAGTAGCGTTTTTTTTGTACTGTGGGGATGAATTAGGTGCACACAATTACAGAACAAGTAGTTTATGAGACATACAAGCCAAAAATATTGTTTTTCAAAAATCGACTTTTTCGCGATTTTTCTATTTTCGAGGGCCGCGTCCCCTCTTAACGCAATGTACAAGTGGACGCAGGTTTTCAACTCTAGAAGCTTTAGGTGATTGCGTTATCAAGATATTTCGTTACGTGGAAGATTACCTGATTTTCTGCAATAGGGAAGAATTCGATTCCGCTGCTATCTCAGTAAGTGAGCAATTTAAACTTTATGGCCTCATAATCAGAAAGGGGTTTTGGCACGTAAAACCCCATAATTTAAACTTTATGGAGGAGGATTAAAGTTTACCAAGGAATTTCCTCAGCAATGCGTAATTCAGTTTCTAGACATTTCCTTGGTCTTCGAAAAAAATCCTGTTTGTTGGCAGTACTCCCCAAGATCTTTGAAGCCGTTGTTAAAGTTTCAATCCAAACAATCCAAAGTAGTAAAAAACGGAATTGCCATGTCATGCTTTAAGTCTTCTCTCACCAGATCCTGCATGCACAAAATGAGCGCCAGTTTTAATGCGCAGGTCCGGCGCCTATTAGAAGCAGGTTATCCTAGCTTAGCGGTGGCCACTGTGGCTGAGCGCCTCAAGAAATCGGTTTCGAGGGGAACGGACGTGATTACAGAAACCAGTAATAGCAAAAAAAGAGTAGTGGCTATTCCGTACATTCATTCAGTGTTGCACAGGCTTAAAGAAGTTTCAAGTAGATATGACGTTAATGTTGCTTTCACTGCTCCCAATAAGCTAGGTAAGATATGCGCTGCCGTGCAGAGGAAAAAGGAGCAGGTGAAAGGCAAAAAAAGAACAGATATTTGTCCAGTGAAGCACAATAATAACAACAGTTTTAATGACTGTCATATGGGTGTGGTTTATAAAGTCCCCTTTAACTGTGGCCAGTTCTATGTAGGGCAAAGGGGCGATGTATCAATCAGAGGCTAATGGAACATAAAAGGTCGTTAACTGGTGGATCGCCTTCTAATCGTTCCCTACATTGCCAAGATTGTAACTGCATGCCAGTGTTAGACGAATGCGCGATATTGCACAAGCACAAGAATGAAGATGTGTCTTATGGTAGAGGCATGGCATATCTATAATGGTGGAAGTACATGCGTGAGTCAGCCTTCGATTACAGCTATCTTTCATGTAGACTGGCACATGTATTTGACTGACACGTGGTGGTACCATTCCAGAGCTTGCGCAGATGAGTTTTGTGTCTTCTTTCTTTTCTTCGCCTCAGTGCTTCCTTCAGTTGACAGTCAGCATTTGTGTTGTCCACTTCTCTTGTGTCCCGTCTGCACGCCTCATCTTTTTTGCATAAAGATATTACTCCTTACTATTCAAACTGGATTAAGTAATTTTTTTGTTTCAACATGCTTACTAGAGAGTGACAGCATCGCTCAACATGGTGGCAGCCTGTCTTGACATAAAACAAGGTTCTGGCTCATTCAGGGAATTTTGCAAAGGTGCTCAGGGAAAACCTGGAAAACTCAAAGAATTTGGAAATGTCAACTTGGTAGGCACCCTGCCTTCGTGCTGCCTCACTTCAACGCGAACTAAGCGGCGAAAACGCAGTGCAAATGAAGCTATCAGCACTCGCACTCTCCCCATCGCAGATGACTTTCAGGATAGGCCGCACCATATGCTGCAGTGGCCGGAGTAGAACCCTCCCCTCCCCTCCCCCACTTGTTCCTTGTGGCAACACCCTCTCGACTAAGCAAGGCCTCTCCACTCCTCCGTGACGTCATCACTACGACGAGCGCAGGAGTTCGGGTTCTTCATGAAGGGAGGTTGCTATGCGCTCGTTTGTTCTCGTGTATCTGCAGCGCCACGTGAAATCATTCTCTGAAGATTTTGGCCTCATGATTTATGATCATGTATATGTATAATGTAATTTCCGGTATACAGTCCGCGTTCGATAGCTTTAAAAACTGAGTATTAGCAGTTTTTGGATTATGAATATATGTTTGCTATTCAGTGTTTTTTACTATCGCCTAATATTGCCCGAAAGTCCGCACATTTACTTTTATTTCTTGGGGGGGGGGGGGGGGGGTATTGATTCTCCGCTGTGCCTTTACATACACCTTTATTTTTATAATAATAGCTCATTGCTTGGCGTGGACTCAGTAATTATTGTCTGGCAAAAATTTAACCCTGTGGTCTATCACTGACCGGGGACTGTTTACCAGGAATTTGGCTACTACTTGCTACTACTTGTATGCTCTCTCTACCAAATACGTACGCTGCCTCCAAAAAAAAGAAAGACATTGCCATAAGTTATGACTCTTATTATAGCTTACAGCTCTATGCATGTATCTGAATCGAGTAGTTGCCTTTCAATTTGATAATAATTAAGCAAGCTGCGTTAGGTACAAAAGATATGTTTATTACAGTGTACAAGTATTCAGAAAACTTTTACAGGTGTTACAAAAAGTCAAGACGAAGAATCAAAACAATCAAGATTTCAAAGTGCTTTTGCTTGTACATGACGCGTTCCTATTTTTGCAATAGTTTTTCAGGAGAATGTTTGCTGCTGTGCTAAGAATGTGATGCATAACCAAATTAGGGCTATGACCACTTTCACATTCATTGAAACTGTCATCGTCTTTTATTAGGTTAGTAGCCATTGTGAAAAGGGCTTGCCTTTGGTTCGATAGAGAATGGAACCACACAGCACACTTTTTTAACTTCGCAGCATGTCCAGGACATTACAGCAGTCATTACAGCATTCACTACTGGAGGCTGTGGGAACTTGAGTCTTCCACGATTCATGTCTGCTATAGTCTCTGCATTTTCAATTGTGATCTCATCTTCTACCAAATTTGCTTGACACGCAGTACATGCAAATTTTTTAAGTGCCGCATGGGCACAGTATCAGGCCACGTATGTTATAGCTGGAAAATTTTGTGCTTGTCCTTGTCGTTTACTTCAATGCTGAAGTTCTGTAGAATGACCTCGTCAATGCTGACTGCAGGTGTCCCTGAATACATGTCTGATAGCTCCAGGGCTTTTTGCAGCCGAAGCTTGCTTTCGGATTCAAACACTTGTCTGATAGATACATGGTACTGCGACCTGGCAAGCTGCCTATACTTGCCAAATGTTTCTTTCAAGCAGTCCGTTTGGAATTTCCCCAGGAGTAGGTAGTCGAATCTATGGTCTTCAAGGCAATAGCTGATGATCTTGACCAAGGCTTCCGTAGTGAGATGCAAGGTGTAGAGGTCGCCACATTTCAGCCCCATTTGTTAGGCTGCCACCAGAGTGTGGCGCCCCCTGTGATCTGTGTGTGTCTATATATGTTCGGGCCCAATAAAGGAGGGGCATTCCCTTTTCGTCCAAGCAAGTGGTCGCACGTTTCGGTCCGTCCCTGCGTGCTCGTGCGCCGCGCGGCACCAACCACGCGACATGGTGTCAGAAGCGGCCGGATAACGCCCCCCTGCCTTAGCCCTCACCTCATAGGAAGGCACCAAGATGTCCCTCGAGACCGGCGGGCCGCCAAAACTGTACGGCGTCAACTTCCAGCCGCCGGCACCGTTCGACTTCGCGAACCCGCCAACGTGGGCGACATGGCTCAGCCGCTACGAAGACTACGCAGTGGTTTCAGGACTGACGAAAGCGTCGGAAGACATGCAGGTACGCTCGCTACTGTACTGCATGGGCCCGGAGGCCCGCCCGCTTCTCGAGACTTTCTCGCTCTACGCCCAGTCGCTCGCTTCATACCAAGCCGTTGCCACCCGCTTCACTGAGCACTTCGTGCACCCGGCAAACGAGCTTTACGAATCGTCACGGTTCCACAGACGCGTTCAGCTGCCCGACGAAAGCGTCGACACGTACTACGCAGAACTGCGCAGGATGGTCAAGCACTGTAACTATCCGTCTGCTGCTGTCGAGGAAAGGCTCGTACGCGACCGGTTCGTCGTCGGCCTCCGCGACTCCCGTCTCTCGGACCAGCTGTGCCGGAACGCGAAGTTGACACTACAGGACGCCTGGACACAAGCCCGTCAATCCGAAGACGCCGACAGGCAAAAGGCGTTGCCCCAGAACTGCACCGAGCACTCCCGCGAGCTCAACCTCGACGCCGCAAAAGCTAGCAAGTTCCCCTCTCGCCGCCGCTCCGCCGCTAAGCCTCGTTCGCCGCAGTCGCTAGCAGAGCGCTCACGCGAGCCGTCCAATTCTGCGGCCGCGCGCCTCACCGACGTTCAGACTGCCCGGCCCGTCGCTCCACCTGCAACTTCTGCAAAAAGAAAGGCCACTTTGCCGAAGTATGCCGCTCGCGGAAGTTCAAGCAGTACAAGCTCAGCTCCGTTCACCTGCACGCCGTCGCGACGCCCGCCTCGGCAAAGTTCGTCGACGTCACCGTTGACGACTACACAGCGCAGTTCAAGGTCGACTCCGGAGCCGAAGTATCTGCTGTTCCCAGCGATTTTCCTACCTTGCCTGCCACACTCGACCAAGTCGACACTCTGCTCACTGGCCCGGGAGGACAGCCACTGCGCGTGCTGGGCTCGTATATGGCACGACTTCAGTGGCAAGGGAAAACAAGCTGTCAGCGCCTCTACGTGATCCAGTCTCTCACTGTGCCTCTTCTGGGACTGCCAGCGCTCCAAGCTCTCCAAGTAGTTCGGTTTCTTGATCAACTCAAAACTTCAAAAGCGACGCTGCACGCCGAGCTCTTCAATGGATTGGGAACCCTCAAGGACGAATACAACATCCGGTTGAAACCCGATGCCGTACCTTTCTCGCTAAGCGTACCTCGCAGGATCCCCATTCCGCTGCTCGAGATTGTCCGCCGCGAGCTGGACAAATTGGAAAGCGCAGGCGTGATCCGTAGGGTCGACAAGCCAACACCATGGTGCTCGGGTCTCGTCGTCGTCCGGAAAGGCGATGGTTCCTACCGCCTCTGCGTCGACTTAACACAACTCAACAAGGTCGTCCTTCGTGAAAGACATATTCTGCCAACTGTCGAGCAAGTCCTTGGCCTCCTCGGCGATGCAACAGTTTTTTCGAAGCTGGACGCGACCGCAAGCTTCCACCAGGTGAAGCTCACTGAAGACTCCCAAGAGCTTACGACATTTATCACCCCATATGGCCGATACTGCTTCTGCCGGCTCCCCTTTGGCATCACCTCCGCACCCGAGTACTTCCAAAAGCAGATGGCAAGAATCCTGGAGGGCCAAGAAGGAGTCGCCAATATGATAGACGATATTTTGGTTTTTGGACACACCCGCCAGGAACATGACGCCAGACTGAGCCAGGTGCTATTTCGCCTTGCAAAAGCAGGTATCACATTGAACCAGGACAAGTGTCGTTTTGGGGTACCCGAGGTCTCCTTCCTCGGAGTTGTCGTCTCGGCACAGGGCATCAGGCCAGATCCGGGCAAGGTCGAAGCAGTCAAAGCCATGGAAGCCCCAACGGACGTCGCTGGCATTAGAAGACTGCTCGGAATGGTGAACCATCTTGCCAGGTTCTTGCCACACATCTCGGACGTCACGGCTCCCATCAGAGCCTTACTGAACAAGTCTGCGAGTTGGGTGTGGCAGCACGAGCAAAAGGCAGCGTTTGAGAAAATCAAGGAACTCTTGACGTCAGACAGGTGCATGGCCAAGTACCACCCGTCGTACGCCACTACGGTGTCTGCAGACGCAAGCTCATTCGGACTCGGCGCAGTTTTGCTACAGACGCAACCCTCAGGAGAGCGCCGCCCAGTCGCATTCGCTTTGAGGTCAATGACCAATACCGAGCAGCGTTACAGCCAGACTGAAAAAGAAGCTTTGGCAACGACGTGGGCTATCCAAAGGTTCGACGAGTTCGTCCGTGGCATCCCCTTCGACGTCGAGACTGACCACCTGCCACTCGTTTCGCTTCTGGGCAAGATGGAACTGGACGTGTTGCCGCCTCGTATTCAGAGACTACGGCTGAAGACCATGCAATACCAGTTCCGTATGCTGCACGTGCCAGGAAAGCTGCTAGCCACAGCTGATACGTTGTCGCGCATCACCTACAAGCCACCCACTCCTCTAGACACTATCGAACTTTTTGCAGCACAGGTAGTCGGCTGCACGTCGGAAGTCTTGCCACTCAGCCCTAAAGACGTGCGACAGGCACAAGAGTCCGATGGCGAGTGCAAAGCCCTCGCTTCCTACTGCCAGAATGGTTGGCCTAAAAAGACCACGATACCACTGCACCTTACAAAGTACACCGTCGCAGACGAGCACCTTGAACACCGTCGCAGACGAGCTCTCTGTCTGCGACTGTGTTCTGTTGAAGGGCGCCCGGTTAGTCATCCCATTGTCCCTTCGGCCAGCGGTCTTGACGCTGTTGCATGAAGGTCATCAGGGCATCAACAGGACCAAAGCCCTAGCTCGGGAGTCAGTTTGGTGGCCCGGTATCTCGACAGACATCGCCTCGCTCGTTGCCAACTGTGAACAGTGCGCTTCCACCTGCGTGAACTTTGCCGAGCCCCTGCTCTCCACAGCCCTACCTGGACATCCCTGGGAATTCCTTGGAATAGACTTGTTCCACCTCAACGGCCAGACGTTCATCCTGGTGGTGGACTATTACTCAAGGTTCCCTGAGGTGGTGACCCTGAGGAGCACGACAGCTCAGGCAGTCATTGACGCTCTCAAATCCATCTTTGCCCGCCATGGAATCCCGCAAGAAGTCAGGTCCGACAACGGCCCACCGTTCTCGTCGCAAGAGTTCGCGGCGTTTGCAGCGTCATACGGCTTTAACCACAGGACCAGCAGTCCACACTACGCTCAATCGAACGGAGAGGCGGAGAGGATGGTGCGGACTATCAAGGACCTGTTTCGCAAGTCAAAGGATCCTTATCTGGCTCTGCTCAGCTATAGGGACACTCCAGGAGTCAACGGCTTTAGTCCAGCCCAGCTGTTGATGGGACGTCAACTGAGAACCAGAGTCCCAAAGCAAGGCTCCCAGCTATGTCCCAACTGGCCCCCAATGAAAGAAGTCGTCGCCAAGGATGCGTCTTACAAGCAGAAGCAGGCCGACAATTACAACAGGCATCATGGCGCTCGAGACTTGCCGCCACTCCAAACAGGTCAGCGCGTCTGGGTGCGACCCGATCAAGTGCAGGCTATGGTCCTCAGTCCGGGGCAAAGAACAAAAAGCTACGTGGTCGAAACGGAGCGAGGTGGCACCCTACAGCGCAACCGGCGTCACCTAGTGCCTTTTGGGACTACTGCCTCCGGAGAGGAACCACCACCACTGCAGCAAGTTCGCTGTCAGGAGCCCCGGCCTGCCAACATCGTGGAATCAACGGTCCCCCTCGGACAGTCCGTGCAACAGTCCCCTGCAGCCAGGGACCGCAGTGACGGTGTGACTCGAACACGTTACGGCCGGCCTATCGTTCCGCCACGCCGTTTGAACTTGTGAAACTTTTGAGGTGTCTGGCTTCCTGAATCTCTCCCGTCTAACCTCCAATGCTTCAAGGGGGGAGATGTAGAGGTCGCCACATTTCAGCCCCATTTGTTAGGCTGCCACCAGAGTGTGGCGCCCCCTGTGATCTGTGTGTGTCTATATGTTCGGGCCCAATAAAGGAGGGGCATTCCCTTTTCGTCCAAGCAAGTGGTCGCACGTTTCGGTCCGTCCCTGCGTGCTCGTGCCCCGCGCGGCACCAACCACGTGACACAAGGCACTGTGGGTCTCCCGAGTGAAAATTCCATTGTCAAACTTCAAACCTTCCCAGAGGTCAAGCCACTGCATGATGGTTTGAAGGAATTCAACTTGCGCACACAATTTTTCAGTGATGACAGCCTGCAGATCATCACGAAGCATGTGTCCTTTGCTGGGCAACATCACATTAACCATCTCCACCAGGTTTCAACAATCTTTAAAAATTCCGCTGTTCCAGCTGCATGCTGCAGTGCATAGCATTGACTGCATGTTTCTAGGGCAGCTAGGTTGAACACTTTCAGTGCAAGCTTAGCGTTTTGCCTTTCCATATTGGATGGGTTGAAGGCCTTTACTGACACTGTTGGAGTAGCCTTGATAAATTGATCTTCTTCCTTTGAGTGGAGAACAGGGAGGGTTTTGAATGGAGCAGTGATAATTTTCGGGTCGGAGTTCAAATCCATAAGTGAAGGAAAAAACATGCAGGTTTCATAGTTCTTTTGGTTGATCCAATTGTTCTGAATACATTTCAACAGGTGAACAGGGTCAATAACGAAAAAAAGAGGATGAATGGGATCTGATGGGTGAGGATCGGAGCTGCTTATTTATGATGACGATGCAAAGAGAGACATTGTTTTGCGGTTGATTGAGTTATCTGTGATGACTGCAATGATGCGGAGCCCAGCCTACTTAAGCTCATTCACGATGCTGTTGAGCGCAGTGTTCAGCTGTTGGGCATTGATTTGTTCAACTGGCAAAATGTGAACAACAGTATTTTGCGATGAAAGGAGGCTTTGAATCATTAAGACGTGCTGTCCTTGCTGCATTTGAAGTGTTGCTGGCAGTGCTGACAATCGTGCCACCCTTATAATCAAAATATGCGTGTACTTATCCATCATGAGAACAACAGACTTCTCATGATCCTTCATTGCACCCACGAGCTTCTTCGCATACAACAGGAAGGAAGCATCGTGCTGCTCAGCTGCTGGATTAACAACATGTGAATTGCAGACACGTCTGATTGTGGACTCATGCGGCAACGTCAGACCTCTGTGGTTCCACAAGTACTTATGGGCATGAGGAGAGACAGTAAACAGGAGGCTTGAAAATACCAACAGCTCTGAAGAGTAGCGGGCTAACTTGCTCAAAAAGAGAAAAACTTGTTCCTAAAAAGGTCAAAGTATCTTGCTGCTCCTCGTCGTACACTGTGCATGCCTCGCCGATTCCCGTTGATCGCGGACTTGCAATTTTAATTCGGAAAGGCATAGCAGTGCAAGAACACAGCGTAAGCGGCATACATGCGGAAAACATGTTTGTAGAGCTCCTTCCCAATAGAACACGCAACCACAGTGTATTTCTCCTCAACGTATATAGTAATCCGGCTCACTCACGGGCTCGTTTCCTCTCTCTGTTCCGAGGGGCGCTTGCCTTGGGCGCAAACCCGTTTCTGGTGGGGGGAGATTTTAACGCCCCGAACGAGGCCTGGGGCTATGGCTACACTACCGCCAAAGGTCGACGCCTGTGGCAGGACCTACATGATGCCGAATTAACTCTTATTACCGATCCCACGGTGCCAATCCGCACGGGCACCTCTACGGCACGGGACACGACACCAGACCTGACGGCGGTCCGCAATATCCCTCAAGCAATGTGGTGCAATACCTTTGAAGATCTCGGTAGTGACCACATGATCATAGAAACACGAATTCCTCAGGCGGGTACACCCCCTTTTCCTAAGCTATTCAAGTGGACGGACTGGGACAAATTCCGAAAGCAGCGAGCTGAACAGAGAGGTGAGGAGAAGATCGATGACATCGAGGCATGGATGGAGACGCTCAACAACGACATGAACAAGGAGACGCAGACGCTCGCACCCGAAGTCCAGGTTGACAAGATCGACAGCCGACTAGCCCACCTCTGGGAAGCCAAGACGTCGCTAAACGCAAGATGGAAAAAGCAAAGGCACAACCGAAAGCTTCGTAAGAAGTTCGCACATATCAATCGCCAGCTGGAAGAACATTGCCGGACCTTAAGCCGCCAACAGTGGTATGACATCCGCAACGCAGTCTATGGGCAGCTCCACAATGGCAGCACGTGGTGTCTCCTTCGTCACCTCTTGGGGGAAACGCAGAGCAAGTCTACTCAGCAAGCAAACCTGCAACGCCTTTTGCACAAGGAACAGGCTACCACGAGTGATCACCAGCTCGTGACATGCCTGCTAGCCAAGTACTTCCCTCAACGGCCCGATGCTCAACACGGAGATTACACTGGAGAGACAAATGTGACACTCGATGAAGAATTTCACGAGTCAGAGATCCGCGCAGCTCTCCACGACCTTAATGGCAAATCAGCACCTGGTCCCGACAAGGTTACGAACAAGACTCTACGAAACCTCGATGATGCCTCGATAACCGCTCTTACGGCATACATCAACAAATGCTGGCGAGCAGGTCGCATCCCAGAGGCGTAGAAACGCTCTAAAACCAGGAATACATGGAGCGAATAACCGGTGTCCGAGTGACGAACTTCCTTGGGCGGCGAACGCCCGACGGCTGGCATCCAAAAATTTGACGGCCGCCGCCGACCTGCCTGTCCAAATATTTTCGTCGGGCCACCGGAAGCGTCGAGCGCACAGCGGCGGACGACAGCCAATCGGGAGGCACCAGTTCCGGTCGCTAGGCATGCTGGTCTTTCGCGCATGGGCCTCTTCTCGTCTTCTGCAACCACGTTGGTGTCTGCGCTAGTGTTGGTGTATTTTTGAGTTATAAAAGTGGTATATGCCAGCTTAAAAAGCGCTTATATTTGTTTCATCATTTACCACAACGGGTATGCTAAGTCTGATAACACTGGCGCCAACACGGCGAACTCGCGGCGGCGTGCGCCCGCTGTTCGCCTCATGTATTGCTATGCAGCGCATCTTCGACGTCTTGCCGCCACGCCCCTGTTTGCCGCGCCGCGTTCGCCGTGACAATTCGCTCCATGTAGCCCGCGCTTAAAGCAGTCCTGATACCGAAGCCAGGCAAGCCGTCCAGCCTCAATCATTTGTGGCCCATTTACCTCACATCCTACGTTGGAAAGGTGATGGAGCACGCGTTCCTCTCCCGCATCAACCACCACCTCGAGGACACTGGAGCCTACCCACCCACTATGGTGGGCTTCCGGTCACACCTCTCCACTCAAGACGTCATGCTCCAGCTCTACCACCAGATTATCAATGACCCAACTAGTGGCAACCGGGCCATCCTCGGCCTAGATCTGGAAAAGGCATTTGACAATGTAGCACATGCAGCAATCCTGAGCCGCATAAACAAGCTCAACTTGGGTGAGCGAAGGTACAACTACGTCAGAGACTACCTGTCGCACCGCACAGTCACCCTCGTGGTCGGCAGCATGACGGCCGAAGAACATACACTAGGAAGCACCGGTACTCCTCAAGGATCGGTCATATCCCCGCTCCTTTTCAACCTCGTGATGCTGGGTCTCCCGGCCTACCTCGACGAGATCGATGGCCTCCATCACGCCTTGTATGCAGATGACATCACCCTGTGGGTCAACAAGGGCAGTGACGGTCAGATAGAATGCACCTTACAAGCAGCAGTCTCTGCAGTCGAAACGTACCTCCAAGACACAGGTCTCAGACTATCTCCACTGAAATCGGAGCTGCTCGTCTACTGCCCACGCCGCCGGCCCAAGTCTACAGCCGAGTCGCGCCAATGTGACGACGTAATGCTCTGTACACAAGACGGCTCCTGCATTCCCCGAGTCCCGAAGATACGCATCCTAGGCATGCATATAACAGCCAACGGGTCAAACATAGAAGCTATTCGCAAAATCGAAGGCAAGGTTACAGCGGCTACCCGCCTGATCAAACGCATTACAAACAAGCACATGGGCATGAAGGAGGACAGTGTCATGTGCCTCATACACTCTTTCACAATCAGTCACATCACTTATGTGGCTGCCTTCCACAACTGCAATGTCACCGAAAGGGAGAAAATCAACACCCTTATACGCAAGACTTACAAGATCGCCCTTCGCCTACCGGAGTCCACAAGCACTGCTCGTCTGCTACAGCTGGGGGTATACAACACGCTTGAGGAAATCGTGGATGCGCAAAAAACCTCTCAACTCGAACGCATGTCTCTGACAGCCACGGGCCGGTACATCCTGCAGAAACTCGGCTTCAACTACCACGTCCAACACGGTCAGAAACAGGTCATTCCACCTGACCTCAGCGACACGCTGATTGTCGCCCCTATACCTCGAAACATGCACCCCGAATTTAATCGGAGCCGACGCCAGACCCATGCCAAGGCACTGCTGCGCTCCTTGGGTGGAAGGAGGACTACGCGCTTTGTAGACGCCGCAGAATACAGACGAGAACACCGGTTCATGGCGGTAGTCGTAGACATTAGCTCCCGGCTTACGCACGCGTGTAGTGTCGCAACGGAATACCCCGAAACAGCAGAAGAGGTAGCGATTGCGCTTGCGCTTACCGACCCCCTCTGCGAGGTAGTTTTTAGTGACTCACAATCCGCAGTTTGCAACTACGCGCGGGGGTGCATTTCCTCCGAAGCTCTCCAGATTCTAAGGAAAGCTGGTCGACAGCACTTCGATAACACTGCGAGGTTTCCAGCGCCCGTCGCCACCCCCACCGATGAGGGCCTCATTAACTTGAACGAGGTAGCACACCGCTCTGCGCGAGAACTGACCCGCCGCGCAGAATCGGAGACCGCCTCTTTGAGTTCGGAACTCCTGGCTCAAAACACGCGAGAACGTCTGGTCAGGTACAGTGATGTTGACATCACCAAGCACTACCAGCTAGGCAGGCGATTGCTGCCTCCACCTCACCCCATGCTGAAACGTCGCCAGGCAGTCATCTGGCGACAATTGCAAACACAAACATTCCCCAGTCCGGTGCGAATGCAGCACATTTTCCCCGCGCAATGCCCTACTGCTCTTTGCGAATTATGTCAGGAAACTAGAGCGACGCTGTCGCACATGTTGTGGGAGTGTCGGGTTACATCAGCTACAATGGCAGTAGCTCCGGAGGCTCTTGCGTCGAAGTGGGCCGCCGCTCTGCGCAGCTCGCAACCTCAAGACACAAGAGTGGGCTGTCCAGCAAGGCCTAGAGGCGGCGACAAGGCAAGGCCTCGAAGTCCCCTCATGGGAGACCTGAGCCCGGGTCGTCAAATTTGCCGGATTCAAAATAAAGTTGTTTCCATCCATCCAAGAAGAGAGAGCATGAGCTTCAATATGCCACCTGTCCTGTCTTCGGGTTTGCGAAAGGCAGAAATCCTATCAGAGCTCTCAACAGCATCCAGGAAATGTGTCAAGCACTGAATGTCAATTCACACTTTTTGGAATGATCATGCCATCCAGTTTGGTGACCTTGACATCTTGAAAATACAGCTTTATAGAGAGGTCTTCGGTGACATTAACCCTTTGAGGGCCTTTGCCGTACAGGTACTGTTTCGACCCTCCATTTGAAATTTCGCGCCATAATGACGATGCGGGCTCACTGGGAGGTGCTGCCATCTCTTCAGACTTGCAAGAAGCGTTTGAAATTTGTGCTACCTTCTTGGGGAGATAAAGAGAACTGATTTCTAGCTTCAGCGCGTCACGCAGACTGTGGCAACACCCCTTTTGCAGTTTCGGTTTCGCCGCGTGATCGCAACAGAGGCGCGCGAAACGTCATTTTTCTCTTTGTCGGCACTTTCTTGCAGGGCTGGGGAAGTTGATTTCTATCTTGATTGGCACTGCTCTTAGCTTATTTATCACCACCACTCGCAAAGTATTCTTGCTTCCTGCGGCAACGCGCTTACGCGAGAGGGTGCCTCAGACCTCTGCCCAAGGCAGCCGCACGCAGGGAAGATGTCATGTGTGCGCGAACACAACTCGTCGCTCCAAGAGGAGAACAGACACATATTTTAGGGGTGCAGACTGCGATAAGGCGCTGTGCGTAGACCTGTGTTTCAAGAAGTACCACACTCTGAAATACTATTGAACATTTTGCAGTTCTGAGTGATGCCGACACCAAAATACTGTTCCTAATTTTTTTTTACTATTTATTCCTGACTTTATACATTTTGTACATTCAAGATCCGCAATAAAGTAATTTGACCACCTGGGAAAGTTTTTTTCAAAATAATTCGACCCTCAAAGGGTTAACTGACTTTCTGATTGCTGGGGAAACCATGACAGTTAGACTGAGAAAGAGTATTTAGTCATGCTGGGAAATAACTCCAGAATTTGGAAACCTTGAGACATGGTAATTTTCAGGCACTGTAACAGTGCCTGAAAATTATCAATTTTGTTTTTGTCTTCTTCCGCCTGGTGGGTCTCAATAGACTTGCTGATGGCATCTTGTAACGCAGCTGCCTCTCAGTGCGTCCTCTTCTCGTCTGGGGCCCCCCGAGACGTGTTTGCGTTTGGGGCAGAAAAATATGCCGGGCAGTCGGGAAGTATGTTTGGAACTGCATCAGGTCATAACCATATGAGCTTCAGTGTGACTTCAATTACTTTGCCCGTCATTGTATCCATATAACTGGTTTAACCGGTTGTACTTACCATGTCGGATGGTTTAAAGTGGCGCTCATAGACCTGGGATAAAAAAAAAAAAAAGAGAATAAAAGGTCTAGAACCTGAACTTTAAACATGAAACGTTAGGCTTGCGGCAAAGCAATGAGGGGAATTTCGCATAAATTTCGTGTGAACTGAATGTCAGGAATACTATTTCACTACTACTTAACATATTTAGGCGGTCCAAAAGAGGCAGCACTACGCCATTATCTCGCAGCATGCTGCCCGCAGCATTTTCGATGCAACTGGGGGAGGTGGAATGACGACAGTCAAAGGAATGTTTTCCTTACCACCGACTGCTTTCCTGGAGTGAAGTCCGCACGGTGGATAGCTTTAATCCATTAAGCCCTTCTTGCTGGGTCCGAAGGGAAGGTGAAGAATGCACACGTTCACCACCGTCATAGTTCCCGCAGCACTGCGGTACACAACAATGTCCAGGCATTATCACAGCCTGCAAACTTCACATGCACCTCCGGGCGCCGACGCACTCACGTCGTCGCTACTGTGCCAGTGCTCACTTCTGACACAGCCTTGATAGTTTAGTGACACATGCTGCACGAAAAAAAGACGCACAGAACGGTGAATATGTGTCACTGCATGTGACCACCATCGGAAAACGAAGGAGTGACTGATGTTTACCGCAGTGCAAACGCATTTTCTAGGTGATCACTGTGTATGAAGATGAAAAGGGAAAACAAAATCACGTACACAAAGCAATATTACCTTACAATACACGCTGTTCAAGAAAAAGTATGAATTATTACAAAATAATATTTTTATTTTTGCAGTAAAGGAGTAAAGCAGTAATAAAGATATCAAAATGTCTTAAATTCCATACTTTGGCTTGTGCTTCTCCGCACATGCGCAGAAGCTCCAAGGTCACGGACAATGGTTGGAGCAGGTGGGGGCACGACGGCCGCTCCTCGAAAGTACCGAGAGCGCTCCGTCGTAGTGTGATGATGTAGCCACAAAGGAGAGGAGGATATGGAGAGGCCTTAGCTAGTCTAGAGGGTGTTGCTTGCCGGCCATGGAAGACTGTGCACTTCCTCCTCGTTTTTCTCCCTAGCGCGCGCAAGATTGAAGCACCACCCTCCGCTCACCCACGGACGCGTTCACTTGCACATACAACATATGGCGTGCGGCGACGATGCTATCACCCCTGGACTTTATATGGTACACCCATGAGCAAAAGTATACGGAACAGGGGTTGCACAATAAAGCCGAATTTTTTTCCTCTGCCTGTGAACGCAACTTTAAATTGAGGACTGCAGTCCAAACTCGGCATTGCGAACTTTTCAGTGTACTCACTAATTCCAGTTTACGCTTGTTAATTACGAAGAAATTCAGTTTCTTCGGCGACCCTGTGGTCCGTATACTTGTGCTCACGGGTGTACATCACGGTGACGGGAGAAATGTGCCTGGAGTGTCCATATAATCGCTATCGCAATAAAACAGATTATGGTAGTTCTATATTATACCAGGCCAGGGTTGATTGCGCTCTCTGGGTATGCAGTGACATATATGGTGACCCAGAAATTATGTTACCATGTCAATTGGACAGCACAATTTGAGAAATTTTTCTGATATGGTGAGAGTCAGCACAGGAATATATAGCTTGATCGTAGCATTACCGATGCTTTCAGCTTTACAGGAAAGCATGCGCCGTGCCACCGCTCGACTCACTGTTCCACATTCTAGTACACTGTAGCTTCAAATCGTGCATTTACTATGCACTTCATGTTGGTTTATTCTGTGTTTTGTCGTGATTTTGATGTGCGCTGCCATATTCTTTTATCCACCAAAATTCAGATGGGCCTGCTCCAAACTGTCTTTAAATGAAAATTTTCTGCTCCAGATTGCTCCAAAATGAAACTTAGTCTGCTCCAAGCTGCTCCAAAATGCAATTTTGTCTGCTCGAAACTACTCCAAAATGCAATTTTACTTGCTCCAATAATTGCTGCAAAATGGCTTTGGGAAGTGCCACCCCTGACTAGCCTTTCAATACAGAGTGAGCGCTGATCAAGGAAAGCCCTAGGTTATATTTTTTCTTGGCTACATTTAGTAAGCACATCTGGTATTTAATTTAATGCTGATTTCTGAGAAACCTGAATGGGTTTCCTTTGTAGCTTCATGCTGCAAAGGTGGGGGACAATTTTTCCCTGTCATGAATTTTGCTTGTCTTGCCGTCTTCCTTAGAACTGATCTGCCATAACCTAATGGTGTTCTGCAAACTGAAATAAAAAACAAAGTTTCTTCATATGGCTGTATTTCACTTCTATTGACATTTACCAAACTGCTCCAAAACATGTGTTTACTGCTGCAGAACGGACAATTCATGCTCCAAACCTGCTCCATAGTGCCAAATTTAACACTCCCAGAGCTGCTCCAAAACTTGCTTGACCGCTTCCATCCTCGGAAGGGATGCCTTCGAGGAAACTGCCGAAAATGTCCGGCGCGATTGCGGAGGTTCCTGTGTTTGTTGGGAACTGGGCAAGTATTCTGTAAGAGTCCACTAGGTGGACCCGTTCATTTTTTATTATTATTTGCGTTCATTATGGCATGGGGCTATGCAGGCCACGTCGCACGCCACTGTAGTCACGTGCAGTCGCTTAGCGCTACTCCATATGTGCCAAGTTCTATGGCGGGTTCTCCGCGCCCTTATTACGATGACGAACCTCGGGCTACATCACTACCATTCCGCCGGTCCGCCAACATCCGCCGCTCAACTTCTCCACACCGACGCTCCCCATCATCGATGCGGCCTTGTCCCGAAGCTCGGGATGAGGAAAATTAATCGTCGCAGTCCATGAGGCAAGGGCTGCGACGCCGTCGAAACGTAGCCCGACCAATGTGATAGACATGTTAGTTGACGGTGTGCGCACATATGTCCTCGTGGATACCGGAGCCGCTGTATTAGTTATGGATGCAAAGCTTTGTCGCTTCCTTCGAAAGGTTGCGACGCCCATTGCTGGATTCGCCCTCCGCGCAGCAGGCGCACAGCGTATTCACCCGATCGCAGCGTGCACCGCTCGTTTTCTCGTCGAGGATGTTGTACACGCCGTCGAATTTATTGTGATTTCCTCGTGCTCCCACGAAGTTATCCCGGGGTGGGACTTTCTCGCCTGCCACGATGCCCTCATTCATTGCGCACGCACCGAACTAGAACTGTCGCTGATCTCAGATATGACGCTTGCCGATAATGCTTCTTTTGCGAACAAACTACTCGTCAGGCACGACACCAACGCTCCTCCCAACTCATCAGTGATTGTATCAATGCATTGCAGCAGCCTCTCTGACGCCATCGCACTACTTTCTCCGTCGGGCCGCTTTTATACTCGAAAAGGTCCGCTGCTGCCTTTTCCGACTGCGAACGTCAAACGACTCCACAGCCATTTTTGTCTGTAACCCCTTCTCATACCCTGTGATGCTGCTTCAAGTGAATGTCTTGGCTACATGGAAGTGATCGACGCCATACAAATTACGGATGTTCCTGAAGACACGTCCTGCGCCATTTACAACACGCTCGGTTCTCTGTCTACGTCCGACCCTTTGCCCACAGGTGCGTTCGATTCATCTATTGCCGATGGCCTCACCCCACCTGAGCGTTCGCAGCTTCTGCGCATCTTAGAAGAATGTCATTCTTCTTTTGATGTCGGGCAACCTTCCCTGGGCTGGGTGTCTGCTGTCACGCACCATATTGACGCTGGCTCCCAACCGCCATTGCGGCAACGACCATATCACGTCTCTGCCACAGAGCGTCGTGTGATTAATGAGCAAGTGGACGATATGCTTCGCCGCGAAGTGATCTGACCCTCGAACAGTCCATGGGCATCCCCTGTTGTCCTTGTTATGAAAAAAGACACTCGGCACGGTTCTGTGTAGACTATCGGCGCCTGAGCAAGATCACTCGCAAAGATGTATCTTGCTGCTGCGAATCGATGACGCCATCGATAGCCTACAAGGAGCAGAATTCTTTTCATCTGTAGATTTACGCTCCGGCTATTGGCAAGTACCCACGTCTGATGTCGATAGGCCGAAGACAGCCTTTGTCACACCCGACGGCTTATATCATGAGAAGCCAACAAACACTGACACCAAGGACAACATAGGGGAAATTAGTTGTGGTTAATAAATGGAATGAAGAAACGATAAATAATGGAAATTAAAGTGGATGAAAAAACGGCTTGCCGCAGGTGGGAACCGAACCCACAACCTTCGCATTTCGCGTGCGATGCTCTACCAATTGAGCTACCGCGGCGCTGTTTCCCCATCCACTTTGTTGGGTATTTATGTGTAATTGTAAACCCTGGGAGTGTTAGCCAGCGTCACCACTCACAGACCTTGGCGGCGGACGTGGAACGTCCTTGTTGCCGCAGGCGCCACGAGAACGTGATCTTTTTAGGTGAAGGCAACTGGTCAATAAACCCACATATGCTACCTGAAGGCATCAATGTTGCCGGATTCGAGACCCTCGTTATGTAATAAACGAGAAGAAAGGGGGTTAACCAAGGGGCCCGATTTTTATTAGTAATATCATGAGAAGCCAACAAACACTGACACCAAGGACAACATAGGGGAAATTAGTTGTGCTTAATAAATGGAATGAAGAAACGATAAATAATGGAAATTAAAGTGGATGAAAAAACGACTTGCCGCAGGTGGGAACCGAACCCACAACCTTCGCATTTCGCGTGCGATGCTCTACCAATTGAGCTACCGCGGCGCTGTTTCCCCATCCACTTTGTTGGGTATTTATGTGTACTAGTAAACCCTGGGAGTGTTAGCCAGCGCCACCACTCACAGACCTTGGCGGCGGACGTGGAACGTCCTTGTTGCCGCAGGCGTCACGAGAACGTGATCTTTTTAGGTGAAGGCAACTGGTCAATAAACCCACATATGCTACCTGAAGGCATCAATGTTGCCGGATTCGAGACCCTCGTTATGTAATAAACGAGAAGAAAGGGGGTTAACTGAGGGGCCCGATTTTTATTAGTAATATCATGAGAAGCCAACAAACACTGACACCAAGGACAACATAGGGGAAATTAGTTGTGCTTAATAAATGGAATGAAGAAACGATAAATAATGGAAATTAAAGTGGATGAAAAAACGACTTGCTGCAGGTGGGAACCGAACCCACAACCTTCGTGAAATGCGAAGGTTGTGGGTTCGGTGGCTAACACTCCCAGGGTTTACTAGTACACATAAATACCCAACAAAGTGGATGGGGAAACAGCGCCGCGGTAGCTCAATTGGTAGAGCATTGCACGCGAAATGCGAAGGTTGTGGGTTCGGTGGCTAACACTCCCAGGGTTTACTAGTACACATAAATACCCAACAAAGTGGATGGGGAAACAGCGCCGCGGTAGCTCAATTGGTAGAGCATCGCACGCGAAATGCGAAGGTTGTGGGTTCGGTTCCCACCTGCGGCAAGTTGTTTTTTCATCCACTTTAATTTCCATTATTTATCGTTTCTTCATTCCATTTATTAAGCACAACTAATTTCCCCTATGTTGTCCTTGGTGTCAGTGTTTGTTGGCTTCTCATGATATTACTAATAAAAATCGGGCCCCTCGGTTAACCCCCTTTCTTCCCGACGGCTTATACAAATTTAACGTCACGCCGTTTGGACTTTGTAATGTGCCAGCAACCTTTGAACGCTGATGGACACAGTTCTCCGCGGTTTAAAGTGGCACACGTGCTTATGTTATCTCGACGACATTTTTGTTTTTGCCTCTGACTTCACCATGCACCTTCAACGCCTACGGTGTGTTTTGACGCGCTTAGCAAACGCTGGCCTCCAACTGAACCTAAAGAAGTGCCAATTTGCAGCACGGCAGCACACGATACTAGGTTACGTCGTCTCAAAAGATGGAATCCTCCCCGATCCAGACAAACTTCGTGCCGTAGCTGAATTTCCTAATCCGACATCCGTCAAAGAACTGCGCAGTTTTGTATGTTTGTGTTTCTACTTGAGGCGCTTCATTCGCAATTTCACCGCTGTCATATCGCCCCTGACGAAGCTCCTTGGCAGCAA
Source organism: Dermacentor variabilis (assembly GCF_050947875.1). Lineage (NCBI taxonomy): Eukaryota > Metazoa > Arthropoda > Arachnida > Ixodida > Ixodidae > Dermacentor > Dermacentor variabilis. The sequence goes on along the minus strand of NC_134571.1, from coordinate 230,885,297 downwards.
CGGACCTCTCCATTCGTGGTCGTCCGAGTGCGACGAGGCGTTCACTAAGCTCCGTCGTTTGCTGATGTCTCCTCCCATTTCGCGCCACTACGACCCAACGGCACCTATTGAGGTACACAGAGATGCCAGCGGTGTTGGCCTCGGCGCTGTCCTAGCGCAGCGCAAAGAAGGGTTTCCTGAATATGTTGTGGCATATGCAAGCCGTATGCTTACTAAAGCCGAGACCAATTACACCATCACGGAAAAAGAATGCCTGGCGCTCATCTGGGCGCTTACCAAGTTCCGGCCCTATTTGTATGGTCTCCAATTTTATGTCGTCACGGACCACCATGCACTATGCTGGCTGTCGTCATTGAAGGATCCCTCAGACCGTCTTGCCCGCTAGGCGCTTCGCTTACAGGATTACGATATCCGCGTACTGTACCGCAACGGACGCCAGCATGCTGATGCTGACGCCCTCTCACATTCTTCCTTGCCATACGACAAGCCCTGCTGCACAATATCCCAGCTTGACGTTTCTTCCGTCGATATTGGGACCATCGCTTCTGAGCAATGCAAGGACCCCTGGATTGCCTCCATCATAGACTGCCTTGCTGATCCGTCATCGCAGCCAACCACTCGTGCATTGCGCCGTCAAGCTCGCCATTTCGCCATTCGCGACGACCTGCTTCACCGACGCAGTTACACTTCTGACGGCTGCCAGTGATTATTAGTTGTACCTCGAAGCCTGCGTTCTGAAATCTGCGCATCGTTCCACTCTGATCCACAGTGTGCTCATTCGGGACTTTTCAAAACCTACCAGTGCCTCCGACGACGCTACTGCTGGCGAGGAATGTACAACTACATTCAAAAGTTCGTTCGCTCATGCCCCAACAGCCAGCACCGAAAATCTTCACCCCACCTCTCGCCAGCTGGTCTGCAGCCTCTACCCTGCCCTACCCGGCCGTTCGGGCGCATTGGCATCTATTTGTATGGGCCACTTCCCCCGACGTTGGCTGTTAACCGCTGGGCCATTGTGGCAGTAGATCACCTTACACGATGCGCTGAAACTGCCGCTCTCCCAGCAGCTACAGCGCGCAATGTTGCATCATTCCTGCTTCGCCGATTCATCCTGCAGCATGGTCCACCTCAAGAACTGCTCAGCGATCGCGGACGCGTCTTCCTGTCGGAAGTAGTTGAAGCGATTCTCAAAGAGTGCCACGTTGTTCATCGTACGACTACGGCGTACCAACCTCAAACGAATGGCCTCACAGAACGCTTCAACCGTACGCTCGGCGACATGCTTTCAATGTACGTTGCCTCCGACCACACGAACTGGGACGCCATTCTGCCATTCGTCAATACCGCTACGCAGAGCACCACTGGATTTTCGCCCTATTTCTTGCTGTATGGTCAACACCCTTCGCACACCATCGACACCATTCTTCCATACCGGCCGGATGCATCCGAGTTCGTGCCTATTTCTACCATGGTCAGACATGCAGAAGAGTGCCGCGACCTCGCACGGGCCTTTACTTCCGATGATCAAGAGCGCCAGAGGAGCACTCGCGGTGACGCCACTGCCACGGTCACCTTCGATCCGGGAGCGCTCACGTGGCTCTCAGTCCCTTTAATTGCCCCTGGCCTCTCATCAAAACTGGTCCCTAAGTATGAAGGCCATTATCGTGTTCTCGAACGCGCATCTCCTGTGAACTATGTCATAGAACCAGTTGAGCCATCTTCAGACATGCGCCGCCGTGGACGAGACATTGTCCATGTCGACTGTTTAAAGCGTTACTACGACCCGCTCATCATGACGGGCTGTTAGGTCGCCGGACGGCTCATTTCTCGCTCCCGGGGGGTGATTGTAGCGAAGAGAGACGCTGGTGGGTTCAGCGCTTCTGGCTCTAAACTCTAGTGGGTCGAGCGCTCCTGCTCAGCAACGGCTCTCGTGCTTGGAAGCTGTGACTGCCCTGCCCGTCGACGTTGTGCTGCTCTGAGCTCTGCCAAATAAACACCTTTAGATATTTTATTTAGTCATACTGTTGGCCCGAAGGCTGTTACAGAGGTGGGGTACAGCACAGAAAATGGAAGTAACATTATTTTCTGCTGTTGAAGGCCTGATTGGCTGGGCTGCGCGTCTGCAACAACCAGGTGCCACAGCCAATCAGCGCTTCAGCAGCTGACGAAATGAACATGTCCACTGGGTGCACTGTCCATTTCGGTAGCTGCTGATTGGCTAGGGCCTCTCGTATACTCCTCGCTCGTACTGCTGCATCCAATCAGCAGTGGCCGAAATGCACAGTCCACTAGGTGGACTCTTACAAAATACCCGCCCTGGTTACTGTAAGGCTCCATGATGCGTGGCGATCCCGCTGCACTTGGGAGAGCTGAATCGTGCTGTTTGGCCAGACGGAGTGCGCGCTTAAAGTGGCGGGTGCGACTGCGACGGCAGCACGTCCAGTTTATGCTGGCACAACTTCGTCTGAGGCGAGCCTCGGGTAGTGTACACTGAAATTTTCCGATGTTTTGGAAGTGCGTGCGGCAGTGACAGGTACTTCGCTGTTCAAAATGGTCCTCTGGGAAATGTTGCCATAATCCAGTGTGTTGACGTCCCCGACTGTGGAGCTAAGGAGGCTTGGTTACCTGCCAAGGTATGCTGGCATGTTGGCAGGGTGCGCGGGGTCTGGCACTCGTAAATTTGTAGGGAGTGCAAAGTGCCTGCCGCGAAGCATTCCGGCCTATTCAAAGCCTCACTGGCTGCTGGAGGAGTAGTGCAGTATGTGTTTTCATGGCCCACATTTGCGTGTGCCATGCCTGATCCAACTTACAAGTTTTTCCTGGCCTGACTGTAAATATTAGCTTACGCCATGAGGTCGCTAAATTCGTACCGCAAGCTTGTCATTGTGTTGTGGGAGCCGACTGCTCAATTGCATCTGCAAATGAGAATTCAGGTTGGGCACCAGTTGTAGTCTAGGGTTCTCTCAACCTGCCTTTCTGTGTTGTAAGTGTCGGAGTTGGGCATGTCAAAAGGGGTAGCTGGCCCATGCCGTCGTCTGACTCATCCATGCTGAGGAAGTTGTTGAAGGGAGAAACAGGTTCTCATCGAGAATAATGAGCACTCGGTTTATTTACAATATCTGCATGAGGAGTAGAGAATGTTATGTCTCAACAGTGTAGTATGACTGCATTGAAGAACCCCTGAGGACAGGCGTAGGCAGGGGGGAGGGGGGGAGGGGCTTAATGGGCTTCAGCCCCTCCCGAAATTTTTTCATACTGTCCCTGCAGCAGCGACGAAAACAACTCCCGGTGCCGGAAATCATTCTGGATTTTGCCTAGAATGTCTTTTTCACTCTTAAAACGACATCTCGGCGTGTACATTGCGAACTCGGGCCGGATTTCGCGGCAACGCCCATGCACCGAGAGTCGCATAATGCAAGGAGCCCCATTCGAGCACAAAGTTCAAGGGTGTTTTGATGCCGAGCGGGCTCATCGCAGCATCTCGCGGAGGCCGTGGTATCTATGGAGCGCATGGATTTCAATTCCGAAACTTTATGGATATGAAGTTCTCATAAACTTTTTATGCAAAAGGTCTATTGACATTTCAAAAGTTGTGCTTTAGATTTTCAATTCTGGAACCTGTGGGTTTAATTTTGTTATAAACATTTGACTTCAAAGATGCATTGACTTTTCTAAACTCATACATTGGAACATACGAGACAAGCCAGATCAACACACTATCAGACATGTTGACAAAGCACGCAGCGAGGCCCGATGAGACGAAGCATTGTGGTGGTTCATTTGCGCCGTCATATCACAGAAAAAAATATCATTTTTTTTCATCTGTGCCAAAGCATCCATGTCAAGACACTAAAGCCAGCAAAGGTAACTACGTTCTTATTTATTTTTGTACTTTTACTTTTATTCGCGAGGACACATTGAGCCTCCTCAGATTTCTTGTTCCCGTTACCCATGGGCTGCCAGAGCCAGCCAGGGCACATGTGTTTTTCTCGTGTTGCCCCGACCATCATGCGGTGCACTTCGGTGCGTGTTCGTTTTTCTCTGGCAGAGTGGGTCTTGGCGTGGCAGAGTTTTGGACACCTTCTCGCTAACAGACGAGAAAAAAAAAAAAAAAAAAAAAAATGGTCGCTCGCCGTCATCACTGTGGGGATTCGACGTATTTCAACACGTTCGCTTTAGTGCATACTTTACGGAAGGTCTTGTCTCGCCGGTGTAGGATACCGAGCAGTATGCGTATGGTTCTCTGTAGACCGACCATCTCACGTTTTCTTCTATGTTCATTAGGTAGCCACATTAGGTGCCCAAAGTAGGCATTTGATTGTGGCCAACATGCTTTCCTTTGTGTTTTTATTTCGGTGTCCCTGCCCCACACACACACACACACAAAAAATAAATTGTTGTGGCGCAGCGAATTGTCGCATGGTGAAAGTTCGATTTTGTTACTTCTTCTTTTGCAGAAAATAATGGGCCACGGGACGCTTCAGTTGCTGGATATTTATTATACTGTTGCAATAGCAATTATATGGACAGTCCAGACGCATTCCTGCTGTTGCCATTGCCCTCATGTTCCATATAAAGTCCAAAGGAGATAACAACGTGAGCGCGTGCTGCCGCATGCTGTATGTGTGAGTGAAGGGGGGTGGGGGGCGTGGCATGGGTGTACCGACGATGGTGGCTCAGTCTTGTGTGCGCAAGAGAGAAAAGCGAGGAGGAAGCGTGGTGTCTTCCGTCGCACACGATACATTGGGGGGAGTGGGTGGAGAGGGGGGGGGGGGCTTTGTTCTGTGATCTGTAAATCTGTGATTGCACAACGTTTATTTGCCTTGTTTGATGCATTATATACCGTGACCTTTTGTTAGATACGTAGGGAGACTTTTACGTATATTTAAATATCTCATCGCGAGGTTTTGTATATATGTACAGTGAATTTTGTTGCCAGTGACATTTTTTTGCCCTTTATCAAGCTGTTTCTTTGCATTTGTATATTTCATTGTATCTTCACATTTCTAAGGGAGTATTTCTCCACTTGTGTTCAGTGAACAAACATGCTGGAGTGATTGTGTGCACCCTCACTCTCAAGGTGAATCCTTTGGAGATGTTGGACGCTCTAACTGGATGAACGTGTGGCAGCAGATTCCCTTGGCCTAGGCATCTGGAGAGGACAGTAAGGATTCAAGTGGACTTTTTCAGCTCCTCAGGCAGTGGCGTAGCCAAAAATTTCGTTCGGGGGGTGGGGGGGTGGGCTGGGGGGCGGGCTCAAGTTGCAGGTCTGCCGCCTCCTAATAGAATTTGTCGAGGTTTCAAATACATGAATAATAACTTCATGGCCATTGTCAAAAAATGCTGCAAACGAATTCTTCAATGCTACACACTGTCAGGACAAGTAAAATATGTATTGTTTTTAAGAGGATATACTCGTATGCCCCAAAAATTGCGCCCGAAATAACCGATATCAATGCCTCCATGTTTTCTTGTCTATTTAATAAGCAAATATCACACGAACTTATAAAATATATCAGTTCGAAACAAGCAAGCCAGTGCATGCCACTGATATGAAAAATGTAAAGGCCATTATATGAACAAGTTGAGGACAAATATGTTAGTGAAACTTTGTCGTTCAAGAACGTTGTTTAAATTCTTGCACACGCAACGGCCAGTGAAAAATCTCAATGACACTGTCATTTGTTGAAATGCATTGCTCAGGAGCAGCTGTCACCAGTCGTGTATGTGAGTAATTGCACCGAAATTATAGTCACAACAGACAGCACATATGAAAAGCAGGAGTTCTGCAAAATATACGAGGGCAACTCAAATGAAAGTGGGCCAATGCGAATATATGACAAACGGGGTACATTATTTAAAAGTAGTCTCTTGCAGTGAGCATTTAGACATTTGTCCCACTGACTAACAAGTTGCGTGATTCCCGTCTCGTAAAACTCCTTGGGTTGCTGCTTCAAAAAGTCTGTAATTGACCCTTTCACATCATCGTCTGACATGAATCTGGTTCCCTTGAGCTGTATTTTCATTTGCCCCAAAATGAGGAAGTCGCAAGGCGACAGGTCTAGGCTGTATGGCAGAGGTTGCAGCGTTTCCTAGTTGAACTTTGCCAGTTTTGTATTAACCACATCGGCAACGTGGGCACGGGCGTTGTCGTGGAGAAGGATGACCACATTGGTCAATTTTCCACGTCCTTTATTCTTGATTGCGACATGCAGCTGATCCGCCGTTTCAAAGTATCGGAAAAGATTGATAGTCTCTCTAGGTTTAGCAAATTTTATCTGTATAGGCTCCTGACAATGGAAAAAAAAAAATAACAACACCATTCCGTCAGAAATGACGGCCTTTGCTTTCTTTGGGGGCGGTGAATTCAAATGTTTCCACTGGAAGCTTTGCTGTTGTGTTTCAGGCTCGTAGTAGTGGCACCATGGTTCCTTCCCAATCCCAATTGCAGACAAGAAGTTGTCACCCTCATTGTGATACCGGATCATATGAGTCAAGGCAATGCCGAACTTCTCCATCTTTTGGCGGTGCTTCAAAATCTTGGGCATCCATTGCGCACACAAGAGCCGATAACCGAGATGTTAAGGAATTATGGCGTTCACACTGATGTTCACACGCTCTCTCAGTTCATCGATGCTTATCCTCCGTTATTGTCTAATCAGCTCATCAACCTGTGCAATTGCGTTGGGGGTGATTGCATGGTGGCCTTGACCCGGTCTTGAATCATCTTTGCAACTTTCATGCCCTTTTTTTTAACCGTTTACTCCAACGCTTCCCAGTGGCCAATGAAATGCAGTGTTCAATGTACACGGCAGCCATACGGTGACTAAATTCTCTTTAGGAAAGACCTTCAGCAGTCAAAAACCTCATGACACCAAGCTGTTCAACTTTTGGAGTGTCCATTATGTCATGCAACCATGTTCAACCCAGTGTATGAGAGAATTAAAGAATCTTTATCCTCACATCTGCATGTCACTTTTGTAAATGAGAGATGCCTGTTTGCTATGTGCATGCATCACACATAATGAACAGAAGCATTATTGCACGGGATTGTTTGGCTCACTTTCATTTGACTCGTCCTCGTACAAGGGCACCCGGGTCACTGCCCCGGAAAAATAAAAGAGGAGGGGAAGGGGGGTGCTCGTAGATAAGTTCTTACGCTTGACTTAATTGGTGCGTCTTGGTTCCTGGGATGGCCCAGCAATTAGCTGATGCGTCTGTCAAACGGCCTTGGCTGCTAGCAGTGGCTGTGAGGAAGCAGCATAGAACACCCTTTTCCTGGATTTTCATGGTCCCGGCGTCGGGGTCGGCGGCAGTGTGGCATCCATCAACATTCTATTTGCCAAACGTGTCTTGCGTTGGTGTTGCCGCTGGTCTGTCCGAGGGGACATATTGTTAGCTTCACGAAGCGATTTGTCGCAGTAGGGCATGAGAGGCCGGAAGGTCACTTTCTCATGCTGGCCAATCATAACATTAGAAGGCTTAGGCTCCCTTTTGCTCGCCTTGTACGGCTGGGCTTCGGCAGTACCAGCACAAGCAGAAACACTACAGCACAAGGTAGAATAACAAGCTTAACAATGCTTATTGCTCTAGAGGATTCACGTGGAAGCAGGCTAGTTTGGACCGCAACGTGTGCCAAGGTCAATCCTGGGGTGAGCAATGGTAGGGTGCGACAAAAGCTGTTTACCTGAGGTCCTTTTTTCGTTGTGGCTCGCAGACTTCTTCCTTTATTGGCATTTGCCGGCTGCATCGATTTCAACCACCCTGCCTTGTCCTTTGCTAGGTCCAATGGGCGCGGGCTTCTGCAGCTACATGACCATTATGTTTGCAACTGGTTTGCAAGAGGGTTGTGCCACTGCGAGAAAACTCTGTTGGTCCGCACAGCAAGAGCAGGAAAAGGCATCTGCTCTCCTTGTTTTTCTGGCATGCGGGAAAATATGAAGCTTCATAATTCCCACTGCATGTGCAACTATTCTCCATACCTGCCAACTTTTCCGAATTTTCTGTAAAATCTACGAATTTCGAGCAGTCTTATGATTTTACAAATCTTGCTTTAAATTTTACGGAAAACATTTTATTTGCAAAAAAAAAATGAAATTGTAGTAAAACTACACTCTGGTACCTTGCGCCGGGGCAGCGTGCGATTACAACGGCAGCGTGCGATTACTTTCGCCACAAATTCCTAACTAGAAGAGGTAAATGGCTGAAGTTGCTCAAGTACAAGCTCTGGAAACTGCTTCATTCAACAGCGAACATCATTTTATTATGGTGTTCCCTGCTATCCTACCCCAGCAGAGTGGCAAATCAAGAGAAGAAGAAGTCGAGTTTGCCAACTTGCAAGCATAGCAGGTTCCAGCCGACATATTGAATGAGCCAAGGTATGACGTGCAGCGGTCGCAATTAGGAAGCGCTCGAAGTGTTGATGGATCGCTCAGGTTCTACAGAATTTCAGTGGTTATGCTGGGTATTCTCTCCATTCCCCACAGCAGTGCTGAATGCGAGAGAATATTCAGCACTGTGAAAAAAACTCGAATGGAGTTTCGTTCATCTGTGTAAGAGAAAACACTCGAAAGTCTGGTGATGGTCAAGGGGCACCAGAATGGTACTTGCTTTGAGCAATCCTATAGTCAGATACAAATTTAGAAAAAAGGGGAGGCCCCGCCCAGATGACCGAAGTGCGACGTCTGATTGCCTCCGCGACTAAAATAATTCCGCTAAAAAAATTGTGCATCTGAAACATGCAATTCTCGGTATAAATAAAGACTTTTGTATTTTGATGACTGGTTTAGTAGAGCTCTCCTGTGCTACAGCACATGCCGGGTCGCGACAGAAAAATAATCCAGTGCCTTCCACAACGCTGCCCATCGTCTGCTCTTTAGCTTCATTGGAAGTGACAAAAGTAGAAAGAGCAGCTCTGCATGGCCTTTGCGCTTGTTTAAACGTACATGGCACATTTTCTACTCCTGTTCCGAGCTTCAAATGAATCAGTTGCTATTGAACAAGTACTTATATAAAACAATGCATTTATCGCAACCATTACAAACTCAAGATGCTCGGTGTCAACGAAAGCACAGTCTTAAAGGTGAGGAGGGAGGTCGCAGCTTCGTATATTTCGGGTGGCAAACTGTCGACGCCCTCGCGAAAGCGCCCACGAAATGCGGAGAAAAAAAGACGCAGCACGAAGTATGACATGTTGTGCGCGCCGAGGTCGTGTGCACGATTTCTTTCACCGCAACGAGATACCGACGGTCGAGAAGATCACTGACGAGTTCTCGAAGCGTATATGGTGTTATGTTTGTGCCATGGGATTTGCCTGACGTAAGGCAAGTGCTATGGTGTGTCGACCGTGGAGGCAGCATTCATCCCCGCATGGTGCCTGCTTCGGTCGGCAGACGACTACGTGCACGGCTCGGGTTTTCTCGCGGCTGCACGGCATCCGCGACGGAAGCGGCCACCTGATCACGGACTGCTATTCGGCCCCTCCCCGTGCCAGCAGCAATGCAACCCCCCCCCTCCTTTGTCCGGTGGCGCCCGCACCACCACAAACGACTCCCGCTGTGTTTGAGACGGTTTCCAAAGGAGGGCTGTGTTTCGACCCCGTGCCTTGCAGTTGGTTCCCTCTGTCCTATGCGAGCCATAAAACTTACCCGGCGCACCATTCTGACCCACCGCCAGATCAGCCCGACGCCGCAGCGCGGTTCGAGGAAGCGCCAGCCACCGAGAGTGACCTTAGGACAAGGCAGGCTGCCTGGACCCTCTCTCTCTCTCGACTTTGTTTCGTCCTTAGGGACTGTCTGGGGAATCTGGGGACTGAGGGGTGTTATTTAAGCAGCTTGCAGCTGCTCTGTTGGTCTCTCTCCTGATAACGATGACAACATGTAAACATTGTATAAAGAATTCTTCGCCGAGAAAGCTCTCCTTTTCTCTGACTCTGTGTGAAGTAGGGTCCAGATTTCCTGCCGGCCACACATACCTCGACACACGCAACAATGGATCCCCCATCACTGAAACTATGTACTGTGTGTCAAGCACAGCAGCTAAGCAGCATGGCAGCTAAGCAGCATGGCAGCCAAGCATTCTCCCGTGACCTCTCCAATAAAAAGTAGTTCATTTGGTGACATATTCCTTTTAATGGAAGTCCAATTCTGAAAAAGCAACGTCCTGCACAGATCATGCTCAATATAAGTATCGGCATGGAAACGTGCTGAAATGCTGGAAAAATCTGAATTCAAATACAGTTATTTACCCTGAATAACTGTGTGGGGCCCAAAATGCTCATTCGGGCAGCCACTGTCCAGCTTCACACGAAAAAGCAGTAGTCAACGTGAAATTAACAGCCACCCTTAGCAGGCTGCACGCCAAGGCACATTGTGCGTTGCGTGCAGTTGTGCGGCACCTACTGTTTTTTCCAGCCTGTTGATATGAATAATGCCAATGTCAGAAGGCCCAAAATACTCTATTGTACAGCCACCTATGAGCATCACAGGCCCTGTGATGAAATAACAGTAGTCGGGGCACGCTTGAAAGGCACCTTTAGCCTCTGCACTTCAAAGGCAAACAGCAGTAGTCAACACGAAATTGACTGCCACTTTTAGCAGTTTGCATGCAAAAGCACATTCATGATTGTCGCCTTCTTTATTTTGGTTACCTGACCCAGGCAAGTCATGCAAATAAGAGAACAATTATCAAACATCATTAGCTTCGTTAGACCCAAAATACTCATTCGGGCAACTATTAATAGCAGTAGTTGAGGGCACGCTTGAAAGGCACCGTTTGCAGTCTGCACATCAAATCACAGTCGTGCTGCAGCCATTGTTGTATTTGTTTATCTGACCAGGCAAGTAACACCAATGTAAGCACAATTATTCACCCTGAATAGCTCTGCTAGCATTGTTTGTGAGTGAAGTTGAATGTGTTTTATTGAGGCAATTATTTAATTCACAAGCCATCGGCATAGCGATCGACGGCCAGGTTCAGACAATGACATTTGTGAAGTAATAAATGGTGAAAGTTGCAAAAGCTCTCAGTGCACTGCTTTGCTGGGCTCCATTCACTGAAATATGTCTTTGTAACGATGAAAGTGTCAGACAGGAAATGACACCCCACTGCACAATATTATTCGTGTTGAAAATTTTTACCATCATATGTGATGGGCAGCGAAACCGTCTGTTAACTAAGACTGAATCCATAAAAAATGCAACAGCATAGCAAGGTGTTGTTTCGCAATATGCAGCCTTTCATGTGCACTTCTGGCAAGCTGCTACGTGCACTGATGCATAAACATGAACAGAGGTAAGAGGCAAAGTTATTGTGCAACCCACATGACGCTTTTAAGACAATGTATCTCTAAACCTTTCTGTTTTCATAGGCGATCAAAATTAGTTTTGAGCAAGTTGGTTAATCACATTGCAGCAACAACACAAGAAGCAAGGACAGAAAATACAGCGAGTAGGCAGATTGAGAAGACGAGGTAGACCAGTGAGAAAGGTATTACTGGGATGGTAGAGGCCAGCCCTCCAGTGTACAGGAGTTAGTGCTTTGAATAAGATAAGTTAATGAAAATGTGCAAAGACTTTGCGGAAAGAAAACTAGCAAAAACAAATTCTAATATAAAATAAAAGGACAGAAATAAGAGTAAGTGCAAACACGCATGGAAGCAGGTACTTATTCACACACAAACGCGAAAACTAAGAAAAACTCCAATATAAAGAAATGTGGGAAATAAAAAAAAATTGACAAACGCAAGAAAACATACACACATTTACAAACAGATGCAGGTAGAGGTATTGTAGAAGCGGTTTCACAAGCTGCTGGGCCTACCTTCTTGTATGTTTTTTTTTAACCGTTCTCTGTCTTGGGAATTTTTAATTGCGATATATCACGGGAATCGAAAAGCAGCGCAAAGCTATGTTGTGGGAAACCATATTGTGCGCTGGCAACACAGCTTATGCATGACTGTGCCACAGCACGCATTCTACAGCTTGCAGGCGCGGTGAGCACTGGTGGAAAGCAATCAATTGTGCTACACAACGCTCGAACACCGCCGTGAGACACTCGGCTATCTCACTGCTGACAACGATCGTTCACACTAAGTTGACGGCGACAAATCTTTGCGTTGGAGGCTTCCTTTGCAAATATTTTCTGTTGAGACGCTCGTAGGTTTGTTTCATGTGCGCACGCTTTTCTCATTTCTCCTGAGAATTCTTTTGCTCCATCACTTCACCCCGTCCGACGAGAAATGCAGTGACACAGTACACGAACATACCTGCCGCTGACAGTAGGCACGAGATTTTGGCAAACTTGTTGTAACTTCACTCGGGAGCGAAATAAAAAAGACATGGAACAAACAGGCAGGATGTGTGTTTGCAGCGGTCGCCGTGGGATCCTGTTTTCAGGCAGAGCGTAGCGCAGCATCAGCGATGCTCGCTGCAATGTTTCTTTGCCAGATCATGGCTTTGAATAAACACACGTTGCACAAATGCCGCATCGTAAGCTCGCAATAATATTTCTGGCATGATAGACAATCACAAACAGTTTGGGAATTCACTGTCACGAGGCGTTAACGCGCACAGCAGATGCGACTTGGCCCAGTTCGAAGCCCGGGCGTTGCCCGGGAGGCCATCTTCTCCGACGGCGGGGTCACCGGCTGTCCAGCGCATGACGTCGGTCCAGGGTGCGCGCCCATTGGTGGATGCTCGTGTGCATCTGTCTCGGAGGAGTAAACGCCCCCTTTTTTCTAAAGTTGTATCCGACTATAGATGGAGAAGTTTCTGAAGCAGGCAAAGTCGGCAACAGCAAAATTGTTGCAAAAATAAATTGTGCCCCAGTGGAGTTTTTGCTCTTTACTCTCCAAGACACGGATTTCACTGGCAGTTGTGAAAACGTGAGAGAGCTTGTCGCAAAAGGTAAATCTCTAAAACAAAAAAAGTGCTGCTTTGTCTCTGCATGTGAGAGAGACAGACTCGCAGTGCAAAATGTAACCATTTGCAAATTACTTGGGTCTCGCTACAGATATTTTTTAATGGTCAAGACCTCCGGTTTTGGCTTTAGAACACAGATTCCTGGCTAACCTGGCTAGCCCACGGTTAGACTAATCGCATACAAAACTTGAATATGCATCACCTATCTGGAACCCCCATCATAAGTATCTAATCCAGGCATTAGAAGCAATACAAGATCAAGCTGCTCATTTTATAACATCCAGATGTGATTCTTGGCTGAGTGTTACTAAGATCAAAACTTCTACTGGTCTAACCCCTCTGGCATCCTGTCTTAAAATAGCAAGTCTGCCTTTTTTATAAGCTATACTATAATTTTCCTAAGTGAGAGCCTAATTCTGCCGCCCATGGAATCATCATGACGTTGGTTTATAATTGCCACAGTGTTCAAAGCATTCATGGGTCAACTAACGCTTTCAATAAATTTTTTCTACTGACTGCCATATCAGATTGAAATGTACTTCTTGACGGTATTGTCAATGAAATAAATTCTGTAAAATTTAAACAGTTATTAGTATACCAGTATTGGTCCACAGCCCCAGTAGCAAGCTCTTTTCGTGTTTATCGGCTTTTTCATTTTCATGTGTTTACTTTGTTTACCTGTTTTTGCGATCCGTATTCATGTGATTTACCTTTGTGACCTGTGGTTACCATTTCTTACTACCCTGCCCCATCAGGGGAGGGGCCCTTCAGGGCAAATAAAGGATTATGATGATGATTCTTGGGTTTTAATGGCACACGGGCCAGTTCTGGTCAAGAAGTGCCAAACAGATGACACAATGAGTTCTAGGATGTACCATGGCTGTAAAGGGGCCTAAAATCAGTCACTAATCAGTGTAAGTGCATGAAATATATATGTTCTAAAAACATGACAATGCCTACTATGACCATAGAATATACGTTGCAAAGTAATCAAAAGATAAAAATGTAGAAGTATGGCAATGGCACTAAAGCCTTACCCGGGTCCTTGAACGCAAGAACTGGGAGGCACATGCTCCAAGTACAATTTTCGCAACAAAAGCCTCTGATAAGAGGCTGTGCTATGGGTCACTTGGGTGTATAACCTGCAGTATATGTGCATCCTTTAAAAAAGCTAAGGTTAATTTAACATCAAAGGGTGGGTTGTGGCTAAGGAACATTGCTGGATGTGTTGATGGTATGGTAAACGGAAGTTTTCCTTCCTATGAGCCTCTCTTTCACAGCATTCCAGCAACACCTGCAGGAACGTCAGTTAATCACCACTTTTACCACAGGAAGGTGGCTCATCGCCATTCAGCAAGTACGAGTGTGTACCATATGTGTGGCTGATTCTCAGTTGACAGATGGTAACCTTGGTTCGTCTTATTTTTGTTATGGGTGGCGAGTTCTCCTACTGTGGCTTAGTGGCATGCAGCTTATTTATTTTATTTATTTATTCATACATACTGCAACCCTAAGAGGGTTATCGCAGGAAAATTGGATGTTTCAGTGTCCCATAAGTGTTGCCAATAGCTCCTAAACTTTTTCCACCAGAGAAGTTTCAAGTCCATGGCAGGGACAGCTACAGAGATGTTGGTGGCTTTAATGGCCATTGATGCAGCGATTTTGTCTGCAAGCATGTTCTCCTCAATACCTCTATGGCCAGGTACCCAGCATATTGTGACTTGCTGGTTAGATATATACATTGTGCACTGAAGTAAGTATTATCTTTAGTGAAGGACTTTATAGATCTCACGACGCTTAATGAGTCACTGAATATAGCAGCTTTTTGTATCTTTTTCTTGATGTGTTGGACACCGGACCATACTGCATACGCCTCATCCGCGGATATAGTAATTTCCTGATGTAAAATATCTGACTCAAAGAACGATGGACCGATTGCTGCGTAAGATACACTGGCATGTGACTATGATGCGTCAGTTTAGTATTCAGAGCAGCAGTACTTCGACTGAAGCTCCAAGAAATACATTCGTATTTCGTTCTCTGGAGCATGCTTTGAGACTTCTAAAGCTAACCTTTCCTTCTAAGGAAGCTTGCTAGACTTTCAGTTTAGGCAATGAACACAGATGAATCTCTGTAAGGAAGCTTAGTGTAATGAGGTTAATTATTATTTTGTCTTCTTGACAGTGTTTTTTGTGAGTGGTAATTTCATTGTGGTTGTAATTTTACTGTAACCTTATTTGTAAACACCTGCTTATTACTTATGTGTGCTGACAAGCAATTGAGCACGGAGAAAAACAAAAGTGAAATGCCAACTAGCTGGTTTCCAGGCTTCTGAAGTAACTGCATGGAATTTCCCAAATTTACCATGAAAGTTTTCAGTAGTATTTTACATTGGGAAATTTTCACATGTAATGCTAATTTGAAAATATATATGCATGGCGTGTATGTTATATTTTGCAGTAACATTAAATGAAGACTTGTGAGAAAGGTTTTGTTAAAATGCACAAACGTTTCCAATATAGTCTGAACAGATGACAGTGAAGAAATTCTAGCACTAACCATCACAGGATGACTGTTGACGTAGTGTAGTGACAATGTAGTGACACATTACATTACAGTGACAAGCAATGTAGTGACACATTATATTGCCACTGCTGAAATGCATCATGTGCGAGGCTGGTAGTAATGCAGTCAGCTCCCCTTTGGCTCTTCCCTTCATTGAAGAGCGGTGCTTTACCCAGTAATACTACCTACCCAGTGACACAAGTCGGCTTGAAAGGAAAACGGTTGGATCTGGACACAGTTGCACAGTATCCTAAGAATACTAGCATTAAGCAGTATGTGCAAGACATGCAGGGATGGCCAAATTCTGCACTAAGAGGGAAACAAGCAAAGAATTGGCCGCTGCAGCATGCCCTTGTCAATATATGGGTGCAAACTAGTAGCACGAGTGCAGCTTGCCTTTGGGGCTTGAGGGAGGAACCAAACATGCCCTAGCAGTGACAGGTGGCGTTACCATTCCGTTGTAGCAAATTAGCATGTTTCTAATTTATTCTGAACGAAGCAGGGGCATATTTCACCTAGCAAGTGGTTTAGCAAGAACAACATTTTATATAGGCTTGATTGACGTGTTGATGCAGGATCTACTGGGTGGATGCAAAGCTGAAACTGATCTCATCCATGGACTATGACGGCGAGAACCGGGCAGTCGTCATCCATGGCTCCCTTTCACTGCCCTTTGCCTTGACGGTAAGTGCCTGGCATGTGGGAGGCATGTTATGAATAAATGTGATTGAATAATACAATTCTCATATAGAAAATGTACTATTTGGTTGCCCAAATGTTGAGTACATTTGCGTTCGCTGTCTTGCCTTACACAGCCTCTCCATAGTGCTTGATAATTTGATCTCGGTTTATTTGAAACTGCAGAGAATAATAGAATTTGTGCAGGTCTGTAATTTGCAATGCAAACTATAAGTGATAATTTGAAAGGCCTGTAGTTGTGGTTTCCGGTTGTGGCCTCTGAAACCGGCATGCCACGACATGCCCCTGGCTTTGCATGTCTTTGAGGTGGCGTGAAATGTGGTAGCAATGATGTGTTTCTGGCTCCTGTTGTTGCTTCTATCCTGTAAAGTTGATTGCTTGTGGTGCTTGCACTACATAAATGCATGGCCTTCAATCACTTCGAGAGATTTTGTTTCTCGGACTGCAATTCGGATAGCACCAATTGAGCGAGTGCTAGATTTTACAATGTGACTTCTGATAAGCCATACAGCTGTACAAAGTGCCTACGTTGTGTGATGGCAAACATTAATTTTATGTTTTTTGGTCTGCTACAAAGCAAATCAAAGCATCACCATGAATAAAGGCGTCGCTTTTGCTTTTCCGCTAGTCTTCTTTCTTTCATGTAAATGTCAGCTCCATGGCATGTGTTGTCGTGTTACGTTTTGTTGGCCGCCGCTTGTGTACTGTGTACATGCAATTTTCAACCCCATGAAGGATTGCGGCCTGTGTACGAAGATGGCGACAGACTTGGCCATCGACTATTTGAGCGTAGAAGCAGACATGCAGACACTGGAGTCACCGACAGGGTGACTCGTGCACCCGGTGCAGCAAACTGCTGTGTCAATTACATCGACAAGAGTTGCATCAGGACCGTTACAGAAAATTTCAAAATTTTCTGTGGTCATCTGCACTTGTTTTGTTGTAAAAACACCAGCAGCAATACTGAAAACTCGCTGTAGGGAAGGGCAGTGGTGTAATGCACGATCACCGTGTGCAACAGTTTGGTTACTCAAGGGGCCCCTTGGATATGGCACTGCTGGTGGCTGTTCTCTGGCTGCTCTCTGACCTGCAGACAACCAAAAAAGATGCTCGCCGCCATCTGTGTGGGGACTTGAAGGATTGCAATGCGGGCGCTCGAGGATTTTTACTTTGTTCAGCCAACTGGCTATGGTCACGTTTGGATTGCATTACTTCTAGCATTATCTGTCTAAGGTTCAAAGCACCATTGTGTCTTGTGAGGCATTGCCATACGAGTGGCGGCGAAGCATTTCAAGCTTTATGTCTGTATGTGCCGTGAACAGCCCGCCGCACTCTCAGCCATGTGTGCCGGTTACGTGCATTGTGTTCGGTGAAAGTTGTACATAGATGGTCATTCCCACACATTGTGGTATTTACATTGTAGCTTCTTTACATTTATCCCACTGCCAGCTGTCCTGGCGTCCAATTTTGCAGACATAGGGCAGCTTCGTGTTGTCCTGGGATCTCAGCCCAGGTGACTTCCTATCGGGACCGGAACTAGCCCGCTGCTGTCTGGCAGTCAGTGGGCTGACAGAGTTCCAGAAATCTAAGAGGCCCAATGCTGCGATGCTTGGGTCTGGGTCCTTGGAGGTGAAGTGCAGCGCTTTGTTGTTGCTGGGGCTATGAGGAGGTGCTCCTGGTAGTGCTACTGAGGAACTGCAAAAATTGCGTGCGGGTGGTTTCCTGGCATCATCGTCCAAAAGGGTCATTGCTATTGAGCCATAGCAGCGCTGGTTTGAGTCGTCTGGCAAAATGAGGTGGAGCATTCAGATTACGAAAGAAATACTTAGTACACCGGGTCTGCCTGTCTCTACTTTCACATCTGCAAGGCGACTGCGTGGCATGAAAGTGCTCTACACCTGACAAATTCAAGTGCTCGAGGTTGCGGCACCTCCTACAGCTTATCTCGTCGATAAAGTAACTGGTTACGTGTAATTCATTACTGCAAGCAGTAATTGAATTGCATCGAGTGTTGCTGAGTAAAATAAGTAATCCTTCGATTCGAAGCCACCAAAAAAATGTGCTTAATTACATGGACATGTAATTCATCACGATATGATACCCTGGCAGTGTTAGCCAGTACCACTCACCTTGGCGGCGGACGTGGAACATCCTTTTGGCCGCAGGCA
Source organism: Dermacentor variabilis (assembly GCF_050947875.1). Taxonomy (NCBI): domain Eukaryota; kingdom Metazoa; phylum Arthropoda; class Arachnida; order Ixodida; family Ixodidae; genus Dermacentor; species Dermacentor variabilis. Next base: position 230,866,945 of record NC_134571.1, on the reverse strand, counting down.
TCACGAGAACGTGATCTTTTTGGGTGAAGGCAACCGGTCAATAAACCCACACATGCTACCTGGAGGCATCAATGTGGCCGGATTTGAGACCCTTGTTATGTAATAAATGAGAAGGGGGTTAACCGAGGGGCCCGATATTTATTAGTCATATCATAAGAAGCCAACAAACACTGACACCAAGGACAACATAGGGGAAACTACTTGGGCTTAATAAATTAAATAAAGAAACGATAAAGTAATGGCTGTGAAAGTGGATGAAAAAACAACTTGCCGCAGGTGGGGAACGAACCTCCCGAAATCTTTAGTTTGTATGTACACATACATATACAAACACACGCCACGAACGTACATATAGGAGCCCACTCGCTCCCTCAAAATAAAATCGTGACTGCAACCATAACTCGAACAGCTCAAAAATTCGCGTGTAAATGCGTATCACCTTGCAACAAAAAGCGGTGCAAGGTTTTTCAGCATGCATATGAAGTTTTCTTGCAGAGGCCGGAAGGCAAGAAATATTTTAACGGGGTGTATAAAGAAAACTTCGTGCATGTGGGATGGACAATTATGTGAGCACATTTTGCCTGCCGAAACCAGACGAATAATGATCGTGGCCAAGAGAACTATCGCGTCTGCAGTTATGTCAGTGACCGTTAACCGTGACCGTCATTCGTCACTAACCGTCATTCACAGCTGCTGCATGTTTTCGATATATGCGGCACAGACAGTTATATTTAAACATATTTCAAATGTTCACCTGTGCACATTTTATGCAGAGCTTATTTTTATGATTCATACCTCAAACAGCTGCTTCGTAGCAGCAAATTTGTGAGTAGAAAAATATTAAAAATGCACGAGCTTCTAGATCAAATTTATTTCGTACAAGGGAATGGATGAGCAATGGCTGGTGGCAACAGGGGATGAGTGCTGGTTCTTGGAGCCTTGGGGGCAGAATGCAAAGCCACTGGAAAGGTAACAAGTTATTAAGAGTAAAAACAGGTTATTTTTATTGCACTATAATCACATAAGATGGCAAACTTGCAAAGCAATTATTCACACATTGCAGACTGTAATATGACAACACATTTTTCTTTATCTCTTCATACTACTCAGGTTAATTTACTATAATACATCACCTATTAAACGTACAAAAATAATTTCACATTCCTCATGTCGACTAAGGCTGATCGAACAAGCAACATATTGCGGGTGGTAAATGCTGAAGATATCACAGCTGTCTCATCAGCAGGAGCGCACGATGTTTTCGCATACTACAAAATAGTGAACGCGAGTACACTGATCGACCTTACATGAAAAATGAGAACTCCGACAAAAAAAAAAAAAAAAAAAAAACAAAAAACAAAACAAAGAAACAGAAAAAAGTCGGGATGCAGCGGGCGAATCGTGTCTGTTAGCATTTAGTCTGTTTTGAACATACTGTTTTGGAGCCGCATAGTCAACAATTGTACAAGCTACACAGCGAATTGGGATAGTTGGTAAGCTAACATTGTTGGCGTATATGTGCAGCGCGACACAGACGTGTCGTCCATTGTTTGTCCCGCGTCTGTGTCGCGCTGCACATATAACTCGAAAAATTGCACAAGTGAACAACCTCTCATGCCAGGCGTGCGCATTTCAGCGTGTACAGGAGTGTCACTCGATATAAATGCTGCTTTAGTGTAAACTAGCCGAACTCACCTCTGTAAACAAGGTGAACGCATCTCGCTTATCCTCGTCCCTTTCGGAACTGGCCAGTCTCGTCCGTCTGCACGGCGCCGCGTAATAAGCTTTGCCACCTTACGTGCGATTTATGCAGATTGGTGCGCTGCACCCCGTCATACTGGAATACAAGTTTCAAAATGATGTGTTTCTTACCACTTCACCAAAGTTATTAATTTAATATCGTCCAACACCGTACCTGCAACCAGGAGCTGATCGGTGCAATGCACGCTTGACGGTCCGCTGATTGCAATTTTGATGGCACTGACAGAAACGAGCCGGCGCCGTGCCCGTAAAGTTGGCTTCGCAGCAGCGCAGTTGATCATTTGACGTCATTTTTGTACCACGTGATAGCGCTCGGCGAATAGCGGTGTGAGCGGCGCCGGAAACGGTATGCGCAACTCTGCTCCCTGCGGGAGCATGTACAGGAACACTAATTATGCTAATCAAAGTCTGATTACCATTTTTTTGTTTTCTGTGGAATTTTGTATGTGATGGGGCGAATATGTTGACACAAAGGAATAACCATTAGCTGCATGAGACGCTCTAGTTTTCTTGGGAAAACATTTTATATGACAAGAAATTGAGCATGCTATTTTTGCGATTTCGCAAAGTTCCAAGTCTGGGGCCCTCCTGCTGCACAAATTTTTTGTAATGCTTGAGAATTTTCTCATGTAAGCCTAACAACATGTATTGTTTCAAACACAAAGTAATATTTCTTTTGTTGTCTTCTTATTCTGGGAAAAATTCCTAAACATTTCTCCATGAGTTACGCGCTAAGAAGCCACTTTGCAGCCCAACCTTCATGCAAGATGTATCACTGATCACTGAGAAAATATTCATGCGCAACAAAAATGTATCGTGTATGCAGGAGGGCCCGAAACATGGAACTTAGCGAAATCGCAAAAAAGCTATTCTCCACCTTTTGTCATATACGATCATGGTCATGGGACCTCGATTACCGTTCTTACAGGAACATGTCCATATATATGTTCGTATTTTTGTCATATGTCAATGTGGTTAAAGAGCCGTCTCTGTAGTGTAGATGTTAAAGTGCCGGGCCCCGTCACTGTAGTGCAGATATTAAAGTACCGGGCCCCATCAGTGTAGTCACTACCAAAAGCTTTTTGCCAGCCAGTGGTTAGGGAGTTAGGCCAAACCAGCACTGCTTTTTTGGTGGTCAGACTTCCACTTTGGTGTAAATTTGAAGATATGTTCACAGTGGTGAGACGACAGTTCTCTGAAAGCCATGAAACTGCCTTCTTAATTAATGAGAATGTACAGGCAACTTTAATGAGATCAATTTCTTTCAAGGCCACCATGTTAGCGACGTTGTGACATTTCGTTAAAATAATCGGTTAAAATAATAGATGCCATTGACACATGATGCTGTCTTGAGATTTCAAAACGAGGAAGTCGTTCAAAGAACGACTTCCTCAAGGCATTAAGACTATACCTCCATGCGACGGGGGTAACTTTATGGGCGAACCGCTCATCCAGAAAAAGGGTGTGCCTTGGCTCCTGCATTGCACCCATGTGAAGCGATCTGGTTTTGGCTACATTCGCCCAACATTTGCACGCCTTGCTATCATCTGTGCAAGTGTCTGTTAAGAAGCTTCTTCGTTATGTGGACAATTTTCGAATTGTCCTTGAACAAGGCCCTCACGGCGCATCTGCTCAATTTCAGGAAGTTTACGCCAAGTTCAGTGAAGTGCTCGATGTCTTTGCACTGACTAAGGAATATCCTGAGAAGGGAGAACTTCGTTATCTAGACCTAAAGCTGACGTGCAAGCAGGAACACGTTTGTTGGGAGTACCATACAGTGCGGAATATAGGTCGAGGTTTTTTCCAAAAAACATTAGTAAAATTTCTCCTCTCGACTTATATACTGGCTCTTGGCAAGACCTGAATAGTTGTCTGGCAACACGTGAGAGCCGCAGACCTTTTGGAATCCGCATCGTTATCACCTCCATGTTGACCGACGTGGCCCAGCGCTGACGGCCTATGCAGTTGGACCGACCCCGTCTTCGCTTTTTGTGCAGCGATTGTTCCTGGCATTGTTAATTTCGCGACAACCCGCAAAATGAGTACTGGTACTCGACAGCAGTTCACCGCGGCATTTAAAAAGAGAGTGATCGAATACGCCAAAGTGAATGGAAATAGGTCTGCCCAGCGGCACTTTGCCACCTCGGCAGAAAGTGTCCGGTACTGGCGAATACAGAAAGTCAGGCTATGTTCACACTTGGGAAGTGGCAAGTGGGTGGAAAGGCCAAAGCGGCCGAAAAATCTTTTCCGCACATGTCCAAGATGTTCACATTTCGCCAGTGCAGCGGTTTCACTGCAGCAGAAACCACTGCCACTTTCGCCCACATCCATCTATTCTGTGCACGTTTGTCTGCGTGGTGGCACTGTTCATCATATCATTTCATGCGGTTTGTTCATTCATTCACCCATCAGTTGTCAAAAGCATTGCTGATGCCCTGTCACAGATAGAAGGGAATGCAATTATTGAGGAGCTTGCACTTGTGGATTCTGCAGCCATGGTTACAGCACAGCAAAAAGACAGCAAACTGCCGGCTTTTCGAAATACGGACAACACTTCTGCATTCCAAGACATGCTACTTCCCGGCTCCGCGGTTCCGTTGGTTTGTAATAGCTGTACCAATTGCCCTCACCCCCTGTGTTCCAGCATCATTTTGTTGAAGCGTCTTTGAGGCTTTACATACTTATTCACACCTCCAATTCGTGCAACGTAGCGCCTCGTCGTGACACGACACCTTTAGCCACGCATGAACATTGACATCCGGTGCTGGACACATGCTTGTCTCAAGTGCCAACAAGCCAAAGTTCAGCTACACACAGTTACTCTTTTTAGTGCCTTCGTGCCTCCTGATTTGCCCTTCAATCATGCGCACCTTGACCTAGTCAGCACAGAACGACAGAAAGCTGAGCTAGTTGGTAAAGATTTGTTATGCAAAAAGAGGTGAGGCGTGCAAACAGGACACAAGAGTAGAGAAGTGGACAACATGAATGCCGACTGTCAACTGAAGGGAGCACTAAGGCGAAAAAAGAAGACATAAAGCTCATCTGCGCAAGTTCAGGAATGGTATCACCATGTGTCAGTCGGGTACGTGTGCTGGTCTAAGTGAGAGATAACTGTTAAGGCTCTCAATCTCTTCCTTATGTAAAGTAATCGAAGGCTGATGCACACACACACACTTCCACCATTATAGATATGCCACGCCTCTACCATAAGACGCGTATCTTCATTCTTATGCCTGTACAATATGTGCATTCATCTAACTCTGGAGTGCAGTTACAATCTTGCCAATGTAGGGAAAGATTAGAAGGAGATTCACCAGTTAACGACCTTTTATGTTCCATTAGCTTCTGATTGATGCGCTGTCCCGTTTGCCCTATGTAGAACTGGCCACAGCCAAGGGGAATTTTATAAACCACACCCATATGACAGTAAGTAAAACTGTTCTTGTTGTGCCTCACTGGACAAATATCTGTTCTTTTTTTGCCTTTTACCTGCTCCTTTTCCTCTGTACGGCAGTGCATATCTTACCTAGCTTATTGGGAGCACTGAAAGCAACATTAACGTCATATCTGCTTGCAACTTTTTTAAGCCTGTGCAACACTAAATGAATGTACGGAATAGCCACTACTCCTTTTTTGCTATTACTGCTTTCTGTGATCACGTCCGTCCCCCTCGAAACAGACTTCTTTAGGCGCTCAGCCACAGTGGCCACCGCTACACTAGGATACCCTGCTTCTAATAGGCGCCGGACCTGCGCATTAAAACTGGCGCTCATTTTCTGCATGCAGGATCTGGTGAGAGAAGACTTAAAGCATGACATGGCAATTCCGTTTTTTACTACTTTGGATTGTTTGGATTGAAAGTTTAACAACGGCTTCAAAGATCTTGGGGAGTACTGCCAACAAACAGCTTGGGGAGTACTGCCAACAAACAGGATTTTTTTCAAAGACCAAGGAAATAAATGTCTAGGAACTGAATTACGCATTGCTGAGGAAATTCCTTGGTAAACTTTAATCCTCCTCCATAAAGTTTAAATTGCTCACTTACTGAGGTAGCAGCAGAATCGAATTCTTCCCTATTGCAGAAAATCATCAAATCATCAAAATAACGAAATATCTTGATAACACTATCACCTAAGGCTTTCTCTAAGCAGCTGTCAACTTTACTCGGGTAAATATTGCTAAGAATAGGGGCAACCTTTGAGCCAATACAAATGTCTGATTTCTGGAGAAAAACGCCATCTCTCCACCCAATCAGCGTTGACTTCAAGTACATTGAAAAAATTTCTAGAAAAGCTCCTGTGGAAACACCGCATCTGTCAATAAAAGCGGACTCTTGCACTTGTTCTTTAATGCACTCATTTACGGAATTTAGCAATCTGTCATGCGGCAAGGAATAATACAGGCCTTCGATATCCATACTATGTATACTATGTAGTACTATGTATTATATACTATGTAGTATATACTATGTAGTATATACTATGTAGTATGGATATCGAAAACCTGTATTATTCCTCTCCGCATGACGAGTTGCTAAATTCCGTAAATGAGTGCATTAAAGAACAAATGCAAGAGTTGGCAAGTGCAAGCAGGGCGGTAAGGCGAAACATCATCCGCCGGATTCCATTCTTCGTCAGCCAGGCCAGGTACTCCATGCTGGCGAAAACAGACCTGTCGTAGCGCTGCAATGGTTGCGCCTGTTGATGGAGTGATGACAGGTAGAACCTCCACCCACTTCAAAAAGGCGTCCACCACCACCAGGAAGTAATGGCCCTTGAAAGGCCCCCAAAATCCACATGTAGGCGGGACCAGGGTCTCTGTGGGAATAGCCAGGGGCTGATTTCCACACGACGAGAGGCCCCCTGATGCTCCCGGCAGATTTGGCAGCTCTGCACCATGTGAGCGATGTCATGGTTCAGGCTAGGCCAACAAACATGGGACTGGGCCACCATCTTGGTCTTTTCCACGCCAGAATGACCCGCGTGCAGCAACTGCAGGTCCCTGGGCCGGAGACTTTGTGGGATCACCTCCGTGGAACCCCACAGTAGGCAGCCCTGCTGCAAGCTCAGCTCAGCGGCCTTGTGGCTATAGGCCTGCTGAACCATTTCCTCCCCACGGGACACCGCCTTGGCCACCTGAGACAGGACTGGGTCTTAGCTGGTTGCTTGCGATACCGCAGATCTGGAGAGTACCTCTGGGTAAGCGTGCTCCAGCGTGAACATTTAAGCAGGTTCTGGAACAGCATCAGTCACCTCAGACGGGGCAGGCGGCTCAGGGCATCAACAGGTCCCAGGTCCTTTCCCGGACGGTAAACCAACTGGTAACTGTAAGCTTCCAGCCTGAAGGCCCAGCTTACCACTGGAGACGATGCCTGCGCGGGAACTGCCTTGTCAGGCCCCAGTAGCCCCAACAGCGGCTTGTGGTCCGTGACCGCCTCGAACTTCCCGCCCCACAAATATTGGTGGAAGCGTTCGACACCGAACATGAGGCCCAGGCCTTCCTTGTCCAGTTGGCTGTAGTGTTGCTCTGCAGCACGAAGCCGATGAGAAGCAAACGATACATGGCGTTCCTGGCCATCCTTGTCCCGGTGCGCCAGGACGGCTCCCACGCCGTATGGACATCATCTACGGTCAGGATAATAGGCTTGGCAGGATCGAAGTTTACTAGCACTGGAGCCTTGGTGATGAGCCAGGCTCCTTGCTGCATTGGAAGGCCCGCTCCTGCTCCTTCTTCCAGACCCATTGCCGACCATCTCGAAGCAGAAGATGGAGCGGCTGTAGATGCTCCGACAGGTGCGGCAGGAAACTCCTGTAGAAGCTGATGAGGCCGAGGTAGCTCTGAAGCTGCGCCTTAAGCACAGCATCAACTTTACGTGGAGCCGGGTCTAGGCCAGCCTGGGAAATGACATATCCCAAGTACTTGACACCAGGGGCCCGGAAATGCACTTTTCCAGCTTGAGCTTGAGACCGGCGACCTGCAGTTGTGCCAGGATGTTGTGCAGGTTCTGCAGGTGGTCCCTGTTGTCGCTGCCACTAACCAGGATGTCATCGAAGTACACCGCCAGGTGCATCATGCCCCTGGAGTGGTTGTCGATCTCCCTCTGAAATATAGCTGAGGCTGAGGCCATGCCAAACGGTAAGCGTGCATACTGGAAGAGCCCCAAAGTTGTCGATATTGTGACATACTTCCGGGAGGCATCCTGGAGCAGGAGCTGCTGGTAAGCATCGCTGAGGTCGAGCTTGGTGCACTTCTGTCCACCGGACAACACTGACCAGAGATCTTCAATCCAAGGCAACGGGTACTCCTTGACGGTAGTGACAGTGTGGATGGCAACCTTGAAATCCCCGCAGATCCTGACACTGCCGTCACGCTTGAGGACTGGTACGATGGGAGCGGCCCATTCAATAGTCTTGACGGGCACCAGGATGCGCTCTCGCTGTAACCGTTGCAGCTCCTGGGTGACCCCGTCCGTCAGGGCAAATGGCAGTGGGTGAGGCTTGAAAAACGTGGCTGAGCTCCCTCAGGTACGTTGCCAGCCGTCGTGCAGGCGAATGTGCCCACCCCTGGCTGGAGCAGGGACTTGAACTCAGTTAGGAGGTTGGGGACGTCTTTCAACGCATGCAGGCTGGCTTCCTGGTACTCTGGCAGACGAATTCCCAGTGCATGAATCCAGTTTTGACCCAGCAGCGTCGGCGATAACCCCTCGGTTAAGTAAAGGGGAAGGGTTGCCTCCCTGTCTCGAAAGCGAACGCTAATCTGTGCCTGATTCTGGACCTGGGAGAGCTGCCCGGACTAGCTGCGCATCACACCCAAAGCCTCGTTGCACTTGCCGGGAAAGGTACGCTTGAAACGTTTCCCGGCCATGACAGACACGCTGGTCCCTGTGTCCAGCTCCATGGAAATGGGGTGCCCGCAGATTTCGACGGTCAGCATGTATGGCAGCACAGACGATGGTACAAGGCCTATGTGCCACACGTCGAAAATCGGCAGGTCCTCGGCCACGACGTAAAGCCTGGCCATGGAAGAACTTGAGCCTGCTGCGCACGCCCCCACCGCTCGCCCCTGCCGCATACCCTTCGACGGCTACCCTGGCCTCAGGCTTGTGTGGTACCCGGGCTTGAACCAGGCTGCTGCTGCTGTTTGCTGTTCGTCCTCCCCCTTCAACATACCCGTGCCAGGTGCCCAGTTTTCCTGCACGCATTGTGCTTGAGAGAACTGGCACTGTGAGGGGGAGTGCGCACCACCACAGTGACCGCAGGTACTGCCCTTTGTCGTCAACTTGTTGACCGCCGCTTCCGCTGACGGTGAGCTAGGGACTACACTTACTCTTACGTAACACTTACTCCCCTATTCGTCTGGCGCCAACATGTATAAACTATAATTATTTTCCACGGATAGTCCAGGGGTGGCATGCCTTACCTGTCATTGTCTTATCAGATACAGTCACAGCATTTGAGGACCCTGTGTCTGCTCTTTAAATATGGTGTTGTGCCTGTTCTGTCTTGGTGTTATAATATGTTCATGCATTTTTGTTCAAGATGGGTGTCATTTTGTTTATTGATGTGCTTGGGCAGTGAAATTCGAACAAGCAATGCCTAGTCTAAGCATAAGTCAAGAGGCCCCCTGTTTTACATATCTTACGAAACCTCGATGTGAAGAAATCCTCCGGTCCTGACGACATTTCAAATGCTTTTTTGTACCGATATGCTAATGCAGTGTCATTGTATTTGCACAAAATTCATGAGGCATTCTTAGAAACATTTAACATTCCAGAAGACTGGCGTCGTGCAAAAATTATTCCCATGCACAAGTCGGGCTCTAAATTCGAACTTAACAATTATCGACCTATCTCATTCACAAGTACATGTTGTAAATTATTCAAATGTATGATCTTTAAAGCTATCATAACTCACCTGGAAACTAACAACCTCCTTTTCGATCAACAACATGGCTTCCGATCAGGTCTCTCAACCATGACACAACTTGCGGAGATAACCCATGGCCTCCTTGATGCAATTAACAAAGAGGGTCAGATTGATGTACTCCTTTGACTTCTTGAAAGCTTTTGACTTAGTTTTGCATCATGACTTAATAACAAAGCCTGCGGCTTTCAAAATCAACAGTCAAATTATAATATGGATCTCCCACTTCTTACAACACTGAAAACAGTGTGTTTTCATAAACAACAGTGTTTCAGAATACTTAGACGTGTACTTGGGAGTACCCCAAGGCTCAATTTGAGCACCCCTTTTATTCCTTCTTTACATCAATGATATACAATTTTGCATTCAGTCACCCCTACAAACAAGTCTTTTTGCAGACGACTGTGTAGTGTACACAACTGTAAACCATCGGGATGATAAAATTAGACTTCAAAATTACCTAATCAACATATAAGCATGGAGTTTGAAATGGAAAAGCTTACGTGAAGCTAGACACCAATAAAACAAAATGTTTTAAAGTCGCTAATAAAAAAGAACCGTATAACTTCACATACAAACTGGATGGAACTGAAATCACCATGTACGATAAGGTTAAATATTTAGGAGTCATACTGAGAGGCAATCTGAACTGGGAACCGCACATCAATTTGTTAGTGAGCTCTTAGAAAACTGTCCTTCCTTAAAAGATGACTGCGTAACGCACCGTAATCAGTTAAACTGAATGCCTACAAGACACTGGTAAAACCAGTATTACAATATACAGACATACCATATTGTCACGTGGTCGTGACGTCAAAGGACACAGTAGCAATACTGTGAAAGGCAAAAACTAGCTTTTATTGGGCGAACCTGTGCCCACAAAACAGGCTACACTTAAAGCACAACGAGAGCGGCGAACACAGTCGGCGATCGTCGTAAATCTGATCAACGGGTCAAGTGCGTCGGCTTTTATAGAGCAGTCGTCGAATGTTCCAGACTAATCGTTCGGACCCGCGTGCCTTCCACAAAGTTCTACACCATTCGCGTTACGCGATGAAATCAGATAACACAAGGTTCGGTGACAACAGACAGCCGGGTAGAAGCATCGATAACTTTCCAGAAACGTCGGATACATGCAGGTGCGTCCCGCGCTGTGCGATAACACTTGTTAGGCGACGAAACGTGGTCGCCCGATAAAGATAAGTACACACGTCATTACCCCCCTCTTAAAAAGCATCGACCCGATGCTGCGAACAAACGAAAGTAATAAAGAAAAGCACTCGTAGCAAAGAAAACAACAAAATAAGGAAGTTCGTCAGCGTCCGTAAAAGGGCTTCAGACGCACCACGTGGACCACTTCAGATCGTGTGCGGCGCCGCTGTGAATGCGAAATTCCGTCTGGCACGACCTCATAGTCCAGTGCGCCAATACGTCGGATGATCTTGTACGGTCCGAAATAGCGACGCAAAAGCTTCTCGCTCAGTCCTCGTCGGCGTATAGGGGTCCAAACCCAAACACGGTCACCGGGCTGGTACTTGACGAAGCGTCGTCGGAGGTTGTAGTGTCGGCTGTCGGTCCTCTGCTGGCTCTTGATTTGCAGGCGGGCGAGCTGTCGGGCTTCTTCGGCGCGCTGGAGATAGCTAGCGACGTCAACATTCTCTTCGTCAGTTACGTGCGGCAGCATGGCGTCAAGTGTTGTCGTTGGGTTCCTGCCGTAAACCAGCTTAAACGCCGTGATCTGTGTTGTTTCTTGCACCGCCGTGTTGTACGCAAAGGTTACGTACGGCAGGACCGCGTCCCACGTCTTGTGTTCGACGTCGACGTACATTGCTAGCATGTCGGCGAGGGTCTTGTTCAGGCGCTCCGTGAGATCATTCGTCTGCGGATGGTAGGCCGTTGTCCTCCTGTGGCTTGTCTGGCTGTACTGCAGAATGGCTTGGGTGAGCTCTGCTGTAAAAGCCGTTCCTCTGTCTGTGATGAGGACTTCTGGGTCACCATATCGCAGCAGGATGTTCTCGACGAAAAATTTCGCTACTTCGGCTGCGCTGCCTTTTGGTAGAGCTTTAGTTTCAGCAAAGCGGGTGAGATAGTCAGTCGCCACGACGATCCACTTATTCCCGGATGTTGATATCGGAAACGGCCCCAACAAATCCATCCCAATCTGCTGGAACGGTCGGCGAGGAGGTTCGATCGGCTGTAGTAATCCTGCTGGCCTTGTCGGTGGTGTCTTGCGTCGTTGACAGTCTCGGCATGTCTTGACATAACAGGCGACGTCGGCGGTCAGACGCGGCCTGTAATAGCTTTCCTGTATTCTCGACAGCGTCCGGGAGAATCCGAGGTGCCCAGCGGTTGGATCGACGTGTAGGGCGTGCAGTATTTCTGGACGCAGCGCTGACGGTACAACAAGAAGGTAGCTGGCGCGGACTGGTGAGAAGTTCTTCTTCACGAGCACATTGTTCTGTAGCGTGAACAAAGACAACCCGCGCTTAAATGCCCTAGGGACAACGTCGGTGTTCCCTTCCAAATACTCGACGAGGCCTTTTAGCTCTGGGTCTGCTCGTTGCTGTTTAGTGAAGTCTTCAGCGCTTATTATACCAAGGAAGGCGTCGTCGTCCTCGTTGTCTTGCGGTGGGGGATCGATGAGGGCGCGCGATAAGCAGTCGGCGTCGGAGTGTTTTCTTCCGGACTTGTATATTACCATGACGTCATATTCTTGTAGTCTGAGGCTCCACCGCGCCAGCCGTCCTGAAGGGTCCTTTAAGTTAGCTAGCCAACACAATGCGTGATGGTCACTGACGACTTTGAATGGCCTGCCATAGAGGTAAGGGCGGAATTTAGCTGTTGCCCAAATGATGGCGAGGCATTCCTTTTCAGTCGTAGAATAGTTGCTTTCTGCTTTTGACAGCGACCGGCTAGCATACGATATCACCCTTTCAAGTCCTTCTTTCCTCTGGACTAGGACGGCACCGAGGCCTAGGCTACTGGCTTCAGTGTGGATTTGGGTATCGGCGTCCTCGTCGAAGTTTGCAAGTACCGGCGGCGACTGCATGCGTCCTTTGAGTTCTTGAAATGCCTTGGCCTGCGGAGTTTCCCACTTAAACGCGACATCACATTTGGTTAGATGCGTTAGCGGCTCCGCAATGCGTGAAAAGTCCTTGACAAAGCTCCTATAGTAGGCACACATGCCAAGGAGTCTGCGCACTGCCTTCTTGTCGGTTGGCTGCGGGAACTTTGCGATGGCAGCTGTCTTCTGTGGGTCGGGGCGTACTCCTGATTTGCAGATCATGTGGCCTAGGAACAAAAGCGCATCGTAAGCGAAGCGGCTCTTTTCCGGCTTCAGAGTGAGCCCTGATGACTTGATGGCTTCTAACACTGTCGCAAGCCGCCTAAGTGATCGTCGAAATTTCCGGCGAAGACAACGACGTCATCCAGGTAAACAAGGCACGTCTGCCACTTCAGTCCGGCTAACAACGTGTCCATGACGCGCTGAAAGGTTGCAGGTGCCGAGCACAGTCCGAATGGCATGACCTTGAACTCGTAGAGGCCGCGTGGCGTGATGAAGGCAGTCTTTTCGCGATCTCTCTCGTCGACGTCTATTTGCCAGTAGCCAGACTTGAGGTCCATCGACGAGAAGTATTTAGGGTTGCAGAGCCGATCCAATGCGTCGTCTATCCGTGGAAGGGGGTACACATCCTTCTTCGTGATCTTGTTCAGTCGACGATAATCGACGCAGAAGCGTAGGGTTCCGTCCTTTTTCTTTACCAGGACTTTACCAGGACTTTTTTCTTTACCAGTGGCCGTCGTGAAGCACGTCGAGGTCAGTAGTTCTTTGTCTTGCGTTGCAGTTAGGTCTTGGCGTCGGATCACGGCTGCGTCGTGTTGAACTGAAGTTGGAATTTCGCGTCGTCAAGTCGTCTTTCATCGGTGTAGTCTTGGCTTCCGGATTTCGTCGGGACGGCGGTGTGTCGTTATGTCGTTGAGGTAGTTTCTTCGGTGTCTTCGTCGTCGGCGGAGATTCTTCGTCAGTTCGACGAACAGCAACCGCACCTCCATCGGTTGCTGCTTTTAGTTTTCCGGATATGGGCTCGCTGACCGGCCCCGGGCTGGGCCAGTGTATGATCGGCGCTGTGGCGACAGGTAGCGGCCTGGTGATGGCGAACGCTACGGTCGTCGAGAGCTCCACTGAGTAGCGGTGAGGTAGTCGGCGATATTGCAGGGCCGTTCACTTTGCTGCGGGCGCGGAGCGTTCACGGCGAAACCTCGCAGTCCCATCTCCCGGTATGGACATCGTCGGTAGACGTGACCCGCTTCTCCGCAGTGGTAGCAGAGCGGGCGGTGGTCAGGAGCGCGCCAAATGTCCGTCTTACTCGCGTAGGTGTGCTGGGCAACGGGTGGTCGTGCTGGCGGTGGCGGCGGCGGACGATGGAACTGCGGCGTGACAGGGCCCTGGCGCGGTCGCGGAGGGGGACCTTGACGGCGTGTGACGGCGGCGTAGGTCATCGCTTGCGACTCAGGCTGGGACGATTCAGGGGCTACTCCAATTTGTTGTTGGAGCTCCTCACGCACGGCGTCGGCAATCGAAGCCACTTGAGGCTGTGATAAAGGGAACAGCTTTTGTAGCTCCTCCCGCATGACCGCTCGGATAGTCTCGCGCAGGTCGTCGGTGGCCAGTGATTGAACTCCGGCGTAGTTTGTCGAGTTCGTGCGGCGGTCGAATTGCTGGTTTCGCATCTCGAGTGTCTTCTCGATGCTGGTGGCCTCGCGAAGAAATTCGTCGACGGTCTTCGGTGGGCTTTGTACCATTCCGACAAAAAGTTCCTCCTTCACACCACGCATCAGTAGGCGGACTTTCTTCTCCTCGGGCATTTCAGGGTCGGCGTGGCGGAAGAGACGGTTCATTTCTTCCGTGTAGATCGCGGTCGTCTCATTAGGTAGCTGCACCCGGGTTTCTAATAGCGCGTGGGCTCGTTCTCGGCGTACGACGTTTGCGAATGTCTGCGGGAAGCCGCCTCGGAAAAGTTCCGATGTCGTTAAGGTGGCTTCTCGGTTCTCGAACCACGTCCTGGCCGCGTCTTCCAATGTGAAGAAGACATATCGCAGTTTGTCGTCGCTGTTCCAGTTGTTAAACGTAGCCACTCTCTCGTACGTCTCAAGCCAGCTTTCCGGGTCCTCGAAAGTTGAACCGCGGAACAGCGGAGGCTCCCTGGGCTGCTGCAGCACGACAGGTGACGCTGGGGCTGCCATTGCGGTGGACTTGGTGGCCATCTTCCTAGTCGTCTCAGGCAAAAGTCCGTGCTCCGGGGGCAGTCCTTGCAGCTAGGGCTACCTCGCTGGTTCTTGGCGACGTTGGTGTCTTCCGAGTGAGGGCTTGGGTCACGGCTTTGTGGGGGCGTCCGGTACATGAACGCAAAGCACCTCCACCAGATGTCACGTGGTCGTGACATCAAAGAACACAGTAGCAATACTGTGAAAGGCAAAAACTAGCTTTTATTCGGCGAACCTGTGCCCACAAAACAGGCTACACTTAAAGCACAACGAGAGCGGCGAACACAGTCGGCGATCGTCATAAATCTGATCAGCGGGTCAAGCGCGTCGGCTTTTATAGAGCAGTCGTCGAATGTTCCAGACTAGTCGTTCGGACCCGCGTGCCTTCCACAAAGTTCTACACCATTCGTGTTACGCGATGAAATCAGATAACACAAGGTTCGGCGACAACAGACAGCCGGGTAGAAGCATCGATAACTTTCCAGAAACGTCGGATACGTGCAGGCGCGTCCCGCGCTGTGCGATAACACTTGTTAGGCGACGAAACATGGTCGCCTGATAAAGATAAGTACACGCGTCAATATCTACACGACTGTAAGTTGACTGGAATGTAAGTCGACCCTACCATATCGCGTGTGACAGAGACGAAAGAAAGAGCATACCCGAGGGCGCATTCTATTACGAAAGTTTATTCGTAGCTGGCGTGGTCACTGGACTACTCGTCTTCACTTGTGCCATTGTCCTCACTGGTGCTTCCATCATCACTGCTGCTCCGGTCCCACAGCGTGTCGACGTCCAGCGAAATTCCACATTTGGCAAACGACCGCACTACGACATTTTGTGGAACAGCAGCCCATGCCGAATGCACCGAACCACACACAGTCGTCATGGAGGCTCTTTTGACAGGTCTGGTGTGCTCTTTTGACAGATCCGGTTGGCGTAAGTTTGCGGTCTTCTGCCGCCAGCCACATGTTGCACTTACGGTGGACCAGGTCCTTAAAAGGCGAAGATCCGGGCTTGTTTCATCACCATGTCGCACTTCACTGGCAGGGACCGATCACGCATTTCAGCAACGTACGCTTAAGCTTGGCCTTACAGCTCCGGAAAGCGTCCTAACTTCGGCCCGTGGGAAATTCTTCGCTTGTCGTCACAGGTGAAAATTTTGCATCACTGCTGTCGCCACTCTTGCACCACCCTTCAGAAACATCGAACTTGCGGCCCGCTGTGCAGTGATTGTTTCTTCGGCGCAAAGGATGGCAGCCCTCTTGAACGCCACTGTGAATGAGCACCAAATATGGCCGAATGCTTAGTCAGCCTGGAGCACTCATGACGACTGAGGAAGCATGGAAGTAGAATGTAGCTCGCAGTCAAGTCGAACATGTCAAACAAAGTAAGAGCTACAGGGAAAGAGAAAAATCTGAGCAGTGTCTGCTCTTCCATGAACTCATGGAACATGAAGTTGAAGCTACATGTATACCAAAAATGACCATCAGCTCAAGGCAGAACGATCCATGGTTTAACCGCGAAGTGAACAAGTGCATAAACAAGTAAGAAAGAGAGCTCAGAAAAGCTGCCCGAACAAATGCTCCAGAAGACTGGTGAAATTACAAAACCATAGTGCGCCATACAGAAACTACAATTCTTGAAGCTAAAGACAAGTTTTTTAATTGCACTCTTCCCAATATGATAAAAACTGATCCGAAAAAGTTTTCACAGGTAGTTAACCCAAAACCAAATCCTACTGCTCCCTTACTAATTTCTGAAAGCGGAGCAGTGCTTAACACAAGAGATAGCACAGAGCTATTTAGCAAATGCTTCTCCGCGGTTTTTACTCACAAACGGCCGCTTGATAACACTCACATACTTGAACAACCATCTATTTAATTCCCTTTTTCATCCATCATAATATCGGAGCATGGTGTCTCTCGTGCAATTGACAGGCTTCCTCATAAAACCAGCCCAGGTCCTGACGGTATAAGTGCTAAACTTCTAAAATTAACTTCGCACTACTCTTCAGATTTGTTATCTCTAATATTTCAGCAATCACTAGATACGGGGTGCCCACTGGAAGATTGGAAATCAGCATTAGTAATACCGGCGTTTAAATCTGGTGACACGGCAGACCCTAATGATTACAGACCTATATCACTGACATCTATTTGTTGCAAATTACTGGAACACATCCTATACTCTCACATTATAGCCTATCTTAACGATAATAACCTGCTCCTCAATAGCCAACATGGCTTTCGCCAAAATCGCTCATGTCAGAAGCAGCTATATGAACTTGTAACAGATATTCACATTTCTTTGCACAGATTGATTAGTACAGACACCATTTTTATTGATTTTTCTAAAGCTTTCGACTGGGTACCTCATAATCAACTAAAACTGAAAGTTAGAAACCTACAGCTTAACTACAACACAATGCGATGGATTGGGGAGTTCCTAACGAAGAGATTTCAAGTAATCAGTCTAAACAACTGCTTTTTTAACCGCGCTGACATCAGTTCGGGAGTTCCTCAAGAATTTGTCCTTGGTCCGCTATTTTTAATATACATCAATGACATCGCAACTAATATTACCTCGCAAATACGTCTCTTCGCAGATGACTGCGTCTTGTATAATGAAATAAGCTGCCCTGCCGACATCTCTGTACTACAGTCTGATTTAACAAAACTAACTGACTGGTGTGACACATGGCAGATGGAAATTAACATCATCATCATCATCATCATCATCATCATCATCATCATCATCATCATCATCATCATCATCATCATCAGCCTGCTTACGCCCACTGCAGGGCAAAGGCCTCTCCCACACTTCTCCAAGAACCCCGGTCATGTACTAATTGTGGCCATGCCGTCCCTGCAAACTTCTTAATCTCATCCGCCCACCTAACTTTCTGCCGCCCCCTGCTACGCTTCCCTTCCCTTGGGATCCAGTCCGTAACCCTTAATGACCATCGGTTATCTTCCCTCCTCATTACATGTCCTGCCCATGCCCATTTATTTTTCTTGATTTCAACTAAGATGTCATTAACTCGCGTTTGTTCCCTCACCCAATCTGCTCTTTTCTTATCCCTTAACGTTACACCTATCATTCTTCTTTCCATAGCTCGTTGCGTCATCCTCAATTTGAGTAGAACCCTTTTGAGTAGAACATAGCCAAAACTAAACACATAAAATTTGCTTTGATAACTCGACCTACCTCTGACCAGTATGCAATACGAGGTACTGCTGTTGACTCAGTATCTTCAATCAGGTACTTGGGTGTCCTGCTTACCTCCAATTTAAGCTGGAATGCTTACATTGAACACATCATTACAAAAGCATGCAAAAAACTTGGTTTCCTGATACGGCACTTACGCCTTGTGAACACAGATACCAGACTGCATGCGTACAGTTCTCTTACCAGGCCCTCTTTAGAATGTGCATCCATAATTTGGAACCCCCATCACTCTAATCTCACAAACCTACTTGAATCGGTTCAAAATAAAGCTGCGCGGTTCATCTTCATACTCTCGATATCAAAGTGTGTCCGCCTTAAAGGGATTACTTAATCTTCCTTCACTTGACATGCGCAGGAAATTATCATGGTTGTCCTTCTTCCATAGCCTTTACCACAGCAACATTGCATTCGCTCGAGTCCATATTCTTCTCCCTCCCCACATCTCGACCCGCACAGACCATGTTCATAAAGTAAAACCTATATTTTCTAGGACTAACGCTTATCAAAATTAGCCTCTAGTTTTATCTGTTGCTAAATGAAACTCGCTTCCTTCAAACATTGTCTTGCTTACGGAATTATCATCTCATGCTGCACTGCTAACCTTTTTTGAGTGTGTCAACCTGTCCGAACCCACATTTGCTTGAATATTTACTTAAACAGTGTTTTCATGCGCTTGGCATTGTATAAAATTCATTCCGTCTCATCTGATATGTATCTATGTAGGTTGCTTACCTAAATCATCATTTGATTGTATCCTTAAACTCGTGTTCTGATGGGTACTGATTGTCTACATTGGAATTTAGGTTATGTGTTTTTCACGTTACCAAATATTGTATAAACTTCGTTTATCTTTTCTTTCTTTCTTTATTTTTTTTGTTTGTTTCTGCTCAATGTTTAGATCATTTTTTATGGTTCCTAATGCTCTCATATGTTTGCATTTTACATATTCCACTTACGCTTATCTCTCCAATGCTATACTGCGTGCTTGCAAGAAGTATTCAAGCTATTAAATTGGGGAGGCTTAGGAGTAAGGATCGACGGTGAATATCTCTGCAACCTTTGGGTTTCAGATCCCATTGTCTTGTTCAGCAACACCGGGGACAAGTTACAACAAATGATTGAGGACTTAACAGAGGGAGTGTAAGAGTGGGGTTGAACATTAATGTGCAGAAGACAAAGATAATGATGAATAACCGGGCAAGGGGACAATAGTTCAGGATCGCCATTCAGCCTTTAGAGTCTGTGAAGGAGTACATTTAGCTAGGTCAATTACTTACAGGGGCCCCTGATCATGAGAAGGAAACTTACAGAAGAATAAAAATGGGTTGGAATGCACTCGGCAGACATTGTCAGGTCCTGACTGGAAGCTTACAAATATCATTAAAAAGAAAGGTGTACAATCAATGCATTCTACCGGTGCTGACATATAGGGCAGAAACTAGAAGACTGACACAGAAGCTCGAAAACAATTTAGGGACTGCGCAAAGAGTGATGGAACGAAGAATGTTAGTCATAATGTTAATAGACAAGAACAGAGCGGTGTGGATCAGATAGCAAACAAGGATAGCCGATATTCTAACTGACATTAAGAGAAACAAATGGAGCTGGGCAGGTCATGTAATGCGTAGGTTAGAGGGGTTACAGAATGGGTGCCAAGAGAAAGAAAGCACAGTCAAGGACAGCAGAAGACTGGGTGATGAAATTAAGAGATTCGCAGGCACTAGCTGGAATCGGTTGGTACAGGATTGGAGATAGCAGGGAGAGGCCTTCATCCTGCAGTGCACATCAAATAGGCTGGTGGTGATGATGAAATGCACCAGGAAACCGATCAGGGAACAATGGGTTATTAAGCACACCCCATGAGTTTATGTGGAAACACTTCCAAAGCTATGTCTACTTTGAGCACATATGAAGCAACTACTACCCAAGAAATGGAGTGTGTTCAGTGACTCCAAGGCTGCTCTTCATTGTTTGGTTTCTGCCTTACGCCAAGGACCGCACGAACAATTAGTTCTAGAAATCGGGCTGCTGCTTCACCACTTTGTCGAGCAAGGACACAACATCACGTTACACTGGATTCCAAGCCACTGTGGCATAATGGGCAATGAACATGCCGATGCAGCAGCACAATCTGCACATGAGGAGCGCTTTCAAGACTCCATTCCATTCTCAAGAACAGACACCGCAATAAAAATTTGTGTGCTTGCAAATGAAGCCATCAGAAGCTTATGGAACACGCCGAGCTTGAAGCACACACGTCTACACTGACTGGGCCCATCCCTTCGACTTAGACCCCCATCTGGACTCTCGACTCGAGACAGCAGTACTTTGCCGACTGTGGCTTGGTGTCGCCTACACAAGATCTTTCGCCTTCCGAGTCGGTGTGGATGACAGCACGGCTTGCAGTCACTGTGGCAGTGAGGAGACTATTGAACATGTACTTTGCCACTGTCCTCGATACAGCGCGTACCGGCTGTCACTAGCGACCGCATTGGCATGCCTTGACCACAGGCCACTTTCAGAACAGTCAGTCTTCGAATGCCGACATTAACTGTCATCGTAGCTAAAGTCGGTCAAAGCTTTGTCAACCTTTTTACGTAACAGTGGCCTATTAGAAAGACTATAATGATCCCCTTCCGCCCCTGTCATATTTTTTTTTCTCACCTTTTTATTTTTGTCACGCTCTTCTTTCCGTCTTTACTTCCCCTTTTCCTTCCCCTAGTGCAGGGTAGCAAACCAGAGGTCTTAACTCTGGTTAACCTCCCTGCCTTTCTTTCATTTGCATCTCTCTCTCTCTCTATGAGGCAACTTAATAATACATTTTTTTGGTTTGTCTATCGTGGAGAAAGGCTTAAAAGAAATATAGAACACATTCTTGGGACTGTTGTGAAGGAGGGTATAGTCATTTTTGCGCATTTTATTCATAAAACATTGTTTTTGAGATGACGCCTTGTACCATTTTATGTGATTTTCTTTGTGTTTACCTTGGTTTCTAGCCACAACAATCAAGTAAAAAAGTAACAACTTTTTGGATTCTTAGTAAATGTTTGAACTGTCTACAGGGGCTTGCCTGAAAGGATGAGAGTTCTCTTGGAGAGAATGCAAATGAGCGGTCAAAACATTTTGCAGCTAGCTAAAGGAGAAAAATGGACAAAAAGATTATTTAGTAGTAAATATAGTGTAGTACATCATATTTCATCACGAATTGCATAGTGAGGTGGTCTAAGTAAAAACATAAACTGCAGTGCACTTATTATTAGTCAAAAAGAGAATCAACATTAGTCAAAACACTTTTAGGCAAGAAAACAAATTTTGACCGTGCTGTGCAATGCATTGGCCCTGTGCAGGTTGTGGGTGACACGCTCTACTGGACAGACTGGCAGCTGCGGGCAGTGCTGTCTTGTTCCAAGCTGACAGGTGGCCAGAAGCGCACAGTGCTTGTCGGGGAGCTGGACCCCATGGACATCCAGGCCTACAGCCCTGTGCGCCAGCCCAAGGGTAGGTTGTTGGCGACTGCTGTGCCCTGCGGCAGTGTCACTGAGCCACCACCCTTCTGCAGGTGAGGGCTCCCAGTGCAGCTACAACAACGGTGGCTGCTCGCACCTGTGCCTGGTGTCCTCTGAGGCCCCCTTCTACAGCTGCGCCTGCCCGACGGGGGTGCGACTGCTCAACGACTCGCGCACCTGTGCCAGAGGTGCGCCTTTGCACCTTTGCTTACATGCTTGCTTACGTGGGCAGGGTGCCCGAGTTGGTCACGAAAAAGCTTGCAGGGCAAGAGCAGGCACTTTGTTACCACAGTTGGAAATGCTTTACCCCTTTTCATGGAACACTTGTAATGCATTTGTGGCTTGCTTTCTGCCCCAGCACAATAGGGTGACAGTCCAGATTAGTTCTGAAAAGTGAGCTTCATGATGCTCCGTTATGTTGGAAATTGGTTATCTCGGTAGCTTGGCTTTAAAGGGGGTGTGACGCCGTATCACAATCTGAATTGTGCGAGGTAATCGTTGTGCATTCAAGAACGCATTGCCAAATTTCAGCGCACTTGAGCTAGCACGTAATTTGTAATCAAATTTTTTATATTACACTCAAACGGCATAGCAGTCAGGTAACACTGGCATGCTCACCAGCCGTGACGTTGCAAGCTACATGCTTACTGAGTAAGCATGTATACAGCCGAACCCGACTATATCGAACCCATTTACATAGAATCGGGCTCCATCGAGCCGCTATCCCTACCGTGACCGCGCTGCCTCGGATGAGCCATCGACACCCCCCTGCAAAAAATGATCGTGATGCGCCCACAGCGCTTGCTCAGGCAGCCAATCAGAGGCTCTTGTGCCCTCGTCGTGCAAGATGGCGAAAGTGCGAGTTGTCTTGCTGCTTTTCAGATTCATTATGCTTGCGCCTTGTGGGCCTTCTCCCGCAGTGTTGCCTAGATGAAGAGGCAGAATTCGCCTTTTGCTGTGAAGCTCAAAATCATAAATCGAGTAGAACACGGTGAGAAGTGAGATGCCCTGCAGCGTGCAAGATTCCGAGGAGCACTCTTAGCACGGTCTTGAAAACTAACGGGGAGATTAGGGCAAAAGTGGACAAACTCGCGACCCGGTGTCCGTGGCGGCCGACGCGTACACACGGCCGTGTACAAGTGATTCATCCTGATGAGTGTGACGAAGCTGTTGCCAGTGTTGCAGAACTTTGGAGCTAGCTGTCAGACTTTCAGGAAGACGTTGACGAATCAACGGTCGATGGGTTTGTGAATGCAGATGATGGTGTTGCAACCACGCTAGAGCCCGAAAATGGAGACTACATTGCCGACATCGTACCGAGCACAAGTGAAAGTGGGCACAATGAGGAAAGCAACGACGGTCCTTTGCCGACGTCCTCCGAGGTGATTAGTGCACTCGCACTGGTCCGGTTTTTCTGCGCGAATGTGGAAGGTTGCAGCCTCAGCTGCTCCGACTCCTTAGAAAATGTGAAGAAGTGCGTGCATCACTGGCAGCGAAATTGCCCTAGTAGAAGAAAATGCAGGACTATTACATGTAAAACTAGGCTAGTTTCATCAATAAAGTGGTTTTATAAATGGTGTGTGCTTTTATGACATCCAATTATTTAGCAGGCTTATATCGAATTATGCTCTATATTGAACTCATAGGCATTCTTTTGTGAGTTTGATATAGCCGGGTTTGACTGTATGCATTATTTTACTCGTGGGCCTGCTTTCTTCCTGCAACAATATATACGTCCATAGTGTAATCGAACTTTGCAGGTGAGCGCACTCAAGAAAGCTGTGTGGTTGTTTGCGTGTCAAAAAAGCGAAATGTGTGACAGACTTCCGCTAATTTTCATCTTATCGCCAACCAGAGGCAAATGGTTGTCGCGAGTCTCCCCCCCCCCCAAGGAAATGCATGTGCGGTGGCATCCTTGGTATCCGCACCCCTGTGATGAGAAACAAACAAGTGAGTAACAGGCGGTCGCTCCTTGAGCAATTAGTAACGAGCTAGACATCAGTTTGGCAAGCGCAAGAAGCCCAAACTGCCCGTGGAACAAAACTGAAACTGACCGCAGCCCGCCCGCGCGCACGCACCGATGCACGAGCGGTAGTATGTAGACGCGCCGTAGCAAACAAACCATGCAATGAAAACCAAGGGAGGGAGGCACGAGAAAATAATTTCTTGTATTGCCAAATATTGGCAGCACATGCCAGGAAAGAAAAAGTTAGGAAATTGGCAAAATTTTAAACGCACAGATGGTGCCGTAAATATATGGCATCGGCCCTTTTGGACTTGTTGGCGGGGCTGTATATTTACGTCATTGACCCGGAAATGGTTAATATTTGCCTTTAATGTCCCTTTAAGAAGGATGCGTGGTGCAAGGACACAGGAAAGTGCGAAGCTCGCACTAATTTTATTCCAGGAAGCCACCGGAGTTAAGTACAAATTCAACCCTGTCTAGAGTGTGTATTCAATATACTGGCACACATAACATATGCAAGATCAAAGCTACTGAAAACTCCACGGAAGAAAGTGTGGTATTTACTCTGTTCTAACACGTTTCTACTGTGTAAACTGAATATGGGTTGACCCCTCACCTTTTCAGTGAAAAAGAAATTTAAAAAAATGCCAAAACGCATTTATTTTCACAACCGTGCTGCAGCTTTGGAACAAATTCACTGCAGTGTCACCAGTAGTGAGCGCGCATGAAGCTCTTGCGCAACATCTGCAAGTGTCATCTTTGAGCTCTGTGCACTTCACGAAGTCCACGAAACAGCATTCTATATGGAATGCCAGCCAATGTCACTTTTTTTTTTTTCAGAAATGCCAAATTTGATGGCAACATGGCTGAACAGCCATGTTCTCATTCGCTTTGGATAAGTCTATAACGTTCTTCTTGAAAGACGCTAAACATTGTCTTCATGTGCTACTACTTCTTGATCACCAGACAAAAAACAAATCATGCATGAGTTTGAGCGGAAAAGGTGACGACGAAAAGACGCAGCAGCAACAGCAATAACAAAAAAAAAAACAAGAAAGAGAAGAAAAAGCATGCCAGCAGTCACATTTCTATATGGATACGACTTCCGTGATGCGTCTGCCAACATGCACACCTTAGGTTGCCAGATGTCAGCCCACATTATGCTAAAGATTGCTATATAAGATGAGGAGCAACCTCAGCATGCTTTTATCACGAAGATGTGTCAACTTTTACAGTAAAATCACGATAATTCAAGATTAACTCATTCGAATTGACGGATAATTCAAACTGCTCTGGTGGTCTCGGGACAATCCTACATACTTATATCCTATATCTATATCCTATATATACTGTATACTAAAAGCTCGCCGCTCTCCAAAAATCACTTAAGGGGGACAACACAGGTCTTAGAGACAAAAAAATCATGAAAAAATTGGTTTCTTGTAAGTGGTGTCTTCATAATATACAAACACTGCCGCTTGTTCTGACCAACTTTCCCGCGTCGTGGATCAATATTTTAGCCGCATTATAAATCGATGTAACCGCGGCGAGCTATATTTTGACAGAAAGAAACATAAAAAGGCGCCTTTTTCATGCCACGCCGCTGCTGCTGAACGACCTATGCTGTTGCGGCCATCTTGGTCGCGTCTCAGAGAACTACTTCTCTTCTTCAATTTCCCGCCACATTTTTGTTTGTCCCCCTATTCGCTATTTAGAAATACCGCACTGAAAGAAAGTTCCAGCGTGTGGCCCCATTCGCCCATTCAGTGCAGATGACTAAATAAAGTCCTGCGATTGGCCGAGGCGGCTGGCGTCATCGGCTACGGTGCGCGGACACGCTTGAAAAGCGAACCATGACGCTATTTTGAAAGCCGCTAGCGTAGTGTGTAGTGATGTCAGAATGTCGGGAGTTTGCCACTCGAAACAAGTTTGGCAAGAAAAGAAAGCAAGCACGCAATAACTTCGAAAAGTGCTCCGACCCTGCAAAAAAACACAGCGACGACCACACAAGTGACGGCTGCGACGCGAGATGTAGCGGACCTGGTGAGAGCGAGCTAGGCCTAACGATGTCGCCGGCCAATGCTGATCGCAGGTGCAGCGTTTGGCATGACACAAAGGTGGTGCAGCGAGTGGAATTTCAGAAAGAAGCCAGGGAAAACCTCCAACAACTGGCGGGAACTTTCGCAACAAAGTGGAAATTGGACATGTGTACGAGCCTCAACGACGGTGTGGACGGGCCGGCGGAGATGGGGTCACGCTTTTATGTTATCAGTGCAGAAGCCATAAGCGCTTTGGTCTCGCGTCCACTCAAAATCATGCATGATTTGTTTTTTGTCTGGTGATCAAGAAGTAGTAGCTCATGAAGACAATGTTTAGCGTCTTTCAACAAGAATCGCGGTAAGTGTAGTCTCTGTGGTGGCTGCGTGACTTTTGATTTAGAGGAGCGAGAATACGGCCTTGCCGTCAGACTTCTTGCCATTTGTGAAAACTGTGGTGATGTTTGCGAGTGGAGCTCACTGCGTGTGAAAAACAGCAAAACGGTCAACCCCTTAGTAGTGAACATTCTCGCCGCTCGTGCGATGATTAGCACTGGAAATCGACAAACAGTGATGAGCAACGTTTTTGCTGCAATGAATATCTCACACTGTGGCCTTCATAACAAAACGTGGCAAGGCTATTTCAAGCAGAAGCTGGCGCTGGCGTCGTCGTCTGCTGCCCAAAAGCTGATGGGCGTGTGTGCGCTATCAGTGAAGTTATTGTATAATGACTTGAAACTTGTGAACTCTGGGAATATAGTGGTATCTTACAATGGCTCATAGATGACGCGTGGCCATTCAACGCACATTGGAACGCAGGGAAGGAATTTTGCGTGTGGAGGCTTGACGGAGCAAGTGGAAAAAGGGTCTTTGCTGGCACTGACACTCGACTCATGAAATCGCATGTTCGCGGCAATGAAATATTTTTATTTTAACTATTAATGAACCAATTTGAAAAGTCTTGCGGTAGAACGCTGCCTAGACGACATGTAACGACTCCCAGCACATGACCAAAAGTTGCTATGTGCTTAGAACGACAGAAAGCTGAGCTAGTTGGTAAGGATTCATTATGCAAAAAAGAGGTGAGGCATGGAGACAGGACAGTAGAGAAGTGGACAACACGAACGCCATGTTGAGGGGCCCTCAAAGTGAAGACAGAAGTAGCGACGCTCGAAAAGGCTTATGCGCATGTCTGAGGATTCTGAGCACCGAGTGCTTGGCCATGAAGTCCACATTGCTGATGGTCGGACTGCTTAGCCGCGGCGTCTGAGATGTTCAGTAGCAGGGGATCTGTCATGCTTCTGCGATGTGCATGTCGCGCTCGTTCCCATACTCGTAGAGACAACTGTGGTCGAGACGTCGAGAGCTTGCAAGGTGTGAAGGCCAGATGGCGTCCCTACAGAGCTAGCACTGGCCCAATAGTGAAACATGCTGGACTCATAATATGGCTCCACAACGACCTTCAGTCATTTGCTTTTCGTGCGCTTGCTTCTGTATGGAGGAGACAGCTGAAGCGGAAAATTTCAATACGGAATATTTCACTGTTGAATGAGACCAAGATGGTGGCACTTGGTTAAGCCGTTCCAGAGATATTGGTTTGAAAAACAGTTTTTTGTTATCGTCGTGCAATTTTTGCCACCTTGTCTAATACAACAAATTTTTGTGGTTTTGAGGGAAGATATTTGGAATCTGATCTAAAAAAAGTTCTAGAAATTGAAAGTGGGATTTTCAAAATATTGATTTTCTGGCCATTTCTCACGCTGCAAAAGCCGCGTCACCCCTTAACCCTTTCACTGCCGAGTTCTTTTATTTCTCCTCACTCCCTACCAGCGTAAACAAACTCTCAAAAACCTCGAGCTCACTGGCCACCGCTGTGATGCCATTGCAGATTTCTAAAGTAGGTGGGTTGAAAGCATGCTTCTAAGGCTTGAATTCTCTCTTCTTTTAGCAGAAAGTCGCTGAGCTTCCCCTTGCATAGATTCCTAGGCGGCAGGGGCTCTTCGTCGCTGTCTTCGCTCGACAAGCCGTTTAGCATAGCTGCTTCCTAGTTGTCAATTACATCTGAATTCAAATTCATCAACAGTTCCTGAATTTCTTCGTGTTTCAAAGCGCGGATGCATGTGGCACTATGACTCACCATGGCTGCGCTGCTGAGACCAAGACGAAGCGACACAGATTTAGAAACATGCGTTCCATCTGTGTTCTAAAATTTAACCTACAAGTTGTATGTGTTTATATGACCTCTCGATAGAGGGCACGACATAGCCATGAGTTTTTTTTTTTCTTTAACACAAGTTTTCTCTGAAGTGGCAGGGATGAAGTTAGAAAAGGCAACACAAGTAAACATGGCAGGGTGTTGCGTGTGTGTAACTCGAGATGACTTGGGAGTGCCAGTGTAAGGGTTAACCTGCCTGCCTTTTGTGAACCCTTTCCTCTATAGCTAGTGACCACAGCCGTCTCCACTGCAGGTGCAGAACAGATCCTACTTCTGGCGCGTCGCAAGGATTTGCGGCGCATCTCGCTGGACACACTGGACTACACAGATGTGGTGTTGCCTCTGCGAGGCCTGAAACATGCGATTGCACTGGATTATGACCCTGTGGAAGGCCGTGTATACTGGACAGATGACGAGCTCTGTCTGATCCAGCGGGCATTTCTCAATGGCACGGGCCAGGAGGCTGTTGTTACGCTGGAGGTGCAGCACCCCGACGGCCTGGCTGTGGATGTAGTGGCACGCAACCTGTACTGGACGGACACGGGTACCGACCGAATTGAGGTGGCCCGACTCAACGGCACAGCCCGCAAGGTCCTCATTGCCGAGGGCCTCGCCGAGCCTCGAGCCATTGTGCTGGACCCACCGCAAGGGTGAGTCAGCTGGAACAAACTAAAATACTTGCTATGATTATTTGCTAAATATATGGGCTTAGTTCGCACAAGTGTATCTTTGACATGTTTAAATGCCGACGCCCATAGGTTATGCTGACAAAGAGCTGTAATATACACTTAAGTCCACAACAAATTCAGTCCGTCCCCGCCTAAGTTCACACACACGCGCACCAGTCTTGGGCACCAAAACGCAGGCAGTCACTCAAAACAAGATCCGACAAGGAACACGGCACAAGACTCACTGCACCGCAACAAGGAACACATTTTATACCTGTGTTAATGAAACATGTGAACTGTCTCCTAAATGTCACAGCAAGGCCCCTAGCTGTGGCATTTCGAAGACTGGAATACGCTCTACACTCAAGAAACAAAATCATCGAGCCACGGAGGCCGTTTTCTGTCACGATGAGCACGTGTGCGTACCTCAGAGGAACTTTGGGGGTTGCAACGCATATCAGTCGACTTTGAAGACCCAGTCGTCCCACTACTATTTCCCTCCCCCTGGTTGGACAATTGAATGTGGGTGTCGCTCAAAGCTGGAGAGGGTTGCCCAGGAAGCTCCTCTCGAAGTCCCAACAAGTCCTGGGAGGCAACCGATTCCCCCACGGAATCAGAGACGACTGCTGACTGTGCAGACTCGGAAGTTATACAGTCAGACGAACTACTTAGCTGATGCTTATAACTATGAGAAGACGCTGTCACGACAGACGAGTCATCGGAATGACTATCCAGATTTGAATATGAGTACAAAAAGTCTCCATCACTTGTACACAATGTATACTACCTGCTGGATCCTTCATCACTAGGGTTAACTTAGACACATGCCACGTCGTCCCATCACTGAGTACAAAAATAGATGGTCCTACCTGGGCTTTAACTGTACGAGGTTTACTGTACTTAAAAAATCCTTTCCTGTTAAATCTAATTCTGACGGTGTCTCCCACCTTGACACAAGTTGCCTGAGCACCTCTACGTTTGTCTACATACTGTTTAGCCTGCCACTGTTTCTGCAAGACTCTTTCTTGAACTTGAGGCACAAGACTGTCCTGTTCCCGCAGATCTACACAAAGCCACATGGTTCCATCCTTCTTGTGCACCACCACGAGTGGAGACACCCACTCAGAAGCCTCGACGTGCTCAATGACGTCGCAGTCCTCGAGACGTCGCAATTCATTTGTGCCCTGGTCACGGAGAGTCAGGGGTAGTCGGCGCAACTTTGAAGATACTGGTTTCGCATCTTGCTGCCGATGAATTCGGTGCACAAAGTTGTTGACGAGACCCAACTCGTCACTGAAGTGGTGATCAAAACCCGGAGGCACACCTGTGGGGCTCTGTACTGGAGGAAGCGAAGGTAGACGACATGTCAGCGACGTCCCGTCGATCTTTATGCCCAAGCGTTGGATGGCGTCTAAACGCAGCAGTGATGTTCCTGTAGTCGTTACGTGGAACGTGACGGAGCATGACCTTTGGAAAAACTGGACAGTGGCTTGAAACAGGCCTTGAATGTCGATGCGTTGCTTGGAGAAATTTCTCAAGTCCACTGTTGTTTGTGACAGCCTGTGCTGTCGACCAAAGTGATTTCTAAAATCTTCGGCCGTCATGAATGACACAGACGCTCCCATATCCACCAGCAGTCGCATGGAGACGCCGTTAACTACTACCAGAACTTCCAAATCTTTTTTGTTTCAAAAGCGCTTACCGTCAAGACAGACGCAGACGGCTGCCCTGCGGAAGTTGACGAAGACAGCATCTCTGCGGAAGAGACGTGTTGCACCGCTGTTTGGGTCTTTCGACATACCGAAGCGAAATGGCCCAACGTGTGGCAGGCGTTGCATCGCCGATTTCTTGCTGGACAATTCCTGTAAGACACGATATGGTTCCTGCTGCCACACCGATCGCATGCACCACGGTTGCCGGAGGAGCCATGTGCGAAATGTCGACCATCTTGGCGGCTTCTCGGAAGAAATTGGCCCTCTTGGCGGCTTCTTGGAAGAAGTCGGCCCTCTTGGCGGCTTCCCGGAAGAAGTCTGTCATCTTGGTCCGTCGACGGAATGCCAAGTTGAGATGCCTCGATTCTTCGTACATTTTCGGAGCCGAACGCGCGGTTCGCTCAATGCAAGGCTTCTAAAGAGCGTCCAATTTCTTCTGCCTTGTCCAGGGACAGGGTTTCGCCATGAGCTAATAACTTTTCGCGAACGCTGACGTTCGCTACCCCATGTATTATTTGGTCTCGGACGCGCTCATTGTAGGTTGTGCCGAAGTTGCACTGTACTGCCTTCTCCTTCAGCGCGGTCACGAATTCCAGGAATCCTTCTCCCTCGAACTGCCTTCGACTGGTGAACTCGTGCCTCTCCGCCAGAACATCTGTTGACACGGCGAACAGCCGGTCAAGCCGCTGCAAAAGTTTCTGGAACTCTGACGCTGGGGGGACCGCATCACTTGACGCTGACGCTGCACCGGTTAACTGCCTTGCTGCTTCCTGCTCCTCCTCTGCAAAGTACTTTCGTTGTCCCTCACGCCCCAGAGCGCTGACGAGCGCGGACGCTCATCGCGCGTCCGTCCAGTCGCCACCGCCGGCCGCTTCGAGATGGGCCTGAAAAATTTTTTTCCATCGATACCATGGAATTAATGGTGGCCCGGGCAATTCAAGAAAAACGGGAAGGTTCGCCGAAAAGGAAGCCATGCCCGGTAGCGTGCAGGAGACAGTGCAGAAAACAAGCCGGAGCTCGCAGCAGGAATGGGGCAAGGAAGGACAAGGGGGGCGAGAAGGCCTAGGCTCGGAAGCCTCGCGACGCCAAGTGCGTCGGCAGCGTTTGCATGCCGTGCAGACACAGGAAGGGTCGCTTCACTTACAAAGCTCGTTGGTTTCCCAGGGCTTCGGTCGGAACCGCAGCGGGAATCCCATCCTCATCGCCATAAGATGCTGTGTCGGCAGCAGCAGGCAAGCGGGGGCCCGCGCCCAGCGAACGCGCAGCGAGCGCCGACGCAGAAAGGGAGACGCGGCGCTAACTGCTCCTGATGAAAACCGGACTAGGACTGAGCCGGCTAGCAGCCGTTTATGACCAAAAAAGACTCCACTCGCCAGATGGCACCTCCTGATTGCTCCAGGCTCGTCACATGACAGAAGGGGGGTGCGCCATCTAGCTGGACTACTACAAAACATAAATGTATGATAACACGGAGATCTGGCAGGGGGAGACACTATACCACAGTAGGCAAAAAAAAAAAGGCAGCTGTATGTTTGTCAGCCCCAACACATTATTGTGCGCACTTCCATTATCTAGAACAATTAGCACTTTGCACAGTTTTGCACAATAACGGCGGTCCAGTTCACACTGCCCAGGCCTGAGATATTGCTGAGGCCATCCACGCCTTTCGATTCGAGCGATAGTCTACGGGAAGTTTCTTTATGCTTTTGAAGCATCTTGGCTTTTCTGCTTTGCCAATTATCAAAAGCGGTAGCCGCTCCGTGCCAGTCATGTTGGCAGCCAGCAAAACTGTTATTGCTTGCTTCGTTTACCGCCAACACAAGAGTCCCCCTTAAATGTGACGTTTTTTTTTCAGCAAAGCTTTGTAGAGGAGGGCCGTCTCATCTGCGTTAAAAATGTCGCAGGCATCATAATCGGCTAGGTGTGCGGGTAATCCGGCCCTCCAATCTTCGACAACGCCTTCATTCACAGCTCCTTTCTTGCCACACGCTTTTGTTGAATCGGTCGATCCAGCCATCCGATGCCTTGAAGTCTTCGATGCTGAGCTTCAGCATGTACTTTTCGGCCTGCACAGAGATAAGGGGACCACTCAAAGGCAGCTGTGCGTCGTGCGAATCGGCAATCCATCTTAACAACGCTTCTTCAAGTTTCGGGTGCTCAGCCATTCGCAGTCTCTTCCTGTTGTCAACGAACTTGTTGCTGTCGAACGCCTGAAGAATCTGCGCTTCATTTTTCCCATACGCACTGAGCGTGCTTCTCTTCACGTTGAATTTATTCATTATGACCTGCCGAGGCACCCTTGCCTTCACGGCTTTCAATATTTCTGCTTTCGCTGCGAAATCCTTTGCCTCATACTTTGCCCACTACGGTGGGGCACGAGAGCACATGGTAGCGGGGCTTGCACGGCGCGGCAACGAAGCGACGGATACACGCACGATGTCAAGAAAAAACGAAGTATCAATGGAAAAAAGAAAAGTGCAAACAAAATTTAACACACGCAAAAAAAAAAGTTCCGCCGTCCTCGCACATGCACCTGACGCAAGCTGATAAGCATGATAAAAACGATAATGAAAAAAAAAACTGCACAAGCAAAAGACAATGTCGTAAATGGCGGACAGCAATACAAAGAAATAAAACATGTACATATAGATTAGGGTTGCTACGATAGACCACTCACTACTGTGCCGATGACTATAGCGATGCCGAGGTAGTGCCAAGCACCAAAAGCGACTGCAAAGCCAGAAGTGCGTCATTGCCACCATGATTTTTGAGACGTAGGTTTGTCTATTATGTAGCAATGAAATAAACATGGCGGCCTTGACGTATTTTCGGCCTTTCGGCACTCCCAGCACATGCAAGCATGCCCTTTGAGATCGGCGCACGCTAATCGGAGACACCATCACTAGCGGTGCGATTTGAAAACCCCCTGGTACCACCCGATCCTATATGCCTCACGTACCTCTGAGCTGCGCAAACAGTCCAAACTAACCGAACTACGACCAAATATGTCCGAATTAACGGGAGTTCCGGGCCATAGGGTTATGTACATATTTGACGGGACCACATGGCGTGTCCGAATTAACGGGGGCCAAATTAACTAGCTTTTACTGTATTGCCCTTTACTGCAGTATATGCTCACTGGTGCGCACAACTTTAACCATGCAAAGAAGACTAAGGCTCCGTGGCCTACTGAACCACTACACAGTCGCATATGGAATTAATACTAAAACAACAAAAGGTTCTCAGGCATGTGCAACATAGGACTTTCTTGCGAGACAGGCTTTACGATAGCATCCTTCTGTTCCAATGGGACGGTCTTTTGCTTTCCACTCATATTGGTGATGAAATCAGTGAACAGCGACGCAGTCAAAGAGAGCATGCTGCAATGCGAACCGTTGTGTCCGTGTAGCGCGTGGCACAGAACACGGTGTGCAGACTACACAGCTAGGGTTGTATTCCAGGGAGACCTCCGTAACTTTTGGCGATACATAGTTTCACCTTCGCAAGATTTCACGAACCTATCAAAGTATCTAGCCGACAGAGCTTTGAACAGCACCAGAGACACTGTCGACGGTATATGAGGATGCGTTCGGCCTATGAAAGCCAAGCTATCCAATTCGCCACCCTCTCACAAACCCACTGAGTGAGTGCGCTAGCTTCCTTTGGCCGGCCTGCGGCCTCCAAGATTGCACTGATGCAATTTCGGAGGTCATGCCTTGCTGCGCAAGCCAGTGCGGCAAGCCGCATTGAGAGAGAGAAGTGGAGGAACTGGTTTTTAGCAAGCCGCACAGAAGCATCATTATTGAGATGTGGCACAGCACAGCTAGGCGTGGCGGCCTGCAAGATTGCTACCTCAGCAGGCATGCCTGCGCACCTAGCTTCACTAGCTATGTGCCGCGACGTGAGAGATGTGCAATTAAGATAAAAAGCACTGCTTGTTCGCGGCCACTGTACGCATAGCTACTTTACGCGGGAATGTTGAAGTGCTGCACCAAATGAGTGCCGAACCTGGCAGAAAGGGATATGCTCGGTGCACAACGGTCAGTATTTTTGGTTTAAGAGACAAATCTAGTTCATTATGTCTATGGGGATATGAAGGGGAATTTGCTTTGTTAAATCATGTTCGTTATAACGAGGTTTAAGGGGGGACGCGGCCCTTGAAAACCGAAAAATAGCAAAAAAGTCGATTTTTGAAAAATCATATTTTTGGTTTGTATGTCTCATAAACTACCTGTTCTGTAATTATCAGCACCTAATTCAACCGTAAAGTACCAAAAATAACGCTACTTTTGAGCCCACCGCGGCCCAAAAAACGCGCAAATGCCGAAATGAAGTCAAACTTCGCGGGCGCGCCATTCCCGGCCCATGCGGCCTGCCCGCGCCATCTTGGTGTCGTTTTGACCGTGGATTCTTTGTCTCTATTTTGCCGCCTTGCAAAATGGCATCGTCGGCGCGGTTGAGACGCTATTGGCGTTTTCCCGCGATGTGATGCGGAGCGCTGATTGGCCGGAGCAGCGCATTCAAATCTCGCGGGCTAAAGCACGCCTGCCATAGGCTGCTGCGCGGGCAGCGGCTGCTGCTCAAATCTCGCGGGCTAAAGCGCGCCTGCCATTGGCTGCTGCGCGGGCGGCGGCGGCTGCTCCCTTTGATGCCGCGCTCGCGTCGTTGTTGCCCCTTGCTCTGTCCGCCTCAACATGAGCTTGCGCGCTGTTCATCGCCTTGCGCTATCTTTTAGATTATTTGTTCAGCTTTTCTTTTTTCGCTAGTTCTTCGCAGCACGCGATGCCGGCAAAGCCCAAGACAGTGCAGATGTTCGGTGCACGGGAGCGCGATATGCGTCTTGTACGAGCATCGAACTTCCGATCTGTGTGTGTGTGTGTGTAGTGATTTTTAGAAGAAAGGAAGAGAGAAGTGCAGTGCCGTAACTGTCTCTCAAAGGAGGACACCTCAACAGCACTGCACAGGGTAAGGGGAGTGGGGAGAAATGGATCAGGAAGAGAAAAAAAGAAAGCGGCAAAAAAAAAAAAAAAAAGAAAGGACAAGGTTGAAGAAGGAGCGATGCGGGGCTTATAGCCGCGCTCTCAGCTGCGTTTCGCAGCAAAAGTCAAGGAGGGCAGCAAGCACTCTTTTGACGATAGAGGCGTGCGCTGCGGGAAACAGAAGGGCTCCCTCCGTGTCGCAAGGCAGACCCACGCGACGATACGAGGCACAAAGCGCAGTACGTTCAACATCAAAGGATGGGCAATGCAACAGGAGGTGCTCGAGAGTCTCTTCTTCGCCGCATTCCACACATGCGGGGCTGCCAGTTCCGTGCAGTCTGCTATCGGGCGGCCGTGCTGTAGCAGCCGACGCGCAACCGCAGGAGAAAGGAGCGGTCCCAGCGGGAGAGGCCGGCGCGGGGGAGGAGGCGAGGGGGAGTCCCCGCAGAACTTCCGATCTCCCGCAGCGAGTGCCGACTGCTTAGACGCTTTTCAGCGGCGGAACTGTGCTTTCGGCTGTCGCCAGTCGAAAATCCGACACACTGAGTGTGCCTGGAGCCGCAAGAGCTAATTAGAAGCTCCGCAGGAGCTTTCTAATAAAAAAACACATGTGTTCAACTTTAAAGCCTGTTTTCTCGGAATGGATTTTTTCGCTAGTAGTGGTGCTGGGGAAGGCGATGTCTCAAGAACCGCTCTTCAGATTTGTATGCCGTTTTTTTTTATTCTGTTCCTGAATGACTTTGCCAGGGGGTAACAGGCTTCTTTTTTTGAAAGCTGGTGCAGTTAATTTATAATAAGCAATTAATTTTTGATGGATGTGGTCATTACTGGCTTCATCAAATTCAAAGTTGTCTTAAAAATTTTTGGAGGGGAAATTAAAGAAAAGGGCTCTTTAGCCCCCTGGGATATCTATCAAGGGATCATCACAGTGAATTTCAGCTTCCTACGATGTCCTGGCATTTCTCCAGGCTCTTCCTCAGGCATATACATGAATCACCTAGTTAGACCTCAATAACTCTGGAACTAATAAACATATCTTCATGAAACTTTGCAGTTCCTCATAGTTCAGTGGTGTGAATGTACCCTGAAAGTTTCATCTGGATATCTTAAAAAATAAGAAAGTTCGATCTCCAGGGTAGCCTCCCCCCTTAAGTGCGTGCCTTGTGTGCGACTGGTGCGCGTGTGTGTGAACGTGGGGGGAAACGAACTGAATTTGTCCTTGGACTTAAGTGCGCGTCTTGTGTGCGAGTTTCACTGTATGCTTACTTTGTTTCCAGGGGGGGATGATGTGGTATAGTGTCTCCCCCTGCCAGATCTCCGTGTTATCATACATTTATGTTTTGTAGTAGTCCAGCTAGATGGCGCACCCCCATTCTGTCATGTGACGAGCTTGGACCAATCAGGAGGTGCCATCTGGCGAGTGGAGTCGTTTTTGGTATTAAACGGCCGCTAGCCGGCTCAGTCTTAGTCCGGTTTTCATCAGGAGCAGTTAGCGCCGCGTCTCCCTCTTTGCGTCGGCGCTCGCCGCGCGTTCGCTGGGCGCGGGCCCCCGCTTGCCTGCCGCTGCCGACATAACACCTACCACAACGGCTTCCCTGCAGCCTCTGGATTAGGGAATTATTCAGTAGGTGTAAGGTCGATACAGAAGACAAGTGCTTGAGCGCATGTTGCCCTGTATGGAGGCAAAGAAAAAATATGCAACTCTGCTCAGTGCAGTGCACATGGCAGCGCATGTGTTGAACATGTTGCCCGCAGTAATCGTGAACTGCTTCCGACAACAATACCTGTGTGCAAAGGAGGGGCATATGCATCGGCCCTTGCGTTGTGCCTGTGCTTTGTGTGATATTTTTAGCCTAATTGGACTGCCAGTTGCAACTTGAACTTGTAGAAAGGCATGTTTTAGAAGTGTACAGATACGTTGATGACTTTCTTGTTTGTTTAAGTTTACCGAATGACCAAATGCTCCCATCAGCTGCGAATAATGTGTTAGATCTTTTTAATAGTACTTCATGTTCTTTGGCTTTTACCCTTGAACTTCCTGCCAATGGTGTTTTGCAGTTTTTAGACATCGCTTTGTATTTTACATGAGAAGACCATGTTTGTTGGGAGTATTTACCACGCTTCAAGAAAAGCCTTCTACCTTATGACACCTCACACACTAAGCTCGTCAAACGAGGGACTGCCTTGTTGTGCCTGAATTCGGCTTTGAGAAAGTCCTGTTTGCACAAGGTCAAGCAGAGCTTCAGTTTGCAGGTGTCACATCTGGAAAGCTTGGCTTTTCCTTCGTCTTTTGGTGGTCGTGGGTGGTTCGCTTTTAAAGAAGCTCAAAAATGGCAGCCGCCGCAATCACACAGGAAAAGTAGAAACCAAAAAAGGTTACATACATGCAGTTTCGCACAACCCGAAGAAAGTAGGACGCAAACATGAGGTGGACACAGTTTTCACAGCCCCCTGTAAGCTCGCAAGGTTGTGCTCTCTAATACACAATCGGAGCAAAAAGAAAAGTCCAAAAATTGCATGTGAGAAGAGGCATGTAAACCCCTTGGTGACTTGCGCCACTGATGTCGTTTACCAGATTCCGCTCCGCTGTGGTAAAGTTTACATTGGCCAAACGGGTCGGTCTATAAACGATGTATACACTGTGTATAACGGTGTATAAACGGTGTATAAACGCCGAGTGCCTCAGGGAGGCACTCGGCGTCTTAAAAGGCTGTTGCAGGTGGTATGCACCTACCTGCACACATCAAAGATTGCGGTTGCAGTCCGCTATCTAGAAATGCATCCATTTTAAACAAGGGACTTTTTCTGCATGCTCCTCGCGTCATGTACTGATGCAAAAATAAACATCATTGTCATTGTCATTGTCAAGTCTAATGACATACTGGCGAGAGAAATTATTGAGGCTGGCCAGATATACGCATTATCTGCCACGTGTGTCAGTGTCCCGTCAGTTGCCTTGACAGATAAAGAAATTAGATATCTTCTTGGGCTTTAGTTTTGCATGTATTATGCTTAAGCTTTGTATCAGCCTTTTGACTGCGCATGTGCTGCCATTCGCTCCCTGGAGAGACTTTAATTAAACTCCAGTTGTGAGTGAGCGTCTATCCTGTCCACTCCATTTCTTCCTTCCTGTATTTCCGCTCAATGACACTACATAAGCACATTGAGCGTCGACTCATCGAGCCCGCGTCTAGGCATTTCGCACGTTGGCACCTCGGACTGCACGAATAGGCGTATCGAGTGTCGACTCCTCGAGCCTGCATCAAAGCATTTTACTCGTCGGCATCTTGGACTGCACGACTAAGTACATCGAGTGTCGACTCTTTGTATCTGTGACTACGAATTTCGTGCGTCGGCACCTCGGGCCCACAACCAAGCATATTGCGCGTTCACTCTTCTCATATTGTCACGATAGCTTGCAGCAATATCTATCATACCACCCCTTCATAAAGAGAACCTCATCATGAGCTCTGCTCACTAGGCCCCTTGGGCTGGCACAGACACCTGGCTGCAGAAGTGACCGAGGCATCATACAGAAGTATAATTCTGGAAAGCACCTAGCAGCTGCATGTCTGTCACTCGCTTTCTGATCCTAAGTTCCACAGCCATTGTCAGGTGAAGATGACTTGGAAGGCTGCTGACACTCAGAGCCTTCATTCAGTAACATGGCCAATTTGACCGAAAGAAAAAAAAAAAATGCTTCACTGATCGCACTGCAGACTGCTGTCAATCAGACAGCCTGCAGGTACAACACTGGAACTATATTCATGCCCACACAGAGGTTTGAAACTCAGGCACCATGCTCTTTTTAGAGCAGCAGTAAAGAATGCCATACAAAAGGGGAGTGGGGGGGGTGGGGGGGGACAAAGGCACACCAGACCAGTATGTACAAGAAGCCCTACATCACAAAACACCCCGGGTGATTCCCCTAGAGGTCAACACTGGTTCAAATTTTTGATTGCATTGAATATTTCATATTTTATGCACATATCACTCGGTAGCACGAAAGGGAATGTGGCTTCTTTGCGAAATGAATATTTTAGGAGGAAAAAATTGCGACATTCTTCAGTGAGGAGGAGCCCATTTCATGCACAAGGCATTCTCGCAAATTCACAACAATGTGAAATACAATATATTGCAGCTATAGAGAATACATTTCTGTCTGTCAAATGTAGACATAAAGAAGGGTCAGCTAGCACTGGTTGAGGCTTCATTGCAAAACAGAAGTGTTTTAGAATAACAGCTTAGTTTGCTACAATTTTCAAATGTTACTATAGTTATGTTTTTTTTATCAACTAAACCAATCGATGTAGCCTTTTGAAATTTGGTGGACTGTGAGACCTTAACCTGTTCAACAATAGTGCTGAATGTTGTTGCTGTATCACAAATTATCATTTTTACAATTCACCACAAATCTGAAGTTTTGACGAAAACAAACACTATTTAAAAATCTAAATAATAAAAACAACCGTAAATTTTTCCCAAAATCTCGTAAACAGCTGTTCACAGGCACTTGAAGATGAATATTAAAAAAAACAAGTTGCATTATCTTGTTTGTAATGGCAATATAGGTGGTAGAGAGGAGAGCTTTGCCAGAATGCAGCAAGGTGCTAAGAAAAAGGCACATTGGGGCAAAAAGGACCTGAACAAAACTGTGACTTGCCTAAACTTGACCATGATTGCAACAGAAAGGCAGTTTTAGTAGTTTTAGGCAGCTACCAGCTGGAAATATCTGCCAGCTAACCCTGCCCTAACCAACTCCATCGCCACTTCCACCACCACATCTGAGAGAGAGACAGAAGGGGAGGAAAGACACGGTGGTTAGGTTAGGTGGTAAGTACCAGCTGGCTACCCTGTGCTGGGGAAAGGGTTAATGGAAATAAAAGGCAATAGAAGAAAAAAAAAACTGAGAAAAATTCATACACTAACGTGATGCCATGCGCCATAGGCGCTGACTACGGCAAGGGGGGGGGGGGGCGCTCCTGAGCAATGCTTGAGCTGCCCCTGGGCAATGCTCAAGCCCCCTCCTTCCACACACACACACGCACACACACACACACACACACACACATACACACGCGCGCGCGCGCGCGCGCGCGCGCGCGCGCACGCACGCACGCACGCACGCACGCACGCACGCACGCACGCACGCACGCACACACACACACACACACACACACACACACACACACACCTAAACTGCCATTACTAGAGCTTTGTCACACACATCATTTGATATTTATATTGACTTTCCTCGACCTTCTCACTTGAAATTTTACTTGGGCTAATAGCTTACTGCATCATTGTTGGCGCGGACGTGCATGGCTTTTAATTAATACTTTTGCTTTATTTCTGTAAATCCTGACAATAGAATGACACACACATTAAAAGCACTAGCGACGGCTGCCTCATCCGTATTTTCTACTCACATATATGCCTCCTGCATTCATTGTGGCGATAGAGGCACATTAGATCACATACTTTGGAATTGTCTAGAGGACTCGCCTCCTCCGGAATCGGGTCAGCTCCTTACTTTCAAGCAGTGAGAGGTCATGCTCATGCTCAACTCCCACCCAGCAGTACAACTCAGGGTCGTCGAGTGGGCCAAAGAGGTTGCCGAGAGCCAGGGGCTCCTGGCCACCTAGTGCGACCAACAACCCACCATCTTCCAACCTTCTGCATGTTGTCACAGTTGGTAATGTTGGAAGAAGAGGATGCTGATGGTGGCTTTGGAGACGACGAAGAAGAGTTTAGTGTTATCGCTGCTCTACGCTTGCTGGCTCAGCCATTAAAAATCATTTGTGAATAGACGCACACGTCTTCCTTCCCGTAACATCATTGGTGGACGTGCTGGGTAATCACTTGCGCAAGATGAAGCTCTGCAGCAGACGTAATCTGGCTGCCATGTCATCCGAAGGAGAGAATTCAACCACGGACCCGTCGTCGCCGCTGCCGGTCATCCTGGCCCAGCCTCGCGACCCTGGCATGTTTTCTGGGATTGACAACGTTGACGTCGATGACTCGTTGCAGAAATACGAACGGGCAGCGCACACAACAGGTGGGATAACACGCTTATGCTGACTAATATAATATTCTACCTCAAGAAAACCGCACGGGTCTTGTTGTGTACCGCTGGCCGCTGTTGTGATTCTGGCCGCTGAGTTCAGCGGATGACGTATCTTCGTCAGTCAACCCTAGTGTTGAAGAGCACCATCTTATGGCCCCAAGAATGTATATATTCCAGTGGTTATTAAGTTCCCCTGTTCTGTGTTTGTTTCGTGACGGCAATAAGAGGTTATTGCCGATACGCCTTGTCGCGATGTGCCTCGCGAATGACCCATGCAGCAACATAACACTGGCGATGAGGGTGGGACTGAATGAGACCGCCACAATGGGAAGCTAGCTCCTGTCCGTACTCGTTCACAATGACGCCCACTACAACGGAGGGGCTCGAGCCTTTCGACATCACTCACCCTGAAGAGTGGGAGGACTATGCAGAACGGTTCCAGTTCTTCCTCGAGGCACAGGACGTTACGGGCGCCAGCAAGTAGAGATCGACATTCCTCAGCCGCTGCAGTCCCGCCACTTTTCAATTAGCCAGGGCGCTCGTGGCACCGGCCCAGCTGAAGGATACACTTTTCAAAACAATCCTCGCCGTTCTGCGTGACCGCCTAGCGCCGAAACCACTTGAGCTTGCCAGACGATATGAATTCCATCGCAGCGACCAGGCACCAAGTGAGTCTGTCGCCGCCTACCTCGCTGCTCTTCGAACGACGGCACAGCACTGCAACTTCAACGACCTCGACAACGTGCTACGAGATCGGTTAGTGTTCGGACTGCCGAACGACACGGTGAAGCAGCGACTACTGGTGAAAAAAGAGGTGTCTCTCACCAGTGCTGTCGAGGAAGCGGTTGCCGCTGAGGCCATTGCCCGGGAAGCCAGCCTAGCCTCGTTTCAAACCACCAACGCGCCGCGTTTCGAGCCCGTGCATCAAGGGACGACGACTGGCCATGATGGCGAGCAAGACACCGCCGAAGATGTTCTTCGGTTACATGAGAGCCCCACTCAGCGACGGGACGGGACACGACGGGACAGGACGGGAGAGATTGGTGGGCAGCCCCTGCGCCAACTGTGGAGGCCTGCACGAACGCCGCCTGGGTCGGTTCCGTGGTGCCCAGTGCAGGGAATGTGGAAAAACCGGGCATATTGCGAAGGTCTGCCGGTCCCGGAGGCAGCTTAGCCCACGTCAAAATGCCAGAGACCAAGCCCGAACGCAACAATTCAAGACCACTCCTCGCACCATTTCATACTGCGACGACTTGGCAGTTACTGCTATCAACGAAGTGTCTAAACCCGCCAAGAGGAAGATACATGTGAGTGTAAAAATCCAAGGCACACAGTGTCAGATGGAGGTGGATTCGGGATCAACTTTTCCATTCCGACGCCACAGCCAGACGCATTTTTCCAAAGGGGCGTGTCCAGAACCTGCAGCCACTTGATGTTATCATGAGGGACTATCAAGCCAACCGTATCGCTGTACGTGGAGTTGGTACCGTCCGAGCGCAGTTCAAAGATTTTGACGGC
Source organism: Dermacentor variabilis (assembly GCF_050947875.1). NCBI lineage: Eukaryota > Metazoa > Arthropoda > Arachnida > Ixodida > Ixodidae > Dermacentor > Dermacentor variabilis. Next base: position 230,824,096 of record NC_134571.1, on the reverse strand, counting down.
CCATTGCGCCTGGTCATTGTCAAGGGCAAGCGCCCAAGTCTTCTCGGGCTGGATTGGTTTCCGGCGCTCGGTATCAATATCACGGGAGTGCAACGCATCGATCAGCAACCATCCTCACTTGATAACATATTCTGGGACTTTGCCTCTGTGTTCGACGGGACGCTGGGCTGCTACAAGGGACCGCCCGTGCAGTTTGCACTTAACCCTGAGGTTGTGCCTATCCGCCTGAAAGCAAGAAGGGTTCCTTTCGCACTGCGACCAAATATCGACGCCAAACTGGACAAACTGATACAACAAGGAATCCTAGCCATGGTAGAGTGTATAAGCGCGACTGGACGAGGACGTAGAAACACGTGTCTGTGTATCTGTTTCTTTCTACGTCCTCGTCCAGTCACGCTTATACACTCTACCATGGATTCTAACCAACTAGCCCGCCAGCGTGTTTTAACCAAGAAATCCTAGAGCCGGTTGACCACGCTCGTTGGGAAACCCCTATTGTTACGCCACTGAAAACAAATGGGGATGTCCGCATCTGTGCAGGCTACAAGTGCACCATCAACAAAGCCTTGTAGCAGCACTTGTATCCGGTACCAGCTGTCGTCCACCTGCTGGCATCCCTCTCTGGTTGAACTGTCTTTGCGAAGCTAGATTTAATACAGGCCTACCAACAGCTCTTAGTGACTGATGAATCTGCAGAGGCGCAGACCATTGTGACGCTTCGGGGTGCTTTCCGCGTTCAACGATTACAATTCGGTGTCAGCGTCGCATCTGGCATCTTCCAGAGTTTAATGGAGAACCTACTGTGCAGACTACCAGGCGTCATTCCATATTTTGATGATGTCCTCATTTCAGGGGCATCGCACCAGGAATTACTTAGTCGCCTTTGAGAGGTCCTTCAGCGGTTCCAAGATGCAGGGCTTAAAGTCAAGAAGGAGAAATGCCAGCTAGGAGTGACTCAAGTGGAATTCTTGTGTTTCCGAGTCGATGCTGAGGGAATCCACCCCACACTGGCCAAGACGCAAGCCATCCTTAATGCACCACAGCCATTGAACAGAGCCAAGCTGCAGGCCTTCCTGAGTCTTCTCAATTTCTATCATGCATTCCTTCCACACAAGGCCACTGTCGCTGAACCCCTGCACCGTTTGTTGGACGAGAAGGTCCCCTGGCTGTGGGGAAACCTACAACAAACTGCGTTCGACGATGTGGAGAAGCTACTGGCATCCAACCAGGTGCTGACACACTTCGACGAGAAGAAGCCGGTAATCCTTGCCTGCGATGCATTCCCTGTACGGAATAGGAGCAGTGTTGAGTCACTGAATGCCGAATGACACGGAAGCACCAATCGCTTTTTATTCAAGAACCTTATCCTCTACGGAGCGTAATTATGCCCATATTGATAAGGAGGCACTCGCTGTGGTTGCCGGAGTAAAGAAGTTCCATGACTGCGTATTAGGCCGGCCATTTCAGATCCATACAGACCACAAGCCGCTCCTGGGTCTCTTCACATCAGACCGGCAAATGCCACAGATGCTTTCATCGCGAATGTTGCGTTGGTCCATTTTTCTGAATGGATACCAGCATACTCTTCACCACCAACCAGGAAAACAGTTAGGCCACGCAAATGGTCTCAGCAGACTGCCTCAACCGGACCAGTGCCACGATGACCCTTTGCCAGCAGAGGTCGTCATGCTTCTGGACGCACTTCCAGAATCTCCAGTCCATGCAGACGATATGGCTAAGTACTCCGCCAAGGATGCTATTCTCTCCCGTGTCCTCAACTGGGTGTGGAAGGGGTGTGGCCAAGGTGCGCACCGAGTTCCGAGTTCACACCATTCGTGTCCAGGCAACATGAGCTGTTCGCCCACAAGGGATGTAGACCATGTGGTGATTCCACAGACGTTGCGTTTCCGGGTCCTCGAAGCTCTGCATGTCGGACACCCCAGCATCGTCAGAACGATAGCGCGTGCCCTTAGTTATGTATGGTGGCCCAGCATGGATGCGGCCATTGAAGAATGGCCCCGGCGATGCTATCCTTGCCAGGAAACACTGCCCGAGATGCCTCGCGCACCTGTGCACCCATGGGAGACGACCCAGACTCCATGGTCACGCCTGCACATTGATTTCACTGGTCCATTCCAAGGACAGACCTTCTTGATTGTGATGGATTCTTATTCCAAATGGCTGGAGGTCGTACCAATGTCGTCAATGACATCGAGTGCTGTAATCACTACCTTACGAAGATTGTTCGCAACTCACGATCTGCCAGATACCCTTGTCTCAGACAATGGCCCGCAATTCACATCTACAGAATTTTGAGGGTTCCTGGATGCCAACCTCATCCGCCAAGTGACATCTGCACCGTTCCATCCATCCACGAACGGGTAAGCCGAAAGGATGGTACAGACAACCAAAGAGGCATTATCTCGGATAATCCAAGGAAGCTGGGCACAGCGCCTGGCAGACTTCACTCTACAGCAGCATGTAACTCCGCACGCTGTCACAGGATGCTCCCCGTGCGAGTTGTTGATGGGCCGCCGACTGTCTACCATGCTGGATCGGCTGCACCCAGACCGGGCCCCTGACAAGTCCTCCTGGTTGGCAGAAATTCTGCCTACACCACGTACATTCCAGCCCGACGACCCTGTATTTGCACGCAACTACAGCCAGGGCCCACCATGGGTATCTGCTGTGATTTCCAGAGCAACTGGCCCGATCTCTTATGAGGTTGCTCTTCCGGATGGCCGTGTGTGTCGCTGGCACAAGGACCAGATTGGACGGCACATGGACGTGCGAAGACATTTATCCACCGCGTAAGCCCACCTCCTGCGAGAATGTTGTACGTATTGTTCGGCGAGAAATCGAAGCAGCGTCTCCTGCCACGCCAGTGACACAGTGTTTTGACGATTCCTGGCCGCTTGTGTCTCTCAACAAGTCGGTCGTTCTCCAAGAACTTGCTAATGTTGGTCTTCCGTCCATCTGCTCCGCCAGCCGTCCTGACTTTGCTTTGTCTGCTGCCTTTGCGCCTGTTCACTGGAGGCAATACAGTCCATATCCAAGCTATCGCAACCCAGCCGAGTGGCGCGCACATGACGATAGACCCATCTGCTTTTACTGTGGACGTGTGGGCCACATCTCTCGCCACTGTCGAAGTTCCTGGCCTGCCAACTCTCGACCAAGCTTTCCCGCCTACCGCCGCTCCCCACTGAATCCTTGCCTGCCATCACTCTCCACTGTGGGGTTCTCACACCCATGCTCTTGGGACAAAGGAACGACAACACAGTAGTGCAAACAATCACAAGGGCATTTATTGCACCTTTCATAGATCAATGCCTGCTAGCCGAGTTGCTATCCACAAAACATGCCGATGGGCGCGCGACAAATCTAGGAAGTCCGACTCACCGCGACCGGATAGCGAGCGAATATGTTCGCCCCATGCTGGATCCCAACGCCTGGTCGTTCGTGTGTACGGTCACGCGATCGGTGGCACGTTCGAAGGCGGCCACGCTAGACGGTCTCGCAGAAGCATGGATTGGCGCACGCGCGGCACGGCACGTCCGCACTGCTTGCTGTCCCGAACCAAAGAGGAAGCACCTTGCCTTTCGACGCCCAAGTAACCCCGCCTGTCGGTGGCATTAGCAGTGCAAAACTCGCGCCCTCTCTCGTACTGCACCTAAACCACTACGACCGCCGCGGGTGCTAGGCCACGCGGCGAAGCCAGATTACAGGAGACGCGTGAGAGTCGCACATCCCCACACCACCAAGGTTTAAGATGCACTTGACAACGCTCGAGCTACCGCGACTAGCCGCTCGCCATCACCACATACTCGCTGCTCCCATTTGCCCCAGCTGCGTCGCTCTCAATCCCCGGCTTACCGTTGCCGCTCTCCAACGGGAAACTAACTGGGGCAGCTCCTGGAGGTGACGCTGCTCTAGATCCCCGGCCTGAAATTCCTCTGCTGACCTTGCCTACTGATCGGAACCTTCTGGACGTGGACGTGGATGCTTTGCCCGTTACAGCACTCATCGACACCGGAGCCCAAATTTCCATCATGAGTGCGGTGCTTCGAAAGCACTTGAAAAAAGTACTTACTCCTGCTCCGACTCGACTGCTCCAGGTCGCCGACGGTGGAACTCTGGCTGGGCTTGGAATGTATACTGCTCGTGTCAGTGTCGCCAGTTGCCACACGTCCGTTTCGTTTAGTGTGCTCGAACATTGCCCTCACAATGTTATTCTCGGACTCGACTTTTTGGCTGCCCATTCTGCTCTGATTGACTGTTCCGCCGGTGTTGTGCAACTTGACCTACCCCTACCTTTTCCCATAGACCTTCCTGCTCAAGCTCCAACTCAGCTTTGTTCCGCAGATTTTATTTGCCTGCCATTTCTAGCAGCAACCTGCATCCTTGTTTTAGCCTGTCCACCTGTATCTGACGGAGACTATGTCCTTACTCCTTCCTGCGACTTCAGTCCTGCTTTCTCACAATGTCTCCTTCCCACACACCATTGTTTCTGTTGTGGACAATCAGGTGTTTCCCATCCTAAATTTTGGACAGTGCCCACAAGTACTTCCTCTAGGCATGTCTCTTGCCACGTTATCGTCGTCGCATGAGTGCCACATTTTTGTTCTATGTGTTGCGCCGTCTTCGACCTATGCCCATTCTGCGCCTCCTGCATCTGCCCCAACTGACGATTTTACGAAGATGATTGCACCGGACCTTTCAACCTAACAAGCCGCAGAGCTCCGTGGCCTCCTCGAGTCCTACTCTGACATTTTTAACCTGAACGATTGCCCTTTGTTTCAAACTATGGTCGTGAAGCATCGTATAAATACCGGCAGTGCAGCACCTGTTCGCCTACGCCCATACGGGGTGTCGCCTTGTGAGCGACAAGTTATCCAGAGCGAGGTTGACAAGCTGCTTGCCAAAGGGATTATTGAACACTCTTCCAGCCCTTGGGCGTCCCCTGTTGTTCTCGTCAAAAAGAAGGATAACAGCTGACAATTCTGCGTTGACTATCGTCATCTAAACATGATCACCAAGAAAGATGTATATCCACTTCCCCGCATTGACGATGCTCTGAATTGTCTCCACGGTGCCACCTATTTTTCATCTATAGATCTTCGCCCTGGATATTGGAAAATTGCCGTGGATGAAACGGACCGTGAAAAGACCACATTCATCACACCAGACGGCCTATATCAGTTCCGGGTAATGCCTTTTGGCTTGTGCAATGCCCCGGCGACCTTTTAACAGATGATGGACATGCTCTTGCGTAGTTTGAAATGGTCCATCTGTTTGTGCTACTTGGATGGCGTCATCGTATTCTCAACTTTTGCGACTGATCTTGAAAGAATTTCATCTGTTCTTTCTGTTTTTCGCACCGCTGGCTTGCAGCTCAACTCGTCCAAGTGCCACTTCGGTCATCACCAAATAACCATGCTCGTACATCTCGTCGATTCATCAGGCATTCGCCCCGACCCCGCTAAAGTTCATGCTGTGCAAAATTTCCCCGCACCAACTTGTGACAAAGATGTTTGCAGCTTTATTGGCCTTTGCTCTTAATTCTGCAGGTTTGTGGAAAATTTCGCCCATGTTGCCCATACCCTGACTGACCTCCTGAAGAAAGACGTTCCTTTCTGTTTGGGCTCTGAACAAGCGTCTGCTTTCTCGTAGCTCATCACGTTGCTCACCACACCTCCTGTTCTCGCCCATTTTGATGCCTCCGCTCCAACAGAAAGCCGCACTGATGCCATTGGCTACGGCATCGGTGCAGTTTTAGCTCAACGCCAATGTGGGCACAACTGCATTATCGCCTACGCCAGCTGCCTCCTCTCTCCTGCCGAGCGCAATTGCTCTATTACTGAGCGCGAGTGTCTCGCCCTCATTCGGGCGGTGGGCAAGTTTCGACCCTACATATATGGTCGACCATTTACAGTTACAACCGATCGCTACGCCCTTTGTTGGCTTTCCTCCCTCAAGGATCCCATCCGGATGCCTCGGTTGCTGGGCCCTACGGCTGCACGAATACACATACACTGGTCTACAAGTTGAATCGTCTACATCAGGACGCTGACTGCCTGTCTCATCATCGCGTTAGATGTACCGGACGGTTTAGTGGATGTCGCACCGATCTGTGTTCTTTCGCTCTCTGCCTTGCAAGACATTGGCGCTGAACAACGAAGCGATGAATTGTTACGGCCCATTATCGAACGCCTGCTCTCTGATGCGTCTGACCCAACCCTTCACATGTTCGTGCTACAATATGGCATCCTGTATCGCCGCAACATGCGCCCTGACGGGCCCGAGCTCCTAACCATAATACCGTTTCATCTTCAACAGATTGTACTGCAGCAACTGCACAACGTTCCCACCGCTGGACACCTTGGCGTCACGCGGACCTATGACCGAATTCAGCGACGGTTTTTCGGGCCCTGTCTCAACCGCTCCGGCTGGCGCTATGATGCCGTGTGTGAGTCGTGTCAACGCTGGAAAAGGCCTGCTGTGTCTCCTGCCGGTCTGCTGCAGCCTTTGGATATACCAATCAACCCTTTTTTTCACGTTGGCGTTGATCTTCTCGAACCATTCCCTATATTAAATAACGGAAATAGGTGGATTGCCGTCGCTATGGACTATACAAGTTGCTATGCCATTACTAGAGCCCTACTGACCAGCTGCGCCACAGACGTCGCTAATTTCTTGCTTCACGACGTTATCTTACACCACGGTGCACCTCGTCAACTTCTCACCGATCACGGAAGATACTTTCTTGCCAAAGTCATAGACCTACTTCGATCATGTGCTACTAAACACAAACTTACTACCGCTTACCATCCTCAAACTAACGGTCTTACCGAACGCCTGAACCGCACATTAACTGACATGCTAGCAATGTATGTTTCCTCCGACCATCGCGACTGGGACATTGCTTTACCATTTGTCACGTTCGCCTATAACTCCTCGCGCCACGACACAGCTGGCTATTCACCCTTCTATCTCCTCTTCAGCCGTGAGCCGATTTTGCCTTTCGAGACTCTCGTTTCTACCACACTTCACTAGCCAACAGAGTACACTCGGGATGTTATAGCCACAGTGACCCAAGTATTCGTCTTTCTGCTTCACAGACACGCCAGAAGTGCCGTTACGACCAGTGTCATCACGACATGGACTACAAACCAGGTGCTCTTGTGTTAGTTCGGTATCCAACTCAGCGTGTTGGTCTTTCGGAGAAACTCCTCTCTTGATACTATGGCCCTTACCGCATCCTTCGCCAGGTGACCCCTGTCACATATGAAGTGTCTCTGCTGGATGCCATGGTGCGTTGACCTCTCTGTGACATCATCCACGTCAGCCGTCTTAAACCTTACCTTTCTCAGACCAATGAGCCGCACCAATAAGGTGCTTTTTCCGACGGGGGTGATGTCACAGTCGGTAATGTGGGAAGAAGACGCTGATGGTGGCCTTGGAGACGACGAAAAAGAGTTTAGTGTTATCGTTGCTCTACGCTTGCTGGCTCAGCCATTAAAAGTCATTTGTGAATAGACGCACGCTTCTTCCCACAACAATATGAATAAACTCTTCCATCCATCCATCCCATCAAAAGTATAACAGTAGCAAACTGGTACTGCTTCATCTTTCAGAAGGCGCCTAAAATGAAGGGCAAGGCGATGAAAGGAGACAAGACGCATGCGTCAACTGCTGCTGAGCATTTGCTGGAAAACCAAGACTATGTGCATGTGCCACCCAGCCATTAACATTCTGCGTTCTGTCTACCTTCGGCGAGCTAAGGTGAAGAGCGCACCTGGAACCAGATCAATCATTACATAGTTCACATTTAATGTAAAAAGCTTCAGCTATTTGCCCTGCCCGTTGGTCATGGTTTCACCAAAATACTACTCTCGTGTCTGGCAACTTCGGGCTACAGTTGCATTCTTTGCAATGCAAGGTAAGATTAGAGCAGGGGAAAGATGTCAAGCTGTTGCTGTGGTAGCACAGCCTAGTGTTAACGAAGTGACCAGTCTGGCCTGCGTAGGGTCTGCCACATGGCAGGGGCATGCAGTACACAGCATCGTGTGGCAGGCCCGTGTAGGCCGAGGACAGTGCAGTAGTAAGGCATTTTTGTAGTAGCACTTTTGGGCTAGCAATGGCACAAGAAATTTATTGATCGTGGTTTGGGTACAGTGGCTTGCATCACTGTGACAGCAGCTGAAACATGCGCAGGAATGCAACTGAACACGCGCAGACCATGTTTCTCACAGAATACTGACAAAACAGTGGTGTGATCATAACCATCGCCTTGGGAATAGGTGCAGTTGCAACAGAAAAATATTAGCACAAGTGACCGCTGACCCGAGATGTTGAACAGGGTGTCTACCAAATGGGAAAACCAGGAATTCTCAGGGATATTGAGTAGTCTGGAAACAAACTCAGGGAAAACTCAGGGAATTTGTGCCTTTAACAGGGAAAGTTAGCTCTAATTTTATTGAAAGGGTCGAAAGTCATGGTAATGCTGGCTCGAGTAACTGACAGGAATCCTAATGAATTGCCTTTGATGCCCTGTCGTTCGCTGGAGGAGTTGCCAGTGTACATTCAACGACCGACTTTCCGGATTCCTGATAATTTGGACGGCTTCGCGGCACCACCACATACCCCATAGAGTCAATGTATCAGAATGCCTGAAATTTTGGACGCAAGAACTCTTCGCCGTCTGATTTTCCGAACATTATGCCCCGACTGCAGGTCCGAAACGGCATTAATCAAAGCCCCCATCTCTGCCATTTTGATTACCTCGCCACCTCGAATCGGCGCTCTCGGACGCAGATCCGCTGGCAGCCGTAGCCACCACTGCGGCAACGCTAGGCCTAGCTACTTCGACATTCGCTATGAAGCTTCTTGCCGTTGGGTGCCGTGTTTTTTATTGAGAGAATTCGCTACTGTCAGCAATGGCACACGCTCCGCCTTTGTGGTCCTTGCGATTGGCTTAGAAGCTTGGAAAGCACGGTGCGTTGCATAATGTCGGTTCCCGAAAGCCAGCTTCGCCTCTGTACAGAAATGTTACTTGGTAAAGCCTATGCAAGAGTATTGCAGTGAACCATAACAAGTGTGGGAAGGGGCTATTACCACGGGACACAATATGTATTCCTTAATTATACACGTGTGCACCCGGTATTTCCTGTCACAGTACGAGCACCAATGTGCCTAATATGTGTACCGACAGGCCTGCAGAGCGTTTTCATATGTGCCTGTGACGGATTGAGCGTCTAAGGGCAGTGAATGACATGCATTTATTTTTGCCAACTGGCTGATTTTTCGGACGTTTTCGCGGCCCCTAAAGAGTTAGAAAACTCGGATGTGGACTGTGCAACTCACCAAGAAAATGCTTCAAATGGTCCGTCGGGCGAACGAGTGGCGAAAACAGTACAAGAACAGAGAGGACCTACGCATTAAGGAATGAATGGGAAAGGAAGCATGCTACCACCGATTTCAAGGAGCTTGAGCTCAAAAAACAAAGTGTCAGCTGATGCCGAGATGCAAGTGTCCCTCATCCAAATCAATTCACGATGTACGACAAGTCACTTAAATTTAATGGACAAACATGCATTGAACCTGACCTTATAGGGGTATTACTCAGGTTCGCGCGTGCGCACCTGACCCTTCTCTGGATCGCACAGCGCCGGCGGAGCGGCAGTCGCTCACTAGCACTTTCGCAGCAGCCCTAACAGTCAGAGCTGTGACCCCTAACCCGCGGTTCGCAGCGAGTTGCGACCACGATGGGTTCAGGCCAGTGGGGACAGGGTGAGTCTCGACCTAAGGTGTTTATTCACCTTAGGGTACAAATATACCAACTGGACAACAACAGCAAACCACATACAAATACAACACAAAACCTCAGCGGCGGAGCATTCCGCACGTCTGGGGTGAAACAAACCGCACAATGTGGGAACCACAAAAGAGGCTGATAAGAGTTCAGCTCACCCAGAGTGGATCCGCGCTCGGGCCCTGGGGCGGTGAGTCGCACACAAAGGCCGGGCGCAACAGGGGGACGGCGTGCGGCGGTCTCAGCAGCTGAATTGAGATGCGGCCTCTCGCAAGCTCCTCAACCGAAAGACAACAGTGCATTGGGGGAATAGCGCTTCTCCCCGAGCGGCGGAGAGGGAGTCTCCCCGGTTCCAAGAAAGGGAAAGGAGGGAACGGGGTGCCTTGGGCTGCGGCGTCGCGGCCAGGCGCGAAGAGCAACGAGGGCGGCGAACGTGCCCTCTCCCAGCCACTCTCCGCGAGCGAGCACATGATTATCGCGTGATAACCGCGTGGCCGCTCCGGAGATATTGGGATGCGCGTGCGATCCCCACAACCTGTCACGTGTGTCTCGGCACCGTCACGCTCACAGTTTGGTCCCTTTCCGCGCACGCACTAACCTGTTTAAAAATTCATTCTTTCCTCCTACTGTTGTTCAGTGGAATGATCTACCCTCAGAAATTTTCTCTGCTGATAATTTTGAGCAGGCACTACTCATGTATATTGCACAGTAACATGGAATGTTATTTTTTCCCCCTTTTATTCATGTTATTTTTACTATCGCCTATGCACGTGCATTTTGCTGATGGTGTGAATATCGTCCTTTGCAGTAGAAAAAGGCCAACTTGTTCTTTTTTTTCTTTTTTGCTCTCTTCCTTTTTCTGTTCAATATGTCTAGCACAAGAGCACATATTATTCTTGTCTTGAGTGTTTGCGGAAATACGCCCACCTGCTTGGTCTGTATAGGCTGCAGTATGTAGAAATAAATAAATAAATAAATAAATAAATAAACTCTTTAAAGCAGTGAAACACAATACTGAGGCCTCGTGCGTGGGCTGAGGGTATGTCAGGACAGTTAAGGTTGACTTACAAGCTGTTGAGAGAGAATCTAAATTGTGACAAAGTTCGGGCCTCATATCACTGAGCTTGCTATCTATCAGTTGATAGAAATAGCTCATATTTGAAAATATTTGTTTTTGTATGCATCTCCTTTTTTATTCGTATTTGAGAATGTCCTACTCAATTTGCAATATTTTCTCTAATACATTGTATTTGTATTTGTATTCTCTATACATTGTATTTTACTAACCCCTCCGTTCTATTCTCTTTTTGAATAACATAAACACTACTGCTTAGTATTCAAATTGGATTAAGTTGTTATTTTTATTTTTTTCATATGCTTACTAGAGAGTGACCGCATCGGGCAATGTGGTTTCAGCTCGTCTTGACATAAAACATAGTTCTGCATCACTCACGGAATTTTGCAAAGGCACTCGGGGAAAACCTGGAAAACTCAGGGAATTTGAAAATGTCAACTTGGTAGACACTCTGGTTGAAAAACTGGTTTGCAATTGTAAACAAGTTGTTCCTCTTTGGCTTGTCTTGGCTATGAGCCATTTCAGTGGTAATGTGACTTGTGTATCTAAATCAAATCGTAGGTATTACTTGCTTCAAAATTTCTATTGATTTGTTTGAATACTTAAAGGGCCCCTGAAACGGTTCGGACAAATTTTGTAGACGCGTAGAGTACAGCTTAAGTAGAACATTCGCACCACAATTTAGGTGAAGCGTTACGTATTAATGGAGCTACAAGCGATTAGAAGCTACCCTCCTCCCTAGCCATGCTTTTCCTCCTCAACTCGTTCGCCGAGCGAGTAGGGCTAAGCTCCGCCTTCACTGGTTCAACGTCATGATGCGACGTCACATCGTCCACTTCCGGTTGTTTTGGAGCCCGCCCCCGCCCGCGTGAGACCGCTCCGCTAGCCGCTTGGCCGTCGACCCCAAGCGAGAGCTATTGAAGCAGCGTGCGTTGCGAGCATCTGTCGTAGTGCCGCACGTGTCTTGTATTCCGGTAACCACAGGCAAGCTGGTCATTTCGGCAAATGAGTGTAGGCATAAACTCAAGCTGATGAAGGAACTTTAGCGTAGACGTACGTGAGCGGCCTGATCGGTCTGCACGGTCCATACACTTGTTGGTGCAGCGCTTAACCAGCCAAACAAAGCGCTGATATTGCTCTAACCAAGTGTAAAACATTTTAAACATTTATAAAAACAACTTGTTCATGATTACACTCCTGCAAAAAATACACACCAGCAGCAAAGAAGAATACACTTGGTTGCTGCTACTGTGTATGGTTGAGCTCTGCGCCACCAGGTGGCTGCACCGTGCAGACCATTCGCATTTGCCCTTCCGCTCATCCCGTTACGGCAAAGTCAATCGGCCAGACTCTGTCCCCTTGCGCTTGCGTTTTCCCTAATACCGGACTCGGGAAACGCTATTGCGTTAGTAATCTTCCGGTGTAAAGTGACGGCCACAAAAGCGCAAATCCTGGTGCCGATTGGATAGCGGCAGTCCGATGCGCAGCAGCCAGTTCGCTCGTACGCTGCCTTGCAGAGGGACACGATGTCACTGCTTGACATATTGCTAGTCGCTACGTTTGCAGTCCACAAGGCAACAAAGTCGAATCATAGTGCTCGTGAAAAGGCTGAGACCGACTCTGACCGCGGAGCTCTCTTCAAAATGGAGTACGTTGTAACACAAGCAGACGAGACATGCTGTGTGCCGGAAGTGCTTAAGTGTACTGAAAAATTATTCTTGTGCATTCTCTTTATGTTACTTTCTTTTCATAAAAACAAATTAACTAACATTCCAACTATTACAAAGATCATTTGTTTATCATAAAGTTGGAAAAATTATCGATCACGCGCCCTTATCAGCCAATCGGATAGCTCTCCCCACTGACGTCGTATGGGTGATTTCGGTCATATGGGTAGGGGCTTAAATTCCGCCGAGCAGTGCGCTGCGATCGGCAGCCATGTGCATATTTAAAACCTTATAATAAATTACATGCTTTACGCGGAGCACTTAGATGTGTCAATTAATGATCAGAAGGACCTACTCTAATGACTCAATACGTTTGTAGAAAATCGTCAAAAGCGTTTCAGGGTCCCTTTAAGTCAGAGCCTGTCATCATGCTACATTGGCTAACCCTCCATGCTCTCAGTGAGAGTTTCTGCAAAGTAATGAAAATTAGGAGGTATGCAATGTCTTGCTCTTGCAAGGTAGTGGCCAGGTGGAATCATATAGCCTCTCTGACCAGGTGGATGTACTGGACTGACTGGGGTCAGTCGGCCAAGATTGAGCGGGCCGCCCTGGATGGGAGTGATCGGCTTGTGCTGGTCTCCACAGACCTGGGCTGGCCCAATGGGCTGGCACTGGATGCACGGGATGGCCGGCTGTACTGGGCAGACGCACGTACGGACCGCATCGAGAGCACCCGCCTGGATGGGTCCGACCGGAGGGTGCTGCTGGACAACCAGCTCCCACATGTCTTTGGCTTCACACTGCTCGGTGAGGCCTGCAATTCAAGCTTAAGTATATTCATGGGGTCTTAAAATTTTTTTTTCTTAATTCTCCCTATGAACTGAAGAATACAGTGCCGTTGTAGTCAAGAGAGCATACGAAGGAATGCATCTTTCTCTCTTCCTGTCAAGTCACTGGGGAGCAACGGGGCAAAGGGAATGGGTTGTGCGATGGGCAAACAGAACTATTTGTGCTGGAGTGCTAGCTGTATAGCAACTGCGCCAGGATCGCAAGCGTGAGAACTGCTGGCACAGATTGTGGTGACATCAGAGCCAGCTGCTGCACTGTTGGTTGTTGTGCTCATTGTTTTCTCATTAATCAATGTGCTCAGTGCCTGCAGGATCCTTGGGTCTAAGGGAGGGGACACAGTACTTGAAGGTTCGAAATCAAGTTATATTGTCAAATTTATCACTTTTGCATACCCAAGACCCTTCTGCACCAATCTACGAATCTTGGCTTCGAAATTCCATTTATTGACTATGTTATAACTATAAACACTAGCAACCCCCACCACACACAGACCTTTAAATTGTGGTCTAAAATCGCCCTTTTTCTGCCACCAGCTAATTAAAAATTGCGTGTTCCACAAGTGCTATTTTTGGGTAAAACATCCCCAAAATCACGCTTTCATTTGTGCTTGCATGAATGAACAACTCTGCACATTTTATTTTGCACATAAAAATCTATTAGCACATTTTGGTGTGTTTGTGTCATCCACACTGCAATTAATGCACCTGTGGCCGGTGCAGCCCGGTGTCTGAACATGTGCTAGGCAATCCACACTGCCGGTTTGCCATGCACGTGTTGCTCACGGCATTCTAGGCAAATCCTGATGTAGCCTCCCCCCCCCCCCCCTCTTCCTGTAATAGTGTGGGGTAAAAAAGTGTCATGACATGCAACGATCTTATTAAGCACCCTTTTTGGCTAATACCTGCCACGCAAAATAGCCTAACTGTTACGAAGTGTTGCATCAGCTGAAGTAGGCACGCACCAGCTCTGCAGCGGCATGCCTGCCAGGCGAAAGTCACTCCCGACGACAGTGCCACTGTATCTTTGTGACGTAGTGTCGTGGTGTAGGCCTACACGGCGCAATCTCAATAATTTCATCTTAGTTTATTTGAGAATTCATTTACTTTGTAGATTTTGCGCAGCACCGTATTTTACAAAGCGAATTATACAGGATAATTACAAAAGCCTGTGTGCATCCAACCAGATAATTCATAGTTTCCAGTTGGGGCCTCCGAGACTGGCATGATGCGGTGTAATTACAGCTTCACATATCTCAGAGGCAGTGTCAGAAATGTGGTGTGTGGCCGTGACCATGTTTTTGGCTTCTGCAATAGCTTCTGCCGCATGCAACCAGCAAAACCATAGCCTTCAAGATCTGAATCTGTTTATCCAGAGGGCACCACCACTGGGGTGGGGATTCTTTATTCAGACTTATTCATACATATCCCCGCTTAGCCCGAAAGCGTTACAGCAGGGGGGTTACAAGCATGAAAAGAATACATCTTGATTCACACTGTACACCTGTCCACATGACGGTCGATTCCGCTGAGCGATAATTGGCATACAGGCCCGTCCTTGCCCAGTATTCTCTAATTTTGCACTGGTGGTCAGTGTGTGCTGATATATAGTTTGGTAGTTTTATGTACATTTCCCTATCAATTCCAGTTTTGTTGTGATAGATTTTATACAGAAGCTTTAGCTGCAGTTTCTTTCGGCGAGACGACAGGGATTCCCAGTTGAGCTCTGTTTTCATTGCTGTGCAGCTATACTTCCTCCCGTACCTACCCGAGACGAACCTGGCTGCTCTGTTTTGTATTTTTTCTAGTTTATTTATAAGACATATCTGTGATGGGTCCCAAAGGGTACAAGCATATTCCAAAATAGGTTGTATACAAATTAGGTACGCCATGCTTCTAAGGTTAGAATTTGCGCATTTTAAATTTCTTTGAATGTAATTCAAAGCAACTGCCGCTTTGCCAACTACATAGTCCACGTGTGCCCGCCAAGAGCAGTCGCCCGACAGCATCACGCCCAAATATTTAGTCGTGGATTTATTACTTCATATTATTCATTGGACAATGGCTGGCATCGATTACTTTTTTCTTCTTAGTAAACTGTGCATGGATGCACTTACCGGTATTCAAGTTCATTTTCCACTTAGAGCACCATTCATAAATACGATCTAGGTCAGCCTGCAGTTTGAGAACATCATGTTCATTATCGATTTTTCTATAACAATACGGTCATCCGCGAAGAGCCACAT
Source organism: Dermacentor variabilis (assembly GCF_050947875.1). Lineage (NCBI taxonomy): Eukaryota > Metazoa > Arthropoda > Arachnida > Ixodida > Ixodidae > Dermacentor > Dermacentor variabilis. Next base: position 230,808,452 of record NC_134571.1, on the reverse strand, counting down.
GTTAGAGTCAATACCTCAGTTAATATCATTAATATATATCAGAAAAAGAAGAGGCCCCAGAACAGATCCTTGCAGAACGCCTGATGTGACCTCAAGATAATCTGAATTAGTACCATTCAGGACCACACATTGACGGCGACATGACAAATAGTTTTTTTATCCAGCTAAAAACACTAGAATCTATATTTAACATTCGAAGTTTCTGAAGTAGTAAAGAATGGCAAACAGTATCAAATGCTTTGCGGAAGCCCAGAAATATGCAGTCTATTTGCCCACCCAAGTCAACTACAAACGCTAGATCATCATAAAATTCAATCAATTGTGTCGCACATGAAAACCCCTTGCAAAATCTGTGTTGTCTGTTTGTAAGCAATGTGTTGTCCTTTATGTGTTTCATGATAGCCTTATATATTATGTGTTCCATGATCTTGCACGAAATCAAAGTAAGTGAGATAGGTCTATAATTAGTAACTTCTTTTTAGAACCTGCATTGTGAATAGGGACTGCATTTGCAATTTTCCAGTCCTGTGGCATCTGACCAGTAGTTAATGACTTGTGAAAAATTAAATAAAAGTAAAGCTAGACGGCGTGAGCACACTGTTTTAAAATTCTCTGAGAGGTACCGTCAGGACCGATAGCCTTACTTTCATCAAGGTTTTTTAGCAGAGATTCAGTGCCGCTAATGCATAGTTCGATTGGTTTCATAAGAGGAACGTTGCTATTGGATGATTATGGGCTGCATGCAGATTGAGAAAGAAAGACTGATTGGAAGTATCTGTTTAGGCATGTCGCTTTTTCTGCATCGTCAGAAAGAGTGCGTTCATTGTAAATAATTTTGTTTATTCCAACAGGATCAGACTGTGATGCAGGTTGTTGTGTTCAAAGGTTCTGACGGTTCTCTGAGACGGAGCCTCCGAGAACCTGATTGAGGACAAAGCCGTTGGTTTGAAAAACGCACACACAAACTTTTAATGAAACTAGAAAAAGGCTTAAAATAAATAGAAGGAAATAGAAGGCATAAAATAAACACTCAGACACCCCGGTAAGGAACACACTCAGGACTAGTACGGCGTTAAATAGTAAATAGTGCGTGAGTCCGGGCTGACCACGATGGCAGTGGTGCATAACAGTCTCGACGTCGAGAAGCGGCGATAAGACAGTGAGAGAAGTTGCGCCGGTCTCACCAAAGGTCAGGGCGTAGGATGATTGACCGGGCAACCGGAGCACCCTTGCTCTGGCTCGGAGATAGAAGGCAGGCGGCTTGGCGGCACGAGCAGACGGCGGCGGCGTTCTGGCCGGGCAGCTGGGCGTAGAGCGCGGGCCCGGTCCATTGGCTGACCTTCTCCTGGCGTTGCTTCCTGGAACTCTCCTGGCGTCTCTCCTGCTTCTGCCAGCGCGCCTGGCTTTTTCTTCCGCTCTGGCCGATTAGTCGTTTTCTGATTGGTTGTTTGACGCTCCGTGGTTTCTTTTAATTGGTTGGTATTTTTCTCGTTTTCTTTTCTTGCGCCACGCATTCACGTGGTGACGCTCTTTGGCGTCGTTTTCTCTCTAGCACGGAATTCGCCTTGGCGCGCGCACTCCTTGTCTGCTTCTGTCCTTTCAGACCATGTCGCGTACTACACACATCACACAGACCCACATCCCTTCAAATATTGCCAGAACGGTTTAGGATTTGTTTTCATTTTGTCATTTAATCGTTGAAGATACTGTTCTTTTGCTTTTTTTCAACAGGCCTTTGTATTCGCGTGTTAATTCTTGTGGCCTCTCAAAATATGCGTGTGTCTTTGTTCTTTTATATCTTTGAAACACATGCCTTCGTTTTTTAATTAACGTCAATACACGAAAAGTGATCCATGGTTTTTTACGCTTTTGGAGTCTAGCCGATTCAATACTTGGTACGAACTTCTCTGTAAGGGCAAACAGCTTTTTTTAATATGTGCTCCACATAAATTCTACTTCGTGTTCCTCCACAAAATTCAAAAACTGGAAGAAAATCAAGAAGTTTATCAGAAATCGATGAATAATCGCCCTTTTCAAAGAAGAAAGCTCTTCTACTGATGTACCTTTTTGTGCGCTGTACTTTTGTTTTAATCTCTGCAACCACAACCCGATGATCACTGATACCTGGAAAGGTATCAACATTACCAACTAAATTTGCTAAATTACAAAGGAGAAGATCTAGGGTACTATTAATTCTTGTGGGTTCGAGGACATACTGAAGAAAGCCAAAACTACAGTCGCCGACTGATTTCCCGGACTCCAAAAATTCGGACATGCCCGATTATTCGGTCAGCTTCGCGGCACCGCCATTCTCCCCATAGACCATAATGTATAACAACTGCCGAAAGTTCGGACACCTTGCAACCTCTCGTCTGATTTTTCGAACACTCCTTGAGCCAACTTGATTGAGAGCACCATGCACCGACTCTGACCAGTGCATGGTTCGACTTGCTGAACGCCATTTTTGTTGTGAACGGAGCCTCCTTGCTTCCCCACGAAGTGGTGCCATAGAGAAAGAAATTTCAACAAGACTGGACACTCCCATAGAGCCCAGCGGCAGAATTGACTGTAGCACTCCAAGCGGATGTTATTGACTCCTTCCGGTTTCGGTTTTGGGCGCACGCGTTTTTAACACCAGTTGGTACACGCCGCGCCGGCTCCGCTGCTCGGCGCGGCATTCATTTTTTTTTTCGCTTCTGCTGAACCTCGCGTGGCCTTGGCATAAAATCGTTTCATTATTAAGTACAAATGATTGCGTTTGAGCTTTACAAGACTGCGCCGAATCCGTCAGAGGCAATTTCATAAAGAAAACGCAAGACGTCTTCCAAAATGATAAAATGTTTATTTTGCTCTGTATAAATACTCGTTCCGGGCTTCTACATTCATCCAAAGTTGGGGCACCAGGTAAGCAGCAGTCGTAGCCGTACGAAGCTCCACCGTATGCCATCAGCTGAAAGAAAGTAAATTACAACCATGTATCATTTTGGTACATTGACCTAACAGGAGTATTGCGTGTAGAGGCAAAATGTGCGTAAGTGGTGAATGAGCGGCATTACAGATAAATTCACTTTTACGTACATTTCGCAGCAAAGACTCCTCCCAAACAATGCCATAAAATCTGAACAAAACATCCGATTTTCAAGCACAGCTCCCTTCCCAGGCATTATTTCCTGCACTTTAAGTGCACAAATACACAGGTGACTGCGCGTTTCCGAAACAACTTGGCCTCAGTCGACCAATGGTACGCCAAGTACGCAGAGGTGGCTACAACACAGGCTCAGCCAGACCATGTTACACGCTCGCAGAATGCCTTCTAGTCGCACTCAAGACAGATTCGTGGGTGCAAAGCCTGTTTTCAGTCGCTCAGAATACATCAATGTCAAGTTCTTGAGCTGCTCCTCCGTGTTATCTTTTACGCGTCCTGCCGACGCATGCAACACTCCCGTGTTATCACTCTCGGCAATCGCTCGTCGCGTTTTCGACAAGCGTGAGTACCGAAATAAGGTATATGTTGTTGCAGGGCTATAAAATGCATCACAAACTTGTCCCACTAAAATTCAGTACACGCAAAACTAACTCACTATGGCTGGCTTGCTTTTTTGCTAACAGCTTCACGACCCCAGGCGCGGCGAGCAAGCCTCAAGATATCCCAAAAAGTTACCAAATAAATTAAAATACTTTTTCGGGTCAGAGAATGCGTCACGAACTTCTACCAGTAAGATTCAGTACATGCGAAACTAACTGCGGCACACAGCCGAGCTGCTTTTCGCTAACTGCGCCACTACACCGAGCGCGGCCACTGTGCTTGAAAAGTGCCCCAAAAAGTAGTGAAATTAGCTACAATAATGTCTTGGGTCAGAGAAAGCGCCAAAACTTGTCCCGGTAAGATTCAGTACACGCGAAACTGCGTCACACGGCCAAGGTGCTTTTCGTCAGAAAGTCAGGTGCGGCGAGCGTGCCTAAAAACTACCAAAATAGGTTATAATTATGCTTGGGCTCATAGAAAGCGTCACAAACATCTCCCAGTACGAGTAATTAACTCATATTAACTAGGCTTGGACTGCGGAGCTGTTTTTCGATAACTGCTTCACTATATAGGTTCAGTTTTGTGCAGTAATCCTAAATGTGCTTGAAGTGCGTCGCAGACTGTCAAACAAAATTCCTCACCTTGCTGTAGTCCAGTAGTGCAGCGGTGCCGTGTCGAAATGCAGACGGAACACAAGAGAACGCCGGGAGCCCAAAAAACGGGCTACATCCAAAAGAGACGGGTCGCCGAGCACGCGAGCTTCACATGCGCAGCCGGCGTTGCTCACTCCTGCGGCTTGTCCAGCGCATGACGTATGCACGCGCGTCTGGCGGGCTGCTAGCTTGTTGCTAGGCAACGCAACAAAAAGTTGCAAAGTATAAGTTCATTTACACGCAAAACTTTTTCACTTTTAGTGGGAAGGAAAAAAAATAAAACGTTGCCTGGAAGTTTATTTCACATTCTTTTTTCTGACGCTCGCGTCAACTAACGGATGGTGTTGAAACTAGGTGGGACGTGTTTCCTGTTGCCAGTTTTTGAAGAGCGTCCCCTCTTGTTGAATTTCTTTCTCTATGGTGGCGCTAGTGGAAATCCCCGCTCATCATCATCGTTTCTGCCTGGTTCGATAGAGTGGCTCTACAGCAGTTCCGGTTTCAGCTTAGTAAGCCATGTCAAGACACTCCAGGAGCCGATTTGTTTCTTCGCACACGACACTGCGAGCTTCAGGCTCTCCGAGATTCAGGCTTATATTATTGCGCGTAAACGAACAGCGTGCAATGGCGCGTTCACGATTTCTTCAAGCCTACTGCCGAGCCCGAATAAGTGCGTGGAAATAAAGGATACACCTGTTTATTCGGACAGTTCCGCAGTCCCCGTGAGGTCCGAATAAACGGTCGGCGACTGTATCAACCGGGTTCCTCATTTCTAGATTAGTAGGTTTGCATTCATTAACTCACATGTGCCATTTTCCCACTTTAAGTCGGGCAAGCTAAAATCACCTGCAAGCAATATTATTTGGCCAGATGCCTCCGAAAAAATATTGTACAGCATTTCCGAAACACAGAAATCCGAGCTTGGTGATCGATAAGACGCTCCAGTGACAAACGAAAGATTATTAGCCAGTGTAACTGTGCACCAAACCGACTCAACTGAGTCATGACCGATGTTCAACATCGAAGACGAAAGGGACGAATGAACTAATAGAAAAACACCACCGCCATGACCTGGCCTGTCATTGCGATAAGCAGTATAGTTGCAGGGGAACACCTCGCTATCAGTAATGGATGGTTTAAGCCAGGATTGAGTACCAAACGCTATATCTGCCTTTAATGACTCAACCAATCCAACAAACTCATGTATCTTATTGACTATACTACGGCAATTTACCACCACAATAACTAAATCACCATAAACAGAGCAAATATCATTTGTACGTGACCGTTTTGACAGGCCAATAACTTCTTCCTTCTCATCGACCCATTTAAACGCTCTGCCATTTATGATCAGTTTATCGTCCTTCAACTTAACCTGGTTTTTCTTATCCACCTTCGTTACTTTGTCGTATTCCCAAAGTTTCTATTACACTGCTCGAGTTTCAAGTGAAAAGTCCTGTTCTACACTGTAAGAGGAGCCCTTGAACTTGCTTGCATTTTTCAATACGGCCATTTCTTCTTTATCGGATGAAAACTTTACAATTATAGGTCTTTTCTTCCGTTCATAAAAGCGACCAACCCGATGTCCCCTTTGAACTGACTGCAGTTCGATTCCCAAATTAGTAGCGCAGATACCCTTAAACAAGGCTTCAGCTTGTTCCCACGTTTCAGACGGATCTTTGTCATCTATCCTGTAAAACAAGAGGTTCAATCTACAGCTTCTGTTTTCGAGGTCTACATTTTTCTTTTGCAGAATTCTTACTTGATGACTTAGATTCCTAATTACAGTTGCTTGTTGTTGTACTAGCTTCATAACGTTACCTATCTAGTCTTGGGTTTTGTCAAGCTTGCTGTCCATTTCAGCCATTTTGGCATCATGACTAGTTATCCTGGCATCAATGTTTTCTTACTTATTCATAATAGTATCCTGCATTTTCTTCAAGAAATCCATTTCGCCTTCATAAAAGGCCCGGTGTTGAGCTCATTGTCGCCGGAAAGAAGCAAGAGCAAAACGAGCCGTAAAACTCGGCTCACAACTAAATGAAAACGTCTATCACGTCCAGTGCACTGTGCTCGCGCTGCACATGCAACACTCGCCTGCATGGGAAGAGCCGGCAACGCCATGACGGCTTTAAAAGTTTCAATTGGGTGAACAGTACTAACCTGCAGAAACAACAGTGGCGTAAGCTGCATGTCGGCAAGCGTGCCGGCTCTAAATCCCATGCAGTCGAAGGTGCTGTGCAGCTATTGTCGCAGCACTGCGCGACTGAGGCAGAGAAAGAAGAGGTAGAGTGTGCGCACGTGATCTCAGGGTACTCTGCGCCGGCTGGGCCTGGCCTGTAGCTTCCATCTCGGACCTCATTTCACCCTGTAAATAAACATCATTCGTAACATCTTTGGTGGACATGCGGGGCAAATCTTGGACGATCCTCGACGACCCAGCTCTACCAACTGTCCGACGGAGTAGACGCTTGGTCGGTTTACGACCACAAGCAGCGGACATGGCCGATTCCGGAGAAGGCAATGACGACCCCACCTGCGGCGGACCAAACAGCAATCACGGAGGGCAGGCTGGCTACTGGGCACCGCTGCGAGAGCCACCCACCTTTTCGGGGAAGGCAAACGAAGACGTCGACGACTGGCTTAAACACTACAACAGAATGAGTCGCCACAGCCACTGGAGCACTACGAAGCAGCTCGATAACGTGGTTTTTTTTTCTCGCTGGAACCGCGCTCCTCTGGTTTGAAAACCACGAGAGCATTCTGACAAGCTGGGATAATTTTGTAGAAGAATTTACCAAGTGCTTTGGGGACCCGATCTCTAAGGAAAAGAAGGCTGAGCAGACGCTTTCCCGAGAAGCTCAATTACCTGGCGAAACGTGTACAACGTACATAGAGGCTGTTCTGAAATTATGTGGAATTGTCAGCGCTACCATGACAGACAAAGACAAAGTAGGACATCTGCTTAAAGGAATCGCTGAAGATGTTTATAATTTTCTTATAACAAAGGAAGTCCTTAGTACTCCGTCTGATCTGAAGAAACACTGCCGGGCGTTTGAAGCGCTGAAAATGAGAAGGATTGGGCCAAAGTTTGGACGCTTGGACAATGTTACTACTATTGCAAGTGTGTCCGTCCCAACCCACGACGACATCTCCTCGGTGATTCGGCAAGTGGTTAAGGAAGAGCTTGAACGCCTTAAAGTTGTTGACGATGCTCATGGGTGCCATCAGTGTGCATTTGATCATCGCTCTCGTGTGCCACCTGCCACCTGGGCACCTCAGAGTTACCGAGAACCTCGCAGGACCTATGCTGATTGTACGGAGAGCAACAACTTGCCACCACAACCGACAAGCCTGGGACGCCGACAAGATGCACCACAACGATTTCTTCCGCGGGCTCTTCCCTCCTACAACCAGCCTGAGAGTACATTTCCACCCATGGCACCCATGTCACCGGTGTCGCCTGCGACAAGCCACGATTCCCGCATTTGCTACAGTTGCGGTGTGCCTGGACATATTGCTAGGTATTGCCACAGCCGCCCGCAGCGTGCTCCACGGTTTAATTCCTACACACCCCGCGTGCCCGCTGACGTGCCCTGGCCGTATCCCAGTTCCTTCCAGCGGCTCCAGCAGGGACGCGCGAACCGCAGTGACTCCCCCGTTTCCGATCGCAGCCTCACAGCACCACCAACACGACAACGACGCTCTCCATCACCTTGTCGTCGCTCGTTATCACCGCCGCCGCTGAGAAACTAGCTGGTGCGACCGACGGGGGTGAGGCCGCAATATGTTCATCTTCATCAAGACCCCCTTGTGTAAAATTGTTTAAAAACAAAGTGTGCATTTTAGTTGACAATGTGAGTGCTTTTGCTTTAGTTGACACCGGGGCGGCAGTTTCTGTTATGAGCCTGTCCTTCAAAAATCGTCTTGGACAAAAAGTTGTTTTCTTGGGATCGGAACGCTACCTTTCGTGGAGTTGGCGGGGAAATGTTACGCCTACTTGGGGTCTCTTCTGTTTCAGTTACGATAGGGGACCAGACATTTCGAAGTGAATTTACTGTGCTTGAACGTACAACGCATGACATTATTTTAGGAATTGATTTCTTGCGTGAGTGGGGGGCAACTTTGGATTGTGGAAGTGGCGTGATTTCTCTTCGCCGCGACGCGCAAACTTCAATGACAGATAGCACCAGTGATGCCGCCGTCGTTCTCTCCGTGTCACAAGATGTGTGTTTGCCCCCTCAGACTGCAATGTTTGTACCTGTGAATACTTCTCGCCCTCGTACAGGTTCTTGTGGTTTAGCCGAGCCCAGTTATAACAATGCGCTCAAGAAAAATGCGATAGTCCCTCGCTCCCTTGTTGTCACCACTGATGGTTGTACTCGTTTGTGGACAGTGAACGTTTCAACCCAATCCATAACATTGCCGCTAGGACTTACACTGGCAAGTTTTGATGAACAAGCCATTGTCAGCGTCGGAACAGTCGAAATGTAAACTGCCGAAAAAAAATCCAACCCCGATTCCAACCATCATAATTCTGCTGACTTTAACCGCATGATTAACAAGTCGCTGTCTTCTAGTGAGCAGTGTCTGCTGGAAGCTGTGCTGGCTCGCTACGCCACAGTGTTTGATTTTGCTCAAGGCCAACGAGCATCCCATACACCACCGGCGTCTCGTATGCAACACCGCATCCATACAGGGCAAGCAACGCCAATTCGTCAGAAGCCCTACCACGTTTCACCTTCAGAAAGAAAAGTCATCGCCGAGCAGATCGAAGAAATGTTATAGAAAGGAGTGATCCAGGAATCGTGTAGCCCTTGGGCTGCTCCTGTGATCCCAGTGAAGAAAAAAGACAACTCATGGAGATTCTGTGTGGACTATCGCCGCCTAAACACCGACACAAAGAAAGACATGTACCCCCTACCACGAATAGATGACGCCGTCGACTGCCTCCACGCGTCATATTTCTCTTCTGTTCATTTACGGTCAGGATATTGGCAAATTCCCATGCACCCCTCAGACAAGAAGACAGCCTTCGTGACACCTGAAGGTCTCTTTGAGTTCAACGTTATGCCCTTTGGCTTATGCAACGCTCCAGCGACATTCGAGCGATTTATGGATACCGTGCTCCGCGGACTCAAATGGGAAATTTGCATGTGCTATTTCGACGACGTCATTATCTACGGCCGGACATTTCACGAGCACAATCGGCACCTGTCAATCGTTCTTGACTGTATCCAGCAAGCTGGCCTTATTTTAAACTTGAAGAAATGTCATTTCGGTGAGCATCAAGCCCTCGTACTAGGCTTTCTGGTCGACCAAGACGGCATACGACCAGACCCTGAAAAGATAGCAGCGGTTCGCGGCTTCCAACAGTCACAAACGGCAAAAGATCTGCGAAACTTTTTGGGCCTTTGCTCATATTTCCGGCGCTTCTTCAAGAACTTCGCACAGCTTGCCTCTCCCCTCACGTCTCTCCTTCACAAAGACACCCCATACTTGTGGACTGCTGACTGCGAGTCAGTGTTTCAACAGCTGAAATTTTTGTTCACTTCAGGACCGGTACTGCGGCATTTTAATCCAGAGGCATCAACTGAGTTGCACACTGACGCCAGCGGTGCGGGTGCTGGCGCTGTGCTTGTTCAGCTCTGCGATGGCCGTGAGCATGTCATTGCCTGCGCTAGTCGGACACTTGCATAAGCGGAAACAAACTACACCATTACTGAACTCGAGTGCCTAGCAGTCATATTCGCCATTCAGAAGTTCCGTCCATATCTACATGGCCGCGCATTCACGATAGTGACTGACCATCATTCACTCTGTTGGCTGGTTGGGCTGCGTGACCCGTCTGGTCGGTTGGCCCGCTGGGCTTTGCGCCTTCAAGAGTACAGCTTTTCCGTTAACTACAACAGTGGACGCTGTCACATGGATGCTGATTGCCTATCCCGTCTCTCTTAGTCGCACACTAAAGCTGAGGATGATGACTTCGATGACTACCTAGTTTCCATCTCTTCCAACTTTCCAGACCTGCGTACCTTCGAGAGCGAGCAACGTTGCGACCCTACCTTGACATCCCTACGGGCAGCTGCACGTGAGCCAGCAGGAACAACACCGTTTACGTTTCATAATGGTTTGCTGTACAAAAATATTTACTCAGCTGATGGTCCCTCATTGCTTCTAGTTGTGCCCGAAAACCTGCACCCTGCTGTCCTTCGTTCCAATGCATGACAATATCACGTCCGGGCACCTTGGCTTTGCACGCACACTACACCGACTTAGACAAAGATTTTCCTGGCCCATGCTCTGGAAGACAATGAAGCAGTGTCGCCTGCTGTACTGTTTGCCACCGCCACAAGCAAACAACGACGGCCCCAGCAGGCTATTTACAAACAGTTAGGCCACCGACGTTACCCTTTGAAAAAGTCGGCATCGACTTGCTTGGCCCGCTCCCAAAGACGTCAGCTGGCTACCGCTGGATTATAGTATGCGTAGATTATCTTACTCGCTAGATGGAAACGGCAGCACTTTGATCTGCCACTGCAGCCGATGTCTCTTCATTTTTGTTGCATCACGTCATACTCCGTCACGGCGCTTCCCGGGTTGTCATCAGTGACTGTGGACGGCAATTCGCCGACGTCGAAGAACTTTTACGGCTTTGTGGTTCTGCATATCGTCATTCCACTCCTTACCACCCGCAAATCAATGGCCTCACGGAGCGGACGAATCGAACCCTTACCAACATGTTATCAATGTATGTCGCTGCTGACCACAAGAATTGGGACGCCGTCTTACATTTTGTAACGTATGCGTACAATAGTGCCAAGCAGAAAGTTACTGGATATGCGCCATTCTTTTTGCTGTGCGCACGCGCTCCCCAGAGCTTTCTGGACACTATTCTACCTTTATCGTGCCAAGAAGATCCTGCCATCGCCCAAACTCTGTGTCGTGCTGAGGAAGCACGTCGACTGGCGCATCTTAGGACGTTGTCCTCACAAGGCCACAGCAAGATTCGCTATGATGTGCGGCATATCCCCGTCAGCTTTACTCTTGGTGATTATGTTTGGTTGTGGACACCTGTTCGCAAAAAGGGATTGTACCGCAAATTTCTCGCCACTTACACCGGACCATTCGTTATACTCAGCCGCTTGAGTGATGCGAACTATGTCGTCGCCAAAGTGACAGCAAGTAATCGGCGTTCACGTGCGACGCAAGTTGTTCACGTGGCCAGACTCAAGCAGTGCAATCACAGGTCCCTTTAACTCGCTCAGTGAGCTTCGTCTGCCCCCGGGGAAAATGTTGCAGCACTGCGCGACTGAGGCAGAGAAAGAAGAAGTAGGGTGTGCGCGCGTGATCTCGGGGTACTCTGCGCCGGCTGGGCCTGGCCTGTAGCTTCCATCTCGGACCTTGCTTCACCCTGTAAATAAACATCATTCGTAACACTATATAAGCCAGTCCTGGGTCACGTGTTTCACAACGCTCGACGAGCCTGCCATCGACGTCATGATCGAAGAAACCATCCCAGTGAGCCTTGCAGCGTTCTTCGTACAGCGATGAGCTTGCGTCAATTGTCGATATGTGCCATGATGGGTCAGAAGACTGCTCGGGATAGCTCGGATTAACCGCACGCCCACCAAGCGGTCGATGTGCGATCACCGTCCAGGAAGCACCGTAAACCTGCAGAAACAACAGTGGCGTAAGCTGCATGTCGGCAAGCGTGCAGGCTCTAAATCCCCTGTATTGGCATGTCGCAGTTGGTCCCACTTGGCACGTCTGTTTCCTTCGAGGAACAGACGTGTTGATTGGAAGTGCCTTCTCGGTGCGGCAGAAGCAGTGGGCCAAAGATGTGTTTTTTATGTGATTTTTTGCTCATTTGGTTGTTAGAAGTGTTGGCTTAAACAAGCAAACTATATATATTATTTTTCATGCTCTTCAGTTTCCTTGTCATTTTGGTTAGATATAAGAAGCTAATGAATAATTTTATTATTATTTCTTCTACAAGTAGGATTACTTTTGTACACCTTGTTAGTACAAAATAATGGTTAGTACTAGGAAGAACCCAGGCCTGCATTGTTCTGATTGTGAGCGTTCCTACACTTTGGAAGGAACATGGTTTGAGCTGGTACGTGATGCGAATGGGGCAGTTCTTATCTGTAGTATGAGTGTGCTAGGGTTGCAACCAAGCTATGTAGAGCTGGAGAAGGGTAAGCTAGCTAAGTGGGCTGAGAAGCTAGAAAAGGGACTCAAGAGCAAGCACAAGCAGAGGAAGGTGGTAGAAGCTAAGCTAGTGAACATAGAAATAAAGCTGAGAGCTACCATTCTGCAAAGCACTTTGACACAAGCAGCAAGAACAGGTAAGGAAGCTAAAGCCTACATGCCGGAAAGCAGTGGTGGACACATCACTGATGGTCATGAAGGGACTACGACCAAATTGCCTTCCATGGACGAAGACAACAAAGCAAAGGGTGAGATTAAGACAGGAGGGGAGGGCATCGCTGCCTCAGGTGCAGCTGAAGAAGAAGAAAAAAAAAAGCTCCGGAAGGAACAGCGAATTAGGGCTGGATTTATTCTACATGCGTGGTGGACAAATGATGCAACAGAAGGTCCCCGGACAGATGTATGCGGATGACATAGTGCTGCTAGCAACATAGTGCTGGTCCTTGGTGAAAGGCTCGGCAGGACCCAGTTCAAGGCTACATTACAGTGGTCTATCAGATCAGGGGATACCACAGCTTTGCTCGCCAACCACCTTCACAATGTGGATTGGAGCTTTTTTTTTTCCTTTATTCTCAGCGCCGAAAGCTGCACGTGAGGCAGTGATGCCCTCCCAATGCAAGAGATTTACAGACACTTGTGAATATGTGTGGCAACGCAGCTGCAAATCTAGACCTTAAGTTTCGCATAGACATGTCAGGAATTATCATCTTTCATGAAGAGATGAGTAGTTACGTGGTGTCAGTTCAACAACAAGTCATATCCATAGTCAAGCAATATAAATAGCTTGGTGTATAGATAACCGAAAGAAAGACTTACTCAATCACCCACTAAGACAGTTTGAAAATAAAAGGGAAGCGGAATGCAGCAGTAATGAAACATAGCGCACTTTGGGGCCACAATAAATAAGAGGTGGTGCGTGGAATCTGGAAAGAAGAATGGTGCCAGCTCAGTTTCTGTAAATGCTATTCTGGGCTTAAAATGGGATACAGTCGAACCCAGTCGTAACAATATTCAAATGCCAGGAAAATTCCATTGTTATAACCGGTAATTGTTAAAACCGGGTTGCATGAAAAAATGAAAATAGGGGGATGGCGGAGCTGATCTTGGCAAACTATAATGGCGGGGAGGCTAGTGCCCCTCCCCGCAACCTTCCTCCATCCGGCTGGCGATTGTGCTCGCTCGTTTAACTGCTTCCTGGGCGATCACGTGTAACAAGCCGCGGCTGTCGGTGTTAACGAATGGCCCTGCTATAACTGCAAGGAGGGGTCACGGGTGGCAAGCGATATGCGAGCACCGCCGAGGCAGCGCTTTCGTGAGCCCAAAAGATGCCTTTTAAAAGATGCGAGGAGGTTGCCCTGGCAGCTTGTCAGCTTGAGAAATCAAGAAAGAATGCTGAGGCGAGATGGCCAGAAGCGTCTTGACTCATACGTCGCACTGTATTGCAAGAGAAAACCCTATGTCCTTCAGCCTTGCTGACATCCTTGTCCAAGGTATCCAGGTGCTTCACATAGTGCAATGGAAGGTTCCTTGCGAAAACAAAGCCCTGGAGGGACTGAATCATCTGCCGGGCCTTCTGTGAGGACAACTTTGAGGCAGCCTGCCCTATAGCATCATCGCTGCTATCGTCGCTGTCGCTATTCGATGCAAGCACGTTTGCGACGATTGCCTCATCGGTTAGAAGCACTTAGTTTCCGAATCTATAGCCGTGCGCTTTTATTTGACCAGCAACATTGTGCATTGCCGATTATCAGCAAGTGGGTCAGTCATCTTCCGTTTCGGCGGCAAGTCAAAAGAGGCTTAGAAACCACGTGGCCAGGAACGATTTCGACACAACCAACAAAGACGAACACGGGCAATTTTGCTGTTTGCAAAACTGCGCTGAATGAGGAGCCAGCGAGCAAGATGCGAGCAATGCAGTCAATCAAATGGAGAAAGGGCGGCGGAAACAACGCTAATGACACGTCATTGACAGTGCGTCGAGCAGACGACAGCCACTCGGCCCGTGCGCTCGCCTCAGCCAATGGGCGCTGCCGAAACAGGCGGAGCTTTGGGAGAAGGCGATAGCAGCGCCGCCGCAATTTCGGCGTTTTTTGCAACATCCTTGGCGTTTGTCAAACCGTCTGCTGGACCCACTCCCCCATTCCAGTACCCTGTAGTTTCGTGTCCCGGGAACATCTGGACATCTGGGATATCCTGCACTTGCTTGGAGGTGAGCGTCATACACTGCAGATGGCTCTGTATCGCGTTCTGGCGGCGCGGTGAAGAAGCAGTGCGCATGACGCGAATTTTGGCGGCAGGAGAATTTCGTTCTCTGTAGATGCCAGGTTCCCCAGTGTGAACGTGCCATAGGTGCACAGGTATCCTTAACTGAAAAGGGTGGACACAGAATGGAGGAAGAGGTCAAGAAAGTTGGCAACCAACTATAGGGCAATTCAAAGTGCAAATAGCCAACCACGAGTCATCAGAAAGAAAGTGAGAGAAACAGATACAGTGAACTGGATGCAAAGAATGGAAACTAAAACGACCATGGAGATTTACAAGAATGTGAGGAAAAAAATTAGATGGGAAAGTCTGTGTGAGAACACAAAGGGCAGTGATTTGCTTCTTGAGGCTCGAGCTAGTTGCCTACGGGCAAAAACATACCATAGCAAATATTTGCAACAAGATGAGGCAGGTGCATGCTGCAACAAAAATCGGGAGACCACTCGGCACATCCTATGGAACGCGAAGGGATTCACCCAGTGAGACCCGTAGGTAACATAGACCTTCCAGAAGTGCTTGGATTTAAAGTGGACAGAAGCATCAACCAGTCAGCAGTCGAGGTAAGCAAGAGACGTTTAGAGTATTGGTGGAAAAAATGCAGGGAAAATATTGATACAACAGGATCCATTACAGCATTGGTAGTGATACAAAGTAGAGCTTTGAGGAAGAAAGAAATTCAAATATAAAGAGGAAAGAGATGTGTACAAAAATGCTGGAATGTGTAGAACACCTGAACAACTCAAGCAGGCTACGTGACTACTTGTGACCACCGCGTTTCAATGGGGAGGCCAATAAATCATCATTATCAACATTGTCTTAAAACACTACTTATTGCTTCTAGCAGAACATTGCGTGGCCTTGGAGATTGGATCTGAGAGAGCAGTCGCTGAGACTGCGATTCAGATGATTGCAAGTGCTAAATTCTTCGATGTGCACACTTTTAATGCATGAAGCTATGGAAACTGCCAACTTTGTGTGGCGGTTTGCACTAAAGGGATACTAAAAGTAAATATTAAGTCAAGCTAAAGAACTAGATTAGTGCTCAAGAACGTCTCATCATCATCATCAGTGTATTTTATGTCCACTGCAGGACGAAGGCCTCTCCATGCGATCTCCAATTACTCCTGTCCTGCGCCAACCGATTGCAACTAGCGCCCTCGAATTTCCTAATTTCATCGCCCCACCTAGTCTTCTGCCGTCCTCAAATGCGCTTCCCTTCTTCCCTTCTCTTGGCACCCATTCTGTAACCTTAATAATAATCATCATCATGAACCTATTTGAAGGGGGGACACTGGAATCAAAGCTAAGTTCTTTATCTACTGGCAAATTTTGATAAAATTTTGCACAGGATTTAGTAACCTCATATAAACAACACCGTGAAAATACTTCAATTATCTCAATTACTTTTTTGTTTACAAAATTTTTCTTCTTTCATTTTTGCAAAATGCCTGCACACCTGTAAATTGATGCTAGAAGTTCAAGCAAACATTGATAGTACTCGTATATGTATTCTCCATGCAATGACATTCCTGTAATTTTTTTAACCTAACAGAATTTGTTTATATTCTCATTCTTTTTCAGCTACTCCAGCTGCATGAAAATCTCGACCGTGAAAACAAAAGATAACAAATTAGTGAAGCAATTATTTTGGAAACAGAACATGCCATTGTGTGCAATGATGCACAATGAGTGCAATAAAACAAACGGTGTAAAGGTATTCATAACGGTGGCTGAGATATCGGCATTGCAAGTTGACCTTGGTGGTAGAAAAATGTTGTGTGAAAAAGGTGTTCGAAGTTTTGGGCCATGTTTATTAGAATAGAAACCACCGGCCTTCTAGTTACAGGTGTTGGGTTGATCACTTAGCTCTTTGGATTTTTCCTGCTGCCTTGATATGCTTTTTTTGCCCTCTTCTTACGCAAGGCATCTTTCCCGGCTGCTCGACGGAGTCCATGTCCTGCAGGTTCCACGCCAAGAGAGGTGCAAAACTCTGTAGGCTCGAAGGGCACCACTGTTAGTGACACACTGTGTCACTTGCAGCTGTCTACAGCAATCAGGGAAGCATTCTTATCCTTTGGCATGATTGACCAAATCATGGACTGCGTTTTGAGCTTTTTTCCCTCTGCAACGCTCCAGCAACTGAGGCTCAGAGAGACGCTGGAAAACTGGCAACAGGGCCTCGGCTGCATGCACTTTCAACCTGTACTTGTGAGCAGGCTGCGATTCCTCTTTTGCTTCTGCAGCTCGATGCTATAGGGGCATTACTCAAGTTCGCGCGTGCGCACCTGACCCTTCTCTGGATCGCACAGCGCCAGCGGAGTGGCAGTCGTTCGCTAGCACTTCTTCAGCAGCCCTAACAGTCAGAGCTGTGACACCTAACCCACGGTTCGCAGTGAGTTGCGACCACAGCGGGCTCAGGCCAGGGGGACAGGGTGAGTCTCGACTTAAGGTGTTTATTCACCTTAAGATACAAGTACCAACTGGACAACAACAGTAAACACAAATACAAAACAAAACCACAGTGGCGAAGTGTTTCATACTTCAGAGGTGAAAGAAACCGCACAATGTTGGAACCACAAAAGAGGCTGATAAGAGTTCAGCTCACCCAGAGCGGATCCGCGCTCGACCCTGGGGCGGTGAGTCGCTCACGAAGGCCGAGCGCAGCAGGGGGATGGCGTGCGGCGGTCTAAGCGGCTGAATTGAGATGTGGCCAGTCGCAAGCTCCTCAGCCGAAAGACAAAAATGCATCGGGGGAATAGCGCTTCTCCTTGAGCGGCGGAGATGGAGTCTGCTCGGTTCCAAGAAAGGCAAAGGAGGGAATGGGGTGCTTTGGCTGGGGCGTCGCGGCCAGGCACGAAGAGCAGCGGGAGCGGCGAACGTGCCCTCTCCCCACTACCGTCTGTGAGCGAGCACCTGATTATCGCATGATAACCGCATGGCCGCTCCGGAGAGATCGGGATGCGTGTGCAATCCCACAATGCTTACACCAATTTGTCGGCCCCGCAGGACAGAGCTCGTGGTGTGGTTCCTCATCTGTAGAGGTGATGTGATGAAATGTTGCCATAACTGCTCTCTCCACGTCCTTTACATCCTCGCTCCCTCTCAAGGCCATTCCATAGTAGCTTGTCAGCTTGTCAGCCTCTTTATGAGGTCTTGTGTCAGGCACCCTCGGCCAGCAGGTGGTTGGTCTCTTCTCTTGGTGACCGAAGTGCGCAAGTTGGTCCCCATTGTTTTTTTAACGGGATTTACACAGTCCACTTTAGAGAACTGGATAAGGTCGTAGGTTTGGTCCTCATATAGCACCAAGTACATCCGGCTGTCCTCATTGCACATGATGTTGCATTCTAGAACTGGTACAGTGCAACATACAAAGGAAGAAAGAAGCCGAGCCGGCCAGATAAAGGAACGGAACAGATCTGGCCAGCTTGGCTTGCTTTTTCCTTTGTATGTTACGCTGTACCAGTTCTACAATGCAATACCAACTCGCCCAATCCTCAACCCTAAAGAACATGGTGTTGGTTTAACATAGAGCGTTCTTTGTCAAAGAGTGTTGAAAGTGCTCAAGTCCGGCCTCCACCTCCATCCTGCTGGATTTCACGTTTGTGTTCTTCTCACATTGATGCGCCTGCCTCCACACATTGTAGTCACTGTCACCTTGCTTTGGCCCCAACATGCACCCATGACAGTAGTTCGAGAGGACTACGAAGTCCAGTACCAAGCCGCTGTAAAATTCAATTACAGCCCCCACACCAATGTGGCTACTGTGGCCCCGGTTCATCCACGTGCCATCATTAATGACTGTGATGTTCTTAGGGAATGTTGGGTTCATTTTGTTGTAGACTCCTTTCACAGCTGCAGCAGCATCAGCAGACACGTTTGTTGCAGATTTGCTCTCACCAGGCCTGAATTCAGCTTTCAGGTGTCCCTGAAATGTTTTCTGATGAAGCCCCCTGCACAAAACATTAATCACACATCAAAGGTCTGTAAGAGCAGTGGCACTCTTCCCTATGCTCTTGATTGCTTGCACCGACCTCAGGTTCACCTCAAAGGCCCGGCTTCCTTCCTGGTGAAGACCACTGTGCTTCCGAAGCACTGCATGCTGAGCAACGTAAAACTATCTTCATGGCAAGGCCAAGCCTGGTTTCCAGCGCTACTGCTATTCCTGGCTGGAAGCACTGATGGCACGGTGTTTTGCTGAGAAGTGCATTCACTTCGGCAACTTGCACAAGCAAAAACTCACTTGAGTCCGTCGCCACCGAGCATGCTCCTCCAGCTGTCGACCCTATCTTCCGTTCCGTTGTAGGCACAGAACCAAGTGACGCGCGGACAGTGGCGGCGGTCATATTCAACTGCTCCGACGAGATGAACTGTAGTTCAAGATGCAATTTTATGGTGCAACCGTTGCTGGTGCATGGTTTGTCTTCACGGCTGGCAGATGCATACACTTGAACCGCACTTTTGTCTTTCATCTCGGTGACGGCGGTGGCACAATCAGGGTACGTCAGGGAGCATTTACGGGACGTCATAAATGCTGCGCTAACCTATACATTACATGACCTTCCCAGCTCCATTTCTTTCTCTTAATGTCGATTAGAATATCAGCTATGCCCATTTGCTCTTTGATCCACACCACTCTCTTCCTGTCTCTTAATGTTATGCCTAACATTCTTCGTTCCATCGCTCTTGGTGTGGTCCTTAACCCTTTCAGGGTCGATTTTTTTTACCATATGCGACCACCCAAGGTCGATTTTTTTTATTGCACATTTCATTTCTTCAGAGGGACCTATTTCGAAAAAAAATTACCGTAATTTTTCTAGGGTGACCGTAAAGTGAGAAAAAATGTTTTGCGTTGGCATATATGTACGGTTTATTCATAAAAAACAGCAAAAGAATAGCAAATAAAGTTATAAGAATAAAAAAAAATTGGCGCATTGTTATATACAGTGTCCAAACGAGAAAAATACACAAGAAGAATGCGCACACGAACATTTTTCGCAAGTCTCAAATGTTCCTTTTGCACTAATATTTCTTCAGCGTGTGGTAGTCCTTGAAGCGTGGCTCCACACAGAGCGGTTTGTTGCACTCAGCGCACATGTATTTTGTGTCCTTGCGACGTTTTTCCTGCCGAGTGGTGTTGGCGCAGACGTGGCACCTCCTCTGGGTACTGCTTCCCTGAGCAGCCGTGGGAGGAAACTTCTGAATAAAGTGCCAAAAAAGGAAACGCATGCACGGCGGCATCCTTCGTATGCGGACCCCTGTGAGCAACAAACGAGCGAGTAACAGGCAGTCACCCTTTGAGCGATAAGAACGAGATAGCCATCAGTTTTGCGAGCGAAAGAAGCTGAAACCGCATGCGGAACAAAACCGAAACTAACCGCCGCGCGCCCGCGAGAGCGCCAATGCGCGAGCGGTAGCAGACGCTCCGGAACAAAAAAAGAACTATACAACGAAAACCGAAAGAGAGAGGCGCGAGAAAAAAATTCCATGTATTCCCTCATAGTGGCAGCACATGCCAGGCAAAAAAAAGTTAGGAAATTAGCGCGCGTTTTAAACGTACAGACGGCGCCGTAAATATACGGCTTCGACCATTTTCGGACCTGTTCGCGGCGCCGTATATTTACGGCTTCGACCCTCAAAGGGTTAACTTGTCCTCAAGCTTTTATGCGAGTCTCCAAGTTTCTGCCCTGTATGTCAGCACCAGTAAAATGCACTGATTGTACACCTTTCTTTTCAATGATACAGTGGAACCTTGTTAAACTGTAGTTGGCCGGAGCTCGGAAAAAGTATGTACTAAACGGTCGTACTGTTTAACCGAAATAGCGTGAGATCGCTCACTTACCTGTCGAAAATGGAACTCGGAGAGAGTGCGATGAAAGGGGGAAAAAAAAAACATGCAGTATTTATTCACTTCGCGTGACAAGAGCTATTTTCGTTTGATGCCGTGGCGGCCTAGCACAACGACAGCGGCCTCAAACTTACTGAAGCTGTGTGCCAGCTTTTCAGGCAGCCCCCTCTTCTCTGCAAACAATCGCATGGCAGATTCCTCGTTGGCGTTAAGTATTCTCCGTGCAAGCGCGCAGTAGAGCTGCAGAAGTCCCGGGGTGGCTTTTTCATTGCCGGGTGCCAGAGTTCGGAATAATTTTCCTTTAGAATAGTTGCGTTATCGCATCCTGTTCTCGTCGCGACGATTACATTCATGAGGCTGACATAACGCGCAGCTTCTGCCACTGTCAGGCCTGAATCGCCCGTGCTGTCGCTTTCCGTGTCGTCCTCATCACTGCCGCTAGTCGACACTTTGGCAACAACAGAGGCAACGATGGCGAAAAGTCGAACCTCGTAGCTGACATCTCTTCGCGGTCGCAGCAGCACTGCCGAGCAACTTTGCATTCCAAATGCCACACACTGTAATCAACAGTAGATCCCTGTCGTGTGCCAGCGCCGACTTCTTCGTGTCACGTTCGGTAGCACAGATGATGTCTAGTTTTTCTTCTATGCTGAGCACCCGGCATCTTTTTTATCCGAGCTTCGGCATGATGCACTCCTCGCTAGCACGATGCCACAACGCTCTCTGACACGGCGCCGAAATGATGTTGATGTTGATGTGGCTTCACGCGCAAACATGCCAGGTGCTTGGAGGTCGTTGTTCCGATCTCTGAGGCTTGTTTTTCTGCCGGGCCGCCCGATGGAGACGACGCATCGCTGTGTTTGCGCGACAAAAAATGGAAACACTACGTTTTAACCGATGCTTACGCAATAAGCTGGTACGGTTTATGCAGATACAAAACACATTATGTTCAATGGTTGCTGAGTCGAGGATTTGACTTTACTACTTTTAAAACGAAACTACTGTTTAAGCGGGTACGGTTTAACGAGGTTTTACTGTAATGGTAAGCTTCAGTCAAGAGCTGACAATATCTGCCATATGTGATCCAACCCATTTTTATTCTTCTGTGAATTTCCTTTTCATGATCAGGGTTCCCTGGGATTAATTGACCTAGATAAACATACTTCATCACACACTCTAGAGGCCGACAGGCGATCTTGCGCTCTTGTTCCTTTGCCCGGCTATTTATCATTATCTTTGTCTTCTGCATATTAATCTTCAAACCACACTCTTACACTCTCTCTGTTAAGGTCATCAATCATGTGTTGTAACTCGTCTGCATTGTTGCT
Source organism: Dermacentor variabilis (assembly GCF_050947875.1). Classification (NCBI taxonomy): domain Eukaryota; kingdom Metazoa; phylum Arthropoda; class Arachnida; order Ixodida; family Ixodidae; genus Dermacentor; species Dermacentor variabilis. The sequence goes on along the minus strand of NC_134571.1, from coordinate 230,786,627 downwards.
GAATAGAACAATGTCATCGGCAAACCGAAGGTTGCTGAGATATTCGCCATCGATCTTTACTCCTAAGCCTTCCCAGTTTAATAGCTTGAATACTTCTTCTAAACACGCAGTGAATAGCATTGGAGAGATTGTGTCTCCCTGTCTGACTCCTTTCTTTATAGGTATCTTCCTGCTTTTCTTATGTAGAATTAAGGTAGCTGTAGAACGTCTGTAGACTTTTTCCAAGGTAATTACATGTCTTTCGTACTCCTTGCTTATGTAGTGCCTCTATGACTGCTGGTATCTCTACTGAACCAAATGCCTTTTCGTAATCTATGAAAGCCATATAGAGAGGCTTATTGTACTGTGCGGATTTTTCGATAGCCTGATTTATGACATGGATGTGATCCATTGTAGAGTATCCCTTCCTGAAGCCAGTCTGTTCCCTTGGTTGACTGAAGTCCAGTGTTGCCCTTATTCTATTGGAGATTACATTGGTAAATATTTTATATTATACTGGAAGTAAGCTAATGGGCCTAAATTTTGCAATTCTTTAAAGTCTCCCTTTTTGTGGATTAGTATAATGTTTGCATTCTTGCAGTTTTCTGGGACCCTTGCAGTTGATAGACACTTCATATAAAGAGCCACCAGTTTTTCAAGCATCATGTCTCCTCCATCGTTGATTAAATCGACTGTTATTCTATCTTCTCCTGCTGCTCTTCCTCGTTTCATGTCTTGCAGGGCCCTTCTGACCTCATTGCTAGTTATAAGAGGAGTTTCTGTATCCTGTTCATTACTGTTTGTAATTGAGGTATCCCGACTCCTCTGGGTACTGTACAGGTCAGTATAAAATTATTCTGCAGCATTTATTATACCTTTGAGATTGCTTATGATATTACCTTGCTTATCTTTCAGTGCATACATCTTGGTTTGTCCTATGCCAAGTTTCTTTCTCACTGATTTCAGGCTGCGTCTATTTTTCACGGCTTCCTCAGTCTTTCTGACGTTTTACTTTCGACTATCGCTTATTTTCACCTTGTTGATCAGTTTTGACAGTTCCGTGAATTCTATCTTATCTCTTCGGTTGCACACTTTCATTTTTTGTTATTTCTTCATTAGGTCCTTTGTTACTTGGGGCGTGCTTGCCCACTGGTTTCCTTGGTGCCTTGCCTCCCACTTCAATTGCTGCCTCTGAAGCCAGTCTAGTTACGGTTTCATTCATTACCTCTATGTCATCAGCATCATCTCTCTTTTCTAAGGCTGCATATTTGATTGAAAGTACCAGCCTGAATTTGTCTGCTTTTACCCTTACTGCTTCAAGGTTGACCTGTTTCTTCTTGACCAATTTTGCTCTTTCTCTGTTCAAATTGAGGTGAATCCTAGCTCTCACTAACCTATGATCACTGCACTTTACCCTACCTATCACTTCTACATCCTGCACTATGCTGGGATCGGCAGAAAGTATGAAATCAATTTCATTTCTTGTTTCACCATTAGGGCTTTCCCAGGTCCACTTTCTGTTGCTATGCTTCCTGAAAAAGGTTTTCATTATTCGACGCTTATTCCTTTCTGCGAATTCTACCAGCATCTCTCCTCTCCTAGAATCGACACCGTAGTTGCCAATTGCCTGTTCACCCGCCTGATTTTTGCCCACTTTTGCATAAAAGTCGCCCATTACTACTGTATACCAGATTTGCACTTTTCTCATCGCTAATTCAACATCTTCATAAAACTGATCTACTTCCTTATCGTCATGACTGGATATTGGGGTGTAGGCTTGTACTACCTCTAACTTATACCTCTTATTAAGTTTTATTATGACTATTGCTACCATCTCATTAATGCTGTAGAATTCATCAATGTTGCCTGCTATCTCCTTATGGTTTAGGAATCCTACCCTGTATTACTTCTTATCAGGGAGACCTCTATAGCAGAGGACATGGCCATTATTTAACAATGTGTAAGCTTCACCAGTTATTCTAATCTCACTAAGGCCAATGATATCCCAAACAATGTCTGCTAGTTCTTCGAAGAGTCCTGCTACGCTAGCTTCACTCGAGAGGTTTTGGGTGTTAAACGTTGCAAGGGTCAGTTTCCATGGGCGGCCTGTCCGAACCCAGAGATTCTTAGCACCCTCTGCTGCGTTACAGGCCTGACCGCCGCCTTGGTCAGGTGCTGCGTAGCTGCTGGGGACTGAGGGCCATTGCTTAATTGTAGATATAATCAGGGGAGGTTGTAGTCGAATGCTGCATTAGGGAGGCCAATTGCCATTCTGGTGAGGGAGTGTCCTTGTTCAAGCTTAGTGGGCCTTCCTAATTTGGTTGTACCTGGATTAGTATAGCGCCACTTGCTCGTGGCATCTTTCGCCAGTCAGGTGTAGCTCCAAGCCTGCAGATATAGTGCACTGGAGAATATCAAATTAAACAAAAAAAAAAAAAAAAAAAAAAGAAGAAGAATTGGGGGGGGGGGGAGATTTGAACTTCCGACTACCGCAACCGAGCATTCGACATAGCTGAGTAAGATAATCCCGCAGGCGGCAAGGCTACCTTGTCACTCGGGTCACTCGGGAAAAGTACGGCCCAGAGGGTGCTACGTGCCTAAGAGATCTGCTGATTTGTCCCCCTTTTGCTGGTTTTACTGATCGTCATAGGTTGCATGATATAGCGTCAATTCTCCGTGGTCCTAACCTCTTGTTTCCTGTATCTCACGTATGCATGCGGTCTTGAACGCATCTAGGTACACAACATATTTTCGTTGAATTTGAACAACACCGAAGTTGGGACATGGCTCTTTGGGACGAATAAATTGTGAAGAAGTCGACTTTTGGAAAATTGCATTTGTGATATCTGCAGCTATTGTTCCACAACTACACAAAGTTTCTCCACTCTTGAGTCAATATAATAGCCACAAAATCACTCTATTTTGTCGATACCCGCAGAATTTCAACCGAAGTTATTGCAGAAACGGTACTTCCTTCCTGAAGCGCAGCTGCCATTTTACGCATCGTTGCGTGTATATCTTGGTGTCATCTGAAAGAGTGATCTTTCTTCTTAAAATTTCCGCCAACTCCAGTTCCATGCTGCCGTTGGCTTCCTGAAGTTTCCGTGCCAAAAGCGAGTCCCAGCACGGCCCCTTGTTGGTTGTTTAGCGAATGTGACCTGTGCTCGGCATACGATTGGTGGGATTCCTTTCTCGTCGTAGGCATTGCACTCGTCCGCGCAGTCGTCTGTGCGCCATATTCAGTTCAGTTCAGTTTATTACCTTAAAAGTCCCCCGTAGGGGCATTACATAAGCTTCACATTGTGAGCTTCGAGTCATTGTGAGTGAAGTGACACCGTACTGCATGATGGCCCGTTAGAAATTTCATACAAGGAATAATTTTGGTGTAAAAAAGGTGCGACGTGTGCTTATCGACAACTTCTAGAAGCGTACTGCGACAGATCCTGACATTGAAGTCTTCGTGGCCCTCTCCGCACCTGTGTCTGCTCACGCCGCCGATGTGGGCCTAGGCCTAGGCCCTGCGAAGATTTTGAAGGTCGCGTTCGTCATGATACGAAGTTCCTGAGGCCCGCATAATTGGAAGAGGGCAAAAAAAAAGAACCCAAGAAAAGCTCCAACGGGTGTCACCCACTCCTGCGATGGAAAGGAAGCGAGATCTTCTGATTGATAACACCGATGCCCCCGCTGAAGCCGTTGAACCACTTGATGGGGCCATGTTTACTATAGTAAGTTTAGATGCGGTGAACATTCTGCTTGCGTGAATGAAGCGCAAGGTATGCAATGGCGTAGATATGAAAATAGTCAGAGGTGAGCACGAATACAGACTCTCTGTCAAGTTGATTCTTATGTGCGGGAACCGTGTTAATGTGACGTCGACGTGGAGCCTGCCGCTCATTCACGGTGAACAGAAATCGAACCCATTCGTTGTGAACATTCTTGCCACTCACGCAATGCAAGCAACAGGAAACTGGCAAACAGCCCTCAATGATGTGTTTTCCACAGTGAACATTAGCCATTGCGCACTTCAGATGAAGACGTGGCAACACTATGTGAAAGAAAAGCTGACTCCCGCCGCTGATCATTCTGCCCGAAACGTGACAAGTGATTGTGTGTGTTCGGTTCGGAAACTTTACAACGAATTGTGTCTCGACAACCCCGGGAGCATCACGGTGTCGTATGATGGTTTGTGGATGACCCGTGGACACACCTCGTATCGGCATCGGTGCTGTGATTTAACAGTTTACGGGTCTTTGTTTAGATTACATTGTATTGAGTAATTTCTGGATGGGATGTGATACGGGCCCAAATGAAGATGATCTTGGTTTTCAAAATTGGAATAAGAATCACCAGTGCCAGAGGAACACTAAGAAAAAATCGGGTGAAATGGAAGTGGAGGCTGCCCTCATTTGGTTCAAGAAGTCCCTAGAATGGCACAACCTCTGTTATATCACTATATTGAGTGATGGGGATATCCGTACTTATCTTGCACTGCAAGACGAAAACGTTTACGGTTATTTGAAAATAGACAAGGAAGACTGCGTAAACCACATCCAGAAACGCATGGGTACGGCATTGCGCAGCCTTGTTTCAAAAAACAAAGCCTCTGGCCTTCCAAGCCTTGGTGGAAAGGGTCAGCTCACAGCAGACGTTATTACAAGACTAAGTTCATATTACGGATGGGCGCTAAAAATGCACAAGGGAGACGTGGACGCCATGCACAAGGCAGTGATGGCAACTTACTATCATATCACCTCCACTGACTCTGAATCAAACCACACATTTTGCCCAACAGGCCCCAACTCGTGGTGCTGTCAAAATGCCGCAGAGGCTAGGGGCGAGCCAGCACCAAAACATCCTCGCAACCTGCCCCCTCATGTTTGCCAAGCCTTGCTGCCCATTTACGAGCGTTTGAGTGGCAAGAAGTTGCTTGAGAGGTGCCAGAGGGGAAAGACCCAAAACAGCAACTAGAGCCTCCACTCGGTTATCTGGTCTCTTGCACCGAAGAATCGCCATGCCTCTCGGTTCACCATACAGGCAGCTGTGGCGGAGGCAGTGCTAAAGTTTAATGCAGAGAACGTCAAAGCGTCTGCATCTATATAGCAAGAGCTGAGCCTCAAGCCCAGCTCATTATGCAGTGATCGCATGGCTGAAAAAAGATCAACGCCGATTGAAAGCTTCAGTTCGAAAGCATGCATCAGCTGAAAATATGCATCAAGCCCTCAAAAAACGCCACACAGGCCACAATTTTCAAACTGACTACGTGCCAAAGGGATACTAACTTGTTACAGCTGGTCAAGATTTTACAATATTTTTGAATAAATCGCGGTATCATTTTTCTTGATTTTCTCAAAACAAGCTTTTTACTCACCCTGCCTGTTCAGAGTAACAATATCTCAATCTGTAGGACAGCTACAGCTGTAATTTTTTTGGCTACACGCAGCTAAACGAATAAAGCTTGAAGCGCTGCAAGCATATTCTTATTTGTCTAACTCCTGTAATTTTTTATTTGCTTTCTTTTTTTTTTTATTAGTAGCTAGGCTGTAAACACTGCTGTGATCTTCAGTGAGCTGCTAAATTGCTATTTGTTGTCAGATTGGAAAACCGCTTGCAGCACTGCAGTCCTTATACATTCTGCTTTCCACTTGTACAATAAATATAACTTTCTGGCCAGTATATCTTTACCTATTTTGTCAAATAATGCGAATGAATGTTTAATTATCTCATTAATTACTTAAGCCACAATAGAGTAATTGCATTTTTAAAATCAGCTCAAGAAAATACATATATATGTGCATGCAGGTTGAATTTGCTTAATAAATAAATTAAGAAACCTCCAGATGTCATGTCCCCCCCTTAACACTTGTGTGTAAAAATGAAAAAAAAAAAAACGAAATGTTTTCAGCGCTTACCGAGAGGCCCAGAGTCGCGTATCTTCCACTCGTCGCGTCTGCTTGTCCCTTGCCGTCCGAAAACTAGCACTCCCAGGTAGTTATTCAGAATGGTGAGATGCTCCATTGTATCAATACTGCTCTACGCCTCGCACAGAGCAGGCAACCTTGACAGCTCCCAATGGTGTCTTCAGCCTTTCTACAGCTTTGGACAGCGGTTATACTAGAGCTAATGAAGAGGAAGAAATGGGGGGGGGGGGGGGTAACTGACCCCATAGTTTTTTTGGGAATGCTGCGGGCCTAAACGCTAGGGAGTTAAAGAACTAAAAAATTATAGGCCCATTAGCTTACTCCCAGTATTATATAAAACATTTACCAAAATAATCTTCTATAAAATAAGGGTGACACTGGACTTTAGTCAACCAAGGGAAAAGGCTGGCTTCAGGAAGGTATACTCTACAATGGATCCCATCCATCTCACAAATCATGTAATTGAGAAACCCGCAGAGTACAATCGTCCCCTATATTGGCTTTCACAGATTATGAAAAGTCATTTGAATCAGTAGAGGTGCCAGTAGTCATAGAGCCATTACGTAATCAAGGAGTACAGACTGCTTACTTAAATACCTTAGAAAATATCTACAGAGATTCCACAGCTACTTTTATTCTACACAAGATAAGCAGGAAGATATAAAGAAAGGGGTCAGACAGAGAGACATAATATCTCCAATGCTATTCACTGCGTGCTTGGAAGAAGTATTCAAGCTATTAAACTGGGAAGGCTTTAGGAGTAAGAATCGACGGCGAATATCTCAGCAACCTTTGGTTTGCTGATGACATTGTTCTATTCAGCAACAATGCAGACGAGTTATGTCACATGATTGACGACCTTAACAGAGAGAGTGTAAGAGGGGGGTAGAAAATTAATATGCAGAAGACAAAGATAATGATAAATAACCGGGCAAGGGAACAAGAGTTCAGGATCTTCAGTCAGCCTCTAGAGTTTGTAAAGTAGGTCAACTAATCACAAGGAACCCGAACCATGAGAAGGAAATTCATAGAAGAATAAAGATTGGTTGGATCGCATATGGCAGACATTGTCAGCTCCTGACTGGAAGCTTACCATTATCATTGAAAAGGAAGGTGTACAATCAGTGCATTTTATCAGTGCTGACACGTGGGGCAGAGACTTGGAGACTGACAAAGAAGCTTGAGAACAAGTTAAGGACCGCGCAAAGAGTGATGCAATAAAGAATGCCTGGCATAACTTTAAGAGACAGAAAGAGAGTGGTTTGGGATCAGAGAGCAAATGGGTATAGACAATATTCTAATTGATATTATGAGAAAAGAAAGAATGGCGCTGGGCATATCATGTAATGCGCTGATTAGATAACTGTTGCACCATTAGGGTTACAGAATGGGTAGCAAGAGAAAGGAAACGCAGTAGAGGACGGCAGAAGACTAGGTGGTGCGATGAAATTAGGAAATTCGTGGTTGCTAGTTGCAATCGGTTGGGGCAGGACAGGAGTAATTGGTGATCGCAGTGAGAGGCCTTCGTCCTGCAGTGGACATAAAACAGGCCGATGATGATGAGATAGTATTGTGCCAGTTCATGCTTGAAAGAGGTAGAGGAAGAAATGAGCAGAACAGTCCTGAAAGTGCAGTTGGCAGCTGTGTGCTTCCCATAAAACAGGAGGCTGACCTGATTGCTTTCCGCAGGGCCATACATCTACTGGACTGACTGGCAGGGCCGCTCAATTGAGCGGTTGCACAAGCGCACGGGTGAGCGACAGGTGATCCTGGACCAGTTACCGGACCTGATGGGCCTGAAGGCAGTCAATGTGCATGCCCGGCCTGGTGAGAACGAGTGCAGCCGGGCCAACGGGGGCTGCTCCCACCTGTGCCTGCAGCGGCCCCAGGGCCATGTGTGCGCCTGCCCGACGGGGCTGGAGCTGCGTGCCGACCTGCGGGGCTGCACGGCAGCCGAGGCATTTCTGCTGTATGCACAGCACAGTGATATCCGGCGCATATCGCTGCAGTCGCGCCGCACCGACCAGGTTCCCTTGGCTGGGGTGCGTGAGGCAGCTGCCCTCGACTATGACGGCAATGATGGCCGCTTGTACTGGTCAGACACTGCACTCAAGGTGAGCACTCGTGCATGCTGCTAAGGGAGCTGTTGAAGTTAGTCATTTGTTGACAATTTCTTAATTGCACCTAATATGGGTGCACCAGCAAACACATTCAAGTCATCATGAAGCACAGAGTAGTTTAGATTTACAGCAGTTTTTTTAGGAGCATTCCTGGGGCATTCTTCGAGCATTATTTTGCGGCAGTGGGAAGTGGGACCAGTGTAGTGTGACAGTGGACACAATGTAGTCATTTCATCGTGCTGGTTTAATAGGCATATAAAACTGAAATATTACTTTTATACTCAATAAAATGTCTTATTTCGGTGAAAAAGCCCCAAAATTATTGTACAAATGGATCGCGTTTTCAAACACTTTCTGCCTACCATGTTCTACTTGAGGTTCAAGTTTTTCTTTTTTTGAATTATTGCCATTGGTATTGCGACAAAATGCCATTAATTTTTTGTGTGTATGACGGCCATGGGTCGAACGGCGTTCGTTGCACTGAATGTCATTCCAAGCTAATGGCATTTTACTGTCAGTGTGACAGGGGTATGAGTACAATGAGGTCTCTTTACTAGGAGTGTGCGAATACATGAATATTCGATTTCTCGAATATTCAAGACCCACTGTGGTTTGCTCAATGGCTATGGTGTTGGGCTGCTGAGCTCGAGGTCGCGGGATCGAATCCCGGCCTCGGCGGCCGCATTTCGATAGGGGCAAAATGCGAAAACACCCGTGTATTTAGATTTAGGTGCACGTTAAAGAACCCCAGATGGTCGAAATTTCCGGAGTCCTTGACTACGGCGTGCCGCATAATCAGAAAGTGGTTTTGGCATGTGAAACCCCATAACTAATTTTTTTTTTCGAATATTCAATTTTTTTTTAATATCGGTACGGCTGGTATGTGGTTCGTGGTTGGTGCCCTGACACGCATGATGTTATCGGTACAAGGTTCGACCAGGTCTACTGGACCAATGAAAACTGTTAACGCTACGCCGACAGAGGGACCAATAAAAGCAGCCTGTGGAAAGCACAGAAGCATGTGTTGTGGCGATATGCTCTGTGTGAGGCTAAGGCCGCACACAGTCGTTCCACTGTACTCTTAAACCGTGTAACATAGCTGCGTGTGTAATCGCAGATATGGTGGGTTACGATGAACAAGGCAACCAGCAGTGTCAACTCTAACACGTTCATTGCTACAAGCAATAAGGAATGCTTGCAGAGGGAAGTCCACACTGTACAGTAAAAGCTTGTTAATTCACAACTCGTTAATTTGAAATTTCGGATAATTCAAAGTAGGCGCTGCAGTGCGACCAACAATGTAGCGAAAGCAATACATAAAGCATCCCACTAATTCACACTGAAATTTGCACAGCCACTGATAATTCGAACTCCGCGCCATCATGGATGGGAAGAATGCTAGTGCTCAGGAGCACGTTGGCGATGATTGTCGCCGCGCAGCTTTGCTCTTTCCATCTGAGACTGTCTGTTGCAGGTCGGTTCTCTCCCTCTTCAAGATCAAAACGCGAATACGGTGCTGCGGTGTTTATTTTACTTTTAATTGCGATAGCAATCATAAGGACACTCGAAGCGCATTTCTGCTGTCAATGTCACTGTCGCCGCGGGGCTACGCTGTATGTGCAAGTGAAAGCGTGCGAGGGGAGTCGAGGGAGCCAATGATCATGGCTCAGTCTCACCTGCGTGAAAGGGACAAATGCAAAGAGGAAGTGCGCCATCTTCTCTCTTGCGTGAGGCACCCAACGTTGCGAGGCGCCAAATGGGGACGGGGGACGGGGGGGGGGGGGGGGGGGGGCGCTCACTTTGGGGCTGCAACTGCACATGTGGCAGCTGCGTGTGGTCGTGCGGCCGTATCTTGAGAGCAATCTGCGATGGGGCATTGGCGTCTTTTAGCATTGTGCGTGCTGTGTGTTCTCGGCGCTCACTTGGCGTTCAAGCAATAGACAGCCCAAATTTCACTTCACTCGCTGCTGTTGCCGCATTTCCTCACGCCAACGTTTTGACAGCGAGTGTCCGTAGTAATCAGGTGTGATGTATTCATGTTTGCTGAGCGCGCTGACACCATGATTAGTAGTGAATGTTTACAAGTTGATACAGCCAATAAACGTACTATCCTTACTTCATACGGCTGTCTGTTAATTTGCTATCACAATCGATGCTTCACCTTTCGGGTGAAACTGCATCTTTTTTTCTTTCTTTCTTCATGTCACATCTTAGAGGCTATGCTCTTTATCTACGAGGTGTTCTGCCGAGAAGCAGCACCAGGTAACGTCTATAACGCGGTGGCCGTGATGTTTATCCATGCTCACAGTACCAAAAAGCATAGCCTTTGAGATTCGTGGCTATTACTGAAAAGAAAGCATCGCTGGGATATGTGTTTGGACGTCACCTATGCGTATAGCGCCATACTTGCTGTCCCCTCTAGACTTCGACGTGTACACCATTGGCTGCTATTTTCACAGCATGCGCAGAACAATCCCCAACCTGCGCGCTGATTTGAACGGCTGCTTGTGACCACCGGCGAAGCGGCGCGGGCACCTTTTCTTTCGGCACCATGCATTGTGAGTCGGCGCAGTCGGCGCAATGAACAGATAGATGGATCAAAAGCTATCTCAATGTCGGGCACATTGGGCTGTATTAGCTGCGTCTGGTTATGTTGGCTGCGCCAATGCTTAAACTATAGACGTGCTTGCCAACGTAGTGTAGCGTGTGTGCGCACAGTCATGTTACGCGCCTTAACTGAGAGATCTTTTTCTCTGACTTTCATTTGTTTGAATTTTGTATTATTCAAATTTTCGTCGCATCCCCATAGAATTCTAATTAACGAGCTTTTACTGAAGTAATAAATAGGCTTGCCTTGTTGCATGTGATAATCAGGCAAACTAAAGCCCCACCCACCATCCATGCACCAGTGCCGCTTTTCCTAAGTAAGCACCAACCTTTAAAGGCGCTGCTGTTCCCTGATTTATCATTCACACCAGTTCCGCTTCCGCAATATCTTAATTTTCACTCAATTTCACTTGATGCACCTCTATGCAGCAGTGACGTCTCTTCTGCTAAAACCAGAAGCTGGGACCACACAAGTTCCGCTTCACGCCAGAATCTGAGGGGGTAAGCGAAGCAGAAGCGCAGCGGAGGAGGGTAGGTTGGCGGTACTTAACCTGTTTGGCAGAAACGTGTATGGAGGGGCTTTAAGGGTTGACGCGGGTCGAAAAACGGCGATTTTCATTAAAAAAGTCAAGTTTTATGTTTTCGACTGTTTCAACAAGATTTTTTTTCATTTATTACTGATTCTATGGCATCCAGATTCCGATGAAACCTGGCAGGCGACTGAGGAAAAGTTGACTTCTATCCTTAGTGAGTGCCTAAGTGACCCCCTTTCCCCTCATGAAATTGAACGCGCACACCATTTAGGAAGATTTGCACCTAACAAATGTCGCCCTATCATTGCAAAATTTTTGAACTTCAAAACTAAAGACCTAATACTCGCCAAACGCAACAGCCTGAAGGAAAGTAAGGTCACCATTAGTGAAGATTACTCGGTCGCAACACGTGTAGCACGAAAAAAGTTGCTCGACTTTGCGAAAATCCAACCTGGATCCCCAACCCATAAGTTGCGCCACAACAAGTTACTTATGAACAAGAAATCTTACATGTACGACCCTATCACTGCCACTGTCATTTCCACTGATACGAAAAGCGCACATGCCAGCTCGCCCTCTGCTACTATCGCTGCTAATACTTCCTAGGGACGAGTGAGGGGTAGTGGCCAGACATCCTCGGCTTCAGTATCGCTTCTTTTTACTAATATCAGAAGCGTCCTTAACAAGTACAACTCACTCACATCAGCAATCGATACATGTTCTGCTAAAATAATCGCGCTAACCGAAACATGGCTCACTGCGCATGTCTGCGACGCTGATATCTTCGTCAATGCTCACCGCTTCTCATTCTATCGCTGTGATCGTAGCACGCAGAGAGGCGGCGGTGTGCTTCTCGCAATTTCCAATGATATACCATCATCATGCATACACGTGTAGACTGAACTAGAATTAGTATGGTCAGCAATAACACTTAATCATCAAAAAGTTGTAATAGGGGTATGCTACCGTCGACCTTCGTCATCACCAAGCTTTAGTAACGAACTTTATGATGCTTGATTGATCCCTCCTCTTTTATATATAAAGAAATCAGAGCCGTAAATGATCAGGAAATTATAAATAAACTCGGTGAAGGCACTCGAGGTGGCAAAGAAAGTTGCAAATCTGGCCCATTTTCCAGCGCATGATGCGTCAAATTGCGGCGTCGCAAGCCATTGGGCTTGTGCAAGGCAGTAGGCCTACACTTTTTCTCCCCGAGGTTGGCTTTGCCGCATCACAATCTCCCTGGGAAGTAATAATAGAAACAACATTTCTCCGCCGAAACCAAGCGCTTTCGCTGGATTTCTAAATCACATTGTGCAATTCCAGCCACGCCATTGGCGGCTAGCGCGCGACATGGCCACAGCTTGTCTGCTCTTCCTGCGACGAGCAGCTCTCTCGACATGTTCCCAAGCTTTCACGCATTCTTCTGCTCCTTGTTTACATGGATCCTGTGGAGTAACGTGATTTTCGATCTCGAAAGTATCGGTCGAAGCACAAGTTCAAGGGGACTCGCCTCAAAGTCAAGCGGCGTGCAATGGATACGTCCGCGGCAGCTAAGCCTTACCTCGGTGACGGCGACGTTTTTGATAGTTCAGAGCCGGCCGGCCACTCAAGATTCGTTGACAGCGCAGATGAATTCATCAGCGCATCAGAGAAAAAAAAAAAGTAGAGAATCTTCGACAATCAGGATAGGAGCGGCGAGGAGACGGCAAGCACCTTTATCTGCGAGATCGGCGTTGTGAACGTGAACGCCGCGGCATGTCCGGCGTGCGGATGGCGCCACCTTTTTATCCGTGACTTGGCCAAAAAACGGAAAGGACTCGCGTCGTTTTTGGAGTTGTGTTGCATCAATGCAGCGTGTACCACATCCGTTATCTCGTCAACGTATTCGTCGCGGCGTGCATCTCCGGCAGACGACGCTAACAGTGGAGCGCGCCCTTCGGCCAGCCCAAGACTGAGTTTCACCGTGAATATCAAGGCAGTGGTTGCGGCGCACGCATTTATAGCTGGTCACAATCAACTCGTTCGATTTTGTGCAGTTCTTGGTTTGCCAAAACCGATGCACCATAAATCGTTCACCGCCATAACAAAGAAAGTGCACCTCGCTGCTACAAAAGCAGTGGCTGATAACTTGGAGTTGGCTCGGAAAGTAACAGCACAGGAAGTGGGTCAGCATGGTGCTCACAAAGACACTATGAGAGAACAACATATGGTGCAGGTGAATTCTAAAGTTGTGCACTGGATCTAGATACCCTGGCCTGCATTATGTGCAATTTTTATATAGATTTCAGCGCTACAACACAAATAAAGAACTTTTATAACTTTCAATCGTGTTTTTCTCAGCTTAATATTTTTAGCCAAACATGGCTTTTGTGCACGACATTTGATGTACTTATTGTGGTTCAATCAAGACCAAATTTTGTGTGCATCATCTTTAAGATGTGTAGAATGCACTTATCTAGGTTTTAGTGCAACCAGTTTATATTTAAGAATGGAAATGTTCAATACCCTTGGGTACCAGTCACTGAAAACGAAGCATCAGATATGAAATTCTCTCAAAATGTTGCCTGTCAAGGGAATTTCATTATCTTGGTTATTAGCACTCACTGGAGTGTTCGGGGGACAAGAAACGCCATCTTGCACTGCTATATCATGCCAACTGCTAGGTCCAGTAGCTGCACAAACATGCACTGTTTCTTACTTATGCATGGCACTTACGACATGAAAGCATCGAGCTATCCTAAAGCTAAAAACAGATTTGTTATGAGGATATCAAGCTATATAAGTGGTACAATTTTCATTTGCCTAGCAATAATATTTAAAAACAAAGGTTTCTGAGGAGCGTCTCCCCATAAGGCAAACGAGGTCACTCACAGGTTGCAGCAGGTATTCCTATCCGGCAGGTTCGAAGTTGGGGCACCAGAGAGGGAGAGAGAGTAGCTCCCAGTGATGGTCTTATACCTTTTTACCTTTGCGAGGGGAATGTCCTCCTCGCACATCAGATAGATTTCTTTTTCTGGTGAGTCGGGGGGGGGGGGGGGGGGGTTGTGCGTCATGAGAGCGAGGGAGAACCCAGGAGAGGACATAGTGCTCTTCTCACTGTCTATGCTGGCCTGCAATGCAACATGTGAACGTGAGTATGCGGGAGAAGACGGGCGGGTGTGCCCTCCTCCTCATCAGAAGCTCATATGTTGACGCTGGCACCTAGGTACGTCTGAGGGGTTCGAGCGCCCACTTGCCTAAGTTTGCGCCAAGGTTGGCGACCAAGGAGGCATTGCTCGAGTGTCGGGCTGTAGCCCTCAGCTGGTGGATGCTTGATGCCAACTTCAAGGCAGCTGGTCAGCTCCACTGCTCGAGCTTGTGAGGCGGGATCGTATTCTGGGCTTGAAGGTGGCTCTTAGTGCTGCACCCCAGGTGCTGGTTGTGCAAGATGGGAGGTTAACTGCTGGGTGCCGGCTAGCAGTTCGTGTGGCTGTAGGGCCAGCGTAGCGGCGTCAACGCCTGTGAGTACTGCAGCTAGTTCTCACGGCCATGTCTTATTTTCTGCTCATGGAAATTGGATAAGTCCACTGCATGGAGTGACACTGTGACAAGCAGCATAGCTGGCTGGTTCCTGGAACACAGTCAACGCCCGTTACAAAGGGAATGGCCGCATTCATCATCAACAATTCACAGCACGAGGTAATCACAGCACTCTGGCCCTCACAACCGTCTTTGTTCGATTCGCATACCGCATACCCACGCAATGGATGTTCATGCCACAATTCCATCGTGGCCCGTGTGGGCACTTGAACACTGGAGTGATGACTCGCCGTCAATACTCGACACTCCGCTGTCACTAGACGTTAGCATCTCCACCAGGAACTACCAAGGTGCCAGCACGGCACAGCTGCGTGTTCATGCAGTACGCAACACCACTCGTACTTACGAATGTTCCTCGCAGTCATCGAGCTACGCAACTAGCAGTCTTCCACCTGCTGTGCAAATTGTAGTGCGACTGCAGGTTCGCCATTCAGTTTTGACTGCTCTCTCTCACTGATCGTGGTTAAGGGGAGGGTCTGACCTTCATCGCACTGCTCATCACATGGCACATAGCGTTTCAGGTCGCATGCGTGTACTGGGCTGCCGATCGACTTTCATGTTGTCGAGCCGGTAGACGAGTGAAGAAACCTTCTCTCACACTTGATACGGCCCAGTCCACTAAGGCGCCAGTGAGGCAGGGAACTCTTTGCTAGAATAGCTGAGAACTTGCTGGCGTGAAAGCACCAGATTGCCCCCGCTTTGTAGCGGACATTCCGAAGCGAGCGGTCATACTGTGCCTTCTGTTGGACCCTAGCAGGACGAATGTTACGCCGGGCTTTATGTAAAGCTTCTGTCATCTTGGCACACAGATGTGTCGTGTATTCAGCTTGTGCTGATGGCACGACTGGCATTCCACTGTGATCTGCGAGAACCCCATCCATCGAATTTGGGAGCTCTCCCCTAAGTTTAAAGAAGGCGCATACCCAGTCAAGGGGTTCACTGTCGACTGCTATGCAAACCCGATCTCTGGGAGGTAGGTATCCCAGCCCTTGTACCTTTCAGAGAATGCAATATGCATGTGCTTGATGTTGTGATTTACTCATTCTGTGAGGTTCGACTGAGCATGGTAGATTGTCGATTTCTTGCGCTTAATGCCAAGTGCAATGCATGAGTCAACAAACACCTTTGCACTGAAGTAGGATGCATGGACCGTTATCAACTGCTCTGTTGAACCTCCATTACTTTCTCCATGATCACTCGTGCCGTCAGTTTTCGCAGGGGGAAAAATTCTACCCATTTATAGAAGTGTTCCATGACCACCAGTAAGAATTTGTTCTTGCTTTGTGTGGTGGGATACGGTCCCCTGATGTCACATGCTCATTTGCCAGGGAATCTGGCTGTTCATAAGCTGCATGAAGCTGGGCGGTCGTCTGCCTTGGGGCTTCACGCTTTTGCACACGACACGAGCAAGCACATCAAATCACGTCCCATTTCATGCCTGGCTAGGTGGCAGTGCGGCACAAGGTTGGATACGGCTTTCACATCGCGAAAAATGGCCCAGCAATCTATTTTTTGAAAATCACATTGTCATAACTCTCTTTCTATTTGATTCCGAAATACTGTTACGGGGATGTTGGGAGTATACAAGATTATATTTACAATATATATAGAAAATAAGGGTGAGTGGTTAGGATGGCTGACCACCAACAACCCGCAGCAGCCAGCGTCTCGCGATCTTCTTCCTCTCGTTTTGTTCATCCTTCGTTAACAGGACCCCCGGGTGGTGAAGCGCCGTCTCGACGCATGGTAGGCGAAGAACTGTGAGTGAAGTGTGGCTTCAGCTGCGAACCGTGCACGACGTCAACAGGCGGCGGACTTACGGATAGATCAAATTGCAATGGCGCGATCTCATAATTCACGTCGTTAACTTGATGAAGGACTTCATAAGGCCCTGTGTAGCGAGAGAAAGCTTCTGGGAGAGGCCGACCCGACGACATGGTGACCAAAGCAGCACCCAAGCACGTGGGGCAAACTAAACATCGCGATGGCACTGGTCGTAACACTCTTTTTGCAGATGCTGTGAGGCTAATATGCGAGATCTGGCGATTTGATGCATCATGTGAGCGCGATCGATGACTTCGCAAGCCTACTCAGTGGCAACACGGGCACAGAAGGTAGGATGGTGTCAGAGGGCAATGTGGGGTTGCGACCATACAAAAGATAAAAGGGTGAATATCCTGCGGTGTCATGTCGGGACGAGTTATACGCGAATGTCACGTAGGCCAGCGTGGTGTCCCAGTCGCGGTGATCGTTGGAAATGTAAATTGACAGCATCTCTGTTTGGTTCAGACGTTCCGTAAGACCATTCGTTTGTAGGTGGTAGGCGGTGGACAGCTTGTGCTCAGTGGCACAAGAGCAGAGGAGGTCATCCACAACTCCAGACAAGAACGAGCCGCCGTGGTCTGTAACTGTTGAGGTGCACCGTGCTGGAGAATGACGTTGTGAAGGAGCAATTTGGCGACGTCAGTTGCGCAACAAGTCGGCAATGCCTTTGTTATCGTGTAGCGTGTCGTGTAATCAGTAGCAACAGTGATCCACTTATTCCCTCTAGTCGTCGTCGGAAAAGGGCCAAACAGGTCAACGCCCATGCGAAAGAATGGTTCAGAGGGAACTTCAATTGGATGGAGTCGGCCCACAGGTGGCAAGGAAGGTTTCTTCCAGCGCTGACACAATTTGCAAGTTGTGACATAACAACGCACAGAGCAGTAGAGGCCCGGCCAGACAGGAAAGGAAGCGCGCCGCCGCTTCTTTGAAGGACCCTGAGCTCAAAAAACAAAGTGTTGGCTGACGTTGAGATGGAAGTGCCCCTCATTCAAACCAAAATAAACTCTTGCAGTGAAATGCAACACTGAGGCGTGTGGTCTCCGCCTATATAGCGGTGCTCCGCCGGGAGTCACCTAGACCACCGCGCGGGTCCGAGGATCCAAGCCCCTCAGGGGGACGATCAGCTCAGCCGCGTGTGTTTCGTGTGCCCGAAGCGGACGCTTGTTCGGTCTCCTCTGGGAGCGAAACAGAGCCACCGCAAGGAGAAGGCCCAGAGTACAAGGAAGGTGTTTAATATACGACCACCTTGGCGTTCAGGATATCTGCTACACCCGTATCGGCGCGGGGCTCGTGAGCCGAAGCTCCCGCAAGTCAAGGGGTGACACTCAGTATCTCAAAAACGCGGTAGCACACCGCTATACAGGAGGATGGCTCCCAACGACCGTGCTACCAGGGCAACATTCTTTCAGCTCGGGGTAGCCTCCGAGGGCGACTCGGCGCAGTACGACCGCGCACGTCAAGTGAGCCACGTCTCTTTGGCGTAGCCTTCAGAACAGGAGCAGCGAATAGGTACGCAACCGCCTCGGGTCGAGGACCTTCGGCGAGACCGGCCAACCAAAGGGATGACCGGGAGAATCGGAAGTCAGTACGCACCGTTTCGCTGTCCGAGGGCTTCTCCCCGCGTTGCCGCTCCTCGGTCGACTTGAGTCGCCAGGAGAGAGGGAACGCGGGTTCCCACCCAAACAGACCAATCGGGTGAGCCCCTGGACCGTTCGGGGGCGGACAGCAGCAAGTGTTTTATGGACCCGCTGCCGTTCGGCGCCCTCGGAGGAACGAGAGAGAGGGAAAGCAGTGGACCGCGCGTGCGAAGTTCGAAAGCGACCTCGCTGCGCTGCGGCTCCTATGCCCAAAACGTGCTGCGCTATGGCACTGCAACGAAATGGGCTACGCAGTCCCCACACTGGCGTTGTGTGCGGGCTAAGAGTATGTCAGGATAGGTGAGCTTGACTTGCCAGCTGTTGCGAGAGAATCTTACTTGCGACAAAGCTCGGGCCTCATAAACTTGCTATCAGTTGATGGAAAGCTTATATGTATTCGAAAATATTTGCTTCTGTATTCATCTCCTTTTTATCCGTATTTGAGAATGTTCGACTTAATTTGCAATGGGTCTTACCTTATTTTTTTTTCGAAGATACTTTAATTACTGTGCATTTTACTTACCCCTCCCTTTTGTTTTGTTTTGGAATAAAATAAACACTGCTCCTTACTATTCAAACTGGATTAATTCGTCTTTTTTTATTTTTTAGCAGGCCTCCTAGAGAGTGACAATGTCGTGTGATGTGGTGTCAGCCCATTTTGACATAAAACAAATGTCTCTATCACTCAGGAAATTTTGCAAAAAACACTCTGGGAAAATCTGGAAAACTCAGGGGATTTGGAAATTTTAACTTGGTAGACACCCTAATGCATCCGCTCAGTGTTCTTGGAGAGCATCGCCTCAGTGTTTACATTGAGCCAGGCCTGAATGGCAGAATTATCCACTTCTGCACTCTCTCTGGAGATAACTTGGCAGCTTATCCGCTTTTTTTGCTAGCGACTTAGAATTTTTTTGCAGCTGCTGTTGTACCTTCTCCCTGTTCTTCCAAACTGCGGAGACTCGTGTCGGCGACACCATACCTCTGGGCAACCCAAGCCTTTTCAAACCACTTTCGACATCTCTGACAATGCATTGCTTCACCTCCTAGAATAAAGCTTGCCATTTTCTATTTTTCGGAGAATCGTGGGAATGCACAGCATTACACGAGGAAGCCTGTCTGGTACAGTGGGCTTTGAGTAACCTCACCTACATAGTCTTGTGGTATGCTAACACATAGAACTGAATGGGAAGCGAACTGGTGGTCACAATTAAGTTGCATTATATCCGGTCCCACACTGTAAGGGGTTACATTATAAATGCTCTCTGCTGTATTTGGTATGGCACACCCCTAGAGTTTACGGATCAGTCTGCTCAATGCATTTACACTTCCTAGCTATGTCATGAGCCAGTGGGACCGCAGATAAAATTTTGAACTGTTTTTGCATGTGGATTTACCATGACTACTGAATGCTCTGTCAGGAGTTTATCAAGAGTTTGATGAGGGCTTGGTGATTGAAGCCTAGGATAGTCTGAAAACTCAAGCTTTCGCCCAAGACTTGGTCACTGTGGATGACCACGTCGCTACTTCTGAGTTGACGTCCGTTGAAGACTTAGACTACGAACAAATGAACTTGAGTCTCTGACAGCAATAATGAAGATGTTGACGAGTGTGATGAGCTGCCGTCGATGGCTCAAACACTTAACATTCTTGATGTTCTGCACTGCACAATAAGCACCAGTAGTGTGAGAAACGAAATTTCTGCATGGTCTTATGCATTTCAGACGGGGCTTGCCAGCAGCATCGAGAGCTGAAAAGTTCAAACGAGCATTACCAGGTTTTTTGGACAATGCCAGGTTTTTTGGACAATGCCAGGTTTTTTGGACATCCAGATAATTCTAATGTTTTCGCAGCACTACCACGTACTCCATAGTGCTGATGTATAAAGACATCCGATTTCGCATTTTTTGTCCCGTCCATGGGACCAAAACGGTATTGATCGAAACTACTGCCACCGCCATTTAGCTTATCTAACAGTGTCTAACTAATCCTCTCATCATCCTCGTTGATGGTTTAGAAGTGCAGAATGCACGGCGAGAGTCTAAAGAACGCTGCAAAATGCAGGTTTCCAAACGTCAGCTTTGCCGCAATGCAGCGATGTGATGCTGTCAAGCATATGCAATGTATCGTGGTGGAGAATAGCAAGAGTTGAAATAGACCACTTTCATGGGACATAGTATATGTTGCTTAATATCACATGTGCACACCCATCGTCTCCTGCCGCAGTACAAGCACTGAGATACCTAATAATTTTAGTGGTAGGTTTTAGATGTATTTTGGACGTGGCTGGGACGATTTGAGCCCTTGGGCGCAGTAAAGCCATAGATTCGCTTTCTCTTTCTTTCCTTTCTTTTTTAAATGTTTTTTCCATAGGTCAGTAACAATAATCGGGCATTGGCTGTAGTTGAGCCTAAAATGCTTGTGTTCATTTTCATGTTCAAGTTTGCTCATTTTGAATCATGTTACGTAGGAAGACGCAGACGAAAAGCTATATACAAAGATATTTACGAGGGAATACGCCGCACCAAGAGGCAATAGCCCGTGCTAGTCTCCAATCGTCGTCGTCGTCTTCTCACTGCTCGCCCGTTCGTCATTGTAAACACTGTTCCGTAGCACTACCCCCGGTGGCAAAAGCATCGTCCCGGTGTGACTAAAGGCCGGACTCGGAAGCAGGGTAGTAGGCCTTGAGCCTACTGATGTGCGCAACATCACTAGATGCCAGAGTAGAGGACGTCTTGCCTGGGTCCGGTTGCACTCCGTTCGCGTCAACAAGATGCCCAAGAACTGTAATCCGGCGACAGCCGAATTGGCACTTCGATGCGTTGAGTTGCAGACCGGCTCGACAAAAAACGCCCAGGACTGCTGAGAGGCGCTCGAGGTGTGTAGCGAACGTTGGGGAGAGTGCTATAACGTCGTCCAAGTAGCACAGGCATGTGGACCATTTGAAACCATGAAGAAGGGAGTCCATCGTGCGTACAAAAGTGGCAGGAGTGTTACATAGACCGAACGACATAACTTTGAGTTGATAAAGACCGTCTGGTGTTACAAAAGCAGTCTTCTCGCGGTCAAGATCGTCCACGGCAATCTGCCAGTAGCCGGAGCGAAGGTCAATAGAGGAGAAGTAGCAAGCACCGTGGAGGCAGTCAAGGATGTCATCAATCTGAGGTAGGGGATACACGTCCTTTTTGCTAACCCTGTTAAGGTGCCGATAATCCACGCAAAAGTGCCATGAGCCATCCTTCTTTTTTACCAGTACAACAGGTGACGCCCGTGGACTACATTACAGTTCAATAATGTTCTTGGCAAGCATTTTGCGAACTTCGTCGTGAATAACTTGACGCTAAGCCGGTGACGCTCGATACGGTCGGCGATAAATAGGAGGGGCATCGCCGGTATTTATGCGATGTTTAACAGCTGTAGCTTGGGCCAAAGGACGATCGTTAAAGTAAAAAATATCATGGTAGGAAAACAGAACGCGGTGGAGCTCACGAGCGTGCTCGGACGGCATGTCGGGATTGCAATAATTTTCTGTAATACCTGTGTCACACGGGCACATTTGGAAGGCCTTCCAGTTGACGGCCCACAACTCTATTGACTCAAAGGAGTTGTCGCACTGCTACATGGTACTTTTGAAAGGCCGTTGAGTGGTTCAGGCATTTCTCGCAAAATTGTGTGGCACTGCGGATCTTTATTTTCGTTTTCATGTCACGAAAAGTAAAACAACATTAAAACCACTTAAAAGTGCTATGGCGGCAGTATGACGGCAGCCGGCAGCACATGGAGTAAAGGGAGAGCGTACCAGACAACATGAAGGAAGGAATGAACACAAACACGTTGCTGTCGTCGAGAGTATGTGCAGTTCGCACATATCAAGTGGCAAAAATACTTTATTCAATAATTAATAACACTCATATATAGTATGTTTAGAGCATTTTGGTTTGATTTGTTCTTTCTAACCATGAGTACGAGTACACTGTGAACGAGAGGGCATGTTCGCGCTGTTTCCGCTTCCGTTGCTCAAAAACTATCGAGATTTCGATAGAGTTGAGGGGTGCTCCGTTGACTCGATAGACTTTTGACTCGGCGGCCTTCGAAACCGCCCATGTAGCAGCTCAAACTTGACCTTTGAATCAATTGACTATCGGTTGGAAGGCCTTCCAAACGCCCGTGTGACATGGGTATAAGTAGGTGATGGTACAAGTTGCCAACTGCGATGGTAGAGGAGGATCAGCTGAATTATCGTCTACTGCAATAGATGCTACTGAGTGATCCTCGAAGGAGCAAAGCTGGGCCAGAGACATGCCGCGCGGCAACACTTGTGTCTTCAAGCCAAAATTGACCTTTGGCAGGCAGACGCAATTCGCCATATTAGATAAAACTGTATGAGGTACTGTGATCCCGTGTGTAAGTAGGACGTCTTGCATAGGAGCCGTGATGTAGTGACTGTCGGGCACTGGTGGGGATGACACTAAGTCAACGTAAGTCAGTGCCGAAGGTGGCAAGCGAACGAAGTCGACGGAACTGAGGCGACAGGGGTGTGGTTCAGCGGGATCTAGAATGGGCAGGTCAAGGCGGAGAGTACTGGCGGAACAATCGATGAGAGCAGAATGTGCGGAGAGGAAGTCTAAGCCGAGGATGATGTCGTGGGGACAGTGGGCGGTGACTGTAAATAGCATGATAGTGGAGCAATCGGCGAAGGAGACGTGGGCAGCACACATACCAATCACGGGGGCTGTTCCGCCATCGGCAACACGGACAACAGGCGTCGTGGCAGGCGTAATTCAGGGTGTCTACCAACCGGGAAAACCGGGAATTCTCAGGGAATTTGAACAGTCTGGAAAAACTCAGGGAAAACTCAGGGAATTTGTGCTTCTATCAGGGAAAATTAGCTGTAACTTTATTGAAAGGGAACGAAAGTCGTGTTAATGCTGGCTCCAGTAACAGAGGAATCGCAACGAATCGTCATTGACGCCGTGTCATCGGCACGATGTATTGCCAGAGTAGTTAACGACCGATTTTCTAGACGCCCGATTTTTCGGACATGCCCGATAATTTGCACGGTTTTGCGGCACGACCACGTACTCCATAGAGTCAATGTATATTGCCCTGACTGCAGGTCTGAAATGGCATTAATCAAAGCCGCCACCGCTGCTATTTTGATTATCTCGCCGCCTCGAACCGGCACTCTCGCACGCAGATCCGCTGGCAGCCGTAACCACCACCGCGGCAACGTTAGGCCTAGCTGCTTCTATGTTCGCTATTAAGCTTCTTGCCGTGTGGTGCCGTGTTTTTCATTGAAAGAATTCGCCGCTATCACCAATGGCACCGACTCCGCCTTTGTAATCCTCGCGATTGGCTTTGAAGCTCGCAGAGCACAGCGCGTTGCGTAATGCCAGGCTCCCAAAGTTAGCTTCGCCTCGGTACATTATTGTTAGGCGGTGAAGCATAACAAGTGTGGGAAGGGGGCAATTGTCACGGGACACGGTATGTATTCCTTAATTACACATGCGTGCACCCCGTCTCCTGTTACAGTACAAGCCCTGATATGCCTAATAAGCGTACTGGCAGGCCTTCAGAGCTTTTTCAGACGTGCCTGTGGTAATTTTAGCCCTTAAAGGCAGTTAAAGACATGCATTAATTTTTTTCAGACTGCCCGTTCTTTTTTTCAATTTTATTTGCGGCCCCTCGGAAGTCCGAAAAATCAAATGTTGACTGTACAACTGACCAAGAGGATGCTTCAGATGATCCATGTGGTGAAAGCGTGGTAGAAGGAGGATGAGAACAGAAAGGACCGACGCACTGGGGAATTAACGGGAAAGGAAGGGTGCCGCCGCCTTTTTGAAAGAGCTTGAGCTAAAAAAACTAAGTGTTGACTGACGCTGAGACACAGGTGTCCCTCATCCAAACCAAAATAAACTGTTTTAAGCAGTGAAACCCAACACTGAGATGTTGTGTACGGGCTGAGAGTATGTCAGGACAGTTGAGGTTGACTTCCCAGCTGCTGAGAGAGAACCTTAGTTGTGACAAAGTTCAGGGCCTCATGTACAGATGAGCTCGCTATCAGTTGATAGAAATAGCTCATATTAAAAAATATTTACGTATGTATGCATCTCCTTTTCATTCGTATTTGAAAATGTTCGACTCAATTTGGAATGGGCTTTACCATTTCTTTCGCTGTGCATTTTACTAACGCCTTCCTTCTGTTTTCTTTTTAAATAAAATAGATATTAATCCTTACCATTCAAACTGGATTAAGTCATTTTTTTTGTTTCAGCATGCTTACTAGAGAGTGACAGCATCGGGCAACGTGGTGTCAGCCTGTCTTGACATAAAACAAAGTTCTGGCTCATTCAGGGAATTTCGCAAAGGTGCTCAGGGAAAACCTGGAAAACTCGGGGAATTTGGAAATGTCAACTTGGTAGACACCCTGTAATTACTTTCTTTAGGCGGTTGCGAAGGTCAGCGCTTATTACCGACAAATGCGCCCCAGTGTCTATAAGAGCAGATACAGAAACACCGTCGACTTGCACGTCAAAAAGGTTCAGATGAGTGGGCAACATCAGTAGAGGATTTGGCAGCGTAGGGAGCAATGCAGCATCACCTCGAGGTGCTGCATCATCTAGTTTTCTGGCTGGGAGCGGTATCCGAAGGGAGTCGGCGAAAAGGAGCGACGGGGCTATGGAGAGCGAGGTTGTCGTCGTTGGGGCGAAGGCGAACGAGAATAGGGGCGGTTCAGCGAAGGAGAATCAGTGGCGGCATTATCGGAGCGTGCGACATAGGGACGAGAAGGGCGACCTGAGGGGCGAGAGTAGTCAGTATAAGTAGACCGTGTCGGGGAACTCCAGCGACTGTGACAGTGCCGAGAAATGTGCCCGATTCGATGGCAGTGGAAACAAATGGGCTTGTCGTCAGCAGTGCACCATTCAGATGGGTTGCGGAAACGTGGTGGGCAAGAAGATGCGGGACGGGGTGGAATCGAAGAAGCCAGGCGGGTATCAGGGCGATGGGCCGAGCAGATGGTGTCAAGACCCATGTTTGCGAATTCCTGGCAAACAACTGCCTCAGGGAAACCGTGACAGCAGGTGCGTTAGAGGGGCTTGAGTCAAAGGCAGCCGGATAGGCGGCCTCGATCTCACACCGGACGATCCTGGTAACATCGGCAGTGTTGTTGGGACGAGGAGTGTCGGCACAGGAAGATGTCGCTGGGGTGTTGGGCAGACAGGCAAACTGCTGGTCAATACGTCGACTTTTAGCGAGTTCCAGGCGGCGGCACTC
The DNA here is from genome assembly GCF_050947875.1 of Dermacentor variabilis. Taxonomy (NCBI): domain Eukaryota; kingdom Metazoa; phylum Arthropoda; class Arachnida; order Ixodida; family Ixodidae; genus Dermacentor; species Dermacentor variabilis. The sequence continues at coordinate 230,761,155 of NC_134571.1, read as the reverse complement.
TTTTATAACAGCATCCACCGTCGCTACGTTGTTGCAAACGAGCAAGTTGAAGGCGTCATCGGCAATGCCTTTGAGGATGTGGGCTACCTTGTCTGACTCAGTCATGTGGGGGTCAACTTTGCGGCACAGAGCCAAGACGTCCCGAATGTACGTGACATAGGGCTCTGTTGACGTCTGCACACGGCCGGAAAGCGCCTTCTGCGCGGCAAGTTGGGGACCGTAGGGGTTGCCGAACAAGCCTCGAAGCTGTGTCTTAAGTGAATCCCAACTAGTGAGCTCATCTTCGTGCGTGCGATACCAAACTCTAGGTGTGCCACCGAAGTAAAAGATTACGTTGGCGAGCATGATAGTAGGGTCCCACCCGTTATTGCGGCTGACGTGTTCATGCAGGCTGATCCAGTCGTCGACGTGTTGCTCATCTTAGCCCGATAATACGCCTGGATCACGGGGAGCGGGGAGAGTGACGTAGGTCGTCGAAGTGGCAGCAGGTGTCGGAGGCGGCTGAGTCGAATTGTCATCGCCGGTAGCCATTAAGGAAGGCTCGACGTACCGTCCACTGCGAAGCTCCGTGACGAGGTACAGGGAACGTCCACCTCCACCAGATATGTTACATAGGGAGACGCAGACGAAAAGCTATATACAGTCGAACCCGACTATATCGAACCCGTTTACATCGAATTATTCCATATATCGAACAATTTCTGGGGTATAGTTACAGTGAGTATATATAGCAAAAATTACGCATACATCGAACAAAACTAGTAGCGACTCCCGATATATCGAACGTCAAGCGGCGGAAAGTGTCCCCGGAAGTTGGCTTTCCCTCGCGGTGACGGGAAAATCCGGCGGCGCGGCTCCATGCAACCGCTCTCCCTACGTGACCGCGCTACCTCGGAGCCGCCGACACCCCCCTACACAAAATGATCCTGGCCCGCCGCCCGCAGCGCTTGCTCAGAGAGCCAATCAGAGGCTCTTATGCCCTCGTCGTGCAAGATGGCGAAAGTGCGAGTTGTTTCGCTGCTTATCTGATTCATTGTGTGCGCTTTCTCCTGCAGTGTTGCCGTGATGAAGCGGCAGAATTTGCCTTTCGTCGTGAAGCTCGAAATCATAAACCGGGTCGAACGCGGTGACAAGTCGGATGTCCCCGCAACATACAAGATTCCGAGGTGCACTCTCGGCACAATCTTGAAGGGGGAAATTAGGGCTAAAGCGGCCTAACTCGCTACCCGGTGCCCGTAGTGCCCGTGGCGCCTGACGCGTACGCACGGCCGTGTACGAGTGGTTCATTCAAAATAGCTTCAGCCGTACCGACTTCCGCGTGCTCGGTGATGACTGTAAATTCTGATTAATGCAACGAAGCCGTTGCTGTTGTTGCCGAAGTTTGGAGCGAGCTGTCAGAATTTCCGGAAGCTGATGACGAATCAACGGTGGATGAGTTTGTGAGCGCAAATGATGGTGTCGCGACCACGGGAGAGCCCGGAAACGAAGACTACAATGCCGACATCGTGCCGAGCACAAGTGAAAATGGGCACAACGAGGAAAGCAACGACCGTCTTTGGCCCACATCCTCCGAAGTGATTGGTGCGCTCGCACTAGTCCGGTGCTTCTGCGCGAATGCGGAATGTTGTGGCCTCAGCTGCTCCGACTCCTTAGACAACGTGGCGAAGTGCGTGCTTCGCAGGCAGCGAAATTGCCCAAGCAGAAGAAAATGCAGGACTATTTCGTGCGAAACTAAGCTAGTTTCACCAATAAAGTGATTTCATAAATGGTATGTGCTTTTATGACATCCAATTATTTAGCAGGCTTATATCGAATTATGCTCTATATCGAACTGATAGGCGTTTTTTGGCGAGTTCGATATAGCCGGGTTCGACTGTACAAGTATATTTAGAAAGGAATACGCCGCACTTGGCCAAGAGGCAACAGCCCGCGCTAGCCTCCAATCGTCATCGTCGTCTTCTAACTGCTCGCCCCTTCGTCATTGTAAACACTGTTCCGTAGCAATATGAATTCAGGATGATACAAATATTTTGCATGCTTCTGGGAAATGCATATCACCGAGAGTCTACTGTGCGAATTCCAGGACACCAAAATTTTAAAGTATCAAGGAAAATTTTATGCTTTCTCTATGTTAGTAACACCTCAATATGATGAATTTGTAAGCCTGAATATCACACACATTTGCAACCTACAGAGCCAGGACAAATAAGGCTCGCCACCTTCAACAGAAGATATTCTTGGACAGTTGTGATTACAAATCTGCCCCCCCTTATTCCATTACCTGCAGTAATTAGAGCCTGCAGAAATAGTAACTACACAAATCGGCGCCATGGTCTGCCACAGTGATAGGCACTGTAGTAGCGCGACTGTCTCCTCCTAAGCCGGCGAAGAAGAGAGCATGCTAGCGCGATCGACCTTAGCGGTCGTGGTGACGGCTGCACGGGAGATCCCGTTGTACCATGTCTGGCCCGCCTAATTGAACCGTGGCCACGCGGCTACCTCTTTGCACCACCCCTCCAAATTGGTGACCCGGATGACAGAGCCCAGCCATGCCAGCGTCAACTCCCAAATTGATGATATGGATGACCACGCCTAGCCATGCCAGCGTCAACCCTCACGTTGGTGACCCAGATGACCGAGCCCAGCCATGCCAGTGTCAACCCACAAATTGGTAACCCAAATGACCGAGCCCAGCAATGCCAGCATCAAGCCCCAAATTGGTGACATGGATGACCGAGCCCAGCCATGCCAGCGTCAATTCACAAATTGGTGACCCGGATGACCAAGCCCAGCAATGCCAGCATCAACCCCCAAATTGGTGACACGGATGACCGAACCCCAGCATTGCCAGCATCAACTTGCAAATTGGTGACCCAGATGACCGAGCCCAGCCATGCCACCGCCAAACCCCAAATTGGTAACACGGATGACCGAGTCCAGCCATGCCAGCGTCAACTCACAAATTGGTGATCTGAATTACCGAGCCCAGCCATGCCAGTGCCAACCTATAAATTGGTGACTAGGACGACCGAGCCCAGCCATGCCAGCGTCAGTGCACCAACTCTACCAAGGTGAGTGATGTGGCCTCACACTGTCGGGCATATGTCCCATGGTTGTAGGGTGTCCGGGAATTCCACATCAACGTGCCAGACATCTGGTCAATTCAGCTGGACATCTACTTCCTTCTCAACAAGGTTCCACACTTCGGCTGCATTCCAGGCTTCGTTTGCCGCCCTCCGGCCCCAACTACTACGACGACTTGCGGGCAGCCGTCGTTGCTCACTTTGTCACCTTGATCGCTCAATCACAACTGCTGTCAGCATTTGAATCATGTCATTCCTTGTCTTGTCATCCCACATTGCATGTGTCCACCCATGGCCTATAGTCAGCACCTGCCTGCTCCGGTATCAGACCTCTACTTGGTTCGTGAACCTCCTCCCATTTCAACGGCAGCTGTGCGACAACTCTTTCCAAGGAATTCACTGGGCCAAACGTAAGCACTTCTGGCTATTCTACAGCCCACCGCTTTCCTTCCTTGGAAGTTCCCGTAAGCTGTCCGCTTTCCATTTGGGGGCACCTCACTCATCATCGATACAGAGGCTCTCCCACCGACTCCCCTAGGCACAAATTTCACTCTCAGGCATGGCGACGCCACAAACACAGCCTTTGCGATGCATTCAGTGAGCGCCGCAACCCTGATGCTATTGGCATTTGAGATTTCTCCGCGCCAGCCGAGCCTTCTGATGTTCTGTGCTCACATTTTCCATGGATGCATGGCCTACTGAAGTTTTACAGGAGTAGCTACGCGATCTGGTTTTTTCAGCTCGTGCATCACTGATACGTCTACATCGTGAGCGACTAACACTTGCCCTATCTCCACGCAAGTCCCGAGCTACCAGACTGTCTCCTTTTGGAGCTCCGACTTCTACAGCTCCGGGCATCTATAAGAACCTGTAGCAGGTCGCGATTTGCACTGCGGCATCACTGTGACTGCGCCTCACTCACAACCTACACTGCTGGTGCTGCCTGGTACATCTCTCTCGGACTGTGTGAACCCGACACTACCAACGACGACACCATCTGTGCACCTTAGCTGGACTTTACCAATGGACTTTATTTCAATTGCACTTCGCCCTAGAAGGGGTACCTTGTAGGGGCGCGACTATGGCCTCCAAAGTAGGCGGTGAGGATGATGGGGTCACGTGCGGGTAGCTTGAAAATAGAACACTAGCGCGCTCAACCTGAGTGGCCCCGGTGTCGGCCGCTCTTGAGATCCCACTGCACTATGGCTGGCTCGCCTAAATAAACCGTAGCTGCGGTGGCTACCTCTTCGTGCCACCTCCCACAGCACCATCAGCACTGCGAAGACCGGGAGATTGCACTGATTGCATTGTTGACCATTGGAAAACACCAGGAAAGCGATAAGATTTATGGATAGTTCTAGGCTGTGTTAATGTTACCTGATGATGCACGAGTGGTGCAGCATGTATAAATCTCAGATATGCATTTGTTGTAAGTGCTGGATGCACACCTTACTGATTATACTGGAATTATTAGTGAGCTTAGCACTACAGGTGCAATGGCACGAGGCAAATTATCAACATACTGAAGAAACAGACAGCTGCATGTTTTATGTGTCACAGTCTGTATGCACTAAAGAATCAGTGCATCGTGATCACTGTCTCTGTGCAGCATTGCATTTCGTCTCATCGCAGATGGAACTTGTTCAGATGTGTGGCGTGTAATCTCACTGTCTGTGACTGCATGTCGCAGGGTGCAGAGACTTATGGCCTGGCACACTTGCATAGTGCTAAAGGAGCCTTGAACCACATTTTATTGAAGTAGAGAGACGCATTCGAAGTTAAAATAGACTATTTCAGAAATAATTTGCTGCAGAAAGTACTTCAGTGCATTCAGCAAAAGTGGAGTTATTGACACTCAGTTTGCCTATAATCCGGTGGGCGCTAGTTGGCCGGTGCTAGTTGGAATCGGCTGGCGCAGGTAATTGGAGATCGCAGGGAGAGGCCTTCATCCTGCAGTGGACATAGTCTGCTGCTGCTGCTGCTGCTGCTGCTGCCGCCGCTGCCGCCGCCGCCGCCGCCTCCCCCACCCCCCCTTTGCGGTGCTCTTGCCCATTCTTGAATGCCTTGTACTGCAAAGGCTACGGTGGTGCAGGTCGGGCCAGATGCTCCGCCTACTGAACGTTAGCGTAGCGCATAGTTCAAATTTGATTTTGGATGTTCATGTAGACGCCACTATTTCCGATTTTTATGTTTACAGCGTGCCAAACGCGGTTGTCCACAGCTAGCTGCAATGTACTCGGTGAGCGGACTTGTTGTGGCACCCAGCAGTGGCGGCCTTAGTATCTGCACTACATATTAGACCGCAGCCACATGCTATTGTAATACCTGTGTGCAGCGTTTGCGTTTTGCACGACGGGATTGAGTGCACGCTTGTGCTCCTATAGTCCATTCTGGCCGTTCTACGTGGTTTGGACCAGCTTTGTCTAGCAATCACATTTAACATGCATGTTGAAGTGCTGTTTGATACTACACTGAGCCTGCCAAGGCGTCTTATCTAGGAGCCGCTAGGAGTGAGTGCTTGCTTGCAAGCGTTGGTGTGGTGTGATCTGAATTTTGCCGTGGTTCGAGGCTAGTCGAGTGTTAAAAATTGAAATCAGTGAGGCCCGATGGCTAACACTGATAAGCAGGGTGGCCAAAGTATAATCCCTGTGTGGGCTGTTGCATAATAGTGTCACGTGGTGGTGACGTTCAATAACACAGTAGCAATACTGTGAACGACAAAAAAGTAACTTTTATTGGGCGAACCTGTGCCCACAAAACAGGCTACACTTATAGCACAACGATAGTGGCGAACACGCTCGGCGATCGTCGAAAATCTGATCAGCGGGTCAAGGGCGTCGGCTTTTATAGAGCAGTCGTCGAATGTTCCAGATTAATCATTTGGACCCGCGTGCCTTCCACAAAGCTCTACACCATTCGCATTACGCGATGAAATCAGATAACACAAGGTTCGGCGACAACAGACTGCCGGGTAGAAGCATCGATAACTTTCCAGAAACGTCTGATGCATGCAGGCGCGTCCCTCGCTGTGCGATTACAGTTGTTAAGTGGCGAAACGTGGTTGCCCGTTAAATATAAGTACACGTGTCAATATCCCCCTCTTAAAAAAAGCATCGACCCGATGCTGCATACAAATGAAAGCAATAAAGAAAAACACCCCGTAGCAAAGAAAACAAAAAATAAGGAAGTTTGTCAGCGTCCGTAAAAGGGCTTCAGACGCACCACGTGGACCACTTCAGATCGTGTGCGGCGCCGCTGTGAATGCGAAATTCCGTCTGGCACGACCTCATAGTCCAGTGTGCCAATACGTCGGATGATCTTGTACGGTCCGAAATAGCGACGCAAAAGCTTCTCGCTCAGTCCTTGTCGGCGTATAGGGGTCCAAACCCAAACACGGTCACCGGGCTGGTACTCGACGAAGCGTCGTCGGAGGTTGTAGTGTCGGCTGTCGGTCCTCTGCTGGCTCTTGATTTGCAGGCGGGCGAGCTGTCGGGCTTCTTCGGCGCGCTGGAGATAGCTAGCGACGTCAACATTCTCTTCGTCAGTTACGTGCGGCAGCATGGCGTCAAGTGTTGTCGTTGGGTTCCTGCCGTAAACCAGCTTAAACGCCGTGATCTGTGTTGTTTCTTGCACCGCCGTGTTGTAAGCAAAGGTTACGTACGGCAGGACCGCGTCCCACGTCTTGTGTTCGACGTCGACGTACATTGCTAGCATGTCGGCGAGGGTCTTGTTCAGGCGCTCCGAGAGATCATTAGTCTGCGGATGGTAGGCCGTTGTCCTCCTGTGGCTTGTCTGGCTGTACTGCAGAATGGCTTGGGTGAGCTCTGCTGTAAAAGCCGTTCCTCTGTCTGTGATGAGGACTTCTGGGGCACCATATCGCAGCAGGATGTTCTCGACGAAAAATTTCGCTACTTCGGCTGCGTTGCCTTTCGGTAGAGCTTTAGTTTCAGCAAAGCGGGTGAGATAGTCAGTCGCCACGACGATCCACTTATTCCCGGATGTTGATATCGGAAACGGCCCCAACAAATCCATCCCAATCTGCTGGAACGGTCGGCGAGGAGGTTCGATCGGCTGTAGTAATCCTGCTGGCCTTGTCGGTGGTGTCTTGCGTCGTTGACAGTCTCGGCATGTCTTGACGTAACAGGCGACGTCGGCGGTCAGACGCGGCCTGTAATAGCTTTCCTGTATTCTCGACAGCGTCCGGGAGAATCCGAGGTGCCCAGTGGTTGGATCGTCGTGTAGGGCGTGCAGTATTTCTGGGCGCAGCGCTGATAGTACAACAAGAAGGTAGCTGGCGCGGACTGGTGAGAAGTTCTTCTTCACGAGCACGTTGTTTTGTAGCGTGAACAAAGACAACCCGCGCTTAAATGCCCTAGGGACAACGTCGGTGTTCCCTTCCAAATACTCGACGAGGCCTTTTAGCTCTGGGTCTGCTCGTTGCTGTTTAGTGAAGTCTTCCGCGCTTATTATCCCAAGGAAGGCGTCGTCATCCTCGTCGTCTTGCGGTGGGGGGTCGATGAGGGCGCGCGATAAGCAGTCGGCGTCGGAGTGTTTTCTTCCGGACTTGTATATTACCATGACGTCATATTCTTGTAGTCTGAGGCTCCACCGCGCCAGCCGTCCTGAACGGTCCTTAAGTTAGCTAGTCAACACAATGCGTGATGGTCACTGACGACTTTGAATGGCCTGCCATAGAGGTAAGGACGGAATTTAGCTATAGCCCAAATGATGGCGAGGCATTCCTTTTCAGTCGTAGAATAGTTGCTTTCCACTTTTGACAGCGACCGGCTAGCATACGATATCACCCTTTCAAGTCCTTCTTTCCTCTGGACTAGGACGGCACCGAGGCCTAGGCTACTGGCGTCAGTGTGGATTTCGGTATCGACGTCCTCGTCGAAGTGTGGAAGTACCGGTGGCGACTGCATGCGTCGTTTGAGTTCTTCAAATGCCTTGGCCTGCGGCGTTTCCCACTTGAACGCGACATCACATTTGGTTAGATGTGTTAGCGGCTCCGCGATGCGTGAGAAGTCCTTGACAAAGCGCCTATAGTAGGCACACATGCCAAGGAATCTGCGCAGTGCCTTCTTGTCGGTTGGCTGCGGGAACTTTGCGATGGCAGCTGTCTTCTGTGGGTCGGGGCGTACTCCTGATTTGCTGATCACGTGGCCTAGGAACAAAAGCTCATCGTAAGCAAAGTGGCACTTTTCCGGCTTCAGAGTGAGCCCTGATGATTTGATGGCTTCTAACACTGTCGCAAGCCGTCTAAGGTAATCGTCGAAATTTTCGGCGAAGACAACGACGTCATCCAGGTAAACAAGGCACGTCTGCCACTTCAGTCCGGCTAACACCGTGTCCATGACGCGATGAAACGTTGCAGGCGCCGAGCACAGTCCGAATGGCATGACCTTGAACTCGTAGAGGCCGTCTGGCGTGATGAAGGCAGTCTTTTCGCGATCTCTCTCGTTGACTTCTATTTGCCAGTAGCCAGACTTGAGGTCCATCGACGAGAAGTATTTAGCGTTGCAGAGCCGATCCAATGCGTCGTCTATCCGTGGAAGGGGGTACACATCCTTCTTCGTGATCTTGTTCAGTCGACGATAATCGACGCAGAAGCTTAGGGTTCCGTCCTTTTTCTTTACCAGGACTACAGGAGAGGCCCACGAGCTTTTCGACGGCTGGATGATGTCGTCGCGCAGCATTTCGTCGACTTGTTGCCTAATAGCTTCACGTTCTCGCGTCGAAACTCGGTAAGGGCTCTGGCGGAGTGGTCGAGCGCTCTCTTCGGTTATTATGCGATGCTTTGCAACTGGTGTTTGTTGAATCCTCGACGACGTCGAAAAGCAGTCTTTGTATCGTCGGAGAAGACTTCGGATCTGTTGCTGCTTACTCATAGGAAGACTTGGATTCACGTCGAAGTCTGGTTCGGGGAGAAGGCTCATCGGGGTAGATGCGGCTGAATCCGAGAGGACAAAGGCATTGCTGGTTTCCACAATTTCCTCGATGTATGCGATTGTCGTGCCCTTGTTGATGTGCTTGAACTCTTGGCTGAAGTTTGTTAGCATAACTGCCACTTGCCCTCTGTGGAGTCGAGCGATCCCTCTTGCGACGCAAATTTCACGGTCGAGCAGTAGATGTTGGTCGCCCTCGATGACGCCTTCTACGTCAGCGGGTGTTTCAGTGCCGACGGAAATGATAATGCTGGCGCGCAGCGGGATGCTCACTTGATCTTCGAGCACACTCAAGGCGTGGTGACTACGACAGCTCTCCGGCGGTATCGCTTCATCTTGTGACAGCGCTATCGATTTCGACTTCAGGTCGATGACTGCGCCATGTTGATTCAGGAAGTCCATGCCGAGAATGACGTCTCATGAACACTGTTGGAGGACAACGAAGGTGGCAGGGTAAGTCCGGTCATGAATGGTAATTCTTGCCGTGCAGATCCCAGTCGGCGTAATCGGGTGTCCTCCAGCGGTCCGAATTTGAGGGCCTTCCCATGCAGTCTTAACTTTCCTCAACTGGGCGGCGATGGGTCCACTCATGACGGAGTAATCGGCTCCTGTGTCTACTAAGGCAGTGACTGCGTGGCTGTCGAGAACCACGTCGAGGTCGGTGGTTCTTTGTCTTGCGTTGCAGTTAGGTCTCGGCGTCGGATCACGGCTGCGTCACGTTGACCTGTGGCTGGGACGTGGCGTCGTCAAGTCGTCTTTTGTCGGTGTAGTCTCGGCTTCCTGACTTCGTCGGGACGGCGGCGTGTCGTCATTAGGTCGTCGAGATGGTTTCTTCGTCGTCTTCGTCGGCGGCGGAGGATCTTCGTCAGTTCGACGAACAGCAACCGCACCTCCATCGGTTGCTGCTTTTAGTTTTCCGGATACGGGCTTGCTGACCGGCCCCGGGCTGGGCCAGTGTATGGTCGGCGCTGCGGCGACAGGTAGCGGCCTGGTGATGGCGAACGCGACGGTCGTCGAGAGCTCCACTGAGTAGCGGCGAGGTAGTCGGCGATATCGCGAGGGCGTTCACCTTGCTGCGGGCGCGGAGCATTGACGGCAAAACCTCGTAGTCCCATCTCCCGGTATGGGCATCGGCGATACACATGGCCGGCTTCTCCGCAGTGATAGCAGAGCGGACGGTGGTCGGGGGCTCGCCAAATGTCCGTCTTCCTCGCGTAGGTGCACTGGGCGACGGGTGGGCGTGCTGGCGGCGGCGGCGGCGGACGACGGAATTGCGTCGTTGCAGGGCCCTGGCGTGGTCGCGGAGGGGGACCTTGACGGCGTGCGACGGCGGCGTCAAGGTCCCGTCAAGGTAGCGATCGAAGCTACTTGAGGCTGCGACGAAGGCAGGACCTTGCGCAGTTCTTCGCGCACAGTGGCCGTGATGGTCTCTTGAAGGTCGTCCGAACTCAGTCCTTGGATGGCTTACTGCGGCGTGTGCCCCTGGCGGTTATATTGCCGGGTGCGCATCTCCAGAGTTTTCTCGATCATCGATGCCTCTGCAGAAAACTCAGCCACAGTCTTCGGTGGGTTACGAATAAGTCCGGCAAAAAGGTCTTGCTTGACGCCGCGCATCAGGAAGCGAACTTTTTTCTCCTCCGACATTTCCGGGTCGGCGTGCCGGAAAAGACGGGCCATCTCCTCCGTGAAGATCGCGATCGTCTCGTTTGGCAGCTGCACTCTGGTTTCTAGTAGAGCTTGGGCTCGCTCTTTTCGCACGACGCTTGTAAACGTGTGCAGGAAGCCGCTTCGGAACAGGTCCCACGTCGTTAAGGTGGCTTCCCGATTCTCGAGCCACGTCCTGGCGGCGTCTTCCAATGCAAAATAGACATGCCGCAGCTTGTCGTCGTTGTCCCAACTGTTAAACTTAGCGACCCTCTCATACGTCTCCAGCCAGCTTTCCGGGTCCTCAAATGTGGAACCCCGGAACGTCGGTGGCTCCCTGGGCTGCTGCAGAACTATTGGGGCTGCTCCGGCTGCCATGGGGGCTGTCTTCTTGGTCGTCTCTGGACGAACTTCTCTGACGCTCTTCTTGGTCGTCTCTGGTAGAATTCGGTGTTCCGGGGGCAGCTGCTGTAGCCGGCGGTTTGCTCGATGTTCCGGGACGGCGCTGGTGTTGTCTTTGCGGTCCGGGCTTGAATTACGGCTTGTCGGGGGCGTCCGGTACATAAACGTAAAGCACCTCCACCAGATGTCACGTGGTGGTGACGTTCAATAACACAGTAGCAATACTGTGAACGACAAAACTAACTTTTATTGGGGGAACCTGTGCCCACAAAACAGGCTACACTTATAGCACAACGATAGTGACGAACACGCTCGGCGATCGTCGAAAATCTGATCAGCGGGTCAAGCGCGTCGGCTTTTATAGAGCAGTCGTCGAATGTTCCAGATTAATCGTTTGGACCCGCGTGCCTTCCACAAAGCTCTACACCATTCGCGTTACGCGATGAAATCAGATAACACAAGGTTCGGCGACAACAGACAGCCGGGTAGAAGCATCGATAAGTTTCCAGAAACGTCGGATACATGCAGGCGCGTCCCTCGCTGTGCGATTACAGTTGTTAAGCGGCGAAACGTGGTCGCCCGTTAAATATAAGTACACGTGTCAATAGTAGGAAGAAGCGTACTGATCCAAGCCACCGCAGGGGCATCTGCGTCAGCAGGCGTTTGGTGTGTTGCGACACCACGTACCCGAGCACACGAGGGTTGGACTCTCCCGCGTGTAGCCGTGCGCGGCTTAGCCGTGTTTGGGAAAAAAGGGATCCTGGGGGTTGAGCCTATGCTGGGTGTTTGGACCTTTAAGGCCCCCCGGCGGAGGCAACACACCTCTTCGGCCTCGGCTTCACATAGACAGCGCCTCCAGACTGAGCCACCTGGAGGAAATCTGCAGTCGCCTCTTCCTGTCTCTTTCTCCTCGAATCTTTGTCTTTCTCTCTCACTTTCTGCCTTTCCTGTCTTCTTCTCCCTTCCTTTCTCCACAGCGGCAAGGGTTAACCTTGTGTGGCTATCCTACCTTGGGTACACCATATTTGGTTATAGCGACGACGTACGACTGGCGTCGTGCAGACTTGTACACAAGCTCTGCCACGTCCCCTCGTTGGGCTCCATGGTGGGCGGTCGGCGCTGTTGCCGAACATACACATTTTTCTCATGGCAGCGCAAGCCTTTATTCTCTATGATCGGCGTCTGAAAAGATGCTGCATCGAAGCAACGTTCCAGTTCTCTTTTCGGAGCAACGCTCCATCATTTCCCAAGTTCTATGTACTGCACAGCGAAAACAACGTTCCAGTGAGAAAGCTCTCTCCATTCCTAGTGGCCATGTGTCTAAAAGAAAAAATTGGACCTACATACAAAGCCTCAAAAATGTCTAGTGGGGACCTCCTCCTAGAACTAAATGACAAAGATCAAGCGCAAAAGCTCACAGAACTTACCAGTATTGGTAACGCAACAGTGACAATTTCACTGCATAGAACATTAAATACAAGCAGGGGTGTAATATTAGAGGAAGATTTTATTGGCTTAAGCGACGAAGAACTGCTGGAAGGTTTCCAGGAACAAAATGTTACCAAAGTCCAAAGAATTGTCATCCGTAGGAAGGACCAAGAAATCCCCACAAAACATGTAATACTTACCTTCGGAACAAGTGTAATGCCTACCTCGCTGGATGCAGATTATGTAATGGTAAATGTTAGAACATATATCCCAAACCCTAGACGATGTTTCAAATGCCAAAGGTTTGGACATGCTTCGCATGCATGTCGAGGACGAACTACTTGTGCTAAATGCAGCTCCAACGATCATCAAACTGACACTTGCACCTCTTCCCCACTTTGTGTTAACTGCAAGGCAGATCACCCAGCTTACTCGCGGTCGTGCCCTTGCTGGAAAAAAGAAAAAGAAGTAATTGCTCTAACTGTCAAAGAAAAAATCTCGTTCTATGAAGCCAGAAAGCGGCTATTGTACCTTCCGCGAAGAAGTTATGCCGATGTGACGCAGATGGGGGCAGCGTCACAGAGGTCTCAGGAGTCCTCCGAGACCACGCATAGTGGTCCCGCAGTGACCCCTCCCGCCCCAGTGGTGGAAGCAGCCGGCGCTGCTCCATCCTCTTCAAAGGCCCCGCAGACACCAGTCCCGCAGGGCCCTAAGATCAAGCGAACTCCAAGGCCCGAGACACGTGTCTCGGCGCCAAACTCTCGGTCCTCCAGTGCCTCAGAGAGAGCGATGGAGGTCGAAACTAAAACCCTGGTGTCATTGACCTCGAAGGACAAGCGCTCTCTCGAGCGCGGTAAGAGGGACAAAATCCCAATAACCACCCAAAATAAGAAGGCTATAACCTAAGGGTTATAGCTCTGTTGTACCTGCCTTCTTCAGATCCATGTCACCTAACATATTTCTTATCTTCCATTCACTTGTTAATATCATTTCTTACCCTTCAATTTTATAATGGCTTTTATGATTCATTGGAATTGTAGAGGTCTCTTACATAACTCAGGTGACATAAAAGACCTATTATTTAATTTCTCTCCCGTAGCATTATGCTTACAGGAAACAAACCTAGGTGCAAAGCACAAAAACATTTTAAAAGGCTTCACTGTTGTACAGCACGACCGTACTCAGGCCAACCGGCTTTCAGGTGGTGTAGCTATTGTTCTACCGAGAGGCATTGCAGCTAGAAAAGTTGTTATTAATACTCACTTAAAAGCCGTTGCTGTCACGGTTTTATCACACAAAACAATTACCATTTGTTCAATGTACATTCCACCACATGCACATTTTATTGTAAGAGATGTGGAGTTAATTTTAAACCAGCTACCTAAACCTTTTTTAATAGCGGGTTATTTTAACGCTCATAACATATTATGGGGTAGTAAATCAACTGACACCAGGGGAGAAACACTTGGAAGATTTTATCCTGACAAGCTTAATAATAATATTTGGGGTTTTACGTGCCAAAACCACTTTTTGATTATGAGGCACGCCGTAGTGAAGGACTCCGGAAATTTTGACCACCTGGGGTTCTTTAACGTGCACCTAAATCTAAGCACACGGGTGTTTTCGCATTTCGCCCCCATCGAAATGCGGACTGACAAACTTCCATATAAAGACAGTGTCAATGCGATTCGGAAGGCCTTGACGTCAAAATGGCAATGCGATTGGGACAATTGTTTAAGCAACAAGCTTCATCTAATTAAATCTGTAATTGGCGAGTGGAAATCATGCAGTCACCAGCAACGATTCTACGAGGTTGTGTCGACTTCGAATTGGACACAACACATCTGACGCACAATTTCCTTCTCCGAAAAGAAAACCCGCCATCTTGCGAAAAATGTGATGAAGCTCTTACAGTCATGCACATCTTGATAACATGTCCACACATCAATACACTGAGACGGAGGTTTTTACACAGCCTGTATAATTTGCACATTCCATTACACCCTGCCCTATTACTACCAGATGACCCCCTAGTGCCATTTCCTAACCTCTTCTACTTTTTAGAAAAAACTGGTTATTTACACCAACTATAATGTTATGCAGGTTTACCTGCCAAAACGTTCCGTTTTATTTTGTCTTGTGACTGGCGCAGCATGGCCTTAGGTACCTTTGTGCCATTAAACCCAAACTAACTAACTAACTGATCCAAGCATCCTTGTTGATTGATGCCAGCTATTGAGCAATAGCAGCCATGTATGGGAATATGCTATATATTGAAATATAGCGAACAAAAAGAGTGAGGAAAAGACTTCCATTGAAAGAGGAGTGTTTGAGAAAAAAGTGACTTTGGGCTCCCCTTGCGAGCTCTACATGCTGTGCACGACTGCAAAACATGGCTGAGAGGTTCGCAACAGACTGTGCTCTCCGCAGACTGCATTTTTTCACCCAAACCCAAGGGGTGGTTCAGAACCCCTTTAACCCTTTGAGGGTCGATTTTTTTCGCCGTATGCGACCGCCCAGGGTCGATCTTTTTGTTGCAGATTCCGATTCTTCTTAGGGACTTATTTCGAAAAAAATTTACCGTAATTCTTCTAGGGTGACTGTAAAGTGAGAAAAAAATATTTTGCATTTGTGTATATGTACTCTTCATTCATGAATAACAACAATAAAAAAAGGAAATAAATTTATAAGAATAAAAAAATTTGATGCATTTTATACACATAGTTCAAGCTCTTGAAAATGTGCACGCAAGAATATTTCGCAAGTCTCAAATGTTCCTGCTCTTACACTAATATTTACGTCCATAGCATAATCGAACTGCATAGGTGAGCGCACTCAAGAAAACTGTGGTTGTGTGCCCGTCAAAAAAGCATGTGTGACAAACTTCTGCTAATCTTCATCTTATCGCCAACCAGAGGCAATTAGTTTTTGCGGGTGTCATAAAAAACAAAAAAGAAAAGAAGCAACGGAAACGCATGCATGGCGGCATCTTTCCTATGCGCACCCCTGTGAGCACTAAACCAGCGAGAAAGAGGCGGTTGCCCTTTGAGCGATTAGTAACGAGATAGCCATCAGTTTTGTAAGCGCAAGAAGCCGAAACCATTCTCGGTACAAAACCCGAAACTCCTCCTGCGTGCCAATGCGTCATATACATCAATATTTACGTCATTGACTCTCAAAGGGTTAGCAGGTCCAAGGTCCGTAACAGCTGCGCACGTACGAGACAATGACGTCTACTTCATATGAATGCACGTCCTCAGACCTTTTGTGCAGAGACTTTCTTTGGCATAGGCAAATTTGTCAAAGTACTGCTTACAAATATAGGCAATTCCTCTTGTTGAATGTAGATTTTAATGTCAGTTTGTGTTTTCTTCGATACGGTGATGCTTCAAAATAATTAGAGATTTTTGGGGGTTCCAGGTGATTTGTGGTACCAAGATACGACTGTAGAGTGTGGAAGCAAATGCAAAGACGACGTCCGTATTGTGTGCTCCACACGTGCACTGTGCATTGGTAAAGGTTACCACACATGTGAACCG
The DNA here is from genome assembly GCF_050947875.1 of Dermacentor variabilis. Taxonomy (NCBI): domain Eukaryota; kingdom Metazoa; phylum Arthropoda; class Arachnida; order Ixodida; family Ixodidae; genus Dermacentor; species Dermacentor variabilis. The sequence goes on along the minus strand of NC_134571.1, from coordinate 230,745,111 downwards.
TAAACACATTTTCTTTTATATTTATTTGTTTCGATAAGAACACTCATGAAACGTGAAAACATGTCTATTAGGCATTGTGATTAGTTAGGCAAGATGCCGCACGATGTCGCTACTAGCATCTACTAACCCTGTGGTATGCAAATGCAATGGCATATACTGGACACGCTAAAACTCTCCAATATGCTGGCAAGTTGCATTCGTTGTGGTCTCGTTAGCAACGACAGTTGTTGTGTGCAGCGCATCAGCCGTGCTTTCCTCAATGGGAGCCAGCTGGAGACAGTTGTGGAGTTTGGACTGGAGCTGCCAGAGAGCCTGGCGGTAGACTGGGTGGGCCGCAACCTGTACTGGGCTGACCTGGGCCTCAAGCGTATCGAGGTGTCGCGGCTGGATGGCCGGGCACGCCGGGTGCTGCTGTGGCGAGACCTCGACGACCCCCGGGCACTTGCCCTGGAGCCCAACCTCCGATGGATGTTCTGGAGTGACTGGGGCAAGGGGCGCCGCATTGAGCGCGCTGCCCTCGACGGCAGCCAGCGCATGCATCTGCTCACTCAGGTTTGGTCTCACACGTTGCTCACCAGTTGGCAGCAGCACTTTGCAGGGTCTCAAATGAATGAAACTTGACGGTCTCTGTGCAGTCCTTCCTCTTTTAGTAAAACATGGTAAATTCTAATGTTTTCACCCCACATTTATGAATTTATGAAAATTGGATTAAACCCCATTTCTCCATGAAATGCAGGTGTTACAAAAATAATGAACACTTAGCACCGTGCGAGCAAGTTGTCGAGGTATATCATGTTAGTAATATTAGTATTATATGGCATATACTTTGCTTTCGCTCAAGTGAAAACTGGCGTGTCCAGTACAGTCCACTTACAATGATACCGCATATAATGATATATCGGTTACAGTGGAATCTCGATGATACGAATCTCGCAAGGTCACGAAAAATATTCGTATTAGCCGAAATTCGTGTCATCAAAACAATTAAAACTAGCTAAATTAAAGAGTCAGAGGTGAACTCTATCAGGTACACGTACATAAAAAGCATTTATTATTGAAGAAAAAGTCTCTAATGTCCTTCTGCTTCTTTTTCTTTGTCAGGTCAATTAGCAGACTTTGTTCAAATCCATAAAAACGCGTGCATGTGTCGTCGCTGATTTCATCCGCAGCCATAGCACGCCTCAGAACTTCGAGCGCATGCAGCGTTTCATCTGCCGGTGGTGGATCCAGCCACCGGTGGTGGCCGGTGGATGTTGCATCCAGACCTTCGCCGTCGCCCACATCTAACACAAAGAACGCGGCCCAAAGCACCGCAGCCACTCTGTCCGATGGCACGCGGCAAAGGAGGAAAAGCACAAAAGCAACAGAAGTGCCACTGCTTCAAACTCTTCGCGCCCAGTTGCGGCCTCCGCGCTGTCCAGCGTCGCGTCCGCGCCTCCGCACCAAAAGAGAGAGGGAGAAATCGTGTAACTGCGTGCTGTTCTCTTTCACTGCCGTCGGTGGGGCTCATGCTCGCGGTCGCGTCCGTCCGTGCGCTGGAATCGTGCCAACTGTGGCTTTTGCCAAGAACACTTTAAAATTTCCAAAGTGTCTTCGGTAATTTTCGTATCAACTGACGCGGGTCGAAAATTGATTCGTAACAACCGTTCTGTAGCATGTTGCAAAGTAATGGGGCTTAGCCGGGACCACAAAACATTCGTATCATCCAGAAATTCGTATTAGCCGTGATCGTATCATTGAGATTCCACTGTACAACCATGAGTCAACTCCAGAGTACCAATTTGTGCTTTTGGGCTATCAGAAAAAAATCCATATATAACGATATGTTATTCACCGCATATCGGATATAACAATTGAAATTCTGCCTTTTGGGCGGCGTTTTCCATGCAAAATAATCGTGAAATTTACGTGGCTAAGTTCCCCTTAAGGGGGGACGCGGCTTTCGCATCGCGAAAAATTTCCAAAAAAGTAAATTTTTTTAAAATCACATTTTCAATTTCTATAACCCTTTTTCTATCTGATACGCAAATATCATCACTGTAAGCCACTCATAAGTGCTCTAAAAATTCATTTTATTCGCCAAGATGGCGAAAAATCTCACGGAAATCAAGAAAGAACAGCATTTTTCAAGCCACAATATCTCCGGAATGGCGCGACCGAGCGCCACCATCGTGGTCTCGTTGGAAAGCGCATTTCTCCGTTTTCAATATTAGCGCTTCAGCTATCTCCACCATACAGAAACAAGCACACAAAAAAGAAATGATTGAAGGTCGTGCCGGAGCCTGCAATTGGCTGTGCCCGCCATGTGACTCCAGCGCGGTTCGCCATTGGTCCGGCGCTCGCATCGTCTGCTCGGCTCTTTGCAGCACACGAGTCTGGACTTCTCCACTTGCCGTAATCTTGAAGTGTCAAAACGGGCACTACGCGGACATCGCAGTAGCGTGGCTGATCCCTATGTTTGTGGACGTTTCAGACTTGCGGCTAAGCATTCCGAGCATCGGTGACGCGGACTTCGCGACCAAGATTCACGCATGGAATCCTTCGACATGCGGCTAAGCCTTTCAGCACTCATTCTTTCGGAATTCGTTACCAAGCACATTGCGCACGCAATTCTCGGACACGCGGCTAAGCATTTTGCGCATAGGGAGTCTCAGACTCTGCAATCATGCACATCGCGTGCGGAGTTCTTGGACCCCCACCTAAGCATTTTGTGCATTGGTGCCTCCGACTGAGCGACTTCAAGCGTCGACTCCTCGAGCCCGCATCGGTACGTCGGACTGCGCAAATGAGCGCATCGAGGCTCGACTCCTTGAGCCCGTGACTAGGCATTTCGTGCATCGGCACCTCGGACTGCGCGAATAAGCGCATTGAGTGTCGACTCCTTGAACCCGCGGCTAGGAATTTCGCGCATTGGCACGTCGGACAGCATAAATAAGCGCATCGAGGGTTGATTCCTCGAGCCCGCAACCAAGCACATTGTGCGTTCTCTATTATCATACTGTCACAATAGCTCGTAACAGTATCTATCATAGCACCCCTTCATAAACAAAACCCCATCATGAGCTCTGTTCACTAGGCCCCTTGGGCTGGCACAGACACCTGACTGCAGAAGTGATCAAGGCATCGTACAAAAGTACAATTCTGGAAAGCATCTAGCAGCTGCATATCTATCACTGGCTCTCTGATATTATGTTCTACAGCCATTCTCAAGTAAAGATGACTTGGGAGGCTGCTGACACTCAGAGCCTTCATTCAGTAACATGGTCAACTTTACCAAAAGAAAAAAATGCCTCGCTGTTCATACTGAAGATTGCTATCAATTGGGCAGCCTGCGGGAACATGCTGCCTGAATGCACACTGGAACTATATTCATGCCCACACAGAGTTCTGCACGTCACTTGGTTTGAAATCTAGGCACCATGCTTTGTAGCGCAGCAGCAGCAAAGAATGCCCCCCCTTTTTTTCTTTTTGTAGAAAATAAACGGGGGGGGGGGGGGGGGGGGAAGCATGCCAGACCTGAGGCCACATGTACAAGAAGCCCCACATCACAAAACACCCCAATGTCTACAGATTTGGTGCCTTTTAGAGAACTGAAGAGAAGGTGGAACTTTGAGAGCCATTTTCTCAAGACTGTCTTTCTGCCTTTCTGCTCAGTTTCTGGAGCTGATTTCTTTGTTACCGTTTAACATATTTTCACTTCGCTTTTTTTGTCACGTTCCTTGGGCTACAGTGCAGGTCGTGACATTCTTGCTTTCTTATCTTGGCCCTTTGTAAGCTTACGATATGACTATTCGTCTACCCCGAAAGTGTGCTTGATGCGAAGGTAACATAAAATATAGCAGTCCAAAAAATGTGTGTTGCGAAAAAGAAAATGCAAGAATGTCACGACCTTCAGCACGCATTTAGCTATGCAGTCAATACTTAACAAGCCTTCTATCACGTTTTTTAAGTTCCCCAGGCTTTCAGGAAAGTTAGAGGACCCGCCGTGGTTGCTCAGTGGGTATGGTGTTGGGCTGCTGAGCATGAGGTCGCGGGATCGAATCCCGGCCACGGCGGCCGCATTTCGATGGGGGCGAAATGCGAAAACACCCGTGTGCTTAGATTTAGGTGCACGTTTAAGAACCCCAGGTGGACAAAATTTCCGGAGTCCTCCACTACGGCGTGCCTCATAATCAGAAAGTGGTTTTGGCACGTAAAACCCCAAATATTAAAGTTAGAGGGAAAAAAATTCTGCTCAATAAAATTGAATAAAATGTTCTCAAGATACCGCTCTGAAACTTTTATGGAAGCATCAGGGAGACGTTCTAAACATTTGTGCCAATTTTCGTCAAAACCCATGATGAAATAAGGAATTTGATTTTCAAAGCCACAACCCCCCTTAACCAAAACAATGCAAAAATTTTGCGTACGCGAGTTCATATCTGTGGTATATTGTGTTATGGTATGGTATGGTATGGTATGATGAACTTTATTCATGTCCTGAAGATCAACCCTTAGGTTGACAGAGGCGGTTCCCACGTTGTGACAGTAAGGTTTAACTTTACTGCCAGTTCGTCGGCCTTCTGGACCGCCTGTAGTTGATATAAAAGAACTTCACTGTGAAGTACTTGTCGCCACCAGTATCATTCCTTGTCGCAGTCTGTGAAAGACACAGGACACTGCCAAAGCATATGATCCAGAGTAATGATGCCATTACACTTTTTGTAATTGATTGGTACCTCTCTTTCTGGATATAGCTTGTTAATAAAGTTTGGGCTCGGATTAGCTCTTGTCTGTAACAATCTCAGAGTCCCTGATTGAGCTCTATTGAGCTTAGTGTGTGGCACTGGAAATTCCCTTCTGTTCATGTAGTAATATTTCGTGATTTCATTATGTGGAAGTAATTGGTCCCTGTTCTCCTCCTGTATTCTTTTATGGTCCTGGTCGCGTAGTGCAGACGTAGTAAGTCCTCGTGCAGCTGCATTAGCCATCTCGTTTCAATTCTTCCGAGATGGATTGACAGACCCCATGTGTGCAGGAAAGTAGCGGATTTCGATCCCTTGGCTGTCCATCTCACCGATCAGCTAGGCAGCCCTTTTGGTTACAAAGCCTTTGGTAAAGTGGGCCTCTTTGATTTTCGGAGTTCTGGCAGCCCGCTGGCAGCCAGATGGCAGCCAGCTAGTCCCGGTCCTGATAGGAAGTCACGTGAGCTGGGATTCCAAGGCAACCCGAACCTGCCCGAAGTTTGCAAAATTGAATGTCGGGACAGCTGGCCAAATGTAAGCATGCTATCAGCATGGCAGTGCCCACTGAGGCCGGCGTTCGCTTGGCGTAGTCGGCCCATTTATGTGTTGCCAGCTTGAAAATATATAGTTGCATTCCGGGATGCGATCACTTTCGGGCGATTTTGCGTGACTAGGCACAGGATGCGCACTGGGCCAACCTCACCTTGTGCAGCGCCACAGATAGCCTCCGACGCGTCAGTTGACAAAGCGCGAAATCGTGCGTAATTGTTTCCTTGAAAGCGATAGCTCAAGGATCCCTGCTTGCAGCGATCACGTCGCCCACTGGCGACATTGATGAGTTGGCGTTGTGTCATCACATCACAGGACATGAAAAAGCAGGACATCGGGTACGTCTTATATACATAAAATTTGGTGCCGACCTGCTTGGGCTTCGATTTCAGGAACTTTGTTGTGACTGATTGTACTTCTCATTTTGACCCCAAAGAGCTGGGGATGCGGCTGGCGCATGAAAATGCACGCCACCTGTGACTAGCGAAAAGTTTCACATGAAAAACAACATTGGTCGCGATCGTGAGAGCAATAAGCCAATGTACTTGTGTCTCATGTACGTGTGCCTATTACTCAACCAGTGCATTCTTACATCAACAGCCGGTAGTTTGGACACATATTGGTTTCGAGCTGCCACCCAAGCATATGACGGAGAGACGGAGTGAACACGGGCTAGCTGCAACGCCTTCGCTAACTGCAGAAGAAAGAGATATCTCCGCATACATACGCGAGATATGTGAAAAGAAACACCATCAAAGAACGACGGAGCCGAAAATGTTCCGCAATGTGTGAGTGAGCGTCTACAACTTGCGTGGAACACAATGCAGATAATATGCACACATGAGAGCACGGTGCACTGATCACCGCTGCGAAGAAGCCTTGGGGACACACAAAAGCTTCAGACGCTTTATCACCACTCGTATCACACCACTTTACAATGCGGAACGGTGCGTTAGCACCTAAAAAGATAACGCTAGAAGTAAGAAAATCCAAAGATGACCGTAGACAGTTGGCTGAGCTAGGTAAATTTAAGTCCTCAAGTTGCCCGCGTTGCAATCCCTGAAGTCCCCGCAAAGAGGGCGGCGAGCGCCCATCGCCTCTTTTAGTCGTCTGCTAGCCAGAGAACTTCCAGAGAGCAGCCAAACCAAAATCGTCCTGGCAAGTTATGGCAGCCCGCGGGTAGCTAGAACCGTCCAGCCCGAGCAGAATGAATGCCCGGCGGAAGTCTGTCACGTGGTGGGCGGAGTAAACCGAGAAAAATGAAGACACTCTGGCTGGCTCTGGCAGCCCGCGGGTAGCCAGAAGTGGAAAATTGATGAAGCCCAGTGTCTAATAGCCATCTTAGAGTCACTGTAAATTCGCATCCACTTATTATTCCTTAAAGCCAATGCTATTGCTACTTGTTCCGTGACCGTCGTATCTTTAGTCATGACTGTAATGCCATCCCAAGTGAGACCATCTACATCTAATACTACTGCCGTGACGGCTTTCTTTCCTCTGACCCATGCAGCGTCTACAAAAGCCGCATGTTCTCTGTCGTGTTCTATCATTTGCTGGAGAGCTTTGGCCCTTGCCTTTCATCAGCACAGGATGTGCACGGATATATCATTATAGCACATATAATGGTATATCAGTTACGACCATGAGTCGACTCCAGAGTATCAATTTATGCCTTAGGGCTATGAGAAAAAAGCCCATATATAAGATTTGTTATTTACCACATATTGGATATAACAATTGAAATTCTTCCTTTTGGGTGGTGTTTTCCATGCAGAATAATCGTGAAATTTGCATTGCTAAGTCCTCCTTAACCATGAGATTGCAAAAAGTTTGTGTAGGCGAGTTTGTATCTGCCGCCATTACTGTGCAGCGCATCCCACCAGCACGCCAATTGCGAAAGCCGTGGAGAGCGTCGTAAGTTGGCGCAGCATGCCACAAGATGATGCCAGCTGCTTTGCATCCGCATCACCCGTGAGCGTCCAAAGACAGAAAAAAACAACAATGCAAGAAGCGAACCGCGCCTGCGCTCCCTTTCTACAATCTCCCTCTTTTCCTTGGCGAGCGCAGGAATGCGCTGCGGAAGCAGCAATGAGTGCACCAACACGGTGCAAAGCAGTGTCGCTTGAAACAAAGCTGCAAATTTTGCAAGACTCAGAGTCTACAATATCGACGATTCTGAAAACTGCCACGATCATGAAGGCTAGAACCAGTCACCATGCCAATTAACAGAAATGGTGGACTTTGTGTGCCAGAGCAAAACCCCTCGCGTGTGAAACCACGTGCACGGTGGCAGCTGCTGACTTACCAAAATCCTGGAGCATGTCGCTACTGGCGATAAAATAGGTCGGGCTTCGATGGAGAAGTTTCTGTGTGCAGATAGCGCTGCCTCGTTCTGTGAAGGATCTCCGACGGGGGCGATCGTTGTCGCGATGCAGACGGCGGCGTGGTGCAACGGAGGCGACGACAGCAGCGGCAGTCATGATGGGATTGACATTGGCCAGCCTTTGACTCCACCAGTCTTTGCACTGTCGTCAGTAGAGTCGCTCATTGATTTCATGCATGCTAAATTATGGCCACCACTGTTTGCGCAGCTGCTGGATGCATTGCACACCGCGGTTGTGAACCTGAAACTTCCACAAAAGCAGGTACAAATTTCTGACTATTTCTGCGCGCGTAACGCTTGACATGCCGTTTAGAGGTATAAATAAGCTTTTCATTTTTCACATCCAATATTCTACAGTAAAACCCTGTTAATTCGGATTTCGCGGGACTGGAGAAAATGTCCGAATTAACCGTATGTCGAATTAACGAGGTTTTGACAATAATAACTCATAAAATGCCTAAAACATCATCATTTTTAGTTCATGAAATAATTGGTTATTGTTGCTTGTTGCGCGCGAGAAATTTGCGCAGAAAGCACAATTTTTTGGAGTTCTTGTAGGTGGTGCAGTCCACGCAGACTGTCGGGAGAAACGACGCAGATGTCCTCCAAAACTTTAGGGTGTCATCGGCCTCTTTAGCAGTGTGGCGCTGCACTTCACACGCATCCATGACGGGCGCATTTTCGCTGTCAGAATCGTGCTCTTCGTCGCCAGTAGATAGAGTATTTCATCGTCATTCAGGCGACCAGCAATGGCAACGTCCCTATCGATGTGGATGCATTCGTCGTCCAGAGGCAGAAGTCTGCCGAAGCGACTGTCATCTTCCTCGGCGTTTTGGTTAACATCTGCATCCCCGACTCCAAGAATCGCTGTCTTGGACAAAGCCACTGTGTCGGAAGCAGTTCGCGATTACTGCGGGCGGCGTGTTCGACACATGCGCCACCATGTGCACTGGACTGAGCAGAGTTACATCATATTTTTTCTTTGCCTCCATACAGAGCAACATGAGCTCAAGCACTTGTCTTCTGTATCGACCTTTCACATACTGAATGATCCCCTGATCCAGAGGCTGCAGGGAAGCCATTGTGTTAGGCGGCAAAAAAAGCAGCTGTATGTTTGTCAGCCCCGACACATTATTGTGCATACTACAGTTATCTAGAACAATTTATTTATTTATTTATTTATTTATTTATTTATTTATTTATTGATACAATACTGCAGGCCCAAATGGAGGCTCAAGCAGGAGGGGCAGAATACATAAGTATTTACACGCATGTATAATATATACATACACATATGAAAAAAATACAAAAGCAATGCAACATGTAAATATCAGAAAAAAAAAATGAAAGCGACGACTAAGTAAGATTAAGAGAAGTTAGACTGAAGGAAGACAACTTGACAAACATTAGAACGGTATCACACGCATATATAAGCACTTGGAACAACTATCGCGAGAGAGGGAAAAGAAGTACCAGAAGTTGAACGAGCGACCATTGCAAAATACTGAAAATAATAGAGTAAGGAAGATGTGGAAAGTATCAAACAAAATTCATGTGTAAAAAAAACAAAAAGAAAACGGTAACAAGGCTTGCCGATATGGCAATACCTTTAATATTAAAGACACATGCGTTCACTAGAATCGGTGTTTATCAATTTTGATAATGGCAGGCTGTTCTAATCTGTTACAGCGCGCGGGAAGAAGGAAAACTTGGAGGTTAGTTCGGGTGTTATAAGGTTTTAAAGAATCAGCGTGACGATACCGTGTTCGACGCGCTGCAGGTGGTTTAACATAAGCCTGTGGGTGGAGGGACAAACAGTTGTTTTTAAGCAAGAAAAGAAATTTCAGTCGTATTTTCCTGCCCAGCTCTATCATTTGGATATTATGTTTATTCATTGGGCTAGTAGGAGAGTCACTCAGTCTATATAGTCTAAAGCGTTAATGTTAATTTTCTTATAGGGATCCCACACAATGCATGCATATTCTAGTTTCGGTCGGATGAGTGAAGTGTAAGCCAGTAATCTAGTACCAGAGGGAGCGTGCTTTAGTTTGTGCCTGAGGAGACAAAGTTTCCTGAAACACTAGTTACAGACTTTAGAAATGTGGCTATGCCAGCTGAGGTCATTGTTTATTGTGATTCCGAAATATTTATATTGGCTGACTTTGGTTAGCGGTTCAGAGTCGAGGTTATAGACAAACATTAAAAAAAATTTTTTTTTCTTGTGGACATGTAAACAGTTTTTTCGCTGTTCAATTCCATACCCCACCGACATCACCAGGAAAGAATGTTTTGAAGGTCAGAGCTAAGCATTAATTGATCTTCGTGGCAAGTAACCTTGTTAAACAACACACAATCGTCAGCAAATAATCTAACTTGAACAGGATGATAAATTTCGTTAGTGATGTCGCTTATGTATATTACAAATAATAAAGGTCCTAGCACACTCCCTCGAGGTACTCCAGAGGTTACTGAAAGTTCGTTAGAAGAATAATCAATTAAACAAACTGCTTGCGATTAGACAGATAAGCCGCTGGAAGGTCTATCTGCTGGAAGGTCTGTCGACTGTAGTTTTCCTATAAGTTTATTGTGAGAAACAAGATCAAATGCTTTCTTAAAGTCTGAAAATATTATGTCAATTTGTCATGACTTGTCAAGAGCACTTGCAAAGTTCTGAATAATTGTGGTTAATTAATTAATTAATTAAAATAATTAAAATAATTGTGGAAGCAGAGAAACCCTTCCGGAAACCATGCTGATGAGGAGACAGTACGTTGTTGTCACTTAGGAATTTATTATTTCATTAGCTATAATATGTTCGATTAACTTGCAACATGATGAAGTTAACGATATCGGACGATAACTAGTTACTAGGGTTTTCTCACCTTTTTTCGGTATGGAAACGACACGTGCAGTTAGCTAGTCTGTAGGAAGATTAGCCGAAGATAACGAGGAACGGAAGATAAGAAAAGGGGCTAACGCTTTAGCATACCTGCGCAGAAAAGCGTTCGGTATGTTGTCTGGTCCTGGAGATCATTTAGCTTTGAGGTTCAGCAACATCGACACTACACCCGGTTGCGAAACAATATCAAAGGTCGAGTTACATGACATGTGGTTAAGGTTTATACCGTCATCGAAATTTGAAAAAACACTCTGAAAATAGTTATTGAAGTGCTCCGCGATACGTTGTTTTTTGACGACGACATGACCCTCGTGAACAATTTGGTCAATTGACTTGGTTTTTGTGCTCAGAAAAGCCCAAAATTTTTGGGGTGCCGTTCGAATGAAATTTGGCAATCTATGGTGAAAATTCCAGCGTTTAGCTTGCCGTACTTCTTGGTTCAGGTTATTTTGGATTTCGCGAGTTGAAACATGTGAGACACATCGTCGTTTTAAGCGCTTAGCTTTTCTTCTAAGGTGCAAGATCTCTCTCGTTATCCAGGGAGTAGTCTTGGAAGTTTTTTGTTTTATTGGGAATAAAGTTCTTAAGGCAGTGAGTGATAATTTCTTTAAATTTATCCCAAAGCACAGTAGCATTGTTACTGTGAAAGTTATCAAGGCATTGTTCAAGATAATCCACTTAATAATTTAATAATAATACACTTAATAATAATAATGAGCACTTTGCCCAATTTTGCACAAGAACGACGGTCCAGTTCGCGCTGCCAGGTCTGAAATATTGCTGCAGTCATCCATGCCTTTCGATTTGTGCGATAGTCTACAGGAAGTTTCTTTATGCTTTTGAAGCATCTCGGCTTTTCTGCTTTGCCGATTATCAATAGTGGTAGCCGCTTTGTGCCAGTCAGGTTGGCAGCCAGCAAAACTGTTATTCTGTCCTTGTTTCGTTTACTGCCAATGCAAGGGTCCCCCCAAAAATCGCGAAAAAATTGAGTTTTTGAAGCTGATATTTTCGGAATCTAGAACCATTTTTGCACTAATTTGCGAAGTTATAGCTTCACTTATCATTACTTTCGCCACAAATTCAATTTGTAACATGCCTGTGAGGTGAATCTGAGCGGAAATTTAAACAAAAATGGCATTTTTTCTGCGTCGAACAGTTGCCGTCGCACACGGGTTATCATGGCCGTCTTGGTCTGGTTTGAAAGAGCCGCCCTTCACCTTCAGTTTCCCGCCGTCGCTGGCTGTCCTTGCTCATTGGCTTTCTAGAAAAAATGCATCATCGAGACGTACCAATGCGCGATTGTATTGGCTGCTCGGTGCATGTGACAAAGTCTAGGCACCCGATTGGCCTAGTGTCCTACCTGTTGTCTGCTTCACGCTGTCGAGACGCGCACAAGCGCGCGCCAATTTGTCTTGGGGTTGTCGACTGACTGCAGCCATGGTTCGGCTGTTCAACAAGTTCAGCACCAAGAACAAATTTGGGAAGCGAGTGAGGCGATCACTATCGGAGAGCTTAAAGAAGCGTCCCACAATGACTCAGGACAATGAGGATGACGACTTCGCTGCAATCGGCAGTGCAGACGCCAAAGCGGTTGCCGCTGCCGCCACGGTAGGCCTAAAAGACTCTAGACCTACGAGCTCGTCAGCTGCCGACAGCATCGCGGAGAGCGGTCGTGTGCGTCTTGACACGCAAATTTTGCTACCACAACAGTTAGAGGATGAGAAGAAGGAAGCGGAAGAGAAACTTCGGGAAATGTCATCTGTCGCGGCGACAGAGTGGAAGTGCAATCTTATTGCTAAATGCACCGACGCCGTGGTTACCCCCCCGACGAAACGGCCTTCATCATCATGCATTTGGAGGCGGTGAACGCGTTGATATCGCGTTTACAGTGCAACATTTGTAGATTTGTAAATCATGAGAGGTGAGTGGGAATACGGTCTTGCCGTCAAGCTTCAGCTCATGTGCACGAACTGCGGTGACGTATCGTCAAAGCGGAGTTCGCCGCGTGTCGATGGAGAGCAAAAGATCAGCCCATTTACTGTGAACCTGCTCGCCACACGTGCAATGCAGGCTACTGGCAATAGGCAAACTGCACTGAACGACGTGTTTGCGACAATGAACATTGCGCGTCGTGACCCTGGCATTCACAGCTCCAAGCGCATGGCTGAAAAAGATCAGCGTCGTCATTTGGCTTCAGCATGGAAGCACTCCTCTGCCGCCAACCTGCAGCGCACCTTGAAGAAAAGGCGCACGAGTGCAAACAGTCAATCTGACTACATGCCTGGTGAATAGTAGCCCATTAGGAGTGTACATACCATGATATTTTTAACTAGCTAAATAAAGTATCAACCATTGTTTCTCGTTTTCTCAGAACACAGATTTTGGCCACTTTCTTTGTTTGCTGCTTTGATATCTTTGGACCTAGGACCTAAAGAGCTAGGGCTATTTCTTTTGCAGCATGAAGCCAAATGTGCAGATAAAGCAGCGCTGGGAGCAGATTTTTCATTCGCAGCTTGAAAAAAAATTTTTTTTAGTTTAAAAATTTCTTGTTCTTCATCATGCATAAACAATAAACTTTATTGTGCTGTAAATTGAGAAGTAGTTGTCCAATTTTAAATCTGCTTGCAGTGCTGTATTTCTTATGCATTCTAGTATCTATTCAGTGTTAATAACAATGTTATGTTAAAAATATATATATTTTATTGTTTCAGCAAACAATAGAATGTGATTACTAATTATCTCAGGAAATAATTGACCTATTTAAAATATAGTTACATATTTAAGATCAGCTCAAGAAACTGAACAAGTCTGTGCAGTTTCATCTAAGTTGATTAAGAAATAAATGACGTTATCTTTACAACCCATGTCCCCCCTTACATGTGATGGATTTATCCGGCAGGACTTTGGTAGAAGAAGGCCATCTGATCTGCATTAAAGAGGTCGCAGGCATCATAATTGGCTAAGTGTGCGGGTAGTCCGGCTCTCCAGTCTTCGACAACGCCTTCATTCACAGCCCCTTTCTCGCCACACACTTCGGAAGACCAGGCCATGTCTTTTGTTGAATCGGTTGATCTAGCCATCCGATGCCCTGAAGTCTTCGATGCTGAGCTTCAGCGTGTCCTTTTTGGCCTGTACACAGATAAGGGGGTCACCCAAAGGCAGCTGTGCGTCGCACGAATTGGCAATCCGTCTTAACAATGCTTCTTCAAGTTTAGGATGCGCTGCCGTTCTCAGTCTCTATCTGTTTTCAGCGAACTTGTCGCTGTCGTATGCCTGAAGAAACTCCGCTTCATTTTTCACATACGTGATGAGCTTGCTTCTCTTCACGTTGAATTTATTCATTATGGCCTGCCGAGGCACCCCTGCCTTCACAGCTTTCAATATTTCTGCTTTCGCTGCCAAATCCTTTGCCTCATACTTCGCCCGCTTTGGTGGGGCACGAGAGCACATGGTTGGTAGCACGGCTTGCGCGGCGTGGCTAGGCGCAGCAACGAAGCGACGGCTACATGCGCGATGTCAACTGAAACCGATGTCAGTATAAACTGAAAAAAGAAAAGCGCAAACAAAATTTAACACACATGTACAAAAAAAAATTGGTTCCGTCGTCCTCGCACACGCACCCGAAGCTAACCGATAAACATGATAAAAATGACAACGAAAAAAAAACTGCACAAGCAGAAGACAACGTAGGAAATGGCGGACTGCAATACAAACAAAAAAACATGTATGTAAAGATTAGGGTTGCTAGCATAGACCGATAACTATCATGTCAATAACCATAGCGATGCAGAGGTAGTGCCAAGCGCCAAAAGCGACTGCAAAGCCAGAAGTACGTCATTGCTGCCATGTTTTTTGAAATGTAGGTTTGTCTGTTATGGGGGGGGGGGGGGGTAGCAATAGAATAAACATGGCGGCCTTGACGTATTTCCAGCCTTTAGGCACTCCCAGCACATGCAAGCATGGCCTTTGAGATTGGCGCACGCTAATCGGAGGCGTCATCGCTGTCGATGTAATTTGAACATCCCCTAGTGCCACCCGATCCTATATGCCTCACGTGCCTCTGAGCTCTGCGAACAGTCCGAATTAACCGAAGTACGACCAAATATGTCCGAATTAACTGGAGTTTCGTGCCATAGGGTTTTGCACATGTCTGTTTTGCACGTGTCCAAAATAACCGAGTTTCCTAATTAACGGAGGCCGAATTAACGAGGTTTTACTGTAAAATGTCAGTTTTTTATTACAGTCGAACCCCGCTACAACGAACGTCGCTTCAACGAAATTTTCGCTTCAACGAAATATTTCCAATTCCCCGTCAGCTCGCTATACAAAGTAATGGAACAAATTTCTCATCACAACGAACCATTTTTGGGGCGCGTTTCCGCTTCAACGAAATTTTTGCTATGCGAAGCTCGATTTAAAAATATATCTTACAATAAAACAAGCATATCGCCGCCCATCTATGTACTTCCATAGGCCCACGCTGCTTTGTTTCGCTAAACATTCGCTGGACCAAACTAATCCACTCACTGAAACGCACATGATCACCGCCATAGCTTGGTGTTGATGACTATCGGGCTGGCTGCCTTGCGACAAGGCGCGGGGGCAAGCTCCCGTTTTCTTCCAATCCAATTCAGAGCCGCAACCAATCCGTTGCCAAAGGACGCAGCAGCCTGGCAACAGCAGCGCGTTTGCCCTAGTTTTTTTCACTCGTGCTTGTGCTGCTAGTGCGCTGTAATGAATGCGAGCATGGCGACTTCATCTAGAAAGCGGAAGTTCCTCTCGCTTGAAGAGAAGGCACGGATTATCAGCGCGGCATCCAGTGGCAGGAAAAAGGGAGATGTTGCAGCGGACTTCGGCATCTCACAGAGCACGCTGTCAACGATCTTGAAGTCGAAAGACGCGATAGCGCAAGCTCTTTCTTCGGGGACATCCGCGAAGCGGAAAAAGCTGACGCAAGCGGCTCATGAGGACCTTGAGAAGGCTCTGTACACGTGGTTCCTCGACGTGCGCGCAAAGAAGATGCCGGTCAGCGGAAACATGTTGCAGCAAAAGGCACTTGGCTATGCCTGTATGCTGGGCATCAATGATTTCAAAGCCAGCTCAGGGTGGCTGACCCGTTTTAAGGCCAGGCATGAAATCGTCGCTAAAGTGCTGTGTGGGGAGTCGGCCTCATCAGACGCCGACGCTGCATCTGCTTGGGCATCAGCTACTGTGCCGGAATTAATGGAGAAATATGCCACATCAGACATATACAATGCCGATGAAACGGGACTTTTCTTCGAGCTCCTCCCCTCCAAGACGCTTCACATGAAGGGCCAGCCATGCAGCGGAGGGAAGCATAGCAAAAAGCGTGTGACTGTGCTCCTGTGCTGCAACATGGACGGGTCTGACAAGCGCTGCCCACTGGTGATAGGCAAAAGTGCGAAGCCGCGGTGCTTCAAAGGTGGCAAGAGCCTGCCCGTCAAATATGTTGCCAATAAGAAGTCTTGGATGACACGGGCCGTTTTCAAAGAGTGGCTAACCACTTTCGACCGTGACATGACGGCAAAGAAACGTAAGGTTTGTTTGCTCATCGACAATTGCTCAGCGCATAACGTTGAAGACGTTCAGCTTCAAAGCGTGGAAGTAAGATTCTTCCCGCCGAATTGCACGGCTTTAATCCAGCCGCTGGATCAAGGTATCATCAATAGCGTTAAAAGCGCTTATCGACAGCGACTGATTCAGCGGCTGGTGTTAAACATCGACACCGGTCGGGCAATCGAAGTGGATTTGTACATGGCTGTACAGATGGTCTCAGCAGCGTGGACGGCAACCAGTCGCAGTATCATCTACAACTGTTTTGTGCACGCCGGCTTTCACTCCGATGCTCAACTGGCAGCGAACTCCACGTCGGACGAGGAAGGCTGCAGTACAATTGCTCCACCCTCCACAGAGGCCAATGCGGCATGGGCAGCCCTTCAGGACTCCGGAGATGTGCCGGCCGATGTTCACATCGGCGACTACATCGCTGTTGACAGTGAAGTGCTAGCTCACGAGGAGCTGAGTGACGAAGCTATAATTGAGGGCGTTCGCCACAACGACGCATCATCGGATGATGACAGCGACGCGGAGGACTTAGCGCCACCACCTGCAATAAAAGTGATGGATGCTTTTGATGTGATCCGCAGATTTTTCGGTGCTCACGATGACGACGTCGCGATGCAACTGTTCACCGAGTGCGAAAGCCGCGCCACTGCACTCGTGGCAAAAAAAAAGAAGCAGAAGAAGCTGACCGACTTCTTTGGAAATAAATGATGTTTTGGGACTATGTGGTCCAACCTGACAGTGTTTTTGGCCTGTTTTCGCCTCAACGAAATTTCGCTTTAACGAAATTTTTCGCGCGCCCCGTCAGTTTCGTTGTAGCGAGGTTCAACTGTATAAGTAACAAATTTGGTTTCGGAGCTTCAAGGGCACGTTTAGCAGCTTCTTTTTTTTACTACAGTCCAGCTATATCGATCGGTTATAACGATTAGATTTTTCTTTATTCTTGATATTGTTGTAAGTGGACGGACTGCACTGTAGAATACATTTAGCGCCTGCCAGCTTTGAATGTATAAAAACTTTTTTAGTAGCGACGTTTACGTGAATACAAGAGTGGTGCATTGCATCACATTTCTCGCAAGTTGCATATACAGCCGAACCAGCTTATAACATTACCAGTTTTAACAGTATATTGGTTATAACAATCAGAAGCTGCTGCATCATTAACTTTTGTGGGTTTTCCATGGTGAAATAACCCGGAAAAAGGCAATACCCTAATGTTGCATTGTCAGTTATAACGATGGAGTCTGTGGCTGCTGGGTGTCCCATGCCGAAGGGTAGTGAAATGCGAAAAACTGGAAAAGGAAACGGGAAATTCAAACCGCCTCACAATGGACCGCGCCCCCAACAGCCGTCACGCACTCATTTTCCAAGCTTTTCTGCGCACCTCTCCCCGTCACCCTTCTACCTACCTCTCCAAACACGAAAGGGCTGCACCCATAGCTCTACGCCGCGTCACACTCCGAAACACAAATGGACCATGCCATCTGTCGTGCTCCCAGATTGCTCGCTGGATCCTCATTCAGCACATTTCTACAAACAGCCTAATCTCTCGTCGTCTTCTTTGTTGGTTGTGTCGAAATCATTCCTAGCCACATAGTTTCTCAGCCTCGTCCGACTCCCCGCTGAAACTGAAGATGGCTGATCCGCCTGTTGATCATCAGCAATGCACAATGTTGCGGTTTAAAAAAAGTGGATGGCTATAGATATGGAAGTGAAGTGCTTTCTAACCGATGAGGCAATTGTCACGAGCGTGCTTGCATCGGGTGGCGACGGCGACGACGGCAGCCATGATGCGGTAAGGCAGGCTGCCTCAACATTGTCCTCATTGTCTGGCAGGTGATTCAGTCCCTCTGGGGCTTCGTTTTTGCAAGGAACCTTCCTTTGCATTATGTGGAACACTTGGACGCCTGGAAGGACGATTTTGGTAAGCTTCACTTAAAGCATGCAAGGCTGACATTCGTAGGGTTTTCTCGTGCAAGCTAGTGAGAAATACGGGGCGAGTTGTTTGTGATGATCTCGCCTCAGCGTTTCTTCGGAATTTCTCAAGCCGACAGGCTGCCGCGGCAACCTTTTCACATTTTTCGAAAGGTGCCCTTTGGCTCCACTAAAACGATGCCTCGGTGGAGCTCGCATTTCGCTTGCCGCCCGTGACCCCTCTTTGCAATTGTTATAGCAGTGCTGTTCTTTAACGCCGACAGCCACGACATGTTACACATGATCGGAGCATTCAGGAAGCAGTTAAACGAGCGAGCACAATCAGCAGCCGGACGGAGAAAGGTGGTGGGAAGGGGCACTGGCCTCCCCGCCATTATAATACAGTCAACGACTGAATTTTCGGACGCCCAAATTTTCGGACATGCCTGATATTTCGGACGTCTTCATGGCACCGCCACGAGCCCCACAGAATCAATGTATAAGGACATCTGAAGTTTCGGACGCTCGAACCCCCCGCCGTCCAATTTTCCGGACTTTTTGACGCGACGGAAGGGCCTTTGGCTCCTCGCACAGCGCCCTTGCGCAGGAAATCGACTTGCAGCCGAAGCATATCGCCACTTTGAACCACAACTAGCCAAATCTAGCCGGCACACAACGATTTGGTCTGGCCACGCTGGCTCTGTTCATAGCCGCGCTTTTGCCTCCGGCGGAGTTTCCGGAGCGGCGCCATTTCATTTGTTTGCATAGGCCACGTTTTGGCTAGCGTGGTGTGGTTGTGCTGTTGTGTCAAGTGTGCTCTGCGACGCTCGTCTGCGAACTCCACTGTTCGCAACTTGAGAATTTCGCTTGCCTTCGATGGCCCTCACTCCGTCTTTGTTGTTCTTGCCGATGGCATCGAAGTGCAGAAAGCAGTACCGTTCGCTAACGATGGAGAAGAAAGCCGCCATTATTAAACAAGTCGTGAGTGGCTATCGCAGGCTGCCGTGCGCAAGGAGTTCGGCATGGAGCAAGGAGTCAGGTTGTGGGGGACTCAGAAGACTCCGATGTTGAAAATGAAGAGCCAATGCCTGCGTCGTCTACAAGCGCCGAGTTGACGCGAGCACTGTTGACTCTTTCATCGGTGTACAGTGCTGACATGACCCTTGCTGAGATCGAGGTGAATATGATTGCATGCAACCGGAACGCCGTCCAAACAACAATCACGTTCTTCAAGCCACTGCAGCAATAAAACCGGCTGCCCGACGATGCACATGTACATAATAAACCGGCAGTCGGCTGCATACAGAGTTTTTGAATGCATATTTTTTTTATAGCCACTTCACTGATGCTTTGGCAGGGTTTCGGAAACCTGGTACTTCGCCCTTTACCTCTAGATCCGAGAAAAAAAGTGTTTTTTTCATGCATTCATTTTTTCGGACTGCCTGGATTTTCGGACCTTTTTACATTCCCTAGAGGGTCCGAAAAATCGGTTGTTAACTGTATCCTCACATCGGCTCTGCCATCCCCATATTTTGATTTTTTTTCATGCAACCCGGTTACAACAATGGGATTTTCGTGGCACTTCAGTATTGGCATAAGTGGGTTTGTCTGTGCATCTAAATGGCTGCAATATGCTATGAATGGAATCAAAGGGCCACCAAAGGCAAACATTAAGTTAAGCTAACGTGATAGATTAGAGTTCTAGCAGCCGTCATCGTCTTCTTTGGCTGCCTTTGATTGATTGATTTATTTATTCAAAGTACTTTACAGGCCCGAAGAATGGGCATTGGGTAAGGGAAACAAAAATTTTACACAGTATAAAGAGCAAACAATTATACAAAATTATACAATTATACAATGCTTTGTTAATAATAATACAATGAAGAGTCAAGTTTACACAAACTAAAATTCTAAGATACAAAGAAAAAAAGCATACAGGAAGCAACGCAGACAAGAAGTTTTTTTTTTAAAGTAAGAAATGAGTTTTATGTCGTGACGGAATTTTTTTGTTAGCTTCAGCTACCATGATATCGGGAAGGTCGTTCCACAAGCGGATGACACGTGGAAACGCAGACGAGTTAAAAGCGTCTGTCTTGCCGTAGATGCGCGTGAAAGAAAGATGATTATGCAATCTTCGTGAGTTGAATGGGGAAACTTGCAAAGTTATTGGTGATGGCCTCGGTCCGTGAACGTACTTGTGAAACAGCAATATAAGTGCTACATCACGATGAGTGTTCAAAGAAGAAATTGATGGACTGATTTTAATTTGCGTTCTTTCGTTCCAGTTGTAATTTTGTGAAATGAACCGAGCGGCTCTATTCTGAACTGATTCTAACTTAGTGGTTAAATAAATGTAATGAGGGGACCATATTGAAGAAGCAAATTCAAATTTAGGGCGAACAAATGTAAGATAGGCTAATTTGCGGACATTTGTCGGCGTCTTACTGAGGTTCCGGCGTAAATATCCCAAGGTCGGGAGGCCTCCCAAGGTCGGGAGGCAGTTTAACCACGGTGAACTGCTGCCGATTGGTAAGAAAGTTCCGAATCCAAGATAGCGTTAGTGAATCTAAGGACAACGAAGACAGTTTAGAAATTAGTCGGCAGTGAGCTACGCGATCAAAGGCTTTTGAAAAATCTAAAAACATGCAGTCAGTTTGCAGGTTTTTGTCCAGATTAAAATGTAATTCAGTCGTGAACTCAAATAGTTGCGTGTCACACGATAAACCCTTTCTAAATCCATGTTGGTTTGTGAAGAAACAGTTATTATTCTCTAAATGATTGTAAATATGGGAGGTGATTATATGCTCTAGCATCTTACAGCAGATGGAAGTAAGTGAAATCGGTCTGTAGTTTATAGGTGAATTTCTATTGCCAGATTTAAAGATGGGAATGACCTTCTCGATTTTCCATTCTTGAGGAAGTATACCTGTCGATAGCGATTGTCGGAATATATTTTACTCGAGACTCATATCGTGTTATTTAGTATCTTTGAGTTTATGTCGTCAACGCCTGCTGATGTGGACACTTTCAGATTATTTATAATGGATGCGATGCCGTGGACAGTAATGTTGATGGGCTGTAAGAAAGGGTAGTCAAGATCAGCTACCTAAGGCACGTTTGAGTCGTCTTCTATAGTGTATACTGATGAAAAGAATGAATTGAACGCATTTGAACAGTCATGGTCTGGAATGGGAATGTGGTCATCATGCAAAATGATGTTGCTGTCCTGTTGCTCCGGACGCACTGATTCCCAAAATTTTTTGTGTAACTTGTGAGCAGGGATGGTAAATCGTGCGAAAGTACCTATCTTGGGCAGCGCGTACTCTAGAGCAGTAGTTTTTCAAGAAGTCGGTGTATTTTTTTCCAAGATTTTAGAGTGGACACTCGTTTTGCGGCCGCGTACAATCGTTTCTTTTTATTTCTCAGTTAAGTGACTTAGTGAACCACGGGTTGCATTTATCATTTGTTATTTTAATTAACAAACGTGTTGACTAACCAGTGTTACTAGCTTGTTTTTGAACAAATTCCAGTTATCTTGAACTGTTCGGTTACTGAAACAAGGAAGTAATACACTAACAAGAAATGTTTCAAGTTCAATGTTAATAACACTAATTTCCTCTGTTATAGTCACGAATTATCTTAGTTGTCGCACCAGAAAAACGGGACGGTACTTTTAAGGTTCAATTGCATTAATTTATGGTCACTGAAACCATCTAAATATGTTATTTTTTCAACAGTATTAGGACGGTTGTCAATACTAGATCCAGTATATTGGAATCACGAGTGGGTTGACTTACGATCTGTGACAGCCATGCCTTTTACATATGGCGTGCTCCGGTACGTGTCTCGTGCCATCAGCTGCAAGGTTAGAAAAAAGGGAAAAAGGATAAAAAAGAGCTCGCTGACTCAAACATTGTTGTAGCGGACCTAAACTCGCTCCCTATAACATTGTGACACAGACGTGATTGTACGGTGGAGACCGACGACCGGTGCAGAGGGCGTCGTTACGGTGCAGATTCGCCTGCCATCCTTTTGGCCACAAAATACTGCAACCTGGTTTACTTAGGTGGGGGCTACCTTAAACCTTCAGCAAGTTACCTTGCAGCATGCGAGGTTCCTCCAAGCCGTCTCGGCACTATCTACAGAGCTGGTTGGGGAGTTCCAAGACGTTGCAGATGCACTCCATGACACCACCCCCTATGACCACTTCAAAATGATGGTGCTGCATTTAAGTCCATGTCTGTGCACAGGCGCCTCCAGCAGCTTCTCAACAAAGAAGAGCTTGTGGACTGTCAGAACTTCTACGTCGTACGGGGCAGCTTCTCAGTGACTGTAGGCTGTACACAAACAGCCGGCTGATGCGTGAACTGTTCCTTCAGCATCTGCTGCTGAATCTGCTGGTTGCCTTGGCTATCACACCAGAAAACATGTCCCTCTGCAATCTTGCCAAGCTGGCCAACCGCATCGCTGACTATTGTACAGGTTTGAATCGGGCATGTAAAAATGCGGTA
Source organism: Dermacentor variabilis (assembly GCF_050947875.1). NCBI lineage: Eukaryota > Metazoa > Arthropoda > Arachnida > Ixodida > Ixodidae > Dermacentor > Dermacentor variabilis. Next base: position 230,722,548 of record NC_134571.1, on the reverse strand, counting down.
ACGGGCCCATGCCGTCGTCCAACTCATCCACCTTCGGGACGCGGTTGAAAGGAGGAACATGCTCTTATGGAGAACTAGGAGTACGGGATTTATTTACAATATCTGCATGAAGACAGGAGAACATTACATTTCATCAGTCTAGCATGACTGAAAATGAAGCACACCGAGCAGCCGAAAATGGCTGCTTAAAAACCCCCTTTCCTCCCTAGATGAGGGAAAACTGCCGTTCAACCTTTGTCCAATTGGAGCTTCCAGAGTTGTAATCGTAGTCGACCCGCCTTTGAGGGCAAGAGATAACACACTCATTCCCGTGCTTTTGTTTCGCTGAACACACCGAGCGGAGAGGGTCCTCGTAGACAGGGTTTGTCACGCTTGACTCAAGCTGGCGCCTCTTGATTCCAGAGCTGACTCCGCAGTTAGCTGGCTGTGTCTGTCAAACGACTGTGACGATTTCTGGGGCCCATGAGAAAGCACCGCAAAACACCCTTTTCTAGGAGTTCTCTTGCTCCAATTAGACCGTGAAGGTGACACCGAACCAACTAACAATACTTGGTCTGCCAAACATGGCTAGCCTTGCTGGCACCATTAGGCTGTCCGAAGAAGGTGCATTGTTGGCTTTACAAAGCGACTCGTCGCAGCGGGCTCGGAGAGGTTTGAAGGTCACTACCACTGCAGGCCGATTGTAACTTTATTCAGTAAGAGGTACTGTGGCAACAATGACTGTTCCGCTGTTGCACCTCGATCGCCTTCAGCAAATGATTGACAAACTTGCTGAGACCATTACTGCACTACGGTCATCGTTACACCATTGTCAGTGTGACCACGATTGCAATTGCAGATTTCCTCCTCGGTCCAGCTCCCATTCTGACCGTCGTCGTGGCACATATTGGTGGTATCACAACAAATTCGGTGTCAGCACACGTCAGTGCCGTTCTCCTTGTAGCTGGCAGGGAAACATGCCGCAGAGTCACTGATGGCAGCCTGTGACTCTTGCTGTATGACAAGCTGCCTGTTCTACTTCACTGACAAGATTTCTGGATGACGATTTTCCGTGGGCACAGTTGCAGAGGTCAGCGTCATTCCTGATGCGCAACTAAACCAGCACTGTGCAAAAAAAAAAAAAAAAAAGAAAGAAAGAAAGAGTGCGCTCCTCTACGAAGTTGCGGACTAAAAGAGGAACATGTACGACGGACAAGGCGCCTTGTCCGTCATACATGTTCCTCTTTTAGTCCGCGTCTTCGTAGCGCTCTCTTCTTCAAGTATGCAAAACCAACTTGCCTACATCAAGCTTCTGCTCTTCAAGCAGCCAACAGCTATCAACACATATCGCCAGTGCTCTCTTGGGTCTCTGACGTACGTTACGATGGGTGTTCATTGTTGCAGTCGTATGTATGGCTATATTGAGTAGGGATTGTCTGACCTATTTGACCCTTAGTGTTGACCTCCGCGATTGTCGCCTCCTGGACACGATGACTAGGATGTCTATACAAAGCATCCTCGTGCCTGTGACATAAACCACCAGAACAGTGCCACAGATACCCTCAGCTGTGTTCGTTTCAATTCTGGCAGACTTCCAAGCTATCATCAAACCTTCATATCTTGAGCTACCAATACATCACAACATCACGCATCATGTTGTCACCGCAGGCCCCCCAGTCTTCTGCCGACCCAGAGGCCTCGCTGGTGACCACCTTGTCATTGCAAGGAGAGAATTCGACCACTTGCTGCAACTGGGTATCATCCGTCCCTCGTCGAGCAGTTGGTCTTCAGCACTCCACATAATACCAAAGCGCGACCCGGGGTATTGGCACCTGTGTGGTGACTACTGTGCACTCAACGTGTGCACCGTCCCTGATTGCTGTCCACTCCCTCACATTCATGACTGCACAGCCAACATAGCTGGAACAGTAATGTTCAGCAAGGTAGATTTAGTGAAGGCCTGTCATCAAATCCCTGTCGAGCCAGCGGACATCCCAAAGACTTCAATTATGACACCATTCGGTCTTTTCAGAAGTACGTGTTGCTGGGCTAGTCTGTTCATATTGCTGAGCAGACCATAAATATCACTATGGCGCAAGCAAGAAAGGACAAGGGAAAAAGGGGAACGCCATGTTGGTACTCCCCTTGTTCCCTTCAGCCCTTCTTTGTTTGCGCCATAGCGATCATATTTATGGACTACGCAGCAGGCTTTTCAGGTACGTTCACATGCCGTTTGAGCTGAGAAACGCTCCTCAGACATGTCACCTGGGGACTCCCCTTCGTCTTTGCATACTTCGATGACCTCCTGGCAGCTAGTGCTTCCCCCAGTAGCATAGCAAGCATTTGCGCCTGCTATTTTTACGCCTCCAAGAACATGGCCTTATCAAATTCACAAAGTGTGTCTTTGGTGTCCACGACATTGAATTCCTCAGGCACTGTGTGACGCCCGAAGGAATTAGACTGTTGGAAAAGAATGTTCAAGCCTTGCGCGAGTTTCCACGCCGTCACTGCAAAAGCTCTGAGCTGCTCAACTTCTACTGCCGTTTTCTTCCCAACTTCGCCGGAATACTTCTGACTGACCTTTTCAAGGCCGCTAAAGCTCCCTCTACTCTACTGTCCTGGAGGTCCAACGTCAAAGAGACCTTCCAAGCTGCCAAAATGCATTGGCAGATGCCACCCTGCTGGTGCATCCCTTACATGTTGCACCAATGTATCTTATCACCGATGCATCTAGTACAGCTTTCGGCACCGTTTTACAACAGTTCCAGCGCAACTCCTGGTGCCCACTCAGGTTTTTCTCGCAAAAGTTAATGCCTGCAGAAACGTGCTGCAGCGCGTTCGGTTGCGAGCTGCTCGCGGTATACTTGGGCGTTCGGCATTTCCGGCACCTGCTGGAAGAAACAAGCTTTCACGTCCTCACGGATCACAAGCCTTTGACCTTTGCTTTTCGCGGTAATCACAACACTTATACCGCACAAGAGATACAGCACCTCAATTTCATCTCCGAGTTCACCAGACATATGATACATATTGAAGGCCCAGTCAGTGCTGCCGCAAATGCCTTCTCCTGTATCGACGGAATATCCACGGCCACACTTGGCTTCGAAGAAATCGACATGTCTAGTTTCGGGACCTCTGTTCCACTGCTACATCATTGTCGCTGTCCGGCGTGCCCTTTCCATTTTCTTCAGGCACTCACTCGCGATGTGTCAAGGGGTCGAGCACGTCCATTCGTCCCATTCCGACTTTGCCATCAAGTATTTCACGAGCGACGTGGCGCAAGTCATCCCGGAGTTTGTGCCATCCAGTGTCTAATTACTTCCCACTTTGTGTGGCTGAGCGTGACCTCTGACATGTGCCGCTGGGCTCGCAAATGCCTTCACTGTTAGCGCTCCAAGATGACATGACACACAAAGTTGCCAATTCACTCCATTTGTCCACCTGATGATCACATTCACATTAACATCATTGGCCTGCTGCCACCATACCGAGGTGACCGCATACTCACTTGTGTAAACCATTATACCCGTTGGCCTGAAGCATTTCCTCTCACTGACAAACAGCACTTACAGTGGCTTCCACCTTTGTCAGTGGCTGGATCTCGTGCTTCAGATGCCCCAGCATTGTTACGACCAATCGTGATGGACAGTTCGAATGTGATCTCTTCCGTGAACTCATGGGCTTGCTAGGCGTCCGCCATATTCATACTACTGCGTATCACCCATCGGCAAATGGAATGGTTGAATGCCTTCACCGTCAACTTAAAGCCACCTTAATGGCCTGCCAGGCTTGCTATTCTTGGGCTGAAGACCTTCCTGTCATCCTGCTAGGTGTGCACTTATCTTTCATGGATAACCTCAGCTGCACAGCTGCGGAGCTAGTCTATGGCACAATGTTGCAGTTGCCCAGTGAATTTTTTGCACCAGCTACTGTTGCCACGCCCGATCCAGGCAACTATGTTCAGCAGCTCCGCTTCCTGTTTGCATGCTGGTATCCTTGCCCTCGTAGGGTTGCATCCTCAAGTAATTTTTGTCAGCAAAGAGATGCCTACAGCGAGCCGCATTTTCGTTATGGTGGTAGGCAGGCATCCGACAATCTCGTATGCGTGCCTATGACGGCTTTTTCAAGGTACTCAAGCAGACAGAAAAAACTGTTACCATCAACCTCAATGGTTGTGTGGAAGTTGTGGCAATAGACAGGGTCAAACCAGCCTACCTAGCAACCTGAACATCATTATCCGCTTTCAAGAACTTTACAACCACTGAAACGACGGATCTGTTCGATCACCTGGCATCAAAGGCCGTTTCTTGGGCATCACTGCACTGCTGCTCTTCTCCTAGAAGGGGGAGGAGGGAGCTCTCTAGCAGCCATCGTCATCTTCCTCGTCTACCTTTTAAATATGGTGCGCTCCAATGCATGTCTTGTGCCTCGTGCCACGAGCTACGGGTTTAGAAACAGAGAAGAAGAATAAAAGATATCACTCCCTATAGTGCTCAAGAACCTCTAAGGCGTCAATATTATTGCGAACAGAGCTTTAGTAATCGAGAAACTGAGGTAAATGCAGGACACTATTAGAAACTCTCTTGGGGTATTCAAGTATAGCCCAGTGATGAAGGCACTCCTCATAATTCTATCACTAGTACTCGACCACTTGTAATACAGTGCAGATACTTATAACGTAACCGCTTTTAGTGCGGGACCGGTTATAGCATGGGTGTTTTTTGACCACCGATATATCTCCCATAGAACTCAATGTGTAGGTGGACCGTTTGTTGTGTAGGCATGCGAAACAGAATACTGGTTATAGCGCGGTTCCTTTAAGCGCGCAACTATGAAATCAGCCCATGGAGCACGGCCTTTTCTCGGAGGTGTTGAGCACAGCCCGCATGGCCGCACAGTTGCCGGGCGCACAAACGCGGAGAAGGGGGAGCGTGGGCGCATACATGGAGACCAGCGGCGAGAAGCGAAACAAAAAGGAGGAGAAGGGCGGGAGACTTTAGAGGAAGGAGGGCGATTGTTTTCATCACTATAGCAGCGTCCAATCAGGGTGCGCGGAGTTGGGGGATGAAGCGATAGCAGCGACAGCGCACTCCTGTTTTTTCAGTTTCTTTGTTGCATTTGGTGTGTGCACGTCGTGATCTCTTCGTGATCTCGTCGTGTCATAGTTCTTTATGCGTGTGTGTTGTCGACCTTTCGTCACCATGGCGTCGGCGGCTTCTTCAAGCGCTGTGAGAAAGAGGCATTCCTTATCGCTGGAGACGAAGGAATGCGTTATAAGGGACATAGAAAGTGGTCTGAAGAATATGTCGGTGGTGGCGAAAAAAGGCGTTTCCGACACAACCGTGTCGACCATATACACGAACAAGGACAAATTGCAGCAGCAACTGCAGCGAGATTCGTCTTCCCTGTCACAGAAGAGAATACGTACGTCAAAGTACAAAGACGTGGACGCAGCGCTCTTCAGATGGTTCCGTGAAGTTAGGGCTCAGAGCATACCAGTGAGTGGCCCCATTCTACAACAAAAAGCCAAGCCCCTTGGTGCTCTTTTAGGCCACGATGACTTCAACCCACTTAATGGATGGATCCAGTGATTCAAGGATCGCCATTGCATCAGCTGCAAAGTGGTGTGTGGTGAAAGCAGGGATGTAAACGAGTCAATCGAAGTATAGCTTCGCTTAAATTTGGAAACCTTGCTGTCTACGTATACGGACAGAGACGTATACAATGCCGATGAAGCTTGCATATTTTATAACCTTCTGCCCATCGCACTCTTGCGCTGAGAGACGAAGCGTGCTCTGGCCACAAGGCCTCAAAAGAGCGCATAACTGTGTTGTTCTGTGCTAACATACATGGAAGCGACAAGCGCCGCCTGTTTGTCATTGGAAAATCAGTGAGGCCACATTGCTTTAAAAAATGAGAGTGCCTGCCAGTGACATACGAATCCAACAGAAAGGCGTGGATGATGCAAGACATGTTCACAAGCTGGCTTTGCAAGTTTGATGAAGATATGGTGGCAGAGAAGTGACAGGTCATGCTCATTCTCGACAATTGCACGGCCCACAACGTCAAGCCAAAGTTGACTGCAGTCAAGTTTGTGGGGAGCACACGCGCCCATCTTCCCCCGCGCCGTCGCGTCGAGAGCCGGCATAGACAGGAGAGAGGCGCACTATGCCCTCCCGATTCTCCTCTCGCGACGCGCATGCGCCCTTCCTCCCTGACTCGCGGGCAGGTAGCTGACGGGCGAGGAGGACATTCCCTTCGCCCAGGTAAAAAGGTACAAAACGGCACGACCGGGGGAGACACCCTCTCTCTCTGAGGCCGGACCCTTAACCTGCCGGACTGGAGTACCTGCCACAACCCGTGAGTGACCACGTTGCCTGACTATCCCGGGCAACGAGGCCAGCCTATTTATTACTATTACAGAGAGGACGTCCCTCTGCCAGTGTTCTTTATTGCCGGTAGCAATAAACGTTCTTACAGCTGACGCCGCTGGTTGCCTTATTCGTTCGAACCCGACGTAGCCGCGATTTCCGCGCTACGGGTTGGGGAGTAACACAAAGCGACTGCGTGGGGCTAGATCCGGAGCTCGCCTTCTGCCCTAGCCGCACGCAGAGTGGAACCCCCACAAAGTAAAGTTTCTGCCTGCCAATACGACTGCAAAATGTCAGCCGCTCGACCAGGGTGTCATTGCAACCGTAAAGGCACTTTACAGAAAATGAATCTGCAAAAGAGTTTTGCTGAGCATGCAGCAGCAGCAGCCTCTGAAGGTGAATTTAAGGGGTGCGATTGATATGGTTGCTGCTTCTTGGTGGCAGGTAAAAGCCACTACAATAAGCAACAAACTTCAACAAAGTAGCCTTCGTGCGCAATGCAGAGGCTCTTGACGCCGATGAGCCAAACGAGAATGTTGCCGATGAGACGGTCAACACCGACGAAGTGTGGTCAGGCCTCGTTGAAAGCAAGCTTGTTTCCACCACAGACACCTTCCAAGAATATGTTGATGCCGGTGAGTCGGAGCTTCCCCTCTGCGAGGAAGCAAGCGCGGATGATGCGATCATCGCAGCGTTGCGCGGTAGCGCACAGCTTGCAACCGAAGACGAGTCGGACGCCGATGTCGACCCGACGCCAGACCCAGATGCCCCGTGCAAAGATGCTTGCAATACCTCAGCAGAGTGAAGATGTACTGCCCGAAGAACAGTTTGAGTGAGAAAGTGCTTAAGCCTGGTAGAGGACGAAATTGTTCGAAGTGTTAAAAACATTCGCCAGACAAAAATAAGTGTTCGTCCACTGATGCAGCACTTGTCAGGAGAACTTTGTTTCTGTGCTGTGTTGCGATTGTGTTGCATGTGCGTGTGAGTGAAATATGTAATAAATTGTGTTTGAAAGGTGGGTGGTCCGTTTGGCATAGGCAAAAACTGAAAAAAAGCATGCTTTGGTTATAATGCAGTACCACTTATAGCATGGATTTTTACAACTCTTGCGACTTACGTTATAAGCAGTCTACACTGTATAAACATCATATTATTTCACAATAAGACGAAAGAAAATGCTACTTCCAGTTCAAATAGATCTTTAGAAAAAGAAAACTCATTGACGCTACCCTTGACAACACTGGCTGCCAAAAGGTTCAGTTTTCTCCATACTTTCCTGCCCACGCTTTCTCATTTCTTTAGTTTCGTTATTGTGTAGTGCTGTGCTGGTTTTTATAGCTTATGAAACTCTCACAAAGTGCAATTAAGGGGGGACACTGTTCTTCAAATAATGTTCATGATGTTTTCCATCAATATTCATGAAACTTTCCATTCTTGTTAAGACTTTTGTACTGATTTCAAATATGTAATTATTTTTCCAATAGGCCATTTAGTTCTGAAGATAAATGAAATTCATTGTTCATAATTTGCCCAAACAATAGGGGGAAAAAAATGCGCTACAAAATTCATATTGGCACATGCCTGGGTACTAGAAAACATAAGGAACACAGTGGTAGGAATACTATTTTGATACATCAAATATTAGCAATTTTATAGCAATTCAATCTTTACTGTTCGAATTGTGGCTACCCCACTGTTTGATCTAAAGCAGCATTGAAAATTTTTAAAGCATAAATTCCAAAATCTGACCCTACCATTGTGTACTTTGCACACTCAGCTACAAGCCACAACAAAAATTATGGCTCTATCTGCTTTGAAGGCAGATATATCGCCGCGGCAAATCAGCAACAAGTCAAAAGGCGGTGGTTCGAGAAAACGAGAAAAAAGGAATACATTCACTTTTAATCAAAAGTACAGAAATAATTTTGCATTATTTTGCAGTGAAAGTGGCTAAAAGCCACCAGGAATATAGTCGCTCTGACCACGGCCTCCCAAATGCGGCAAAAGCATCGTTTGGCACCTTTCGCCGATTCCCGGTGGCTTGCATCGCGCGTGCGGCAAGGTTGTCGTTCACGCGGGTCGAGCTCCACGCCGATGTGATATCGCCGCAACACGCGCATGTGATAACGATCTTTATGGCGAGGCCAGATTACCGTTCGCTTTTGCCTCCTACGATGCTGCCGCCGCACACCTTGAACTTGACAAACGACATCAGTGCGTTGACGGAGTCCTACTGGGGATAGCGAAGCCTGCCTCGGCGTCCACTGGCGCGGCTGCAGCGCCGTCGGCGCGAGTGAGCAAATCCAACACCCGCTTTGTTGCTGGCATTGACGCAAGAACTTGAAGTTTTTTTTGAGCATTCATCTCCCTCTGCAAAAAATCCGCACGCTGCGACATTGCAGTGTCACACCGAACGTGGCCGCTGTCCGTAACTATTTCACTCATTTGTGAGCTGGCTAGGCCTACTTCGGCATCATTTGCGGTTGGCGGCGAGCTACTCTCGATGCTTTCAGAAGCAATGGAGCGCTTTTGAAAGTTATAAGCTGATCGCTTCTTCTTTTTGCCGAACTTGTGCCTCGTGGTGAACTTCCCCGGTGAACTGGACATCGTTGGGCAGGTGCCAACAAACCTACGAGACGCGCCGTCGCGTCGCCTTTGGAGTGGAGCAGACGATGGGAACCTCGCGCAGCCAACCACAGCACGTGTTTTTGGTCACGTGCGCTAGTCAACGAATCGGATTGCGCGTTCGGGCTTTTTTTTCTTCCCCGGATTTCAACGTCACTGGCATACCGACGGAGTCACTTTTAGCGGGAAATTAAAGAAGGAAGGCTCCTCTTTCCAACGAGACCAAGATGGCTGCAATCGCGCGCATAGAAAAAGAGCTACGCGCCGCGATAAAAAGGGCTGTTTTTGCGCGAAATTCAGCTCACAGTGATGTTATAAGTTGATATTGCGGACGAAATACTCTTCCCTGAGATTCGAAACTTGGTGAATTAAAGGTACTAGCTGTAGAATTCGAAAATTTCATTTTCAAAAAATCGATTTTATCGCGATTTTTTCACCGCAATGACCCGTGTCCCCCCTTAACAGGGAATGCCACATCCATGTGATATCGCGGGATTCCCGAACGGTCCACGCCACTTGACCAAGAGCAGCTGCGGTGGCGAATCCAGTTCTCCATCTTGGGTTGGTTTCTCCACGGCCGTGCGTTTGTTTTGCGCAGACAGCCATAGCGCCATCTGTCAGGCGCCGTTTTACTCACCGATGGCAGTAACCGGTGTATGGGACGTCACCACTCCCCAGTTGGGTGGCAGGAGATTCGAATTGCAATACAGGTATTCGGACCCTTCAGATGCAATTTTCTCATTAACTATTTTTTTGGCATGAAACATGCCCTGCAAGGTTTCTGGAATGGTATTTAAACAGTCGACGTCAACTTAGTATTTGCCCTTAGTGTCCCTTTGGGGGGGGTTGGGGGTGGGACTTTGAAACAATTATAGTGGGATTTTGATAAAATGTGCTGAATTTTTGTATTTCAATGTGCTAATTTTAAATATACATTCAGTTTTCTTGCACAGTAAATAACTTTATAGAAGTTGAACAAATGCAATTTTTTGCATAATTTGCTTGGAGGTGAACTGTTTACCAAACTATATATGGCATAATAAAAAATGACATACAAAAATGATGTGGAACAAATGAAGAGTGCAAATTATCAAGAATGGTGTTCTAACCCAATGTTATATCAACTGAGACCATTGCAAACTTCAATGAGAGAAATCCATCTAACTGCTATAAAAGAAACATTTAAAAAAATTTTCTAGTAAATGCAGCAACGTTATTTCGTAAATTTGCACTCTACACAGCTTTGCCTTTCTGGAAAAAAGAAAGGAATTACAGTGATAGCAGAAGTAGAAGAAGAGATAATGCACCTCCAATACAGTATCATCAAAATTGTGGTTTTGAGAAAACAACAGGAAACATTTCAGAACTGATATATTGGAAGGGAAGTTTGAAAAAACTGAACCAAAAGCCATCGGTAGGCACCACGTATCATTCATGGCCATTTAGTTGTTGCCAGTTGACAACATAGCACGTACTGTGAGTATGTTCACTTCAAAAGGATTACACGTTTCCGGGCCCTTAATTCCCATGGCGAGCTCCATCCCTACGCAAGTTCATTGCAGATCTCGCAAACCACTGTCAATACTGTTGCGAGACTGTAATCTTGATTGCTCTGGACTAGCTTCGCAGAACCACCGCAAGTGTTGCACAAGAATGCCTAGAAGATTGTTCACTGCTGCAATTTCGACGACAATGTATGGAGCAGCGGGCTCCGCGACTGAGGCTGTTGCACTCTCGGCGGTCTGATCTTCAACAAAACGCTAAATCTTTCGCTCCATGGCCGGTGTAGATGCAGTCTTGTCGAACGAAGCTGGAACTTGGAAGTAGAAAGTGGTAGTAATTACGTCACGCACAAGAAGGTGGCATGACATTTAACCAGCTCATTAATGGGAAACAGCTGCCTGGCATAGACACATCTGGCTAGCGGACGGATGTTACGTCACTCCCTCGTCTCTCTCTTCTTCACTCCTGGTGCGCATCTGCTCGCTTGCAACAACTGCATGCATGCGCTCGTTACATGCTCTGACGTCAGCACCGGAGAGGTGCGTTTTGTGCACCGCTCGCTAAGGGGCTACGCCCTGACGGGTGACGCGCGCTGGGCTTCATCCTCGCTCTTCATCCGCGTATCGTGCCAAGGCAAAGACGTTCGCTCGCTTAACCTAAGTGTCAAAGTCGCATGGTAGTAAACACGACGCAAGGAACTTTTAAGTAAGGAAAAGCCTTTGTGGGGTATGAGCATAAGAAAACTACATACATCAAGAAAGCATTCGTTACAAACCTAATAGCAAGAAACCTAACACATGACAAACTATCGACAAAGTTAGTTAATTAAGAATGTTGTCTAAAGTCCTTACACACAACATGTTATGAAGTTCAAAATATTTACATTAAGTTCATCGACGTAGCCGCTTAACCTAGTTGTCACTGCTCCCAACGCCACGTCGTTGGGCCCACCGATGCATCATGGACATCGCTGCATCCGACGTTTAGCCCACGGTTGACCGGGTCAGGTAGTCTGGGCACTGGGGTGACCGAGGCGCCTGGATCGCCTGATCGGCTCCTCTTAGTTTGCGGATCGTAGTCCGTTAAAGGGCTCTGTCAGCCTGTAGCTGTGTGGTCTCCGGTGGAGCGCCCGCTCAGCTCGCGAGTCGCGGCGGCGGCAGCTGAAGAGCAGCTTCCACTTGGTTGCCACAGTCTCCCCGCTCCACCCCTCCTGTCCGGCCTCCAGCTCCTGCCCCTCGTTGTTCCAGAGCGTAGCTGGGCCGCTCTCTTCAGCTATGTGTCTCTTTTTCCCGCTGGCCATGTAGTTCTTCGTGCACCTTTGCAATTGTTCTTTCATATATTGTATTCTTTTTATTCGTACGCTCTTACTTTATAACTTCTTTTTTCTTTCTTTATTTTTTTCCACTCACTCCTTGTGCTTTCTTGTCCTCTTCTTTTCTTCTGCTCTTTCTTCTTCTTTCTTTATTGACTCAGGACGCTAAGGAACACCAATGAGGTGCAAGTGCCACTAAGAGACACCTAAGTCAAAGATTAGGTTCGTCTACCAATTTTTTAAAAGTAGTCCTTCTGTTCTTAATGATTTACAGTCACTCACCAACAATTGGGACTCGGTGGGTACTGCCTGAAAGTCTCAATAATTGGTAGCCCGAAATATTGGATTCTGGAGAGGTTATGCGACCTTGTGATAAATAATTGCCACATACCGTATTTACTCAATTCTAATATACCCTCTATCGTAGCGCGTGCCCGTTTGTCTTGACTTAAAAAAACGAAAAGTCCTTTGCAGTACTGCGCACCTCATGCTTTCGTACAGAAAGACAACTTTGTCTAATTTGGAAAAACAAATACTTAATCACAGTGTACTAAAGTTGCGATGAATAAAAAGAAGTCGCAGTTTCACCCAAAAGGCAAAGCATCGCTTGTGATTGATATGGAATGGGTATTGAGCGCAACAGTGAGCAAGCCGAGTACATTTTCTGTGCTGCTGGAGTTCGAAGAGATGTTACACTTGCATATTTGTATGAAAATATCTAACTAACAGCACTTTAGAAATAAACTGAATCCTAGAGACTAATCAATTTCGTTTTGGGCAAATAAGGAACTAATCCTTTGTTTATTAAACGCAATTTGCTCAAAGGGAGTAAAATATATGACTACAAAGTCCTGCTGCACATACATAAACATAACCTGTTACGTGCAGTACACACAACGTCAGCTCTTTATGCACTGCATAACGGACGGATAACAACACAAATTTTGGAAGAGCTGTCCTCGCTTATCACATACCCGCACTAATAAAGCGTCTGGATTCACAAATAAATTTCAGTATGAAACTCTATAAATAGTCGCAAATAAAACGTTTTTTGTTGAATGAGTGAAGAACCCTTTAGCACAAGTGCATATTTATTTTTTTCACACTTCTATGTCTTCATTGTATGTTCGTAGTTGCCATATCTGTATTTGATTTTTTCTTGCGTTGCATATTATTTTCACTATTTCGAAATACCCTGCGATGTAAAGTCTTTCAAATTGTTCTTTTGTAAATGCATCAGTTTACCTGCTGTCTGTATGGTCCCCAGCTCCCCTCTAGTTGTCTATGACCTTTTTTTGCCCGGAGGACCCCCATGTGTTGGAAATAAACTGAACTGAACTAGTGTTTCTTAGATTTATCATTTCTGGTTCTGTTCTTAAGGTATTGAGCAAATCTCATGATTATTCAAATTATTCACGAATCCCGGCCATGGCGGCCGCATTTCGATGGGGGCGAAATGCGAAAACGCCTGTGTACTTAGACTTAGGTGCACGTTAAAGATCCCCAGGTGGTCGAAATTTCCGGAGTCCTCCACTATGGCGTGCCTCATAATGAGAAAGTGGTTTTGGCACGTAAAACCCCATAATTTTTTTTTGAATTATTTGCTTCAAAATTATTTGAAAATAATTACGAATTGCTTCACCTTCGCTTCCAACCAAGCAATTGATATTCACGGAAGCCTAGTAAATACTGTTATTAGACATTGAGAGCTACTGTTATTTCTTGAAAATCTTTCTAGGGCAGCTTGAAAATAGGCGTTCTTGATGGAAAATTGATGCGTGTTCAATGCATTCACTTTCCCCAAAGCTCCGCCGAGACATGCTGCCACTAAAGGGAGGATTACTATTTGGGTCTTCATAGGAGCCAGGCACGTGAATGCTGACTGGTCAAGTTTGAATTATTTGGTGAAGGCCAATTTTAGGATTGAAATAACAAAAGTTTGGGCCCATAGAAATGCATGGGTGCTGGCTGGGTGCTTTGGTGGGGTCGAATTGAAAAAAAAAAATCGAATTAGCCGTAATCGCAATAATGGAAGTCTACTGTATTAGAATATATCAAACATTTGCGCAAGCCTACTCACTGGTAATGTCTGAGGGAGGCTAAAGTAAAAAGAAAAAAGTAAGTGTTGTTGCTTTGATAGCAAAAGTTTACTTGCCTCCTGTTTGCACATGCTGTAGCTAACTTGTATGTCCTTTGTTCTTCAAAAGCAATTGGAAAAACAGTGAGCTGCTAGTACCCTCTTTCTTCCCTTCGTGAGCCTGAGATTATTCAGGTGTAGCGCCAGGTGCATGATTTCACAGTAGCCGACAAGAAAAAAAAAAAAACATTGTTTGAACTGTTGCTCCACTGGGCACCACAGTATATATATATATATATATGTGTGTGTGTGTGTGTGTGTGTGTGTTTGTGTGTGTGTGTGTGTGTGTGTGTGTGTGTGTGTGTGTGTGTGTGTGTGTGTGTGTGTGTGTGTGTGTGTGTGTGTACATACATGCATACACTCCAGATCGGGCGTGTGAACAGTCTCACCATTGACCATGCTGAACAACGCCTGTACTGGACCGACATCGATGCCAACCACATCGAGTCCTGCGACATGGCTGGTGAGTACCTTGTGTCTCTCAAAGCGCAACTAGCTTGCAGTGCTGCATTACTTGTTGCTATTAGGGGCTGCTTTCACCTGTGTGTGACGTCACATAAAGCGCCCTGTCTAGTCAAGCGCATTCTCTGTGGCAATCATGCCATGATATCGACACATCCCAGAGCAACATAAAGAAGAGCTTTAATGTTCGATTATCGTACAACGAAGAAAGAGGTGCCATAGTTGAAGACTGTGAATTAATTTTGACCACTTCTTTATGTACACCCAAAGTTTTGCATGTTGGAACGATGGTTGGCTCAGAGCGGCAGAAACCTGTTGCTGCAGGCAAGCGTCGCCGAGTTTCTGTTCCAGCAGCGGCAACGCAGCGCCCCTTTGGGTTGACCCAGTACCAGGAGTACCTGTACTGGACCGACCTGGAAGGGAAGAGCATTGAGCGGGCCCTCAAGAGCACGGGTGCCAACCGCAGCCGCCTGCTGGGCCAGCTCAAGTACATTGACGACCTGCTGGTGTTCCACACCTCCCGTCAAGCTGGTCAGTAATACCCTGGTTACACGATTCTAATGTGCACCTAGTTTTTGCAGGTGGGACGTGGGTCTTAAAAACCAAAAATCGTGAAAAAACATTTATTTTTGGGAACTACTTGTTTTAGCATCTGTAATGCCCAATCTACATCGTATGAAAACATTTGCCCAAAAACACACCCTACGTGTCCGAAAAAAAATATTTTGTCAATGCGGATGACCAGAAACAACCCCAAAATCACGCAGAAACACTGGACTTCACGGAGCTATTTCTCGTTTTTCCCGCCGCTAAGCGCCGCCATCTCGGTATCGTTCGAAAGCTCAGAGTTCCATCTTTCTGTTCCCTGTATCGCCTGCATCCTCGCCGGCAATGACCACATAGAAAAAGTGCAAACGTAAAACAGTCAGGGGCTGGTCTGACGAAGCTCGTGATGCACACTGCCCTCCTATTGGCCCAGCGTACTGACAGGCACTTTCTGATTGGCTGTTGCTACGGCAACTAGGCCTAGCAGATGAGCTCGTCTGCTAGGCCTGGCAGTGGGTCGCTTCGACAACTGTTGATACACCATTTCTTTGTTCATTGTATTGCGAACGTAAGCGGCAAATCGACCCTCTCAAAAAAAAAAAAAAAAAAAATTTGAAACCGAACACACGTTCACGAAAACCGAAGCGTAAGCCGTCTATACTTCCTAAAGCCAGAAAGGAGAGGCAGTTATCGCAAGGTTCATACAAGCCGACCAGATCGCGCCGGAGATAAGTCACTGTGTCACGCAACCTCGTACTGTATCGGCAATAATGCAGCAGTGTAGCTAGCCCTTCCCTCTATCCCCGTGTGCAGGTTTACATTGGAGACCGCAGGCCATGTGCCAATGCCTATTCCATTGCCTCGTGTGTACACGCGGTCGTTTGGCGCATTGCAGATTCTCGTATGAGCCTATACGTGCACCTAATATCTACATTATTGGAATAATTTTGCGTTTTAATTATATAATAATTATGTTTTGCCGGTTTTAAAGCCTGAAATTTATATTTTCTCAGTTTCTTTGGTCTTTTTGTTTTTCTGAAATGTAGCTTTTCGAAAGTCTCAAATTTTGGGATTAGCACTGTGTTCCTTCTACTCATTCAGTTCTCGTCATTCTTTCTTTCCCAGAATGCAGGCGAGTCATAGAGCGCATAAAAACTGTGAGATAGTGTCTTAAGACACTTAAATATTTTGAAATCATGTAGAAATCACCAACATGAATTCACACTGTTGAAGCTGCAAATTTAAAATTTCGTAACTTTGGCTAAAGTAGATCAGGGTGTCTACCAACCGGGAAAACCGGGAATTCTCAGGGAATTTGAACAGTCTGGAAAAACTCAGGGAAAACTCAGGGAATTTGTGCTTCTATCAGGGAAAATTAGCTGTAACTTTATTGAAAGGGAACGAAAGTCGTGTTAATGCTGGCTCCAGTAACAGAGGAATCGCAACGAATCGTCATTGACGCCGTGTCATCGGCACGATGTATTGCCAGAGTAGTTAACGACCGATTTTCTAGACGCCCGATTTTTCGGACATGCCCGATAATTTGCACGGTTTTGCGGCACGACCACGTACTCCATAGAGTCAATGTATATTGCCCTGACTGCAGGTCTGAAATGGCATTAATCAAAGCCGCCACCGCTGCTATTTTGATTATCTCGCCGCCTCGAACCGGCACTCTCGCACGCAGATCCGCTGGCAGCCGTAACCACCACCGCGGCAACGTTAGGCCTAGCTGCTTCTATGTTCGCTATTAAGCTTCTTGCCGTGTGGTGCCGTGTTTTTCATTGAAAGAATTCGCCGCTATCACCAATGGCACCGACTCCGCCTTTGTAATCCTCGCGATTGGCTTTGAAGCTCGCAGAGCACAGCGCGTTGCGTAATGCCAGGCTCCCAAAGTTAGCTTCGCCTCGGTACATTATTGTTAGGCGGTGAAGCATAACAAGTGTGGGAAGGGGGCAATTGTCACGGGACACAGTATGTATTCCTTAATTACACATGCGTGCACCCCGTCTCCTGTTACAGTACAAGCCCTGATATGCCTAATAAGCGTACTGGCAGGCCTTCAGAGCTTTTTCAGACCTGCCTGTGGTAATTTTAGCCCTTAAAGGCAGTTAAAGACATGCATTAATTTTTTTCAGACTGCCCGTTCTTTTTTTCAATTTTATTTGCGGCCCCTCGGAAGTCCGAAAAATCAAATGTTGACTGTACAACTGACCAAGAGGATGCTTCAGATGATCCATGTGGTGAAAGCGTGGTAGAAGGAGGATGAGAACAGAAAGGACCGACGCACTGGGGAATTAACGGGAAAGGAAGGGTGCCGCCGCCTTTTTGAAAGAGCTTGAGCTAAAAAAACTAAGTGTTGACTGACGCTGAGACACAGGCGTCCCTCATCCAAACCAAAATAAACTGTTTTAAGCAGTGAAACCCAACACTGATATGTTGTGTACGGGCTGAGAGTATGTCAGGACAGTTGAGGTTGACTTCTCAGCTGCTGAGAGAGAACCTTAGTTGTGACAAAGTTCAGAACCTCATACAGATGTGCTTGCTATCACTTGATAGAAATAGCTGATATTAAAAAATATTTACTTATGTATGCATCTCCTTTGCATTCGTATTTGAAAATGTTCGACTCAATTTGGAATGGGCTTTACCATTTCTTTCGCTGTGCATTTTACTAACACCTTCCTTCTGTTTTCTTTTTAAATAAAATAGATATTACTCCTTACTATTCAAGCTGGATTAAGTCATTCTTTTGTTTCAGCATGCTTACTAGGGAGTGACAGCATCGGGCAACGTGGTGTCAGCCTGTCTTGACATAAAACAAAGTTCTGGCTCATTCAGGGAATTTCGCAAAGGTGCTCAGGGAAAACCTGGAAAACTCAGGGAATTTGGAAATGTCAACTTGGTAGACACCCTGTAGATACAAACATCCAAGTGCTAGCTTGCAGTATTTGTACATCCACGAACATACCAGCTTCATTTTAGCTATGTTGTTGCAGTACATTTCTTGCAAATGACATCCCAAATTTTTAACACAAGAAGAATTGTAACCTCTTTTTTTATTGACCTGAGAAAAAAATCTGATTGCATATTTATAAGCGGCACGCAAGATTGCATGTGTCCTGAAAGTTCACGTGTAGAGTGAGTATCCAAAATGGTTGTTATGGATGCCATATCCCCTCATATTTAATGCTGTCTGTTTTTTGTACTTTTCTCAAAACACACATTTGGTCTCCTTCTAATATTCAGGCCTCGATATCTTGAACACCAATAACAGATAGAAAAATTTATATTTTTTTACATAACGGAGCCTGTAGCCTGCAGAACGGAGCACATATACTCTGTGCAGTATAGCAAGCAATATTTGTTTTCTCACTTTGGAACTTATTTATTTTGCAACAATTTCTGCCACATGGTTGCAATATTTTGTGGGCTTGTATTCAATGGGCTCTAAGATATCTATTAAAGGGAAGCTGAAAGCTTTTCCAGAAAAAATGAGTGAAGAGCAGTACGTCATGGTTTTCAACCCTCTGAATTCGAATATCGCATCGAAATTGAGCGAAAGAAAGTGCAAACATATTTTATTTTGACGAAAAGTGCAGCAACAGACACGCCCAGCTCGCGCGCCTCGTGATTGGCCAACCACAGGCGCCTCGCGCACCTGTGATTGGTCGGCCGCCTCGTGACGTCAACAATGGTATTCGTCCAGACCGACTGCTGCCGCTACACACGAAGCACGGTGCAAGGTAGTTTGGTGCTGTTTTGCTGAGCCGGTCATGGAAATTTTCGAGAGCTTGCGTTTCTCTGAGGAGTTCGGCGTTAAGTCCAAACTCCACGAGAGCGATTTTGCGCGCGACGGTGACGGGCGACGGCTTCGAGCGACAAAACGGGCCGTCGCTTGAACAGATCGCCCGGTGTTGTCGCTCAATCGCTCGTTTCTAGAAATCTAGAACTCGTCGCTCGGAAGTGCTATTAGCGACCAGCTAATAGTGCGAAGCCGGAACCGTATGTTCATAACTCAAATACTACTTTTGTCGCACGGAACGAGCAAACTATTGAATTTTACATGTGCAAGAATAAGAACCTAGTGCAAGACCTTCAGAAATATTTTATGCTCCTTTTTTAGTAAAGTACATCAACTTAAATTGATAAAGCATGCCTCACGCTAGTTTCGGCACGTATATTGCTTATCTCATACCCGAGAAGTCGTCGCTCAAAGCCGTCGCTGGCGTGGAGTTCGGCTTGCAGGCGACGAGTGAATGCGACAGCCATCGCCTCGCTTTTCGTGCTGTCACTGTCGCGTGCAAGATCACTTGTAAGGGCTTTATACTTTCTCCCTACATGTACGAGCCGATTGCGAAGAGCCGGCCTCTCCAAGAAGCAAAAAATGCTGGTGCAAGCACGGCTTTCCACGCGAAGACGAAGTGTTAGCATCTCCTTGTGTTGGAAATGTTCTTTGGCGAGTATGTTTTTTGCTAAGCTGCATTCAGCGTTCCAGTGAGTACGTTTCCGGGCAAACAACTGTAGCGTTATGTTACTGCATGCCTCCTCGTAAACGTAAGCGGTGATGCGATCTTCGGCATTTGTGCGCTGCCCCAAAGCTGTCGGCAATCTACACAGACGGTTTAAACGCGGGAAAATTTTACCGGCTGTTGTATAGAACCTTCATCAGCGCGCCATCTGCACGCTACTCGTAACCGGCGAATTCCGTCGGCTACGTGAAATGGTCGGTTTCTCTATGTGTGCGAGAGAAGGGGGAGCGTAGCGTCCTGGCGCGAGCAGGCTTTCCAACACATGCAAACTTTACGTTTGCACTGCATTATGGTAGCTGCATGCAGGCTGTTTCACAACACACGTGCGAATAGAAAATTCGCGGCGCTTGGCGATGAACCCTGCGTCAAGCGTGGGAGATAAACATGCACCTTCCGTTCAGCGTGTTAACACGAAGGAGAACCCAAAGCACGCATTATTGATAAACTCCGGTAGTAATCGTCACGGAAGTCGTTAGAGCACAACACTGTTGTTCTTGAGCGCTTGAAGTTGTTTCGCTTCACGGCAGCCTCCCACTTAACTGAAACAGGGTGTCTACCAACCGGGAAAACCGGGAATTCTCAGGGATTTTGAGTAGTCTGGAAAAAGTCAGGAAAAACTCGGGGAATTTAGGCCTCTATCAGGGAAAATTAGCGGCAATTTTATTGGAAGGGTCGAAAGTCGCGGTAATGCTGGCTTGAGCAACAGACAGGAATCGCAATGAATCGTCTTTGAGGCCATTCGTCGGCTGGATGAATAGCCAGTGTGCAGCCAATGACCGACTTTCCAGATTCCCAACAATTTGGACGGCTTCGCGGCACCGCCACGTACCCCATAGAGTCAACTTGTCAGAACGTGTGAAATTTCGGACGCAAGAACTCTTCGCCGTCCAATTTTCCGGACGTTTTGCCGTGACCGCAGGTCCGAAACGGCAATAATAAAAAGCACCACCACTGCCGTTTTGATTACTTCGCCACCTCGAACCGGCACTCTCACACGCAGATCCGCTGGCAGCCGTTGCCACCACTGCGGAAACGCTAGACCTAGCTGCTTCGACGTTCGCTGTGAAGCTTCTTGCCGTTGGGTGCCAAGTTTTTTATTGAAAGAATTAGCTGTTGTCAGCAATGGCACGGACTCCGCTTTTGTGGTCCTCGCGATTGGCTTAGTAACTTAGAAAACACGATGTGTTGCTTAATGCTGGTTCCCGAAAGTCAGCTTCGCCTCTGTACAGAAATGTTACATGGTGAAGCATACGCAAAAGTATTGCAGTGAAGCATAACAAGCATGGGACAGGGCTATTGCCAAGCGACCAGTATGTATTCCTTAATTAAACACATGTGGCACCAGGTACCTCCTGTCACAGTACGAGCACCGATATGCCTAATATGTGTACCGACAGGCCTTCAGAGCGTTTTCGAACGTGCCTGTGGCGGTTTGAGCCCCTAAGGGCAGTGAATGACACACATTTACTTTTTTCCAACTGGCCGATTTTTATAACGTTTTCGCGACCCCTAGGGAGTTCTAAAAATCGTCCGTGGACTGTGCAACTGACCAAGATGCTTCAAATGGTCCTTGGGGCGAACGAGTGGCCGAAGGAGGACAAGAACAGAAATGATGTACGCATTGAGGAAAAAATGGAAAAGGAAGCTTGCTGCCGCCGTTCTGAAGGAGCTTGAGCTCAAAAAACAAAGTTTTGGCTGATGCCGAGATGTAGGTGTCCTGCATCCAAACCAAAATAAACTCTTTAAAGCAGTGAAACACAACACTCAGGCGTCGTGCGCGGGCTGAGAGTATGTCAGGACAGTTGAAGTTGACTTACGAGTGGTTGAGAGAGAATCTCAATTGTGACAGAGTTCGGGCCTCATACCACTGAGCTTGCTATCAGTTGATAGAAATGGTTCATATTCGAATATATTTGCTTCTATGTGCATCTCCTTTTTATTCGTATTTGTGAATGTCCGACTTATTTGCAATTTTTTTCGAAGACGCTTTATTTGCTGTACATTTTACTAACCCCTGCCTTCTATTCTCTTTTTGAATAACATAAACACTACTCCTTAGTATTCAAATTGGATTAAGTCGTTTTTTAATTTTTTTCATGTGCTTACTCGGGAGTGACCGCATCAGGCAATATGGTTTCAGCCCGTCTTGACATAAAACATAGTTCTGCATCACTGAGGGAAATGGGCAAAGGCACTCAGGGAAAACCTGGAAAACTGAGGGAATTTGGAAATGTCAACTTGGTAGACACCCTGTGAAAGCTTCTTGTCTTGCAGGAACTAATGGAACATCGGAACATCGCCGTGGCCGCTGGTGTTCATGCAAGCGTAGGCTGCACAGAACGCCGGCATGATCGGCCTACAAGTTCAATTGATGCTGCGCATGTCAACTACCACTCCTATATACACACAAACAAAGGAATGTAGGGTCAAGCGAAGCAGATTAGGACGGCACGCATGCAGAAATAAGCCCGGTTAGGCACGGTCGCGGAGACTGCGAAGGAACGGAACACCAGCGCTGACGTCACTACGCCGCGGTTTCCGGTCTTCGCTCGCATCGTCAGCGTCAGCAGCAGCGCGTGGCGCTCAAACGGGGGCATATCTACAGCGCAATTTTAACCGCGAATTGTGTCGCTCCTAAGTGAAAAATCCCCCCCTAAATTTTACCTGCATGGTTTATAAGGTTCCCGCATCCGTATATGAGCGTCTTATTGAATTCGACAGACTCTTCAGCTTCCCTTTAAGGGCCAGTTAAAATAATTTGCTTGCTATCTTTCATTCCTTAGTCTTTATGCTATCTAAGCATGCCTTACAAATAACTTTTTATCGTGCCATTTATTTTCCATTATGGCCTTAAACAATGGAAGGGAGATGTTAATTATCATGGAAACTAATTGACCTACAACAAAACTAATTACATATTTGAAATCAGCTCAAAAATCTTAACAAGCATGGGAAGTTTCATTAATATTGATGAAAAAGAGGATGAACATTTGAATAGCAGTGGGAGGATACCCTGGAGACCAACTTTTTATATTTTTTAAGATATCCGGATGAAACTTTCAGGGTACATTCATACCACCAAACTATGAGGAACTGCAATGTTTCCTGAAGATGTGTTTATTTGTTCCAGAGTTATTGAGGTCTAACTAGTGGTTAATGTATATGCCTGAGGAAGAGCCTGGAGAAATCCCAGGATATCACAGGAAGCTGAAATTCACTGTAATGATCCCTTGATAGATATTCCAGGGGGCTACAAAGCCCTTTCTATTAAATTTCCCCTCCAAAAAAATTTTAACGCAACTTTAAATTTGATGGAGCCAGTAATGACCACACTCATCAAAAATGAATTGCTTTTTATAAATTAACTGCACCAGCTTTCAAAAAAAGGAAGCTTGTTTAACCCTGCCAAAGTCATTCAGGAACAGAATAAAAAAAAAAAAAAACGGCACACAGATCTGAAGAACGCTTCTTGAGATATCACATTCTACTAGCGAAAAAATCTATTCTGAGAAAACTGGCCTTAAAGTTGAACCCATGTGTTTTTTTAGTAGGAAGCTCCTGCGGAGCTTTTAATTAGCTCCTGCGGCTCCAGGCACACTCAATTTGTCGGATTCTCGACTGGCGACAGCCGACAGCACAGTTCCGCCGCTGCAAGCGTCTACACAGTCGGTACTCACTGCGGAAGATCGGAAGTTCGATGCTCAGACAAGTCGCATATCATGCTTCTGCATATGGAGCCTCTGCACTGTCTTGGGCTTCATTGCCGGCATCGCGTGCAACAGAGAACCAGAAAAAAAAAAAAAGAAGCTGAGAAAATAACTTAAAAGATAGCGCAGCTCGCAAGCAGACACCTGTTCAGGCGGACGGAGCAAGGGGGAAACAACGACGCGAGCACGGAGGGCACCGCATCGAAGGGAACAGCTGCTGGCGCCGCCCGCGCAGCAGCCGATGGCAGGCACGCTTTAGCTCGGGGGATTTGAAAGCGATGCTCCGGCCAATCAACGCACCGCATCGCATCTATCACGCCAACGATGCCATTTTGCAAAGCGCAAGACAGACAGAATTCACGGTCAAATTGACACCAAGATGGTGCGGGCAGGCCGCATGGGCCGGGAATAGGGTGCGTGCGAACTTTGACTTCATTTTGGCATTCGCGTGTGTTTTATGGGCCGCTGTGGCCTTTGCGGTTGAATTAGGTGCTGATAATTACAGAACAGGTAGTTTATGAGACATACAAGCCAAAAATGTTGTTCTTAAAAAATTTTTTTGACAAATTTTTGGTTTTCGAGGGCCAAGTCCTCCTTAAAGTAAGAAAATAAAAGTGAACCCGAATGTAATGTGTCACTAATTCATGAAAGATATAGCCTGCCTCCCAAGTTTGCAATCATAACAAAGGGAGACCTGCAGGAATTACCTTCATTTACAAGAACTCTTTATTATTGTTCTTTCATAATGAAAGCAGCATGCTGTCATCACTGTTTGCGCTTCATTGGTCGCGTATACCGAGCACACAAGGGCACTTTTCTCAAGTGATCACAAGTGCTCTCAAGTGATCATAATGCCGGTTTCCAATAGTCAGCTTTGCCTCAATACAGAAATGTTACGCGGTGAAGCATAACAGGCGTGGGAAGGGGCACTTGTCACTGGACACAGTATCTATTCCTTAATTATACACGCATCCATCCACCATCTCCTGTCCCAGTAGGGGCACTGATATGCCTAATAAACGTGATGGTAGGCCTTTTCAGATGTGCCTGTGGTGATTTGAGCCTTTGATGGCAGTAAAAGACATGCATTCATTTTTACGGACTGCCCGATTTCACGGACATTTTCGCGGCCCTTAGGGAGTCCTAAAAATCGGACGTTGGCTGTACAGCTGACGAAGAGGATGCTTCGAATGGTTCGTGGGGCGAAAGCGCGCTAGAAGGAGGACAGAACAGAAGTGACCTAGACATTGAGGAATGAACGGGACTAGGCATTGAGGAATGAATGGGAAAGGAAGTCTGCCGCCACTTTTTTCAAGAAGCTTGAGCTCAAAAAACAAAGTGTTGGCTGACCCTTGAATACAGGTGTTCCTCATCCAAACCAAAATAAACTCGCTAAAGCAGTGAAATGCAACACTGAGGTGTTGTGCGCGGGCTGAGAGTATGTCAGGAGAGTTGATGTTGACACACGAGCTGTTGAGAATCTCATTTGTGACAAAATTCGGGCCTCACACCAATGAGCTCGCTATAAATTGATAAAAGTAGCTCATATCACCTTCAGTCACGGCGTGCGCATTTGTAGAAGCGACCTATTTTTGCCATTTCTGTGCAGTGGTAACAAGGAATAGAGCATGAACATTAAGCTTATGGCAAATTGAACGTTCTGTTAACCTAAATTACTTCCATTTTGCTTCTGAGTGATATGTATCATTACAGAGTATTGCTTTGGTGAAGGTACTACCGTGTTTTAGGTGACACTTAATGTAGGGCATTTCGGTAGCAACCTTGAAATATATAATTATTTTTTTCTTTCTTGAAATGCCTCAGGCTAATGAATAACTTGTGCATGTAGTTCAAGTGAAAGATTTAATCCTTTTTATGAAGAAGCGTAGCATGACTGACTTTACGCTATTCAAATATTTAGTTACTCAATAATGACTCATCATAAAATGCTCAAGTCATTCTATCACCTTTATTTGCTTTCGTTGGAGTCTCAAGCGCCATCTATATTTCACACATATGTATCGACAGTTGATCATAATTCGTGACTCAATTGGGAATGCAAAAACATTTGTTTATGTATGCATCTCATTTTTATTCATCATCATCATCATCATCATTTATTATACCCTTAAGGGTCCCTTCGGGGACATACATAAAGGGTGGGGGAAACAGCGATGTGATAGTGCCATACATCAGCTCAAAAGAAAAAAAAACACAAAATCAACAGAAAAATAAATAATAAACTGTAGAAAACATAAGGTATAAACAGAACAATGAAAATATCTCAAACTGAGTAGCAATAAATTAAAGGAAAAGTGTACACGTAAATGTGAAACATGCTAAACATAAGTGGCAAAAAAGAAGAAAAGGAAAAATAGGCGATGACGCAAGACGGATTGCTGGGAGAGGAAACATGAGGAAAAGTGGCTATTTTGGGTTGAAATGGTCTGATAGTAACTGTCTAAATTTGGAGTGATTTGACTCTAAAACCACGGCTTCGGGAAGATTGTTCCATTCTTTTATGGCGATGGGGAGGAAGGATTTGTTGAAGGCGTTGGAAGAACCATGCAAACGCTGTATACTAAGGGAGTTAAACAAACAGTGAGATGAGCGTATCGGAACATGTAATAAGTTCTTGCGCAGTGCAGGAAAGTTATAAAGTATAATTTATGGAAAAGACGGAGCATTGCCAGTTTCCGGCGGAGTGCTAGGGGTTCGAGTCCGAGAGTCAATTTCATGTCAGTAACGCTGTGCCAAGGTGAGTACTGGGAAGTTATGAAGCGGGCTGGCCGGTTCTGAATGGCTTCGAGCGACTGAATCAAGTAAACCTGGCGAGGGTTCCATATGGCTGAGGCATACTCCATTTTAGAGCGGACGTATGTTTCGTATGCTAGTTGCCTGATGGATGGAAGGGACATAGCCAGAGATCTTCGGATGAAACCAAGTGTTCTGGAAGTGTTAGCACAGAGTTTCGTGATATGGTCCACCCAAGTTAGCTTGTTAGTTATTTCGACTCCTAGGTACCTGTATGAGTTTGTTACTGATAGCGCCGTGGAGTTCAGTGAGTACGAGAAAAGGGTAGTGGAAAGCTTACGTGAGATGTGCATGCATTTACATTTTGAAATATTAAGGTGCATAAGCCAGTCAGAACACCATTTCTGGATTTTGTTTAGGTCGTCTTGTAATGATTCCTGGTCGGTATTATCGGAGATGCGGCGATAAATGATACAATCGTCCGCAAAAAGACGGACGGATGACGAAATCCCAGATGGCAGGTCGTTGATGAAAATTAGGAAGAGAAGCGGAGCAAGGACGGAACCCTGGGGAACTCCAGAGATAACGTCAGTAGTTTTAGACGCATGGCTGGCGATGACTGTGAACTGTGAGCGGTTAGTTAAAAAGCAGCGAATCCAGGATAAGATAAGAGGGTCGAGTGATAAGCATGCAAGTTTACACAATAGACGTTGGTGAGGAACGCGGTCAAATGCTTTTGAAAAAATCTAAGTAGATGACGTCTGTTTGAAATGAAGAATCTAAATTAAGGTGAAGATCGGTTGTAAATTCGAAAAGTTGGGTTTCGCACGAGAAGCCTGCCCTGAAACCATGCTGCTTGGGAAAGAAGAAAGAATTGTGATCGAGGTGATTAGCAATATGGGAGTAGAGTATATGTTCGAAGAGCTTACATGAGATGCATGTTGGTGAAATGGGACGATACTTAAAGGGGTTAGCACGGTCGCCGCTCTTAAAAATTGGCACAACCTTGCTTGATTTCCAGTCATCCGGAATTTGACTGGGTGAAGATGAGTTGCAGGATTTGGCTTGTGAAATGTTTCGTGCCTTTAAGTACTTTAGCAGGAATGTTATCAGGTCCGGGTGAAGTGGACGGCTTGAGGTTATCAATGAGCTTTGAAATTCCCTCAGATGTGATGGTTACGGGTGGCATTGGAATAAAATTTAGGCTCGGTAAAATAATGCTCTTATCCGCTGGCTCGTGGGTGAAAACTGAGGTGAAGTAGGAATTCATCGCGTCTGATAGCTCGCAAAGCGGAACGTCTGTGCCGTCTTGTCTTTTTAAAGATATGTTATAGGAGCTGTTTTTGTTGGGCTGTAGCAAATTCCAAAATTTCTTGGGGTTAACACGCAATATTTCTAGAAGATCGTGACTGTAGAATTTTCTTTTGGGTGACCGCAATAATCTAGTGTATTCGCGAAGGATGCCGAAGTATTTTTCCCATTTTACAGGTGATCCGGAGTTATTGGGATTACGGAAGAGGCGCTTCTTTTTTCGTGATAGCTTACGCAGCGAGTTAGAATACCATCGCTTTGTGGAATCCCCGTGAATGCAGATGAGTAGGACGTAGGCGTCTATGAGCGATAAGATTTTGTGCTTAAAAAGACACAATTTTCGTTCACGGATCTGGTAGCCACGGACGCTTGAAAGGTGGTGAAAAAGTGTTCAAGGTCGGAGTTTATGCTCGCGAAGTCAGCCTTACTGTAATCACGGATGTATTTGATGGGCGGTTGACGGGGGAGACTTCAATCATCCGGTTAAAGAACACGAGATTGTGGTCACTCAGCCCACTGCAACATGAAAAGGATTGGATTAGCTCAGGACTGGAAACAAGAATGAGGTCGAGAATATTTGAGCCTCGTGTTGGCTTGTTTACTGCTTGGGAAAGGTTTGAAGTGAGGACCATTTCAAGGAAATCTTTAGATTGGCGAGATGACGCAGTAAGAGCCTCCCAGTCGATGTCCTGGTAGTTAAAATCACCGCAAAGTATTAGATTGGCATGAGGAAATCTGGATTGCAAGTCGTGAACTACACAGTGAAGGTCCGTAATAAAAGAATGATCCGTGTCAGGTGCTCGATAACATACAATTAGTATATTGGTACAAGAGGGAAGGCAAATTTTCAGACACATTATTTCGCTATGGCTGCTTATCTCAAGTAATGTGGATGAATAATTTGAATTCACAAGAGCAAGACTGCCGCCTCCCCGGCGATCTACTCGATCTCGCCTGTAGATATGAAAGGACCGGTTGCTGTGGAGCCATTCTGAATCGTTAATATCAGGTGTTAGCCAAGATTCAGTAAATAAAGCGATGTCAGTTCTATGGTCTTCGAGGACGGCCTCAACTGTTTCTTTTTTTGGCAGGTAGCTTCTTATATTTGTCAGTAGGACAAAAATTTTTTTAGTTTTAGCTGTGCGCAGGCATTCTGACAGCTGGACCTATGGCAGGGAAGTGTCGCACGGCACCCGCGTTAACCGCTATGAATGAAGTTCTACAACGGCATCTGTTTCGGCGTTGTAAGTGAAAAGTTTTCTGCCGATAACCAACTTATCAAAGCGCATCGTAAATGAAGCGTTAGTTTGTTGGCCATAAGAAAAAAGCTTTTTCCGGGCTAGCCGAACTTTAGCCGAGTAATCCTCACGAACCGAGAATGGGGTTTCTTTAAGTTTCTGTTCTGCAACAAGAATTCTTGATTTATCTTTGAAGTGTGCAAGCTTAACTATGACTGGGTGGTTTTTACCTAACTGGAAACGACCTAGGTGGTGTGCACATTCAATATCTTGGCTACCAATTGTGATACCTAGGTGTTCGGAACAGAAGGAAGTAATGTGGGCCTCAGACTGGTCCCAGCTTTCGCCGAGTTCGTCCTGAAGTCCGAGGAACAATATGTTTCTGCGTCGCAAGCGGTTTTCAGCGTCGTCGCACTTGTTTGTCAGTGCTTTAACGTCTGAAGCAAGCTTGGCCGAGTCAGCGTTTGTTACGGACGCAGCTGCTTTTTCTGGGTGTGTTTCGATAGTTTTTTCGAGTATTTCGACGCGCGCTGGAAGACGATGCACAGAGTCTTCAATGTTCGTTTGTGCGGACCGGATCAAGGCAAGCTCGGCAAGTACGGTGCTCTGAGCGGATTCAATACGAGATATGGCTTGGTAAATTGTTTCCAAAGAGGGCGGAGCATCGTTTCCGTTCGGGCCTGGGTTTAGTTCGACATCACCAGATAAAACAAGGAGAAGAGAAATAAGGTGGCCGTTGAGCCAGTAGAAGCAAGCGATACACAGCATCCTTTGGCAACACTCGATGGCGTCTTTGGGGCACGACACCGCTAGCAAAAATGGGTTGCTAGAGTGACAGTACGTGGCATAGGGAAGATAACTAACCTGCAGCAGATGAAAAAAGGGCGTCTGCATGACGAGTTGCGATGCGGTGGCATGCCCCGAATGACTCCAGCACCTACAGGCTTATGTAGGTGCCGGATTCCCGCGCTTGTGCCAGGTTGCCAGATGACAGACTGGTCCACCGCTGGAAGCAGCGGATGCAGGTCGATGTGGTCGTTGTCGATGTAGTCGTCGCCAGCTGGCAGCCAAGCGATTTCGTTGACGTCGTGTGGCCCAAAAAGGCCTGAGCTTTCGGCGTTGGAGCGTGAAGTGGCGGGGCCCCATATCAAAATTGCCTGCAGCAGATGAAAAAAGGGCATCCTCATGACGAGTCGCGATGCGGTGGCGTGCCCCCTGAGAATTGAGAATTTTCCACTCTATTTGCAATGAGTTTTACCATTTCTTTTTTCAAAGTTATCTTATTCGCTGTGCATTTTACTAACCCCTCGCTACAGATTTTTTTTAAATATAAAATAAATGATACTCCTTACTATTCAAACTGGATTAAGTCATTTCTTAGCATGCTTACTAGAGAGTGACAGCATCGGGCGACATAGTCTCAGCCCGTCTTGACGTAAAACAAAGTTCTGTGTGACTCAGGGAATTTGGAAATGTCAACTTGGTAGACGCCCTGTACCTACACAATAACATAAATAGCACATGGAGCATGAATAAGTGCACAATTCATCAAGTGTGTTTTAGCAAATGTAAAAAAAGGGGGAAACGAAATGCTGGAAACTGATAAGCTTCCTAGTTCTGTTCCTCCACTGTGAATCAATGTTTTTCCTGTACAAATACCTCAACACTCTGCCAGCTCATTTACTTTCCATATTCCTCAGTCGTTCTTCATAATCGGTTTTACTGTGAGCTCGCCTCGTTTCAAAACTTGTCCAGCCCATATCACTTTGCACAGCTTCATTTGTAGTCTTCCTGTGAGCGCCCAATGCGAGGCATCCCACTGACCTTTGGTTGGCGATTGTACCCTTGAGTTCAAGCAAACAACCACATTTCCAAATCTATGTCCTGGAACCATTACACCTTACCACATACAGTCTAACCCAGCTATATCGAACTCGAAAAAGAATGCCTGTCAGTTTGATATAGAGCATAATTCGATAGTCTGCTAAAAAAATTGGGTGTCATAATAAAAATCACTTCACTAATGACAATAGCTTAGTTTCGCACGACATAGTCCTGTATTTTCTTCTGCTTGGGCAATTTCGCTGTCTGCGACGCGCGCACTTCTCCACATTGTCTAAAGAGTCGGAGCAACTGAGGCCGCAACCTTACACATCCATGCAGAAGCACCGGACTAGTGCGAGTGTACCAATCACCTCGGAGGATGTGGGCAAAGGACCATCGTTGCTTTCCTCATTGTGCTCACTTTCACTTGTGCTTGGTACGATGTCGGCAATGTAGTCTTCGTTTTCGGGCTCTCCCATGGTCGAGACACCATCATGTGCACTCACAAAGTCATCGACTGTCGACTCATCAACAGCTCCGGAAATTCTGACAACTCGCTCCAAACTTCGGCAACACCGGGAACAGCTTTGTCGCACTCATAAGAATTTACAGTCATCACCAGGCACGTGAAAGCCGGCACGTCTGAAGCGATTTCAGATGAACCACTTGTACACGGCCGTACATATGCGTCGGGTGCCATGGGCACTGGGTCGCGAGTTTGTCTGCTTTAGCCCTTATCTCCCCGTTATTCTTCAAGACCGGGCTAAGAGTGCTCCTCGGAATCTTGCACTCTGAGGGGACATCCAACGTCTCACCACGTTGGACCCGATTTATGATTTCAAGCTTCACGGCAAAAAGCAAATTCTGCTTCTTCATCACGGCAACACTGCGGGATAAGGCCCACAAGGTGCAAACACAATCATCATTGTGGTGTGAACCTCTCTTCTTGTCTTTTGTGTTTTGTTACTGGTTTTTCCTTCAACTATGTACCAACTGGGCAGGATTTCAACCCTTCTACAAACCAGGAAAGCAGTGAGACAACGCGCACTTGGGCCATCTTGCACGACGAGGACACTAGAGCCTCTGATTGGCTGTCTGAGCAAGCACTGCGGGCAGGCAAGGATCATTTTTTGCAGAGGG
This sequence comes from Dermacentor variabilis, assembly GCF_050947875.1. NCBI lineage: Eukaryota > Metazoa > Arthropoda > Arachnida > Ixodida > Ixodidae > Dermacentor > Dermacentor variabilis. The sequence continues at coordinate 230,691,107 of NC_134571.1, read as the reverse complement.
GTGTCAACGGCTTGCCCCCGACGCAGCGCGGTGACGGTAGAGAGAGTGGTTAGATGAAGCCGCGCCGCCGGGTTTCTCCGCCGCCGCAAAGGAAAGCTAACTTCTGGGTGCACTTTTCTGCCTCTTGATGTTCGATATATCGTGAGTCGCTGCTATTTTTGTTTGATGTAGGCGTAACTTTTGCTATATATCATACCTGCCAACTCTTCCAAATTTTCCATAAAATGTATGAATTTTCAGCAGTCATGATTTTACGAATCTTGCGTAAAATTTTATGGAAAACATTTTATTTGCGAAAAAAAAGTTAAAATGTAGTAAAACTACACCCTGGTACCTTGCGCCGCCACGAGAGGGCAATACATATGCATAGTACCATCATCAGTAGCTTAAAAGTTGTAGTGACTTCTGTCATCTACGAAGGGGATCAGGAATCCATATCCAAAGCTCGATAGTGCTAATAGTGCCTCTAGCGCCTCCGCAAACCTGTTGCCATGCTGTTGCCTTTCGGGTTTGGACTTCAGTCAGCTTCAGTCACTGCAGTGTTGGCCTCACCTTTTGTGTGACTAACTGCTGCGTCAGACGCAGTGCGACTCCGGCCTGTAGCGGTTTCGTAGTGCAATGGCGGACTCGAAGCCACGACAGTACTTCCAAGTGTTTTTGGAATTGTACAAGGCAGAATTGTCGTCCTTTGTGCCATTGAAGAAAGGGGAGAAGTTTGGATTCTACACCACGTGTGTCTGTGATGTGAACATCTCGCATGGTGGCAAGTCTGACATCAAGGTGCACATCACTTCGAAAAAACATCAGGGATAAGCACGAGCCGCGGACAGCCAGCCAAGCCTAGCAAGTTTTGTGCAGATCAACAACAACCTCAGTGTGATTCGTGCAGAATGCCTCTTCACAGCATTTTTAGTTGAACACAACATACCGTTGAGTGTCAGCGATCATACTGCACTACTTTTCCGGAAGATGTTCCTGAAGTGTCAAGAAGCGAAATGCTACGCCTGCGGACGGACAAAGACGACGTCAGTTGTTCAGGAAATGTCCACCAATGCACTAGAAACATCAAATTAGCTCTGGAAACTGCTTCATTCAACAGCGTATGTCATATTCCCTGCTATCCTACCCCAGCAGAGTGGCAAATCAAAAGAAGAAGCAATCGGCGCACTTGAAATCGAGTTTGCCAACTTGCAAGCGTATCAGGTTCTAGCCGACATGTTGAATGAGCCAAGGTGCGACGTGCAGTGGTCACAATTGGGAAGCATTCGAAGTGTCGACGATCGCTCACGTTCCATAGGATTTCAATGGTTATGCTGGGTATTCTCTCCATTCGCCACAGCGATGCTGAATGTGAGAGAATGTTCAGCACTGTGAACAAATCTTGAACGGTGTTTCGCTCATCTGTGTGTGAGAAAACACTCGAAAGTCTGCTGATGGTCAAGGAGCACCAGAGTGGTACTTGCTTTGAGCAAACCTACACGGAGTAGTTTCTGAAGCAGGCAAAGTCGGCAATAGCAAAATCATTGCAAAAATGAATTGAGCCCTAGTGGAGTTTTCACTCTTTACTCTCCAAGACATGGATTTCGATTGCGGTTGTGAAAACATGTGTAAGCTTGTCACAAAAAGTAAATCCTTTTAAGAAAGTGCTGCCGCCCCCGCCCCCCTGCAATAGATTTAGGAACATCCAAATCTTCAGGTTGGCAGGTATGATATATAATCATTTTAACTGTATTGTGTCCAGAAATTGTTCGATATACAGAATAATTCACTGTAAACGGGTTCGAAATAGTCGGGTTCGACTGTAGCCCGGAGCACCTCGTACCTGTTGTATCCCCATAGCGCTCTGTGTTTTTTATGGCCGCATTTCTCTTTCCCATTACTTTTATTGCTTTTTCCTGTGTTTCGATATATCTATTGCCTTCGTTTATCCATATACAGTCGAACCCGACTATATCCTGCCCATTTACATTGATTAATTCTGTATATTGAACAATTTCTGACCACGGTATAGTTACAATGAGAATATCTAGAAAAAGTTACGCTGACATCGAACAAAAATAGCAGTGACTCCCAATATATCGAACGACAAGTGGCGCAAAAGGGCCCCCAGAAGTTGGCTTTGCCTCGTGGCTGCGCGGAAACCTGGCAGCGCGGCTCCATCCAACCGCTCTCCCTACCGTTACCACGCTACGCTGGGCGAGCCGTCGACACCTCCCTGCAAAAAATGATCCTGGCCTGCCCACAGCACTTGCTCAGACAGCCAATCAGAGGCGCTTGTGCCCTCGTCGTGCAAGATAGCCCAAGTGCGAGTTGTCTTGCTGCTTTCCTGGTTCATTGTGTTTGTGCCTTGTGGGCCTTCTCCTGCACTCCTGCAGTGTTGCTGTGATGAAGCGGCAGAATTCGCTTTTTACCTTGAACCTCGAAATCATAAATCGGGTCGAATGTGGTGAGAAGTCGGATGACCCCGCAACCTGAAAAATTCCGAGGAGCACTCTCAGCACAATCTTGAAGAATAAGAGAGAGATTAGGGCTAATGTAGACAAACTCGCGACCCGCTTTGCATGGTGGCCGACGCATACGCACGGCCGTGTACGAGTGGTTCATCCGAAATTTCTTCAGCCATGCTGGCTTCCGCATGCCCGATGATGACTGTAAATTCTGATGAGTGCGACGACGCCATTACCGGTGTTGCTGAAGTTTGGAGCGAGTTGTTAGAATTTCCAGCAGCCGTTGACAAGTCAACGGTCAACGAATTTGTGAGTACAGATGATGGCGTCGCGACCACGGGAGAGCCCAAAAACAAAGACTGCATTGCCGACATGGTACTGAGCACAAGTAAAAGTGGGCACATTGAGGAAAGCAACGATGGTCCTTTGCCAACATCCTCCGAGCTAACTGGTGCACTCGCACTATTCTGGTCATCATCATCATCATCATCAGCCTAGTTACTCCCACTGCAGGGCAAAGGCCTCTCGCATACTTCTCCAACTACCCCGGTCATGTACTAATTGTGGCCATGTTGTCCCTGCAAAATTCTTAATCTCATCTGCCCACCTAACTTTCTGCCGTCCCCTGCTACGCTTCCTTTCCCTTGGAATCCAGTTCGTAACCCTTAATGACCATCGGTTATCTTCCCTCCTCATTACATGTCCTGCCCATGCCCATTTCTTTTTCTTGATTTCAACTAAGATGTCATTAACTCACGTTTGTTCCCTCACCCAATCTGCTCTTACTCCTTAACGTTACACCCATCATTCTTCTTTCCATAGCTCGTTGCGTCGGCCTCAATTTAAGTAGAACCCTTTTCGTAAGCCTCCAGGTTTCTGCCCTGTACGTGAGTACTGGTGTACTATTCTGGTGCTTCTGCCCAAATGTGGAAGGTTGCGGCCTCAGCTGCTCCGACTCTTTAGACTATGTGGAGAAGTGCATGCATTGCAGGTAGCGAAATTGCTCAAGCAGACGAAAATACAGGACTATGTCGTGCGAAACTACCGTAAAAACCCGCGTATAATACGAACCCGAATATAATACGAGGTGAAATTTCTGGGACGAGAAATGGAAAAAAAAAGTTTTACCCGTGTATAATATGAGTGAGAGAAACTCGGGGAAAACATTTATTTAAATCGGACTCAGCACTTCATTCACTGTCGTCCTCCGTTGCGCTTTCATCGGACAATTCCTTGTCTGACATATCCTCCCAGAGGTACTCGTCCTCGGTGCCATCGAGCGCGTTCGAGATCCCGCACTTCTTGAAAGCGCGACGCACAAGGTCTTCTGGGATGCTCGCCCATGCGTCCACGATCCACTTGCACAGCGTGGCTGGCGATGCCCGCTTCAGCCGCGCAGTCGGCGTCACTGCAGGTTCACCTGACCGCATCCACACTGCGTAGCACCGCTTCACCGCGTCCTTGAAAGGCTTGTTGACGCAAACATCTAGAGGCTGCAGCTGAGACGTCATCCCACCCGTGATAACGACGAGTTCAGTACTACAATCACACCACAGCTTCTTCACCGAGTCGGCCAAATGGCCACGAAACGCGTGCAGCACGAGGATGGACGGGAACGACAACAGTGCACCGGGCCGCCTACACCAAACGGACTTTATCCAGTCGAGCACAAGACTCTCATTCATCCACCCTTTCTCATGGCATTTAACAATGACATTTTTCGGCAGCTCACCTTTCGGCATTGTCTTGCGCTTGAAGACTACATAGGGCGGGAGCTTGCGGCCGTCTGCCGTGCATGACAACATGACGGTAACATGCGTCTTCTCGTTCCCAGTGGACCGGACACAAACTTGTTTCGAGCCCTTTTCGTGCACGGTGAGGGGCGATGGCATGTCCAGATAAACTGGTGTTTGGTCAGCATTGCCGATTTGCCCTAGCTGAAAGTTCTTCAACTTGCGCAACGAAATAATGTGGCGCTGGAAAGCCACCAGTAACTCTTCAAACGATTCCGGCAGCTTTTGCGAAATCGAAGTTCCCCGGCGCAATGAAAATCCTGCACGGCACATATACCGATAAATCCAATGCTTGCTTGCTTTGAAGATGGAGCTCGTTAGGCCTTTTTCTCTCGCAAGCTCCCTAGCTTTTGCCTGCATGAGCTCCACACTCACAGCAAGATGCGCGGCTCGCTGTTCTCGGACGAATTCCGTCAGTTTGAGTTCAATTTCCGGGAATGTCCCATTCTTCGGGCCGCGAAAGCTTCTTCGCGTTCCGCTGCATTTAAAAAGTGCTTCTTTTTGCCGTCGCCATCCGCGGATGCTTCCCTCGGTGACGCCAAACTGCCTCCCGGCTGCACTGTTGCAGATTTCCTCTGCCGCTAAAATCACATTTCGCTTGAAAGCTGCCGAGTACTGCTTCCATGCCCCTGACATCGTGCTCCTTCACTAAAAATGATGCACTTCGCGAAGCACGGTAAACACGTGAACTGCCAAGGTCCGCACTCAACAAAGAAAGAAACGATGCCGTAGCCACGCTGCAATAGCGAAGGCAAGCCGTAGCCAGGCAGCAATAACAAAGCCAAGTCGTAGCTATGCAGATATCACGAAGCCAAGCCGTAGCCACAGGGCAATAACGAAAACAAAACTTCGAGCCGAACTTTGAAATTTTTGTCCGGATCCGCATATAGTACGAGGCGGAAATTTGGGACGCTAATAACAGGAAAAAAACCTCGTACTATACGCGGGTTTTTACGGTAAATGCTTGTTGTGGAAAAAAAAAAATTGTCAACGATTACGTTACTTCCTAATGCAAAATTTGAGCGCAGCTCTTCAGCTGTTTCGGCTTTTCTATATACTGAGGCAAATAATTCAAGCAAGACACGTACAGTTACAACTCTTTATTCTTCGCTTCTTCACGAAACACTCCACTCCCAGTTGCTGATTGTCATGAAGGACATGAAGGCTTCATCCATTGGCTGACATTTTGGCAGGATTCGGGCCCTGGTTGCGTGCGCTCCGGGTATGCACGCGCAAGGTGGGGCCGAGAGAGAGACCACATTGGGGCAGCGTCTGTAGGTGCGTACGTTCTCCTCACTGCCGGCGGCGGCCCCCTTTGTCCCCCGCCGGCCGATGGTTACTTCAGCATGGCGGGGTCCCAGCCCCGATGCGCGCATGCACTTTTCCATCGTCTCGTTGTCCTGAGGAAGCGTCTCTCGATCGTGCTCTATCTCCCACATACAAGTGAAGAAAACTGGAAGGAAAGACGCCATGTTCCATCGTGCGCATGGTGCCGAGGAGAGGGGAGGGAGGGGACGGCGTTTTACTTGAGGAGCATTGCGCAGGCGCTCCGTGCCCTATCTTCAAAGCGATCTGCGTCCAGGGCAATGGCAGTTCATACCTCTGTGCGTGCTGCATTCTCACCGCTCAGTTTGAGTTGAAGCGAATGTTTGCAAGTTTATACAGTTGAACCCCACAATAATGAAATCATCGGGGGCAGCAATTCTTTTTTGGTTCTCGCGAGAATTTCTTTATTTCAAAAATGAGATAAGGCAGACAAAAAATGTACATAACAGAGGAATCAAGTTTAATTGAAAAAATTCTTAATCTTGGTCTGCAGTCCACGGCCTCGGAGGAGTTTTAACACTCAATCCTCACAACTCAGAATATGTTGCAATGGCCACATCATCATGCGTCGCCAGGAATGACCGCACGGCGTCGTGTGCGTCGAGCACATCTAGCGGGCTCGCTTGCTTGGTCGTGGTTTCGTTACCATCATCGCTGTGGTCAGTGCTGGGCACACTGCTGACTATGGCGTCATTCGTTAGTTCCTCACGGACGACCAAGTCATCGCCGACAGACAGGACGCTTGTCCAGGAAGCCCTTGTACACAGCCTGGGGCATGTCTTCAAAAGGCGGAGCAACCACAGTCTTGTGCTCCCCACGTGCTCCATTCTCCAGCGCCACCAAGATGCTGTCTTTGGATTTGAAAATGGTCGACAGGGAGCTGAATGGCATCCCGAACTTGACAGCGATATCCATATTCTTTTTCCGGTTGCAGCTTCTGCGATGATTTGAGATTTCCACAAGAGCGTGAGAAACTTGTGTTTCTTAACTGGAGGAGGCATTTCGCAAGGCTTACTGCCGCACACAACGGCCAAGCACGACAACAATGAGGGGTACGACACAAGTCACCTGGCTGCTTTTGCCAGAGGCGCAGCCGGAGGTCAAGCGGCATTGTATGGTTGGCACCAAAAATGAGTTATGCTCTACAACTATCCTCTAAGCAAGCAACAACAGGTGCCAGAAAGCAAGTTTCTAAAGTGATTAAAAAACATGTTTGAGCACATTTTTGATTAGGATTTCACTTTTTGATGTTATGTTGAGACCATGCGAAGAAAACTCTCGATCCGCTACAGCAGAAATTTTCGTTGTCGCAGGGCTGCCGGTTGAAGATATGTAATTGTTGAAGGACATGAAATACACGTACTTCTATGTACCTCTGCCACGAACTCCAAAGTATTTTGTTGTTGTGAGAATTTCTTTAGTAAAGCAATGAAGGGGGCTAGTTGGTGAACGTTCATGATTATATTGCGCTCAGTTTTACACAGACAATATTAAGGAAGGACAGGACATGGATAAACGTAGCGCAAACTACCAACTGTTTAATAGTGTTAAAGAATGCGCTTATATACAAGCAGATGTGGCGCGGGGGGGGGGGGGTGTATAAAAGATATGACAAGTTGGCGAAATGTGATCATAGTTCGGGTCAGGCATACATCGTTCACTTGCACCTGTTCGCCCTGGCAAACTCGACCTCAGCTTTGATAAGCGCGATGGACGGAGTGCTTACGCACATTTCCTTTTCTTTAGCTATCGCAAGCGCCTCCCATATTTCTCGCTCCGTTTTTGTTTTTGATGTGCCAATGACTGTGGTGCTTTCTAGTAGCAGAGAGCATTTGCATTGTTTGCAATGTGCAGCCAAGTTGCTAGGTGCTGTCAGAAGCTGGCACATGTATTTGTGCTCTCGCAACCTATCATTTAGACAGCGTCCAGTTTGCCCGATGTATACTTTGCCGCAATCTAGTGGGATTTGGTTAACAACTGAAGTAGCACATTCCACGTACTTTTTCACATGCTTAGTCTGACAGACCCTACCGTATTTACACGATTGTAAGTCGACCCCTTTTTTAAAATTTGAAAGTCTGAAGTTGGGGGGTCGACTTACAATCGAAACCAAAACATGGCTCGCCAAAAAAAAGCGATACCAACGATAGCTACAACGTAGTTACAATTTTATGTTTGCTCTATGGCCCTACCCGTATCTTTTCGCTATCCCGCGTGTTTGTTCGCTTTTCGGAAGGGTTTTTCAACATTTTTGAGAGTCTTACAGTGCATGCAACACTCATGGGGGGGGGGGGGTGTCGATAGTTGATGCAAGCGCCGCTGTTCCCATTTGCGGCGGCACCCTCAGAACGGCGGCGCTTGCGGGGAGTATCGGTAGTTCATGGAATAGCAGACGCCGCTCGCGGGTTTCTCTTTCTCTGTTTAAAGTCATTGGTATTGGTTTGACCAACTTTTTGACGCGTTCCACTTGACTGCCGGCTACGTGCTACTTCTATGCTTCCCCAGTCGTCATGAGTGCTGCAGGCCCACTAATCTTTCGGCACTCGTTCACAGCAGCGTTCAAGAGAGCTGCCATCCTTTACGCCGAAGAAACAAATCACTGCGCAGCGGGCCGCAATTTCGATGTTTCTAAACGGGTGGTGCGAGTGTGGCGACTGCAGCGAAGCGAAATTTTCACGCTGTGGCGGCAAGTGAGAAATTTCCCACGTGCCGAAGTCTGGACGCTTTTCGGAGCTGTAGGCTAAGCTTGCGGCGTACGTCGCTGAAATGCGTGATCGGTCCCTGCCATTGAAGTGGGACGTGGTCATGAAACAAGCCCGGACCTTCGCCTTAATTTTAAGGTTCTGCTCCGCCGTGAGTACAACGAGTGGCTGGCGGCAGAAGACTGCGAAATTACGCCAACCGGACCTGTCAAAAGAGCCTCCTTGACGGCTGCGTGTGGTTGGGTGCATTTGGCGTGGGCTGCTGTTCTGCAAGATGTCCTGGTGCGGTCGTTTGCCAAATTTGAAATTTCGCTGGACCACGACGCGCTGTGGGACCGCAGCAACGATGACGATGGCAGCACTAGTGAAGACGAGTAGTACAGTGACCATGTCGGCTACTAATAAATTTTTGTTATTGAATGCGCCCTCGGGTTTTTTTTTTCTTCTTTTTTTCGGTGAAGCGATATGGGGGGGTCGACTTACATTCGAGTCGACTTCATCATCATCATCATCAGCCTAGTTACGCCCACTGCAGGGCAAAGGCCTCTCCCATACTTCTCCAACTACCCCGGTCATGTACTAATTGTGGCCATGTTGTCCCTGCAAACGTCTTAATGTCATCCGCCCACCTAACTTTCTGCCGCCCCCTGCTACGCATCCCTTCCCTTGGAATCCAGTCCGTAACCCTTAGTGACCATCGGTTATCTTCCCTCCTCATTACATGTCCGGCCCATGCCCATTTCTTTTTCTTGATTTCAACTAAGATGTCGTTTACCCGCGTTTGTTGCCTCACCCAATCTGCTCTTTTCTTATCCCTTAATGTCACACCCATCATTCTTCTTTCCATAGCTCGTTGCGTCGTCCTCAATTTCAGCAGAACCCTTTTCGTAAGTCTCCAGGTTTCTGCCCCATATGTGAGTACTGGTAACACACAGCTGTTATACACTTTCCTTTTGAGGGATAGTGGCATCCTGCTGTTCATGATTTGAGAATGCCTGCCAAACGCACCCCAGCCCATTCTTATTCTTCTGGTTATTTCAGCCTCATGATCCAGATCCGTGGTCACTACCTGCCCTAAGTAGATGTAGTCCCTTACCCCTTCCAGTGCTTCGCTACCTATCGTAAACTGCTGTTCTCTTCCGAGCCTGTTAAACATTACTTTAGTTTTCTGCAGATTAATTTTCAGACCCACCCTTCTGCTTTGCCTCTCCAGGTCAGTGAGCATGCATTGCAATTGGTCTCCTGAGTTACTAAGCAAGGCAATATCATCAGCGAATCGCAAGTTGCTAAGGTATTCTCCATCAACTTTTATCCCCAATTCTTCCCACTCCAGGCCTCTGAATACCTCCTGTAAACATGCTGTGAATAGCATTGGAGATATCGTATCTCCCTGTCTGACGCCTTTCTTTATAGGGATTTTGTTGCTTTCCTTGTGGAGGACTACGGTGGCTGTGGAGCCGCTATAGATGTCTTCCAGTATCTTTACATATGGCTCATCTGCACCCTGATTCCGTAATGCCTCCATGACTGCTGAGGTTTCGACTGAATCAAACGCTTTCTCGTAATCAATGAAAGCTATATATAACGGTTGGTTATATTCTGCACATTTCTCTATCACTTCATTGATAGTGTGAATATGGTCTATTGTTGAGTAGCCTTTACGGAATCCTGCCTGGTCCTTTGGTTGACAGAAGTCTAAGGTGTTCCTGATTCTATTTGCGATTACCTTAGTAAATACTTTGTAGGCAACGGACAGTAAGCTGATCGGTCTATAATTTTTCAAGTCTTTGGCGTCCCCTTTCTTATGGATTAGGATTATGTTAGCGTTCTTCCAAGATTCCGGTACGCTCGAGGTTATGAGGCATTGCGTATACAGGGTGGCCAGTTTCTCTAGAACAATCTGACCACCATCCTTCAACAAATCTGCTGTTACCTGATCCTCCCCAGCTGCCTTCCCCCTTTGCATAGCTCCTAAGGCTTTCTTTACTTCTTCTGGCGTTGCCTGTGGGATTTCGAATTCCTCTAGGCTATTCTCTCTTCCACTATCGTCGTGGGTGCCACTGGTACTGTATAAATCTCTATAGAACTCCTCAGCCACTTGAACTATCTCATCCATATTAGTAACGATATTGCTGGCTTTGTCTCTTAACGCACACATCTGATTCTTGCCTATTCCTAGTTTCTTCTTCACTGTTTTTAGGCTTCCTCCGTTCCTGAGAGCCTGTTCAATTCTATCCATATTATAGTTCCTGATGTCCGCTGTCTTACGCTTGTTGATTAACTTAGAAAGTTCTGCCAGTTCTATTCTAGCTGTAGGGTTAGAGGCTTTCATACATTGGCGTTTCTTGATCAGATCTTTCGTCTCCTGCGATAGCTTACTGGTTTCCTGTCTAACGGAGTTACCACCGACTTCTATTGCGCACTCCTTAATGGTTCCCATGAGATAGTCGTTCATTGCTTCAACACTAAGGTCCTCTTCCTGAGTTAAAGCCGAATACCTGTTCTGTAGCTTGATCCGGAATTCCTCTAGTTTCCCTCTTACCGCTAACTCATTGATTGGCTTCTTGTGTACCAGTTTCTTCCGTTCCCTCCTCAAGTCTAGGCTAATTCGAGTTCTTACCATCCTATGGTCACTGCAGCGTACCTTGCCGAGTACGTTTACATCTTGTATGATGCCAGGGTTCGCGCAGAGTATGAAGTCGATTTCATTTCTAGTCTCACCATTCGGGCTCCTCCACGTCCACTTTCGACTAACCCGCTTGCGGAAAAAGGTGTTCATTATCCGCATATTATTCTGTTCTGCAAACTCTACTAATAATTCTCCTCTGCTATTCCTAGAGCCTATGCCATATTCCCCCACTGACTTGTCTCCAGCCTGCTTCTTGCCTACCCTGGCATTGAAGTCGCCCATCAGTATAGTGTATTTTGTTTTGACTTTACCCATCGCCGATTCCACGTCTTCATAAAAGCTTTCGACTTCCTGGTCATCATGACTGCATGTAGGGGCATAGACTTGTACCACCTTCAATTTGTACCTCTTATTAAGTTTCACAACAAGACCTGCCACCCTCTCGTTAATGCTATAGAATTCCTGTATGTTACCAGCTATTTCCTTATTAATCAGGAATCCGACTCCTAGTTCTCGTCTCTCCGCTAAGCCTCGGTAACACAGTACATGCCCGCTTTTTAGCACTGTATATGCTTCTTTTGTCCTCCTAACCTGACTGAGCCCTATTATATCCCATTTACTACCCTCTAATTCCTCCAATAACACTGCTAGACTCGCCTCACTAGATAGCGTTCTAACGTTAAACGTTGCCAGGTTCAGATTCCAATGGCGGCCTGTCCGGAGCCAGGTATTCTTAGCACCCTCTGCAGCGTTACAGATCTGACCGCCGCCGTGGTCAGTTGCTTCGCGGCTGCTGGGGACTGAGGGCCGGGGTTTGATTGTTGTATTCATATAGGAGGTTGTGGCCAAGTACTGCACCAGGGTGGCCAATCCTGCTCTGGTGAGAGAGTGCGTTACCGGTTCTGGTCACCGGGATCAGGCCGCACTCCAGGCCTGTTTGTGCAATTTTCTCAACACACGGTTTTTTTTTTTTTTGTATTTCCCGGTGGAGAATTGCGCGGCACCGGGATTTGAATCACGGTCCTCTTGCACTGGAGACGGATACTCTACCGTCCCCGCAGGAGTTAAATTAAAAATTGAATTATGGTGTTTTGCGTGACAAAACCACTTTCTGATTATGCACGCCGTAGTGGAGGACTCCGAAAATTTCGACCACCTGGGGTTCTTTAACGGGCACCTAATTCTAAGTACACGGGTGTTTTCACATTTCGCCCCCATCGAAATGCGGCCGCCGTGGCCGGGGTCCGATCCCGCGACCTCGTGCTCAGCAGTCTAACACCATGACCACTGAGCAACCACGGCGGGTCCCGCAGGAGTTGTACGCCTCATTTATCCTACAGTGGTGCCCTATTTGATCAGTCAAGGTGGACCAATCTGAGCTCGGTTATACCGCATGGATGGCACTCGGCTAGAGAACCTGCTATTTATGACCTGCACATGTGTGGCCACACATAATTGAGGATACATAATTTTTTTTTTTTAGGAGGGTTTCCGTACAGTGATAAAAGGAAGGAAAACACATTAAAAGAAAAAAAAAAAGGAAAAAAAAGGAACATAACATGTGATTTGAACTCGTGATCCTTCAATGTTGCCCGGAAAGGTAGCTCAGTCGGTTGGTTCGTCAAGCCAACGGTTACTTTCAAGCGCCAAAGCTCCTGCTCCGAGCCTCATACTTATGTGGAAAGGGACTGATGTTGTCCGCGGCAGTCGATTTTTGCTGATTCTGAGTGGTTGGAAGGCATAATTTCTTGGAAAAATGGCCGCCAGAGGAGCAGCGTGAACTCTAGCGGCTTTAGAGACTAGGAAAACTGCCTTACAATATTTAGACTTGAGGGGAAGCTTCGTTAACAAACTATAACACGGCAAGCAGCACTCGAATACGACGAGAGAAATTATTGAGACGTGGGAAATTCCCTTGAAATAAATCTGGTTTGCGAGACAAATGCTTGTATGTATTGAATCTCTTAAAAGATGAGGGGGGAAATATGCGCTCACCGAGAGGGCATCTTCAGCACGAGACCACCGCGAGGCACCTTACTGAGATGTAGAGAGCTTCGCGGCCGGAACGAAATCTCCCCTCTCCGCCGGCCCAAGGTGGAAAACGCGCTTTCCGATCGCTCAAGGTTGCGCGGATATTGTATAGCTCTAGCGTCTAGGAAAAGGCTTAAACAGGTGCGGGGGCGGCACGCATAGCGTGGGAAGCTAGCCGCCGAAATAGCTATCTCAAGTACTGCTGCTGGCGAGGGCGAAATACCTTCGTGTAATTATAATAACCCTAATAGGACTTCTTTCAAAGAAAAAAAGAGAAGAAAAAGAAAAGGATATGAAAAGGATACAATCGTGTAAATACGGTAGCACTAGGGTTTGCCTCTTTGGATCCTGCGTTCACCCTCTTGCACATGCCTTTTAGTTTTTGTGGGGCGGAGAACAGAACTTGAACATCATGGCGTTGGGCTGTCTTTTTTATCCTATGTGACAAGCCATGTATGTAAGGCAACACCACGCGTTTTTTCAATTTTTCTTTTTCCTGTGTTTTCTGCCTTTTCTTGTTGGTTCTGATTTCGGGCAACAAGTTTTCACAGATTTGCGCCACCATGCTATTCGGGTACCCACTGTTTCTTAAGCGGCTTACTTGCAAATCGATGCTCTCCCTCACAGCATGGCGACATGATTTTTCAATTGCTTGACTGATGCAAACCTTGGCAATGCCTCTTTTTATGATTTTAGAATGGCATGAGTCAACCTCAGGATTTCTTTTTCTCCTCTAGTTCTGTAGCACCAGCAGATGTGGGAGCCTCTGAGCATAATGTTTATGTCAAGGTACTACAATCGACCTTCGGTAGGAGTCTCGTACGTGAACTCTAAACCTTCATGCGCTTTTTTGAACATGCTGATGACAGTTTCTACACTTAATGGATCAGTTTGGTCTTCTTTCATGGACACCAAATAACCGTCAACATATCTGAAACAGGTAGTTATGTTAGTTTCTTCAAACAAGGCGGCAAGTTTCCTGTCTCCCACACTCAAAAATAAGTCGGAAAGCACGGGAGCTATACAAGAACCAATAGCGATGCCATCCTTCTGCTCATACACACTGCTCAGCAACCTAGCAACTTGGCTGCACATTGCAAACAATGCAAATGCTCTCCGCTGCTAGAAAGCACCACAGTCATTGGCACATAAAAACAAAAACGGAGCGAGAAATATGGGAGGCACTTGCGATAGCTAAAGAAAAAGAAATATGCGTAGCACTCAGTCCATCGCGCTTATCAAAGATGAGGTCGAGTTTGCCAGGGTGAACGGGCGCAAGTGAACGATGTATGCCTGACCTGAACTATGATCACATTTTGCCAACTTGTCATATCTTTTATACCCCCCCCCCTCCCCCGCGCCACATCTGTTTGTATATAAGCGCATTCTTTAACACTATTAAACAGTTGGTAGTTTGCGCTACGTCCATCCACGTCCTGTCCTTCCTTAATATCGTCTGTGTAAACCTGAGCGCAATATAACCATGAGTGAGAATTTCGTTGTTGAAGGCTTTCGTTATCGTGGGATTTGACTGTATGGCTAATAAAATCTACTATCCTTGCTTTGTGTAGCTGTCTACACATTTGAATCAATGTGTAGACAGACTGACTTTTTTAGAGGTGGCCACACACAAAGAAAAGTGCTCAAAACTTTATCCTGAATAACAAATGCAGCCCCAAACTTTGCGCATATTGTCCAAAAAGAAAAAGAAAGATTAGGCTCCTTATGTGAGTAAAAACGGTAAATAGTTTGGTACAGTTGAACCTGGCTATATCATACTTGCAAAAAAACGCCTATCAGTTTGATATAGGGGATAATTCGAAGCCTGCTAAAGAATTGGACGTCATAAAAACAGATACCATTTATAAATTCACTTTATTAATAAAACTAGCTTACCGTAAAAACCCGCGTATAGTACGAGGTTTTTTTCCTGTTATTAGCGTCCCAAATTTCCGCCTCGTACTATATGCGGATCCGGACAAAAATTTAAATGTTCGGCTCGAAGCTTTGTTTTCGTTATTGCTCTGTGGCTACGGCTTGGCTTCGTGATATCTGCATGGCTACGACTTGGCTTTGTTATTGCTGCCTGGCTACGGCTTGCCTTCGCTATTGCAGCGTGGCTACGGCATCGTTTCTTTCTTTGTTGAGTGCGGACCTTGGCAGTTCACGTGTTTACCGTGCTTCGCGAAGTGCATCATTTTTAGTGAAGGAGCACGATGTCGGGGGCACGGAAGCAGTACTCGGCAGCTTTCAAGCGAAATGTGATTTTAGCGGCAGAGGAAATCTGCAGCAGTGCGGCCGGGAGGCAGTTTGGCGTCACCAAGGGAAGCATCCGCGGATGGCGACGGCAAAAAGAAGCACTTTTTAAATGCAGCGGAACGCGAAGAAGCTTTCGCGGCCCGAAGAATGGGACATTCCCGGAAATTGAACTCAAACTGACGGAATTCGTCCGAGAACAGCGAGCCGCGCATCTTGCTGTGAGCGTGGAGCTCATGCAGGCAAAAGCTAGGGAGCTTGCGAGAGAAAAAGGCCTAACAAGCTCCATCTTCAAAGCAAGCAAGCATTGGATTTATCGGTATATGTGCCGTGCAGGATTTTCATTGCGTCGTGGAACTTAGATTTCGCGAAAGCTGCCGGAATCGTTTGAAGAGTTACTGGTGGCTTTCCAGCGCCACGTTATTTCGTTGCGCAAGTTGAAGCACTTTCAGCTAGGGCAAATCGGCAATGCTGACCAAACACCAGTTTATCTGGACATGCCATCGCCCCTCACCGTGCACGAAAAGGGCTCGAAACAAGTTTGTGTCCGGTCCACTGGGAACGAGAAGACGCATGTTACCGTCATGTTGTCATGCACGGCAGACGGCCGCAAGCTCCCGTCCTATGTCGTCTTCAAGCGCAAGACAATGCCGAAAGGTGAGCTGCCGAAAAATGTCATTGTTAAATGCCATGAGAAAGGGTGGATGAATGAGAGTCTTGTGCTCGACTGGATAAAGTCCGTCTGGTGTAGGCGGCCCGGTGCACTGTTGTCGTTCCCGTCCATCCTCGTGCTGGACGCATTTCGTGGCCATTTGGCCGACTCGGTGAAGAAGCTGTGGCGTGATTGTAATACTGAACTCGTCGTTATCGCGGGTGGGATGATGTCTCAGCTGCAGCCTCTAGATGTTTGCGTCAACAAGCCTTTCAAGGACGCGGTGAAGCGGTGCTACGCAGTGTGGATGCGGTCAGGTGAACCTGCAGTGACGCCGACTGGGCGGCTGAAGCGGGCATCGCCAGCCACGCTGTGCAAGTGGATCGTGGACGCATGGGCGAGCATCCCAGAAGACCTTGTGCGTCGCGCTTTCAAGAAGTGCGGGATCTTGAACGCGCTCGATGGCACCGAGGACGAGTACCTCTGGGAGGATATGTCAGACAAGGAATTGTCCGATGAAAGCGCAGCGGAGTACGACAGTGAATGAAGTGCTGAGTCCGATTTAAATAAATGTTTTCCCCGAGTTTCTCTCACTCGTAGTATACGCGGGTAAAACTTTTTTTTTCCATTTCTCGTCCCAGAAATTTCACCTCGTATTATATTCGGGTTCGTATTATACGCGGGTTTTTACGGTACTTATCATTTTATTACCTGTCAGGTCAATGTCTATAGCGCGCGACGTTCGCGTCTACCATGCGCATCTCCTGGCCTCCCCTTTCCCGTAGCATTGGTTGGCCCGCCCGCTCTTCCGCTAAGTGCGTGGGGCAGCGCCAACTGTGGTTTGTTACCTTCTTGTTCATCAACAATATCACTGTTTCTATCGGTTTGTTCGTGCGAGTTCCCGCCGCCAGAAAAGAGATTGACAATGGCAAATGGAAGCGCAAAACAATATCAATGGATTACAAGGTGGCTATGCTGAAAGCCGTCGAGTCCAGCGTGAAGGCATAGTGTTGAGCACGCTGTCCACAATTTTGAGCAGCAAAGAAGCTGTCAGCAGTGTTGTTGCACGTGGCGTAAAAGGCGAAAGAAAGAAGCTGCAAGTGCCCGCTTTCGAAGCTGTTCGAAGGCGGTCTTTAAGTGGTTTTTGGACTCAAGAGCAAGCGACACTCCTGTAAGTAGAGCACTGTTGCAGCGCAAGGTGAGGGACTTCGCATACATCATGGGGCACGACGATTTTGTGGCGAGTGTCGGCTGGCTGCAGCGTTTCAAGGAGCACGCCACGACATCGTCGGCAGGGCTGTCAGCGGGGATGCGCGAAGCTGCAGTGGCGTGCGTGGAGACAAACGTTGGACAGCTGCTGGAAAAGCACAGTGCCATGGATTTGTTCAACGTGGATGAGACAGCCCTGTTCTACCAGGTGCTGCTGCAAAAACCTTGGCCATCAAAGGCGAACGCTGCCAGGGCAGTAAGCAGAGCAAGGTCCGCGTAACCGTGTTGCTTTGTGCCAGCATGGATGACTTGGAAAAGGTGCCGGCCCTCGTGGTGGGCAAAAGTGCGTTACCACGATGCTTCAAAGGCGAACTTAAGCTCCAAGTGAGTTATTTGTCCAACCGTAAGGCTTGGATGACGAGAGAAATTTTCGCACAATGGCCATGGGAGTGGGACGAGCGGCTGGGCAAGCTGAACCGGAATAGATGCCTCGTACCGAACAACTGCGCAGTCCACCACGCTGCCACTGTGCTCAAAAACATCGAGCTATGCTTCTTGCCACCAAACTGCACTGCCGTTGTGCAACCCCTCGACCAAGGAGTTATCATGAAGTTTAAGGCGGGAGACTACCCTCAGATACCAACTTTATTGTTTATTGAGATATCTTAATGACATTTTCAGGATAGACTCACGGCAAAGGCATTGGTAGAACTGCAAAACGTTATGCAGTTATCTTCACTGGTTCTCAAGTTACAGTAATATGTCAGAATGGTGCACATGGTTTTCTCATTCCAGGCCTGGAGAATTTTCAAAAGGTTCCCAGATTCCCAGATGGATACCTCAGGGCAAGACAGAGCCTTTTTTTAAATTTCCTTGTTGATAAGTTTTAGCAGACCGCTGAATTTAGTGTTGGTGATTAAGATTTTATCAATCAAATTTTAGTTAAATATCACAAATTACAGACACGATATATTTAAAAAAGATTCGCTCTTCTTCCCCTCAGGAATTTATTCAGATACACAATTAAATATAAAACTGGAAATCTGATGAGCGGTTGGAATAAGCAGCCTCACCAGCCAAAAAAGTAATTTTGAGAAAATGAGCTTTGAAAGTTTTGAGCATGTATATTGGTCTAAAATGGCCCTGCTGCATAACTGGAGATGTCCTTAGGCACTCTCTTCTTTTGCCACCCTTCCACCTTCTCTTGTGATCATTTCTTGGCCTTTCTCAAGCGCAGAAAATCTTTCTCGGGTGCCCGTTGAATTGCCAGGTGGCGAGGTGTTAGCCCCCACTGATGAACTTAGCTCTTTTATTTATTTATTTATTTATTTATTTATTTATTTATTTAGAGTACCCTAAAGGCCCCGAAAGGCATTACATGGGGAGGATACAATTCACACATGATATGTCAAGGCAATAAAAATGACTGAAGACAACAATCAAGCACTTTTTTTTGGTCCTAGCAATTATGGGAGACACTTTGAATACATGGTCATTGCAGGTGGACAGATAATGGGCGGGTAAGGTGGGAGCAGATGAAAAAAAGATGAACCGCAATATCAAAGGGAGTAAAAAATATACAGACGGAAATATTTCCATTGTGTGCCAAGATCTGGAAGATTAAGGGTCTGCTTTAACGTCGACACACTTTGGTATGGAGAGTAAGAGTGCAAAATAAAGCGGGCAACCTTATTTTGAATTGATTCTGTGCAATCAGAAAGGTTAGATGTGTGAGGGTTCCAAATAATTGAGGTGTAATCGAGGGTTGCTCTGATAAGGGAAATGTATGCACAAAGTCTTGTGTCACTGTTTGCAAAGTACAGACGGCACTTTAAAAAGCCAAGTTTTTTGAGTGCCTTGTTAGTAATATGCTCAACATGCATGGCTCAGCTTAAATCAGACATAAGAATAACGCCCAGGTATTTAAAAGAAGAGGTTCGTTTGAGTATGCAATTGCATAGAGTGTTCACGTTGGGCGGAAAGCTTAGCTTGGAAGAAAATGTCATGACCTTAGTCTTATCTGCATTAATTTTCATCTTCCAGATGCTACACCACTCGGCTAATGTGGTTAAATCTTTTTGTAATATGACAACATCATCAGGGGTGGTTATCTGTCTATAAATTACACAATCATCGGCAAACAGCCATATTGTTGAAGATATATTCGTACCTATGTCATTAATACATATTAGGAATAATAACAGGCCTAACACTGACCCTTGAGGCACACCTGACCTAATGCGGCAGGAAGTAGATTGGTTGTTATTAATAATTACTTATTGAGACCGACCAGATAAGAACTCGTTAATCCACTGGGTAGTTCTTTCATCTAACTTAAAGCTGTTTATTTTCATGATTAGCCGTTTATGGGGAACACGATCGAAGGCTTCCAAGAAGTCAATAAATATTGCGTCAGTATAAAGCAAATTGTGCAAAGAGTCATTTAGGTCAGTGGTTAGTTCGAAGAACTGCGTTTAGCAAGATTGTTCGTATCTGATGCCATGCTGATTTTTGAATAACAGATTACTTGCATTAAAATGACCCACAATGTGAGAGTAAATTATGTGCTCAAGGAGTTTACAACAAACTGGTGTCTTTGAAATCGGACGGTAATTGCTTGGACATGAGGGCTCACCAGATATAAATACGGGTATGATATGGCCAGATTTCCAATCATCTGGAACACAGCCGGTATCCAGTGATTGTTGGAAAATTAAACACAGTAAAAACGGTGATACGTGGGAGGTTAGTTTTAGATGTTTTGAGCTGATACTATCTGGTCCAAGACTGGAGCTAAGTGGGAGCTTGTCAATAGCCTGTGACACACCTGCTGCAGTAACGGTGATGGGCTCGCTTGGGTGAGTTATCATAGAAAGAGAGACGGATCAAAACTGGTCGAGTAGTGGTTCGTCGGTAAAAGCTTGACTGAAAGTATTGTTGAAGAGGTCACCACATGCTTTATGGGGCACCATGCAGCCATCTGCGTCCTTTAGGGTTACTACTGTTTAGGGTTAATTACACACCAAAACTTTTTTGGATTAGACTTTAACCAAGTGGTCAGGGTATAATTGAAATAATGATCCTTAGATTCTTCAATTGTTCTTTGGGATTTTTATTTATTTATTTATTTCACAATACCGCAGGCCAGATTGGCCCAAGCAGGAGGGGCATGAAAACACAAATCATAACAGCACGCATATGCAAAAAAAAAGAAAAAAGATTACATTGCATGTAACATACAAGAGAATCAAAAATTAAAAAATGACAGAGCAGAAACTAAAGCAATGAACATTGAAATTGCCTACTTTCTACTGAAGAAATAAAGTTTGAAGGGCCTGTTCCACGTCAGGAGAGCGAAAAATCGATTCAAGAAGCGCGTTCCAATCAGCTATTGTTTGAGGAAAAAAACTGCGCTTAAATGAGTTTGTTTTAGCAAATATAGGCTGTAATGCGTGTTCGCTATAATGTCGGGTCCTTCGAGTAGTGGAGTGCCTGAGGAATGAGGGGGGAGCAATGCTAAGCTTTCCTGCCAAAATTTTATGAAGGAAAGAAATGTGGCTCAGTTTTCTACATGTACTAAGCAACAGGATATAATTGTCCTACATAAGTTGTGTTGGGGAGTCTGACCTTCTGTACAGTCGACTCCCGTTAATACGAAGTTCACAGGGACCGCAAAAAACTTCGAATTAAACGAACTTCCAATTAAGCACAAAACACAAAAAACAGCACTATATTTGAGGCGAAATCGAGTATTTTCTCTAAGAAAAATAGTCGGTCATCTTGCTTTGCTTCTTCTTGCCGAATCGCCTTGCTAAAAGCAAGTTCTGCAGGCTGTAGATGTGGCGGAACGCTTCTTCCGCGTTACCTTCAGCGGCAAAGAAGCGCTCTGCAAGAGCAAGGCCCGCAGCTACATCGGCAGCCTTAGGTTGCGGCTCGCCTTCAACGTCATCGTCGCTTTCCTGGGTCGCTTCCTGGGGCCGAATAAATCTACAATTTCGCTATCCGTCAGCGCACCGCTTGTTTCGACCGCCTTGTCTACGGCGACGTAATCTTCAAAATTGACGTCCCCGAGAGCATCACCAAAATCAGTGCCGTCAAGCTCGCTTGTTGACGCTTCCTCCGCTGAAATTTCAGAGGCGTCCTCCGAAGAAGCTGCCACAAAACCGCAAGCCCTGAAGCAGTTTGCGATTGTTTCTTGCTCGCACGATCCCATGCTTGCGCCAACATGTGGATGGCACTAAGCAGGCTCACCTCGTACTTTGTGGAGCTATACATACACAAAATCATGCGCTCGAGAAGGTGCCGCCTGTACAGGACTTTAACATTCTTGATGATGCCTTGGTCCATTGGCTGCAAAACAGCCGTTGTGTTTGCAGGCAAAAATGCGAGGCGTATTGCACTCAAGGCTGGCACATTCACGTGAGCACTGCAGTGATCGACAAGGAACAGCACCTTGCGGTTCGAAGCAGCAAACTTGCAATCCAATTTGCTTATCCAGCTCTTGAAGATTTCGGCCGTCATCCACGCTTTTTTGTTCGCCTCATAGTCCACAGGCAGCGTCTTTACGCCTTTGAAACATCTCGGCTTCGCGGCTTTCCCGATCACAAGTAACCGACATCGTTCCGTGCCAGTCATGTTTGCCGTGATCAGCACCGACACTCTCTCCTTGCTGCGTTTGCCCCCAGCACAGTCGTCGTCCTTGAATGTCAGGGTCTTCTCTGGTAGAAGCCGATAGAAGAGTGCAGTCTCATCTGCGTTGAAGATGTCTTCCGGTCTGTATTCGGCGAAATATTCACGCAGCTTTCCGTCCTTCCACGTGGCGCATGTTTCTTGGTTAACGGACGCCTTTTCACCACACACGCTCTTGAAAACCAGGTCATGGCGATCTTTAAAGCGCGTCAGCCATCCATCTGACGAAACGAAGTCATCGATCCCCAACATTGCTGCAAGCGTTCGGGCTTTCATCGCAACGATGTCTCCGTTGAGAGGAAGTTTGTTGCTCCTGGCCTCCCTAATCCAAACCAGCAGAGCCTTCTCCAACTCTGGGTAAGCGCCGGTGCGCATTCGCTTCCGAGAAGTCTTGAACTTGTCGTTCTCAAATGCATCCATTATTGTGCGGTTGTTCTTGATGTAGTTAGAGAGCACGCGTTCGGCTTGATCCCGTACTTCCGCGCTATGTCTTGTTTGGCGGCACCTCCCTTCTCAACTTCCTTCAAAACCTCGACTTTCGTTGCCAGGTCGAGCGTGCGATAAGAGCCACGGTTTGCCATGGCTATAAACTGCGCGACTAGGTACAGTCAATTCCGAATCACTCATGGAACAACCTTCAAGAAACAGAGCTTCAAGAATGCAGTTGAACAGATCTCAGAAATATGAGTGCCCCAGGGTGATCGGTTGTTAAGAGTTATTCCTAGGTATTTATATTGTGAGACCTCGCTAATGTGACTGTTGTGGAGGCAATATTGGTAACAGCTAATATTTCTTTTTCGCGTAACTCGGAGAAGTACACTTTTATCAATGTTTAAATCCATGTTCCATTCTTCACACCAGTGACATATTTTAAGCAAAGATTCTTGGAGCAATTTATGGTCTTCTATTGATGTTATTTCTTTATATACAACGCAGTCATCTGCGAACAATTTTACTGACACTGACCGCGGAATTACATTTAATAAATCATTTATATATATTAAAAACAGCAAAGGTCCCAACACACTACCTTGCGGAACACCGGAAGTAACAGCAAGTGATTCAGAAAGGGTGCCATTCACATCAACAGACTGCGCTCTACCACTTAAGCATGCTCTGACCCATTCTACAAGATACAGCGGAAGACCAATCAACTGCAATTTATAAAGAAGCTTTGAATGCGGTACCTTGTCAAAAGCTTTCGCCATATCAAGAAAAAGAACATCGATCTGTCCCGAGTTATCCAGTACGCTGAGAAAGTCATGAACCGTCGTAATTAGTTGAGTAGTGGTTGACATGCCCTTCCTGAAACCATGCTGAAAAGGTGATAGGATGTCTTTTTCCTTTAAAAAGTCATTTATAAAGTGGGCCACGATGTGCTCTAGGAGTTTGCAGGATGTAGAAATAATTGATACCGGTTAGTAATTAGTCACGAGTAGCTTATCCCCTTTTTTATTGATCGGTACAACGCGAGCCTTCCTCCAATCCTTAGGCAACTCACTGGTTTGCAGAGATAAAGTGCAAAATTTTAGCAAGATGCTCTGAGATCTGGTTGGCATAACGCTTTAAAAAAGCATTTGGAATGCTGTCAAGACCATGACCTTTCCGAATATTTATTTTACGAAGCAACGACAAAACCCCTTCTGTGGTAATGACAGGAACCTCGCTAGGATCGATGGATCGTTTCGGTGCATCAAACACCATATCTGAAAGGCCCCCAAAAACAGTTTGAAAGTATCCATTTAAGAGCTGAGCTATTTCCTTCCCGTTGGTAACGAGGCTCCCATCATCACTTTTAATTTCTTTTATGACCTCTTTTTGATGGCCAAGGTAATTCCAAAACTTGCAGGGATCTGTTATTATGAATGAAGGAAGAGTAACCCTAAAATAATGGGTTTTCGAAGTGGACAGTTCCTGTTCTAATTCATGTTTTAAATTCTGCAAATACTGAGGAGATGTAGAATGATGTCGCCTAAGACGTTGAAGTCTCCGCTTCAAATGAATAATATCACGACTCACCCAAGGGTTTCGACGCTTATTTCTCACTCTCCGTTGAGGTACAAAATTTGTGATAGAAAATAATATGCCTTCCTTGAGGCGTTCCCATAAGCTGTGTACATCGCCCTCATTAGTACGCAGCAGTACATCATCCAAATAATCAATAATAGAAGCATCGTCAGCGCAGTCAAAATCATGGACGCAGGCAACAGACAAATTTCGAGTACTATCAACGCAATTAGTACGACAAGAAAAAAAAAGCAAATGGTGATCAGAAATACCAGGCTCAACTCTGAGTTCACCATTAGAGAACAATCCACTGGCAAAGAACAAATCTAACACAGCATTTTTACGGGTACAGTCACGCACAATTTGGTTAAGGTTTAAAGCTAACATGGTGTCCATAATTACATCACCAGAGGCACAGCTCTCGTAAGCTAAACTCCTCCAGTCCAAGCCTGGTAGGTTGAAATCCCCCGTCATAATCACATTGCTTTCACGCTTGGTTAACAAGTGATCATATAAGCTTTCAAGGAATGTTAATGGGGAATCACGAGCACGATATACCGCACATAATAAGAAGGTCAAGCCCCAACATGACACATTTAAAAACAGGCTTTCGTGCTCTGTAATTTGGTCAAGAACAGTGACCTGGAAAAACGACTTCAAAATAACTGCGACACCCCCACCCCTTGAACCACGATCCCTTCTAAAAATATGATAGCCAGGGGGAATATTTGCATCATTACTTATTTGATCATGTAGCCATGTTTCTGAAAGAACAAGAATGTGCGGGTCATAGGAAAGGAGTAGTAGTTCAAGGGCGTTAGTTTTATTCTTAATACTTCTGGCATTTAGAGACAATATCCGTAGTTCTTGTGCTTGGTCCTGCAACGCCTATCTTTCAGAACTATCACCTATGCTGATAGGTGCTGGCGCCCGTGTACTTGATACATCATCCCACACGTAGTAAGTGTTATCGATTTGCAGTTTGTCGTGAATAAGGGAAACCTTCTTGCCACTATTGCTTTCATTTTTTGCACTATGCCAAAGTAATTTACGCTTTTTGACTGTTTCAGCAGAATTGTCGTTTTGGATAGACACGCCGGTTCCCTTTAGCTTTCCTATGTTTCGCCAAACGTCTTGTTTTTCAAATTAATCCTGAATATACAAGATAACTGGTGAATTCGCAGCTTGGCGACCTAACCTGTGAATACGCGCTACTGAAGAACAGGTAATTCCAAGTTTATGGTGGAAAATTTCGTCAATAACCTTATGACGCAATGTTTCTTCAGTCTCATCTTCGTCTTTTTTGATGCCAAACACAATCAAATTGTTCCTTCGACTTTTATCCTCTTGGTCAACCAACCTTGCTTTCTGCGATTTCAGTGCTTCCTGGACTAATGCCATGCTTTCATGTAGGTGCTCAATTTCTTGCGTCTTTGATATTTCGTTCACCTTTTTGTCTAGTTCGCTTACGCGTGTGCCAAAGTTTGCGAGAGTTTTTTCTGTCTGTTCTAGCCTAGTAATAACATTGGCCAGGTCACTACGTATAGCTTGCTGACCTTCATCAAGTTGCTTAAGCAGTTCTGGCACAGAGGGTCCGGGACCAGGGTTTTGCTCAACATCTCCGCAAAGCAGTAGCATCAATGTACAGAAGCAATCAGAAGCAATGGTCAAAACCATATGTGGGCTCGGCACAACTACAAGACACCTCTAGTCACTTCTGTACAGACAGACACTACCAACCTGGACAGAAAGCTAATTCACGAGCTAATAGTTTGTTTTTTTCCATGCATTATCAGTTTTGGTTCGCGAGGCCTTATTATACGCTCTTTTCCTTTTATTCAGGCAATGTTTGACTTTTTTTTGTAAACCAAGGAGCATTTATTCTTAATGTGAATGAAATCACAGAGATGCACATATTTTTGATTTTCTTAAGGAAGTCAAGGAACACTATCCAATTGTGATTAGCTGCATAATTAATAAACTTGTTTGCAAAGGAGCTTGCAAACTCGGTTAGCATGTTATTCATTTTTCCAAAATCTGCCTTTTTGTAATTAAGTATGCGTTTTAGCTTTGTTGGCTTATTAGGAAGTGGGAGTGGATGCAAATAATGTACTACTTTATGGTCACTAATTTCATCAATGACATGAACTACAGGATTAGTTGGATTGTTTGTTAGGACTAAACCGAGGGTGCGTTTGCCCCTTGTTGGTTCCTTTACGAACTGAATTATGTGAAACAAGTTTAATGTTTGAAGGAAGCGAGATACCTCAAGCCGGGCGGCTGTTAATGGCGATGATGGCGTTGACCAGTTAATAGCGGGGTAGTCAAAAGTCGCCTCCAAGCAAAAAAACACACTGAGAAAATTTATTAGAAATAAATTCAAGCACACTAGTCATGTGGTCAACAAAATCAGGAGGCCGATAATATACGGCAATAATGCATGTGCGGCCTTCAAATCAGGTTTTTACAAAGAGCAGCTCAAGAGGGGTATCAATAAGTACAAGAGAAGGTTGATAAACAGTCCTAATTGCTATCAAGACACCACCTCCTCTAGACAAAGTTCTATCTTTACGAAACATTGAGAAGTAATCAGGAAGCAATAGCTCGCTTTTGCGTATGTCACCCCGGAGCCAAGTTTCTGTGCCTAGTATGATATCAGCAGAGTACGTGTGAACTATTGACAGTGATGAATCAACTTTATCTATAATGCTGCAAAAGTTAGCCAGAAGAATAGATAAGTTATGTACCCTTCTTCTAACAGGCTCGATTCATACAGTTTGTCATTCTGAGGCATGTGGTTGCAGTGTGTCTGCCTGAATTAGACGGACAGAAACCACATCATAGCAGTAGATGTGCCAAGTAGATGCTTGGGTGGCCCTGTGGCAGCCAGCATTATATGTTAAAACTGCCTCATGCAGTGCCGTCTCCACAGCAATCAGCGACGCATGCTGCTCTTTGGACATCAGGGACCACAGCACGGAGTAAAATGATTCTTATACATTCTGCGTCTTTGCTCCCAGGCAGCGTTGCAGAAGAGAAGCCTGTGAGAGGCGCTTATAAACTGGTAGCAGTGCTTCTGCAACATAGCCTGGAACATTGTATCGATGCTTCGGAGGTTGCACCCCACCACTTTCGCTGGCGTTATGATGATACCACGAGTCTGCACCCTCAGGGAACAAATCGTGGTGAGGATCTTCGTCCGTCGATGTCACGTGGTGGTACGATGCCATCACTGCACGCTGCATTGCAGCCACATCGTTGGAATTGTTCCGTAGGGCCCAGCCATAATAGTCGGTCAACTTGTCGATGAGGGCTTTTGTCAGCCTACCCTTCCATCCTAAAACCTTGTCACTTTTCTGCGCAAGGTTGTGCAGTACAGTCCCCATCCTCTTCTGGACGTGGTTCAGGCATTCCTCTTGCAAAATGGGGACCAGTCCATAAACGTTTTCTTGCACAAGGGCAGAAAAAGTGGCACCATCTCCGCCAGACACGAGCATTGTGTAACGGAGGTTGTGCTTTGGCTCCGAATGTAAGAAAAGAATGACAGCTGCCTCAACGTCCATCCTCCCAGTCAGTGTTTTTCTGGTACACATGATCCTCCTGCCAGCTTGTGCAGCCTGGCTCTCCAGGCTTTCGTCCTACTTGGCAACCAAGGCACTGCTTCGATAAAACAATGGCGTCCAATATGGGACGTGTGGCCACGCTTGTGCCATGTTCCATCAAAGTTTACTGTGATATCCCTGCTGAAATACAGATCCATGTCCTTGTAGGTGGTTTTCACAGCAGAAGCAGATTCTGTATAGAACTTGTCTATGCCCTGTGTCTGCTGTTCCCTGTATTTCTTCAAGTGCTTCTGAAAAGTCTTATGATGCAGGCCACGATGGGACATGTTCAACGCTGGCCAAAAGTCATTGAGGGCTGTTTGTCCCTTCCCTATCTGTTTTTTTGCCACAATGGCTCTTATATTCACGTCAAAGGCCATTGAGTCATCCTGACCAGCAGAACTCCATGAGATTGCAACTACTCCACAATGTAAACATAGCAGCTCAAGCTTTGTTGCAAGTCCTAGTTGGGTGCCTCCTTGAACCTTCATCCCAGTCACAAAGCACCGCTGGCACGGAGTCCCGGATAGCAGGTCGCCTAGGGCATCCATTTGCACAAGGAGAAATTTCTCGGCTTCACTTGTAGTGGTGGCAGCTTCAGGATCACGCTCCATTGCTTGAAATTTTTGCTCCATTGCTGACATAGCGCGAAGTCCTCGTTGCACAGCAGCGCATTTTTATCCGCCGCCTCTTTCTCCTCACATGTCGGGAAACGTGTTTTAAAGTGCACAGTGGACGACACGATCGCACTGTCCGAGGCAGATGAAAGAGAGGATGTGGGAGCCACTGTCGATGAGCACGAGACACCAGGCGCACTCGTCACGACAAATTCTTGTGCCGGTGGAGCAGGAGTCACGTTGCTAGAAGCGTGGACGCAACCCACTCTTGTGTAGATGAAGCAGAAGCTGCCCCACAGGAACCATCGGTGCGATCATTGTCGGCGCGCAAGCGAGCGGCGAGCTTCGCCATGCAGGCCAGCTTCATAGAATGCTTCCTTGCACCGAACACGTGTAGCGCCTTGAGTTTCTTTTGGCGCATCGTGGCCGACTGCAAAACAATCGGCAGGCTAAACGCAACAATGGTCTTGTAAAGACGGTAGAAACTTGGAGGATATGCGAATGGCTGCAAAGGTAGATGATGGCAAGTGGAACACACAAAGGGTGCCGGCGATGGAGGAGCCGAAGCAGACGACGGCCGGACGCATTATGCAGGAGACCACTACGTCATCGCACGTAGCAGCCAATAGGAGTCATGGGCTTCCCCGCGTCCTTGAAGAGGCGCGTGCTTCTCTCAATCTCAGCTTTGCGTCTCTGTCGCTAGAAACTTGAAAGCTCTCGCGAGCCCTCCAATTATGAGCAATTTACGCCGATGCTGCGCTGTGGCTGCTGCCGTATGCGGCTGCGAAAAATGCACAAGAATGCACAAGCAAAACAACACCAAAATGGTAGAGCTCGGGGGAGCAGTGGAGAAATGGCATTTGCGCCAAGTAGGGGTAGAGGACACGTTTGCCGCTCCCATTGCTCTTCGCGCCTGGCCGCGACGCCGCAGCCAAGGCACCCTGTTCCCTCCTTTCTCCTTTCTTGGAACCAGGGAGACTCCCTCTCCGCCACTCAGGGAGAATCGCTATTCTCCCAATGCGTCTTTGTCATTTGGTTGAGGAACTTGTGACTGGCTGCATCTCAATTCAGCCGCTGAGACCGCCGCACACTGTCCCCCTGCAGCGCTCGGCCTTTGTGAGCGACTCACTGCTCCAGGGCCCAAGCACGGATCCACTCTGGGTGAGCTGAACCCTTGTCAATGTCTTTTGTGGTTTGCAACATTGCGCTTTTTTGTTTGCCTCAGACGTGCGGAACGCTCCGCTGCTGTGGTTTTGTATTTGTGGTTATTGTTTTTGCTCTGTTGATATTGTTACTATAAGGTGAATAAGGACCTTAAGTTCGAGACTTGCCCCATCCCTGTGGCCTGAACCTGCCATGGTCGCAACTCACTGAGAACCACAGGTTAGAGGTCACAGCTCTGACTGTTAGGGCTGCTGCGAAAGACTGCCGCTCTGCCGGCGTGGTGCGATCCAGAGAAAGGTCAGGTGCGCATGTGCAAACTTGAGTAATGCCCCTATAAACTTTACTGTTAAAATTTCGTTAGCCTACTTAAGTTTGTGAGGATAAACAGTCAACGACTGATAATTCGGACTCCACGGGGTACGTGAAGAAGTCCGAACTATCAAATGTCCGAAAAAATGAATGTATCCAAAAAATATAACTTTATTTATGGTTTAAGGCACCTGTGCATGGAACGAGTGGTCGATGCGTTGCTGCACGCACTTCTGCTTACGTGCAACCAAGTCTGCCTGTATTTCTGCCAGTTGTGAGTTTTGATGTACGCCGATGCAAGGACTGCAAAGGTTTGAGTCAGATCCTCATGTGGAAGGTTCCAGAGCACACGGCACATCATCATCCCGAGTCAGAGTCATTGTTTGACGTTAGGAGAATTTGCTCAATTATTTCGTCATTGTTCAGTTCGGCACACGCCGAAATTGCGCTGTTGACGTCTGCAAAGTCTACACATCTAACAGTGGCAGGAATCGGCACACCGCAGCCCAGCAGGTCATCAATGATGTCCGCATTTTAGCTCTTTGTGGTAGGCGGCAGTTCAGCCTCTTCAGTTGCGGCGTGGGACTCATTTGGACTGTGACCTGAGACTCATTTCGAGTTGGTCTGCGGGGCCACGACTTCACAAGAAAGAGTTGTTGGAGCCAGTAGAGCACTGTCTGGAACGCAAACTAAACAGAATGCTGTGCACAAGGCAAGCTCAACAAACAGGATGGCGACAGCGGGCCCTGCGCAGGGAGTGCCAAAAAGGGATGTGATGATCATGATGTTGATGTGATCTCACAATTCAGGCAAAGCCTCCAAGATTGGCAGTTGCAGTTAAATCTTGGAGGCGTAGAGCGGCGACCAAGGCAAGGCTTCGAAGATTACCATCTAGCATGCAATCACTGAGGCCATATTTGATGACTCGTCGAGGTTACCAGTGGAGATAATGGTGGCAGAGTTGGCGTACGCTACAGCCACGGACGGAGTGCGGATAATCGAATATAGAGCTGGCGGCTGTCTGGAACATTGGTCGTCTTTACACATTAAATATATGGGGTCATTGGTGGTGCTGCGAAGGGGTCCGGATTATCGGTGTCCGATTTATCGGTCGGTGGCTGTAGAACTGCATTGCCAACAGTGCAAGGTGCTCCGCATGTGTCGATCAGCAGTGGCAGCACTGCTGGGGAGCAATATTCTTGGTCAATTGCTTTCAAAGGTACGATCACTTCTGCGAGATTTTGCGTAACTTGGCACCAGATGCAGAGCAACAGGGCAGTGGGACGAGGTTTATTGTCGTTCACAACGTTGTGGAACGCTAGGTAAATCAAAGCACTGCACGTGCTGGCACGTGCAGCTGGCACGTGCCAGCTGATGGCAATCTTCAGCATATTTGGCTACTTCGGAAAGCGGAGTATACTCTGTAGCACCAGGTTGGTACAGTAGTATGGTGTCCAAAGGGCATGAAGGTTCACAGCCATACACAAGAGAAAAGGGGGAAAAGCCGGTGGGCGCTTGCGCCGCGGTGTTGTGCACGAATGTAACAAAGGGGAGTACGGTGTCCCAGTTGAAGTGGTCGGATGAAATATACGTCTGCAACATGTCGCCAAGTTTGCGATTAAAGTGCTCGGTCAGACCGTTGGTTTGGGGATGGTAGGCGGTCAATTTGCGATGCATTATCCTGCACTCAGCGAGGAGGGCTTGGATGCCCTCCGATAGGAAGACACAGCCTCTATCACTCAGTAATTCTCAGGGAGCACCGTGGCGTAGAACAAAATTTCGAAGGATGAAAAAACCAACGTCACGGGCGGTCGCTGCTAGCAGAGCTGCTCTCTGAGCGTAGCTAGTAAGGTGATCTACGCCAACAATAATCCACCGATTTCCCCACCCGCTGCATGGAAACAGGCCGTAGAGGTCGATGCCGACGCAGTCGAGCGGACGAGACGGGCATGGTAGCGGCTGCAACGGTCCTGTGAAACGCTGAGTAGGTGTCTTGCCTTGTTGGCATGTAGTGCAAGGCTGAATCTACTTTTGCACAAAGTTGTACATGCTTCTCCAATAATAGCGCTGACGCAACCTTGTGTAAGTTTTGAGGACGCCGGCCTGAGCGCTTTGAGGATCAGCGTGAAAAGATGCGCATACGTCAGAGCGCATATGACGAGGTATAGCGAGGAGCCATTTGCGTTAGTCGGGCATTTAGTTGTGGCAATATAGAATGTTCTCTCGCACAGAAAAGTGGGTTGCTTGGCGACACAGTGCTCGTGTCGAAGGAACATCAGACGGAGCGGCAAGGCAGTCAAGTAACATTGCAAGGGTTGGGTCCTTGCGCTGCTCTGTGAGCTTGTCAGTGATGGTGAACGGTGACAGGGTGGACGAGGAAGCTGACAACGACGCCAAATCAGGCGTCAGTGGGGAGCGAGAGAGCGCATCAGCGTCGGAGTGCTTGCGACCGGAGCGGTACATGACGCGGATGTCGTACTCTTGCAAGCGAAGCGCCCAACGTCCCAAGCGTCCAGACAGGTCTTTCAAAGAAGAAAGCCAACAAAGGGCATGGTGGTCAGTAACAACGGCGAAAGAACGGCCGTAAAGGTATGGGCGAAACTTGCTTAGTGCGCAGATGATCGCTAGGCACTCCTTTTCTGTGACAGTAATTTAATTCTGCTTTCTTTAGAGTACAGCTCGCATAAGCGACGACGTATTCATCATAGCCAGCTTTCGGTTGTGCTAAGACCACGCCAAGGCCAACTCCGCTAGCATCAGTATGGACTTCCGTGGGAGCATCAGAGTAGTAGTGGCGAAGAATTGGTGGTGATGTCAAAAAGTGGCGCAACTGCTGAAACGCTGCATCACATTCAGGTGACCACGCTGCTATACCGTTACTGGCGGAAAGTAAACTTGTCAAAGGCGCCATGATGGATGCGAAATTGCGTACGAAGCGACGAAAATAGGAACATAAGCCAATAAAACTTATGAGGGTTTTGATGGACGTGGGCGTTGGGAAGTCTGCAACGGCGCGGAGCTTGACTGGGTCCGGGAGGACGCCGTCTTTTGAGATAACGTGACCCAATATGGTTAGCTTGCTTGCAGCAAAACGGCACTTCTTGAGGTTAAGCTGTAGGCCGGCAGATGCGAGACAGGTCAGAATGTCATGCTGGCGAGCGATGTGTGTCGGAAAATCGGTTGAGAAGACGACAATATCGTCTATGTAACATAAACAGGTCTTCCATTTACGGCCGCGAAGGGTGGTGTCGATCATACGCTCAAAAGTAGCAGGCGCATTGCACAACCCGAAGGGCATGACGTTAAACTCGTAGAGGCCATCGGGTGTAACGAATGTGGTTTTCGGACGGTCAGGCTCGGCCATTGGAACTTGCCAGTACCCTGAGCGCAGATCCAAGGAACTGAAGTATTCTGCGCCTTGTAGACAGTCGAGAGCGTCATCGATTCGAGGGAGTGGATAAACGTCTTTTCTCATTATCTTGTTTAGGTGTCTGTAGTTGACACAAAAGTGAATGGAGCCATCTTTTTTTCTCACCAATACGACAGGTGAAGACCAAGGACTCTTGAGAGGGACAGATGACTCTACATTTGAGCATGTCGTCCACTTGCTCCGTGATTATTCGGCGCTCTTCGGCGCAGACACGATACGGGCGCTGTCTCAATGGGGAGTGGGAACCGGTTTCGATGGTGTGAGAAACATCGGTGGCACGGTCTAGTGACATCTGATGACAGTCGAAAGAAGAGACAAACTTGTGAAGGAGAGCGAGAAGTTGGCGGCGATGAGGTGGGGAAAGAGCAGGGTCGATGGCGTTGTCAAAACACAGTGAAGGTGATGAGCCGGAGGCCGAAGCGATGGCGTCAACATGACGGAGGGAGTCGGTAGGAACATCGAGGTTGTCGACGTAGTCGACCGCCTGGAAGTATCCTACGGTCTCTCCACGCAGTAGGCTGATCGGGTACTGGCAGTAGTTGGTGACCAGCATCACGGTTGACCCAGATGTTACAGTAAGCACGGCAAACGGAAGAACAATGCCCTTGCGTTGAGCAAACACATTGGGCGGCGTGAACACTACAGTGGCGCCAGATGCGGCATCAGACGACAAGACAACAGCCATCGACGACTCAGGAGGTATGGTGGTGTCGGCGTCCACAGTGAGTTTGTCGGCAAGGTGAGGAGAACTGGTCGGCAGTGATTCACACAGTGGTAAAAGCGACACTTCTGCACGTGAACAGTCAATGACAGCATGACACAGGAAATCCCAACCAAGGATGAGGTCGTGAGAGCACGATGGTAGCACGAAACACTCGATTATGTACAGAACGTCGTTGATGACGACACGGGCCATGCATACAGCTGAAAGGTGAATTCACTGCGCGCTGGCAGTGGCGAGCACCAGGCCAGAGCAAGCTGTAGTCATTTTCATAGGTTGCGGCAAAGGCTCTCGTGAATGACGGAAACGGCAGCTCCGGTATCGACCAGTGCCACTGCGGGTACTCCTCCTACAAAAACAGTAATAACATTTTGCGGCAAAGATTGAGGTCTTGAGAACGTCGATGTATTTGCAGTTCTTGACTCAGGAACTGCAGCGGTCAGTTTCCCTCTTCAGTGGGAACTCGACGATGCAGGGGCGATATTGAACGCCGACGAGGAGAAGGGGAACGCCGAGTTTCCGACCGGCGATCAGTGTCGAGACGAGGCGGTGAAAATGGAGGCGTGGCGGCGTATTGTGATGCATAGCTGGGCGTGTCAAAGCTGGTATGCGCACTTGGGGCGCGGTGGCGACAGAAGTGCGCCATATGGCCAGCAATGCCGCAGGTGAAGCAGACAGGCCGGTTGTCTTAAGTGCGCCACGTCTCGGTGGGACGAAAAAATTATGGTAACGGTCAGGCAACTGGAAATGAAGCCGGGGGGAGGCATGTGCGATGAACAGCAAACTGTCCGCGCAGGTGGCCGTGCAACCACGGCTGCATAACTGAGCGGCAGCGACATAGGGTGAGTGGCAAAGTTGGTATGGGCCGGCAGCACACTCATAGGATTTGGTGAGGGTATTGTAGGAACTGCAGGAAGTGCTTTGGGTATTTGAGTTCGGATGGCTTGCTGCAGCGTTGAAGGCAAAGTTTCCGTACGTGCGTCGCTGTGAGGCAGCAGCGAGAGCTGCTTGGCCACCTCTTCACGAATAAAATCTTTAATA
Organism: Dermacentor variabilis; assembly: GCF_050947875.1. Taxonomy (NCBI): domain Eukaryota; kingdom Metazoa; phylum Arthropoda; class Arachnida; order Ixodida; family Ixodidae; genus Dermacentor; species Dermacentor variabilis. The sequence continues at coordinate 230,656,482 of NC_134571.1, read as the reverse complement.
TGCTGCGAGAGGGTCGAGTTGGTTATTTCGGTAGAAACCACGATGCTCGAGACGGAATCGGCGAGCTGAATGTTCTGGCGGACGATGGAACGTTGCCGGCGCAGCTCGTCAAAGCTCTGGCAGAGGTTAATGAGGACTGATACGCTGGTTGGGCTTTTGGCCAGCAACATCTGGAATGCGCCATCCTCGATGCCCTTGAGGATGTGTTTGATCTTGTCATCCTCTGACTTGCTGGGATTTACCCGCTTGCACAAATCGAGAACATCCTCGATGTAGCTGGGGAATGTCTCTCCAGGCTGCTGTGCGTGCTGGCGTAGACGCTATTCAGCACGTAGCTTACGCGCAGCTGAGTGATCGAACACTTCAGCAAAAAGTCTTAAATGGGGACCAGCTTGTAAAGTCTGATTCGTGGTTGAAGAACCAAAGTTTGGCTAGGTCGGCTAGGCAGAAAGGCACGTACGTCAGCTTAGACTGGTCATCCCATTTGTTATTGGCACTTACACGTTCGTACGATGACAGCTAGTCTTCTACGTCGTGTTCGGCGGTCCCACTGAAAATGTGTGGGTTGCATTGACGGGGGACACCGGCGCAGATGACAGTGGCAGCCGGTGGTGCAGGCAACGAGGTGGCGGGGTCAGGCATAGTGCAGGGTGACCTTGTTGGCAAGGTTCGAGTGTGGAGCTCCAGGACTAGGCGAAGGATCTCAGCAACCTCCACCGAATGCTACGAGGTTTCTTGTCGTTCACAACGTTGCGGAACGCTAGGTAAATCAAGGCACTGCAAGGGCTGTCCGTAGCACGGGGCTCGCTCGTGATCACGGCATGGCCCTTCGTCTTCGTCTTGAGACGGCACATACACAGGGGTGCGTCTGCTTCATTACAGCAGCAGCATTTCTCCAGTGCACTCTGTCTCACGTAGGTGCCAACGCGTCAGGTGCCGAGCACAATCTTATCCTGTCTTGGGGGCGAGCTCCACCACTGGAACAGCTGGCGCCATCGTCGGCGTGACGTGGCATGAGGGATGACGCGGACACAGCGGCCGCGTCGGCTGCTTCGGAAGCACCGAAGCAAGCTGAAAATGAACGTTTAAAGTCCCACCTGCATTGCAGTTCTGATTAAGTGGTGAGGCTTTTTACCGCCTTGGGTGTCTCCTTGACAACATTTGAAAGTACTGTAGTAGGTTGGGTGGCTGCCTTTGGAGGCGTGCAGCATGGTAGGCTACTGCTTGGTGCTACAGTGCTGGATGTATGCAACGGAGCCCGGTGCCAGCTTTATTCACACTTAGCCTCAGGACAAGGAGCTGTGTGAAGCTTCATTCGCGAAACTTTGAACTGGCAGACAGCCATCGTCTACAACTCCCGTATGCAGCAAGCACAGACGCAAGGAAGATTTCTGCTACAGCGCTGGGACTGTGATGTTCGGTGAGTAGCAGAAAACGCATACCGAGATGCTTGCCCGCGCCCATTGCCCGGCTGATGTCATGATGATTTTGTCTATGAACCTATTGATGCTAGATACTGGCAAGTTCACTGGAACGGAAAGGGAGCGTTAAGACGCACATTAAAAAAGGGATGGCATATGGTCATTTTTGTGTTAAGAAAAAATGCAATGGCTTACGAAAATGAAGCAGAGGGAAATCGCACGCTGAAAATACCGATAAACATACAGTGCGACACGACTTGAACAATAATATTGAACTGTCCAAGAATTTAGAAGAGAAAAAAAGATTGAATCGTCACGACGGCACATCACAGTCGCCGTAGGCGTCGAAGTCTCTATAACAAAATTATCTTTGAACAGTTCTCATACCGTCCACGCAACAATGGTTGCTAATATGCTGTCAAATGCTCACATGCTGCGGCCTCAAGCTCGCGGCACGGTGCGAAAACGCGCTCACAGCGAAAGCAAAACATTGTGCACGACATGCATGCAGGTTTGCAGTCGGTCGCTGCGAACCCGTGCGATCGCTGCATTGAAGCTTCACTCTGCTATGCCCCATTTGGTTATACAGACAGCCCACTATAAGAACATATTTCACATAGCTTATTCTCAGTCTTTGCCTACCTTTCACGCAAGAAGCCGGTTCGGGAGACTCGCATCACGGCGACCGTGCGTAGTGGCGTTCACTGTACGTATTTGGTAAAGAGATGGCGTCTGTAAACGATTCTGTGCTTTCAGTTTGTTCAGGATTATATCGACAGTCAAAAACTTCCTTCGTTTTAAGAGTACCTACATAAATCTACAGGAGGGCTGTCGCGTGGTGTTTTATTGAGCGCCGGAAGCAAAACACAAAACCTATGAGGACCGCCGCGTGATCCCTCATACTAAGCAAGGGAGGCGCTTCCGACGGATGGCGACTCCGTAACTCCTCGCCCCCAATACCCGAAGGCAGCCTGTTGAGATTATGGTCTTTTTGCGCAAATCTACGTCCAGCACCGAATCCGCATGCAATGCCTGTTGAGTGGCACCAAAATAGCGTTCTTGACGCAAGGGATGCGTATTCCCGGATGATCGCTCAATCCCGGTGGCCTTTGCGTGGTACTCCATGCTGCAACTATCATCATCTCAAGCACCTCGAACAATTCCGCATTGGTGGGGAGCGGATTTCCTTGTTATTGCTGCATTTTCCTCGCCGAGACTTGCATTACGCACTGCACTACGTGTGCTAAAATCGTCGTCACATGTCAATAGCAACGTGTGCCGCTTCAAACAGGCGATCAACAAACAAGATAGCGGCCATGGTGTGTTTCCAGCACACGCGATCGCTTCTGACACTTGGTTGGTTCCGGCGCCTCTTCCTGTGTAATGTGGTGGTATTTTATGTAATTTTAGTGCAATGCAATCCCACTTGAGCACATTTTGAAGCCTGCTGGTTTTGCGCCAGGTAGTAATATGCAGGGTTACGTTTCGGCAAATTTCGTTAATGCGGGACTGCAGTACAGAGACATTTCGTGGTTGAGAGGTATGAAATAGGTTGAATCCTATGGGCGTTCACTGGGAATACGAAAATGTTTCGTTGTCACGAGAATTTCGTAGTCGCAGGATTTCGTTATCGCGAGTTTGGACTGTACTAGTGAAGCGTACAAATAAAGTGTTTAAATGAAGTGAGAAACTTTGTCCCAACATTGCGTCGCAATTCATCACTAACCGTCTGTATTTATAGCTCTCATTCTATAATGGGCAGCCATTACACCAGTCACTCTAGAGAGTTTTGCATGAATTCAGAGCAAAGGGCTCACACAGATTTTAAACTAAGCAGCATATGCATGTGTTCTTAGCACCAACACACATCTGTTATTTCGGTGTCAAGATAAAATTACCGCTACATTGAAATAATTTACTAACACAGCATGCGTGCCACCTGTAGTTCTCTGGTGCTGAATACATAGCTAAAGCATATTGAATCAACACAGCAAGTATTAGTGAGTTGGTGGATTAGCATGTTTACGTCTAAAGTGGAACCTCGTTAACTCTTTCGTTATCGAGAGAAAATGGTCTTTTTTTTTAGGTCTCGGAAAAAATTATTTACGACTACAAATAATATTCCAGCACACTTTGCAGAATAGCCTATTGCACATAATGAAATGCTCCTTTCAAAAACATACGCTGCCAAACAAAAAGAATTTATTAGGTAAAACATAAAAACTCTAGAAAGTGCCATTTTTGCTGCCAGTTGATAGAAACAACAATACGAAAACATTATATCTACAAAAACATTAATATTAGAGGAAGTTCAGAATATACATTTCAAAGATAAATAACCCAGGAATAGTGCCTGAAAAAAATCAATGCTCAGTACACTGCCATTCTTTGGATGCAAAAAGGAAACCAAGACCAGTTCATCGCTCATGCCATGCGGTGAAGCAGTTCCTGGATTTTGTGAAGCATAGGTGCACTCCGCACTTTTTCTGCAAAACATATGGTTTTTGTTCAACTTTGCAGTTTTCATGACACATTTTGCAGTTCCGCCTTTATGACACCTTCTGAGGATGGTTCAACGAGAAGTCCAAGGAACATACTTCACCAGTTTGTCTAAGTTGTGCACTTCTTCCAGGACCGATCGCTCTCAGTGTAGCTGGGCGACCATAAGACTATGCATCCAAGCTTATCTGTTTGCATTTTTGCAGATTGGTTTTATCACCTATGCAGAGAAGGAAGAGTAGAATGAAATCCTACGCCATTGTAAACTGTCTTGCGCTTATCCGTAGTGCTTGGCCGAGATGTGCTTCGGGTGACCTTCTTGGTGTGAGCGGAAGTTTCTTTGCTGCCAATGGCAACTAGTCATGACCAAATGAAGTATGCACCCTGAAGATAATCAGTAGAGCTTATGGGGGTATTACTCAAGCTTGTGCATGCGCACCTGGCTTTTCTCTAGATTGTACCGTGCCGCCAGAGTGGCAGTTGCTCGCTAGCAGTTTCGCAGCAGCGAAAGTGCTAGTTTGCAGTGAGTTGCGACCACGGCAGGTTCAGGCCAGGGGGACAAGGTGAGTCCTTGACTTAAGGCGTTTATTCACCTTATAGTTACATGTACCAACAAAGGAGCAACAGCAAACACAAAACAAAACCACAGCGGCAGAGTGTTCCACACAACTGAGGCGAAAAACCACACAATGTGGAAACCACACAAGAGGCTAATTAATGGTTCAGCTCATTTAGCGTGGATCCGCATTCGGGCCATGGGGCGGTCAGTCGCTCACGAAGCCCGAGCACTGCAGGGGATGACGTACGGCTGTCTCAGCGACTGAATTGACATGCGGCCAGTTGCAAGCTGCTCACCCGAAAGACAAAAACGCATTGGGGGAATAGCACTTCTCCCGGAGCGGTGGAGAGGGAGTCTCCCCGGTTCCAAGAAAGGGAAAGGAGGGAACGGGGTATCCTGGTTGCGGCGTCGCGGCCAGGTATGAAGAGCAGCGGGAGCAGCGAACATGTCCTCTTCTCGCTACCCTCCGCAAGCGAGCACGTGATTATCGCGTGATAACCGAACCGCGCGGCCGCTCTGGAGATATCTGGATGTGCGGGCAATCCCACAAGCTCTCAGGTCGCGCCAAAAGACTGGCTGGTAAGCGCACACCGCTCAATGCCGTAAAGAAAACTCGCCAGTGAACAGCTGCGGACATCCCCAGCAGACTCAAAACAGAGTCGCTGTCAGAGCTTGAATTTGCTTTGCTGTCATCTTTGGAATTATGATCTAGGCTTGGATCACGGCTTGTCGGGGGCGTCCGGTACATGAACAAAAAGCACCTCCACCAGATGTCACGTGGTAGTGATGAAGCTAGCGTTTTATTGGGTGAACTTGCACCCTCAAAAACAGGCTACACTCAAAGAACGGCGACAGCGGCGAACACAGTCGGTGATCATCGAAAATCTGATTTGCGGGTCAAGCGCGTCTGCTTTTATACAAGCGTCGTCGAATGTTCCAGAGTAATCACTGGGACCTGCGTGCCTTCCACAAAGTTCTACATCATTCGCGTCGCGCACACATGCGATCAGATTACACAAGGTTCGGTCACAGACAGCGGATGGAAGCGTCCATAACATTCCAGAAACTTCCCACACATGCAAGCTCGTCCTGCGCTGTGCGATAACATTTGTTAAGCAGTGACACGTGTCGCCCGATAAAGACAAGTACACGTCAGGCATGTTTTGTGGATAGCAACTCGGCTAGTAGGCATTAGTCTATGAAAGGTGCAATAACTGCCCTTGTGATTGTTTGCACTACTCTGTTGTCGTTCCTTCGTCTCAAGAGCACGGGTGAGAACCCCACAGTATCATGCTTTTTTCTTGAGTGCAGCAGAGGTTGACAGCCGCACCCCTTTTCGCTACAACATACGCAAATTAGTTCGCAAGAAGGTTCGCATTTGCAGCCAACGTGGCATTGGCAGGAAAGCTGCCACATCTCATTATTGGCAAGGTTGCAGCCTATTTACACAAAAGTTTCTTGGTTTTCTTGTAAAACACATTTCAACTCGCAGGTAAGTTAAGTCTATATTTGTTACTCTCTGGTAAGCCATAGCTCCACTTAGCCCATACTTCGCGTCCCCGTCAGGTAGGGTTTAATGAGATTCCACTATGTTTGCCGTACGACACAGACGAGGGACAAGAAATGGATGACATGAGCACTGACTGAGAACTCGATGCTCATGTTATCCATTCTGAGTTCCTCGTCTGTGTCCCGCTACACATATACAGTCGCCGACAGATTTTTTACTCCAAAAATTTGTACTTGACGAATATTCCAGACTCAATAAATGCACTGTCAGGGTTCTCATGGCTAATGCATTTGTGTAACTGATTTCTTGGGTGAATTTACTCCCTAAAGATTTATTTTCCCGACTAAATCGCCTGTTCCGTGTCACACTACCTGATCTTCAAGGCGACCACATTGGATATTTCGTTGGCTTGGCTTCCAATGGCTGGCTTTATAGCCTCCACGATTAGGAGGTGCACACCATTAATAGGTATGTACAAGGCTGCACATAAAGGACACAGACGTGAGAAAGAATGATGGGACACGCACGTGTCCGTGCCCTTTTTACGTGCAACCCTGTACGTAGTTATGGCTTACGAGCAGGCCCAAATAGATGTCTTAGTGAAGCTATCAATAAGGAGCACAAGCTATCCTCCGGTACCGGAGGCCATGCCCGCCCTTCTTTGGCTGACAAAACATTCCAGGAGGTGTCCATCGTTTTTTTTTTTCGTTTTTTTTTCCTTTCTTTTCCATTCGGCACTATCGGCATAATCACTTCATGCTGAATCTTCTATTCTGTTTTTTAAGTTTTGGTCACCATTCGGCACACGGTGTGTCCACAGAGCAAGTGTGTCTCGGGAGGCGTCGTCACATCTCTGTGCGTGTTTGTGCAGCTTGGTGTTTATGTGCCCTAGTGCCTTTGTGAGAGCCAAGAAACGTGGCTCATTTCTTTGATCTCTGTGGCCATCTCCGTTCGCAAAGATCTGCAACACGGTGACGCTCATGGTGACTGTATATGGAGACGACGTCACTCTAGCGCAAATCCAAGCAAATCTGATTGCCTCCTAGCGTAGTAGGAGGCAGCGCATTATTAGACATCTTATTTAAGATGCTCGAAGTCTAATAATCCTTTTTGTTTTTGACTGACCGAATTTCTTGGATTGTTTGATTTGTCAGCTATTTTTCGGTCTCTGCAACATCCGCAAGATCGGTCGGCGACTGTACGTAAAAAATAAAAATAAGAAAAAATATTTAATGGAAAACGCAGGTAAAAGAATTACTGGACAAATTTTATAAGGTTAGCTTGATATATCTTCCGACAACTTTTTATGGCTATGCATAAGAGAGTTTTGACAACAGTACAGTATTAAACATGGTAATACTATTGCGGCATATCTGAACATGCATCTTTACGTGCAAACTGCAGAAATCCTGCACGGTTTCGTACTCATAATTATTTGTGGGTGGGAGGAAAGAGAATGGGACTCTAAATTTTTCTATTCTAATGACATTGTCTGTGCTTTTTCAAATGTTCCTAACATAATGGATGCAGAATTTTCGTCAACTGGTGTTTTACCCTGTGAGATGTAGTTGTGCTTAAATTTTGCGACCATAGGTGTTGTCGCTGCTCATTGGTTCCAAACCAAATTTCAGCCTTTGCGATCATGTGAATTGACCTTGCATTCTCTGTTGCCATTTTGTGATAGTGGTGATGCTGCATCTCACAACTCTGACGCGACGCTTTTGCAAACACCGCGAACACGGTTTTGGCTGCATATCCGATTGTAACGCACAGGGAATTTTCAGACTTATTTTCTCTAAAAATGGTGCTCGTTAAATTGGGGCAAATATGGCAGATCTTATTAGAATACAATAGCACCATACCAAAGTGGGCCAAGTGAGGGCTTGAGGGGCAGCAATTCCCGGCAGCTGGAGAATACAGACAAAAAAAATTGATGAACAGGTTTATATGCAATAAAATTCACAAAAGTTATTTCTTCACAACTTTGCAGCCATTCAAGGTGTACATCCTTACAGGCAGATTGTTTAAAAGAACCGGAGTGCTTCAAATACACCTGCTGTACCCCAAAGGAGGCAGTTTACACTTTGCTATCCATTTACAGTTGCGGGATGGAACCAAGCGAGTGTGGGAAGCGTGGCCCAACTGTCAGGCCTGAGTGGCCGTGAGTCTTGGGAGGAGACTGCAGGGAGGCAGATTGCGTGAGGTGTTAAACTGCAGAAGCCTACAACAAGTCGGCTATTAAAGTTAAGCGCCAATACAGTTAAACGTTGGTATAACGAACTTCAATATAACGAAATTCTCAATGTAACGAAGTATTTAACATTTCATAACCTCTTCTCCATAGAACACCAGATATTTAAAACCTCAATATAATGAAGTGTGTTTGTATCTGATTTCAGTATAACGAAATTTTGCTTCCACCGCAAAGGAATGCTGTGATTTCCGTGGAAACTTTCGTGGATGCATATGGTCAAATGATTGAATTGCAAGCGGCTGCTTGCAAATGCACTTCTCAGATTGCGTGTGGCACGACAAGAGCGACCGCCAAAGTGGAGCCGCATCATGTTCCGTGTTAACTCCAAGTGTGACAAGATTCTATGGCGCCCTGCGCACTTTGTGTTTTAGGCATTTAGGTGCGAGTGAAAGTGTGCAAGTATGAGACAAGAAAGATGGTGGCTTCATGATTGCCACCTTCCCGCGCAAGCAAAGGGAAAGAGGGAAACGGGAGTGAGCTTGCTGTATAGCGATCAAGTGCGCGCGGAGGGAGCAGGAGGGGGTAAGTTGCCGTGCATTGCTGCGCATGGCTGTAAGTGCGGCTGAGCGCGTACGCAGCTGTGCACCCTGCTTCAGAGGTAATCTGCTGCGTGTGCCAAGAGTGCCGAGACGGCTTGCCACCATGTAAGCTGTATTATTGTGTGTTCAGCATTGAAAGTTGCATAATCGCGAGTTTTGGTGACCTGTTGGAGTGAGAGGCAGACGAAGCCTTTGCTGCCCGCTGCCAGTGCTCTTCCTGATAGCATCGCCCACACTGGGACGACGCTATCACTTGCAGAGGCGGAGTGCACGCGTGCCTGGCATTGCTTAATTCGTTCCGCCAATGTGAAGATATCGTTGCTGTGCCCTAAAATCGAATAATTCGTCTCTGACTCCCAAATTCATCAAAATGAATTGTTTTCTCATTCAGATTTGCTTTTTTCAATTGCCCGGTAATTATGAAAATTCAGCAACCCCAATCCATGTACTAGAAATTGATAGGCAACTGTACTTTTTGCATAAAAGGTCGAATTTCAGTACAACGAAATTGATAGAACAAAGCAAAGTGCCGATTTTACCTACTTCATTATATCGAGATTTAAGTGCATAAAAAATTCGCAAAACTCACTGCTGAAGTTTGTTTCATTGAAAATTGTTTACAACAACCATGGCAGTACGGCTGTGATGAAAATTTGCCTATGGCCAACAGGGCGGCCGGCAGCAAACCATAGTGAAAATTGGTGATCAGGCCTGAGATAATCTACATGGGCCGGACTGAGAGCTGTTGAAGTGACATTCTGGCAGGTGGGCAGCCGGGCAAAGCTACAGCGGCTGCGCCTACAAAGTTGAACTGTATGTTTAGTGGATGTAACAGGTTAAGCTTGTGTGTGAGCAAAAAGCATCCGCCTGAATTTGCACAGCTAAACTGCTGGCACTGTGCAGTCAAAGTTTTGCATGCAACACTTGCACTGTGATGAAGCAAGGTCCACATCTGGCTGCACAATGGGCAGACGTCTGTATAGCCATGGCTACCATGAAATTTCAAGTAGACTGAACGAAAAAGTCCATGAACTTGTTCAGGCAGCAGAATACTTGGCAAAAGTCTGCATAAATTTTTGTACTGCTAGCATTGTAATAAATGGAAAACTTGTATTTTTGCATGAAAATAGCTTAATAACAGCACTTCAAATATAAATTTTTTAATCGTTTCATGTGAGTGGCACCCATCCCCCTCCCCACAGCTATTCGAACTATTCCTTTTAAAATTATTCCACACTACAGAGTAGTCAACTTATAATGATATCATAAAGAACTAAAAATTTGATCATTATAACCAACCATCACTGTATCTGCACTGCTACAAAAAAGAAAAGCTGCCAAACATATAGTAAACCCTTGTTATAATGAAGTGATTGTGATGTCAAAAAAATTTATTATAAGTGGTAATTAAAAAAAAAAGAAAGCAAGGACTCCGTAAAAGCTAAAAAAAAAGTAGAGCTGAACTGGCAAAACTCTGTGGAAGTCTAATATGGCTGTCACGTAGTGCACGATCGAGCCAGATCGGGGTCCAATTTTTCGGTCACAATTGGCTCCTTTGCGTAAGCTCGGGAGGGTGGGAGCCAATAGGGTCTTGGTTTGGGTGACTTTGAGCACACTGGGAGGCTTGCCGGAAGGCAGTGTGGAGTTGTATTTCCATTGCGCACTACTTTCACATCGCCGTGCGGGTGCAGCACCGAGGAACAGCGAGGGCTGTTCGCTCGCTCAGAGTGAATGAGCCCTCCGAATAAAGACACCGACAGCCAGCGAGTGAGGGCGGGTGAGCAGGTCCTGGGCTTGCCTTGTTGGTGGTGGAACAGAGTCGTGCATTTGTGCTCACGCAGTTTCCGTGGCAACAAGTGCGTGAGCACCAACGTGCTGCCGGCTTCTTGTTTGGTTTTCTTGTTTTGACTTGCGCTGGCACCATGATTGTTGCTGTTGATCACGGTGATTGTGGACCCTGCGATGGGGATGATTGGCGTGAGGAAATGCGCATAGATGTTACTGTGTGAGGCTAGACACAGTGTGCTGCTCTTACCCAGGCTGGAACCAGTGTGCGGTGTACAATGGGGGCTGCTCCCACCTGTGCTTGGGCGTGCCAGGCCTCCGGGGCTACCAGTGCGCCTGCCCCACCCACCACCCTCTCGGGCCCAACAACCGCACCTGCCAGCGTGAGTGTGGCCTTTTCCTTTTGGGTTGTTTCTGCAGCACACCACACAAAGCGGCACTCTGGCAGCAGAGGTGCTCACCACTTGGTGCTGCTGTCCTTCCAGCCTTTCGTACTGATGCACCAGCCTTGGCTCGGGTATCCACGAGGTTGGCCTTCGTGTGTAGTGCTGTCCTACTTTTGGTGTTTCACATATACCTGTATTCTTTCCAGAGATGCGGTGGGGGTGCATTTGCACACCTTTCAATTTTCCTTAGTACAGTGGGCTTTCACAATTTCTTATGCACTGTATTCTTGCTTTACCATTGATTGATTCCTCACTCACCTGCAGAGGGCAGCCGCACCTCTCCCAACCAGGCTGTCAAAAAAAAAAAAAAAAAAAAAAAAAAAAAAAAAAAAAGCAAAAAAAAAAGAAAATACCAGTTCGGTTCGGGTTCAACACACACTGATTTTATTCTAGGTCAGTTCTGGTCCTGAGAAAAACATAACAGTTTGCAAACTGGTTCGGTGCAGACTATTTTATCGTGCCTCGTGGCGATATGCTGCATAGTACTATCACCTTGTGTGCATGGCGCATGTGCAAGTTCCATAAAGCGGAGCCAGAAATTTACTCAGAACTAGACAGATACAGAGGAATTTTCAGGTACATATTAAAGACAATGGCGATTACACTCAAACCTCGTTATAACAAAACTGGTAATAACAAAGTAAATGAAATTCCCTTTGAAAGCTCTAAGGATCCATGTATTTGAAACATCGTTTTACGAAGTGAAATTGTCCTGCCAATGGATATAACAAACTAAAGTTGGGTACAACTTAACACTTTCCTGTTCGTGAAAAAATAGACAGTTCTTGGGTAGTGTAGTAAACAAAATTTTTACTGCTGTGGTAAATGCTTGATTATGAGAATGTATGGTAGCAACTTGTAAAAGTAATGTGCTCTCTGATGATATTATTTTCACTGATTATTTTCATTTATTAACAATTCTTCGAAAAACATTAATAAATAGCTTTGTAACAAAAACTATAAAACTCCGTAAAAACATTGATGCTGCTCTGCACTAACAGAACCTAACAAAATTTCGAAATATACATTTTCAACAAAAAGGCTATATAGGACATTCTTGCAAACACAGTTAAACCTCGATATAACAAACTTCAATATAGCGAAGTATTTAACTTTTCATAACCTCTAGTGCATAGAACACCACGTATTTAGAACCATCAGTATAACGAAGTGTGTTTGTATACAATTTCACTGCCACCGTAAAGGAATGCCGAGACAATAAGTGGAAACTCTATGCTGCCTACCAAATGCTTCAGGTCTGAAGACCACTTTATAATAGTGCTTCCATGTCCAGAAGCAATGTTTGATCCTTTTTGCAATTTACTCTTGTTGATGAGTGGCAGCATAGAGCAAAACCCTGGTCCTGAAGAAAAGGTGATGGCCGAATTGCTCAATACTGTAAAAGAAACAAACGCCCATTGTATTCGCATTGAAACAAACCAGTCATGTATGTCACAGGCAATAGAAGAGCTTAAACATTCACAGCAGTCTATCACAGCCAGCATCACCGCAAGCTCTGGAATGTCAGATGGTTGGCTTTGGGACTTTTCAGCTAGAAATGATTGACACGTGTCAAAATGTTAAATGTTTACAGCAAAAGACCGCAACGCTTCATTTCATTTATTATACCCTCAAGACCACAAGGTATTACAGAGCGGAGTGGGGTAAAAAAAAAAGGTTACATAACAAAGAAAACAAAGAAGGCAGCACGTGATGTAGTCATAGACGTGTGAAGCCCGAAGCGATGGTGTTGATTATGGCCGTACGAAATTGTACCTGGTCTTCAATAGCAATCAATAGCTTCGCGGGTGGCTCGACGATGTGGAAGACAGATTACAGCGAGGAAATCTCATATTCTTAGGGATATCCGATAGCCTGTCTGAGAATGCGTGTCAGTGCGAAAAAACAGTTATCTCCATCACCTCAGACAAACTGGATGCACGTCTACCACTAGGTAGCATAGAGCGTGCACATAGAATCGGTAAATTTGTCAGTGGAAAAAATGGGCCTCTATTAGTGAAGTTTGCCACTTTTGAGACAGAAGAGCTGGTGTTTTCCAAACGGTTTGCTTTTAGGAGACTGGTATCAGTGTAAGCGAAGACTTTTGCGCTGCAACACGTCATGTCCGGAAGAGACTTCTGGAATTTGGCGGAGGCTTAAACACTAACTTCAAATTGGGCTTAAAGAGACTATTTTCGGAGGGAAAGTGCTACATGGTTCAGTACTGACGAAAATTCTGTTATCGAAGTGAATACTGGCAGACAACCGACCAATGCAGTCACCACGTCCCCAGGAGCAGCCCCTTCTGGACGTGTCTATGCGGGAAAGAAGTAGGCCCACATGAGTGTTGGAAGCTCGTCATCAACAGCATCCGTGATTTTTACTAACATTTGGAGTGTTTTTCCTAAAAGAGATAGTTTGAACAGTCTACTTAACGACACTGGAGCTGATATTGTACTAACGGAAACCTGGCTCTCTGACAAAACCGAGACAGGCTAGCTGTTTCACTGCAACAAAAAATTTATTGTATACCGTCTAGACTGTGCCGATAGGATAGGCGGTGGTGTTTTAATTGCTATTAACTCTAGTTTAGAATCGTTCCTTTTGAGTGTGACTAATAATTTGGAATTACTCTGGTGCTACCTATCTATTGGTTTCAAAAAACTAATCATAGGTATCTGTTATCATCCACCTAATCCTGATTGTGATTTTGCAGAAAAAATTCATGCCACCTCAAACGAAATATGCTTGATTCCGTGGTTAACCCATGTTTCTCTTAGGAGATTTTAATTTCCCTACTATCGACTGGTCACATTCCTGTCCCTTTTCTAACTCGGCATCTGCAGAGGGTGCAGATTTCCTTAGCGTTTGCTCAGATTTTAACCTTCCACAGCTAGTTATCAAACCAACACGTGTGACATCTACATATTCTTTGCTTGACCTGATTCTAACCAATCATCCTGATAATGCTTCACCAGTAACCCACGTGCCTGACCTAAGCGACCATGACACTTTGCACTTTACTACTTCGATCCCTTCTACAAAAAGCACACTAAATATATCACAGACTACAAAAAGGCTAACTTTAACACTATCAACTTTGACCCATCGGCCTTCCTTGACCGCTTCCTTGTGACACACGTTGACTTATCAGTTGAAGAATTTTGGCTGTCTTTCAAAACTACAATAATGCATCTCATTGGCAAATACATTCCACTTCGAGCAATTAATCAATCTTCTAACGCCCCTTGGTAGAACAGCCATTTGAAACGATTATCCAACAAAAAATGCAGACTTTTGCGTTATGCCAAAAAATCATTAAACACTGATAGGTGGTTAGCATACACATCCGCTGCCAGAAGCTTATACAAGTGCTTTAAACACGTCCAAATTAAATTTCTTTCAATATGTGCTTATCTTCTCACTCTAACTTTCATTAGCCCCTTCCCTCTATAATGCTTCATGTAAGCCGTGAGGGTACTATAAGTAAATAAATAAATAAAGCAATGCCGAAACAATAAGCGGAAACTTCTGCGGACGCAGATGGCCAATTGATTAAATCACAAGTGGCTGCTTGCAAACAAACCTCTCAAGTGGTGCGCCGCACGACGAGAGTGACCGCCTGTCATATGTGAGAGGCATGGTGCACAAAAAGAAGAGGACGATGTGCGCCGACCGGTCCGACCAGCACGAGCCCTCGAGGCGCGTGACCCGAGGTGTTATCGGAAGAAAAGCGGTACAAAGCTGGGATTGTCGACGTGGTTCTGGGCCAAGAAGGTTGGAGCGCCAGTTTCACACTGGCGACGGGAGCCGTGGAGGTTCGGACTGGCCCGTGACGCTGGCTATCCACGGTGTGGCCATTGACCTCGGCGACATTCGAGCGAGGCTCCCTGGACCTGCTGCAGCCTCCCACGGCACTGCCGGCACTCCAGGAATTGGATCCCCCTTTTTCGGCAGACCAGCACGAACGGTAGTCCCTGGGGCTTCTCGTCGGCACTCAGACTAGTAGTGGCGGAGCCCGGCGTTAGGCCTAACCAAGGAGGCCGGAGTGCCACATCACCGACATAGTTTGGGACGCCAACATCTGAAACGGAGGAGCTGGTCAGTCAATACCAAGGCAACAAAGCTTGCGAAGTCGGCAGGAGCACCGACTGGGATCAAGAGCCAACGCACATCGGACTTGGAGTTACGTGCGACAACGGAACTTTGTAAGAGCATTCCTTTTTGTTTGCGTGCAGCCATAGGCCAGGGTTGCCGGACTTTCGTGCGAAACGCGCTAAGGACGCACGTAGGCGAGGATAGGGACATTGTTTTGGCTATGCAAGTATGGAGTTTTATTTTTTGCCAATTGACTTTTGACTTTTCCTTTTCAAGTTTTGACTTTCCTATTTTGAGTTTGGGTAAATTAAAATCTGTTTGCTGTGCTCGCTTGCATCTCCCGACTCCATCTCTCCCAACATCCGCACGGCCCCGAGATCAGTGACACCACCAAAGTGGAGCTGCATCATGTTCCGTATAAAAAGTACAAGTGCAGTAAGGTCCTGTTGTGTCCCCCGCACTATGTGCTTCAGGTGCGAGTGAAAGTGTACGAGGGTAAAACAACAAAGATGGTGGCTTCACGAGTGCTGCCTTCCTGCACGAGCAAAGAGAATGAGGGGGAGGGGAGCGAACTCGCAGCAAAGTGATCAAGCGTACACGAGCGGGCGAACGGGGGGGGGGGGGGGAGAGGGGGGAGTAAGTTGGCGTGCATCTCGATTTTTGGTGGCGCTCTTCTCAGCCGTGGCTGCGCAGAGCTGTAAACATGGCTGAGCGCATACGCAGCTGTGCAGCCCGCTTTAGAGGTAATCTGCCGCATGTGCGAAGATTGGCCATGCCGAGACGGCTTGCCACCATGTAAGCTGTGTTATTGTGCGTTCAGCATTGAAAGTTGCATGATCACGAGTTTCGGTGACCTGTTGGAGTGAGAGGCAGTCGAAGCCTTTGCTGCCTGCTGCCAGTGCTCTTCCTGCTAGCGTCGCCCATACAGGAACGACACTATCACTTGCAAAGGCGAAGTGCACGTGTGACTGGCTTTGCTTAATTCGTTCCGCCAATGTGAAGATATGGTTGCCGTGCCATGAAATCGAATCATTTATCTCCAACTCCCAAATTCATCAAAATGAATTGTTTTGTCATCCAGATTTGCTTTTTTCAATTGCCCGATAATTCGGAAAATTCTGCAGCCCCAATCCATGTGCGTTAAATCGATAGGCAACTGTACTTATTTGTATAAAAGGTAGAATTTCAATACAACGAAATTTCGTTAGAACAAAGCAAAGTGCCGATTTTACCTACCATATTTACTCACATAATGATCGCACTCGTGTAATGATCGCACCCATGAATTTTATCACCAAAATTTCATTTTTTTTTCTTTCCCGTGTAATGATCGCACTCTGAACTTGTCGCAGCGATATGTCGTGTGCCCAGTCTAGCTAATGATGATCTCGCTTACCATCTGTCGAATGCTACGCAAACGATTCTTGAAGACATACCAAGCGGTCTGCATGCACGCAATATTCTTCAGCAGATGTCCCATTTCAATCCTTTCATCACTTTCCGCACTTCCGTGAAAAAAAAAAGCTACAACCAAACTTGCCTCGGCGTATTATTTGTAGGCTTCATAATGGTTTTGGTCAACAACAACAAGGGCGCCTTTCGTTTCTTCTCGTCTGCACTCGTGGGCACGCAACAAATCGCGAGCGGCAACGATAGTGGCCACGTATACAGTGATACGTTAGAAGTGTACCCTATTCATACACCGACACTTCTAAGATATTCGCCCATCTTTAGCGGAAACTAGCCGTATTAGGATAGCAGTGAAAACAAATGCCGCAGCATGCCCGCCATGTCTTTCTATGTCACTGGCAGCTAAGCGCGCCCATTTCTGTTTCTGTTCCCTCAAAGTGGACTTGGCTACATTATTATCGCAAACTTGCGATATTAATGATGTTATTCATTACTGATATGGAAGAAACTGTGTCAATGCATGTAATGTACTCACGAGAAGAAAAATAATTGCGTTCGGCTTGCTCCGCCGGCTGCCATTTTTGTTTTGGTGTCCCGCATTGGCAGTGGCTGCCGCCTGCTTGTCATCCCGCAGCAAATGCGGGATAAAAAAAGAAAATGTTTCTTTTCGTGGGAAATTTAACCCGCGTAATGATGGCACCCCCGAATTTGTGTCAATTTTTTTGACAATGAAGTGCAATCATTATGCGAGTAAATACAGTGCTTCATTATATCGAGGTTTAAGGATAGACACGGGATTTAGAGACCAAAACATCGCAAAGAAAATTTATATTTTGAAAACGGTATTTTTGGAATTTCCAACTGTTATTCTACCACTTCGCCAAATTGTGTGCATTCTAAATCAATATTATAGCTGCAAAATAGATTTTTGGCACCAGTGTAGGCTAAATATAAG
This sequence comes from Dermacentor variabilis, assembly GCF_050947875.1. Classification (NCBI taxonomy): domain Eukaryota; kingdom Metazoa; phylum Arthropoda; class Arachnida; order Ixodida; family Ixodidae; genus Dermacentor; species Dermacentor variabilis. The sequence continues at coordinate 230,639,006 of NC_134571.1, read as the reverse complement.
CCAAAGTTTCCGTCAAGAAGCGCTTTTCCCATGGCGCGTGACGGCCCCCGCAGTCATTCGGTCGCGCCGACCCATATATCATTTGAAAGAGCAGTCTCTCGTCTTCATTTTCCCTCCACCGCCGGCTCCGTCCGCACATTGGCAGTGAAGAAATTTCGCCTCAAAGAGAAGACCCAATGCGTGCTGTAATTGGTCGACAAAGGCACGTGACCCTCAACTAGCCATGCCATTGGCTACACTGGCGTCGTCTGCATTGCTCCGCGGCCGCAGTGCACACGCCGTGCATGCGAACGAGGTTTCCCACGCTGACAGCGATGCCGACCTTGACTCCGAAGTCCGCTACGAAGTTCAAATTTAGAAAAAAGAAGAGGAAGTCTGCGTAGAATGTCAAGAAACGACGCCCCGCTGCACTGCTTCCCGATGACATCGATAAAGGCGCATTTTTAGTCCGACGTTAGCGACTCACAGGGAAGTGTCGCTCGACTCGGGGTACGTTGGAGTCCGTTGGCCGTGTCCTGTTACGCTGGCTACACCAGTGTGTCGAACCATCGCTCTAGCGATAGACGCTGTTGGTTTCGCCAACGCGACATAATGTGTGTGCATGCTCACGCTACGTCGGACTATATTTAGCCCCCCTGCTCCCGCAGTCGAGCGACGCCAGAGATACCGATGGCGTGTCAGGCCTAGTGCCCCAAAGTGTTTCTGACAACGGCCGCGTTTCATCAACGTTTTGGCATGACGCTACTATTCTGCAGCCGGAATATTTTTGATGTGTTGACAGTGAAGCTCAAGGAAAAGTTCAAGCATTAGTGTCAACTCCTGCTACTGACTGAAAATCGAAACTACTAGATCGTGTTGACGACACTGCTGCTGGAACAAACGAGATGTTGGTTACGTCTGCTGGAAACTTGCAGCGGGTGCTCGGAAGGCATCACTGTAATGACACTAGCCAGACAGACTACATTCCTGGAGACTACTAATGCAAGAGCACTTGTATATATTCAAATATTTTATGATGTTCTGTTATAAAAATAAGCTCATTTTGTTTTTTCAACTTTTCTCAGAAAGTCATTTTTGGTGTTTTTTAGACTTGCCGAAGTGCTAGCTCGGTCTTCAGCGCACATAGAACCATAATTTTAATAGTGGCATGTAGATACATGTGTGTACTACACAAAGCTAGGAGCAGGTTTGTTAATTTCGCTTTTTTAAGTTTTGAAATGTGGCTTCTAATTGGACCACATGATTGCCATGTCTGGAGATCAGTCTTCCCATTGCTGTAAAATTGGTAATACCTGCAATATAAGAAAAGTAGTCCTGTAGTTGTGTTGATTACACTTTGTAGTATCTAGCCATACGTCTTTAATGAACATTCTGGCTCATACGCTCCTTACAATTCCAATAAACAATATGTCATTAATTTTAATTATATCTGGAACCACCCAGTCAATTTAAATGCAATTATATTTTTGAAATCAGCATGAAAAATTGTCTGGGTGAAAATGTTTAATAAATTTAGTCAAGAAAAAAAAAAGAAGTTTCTAAACACCTCTTTCCCCTTAACTGTATAAGCTTTCTATCTGTAGAAGTGCTTTATAGGGATGTGCAAATATTTGAAAATTTCGAATACTATCGAATATTATATTTTTAATATTCGCATTCGATTTAAAAACTATGTATTTCAAGATTTCTGAATATTTTATTGAATATGAATATTCGAAACAAATCAAACATATTGCTGACTGTGCAAGAGCAAGCATGGCATTTAGCGTTTATTTCTACCTATATCTAAGAAAGTGTGTCTGATGTTGTGCTGAATTTTGCGATAATTTTATTGAAAGATATTGATAGGATAGTTGGTGAGCCACGATTTCAAGCAGCGCACTTACATCTGACACATGCGCGCACACATAGAAAATACATGCACAGGCGTGGGACTGCAGCTACTGCTTTGTTGCTCAAAGACCCACCTTTTGTAGGGTCCCTTGAGAAGTACATGCGCTTTGATGGCAGTGAGGCGTGAACATGAAGCAAAGTAAAACCCACACAAACAACACAATAACAAAGATAACATTTCTGGATTCCCACTTTATGAATAATCAAAGTCCAAGATAGCAGCATGCTTTCTCAGAAAATAACCAAATTAGGAAGACCCACTAAGCTTCAACAAGACACTCCCTCACCAGAACAGGAACTGGCCTCCCTGGTGCAGCATTCGGCCACTCCCTCCCAATGACTCGTTCAATTACCCGATGGCCCTCAGTCCCCACAAGTTGCGGAACAAGTGACTAAGGCAGCGGCCAGACCTGTAACGCAGCAGAGGGTGCTAAGAATCTCTGGACCCAGACAGGCTGCCAATGGAAACTGACCCTTGCAGTGTCTAACACTCAAACTCTCTCGACTGACGCTAGCGTAGCAGGACTCTTGGAGGAACTATCAGGCATTGTTTGGGATATCATTGGCCTTAGTGAGGTTAGAACTGGTGAGGCTTATACACTGCTGACAAATAGCCACGTCTTCTGCTATAGAGGAATACCAGATAAGCAGTTTGGAGTAGAATTCCTAATCCATAAGGACGTAGCAGGCAACATTGACGAATTCTACAGCATCAATTAGAGGGTAGCAGTAGTCTTAATAAAGCTGAATAGGAGGTATAGAATAAAGGTAGTAAAAACTTACGCTTCCACCTCCAGTCACAGATGAAGAAATAGAAGTTTTATGAAGATGTTTAGTTAGCGATGGTGAAAAGTGCAAACTCAGTGCAGTCAAACCCGGCTATATCAAACTCGCAAAAAAAAACGCATATCAGTTCGATATAGGACATAATTCAATGTAAGCCAGCTAAAGAATTGGATGTCATAAAAGCACATACCATTTATAATATCACCTTATTGATGAAACTAGCTTAGTTTCGCACGAAATGGTCCTGTATTTTCTTCCGCTTGGGCAATTTCGCTGTCTGCGACGCACACACTTCTCCACATTGTCTAAAGAGTCGGAACAGCTGAGGCCACAACTGTCCACATTCGCGCAGAAGCACAAGACTAGTGAGAGTGCACCAATCACCTCGGAGGATGTGGGCAAAGGACCGTCATTGCTTTCCTTATTGTGCCCATTTTCACTTGTGCTCGGCACAATGTTGGCAATGTCTTCGTTTTTGGGCTCTCCCATGGTCGCGACACCATCATCTGCTCTCGTAAACTTTCTGACGATTGACTCGTCAACGGCTTCTGTAAATCCTGACAGCTGACTCCAAACTTCAGCAACACCGTCACGAGCTTAGTCGCACTCATCAGAATTTACAGTCATCACTGGAAATGCAAAAGCCAGCACGTCTGAAGCAATTTCGGATGAACCACTTGTACACGGCCGTGTGTACGCGTCAGCCACCATGCAAAGCAGGTCGCGAGTTTGGCTGCTTTAGCCCTAATCCCCCTCTTATTCTTCAAAATTGTGCTGAGAGTGCTCCTCAGAATTTTTCACACTGCGGGGTCATCCGACTTCTCACCACATTCGACCCGATTTATGATTTCGAGCTTCAAGGTGAAAAGCAAATTATGCTGCTTCATCACAGCAACACTGCAGGAGAAGGCCCACAAAGCACAAACACAATGAACCAGAAAAGCAGCGAGACAACTCGTACTTGGGCCATCTTGCACGACGAGGACACAAGAGCCTCTGATTGACTGTCTGAGCAAGCACTGCGGGCAGGCCAGGATAATTTTTTGCAGGGGCGTGTCAATGGCTCGCCCGATGCGGCACGGTCACGGTAGGGAGATGGAGCCGCCCCACCAGGTTTCCCCGCCGCTACAAAGGAAAGCCAAGTTCTGAGGACATGCTTGCACCGCTTTTTGTTCGATATATCGGGAGTCGCTGCTATTTTTGTTGGATGTAAGTGTAATTTTTGTTATATATACTTATTGTTGAGTAGCCTTTACGAAATCCTACAACCAAAGCGCCAGGCAAGATTTCGTAACGGCTACTCAACAATAAACCATATTCACACTATCAATCAGGTGATAGAGAAATGTGCGAAATATGGCTGTCAGGCAGCGAGATACGATCTCTCCAATGCCATTCACAGCGTGTTTAGAGGAGATATTCAGAGACCTGGATTGGGAAGAATTGGAGATAAGAGTTAATGGAGTATACCTTAGTAACTTATGATTTGCTGATGATATTGCCTTGCTTAGTAATCCAGGGGACCAATTGGAAAGCACGCTCACTGACCTGGGCAGGCAAAGCAGAAGGGTGGGCCTGAAATTAATGTGCAGAAAACTAAAGTAATGTTTTACAGTCTCGGAAGAGAACAGCAGTTTACGATAGGTAGTGAGGCACTGGAAGTGGTAAGGCAATACATCTACTTAGGTTAGGTAGTGACCGCGTATCCGGATCATGAAGGTGAAATAATCAGAAGAATAAGAATGGGCTGGGGGTGTGTTTGGCAGGCATTCTCAGATCATGAACAGCAGGTTGCCATTATCCCTTAAGATAAAAGTATATAACCCCTGTGTCTTACCAGTACTCAGCTACGGGGCAGAAACCTGGAGGCTCTACTTAAATTAAGGATGATGCAACAAGCTATGGAAAGAAGAATGATGGGTGTAGCGTTAAGGGATAAGAAAAGAGCAGATTGGTTGAGGGAACAAATGCGAGTTAATGACATCTTAGTTGAAATCAAGAAAAAGAAGGGGGGGGGGGCATGGGCAGGGCATGTAGTGAGGAACTAAGATAACCGATGGTCATTATGGGTTACGGACTGGATTCCAAGAGAAGGGAAGCGTAGCAGGGGGTGGCAGAAAGTTAGGTGGGTGGATGAGATTAAGAAGTTTGCAGGGACAACATGGCCACAATTAGCACATGGCCAAGGTATGTACAGAAGTATGTGACAGGCCTTTGCCTTGCAGTGGACATAGCCAGGCTGATGATGATGACTCATTGTAACTATACAATGTTCAGAAATTGTTCGATATACAGTATAATTCAAAGCAAACGGGTTCTATATAGTCGGGTTCGACTGCATACTGTAGTCATGGGCGACTTCAATTCAAAAGTGAGGAAAATGCCGGCTGGTGAACAAGCATATCGGCAACTATGGCATCGATTATAGGAACACTCAAGGAGCGATGTTGGTAGAATTTGTGGAAAGGAATAAACTGTGAATAATGAACACCTTCTTCAGGATGCGTTAGAACAAAAAGTGGGCTTGGAAAAGCCCTAATGGTGAAACAAGAAATGAAATTGATTTCATAATTTCTGCTGATCCCAGCATAGTGCAGGATGTAGAAGTGTTAGGTAGGGTAAAGTGCAGTGATCATAGGTTAGTGAGGACTAGAATTCACCTCAATTTGAAGAGAGAAAGAGTAAAATTGGTCAAGAAAAAACAGGCCAACCTAGACACACGCTGTAAGGGTAAAAGCAAACCAATTCAGGTTGGCACATGCAAACAAATATGCAGCCTTAGAACAGATATGAAGATGACATAGAGGCAACGAATGAAACCGTAACTAGGCTGGCTTCAGAAGCAGATATTGAAGCGAGAGGTAAGGCACCAAGGCAACCAGTAGGTAAGCTCTCTCAAGTAACAAGAGACCTAATAAAGTATTAGAGTGTCCAACTCAAGAGATCAGATAGAATTCACGGAACTGTCAAAACTAATCAACAAGGAGAAAATAAGGGATATTCATAATTATAATATGAGAAAGACTGAGGCAGCAGTAAAAATTGGACGTAGCCTGAAACCAATGAGATGGAAGCTTGGCATCGCGCAAACCAAGATGTATGCACTGAAAGATAAGCCGGGTAATATCATCAGCAATCTCGAAGATGAAATAAAAGCAGCAGAAGAATTCTATAGTGACCTGTACAGTACTCAAAGCCGCCACAATACTATTCGAAGTAGTAATGAACAGATTAGAGAGGCTCCTTCTATAGCTAGCGATGAAGTTAGAAGGGCCTTGCAAGACATGAAATGGGGGAAAAGTGGCAGGAAAAGATGGACTACCAGTCGATTTATTCAAAGATGGAGGAGACGTAATGCTTGAAAAACTAGAGGCCTTTTATACGAAATATCTATTAACTTCAAGGGTCCCAGAACTGGAAGAATGCCAACATTATACTAATCCACAAAAAGGGAGACATTACAGAATTAAAAAATTATTTGCCCATTAGCTTATTTCCAATGTTACATATGTGGTGAAGAGGAAGACGAAGAAGGCGCTCTTGTGTCGGCTGTGCGCGCGATCAGCATTCGTCTACTCCCAGTGCGACTAGACTTTGCCTAGTGCCTTATAATAAATCATCTTATTACATTTGGTGAAAGGTGCTGCACTTCCCGACCTCAGCCTGGAACTTCGCAGCTGAACTTTAACATCTGCTCCAGCCGCTACTATGAACGACACTCCCAACAATCCGCTTAGCGCATCTGCTGCTCCTGTCATGTGCGGCGCCGTGCAACGGCAGCGGGACCCTCCTGTTTTTAGCGGATCAGGTGAGACTGGGACGTAGAAGATTGGCTCTCTACCTACGAGCGCGTCAGTGAAAACAACAAGTGGGATGACCCGACGAAGCTCCGTAGCGTCATCTTCTATCTTGCTGACGTTGCGAACCTCTGGTTCCACAATCATGAACGGGAACTGCAAACCTGGTCCGCTTTCAAAACTGCATTCGCGGAAGTCTTCGGTCGGCCAGCCTTGCGAGAACTCCGTGCTGAACAGCGCCTCCGCCAGCGCGCTGAACAGCCCGGCGAGACTTGTACTAGTTACATAGAGGATGTCGATGTTTGCGCCCGCGTCGATTCCACCATGACTGAAGAGGACAAGGTGAAGCACATCCTCAAGGGCATCGAGGACGACGCATTTCAAATGCTCCTGGCGCGGAACCCTACTTCTGTCGCAGCTGTCGTCACTCTTTGCCCGAGCTTCGATGAGCTGCGTCGACAAAGGGTCCTTGCGCACAGCGCTCTTGCACCTGGCGACTCGCTCTCGGGCCTCATGCTTCGATCAAACACCACGCAGCATCGCTCTCTGTTGAGATCAAGGATTTCATTCGTGAGGAGGTGGCGCGCCAATTGTCTATGCTGCCTCTCAACGAAGGACATCCCCAGCCTGACACAGCTCTGGCTGCTCCCATTAGGCAGGCCATTCGCGAGGAACTTGCTGGGTCTTTACCCTTCGCCCAACCCTGCCCTCCCGTGGCTGCACCTCTGACCTATGCCGAAGTCGCCGCGCGACCTGCGCCGCCGCTGCTCTCGTTTTCAGCGCCAATGCGACTTCAAGCTGTACCTCCTCCCGGGTCGCCTGCCATTCCATCTCGACGCCCAGTTCAGACCCCTTGGCGCACACGCGACAACCGACCCATATGCTTCGCTTGCGGTGTCGCCGGCCACGTTGCGCGCTTCTGCCATCGTCGCATGCCACCTGCTAACGCTACTGTTGCGCCACCTGGATATGCCTATTCCCACGATACTACCGGGCATGCGATGCTTCCCGACCACGAGTTTTCGCCACCTCCTCGACGTCCTGTCGGCACCCATCATTCGCCATCACTACGTCGTCGCTCACTTTCCCCCTTACGTTGCCACCAGTCACCTAGCGAGGGAAACTAGTTGCTGCAGTTCTGCAGGCACGAACTGCAAGCTTCGCGACTTCTACAAGGCCTGCACAGTCGCGACGCAATTTATTGGACGTTTTGGTCGAAGGAACCGCTGCAATTGCGCTTATTGATACTGGGGCTGCAGTTTCTGTTATCGACAAAAAGCTTTGTCGCAGCCTCCATAAGGTCACAACGCCGTTGTCTGGTATGCTTCTAAGCACCGCGACTGCGCAGCATGTAGCCCCGCTTGCTCAATGTACTGCAAGGGTGGTCATTGACGGCATTGTCTATGTTGTTGAATTTCTCGTGTTGTCATCATGTTCACATGACATTATTCTCGGCTGGGACTTCTTGTCTCACCATCGTGCCATCATCGACTGTGCCCAGGCCGAAGTGGCGCTTTTCCCGCTTGCCGATGCCCCACTGCCTGACCCCTCTGAACAAAAAGCCTCCAAGCTCACAATTGTGTCCGATACGGACTTACCAACCGACATGTGTGTGCTTGTGCCCGTCTCTTGCTCTACCGCGCCAGACGCTACAGTACTTTTTACACCGTCGCCTATTTTTCTACGTCGCAAGGCCCTACCTCTCCCATTTGCCGTCCTCACCACTGTGTCTGGATTATCCTCAATGCCTGTGTGTAACTCGTCTCACTAGCATGTGACGTTACTGTGCGGCGAATCACTCGGTCGTGTTCAGCCCCCTGACCCGCTTCACATTCTCGATGTTTCCGACGACACGGCCTATTATGAACTCGACGCCCTCACTTCTCTCGTGCCGTGCATGTCATCATCATCATTGTCGTCGTCGTCGTCAGACGTTCTTGAATCTGTCGTAGACGCCGACCTGCCGCCTGCATATCGTCAGCAAGTCCTCGCGCTTCTTCAGAATTTTTGCTCGTCATTTGACTGTGACCAACTATCTCTGGGGCGTATGGCAACCGTCACTCACAGCGTACACACTGGTTCCCATCCTCCTTTACGCCAGCGACCATACCGCGTGTCGGCAGCCGAGCGACAGATCATTAGCGAGCAGGTCGACGACATGCTGCACCGTGGCGTCATTCGCCCTTCCCACAGTCCTTGGGTGTCTCCTGTAGTATTAGTACGCAAGAAGGACGGGTCAATACGCTTCTGTGTGGATTACCATCAACTCAATAAGATCACTCGTAAAGATGTCTATCCGCTGCCTCCGATAGATGACGCCCTCGACTCCTTGCAAGGCGCAGAGTACTTCTCATCTTTGGATCTTCGCTCCGGCTATTGGCAAGTGCCGATGGCAGATGATGACTGTGAGAAGACAGCTTTCATCATGCCCGATGGCTTGTGCGAATTTACCGTAATGCCATTCAGGCTCTGCAACGCGCCCCCTACATTCGAGCGTATGATGGACACCATCCTTCGCAACTACAAGTGGAAAACATGTCTGTGCTACCTTGATGATATCGTGGTGTTTTCGCCAGATTTCCCAACGCACCTCGTCTGCTTGCGTGAGATACTGATCTGCCTTACCTCTGCTGGCCTCCAACTTAAGGGGGGAGGCTACACTTGAAATACTGCTTTCTTATTTGTGGACAGATCTGAACGAAATTTTCACACTTTGTGTATTTTAATATGCAGATTCTAAATATATAATTAATTTTGCCATAGGATAAGTAGTTTCTGATATACTCTAGAAGCATTGTATTAGCTGGGTCCTTTGTTTGGAGGAAAATTAGCATCTTAACAGAAAACCGTAACATAGTAATTTGAGTATAAAGACTATCTAGAATGTTCAGGGAGTCCAGTAAGGTTTTAACCAATGTTCTAGGCTAATCTGAGCAAAAGTTAGAGCTCATCAAAGTTGTGAAAAAAAAATGCCATCTTGACATGTCAAGCATGTGACCCAATTTGAAAAGGTGCATATTGCTTACTGCATACATTTCTCTTTCTGGCAAAAAATAAATTATGCCGATAGCTGAAATAGGACACAAGCTATTTTACCTGCAAATTGGAAGTCTGTCAGAATTGTTGTTTTGAGAAATCAAGGAAAAACATTCTGCAACATCTTTATTGAGAACATACCAATAAAATCTCAAGGAAATTCACCAGGGGCATAATCTGGATGCATCCTATCTTTATGCCGCTTTTTGGCCAGCTTCCTTGCGATCAAAGGTGCTTCTTGCTGGAGTTGGAACTTCGATGGCCGTCTTTCTCCTTTGCTAGCTGAGATGCAGTGCCAGGAATATTCATGTGTAGCTGCTGTAGAATTGCAGTGGACGCAAGCCAGTGTCCCAGTGTTGAAGCGTAGGACAGCTTCCGCAACAGCAGCTTGCACGGCAAAGAGAGATGCATGCTGTTCCTTTGAGACACTCCAAATCACTGAGTGAAGGCTCTCATTCGAATTCTGTGTCTTGCCTCGCTGGTATCTTTGGAGCAGGGTTTTTTGAGATAGCCGCGTATATACAGGCAGCATTGCTTCTGCCACATGTTCTGGCAAGTTGTAGTGGTGCCTAGGTTCAGGCTGTCCCTTTGCTCTTGCAGCATTGTGACGACAGAACATTGTCAGAACATTGCTGAGCGCCCGTACTCCTTGGCGGGGTCCTTGAAAGCATCACCACTTTCTAGCCGCACCCGGGACACAGCACGAGTCCAAGGAACTCTCGTACGACGGATAAATCCAAGATTGCAAATTCAGTTCCGCTGTCGTTGACGTCCTCTCTCCTGTCGACACCCAGTAGCTTGAACTTTCGTTCCATTGCAGACTGCGACGCCAGGCACGTTTTCCGGCGCTCGCTACTTTCTTCAATCGGGAAGGAAACGGTGCCTGCACGATCTGTGCCAACACGTGTGGCGTGGGCGGACGAAGTGTTGACGCTAGACGTGCCGGTTTGCAGCTCGGAACTCGATCCGGGAGAATGTCCAGGCAGACCAGCAACCGGCAACTCCGCGAGTATGACAGGCCTAGCCGCCTTCCGTCACGCATTCCACAGCCGCTTGACGCGTAGTAGCCTTGAGACGACGATCTTTTCCAGCCATCCGGGCAGCGAAATCAGCACCTTATCAAACGTCGTCGCGAAGCAAGCGGCTGAACAAACGTAGACAGCGGCGCGATGAAACCAGAGATAAACAAACGTAGTGAAACGCGAGAGCGGTCGAGCGCGCGCCAAAGAGCGCCAGACCAATAGGAAGGAGCGAGGCGCGCGGGGTGTGTGCGCGCTCTGGCCAATCGGCGGCACGGACGCATCCTTCAGAAATGACGCGATAGCGTCGCTTTCCCTTCACCGACGCCATTTTGAACTGGCGCAAAATGCGCACAAAGAAAACAGCTTCAAAACAAGCGCAAGATGGCGGCCATCGGCCAACGCGTTTGCAAATGGCGACGGCGCGAAGTTTGAACATCTTTGTCCAAATTTTGCTGATTTCGTGTTCACCCTGGCCCCTTTAAGCGCGATTTTTATTATTTTCCCATTAAATTTAGCTTCTAGATTTCGCGGAGGGATTCTTGAATGTATAAACGTAGCGAAAATGCACTTTTCCAAAAATCGACTTTTTTGTGATTTTTTGCCGTTTCAAGACCCGCGTCCCCCCTTAACATCAAAAAGTGCCATTTTGCTGCTTGCAAGTTAACAATATTGGGTCACGTTGTATCGAAGGACGGTGTGCTTCCTGACCCAGCCAAGCTTCGCGCGGTCGCAGAGTTTCCGACGCCCACTACTCTTAAGGTGCTCCGCAGCTTTATAGGGCTCTGCTCTTACTTTTGGCGTTTTGTGTGCAATTTTGCGACTATCATCGCACCACTGACCAATTTGCTTACCGCTACCAACGGCATCTCCGCGTGGTCAACTTCCTGTGACGAAGCCTTCCAGCAACTACGTCGCCTACTTCGCCACCGATTCTTCGACACTACAATCCCACAGCACCTACAGAGGTACATACGGACGCCAGCGGTATTGTTGTTGGTGCAGTCCTCGCACAACGAAAAGACGGGTATGACGAGTGCGTCGTCACGTATGCGAGCCGCACTTTAAAGAAGGCAGAAACCAACTACTCAGTAACAGAAAAGGAGTGCTTGGCCATTATTTGGGCGCTCGTGAAATTTCGTCCATACCTATATGGTCGCCCTTTTGACATTGTCACTGGCCACCATTCACTTTGCTGGCTGTCCTCGTTGAAGGATCCGTCAGGTCGCCTAGGCCGATGGGCGCTCCGCTTACAAGAATATGATATCCGCGTTGTCTACCGATCGGGCAGAAAGCACTCTGACTCCGATGCGCTTTCCCGATCGCCGCTACCTTGTGATGTGGCTTCAGTGTCTCCGCTCTTCGCATCCATGTCAGCCTTCAACGTCGCTGATATGCCGGACGAGCAGCGTAAGGATCCCCTGCTTTCAGCCATGCTGAATTTCCTCCACGACCCATCTGCCACACCCTCTTCTCGAACACTTTGTCGCCAAGCCGCTCACTTTACTGTCCGCGACAACATTCTTTACCGCAGAAATTATTTGCCTGCTGGTCGCAAATGGCTCCTGGTGATACCACGACACATGCGTTCTGACATATGCGCTTATTTTCATGCTGCTCCTCATAATGGTCACGCCGGTGTTCTGAAAATGTATACTCGGCTAAGGCAGCGTTTCTACTGGCACGGCATGTATCACTTTGTGCGCCAGTACGTACGCACTTGCACGGCGCGCCAACGGCGTAAAATTCCACAGCGCCCTCCTGGTGAGCTACAGCCGCTGCCCTGCCCGGCTCGGCCCTTCGATCGCGTCGGCATAGACCTATACGTGCCACTTCCCTGCAGCTCCTCGGGTAACGGATGGATAATTGCAGGTGTCGACCACTTGACGCGCTACGCCGAGACTGCAGCACTCCCGGCAGCCTCTGCGCACGAAGTTGTGTTCTTCATCTTGCGGAACTTCGTTCTTCGACATGGCGCACCACGTGAACTGCTCAGCGACAGGGGACGTGTCTTCTTGTCCGAAGTCATCCAAGCCCTTCTCGCTGCATGCAGCATCGTTCACCGCAAGTCTACAGCCTACCACCCGCAAACGAACGGCTTGACAGAGAGGTTCAACCGCACACTCGGTGATATGTTTTCTATGTACGTCGCCTCGGATCACAGTAACTGGGACACTGTTTTGCTGTTTGTCACGTATGCCTATAATACGGCCACACAAGCTACCACTGGCTTTTCGCCCTTTTTTCTGCTGTATGGACGAGAGCCGCCGTGTACTATGGACACAGTGCTCCCATACCAACCCGACGCTTCCGAATGCACACCTGTGTCTGAAGCCGCCAAATACGCCGAGGACTGTAGGCAGCTCGCGCGAACCCTTTTTGCTCAAGGTCCCGCTGCTCAAGGTCGTCAAAAGCTGTGGCGTGACAGTGGCGCGCTTACACCAGTTTTCCCGACTGGTTCCCTTGTTTGGTTGTGGGTCCCACCTCACAGCCCTGGCCTTTCGACCAAACTACTTGCACGCTATGATGGCCCCTACCGTGTCATAGACCGTACCTCCGCTGTCACCTACGTTGTAGAACCTGTGGCACCTTCACCCAACCATAGGCATCGCGGGCGTGACACGGTTCATGTCAACCGACTTAAGCCGTACTATGACCCCCTCATCCTACCTACGCCGTAAGTCGCCAGGATGGCTCCTCTTCTCTACCGGGGGCCATTGTGGTGAAGAGGAAGACGAAGAAGGTGCTCTTGTGTCGGCTGTGCGCGCGATCAGCGTTCATCTACTGCCAGTGCGACTAGACTGTGCCTAGTGCCTTATAATAAATCATCTTATTACACATAAAATATTCACCTAGATAATCTCCAATAGAATAAGTGCACATTAAGGGAACATTCTCAAAACTTAACAAACCAAGACAAGCTTGCAAATTTAGTTTCGCATGTGATGGTTTGCAAGTGCGTGCCACGGTTCAAAGAAGCAAAGTTTCTGGGCGGAAGTGCAAGCGATAAAGCTAGAGCTTTGCCTGAAGCATTCCACATGCAAGAAAAGACGGGTCTGTGCATAAGCGGTGTTTCTATAGAGTTGTACTCGGCTGAGCGCACACTTCTGGAGAGATGTCTAAAACCATAACATATGGCTTTTCGTCTGTTGCTGTCTTTTATTGGTCATTTGTTTCACTTGCTGCTTGGTTTTTATCATTTCACTTCCCGTGAGTGCTTGCGATATTGCGATATCATTTTTTTTTTGTAAAAGAAGGCTGTTGCAGTTCGGTTGTGCACTTGTGTTGTGCTTGTCTTAAATTTGAACCCTTTTCAAAAATAAACCAGTTGTCAGTAGCGTTCCCTCGTCGTGTCGCCTTTTCGCCATGTGTTCGTCCCTTTTAGCACTACCATCACTTTTAAAAGAATGCATCACCAACTAGCCCCGCACCAAGTTTTATTGAAGAGCAACACTGGACTTTAGTCAGCCAAGGGAACAGGCAGGTTTCAGGAAGGGGGGATACTCTACAGTGGATCACATCCGTGTCATCAATCAGGTAATCGAGAAATCCGCGTAATACTATCAGCCTCTCTTATGGACGTATTCCTAGGGGTGTGCAGCACAACCCGGAAAAAGGACAAAAGGAAGTTCATTGCATTCCTATTGTTGTTCGCACTCGTATCATGTACTTCCTTTTGTACTTCGTCCAGGTTGTGCTGCCCACCCCTAGGAATATGTTCAGTCGCCAACTCGCCCAGCTTGCTGTGCTAATTCTCTATATGACTTTCATAGATTACGAAAAGGCATTGGCAGTCATAGAGGCATTACGTAATCAAGGAGTACAGGACGCTTATGTAAATATCTTGGAAAGTATCTACAGAGATTTTGCAGCTACCTTAATTCTCGAAGAAAAGTAGGAAGATATGTATAAAGAAAGGCATCTGACATGGAGACACATTCTGTCCAATGCTATTCACTGTGTGCTTGGAAGAAGTATTCAAGCTATTAAACTGGGAAGGCTTAGGAGTAAGGATCAACGGTGAATAGCTCAGCAACCTTCGATTCGCAGATGACATTTTCCTGTTCAGCAACACTGGGGACGAGTTAGAACAAATGATTGAGGACCTTAACAGAGAGCGTCTGAGAGTGGGGTTGAAGATTAATATCAAAAAGACAAAGATAATGATGAATAGCCGGGCAAGGGAACAAGAGTTCAAGATCTCGAGTCAGCCTCTAGAGTCTGTGAAGGAGTATCTTTGGTGAATTACTCACAGGGGACCCTGATCATGAGAAGGAAATTTACAGAAGAATAAAAATGAGTTGGAGCGCATTCGGTAGACATTGTCAGATCCTGTCTGTCTGTCTGGAAAAAAAAAGGTGTACAGTCAATGCACTCTACTGGTGCTGACATACGCGGCAGGAACTTGGAGGCTGACAAAGAAGCTTCGGAACAAGTTAAGGACTGTGCAAAGAGCGATGAAACGAAGAATGCTACGCATTACGTTAGGAGACAGTGGTGTGGATCAGATAGCAAACAAGATAGCCGATATTCGTATAGACATTAAGAGAAAAAATGGGGCTGGGCACATCATGTAATGCGCAGGTTAGATAACTGGTGGACCATTAGGGTTACAGAATGGGTTCCAAGAGAAGGGAAGCGCAGTCGAAGACAGCAGAAGACTAGGTGGAGTGATGAATTAAAGAAATTCACAGGCGCTAGCTGGAATCGCTTGTTGCAAGACGGGTAATTTGAGATCGCAAGGAGAGGCCTTTGTCCTGCAGTGGACAGGCAGGCAGGCTGGCTGGCTGGGCTGGGCTGGGCTGGGCTGGGCTGGGCTGGGCTGGGCTGGGCTGGGCTGGGCTGGCCCGGGCCCGGGCCCGGGCCCGGGCCGGGCCGGGCCGGGCCAGTGGTGGTTCAACTGCTCTATTTGTGCCATTTTGGGCAATTCAGCGTGCCTGCTCCTGGCTGTGCCTGCCCGCTCAAGTGTCATTTGCGCCTACTGCGCAAAAGTGAGATATTTTCGCGCTCTCACAGCAAAACAATGCTTTCGGTAGCGTTATGCAACTACAGTCAATGACAGATATTTCGGATGCCCGATAATTTGGATGCCTTCGCGGCACCGCCGCGGTATCCTATTGAATCACTATATCGGATCATTTGAAATTTCTGATGCAAAAACACTTCGCCGTCCAGTTTTCCAGTCTATTTGCCATGACTGCTGGTCCAAAACAGCATTGATTGAAGCCACCTCGAACAGGCGCTCTCACACACAGATCCACTGACAGCCATAGCCACCACCGTGGCAATGCTACTTCGTCATTCGCTACCAAGCTTGTTGCTGTTCAATGCTATGCTTTTCACTAAAACAATTCGCCACTGTTAGCAAAGGCGCCCACTCTGCCTTTGTAATCCTTGCCAATGGCTTCGAAGCTCGGGAAGCACGGCGCGTTGCATAATGCTGATAAGCTGAGCCTCAATATAGAAATGTTAGGTAGTGAAGCATATATGAAGTATTGCGGTGAAGCATACCAAGAGCTGAAATAATTGTCACAGGACACATTATGTATTCCTTAATTATACACGCATGCCCCCGCAATCTCACAGAAATGCCTAATAATTGTACTGGCAGGCCTTCAGAGCTTTTTAGGACGTGCCTGTGGTGATTTCAGCTCTTGGGGGCAGTAAAAGGTGGTGCTTTAAAAGCTTGGTCGGGTGTTGGTGCCAAAAGTTACGGCTCTATGTCGAATCGACTCGGTATCTATCCGCAGAGTCCACATCACACAGGAAGCCAACAAACCACCTCACAACGAAGGCGAGTGTATACAGGATGGCACCAACACTGTTCTCCACTGCCATCACCATCTTTGCAGCGCAACATATGGAGGCATCTCACCTTGGCGCTGTTCATAGGCACATATTCTCTTGTGGAGTTTCTTGCATTGTTATTGGGCGTAATACAGTCGACTCCCGTTAATACGAAGTTCACGGGGACCGCAAAAACCTTCGAATTAAACGAACTTCCAATTAAGCACAAAACACAAAAAACAGCACTTTATTTGTGGCAAAATCGAGTATTTTCTCTAAGAAAAATAGTCGGTCATCTTGCTTTACTTCTTCTTGCCGAATCGCGCTACTAAAAGCAAGTTCTGCAGGCTGTAGATGTGGCGGAACGCTTCTTCCGCGTTACCTTCAGCGGCAAAGAAGCGCTCTGCAAGAGCAAAGCCCGCAGCTACATCGGCAGCCTTAGGTTGCGGCTCGCCTTCAACGTCATCGTCGCTTTCCTGGGTCGCTTCCTGGGGCCGAATAATCTCTACAATTTCGCTATCCGTCAGCGCACCGCACGTTTCGACCGCCTTGTCTACGGCGACGTTATCTTCACAATTGACGTCCCCGAGAGCATCACCAAAATCAGTGCCGTCAAGCTCGCTTGTTGACGCTTCCTCCGCTGAAATTTCAGAGGCATCCTCCGAAGAAGCTGCCACAAAACCGCAAGCCCTGAAGCAGTTTGCGATTGTTTCTTGCTTCACACGATCCCATGCTCGCGCCAACATGTGGATGGCACTGAGCAGGCTCACCTCGTACTTTGTGGAGCTATCCATACACAAAATCATGCGCTCGAGGAGGTGCCGCCTGTACAGGACTTTAACATTCTTGATGATGCCTTGGTCCATTGGCTGCAAAACAGCCGTTGTGTTTGCAGGCAAAAATGCGAGGCGTATTGCACTCAAGGCTGGCACATTCACGTGAGCACTGCAGTGATCGACAAGGAACAACACCTTGCGGTTCGAAGCAGCAAACTTGCGGTCCAATTTGCTTATCCACCTCTTGGAAGATTTCGGCCGTCATCCACACTTTTTTGTTCGCCTCATAGTCCACAGGCAGCGTCTTCACGCCTTTGAAACATCTCGGCTTTGCGGCTTTGCCGATCACAAGTAACCGACATCGTTCCGTGCCAGTCATGTTTGCCGCGATCAGCACCGACACTCTCTCCTTGCTGCGTTTGCCCCCAGCACAGTCGTCGTCCTTGAATGTCAGGGTCTTCTCTGGTAGAAGCCGATAGAAGAGTGCAGTCTCATCTGCATTGAAGATGTCTTCCGGTCTGTATTCGGCGAAATATTCACGCAGCTTTCCGTCCTTCCACGTGGCGCATGTTTCTTGGTTAATGGACGCCTTTTCACCACACACGCTCTTGAAAACCAGGTCATGGCGATCTTTAAAGCGCGTCAGCCATCCATCTGACGAAACGAAGTCATCGATCCCCAACATTGCTGCAAGCGTTCGGGCTTTCATCGCAATGATGTCTCCGTTGAGAGGAAGTTTGTTGCTCCTGGCCTCCCTAATCCAAACCAGCAGAGCCTTCTCCAACTCTGGGTAAGCGCCGGTGCGCATTCGCTTCCGAGAAGTCTTGAACTTGTCGTTCTCAAATGCATCCATTATTGTGCGGTTGTTCTTGATGTAGTTAGAGAGCACGCGTTCGGCTTGATCCCGTACTTCCGCGCTATGTCTTGTTTGGCGGCACCTCCCTTCTCAACTTCCTTCAAAACCTCGACTTTCGTTGCCAGGTCGAGCGTGCGATAAGAGCCACGGTTTGCCATGGCTATAAACTGCGCGACTAGGTACAGTCAATTCCGAATCACTCGTGGAACAACCTAGCCTACGAGCTTCCCGCACAAAGGCGCTCGACCAAAACACATGCCTCGACATACGCTGCGCACGCTGCAAGACTAATCTCGCACAATCTCGCCACTGCCAGTATGCAGCGCTGCGTGCACCTATGGCACCCGCGTGGCCTCCGCAATCAGCTCCGGCCACACGCGGCAGCCGCGCGTGGCTTCCGGCGGGAGCCGCTTCGCCTCTCGCCGGAGTTGATCGCGGAGGCCACGGCAGCCGTAGCAATTAATAATCGCGCCGCTCCAAGAAGGATGGCGTTGCGGGCGGCTGCAGTGGCGATGACACCAATGCGGAGCACGGAACTGTTGCAACACTTGAAAAATTGCACATTCTACCAAAGAATGACGGTCACCTCTAGGATCCCGGCTGAAAATTAACTTCCAATTAAACAATATTACTGGATGAGTACTTCGAATTATCGAGCAATTTCTTCTATAGGATTACAGTAGAACCCCGCTGTTACGTTCCTCACTGCTGCGTTTTCCCGGCTGCTACGTCGTTTTGATCCGGTCCCGGCCTAGCTTCCGTAGGATCCAATGTATAAGGAACCCCGCTTTTACGTAGTAGCTTTGAAAACGTTCCCGCATGATGCGTCACAACCCGAACCCGCCTGGGCTAAAGTCGGCAACGCGCTCCAACCGCCATTTTGGTTTTTGACGAGTTTTGACCAGGCTTGGCCGGGCTTGGCTATGGAACTGGCTGCAAGAAGCTGCACGCCAGTTTGAGAGGCCGCCAATAAATGGCCATACGTGAAAAATGCTCTCACTATCACTGTGATTACGGTCACCGCATGGTTTGTTGGACGCGTCGACTAAGGAGGGGCCCTGACATCACTCTTTGTGAAGCTATAGCTAAAGGGAAGCCGGAAGTGGGCGTTGCTCATGGCGTTGCTCCGCCTATCAGGCCAGCTCTCCTCTCTTATTTACATTTCTCGCTAAATCACGCCGCGCTGCGCGCAACCAGGCTGCTCGGACGCGCGCGCTTCGCAGCAATACTAAACAATCGTTAGCACGTTAGCATGATTACGCCAAAGAGGGCAAAATTTGCCGCGGATATTCCTTCGTCCGTGGCCATTGCCGTGGTCCGGTGACGACGAGGAGCACGAGCCGCATGATGCCGGGGAGTTGCCAAATCCTAGCTTTGGAGAAGCCGTCGCGGCCCTGGATCGCCTCCGCAGGTACGTCGCACCTCACAGCAACACTGACAGAGATGCGGCCTTCCAGGCTATTGAGAAACGTTTGGTGATTTCTAGCGAGCGAAAGAAACGGCAAGTAACCATTCTAGGCTTTTGTTAAGTTCTAAACGCACTCTGTGGAAATAAATTGTCTATAGTTGAAGCTGCACTTTTTTCATTCATTTTCGGAGCTTTCCTCACTGTTGCGTTTTCCCGGCTGTTAGTTTTTTTTCCTCGGTCCGGTGAAAAACGTATGAACGGGGTTCCACTGTACATGCAAAACTGACTGGACCAGCACTTCACTTCTAATTAACCGAAAATTCCAATTAAGCGGCTTCGAATTATCGGGAGTCGACTGTACACACTTTGTTAAGTGCGGTAGAGCATAAGAAAGGACATATGTCATTTGGAATGCACTTAAGACATTTGCCATCACTTTTTGTCGTGGCGTAAATTGTTCGAGCTTATTTGTAATTTTATTTCTGTCTTGCACCCAGGCGTACAAAATTTTATTTAATTGCTTGCAAAATAACCTCATTGCCTACCCAAATAAAGATGTTTGCAACATACTGTGCATGGTATATCATCCCTTAAAAAGCAAGCTTAATTGGTCGCTGTTAGCTTTGTGTCCTGCTTCACTCTTGAGCAGCACTTGCTGATTGCAGCGTAATAACAAGCTTCGCCAAAATACTGTACAAACTGGCTGGACCACCACTGAGGACCCATAATGCTCATTCAGACTGCCACCGTCATCTTTGACGGGCCCCCTGGTGAAATAGCTGTAGTCAGGGGCACGCTTGAATGGTACAGTTAGCAGTCTGCACTTCAAATCACAGTCATGTCATTGCCAATGTTTAATTTATTTATCTGGCTTGGGCAAGTAATGCGAATGAACGCACATTTATTAACCTGAATAGCTTTTCTAGCACCTTTTTTTTGTTTTTTGCACTGAAGAATGCTCAATAAAGTTGCACATGTTTTAGTGAGGTATTCAAAAGGTACAGCGCGACTGGGACGGAGATAAAGAAACACAAACCACATCAAAAGCGCTTTGTTGTTGTGATGACCAGATTCAGACAGTGAGACGGGCAAAGTAATAAGTGGTGCAAGATGCAAATGCTCTCGGCACACTGAATTGCTGGGCTCTATTCACTGAGAAATGTGATTGTGATGATGAATGCATCAGCCAGGAAATGACACCCCACTGCACATGTGTACCACAACATGGTATGGGCAGTAAAACCGTCTGTTTACTAAGACTGGGAGCGGGAAAAAAGCAACATACCAAGGTGCAGTTTCACAATGTGGCACCCTTTCTGTCAACTTTTCTGTTGTCATAGCTGATGGAACTTTCTTTTGTGCAAGTTGATCCATCACATTGCAGCAACAACACAAGAAGCAAGGGCAGAATATTAGGAGAAAACACAACGAGATGTCAGATTGAGAAGACTAGGTAGATGTAAGGAAAAGGTTTTAATGATGTTGAGGAGGCCAGCCTTGCTATTCACAGGACTTGGTGCTTTGAACGTGATGAGTTAACGAAATTCGAAAAAAGGCGTGGCTGAAAGCATATCAAAGACAAATGCAAAAGTAAAAGGAAAGAAATAAGAAGAAACAGAAACATGCACGGAAGCACTCACATATTCACACACATGCACACAAACACGAGCATGAGAACTAAGATCTAAAATATGAAAAAGGCGCACCGCGACTTCTGCAGCGCTACCGCCCGCGCGCATGGAGAACATGCAACGCCAGCGAGGAATCTGCCATGCGTTTGTTTGCCGAGAAGACGGGGCTGGCTGAAAGGGCTGGCTCACAGCTTCAGCAAGTTTGAGGCCGCTGTCATCACTGCTAGGCCACCGTGGCATCAAATGAAAATAACATGTTTGTAGCGCGAAGTAAATAAATACTGCATGTTTATTCCCCTTTAATCGCACTCTCTCCGAGTTCCGCTTTTGACAGGTAAGTGGGCGATCTCATGCCATTTCGGTTAAGCAGTACTACCGTTTAGTACATACTTTTCCCGAGCTCCAGCCAACTACGGTTTAACGAGGTTTCACTGTACAGTCGATCCCGGATATATCAAACTCAAAGGGGATCGCGAAATAGTTCGATATATCGATAATTCGAAATATAAAATATGCATGTCAAAAGTTTCTCTAACAACTCCACACATCTCAAGGCAGTTTCCTTGTTGTTCTGCCGGGCCGCCCGATGAAGATGATGTACCGCCGTGTTCGTGCAACAAAAAGTAAAAACACTGCGTGTTAACCGATACGTACGCAGTAAGCTGGTACGGTTTATGTGGATACGAAACACATTATGTTCAATGGCCGCTGAGTCGGGGATATGGCTTTACTACTTTTAAAACGAAACTACTGTTTAAGCGGGTACGGTTTAATGAGGTCTTACTGTATATATATTCAGAGGCACCATGCACCGATATCATCAATGGCAATATGGTGTGTCGTTACATTGCTTTAAAACTGGTCTCATCAGTGTCAACAGCCGTCATGAGATTGTTTCTGCCGAAGTGTATTCTACATTTATTCAAATCTATAGTTGTGCTGATCCAAAAACCATGTGAGGAATAAAAGCCATGCGTACGTGCAGGCCCGCCCAGCTTCCTGCTGTTCAGCCAGAAGTTCAGCATCAGTCGGCTCGGCTTAGATGCCGAAGATTCCCCAGATGTGATGCTGCCCATTCAAGGCCTCAAGAACATACGAGCCTTGGAATTCGACCCTGTTTCAGATTTCCTCTACTGGATCGACGGCAAGTCACACGTCATCCGTCGAAGCCGAGACAATGGAACTCAGGTGAATCTCTAGCATTACAAAACTGGCATCTGCTGGAGCAGGCTTTTCCCAAGTGTTCATTTACAGATGAATTCTCATGGCAAGGAATGGATGATTGGACGAAACTTTTCAACATTACTTTTCCTCTCTTCAGGGGTGGAAGTGGTGCGCCATTTGCGCCATCCTGCGCCATCCTGCTCCAAACTGCTTTCCCTGCGCCATCCTGCTCTAAAACACAATTTTGCGCCATAACTCCGCCGCGCCGGCCACTTCGATGTTTTACCGTCAAATTTAGCGAAGCCTATGGGTTATTTTTCCTCTCACTGTGGGCTAGCCGATCTGATCCAATCCGATCCGATCCGATACTTCGTGCGAAGTGTTTGGTGTTGTGTTTGTAAGCTGCTGTCGTTGGATGCTGATCGCCTGCAAGCCTGGACATGAGCAAAAGTAAGTGTATTGAAGCTACCGAATCTAGAAAATGCTACATTATAGCAGTTATGTAACTTAAATGCTCAGCCTTGAGGGCAGCGCAGACAGGATTGTCTAAAAGCGAAGCTGGGTGGTCGTGCCTTGTAGCTGCAGTGGACGAAAATGTGGCGCCATTGTTTGATTTTTCGTGATATATGGTATGCAGTAGGAAACAAGCTAGTGCCACTTGTATTTGTTGGTCCTCGCTTGTCATCAGGTCAGGTTGTCGAGCATACTAAATTCTCGATTATTTGACCTCCGTTTTCTCATATAATTCGAAATAGCAGCGCGGTCCCAAAGCCTATGGTGTCGGACCTCAGGCGCGTGTGCTATGGCAGGCGCGACGTCTATCGGTAGTCCACCACTGCCGAAGTATAAATCAGCTGCATATTTTCAGTTTTGCATCTCTTAAATTCAAGCCATCCCTCCGCTGCCACCGGGCGTGCGCATCGGCTCTGTTTCGGACATTGCGCGTCACGGGTCGTCGTGTAGTTTTATTTTGTATGTTTACTTTGGGATGGCCAGGTCACGGCGTTCTAACGTCTACGCATCTCTCTCTTGCGTCCACGTGCTTTCTCCGCTCTTCGAGTATGTTAAACCGCCGGGTTTTGAGGACGCTTCACCTCAAGCCTGTTTCACATGCCACCGAAAATGCTAGCGAATCCTGCCGCCGCAGCGGGAAAGCCTGTTTTGAGCCGCTGCGATGAGCGACGAGGTTCCAACAAGTTCGAAATTTTCGCTGCGACGCGCCGCTTAATCGCTCAGTCGCTTCCATGTGAACCTGCCGTCAGAGTTCATGCGGTGAAGCATCCTCAAATCGTGATGGGGCCATTTGTGAATAGGCACCACGGCTACTGCGTCACACTGCGAAAAGAGCCGCGGAGGCGCTTATGATTCTGGAGCAGTTGTACGACGTTCCCTACAGTGTGCGAAAAGCAAAAAAACTTGACCAAACGGCAAAAAACTGTCGCGGTCACTTTGTTTCCATCTCAAATTTACTGCAACAATATTCCAGGTGTTCATTTTATAAAACTGCTGTGATGCAAACTGTTTTCATCAGTTTTTTTAGGGCCATTCGATAATTTGGACTTTCAGATAATTTTAACATGGTTGCTATTTCCTTGAAGGCTGAATTGGCTAGATTTTACTGTACTTTTACATGCCGGGTGGTGTAAGGCCGCGCGTGAGCTGGAGCTGTATTCTCTTAACATTCCACTGGTCATTTTGGATCCATTTGATCTTGTGGCATTTGACCACTCGCTCCACAGGAGCCAGCGGTCCAGTTGCTATCCACAAATGCTTGTAAGCTGCGGCTTCGTCACCCAACCTGTGCCAGAGAAATGGATCCGACATAGAAAATGGAATGTTGAGAATACGCCCCTGGGCAGTATTTAGCTGTCTCGTGTGCAGTCTAAACTTTCGAGAAAAAAAAAACCGCTGCAAAGTATTCTACAAACACATTTTAGACATAAATATTTATTCATGATCCTAGTATAGTTGTGGAACTCAAGTGCCTGAAAATTCTTTCGTAGACCACAGTTCCGTTCCAGGAGCAACTTTTTTTTACTCTTTTTCAGAACTATGCACCAAATTCAACGCAGACGTCCTGACCAAAAAGGATGGCAATGGGGACCTCATATCCCTCTGGTGTCGGCCAAGTGCAAAAGACAGTGATGGCTTTTGTGTGCTTTGTAATGTTACAGTGCACTGCGCGCAACATGGAAGCTCAGCAATAATGCGCCATGCAATGTCTCTTAAGCACATCGAAAATGCAAAAAAACATCGGAACAAAGACGGGGTCCTAACCAAGAGCACTACCATCCAAAGCACCCTAGATTTCACGAAGAATGCAGTGTCACTGTCCCTGCAAGGAAATGTTACAAGAGCTGAAACAGTTTTTGCTCTTTCTGTAGTATCCAACTCACTCCCATACACTTTGGGAGATGTGGCAACAGCAACATACCCCAATATGTTCCCTGATTCACAGATAGCAAAAGCCTTCCAATGTGGCCGCAAGAAAGTATCTTACATCATATCTGATGGCTTAGGACCATACTTTAAAGCCAAAGTGCTTGAAGAACTTGCAAAGCCTGAGGTATTCTATACCGTAATGATCGACGAGACCCCAGTGCCCGAGATGAAGGTGCAGCAGCTGGATGTGCTCATCCGGTATTTCTCTGTTAATCCACAAGATGTCGTTGTAGAGCACCTTCAGTCATTTCACATGGGGCATGCCACTGCAGATGAGCTCTTCTCCTGTGTTGAAGATGCACTTAACGAACTTCCAAAAAATAACATGCTCTGCTTCTTCTCTGATGGGCCAAATGTTATGAAGAGCTTGAAGGGTAAAATAAAAGCAGAACTTAGCCCCAACATGATTGACATTGGGGAGTGCAGTCTTCATAAAATGCATAACGCATTTGCCACTGGTCTCAACACTTTCTGCTCTGAGATTGAATGTATTGTCACTGACATCCATCAGTACTTCAGATATGCCACAAGACATGCGGACATCAAGGATCTCCAACAGAAACTTGGATTGCCACAGCTGGAGTTCCTGCGGCATGTAAGCAGCAGGTGGCTGACACTATTACCAAGTATACAGCGTGTGCTTAAGCTGTATGATGCTTTGAAGTCTTTCTTTTCCAAGGCTGCAGAACCAAGAAAATCCTCATCTATAAGGCACAATCGCCTCGCATCTGCATTTTCTGACAACACGCTCCGAGCACGACTCCTTTTTGTTCAGAATGCCGCCCAGCTCTTTGACAAGTTTCAAACCTTGTTTCAGAGCAAAGAGCCTCTTCTTCATTTATTTTATGATGAAATAGTTGCTGTGGTCAAACAGCTGATGGGCAGATTTTTGCGGCAGGAGTCGTTTGTAGATGTAACTGGTTTCCATTTGAAGAATGTTCAAGTTGAATCGCAAGCTAACTGGAAAGTGAAACCTGAGCTTGGCTTAGATACTGAGAAAGAAATGGAGCTTTGGACACCAACTCAGAAAAAGGCTTTCTATGTCAAGACCAGAGCTTTCTATATATCCTGCACAAAGTACCTCGTCTCAAGGTTACCTTTGGACAACAAAGTGCTGTTCCACAGTAGATTTTTGAAGCCTGGTGTAGTAGGAGACCACTACACAACGTCACTGCGCTACATCGCGAATGCCCTGCCACAAGTCATGCCACCCAGCGAAGTATCATCTCTAACTGATGAGTGGTTGCGCCTTTGCTGCGAAATTTCTGACTGGGATGTTTCAACAAATGTTGTTGAACACTGGGTTAATGTGTTTGCACTAAAAATGCCCACTGGCGAACCCAAATACCCAAGACTGGGAAGGCTCGTAAGGGCTGTTCTTTCCTTGCCGCATGGCAACGCAGACTGCGAGAGAGGATTCAGCGAAAACAAGCAGGCGCTTCACCATCGAGCCTCTTTGTCAATAACAAGTGTGTCAAGCCTTCGTCAAACGAAAGCATACTTGAAGCGTTATGGGGGTGACGTCACAAAGGTGCCAATCACTAGAGATCTCCTCAAGTGTGTTGGAAAGTCGTACAGTGGTTATCGCAAACGCGTTGAAATGGAAGAAGAATCAAAATCACGCAAACGGAAATGTGACGAGCCACTGACAGAAAGCAGCGAAGAAAAAAAGCTGAAAGAGGAAAAGGCCACCCTGCAGTGCCGTCTATCCACCCTGAAGGCATTACTTACCAGTGCCGAGGAACTCATCAGCACAGGAGTAAAATCGAAGGACATGGACAAAGTGGAAACTGGAAACGTTTTGCTCGTTGATGTGAATTCCAAATTGCCGGCGGTGCTTGAGCGCATTAGAATGATAGATTCCACGCTGGAATCTAACAAGTAATTCTAACAAGCAAATTGAATGCTGAATAAAATGATTTTCTTTGCGTTTTTTTGTATGTCAGTGTGAAGTTGCAATTATTACAAGTACTTTACTCTAGAAACATGCTCCAAAACACAATTTTTGTGCTCCAAAACATAACTTTCGTGCTCCAAAGCTGCTCCGGAATGGCATTATTACTGCTCCATGAGCTGCTCCAAAATGCTCAAGCCTGCTTCCACCCCTGTCTCTTGAGCGGTTTCTTGTGCATCTGTAGTGAGGTTTGCATTTGGGCAATTTGATACGGATCCATGATGAAGTGAAGGTAGCGCAAAACAACAAGGACAGAGAATAATGGACACAACACTTAATGGTCACTAATGGTTTATGTGCAGTTACGTGCAATGTGAGCTGCAACACAGTGCCTGTGTTGAAAAACGGCCCAAGACTGAATAATTGGGCAACTAAACACCGCTGCAATTACTGGCATTTATTACATTGATTTTTCATATGCCAATGCCGCCGTGCAGTCTTGAAAGCCTTTTGAACGTGTGCACCGTGTTGCATTGCATGCTTCTGTTGTTTCAGCACGATTTCATAATGGCACATATCGGGTTACCTGCTACACTAGCTTAGTGGCTATGGCCTTGCACTGCTAAGCTCGAGGTGATGGAATGCTCGAATACTTAGATTTAGGTGCATGCTGGAGTGGGGCCAGTGGTCTTGAAAACCGAAAATCTCATAAAAAAGGTGATTATTCAGAATTACTTGTTCTGGCATCTAGAATGCCTAATCTACACCATATTAAAACGATTTGCCCAAAAACTCGCCTAAGTGTCCGAAAAAAATTATTTTGTCAGTGCAGACGGCGAGAAAAAAAGCCCAAAATCACACAGAAACACTAGAATTCACGAAGCTATCTCGAGTGCCACCGTCTTGGTATCGTTAGAAAGATCAAAGTTCTCCCTTTCAGTTCGCCGCATCCTTGCCAGGGTTGGCAGTGTTAATGAACGTTTAAAATTAATTAGGAGTATCCAGCAAAACAATTAATCTTCCTTGATTTCCACCTTTCACTTAATCAACCTAATCGATTAGGCGTGTTGGATTAATCATTTTAGACTATTTGACAGCAGTTGTTTTTCTTCCTCCAGTGATCGCTTTTTCACCAGCTTACAAATGTTCAGCATCATTGCTCAGTACAAGAGGCGCATGCATGATTTAAAATTTATACAAATGTTATAGTTGATTCTATCTGTTGAGCGTGTTTTCACCGAACCTTGTATAATCAGATTGCATGTGCAACACAAATATTGTAGTAGTTTCTGGAAACCACAAGGGCACCAGCGATTGCACTGGAACCTTTGACGGGTGATGTATAAAAGCCAATGTGCTTGACCCGGTGATCAGATTTTTGACGATCACCAACTGTGTTCGCCGCTATCGTTGTGCTTTGAGTGTAATTTCCTTTCTTGAGCACAGGTTCGCTGAATAAAAATTTTGTCAAGGTATTAACAGTTTCGCTGCTGTGTTTCTTGACCATCACTACCACGTGACATCTGGTGGAGGCGCTAATGCATTCATGTACCGAACGCCCCCGCAAAACCGTGATCTAAGCCCGACACCTGAAGACAATGGCAACGTCTTAAAGGACAAGCGACTTGCCATAGGCAGCAAGGACTGCTACCGGTGTACAGGCATCTACCTGAAAAGATGAAGTGTACGGCCACAATGGCAGCCCCTGCATCGCCAACACCGATCATGCTGCAGCAGCACAGGGAGCCACTGACGTTCCACGGATCAACATTTGAGGACCCGGAAAGCTGGCTGAAGACGTGGAAGGGCCGCTACAATTAATGCCTGGAACAGCAACAAGCTGCACCATGTCTTTTTCGCGTTGAAAGATGCCACCAGGACGTGGTTTGAGAATCGAGAAACTACGTTAACAATGTGGTACTTGTTGCGCAGCGGCTTCCTCCAGACATTCACAAGCACCGTGCACAAAGAGCGAGCGCAAGCTCTACTAGAAACTTGAGTGCAGCTGCCCAATGAGACTATCGCAATCTTCACGAAAGAGACCACCAGTGTTTTCCGGCACGCCAACCCGGAAATTCAGACAAGAAAAAATTTGAATTCCTGACGCCCAAGGGCTCAAGGCCATCATTTAGGTAGAGAGGCCTACGTCTCAAATCTGCTGTGCACCAATGAAGTTTATTCCTCGTCCTCCTCCTGATGCGGGGCGTCAAGTGAGAACTATTCCTTGGACTGATCTGCAACCTGTCAAAGACCATTGCTGAGTTCTTGACAGAGGCAACGACAATTGAGAAAACTTTGGAAATGCTCACTAGCCAATATAACCGCCACATGCTCACGCTGCAGTGCACCATCCAAGCACTGGCCTCCGACGTCCTTCAAGAGATCTCAGGGCCATTGTGCGCGAAGAACTGCACAGATCATGCCTTCATCGCAACCTCAGGTGGCCTCGGTCACTGACATGGTCATGGAGGAATTACAGCGATCACTTGGAGTTCCTCAGGCGCAGCTGCAATCGCCATAAGCCCAGCCAGAAGCAATTACATTCGCCACCATCACCCGCCACCATGGTCCTCTTCCGCACCCATGCCAGGTCCTCGAAGCACCGCGATTGCGTCGACCAGTGCAGTGTTCCAAGGAAGACCTGAAGTTTGATGCACCCTGGACCATCGTACACTCTGCTATCACTGCAAAGAACTGGGCCAAATGGGACTGCTAAGGTTCGCCATCAACGATTCGCGCCCGCAGCAGGGTGAACACCCTCGCAATATCACCGACTACCTCGCTGCCACTTAGTGAAGCCCCAAACAACTGTCCCATTCACCATCACCTGACTGATACCTGTTGTTGCAGCGCTGACATTACGCTGGCCCAGCTGGGAGCCAGTCCGTCAGCCCATATCTGGAAAACTAAAAGCAGCAATCGGTGGAGGTGCGGTTGCTGTTTGTCGAACTGACGAAGACTCTGCGCTGACGACGAAGACGCAGAAAAGACTATCTCAACGACACGTCAGCAAGGTGCTGCCATCCTGGCGAAGCCTAAAAACAAAGTATATGCGGACGAAAGAAGACCTGACAATGCAGCGTTCCAGCCACAGGTCAACACGACGCAAGCATGATCTGACGCCAAGACCTAACTGCAATGCAAGACAAAGAGCCACCGACCTCGACGTGCTTCTCGACGGCTCTGCAGTCACCGCCTTAGTAGATACATGAGCCGACTACTCCGTAGTGAGTGACCCATCACCGCACAGTTGAAGAAAGTTAAGACTACGTGGGAAGGCACTCAAATTCGCACAGCTGGAAGACACCTAATAACGCCGACTGGAATCTGCACGACAAGAATTACCATTCGTGGCTGGACCTACCCTGCCACCCTCGTTATCCTCCAACAGTGTTCATGAAACGTCATGCTCGGCAAGGACTTCCTGAACCAACGTGGTGCAATCATCTACCTGAAGTTGCAGTAGTAACGCTGTCCAAAGATCAAGTGATGCTGCAGGAAAGCTCTTGTATTCACCATACCTTGAGTGTGCTTGAAGATCAAGTGAGCATCCCGCCTCGCTACGGCATTGTCATTTCTGTCAACACTGAAACACCCGCACATGTAGAAGGTGTCGTTGAGGGTGACGAGCGTCTACTGCTCGATCGTGACATTTGCTTCACAAGGGGGATCACTCAACTGCATGGAGGAAAAAGGAAAGTGATGCTGACAAACTTTAGCCAGGAGTTCAAGCACATCAACAAAGCCATGACGATTGCATACCTCGAGGAAATTGTGGAAACCAGCAATGCATGTCCGTCCTCTCCGATTCTGCCACATCTACCTCGAAGACCATAATTCTCGAACCATTCTTCGAAATAAATCCAAGCCTCCCATGAATAAGCAACAATAGCTCGAAAGTCTTCTCTGACAATACAAAGACTTTTCAATGTCATTGAAGATTCAGCAAACACCATTTACAAAGCATCACATAATAACGGAAGAATCTGCTTGACCACTCTGCCAGAGCCCTTACTGAGTGTCGACGCGAGAATGAGAAGCTACAAGGCAACAATTTGATGAAATTTTGCGCGATGATATTATCCATTCGTCAAAAAGCCTGTGGGCATTTCCTGTGGTCTTAGTGAAGAAGGAGGACGGAAGTCTGGGCTTCTGCGTTGATTATCACATCACCAAAAAGGACGTGTACCCCCTCTTATGGATAGACAATGCATTTGACCAACTCTGCAATGCTAAGTACTTTTCGTTGATGGACCTCAACACTGTTTATTGGCAAATTGTAGTTGACGAAAGGGATCGAGAGAATACCACGTTTATCACGCCAGACAGCCTCTAGAGTGATAAACGCTTGCTAGGAAACACTTGCTTGATAAAAGCTTGCTATCAATTGATAGGAATAGCTCATATTCGGAAATACAGCGAAACCTTGTAAAACCGTAGTTGGCCGGAGCTCGGGAAAAGTATGTACTAAACGGTAGTACTGCTCAACTGAAATAGCCTGAGATCACCCACTTGCCTGTCAAAAACAGAACTCAGAGAGAGTGCGATGAAAGGAGAAAAGACATGCAGTATCTTTTCACTTCGCGCTACAAAAGTGTTATTTTCATTTGATGCTGTGGCGGCCTAGCATGCGACGACAGTGGCCTCAAACTTACTGAAGCTGCGAGCCAGCTTTTCAGTGAGCCCCCTCTTCTCGGCAAACAAACTCATGGCAGATTCCTCGCTCGCGTTGTATGTTCTCCGTGCGCGCGGGCGGTAGCGCTGCAGAAGTCGCGGTGCGCCTTTTTCATTGCGGTGTGCTGTTCTCGTCGCGACGATTGCATTCATGAGGCTAACGTAACGCGTAGCTTCTGCCACTGTCAGGCTTGAATCGCCCGTGCTGCCGCTTTCCGCGTCGTCCTCATCACTGTCACTAGTCGACACTTTGGCAACAACAGAGACACTGATGGCGAAAAGTTGAACCTCATAGCCGACATCTCTTCACGGTCACAGCAGCACTGCCGAGCAACTTCGCATTCCAAATGCCACAGACCGTAGTCAACAGCAGATCCCTGTCGTGTGTCAGCGCAGACTTCGTGTCACGTTCGAAAGCACGATGTCTAATTTTTCATCTATGCTGAGTACCCGGTGTCTTTTTTATCCGGCATGACGCAAGTCCTTCATTGCACAACGCCACAACGCTCTGTGGCACGGCACCAAAATGATGTTGATGTTCATGTTGATGTAGCTTCATGCGCAAATGCACAGGGCACTTAGAGGCTGTTGTTCCGATCTCTGAGGCTTGTTGTTCTGCCAGGTCACCCGATGGAGACGATCCACCGCTGTGTTTGCGCGACGAGAAGTGGAAACGCCACGTGCTAACCAAAACGTACACAATAAGCTGCTATGGTTTATGCGGATACAGTATAAAACACATTATGTTCAATGGCCGCTGAGTTGGGGATTTGACTTTACTACTTATAAAACAAAACTACTGTTTAAGCGGGTACAGTACAGTGCAGTCCACTTATAACGATATCGAGAAGGACGAAAAATATGATCGTTATAACCGATGATCGCTATATCTGGACTGCAGTTATAAAAAAAAAAAATTTTTTTTTTAAACGCGGAACATACCTTTGCAGCTCCGAACTCCAATTCGCCACTTGCTCTAAAGAATATATGATGTAGACAGTAGGCCGTAAAAAACAAACTTTATTTCTAGCGCCAATGACCGTGTCAAGGGTTAGGCGCGCCTAAATAGTCCGAAATCTGCACTTGCTTTTGCGGCAGCTTCAGATTCACAACCGCGGTGTGCATGGATTCCAGCTGCTGCGCGAACACTGGCGGCAATCCTTTAGCATGCATAACATCAATTAAGGAGTCGATCGACGACAGTGCACTTTGCATGGACATCGTGGTTGGGGTCAAGGAGCCACTGTCGATCTCGTTGTCACTGTCACTGATGCCGTCGCCACCGTCACACAACTTTGCCGTCTGTCGAGACAGCACATCTTCGGCGATCGCCTCGTCGGTGACTTCATCGCAGAACGAGGCAGCACTGTCTGCAGTCAAAAACTCCTCCTTCGACACAACACCTGTGTCACCAGTAGGAACGAGCTCACAGAGCTCGGTATGTCAGCAACTTCCACCGGGTCGGTCTCAGCGGGTTGGGGAAGTTCGTCCTTACGCACAAAGCCCGCCTTCATAAAGCAATTGGTGATGAACCACTGGTAAAGCGCCTCTTCAACATCGGCGTACAAAGGGTCTCTAACCCTTTTCCGCGGATCGGCATGGCCGCTGATAGCTCCTGCCTTCACAATCGCGGTGCTACTGGTTTTCAAGATGGTTGATATCGTTAACTGGACGAGCTCATACTTCTTCACGAGGGCGCTCACCTTGAAGCCGCATCTAGAGTCCTGCAAAATATCCATCTTCGTGTCAAGCGACACAGCTTTGCGCTTTGTCACCGCCATCTTCTAACTGGGTTGAACCATTTGAACCGTTGGTTGCACGCTGCTCCGATGGCGTCAGCCTGCTATCGCGAGAAGACGCGGGACGGGCGCCACCGCGCCGCTTTGCTTGTCGCTTTTTTTTTTCTTTCTCTTTCGGAGCGACTGTGGCCGACGCGCATGAAGCAGCTAGTGCCATCTTGTGGCGCGCTGCTCCTACTCAGCTATTCTCCGGTGCGCGGGCGGGGCGAGACGCGCTGCGCGGTAATGGCGGCAGATACAAACTTACGGAGGTAAACATCGCCTCGTCTCGACATCGTTCGTTTCAGGGAACTAAGCGACGCAAGTGTTACGATTATTTGGCACGGAAAACGCCGTCCAGACTGCAAAATTTTGATCGTTATATCCGATATGCGGTGAATAACCTATCGTTATAAATGATTTTTTTCCCCATAGACCTAATGCATAAAATGACACTCTCATGTCGACCCATCGTTATAACCGATATATCGTTATATATGGTATCGTTATAAGTGGACTGCACTGTATAATGAGGTTTTACTGTATTTGCTTCTTTATCCATATCCTTTTTATTCGTGTTTGAGAATGGTTAACTTGATTTGCAATGGTTTTTATAGGTATTTTCGAAGATATTTTACTCGCTGTGCATTTTGCTAACCCCTCCCTTCTGTTTTCTTTTACAATAAAATAAACACTACTCCTTACTATTCAAATTGGATTAAGTCGTTTATTTTTTAACACGCTTACTAGAGAGTGACATCATCGGGTGACATGGTGTCAGCCCATCTTAACGTAAAACAAAGTTCTGTGTCACTCACGGAATTTCGCAAAGGCACTCGGGGAATACTTGGAAAACTCGGGGAATTTGGAAATGTCATCTTGGTACCCTGGTTTAGGCAGGTTCCGGGGGGTTGAGGCTTGTATCATGGTGCCAGAAGACGCTAAACCCAGATTCTTGAGGCCCTGGCAGACTTCGTTTACTCTGATGGATCAGTTTGAGGAGTTGTTGCAGAGACTGGCCCATCAAGGCATGGTCCGACCAGTGAAGACTGCCAGATAGGCAGTTTCGCATATGCGCCAATTTCAAGATGACTGTCAATCCCATAGCACTTGTGGAAACATAACCCATGCCGCGCATAGGTGAATTGCTCACAAAGCTCCAGGGAGGAGTAAGGTTCACAAAGCTAGATCTGAAGGACGCCTACCAGCAGATCGAGCTGGAATAATAATCGCAAGAGTTCATCACTGTCATTCCCTCCAAAGGCTTGTTTCAGTACACGAGACTGCTATTCGTGGTCGAATCAGCACCAGCACTGCATGCAGTCCACTTATAACAATAGCACATATAACAATACAAGGTCTGTTAGAAAAGTATCCAACCTTTTTCTTTTTTTTTTTTTTGCGAACACCTGATGGATAATAAACAGGCGAGCTTGCATCAGCCGACCTTGAACCTTCGTGCGAATTGTGCAAATTTTTTCCCGCCTGTCGATAGCGTCAGTCGCTGGGACGCAGCATTTGAGTGAGGTAGTGTGCAGTGCTCTCGTCGGTTTTTTATTGCAAGGAAAACGGCAGAGCGACTGGAGCAGCGTTATTGGATCAAATTTTGCCAGAAACTGGGTGACAGCCAAACCTTTTGGAAGATTCAGACGGCTTTCGGTGATGATGCTATGAGCAGCACACAAATTGAGTGGTGCAACTGGTTTAAAGACATCCGCACATCGGTGGAAAGTGAGCCGTGCTCCGGTGGCCATCAACATGCTGAATTGACCAAGTCATTGCCGAAGTGAATGCTGTGGTGATGCGGAACCATCGTATGACTATCCGAGAAATTGCGGAAGAGGTGGGCATCAGCACTTCTTGTGCACATTCCATTATGACGGAAGATTTGGCCATGAAGAGAGTTGCGGCAAAATTCATGCCGAAGCTGCTCACGGTGGAGCAAATGCAACTTGTTTCACAGGACATGCTAGATTCCACAAACAGTGACCCCTACTTCATGAACACCATAATCACTGGTGATGAGTCTTGGGTGTACGGGTACAACCCAGAAACCAAATCCCAGTAGTCACAGTGGAAGCATTCCACGTCACCAAGACCAAAGAAGGCCCCGCCAAGTGCGCAGCAATGTCGAAGTGATGCTGCCTGCTTTCTTTGACTTCTGTGGTGTGGTACACCATGAGTACGCACCACAGGGTCAAACAATCACCAAAGGGTACTACAGGGATGTCCTCCGTCGCCTACGTGATGCCGTGCGGCTCAAGAGACCGAAGTTGGGGTCAACAGGAAATTGGCGCATCCATCACAACAATGCTCCTGTACATTCCTTGCATTTCATTCAGATTTTTTGGCTAACAACCAGACTCCTGTAGTTCAACAAGCTCCTTACTCTCCTGATATAGTCCCCTGCGCCTTATGGATGTTTCCCAAAATCAAGAGGCCATTGAAAGGAGCGTGATTTCAGACAAGAGAGGACATTATGGCTGCAATGACAGCTGAGCTAAACACCATTCTGAAAGAGGCCTTCTCGGAATGCTTCCAACAATGGTGGCACCGCTGGGAGAAGTGTGTGGAGTCCCAAGGAGACTACTTTGAGGGTGATTAGGTTTCCAATACTCCAGTTGTGCCAGTTTTTTTTCTTCGGCCAAAGGTCGGATACCTTTCTAACAGACCTCGTATATCTGTTATAACTAGAGTCAACTTATCAACTTATGCATTAGGGTTATGAGAAAAAAAAACATAACTATATTGCCGCTAGTTCTCACGCGCCAGCGCTGAAAAAGAAGTGACTTGAACGCGCGCTCGGCAAGAGGTGGGCGATAAAGAAGAAGAGGCAGAGGCTGAGGACGCCAGCTTGAGTTTTTGTGTACGCCATCTTGTACAAGTGTCTGTCTCGCCGACACCGGGTACATCTTCAATTGTCTTTTCGTGACAAAACTGGTGGAGGTGCTGGGTACGGTTCATCCGATGCCACAAACTCCTCCTGGTAGCGGGGAGTACCAGCCCTATACTAGTGGACACCCCTGTTCACCGGGCCAGCAGGAGAATCCGAGGATTACCTCCGGAACTTGATCACCTCTCCGCAACAACATCGACGCCCCCACGGACCAGTATGGAAGGAACATCGACGTCTCCATCGACCATTATGCAAGGTACGGCCTCAACGGCAACTCAGTACCTGCTCCAGAATCTCAGAGTGCCGAAAGTGTTCCACGGGGATGTCTTCGAGGATGTTGAAGACTGGTTAGCCCAGTTTGAGCGCGTTGCTGAGATAAACGAATGGAGTGACGCGGCGAAGCTGAGAAACGTGTACTGCAGCTTGGAGGACGGTGCTGGCACTTGGTACGAGAACCGAGAAGGGCTCCTGAAATCGTGGCTCGAGTTCCGCGGTGCCTTGCTGGAGACATACACCAATGCTGATCGCCGCGAACGAGCCGAACGGGCGCTCCAATCCCGCATTCATCTGCCGAATGAGAGCGTGACATCGTACGTAGAGGATATGACGCGCCTCTTCCGTCGGGTGGACCCTACCATGTCAGAAGAAAAGAATCTGCGCCATCTAATGCGGGGAGTTAAAGAACAGCTATTTGCTGGCCTGGTTCGAAGCCCGCCGAAGACCGTGGGTGAATTCTTAACCGAAGCCACCACGATGGAAAAGATGCTGCACCATCGCTCAGCCTTCTATGAAAGGCAAATGAACGCTACTTCACCTTCGGACCAGCGCTCAGCTACGTATGACAGACACGCGAATGCTGCTTCACTGACGGACGCGGTTTCCTTTGGAAACTTGGACGTTCTCCGAGACCTTATCCGCTCTGTGGTTCGTGAGGAGCTTCAACGGCTCAGCTGCCCGCCTCAGCCCACGCTGGGTTCCATTTCTGCCCTTGTGAGAAGTGAAGTGCAGCAAGCGATCCAAGGTCCCGTCCCAAGCAGCAATGCGCTGCCTGTGACAGCACAGTTGCAGCGGCCCTCAAATGCGGAAGTTTTGGGGCGAGTCCCTGTCCGCGCTCCGACCCATTTCATCCCCGCCACGTCTTACGCCGCGTCATACATCCCGCCGCTCCCATCAGTGCAACCGATCCAACGTATGGAGGATCGGCGCCCGCTCGAAAGGAAATCTGACGTCTGGCGTACCCCGGACAGAAGGCCTCTGTGCTATCACTGTGGAGAAGCCGGTCACGTACAGTCGAACCCGGCTATATCGAACTCTCAAAAAAACGCCTATCAGTTCGATATAGAGCATAATTTGATATAAGTCTGCTAAATAATTGGATGTCATAAAAGCACATACCATTTATAAAATCACTTCATTGATTAAACTAGCTTAGTTTCGCACGAAATAGTCCTGCATTTTCTTCTGCTTTGGCAATTTCGCTGCCTGCGACGCACGCACTTTTCCACATTAAGGAGTTGGAGCAGCTGAGGCCGCAACTTTCCGCATTCGCGCAGAAGCACCGAACTAGTGCGAGCGCACCAATCACTTCGGAGGATGTGGGCCAAGGACCGTCGTTGCTTTCCTCATTGTGCCCACTTTCACTTGTGCTCGGTACGATGTTGGCAATGTAGTCTTCGTTTTCGGGCTCTCCCGTGGTCGCGACACATCATTTGCGCTCACAAACTCATCCACCGTTGATTCGTCAACAGCTTCCGAAAATTCTGACAGTTCGCTCCAAACTTCGGCAACACTGGCAACGGCTTCGTCGCATTCATAAGAATTTACGGTCATCACCGAGCATGCGGAAGTCGGCACGGCTGAAGCAATTTCAGATTAACCACTCGTACACGGCCGTGCGTACGGGTCGGGCGCCACGGGCATCGGGTCGCGAGTTTGGACGCTTTAGCCCTAATCTCCCCCTTATTCTTCAAGATCGTGCCGAGAGTGCTCCTCGGAATCTTGTGCTCTGCGGGGACATCCGACTTCTCACTGCGTTCGACACGATTTATGATAGCGAGCTTCACGACGAAAGGCAAATCCTTCCGCTTCATCACGGCAACACTGCGAGAGAAGGCCTACAAGGCGTACACAAAAACAGCGAGACAAGTCGCACTTTCGCCATCTTGCATGACGAGGGCACAAGAGCATCTGATTGGCTGTCTGAGCAAGCGCTGTGGGGGGCCAGGATCATCTTATGCAGGGCGGGGGGGGGGGGGGGGGGTGCCGACGGCTCATCTGAGGCAGCGCGGTCGGGCGCGGTCACGGTAGGGAGAGTGGTTGGATGGAGCCGCGCAGCCGGCTTTTCTCCGCCACCGCGAGGGAAAGCCAACTTCCGGGGGCACTTTCCGCCGCTTGACGTTCGATATATCGGGTGTCACTGCTATTTTTGTTCGATGTAAGTGTAATTTTTGCGATATATACTCATTGTAACTATATCGTGTCCAGAAATTGTTCGATATATAGAATAATTCGATGTAAACGGGTTCGATATAGTCGGGTTCGACTGTATACCGCAAATGCCCATACCGCCGCCTTGGACTGCAAGGTTTCGCTGCGGATTCACCAAGGCCCAGATATGGCAAAAGGCCTAGGGCGATTGAAAAGTACTTGAACCAGCAGGGTATGCCCCTGTTCCCGCGGCGGCAGTCGCGCTCGCCGTCCCCCAGGCGATCTTCCCCAGCTCCTAGAAGCCCTCTAATGGCAGCGCAGGGACGATCGCCAAGCCCTCGCCGGGAAAACTAAGAACAGCGACCTTCGGGGCCGAGGCCGCTGATAATCGCCCTTCCGAAGACCTCCCATCGACACAAGCACGGTCTATTCAGCACGATTCAGCGACGACAGCAGCCGAACTCAGCGACAGACTCTTGCTAGACATACCTGTTGTGCTTGACGGCCGCCACGTTAGTGCATTATTGGATATGGGTGCCGACTACTCGATCTTGTGCGGAAAACTAGCGACGGAACTTAGCAAAGTTATCACGCCTTGGTCTGGAACGCAAATTCGTACTGCTGGTGGGCATATCGTAACACCGTTGGGCATGTGCACGGTCAGAGTACAAATTCGTGGGTCCACGTTTCCAGCCAGCTGCCTTATACTCCGCGATTGTTCTCGAGACCTCATCTTGGGCGTCGACTTTCTGCGAGAGTATGGTGCCGTTATAGACCTCCGGGCACGCACAGTGACTTTTTCGACAGAGAGAGCAGCGAACAGCCGCAACAATTGCCGACTTAACGCGCTTCGGGTTTACGCCGACAGTGTATCTTTACCACCACGCGCAAGTGTCCTGGTAGCGGTCGTATGCGACGATCGGCGTGACGGCAAAGCTGTTGCAGAGGGCAATTCCTCCCTTATGCTGACTCATGGTGTATGTGCAGCCTGCAGTCTCATTATGCTTCGAGGTGGACATTCTGCGCTCCTCGTGACGAACTTCAGCCAGGAACATCGGCACCTGTTTCGTCGTACTACTATCGCTTTTGCTGAGCCCTTAGCAGACGTTGCTGAATGCTTTGCGTCTATGACAACGGACAACCCAGCTCACACGCTCAGCAACATCGACATCAATTCAGACCTTTCGGAGGAAAAGCAAGAAGCGCTGCGTGAGTTACTACTTCGGTTCAAGGAGTGCTTCGCATCTACTTCTAAGGTACGCCAGACGCCCATCTCGAGACACCTAATAATCACGTATGACGATTCTCGTCCCATACGACAACTGCCTTATCGTGTATCGGTGAAAGAGCGCAACGTTTTTAATGCACAAGTGAAAGAAATGCTTGACGATGACGTCATACAACCATCCCAAAGCCCTTGGTCATCGCCGGTAGTCCTTGTCAAAAAGAAAGACGGAACGCTTAGGTTCTGTGTTGACTATAGAAAGTTGAATAACGTCACAAAAAAAGACGTTTATCCGCTTCCGCGGATCGATGATTCGTTAGATCGGCTGCGGCGAACCAAGTATTTTTCAGCAATAGATTTGAAGAGTGGATATTGGCAAATCGAAGTTGACGAACGCGATCGCGAAAAAACTGCCTTTGTTACCCCGGATGGACTGTACGAATTTAAAGTACTTCCATTCGGCCTGTGTTCTGCACCGGCCACATTCCAGAGAATGATAGACACTGTTCTTACGGGTCTGAAGTGGCACAGTTGTTTAGTATACTTAGATGACGTCGTCGTGTTTGCGGCGACTTTCGAAGAACATCTGAGGCGTTTAGAGGCGGTACTTGAGGCGCTCCGCTCCGCTAATCTCACACTAAAGCCAGAAAAGTGTCACTTCGGTTACGAAGAGTTGAAGTTTCTCGGTCTTGTCGTGAACGCCGACGGTGTCCAGCCTGACCCAGACAAAACATCTGCTGTTGCTGCTTTTCCGACTCCTCGTGACAAGAAAGCAGTACGCCGCTTTCTCGGTCTGTGTGCGTACTATCGTCGCTTCATCGCAAATTTCTCCCGGATCACCGAACCACTCATACGCCTCACGCGAGAAGACACACCCTTCGTTTGGACGGATGAGCAGGACGCAGCTTTCACCGAGTTACGGCAGCGCCTGCAGGAATCACCCGTTCTCGCTCACTTTGACGAGGACGCTGACACCGAGGTGCATACCGACGCAAGCAACATCGGTCTTGGCGCTGTTCTCGTTCAACACCAGGAAGGCGTCGAGCGAGTGATCGCTTACGCCAGTCGCACCCTTTCACGTGCCGAAATTAACTACTCCACTTCCGAGAAAGAGTGTCTAGCGGTTGTGTGGGCCATCATGAAATTTCGGCCTTATCTCTACGGTCGCCCTTTCAACGTGGTGACAGACCACCATTCCTTGTGTTGGCTAGCCAACCTACGAGACCCGTCCGGGCGACTTGCTCGATGGAGTCTCCGTCTGCAGGAGTTCGATGTTACCATCGTATACCAATCGGGCCGCAAACACGCAGATGCTGACGCGTTGTCGCGCGCTCCCGTCAAAACTTGCGATAAGGACATGGACGAAGGCGGCGCATTCCTTGGGGCCCTCACCGCATCTGACCTGATCACACGACAGCGCGCGGACGCCGAAATACGCCCTCTCATCGATCACCTAGAAGGCAAGAATGTTACAATTCCACGACACCTTTCTCGCAGTCTCTCGACCTTCTGCCTCCGAAAGGGTGTCCTCTACAAGAAAAACTCGAGTGCCAGCGACAAAGAGTATCTATTGGTCGTACCTGCCACCATCCGTGATGACATTCTCCTAGCCTGCCATGATGAGCCCACGTCTGGACACTTGGGATTTTCACGCACTCTTGCAAGAGTACGCCAGACGTACTACTGGCCCCGCCTTTCTCCCACGGTGAAGCGTTACGTGCAAAGCTGCGGTGAGTGTCAACGCAGGAAATCGCCGTCTTTAAAGCCCGGGGGGTTACTGCAACCCATCGCACCACCTAGCGTGCCGTTTGATCAAATCGGTATGGATCTTCTGGGACCCTTTCCCTTGTCAGCCAGCGGAAACAAGTGGATTATAGTCGCCACAGACTATCTAACACGCTACGCCGGGACGAAAGCTCTACTACGTGCCACTGCCTACGAAGTTGCCCAGTTTTTTATCGATCAGATAGTCCTAAGGCATGGTGCCCCATCACATGTCATCACCGACAGAGGAACTGCCTTTACGGCCCAACTGATAGAGGACATATTCGAGCTGAGCTGCACGCAGCATCGCAGGGCCACTGCCTATCATCCGCTGACCAACGGACTGACGGAACGGCTAAACAAAACCATTGCTGACATGCTGTCTATGTATGTAGACGTCCACCATAAAACATGGGATCAACTCCTTCAGTACGTTACATTCGCATACAACACCGCCATTCAGGAAACAACACGCTTCACACCGTTCCGTCTTGTCTGCGGGCGCGAGGTCCAGACCACGCTCGACGCAATGCTCCCGCACGACACCGACGCATCACTTACTTCCGACGCCGAGCAACTTATTCAACACGCCGAGGAAGCTCGTCAACTCGCGCGCATACACATCACGACGCAGCAGAGTGCAGACGCGCGACGCTACAACCTTCGACATCGGCAAGTCGAATACCAGCCAGGTGACCAAGTCTGGGTGTGGACTCCCAATTCATCGCCAGGGGTTGTCTGAGAAGCTGCTGAGTAGATACTTTGGACCGTACAAAGTGATACGCCGCGTTAGTGAAGTGAACTATGAGGTCATTCCCGACGGTGCCGCGTCGCCTCGGCGCCGACAGCACCACTCAGAGATAGTGCATGTGGTTTGCCTCAAACCGTATTTCGCGCGTTAAGGCGGCGCCAACTGATTTCATACGACTGCCACACTTCCACTTTCTTTTAGTCAGCATCGTAGTTTAGTAAGCGTCGGGTCGATGCTTTTCTTTTGGCGGGGGGATAATGCCGCTAGTTGTCACGCGCCAGCGCTGAAAAAGAAGTGGCTTGAACGCGCGCTCGGCAAGAGCTAAAGAAGAAGAGGCAGAAGCTGAGGACGCCAGCTTGAGTTTTTGTGTACGCCATCTTGTACAACTGTCTGTCTCGCCAATGCCGGGTACATCTTCAATTGTCTTTTCGTGACAATATGTTATTCACCACATATTAGATGTAACAATTGAAATTCTGCCTTTTGGATGGCGTTTTCCATGAAGAATAATAGTGAAATTTGTGTTGCTAAGTACCCCTTAACCGAGATGGGGCGAAAAGCTTGCCTGGGTGAGTTTGTATCTGCCGCCATTACCATGCAGCGTGTCTCACCAGGGCGCCGATTGCAAAAGCCAGGGAAAGCATCGCAAGGTAGCGCAGCGTGCCACAAGATGGCACCAGCTGCTTCGTGTCCGCTTTGCCGGTGAGTGTCCAAAAAGAAAAAAAAAACGAGAAGTAGACTGC
Source organism: Dermacentor variabilis (assembly GCF_050947875.1). Lineage (NCBI taxonomy): Eukaryota > Metazoa > Arthropoda > Arachnida > Ixodida > Ixodidae > Dermacentor > Dermacentor variabilis. The sequence goes on along the minus strand of NC_134571.1, from coordinate 230,596,259 downwards.
ACTCGCACCCCCTTTCTACAATCTCCCTCTCTTCCTCAGCGAGCGCGGAAACGTGCCATGGAAGCAGCAATAAGTGCATCGACAAAGCGGAAAGCTGCGTCACCTGAAACAAAGCTGCAAATTATGCAATACTCAAAGTCCAAGCTCCTGCAGGCGACTATATCCACGATTCTGAAAACTGCGAGCGCCACGATCATGAATGCTATTACTAGCCACCATGCCGATCAACGGAAACGGTGGACTTTGTGTGCCAGGGCAAAACCCCACGTGTGAAACCCAACACGGTGGCAGCCGCTGCAATTACCACACTCTGGGAGCAGGTCACTACTGGCAATAAAATAGATGGTGCTTCGATGGAGGAGTTTTTGAATTCAGATAGCGCTGCCTCGTTCTGCGCAGAATCTCCGACGGAGCGATCATTGTCACGACACAGGTGGCGGCGGGGTGCAAAGGAGGCAACAGCTGCAGTGACAACGAGATTGGCAGTGGTCCATCTTTGACACTGACCCCAACATTCATGCAAAATGCACTGTTGTCAATAGAGTTGCTGACTGATTTGATGCACGCTAAATTATAGCCACCAGTGCTTGTGCAGCCGCTGGACGCGATGCATGCCACGGTGGTGAACTTGGAACTTCCATGAAAGCAAGCGCAGGTTTCTGGCTATTTCACAGCACCTAACGCTTGGCATGCTGTTTAAAGGTATAAATAAACGTTTCATTTTTCACAGCCTACTTTCTACAACGCCAATTTTCCATCGTAAGTGGCAAATTTTGATTCGAAGCTACGAAGATGTGTTCGGAGGAGGAGGAGGAATAAACTTTTATTGTAGAACCAGCACTTTATGATGGCCGGGCCTAAGCCTCCCATGAAGGGACGTCGAGGGCTTGCCTCGCCGCCGCCTCGCGGGCGTGCTGGGTCGCCCAGGTGTTCGGCAGCTTTTTTTTTCTTTACGGCAGTCCAGATATAGCAATGATCAGTTATAGCGATTGAATTTTTCGTTCTTCTTGATATCATTATAAGTGGAGTGCACTGTATTTCAATGGGAAATGGAGAATCTCCTGAATGGTCTTGATCATGTCACAGTCTACTTTGATGACATCTTGGTAACGGGTGACAGTGATGACGAACATTGTGCAAACGTCTGCAAGGTACTAGAGTGCTTGCAAGAGGTGGGCCTGAGCCTGAAACTTGCAAGAGGCAATTTTTTGTTACCTGAGATCCAGTACTTGCGTTGCATAATAGGTGCTGCCGAGCTACGTCCATATCCTGCCAAGACTGAACCAGTGGGGGAAGCTCCCAAACCCCGAGGCGTGAAGGAGTTGCAAAGCTATTTGGGTTGAGTGAATTTCAACAGAAAGTGTCCTGAATGTGTCGCATGTACTACAACCATTGAACAGCTTGCTGACCATAGGGACCAAGTGGCGCTGGACTGCAGTCGAACAAGTTGCATTCGTTAGGAACGAAGAGCTTCTCGCATCCACTTATGTCTTGGCCCATTACAACCAGTACAGACCAACTGTGGTGATCACTGCTGCTTCCGCTCACGGCTTGGGGGCACTCCTAGCACAGAGAGAGACTTGTGGAGAAGAGCAGCTGATAGCCTTTGCATCAAGAAGCCTCACCGCCGCTGAAAAGAATTGCAGCCAACTGGATAAAGAGGCACTTGGACTTGTGTTTGGTGTCACAAAGTTCAAGCAGTACCTGTGGAGATGGAAATTCTAAGCGGTTACCGACCACAAACCCTTGTTGGGTCTCTTAGGAGCTGTTAGGCCTATTCCTGAAACGTGCTCGCCGAGGGTTCTTTGCTGGGCGTTGCTGCTTGCGGAGTACAGCTACAGCCTGAGCTATAGGAGGCCTGATGGCCCATGCAGATGGGTTGAGTAGGCTCCCCTTGCCAACAACAGAATGTTCTGCAGAGGCTCCTACAGAGGTATTCATGCTTGAAGGTGTCTATCCCCGTGCTCATTCAACAAAAGTGGTCGCGGAAGCCATTGCTAGAGACCCGGTGCTGTCAAGATTACTACAGGATTTCAGGCTGGTCATGTCTAGACATAAAATCATGGGGGGCATATGTGTCCCGATTCAATGAGTTGAGTGTGCATCAGAACTGTTGGCTGCGGGGAAACCGTGTTGGGGTAACCTCCAGCCTCCGAGGGGAAGTCCTCAAGTTACTGCACGAGAATCACCCTGGGGTCACGAAAATCAGTCATTGCACGAAGTCGTGGTGACCGTCACTAGACTGCGACATCATAGCCACAGTTCAAGAGTGCTGCGCTTTCCAACAGCAGCAGCCATTGAGACCAGTGCCTATGATGTCATGGCCAAGAAGTCACGTGGGCTATGCGGGACCTTATAGGAACTCCTACTTTTTTTTTGCAATTGGGGCGTTCTCCAAATGGATTGAAGTGTATCTTGTTTGATCGCCTTCAGCAAAATGTACAATTGCATGCATGTGAGTCATGTTTGCGATGGGCCTCCCAAATATGGCGGTATCAGACAATGGTCCCACGTTTCTAAGTGAAGCGTATGAGATTCATTATGCAAAAAAGGTGAGGCTTGCAGACAGGACACAAGAGAAGTGGACAACACGAACGCCGCTATCAACTGAAGGGAGCACTGCGCCGAAAAAAGAAAGAAGACAAAAACTTGTCTGCCCAAGCTCCACTTCTCTTCTCTTGTGTGCTGTCTGCATGCCTCACGTTTTTTGCATAATGAATCCTTACCAACTAGCTCAGCGTTCTGTCGTTCTAAGCGTATGAGATATTCTTAAAAAAGTATGCCGTGAAGTGGATGCTGGAACCACCCTATTCCGTTCTCTAATGGTGCTGCGGTAAGGGCTGTTCAAACAATGAAGGCAAAGCTACAGAAAGTTGGCCCAGAGGACCTATGTGCACAAATACTATTTGCATATTAGTCTTATGCCCCACAAAGTCACCGGATGTTGCCCATCCGAACTGTTGGGATGGAGGCTCAGGACCGCATTGGACCTGCTGCGGTCGGACCTAAGAAAAAATGGTGCTCCCGAAACAACTCGCTCAGAAGAAGGAGTATTATCAAAGAGCCAAACCGAGGGTTCCCGCACAGGCAGGACACAGGGTGCTCACCAGGAATTTTCTGCCCAGGTCCGAGCTCGATGCTTGCTGTAGTCGCCAGGCAACACAATCCCAGATGGAGCTACAGTTGCATGATGGACAAGAACAGACCCAGCATCTGGATCATGTAAGGCCACAGTTGATACCCGACTGGCACTACCGTCATGGCTCCAGCACCTCCACTGAATGCCCAGAGCTACGGTTCCCGCTGCCATCAGGGACCGGAGACACAGCCAACAGTGTTCTTTCTGAAGTGGCGCCAAGTTTGGCGGCAAGCCCTTCCATCCGGCAAGCCCTCCCAACTGGAGGACAGTGACAGCATAAGATCACCGCATACAGATACTTCCTGCCTCCTCCCACACCTCATCAGAGCACTAGGTAACGTTGTGTTAAGTGGGGAAAAAATTGTGGTAACTGGCACCACCAGGTGGCGCTACTCGTGGCAAACAGTGGAAAGGTGTAATAGTTCCAGGACTTACTTTTGGAAATGCGGTTGTTTGCTTTAAATCAGGGGTACAATCAGGACTCGACGGGAACCAAAGGTCAGTGGGTCGCCTCGCATTGGGCGCTCACGGGAAGACTACAAATGAAGCTGTGCAGGGTGATATGGGCTGGACTAGTTCTGAAGTGAGGGAAGCTCGCAGTAAAATTGAGTATGAAGAGCGGCTGAGGAATATGGAAGAAAGTAAATGGGCTGGGAGAGTGTTCAGGTATCTGTCCAGGAACAACATTGATTCACAGTGGAGGAAAAGAATTTGGAAGCTTACCAGCAGGTATGCGGCCTGTAGGGTGGGTAACACAGCAACAAAGAAGGTCAAGCGGAAAGTCAGAGAGGCTGAAATAATCTCATGGGTGGCGGCAAGGGAAAAGAAACCTGCCATGAGTAACTACTTGAGAGAAAAAAAAACGAAATCAGGAAAGAAACAATTTATGATAAATCAAGGGGAAGCTCATTACTTTTCGAAGCGAGATCGGGATGCCTTAGAACACACACCTTGTGGGGATGCGCGACTCTCGCGCGTCCCCTGATATGTTTTTCCCGCATAGCGCGTCTCCTGTAATCCGGCTTCGTGGCGTGGCCTGGCGCCCGCGGCGGTCGGAGTGGTTGAGGCGCAGTACGAGAGATGGCGCGAGTGTTGCGCTGCTAACGCCGTCGACAGGCGGGGTTACTTGGGCACCGCAAGACAATGCGCTCTCTCTTGGGTTCGGGACAGCAAGCAGTGCGGACGTGCCGCGCGGGCGCCGATCCATGCTTCTGCAAGACCGTCTCGCGTGGCCGCCTTGGAACGCGCCACCGTTCGCATGACCGTACGCGCGAACGACCAGGCGTTGAGATCCAGCATGCGGCGAACATATTCGTTCGCTGTCCGGTCGCGGTGAGTCGGACTTCTAGATTTGTCGCGCGCCCATCGGCATGTTTTGTGGATAGCAACTCGGCTAGCAGGCATTGATCTACGAAAGGTGCAATAAATGCCCTTGTGATTGTTCGTACTACTGTGTTGTCGTTCCTTTGTCCCAAGAGCACGGAGGAGAACACCACATCTGGCTGCCCAACGTGGGGCTCTTGGGGCATCGGACGATAGATTTAACAGTTTTGCTTCGTTCGAGACCTTTGTTTGAACCGAAGCGTAGGGCTAGCGTGGATTTTGATCGCTAGCGTTGGCGGCGTGCTTTCTTGAGCGAGGCGACAGTGGCTGTAGTGTGTTTGAACATGTCAACATGCTAAGCCTTTTCGCAAGTTTTTTTTTTTTTTAATGACATTCGTCGGTACGAGAGCCACGTGGTCTGCATCCTGGGAGAGCGAGACTTAGCGCCTGCGGAGAATTGGCAAGCCTGAAGCGAGTGAGTACGGAAGCCTCGTGGGTGGTCCGAATTTCTCATGTAAATAGCTTCTCCTATCTCTTTGACTCTGATGAAGTCGCCGCTCTGGGAGCCGGGTGGCCGCGGGCGCCACTACGGGCTGACTGTTATTGCGGCCTGGCACGGGCGCTCCGACACCGTCTGGGACGGTGGGCGCCATTAACTCGCATGCTGTGTGCACCGAGCGGAGTAGGACCACCTAACAGAGCTAACGTCTCCTCGCGGCTGCCTGTTTTGCGCTCATTTTGGGTGTTGTTTTTGGATGCCGGTTGTTGTCAGTGTTGCAACGCTTTAGGCCTAAGGCTTTACGAAGCTGCCTGTCACACGTGGAGGGACAACCTGATGGACCGTGGCGTTGAGGTGTTGCAATTTGCTTCCCGCATTCTATTTAGCCTCGCACGAATTGAAATTACTCGTTCGACTCAAGGAAGCGAGCGTCGTTCACGTGAACTTAGCAAGTGAGTAGCCGCCCGATCTTTTGCTAGCCGAGTTGAACATCGTACCATGTGGGCGAAGCGCAGGCAGACTTCCTCTCCCTTGCACTACTTTAGTGTTTGCCGAGTGCGTTGAGTGTACGCAGCGTGATTGGAGTCACCCCTGGTTTGCCGTCACATGCACATCGTCTGCGCTGCTGCCCTGGACTGCGATCGAGCCACCGGGCAATGATGATGCTGTGGCGAGTTCGGCGCAGCAACTTCGGCGGCCACCTGTATCCAGCTCGCAACCCTCGGCAGCGGAGAAAATAGCCGGCGGTCACCAACAGCTACTGCGGCCCTCGCCAGCAGGGTGCGACGGCGCGAGCGACGCTTGCTCGTACCGACTACTGCATCGTCGTCTCCGGAGTCCTGGCCTGGAATCGTGCAGTCAAGTCTGCAAAGCTGCTGCTGTGACCGGCGGATGCCAGCAGTGTACCCAGGGACAATGTGGGCTCTCATGTTATGGACAGCGTGTGGACATTTCCTCAGCGCGGCCACTGTTGCATGTACTATCTTGTTCGCGAAGCACGGGTTGATGTTAGACCGTGTGACATGTTTCGCTGGAATATGTAGGGATTTAAGGTTGGGGGATGTGGGGATGCACGACTCTCACGCGTTGATGTTAGACCGTGTGACATGTTTCGCTGGAATATGTAGGGATTTAAGGTTGGGGGATGTGGGGATGCACGACTCTCACGCGTCCCCTAATATGTTTTTCCCGCATAGTGTGTCTCCTGTAATCCGGCTTCACAGCGTGGCCTGGCGCCCGCGGCAGTTGGAGTGGTTGAGGCGCAGTACGAGAGATGGCGCAAGTGTTTGGCTGCTAACGCCGCCGACAGGCGGGGTTACTTGGGCACCGCAAGACAATTCGCTCTCTCTTGGATTCGGGACAGCAAGCAGTATGGATGTGCCGTGCCACGCGTGCGCCGATCCATGCTTCTGCGAGACCGTCTTGCGTGGCCGCCTTGGAACGCGCCACCGTTCGCGTGACCGTACGTGCGAACGACCAGGCGTTGGTATCCAGCATGGGGCGAACATATTCGTTCGCTATCCGGTCGCGGTGAGTCGGACTTCTAGATTTGTCGCGCGCCCATCGGCATGTTTTGTGGATAGCAACTCGGCTAGCAGGCATTGATCTACGAAAGGTGCAATGAATGTCCTTGTGAGTGTGTACTACTGTGTTGTCGTTCCTTTGTCCCAAGAGCACGGAGGAGAACACCACAACCTATAAAGCGAGATATAAAACGGAAGAAGCGTGTGCTTGCTGCGGTAAAGCTAGGGAGACTATGGAGCATGTTTTATTAGAATGTGCAGACGTTTACTCAGCGTTCGATTTAGGCTCCACTGGCCTCCTTGAAGCACTTGGGTTCAGCGAGAGCAGTGGAAAAGTAAACATCTCCACAATAGGCATTAGTAAGAGGCGATTAGAGTATTGGTGAAAGAAAAGTAGGGAAACGACAGAAAATGTAGATGTGCAAAAGCACAGTTCGAAATAGGGGATCCAAAAATTTGGGTGGGCTAGTTCATAGTGTTTTTTCTCCCCTATTTTTTATTATTTAACCTAGGTAGGACAATAGGCAGTATAATAGCAAGAGCTTGGTGGTGCAACCCACCGCCCCATTCCAAAAGGGACGCTCATAATATCCATCCATCCATCCATCCATCCATCCATCTATCCATCCATGTACAATAAAATGCAAGAGCGCATGACCTGTGTGGTCACTGTGCCTACGCCCCTGACAATGCTACTACTGTGTTCTCACTACCGCGCGCTATGATTGCGGGCCCAGTCACCACACATCGCTGTATTCCATCAGACCTGACATTGTATAATTCGGAACCCGTGCCATGCTTTCTGCGGTTCAAAGCCATCAATGGAAGATAACAAAGCTGGAGTTGGCATCATTGCTGATAGTGGTGATTTCTTTCAGTGAAAAACATGGCAACGAACTGCAGGAAGCTTGGTAGTATAAATGTCGAAGCAGCAAAGCCTAGTGTTACCACAGTGGTTGGCAGTGTATTTGTCTGCAAGAGCGATGATTCTAGTTTGTGAGGTAATCAAAATGGCAGTGTTGGTGTCTTTGATTAATGCCGTTCTGGGATGGCAAAGAGCTTTAGTGTCTGAAATTTCAGACGTTCTTATACATTGGCTATATGAAGCCTTTTGATGCCGCTCCAGCAGGGCGTACGCCGACATGATTATGATAGCAGTGGCAATAATGTCATTATTGCCTGGCATGACTCATTCTAAAACAGAGGCGCAAGTGTGCAAACGCAGCTCCGATCCATCAGCAGACGAAGACAAGAGCATCTCACAGCTATATGCAGAGTTGACTCTTTCACAACCGTGCCCATTCAAATCGATGAATTTGATTGACACATTTCAAGTTCAAGTTCTCGCTTGGCTTGTGAGCGCCTAGCGCCATCTAGGTTAGAAAGTGGCAAAGACACAATGTGATCCGCTATGTTTTGTTGGTTTTTTGCTTTCCGGTGCATCCCCCCACGGCGCAAAAAGTGTTGGATTGTCAGGCGAGCGAGTCGATCATGGTGTTATCATCACTTGCAGTGTTTCTCGCCAATTGAGCGCTTCTGTAGCTGATTTTGCTATGAAATCAACAGTAGTGAGCCTGAAGAAGATGTCGACACATCAGAGTTCAGCACAGAGGACGAGGATGCTTCAAATCAAGCCGGAATATCCAGTGTGTGAGCGTCTGCTCTGTGTGCGGTGCACCATTTCGATTCCTAATAAATAGTTATGGGCAGTGGAGCATGTACTCACAGCCATATTATGTATTTTCAGGCTCAACGTCATGCGGACATGATTCGTTGCCAGCAGCTGTAAAGCGCGTACAGTTTTTTCCTAGAAGAAACCCGGGGGTCGAAGTTGGCAGCGCGCTCCGGAGTAACGCACAGCACTTCATACAAGCCATTGATGTCTTCCAACTATTTTTTACTGCAGACCTAATCAACGTTATCTGCGAAAACACAACCAAATATGTGTGGACGCATATTTTAACGACGCAGACCTACGCAGAAAACGACAGCTCATGGAAAATTTTCAGTTCCGGTGAAGTAATGCAATGCATTGGAATCCTGATCTACATGGGAATTGTGGAACTGCCTCACCTCCATCTCTACTGGAATACCTCGGAGTTATTTTGAGGCCTCATTTCTCCAAAGATTATGCCCAAAAGCCGATTTTTTTCGTTCCTTGCTTTTCTCAGTGTCATGGACCCGGAGAAAACTGACCCTGTTTGTGATGGCAAGCTGCACAGGATCACACATCTACTGCAGCATATGAACAACGTATCAGGTCAGCTTTTTCAGCCATACCGAAATTTGTGTGTGGATGAACGAATGGTTAAATTAAAAGGACGATCAGGAATTCGGCAGTATGTGCGTGACAAGGGGTCAAATGGGGGTATAAGCTATGGGTCCTCGGTGACTCAAGGACAGGCTACAATTCAGTGTTTACACCAGGAAATGAGAAACGCCCAGCTCAAAGGGACTGGCTTATGACATTGTAACCCGCCTGTGTGATGTATATTTGGATAAAGGCTACAGCAGCTACCTTGACAACTTCTACACGTCTACCTCCCTCATTGAACATCTTCTTGAAATGAAAACTCTCTCTTGCAGAACAACGCGCGAAGATCGGCGTGGATTTCCCTCCCAGTCGAAAGACTCCATTTGGGAGAAAAGAGCAACTCGAGAGGACATTCGCCGGCTACGGTGCCGTGATGTGATGTACTTGCAGTGGAAAGACAAGCACACTGTAAACATGATAAGCTCAGCACACGGTGCCAACAATCACGTCACTGCAATGCGAAAAGTGAACAGAGGAGACCAATGGACAAAGCCCCCCACCAGAAAACCGCTCTTATAATGTCTTGATGAAGGGTGTCAGGCGGTGGAAGACGCTGTTCTTCCACTGCATTGACATTGCTGTCGTCAACAGCTTCATAATTTTCCGAGAACACAGGGAACATCACCCTGAGAGAGAGAGAGGAGCTCTCTAGAAAGACTGGCTTTGACCAGCTTGCATTTCGAATTGACCTGGTAAACCAGATTTTTGGGATGGTAGTTCCACTCGGAACGCAGCGACTCTACAGCGCGACTCTACAGGCAATACCTTTCGGTACAACTTCAGAGCGGTGCAGGGTGCTTCACAGCTAATGGTCTGCATCGCGAGTACTTTCGGTTGGCGGACCAGACAACTGAATTCCTATGGCAGCAAAAACTACGTAGACTCCGAGAACAGCAGCCACAAAAGAAGCGGTCGGCCCCGCAGAACCTCGTCCATATTCCAGAGTCTGTTGCTTTGCCTGAAAAGATTCGAAAGGTCCTATCTTTTGGGCCGAAGTTTGCCGTCCAAACCAAAAGGCCCCCCAGAGAACTTCTGTCCTACGTTCGAGATGTCTCAAGGCTTGTCCCAGACCATGAGGTAGGCCGTATCGTATCGGAAGGTGTCGATGTACTACAAAGGTGCAAGCAACCGAACGCGAGGATTTCGGTGAATCGGGTGGCCTCTTCACTCGTGGACAATTCGCTGTGTGTAATTCCTGCCGATAAAGAAGGTGGTTTTGCTGTATTACCTGCTGAAGACTTTAACGCCAAGGCTCTAGAAGCCATCAGTGCCACGTTTAACTGTCATAGGGAGGTGTCGCTGGCTAAGGTAAAGGCCGTGGCAAAGGGCATGTGCAACAGACTTAATCTGCAAAAATTAACCAAGGCCTTTGAAAACAGCAAGCGAGATCATTTGCAAGTTTTCTTCAGTGCCAAAACGCATAAACCCAGTGTTCCGTTACGGGTTATTGTGTAAGAAATTGATACTTGGCAAAAGCCATTGGGGGTGTTTTTACAACAAAAGTTGGGCCTTCTGCCTGTCAGTGACCCTTTCCTCATTAAGAGTTTGAGATTGAGTTTTTGAAGTCACATTCTGGCCGTGGTCTTCAGGCGTTTTCTATTGACATAAAGGATCTTTATTACTCCTTGCCGCATAGAAGCGTACTGTCCTGTGTTGAGCAATGTATTGATAAGTATGGTGCTGTTTCCTTCCAGAATGAGGCAGGCATGTCTTGCAGTCAATTTTTAGAACTTTTACAGATTTATCTTAATTCCACCTTTATCACTTGGGATAACCAATGTTTTTTGCAGAAGAGCGGAGTTTGTATTGACTCTTGCATTGCTCCCATTCTTAGTGACTTGTTTTTATCCTGTTTAGACCGTGACATTTCTTCACAAGTGCAAGGCACTGCAGTTTTTAAAACAATTAGATACGTTGATGACTTTTTAATTTTCATTGACTGCTCTTCTGATGCCTTCATTCTGGAAGCTAAGAAAGCGTTAGAAACGTTTCAGAAGTGCTTAGTCCCCCTTCAAACCACTCATGAGATGCCAGTAGATAGGTCTCTTCTTTTTCTTGATCTTCGCCTGAACTTTCAGGACAACCACACGTGTTGGTCGTATGAGCCGCGAGCCAACAAGCCACTTCTGCCGAATGCGTCTGCACATTCTAAGCTTGTTAAGCGGGCCATTATCAGTTTGTGCTTCAAGAATGCCCTTAGCAAGTCATGCTGTCATGTTGTGGACGCAAGCTTTGAAGCGCAAACTTTACGTTTGTCCTTGGCTGGATATCCTAGGGTGGTGCTAGTGTCTGTCGCAGAACGCATTTTAAGAGAAGCACGATCCAGAACGCAGAAGTCAGTTGCCGATGCCCCTCCCGGCACACCCCCTAAAGTAAGTGTCATACCTTACATGCACGGGATATCCCACAACTTGAAAAAGATTGCCCAAAGAGTGAATGTAAGAGTTCTTTTCTCTGCTCCCAACAAGCTCGGCAGGCTTTGCAGGCTGACGGATCCAAATGCCGTCCCTTCTGATAAGTGCAGAAAGCACCACCGAAAAAAGTTTGTCGAGTGTGTCCACCGGATGGTGTACAACCTCCTGCTTTCATGTGGGAAGAAATATATCGTACAAACTGGGCGTTGCCGCAATGATCGGCTCCGCGAACACAGCAACAATGTAAAAAACGGCTCTGGTGGTTTCTTGGCGATCCACTGTCGCGATCATGGATGCAAGCCTCTTGAGGATCAATGCACGATTGTTTCCTGTGGCAGCACGAAGCTCATCCGTGAAATATCTGAAGCGCAAAATTGGGTGACACGTGTGTTAGCTTCCCGTCTCTGGCTCTCACAGAAAAAGAATTACGTTTCTTGGACGCGGCACCACATGACTAGTAACCATGTTACATGAATTCGCTCTTCATTTTCTTGTAAGCGCATGCGTGATCTACGCTGCCTGCCATGTATAAAACTGATGCAGTGGCACTATAAACTTAGTTGAAAGTTTGCGCTTGGTGTGTCGTCTTCTCTCACGTCCGTGTCGTTTTTAGTGTCGCGCAATATCATTTAAGTAATGGATTACCAACTTGCCCGAGATGCTGCTCTCATAAATCTTTACATTATAAAAATATTTTCATTAATTTGTGTTATAAATATAATGCAACATTTATGTTATTGAATAGGAAATTCTTTTAGCCACATTTTGATACCAAACAATTTAAATAGGGCATTACTGCCTAGCCACCAAAAAATATTTCCTTCCACCTACTAAAAACTGCCCGTTTTCCCATGGTAGCGAAAGAGTTAAAGAGGGGTGGCAAGATTTTCATGCTGTCATGTGATTGCCACAGCAGCATTTTGCTGCTGCAGGCATGCCGCATGCATTTTCCCTCTGGTGTGGCTGGGGCTGAAGAGCTCAGCGAAAGGAACGGTGACATTGCTAAGAGCGACTTGGCATGCTGCGGCTTGCTTTCATTGGAGGGGTTCTCATCAAAATTGCACAGGTGGCCCCCACAGCATTTTCTTCCGCACTTCTGGCACACCACAATGGAGTGATGTCAATTCAGGTGACAACGATGGCTGCCAGTGTGGGGGCACACCCGTATGCTCTGGCCCTGGACCCATATGCACGGCAGCTGTTCTGGAGCTGCAGCCAGGGCAACCTGATCAACATCAGCTCACTGGACGGTGGGCGCCCGCTGGGCATCTTGCTGGCATCAGGCAAGGACCGCCCGAGACACCTTGCCCTACACCCACTCCTAGGGTGAGCCACCCTTTCGATCTCAATTCTTGCAGAGTGCAGTCGGTTGCAGGAAAATTCCATTCGCAGTAATGTCAGACTGACCAATTTTCTCTGGTGCAGTAGGCAAAATGTCAATGAGCATAGTGCAGACAATAGTTCGTGTTACCTAATAGATTGACTGCCTAGACAAAATCAAAAATATTTTTCACGAAAGTGCAAAACAGCAGAGCCCGCATATCCACATCAGTCACAGCTTCAGCAGCATCACTGTTGCGCTTTTGCTTCCAACTGTTTCATTCCATTAAAAAAGGTTCAACAGAAGTTGAGTGGGAAGCAGGTGCTTGCCTACTGGCCACTATCCTGCTTGTCATTCTTTCCAGCATGAGTTTGTCAGTGTTTTCTGATGAATTCAATTTTTATTGACATGTATCGTACAGTGAATCATACAAAGAATGTGTCCAGTTGTACAGTACTCTCAAGACATGCGAAAAACAGGAGAGGGACATTTCAGCTCGGACAGAGCATGTCCTCGACAGTGTGTCCTTGTGCTAATAGAGAAAGCTTAAAGAACAACGAGATAAACATCCTTGTAGACGAAATAATGAATGATGTCATTAAGCTTCTGGGATAACATGGCAGCAACACCATGAGTCCCTGTGACAGCTGTACGAAATACAGCAACACTGTGCTGCACCTAAACGGGGCAGCTGGCGAAGGCAGAAATATTTACTGGCTATACCACTGGCTACAGGCACCAACTTCGCACGGCCTCTCTTCCTCTTAGGCAGCCGTCATGCTCGAAGCCACTTCCTACCGTAAGAGGACCTGACATCCATTCCCTGCTAAAAAATGAGGCAATTTCTTGGTCCTTAAACAGCATGTTGCTACAGCCTTCGAGTGCCGTAAATGCTGAATGTTGCTAGTTCGCAACATATCGTAGCCAAAGCAGAGATGCAAAAATTAACTGCATTCTCAAGCTTCTGATAGACCTGTTCATCAGGCAAGGAGGAAAGGACACCGCTAGCCTTTCCTCCTTTCTGGTTTGTGCGGTCCGGTGCAGCGCTGCTTGAAAATATTACTATCGCATGCTGCGGAACGATTTCGAGATGTTTTAGATTGTACTTTGTGAATTTTTTTCAATGTTCGTTCGTGTGAGGTCGTCAGGAAAGCCTTTTGGTGCAATGGTAACTACAGTACGCGGAAGTATCTCTTGGGGGCGCAAACATGTGATGCGTATTATCAGCCGCAGTGTGTGTATGTGTTGTGAACTATTTTGCGTATATCGGTTTTAATTCGATGAAGAGAACCAGTGTTTCTGCATTACCATGGTAAATCCGCTCACCATCTGATCACTTTCCTTCCACCTACTAAAAACTGCCTGTTTTCCCATGGTAGCGAAAGAGTTAAAGAGGGGTAACAAGATTTTCATGCTGTCATGTGATTGCCACAGCAGCATTTTACTGCTGCAGGCATGCCACATGCGTTTTCCCTCTGGTGTGGCTGGGGCTGAAGAGCTCAGCGAAAGGAACGGTGACATTGCTAAGAGCGACTTGGCATGAACATAACTAAAACATAAGAGCGCATGCACAGCCAACCTAAGGCAACCATCTAAGCGGCAGGCACTAGCAAATATTTTTGATACACCTGCATCATTCTTGCGCATTTAAAGTCTAGTAGGCTTGCAATCACTATATGTCTACGCTAGCCTCCTGCATGAGGCTGATGGCTTTGCTCAAAACAGCGATCACTGCGGTAGGTGAACCAGCATGATAGCCTACATATATAAGCTATTGTGCTTCAGCCTTGCTTTTTTGCTCTGTAAAGCTGTAATATATAAGAGGGATCGCATAAAAAGAATGCGGTGGCTATTTTTGAGGACAAAATTTTCGTAATACATGTGAGTGCATCAAAGAGAACGGAACGAGCACAGCCAAAAAAAAAACGGTATCATCTTCCTTCTCGAAAGAAGGAGAAAGTGGGCTAACACCACAGTACGACTGCTCGTAGTCACACCGCACAGTGTTTATAGAGCTATAAACGAGCTATAAAAAAACGATTAAGTGCCTTAACAGTTGTCTCTCACGTAGACCGGCACATGTACCCGACTGACACGTGGTGATACCATTCCTGAGCTTGCGCAGATGAGTTTTGTGTCTTCTTTCTTTTTTCGCCTCAGTGCTCCCTTCAAATGGTAGTCGGCGTTTGTGTTGTCCACTTCTCTACTCTTGTGTCCTGTCTGCACGCCTCACCTCGTTTTTTGCATAATTAACTTTTCCCTAAATGTTGCAATGGTTGTGCAGGCTTTCTTAACTGTTTTTCAGAGTGATTCTTTAGCGAAAGAGCTTGAAACTGTCTTGAAGAGCCTCCTTGCAAGGTTCGTGAAGCGCTCGGTATTGACAGAAGCCATGAGCATCACGAAACTGCTGCGAATTGATGTTCATGATACTGCCAATTACGCGTCACTTGAGAAAGTGGATGTTGGACGGGTGGCTGAGAAGATCTTAAAGAGCGGAAAAGCGAGTACCAAGTGTGTTCTTGAATTTAGGGGTGAGTGTCGGAAGTTCATTGTGAACATGATCCTGAAAATCATGGAGAGAAGTCCTATTAGGTACCCTATGGTTCGAGGGTTGTCATGTTTCGACCCCAGAGAGATGTCAAAGGCAGAAATGTGCCTTGGGAAGCTGAAAGTTGTTCTTAACTGTTTAATTGACAGCAAGCTTCTCTCTGAGCACAAGAGCGATATTGTGTGTGCACGGCACATTCAGTTCTGCTCAGAAAAACGGCATGAACTGCAAAACTATGAAAGAGACCAGGGACCACAAAACTTTAAGTAACGCCATAACAGCAGTTTCCCAGTGGTGCAAGAACTGGCAGATGGATACCAATCTAAAAAAGTCAAAAATAACGTACAGCGCAAAGGACAAGGACAGCGATAGACGACACACACAGCGCTGACTTCCAGCGCTGACTTCTTTGGAAGTCAGCGCTGTGTGTGTCGTCTATCGCTGTCCTTGTCCTTTGCGCTGTACGTTATTTTTGATCATGAATTACCAACTAGCCCAAGCAACCACCCTAAAAAAGTCAGTTCTTTTATCTATAACCAGAAAAAAACATACATCAACCTTCCAGTACAGTCGCCGACTGATTTTCCGGACTCAAATTCGGACATGCCCGATTATTCGGTCAGCTTCACGGCACCGCCACTCTCCCCATAGACCATAATGTATAACAACTGCGGAAAGTTCGGACGCCTTGCAACCTCTCGTCTGATTTTTCGGACACTCTTGAGCCAACTTGATCGAGAGCACCATGCACCGACTCTGACCGGTGCATGGTTCGACTTGCTGAACGCCATTTTTGTTTTGAACGGAGCCTCCTTGCTGCCCCACGAAGTGGCGCTACTGGAAATCCCCGCTCATCATCATCGTTTCTGCCCGGTTCGATAGAGTGGCTCTACAGCAGTTCCGGTTTCAGCTTAGTAAGCCATGTCAAGACAATCCAGCAGCCGATTTGTTTTTTCGCGCACGACACTGCGAGCAGGCCACGTTTTTCGTTTGTGCGACTGGTGTCGGCACGGTAGTGTTTGCTTTGTGTGCTCTGTCGAGGTTTCGGTGATCGAACGCGGCATACGTAAACATCGCGTCAAGTGTCTAATGGTGCTGACAGTGCCCGCGCAGACTGCGCTGGGGAATGCCGGCAAGCGGGTGCCGGGAGGCCTAAGATTTGTCTCCTTCCACAGTGGTTGCATTGCGATTCCGGACGCCGTCTCATTTGACAGTTTCACAGGTGCTGACACTGCTGTATTGACATGCGCAGAACTCGACGACGGCGAGATCATTCGTCAGGTTTCTGCTGCACCGCCGGACGATGACTCCGAGTCGGAAGATGACGCACCATGTGCTACGCTGCTGTCGCATGTAAAGCGTGTATAAGCAGTGACTGTACTTCAGCCGCCTATAGTAACCGTACGACCCTCTCCAAGATTCAGGCTTATATGATTGCGCGTAAACGGAACAGCGTGCAATGGCGCATTCATGATTTCTTCAAGCCTGCTGTCGAGCCCGAATAAGTGCATGGAAATAAAGAATTTCATTATTTTTTTTCTTAATCTGCTTTTTCAGACACCTGTTTATTCGGACATTTCCGCAGTCTTCGTGAGGTCCGAATAAACGGTCGGCGACTGTACACCCTTAAGGGGGGAGGCTACACTTGAAATACAGCTTTTTTATTTGTGGACAGATCTGAACGAAATTTTCACACTTTGTGTATTTTAATATGCAGATTCTAAAAATATAATTAATTTTGCCACAGGATAAGTAGTTTCTGATATACTCTAAATGCATTGTATAAGCTGAGTCCTTTGTTTGGAGGAAAATTAGCATCTAAACAGAAAACCCTAACACGGTAATTTTAGTATAAAGACTATCTAGAATGTTCAGGGAGTGCCATAAGGTATTATTCAATGTTCTAGGCTAATCTGAGTAAGAGTTAGAGCTCATCAAAGTTGTGAGAAAAAAAATGCCATCTTGACATGTCAAGCATGTGACCCATTTCAAAAACTTTTTGAGAAGAGTGCTACTTTTAAAAGGTGCATATTGCTAACTGCATACATTTATCTTTCTGGCAAAAAAAAAAATTAAGTTGATAGCTGAAATAGGACAAAGCTATTTTACCTCCAAAATTGGAAGTCTGTCGGAATTGTTGTTTTGAGAAATCAAGGAAAAACATTCTGCAACATCTTTATTGAGAACATACCAATAAAATCTCAAGGAAATTCACCAGGGGCATAATCTGGATACATCCTATCTTTTTGCCGCTTTTTGGCCAGCTTCCTTGCGCTCAAAGAGGCTCTCGCTTCTTGCTGGAGTTAGCACTTCGAAGGTCCGGCGCTCCAGACGTTTTCCGGCGCTCGCTGCGCGCTCGCTACTTTCTTCAGTCGTGAAGGAAACAGTGCCTGCACGATCTGTGCCAACACGCGTGGCGTGGGCGGACGAAGTGTTGACGTTAGCCGTGCCAGTTTGCAGCTCGGAACTCGATCCGGTAGAATGTCCAGGCAGACCAGCAACCGGCAACTCCGCGAGTATCACAGGCCTAGCCGCCTTCCGTCGCGCATTCCACAGCCGCTTGACGCGTAGTAGCCTTGAGACGACAATCTTTTCCAGCCATCCGGGCAGTGAAATGAGCATCTTATGAAACGTCGCGAAGCAAGCGGCTGAACAAACGCTGACAGCAGCGCGATGAAACCAGAGATAAACAAACGTAGCAAGACGCGAGAGCGGTCTAGCGCGCGCGCCGACGAGCACCGGACCAATAGGAGCGAGGCGCGCGGGGGGTGTGCGCGCTTTGGCCAATCGGCGCCACGGACGCATCCTCCAGAAATGACGCGATAGCGTCGGTTTCCCTTCGCCGACGCCATTTTGAACTGGTGCAAAATGCGCACAAAGAAAACAGCTTCAAAACAAGCGCAAGATGGCGGCCATCGGCCACCGCGTTCGCAAATGGTGACGGGGCGAAGTTTGAACATTTTTGACCAAATTTTGCTGATTTCGCGTTCATCCTGGCCCCTTTAAGCGCGATTTTTTATTATTTTCCGATTAAATTTAGCTTCTAGATTTCGCGGAGGGATTCTTGAATGTATAAACGTAGCGAAAATGCACGTTTCCGAAAATAGACTTTTTTGTGATTTTTTGCCGTTTCAAGACCCGCGTCCCCCCTTAACAACATTCCTCTTGCATCTGTTCATGAGCATAAGTACCTTGGTGTGACAATAACATCTGACTTCAGGTGGGATTCTCACGTTAACAATATCACATCAACCGCAATAAGACAGCTATTCTTCATTAACAGACCCCTTAAACTAGCACCATCTGGAACAAATTTACTCACATATAAAACACTTATAAGACCGGTTCTAGAGTACGCCTACACCATTTGGTTCCCGTTTACTAACAAGCTGATTAAAAAACTTGAAGGGGTACAGCGAAAAGCACTGAGATACATATATAATAAACACTCCATCACAGACTCACCAACAGCATTACTGAAACGGGCAGAACTTCTAACCATGGATAACAGAGCCAAGCTTGCTAGACTAAAAATCATGTATCAGTTAATGCACAATCAACTTAAACTGCCTATTATGAAATACATATCAACGTCCTCAAATAGATTAACTCGTCATAAACACACACACACATTAAGTGAATTTTCATTCCACACTGATATTTTCAAATACTCATTTTTTCCAAGGGCGACATGCGAATGGAATAATCTTAACACAGGTATCACTGACAGCTCATCCTTAGATACGTTTGGTACCCTGATTGCGGATCAACTATACGCATTGCAGCAATAATTCTTCTCATTATTTACGTAGTTCCTTATTGCCTTGTTATTTTAACGGTGTTTGTGCTTGACTATAATTAGGCAATGGTGCAATATATTTCTTTTCTTGTTGGCATTATTGTAACCTTGATTGTTGCGTTACTGTTATTACCTCAATACTGACCCTGTAACTGGTTTCTGTAACTGCAATTATTGTTGTCATATCCTCTCCGTTCTAGTTATTCTCTTGTATAATCACGTAATCAAATTGTTATGTGCCCAAGTTTTTTATTGTATCAGATTTAGTATGTAACACCTTATACCATGTTCCTACGTATCACATACAGCCCTTCCTGTTACAATCCCTGATGGGATTCACAGTCTCAATAAATGAAATGAAATGAACGCCTTGACGTTCTCGTCGTGCGCCTTTTGAAGCATGACGCGGCATTCTCAATGTTATGGGAAGTACTGAAGGTCCTTCTCTTGCTTAGCCATGGGCAGGCTTCAGTAGAAAGAGGTTTCAGTGTAAACAAGCAGATCGCGGTCGAAAATATGGCAGAGCTCTTGTATATCTCACTACGAGTCATCTGCGAGGCCGTGAAAACCCACAGTGGGCTGCTTAACATTCCGCTGTCGAAAGAACTGAAGTCATCAGTGCGCCAAGCCAGGCATAGGTATGCGTTATACCTGGACGAACAGAAGAAGCAAGCTGTAGCACAGCAGGTAACCTTGAAGAGAAAAGAATTCGAGCTAGAGCTACAGAGCATGCAAGAGAAGAACACAAAGCTCAAAAAAACTCTTAAGTGCTTGCAGGAGTCAGCGGATCGCTTTTCGGAAAACGCCGAAGCAAAAAATAACCTGACTTGTCTCGTCAAGGCCTACTGTTTCTATCGAACAGCCAAAGAAAAAGAAGTGGAGATAACAGCTCCTGAAAAAGAAATTAAGGCGAAAATAGGGCTCCTTTCCTAAGTCATGTGAGGAAATAAAATTACGCTAACACTCCTTGAATTCTGCCTTTTTTGCATCCTTGAAATGTCCTTGAATTTTCAGCCAAATACTGTGTAGGAACCCTGTACTAAATAGACCGCATGAGTGCGAAAACAAACGCCAGAAACTATGGCCGAGCGTATACCTGCCATGCAAGACGGAGCGCTCACCCAAACCAGCATGCTGACTGCCCATAGATGGCGCCACTGCGTAGCAATATGGTGGCATCCATGATAAAATGGTCTGTATACCCATTAAATCTCTCGAATGTGAACAATACAAATAAAATATTGAAAGCATAAACTGACCTTCCTGATGTTCACAAAACCTGTAGAAAATGGTAGGGTTCGCATGTGTGAGCACCTCATCAATCACAACGCCACATAGTGGATACCAGCGTCCCACTATTGTGCCTAGATGTCATCGCATGTCAGTGCTGGCAAACGTCGCGAATGTGTGATTGGCAGTTGAGCCATAAAACATACTGCCAGGCGATGGGCTGCATTTATTCGGTATGTCACGAATTCTGCTATTTGGAGGTGTGGAAAATATCTTTATCAATAGAGAATTTCTCTTAAATAGAATCAAGTGTTTCCTCTTTTTTTCTTTCCTCCAGCAATAATGAATTGGTGATTTTCTGTTGTACTGAATACCTAGTGAGGTTCTCAGTCTAATAGTGGACCTGTGCTTTGGGGCGATTTTTTTATTGCACCAATAAGGGCCCCTATTTGCAGAAAATCCAGTGTCGACGCCAGCATCTCCGGCTGAGAAAATCAGCTCGAACCACGCATCTTGATTCACACAGGCCCTCCACGTGGCGCGTAGGCGTTACTGAAATAATTGAATTTTTCAAAGTAAGCTGTGTCAGAAAATTTTTAAAATACAACTTACACACAACCTACAGACATGATAACGGTAGATTGTAATTTGAATTGTATGAGAAAACATAATTCAGTTCTGTGGGAACTCAAACAAAAGCCCCCTTTAACGAGATAGCATTTTCTAGCTGCCATTCGAGGTCTGTCTTAAAAGGAGTAGTGCGGCCCACTCGGTTCCTTGCAACACCTTGAAAAAAAGAACCACAAAGCTTGCCTTCGTGGATAGCATTCGCCACCAGCGTTTCCAAGAAAACATTATGGTTACATAAGCTGCAGTTACCGGGTAGCGTGAGAAGCAGTCAGAGATCTTTGAATAGCATCACGTTCCACTCTTAAAGGCAAAGCTTAAGCGCCCTACAAAATTTTTGTTTCCGGTTTTTAAAGTATAGAAGGGCTAAACCAACTTTACAGCAGTTTGGTTATCGTTAGGCTAGCCTACGCGACAGATGAAAGGAGCACGCATCACGTGACTCGATCACCTGTCTTATCGTTGTCGGGCAATTTCTTCGTCGTGACATTGTAGCACCCAAAATTTACCCCAGAATTCTTTTTTTAACTTCAGTTATCATCATCATGAGTGACACATGAAAGGAAATCTTGGCAGTCACAGTGCTTCCAGCTTCCAGTCACCATTTCGCTGTTGTGTGCATGTGTGCAGGCTGGTTCGGGCATGTTGTGATCATTGTTTATTTGTCAATCCTGGGCATGGGGGGGGGGCCATGCCACGAAGACAATGCCAGCAACATGCTTTAACTCTTTCCCTACTGCGCCCATTGGTAGCCCACTAACGAAGGTTTTGAGTGCTCTTTCAAGTCCTTCCATGGCAGTCACGAGTCCACTGTACCATCTGACTTGTAGCAAAAGACCTGCAGTTTTGTCTTCTGCATAGTTTCTTGTCTGCTACGTTGCAGAAATTTTAACTGGTTCAGCAGATGTCGGAGTTTGAAAGTGAAAATGGCCACCTCTGAAAAATCTTGATTTTGAAAAGTTGATTTCTTTTGACAGCCTCAGTAGCAGCGAGTTGGAGAATGCCATCTTCTCATCTGAATTTTTTTCATAAAGAGACAACAATAGCTGCATCACAAGTTTAGGCTCCTACACCGTATAGTAGAACCTCGTTCATACGTTTTCAAAAAACATGCAAGAAAAAGACGTACTAACCGGAAAAACGTACAATCTGAATAACTGAAAAAATTTATTGACATCTACGTAAGTGAAGCGCCACGCCGATTGCTGCGGCATGAAACGCCGACGCGTGTCGAGTTGGTGGTGCTCCAGTGGCCCGTGACGCGTGTTGTTTATCGCGTCACAAACGGGGGCGCGTTTGTATTATCGCTTACTAAATGCGTGCAGTGCGCTACCAATGGCACTATGCACCACACGCTGTAAAACTGATAGGTGAAAATGCTTATCACAATAGGTTTGGCAGCGATAGCTTTGAATGCAGCGTGCGACGACCCGTGCGGAGATTTGCTGTTACCTGATTGAGAAACTGTGGCCGTCTTTTTTCACGTGAGACAAGCGGCTATACACTGATGCATGCATATTGCGTGTTTCTTGTGGCCAATGCACGCGGGCGCCCCGATGAAGACGACGAACGCTTTGTGGCTCTCGAGCTGTCAGCTGAGCTGACCAGCGCTGCAGTTACCCCTTCTAAAGATACTTTGTAGATAATCTCCAGTCTCAATCCTTCGTTCGCGTAACATTTTGGTGGAGGGTGCCGTTCCCCGTCCTTGCCACGGAGCTCCGCAGCAGCCTGTGACGACACCTCATCTACTCCTGCGACCCCGACAACAACGTATGTTACGGTTACCAATCCCTGCGATCCTGGCATATTCTCTGGCTAAGATAATGTCGACGTTGAGGACTGCTCAGCCTGTATGAGCGTGTTAGCCAAAACAAACGCTGGGACCCTACCATTATGCTAGCGAATGTCCTATTCTACTTTGGCGGCACTCCTCATTGTCTGGTTCCGGACACATGAGGACGAGATCTCTACGTGGGATGCTTTCAAGAAGAAGCTCAGCGACCTCTTTGGAAATCCCACCGGTCGGTAGCTGGCTGCTAGAAAAGAGCTTGCTACCCGAATTCAGTCTTCTACTGAATCGTATGTCTCGTCTCGTACATGCAAGACACACTCGCTCTTTGCCAAAAAGTCCATGAGAAAATGGCCGAGGTCGACAAAGTCAGCCACATACTCAAAGGGATCGCGAATGACAGATTCAACTTGTAGGCTTTCAATGATGTGTCCACCATCGACGTCATTGTCAAGGAATGTCGCCGCTTTGAGCTCGCCAAAAGCTGCCGCGTCATTCCACAGTTCTCCCAGCTTCCTAACATGGCTGCAACGTCGTCTTACGTCGACCTTACTGCTTCACCACCCTTAAATGAGCACATCACATGTATTGTTCGCCGCGAGCTCAAGGCTGCAAGTCCTGCGCCGTTCCATCGATGCCCACCTGACCCCACCATCAACCAAAGAGCCCCAGTAATCTCTTTCATTCAGGAAGTTGTATGGCAAAAGTTAGCAAAACTAGGTTTGCCTGCTGCCTGCTCCGTCTCCCGACCTGACACCCGAACGATGCTGACTACTACTCCTCATGGCGATGTGTATTCCCCTCCCACATACTGCAACCCTACCGAGTGGAGAACTCCGGACGACAAGCCCATTTGCTTCCATTGCCTCCGCATTGGCCATGTCGCTTGCCACTTCAGCACCTCCTGGACGTCGCCGTATTCAAGCTCCTTTTCTCCGTCTCCTTGCCTATTTACCGACTCGCGCCGTTACTTGCCTCGCCGTATGCCTCCTACCTCTGATGTATCCGTCGATGTCAGTCGTCCTGCTTGCTCGCTCTCACCTCAGCGCCATCGGTGCCCATGTTGGCTTAGCCAGTCACTCCAGGAACGTCTAGCCCAAGCCCCACTTATGTAGTGCTGGCAATCCGGCTGCAGAGCTCTGCATGGCACACTTCTTCATTACATCTTCCCCCCTCGCTGAAGGCGGAGTCACGCTGGTGGCCTAAGGCGTCACGAGGACGAAGAGCTTGTGATACAGCTTGAGGCGATCTACATGCACAGTTTTGTGGCCTCAGTGACGCAGGTCCGTAGGGGGTGTCAGAGGTTCAATGAGAGTTTACCGGAGAAGTTTGTTGTAGGACTGGTAGGGTCAATGGTATCTAGAGACAAACTTTGAGGAGACACCTGGTGTCAAAGAAGGAGGCACCCACAACCAAGCAAGAGCGTAAGGTGAAAGCTGCTAGTGGGGGCACCTATCGTCATGACGAAATTTCTGTAGCGCTTCTTCTTGCATTGTAAGTGAGCATGCTAGTTGTCGACATTCTTCTGCATACCGGGCGGCTTCGGAAACCGGTGTACGCTCTGACAAGTCAAGATGGTAAGGAAGAATGGTGTCAATGGGAGATGACGGTTCTAGGCCATATAGTAGAAAGAAGGGAGAAAAGCCCGTCGTTGCCTGAGGTGCCGTATTGTAGGCCTACTTGACATAGGGAAGGACGAGGTCCCAGTTGGCGTGGTTGGAGGCCACATACATCGAAAGCATGTCACCAAGAGTTTGGTTAAAGCGCCCTGTCAAGCCGTTTGTTTGCGGGTGATATGCAGTGGTACAGCAATGAATAATGCGGCATTCAGTGAGGAGTTCTTGAATGACATTGCGGCCTCAGTTGCTCAAGAGTTCGCGGGGAGTGCCGTAATTTAGAACAGAGCATTGAAGCAGGAAGGAGGCAATCTTCAATGTCGGCGTGGGTAAGCGAGCACGAAAGAGCATTGGCAGTGGCATGTTTCTTGCCTGAGCAGTAGACAACCCAGATGTCTTACTCTTGGAGTTTCAGTACCCACCGGGCTAGCTGGCTACAGGGATCTTTGAGGGACGACAACCAGCAAAGTGCGTGGTAATCAGTAATGACGTCGAAGGACCGGCCGTACAGGTATGGACGAAATTTAATGGCCCAGATGATTGCTAGACATTCTCTTTCAGTGACTAAATAATTCGTTTCAGCTTTCATGAGAATGCGGCTCACATAAGTAACAACATATATTCGCTAGGTGAGCACAGTGCCAAGACCAACACTGCTAGCATCTGTATGGATTTTCTTGGGAGCAGTTGGATCAAAATGGCACAGTATCGGTGCTGTTGTAAGCAGGCAGCACAGTGTCGCAAAGGCATCATCGCAAGCTGGGGACCACACGGAAAAGTTGGAGTCTCCCCGAAGAATGTCAGCGGTGCCATAATCTAAGTAAAATTTTGAATGAAGCGGTGGAAGTATGAACAGAGGCCAATGAAAATGCACAAGTGTTCGTAGGCCTCAGGAGTTCTTTAACAGCGTGTAGCTTAGCGGCATCAGAGAGAACACCATCCTTTGACACAACATGTCCGAGAATGGTCAGCTTGCGTGCCCCAAAGTGACATTTTTTCAAGTTTAGTTGGAAAATCTGGTGCAAACACTACTACACCATCCAAATAACACAAGCATGTGTTCCATTCAAGGCCTCAGAGAATGGTATCCATCATGGGCTCAAATGTCACGGGCGCGTTGCAAAGGCCAAATGGCATCACACGAAATCAGTATGTGCCATCTGGTGTGATGAAAGCAGTTTTTGGCTTATCATCTGCAAAGATAGACACTTGCCAATAATCAGAGCATAGATAGAGGGAGGAAAACATTTCTGGACCTTGTAAGCAGTCTAGGGCGATGGTAATCCACGCAAAAGCAGATCGAGCCAACCTTTTTTTTAACTAAAACTACTGGCGATGCCCATAGACTGTCAGACAGTTCAATGACGCCACGCTTTAGCATTTCACCTGCTTGTTAATGATGTGGCGCGCTGTCAACGATACACGGTATGGTCACCGCCGTAGCGGCGAGTGAGCACTGGTGTCAATTCGTTGACATACAGGGGTTGTTCGGCCCAAATAAGTGCTGTGGCTGTCAAAAGCACGGCGAAATTTGTCGAGGAGATAGAGAAGGTCATGTCATTGCTTGGGGTTTAAGGTGTTGTCAGTGATATGGCAGAAAACATCTTTAGCCGATGTGGCAGTTACAGGACTACAGCAGAGGGTGTAGAGGCTCTACAGTGCCGAGAGATTCACCACGAAGCAACATAATTGGGAATGGGAAGTGGTTGTATATGGGAAGGTGAATCATACCAGCTTGGAGGCCAAGCAGCGCGGTTGGGAGTAATGAGAGGTGGCAATGAATGAAAGCAGTGGAAGGTGTGAAGAGTACGGTAGAGTCGGAGGCAATGAAACAGGATACAGGTGCCTGAACAGATGTGTGCAGAGGTATCTGGATGTCGTCAGTGAGGGACAACTTGGTGCAGGAAAACGAAATGTCAGATATGGCATTGCCAAGTGAAGAGAAGGTGACTTCTGCATGGGAGCAATCAATGACAGCTTCGTGATGGGAGAGAAAATCCCAACCTAAAATAATATTGTGGGAACAGTGGGGAAGAACGACAAACTCGACTATGTAGAGCACTCATTGAATTTCAAGTCTGACGGTACACGTAGCCACCGCCTGGACGTGCTGTGCTGTGGCCGTGCGGAGTAATGGACCGAAGAAAGGCGTTTTGACTTTTTGGATTGAGCAAGATGGTTTACAGATTACAGATGTGGCAGCACCTGTGTCAGTGAGGACAAGCTCAGAGACACCTTCAACAGCGACATCAATAATGTTTGGCGGCGAAAGAAGAGGGCTTGAGCTTGGAGACGATGACACAGTTCTTGCCACAAGAACTGCACTGCTTAGTTTTCCGTGTCAGCAGTAGAAGGACGTCAATGCACTGAGGAGAGCGAGCGATGACGGGGACAAGTAGAACAGCGGCCAAGAACTTGTTGAAGGCTTAACCCCACCTTTTCAAGGTCCCAAGATCAAGGCTTTTGTGCGGAAAGAAGTTGCTTGCCAGCGGTCAAGAACTGGTTGAATTCGTGGTCTGGAGCATAAGACAACGGATGCTCACACACAGCTGTGCATGGGTCGTCACGTGGATGAAGCGGACAGCGGCGGTGGCGCAGCCGTGCCACGTGTCTAGGAAGACCACAGAAATAGCAGATGAACCAATTGTCTGCTGTGCACCAGGGATTAATTACTCGATGGACTGGATGTCGTGGCGGCTTGGAGGCGAAGCCCGGAATGTCAGTGGTTGTGGTTTTGTGAGGCCGTTGGCGTAAGTCACTTGGGTGGTGACCTGAGAGCGCCCGCTCCTGCGTGAGGACTTCGGACACTTGTTCTTGTACAACATGTCGTAGTATCGGACTAGGACGAACTTGACTCTGGCAAGTTGGAAATGAGGGAAAGCTGGCGAGCGACTTCTTCCCGCACGAAAGCCTTGATCTTGCGATGTTGAAAAGGTGGGGTTGAGCCATACAATGATTCCTGATGTTGAACAGGGCAGTGGGTGACAAGGCGTTGTCAGCAGAGCTTGTCGTAGCTTTGGCACAGCTCAGTAACTTGGGCAACTGTAGAGGTGCTCTTCAAAATCGTCTGGAATGCATCCTTGTCAATACCCTTCAATATATGCTTGATTTTGTTGCTCTCGGTCATTGACACATCGACTTTGTTACAGAGGTCAATGACACCTTCGATGTAGCTGGTAAAAGTCTCACCAGATCGCTGAGAGTGTGACTGCAGGCGCTGTTTGGCACTAAGATTTCGAACACCAGGATGGCCGAAGATGTCACTGAACTTTATCTTGAACACAATCCAGCTTGGGATTTCGCTTTCGTGGTTCCGAAACCACAGTTGGGCGATGCCGGTGAGGTAAAAAGAGATGGTGGCTAATTTCATGATGTCACCCCATTTGTTGTGCACACTGACGTGTTCATAAGATGAGAGCCAGTCATCAACGTCATGGTCGTCAATGCCGCTGAAGATGGGAGGGCCTCACTGACAGAGTGTGCCAGTGCATACAGAGAACTGGTGGTGGTGAGCTCGGGGTGCTTTCGGTTGTCATGATGGCAGGGAGAGTTCGGCTGCACAATTCCATGATTAAAGGAGACCTAGAAAACCTCCACCAATTATGACAAAGGAGTCCGACACGGCTGTGGACGACACGAATGGCGCCCACTGGAAGGCGCGACAGCATAGGCTTAGCCAGTCACGCCAGGAACAACGTCTAGCCTGAGCCCCACTTGTGTAGCACTGGCGAGCGGGCTGTGGAGCTTCTGTGGCGCACTTCTTTATTACAGTACATATAATTTCTTTATAGTACTACACTGTATTGCCGTTGTGATTTTGAATACTAACTAGCATGATCTAAGGATCAGGAACTAGGGATCCAGATATCCAATATTTCCTGTGTACTCTCCCCATTTGAATTTGTGATAAATGTGCAGGGTACTGGTGTGGAGCAACCTGGTGAACCCATCCCTGATTGAGCGCTCTTTTGTGGACGGTTCGGCACGCCAGACGCTTGTGTCGGGAGAGCTTCGGCAGCCCGGGGCCCTTGCGATGGACTGCCCCGAGGAGCGCCTCTACTGGTCTGACCTTGAGTTGCGACGGGTTGAACATGTGCAGCTCAACGGAGAGCAAAGGTCAGTCCTTACCAGTGGCAACACCAGGGGTGTTGGGCTTAGAAATTCTCAAATGTCATGTAGTGTCTACTAAAAATATGGCACCATGTTTAGTGCCAGTGTTTTGCTAGGCTTGCATTTTCTTTTTTGCAAGTCACTGCTTTGACAGAATTATAACTGTTATAGTATCACTTTTGAGAATTTTATATCGAGACAGGCATGCCTGATCAAATTGCATAAACAACATAATTGAGCACCAATGTTGGCTCTGAGGTGTATAAGCAAGTACAGTTCGAAAGTTGACTTTGTTATATCAGAATTTCCTTATAACTAAAATTCAGCCTTTTACACTAGTAAATATAGTTGCTGAAAAAGCTTTCTAAAACGGAAGTAACCGAAAAATTTTCCAATACGTCGGGCAACTGGAAAGAATGAATTTCAATTTTTTAAGGAATGTCAGTTTGTTGAATTTGTGTTGGCACCCAAAGATGTGATTTCATGCCTTGTTGACGATATCTTCACATCAGTGGTACAACACTGTCATGAAAAGCACAGGCCTCTGGAGAGGAGCGAGTGGTTCGTCTTCCTCAACCTCCAGCAATGAAGACAGCGCATATGGAGCCCTCTCCCTTCGCCCCAGACCACTGCAGAATGTCAGTGCGGCTGTGTGTGCATGCTCGCATGGGAAGACTGTGCGCACGAAGCCTTCTCGCAAGCACAGCTTGTGGCGTGCAGGACGCAATGTGGTCGTGTCGCATTTGGACTGTATACGGAAAATGACAGCAAGAGGGTCTCGCTCAGCGTTGACAATATTAGCTTTTCTTTTTCTTTCTTTCTTTTTTTGTGCCGCCTGCCGGAAATGTTTGTTTGTGGGCAGTGTTTCTTTTCTGGCAGTTTTCTTGTAATGCTGGCTTCTTTTTGCCTGTGCAAAAGCTTACTTTTTTTTTGTTACAGTAATGCATGCTTCATGTGTTGCAAACATGCAACTTATCCACACCCCTTTGGTAGCAAGAGGGGATTTTGATCATAATCCTCAAATGGCATGCTTCACATTTCTTCTTGCATGGTGTTATTCTGGACACTGGAAAATACCACTATATTGTCAAGTTTTATAATGGCGGTATTTTGAAACAATCAGAGAGACTGTGCTGCTACGGCATCTCTGATTGGCTCAAAA
The DNA here is from genome assembly GCF_050947875.1 of Dermacentor variabilis. NCBI lineage: Eukaryota > Metazoa > Arthropoda > Arachnida > Ixodida > Ixodidae > Dermacentor > Dermacentor variabilis. Next base: position 230,566,845 of record NC_134571.1, on the reverse strand, counting down.
TGCTGCCATTACCAAATTTAACAATATTGTCAGGGAGTAGTGATGGTGAAGAAAGCAGGAAAACTGGGAATGATAAAACTAGCATGTTATTGGGCGAACTTGCGCCCTCAAAAACAGGCTACACTCAAAGAAAGACGACAGCGGCGAACACAGTCTGCAATCATCGAAAATCTGATCAGCAGGTCAAGCGCATTGGCTTTTCTACATCAGTCATCGAAGGTTCCAGAGTAATCGCTGGTGCCTGCGTGTCTTCCAGAAAGCTCTACATCATTTACATCGCACATACGTCAACTCAGATTGCATAAGGTCGTTGACAACAGACAGCAAACAGAACCATTGATAACACTCAAGAAACATCCGATACGTGCGGGCACATCCAGCACTGAATGATAACATTTGTTAAGCCCGGGATACATGAAGCGAAATTTCATGGTGAACATCGCCCGGCACAATTACACACAGTGGGACGACGCCGATGGTTCTCTGGCATTGCTTACATTCAGCGAAAAACAGGTGGACACAGCCGCATGCTCGCCACACATTTGTCCGTGTTGCCAGACTTCTAGGAATGTGTTTTTGGATCAGAAAAAAAAATATACCACATAGGCTTTTTAATGTATTATTTGCCTCCTAATGACTAAACAACTTTGAAAAAAGTTTCATAGAGGCGCTTACAAATGGTTTCTACAGATTTCATTGAGCTGCAAGCGTTTTAGCGGGCTGGCTTTGCGCCGTCTGGCTACGTTGAGCGGTGGCACCACGGAACGCAGGCAGAAGGTTCCGTGGTTTTCCAACTGTGACTTTAGTTTACTTTGTGTAAAAGCACATTGTGGTTATTCATGTTTACCTCAGTTTCAGTTCCTGTTTTAAAGCCTCCTCCAACTACAAGCATTTACAGCTGCAGCCAGATAGGATAGAATTACTGGTATTTGGCGTGAAATGGGCCTCTCAGCGGCTCTCATTCTCAATGCCCGAGGCATTCTGTGTGCCACCTGGGCCCACACAGATGCGAACAGCCACAAGACCAGGTGTGGGGCGCTTCTACCTATAATCTGTCATCACTCTTTTCCCTCAAAGCACTTGAGCAGAAGGGACTTGTGGTTATTGTAGAGCAGGGATGGTTTCTCACCGAAGAAGCACAAAACCAAGCTTTGCAAGCATGTGTGCCGACAGCAAGAACCAGCTTCGGGCGCCGCAAACGAGAAACTGTTTCGTCCCCTATACCTAAACCCATATAGGCAGCAGTACAATGCACACACTATTTTGCGCCATGGAACCTTCGATCGGGATGGTAAGAAAATTGCACTGCACTTATAATTATTATCAGTTTTGTGAGCACTTCACTTAATTTTGTAGATGAAAACTAAGTTTACGCAAATTTGTACTCTTAAACATTCAATATCCAGCTGTAATGATCAGTGGCCTCCCTTTCACGTGCAGAGAGCCCAAAAGTGCTCTGCCAACCTAGCCCAGATGCCTGCATTCAGTCGCTGCAGTGCGGCCACACGACAGACGCTCCGATGGAAAACCAAAAATACACAAAAACCAACCAGCTGCCGGAAATCATAGGGAGGTCGATCGTTGCGACACCTGCTGAGCGTGCTAGATACTCCCGCCACTTCCAATGGCGATTCTTGCCGGGCGGCGTTTTTCCAATCGGATCGGGTAGCCGACGGGAGTCAAATTTTTGCCCGCTGGACGTATTTTGTCACCAGTTTGCCGGCTTTCCGCTCCATGTATCCCGGCCTTTAGACAGTGAAAAGCGGTCACCCAGAAAAAACAAAGTACACGTGTCAATGCCCCCTTCTCAAAAAGAATCGTCCCGATGCTGTAAACCAAACAGAAGAGCTAAAAACGGAAAAGGACACTTGTTAAACAAAGCCATCAAAATAACAAGGAGTTGCGGGATCGAATCACGGCCACTGCGGCCGCATTTCGATGGGGGCGAAATGCGAAAACACCTGTGTACTTAGATTTAGGTGCACGTTAAAGAACCCCAGGTGGTCGAAATTTCCGGAGTCCCTCACTACGGCGTGCCTCATAATCAGAAAGTGGTTTTGACACGTAAAACCCCATAATTTAATTTAATAACAAAGAAGCAAAGTCCAAAATAACACAGTGCAAAAAAAAAAAATCCAAAGTACAGTTATGTAAAGTCCAAAGTTCGTCAGTGCTGGTAGAACGGCTTAAAGGAGTACTGACACAAAAAAAATCCACGTGGTTCTTTCTGCTTTAATAAGTAGTTAATGACCCAGTAATCACGGCACGAAACCTCATTTACTTCAGAGCGCGACAGGTAATTATTTGCAGTCTTTTTTGTAGCGACCAGTCGAAGTTTCGGTTCCAGAGAGCAATGAGATGGGGCAAACGGGAGTGTAAACAAAGTGGTCACGTGTTCGCAAAAAGCCATGACGTATTGTCGTGCGACTGCCGCATCGGTCGGACGACCGCAGCCAATGACAGCGCCGGTAGCGTGAACGTCATGGCCACGTGGTAGACCCGGCGGGGCAGGGAGCGGGCGCCTCGCTGCTCCGATCATGTCTGTTTCTTTATTTTTTTTTTTTTTTTTTTTTTCCCTGGTCGAAATGCGGGCCTCTCTCGCCGCTGACGACGACGCATAAATGGGCTACAATTTGTTTCTGACACGAAATAACTCCTAGATTAAAGTGACCTCGAAAGAGTGCGAGTTAAAAAACGTTGTGCGAAATAGTAAATCGTTGGCGTGATTTCTACTCGGACGCGGTAAGCGCAGACGCGCCAGCAATTGTCTGTATACGAAGCGGCTCGCCTGACTGGCCTGTTTACTCATCGCTACTAACGGCTCCGGGAAAACTAACCGTATTTTCACTTAAGAGAAACATAAATGTTCAGGCATTGATTGTGCTGACGAATTTAGGCGCTTTATTACGAGCTGCGGACGAATCGCAAGTACGCTCGGCCCCGGATAGACGGCCGGCGAGCTAGGCCTACATCGTCTCCCAGCGATCGCAAGCTCACTTGGCATGCTCGTTCGCTTCTGTTGGCGCCAAAGAAATCAAATGTGGTACTGGTGAGCAGTTTATGTCTCTTATATGAGAGGTCTCTTATAAGCAAGGTACCAAGTTCTCATTTTCTAACGAGCCCTTGTATCGATGTTGGCAACATACAAATAAAAAAAGCACAAAAGCAGGCTATAACCTGTTGAAAAAAAGGTTTATTATATGACATTTGTCGTTAAGCTTTGTTAGTGGTGAAATAGTTCTCAAGCTTGGTTTGCTTCATGGCTGCATTGACAGTGTTCTTCAGCACAGCTTCTTCCAGCTTGGTGACAAGGCTGAGAGATCCTTCACGGTCACTGGTCCAAAGCTGTATGTGTTGACGAACTCGGCTAAGTACTGTCATTACCTCCCCAGAAGTCATTGGTGCTGCACAATCACTTTCGTTGTCAGACACATCTGTGACACTGTCTTCACTTTCCTCATCTTCCTGCACCATCCTGATCTCATCATTATGTTCTCATCACAGAGGTCTTCTGTAACAGCAAGATTGTCATCCGCTTCAACAAAGCCCTGAAATGTGCCCGACTCATTAAAGTTCCTCTGAATGATTGGCCAAGATTCTGGCTCCTCATCTACAGAACCAGAGTCTTCATCTGCAATGTCTTCGTCTGTGTCTTCCTGCTGCAGATTAAAACCTGCTTTACGGAAGCACCCTCTCACAGTGCTGCTCTTAATGTCGTTCCAGAAGCCAAATAGCATTTCAATTGCTGTCCTCAAGTTGATCGTTGTTTCCCGCTTCTGCAGCATATCAAACAGCAGCCGCTGAACAAGCCGTTCTCTGTATTTTGCTTTAACAGCTCTAATGACCCCTTGATCCAGAGGTTGTAGCAAAGACGTGCAGCCAGGTGGAAAATAGCTCAGCTCAACAGCTTTCAATGGTGGGGTTTTCATGTGTGCCGCACAGCTGTCTAGAAACATGAGAATTTTTCTGTTTTTCATTGCCATCTTCTGATCAAAACTAGTCAGCCATTTGTTGAAAATCTCAGCTGTCATCCACGCAGCCTTATTTGCAGTGTACTCTACATTCATTGAGTAGTTCTTTAGGCAGCATGGTTTTTTGGACTTGCCAATAACCAGAATTTTTTCTTTTTCAGTTCCGTCCATATTAGTACAGAACATGGCTGTAATACGATCTTTTGACTTTTTGCCTCCACTGCAATCTTGACCAGCAAGGCAAAACGTCTTTCCAGGGAGCATTTTGAAAAATATACCTGACTCATCCAGGTTGAAGACATCGCAAGCCTTCCTTCCTCTCAGCAATGTTGGCAATGTCTCGTCTTTCCACTGCCTTACGGCATTTTCGTCGGCAGCTTTGCTTTCACCGCAAACAGCTTTGTAGCTAATTCCATGCCTACGCTTGAAGCGGTCGAACCATCCTTGACTGGCCTCAAACTCAATGCCAAGGCCAAACGCAAGCTGCCTGGGTCTGGCTTGAACTAAGGGTTCGCTGAGCGGTATGTTCTTGCTCCGCGCATCCTGTATCCACAGAAGAAGCGCTTTTTCTAAGGCAGGATGAGACGACTTGCGCAGTTTCGATCTGTTTGCTCCGGTTGGCGCTTCTTTTAGCAGCTTTTCTCGTTGGGTCCAAATCCCGCCGACCGTCTTTCTGGACAACCCAAATTTTCTGGCGGCGTCAGCTTGCTTCATTCCACACTTTATATCCACAATGATGTCCAACTTTTTTGCGACAGTCAGGAAAGTATGGCGCTTGACGGAGCTGTTCTCCATACTGATGCGGTGACAGCGAGGCAACAGCTGTCCACATCGATGAAGCACATGAAGATCAGTTGCACATGGATCAGTCGGACAACAGCATGGAGAAGGAAAATTGGAACAATAGGGCGATGGCGATAGCGATTCGGCTATACACTGTGGGCAGGGTTGATCGAGTTACCTGCGGGATTGCCGGGCGAAGCAAAACTAGAAATTATAACGAAACTAAATAAAAAAATATACACGAATGTATAAATGGCGCAAATGATGGGTAAAATAGACTATTTCTAAAAGCGTAGCCTTTGAGATTTGTTGCTCGGACCGTTGTCGTCCATAACGACAACCGCCTTGTTTTTATTTTGACTTGGCTATTGTCTCGCTTTCAGCTGATTCTAGCCCGCTCAAGCCGACCTCGGAATATGAAACTCCTGTCTCCGCCGCTTCGGTGGCAGTAGAGTTACTTATATGGCTCCCGCAGGGAGCCACATAGAGTAATTCTAGGTGGCAGAAGCAATTACCGCCATCCATTAGACGAGTGGGAAAACAAAACTCGCTCTTTTATGACCTCCGAGATTTGCACGCGTCGGCGCGCATATCTTGGAGGTCATAGCCTTTTTTTTTTTTTTTTTTTCCACGCTTCTCGCAACTACGCTCCCCTCGTCACTCCCTTATCTTCCACGCTTTCCGGTCTCTCCGCGCGCGCCGGTCACCATATCGGCGGCTTGAAGTTGAGTTGTCACCGAGCGATGCCGAGAGTTTGCCCCGCTCAAGTGCCTGCACGCGTGGTCGCCGCTCGTACCTCTGGCCGCGGAAAAACCAGACAGACGTTGAGGCCTCGTTTTTAAAAGCAGGCCCGCTTAACGGGACCAAGCGCCGCTGGCCTTCGGTCTTGTCATGTCACAGCCGATTCGTTGCTCGCGCACCGGGAGCGTGCTTGCATGTCCTCCTCGTCGTCTTTTATGGTCGGCTCACTGTGGCGCATAGTTGCCCGCTACGTAACCTTGGTGGTAAGCTTGAAGTGCTTCTCTGTGAAGCATTCCCATTGCAGTGGTCTTTAACCGTTTCTTTTTTTCTTTTTTTTTTTTGCTTCCACAACGGGCGTAACTGCGGTCAGTGGTTGACGGCACCGCATGTAAACCTCGAATGTCTTTTACAAGCGAGGTTATTGACCAAAATTTATGGACAACTTGTCCTTTACAACCGATTGTCTTCTATATGCGGTGTCTCTTACAAAAGAGGTCCAGTTAATGGGAGAGATAGGGCGGCCAACCATGTGTGCGAATAGTGTCCATTATACCCGATTGTCCATTATATCCGTGCCTCTTATAACGGGATTCAACTGTACATTATTTTACACTCGTGGGCCTGCTTTCTTCCTGCAACAATATTTTTGAAAGGAACCTCACTGGAATTTCACATTTTTCCGCAATGATTGATGTTTTTCTTTCCAGCTTCAGCCTGGGCCTTCTCTTCTAGTGACAGAAACTTGCGTTTCTTTGTTGGCTGCGACATGCTTCTCCAGATAACGATTCGACAGCTTCAGGAGACAATGACCAACTGGCATGTGATCTTCGCACAACAGCGTGCTGTTGATGGATTTCGCGTTGTCTCTGAGCAGCTGCCACATTCGACGAAGAAGTTGACCAGGGAGTTGGTCACCGGGTTTTTCAGCGGACAAAAGCTGCTGGATGTGACAACGCTGTGAGGCTACTGTGCGCTGCAGTAGGGGGCCCGCCTTGAGATCGTCATAGGTGCGGTAGACAGTGGGGCGTTCAACAAATCTGCTACTTCCTCAATGGTGGCGGGTGAGAGCGCTGCCATTGTCGAAGTAGCAGATTTGTTGAAACTTATGGCTGCTAGCACCATCGGATGAGCATGAGTGAAAATATGAGGCCCAAATTGCTCTATACATTCCTTTCACGCTGCCCCTGTTGCTAGTAATAGCAACCTGATAGTAGGTCTGCAGCTTTAGGATAGCAGGCTCCTTCAGTTTCTCTCCTCTTGGCAGGGGTTCTTTTAGCTTCCGGAGAGCGGTTCCGAGGCGCTTTGCCACGTGATTAGTGCAATCTTCTTTTTCAATAAGGACACCACTGTAGGCATTGGCCTCTACCACTGCTGCATAGGCTTTCGAGTTCCCGTCGCTAAGAAACTTTCTGAAATACAGTGGTGTGTCGTAAGATCGGCTCCTCTGCCATATACGCACTGCTGCTTCTGTCTCCATAGCATGGGACGAGCAGTCTACATTCTTTTGACACACAGGGCCATGAAATGCCTGCCAGACTTCTTCTTCCTCATCTGGCAGGACCCTGTGCCGGCTGCAGGCAAGGCAGTAGTTCGAAAGGACCTCGAAGTCCAGGCAAAGGCCAGTGTCCAGGGAAACAACTGTCCCAATGCCGTTGTGGCTTTTATGGCCACGTTTATGCCATGTGCCATCATACATCACAGCAATATTATCCCCGCCGGCATCTCTCTTTGTAATCACCCGCGATTTCCAGAGATTTTTGGAGACTGCACTCATCGCAGCATCGTGTACCTTCCGGCTGATTGCAGCGAAAGATTTGTGATGCATCAGTTTGTGAAGTCCAATCACTGATGAAAACCGCACTAGCTACTCATACTCAATTCTTATCGAACGGGCCGCCACAGCAGCTTTGACGTTGATGGCGAAGCTTTCACGCGAGCTCCCGCTGTCATAGTCTCGGCGTGCACCTTTGCTGGTGTCCCTGCATGCCGCAACTCGCCGGAGGCATCCGTAACACGGGCGGGATCGGCACCGCTTCCGCTAGGCCTAACCGTGGATTGAGTTGTCGCTGGACGAGCCTTTGCCTTAGATTTCCGTCGGCGACCTCAATATTTGTGCACCGAACGGTGTTTCACTCCATGATGACTGCGCTTGCTAGGTCTCGCTTCGTCCATGAAGAAGATATAGTTGCCGAACGATCGTCACTCTGAAGCGCACCTCGATGACACATGGACCCAGCAAGTAGGCTTTGCCACATGTACGCGCATGATGGCCAATGGCGTTTCCGGATTCATACCACGTGATTTAAAAACGAGTCGCAGCGCTCAAAAAACACGGCAATAACATGCTTTTCTTTATAATTTCTAGCGCTGTAGACGCCCAGGCAACCATGGCGATTCAGAGAATGAAGCTTGGCTGATCTCCTCACGCGATCCGCAACAGCGAGGAACCGCGCCATGGCGGCGGCGAGACGCTCGAAGACAGCGTACTTTCGGTTTTTTAATAGCCACCTTGTGCTCTTTAAATGCATTTTTAATCCATTTCCCATTTTAGTTCAGCTTTGATTTTTATTTTCATATAAGTAGAGGTACTAAACTTGACAAAACAAGTAAAAACAAAAAATGGATAATTTTCGAAAAAAAAACGCGATTTTCGACCCGCATTTCCCATTAAGCACCTGCTCCGCCGTGAGTATGAGTGACTAGTGGCAGAAGAGCGCGAATTTACGCCAACCAGACATGTCAAAAGAGCCTCTCCGACGGCTCTGTGTGGTTGGGTGCTTTCGACGTGGACTTGTGTATGTATGCAAATGCGGAATTTTGCTGGACGGCAACATGCTTCGGGACCGTAGCAGCAATGACAATGGCAGCGCTAGTGAGGAGTAGTAGTCCAGTGACCATGCCAGCTACTAATAAATTTTCGTTATAAAATGCGCCCGCGGGTATGCTTTTTTTTCCCCCTGTCACACGTGATATGGAGGGGTTGACTTACAATCGTGTAAATCCGATACATGGCAGGAGCGAGTCAGAGAGGAAAGGCGACACTAGAAACTCATTTTCACCCCACCACGTCGAATGTGCACAATGCCCTCTGGAGCTCCTGGGCCGTCGCCACATTAGCCTCTCGACAGCTGTAATTATCCGTGACTCCCCTCAGAAGCATTGCAAAAACTGCAGCGATTCCCTTTCTGCTACGGTGCGAGTCCAGAGAGGACATAGATAGAACTGTAGGAAGGAGAAGAGGCAGTTCCCATACAAGGGAGTTGGGGGTGACATGGAGAAGGCAAGCAAACCCTACTACTATACGGCGACGGTTGTGGGGAACTGGAGAAGCTTAAGTTCAAGGTGCAGTACAGTATGTTGCTGCTATTTCTGAAAAAATAATCACCATGCAAATATGTCAAGCAGACAAGCTATGCAGGGCATGCAGAAGCAGAGCCGTATTAATTAAAGGGCACCGCAGGTTCCAGGCGACACTACGGAAGCGGTCGACCTTCAAATCAACAGTTCTGTGCCCGCCGCATTAGCTTTGCGGCTATTAGCCCCGAAAACGAACTACAGGGGTGCTGCAAGCGCCGCTCGCATGACGTCAGGGCACAGACTCTCGCCTGTCATCTGCTGCACTTCAAGCGGTGTTTTCGTTTGTTTGCTCTCGTTCCCTCTGTTTGTATAATTATGGCAGTTGACTCAAATTTATTTTAGCGACGACTTCTTCGTTCACAAAAATTTATTCAAAGAGCTTATTTTTTAGATGACAATACAGTTCTCAAAGGCAACGCTACAGTGCCAGCCAAAGCAGCACAGACCAGCGCATTGCAGCTTTTGCATGTGCGGATCGACAACTGCAAAAACATAGCATATAGAACCTTTTCATGCTTACAAACAGAGCTCCCAGAAGACTTCTGGTTAAGCCCTCAGTAGCGGCATATGTTACAATAGCCTATAAACTTATAGGACCCTCCAGCTGGCACCAGTTTCGCTGCAGAGTTGGAACGTTTGACAGGTGAATTGTAGTGTTAAGTGCAACAAAAAAAGCCCCTACATGAGCTTGATGTTCAGCGCACGGTCCCTATATCTGAAAACACCAAGAATATGTGCCTGGAGTATACTATGCAACAAAATACTTCTTTTTTCTTGGCTAACTGGACTGTCGAAGTTGGCTGACCGGAAGTTCCCTGGGATCATGAACGCACTGCTGCCACATCGCGGATGCAAAAGGTCTATAAGAATCCAGTTATGATACCATACCTGCCGCGGTGCAACAAGTATGTCACAAACGGTGGCTATATATGACTTCTACAACAGTCACCTTGATTTTAATCCGCAAAAACAGGTTTGCTCACAATGAGTAGTACATGGTATAATACAGTCGAACCCCGCTACAACGAACGTCGCTTCAACGAAATTTTCGCTTCAACGAAATATTTCCAATTCCCCGTCAGCTCGCTATACAAAGTAATGGAACAAATTTCTCATCACAACGAACCATTTTTGGGGCGCGTTTCCGCTTCAACGAAATTTTTGCTATGCGAAGCTCGATTTAAAAATATATCTTACAATAAAACAAGCATATCGCCGCCCATCTATGTACTTCCATAGGCCCACGCTGCTTTGTTTCGCTAAACATTCGCTGGACCAAACTAATCCACTCACTGAAACGCACATGATCACCGCCATAGCTTGGTGTTGATGACTATCGGGCTGGCTGCCTTGCGACAAGGCGCGGGGGCAAGCTCCCGTTTTCTTCCAATCCAATTCAGAGCCGCAACCAATCCGTTGCCAAAGGACGCAGCAGCCTGGCAACAGCAGCGCGTTTGCCCTAGTTTTTTTCACTCGTGCTTGTGCTGCTAGTGCGCTGTAATGAATGCGAGCATGGCGACTTCATCTAGAAAGCGGAAGTTCCTCTCGCTTGAAGAGAAGGCACGGATTATCAGCGCGGCATCCAGTGGCAGGAAAAAGGGAGATGTTGCAGCGGACTTCGGCATCTCACAGAGCACGCTGTCAACGATCTTGAAGTCGAAAGACGCGATAGCGCAAGCTCTTTCTTCGGGGACATCCGCGAAGCGGAAAAAGCTGACGCAAGCGGCTCATGAGGACCTTGAGAAGGCTCTGTACACGTGGTTCCTCGACGTGCGCGCAAAGAAGATGCCGGTCAGCGGGAACATGTTGCAGCAAAAGGCACTTGGCTATGCCTGTATGCTGGGCATCAATGATTTCAAAGCCAGCTCAGGGTGGCTGACCCGTTTTAAGGCCAGGCATGAAATCGTCGCTAAAGTGCTGTGTGGGGAGTCGGCCTCATCAGACGCCGACGCTGCATCTGCTTGGGCATCAGCTACTGTGCCGGAATTAATGGAGAAATATGCCACATCAGACATATACAATGCCGATGAAACGGGACTTTTCTTCGAGCTCCTCCCCTCCAAGACGCTTCACATGAAGGGCCAGCCATGCAGCGGAGGGAAGCATAGCAAAAAGCGTGTACCTGTGCTCCTGTGCTGCAACATGGACGGGTCTGACAAGCGCTGCCCACTGGTGATAGGCAAAAGTGCGAAGCCGCGGTGCTTCAAAGGTGGCAAGAGCCTGCCCGTCAAATATGTTGCCAATAAGAAGTCTTGGATGACACGGGCCGTTTTCAAAGAGTGGCTAACCGCTTTCGACCGTGACATGACGGCAAAGAAACGTAAGGTTTGTTTGCTCATCGACAATTGCTCAGCGCATAACGTTGAAGACGTTCAGCTTCAAAGCGTGGAAGTAAGATTCTTCCCGCCGAATTGCACGGCTTTAATCCAGCCGCTGGATCAAGGTATCATCAATAGCGTTAAAAGCGCTTATCGACAGCGACTGATTCAGCGGCTGGTGTTAAACATCGACACCGGTCGGGCAATCGAAGTGGATTTGTACATGGCTGTACAGATGGTCTCAGCAGCGTGGACGGCAACCAGTCGCAGTATCATCTACAACTGTTTTGTGCACGCCGGCTTTCACTCCGATGCTCAACTGGCAGCGAACTCCACGTCGGACGAGGAAGGCTGCAGTACAATTGCTCCACCCTCCACAGAGGCCAATGCGGCATGGGCAGCCCTTCAGGACTCCGGAGATGTGCCGGCCGATGTTCACATCGGCGACTACATCGCTGTTGACAGTGAAGTGCTAGCTCACGAGGAGCTGAGTGACGAAGCTATAATTGAGGGCGTTCGCCACAACGACGCATCATCGGATGATGACAGCGACGCGGAGGACTTAGCGCCACCACCTGCAATAAAAGTGATGGATGCTTTTGATGTGATCCGCAGATTTTTCGGTGCTCACGATGACGACGTCGCGATGCAACTGTTCACCGAGTGCGAAAGCCGCGCCACTGCACTCGTGGCAAAAAAAAAGAAGCAGAAGAAGCTGACCGACTTCTTTGGAAATAAATGATGTTTTGGGACTATGTGGTCCAACCTGACAGTGTTTTTGGCCTGTTTTCGCCTCAACGAAATTTCGCTTTAACGAAATTTTTCGCGCGCCCCGTCAGTTTCGTTGTAGCGAGGTTCAACTGTATCGAACTTTTGCATTTCTTCACAGAAATGTTCCACAGTAACACGAGAACCTAACTAACACTGCAGTTTACATTCTACCAGCACCACTTGCTTCTTTAACTGCTTCTAAAAATTAGGCAGTTCTTCATGTGTTTCTTTTAAATGGCGGTAATTTGTAGTAAAGGTAATTGACTTTTGCAGCTGTTTGCAGAATACGGAAAGGAATGTACCAATATATAATCCCTTTTCCGTGCTACACCTTGAACTCACTTGAGCAATTTACTGGCTTGTTGCTTGAATAATATACGTGACGAATCTATTTGGCAAACTGACGCAGGCCACTCGGCCCAAATTTTTTAGTGAAATATGCCTTTTGGACCTTATGGCTGCAGCCAGAAAGAAGCCGAAGCATCATTGTATGGGACATATTGAAGATATCCTAATTCCCCGGTGGAGGGTCAAAAATCAAGTGAAATGTGTAGGGTTCATGTCTTCCTTATGAAGGTTTGCGAGGTTCTCTTTTATATACTGACAAAGCGAATAGTTCTCCGTTTGTATAATTCAACAATGCTGGATCGAGACTTGGTGATGCTGAAGGTGCTTGAATTTTCCTTTTCTAGGCACCCTAAGGTGCACTGTGAAATAACTGTTCATGGTGTCAATTCGAAGTTGCAGTGAACTGATGAGTTTCGCGAACAATGCATGCCTCACCATAATGACAGTAGGTTGCCACCGTTGTGTGAGGGGTGTGCCATATTGTCGATAAATGCTACTGAGGGCCACCATTAAACGTTTCATCGCTTGCATTTGATTGGCTCTCAATTTTAACCACGGAACCTTTCTTTGAGGTGATTGAGACTATGGTATTTGTGAATTAACTATATATACATGACGCACCATCATGTTAGCAGCCATGAGCAATTCGTTTCATGGGGGCCTGTTTCAGAGAGCGGTGAATGTAGCAGCAAACTTTTTCGTATGAAATGAGTGCCTAACTCTTCCTTTTACGCATTAATAAAGTGAACATATTTGACTAGAACAACTCTCCAACGTAACAAGAATCATGATGACAGTTTCGCTGAGCAGTGTTTTTCTATCATGGATAACATGTCAACACCACATACCATGATTTTTCTTCCGTGCAAAATGCAATGTCTCTCATAGCTAAGTACTAGAGGAATATTAAGTGCTTAGCAAAGCATCATACACAACTTCGCGTGTTGAATTTGCAGGCATTCTTTTTACGCAAAATTTATGTACAGGCATGGTGCATATATGCATTGCAAAACCAGTAGACCCCTTCAACGCTACATAGCCTGCGATATCCAAGCCGCAAATTTTCTTGACTCGTGCTCTTTTGAAGAAGGAACTGTGGTTCAGGCATGACAGCTGAAAGAAGCCGACATATCCTTCATTAAGGACGGCTCAAGTCACCCATACCCATAGCCTACACGAAGGGAACGAGTGCGCGCGGCACCCGAGCGAGGCGGAGCGAGCGGCGTCCTGGCCGTGACCTCACCACTCGTAAGTTCTCGCCGCTAATGGCATTACTAGAGGCTGTGAATTTGATCCCAACCATGGCAGCCGCATTTCGATGGGGGCGAAATAGAAAACGCACCTGCACTTAGATTTTGGGACACGTTAAAGAACATCACAGTGTCAGAATTAATCCGAAGTCCGCCACTAGGGCGTGCCTCATAATCTGATTGTGGTTTTGGCACATACAGCCCCATAATCCAATTCAATACTTCTGCCACAATGCGATGTGCCATCTGAGGCAATGACTGTGGCGCACAACAACGCCTCAAGCAAACACCTCTCACTGTGTGTTCTGTGTACTACGCAGACAAACAGCAGTGGTGCCCGCAAGGTAACATTTAATATCAACTCACCACTCTCATGTTAGACTAAACAATAAAGAAATTAAGCTTTAGCCGTCTAACATCACCACTAATTATCGTCAATCAAAGCATCCAGCACAGAATGCTTTGCTTACATCGATTCCCACAGTGAGTGGTATCTGCATATTCTTTTAAGCTTGCAAAGTCTGCAAAGTCCCTTCACAAGTAAAGCAGATGGGCCCCCTTCCACTGCAAGCAGCAGGAGTCCAGACACTGGTCTTCACGGCCCTACTTGGAAGAGTTTCTGATGATGCAACAACAAAGAGATCAGTTCAAAATAAATTAGTGGGCCTCCGCCTTCACCTCTTCCAATGTCTGCCTCAATGTTCATATTGCTAAACTGAATTTTTTTTTTTTTTGCTTACCCCCTCCCCCCCGCCGAATTTTTATGTTGCAAGGTTGACAGGCATGCTAATAACTAAACACATTTCATATGTAATAAGCTATCTAAACTAGCTGATTAACTAAGCTCATTACTACATAACTTTACTAACTTATCTAGATAACTATTAACTGGTACCTACATTAACAATAGCTAACCTATCTAACCAAATACTAATAAATTCTTGCCTAACTGTATTATTTACCTAACCAAACAAATATTTATGAAATGAATTACTGCACAAATAACCAGCTAGCCAAACCTACTTAGTAATAATCTAGGAACTGCATTACCAAACTAAACTCAATTATATGCCTAATGTAGCAAAATACAGTAGCAAGACTAATTTCATAATTAATACATGCCAACTATAATTAAACAAATAAGGCAACTAACCAAACTAGCAAAATACAACTATAATTGTAACTGGAGTTTCTGACTATAATTATTTAAATAAAATTCACTAATCAAGCTAACCAACTGATTAACTAAGGTATCTAAACTAAGCAAATATTAACTTACTAACTAAACAAAGTACAAATAGAGACAGCCACCTGGGGTGCGATCGGAGATCTTTGTTCGGATGCAATCCATAGTTTGATTCAAGAAAAATGGTGCTTGCGTAGGGAACTTAGGTTGTTGCGCTGGCATTCCTCAAGAAGGAAGGAGAGTGGGTGGCGGTGTGAAAGGCGTTTGAAGATATGGCAAAACGTGAATTCCGTTGTCGCTTTCGTTTCTCGAAACAAATAGTGCGTTGGTTGTACAGCAAAATCGACCCCATCATCGGTGCCAGCAAGCCACGGGAATGTTGTTGCTGCCTCTTGAAAAGTGCGCCACTGTTCCCGTCGTTTCTTTGTTCTCCTCGCTTTGTGCGACACCACCTAGGGACGACGAAGAGAAACTAATAGTTATAGTCACACATACTGCTATTTGAAAACGTGTTTAAGCTTGAGAAGAAAAAAAATACATTTTTTAGATAAAGATTTCATTCATTGGAAGGCGAAAAACATTTCGTTCTGTAGTATACTGTCTGCAAGCAGACGACAAACGAAGGAAGTAAACTTCCGGGGAGTTCACCGCTTGCCGATTGGCTGCTCTCTCTGCCCCATTCTCAGAACTTTTGCATACTGGCACTTTGTAACGTTTCGGCAACCGAACAGAACGCGTATCGAACAAAGATCTCCGATCGCGCCCCTGGTGACACAGTGTGCAGAAGGCTACTAGGGGTGGAGGGAGCCATGTCAGTCATACGAAGGTACCGTATATATATAATTTAGGCACAAACACATCGCACGTTCAATAAAATCCAGGAGTGCGATATGACTTCAGTTGACGTTCAATAATTTTGCCAAATCTTTCTGTTGCATGCTCACTCTGCAAGCATACTGAAATAAAGGTGGGCCTATCTTGGCGAAAGACTTGCATGATCGTGCAGAGCGACTACAGTGAAACCTCGTTAAACCGTAGTTCGCCAGAGCTCAGAAAAAGTACATGCTAAACGGTAGTACTGCTTAACCGAAATAGCATGAGATCGCCCACTTACTTATCAGAAACGGAACTCGGAGAGAGTGCGATGAACAGGAAAAAAACATGCAGTATTTATTCACTTCGCGTGACAAAAGTGTTATTTTCGTTTGATGCCGTGGTGGCCTAGCAGCGATGACAGCGGCCTCAAACTTACTGAAGCTGCAAGCCAGCTTTTCAGCCATCCCCCTCTTCTCGGTAAACACTCGCATGGCAGATTCCTCGTTGCCGTTGCATGTTTTCTATGCACGCGGGCACTAGTGCTGCAGAACTTGTGGGGTGCTGTTCTTGTCGCGACGATTGCATTCACGAGGCTAACATAACACGCAGCTTCTGCCACTGTCGGGCCTGAATCGCCCATGCTGTCACTTTCCGTGTCGTCCTCATCACTGTGGCTAGTCGACACTTCGGCAACAACAGAGGCAACGATGGAGAAAAGTCAAACCTCGTAACCGACATCTCTTCGCAGTTGCAGCGGCGCTGCCGAGCAACTTCTTCACATTCCAAATGCCACACGCCGTAGTCAACAGTAGATCCCTGTCGCGTGCAGACGCTGACTTCTTCGTGTCATGTTCGATAGCACAAACAATGTCTAATTGTTCTTTTTTGACAAGGACCCGGTGCCTTTTTTATCCGAGCTTCGATATGACACGAGTCCTTGTTTGCACGATGCCACAACACTCTCTGGCACGGCGCCGAAATGATGTTGATGTGGCTTCACGTACCAATGCACAGGGAGCTTATCTCTGAGGCTTGTTCTGCCAGGGCCGGGCCGCCCGATGGAAATGACGCACCGCCATGTTTGCGCAGCGAAAAATGGAGACACTATGTGTTGACCGATATGTACGCAATAAGCTGGCACGGTTTATGTGGATACAAAACACATTATGTTCAATGGCCCCTGAGTTAGGGGTTTGACTTTACTTCCTTTAAAACAAAACTACTGTTTAAGTGGGTACGGTTTAACGAGGTTTTACTGTACTATGTGGTGCAGCAGGTTCTTCTACTTAAGCCAGCACCTCTGGTGCCTCCTCCGGTCCCTGTCTGAATCTTTCGGGGAAGTTTCGTGACCAGATGGAAACTATAGAAGGACCCTCATCCTGCAGTAATGCCTATAGAGCTGTGCAGAAGCAGCCATGTCAAACCACATTTTCTGAGGGGGTGTTGGCGGCTTGCCGGGCCGCCGCTCGAGTTGGCCAACTTCTGGGCTAGTTTCATTTATCGGTAGTGGCTACTATTTTTGTTTGATGTAACTGTACTGTATAAACCAGAATATAAGTAGGAATATTTTCTTTAAAAAAAAGTTGCCCCTAATCGTCCAGCATCCTACAGTGTGCATGTTTATGAACACATGGCCAAGAGCCATATCTATATCCAAATGTGATTGTTTTTTGTCGCTGCATCTTGTGCAAGCTCTTTGTCCAACCAACCTCGTCTGTGAATTGTTTTATTTCTTTTTGGCTGGCAAGCACATAGTAGTGGCACGTGAAAATTTTCCCGTGGTGTTCAAAATGAAAGCAGATTGCGACGTAGCTGCTCAGTGCCAGTTTGGCCCACGGTGTAAGAACAGGTCTCACTATGGGTGGTGTTGCACCGCTGCACAGCAGCACACTCTGAGAGACTGAACAAGCGGTAAATGTGGATGTCTAAGCAATTGTAACTGTATGCAAAGTGCGTTGAAAGAAATTAAAACTAATTTTTTCACTGTTCCTGCCCTTCACTATAGTCATTCAAATCCCTCAGGTGCCATAACGGATGATAATGACCCCGACAGTTCAGTCGTGCCGCATGCTCTAGCAGACGGCCAGACAGCATGTGTCGATCCTTGGAAGCGGTTCCCGACAAGCACTGCGAGCAGACGACGAGCCATTGGTTTAGCAGTGTTCGCTTCAAGATTGAGCAATCTATCACCGTCTTCTAGGCAAGCGCTTAAAAATTCAGACGAACAGTCTGAATCCCGAGCTGCGACGTTGCCTGGTGGAGACGGATTGTAGGCAAGAAGTGATTTGCACCTAACTGCAACGGCAGGTCTTGCATGTGCTAAGAGAGAGTTTCCATGTTCAGTGAAAAGAGCTGACTACATGGTTCGTAGGATGCTCTCAAACGTGGAGACCAAGTCCTGCGACCAGGAGAGTAAGGTTGCAAGAAGCACTTCGACACGGCGTATGTCACAAGTTCATGGGCAGCTGTGCACAATAAATATTTAAAAGGGTGTGAACTTGTCTGTAAGGCTTCATTATGGAGAAACAGTGCGAAGAAATGTGAAGACAAGATGGACAGGACAGGCGCTGTGCTGTTTGTCTTTCTTGTCTCACTTTTCTTTTTGCTGTTTTTCCGTAATGAAGCAGTGCACAATACATTTGTTATCGTCAACACATCTGGAGGAGCAAGGTTGAGAAATATAGCTAAGCTAAGATGCATGTCAAAAAAGCCCAGGTGGGCATAAATAATACTGGAGCCATCCTTACGGCGTACATCTTAATCAGTGTGGGGCTGTTCACCAAAAACCCTGAATTTATTTTTTTGACGTTTAGAATAATTCATTCAAGAGTACGCATGTTGATACCATGGATTCTGCGACAGCAGGGTTTATAAGGAATTAGCTGCCTCTCAATTCGTGGCTTCTAGAATTTGGAACTTGTGTGCAGAATCTGTATGCGAAACGTGCTATGCGTCATTCTTTAAGTAGAAAGAGTGAAATATATTAATGTTATCTTACTTTATTAGGTGAAGGCGCTTCTATTTATTCAGAAACTAATCATATGCAGCACTCCTCAGAACCCCGCTTCGTTTGAAATGAAAGTGGAATAGCTACATATTGTGACAAATAGTAGTGACGATTTGTTAAAGCAGAAGTAATGAAAATAAATTAGGTTTCTTGTGGATTCAACAAAATATGAACGGTGACTGCTGCACTGAGAGAAATATGATACTCTTTTGTTTAGAAAAGGTACCAAAGCACCTTAGCAGTTATAAATCGCATTTTAAGATTTTGAACGAGAAGAAAGGGAGTTAACCGAGGGGCCCGATTTTTATTAATCATATCATGAGAAGCCAACAAACAAAGACACCGAGGACAACACAGGGGAAATTACTTGTACTTACTAATTGATATAAAAAAATTATAAATTAATGGAACTGAAAGGGAATGAAAAAACAACTTGCTGCAGGTGAGGAACGATCCCATGTTTCCTCATTACGCGTGCGATGCTCTACCAATTGAGCTACCGCGGCGCCGTCTTCCCATCCACTTTCCGGGGTGTTTATGTGTTACTATTAGAACTAATCCTGGGAGTGTTAGTCAGCACCGCCAATCAGAAACCTTGGCGGCGGATGTGGAACATCCTTTCTGCCACAGGCGTCACGAGTACGTCATCTCTTAGACTGAAGGCAACTGGTCAATAAACCCACACGTGCTACCTGAAGGCTTCAATGTTGCTGGATTTGAGACCCTCGTTATATAATGAATGAGAAGAAAGGGAGTTAACCAAGGGGCCCAATTTTTAATAATCATAAGAAGCCAACAAACAAACGACACCAAGGACAACACAGAGGAAATTACTTGTACTTACTAATTGAAATAAAGAAATAAATTAAAGGAACTAAAAGGTTCCTTTCAGTTCCACAAAACTTTAAATACCAGGAGGTGTGTTTATGGTGCCATTTTTAAATGGCTTCGAGCACCCTTGCGTGCTTGCCACTGCATGGTTCTGCTCTGGGCAGTGAGTTTTATTGTTTAGTAATAAAATTTAAAAAATCGCAGTTTTTTCGATGATTTACCCTACGATATCCCTTAAGGTCAGACCAGACTTGCCGCTTGCCAGTGCACGCTCACTTGTGGCCGCTTTCGGTATATGCCATGGCAGGCTAATTGATACCGCTTCAAAAATGCACAAGTTCGATGTGGCTACCATCTGTTGGCCAAGCTGGTGAAGGACAAAGCCGGTCCCTGCAGCATGTACCATGGTCAGACTGGCACATATGAAGGCAAGCACGCACTCGAGCCCCGTCGTGCAAACGCTGCGCATATGCACTACTGCTGCAGGTAGCTGCGGTCTGCTCTGTAGCATAGATGCACCCCGGCAGGGTGCCGCGACGAGTCCACTGGCGGCTAAGTGCACTCGAGCTCCCCGAGGACAACCGCGTTTGGCTTATGTTTGGCGCATTGCAGGCGCCAAAATTGGAAGTGGCATCATTATCATCCTAAACCAAATTAGAACTGCACGTCATGGTGACATTTAGAAGGCAGAGCATTTTGAGCATGCCCACTCTGCCGTAGCCTTCGCAGTGCAAGGCATTGAAGAATGAGTGGAAGCACCTTGGAGGCTGTGTTTGATTGCTGATAACTCCGCTTCTGCTGAACAGTACAGTGCAATCTCATTAAACCATACCTGATGGGGATGCGAAGAAAGTACATGCTAAGTGGTGCTATGGGTTACCGGAAAGTAAGAAATATGCACTTACCTGCCTGTGAGAAGAAATGTGTTTCATAAGGAAACCAAGAAACTTCTGTTCTTGTGGGACTAGGTTTCGGCCTTGCCAGTAACGAGGAGTGGCAGCTTTTTCGTCCCTGCCATGTTGGCCGCAAATGCAGCTGATATCCTGTCCTTCACTTGTTTTGTGCCTGTGCACGATTCCCCTTTAATAAAAGTTCGGTTCAGCAACATCTTTGAAAAAGTGCCGATTCCTCATGTTGAATATGTCTTCCGGGGAATGCTCTTGCAAGACACGTTCCAGCTTGCCGCTGCACCTTCGCCTTTGTAGTTAAGTTGTACCACGTCTTAAATCCAGTGAGCCAGCCACTGCTGCAAACAAAACTGTCGTGGCCTATCTGTGTGGCGAAGCACTGCGCCTTTTCGGTGAGAGGGGGCCCGGTTCCAGGCACGTTTTTTGCCCTCGCACCAAAGCCTCCTCGACATCTGGGTAACTTAAACGACAATGCTTGATCTTGGATGATGCACCTCCTCTCTCGCTATCCAAATGCCACAAACAGTAGCCAGTGGCAGGCCTTTCTCCCATGCCTACACGGACTTCCTTGCTCCACGTTGGATGGCATTGATGATCTCCAGTTTTTCTTTGATGCTCATCACGCTAAGCTTGCCTGTCTGACATTGTGCAGTCCAGCCAGCAAACAAAACAACTGCACACAAGTGCACACTCTGCAGCTTTCACGGCATCACGTGGGATCTCGCTAGGTCGCTCCACCATGGCCTCCAAGATTACTAGCCTGATACAACGCATAGCAAAAGGTCCTTGCGCTCGGCTTCTTGAGCCAGTCGACGGCAGATGGGCTTCGTGTGACATTGTGCAGCACTTTGGCTCTGTTAGAATACTTGGAAGGAGAGGGTTTTAAATACCTTTTGACATCTAGACTAAGCCAATATAAGTTGGAGAACTTGTGAGGTAGCCGTGTGGATCCAACGATCACCCAACGCTGTCTCAATTTTTCGTTGTGCACTGCCTGTTTTTTTATAACTTGGCAAAGGCAATGCAAACAGGGAACACAGAGGTCAGTGAAGATTTGGTATCGCTACTTAACTCACCTGATAATTCTGACAAGAAAGGGGATGTTGCTGGAAATCTGACGCTGGTAGAGCAAAGGCTAAACAGTACTCCGGCAGAGCACCGAGCTTATGTGAAGGAAAGGAGCGATGACCGCCTCATCCATTATATATGGCAGGGTATGTTGCGCAGACATTTTTTACTCGCAACAAGTGTGAGGACTGCCGCTCTCTTCTTTTGCTGGACTCTAGTGTCAGTAGCAGTCTCAAAATTCACGAAATTTGTGACAAGGGAGGATTGCTGTATTCCTCCAAGTTGCTTTTTGAAGCACTAAAGAAACTTGAGGGAATACATTTACAACCTTTTTCAGCAAAGAGGAGCTTTGCAGTGACAGCATAGTTGATGTCATTATTCTAGTGAAAGCTTTAAATTTGGCTATGCCTTTTGGCTGCAATTACATGCTGATGATTTCACATCAGCAGTTGTGCGTTTTTATGTCCTAACAAGGCTGCACTTCTACATTAAAGGTGTTAATCAGTGAAGAGAAGCATGACAAAAAAAAGAAATTAAACTTTAAACTTAGCTATACTGTTCTTAGCAAGCTGGTGTAACATATGTATGCCGACTCTTCTGTCTTTTTTATCTCAATGCACAACTTTTTCTGGTGCATTCAAAAAGCTAATTTTGTGAATATAGTTAAGAAATGAGTTGGAGAATTAATTTGTGCACATTAAGTCCGCTGTAGGTCTCCATTGTTTGGGATGGAATGTACTCACACTGTTTTTCTGTGTTGTGGCATACTGTGCGTAGTTTTGCAGAGATCCCTTTTACTTGGCATCTTTACTACCTGTTTCATTCCTTTAATTCATAGAACTGTAGGATGTCGGTGTGTCTCATACACGTACAGTCGCGATCAATTTGAAGGTGATCGCTCGAGCAGCGACCAAAACTAGGAGCAGCGCCACGTTACGTCATCGCTGTCGGTCGAGAGGGAAACATCAGATAGCTCTCCTCTCTCTCTTTTGGTGTTCCCTGAAAAGCTGTCACTCCCATCACCGTTCACGGCATAACCTGCGAATTCATTTCGATTGCGTTATGAGCCTTTGCACGGAAGCGTCATTGTTAGCCAAGATATGCATGAGGAAGCGACGCACACAGATCATTGCCATGAAAGGGAACCAAACGCAAAAAATGTGGCTAGTTGGTCTTGGGGGTGATGGCTGCAGCCTGGAAGAGCATAATAGGGGAAGAAGGCAGCGAAATTTTTATCTTCGTAGTTCCGAAATCGGTCGCTATGCTGCTTGGAAGGCCCGCCGGTCGATGCTCGCGCGATCACCTTCAAATTGATCGCGAGTGTACATGAGCCTGACATTCGGAAGCACTTCATGATGTAAATAAAAAAAATTCACAAATAAACTGTGCAAATGTAGTTGCGGGGAGTTCGCGAAACAGAATGAAAGAACGAGGGACAGATGTCTATCACTAAAGAAGGTAAATGCCAAGCAGGGAAGCTCTTTGGCTTTGGGCTATGTACGTACATGTTGTTTTGCCTTCTCTTCTGCAACAGCGGCTGAGGTACTAAACGCTTGACGTTGGGTCGCGGATGCCGCAGCCACTTTTTTATGAATGTGAACCGCAAATGAAAATGTGTGCACCTGGAATCCAAGTTGGTTTAAATCAACTCGATGTCCTTTAGTATGGCGTTATTTCCAACCGAGTTTTCCGTCCGAATAATTTCTGGTTACGTGGCAGCGTGGCTCAAAACAAATTTAACTGCTTTTCGCCGCTACTTTGGTGTCTGCAAAACCTTTGCTGTCAGATTAATAAATCCGTCTAATGGGCGTTGAGATGCGCTACGAGTGCACATATAATTAATCTCTTATATGAAGTGAGTTTCAGGGATGCATCTTAACATCTGCCAAGCATTTGCATGTCTATTTGATTGCGACAGAAAATGATTATCAAAATATCAACATGCAGCGCTGGCACTGGCCCGTCCGTTCAGTACAGCCCATATTCCTACAGTGCCATCTCGTGCTATCTACATGAAGCGCCTTAGCGGCGAGCGCTTCCTGAACACACTGCCCCTATTCTAGTACATTGTATTGACGCTGCGAGTATGCCACGTTTTTCCTTTGCGCCACTGGTGTCGGCGTGGTGGTGTTTGCTTTGTGTGCTGTGTCGAGGTTGCGGTGATCCAACGTGGCATACGGAAACATAGCGTCAAGTCTGTTATGGCGCCAACAGTGCCCGCGCAGACTGCGCTGGGGAATGCCGGCAAGCGGGTGCCGGGAGGCCTAGGATTTGTCGCCTTCCGATGTGCTCCCTACTGACGCCGAAAATTTTCTGCCGAGACCAGCGCAGTGGTTGCATAGACGTCAAACTCTGGAGTTTTCCAAGACGCATAGCGCCACCTGCCGGTGCAAAGAGGCAGTAATTGAGTAGTGCAAAGCCAGACTCCCATGCTAACTTACATATGCAGCTAGCGACTGCAAAACAATGATTTGACTAGATTTTGATCCATATTGCGAGTGTTTTGCCCATTTAACACCCAGACAGAGAGCTATGAATTTCTCCGCTAGTCGGTGTCAGATTTGGCAGTCGTAGCTGTATGAAGGAGCTTGACTTTTCCTCGGGACTTAGGAGAGCAGGATTTATTTACATTATTTACGTCTTAGACAAGATATATATCGACAGTCTAGCGTGACTCCCATATGGAGCCCACAAGACTAACATACAGCGAACAGCTCACGAGTACATTTCTAGCACGACAACGAGCACTCAGCTCACTACGACGAGCACGACGACGAGCACCCTCTAGCAGCTGACAATCGCTGCTTATAAGCTCTCCGCTCGACGTCATAGAAGATGACATGAAGAAGATGGAGGAAGCAGGCTCACATACACGTGTTGCACAGGTTTCAGTGCCGCACACGCACACTGGTGTAAAGATCCAGAGCCGACGTCGAGGGGCTTCGTAGAACTCTGCTCCGTCCCGGGTGGCACGCCGGGTAGCACATTGTCTGTTGTCTCAAAAAGCTCATGGGGAGGTTCCGCCAATTACCTCCCCTAGAGAACTCCCCTGAGCTGACCCCGTGCCACGTGGCTGCCGGTTATTTGCAGTTTTCTGAAGTGCGCCCCGTCCGGTTGGATTGGAACACGTGCAGCGGGCTGAAATAGCTGGCACGTTGTCACCCCGTATGGCCATTCCTAAGAGCTCCTCCATGGCCCTGAAAATCTCGCCTGGCCAGTGCTGGCAACCGCTGGGCAGGAAGAGAATAGCTGGCGAGCAAGACGATGGCTTTGCTCTCTGCAGCCCCTGCGTACTCGGAATGCCTTCAACCATCTCACAACAACTATCACAGAAGAGTCGACCCGGCAACACAATACCGCTCAGCGTTCAAACGCCCGGAATCAGCTGTTAATCCACCAGGCCTCCTATCACAATTTCAATGCAAGTCACTCAACTGGGAATCCTAAATTTTGCCCCAAAATTTTGTGCCGCCATAGCGAGCGTTCACGTTCCTCTTCAGTTCGACCAAACCCGACCGTCGCACTGCACAAGAGTAAAGGTTTACGCAGAACTGAACTGAAGGCTCTCAAATATCAATACCCAAACATAACTTAAGCAGCCTAAGTTCACGAACAGCTTGTTCTTATCCTGTCACTGTGGTGTACTTATCTCATGTACTGTTGCCACTGAACCGTCTGGCCAACTCCACAGGTACGTAAATACAATCGCGCTAGCTTTGTGGTCCCTATTCCGAACACATGCTTGCATCATACACAAAGTTTTTATCACGCTTACTCACGTGTTCTTTTAGTCCATACAGGACACGCGCTAATGGACCTACGAACGCTTCTCAGTGCAAATCATGCACTCACTGAAAACCTACGCGGTTAACCTTAGAAAATAAAAAAAATGCTTATAAAAAAGAGAAGGTTAACTAATACACACACACGTTACCATAGGCCTCTCAACGATAACCTTGACATTCAGGTTACTTACACACAAAAAAAAAGAAAGCCTATTTACTCATTAACTAACAACTCGCTAAACTACAGGTTTACTTAAAACGCGTCTTTCAACTCTCGGACCTTCTCAAACAAAACATAAACAAAGCTCATACCTTACATACTGAAAGAAACTGTAGTCTTAAATCCCGATATTTTCCAAATGCTCAAAAATAAAACAAAACAGCATTTTTTTCCTTCTACGGAAGCTCTCTTGGCCTCTCTTTTTCAAACGTTTACAACTGACTCATACTATTTCAGCCGTACTCGAGGTGGTCGCGGTTTGAAAGCTATTCTGGCTACCCAGGAACAACAAAAGGGCTGACTCACTATCAGCTCTCCCAAGACGTTACAGTCTCCTGCCAATTTGCGTCCTGGCGCCCCTCTTTCCTCACAAACTCGAGTGACCATGTCGCGATTCCCCACCTGGTCTCGTCTTGCCACCTTGCGCTTCTTTGTACTACACGCTGAGCTTCGAAAAGAACGACGGAACGACGAGGAATTTAACTGCCCCGTGCCCTTTGTCCGCGTCCGTGCAGAACATGCTTCGCGGTCCCCCTTTGACCGGTGGCTCGAACGTGTTTAATGCGTCAACATCGTCTGTGACGACCGCACCTTTCTTTTCTCCGCGCCCTGCCTTTTCGCGCCTGTCGTCGTCTTTGGCTTCGCTACATTAGCCACCGCTTTCCGATCTTTTCAGCGCTTCTTTCTGCGGTGCTTTCTCCTCGAACTCTTTTTCATGCCGTCATCTCGCGCCTCGTGCTGGCCGTTACACATCTCGTCGGCCCAGATCGGTCTCTTACCCGCACAGTCTGAATGATCCTTAACTAAAACATTCCTCTCTTGGCTACCTAGACTGGCGGAGAACCGCACCGATCCCTGAACAATGCAGTTGTTCTCTAGTGAGCTACGGAGCTCGCCATCCCGAGAACTACTCTCAACTGCATCGTCCAGCTCGCTTATCACTTTGGCATGCAGATCTGACTCGACATGGGTGCTCATGTCTATCGGGTCAGCAGTACTCTTTACTTCGCTAGCAACCTCGCTAACATTACAAGCGACGCACACGCGTGGTAACTGTGCCAATTTGTTCGCCGCTGGCTTAGCTGTCTCTACAGTCCTCTGTTGGCACAGCACCTTGTCGCTCTCACTCTGGCCTTTAACGGCCTCTGCTGCCACTAAGGCATTGTTAGCTGCTAGCACTTCGAGTTTACTTGTGAACGTGCTGCTAGTCTCGCAGGTGCTACTCCTTCTCTCAGCTTTCGACTAAAATGTGCTGTCTACTTCCTGCCACTTTCGCTGCGTCCAGCCTACAGATTTTTCAAGCCGCTGTTGACTTTGCTCGATTAACTGCTCAAAACCTTCAATCTCTATGTTCAGTGCATCAATGTACTGCCTCGTAACTTCTGTTAGGCTTTCTTCCTGCGAAATACTTTTCAGTTACTGCCTAGCTTCTTCCTGTTTTTGCCTAAATTTATCCTGTTCTTGCCTAATTGCTTCCTGTTCCCGTTTTTTACTTAGAATTTGGTTACCCATTTGTTCTATGAATTTCGAATCATTGTTACTTTCTAGAATTGCCTTACGAATTTCTGCTTCCGTCAAGTCCTCCTCTACGTCTACCTCGACCTCTTCACACAACCACGACAGGTCAGCTCTCGTCAAACACATTAGGACCATGGTCGCTACTTTAAGCTTTGGCTCTGCTGTCACACAATACTTGTTGCGATACCCGCGCAAATCAGAATACAAGTAAAAGATCCCAGAGAATCAAATCCAAAAACACAGAGAAATTGAAGCCTGGTAAATCTTACAGCCAAAACCAAACGCTTACCCACTGAAGCAGCACCATATCACCAGTCCTTCTCCGCCTTACCCAGTGAGTTGCAAGAGGTGGTCAATCTCACGTCGCCTCCAACTTGATCAGGATACCGGTCGGTCACCATGTGCCAACGTCCATCAGTTGCCATTGCTGTCTCCGAGTCGTAGGCCGATCCTACCGCTGCCACCAGTTGTCAGATATGGCAGTCGCAGCTGTATGAAGGAGCTTGACTCTTCATCGGGACTTAGGAGAGCAGGATTTATTTACATCTTAGACAAGACATATATCGACAGTCTAGCGTGACTCCCATATGGAGCCCACAAGACTAACATACAGCAAACAGCTTACAAGCACAAAGCTCACGAGTACATCTCGAGCGCGACAACGAGCACCCTCTAGCAGCCGACAATCGCTGCTTATAAGCTCTCCGCTCGACGTCATAGTTCGACGTCATTGAAGATGACCCGCCCTTTTGGAGGAGGCGGGCTCACATACACATGTTGCACAGGTTTCAGTGCCGCACACACACACTGGTGTAAAGGTCTGGAGCCGACGTCAGAGGGGCTTCGTAGAACTCTGCTCCGTCCCGGGTGGCACGCCGGGTAGCACATTGTCTGTTGTCTCGAAAAGCTCATGGGGAGGTTCCGCCAATTACCTCCCCTCGAGAACTCCCCTGAGCTGACCCCGTGCCACGTGGCTGCCGGTTATCCGCAGTTCTCTGAAGTGCGCCCCGTCCGGTTGGATTGGAACACGTGCAGCGGGCTGAAATAGCTGGCATGTTGTCACCCCGTATGGCCATTCCTAACATCGGACGCACCGCTGAACTGCCATAAAGCGCTTGCTGGCTCACTTAGCTCGCTCATCAGACTGATGGTGGAAACGACAGCAACCTCGATAGCACCGCGCGCTACCAAGAAACGCCACAATCGATGCTACTGTTGTGTTGTAAGTTGCCATGAACTTGAAGGACTGAATAACAACATTCAGTTTTACCGATTTCCATCGCGATCGTATGAAGGGGAAAGTCGATAGCGCTGGATACAGGCCGTTCAACCTGTTCGGTAATCGAATTACTTGCGTTCCCCACAACACAGCAGCTCGCAGGAGAAAGTGCGACAATTTTGTTCTGGTGTAATTGTGTTGCGTAGCCCTGACGGAGGACCGCAGTAACCAAGCGAAAACTCAAGAATCTGCAGCTGCCACTTCGTTGGTAACAGAAAAAACAATGTTGCGAACCATCCTGCGTATGTGCCATCGATATTTCCACCTCTTGACAGGCGTCCGCCTCCGCTTGACTCAACAAGTGGAACAGAGAGATTTGGCGGGTCAGTTTAACCAAACAGTTTGGTTCGTTTATGAATTCAAAATCCTGTTCTAGAGTATCGTTGTATTGCGAGCTGATATCTAGTTTTGGTATTTTTTATGTCCTGCGCCAATACAACAATCACGTTACGTAATGTGCCGAGCCTGCTAGACTGCATTTTTCAAATGTGAGCAATAAAGTTGCTGTAGGAGCACTGGATGAGTAATTGCGAAGTAACACACGCGTGTAAAAAAAAAAATGTAGCGTTTGTTTACATTTATTTGTGCGCGCTTGTTGCTCGAAGCGTCTGCGAAAAGTTCAAAGCTACTGAGCGAGGCTGTAGCTCCTGCGGAAAAAAAAAGATGCGACACATAGGCACTGTAGGAAGCTTATACCCCTGTCACACTGGGCGTTTTAATGTCATTCGAACCAAATAGCACTAGCATCGAATGACATTATTCGGTTTCTACACAGCGATATTTAATGCCATTAGCACCAATTGACTTCGGCAATTGAATGAGTTCGAGAAACTCATTCGGCTTCGCACTCGGAGCGAATGTGCACTCTCAACCCCAGAAACAAAGCAAAACAGGTCACAGCATTTGCAAATTGAAAACTGTACTCTTATAGAAACAGTAAGGTTTGGGTGTTTTATTGGACTTGTTACGTTAAAGAGACAAAATCTGTGCGGCAGGCTGTCGCAAAATGTTGTTACTCTACAGCTCAGCAGTGTCTGGCCGCCGCCACTCTGCTCGTCGACCATAGAACGTCTAATCGCTTCCTCTTATTATTACGCCTTGCTCGTAACGCAAAGTACGCAGCAACTAATCGCTTCACCTCCTGCAACTTAGCATCGTCGTCCAGCGTCGCCATGTCAGACATTTTGTTTGTTTTCAATTTATCGGCTAGTCAGGTGGCTAAGCCTTGTTTTGGCTTATAGTGGCCACATAGTTTGAAATAGAACAACTTTTTTTATATGCATTACTACGATATTTTTTTTTTCAGTGAAGTGACATCCCAAAAATATATTTAAATATGTGGATTGCTTATGCAAGCACTTTATACCTACCTTGTTCTACTTTAGATGCCACGTTTCTTTTTTTTTTTTTTTTCGGAATCTTCGCCATTGATATCGCCACCGAATGACATTAATTTTTCTTGTGTAGCACCTCCGCGGGCGAATGACATTCGTTGCACCGAATGACATTAATACTCCCAGTGGGACAGGGGTATTACTTTCGTTATGTTCGCATGCTGTTTGCTGCCCTGAAAAAGGCTATGGAAGGATTTACTCTCTGTAAATAATTGCGAGGAATATGTTACGATAAAATGCATAAAAATATAGGAGATACTTAAGTCTTGTGTTCAGGACATTTTCAATATGAACTAATTTTAAATGCTTAGCTTTTTATGCTGATATGCCTATAAACAAACCTGATGCTCTCTGTACTTGCAAGTTGCAGCACGCCGAAATAACACCTGAGACTTCTTTTATGTTGTACACGTACTTCGCCCTGCTGAGCTTCCTCCCTTTCCGAAGCGTGGATGGGCGGAAAAAGCTTTCCAGATCCTTGATTTTTAGGAAACTGTGCCTTAACACAACCGAAAGCGGTGGGTCCATTGTGGCCTATGCACTTTCGCTTGCGGACAGCTCTTTTTGCACTACTCAGTTCGCGCCAAGTCTGTGATGGGGGCGCTGGTGACTGGTTTTTCCGCAGCACCGCCTGGGCAGAGTCTGAGGTCTATTGCGATTCCAGACATCGTCTCATTTGACAGTTGCACCGGTGCTGACACTGCTGTACTGACATGTGCAGAACTCGGCGATGGCAAGATCATTCGTCAGGTTTCTGCCGCATTGCTGGATGATGACTCCGAGTCGGAAAATGCCGCACCATGTGCTACGCTGCCGTCGCATGTGCAAGGAGTGACTCTGCTTTCAGCCGTCTATAGTGACCGTACGATCCTCTCCGAGATTCAGGCATATCCGATTGCGCGTAAACGTAACAGCATGCAACGGCGCATTCACGATTTCTTCAAGCCTACTGCCGAGCCCGAATAAGTGTGTGGAAATAAAAGATTTCTTTTTTTGCTTAATCTGCCTTTTCGGACGCCTGTTTATTCGGACATTTCCGCAGTCCCCGTGAGGTCCAAACAAACGGTTGGCGACTGTACTTGTGATGAATAAAAAATATCATGAAGTTCATACTTGCTTATGCACATTACTGATATGCTGTGCATGCAATGCTTGTTAGCTGGAAGCACTGCCTCAAGCAGTTCTGGGCAGTCTGGGCCCACTGTTCACAAGTACAGTTAAACGTTGATATTGTTACGAAGAGTTGCGGAGAAATGATTTTCTTTACAGGAGATGGACGATGATCGTTCTCTTCGTCTTCTTTCTTCTTGCACCTGCCTCTCGTATCTGTTACAATATAATGAACTATGTAACTTCTTGCAACTTGTCCATAAAACATGTGTTTAGAACCTCAAATACTGAAGTGTGTTTATGCACGATTTCAATATAAAAAAATTTTGCTGCCGCTGCAAAGGAATACTGAGACGATAAATGGAAACTTCCGCAGATGCAGATGGTGAAATGGTTGTTTGCGAACGCATCTCTCAAATCGATAAGATCCTATTGTATGCGAGGGTAAGCCGAGAAGGATGATGGCTTGATGAGCAGCATGTTCCCACATAAGCAAGGGAAAATGGGCTGGGGGAGCAGGTTTGTGTGCATCTCATTTTCTGGCGCGGCTGAGTGCATGCACAGTTGGTGCACCCTGTCCTTGAGGCTTTGCATGTGCAAAGCGTGCCCGGATGGCGTGGCATCATGTGCACTGTCTTTCCGCGCACTTAGCACTGTAGGTTGCGTAATCACGAGTTTCAGAGACGAAGCCCACTGCTGGCACTTTTCATCATAGTGGTCTTGCTGTAGGCGACATTATTGACCCCGGGGGCAGAGTGGGCACAAAAGTGCGGCTGGCTTTCCTTCATACCATTGACGTGAAGATATGGTTGACACTGCATGAAACCGTCTCTTTCGTCGCAAACTCTCAAATTCAAGATTTTTTTTTGGCCCCTTCCATGTAAGAAAAATCCATTGGGGATTGTGTTCATTTACATAAAAGACTGTATTTCGGTATAACGAGAAAAACTGCCTATTTGACCTACTTCGTTATATCGAAGTACAGCGTTGCAACTCTGTACAGTGTGAGAAACCGTAGCTCCATACAAAACAAAAATGGTGACGAAGTCTGTTCTGGTGTGCAGGAAAGTGCTGCTGTCCAATGTACAGGCTAATGCGTTGGCCGTGTCAGGAGACCAGCTGTTCATCCTAGACCGTACTGACCAGTGCATCCTGCGTGCCCACAAGCTGAGTGGCACTGACGTGCGGCCACTGCAAGCGCGCCGCCCGCAGCTGACTGCACTACTGGCTGTGCGACGGCCAGCAACGACAGCAACGCACCCA
The DNA here is from genome assembly GCF_050947875.1 of Dermacentor variabilis. NCBI lineage: Eukaryota > Metazoa > Arthropoda > Arachnida > Ixodida > Ixodidae > Dermacentor > Dermacentor variabilis. The sequence goes on along the minus strand of NC_134571.1, from coordinate 230,534,921 downwards.
TGTGTGGGTCACCGCTGCTCGCATCTATGCCGCTCGGTGCGGAGCCGTGCTCAGTGCGCCTGCCCACCGGGACTAGTGCTACGAGGGGGCGAGTGCGTGGCTGTGGCCCGCTGTAATGCCGAGCGTGAGTTCGGCTGCGCCGCAGGCGGCTGCATTGCCCTGGAGGCCCGCTGTGACGGTGCTGCAGACTGCGCAGATCGCTCTGACGAGCGCGACTGCCCACCTGGCTGCACACCGGGCACGGAGTTTCGCTGCCGCGATGGTGGCTGTGTGCCCAAGCCACGACTGTGCGATGGCAAGGCCGACTGCGCCGACGAGTCGGACGAACTGTGTTGTGGCGCCGACCGGTTCGCCTGCCACTCGCGTGACCAGTGCATCGACCGTTCACGTGTGTGTGACCGACAGCCCGATTGTGCCGACAGTTCAGACGAGCTTGTCTGCGAAGCTGTGAGCAGTGCCAGCCGCACGGCCACCACCACTGTGGTGCTGCTTATCGTTTTCGGCTCGTTGACGGTGCTGCTGGCCATTGGCCTGTGCTGCTACCAGCAACGCACGCGCGCCGCCCCTGTGGCAGCGGTCGCACCACATGCCGCCGCCTATCGCATGCTGCCTTACCCAAAGCCGCCCGCGGCGCCTCCTCCCTCGAGCACTGCATCCAGCAACGGCTACCCACGCGAGACACTCAATCCGCCACCCAGCCCAGCCACACTTTACGGTGGCCCCACACCGTGCTCGACGGACGTGTGCGACGACAGCGAGCCGTGCCCGTGCCGCTTCCGGTGTGATGACTCTCTCTATGACTCTGACCCCAATCCGCCACCACCAACGCCGCGCAGTCGCGGCTGCGTCTCCGATGCCAGCTGCCCGCCATCGCCTCTCAATGAACGGGCCTTCTGCCACCCGCCACCACCGTCACCTGTGCCCGAGTCTGACTACTAAGTGTAAATAGTGTGTACAGTGAGTGACACCAGTGCTCGGAGCAGTGTACAGGACATTTTTATTCATTTTTGTACAAAGTTTTTCATTCCATGTGTTTGAGTAAACAATCACAAGCTGTCGATGGCTCCACATGAAAACTTCTTGGAGCCTGGACGGATACAAAATGACAGTACACATTCGCAGAACTTTTAAACATGAGCAAGGATCACACAATTCCAAGGCACCTAGAACAAGAAGACTGTCAGTCAATGGCCCTAGGAGAAAACACAGACACCACAAAAGCATTCAAAACACTGCTAGCCAGGTTGGCTCTTAACAATCTTACTGCGAGAGAATGCTACCATTACGTGTTTTAACTTTTTATAACTTCTCATCCTTAGAACACCATGTATTTGGAACCTCGAAATAATGAGCTTACTATATTGGTACACTATTTCAGTGTCGTCGCTAAGGAATACAGAGACAAGAAATGGAAACTTCCGTGGCTGCAGTTGGCCAAATGGTCGAATTACAAGTGTTCTCGTGACGTAGAAGAGAAGCAATGGCACATTCTGTATAAAGTACAAGTGGAATAAGAACTAATCGTGCCCGCATGCTGTATGCTCCTGCGCAAGTCAAAGCATGCAAGGCTTAGCCAGGCACTGTCTTCCTGTGCATAAAGGGGAGGGGGAGAGCTTCTTCCGTTGCCAGTTCTGAAATTCAACAAAATGTTTTTCTTTTTCTCATTCAAATTTGCTTTTTTTTTATTGCCCGATAATTCGGAAAATATTGCAGATCCTTCTGTGTAAGAAAAATTTATCGGCGACTGTACTCATTGCACAAAAGGTCGAATTTCTATATTGTGAAATTTTGATATAATGAAGCAAATTGCAGATTTTACACTTTGTTATCTCAAGGTTTAACTGTACAGTCTCATAAGGAAATCACATCTGATTGCAGAAAACTTCAGTGTACAAGTATTCATCGAACACAGTACAAAAATAACAAATGTGATCATAACGAGGGGCGTTCGTAAAGTTCATACTATTGGTACCATAAATTTTGAGCATTTGTGTACGACAGGCATCAAAATGAGCACATGTTTCTGTAGTTTTAGCGGAATGTAAAAATTGCATTCTGTGCACCACGCTAGGACATCAAAACCAAATGGGCGATGTCCATCAGAAGAGTTGGTTGAAGCACGAGCAGCGATTCACTTTCTGCATTTCAAGACACACGTGTCCAAAGAGATTCGTGCCGAGCTGCTAGCGATGTTTGGTCCATTCACTTTGCTGGCTGCAAATGACTGTGGAAGCAATGTGTGTCCAAAGGAATCAGAGCTGCCAGCCACAAGTTATCTGCTGCAAATCTGAATGACTGCACTTTTGCAGGACATCACTCAAGTGTTCTCTTTAATAGTGGAAATTTGTAGTGACTGTCGCCATAGTTCGCCACCAGCTCGGCATATACATAGCGAGAGGGACAGACACAAAAGAAATAATAAATTTGCGAATTGTGACAGTCTCATTCATTATTCAAAAGCTTTAAACATTTGTGCACCCTTACCAAGAATGAAGGGAAGTCCTGTGTCACAATGAAATGCAGACTGGCATAGCAGCCTTCACAGCTCTAATCATGAAATGCAAAAAAGAACCACAAGCCAATACATGCACCTGCTTTGGCCAATACCTTCTTTTATTTTTTGACTGACCACGTTGTTGCAGTGCATTTGTATGCAAACCTACTTCCGCCATATGTGTATTGGTAAGGCTTTTAAAAAGTTTGAGACTAGCCAGTACTGGGTACATCATGCCAGGAGGTAACAGTAACAAGCCACAACATTGAGACAGAAATGGAAGCCTGCATTTACGTATGCGAGTTACTGTCTTCTTCGTATGCAAAAATGACAATGACACTTCTTTTAAAGGACTTTTCGCCAGGTCTGGCCATTTCGAACGGACAAGCGCAGCACATACCATGCACACCAATGATCGTGCCTGCAAGGTCCGCTACGCGCCACGACAAGAGCTGGAATGTTAAATGTTTGCCCTTCTCCTCGTGGGCACCATGCTCAGAGTCCATCATGCAAGTGCGCCTACGTACATGGTACTACTGTGGCATCACTCGTAGCGACGGGCGACTTCGAGAATTATGCAAGACAACATCAGTTAATCTGTTGCTCCAAGAGATGAATTAACATTTACACAAATAATAAAACACATGAACTTAATGTCTGCGTGTTCTTGTTTTACTTTGTACCATAGCGAGAGAGATGTACTTTCATTTCATCTGCGTGTTCCCATGTCGTGCAGTCATGTGTGCGGAGAGCAAAACTGCCATTTTCTACCGGCTTGCCAAGCCTTTTCGTCTCGGAATTTTGTCCACAAAAAAAAAATACCCAAGCGTCTTGTTGGTCATAAGCGCTCCTTTGGGCATTTCACTAGATACACATTTTAGCTAGCTCCTAAGGAAAATTGTTTTGGCTGCGGCTCTCAGAATAGCTAATGTCAGACTGGGGAGTCAGTACCATTGATTCGAACTTATCACCATGGTGTATCACTGCTATGACATTGACAATAAAACTTTTAGAAAGAAAGAACATTGCTTAAAGGGACCCTGAAACGGTTTTAACGATTTTCTACAAACGTACTGAGTTGTTAGAGTAGGTCCTCCTGATCATTGATTGACACATCTAAGTGCCCCACGTAAAGCGTGCAATTTATTATAAGGTTTTAAAAATGCACATCGCTGCCGATCGCAGCACACTGCTCGGCGGAATTTTAAGCCGCCCCTACCCATATGACCGAAATCACCCATACGACGTCAGTGGGGCGAGCTATCCGATTGGCTGACAAGGGCGCGTGATCGATAATTTTTCCAACTTTATGGTAAACTAATGATCTTCCTAATAGTTGGAATGTTAGTTAATTTGTTTTTATGAAAAGAAAGTAACATAAAGAGAATGTACAAGAATAATTTTTCAGTACACTTAAGCACTTCCGGCACACAGCAAGTGTCGTCTGCTTGTGTTACAACGTACTCCATTTTGACGAGAGCTCCGCGGTCAGAGTCTGTCTCAGTCTTTTCGCGAGCACTATGATTCGACTTTGTTGCCTTGTGGACTGCAAACGTAACGACTGGCAATATGTCAAGCTGCGACATCGTGTCCCACTGCAAGGCAGCGTACGAGCGAACTGGCTGCTGCGCATCGGGCTGCCGCTATCCGATCGGCGCCAGGATTTGCGCGTTTGTGGCCGTCACTTTACACCGGAAGATTACTAATGCAATAGCGTTTCGCGAGTCCGGTATTAGGGCAAACGCAAGAGCAAGGGGACAGAGTCTGGCCCCTTAACTGTGCCGTAACGGGATCAGCCATGAGATGAGCAGAAGGGCAAATGTGAATGGTCTGCGCGGTGCAGCCACCTGGTGGCACAAAGCTCAACCATACACAGTAGCAGCAACAAAGTGTATTCTTCTTTGCTGCTGGTGTGTATTTTTCGCAGGAGTGTAATCATCAACACGTTTTTATAAATGTTTAAAATGTTTTACACTTGGTTAGAGCAATGTTAGCGCTTTGTATGGCTGGTTAAGCACTGCGCCAACAAGTGTATGGACCGTGCAGACCGATCAGGCCGCTCACGTACGTCTACGCTAACGTTCCTTCATCAGCTTGAGTTCATGCCTCCAGTCATTTGCCGAAATGACCAGCTTACCTGTGGTAACCGGAATACAAAACACGTTCGGCGCTACGACAGAATGCTCGCAACGCACACTGCTTCGATAGCTCTCGCTTGGGGTCGACGGCCAAGCGGCTAGCGGAGAGGTCTCGCGCGGGCGGGGGCGGGCTCCAAAACAACCGGAAGTGGAAGATGTGATGTCGCATCGCGACGGTAAACCAGTGAAGGCGGAGCTTAGCCCCGCTCGCTCGGCGAACGAGTTGAGGAGGAAAAGCATGGCTAGGGAGGAGGGTAACTTTTAATCGCTTGTAGCTCCATTAATACCTAACGCTTCACTTAAATTGTGGTGCGAATGTTCTACTTAAGCTGTACCCTACGCGTCTACAAAATTTGTCCTAACCGTTTCAGGGGCCCTTTAACATTTACACCAAAGTTCAGAATTCTTTCTTCACATCTACGCAAAGCGCAGCTATAAAATTTTGCCAATTCTCTTCAAATTTCCCAAATTAAGCGCACTGACATGCACTAACACAATGTGAAAAAATATGTTGCATTATTTCTTTGGCTGCGTAATTACAAAGTAAATAATGTGAAAGAACAAATGCTATTGCCACGGCCACATAAAATGGGTGTGTGCACACATGTTGACTTCCTTTCACTTACGAAACGAAAACGTTCCGGGATGGTACAGTAGGTACGGATTGATGAAACAACGCTTGAAGCGGAAACGAGCAAAGGCTGTGCATGGGTACAGCAACAGAACAATGGTGCTCTGTCACAGGGCTTGGTCTCTATATTGGGCCTCTAAGTGTATCTCTTGCGTGCAGTTAATTGCAGAACTGAGTGGATAGGCTTCGAGAACAATTTTCCCAGTGAAGTACAGGCTTGCAACTTGATCAACGAGGGAGTACATAAACGGCGGAACTTGGCAGTGCCTGAGTGAACCAACACCACACTAAGCCACACATCGCGAACTGCAAATAGGAAGGAATAGACGATGGGAACGGAATAGATGTTACCGTATTTATTCGCATAATGATCTCACTTTTTCGTCCAAAATAATTGACGCAAATTCAGGGGCGTACGCGGGTTAAATTTCCCGCAAAAAGAAAAAATTTTTTTTTCATCCCGCGTTTGCTGCGGGATGACAACAGGTCAACAAATAGGCGGCTGCCGCTGTATGTAGTGCGGGACATTAAAAAAAAAAATGGCGGCAAGCGGAGCAAGCTGAATGCGCCGAACACGATTTTTTTTCTTCTCATGAGTACATTACACGCATTGAAACAGTTTCTTCCGTATCAGTAATGAATAATATTGTTAATAGAGAGTTTTAGAATAGGGGCCCCAAACGTTTTGGGGCCCCAAAGAAATAGCGTCGAAGCCACTGCGCATGCGCAAGACGCAAACTCCGTTTGGTTTTTGCGTTGGGAACGCTATTTCAGCGATTAGCGGGAGCCCAAATAGCGGCCCCAAAAGCTTTGCATCGGCAAACATGGCGGCACCCATCGAGGCGACGGCTCTAACCTAACACAAAACTGGGTTCAATTCGCGGTAACGCGTGAAGTTCGCAAGTTAGGAGAAGTGAGTGCAGTTATCGCTTTCTCTCAACTAGCGTGTGTTATGAAGATTGACTCATTAGACGCCACTGATTTTGAATTCGATTGTGGATTTTATGGCTCGTAGGCCTAACACGGCTAAGCTTGGCTGGTGAAGGCTAGTAAAGTTCGTTTGCTCAAAACTAAGCGCAACTAATTGTTTGCTGCTTACAGAGAATAACCTCTAAATTGTACTTAAACGCGAATACACGCAAGTAAAAATTATTATTCCTATCATAAAATGGTATATTTTATGTAATTATTTCTAATAGTTTTTCTTTGACGCCGTAGTGGCGCTGTCAGCGCAAGACGCTATCCGCAAGCGTCAAACCCTATTCTAAATCTCTTCACTCCTACGTGCCCCAACGCTAACACCCGCAAAGCTCTTTGGGGCCCCAAACTATTGGGGCCCCTATTCTAAAACTCCCTAATATCGGCAAGTTTGCGACAATAACATAGCCATGTCCAGTTTGAGGGGACAGAAACAGAGATGGGCGCGCTTAGCTGCCAGTGACATAGAAACACATGGCGGGCATGCTGCGGAAACTGCGGCATATGCCTTCATTCCTATCCTAATACGGCATGTTTCCGCTAAGGGTGGGTGAATATCTTAGCTGCGTTACAAGCGTCGGCGTATGAATAGGGTACACTTCTAACATATCAGCGTAAACGTGGCCACTATCGTTGCTGCTCACGATTTGTTGTGTGCGTACTATTGCAGACAGGAATCAAAAGGCTCCCTTTATATTGTTGTTGTTGACCAAGACGATTATGAAGCCTACAAATAATAAAGCCAAGGAAAGTTTGGTTGTAGCTTTTTTTTTATGGTGCAGAAAGTGATAAAAGGAATGAAATATGGCATCTGCTTAAGAATGTTCGGTGCGTGCAGACGACTTGGCATGTTTTCAGGAATCATGAGAACAAAGAAAAACTGCGCAAAAAAGAACAAGACAGAGAAAGAACCACACGACACAGGCGCAGACTAACAACTGGTTTAATGCTCCAACGCCACTTTCCTACCAACAACAGAACGCATGCGCACCAACCGCAAAGACCAATGCCGCTATCATGTAGTCAAGCCTAGAAACGCCAACTCTTTGTGGTACAAATGTATGGAAGCCTCACTAACACATTTATCCGGCCCTAATCTTGCGATTTCTAAAGCTTCGATTACTTCACGCTCTTTCTTATCACTTGCGCGTCCGACAATCTTAGTCCTGCCGAAAAGTGGAGTACAAACATTGCCGTCATGCGTGCAGGTCTTGCAATGCTTAGGAAGATGCTGTCCTCTAGAATCATCTAGTGAATTGGCATGTTCTAATAATCTAATATTAATGCAGCGGCCTGTTTGTCCAACGTACACGTTGCCACAACTCAGCGGAATCTCATAGATGACATTCGCTCTACAAGGCACAAACTTGTTCCTGTGGTTATTGCTGCACTCGATTTTCTTTTTCCTATCAGGTCTAGCTAAATTGCACAGACTGGACAGCTTACAAGGTGCCGAAAAGAGAACCTGTATGCCGAATTTACCCGCGACCCTCTTCAGGCCGTGCGAGACCCTGTGGACATAGGGCATAACTTCATACTTCCTCCTCTCCTGTGGATCCGCCCCACGAGGCTTTGAACTTGGTCGGAAGGACTTCAACAGGGACTCAGCAACAGCCAGAAGAAGGGCCAACGGAAAACTGGCCGACCGAAGGCGATCAGCTTGGGCATCAAAACTAGACTGAACCTTGTGTGGACAGGACTTCACTAACGAAGCCCTGAGGCACGTTGACGCAATCCCCCTCTTGACCAGCTTCGAATGGCTCGAGTTGAAGGGTAGAAGTGCTTTTTTCGACCTAGGCAAGTACGCCCAGGAGAGGTGGTCAGGATCGTTAAAAAATAATCTTAAGTCTAAGAATTGCAAGCAAGAGTTTTCAGGAAGTTCAATAGTAAAATTAAAACTGGCAAAAGCAGACTTAAAGGATGCTAAAACCTCCGATGCCACCTGTGTCAAGTTATCGTTGTAGTCTAAATTTAAAAGAATTAAAAAATCATCGACGTATCGGAACACACGAACGATGCGGTCGTCAGAAAGTACGTTGGCAACGTTCGTTGGCAAAGTACGTATGGCAATGTTCTTTCTCTTCGCCTTGAACTTTGTCAGCAATCCTATGCGCCGTCGCCAAAGCCTCGTGCTTGCACAGAGAGACTTCCAGGCTGAACTTGGCTGAACTTGACTATGGCGACGGCGCATAGGATTGCTGACAAAGTTCAAGGCGAAGAGAAAGAACGTTGCCATTTAGAATGCGTTGATGTGATCCGCAATACTTTCAAAGGCACGAAGAAAGGAAATTCCATGGTGAGATCGGTGGCAAGCTTTTTTAGGAACTCTGATCTCGCTTTGATGACGGCCGATAAGGAAGGAGGCTTTGTGGTTTTACCCCAGAAGCTTTTTAGTGATAAGGCCATGTCCGCTGTCTTAAAGAACTTTAGGATTGTAGATCTGAATCCGTCTAAAGTGAAGGCAAAGGCGGTTGCACTATTAAGGGATCTGAAACTCGATCGGCTAAAAAGTGAAGTGGTGAAAAACAAGGTCACTGTGGTCTCAGTGTTCTTCAGTGCCAAGAGCCACAAGATGGAGTGCCCTTTCAGAGCCATCGTTACGGAAACTGGTTCCTGGCAAGCCGCGGTCAGTCAGTACCTTCTGCGCCATCTGGGAAGTCTGGCACCTGACGATCCGTATAAGGTCAGCAGCTCAGACCGCGTGGCGCAAGTACTAGGGGATAACCTTTCTGCTGTTAACTCGGGCTTCTCGGTTGACATTGAAGAGCTGTTCTATTCCCTTCCCCACGAAGACCTGTTCTGCGCTGTCCGGAACTGTATTGAACGATCTGGTGCTGTGTCTTTCCAGAATGCGTGTGTTATTTCTGTGGAAGGTTTTCTAGAGTTGCTTAAGGCATATATTTCTTCAAACATTGTGAGTTTGCAGGATAAATTTTATGTTCAAAAACGCGGTATCTGCATCGGGTCGTGTGTAGCCCCTGTTTTGTCCGAGATCCTTTTAGCCGAACTTGACCGCTCGCTAGCGCGGGTACTTTCTGACGACCGCATCGTTCGTGTGTTCCGATACGTCGATGATTTCTTAATTCTTTTAAATTTAGACTACAACGATAACTTGACACAGGTGGCATCGGAGGTTTTAGCATCCTTTAAGTCTGCTTTTGCCAGTTTTAATTTTACTATTGAACTTCCTGAAAACTCTTGCTTGCAATTCTTAGACTTAAGATTATTTTTTAACGATCCTGACCACCTCTCCTGGGCGTACTTGCCTAGGTCGAAAAAAGCACTTCTACCCTTCAACTCGAGCCATTCGAAGCTGGTCAAGAGGGGGATTGCGTCAACGTGCCTCAGGGCTTCGTTAGTGAAGTCCTGTCCACACAAGGTTCAGTCTAGTTTTGATGCCCAAGCTGATCGCCTTCGGTCGGCCGGTTTTCCGTTGGCCCTTCTTCTGGCTGTTGCCGAGTCCCTGTTGAAGTCCTTCCGACCAAGTTCAAAGCCTCGTGGGGCGGATCCACAGGAGAGGAGGAAGTATGAAGTTATGCCCTATGTCCACAGGGTCTCGCACGGCCTGAAGAGGGTCGCGGGTAAATTCGGCATACAGGTTCTCTTTTCGGCACCTTGTAAGCTGTCCAGTCTGTGCAATTTAGCTAGACCTGATAGGAAAAAGAAAATCGAGTGCAGCAATAACCACAGGAACAAGTTTGTGCCTTGTAGAGCGAATGTCATCTATGAGATTACGCTGAGTTGTGGCAACGTGTACGTTGGACAAACAGGCCGCTGCATTAATATTAGATTATTAGAACATGCCAATTCACTAGATGATTCTAGAGGACAGCATCTTCCTAAGCATTGCAAGACCTGCACGCATGACGGCAATGTTTGTACTCCACTTTTCGGCAGGACTAAGATTGTCGGACGCGCAAGTGATAAGAAAGAGCGTGAAGTAATCGAAGCTTTAGAAATCGCAAGATTAGGGCCGGATAAATGTGTTAGTGAGGCTTCCATACATTTGTACCACAAAGAGTTGGCGTTTCTAGGCTTGACTACATGATAGCGGCATTGGTCTTTGCGGTTGGTGCGCATGCGTTCTGTTGTTGGTAGGAAAGTGGCGTTGGAGCATTAAACCAGTTGTTAGTCTGCGCCTGTGTCGTGTGGTTCTTTCTCTGTCTTGTTCTTTTTTGCGCAGTTTTTCTTTGTTCTCATAATGTCATACCAACTAGCCCCTCACCGTACGCTTCTAGATTTCAGGAATCATTCGCGTAGCATTCGACAGATGGTAAGCGCAATCATGATTAGTTACACTTGGCACACCACATATCGCTGCAACAAGTTCAGGGTGCGATCATTACACGGGAAATAAAAAATATCAAATCTTGGTGACAAAATTTAGGGGTGCGATCATTACGCGAGTGTGATCATTATGCGACTAAATATGGTATATTTATGCTGCTTATAGACTCAGCCATTCTTCTCTCCAGCAGTTCGTCTCACAGCACATCCACTACGAGGTATTTCAAGCATGGGACAGACCGGCTCCCCAGTCTTCATTTTGAGTTCACTAAACTCTTGCAGGTCATTTCTTGGGAGATAAATGAATCAAGGCAGTGATGGAACAGCTGCGCCAAACTGTGCCGAGAGCGTGCCTTTGCACCATCCTGAGCCAAAACGGCATTTTAGAAGAAAATTACGCCGAGCCTGCGCCAAGACATGCATAAAAGCAAAACTCTCCTTCCATCGACGTTTCGCAGCTAGTAAAACAAATCAAAACCAACTGCACGCTATCATCATCATTATAGAAGGAAGCAGAGGCCCGTCCATAGTTTCTCACTACAATTGAACCCGCTTATAACAATACCAGTCTTAACAATCTATCGGTTATAACAATGAGAAGCTGCTGCACCGTCGACTTTTGTATGTTTTCCATGATAAAATAACCCACTTACTACAATGCCTCCACGCCACATTATCGGTTATAACAACGAAGTCTGGCTGCTGGATGTCCAAGCAGAAAGGTAGTGAAATGCAAAATCCTTGAAAAGAAAAAAGAAAACTAGAAATTGGAGCCGCTGCATGATGGGCCGCTGCACGATGGGCCGCTGCTCTAACAGCCGCCGCGCGCTCACTTTCCAGCCATCTCCGCGCGGCTCTCTTTCGTCGCCCTTCCACCGCTCTGAACAAGAATGGGCTGTGCCCATAGCTCTACACTGCCCCACCTTCCGAAACACGAATGAACCGTGCCAACTGCACCGCAAGAGATTGCTCGCATGTTGTTCGGTGGCTTCTTATTCAGCGCAGTTCTGCAAACAGCCTAATCGCTCGCGTTCGTCTTTGTCGGTTGCGTCGCAGTCGTTCCTGGCCAAGCGATTTCTCAGCTTCACTTGACTCGCCGCCAAAACAGAAGATGGCTGGTTCGCCCGCTGATCATCGGCAATGCACAACGTTGCCGGTGAAAAGAAAGCACACAGCTGTGGATTTGGAAACTAAGTGCTTCTAACTGATGAGATGATCGTCGCAAACGTGCTTGCATCGGATAGCGACGGCGATGACGGCAGCGTTGACGCGACAGTGCAGGCTGCCTCCACGTTGTGCTCACATGGGGCCCGGCAGATGATTCAGTCCCTCCGGCACTTCATTTTCGCGAGAAACCTTCTGCTGCACTACGTGGAGCACTTGGATGCCTTGGAGAAGGATGTCGGCAAGCTTCACGTAAAGCATGGGTGGACATAGACTTTTCTCGTGCAAGCCAGTGAGAAATACGTGGCGAGATGCTTGTGCGAGATGCTTGTGGCGATCTGTCCTCAGCGTTTCTTCTGGATTTCTCAAGCTGACAGGCTGCCGCAGCCACTTTCTTGCAATTCCTAAAAGGCCCCTCTTGGGGCCACCAAAGTGATGCTTCGGTGGTGCTCGCATATCGCTTGCCACCCGTGACACCTCCTTGCAGTTGTCATAGCAGTGCCATTCTTTAACGCTGACAGCTGCAGCTTGTTACACGCGATCGGAGCGCCCAGGAAACAGTTAAACGAGTGAGAACAATCGGCAGCCAGCTGGAGGAAATGGACGGAGGATGGGGAGGGGCAGTGGCCTCCTCGCCATTATAGTTTTCTTACATGAGCTCCGCGATCCCCTTATTTTGATTTTTTCATGCAACTCGGTTATAACAATTATAACAATGAAATTTTCGTGGCACTTGAATATTGTTATAAGTGAGTTCAACTGTATATAGTGAGAAACTCTATTGGCCCGTCGGAGCCATCCAATTTGTCATTCGCACTTTTTCTCTGACGGAAGTGCAATGCAGTGTCGCTGTATCGTCTTGCTGGTGCTTTGCTTTGTATGTAACATTCTAGGATTAGAGTTGAGCTTTTTCTATGCTTATGGCTGATAGCGGGGCTTTGCAAAAGAGCCACTGTGATCAGAATCGCACATGGTGCATAGTTAAATATGGTATTAGCAAATGAGGTCGAACACGGCGAGAGCCACCACTTGAATGAGTGACGGCATATTTCTTATCACAAAAGTTCTGTATTCAGCTTGGGTCACTGCGCTACTTTGGTGAAATAGTCGCCAACGCAAATGCAAAACCTTGTTTGCATCTCTCGCATGCGCAGTGGCGCTGCCGCTAATTTTGTTTGTTTCTTGCTGCCGCAAAACCTTTGCCGCCCCTATTCGAAAACTCCCTAATTTGCACGGCATCACATGAGTATATTGATGTTCAGTGCAGGCATGCGTACTGATTCGTCTTGCGGTGAGCCATTTGCACACAAGTCGTGACTGTCACACTGTCTTGCATCCTGGGTTAATAAACGCACGTTTGTTGACAATCTGCCTGTGGTATCCGTGCCTTCTCTGTGCAGTATTGACAAACCCGGCCGTAGTGCCCTTTGTGCTTTGCAGTGTGGAGGAGTGTCGCATCTTTTCCCGACCGCGCTTGCAGGGTGAGCCTAGCACAAACCCATCTCCACAACATACAGATTATATCAGTTAAATTTTGTATGGTGTATGGTAAGCACACCTGCATTGGACCCTGCGCCGAAAGGTGAAATGGCTATTCTACCACTGAGCAAGGTCACATTCAGCAATTTTCATTAAGCATTTATACCAAATCTGGCTGAAGTTCAATTGCGAAACTTTTTTCTCTTTCCCATGACGCTTGGCCAGCAAAACAGAGCTTTTCACCAAAACTGAAAATGGTCACCGGACATGCCCAGCCAAGCTTATATGAATACACCCTGTAAGGTATCGAACAAATATGTTGTGAAACAAGTATAGAATTGTTTTTAAATGTATCTGGTCAGGGGCAGTGAAGTTTTCGAATAATGGGCCAAATGAGCCAGAAGCTCAACCACAATTCACTGCAGGATATGCAGGATATGCTTGCATAGCAAATTTTTTCACAGATGGTACAATCGGTAATGTAACAGCATGTTCAGCCTGCTGTAAGCTGAGACAAAGCGTAATCAGCAACGCCACACACAAACAAAACAGGCACAGGCTCTCCATGCTAGGCCATGGCAGCACCCAAGGGATCACTTGTATGTGTGCCACACAGGCACAAAAAATGATTAAAAACCGTTAATGCCCGAGGTCTTTTAACGGCATTTTTTTCAACGCAGCTGCCACACGTCCAAATTTAATGGCATTTGACATGATTATGTCAGTGACTATCTTCTGAAGCGGCCAATCTCTGGGTTCTAATTAAAAAATAAGCATACTATGGTGCTGTTAGCATGAGTTTGCAGCTGTCTATTACAATGCAGCAACCAACCATAAAAACTTCAGCCAGTGCATGGGGAATTTGAAGCCCAAAATCAAAACAGCACCTGCCGCATCGAACTTGTAACACCGGCCTGAGAAAGTTTGCCAAGTACAACTTCTGATAGGAGTGTTGTAGATGAAAGTTATGTTTAAATTTTTTTTTTTTTTTCACGATAGAGGCTGATAGAGGCACTTCAATTACTATTCCACTGCGCAAGGTACAACGTTGAGAGTATACATTTCTCGGTTGAATGAGTTCTAGAGAACACATGTAATAATGAATATTAAGTGTGTCCATGTGACATAATGCAAATGGCATTCAAATTTAAAGCATTAACCAGTTAAAGTAATTTTCTGTGCCCATGTGACACATGTATGCATTTGTGGTGGCTAGTAAAGCCCATGGACATGCTCTATCAGTATTCGCAGCCACAATTGTAGCTGCTAAATGTTGCCACTGGGAGACTGGAGGTGCACCTCACAAGCAAAGTATGCACTGACCTTGGCTTCCTTATATGTGCTTTCTGCAGAGCTGCTTGCATCATCAGCAGGCATTTCTTTGTGCTAGCTCAACAAACAGAAAGCTAGAGGACAACTGTTGACAAAAGGTGCAGATGGGTTTCCTTACTACAGGAGAAAACGGACCACTGTTCCTCAAACACTGTGCTTGTGTGTTTAATACATTTTTTGCACCCATAACAAAGTAAGTGCTAACATGCTCACCTGCTTCGGCTGGGACTCATCACTAATAAAAGGCACGCCAGCAACCAAGGTGAAGTATTTTAAAAAGGTTGCTTTGTCTCCCCGATGGGCCGATGGAATTCTGTCGAAGCAAAAAGGCTACCGAGGGCAAGCTGAAATATCCTTTGTCAATGCTGTGAATTTTGTTTAGTTCCCAAAGCTCTTGATCTAGGAGTAGTGTGAGGGCACTTTGCTCAGCTATTTTTATCGCTTGCCTTCCCTGGCATCAGCCAAGTGTACAGAGGGCCCATTTGCATGACATGCAGTTTGGCCTCGTGCACTATAGAACTTATTTGCTGATATATAAGAGATTCAAACCTCTCTGCGATGCATATCAAACAGCATTGGAATGATTAAACATGTCACCGGATGCTCCACTCAAGTGCCAGCTCAGCACGAATTGATGCAGCATACAGAGCTGCAAACCCTAGATTCGTGCAGCAATCGTGGTGGGTAGTTCATGGGTCCCATGCCAGCAACAATGCCAATGGTAGCAGCAGCAGCAGGAGGGGCATCGTGGGTATCCTGCTATGTGCACTGTTGCACCAGTAGTAGAACTCGCAGAAGCAGTACTCCACAGACGTGTAGTAGTCCCTGCAAGGGCAGTTGACACCTGTCACGGCACACATTCATCTTGGGGCAATGCACTACAGGCGACTTTGTTAATTCAACCCTGACGGGACTAACAGAATTCATAACATTATCCGGCAGGTCGAATGAAACAAGATGCAGAAAAAAAACTTCAAAACACACCGCTTCTTCAAGTTTGGCAGGATTTACCCTATTCTGTCCAAAGCATAAAACTAACATAGAGATAAGATTAAAGCTTTTAAACACAGCAGAAATCTAACACGCACCTGATTTTTTACCAACAAGAAAGCAGAAAACTAACGTAGAGATTTTAAAAAATTTTAATTATAGGGTTTTACATGCCAAAACCACTTTCTGATTATGAGGCACGCCGTAGTGGACGACTCCGGAAATTTTGATCCCCTGGGGCTCTTTAACGTGCACCTAAATCTAAGTACATGGGTGTTTTCGCATTTCGCCCTCATCGAAATGCGGCCGCCGTGGCCAGGATTCGATCCCGCGACCTCATGCTCAGCAGCCCAACAACATAGCCACTGAGCAACCACGGCGGGTAACGTAGAGGTAGCATTAAAGCTCCTCAACAAAGCAGAAGTTTAACGCATACCCAATTTCTCAGCAAAAAAAAAAAAAAAAATGGGCAGGGGTTGTGTTGCACAGTGATGGCTGGTTTTCTAAAGTTAGCTTTGCCGCATGGTTTTTAAAGTCAGCTTCGCCGCAATGCAATAGTGTCATGCGACAAAGCATAGAAATTCCACGAACGAGTTTTCGGTTTAGTTTTCACGAGGGGGTGGGGGATAGTGCGCAGTAGAGCTGGTAAATACCGTAATCGGACATCGCGACCTACCGTTACTGCTTTGACATCTTTCTAGGGCAGGCCGAACATAGGCATTTCCGACTGTCCAGTAAACTCTGCCGAGACAGACGCTACCAGTAAAGGTGTTGCTATTGGTCAGGCTGTTCGAGTTAGAATTTTCTGGCGAAGGCTAGTTTTAGCATTGAAATAACAAAAGTTTGGGCCCAAAGAAATGCATGGGTGCCAGCCGGGGCCTCCAGTCATAAAAAAATTAACCTAAGTCTACTGGCATAAATTCAAATGCTAACTGTTCCAATGCAGTCTTTCATTTCCAATTCCACCTGCATTAGTAAAAGTGCCTTAATTCAGCCTCCAAAACATATGCTTGGGACTACGCCATGCTTTGAAACCGTCTACCAAACGTTTACACATTGCACTTTCCTTCTATGCAGTAATTGCACATAAAAGGCAGTAATTGCATTTCAATTTAAGCTGACAGCAGAAGTGATAGGCCAGATCTAGTTGGCATAGAACAGAAGCAGATGGGAATTTTCAGGGGACCTAATTAAGCTTTCCTGACATAACACAAGCAGCAGTGGCAGAAGCAGCAGCTGAAGGTATTCTTTGCCCTCTGCATGTCTGCCACTAGTTCCATCTTTATGACCACGTAGCAATCCTTGAGACCTCTGCAGTAGAATGAAAATGCCGCACCGTTTCAGCTCGAGCTCCTTGATGTTGTTGTCAACGTAAACGGCCAGCTTGGGGCTCTCGGCTGCAGGTCGGCAGCCCTCGTAGGTGTCTGCCGGGATGTCATGCCGATATGCCTCCAGATTGGACAGACAGTCCCGTGTGTACAACACCTCCGCTGCACAAGAACATTCGCAGAGAGTAAGATTCAAAGGAAAACTGTTTTAGAACACTTGTTCCCTTTCCAAGCAGTGTAACCAAAATTACTTTCTTTTATGGCCCCTGTCTGCTCTCACAGCCAACAGTGCACTCTGAAAGGGGTATTGCTGAGATTTAGCACCGGACAAGAAGGCCTGAATGCACGCTGTGGGACTGCAGAAAGTTGTGTTTCACAAGTTTTTATCAGTCCTGCATTCCACCAAAGCACTGCAAGCTTCAATGCAGTACAATGCCTGTAACTGTATGTGAGCAGGTGCTCCTAAGTAACAACAAAAATTGTTTAAACTTTGAATAGCGTGAGCTTTGAAAATTTCATGCTGTTGTGTGCCTGTACATGTTAATGTGTCATCCTTGGTTTTTATGTATTTCTATACTCCACCATCCTCTATACCTTGAGGGATAAATCAGCTTTGGCGACAGGTAAATGACCTAGAATTTCGCAACCGGCGGCTTAATCTGGAAGTACATGGTGTCCTTGTAGTTGCTGGTGAGAACCTATTGTCATCATTGGACCAGGTTGCCGACACGCTTCGAGACTGACGCTGAACTATCAGGCCCGCCAGCGAGACAAGATAATGGAATTATCATAAGGTTTGCCAGACAACAGATAAGGGGCACATGGCTGCAGAAAAAGAATGCGCTCAAGAACAGTGCACCGAAAGTTTTCATTCAGGAAAATTTAACTTGTTACCACAGATAACTTTTTCGATCTGCGAAAGAGAAAGCAAAAGCAAAAGGCTATGATTTCGTCTGGTATATAAATGAAAAAATTCTCACTCGAAAGTACAGTTGAGCAGTTGCCATTGCTATTAGGAGTAAAGACAACCTTGGTATAACTGATGCTAAGTTTATTCTTTTGTTTTCAAAGAAAGCGCGATGGATGAGACTCGCTACTTTTTGCCTAATGATGTGAACCAAGCAGTGTCAAAAGTTCTCGACAGCTTCTCACAAATGTATTCACCTGAATACTAGGTAGGTCAGTGAAAAACAAAATATTGCGCTTAGAAGAATTTTTTGCCGGATTCTCTTTTCAATTTTCTGCAATAATGCTAACGGAGACATGGAGCACTTGTGACTACGATGTCTTCAGATTGAAAGACTATACCACATATTGCATAAATAGGCAAAATGGTGGTGGTGTCGCAATATTGCTCAGCAATGATGCACAAGGTCAAGCACTTGAATCGTACACTGTAATAACCAGAGATTATGAAATTTTTTGGATTTATACACAAAGCACTGTGTCTTCTGTATGATACTGGCCTCCAGCCTGCAATATTTCATAATTTCTGCAGTTTTATGACCTGTTTATGGCTTCTGTTGTTCAGTGTTACAATCAGTAAACGTTAATAGCTTGTGGTGATTTTAATATTAATATGAATATTCCCAGCCTGCCTGCTAGAGATTTTAACACAACCAGTGTGTCTAATGGCTTTGTTAACCTGATTAATATGCCAACAAGAGTCAAGTGAAAACCATTCTGTGCTTGATCTGATTATCACTGACTCTATGCAGACGAATCTAATATCGGGCATTTTATTTTGTTGCATAAGTGATCATCTTCCCGCATTTGTTTGCGTAGAGAAGCCTGGTACAATAGGGAGAAAATCTACATCAGTGACATACCAAGCATTTACAGGGACATCACTGACATCCTTGGTGACGAGCTCGTGAAAATAGATCGGAGTAGGATAGCTGAACTAGATGATGCAGATTTAGCCTATAATATGTTTATTGATACCTTTAAACAAATTTATCATGGCTGTTTTCCTCTTGTGACCCACATGAGAGGTCGCAAAACTCGCAAGCCGTGGATAACGCTAGAGCTCCGCAGAGAAATACAGCCAAACAAAAGTTATACAGGAATTTTTTGTGCACACATCAGGCTGAGGACTTTGCAGTGTTTAAGAAATGCAGGAATATATTGACTAAAAAACTGAAATCTGCACGAACTTCCTATCAGTTATTGCTTCTGGAAGTCAAGAATGCTAGACATAGAACACTGTGGGCAAGATTAAATACTCTGTTATAGCGTAATAGTGTATGTACAGCATGAACCAAATTAAATATTGATGAAAAGGACATTGCTGATGTGGAATTGGCTAATGTGTTCAATACGTTTAAAAAATGACTACTAGCGCTGCTCAATCTGATGCTTGCACATATATACACATTTGAAATGATGAATCAGTTTTTCTGCATCGTGTTGCGAAAGCCGAAGTACTAGTGTCAGTGGTAAGAAATCTCAACAACAGCAGTAGCTGTAACATCGATGACATTCAAATTCAGCCAGTCAAGCATCTAATTGAAATTATCACATCGATACTTGCTCACATCACAAAAAGCTGCAATTAGGAAAAGTCATTGTCTTTTTTAAAAAATGGAGATCGAAATGTTCTTGGAAATTACAGACCAATCTCAAATCTGCCAGTGTTCCCAAAAGCCTTTGAAAGAATGCTTCATCTAAGACTGTCTAACTTCATTCATAAATTTAACCTGCTAACACCATTTCAGTTTGGCTTCTGCAAAGGCAAATCAACCGAGTCTGCATTACTCGATCAAAAAGAATATATAATAACACAACTAGAAAACAAAGCTATTGTCACTGGTAAGTTCGTGTATTTTTCAAGGGCTTTTGATCTCATGCATCATAAAATCTTGTTAAATGAATTGCAGCGCTATAGTTTCCCAGGGAAAGCACTATCATTACTGAACTCCTATCTATCATTTAGGCAACAAGTGGCATTAATTAATGGTATACAGTCTGAACCGAAAGCCCTCATATGCGGTGTTTCTCAAGGAAGTACGCTAGGACCTTACTCTTCAACATTTATATAAATGATATAAATAAGCATTAACCATAACACAAAGTTTGTCATCTATGCGGATGATACAAGTCTGTTCTTTGCCGGTAATAATAGTTTCAAACTTATTGACCAATGTAACGTTGTAATGAAAGCCCTAGAGGATTGGTCCACTGATAATTCAATGAAAATCAATGAGGGTAAAAGTAAGGCTGTCATTTTCACACCGAAAATTAAACTGATCCCACTGCATGAAGATATTACTTTAAATTCACGTCCTGTAGAAATAGTAGAGCAATTCAAATGCCTAGGGGTTATATTTTCCTCCAATATGTCATGGCATTATCATGCTAATTACGTCTCATACAAAATACAGTGGAAACCCGCAATAGCGAAACCCCGCGACAACAAATTTTCGCGACAACAAAATATCCGTATCCCTGGTGAATGCCCATAGGATTCAATGCATTTCGTACCTCTCGGCAACTAAATGTCGCTGTACTACAATTCTGCATCAACTAAATTTGCCGGAACGTAACCCCGCATATTACCTGCTCCAAATGCTCCAAAATGTGCTCAAATGTGCTTGCTTTGCACTAAAATTGCGAAAAATACTACCACATTACACTGGCATGGGCGCCGACATTTTTCTTGTAATCGTGTGCACCAGAAACACGTCATGGACGCCATCTTCTTTGATGATCACCATACCCGTTCGAAGCGGCACACATGTTGCTACCGGCATGTGACAACGGTTTTTGCACACTACTAGTGCAGTGCGTAATGTGCGCCTCGGTGAGCAAAATGTAGCAAAAACAAGGAAATCCGTCTCACCGACATGGAATATGGCACTTGAGATGGCAGTCGCAGCTTGGAGTACAATGGATCGGGCCGTGATTAAACGATCGTCCGGGAATACGCATCTGTTGCTTCAAGAATGCTGGTTTCCGTGCCACCTGACAGGCATCGTGTGCAGATTCAGGATCAGATGTAGATTTGCACTAAGGGGCCGTAATCTCGATCGACTGCCTTCGAGTATACGAGATACGATCACTTTTGCACTCGACACTGTATGCGTCGGCGTCTATGGGAGACAGCGTGCGCTGGAGAAATGCTACTGCTTACGTGGAGCACTGTTGCTCTGCATCCGGTGCCAAGTTAGACAAAATCTTGCAAAAGTGATGGCATTTTCGAAAACAATTGACTGGAAGTAAGCTAATGGGCCTATAATTTTTCAGTTCTTTAACGTCTCCCTTGTTGTGGATTAGTATAATGTTTGCATTCTTCCAGTTTTCTGGGACCCTTGCAGTCGATAAGACACTTTGTATAGAGAGCCGCCAGTTTTCCTGGCATTATGTCTCCTCCATGTTTGATTAAATCGACTGTTATTCCATCCTCTCCTGTCACTTTTCTCCATTTCATGCCTAGCAAGGCCCTTCTGACCTCATCTCTAGTTATAGGAGGAGTTTCTGTATAATTTTCATTGTTTTTGATAGAGCACTCCTCAGGCCTCTGGATACCGTACAGGTCAGTACAGAATTCTTTCACTGCCTCTATTATACCTTCGAGATTGCTGATCATATTGTTACGTGTGGAAAGACACAGATGAAAGAGGCTATTTACAGGCTATTTACACTGGAGCCAGGCAGCCAGGCCGACACTCGCTCGCGCCAAGGGCACCAACCTACTTCACCGTCGTTCTCGCGGTGACTTGTCTCTTGAGCATCGCTCGATGATATCATAATACTACCCCCCCGGCAGCAAAACCACCGTCACGGTGCTGTTAAATATCCAAGGCGCGTGGAGAGTTGTAGGGAGCCGGGCAATGTGGACAATGTCACTGGTTGTCACAGCGGAGGACACAGTGAGCGTGGCTAGAACAATTTCATAGGTAACATCGGTCACTTTGCGGAGCACGCGATATGGGCCTGTGTAACAGGAAAGCAGTTTTTCACAAAGGCCAACTTCACGCGATGGTGACCAAAGCAACACGAGGGTGCCGGGCACAAAATGGACATACGGTGATGGAGGTCATAGCGTTGCTTCTGTTTGTCTTGAGACACTTGTAGATGAGCGCGCACCAGTTGGCGAGCATGGTCAGCATGGGCATAATCGTTAGTAGAAGCTGTGGCGGATGGAAGCAGAGTGTCCAGTGGTAGTGTCGGTTCACGACCATACAAGAGGTAAAATGGGGAAAAGCCAGCAGTTTCGAGACGGGAAGAGTTGTATGCAAAGGTAACGTAAGGTAGAGCCAGGTCTCAGTCACGGTGGTTGTCGGAAACGTATTTGGATAGCATGTCTGTAAGGGTGCGGTTCAAGCGCTCAGTGAGGCCGTTCGTTTGGGGACGGTAGGAGGTGGTAAATTTATGCCATATTGAGCAGGCACGCATGATGTCGTCGATGACTTTGGCCAAAAATGTACGGCCACGGTCTGTTAGCAATTGATGCGGAGCACCATGCATCAAAATAATATCATGTAGTAGGAAGTCTGCAATATCAGTTGCGCAACTGGTCGTAAGAGCGCGGGTTACGACGTAGCGGGTCGCGTAGTCCACCGTGACTGCAACCCACTTGTTTCCTGATGTAGCCGAAAAGGTTCAAGCCGACACGATGGAAGGGCTCGGCACGGATGTCAAGCGGCTGCAGGTAACCAGCGGGGAGCTGGGAAGGCTTTTACGTCGTTGGCAAAGTTCAAAAGTGGCAACATAACATTGTACGGAACGGGCAAGGCCCAGCCAGAAGAAACTGTGACGGACATGGTCACAGGTTCAAGATATGCCGAGGTAGCCTGCCGTTGGTGCGTCATGAAGCTCTTCTAGAAGGGTAGAGCGGAGGTGTTTAGGTATTACAAGTAGGAACTCGGAGCCATCTGGATGAAGGTTATGACGATACAGAGTACGATCGCATAGGACGAAAAGGCGTAGAGTAGCATCGGCCGGAGAGTGTTCAAAACGGTTGATGAGTGCTCTGATGTAGGCGTCAAGACGTTGCTCGTCGGTGAAATGAAGCAGCTGGCAATATTGGAGGAGTCAGAGTCGTCAACAGGGTAACGCGACGAGTTGTCAGCGTCTTGGTGCAGGCAGCCAGACTTGTACACCACGAAATATGAAAATTCTTGTAGCCTCAAAGCCCATCGACCAAGCCGGCTTGTAAGATCTTTTAGCGATGAGGGCCAGCAGAGAGCATGATGGTCAGCGACTACGGAAAAAGGGCAACCGTAAAAGTAAGGATGAAACTTCGCAACCGCTCAGACAACAGCAAGGCATTCTCGTTCCGTAATGAAATAGTTGCGCTCCGATGGTGCTAGGAGGTGGCTCACATAAGCAATTACTCGATCCTGGCCACGCTGGCGCTGGGCTAAGACGGCACCTACGCCATGACCGCTGGCATCTGTACGCAATTCTGTAGGGGCATCAGGGTCGAAGTGGGTGAGAATTGGTGGTGAGGTTAGAAGAGTGACGAGACGAGAGAAGACCCGCCGCCTTCTGCAGTACCCCACGAGAATTGTACGCCTTTCTTCAAAAGATTAGTGAGGGGTCTAGCAATTATCACAAAATCTGGAACAAAACGACGAAAGTACGAGCATAGCCCTACAAAACTTCGAACGTCTGCGGCTGTCTTCGGAACCGAAAACTCTCGGACAGCGCAAGTTTTGTCGGGATCAGGCTGTACTCCGGAATCATCAACGAGATGGCCCAGAAGAGTAATTTGTCGATGGTCAAAACAACATTTGGGCGAGTTAAGTTGCAGCTTCGCCTTTCGAAATATATCAAGTATAGTTGTTAGACGCTCAAGGCGAGTGTCGAACGTTGGCGAGAAGACGATGATGTCGTCGAGGTAGCAGAGGCATGTGGACCATTTGAAACCTTGGAGCAAGCAGTCCATCATATGCTTAAAGGTGGCAGGAGCGTTGCATAATCCAAACGGCATTACTTTAAATTGGTGTGACCATCAGGTGTGACGAACGCGGTTTTTTCTCTGTCCATATCGTCAACAGCAATCTGCCAGTATCCTGAACGAAGATCAATAGACGAGAAATAGCTAGAACCGTGCAGGCAGTCAAGAGCGTCGTCTATATGTGGGAGCGGGTAGACGTCTTTCTTAGTAATGTTGTTCAGGTGACGGTAGTCTACACAGAAGCGCCACATGCCATCCTTCTTCTTAACCAACACCACAGGTGACGCCCAGGGACTCGAAGAAGGCTCAATGCTGTTTTTATCTAGCATTTTGTTCACTTCATTTTGAATTACTTGGCGTTCCGACGCAGAAACTCGATACGGTCGTCGGTGAATAGGCGTAGCATCGCCAGTAAGAAATTGATGCTTGACCGCGAGTGTCTGGCCTAAAGGGTGATCATCGAAGTCAAAAATATCTCGGTAGGACAATAATATGTACTTGGCAAAGGTCTTCAGCCTGCGCAGAGGACAGGTTCGTCGCAGCCATTTTCTTTATGTTGGGATCTGTGCCCAAGGCTGGCACGAGGGGCATGCTAAGCTCGCGAGAACCATCGGTCAATAACGCTGCCATGTGATGGTCACGAAGACAATCAATAGTGGCAAGGCAAATACCTTGCGGTAGAATTTGCTTTGCCAGTCCAAAGTTAAAGACAGGTATGCACCAAAGTTAAAGACAGGTATGCGAGTGCGGTTCGCAGTAATAGTAAGTACACTGTGAGCACCCAATGTGCACCCATTAGCCAATGTGAGCCAATGTAGCCAATGTGAGCACCCAATGGCTAATGACTCTTAATCCAAAAAAATGTAAACATATGTCGTACACCTTTCTTGTCTTCTTACACAATAGCCAACAATCGGATTGAAACAGTAAAATCTTTCAAGTACTTAGACGTCTTAATTTCCTGTGATCTTAACTGGGACACGCATATCAACAGCAAAGTATCATTGGCAAACAAAACACTCGGCTTTGTGAGGTGCCACTTGCGTCGTGCGCCTCAGGATGTCAGACTTGTGGCATGCAAATCACTTATCAGGCCTAAAGTCGAATATGTGTCACCAATCTGGAACCCATATCAAAAATATTTCGTTAACGCACTTGAGCGCTTCCAAAATCGTGCAGTAAGATACATTCATTCATCCTACTCATATGACGTAAGCATATCATCCTTAAAAGAAATTTGAGTAGAGTCGCTCTCGCACCGCCGTAAGATAGCCAGCGTTGGTCTTTTTTTCTAAGTTTTTCTACAGTTCACTTAATCGTGTGCCATACATCATTCCACCCGCAAAAATATCACAATGCGCTCGTCATCCGCTCCAAGTTTTAAAACCACGCTCACATACAACTACCTTCTCTGCTTCTTTTTTTTCTCGAACAGCAAATGATTGGAATGCCCTTCCCCACTATGTTGTATATACAAATAATCACCATGTGTTCATTGCTGAGGTTGCTTCAATTATGTCAAATTAATTACATTTTTGTACAAATTCATCATCTACCGTACGTTTTCGATTATATGCAATGTACCTACCTTTTTTCAAATGTTCCACTAGTTACTGAAGTGAATTGTCCATTGCCATTGTTTCTTCTCTTTAGCCAAAATAAATGTTGCTTTTTCTTCTAATTGACAATTTGTCACAAGTATGTAGTTGTTTATACAGGGTATCTACCACTTTTCAAATGTTTCGTTTGTTATCACGTTGAATTGTTGTTGAGAGATGTACCCCACTCCTTATGCAACACCCCTGATAAAGGGGCCTTTAAGGAAATAAACTGACCTGACCTGACCTGTGAGGCACAGTAACGTCATAGTGTATTGGAATGTCAGGCAGAGGAGTGACGAGGTACTCGCCATCAGGAACTGGTGGGAAATACAATACTTCAATGTAGGCTATTGAGTTTGGCAGCAGGCGAAGAAGGCCGGTGGGGCGTAAGCGGCAGTGGGGTGCGTCAGAAGGTTCTGCGAGCATTGGCAACTCAAGGCGAAGGGTACTGAAAAAACAGTCAATAAGAGCAGAATGCGCGGAGAGAAAAATTGAGGCCAAGAATGAGGTCATAGGGGCAATGAGCAATTACGGTGAAGAGGACAGGAGTGTGGTGGCCGGCAATGCTGACATGTGTCATACACATGCCGATGATAGGCACAGTACCGCCATCCGCAACGCGGCCGACGCTGCGGTAAGGAGCTTGTTCAGTCGTCGTCGGAAGGCAGCACTCATAATAGAAAGATGTGCTCCTGTATCGATGAGTGCCATGACAGGATAGCCGTCAACGTCAACGTCAAGAAGGTTTCGGTTCGTAGGTAGAGGATTCGGTTCGTAGGTAGAGGTTTCGGTTCGTAGGTAGAGTAGAGGATTTGAGGGCAGGGTCGACAGCACAGCTTCACCTCCAGAAGCTGCAGTGCCTAGTTTTCCAGCTCGTTCCGGGAGGCAATAGGTGGTGAAGAGAAGCAACTGGGTTGGGGCGAACGAGACTGATGGCGTCGAGGTGAGGGAAAGTGGCTATAGCGAAGGTTCGAAGCAGGAGCATCAGCGGCAGTCGGTTCATGGCGGGTGGTATAGGGAACAGAAGGTCCAAAGGTGCGGGAATAAGCGGCGGCGTATGTCCGAGGAGGTGGTGGCCATCGGTTGCGGCAGTGACAAGCGACGTGGCCGATGCAACAGCAGTGGAAGCAGATCAGCCTGTCATCAGGGGTACGCCATTCGGGCGGGTTGCGGCGAGATGTGGCAGAAAAGGACTGCCGGGGATGAGGAGGGCCGCTAGAGAACTGGGGAATGCTAGGCTGAGATGCGGAACACACAGAGTTCAGACCCATGTTCTCAAATTCCTGTCTGACGACGGCCTGAATCATCGCAATGGTGGCTGCTGGCAGATCGGGAGGCGTCGTGGAGAAAGCTGGCGAACAGGTGACCTCGAGTTCACAGCAAACAATACAGGTGACGTCGTCACAGGTGATCAACGAGAAGAAAGGGGGTTAACCGAGGGGCCCGATTTTTATTAGGCATATCATAAGAAGCCAACAAACACTGACACCAAGGACAACATAGGGGAAATTATTTGTGCTTAATTAATGAAATAAAGAAACGATAAATTAATGGAAATTAAAGTGGATGAAAAAACAACTTGCCGCAGGTGGGAACCGAACTCACAACCTTCGCATTTCGCGTGCAATGCTCTACCAATTGAGCTACCGCGGCGCTGTTTTCCCATCCACTTTCTTGGGTATTTATGTGTCCTAGTAGAGCCCTGGGAGTGTTAGCGAGGGTCTCGAATCCGGCAACATTGATGCCTTCAGGTAGCATATGTGGGTTTATTGACCAGTTGCCTTCACCCAAAAAAAAGATCACGTTCTCGTGACGTCTGCGGCAAGAAGGACGTTCCACGTCCGCCGCCAAGGTCTGTGAGTGGTGGCGCTGGCTAACACTCCCAGGGTTCTACTAGGACACATAAATACCCAAGAAAGTGGATGGGAAAAAAGCGCCACGGTAGCTCAATTGGTAGAGCATCGCACGCGAAATGCGAAGGTTGTGGGTTCGGTTCCCGCCTGTGGCAAGTTGTTTTTTCATCCACTTTAATTTCCATTAATTTATCGTTTCTTTATTTCATTAATTAAGCGCAAATAATTTCCCCTATGTTGTCCTTGGTGTCAGTGTTTGTTGGCTTCTTATGAGTCGTCACAGGTGGTGGTTTGACGCGGTCGACCCTCATATGTCGACATAGCAGCAGTGTTGGGTAACCGCGTAATGTGGTGTGAGATACGGCGGCTCTTAGCTTGTTCAAGGCGACGGCATTCTTTTATGATGGCATCGATAGTCGACACGTTGCCGAAAACAAGCAAATTGAAAGCATCGTCGGCGATGCCTTTTAGCACATGTGCCACTTTATCTGCTTCGGACATATTAACGTCAGCTTTGCGGCATAGAGCCAAGACATCGAGAATGTAGGAAACATACGGCTCAGTATATGACTGAACACGAGACACAAGAGCCTTTCTCGTGGCAACCTTGCGACCAATGGGGTCGCCGAACAGATCCCGTAGCTTTTTTTGAAACTGTCCCAACCGGTTATCTCATCGTCATGCATTTGGTGCCACACGCATGGGGTGCTGCCGAGATAAAAGATGACACTGGCGAGCATAATCGTTGGGTCCCACCTGTTATTAGCACGGGCATGTTCGTAGAGCTTGATCCATTCGTCAACATCCTGTCCCTTCAGGCCAGAGAGCACACATGGGTCGCGATGTGGGGCAACCGTGGCGATTGGTGCAGTCAGACAAGCCGAAGCCGTTGCAGAGCCGGGCTCATCACCGAGACGCATGGTGGCAAGCTCGATGTGTCGACCACTTTGGAGTTACGTGGCGAGGACGGGGATCGCTAACCTCCACCAGAATGTTACGTGTGGAAAGACACAGACGAAAGAAGCTATTTGCAAGCTATTTACACTGGAGCCAGGCAGCCAGGCCGACACTCGCTCGTGCCAAGGGCACCGACCAACTTCGTCATTCTCGCGGCGGCTCATCTCTTGAGCATCGCTCGATGATATCGTAATACCATATTTACTCGCATAATGATCGCACTTTTTTGTAAAAAAAAAATTGACGCAAATTCAGGGGTGCGATCATTACGTGGGTTAAATTTCCTGCGAAAAGAAAAAACATTTTTCATCCCGCATTTGCTGCGGGATGACAACAGGCCAACAAATAGGCGGCTGCTGTTGTATGAAGTGCAAGACACCAAAATAAAAATGGAGGCCGGCAGAGCAAGCCGAATGCAACGAACACAATTTTTTTTCTTCTCGTGAGTACATTACGTGCATTGAAACAGTTCTTTCTGTATCAGTAATGAATAATATCATTAATATTGGCAAATTTGCAGCAATAATGTAGCAATGTCCCCTTTTAGGGGACATAAACAGATGGGCGCGCTTAGCTGCCAGTGACATAGAAACACATGGCAGGCATGCTGCGGAAACTGCGGCATTTGTCTTCACTGCTATCCTAATGCGGCACGTTTACGCTAAGGATAGGCGAATATCTTAGCTGTGTTACAAGCATCGGCGTATGAATATAGTACACTTCTAACGTATCAGTGTAAACGTGACTACTATCATTGCCGCTCACGATTTGTTGCAGGCCCACGAGTGCAGAAAAGAATCGAAAGACGCCTTTGTTGTTGTTGTTGTTGACCACAACCATTATAAAGCCTGCACATAATAAAGGCAAGTTTGGTTGTAACTTTTTTTTTGCCATGGAAATGCGGAAAAATGATGAAGGGAATGAAATGGGGCATCTGCTTAAGATTAAGAATGTTTGGTGCGTGCAGACCACTTGGTTTGTCTTGAAGAGTCGTTCACGTAGCAGTCGACAGATGGTAAGCGCGATTATTAGCTAGACTTCGCACACGACATATCGCTGCGGCTAGTTCGGGGTGCGATCATTACACGGGAAATGAAAAAATCGAATTTGATGACAAAATTCAGGGGCGTGATCATGCGATCAGGGGTGCTTATCCTTTAGTGCATACAACTTGGTTTGTCCTATGCCAAGTTTCCTTCGAACTGATTTCAGGCTGCATCCATTCTTTACGGCTTCTTCAGTCTTTCTCATGTTATAATTTCGAATATCACTTAGTTTCGCTTTGTTGATCAGTTCTGACAGTTCCGCGAATTCTATCTTATCTCTTGAGTTGGACACTTTTATTCTTTGTAATTTCTTTATTAGGTCCTTTGTTACTTGGGAGAGCTTGCCTACTGGTTTGCAGGGACAACATAGCCCCAATTAGTACATGACCAGGGTTGTTGGAGAAGTATGGGAGAGGCCTTTGCCCTGCAGTGGGCGTAACCAGGCTGATAATGATGATGCCTACTGGTTGCCTAGGTGCCTTGCCTCCCACTTCAGTTGCTGTCTCTGAAGCGAGCCTCGTTACAGTTTCATTCATTAGGTCTATGTCATCATCATCTCTCTGTTCTAAGGCTGCATATTTGTTTGCAAGTACCAGCCTAAATTTGTCTGCTTTTACCCTTACTGCCTCTAAGTTGGCCTGTTTTTTCTTGACCAATTTTACTCTTTCTCTGTTCAAATTGAGGTGAATCCTAGCCCTCACTAACCTATGATTACTGCACCTTTACCCTACCTATCACTTTTACATCTTGCACTATGCTGGGATCGGCAGAAAGTATGAAATCAATTTCATTTCTTGTTTCACCATTAGGGCTTTTCCAGGTCCACTTTCTGTTGCTATGTTTCCTGAAAAAGAGTTCATTATTCTCAGCTTATTCCTTTCTGCGAATCCTACCAGCATCTCTCCTCTGGCGTTTTTAGAATCGACGCTGTAGTTGCCCATTGCCTGTTCACCCGCCTGGTTTTTCCCCACTTTTGCATTGAAGTTACCCATTACTACTGTATACCGAGTTTGCACTTTTCTCATTGCTAATTCAACATCTTCATAAAACTGAACTACTTCCTCATTCACCTAACCCAAAAAAGGAATCTCCAACATGTATAATTTGTCATACCGACACCCGAGTGCAGCTTTATTTAGTCATTCTAGAGTGATTAAAGTACATAACCTCGATAAATATCGCCTTAGCGTCATCTTTAAATAGGAAATTAGAGATAATATAACCAACCTCAGGAAATTAGCAAAACTTAGGAAAAAGGTATTAAGCTATCCGACAAGACATGGCGAGGAATGGATAGTACCAACACCTCGACTTAATCTTGGACAGGAACGCCTTCACTACACTTTTCTGTTTCTTCTTAATAGTTATGGTCTCATTAATTTTGATTAGTTTTCTTATTCGTGCGAAGAGCTTCATACTATGTATTTAAATAACATGGCTGAAGTTTACTTATGTGTACATATTACTGTTTCGTATATGCTTTAATGATTCCTTGGTGTGCTTATCTATGTTTTTTTAAATTGTAAAAGTTCCAGTACTGCTTCCCTGCTGAACATTAGGTTTTAGACTCGTCAAGCTGCCCTGGCATAGTTTTTTTCTGCAACCGCTCCATATGTATTTCAATATGCGAAAATAAAATTGAACTGAAATAAAGATGTGCACATTTTCACTAGTGTCCAGGAACAAGTGTTGCTCGAAACCAGATGCCCGCAGCCCTTCTCTGGCACGTTCACGAAGTGTCGATAGGTTAAATTATCGCTGAGGCCGTCTTTTGTTTTGATTCTCCAGTCCTATCTTTCGTCCCTCCAAGTGATTCATTCCGGTGATTACAGCTTACCTGAGCTAATGAGGAAGGGAGAAAAGAATGACGCTTTAGAAGACCCCTTGACTGTGCACATGCAGTGATTTATAGTGGCTGCAGTTAGACACTGCAGCACAAACTAAAGTATCTTTCCATCACGTGCCATGCTGTTCCTGTTTCATACCAAGGTGCAGTCGCATTGTGTTCACAAGATGCACGGTACAGCAGGGAGTCAGTGGCTGTGCGAGGCAGCAGCAGAGGGTGTGTGTGGCCTTCCATTGAGCCAAGCTGGTAGCATGGCTGGTTTAGCATGTTGCCAGGTTGACCACCAGTTTGAGGAAGTTTTGAACTGCTGCATCTGATAAGTTATTAGCAACCTAATCCGCCAGCAGATTTAGGCCTAATCAGCACAAAATGATCCATAAATGTTTATTCTGACCTAAAAATGGTTCTTTATATCAATTTCTAAAGGGGGGTGGGGGGCTGATATCAATTTCAAGATCAAAATTTTAAAGTTAGAACAACGCTATAAATGTGCAGGTTTCTAGGTTAATTTCAATTAGTTTGTTATAACAAGGTTTGAAGTAGTATTGGTTCTGTCTAATCCATGCTAGGCTCAGTGCACTTCCTGCACTAGTTCACAGTGCACTGCATCATAATAGCCCTTTACACTCACGGACAACTGTCCATGGCAATGCGGGGAATGCTGCAAAGGCAAAGCATGCACAAGTGATATTAGTGATCGTGAAAAAGTCCCACATTCTCATCCACATCAGCTTAAGTTGGGGAAGAGAAAGCATAAACAGCTGATTTACAAAAGGAAAATAAAATTAAACACTAATGAATGCAGAATTCGACTTATTTTCCTGCTTTTCTCTGCTGCCACTGTGAAAACACACATTGCACATGGAAGCTATGCTGCCTTTGTATCTGTTCCAAAAAGCCAAAAGCGCTATCAAATGCTGCCAAAATACTTGGCACAGTAACACATACAGGGTGTTTCAGCAAACACTTTCAAACATTTTTTTTAATTGCCTGTATCAGATATTACAATTCTAGTCTGTGAGCTGGACTAGAATTGCGAAGAGGCAGACATTACTTGCACAAAAAACTGAAATGCATAATTGACTAATTAACAAACAATCACTAATTAAGCTTTTAGCTAATGCCCTTATGTTGCAATTTACAAACTCTAGCGGGTGAGACTGCAAGGCATATCCACTTGAAAAGAATTGTGTGGATGACACCATTTAGAGATATGCACCATCAAACTTGTGGTAAAAATGCACTGTCGCTCCTCATACTTTCTTAAAACATTGTTTTATGCATTGCAAGACAAAAGTAACTGGAACGCCAATGCATTTCTTCACAAAGTTCAGG
This sequence comes from Dermacentor variabilis, assembly GCF_050947875.1. Classification (NCBI taxonomy): domain Eukaryota; kingdom Metazoa; phylum Arthropoda; class Arachnida; order Ixodida; family Ixodidae; genus Dermacentor; species Dermacentor variabilis. Next base: position 230,502,558 of record NC_134571.1, on the reverse strand, counting down.
AATCAATATCTCAAAACTGATGTCATCATGTGAATTCATTTCGAGTTGTGCACCTTGCAAACTTCCCAGCTAGAATTCGTAAATGGAAATTGTGCCATAAGGTTATTGGTTAAAACTGAATTAGTGATTTTAGTTAATTATGCATTACAATTTTTCACCTCTTTGAGTAGATCAGCTCATGGACTAGAATTATGCTATCTGCCACAGGCAATATAAAAAAAAAGAATTTGAAAGTGTTTGCTGAAACACCCTGTATGTGCAAACTACAGTGTTCTCTTTATTGCAACAGATGTGCAAGAATAGAGTCTGTGCTACAGTGTCGCCTAGGGCACTTGCCTAGGCGACACTTGCTGAAGCAGTGAAGACATGGGGAAGGCGGGAGATGGAAATTTAAGACGATGAGCAAAACGAGAACAAAGTAAAACCAGGAGCCAACATTTCAACAAGTGGACTTGTCTTTTTCAAGGCAACAAATGCTTTCCTCAGCACAGTATATACAGGTAGGGTTCTTCTACAGGGGAGAAGGGTTAAGGCGGGTGGGCGAGGCAACGATTAAGGGTGAACTGAAAATAAAGGTGTGTTATTCATTGTTGGGGGAGGAATTTGAAGAAGCGCCGTGGGTCAGCCAGTTGACGTGCCACTGGCTAACACACGGCCGATGAGATGGCTGTGTTTTTTCATGGAAGGGGCCTGGACGATGGGGGGGTGGGGGGTGGGGATATTAGCTGCTTGTCAGCAACTATTGTCTCTCTGAAAGGGAGATGCAAAGAAGCAGCAGAAAATGGTGCTCATGGAAAAAATTACAAAATGAAATAAATATATAGATCAAACAAAGAAAAGGAAGGAAGGGAAGGAAAGAAACAAGACACTAAGCAACCCAATGAAAAATAACTAAGTGCTGTTGCCTATAGCTTGAAATTTAGCATAGCAAAGCCCATTTGAAACTTTTATGCCTATTGGTTGCAATGTCGAACTTATGGATTAGGTATGATTCTCTGTATTTACTGTCTCATGCAGAACAGAAATTTGACTGTAGGATGTAGCAACCAGGTCAACCAGGTCATCAAAGTTATGACCTGGTTGATCGAAATGCTCGGCGGCGGCTTTAAGAACTCTTTAGCTGTGTCCGCGCGATGTCCATTTAACCTGACATTCATTGATTGTCCCGTTTTACCGATATATTGTTTCTTACAGAAGGAACATTCAAGCATATAAATCACATTAGAACTAGTGTAAGCAAACTAGTTTTCAGTGTGTATAACTACTTGCGGTGCTTTTAATTTTAAAATCACTTTGAAGGTGCCTGCAGGTTTTGCACCTGGGGTGAGAACATGGTTTTATTCCGGGGGGAATGATGTTGGGGGTCATTTCTGCATGCACTAACATGTCTTTAAAGTTTCTCTTGCGGCGGGAGGTCACCCTTGGTACCAGATGCCCGTTACTTGATAATCCTGGGTGGTATTCCCATAGGATGTTGTTTATGTTTGGAAGGGCATTATAATATTTTGTTATAAAGGCTGGTGGTCTCTCCAATTCTGGTGCAGGCTGTTACTTAGCTAATTCTGACTGCCTCTCCAATCTTCAAAGCGACGTCATAAGCTCTGTCGAGAGAAACTTGTGGATAGTTTCTTTCTGCTTAGCGTTACTTTAAGGTCGTTTAGGTGCTGGATATAATCGTCTTTGCTGCAGACTCTTATTCTTTTTGCTTGTCCGACAAAAATTCCTTGCTTGCAGTGTCGCGGGTGATGAGTGTTGTAGTCTAAATATCGCTGGCTATCCGTAGGCTTCCAGTAAAGTGTCTATCTCAGTTTTCCATTTTCGATGTAGACCGTCATATCATGGAAGTTGATTTGACTAGGAGAGTAGTGAGCAGTAAATACTCAGGTGAAAGCGGTTGAAATGGCTAATTAGGTTGGTTAACACACTTGTGCCCTGTTCCCATATTATAAATATGTGGTCAATGTAACGCAGATAGGTGTGCAGTTTCAAAGGGTGTGATTTTATCAGGTTTACTTCAACTTGTCCCATGAAAATATGTCACCTTGAAAAAGACAATTCTACTTGTCAAAACACTGGCTCCCGGTTTCACCTTGTTCTCATCTTGCTGAAGCAGTGGGCATTTCCAGAAATGTGTCCCCGGCCTCCTCAGTGATGTTTCTATTTGCCGAGCTGCAAATTTCCAGTGACTCGGCTAAGCACACTGTAAGACTGGGAAAGCAGGGTGATGTGGACTGAAAGCTCACACTGCACTGAAACAGCGACACATTTACAAAAGATTGCGGCAGAACCCATCTCGTGACGACTGTCGAAAGTAATGCGTTAGTATTGAATCAATATAGAGACGCAAAGTATTGCTGCCATCAAAACGAGTTAAGTATGAGACGTGTGTGCTGCTGTGGGACTCTTCTCTCGCGCTTTCCTAAGAACACTCGTCTAGTGCTGCTGCCGTAAAGTCTGCACGTGGCCTCCGAAATGCATAGTATGCCGTGTCAGAGTTGTTGGACGATCCCACCGCTGTCAACCAGATGTAGGAATCGTCGGACGATCTCGCCGCTGCCACCATTTGAAGGAGTTGAAGGTCATAGAGAGGAACTCCATGAACAGGATTTATTTACATTATTTACATTTTAGACAAGACATACATCAACAGTCTAGCGTGACTCCCATATGGAGCCCACAAGACTAACATACAGGAAACAGCTTACGAGCACACAGCTCACGAGTACGTTTCGAGCACAACAACGAGCACGCAGCTCACAAGTACATTTCGAGCATGACAACGAGCACGCAGCTCACTAGTACAATTCTAGCACGACAACGAGCACACAGCTCACTAGTACATCTCGAGCACGACGAGCACACTCTAGCAGCCGACAATCGCTGCTTATAAGCTCTCTGCTCTCGAAGTCATAGTTCGCCGTCATTCAAGATGACCCGCCCTTTTGGAGGAGGATGAGGGCTGTCGACTTGGAGTAGGATGAGGACTGTCGACTTGGAGGAGGATGAGGACTCGCATACACGTGCCGCACACACACACAGGTGTAATGGTCCGGAGCCGACGTCAGAGGGGCTTCGTAGAACTCTGAGCTGTTCCGGGTAGCACATTGTCTAGCGTCTTGGTCGGAATGCGGGAAGGAGCCTTCGTCGGCTTTCCCGCGGCAACTCCCCTGCCCATTACGAGAAACATGCCAACGCAATGCCTTCAAACACTGAGAATTGTTGCCTTGCCTGCCGCACAGTCAGTGACACATACTCAGTGATCCAAGTTGGCGAAAGGTTCACTGAAGAGAGGCACATACCCAGTGCATTTGTGGTGCAGCTTGCTAATGCGTCGGGTTGCTGTCCTTGAGGAACCCTTGTGACAAGGGTATCATGCCGTGCAGCATCGAAGAAATTTAAGGGATATTTTTTGTCATTGCATAGCGGCACATTTTCAGTGGCATATATCTAGTTACACAAGTTGGAGTCAAAGAAGGTCGTTGAAGAGTGGCACACGTACCCAGTGACCCAAGTTGGCCTCAAAGAGGTTCACTGAATACGAGCACAGACCGAGTGGCACATACCCAGTGCTCCAAATCAGCGTCAAAGAGTTTCTTCGAACAGCAGTGCCAACCAGTCTCGCATCTACAGTGACCCATGTCAGCCCAAAAGGTTCATTGAAGATTGGAACATATGTACACATTGCCACATACTCAGTGGCCCAAGTTGGTCCTATGGTTGATTTCGAACCCTGTTGCTTCAGCACAGCAGCCTGATGTGCTAACCATTCGACCACAGACTACCTAGTGACCCAAGTAGGCAGGAAAACTATTAGATACAAACACATACATACATACACACACACACACATACATACGTACGTACGTACATACTTACACACATACATACATGGATGAATGGATGGATGGACGGACGGACGGACGGATGGGATGGATGGATGGATGGATAACCCCCAGAAAATGTGTGAAGTACCCTAAGAATGCTAACACATTAAAATTCAGCAAAACCCATCTCATGATGATTGTGACAGTAATGCATTTAGCATTGGATCAATATAGTGACACAAGGTATTTTTATCGTCGAAACGAGTTATGTATGAGCCGTGTACTGCAGTGGGATTCCTATTTCGGGTTTCCCTAGGAACACTCAGTGCCATCCAGTGGCACTGCCATGAAGCCTGCACATGGCTTTCGAAATACTAGGCGTGCCCGAGCGTGCGAACCGAGAAACACATCATGCAGCAGCCGGGCTCCTCTCTCTCGTGGTTCTTAGTGTCCCTGTATATGCTCCCACAGGGAGCAGAGTTGCGCATAGGTCCACTTTATGTTCCAGCTCTGCAGTGAAGCCACTCCTCATATAGCAGGAGGAAAAGCCATGCGGTGTTCCATTTGCTTTTTGTCTGCTGGTCGTGAGCTACATGCGGCAATTGTTCACAAGCGCTGAGCAAGATGACACTATTTAATGCAGACTACACTTGAACCATTGGTGTAGACGAAGGGGGGTAGGGTGCCAACCCCCCGAAATGTTTAGTTTGCATGCGCATATATACACATGCATATACCCACATGCATATACACACACCCACGAACGTACATATAGGTAGTAGGATCCCCTCAATACCATGCCATTTGGCTGCTCTGGAGCTGCAGCTACATTCCAGAGATTGATTGACCGCAATCTGGGGGAAGCCAAGAGGCGCTATGCGCTGGCATACCTCGACATCATTGTCATCTTCTCTCGGACGTTCAAGGAACACCTCCACCATCTGGAGAACATTCTCTAAAGGTTGCATGCCACTGGGTTGACTCTAAACACAAAGAAAGACCAAATAGCTGAGACTTGCATTTCCCTATTGGGCTTTACCATCGACAGGGGTCGTGTTCGGCTGTGCGAAGAGCAGTTGCAAGCTATCCTCAAATACCTGACGCCGATGAACATTCAGGGCCTTAAGCGCTTTTTGGGAATGGTGAACTACTACAGACAGTTAATCCTGAATTGCACCACTCTCCAAGCGCCCTTGACTGCACTGTTGAAAAAGTCAGCATGATGGAGCTGGGGTCCTGAGCAGGAAGGTGCCTTTCATGCACTATTTCAAGCTCTAGTGGACACAGCCAAACTGAAGCTGCCCGACCTCAACAGAGAGTTCGTTGTCCAAGCTGACGCGAGCAACCTGGGCCTTGGGGCTGTGTTGCTTCAGGAGCATGACAGCGTTCTCCGACCAGTCGCCTTTGCCAGCCAGACACTTAACGCCGCCGAGCACAACTACAGCGTGACCAAAAGGGAGTGTCTCGCTATAGTTTTGGCTCTCTGGAAGTTCGACTGTTACGTCGGCGGAGTGCCATTTGTGGTGGAGATGGACAACATGGCAGTCTCGTGGTTTAAGTGCTTGCGTGAGCCCTCAGGCCGCCTCACGCACTGGGCGTTGACACTGCAGCGGTACAACATTGTTGTGCGCTACCGGAAAGGGAGTTCGAACGTGGTGGCTGACACCCTGTCGCACGTCCCTATTTCAGCATCCAACTCTTAGGTCCGTTACTCCCATGAGCATTCGCACCAAGTAGAGAGCGGAGCCTCAGTCTCCCATGACTCGAACGGCGCCAATTCACCCTCAGGAGAAACCGGAGCCTGTGTCTCCAATGACTCGAACGGCGCGACTCCCGATAGCGAAGCGATCCCCAGATTGCCAGCCTCTGGAGAGGACGTTTACCTGGTGGACCCCATTACTTCCTCAAGTATCGTATTCAGCAGGCAAGAGCTACTTAAGGCACAGCAGAGCGATCCATTTAGTTGACAAATTGGTGACGGGCTCAAAGAGCCGAGCTGCCAAGAGGAGTGGAGCGGCAAAGCCGTCGGGCGCACACGGACAGCTGGTATTGCTGTTGGCACCGAGTGCGATGCAGCTGGTACTGTTGCGGGCACATTGGATATGTATCTGCTTGAGGCCGATGGAGTTCTCCTGCGCTATACCCCATCTGAGGAGGCTCCCCAGGAGTCGTTTAAGGTGGTGATGCCCCATTGTCTAAGGAAAGCCACCTTGAGCTATTTCCACCACTCGTGGCCTTAAGACTTACCAAAAGTTGTGCTGCTCTGCTACCTGGCCAGGCATGAAGCGTGATGCCCTTCACTATGCCCGCTCATGCCGTATGTGGCAATGCGTGAAGTCTCGCGCGGGCAAACCCCCCCCCCCCCCCCCCTCCGGTCTCATGCAGCCAATCGATAGCCAGCTACCCTGGCAAGTCGCGGCCTGTGACATTATGGGACCCTCTCCCAGAAGCCGGCAAGGCTACGTTTTTCTCCTGGCTGTCACAGATCACTTCACGAAATGGGTTGAACCTTTTCCCCTTCGGAAGTTAACAGCACGTGCAATCTGGAACAAGTTTACTGAGGTCTTTAACCACTTCGGCTTTCCGGCGAAGCTGATAGGATCTTACTTCACGGCCAAGGTGTTCATGGATGCGTGTGCTGCCTTTGGCATTAAGCACCGCAAGACAAACATGTACCACCCACAGGCCAACTCAACAGAGTAGATTAATCGGAACCTCAAGCCCTTGCTCGCGGCCTTTGCCCAGCAACACGGGGATTGGGATGTCTGTCTTAACGAGATAGGCTTCTCCTTGCAGTCCACGATGAACCGTTCGACTGGGTACACTCCCGCTTTCCTCAACTTTGGGAGAGAGCTGCCAAACCCCACGGACTGCATTTTGCGGAACGGCAGCAGGGCGTGCGCCACGAAAGCTGGCTTTTCCAGCTACACAAAACTGCGCTCACAGGTGGACGCAGCCTTTGACCTGGCCCGTTCCAACCTGAAAAAGCGCAAACTGGAGAGAAGGCCTAATACTGTCACCCAGCTATTACAACTAAAACAGTTCACCACCGACAGATTGGCAAAAAAAACGTATGCCTTTAGCAATGGCTGGTCCTTGGAGAGCGCGCGCGCAACCACGAACTTCGTCGTTCTCGCCTTAAGGGTCCCGTGTCATCACGTGCAAACTTATTTCGCGTCATTGCTCCCCTCTCAAAAGCGACCGGCCTGGTCGCTTCAAGGGCAGTGGGCGCGCACTATGGGCAAGAGTGGCAACATGAAAAGACAAAAAATAACATACAGGAATGTACACAATGCTGAAGCGGTTTGTGAGGGTTACTTATCCCTCGCGTGCGTAGTATGGCTTCATCCATACTATGTGGACGACTTCAGCACGGGGACGGCGTCGGTTCGAACCAGGATCAGAGCTTTGAGGCACCACCTCGTAGTTCACATCACTGAGGCAGCGTACAACTTCATAGGGGCCAAAATAGTGGCGCAACAATTTCTCTGAGAGCCCACGGTGTCGGATAGGTGTCCACACCCACATGCCTGGTAAGTACCGGACATTCCGTCGGGTCCGGTTGTAACGGTAGACGTCGGTATTCTGCTGGGTGCGGATGCGATTCCGAGCAAGCCGGCGAGCTTCCTCGGTTTTCTCGACGAAATCTTCAGTGGTGTCATTCCTTGTGGTTCCGTGGTCTACCGGGAGCATGGCGTCTAAGGGGGTTGTAACGCGACGTCCGTAAACAGGCTCGAATGGTGTAAACTTGGTGGTCTCCTGCACAGCGGTATTGTAAGCAAACGTGACGTATGGCAAAATTTCATCCCATGTTTTGTGTTCCACATCAATGTACATGGAGAGCATGTCGGCTAATGTTCTGTTTAGGCGCTTTGTTAAGCCGTTAGTTTGGGGATGAAAGGCTGTGGTCTTTCGGTGGTCAGTGTGCGTCAGTGTGACGACTTGTTGCAATAACTCCGCTGCAAACGCTGCACCGCGGTCAGTAATGAGTACAGCGGGTGCACCGTGGCAAAGCACGATGTTGTGGACGAAGAAGCTGGCGACTTCAGCAGCAGTTCCCCGCGGCACAGCTTTCGTCTCCGCATAGCGAGTTAAATAGTCAGTTGCCACGATTATCCACTTATTTTGCAAGGATGACGTGGGGAACGGCCCAAGAAGGTCAATTCCCACTTGCTGGAACGGCGCCGGAGGCGGATCCAAAGGCTGAAGGAGGCCGGCAGGCTTGACGGGTGGAACTTTACACCTCTGACAGTCACGGCACGTTCGCACATAGCGCTGAACCGACGAAAACAGGTGTGGCCAATAGTATTTTTGCCATATGCACGCTAATGTCCTCGCGAAGCCTAAGTGGTCGGCACAGGGATCGTCGTGACACGCCTGTAAAACTTCCTCGCGCAGTGCCGTCGGAACGACGAGAAGGAACGTTTCCTGGCTGTTCTCGAAATTTTTCTTGTACTGGACATCGCTTCGCAGGCAGTACAATGTCAATCCTCATGAAAGTGGGCGTGGGACAACAACGTCAGCTCCCTCGAGTTATCGGATGACTGGAAGCAGCTCAGAGTCTGCACGTTGATAGTCAGCCATGCGCACCACGTCGACGACACCAAGAAACGGCAAATCTAGCTCCAAGTCGGAGGATGTCAAGGGAATAGGAGAACGTGACAAGCAGTCAGCGTCACTATGCTTATGGCCGGATCTGTAGACAACAGTTATGTCGTATTCCTGGAGGCGGAGGCTCCAACGAGTGAGGCGACTTGACGGGTCTCGTAGATTGGCAAGCCACCACAGAGCGAGTGGTGATCGCTGATCGCTCGAAATGGCCAGCCGTATAAGTAGGGTCGGAACTTGGTGATGGCCCACACGACTGCTAAGCCTTCTTTTTCGGTCGTTGAATAATTAGCTTCTGCTTTTGTCAGACGACTCACGTATGCAATTACACGTTCTGCGCCATCTTGCCATTGAACCAGAATAGCCCCGAGTCCTACGCTGCTGGCGTCGGTGTGTATTTCAGTTGTCGCGGTGTCATCAAAATGCGCCAGCACTGGAGCGGATTGAAGGAGTTTACGCAATTCGGTGAAGGCCTGCTCTTGGTCTTCCGTCCACGCAAAGGGCACATCTTGTCGTGTCAGTCTCGTGAGCGGTTCAGCAATCCTTGAGAAGCCTTCAACGAAACGATGGTAGTAAGCGCAGAGGCCCAGGAAACGCTGAACAGCCTTTTCGTCTTTAGGATGAGGAAACTCAGCAACGGCAGCGAGTTTTTCTGGGTCTGGTCGTACTCTTTGGGAGCTGACCACGTGGCATAGAAGCTTGAGTTCCTGGAAGCCAAAGTAACATATTTCAGGCTTGATGGTGAGGTTGGCCTTGCGTATTGCGGTAAGGACACTTCGTAGCCAGGCGAGATGTTCATAGAACGTGCTGGAAAACACAACAACATCGTCTAGGTACACTAGACACGTCTGCCACTTTAGTCCAATGAGTACAGTGTCCATCATTCGTTGGAAACGTAGCAGGAGCGGAACAGAGACCGAAAGGCAGCACTTTAAATTCGTACAGCCCATCGGGAGTCACGAAGGCGGTTTTTTCACAGTCATGCTCGTCCAGTTCGATGTGCCAGTAGCCTGAATTTAGGTCTAACGAAGTAAAGAACTGAGCATGACGCAGACGGTCCAAAGCGTCATCAATCCGTGGCAGGGGATAAACGTCGCATTTCATGACTCGGTTAAGCCGTCTGTAGTCAACGCAGAAGTGGAGTGTGTTGTCTTTCTTTTTTACTAGTACGACAGGCGATGCCCACGGACTTGTCGACAGCTGGATGACGTCATCATTTAGCATTTCTTGAACTTGACGCTTAATTGCCTCCCGCTCCATAGGTGACATGCGATACGGATGCTGACGAACAGGCCGCACCGACTCCTCTGTAATGATCTGGTGTTGCGTAACGGAAGTGCGCTGGACTTTGGATTCCGTGGAAAAACAGCCGAAGAATTCTGTCAGTAGGCCCAGCAGCTGATCCTTCTGTACATCTGCTAAGTCAGCATTAATGTGGACGCGGGTATTCAGGCTGGCGTGAGTTGTTGCATCCGGTGAAGTCACTTGTAACGTGCCGATGTCAGAGAAGTCAGCAATGTCGTTCAGGAATGCCACAGCTGTACCTTGAGGGACGTGATGATACTCATGGCTGAAGTTTGTCAACAAAACTTGCGAGCACTTACACTGTATTCGAACAAGGCCCCGGGCAATGCAGATGTGTCTTTCGAGCAGCAGCGGGATATTTGCCTCGGCAATACCCTCATAGCCGTCGAATGCGTCGCAGGTGACGAGGGTCACTACGCTGCTCCTTGGCGGCACCGTGATGTTCTCGTCAACAATCCTCAAGGCATTGACATACATGTCGTCAGTGCTGCTCCCTGCTAAGGCCTGCGCCGTCGAGAACGTTACCCGTGACTTTTGTAAGTTAATCACAGCTTCATTAGCCTGCAGAAAGTCCATTCACAGAATTAGGTCCCTCGAACAGCCTGGGAGGATAACGAAATCTCTGAGGTACGTAAACCCACGAATGCTCACTCGCACTGTGCATCTTCCTACCAGGGTTAGCAGATGGCCTCCTGCAGTGCGAATCTGCGACCCAGTCCACTCGGTAGAAACTTTCTTCAGCTTGCAGGCAAGGTCCATGCTCATAACTGAGGTGTCCGCACCAGTGTCGATTAACGCCCTTATTTCTTTGTCGTCTATGGTGACGGGAATGTTCAACGTTACTACCTCTCGTAAGGTGTTTGACTTTGTCTGTACGTCTGCGTCGTTCTGTTTTTGTTGTTGCCATCGTAGTGGAGGATCTTGTGTACGGTCGTCGTCAGCGGCCTCACCGCCGGAGGTCGCTGAACTCAGTTTTCCCGACCCGCCGGGCTAGGCGAGCGGCGTCTCAGAGCGCCGCGAGTAAAGGCTTGGCTTGGTGATGGTGACCTGTAACGAGCAGGAGACGACGAACAGGGCTCCTGCCATCACTGATCAACACTGCGACGATTCACGACGAAGCTCTCTATTTCCGGCGGCCGCACACCAGGTCGTGGACGAGGTGCATTCGGCGAGAATCCACAGAGCCCCTCATGACGATAAGGACACATTCTGTAGATGTGTCCGGCTTTGCCACAATGAAAACAAAGGGGCTTGTAGTCTGTGGTGCGCCAGACATCGCTCTTCCTAGTCCTTGCTTTGGCGATGTGCGGTGGGCTGCGAAGCGGCCTGAAGCTTACGTCTATTTGTTGAGTGGGGTGTACTATGCTGCACGCACTTGAGGGTGGCGGACGGCGTACTGCTTCAGCGTAACTCATTTCGGCGTGCGGTCCCTGCTGTGGTGCCTCATGCTGTCCAGGAATATGGACAGCCTGTCGGACCTCGGCGCGCACCATTTCCGCAATGAAAAGTTGTCCCACAGGGGCAGTGGTTGTCTGCATCTTCTGCAGTTCCTCCTTGACGACAGCCCTGATGAGTTCTCACAAGGCGCCAACGTCGTTACCGAGGGTAACGGCAGAGAGCTCTCTTGAAATCATGGCGTCGCGGTTGTTTTGCCTGGCCCGCTGTTGAAGGGCCTTTTCCATAGCAGTGGCTTCGTCATGGAACTCTGCAAGTGTCGTCGTCGGATTTCGAATGAGGCCAGCAAAGATTTCCTCTTTGACGCCGCGCACAAGATGGCGCACCTTCTTTGTTTCAGTCACAGAACGGTCCGCACGTCTGAAAAGCTGATTCATGTCTTCTACGTACGCCGTCACTCGCTCATTCAGGCCTTGAATTCTTGCCTCCAACGCTAACTCCGCCCTCCCCTTCCTGTCCGCCCTGGCGAAGGCATTGAGGAACTGCCTACGAAATTCTTCCCATGACGTCAGTGTCGCCTCGTGGTTCTCAAAACATGTTTTCGCGGAATCCTCAAGAGCGAAGTACACGTACGCGTAGCTTACACTCGTGGTTCCAGTTGTTGAGGTTGGCAACCCGGTCAAAATGGTCAAGCCAGTCGTCGGCGTCCTCTGAAGCACTTCCGTGGAACAGATTCGGCGTCCGGATGTGATTGACGACAACGTGCGATGCTGCAGGAGTGGCAGGAGGTGGTTGGTTCGTCATTCTAGTTCGTTCGGGTAGCAGACCGTGCTGTGGCTGGAGTCCCTGGAGACGTCGGCTGGCATGTACATGCACAGGGGTAAGCTCGGCTGAACTACTCGCCGGGCTTAGGTCTGGGGTATGCTCTGGAGATCTTAACATCGACCGTACTCCGCACGTCCACCAGAAATTTCACCCAGCTATTACAACTAAAACAGTTTACCACCAACAGATTGGCAAAAAAACCTCTGCCTTTAGCGATGTCTGGTCCTTAGAGAGCGTGTGCGCAACCACGAACTTCGTCGTTCTCGCCTTAAGGGGGGACACCCCTCTTTGAAAAATTTTTTTTATTTGTCGATTGATTGCAATGAAAGTTTCGTGTTTTATTAAGTTTTATGCACTGATTCTAAATCTGCATTTATTTTTTCCATACAACAAACAGTTTTCAAAATATTTACAATATTATGTTTTTCATTTGGAGTTTGATAATTTCCCAAACAATTGATGCAGTGATAAAATTTAGCATACCAAATTAATGTTTAACATCTAAGGAATGTAGTAAAACAAGAATGAGTCTCCTAGGCAAATTAGGTCTAAAGCTAGGGGTTGCCAAACCCATTGCAGTAAAAGTTCCCTCACCTGCTTTATACAAAGTATCTTTTAAAAAAATGTTACTGACCAATATGTGCAGTGAAATTAGCCTTACTACAAAGAGTAAGAGTTTCTGTTTTCAGGGGAAAAAAAATTACTGTGCTAGCACAAATACAAACAGAAATATGTTTACTCCAAAACTGCTAGTGTGTCAAAATTGTAGTTTTGAAAAAATGAAGAAAAACGGTTTCAAGCACCTTTATGAGAACGAAAGCACCTCAAATTACAAAAATGCACCTGGGGAATAATCTGGGTGCATCCCAGATTGGTGCTTCTTTTTTGCCATCGTCTGGAGGCCCAGTGATAATGCCCGTTTTTTCCTGGAAGCAGTGGTGCCACGCAAGTCTTTTTCTTTGGCTCTTTTTGAGCCGGAGTCTGTCACATTCATATTCATTTCTTGAAGAATGGCTGTTGCTGCATATTCATTTCCAGTATTGAAGCGTAGCACTGCTTCTGCAACGGCTGCCTCCACAGCAAAAAGGGAGAAATGCTGCTCTTTGGAAATCGTACTCCAGATGACTGAGTGGAACGATTCATTGGAGTTTTGGGGTCTCCCTCGCTTGCACCTATTCAGCAGCTTTCCATCTGCCAAGCGCTCATACACAGGCAAAAGGGCCTTTGCCACATCCGCTGGTAAGTTATACTTGTGCCTTGGTTGTGGCTCACCTTTTGCTGTTGCCGCATTATGACGGCACCAAGAATCCTTGCCACTTGGGCACAGGCTGTGGTTAGAGCAGCTGTCGGTTGACGTGACATGGTGGTACGTTGCCATTACCGCTCTCTGCATGGCGTCAACATCACCACAATGAGACTTGAGTGCTCGACCATAATAGGCACTCAGCCTGTTGATGAGGTCTGCTGTGAGCCTCCCCTTGCCACCAAGTCCCCACATGCCTTCACTTTTGTGCTTCTGGAGCAGGTTTTGAAGCGCTGCACCCATACGTTTTTGTACATGATTGACGCAGTCTTCTTTCTGAACATCTACAAAGCCGTACACCTTTGCATCCTTGATAGCATTAAAAGTGCGGCTGTCACCGTCGCACAGCATGGTTGTGTACTTTACTTTGTTGCGTTCTAAAGAACGCTGGAACAAGATTAATCCAGCCTCAACTTCCATTTGGCCAGATTTACAATCAGTGTTCTTCTGGCACTGATGGGATTTCCTCCACCCAGCATACTCTTCAGAGTCAGGTGTGGGTCCAATTTCACAGCCCAAACAAAAGTTTGAAAGCACGACGTAGTCCAGGATGTAGCCGGTAAATAGCTCCGCCACTGCGCCTACTCCTATATGCGAAGAATGGCCCCGCGTCATCCAGGTGCCATCAAAGCACACAGCAATGTTGCCTTTGTGTCCAAAACACAAGTTTTCGTAAAGTGCAACCGCTTTTTCCGCGCACTGCACCATAACAGCCTCAGCTGCACGCGTCGCACCGGCTTTCAGAGTTTTTTTCAAATGCTGTGGAAACGTCTTGTTGTGGAGACCTCGGCCAGACAGGCCCATCGCTGCGAAAATGTCATTCATGGCTGTCTGCCGTTACCTGTTGCGAGCATCGCACGCCCGGCAAGGATATTAATTTCAAACGGGTTGCATTTCTTTTCACCCTGTACCCGTCGCGAACTCCACTCAGTCGCTACCTCACCGCACCTCTCGCAGATCAGCATCAGTTTCACTGCGAGGCCGTACTCGCGATCTCCTGTCACCATCTCCGCGCGTCCTTGACAAGTCTGGCAGCGCAAAAAGCCAAGGAGGGAGTTTATCGCACGCATGTCGACGGCAGTAAACGCTGCCTTAAGCCTGTTTCACATGCAAGCGATTGAGCGAACGGAGCGAACAGTGGCGCGGCGCTGCGAAGCTTTTCGCGAGGTTTCGTTTCACATGCATTGCCGCCGCGCGTTTTCTGCCGCAGCGAATAGCAGTGCTGCTGGCAAAAAGCACGGGACTTTAAGCCAGTTTCGGTAGTTTGCGACTACCAACATAAGCATTGCTTTGTCCCTGCCTCTCAAATTTTTATTTTATGAATACATATCCTGCGCTTAGCAATGAACAATTCGTTGAAAAGCTCTCTGGGCATGTTGCCCGTACCCCGTGTAGCAAGTAAATAAACATCGTCCTATGCGCAGGCTTTCCCGCACTAGTCCTCCACAGGTCACGTGTCGAAGCGGGCCGTTCGGAAGCGGTGCTGCCGCTCTGCCGCTGCGATGAAATTCCAACTTGCCCGAACCTCGCCGCTCCCGCCGCTAGTGCCGCCGCCGCCGCCGCCGCTCGAAACAGATTTCTGCGGCGCGGCGGCAGGATTCGCGAGCATTTTCGCTTGCATGTGAAACAGGCTTTACGGTCGTCTGTCCCGACGCTGCCGCGCCGCCGAGGTCCGTGAATGACTCCATATTTCGCGTCGTTGCTGCCGTCGACGCAAGCCGTTCGAGCGTAGCCTTTTCACGAGCGCTTGCCTCCCTTACGTCGCTGTCGGTGACAGTTCTAGAGTCAATTCTCACTCGGGCGGACACTTCAGACGCGTCGAGTGCGCTGTCCACCGATGCAACTTCCAGCGAGGCATTGTTTGGTTCTCCGCGGCAGGGCGGTTGCCCGTCCGTGTGTCGGTCGGCGAGTCTGGCGTCCGCAGGCGTGTTGGCTGCACTGTCCAGCGAAGCATCGTCCAGCGAAGCATTTTCTGCTTCTCCGAGGGGCGCTGCGAGCAGCCGAGGAGAGCGGACGCACTCCACATGCGCTCCGCAGTTTTGGGAGTTTTTGGCCCGGACAACCCACTTAGATCACCAAATTTTTGGCCGAGGCCGACGCCGAAAGCGAAGCGAACCACGGGGACACCTCTTTCGAACCGGTGGGTCCAATATTTTTGGATTTATTCGGTCCCGAAGATTTCCCACGTGGCCGACCGACGTTAGGCCTATTAGGCTTAGCACGACAGCGGGGCTCCGCGGCCCTCCCGACCCCGGTCAGCGGTAAAGGAGCCTGGGGCGACGACCCGGACACCCAAACCCAGCATGAAACACGAATCTTTTAAAGGCCCAACGAATTTCGTGGCGGAATCCCAAGAAACCATGGAGGAAGACTACCAAGACGCGGACGGGGAGACCCTCGTCCACGGACCAGCGTCAAGTACCCAAGCCCCGAAAGGCAGCACCCCATCGACAATAATGCTACAAGCAAACCAGAACAACGACACGGATTGGCAGATAGCCATGTCTAGAAGGCGAAAGAAACAGCAACGGGGAAGCCAGGCAGAAGTTTTGGCGGGAACGGCGCCAGGGAACGGAAATTCCCTAGGGTCGACGAAGAGCACAGATGGCACACCAGCTGCATCCAAGCAAGGAAAGAGGGAAGAGGCGCCGAGGAGGAGGCTGCCTCCGCTCCACCGGGACGACCTAAAAATAGTCCTCCGACCGAAGGCACTGGCAGTGAAGAACCTGTAGACACACCAGGTGGCGCGAGCGGTGGTTGCAGCCACCAACCACGGATGCAAGGCGGAAGACCTTATAATCCGGCTGCGCACGGGATCGAATATCATAACCATCAGCACGGACAACAAGAGCGCTGCCCAGAGCATCAGACACATCACGCAACTGAAGATTGGGGAGCACAGTTACGGAATCAACGCACACGTGGCGGCGCCGGAGAGAACGCTGCGCGGGGTTATCCACGGGGTGGACCCAGGAACCCCGGCAGAAGAACTACAAGCAAACCTACGAACCCAAACGCAGGGAGTGAAGATACTGGCAGCCAGAATGCTAGGCCAATCGAGCACGGCTGTCATTACTTTCGAAGGCCCCATTCTCCCCAAGCAAGTTTTATACTACGGGGTAGAAATGTGGTGCTACCCCTACAGGCCGACCAGACAGATATGCTACATATGTTGCCAGCAAGGACACCGATCGGACGTTTTCCCAAACCCGAACATCAAGGCCTGCAAGCAATGCGGAGAGCAAGACCCAATTACAGAGCATCAATGCACACCCAAATGCCTAGTCTGCGGGGGCAACCACAAGACGGGCACTAGGGACTGCAAACAACGACTAAAGACAGCGGAGGAGCTGCGCGGCAGATCCGCCCAAAAGGGCCAGCAATGGCAGAGCCGGAGCAGGAGCCGTAGCCGAGGAAAAAGACCAAGGTGGTTCGGAGAAGACGACGACTCCCGGGACCAAAGCAGAAGCAAGTCAAGGAGCCGGAGCCGAGGAAGAAGCAAGAGCCAGGACGGACGCCGGGACGAGTCCTACCCGCCACTGGGGAAGCAGAACGGGCCCGGACCAAAACAACAGCAGATGAAAGGTGGCATTAAGGTGAGCTGGAGAGCAGGCCCTCCCAAATCACTATTTCGGCACTCGGATACCAACACTACACAGACAAACAATGAAAAGAAACTAGAGGAGGAAAACAAGGCATTAAGAAAGGAATTAGAGCAATGTCGCGAAGAGACTAGGCAACTTAAAAGAAAACTAGACGAGCTCATCAAAGAGTTGCAGTGGCAGAGACAGGGGAGGAACGTGACAAACACGTCGGCTCCATCAGTTGAGGACACGCAACAGACAGAAGAGCAAAACTTCAGAGACGAGATCAAAGGTTTCATGATAACAGTACAGAAGCAGATGCACGAAATGCAGCAAAAGCAAGCGTTGCAGGAACAGAGCTTCTGCACCTACGTTAAAAACCAAAATACCCAAAGAATCACTAACGACGCCAGAGATAGACTCTACAATGAGAGGCGTTTCGGACCTGAAAGCCAAAGTGCAAACAATAACAACGCAACATGGCAGGACAAAACCAATTAAACATATGGCAATGGAACTGTAGAGGGTATAGGAAGAAGCAGGGCCTCTTAGAGCAGTTTATTAACACTAAAGGAGCACACCCAGACATAATCATGCTACAGGAAACCAACATAACACCCACGCTAAGGGGATACACATGCCAAGAGAGCGGAAGGACCGCAACCCTCATTAGCAATAAGATAGTAACCATAGCACACAAGGAGATTGAGGGGACAAAAATCGAACACGTGATCACAGAAATCATAGCCAGAAAGAAATATAAAGGGAGAAGCACGTTCATAATAAACCTATATAGCCCCCCTAGACAAAAAGATGGAGATTTCGAGAAGCTGTTTGCCGAGGCAGACAAACTAGCCAGATCGAACACACTCATCATAGCAGGGGACTTTAATGCCAAAAGTCCGAACTGGGGCTACCAGAAGGCAGAACGAAACGGACAAAAGATAAGTGACGCGGCGGAAAGGATAAGATGTGAGCTACTCACAGACGAAAACCAACCTACGCGACTAGGGAATAGCGTAAGCCCAGATACCTGCCCAGATCTAACCTTTGTGAAAGGAGCAAGCCAGGTCGAATGGGAGAACACGCTAGAAAACCTAGGCAGCGATCACTACATCATAAGAACGTCAATAGAGGCAGGAACAATCAAGAGAAAGATAGGATTGGCCCATTTAACAGATTGGGACGCGTTCAGACAAGGAAGTCAACAACTAAAGGGAGAGATCACATCCATCAAGGAACGGTGTCAGCAGCTCAAACAAATACAGGAAACATACACGCAAGAAATAGATAGGACGGAGCAAGTACCGGAGGTGGACAAACGTCTGCTTGGGCTATGGGAAGCGAGACGTGGACTCACTAAAAGATGGAAAAGACAAAAGCTTAACAAGAAACTCAAAAAGAAAATAGCAGAAATCACAGCAAAAGCAGAGGAATATGCAACGCAACTGGCCAGGCAAAGCTGGCAACAGTTTAGCAGTTCGCTACAAGGTACGCTCAACACGGCCAAAACGTGGCGCATTCTGAAAGCATTAATGGACCCAGGGAAAACAAAGGCAGAGAGCAACAAGGCAATCCAGAGGCTGATTCACCAGTACGATGGTACCGAAGAGCAGCTAATGGAGGCCTTGAAAAACAAATGCTACGGACAGGAAAGACCCGAAGAATATAAAGGGGAATACCAGGGGGAAGGAAACGCAGATATGGACAGGCCAATCACACGAGAAGAAGTGAACGCAGCTCTGGAGTCCCTAACCAAAAACACAGCAGCGGGAGCAGACAAAATTAAGAACTCCCTCATTCGCAACCTAAGCGAGGAGGTGATAGATCAATTAACGATCTACTTAAACAAATTGTGGAACGAGGGAACGATCCCGGAGGAGTGGAAACACGCCGAGGTCGTAATGATCCCGAAGCCAGGAAAGAAACTACAGATAGAAAACCTAAGACCAATCTCCCTCACCTCGTGCTTGGGAAAGTTATATGAAAGAATAATCACAAAGAGAATACAGCAACTCATGGAAGGCAAGGAACTGTATCCGCACAGTATGTTTGGCTTCCGAGCAAAGCTATCAACACAGGATGTCCTCCTACAGATTACCGTATTTACACGATTGTAAGTCGACTCGAATGTAAGTCGACCCCCCCATATCGCGTGACCGGAAAAAAAAAAAAAAAAATAAGCGAGCATACCCGAGGGCGCATTCGATAACGAAAATTTATTAGTAGCCGACATGGTCACTGGACTACTCGACTTCACTAGTGCTGCCATCGTCATCGTTGCTGCTGTCCCACAGCGCATCGTGGTCCAGCGAAATTTCAAATTTGGCAAACCACCGCACCAGGACATCTTGCAGAACAGCAGTACACGCCAAATGCACCCAACCACACGCAGCCGTCAGAGAGGCTCTTTTGACAGGTCCGGTTGGCGTAATTTCGCAGTCTTCTGCCGCCAGCCATTTGTTGTACTCACGGCGGAGCAGAACCTTAAAATTAAGGCGAAGGTCCGGGCTTGTTTCATGACCACGTCGCACTTCACTGGCAGGGACCGATCACGCATTTCAGCGACGTACGCCGCAAGCTTAGCCTACAGCTCCGGAAAGCGTCCAGACTTCGGCACGTGGGAAATTTCTCACTTGCCGTCACATTTCGCTTCGCTGCAGTCGCCACTCGCGCCACCCGTTCAGAAACATCGAAATTGCGGCCGGCTGCGCAGTGATTTGTTTCTTCGGCGCAAAGGATGGCAGCCCTCTTGAACGCTGCTGTGAGCGAGTGCCGAACGATTAGTGGGCCTGGAGCACTCATGACGACTGGGGAAGCATAGAAGTAGCACGTAGCCGGCAGTCAAGTGGAACGCGTCAAAAAGTTGGTCAAACCAATACCAATGCCTCTTAACAGTGAAAGAAACCCGCGAGCGGTGTCTGCTCTTCCATGAACTACCGATACTCCCCGCAAGCGCCGCTGTTCTGAGAATGCCGCCGCAAATGGGAACAGCGGCGCTTCCATCAACTATCGACACCCCCCCCCCCATGAGTGTTGCATTCAATGTAAAGCTCTCAAAAATGTTGAAAAACCCTTCCGAAAAGCGAACAAACACGCGGGATAGCGAAAAGATAAGGGTAGGGCCATAGAGCAAACATAAAATTGTAACTACATTGTAGCTCCCGTTGGTATCGCTTTTTTTTTTTTTTTTTTTTGGCGGGGCCATGTTTCGGTTACGATTGTAAGTCGACCCCCCAACTTCAGACTTTCAAATTTAAAAAAAGGGGTCGACTTACAATCGTGTAAATACGGTAAGGAAGAGGTCCTAAGCAAAGCACCCAAGACAGGAGAAAACATCATAATGGCACTAGACATCAAGGGAGCCTTCGATAATGTCAGCCACGCGGCGATAATGGAAGGGCTTCAAAACATAAATTCTGGGAAGAGGACTCATGACTACGTGAGAGCCTTCCTAGCAAAAAGAACGGCCACAGTAGGACTAGGGGATATAAGAAGCGAAACCTTTGTCACCCCAAGCAAAGGTATGCCACAGGGCTCAGTCATTTCACCCATACTGTTTAACATTGCGATGTTTGGCCTGGCCAGGGAACTAGGCGAAATCGAGGGCATACGACATGCAACGTATGCGGACGATATCACAATATGGGCCAACCAAGGAACGCTAGGACAAAAGCAAGAGAAACTGCAAGAGGCAGCAAAACACGTAGAAAACTATGTTAAGGCAAGAGGCCTGGCTTGCTCCACAGAGAAATCGGAAATACTCAGAATTGGAAAGAACCCCACCAAGGCTGAAATCGAAATAACCTTAGAGGGCCAGCTTATAGCAGAAAAGAACATGATAAGAATTCTAGGAATGTGGCTGCAAAGCAGCGGAAAATGCAATCACACAATTAGCTTACTCCAAAAATCGACAGATCAAGTAAGCAGGATGATTACGAAAGTTTCAAATAGAAGACATGGCATGAAAGAGGCAGACACGATCAAGTTGGTTAAAAGTTTAGTGGTCAGCAGAGTCATATACTCGCTACCTTACCACTTGATGAACAAGCTAGAAAGAGAACAAGCAGAAACAATACTAAGGAAGGCGTACAAAACGGCACTACACCTACCGAGGAATACTTCAAACGACAAGCTACTGCAGCTAGGAATACACAACACGTTCAGCGAGCTGGCAGAAGCGCAACTACACACACAAATAGCGAGACTTTGGCAGTCGGCTACAGGAAGAATGCTCCTAAAGAGACTAGGATACAATACGAAAGGGGCAATAGATCGAGAGGCAGACATCCCAGACAATGTCAGGCAAACCCTCAGAATAAGTCCAATGCCACGCAACATGGATCCGAACCTACACGCAGCCAGAAGGCAGGCAAGGGCAGAATATGTGGAAGGCCACCTGGCAACACAGGAAGACACGGTGTACACGGATGCAGGGCTATACCCGTGGGACAAGCACACTAGAACACACAGAGTAGCTACGGCTGTAGTAGACTACATGGGAGAGACAATCAGCTGCGCAACCATAAGGAATTGCACGGTAGCGGAGGGGGAAGAGGTCGCCATAGCGCTTGCAGCGACCGAAGGCTACCGAAGTAACAGATCACTAACCATATTAACAGACTCCAAAGCTGCATGCAGGCATTACATGCAGGGGAGAGTCTGTAAAGAGGCCCTGCGAATCCTCCTCGGAGCAGGAACCCTCGGAAATAAAGTGAAACACAAAATTTTCTGGATACCGGCCCATACCAAGATAGAAGGGAACGTGAGAGCAGACAGTCTAGTTCGCGAGATCACATACCGAGCTGGACAGATAGAGCCTCTCGAGAACCCTACAACGGTGGAGCCGACGTGTGCGGAAATATTAAACTACCATAGAGGGCAGAGAATCAAATATCCTCCGCCACACACACTACTTACACAACAGGAAGCATCCGACTGGAGAAGGCTACAAACCAGAACTTTCTATAATCTACACATACTAAGTAAAATGTACCCGACACAATACAGAAACTGCTGCCCATGGTGCGGAGAAATACCAACCCTTTACCACATAACATGGGAATGTAAGCATAACTACACATTCCATAAACATAAAAACCCGAGTGCGGAGCAATGGGAGGGCCTGCTCACCAGCAGCAAGCTCACCGCCCAAAGGGCAATGGTGCAGCACGCGTGCGAAGTGGCCAGGCTCAGTGGAGCCCTGGAATAGGGGCACACCCGTGCTGAAGAGCCAGGCAGCAAGCGCAAGACGGCTCACCGCTAAAACCCTTGATAGAATCAATAAAGTTTTTCTCTCTCTCTCTCTCTCTCTGCTTCTCCGCGACAATCGGGCGGCTGACGATCCGCAGAAGTGAAGGCACGTTCACACCGAAGGCGGAGCGGACAAGCGGATCTGGCCAAGCGGCCATGGATTTTCCGCTTTGTGGAAAATACGCGGCCGCTTGCCCGGGCAGTGCCCTGACCGATTCTTTCCGCGCGGATAAGTTGGTCGCTTTGGCCGCAGCCAATCAGAACCCGACACTGCGGAAGCGCTGATGAATGAATGTAAACGAATGTCTTTCTCTGGGCTTTTCGCTTCTGTTATTCAAAAGCGTCAAAACGGCAAGTTGGGCCAGTTGGTTGGGATTCATAGTAAGGTTTGTTACAGCGCAACACAAGACAAGGACAAAAGAAGGTATAAAACGACGACACGGCGCCGTGTCGTCGCTTTATACCTTCTTTTGTCCTTGTCTTGTGTTGCGCTGTAACAAATCTTGAAAATCGACTAGACAAGTGACGAGTAAAATGCCAACGATCTCGTCTTCTTCGTCTGAGCTTATTTTGCAGAAGTAGATAGCGGACGGGAGCGCGCCGACCCACGAAGAAAAAAATATCGAAAGTGCACGCACAAACCCAAAGTGCCGCGAGATGGCGCCACGTCCTTGAAATTTCTAAAGAAATTGCGAGATGCCCCTCCCTCCCGGCGGTGCAGATAGCCAGACAATGCGGCCGGTCTGAACAGGCGCGGGCGCTCACCGCCTCGCCACTTTGAAAATCCGCTTGTCCGCTTAGACGCTCCGCTTTCGGTGTGAATGTGCCTTGATGGATGCACTGTTCAGCGATGCGTCGTCCAGCGATGCATTGTTTGCTTCTCCGCGGCTATCATGCGGCTGCTCGTCTGCACTTGCTCCTCGTCGGTTGCTGGCTTCAGATGGAAAAGAAGACGATTCCCCTACTTTCTTCTTCGTTTTCCTTCGTCTCCGGCCGAACATATACACCGAATGGTGCTTCTTCGGTCCCCCTGGCATAGTTCCGTGCAGTACCGAGGACTCGCTTAAAATGGCGGCATGTGCAGCGCTCATGCCAGGGCAACCGGCCTAAGCCTATCAGATGGTGCCATTCGGGTCACGTGCTTTTTCCGACCAATAAGAACGCGCGTTGAAGAAAACTTTGCGCTTGTTTTATTTTACTGTGGCTGGCACATGGTGGCTGGCCGAGAGAGGAAGGGAAGCCGGACACGCGAGCTTTCAAACAAGACCAATATGGCATAGTTGACCAAGATGGCTTTTCGTTTTTGCGCGGCGCGCGGTCGTAACTAGCGCTATTTGTCCACAATTTAAAGGGCGCTTTCAGAAACTACACTATTTTAAATCGACATTACGGCGCAATTACGCATCAGATTTAAATGGAAATTTGCTCAAAGGTGCAGAATTATACCATGAATCCAAAAATGAAAAGATTGAAAATCTGGCTTTTTGACCGATTTTCGGTCCCAAAGAGCCGTGTCTCCCCTTAAGGGTCCCGTTTCATCACGTGCAAACTTATTTCGCGTCAATACGACCTGTCACATAGGGATGTGCACTATGGTATCGGCGGTCTCATCCTCAGACACAACCATGTCTTGAGTGACGCTGCCAAAGGCATCTCTGCCTCCTTGTCTGCCAAATGGTCAGGCCTGTACTGAGTGGAGACCACATGTCCCCTCTGCAGTTAACATCTCGGACCTCAAACCTTTCGTTGCCAGTAGCAGCAACTGGGGAGAGGGGGAGGCAGTCAACGAACCACAGGCAAACCATGACACGGCTGGCCCAGGCCACGCCACCGGCGCAACCTGCGGAAATGCACCTGTTCTATTTCGGCGGTAGCCGCAGTTCAACCACGAATACAGTCACGGCCGCAACGGAACTAGCACTCTTTATTCAGAGGCATGTATATATACACAGGTGGCAACACTGGCGGCGTGTAAGGGCAAACAGAAACTGAAACTGAGATACTACATATTCCCCTCCTTACAAGAACAAGGTAACTGATAATAGATTAGTGTTGTTATACATATATATAGTATTTGCAATTAATTACAATTATCTTCACAATACATGTCATGTGCTCATCATTAATAATACTGTATGGAATAATTACACAGCATGGCCTAGGACAAGCAACGCCAAAAAGACAAAGCAAAAACGACAAATTGCTCGCAAAGACACAGGCATGTGTACATAGTTCGTGTAAGCACTCAAGTGCAAGCACACAAGCTACATGTGGTCCCGGTATCGATCTGGAGGCCTTCTGTTCCTCGGTGGTTGGACCCGACGTTGAAGCACACGGTCATCTGGCACAGCTGACGCTGGAGCTCGTAGCGTGGGCGTAGCTGGTGAGGCTTCGGGACGAGCTGTTGAGGCGTAATCGTTGGATTGCCGAGATGCCCACGACGGAGTCACAGGTTCGGAAACAGCATTATGCTGCTGATTCCATGTGGCTGAAGCTGCAGGTACCCTGGATAGCTTCGACGCGTTCCAGGTTCGTCCATCATCAAGACGAAACGTTGATGGACCTTGTTGACTGATTACCTTTCTCGGGTGGCTAAACGCGAGGTCTCCCTTAACCGATATTCCAGGTTTTCTTATGCTAACGTAATCACCAACAGACACTGTTGTCTTCTTCGCGGCCCCGCGATGGTCTGTGTACTCTTTGCTGTAGTCTTGCTTGCTCTTAACTCGTTGGCGCAGACGATGAAGTTCGGAAACAGGATCGCTGAAGAAAGCTGGTGACGGGTGACCCACAACGTCAAGGCATGTTCTCGGTCGCCGTCCGTGTAGGAGAACAGACGGTGGAACTCCCGTAGTGGCATGTGGCATGCAGCGATATATGCCCAAATACTCTGTTACCGCTCGGCGAAGCGGACGCTGTTCCAGCATAGCGACCTGCACAAAATTCTTGAAGACCCGGTTAAACCGCTCGACAAGTCCGTTCGCTTGGGGGTAGTAAACGGAAGAGTGCACAAGGCGGATGGCGCGATCTTTGAGGAACTCAATGAACTCCCTAGATGAGAACTGGGGCCCGTTGTCGCAGACCACCACGTCTGGATAGCCTTCATGGGCGAACACGTGAAGCAAAAAGTTGATGACTGTGCGGGAGGATACTTCACTGCAGAATTGAACATCTGACCACTTGGAAAAATAGTCGGTGAGCGTAATGGCGTATCTGCAGTCATGTGGGGCTCTCTCTATAGGGCCGACGATGTCAACAGCAAGTTTCTGCCATGGACGCTCTGGCAGGGGTACTGGCTGCAAAGGGGTGGTAGCAGTCTTCGTACTTTTGTCAGCCATCTGACATATGCTGCAGTTCTGGATGGAAAGCTCCACTTGCCTGTCCATGCCTGGCCACCAGTACCGTTCTCGTAGCCGAGCTTTTGTTCGAACTATACCAGGGTGAGCTTCATGGGCAGCAGCGATTACCTGCGGTGTGAGAGACAAGGGAACGACGATTCGTTCGCCGCGCAGGAGCAGGTTGTCAACGACGGACAATTCTTCACGTACCAAGAAGAAAGGCTGAAGTTCGCCCGAGAGAGTCTTATGTGCAGGCCAAGATGTGGCGACATAGATCTTGACTTGTTCTAACATGCAGTCATCACGAAGGGCCTGTTGAAACTGCTCTTTAGTGAGGCACGGTAACTCAACAAAGGACACAACCTCATCAAATGAGACATTTTCCTGCGGAGACGGAACTGGAAGGCGGGAAAGGGCATCCGCCACCTGGTTTTGAGACCCCTTCCGATACTCTACTGTATAATTGTAGCGAAGCAGCCGTTCGGACCAGCGTGCAATGCGAAGGGGGCGGCGCCCAGTGCCTTGAGAAGAGAGCAGCGAGACCAAAGCTTGGTGGTCCGTGCGCAACGTGAAATGCCGTCCCCACAAGTACGTATGCCAATGCTCCCAGGCCCAAACACACGCCAGCGCTTCACGCTCTCCAACTCCGTATTTCTTCTCTGCAGGTGAAAGTGTGCGTGAAGCAAAGGCAACAGTTCGCAGCATGTGGCCATCAACCTGCTGGAGAACAGCACCTAGTCCGCAGTCGGACGCGTCAGTGGACACTACAACCGGAAGGGACGCATCAAACATGTGCAGGACTTTGCTGGAAGAGAGCAGAAACTTCACCTGGGCGAAACTGGCGTCTACAGCATCATTCCATATAAATGGCTGGTTCTTCCGGAGAAGAGCTCGCATTGGTTCTACCACATCAGCAAGCCTGGGAACGAACTTGGCATAATACTCTATCAGTCCGAGGAAAGAGCGCAGACTAGTACTATCAGTGGGCGCCGGAGTATTCATAATGGAAACAATTTTCTCTGGCAAAGGAGAGATGCCTTGCGGTGTGATCCTGTGTCCCAAGAAGGAAAGTTCCTGTACGCCAAATACGCACTTGTCATTCAACTTGAGCCCTGCTTCCTTAATGCCCCGCAGTACAGCGGTCAGGTTGGCCAAGTGTTCCTGTTCGCTCTTCCCGAAAACAATGATGTCATCGATATAGAACAAAACACCAGAACATCCTTGAAGGATTTTCGACATCATTTGTTGAAATGCAGCGGGGGCGGATGCCAACCCGAAGCAAACGCGCTTGAAGCGGAAGAGGCCATCGTGAGTTATGAAAGCGGTCAAGTCACGGCTTTCAGGATCGAGCAAAACCTGGTAATAGGCCGACGCGAGATCTAGCTTCGAAAAATGCGTTGCCCCATAAAGACTGTGGAGGAGTTCTTCGGTGTGTGGAAGAGGGAAGCTATCCGTCACGACAGCTTTATTAGGCTCCCGTAGGTCCACACAAACACGAATGCCTCCATCCTTCTTTTGAACAACAACAATCGGAGACACCCATTCTGAAGCCTTAATGCGCTCTATCACGCCCAACTGCTCTAGCCGACGAAGTTCCTCAGATACCCGAGCTCGGAGTGAAAGAGGAAGGCGGCGAAGTTTTGCTACAACGGGCGGAATCGAGAGCCTTACTTTGACACGATGTACAAACCCATTTGCTAGGCCGAGGGCGGAGTCGAAAAGACATGCAAATTCATTGCGCAACTGTGCTGGAAGACGTGCAGATGAAACTGGTTCCTGAACAGGAACTTGTACGTTGGTAGCACTGCTAGTTGACGTAGTAGTCTCAAGGCAGTGGAGGGACGAGCCATCAATCTGGAAGTCAAGAGCCATAATGGCGTCGATACCCAGAAGCGATGTACCTTGCGAGACAACGTAGAACAGAATGGCCGCCTCGCGTTCCTTGTATGCGACTTTCGAAAGAAAGCATCCTCGCACTGGAATAGGCTTTTTTGAATAATCTAACAGCTGCACACGGGGCGCGGACAGCAGCACCTGTTCGGCAAAATGTTTATCAAAAAGATCCCCCGCTAGAATGGAGACTGAAGATCCCGAGTCGATAAGGAATGTTAAAGTCGTGTGACCAACTGCTACCTCGACTAGAATTCCGGCGCGGCCGGACGCGGTCACACATAGAATGCCCACAGCTTCATTGTCAGTTTCACTGTCGGGCAAGGTTTCATTGTCGGGCAATGTGTGTTCGCTAAGCTCACGAACCGCAACGGCCCGTCGCTTCTTGTTGCATACCGCGCTGAAGTGACCAATGAGACCACAATGATAGCAACGTTGACCTTTGGCAGGGCAGCGAGGTGATGCGGCACGGTGCTGGCGCGAACCACAACGATAGCATTGAGAGGACGAGTTGTATGGGCGCAGATACGAGGCAGGTTGGCGGCTGTCGTGCTGCAGGCTCGCCTCGGTACGAGGTTCACGCAGGCGCGCGTCGTTACGCGGAGGGTGGCGCGTTCCAGTGCTTCTATGGTCGTATAGCGCCAAGAGAGAGTGCCCTGATATGCGCTGCACATTGCCGGAAGCAAATTCTCGAATGTCCTCATTGGCCTGTTCGACTTGTGAAGCTAATGCCACTGCTCGGGGGAACGAGAGGGTCGAGCCCTCAAGAAGAAGGCGTTCGCGAAGATGCTGGGACGCGACCCCTTCCACGAACTGGTCCCGAAGCGAGTCTTCCAGAGACACATAAGAACATGCTACCACGAGAGCACATAGCGCAGCAACGTACTCCTGTACAGACTCCCCCGGTTGTTGCATACGACGGCGAAACCGGTGCCTTTCCGTGACGACATTGCTTGTGCTTGTGAAATGTTGCTTTAAGGTTTCGATAGCTTCGTCATAAACGGAAGGCTGAGTGGCGTCCCCGCTCTCCTTACTACGTTTATCGCCGGCAGCTGACTCACCGCTCTGGGCGGCATCACGTTGACCCTCAACGCCGAGGCTGTGTATCAGCAGGGCCTTGCGACGTTCGGGCTTGAAGTCGGACGCTCCTGATGCCAGCAGAAAGTTCTCGAACATCCGGTACCATTGCGGCCAGGGAACAGGAGGGCGGCCGGGTACAGACAAGAATGGGGGCGGCGGAGCGAGCCCGATACAGCTCATGGCGTAGTAAAGTTGCAGGCGCGGTTACGCCCCTCGAAAAGGTCCCATCCTCGTCGCCATTGTTGTATTTCGGCGGTAGCCGCAGTTCAACCACGAATACAGTCACGGCCGCAACGGAACTAGCACTCTTTATTCAGAGGCATGTATATATACAGGTGGCAACACTGGCGCCACTGGCGGCGTGTAAGGGCAAACAGAAACTGAAACTGAGATACTACAGCACCTAGGCAGCTTTTCTCCCACCAGCTTGTAGCCGGACTTCATGTCCTACTGGGCAGATCAACGGAGAAATGCAGCTACAGTGCGGCGGACAACATTGAAGTGGGCACAGACCCTTGTGGCCTAGTATTCCCTCTTATGTGTTGCCCAAGGCTCAGCCTGGGCAACACATAAAGCTCAGCCTGGGCAATCAGCTGGGCGGGCACCTTTTTGGTAAGCCGGCTATGCCGGAGGGCTTTCCTGTTCCTTCCCCAGCATCATCGAGTCTTGCTACGCCTGGGCCCACTGTGCCACCAGTCTTGTTGACCACAAAGTCAGCTGTCCCTGGTCCTGCCGCCGTGACTGATTTCTACCTTGGTGGGCCACGAACTTGTGCCAGCCTTGCCTCCTGCTGCCTAGGCTGCCGTTCACTGCGGCTGGTGCACCCAGTCAAGTGCTAGCCCCTGGCCGAGGGTAGTTACTCCAGCTGCTGCTGCTATAGCCTGGCTGCCAGTCATCCTGATCTGCTGTTCCTGTCCGCATGCAATCTGGGGAGCCCAGCGACTTTCGTGGTGGCCACTGCGCCAAAATGGCAGCCACGCCTCGCGCATCCCTGGCAGCTCCTGTCCAGCAGAGCTCAAGCGTTGCTGGCTGACCCATGGTGCTGCCCCACCCTGTCCTTCTAGGGCTGCCAACCCTTCCTCCCGGCAGTGGGCCCTTCCTGGGATGTGGATTGGAACCTTCATGAACAAGGCTGGCCCCCCTGCCTCAAGAGAAGCAACATCTTTGCCTCTTTGTACTGTGGCACCTTTCCCTGACCTGGTTCTGAGGATGACAGCGACACCCTCTTAGACTTTGCTCTGTTGGCTTAGCCCACTTTGGCTGAGTCAACCTTGCCACTTGGCGGCCTCGGCCAGCCTCCTTTGCAGGTTGGCCTTGGTCTTTAGGAGGGGGGAATGTGGGGATCAAGGTCCTCCCCGCGCCTCGTCCTCCAGCTCACACGCTGTGCTTAGCTCGATTTCTGGGAACCGCCACCGTAACGGCAACATGGCCGACACGGCTAGCATGCCGGAGCTAATTTCCCACGCAAACCATGCTTCTCTCCCTCCAGCTCGAATCACTGCGTGAGCAACTGTCACCGGCTCGCGCCCCGATTGGCCTGCGGCCCCAGGGCGCCCTCTCCACCCGAGCTCTCTTTCGCTGAGTGCTTCATCGCCGTGGCAGATGCTCACAGGCCCTAAACGAGTTCACTACATGGGACCTATGCTCCCGCGACTCCTCGTTCTCACGCTTGGTGGACCGCTTACCGGTTATCTCTAGCGCAGTGGCCGCGCGTACTCAATCGGTCTTGCGGTGAGCCTTTGGCCATAAGCGTGGTGACTGTCACACTATGCTGCATCTTGGGTGAATAAACCCGTGTTTGTTGGTGATCTGACTCTGGCACCTTCTCTGATTCTTCGGCAAGGTTGACAAACCTTGCCGAAGCGCCTTTGTGTGTTGCGGAGTGGAGGAGCGTCGTGCCCTTTCCTGGCCATCGCTCATAGGGTGAGCCATGTGCAAACCTATCTCCACAAAGTAAAAGCTGTCACTGCATCAGGGCCGCTGAAAAGGAAGCTTTAGCTCTGGCCGAACTCTGATGCCGCTTATTCAAGTACATGTAAAACTCATGAAGGCATTTATGAAATAAACTCAGGACCAATTTTAATGAAATTTGTTGCATTGAAGAGACAAAATTAAATTCTAGTGACTGTTGGAAACAAAATTTCCATTTAGGGCCTGGACTTTCTTTAAAGAATTTTCTAAAATTTGTAAGATTGAAAAAATAGAAGCACGAAGTTTACAAGCTCGTAGTTCTGCACCAAGAACAGATATAACAGTTCTGTAAACTGCATCCATTAGATCATCCAAAGCGGACAAGCTTTATATGTCAATTGATATCTTATGTAAATTTGTTAAATTGTTTACAAGGATTTTGTGAAAGCTCTGCTCGCATGTTACTCATTCTTTTGAGAGCCATGTGTAATATATCAATCTTGTCCACTTTAGATGTGCCATCACATGCAATTTACAGAACTGTGATATCTTTTATTGCTGAATTACAGAGTTGCAAACATGATAGTTTCGTTGTCTGAGAATTTGCAATTTTCACCAAATTTTATTAATAAATTAACGACATAAATCAAAATTTTACAATCAACAGTCACTAGATTTTAACTTTTTCTTTAAATGCAACAAACCTCATCAGATTTGGTGCAGTGGCTGCTAAGAAAAACAATTTATCTTTTCCCATGTACGTATTTAGATAGGAGCCCCCGAGCCGAAAATCGAGAACGCTGGTACACACAGCAAACTAAACAAAACAGGAATGTAGTTATGAATAAGCAGAACATTTGCGCTTACCTCTAACTCCATATCGTAAATAATGTTGTCCTTGACTTGTGAAATGCCCTTCACCCCGGCGAGGACAATGTTGTCTCCGATTAAATGCTTT
Organism: Dermacentor variabilis; assembly: GCF_050947875.1. Lineage (NCBI taxonomy): Eukaryota > Metazoa > Arthropoda > Arachnida > Ixodida > Ixodidae > Dermacentor > Dermacentor variabilis. Next base: position 230,471,284 of record NC_134571.1, on the reverse strand, counting down.
GCATCATCTACATGGCTGAGGAGACGCTGCCCTTTCGCCATGAAAATAGTCGTCAACCGCACAGATCTTCTTAAACGCAGATCAAAGCATGGACATCGTGCACATGTCCTTCAAATGAAACATCTACACACAGAGACATATACTGGGCAAGTTATGAAACCTGCACAAACACGTGCAGTGCAGCAGGCAATCAAGGCGATGTGAAGAAGAGATTTACACCAGCTCATTGAAATTTTTTCGCCACATGCGGTGCTCACGCCAATGCGGGAGCGGTGCTCGGCGATGCCATTGTTGTCTATAAACTTATCCCATTGCACATCTTCGACAAAACCTGTATACAGGTTCGCAGGTGTGCCACTGCATGTGCATGCAGCGGAATTCAAGCTGAAATGGCATGATACTCAACAACTACAGTGACTCCTTGCAACTCCTGACATCTGAGGATGAAGTTGACAAAATTCAGGCTATCTACATAGCTACCAATTCCCTCTAAAACTCGCCTGAACATGAACATTTCGTGGTTGTGCTCGGTGTTTTGAAGCAGCTTGCACAAATTACGAGGCATTTTTACAGTTTTGACGTGGCATAGCACAAATCGCAAATTTACCACCCCTGCATGGTATACTCATACAGTCTGCTACCTTGACCACAGCCACTAAAGATTGTGGTGGTACTAGTACTATCATTGTGATGCACTACTCCACTACTGCATGCTTATTTCCATGAAGCTGGTGAGCCATTTCCACCTTGCTGACATAAAGCTCAACCCACATAGCCCTCAACCCACACAGCATCTCTGCTGCATCAGCACGTAACCTCGGGTTACCATTCAGGAGCAAGTGCATCGTAACAATAACAGTGAGGTGAGTAACAATAACAGTGAGGTGGAAAGATTGATGCCTAACATATTTTGATTTGTTTTTGCTGTTTTGCACCTTTTTTGAGTGCATTAGTTTTTTACTTTGTGTGTTTGACTGGCATTGCATTTCACCTTCTGTTCCCTTCTAAATGTTATTGCTATTGTTTTTACTTCAGTCATGACTGTTTCAATATCCTTTTTCTTATGTATGCTGCCCCCTTATGTAATACCCCAACAGAGGCATTTAAATGTCAATAAGTTATGATGATGATGATCCCTCACACAAAGCTCAGAATAGAAGGCATTGAAAAGGCATGTTTTCCAATGAAGGTTCTACAAGATGATAGCACATCAAGCCAATGTCTAACACTTACAACTGCGTTCGTAGCACATAATGCAAATATATCCCCTGAAAGTCTGTCCACGGTATCATGGTATGTCTGGTGACCACTGCTTTCTGTGCGTAACGAATTATTGTCATCGTCATCAGACTTGGAATAAATTAGCTCTATTCATTGATTAGACCAAATTATCTAATCGCAGTTATTTGTAATACTGCAAGTGCTGATGCTTCCCCAAAAACGTGCATGAACATGGTAAGAGGCAAGCCCATGATGGCACAACTTACAGCCTTTGCGCTCGATGATCTTGACACACTTGTCATCATCTCGGGGGCACGTGATGGCATGGTGAATGAGCCAGTTTACCTCATCCTTGCAGCCTGGCTGGTTGCTAATGCATGAATAGCACCACATTTCCGCGGCTCCTGCAATGTCAAGAATGATGCAGATATTGCCATTATGACGATGCTACAGACTAGGGCACTTTAAAGGTCTTCTAAATGTTTGAGCATCCTCATCAGCACTTTCTTTCCAACAGTGCCAACTTTGTTGGTCTGCTATCTGCCTCAGCCACTGTTTCCATGTTTTCCAACCAACAGCCAACAATTAATTTTTCTATTTATTATTCATCTCACAGTCCCCAGAATTTTTAGGTGGACCACAGGAAATGGTCATTGGCCCTTTTCTTTCCTTGGCCTATATATTACCTTTTCCATACTATGAAGCACCCACCTATTCATGGATGATGGCATTCTTTATCGTCCTGTACATGACACCTCAGATCCTTCAATCTTACACAAAACTGTATCCAATACCGGTGTGAAAAGTGTTTGATGTGCTTGAACGCTAGAAAATCCAGACATGTTTCACTCCATTGCAAGCAGTCTTACCAGTTGCGAATGTTCACCATCAGCAACTCCTATGTCCATTCTCTTGAAGCTTTCAAATACCTCAGCATGAATGTCACATATAATTTGTCTTGGTTATCTTATATAACATAGATTATGAATAAAGCCACTGGGTTCTTGGACACTTAGTACAAAGCTTCCAGAATTATAATTTTAACTCATTCAACTCTAATTTGCTTTAAGCTAGCTAGTGATATTTGGGATCAATACCAGCCTATAACCGTTTTATTATGCTCGTGGCAATTCAGAATTGTGCAGTTAGATTTGTTTACACACATTATTTTGGTCTCACCAGTGTCTCTGCTCTTACATCCAGGGCTAACCTAAAACCCTTGCCTTGACAGCATAAGGTTTCTGGCCTCTTGTCTTCGTAAAATAAAGGAAATTCAAGCCAGGACAAGCCGCAGCAAGATTAACTGGGTAGTCTTTGTCCCCTTTTATTGCTTCTTGAGATTCGCGCTACTCCACCCCTTTTTTAATAAGCGCGGTAGCTCACACCGGCATCTATTTTAATTCCTTCATGTCAGGAAATTGGCTCGCTTTACTTTGCTCACTTTATTGCAAGCTCCTTGAAGGGGGGATAGAAAAATGAGCTTAGCTGCATTACAACCCTTCTACAATACAAGAAACACCACTCTTAATATTGTCACACCGAATTGGCGGTGAGGAACGACGCATTGTCAAGACTGTCAGTTATGAATTTAACTCTTGCGCCCAGCAAAACAAGTAACACTCAAGCGCAACGATTTTCGGCTGAATTTCGTCACCATTACTTGTGCTTTTCTTCAGCGTAATTGCATGCTTCCCCTAGCGACGCCGATTTCTTGGTTGAGCAGCAGGGGTTGGTTGTCCTCAACGATGGCTTCCATGTCTCTGGCCCCTTTTGCGCTGATGCAAATCATTATGGTAGCACGAGGCAGGATGCTAACTTGATCTTCAAGTACACTTAGGGCGCAACAACTCAGAGTCCTCCCCTGCGGTATCACTTGATCTGTGGACAGCATTGTCAACTTGGAGTTTAAGTCGATGACTGCATTGTGTTGGCTCAGGAAGTCCATGCTGAGAATTACATCTTGTGAGCATTGTTGCAGGATAACAAAGGTCGCTGAGTAAGTGTGATCATGAATGGTAACTCTTGTCATGCAGATTCCAGCCAGCGTTATGAGGTGTTCTCCAGCTGTATGGATTTGAGGGCCTTCCCAAGCAGTCTTTACTTTCCTTAACTTGGCGATGTAGTGTAGACAACAGAGTAGTCGGCTCCTGCGTTGACTAGAGCGATGGCATTTTGGCCATTCATAACAATGTCAAGGTCGGTAGTTCTTGGCTTTGCATTGTGGTTAGGCTGTGGCATTGAATCACAAATGCATAGCGTTGTCCTAGTGCTGCGCCGTCGAGTTGTCAGGCTTTCTTGAGGCGGCGTATGTTTCGCTTCGAGGTGTCATTTGGATGGTGGCGTTTCGCTGTTGCATTGTCGAGGAGCAACGTGAGGCTTGCAATGTCAGCAGCAGCAGAGGATCTTCAGCATTTTGTCGAACGGCAATAATAGACTAACGGATAAGCCACATGTTCAGCCAGTGTACTGCCGGCACTCCAGCAAGCAACAGGGCCCTGGCAACGGCAAACAGAATGGTCGTCGAGGGCTCTACTCCATTGCTGCAAGTAGTCGGGGATGTCTTGTGCTCATTCTCCTTGTAACAGGCAGGGCGCGTTCACACTGCACCCTCATAGTCTCATCTGACAGTACAGGCAGCAAGGTTTTGACTACAAGGCTCGGCGACAACAGAGGCAGCAGATATAGTGGTCAATAATAATTAAGAATGTTCTCATACAATGCACGCACGTGCTGAACGTCATGTGCTGAGCGATAACGCTTAACATTTGTTGGCCGGCGAAAAGCAGTCACTAGAAAAAAAACAAAGAGAGGGCTTCATAAGCCAGAAGACCAGCGCCCTTGAAGTTCACGCACCAGCTCATTCATGCATTTGTACGACAGCTGCTTTGGCCTAGTTAATTATTTATCTTCAAAGATGAACTACATTGTATAATAAAGAGCCAATGACTGAATTTAGCAAGTTTCAAGAACTTTTACTTTGCCAACAGGGCCCAAATAGATGAACACACATTGAAATTCATGATGTCACATTGCAGTAATGGCATTGGGTTTTCAGCACAAAGGTTTAACACATTGAACTTTGACCTTCATCTTCATTTCTAGTAAATAGCCTGCAAAACTGATGTGAATATAGTTTCAAAAGAATAATCAGTCTAAACAAATCAAGTGTTTCTTTTACCAGTGTTACTTTAAACTGTGTCGATGAAGAGCAACATGTCATCTGTATCGTCCAGGTGGAAAACCTTGAAAAAGTTACATGGAAATAGGCTTTACTGATGCCTACATATAGAGGTGGGCAAATATCAACTTTTTTGAATATCAAGCATTGACTATCGAATAGCCAAACACACTCATATATTTACAGCAGAAATATTTATTTTCGCATAATTAGGTACTATTCTTGTACTGACTAGCAAAAAAAAAGACAACCAACTATCACGAACAATTACGATCAGTTTCAAATGGATTATCACTAATTTTCATTAAAGAACCATACAAATAGCCTCTCAACATAGTGAGCCTTGTTGCAAACAAGCTTTCCAAGATGGAATCACTGCTGCAAGACTAGGGCCTCCATAAAAGCTAAATAAATAGTCGTTGCAAAAAAAGATCAGCAGTTGTGGAAAAGAAAAAGTAAGGTTGCTGAAGTGCCTGTATGCTGCATAAACATGTAAAAGGGCCCATTGTGAAGAAAACATCACTAGTTGTAGCGTAAAAGATAAAACTGCTACATGGCTAGGCTCTGAGAAACACTAAACAACAGACTACAAGCAAGAATCGCAGATTGTCATGTAGGCTTCCAACACGAAATTGAAAACGAAGCTTGCATTACCCACTTTGTTTCTGCACTGCTTCGAAAACTCTTGTGGTTGTTTCATTTCTCATAACTTGTGCCACCTTGTTTAGCAGGCAGCTGACTGCTCGGTCTGTCGTGACGATCGGAAAAATGACTGACACATGTCTTACACGCAACGAAGAGCTTTCTGAGGATGCAATGTTCCTAACGTGCTCAGAATGTCATTATATGTATCATATTGGCACATGTTCAGGGGTGAATGAAGCCGCATACAAAAAAAAGGCAGAAACTGCAGAAAAAGCACGGAAATGCCCAGCATATAAAACAGCTAAGGCTCGAAGCAACCAGAGCGGTAAGAAAACAAGCGAGGAACCGGAAGCAAATATTGCAAGTGAAATTGCGGATATTCGTCTCGTGCTCACAGAAGTACTTGAGATTAAGTCAAAAATTGACACACTAGGAGAGATAAAGGCCACTGAGGATGGTATTGAGCAGTTTATGCAGGAAATGTCCACAAAATACGACGAAGTTTTGTCAAAAATGAAGAAACAGCAGGATGCAGACATGTATGCCCTTGGAAAGCGAGTGGAAAAACTCGAGGCTCAGGTAACAGAACAAGAAAGCCAGGAATTAAGGCAACAAGTTAACGAACTAGAGCAGTACAGCAGATGTCAAAACTTAAAAATACTTGAGCTGCCCCATCATGATAATGAAAACCTACTGGAAAAGCTTAATGTCTTGGTCACTGATCTCGAACTTCTGCTCCTTTCTGAGGCAGATGTTGAGGCTGTTCATCGATTGCCCTCACGGTCTATCAATGACAATGAGGTCGGGGAGAGTGCTAAGAAGGTTGCATCTGTTCTTGTACGCTTCGTATCCCGTTCAACCAGAGACGCATGGCTTGCAGAAAAAGGGCAGCTTAAGGAAACGAAATCTAAAATATTCTTCAATGAAAACCTGACAGCACAGAACAAGACGCTCTTTTGAAAAATGAAGAAAACGGCGAAAGAAAAAGAGTAGAGTTTGCCTGGCTAAAGAATGGAAAAATGTTTGTTCGTCGCAGCCCCCGCAGCCAAGTTATCAGGATTAGGACGAAAAACGATCTGGATAAGATACGTTGAGTAACAGGCGGTACGCACATCGCGGTAACTGATAGCATTGACAGCCTTGAAAATAACAGTCCCGTTCACATATTCTTATCATGATGCTGATTCATTCAAACATTCAAGGCACCTACAAAAAAAAAATGTTTTCCTTATTCCATCTCAACGCTCAAAGCCTTCGGAATAAACAGGATTCTGTGGAACTCTTCCTAAATGCATTAGACCATAAATTTGAAATTTCAGCTTTCATTGAAACTTGGTTTACCAATGATTATGATGTTATACAGTTTCCAGGATACAAATGCGTATCAATTTCATGGAGTGATAAGAGAGGGGGAGGTATGGCTATTTATATAATGAACTACCTAAATTATGTCACCATAGAAGAGTTTTGTGTAATAAATCAACACTTTAAGTGTCTCATGTTAAAGTGTGTTGGTACCATACTTGCCGCTGTATATAGGCCGCCTTCTCGATCACAGGCAATTTTTTTAGCATTTCTTGAAAATATGTTAGAGTAGTGCATGCAGTTTAAGTTGTCTGTAGTTATTTGTGGCAATTTCAATATCAATCTTTTATTACTTGATTCTAATCAGCAAAGAACGCTTGATATTTTTCTCTCGTTTGGTTGTGAAAATGTAATACATATGTTAACTAGAGTGACAGACATGTGCCATACCTTACTAGATGTGTGTTTTACAAGCTACAAAAAGGATGATGTGAAAGCAGGTGTACTAATAGCTGATATTAGTGACCACTTACCTATTTTTATGTTCTTTAAACCCTACTGTACACCACAGAGTCATTCCAGAACATGTGCACCCATTACATACAGAATCATTAATGAAGCTAAGACTATAATATTTAGAAACTTAGTAGCAGAAACAAGCTGGGCAGATGTTCTTCAACTGTCTGACCCTGTCGCAGCATATGACGTCTTTATTAAAACAGTTACCGAGCTCTACAATCAAGCCTTCCCTACAGTAGAATTCAAAAAGTGTAAAAAAGCCAGAAAGCCATTGATAAATGCCGACCTTCTGAAAAGAATTAGAGAATGTGACAGACTATTTGCCTCTTTTATCAGAACGAAAAATATGGACTGTTTGACTGAATATAAACAAATTCGTAATAGGTTAAGCTCTGATATTAAAAAAGCCAGGACTAGTTATTACGAATGTAAGTTTACTGATATCTGCAACAACCGTAAACAAGTATGGAATACAGTAAACAAGCTAATGCCGAACAACAAAAGAGACGGCGTCTCTGAACTCGTTATAAATGGTGTGCCTTACACAGGGGCATCGCTTGCTCACAAACTTAATGAGCACTTTCTTATGTCAGGGGCTTCAAGTAAATCTCAGGCAAGTAGCTGATTTTACAACGTTTGTGACGTCCAACATCCAAAGCTCAATGTTCATGTTTCCAACTACAGAATTAGAAATCTGCACAGTAATCAAAAACCTAAAAAATAGCAGTGCATGTGGTGCTGATGACATTAAAGTTCATCCTATAAAATCTATCAGTCACATGATTAGTCAGCCACTTACACATATATGCAACCTGATTTTGAGTACCCGAATATTTCCAGATAAATTAAAAATTGCAAAAGTCTCCATCATACACAAGGGAGGTGATAGAAATGATAGAAATAATTATAGGCCAATTTCAGCCCTACCAATCCTCTCGAAAGTAGTTGAACAAGTTATAAACATCAGGCTACTAAACTTCTGCAAGCGAAACGATATCATCGCTGAGCAGCAATACGGATTCCAGAAAGATAAATCTACTGAAATGGCGCTAATAAAAATTAAGGACAAGATAATAGACAATTTTGAGCAGAAAATATATACAATAGGTGTTTTTCTAGACTTTAAAAAGGCATTCGACTCCATTAAGCACCCTATTTTACTGTCCAAGTTATATAAATATGGCATTAGAGGAACGGCTCTCACATTAATAAAGAATTACCTCTTAGATCGTCACCAGTAAATGAATATTACAAATGCAAAGTCCAGCTTAGGCCAGATACATTATGGAGTTCCACAAGGATCAATGCGTGGACCGCTGTTATTTCCGCTTTATATAAATGATATTGCTACGGAACAATATGTGCGATCACGAAAAGGCGAGCAGTGTGAAGACGACGACAACGATTAGAAGCTAGCGCGGGCTGTTGCCTCTTGGCCAAGCGCAGCATATTTTCTTGTAAATATACTTGTACATAGCTTTTCGTCTGCGTCTTCCTACGTAACATATCTGGTGGAGGTGGACGTTTCCTGTACCTCGTCACGGAGCTTCGCAGTGGACAATACGTCGAGCCTTCCTTCATGGCTCCCGGCGACGACAACCCGACTCCGCCGGCTCCAACACCTGCTGCCACTTCGACGACCTACATCACTCTCACCACTCCCCGTGATCCTGGTGTATTCTCGGACAAAGATGGGGAAGACGTCGATGACTGGATCAGCCTGTATGAACACGTCAGCCGCAATAACCGGTGGGACCCTACTATTATGCTTGCCAACGTAGTCTTTTACCTTGGTGGCACACCTAGAGTTTGGTATCGCACGCACAAAGATGAGCTCACCAGTTGGGATTCACTTAAGACACAGCTTCGAGGCTTGTTCGGCAACCCCTACGGTCACCAACTTGACGCGCAAAAGGCGCTTTCCGGCCGTGTGCAGACGTCAACAGAGCCCTATGTCACGTACATTCAGGACGTCTTGGCTCTGTGCCGCAAAGTTGACACCCACATGACTGAGTCAGACAAGGTTGCCCACATCCTCAAAGGCATTGCCGATGACGCCTTCAACTTGCTCGTTTGCAACAACGTAGCGACGGTGGATGCTGTTATAAAAGAGTGCCGCCGCCTGGAACTCGCCAAAAGCCGACGTATTGACCAGAAGGTTGCCCGTCTGCCCAACACCCCAGCGACATCTTCCTGTGCCGACACTCCTCGTCCCAACAACACTGCCGATGTTACCAGGATCGTCCGGCGTGAGATCGAGGCCGCCTATCCGGCTGCCTTTGACTCCAGCCCCTCTAACACACCTGCAGTCACGGTTTCCCTGATCTAGGCAGTTGTTTGCCAGGAATTCGCAAACATGGGTCTTGACACCATCTGCTCGGCCCATTGCCCTGATAACCATCCGGCTTCTTCGATTCCACCCCGTCCCGCGTCTTCTTACCCACAACGTTTCCGCAACCCATCTGAATGGTGCACTGCTGATGACAAGCCCATTTGTTTCCACTGCCATCGAATCGGGCACATTTCTCGGCACTGTCGAAGTCGCTGGACTTCCCCGACCCGGTCTGCTTATACTGCCTGCTCTCGCCCCTCAGGTGGCCCTTCTCGGCCCTATGCCGCACGCTCTGATAATGCCGCCACTGACTCTCCTGCACCGAACCGCTCCTATTCTCGTTCGCCTTCGCCCCAACGACGACAATCTCGCTCTCCCCAGCCTCGTCGCTCCTATTCGCCGACTTTCTTCGGACGCCGCTCCCAGCCGGAAAACTAGACGATGCAGCGCCTCGAGGTGACGCTGCATTGCTCCCTATGCCGCCAAATCCTCTACTGACGTTGCCCACTCATCTGAACCTTCTTGACGTGCAAGTCGACGGTGTTTCTGTGTCTGCACTCATAGACACTGGGGCGCATTTGTCTGTAATGAGCACTGACCTTCGTAACCGGCTCAAGCAAATTATCACGCCTGCCACGACGCCTGTTGTCCGTGTCGTCGATGGTGGAACAGCCCCCGTAATTGGTATGTGTACTGCCCGCGTCTCCTTCGCCGATCGCTTAACAATCGTGCTATTCACAGTCATCGCCCACTGTCCCCACGACATCATCCTCGGCTTAGACTTCCTCTCTGTACATTCTGCTCTCATCGATTGTTCCGCCAGTACTCTCCGCCTTGACCTGCCTGTTCTGGATCCTGCTGAACCACACCCCAGTCGCCCCAGTTCCGTCGACTTCGTTCGCTCGCCACCTTCGGCACTGACCTACGTTGATCTAGTGTCATCCCCACCAGTCCCCGACGGTCACTACATCGCGGCTCCTATGCAAGACGTCCTTCTTACACACGGGATCACAGTACCTCATACAGTTTTATCTATTACGGCGAATTGCGCCTGCCTGCCAGTGGTCAACTTAGGCTTGACGACACAAGTGCTGCCACGCGTGATGTCTCTGGCCCAGCTTTGTTCATTCGAGGATCGCTCAGCAGCATCCATTGCAGTAGACGACACTTCATCCGATACTCCTCTACCATCGCAGTCGGCAAATTGTACCATCGCTGACTTACAGAAAATAATTTCGCCCGACTTGCTGTCTGAGCACGCTTGTGAACTCTACTGCGTTCTGTTTTCCTACCACGATGTTCTTTACTTTAACGATCATCCTTTGGCCCAAACTACAGCTGTCAAGCATTGCACTAATACCGGCGATGCCCCTCCTATTCATCGCCGCCTGTATCGAGTGTCACCAGCTGAGCGTCAAGTTATTCAAGCAGAAGTTTGCAAAATGCTTCCCAAGAACATTATTGAACCATCATATAGTCCATGGGCGTCACCTGTTGTACTGGTCAAAAAGAAGGATGGCTCATGGCGCTTTTGCGTGGACTATCGGCACCTTAACAGGGTTACCAAAATGGATGTGTATCCCCTACCTCGAATTGATGACGCCCTTGACTGCCTCCACGTTGCTCGCTGTTTCTCCTCTATTGACCTTCGCTCCGGCTACTGGCAGATTGCCGTGGATGATCTCGACCGCGAGAAGACTGCTTTTGTAACACCCGACGGTCTTTATCAATTCAAAGTGATGCCGCTCGGTCTATGTAACGCCCCTGCCACTTTTGAACGCATGATGGACTCTCTTCTTCACGGTTTCAAATGGTCCACGTGCCTGTGCTACTTGGACGACGTTATCGTATTCTCCTCAACGTTTGCTACGCACCTCGAGCGCCTCTCAGCAGTCCTGGACGTTTTTCGTCGAGCCGGTCTGCAACTCAACGCATCGAAGTGTCAATTCGGCCGTCGCCAGATTACCGTCCTTGGACATCTCATTGACGCGAACGGAGCGCAACCGGACCCAAGCAAGATCCATGCTGTTGCGCACTTCCCTGTTCCGAAGTGTGTCAAGGATGTGCGCAGCTTCATCGGCCTTTTGCCGCCATAGCACGACCACTAACCGAGCTTTTGAAAAAAGACGCCCCTTTCCAGTGGGGTGATAACGAGGCCTCTGCATTCTCAGATCTGATCGACATTCTCACATCGCCTCCCGTTCTGGCCCATTTCGATCCTTCTGCGCCTACCGAAGTCCGTACTGATGCTAGCGGTCACGGAATTGGCGCAGTACTGGCACAACGCCAGCGTGGCCACGACCGTGTTATCGCTTACACCAGCAGGCTCCTCTCACCCACGGAGCGCAACTATTCCATCACTGAGCGTGAGTGTCTGGCCCTAGTTTGGGCGGTTGCGAAATTCCGCCAATACTTATATGGCCGATCCTTTTCCATTGTCACAGACCATCACGCGCTTTGCTGGTTATGCTCACTGAAAGATCCTACAGGAAGACTTGGTCGCTGGGCCTTACGCCTCCAAGGATATTCGTATACTCTCACCTATAAATCTGGCCGACTACACAAGGACGCTGACTGCCTGTCTCGCTACCCGGTCGACGAGCCTGATGCCGCCGACAGTAGTAGCGCCAACGGCATTTTAACGCGATAGCGTTAAGGAGCTCGTGTCGCAGAAAAGCCGGTGTCGTCGGCGTCGGCGTCCGCGGCGTTGGCCGTGAGCGATAAATCACGGCAGGCACTTCATAAATAAAAAGCAACTTCCAAGATGGGCTGGGTGGGAATCGAACCAGGGTCTCCGGAGTGTGAGACGGAGACGCTACCACTCAGCCACGAGTTCGACGCTTGAAAGCGGTACAAACGCGCTTCTAGTGAACGCGGTGTTGCCTTAAAAACGTGCCGTAGAAAGTTATACTGCGGTGTATATCGGTAATTATGAGCATGTAACTTACAGAAGTCGCATTTACACGAGTAGCGAAGTAAGTTTCCGCTACATTTCTTCTGCGCTTACCGCACACGCAGAGCCATCTTGCGGCAAACACAGAAGACCCCCTCCTCTCAATGTACGGCGCTGCCCCGACAGGTGGCGCGCCATGCGCGCATTGGGGCTGTGCGCGGACCGGTGCCAGGCGCGTCGCGGCTCCGACTCCCTCTCCCCTGACGACGCTTCGCCGTGCTCCCACGCGGTTTGCAGAATCAAGCGCCGTTCCTTTCTTTAGATCACTATCTATCTATCTCTCTGCCCGTGCCGATCACGACGTTTGGCTGGCGTACATCGTTTCCCCCTCCGAGACACCGAGTTCTTTGGTTCGTTCCGTTTGCTCAGGCGCACGTTTCGTTGCCGCGCCGAACGCTGCGTTGCTCGACGCTTTCCGTGTGATAGGTGGCCGCAAAGTCCGATGCGGGGCGCCTCGTAAGTGATCCCTGCGCCGTAGCGCATTGTCTTACACCCCTTGGCGGGTCGATGGGAACGCTGTCGCGTTCCACTCTTGAAGGCGAAGCTTAAGCGTCCTCCAATTTTTCTCTGTGTCTGCCTTCGCTAACATCGCCGATGAGCAGTACCGAGACCTATCGCTGCGAGCACTTATCGAGCATCTGCGCTCTACACCTACCGACGCATCCGTTCGCCGATATGTCCTCCAGGGCATCATTCTGTATCGAAGGAACTTCCTTCCTGATGGCTCTGATCTTCTTGTCGTGCCAAAACAGCTACGACAGACTGTGCTCTTTGAGATGCATGACGCACCCACTGCAGGACATGTTGGGGTAACCCGCACGTACGACCGCGTCCGCCGCTGCTTCTATTGGCCTGGTCTCGTTCGCTCCGTTCGACGTTATGTTGCTGCCTGTGATCCCTGCCAGCGTCGGAAAACACCTCAGGTGCTACCTGCCGGTCATCCCCAACCGATCACCGTCTCTGTGGAACCGTTCTTTCGTGTTGGATTAGACCTGCTCGGTCCCTTTCCCATGTCATCCTCTGGGAACAAATGGGTAGCTGTCGCGACTGATTACGCCATCCGATACGCTATCACTCGGGCTCTCCCTACCAGTTGCGCCACTGACGTCGCGGACTTTCTCTTGCGTGACATTATCTTGCTTCATGGCGCCCCGCAACAGCTGCTTACTGACCGTGGTCAAAACTTCCTCTCGAAAGTTATCGCTGACATTGTGCATTCCTGCTCCATTCAACACAAACTGACTACCTCATACCACCCTCAAACCAATGGCCTGACAGAGCGGTTAAACCGTACTCTTACCGATATGCTGTCCAAGTACGTTTCAAAGGACCACCACGACTGGGACATTGCCCTTCCTTACGTAACATTTGCGTACAATTCTTCCCGGCACGACACCACCAAATTTTCTCCATTTTATCTACTGTACGGTCGCGAACCTACCTTGCCCCTAGACACGGCACTTCCTCCTGCTGCGATCTCAACAAGCAAGTATGCGCGCGACGCCATCGCCCTCGCCGACCATGCACGCCAGCTTGCCCGTGCTCGACTGACAGCCTCACAAACCACTCGGCAGTGTCAGTACAACGCCCGCCATCGTGACATACAGTTTTTGCCTGGTGCGCTCGTGCTCCTGTGGTCGCCCTCCCAGCACGTCGAACTTTCAGAGAAGCTCCTTTCGCGATACACAGGGCCCTACCGCGTGCTGCGCCAGGTGACACCTGTGACTTACCAAATTGCTCCTGTGGGTTCAACCTCGTCCTCTCCTCTGGCATCTAGTGATGTCGTGCATGTCAGTAGGCTCAAGGCCTACTACACTGCTTCCGAGTCCGATCTTTAGTCGCTCCGGGACGGCGCTTTTGCAACCGGGGGTAGTGCCACGGAACAATATGTGCGATCACGAAAAGGCAAGCAGTGTGAAGACGACGACAATTAGAAGCTAGTGCGGGCTGTTGCCTCTTGGCCAAGTGCAGCGTATTTTCTTGTAAATATACTTGTACATAGCTTTTCGTCTGCGCCTTCCTACGTAACAATATAATTAACGTGCCCTCTACCCCGGAAATAATACTGTATGCTGATGATACCAATGTATTCATCTGCAGACAAGATCTAGAAGTCCTCCAAGTAGAAACCAATGTATGGCTGGAAAATTTGTCCACGTGGCTCCATGGTAATAAACTAGAGTTAAACACTAAAAAAACTAAGTACATTATATTCCGCGCTCGTAACAAGTGTATAAAACAAGAAATACTTATCCAATTTCGCAATGAACCTATCGAATGTGTAGCAACACATAAATTTCTTGGTGTCATATTTCATGAACATCTTGACTGGTCACCTCACATTGAAAAAGTTCGCACTGGTATCTCCAGGTCCATTGGTATCATGCATAAAATAAAGGACCTTTTGCCTATCTGGCTAAAAAAACAACTATACTAGACACTGGTACACTGGCATTTCCACTATTGTCTTCTTGTCTGGGACACAGCACCTAAAACAAGCATAGAAAACATATACTTATTACAAAAGAAATTCTTGCGCCTAATAGATAATGCACCATACCCTAGCCACACTGCTCCATTGTTTAGTAAACACCAATCGCTTACACTGTGGAATGTTAAAAACAAAAAGATAGTGTTAGCTAGTTACGTACAAACGCATTCCGATCCTACCGCTTTTTTTCATCAGTATCTAACGAAAACACACACCTATAACACCCGGCACATATGTTATAATAAGGAAAAAATATATACGAATTACGGCACCCAGAAACTTAGCTACAGAATTTCCAGTTTTTTAAACGATCACCATCCTGCTGTAAACACTATCCAGGAAAGTAAATCATTCAAAGCTTTCAAAAATAGCATCACTATGTATCTGTTGTCACTGCAGGCATGACCACTCCTCGTTTTTTCTGTTGTTTCTTACAGTATTTTCCCAATTGTACATAAATGTTCAATATGAAATAACTCCAGTTTCAATGTTAACCAACCACTCTGCATTTCCATCTAGTTTAGTGTTTATTTTATGCGCTGAATGTCTTGTGCTCTCAAATGGGAGCAAGATGGGTGCAGACTCCTTGTCAGGCATCCACTTGCCTTTTGGTCTGCGCCCTAGGCAACTGTACCATATGTTGTCTGAATAAACTCTTTGACTCTTTGAGTCTTAGAGAACAGTAAACAGACTTTAGAAGTTGGCTGTTGCAAAATATTTGGTTAGTTCCGATATTAGAGCATACCAAAATTGCCCAAATTGCTGATTTCAGAATAATGATACAAATAGATTATGTTTAACATTAGATTTGTATTCAAAACTTTGTATATGCATCCACCCCTACTTACAATGAGCCGCAATGTGAGCAAATATTTATATAAGTTGAAGAGCAAGCAAGGCAACAACCTTGTTGAAGACTGAGACTGATGTCCGTTGGATGCGGTTTATTGATCCAACTGCTAAGATGGCACTAGCGCATTCCTTTGCCTCACGTGTTCGTCACCTCTTCTTTCTTCTCAGTTTTCGTCACACTCCTACGGCCGTGTTGCATGTGTGAGCCTCCAGGAGGTAAAACCACTCTACAAAACGTCGAACTTGCTGGCCGTTCAAAAGTAGTACCAGGAAGGACTACGCAATACTGTTTCTTCCTTGAAACACTTCAATGACACGGCTCATCTACCACATCAGAGGTGGCACATTTATGTCCTCGACGATGACAAGATCGTCAGGCTTTAAGTTTGAGGATGGCATAGGCTTGCTATGATGAGCAGCGTGCAGGAACAGATGGTATTCCTTCTTCCTTTGCTTCCAAAGCCTCTGAATAAGCTGTTCCTGTTGATTAGCTTGTGTCGAAGGCCAGGCACAGTGACACTAATAGCAGGGTTTTCTCCTTCTGTTGCCAAATTGACAAGACGCTTGCAGACTAAGAAGTGCGAGGGCACCAGAACGTCTGTGAATGTGACGTCATCCTTCAAGTAGGTGAGTAGACGACAGTTAACTTCCACCTGAACTTCAGCAAGCGTGGTGAGCAGCTCTTTGTAACTCAAGCTGCTTCATCCCAGGCAACACCTTAGTGCATCCTTAATTGTGCGGATTACACAATCCCAAAAGCCTCCCCACCACAGCGCACATTTATCTGCTTCAGTCTGTGCCAAGACTGCGCCAACACCATACAGTGATGCATCGCAACTGAGCACAATTGGTTTCTCAGAAAAGTAGTGGACCAGAACAGGTGCAGCTGACAAGAGCCTTTTACTTGTGATGAATGCTTGCTGTTGCTCTTTCCCCCAGCTCCACTTTTCCCCTTCAAGAAGCAGCTGATGCAAAAGACGCAGTCTTGTTGAGATGTTTGACAAAAACCGTCTCTAGAAATTAAGCAAGCCAAGATAGCTTTGAAGCTCCTTCACATTCTGTGGCTGTGGCACATTGATGATGGCTTCTACCTTCTTGGGGTCGGGCTTTAGACCTTGCATATAATGTGGCCCAGGTATTCCACTTTGGGAGCAAAGAAAACGCACTTCTCCCAGCTTCAACCTAAGGCCCACTTCCCGAAGTTTCTGCAAGACAATCGTCAGATTCGCCAAGTGGTCTTAGTCGTCGATGCCTGTAATAACAATATCGTCGAAGTACACAGCTGTTTTCGGCACACCACAAAGCAGATTTTCCCTCTCTCGCTGAAAGATAGCAGATGCAGCAGAAACGCCAAAAGGTACGCATGTATAATAGTGCGTTATAAATATGAAATTTGACAGCTGCTGGTAAGTGGAATTTGAATTTCACCAGAATTCTACTGCCTTTGCAATCTGCGTAGCAACGTGGTTAACATGGATGTCCCAACACATATGCTTTTGGAAAACTACACCAAGTGACTTTACCGAGTCAACAATTTCTATACGTGAATTCCATAAGATTAGATTCGAAGTGGGTGATGCAGGGGACTGTCGAGGTGTGAAGATAATAGCTTTTGTTTTATCTATGTTAATTTCAAGCGAATTTATTATGCTCCACTTGTGTAAATTGCGGAGAGCTTCATTAATATTACTTTTAAGAGTTTCGTAACGATGACTATGAAAAAAAATTGTATCATCTGCATAAGTTATATACTCTGCGCCGTGGTTACCTTGTGTAATGTCATTTATATAGAAATTAAATAGAAACGGTCCAAATATGCTCCCTTGGGGACAAGGGAGCATACACCTGAGGTAACTGCTTTGCACGGAGATAAATTTCCCTGAATGCAAACACATTTCATTCGATGTTGTAGGTAGGATGTTATAGGCGCGAGCGGTGTGCCTCTAATTCCATATAATTCAAGTTTTTTAGTTAGTCTTAAGTGGTTTAGATGGTCAAACGCCTTCGAGAAGACAATATATATACAGCTATCAGAGGTTTTTCATCGAAGGCTTTTAGAATGATTTCTTTCTGCATGACAAGGGCAAGTTCTGTAGACGTGCCTTTTCTGAATCCGAATTGGGTGGAACTAATTAAATTGTATTTGTTGGCAAATCCAATTATTCTAGCGTACATTATTTTTTCTAAATCTTTGGAGAACACGGGCAGTATGGATATCAACCTGTAATTTGATAAGTTCTTTTTTTCTCCGCCCTTGAATATTGTAATAACTTTTGCTATTTGCATTTTCTTTGGAAAGACACCTGTCAAGTGAGCTAGATTATAAATATGCATGAGCTGTGTCAGTATGATGTCAAGAACGTACTTCACTGGCCTGATTTAAATATTGTCAATATCGCACGTTAAGCTGTTCTTAAGAGATTTGTACACATGATTTATTTCACTCTCAGCTGTGGGATTCATATTATTACGATATTATCGGTAGATACCCAAGAGACGAGCTGCCGTGAGAACGACGACGAAGTGGGTCGGTGCCCTTGGCGCGTGTGAATGTCGGCCTGGTGCTCTGGCTCCAGTCTAGTGTAAATAGTCTGTAAATAGCCTCTTTTGTCTGTGTCTTTCTACACGTAACATTCTGGTGGAGGTCAGCGATCCCCATCCTCGCCGCGGAACTCCGGAGTGGTCGGTACGTCGAGCTTGTCACCATGCCTCCCGGTGACAAGCCCACCTCTGCAACGGCTTCGGCTGGTCTGACTGCTCCCGTCGTCACGGTTGCCCAACATCGCGACCCTGGTGTGTTCTCTGGCCTGGAGGGACAGGACGCTGACGAATGGCTCAAGCTATATCAACATGCCAGCGCTAATAACAGGTGGAACCCAACCATTATGCTCGCCAATGTCATCTTTTATCCTGACGGCACCCCACGCGTGTGGTACCAGACGCATGACGACGAGATCAGCAGTTGGGAATCTTTCAAAGAAAGGCTACGGGAACTGTTCGGCGACCCCATTGGCCGCAAGGTTGCCGCGAGAAAGGCTCTTGCGTCTCGCGTTCAGACATCTACAGAGCCGTACGTTTCCTACATCTTCGACGTCTTGGCTTTATGCCGCAAAGCTGACGATGCTATGTCTGAATCAGATAAAGTGTCACATGTCCTAAAAGGCATCGCCGACAACGCTTTCAATTTGCTTGTTTTCGGCAATGTCTCAACAATCGACGCCATCATTAAAGAATGCCATCGCCTTGAACAAGCCAAGAGCCGTCGTATCACACACCACATCACGCGGCTACCCAACACCGCTGCTACGTCGACATGTGAGGGTCAATCGCGTCAGGCCACCCCCTGTGAAGACGTCACCCGTATTGTTCACCGCGAGCTCGAGGCCGCCTGTTCGCCAGCTTTCTCCACAACGCCTCCCGATCCGCCAGCAACCACGATTGCCATGATTCAGGCCGTAGTCCGACAAGAATTTGAGAACATGGGTCTGAACTCTGTGTGTTCAACATCTCAACAAAGCGTTCCCCAGTTTTCTACCGGCCCTCCTCGTCCCCGACAGTCCTTTTTCGCCACATCTCGCCGCAACCCGTCCGATTGGCGTACCCCTGATGACAGACCAATCTGCTTTCACTGCTGTCACATCGGCCACGTCGCTCGTCACTGCTGCAACCGATAGCCTCCGCCTCCTCGGACATACGCCGCCACTTACTCCCGCACCTTTGGACCTTCTGTTCCCTATGCCACCCGCCGTGAACCCACTGCCGCTGATGCTCCTGCTCCGAACCTTCGCTACAGCCGCTCGCCCTCACCTCGACGCCGTCAGTCCCCTTCGCCCCAATCCCGCCGCTTCTCTTCACCGCCTATCACCTCCCGGGCCCAGCCGGAAAACTAGGCACTGCAGCTTCTGGAGGTGAAGCTGCGTTGTCGACACTGCCCTCAAATCCTCTGCTCACGTTAAACACGAATCAAAACCTTCTTGACGTTGACGTTGATGGATATCCTGTCACGGCACTCATCGATACAAGGGCACATATTTCTATTACGAGTGCTGGCTTCTGACGACGACTGAACAAGCTCCTCACCC
The DNA here is from genome assembly GCF_050947875.1 of Dermacentor variabilis. Lineage (NCBI taxonomy): Eukaryota > Metazoa > Arthropoda > Arachnida > Ixodida > Ixodidae > Dermacentor > Dermacentor variabilis. The sequence continues at coordinate 230,451,706 of NC_134571.1, read as the reverse complement.
CAGCGTCAGCATGCGTCGTCCGCGTTGCGGATGGCAGTACTGTGCCTATCATCGGCATGTGTACGGCACGTGTTAGCATCGCCGGCCGCCACACTCCTGTCCTCTTCACTGTGATTGCTCATTGCCCCCACGACCTCATTCTCGGCCTTGATTTTCTCTCCACGCATTCTGCTCTTATTGACTGCTGTGCCAGTACCCTTCGCCTTGAGTTACCGATTCTCGCAGAACCTTCTGACGCACCCCAGTGCCGCCTACGCCCCACCGGCTTTATTTGCCTGCCGCCAAAATCAATAGCCTATATTGAACTCTTGTCTTCCCCACCAGTCCCTGATGGCGAGTACCTCGTCACTCCTCTGCGCGGCATTCCACTACATTATGACGTTACCGTGCCTCACAGTATACTTACTATTACTGCAAACCGCACTTTCATGCCTATCGTTAACTTTGGATTGGCGAAGCAAATTCTGCCACAAGGTATTTGCCTTGCCAACGTTGATTGTCTCGGCGACCATCACATGTCAACTTTATCAACCGATCCTTCTTGCGAGCTTAGCAGGCCTCTCGTGCCAGCCTCGGCCACCGATCCCAAGATACAGAAAATGGTTGCGACGGACCTGTCTTCTGTGCAGGCTGAAGACCTTTATCAAGTATTATCGGCCTACAGAGATATTTTCGACTTCGACGATCGCCCTTTAGGCCAGACGCTCGCGGTCAAGCATCGGATTCTTACTGGCGATGCTACTCCTATTCATCGACGACCGTACCGAGTTTCTGCGTCGGAATGCCAAGTAATTCAAAGCGAAGTGAACAAAATGCTAGACAAAAACATCACTGAGCCTTCTTTGAGTCCCTGGGCGTCACCTGTAGTGTTGGTTAAGAAGAAGGATGGCACGTGGCGCTTCTGTGTAGACTACCATCATCTGAACAACATTACTAAGAAGGACGTCTACCCGCTCCTACGTATAGACGACGCCCTTGACTGCCTCCACGGTTCCAGCTATTTCTCTTCTATTGATCTTCGTTCTGGATACTGGCAGATTGCTGTTGACGATATGGACAGAGAAAAAACCGCGTTCATCACACCTGATGGCCTATACCAATTTAAAGTAATGCCGTTTGGATTATGCAACGCCCCTGCCACCTTTGAGCGTATGATAAACTCCCTGCTCCGAGGTTTCAAATGGTCCACATGTCTCTGCTACCATGACGACATCATCGTTTTCTCACCCACGTTCGACACTCACCTTGAGCGCCTCACAGCTATACTTGATGTATTTCGAAAGGCGAAGCTGCAACTTAACTCGTCCAAATGCCGTTTCGGCCGCCGCCAAATTACTGTTCTGGGCCACCTCGCTGACGCTTCCGGAGTACAGCCTGATCCCGACAAAACCCGCGCTGTCCGAGACTTTCCGGTTCCGAAGACAGCCGCCGACGTTCGAAGTTTTGTAGGGCTATGCTCGTACTTTCGCCATTTTATTCAAGATTTTGCGGCAATTGCTAGGCCCCTCACTAATCTTTTGAAGAAAGGCGTACAATTCTTGTGGGGTACTGCAGAAGCCGTCGCCTTCTCTCGTCTCGTTACTCTTCTCTCCTCACCACCCATTCTCGCCCACTTCGACCCTGATGCCCCTACAGGATTTCGTACAGATGCCAGTGGTCATGGCGTAGGTGCCATCTTAGCCCAGCGTCAGCGTGGCCAGGATCGCGTTATTGCTCATGCGAGCCGCCTCCTCACACCACCGGAGCGCAACTATTCCATTATGGATCGAGAATGCCTTGCTGTGGTCTGGGCGGTAGCGAAGTTCCATCCTTACCTTTACGGTCGCCCTTTTCCCGTAGTCACTGACCATCATGCTCTCTGCTGGCTCTCATCGCTAAGAGATCCTACAGGCCGGCTTGGTCGATGGGCTTTGAGGCTACAAGAATTTTCATATTCCGTGGTGTACAAGTGTGGCCGCCTGCACCAAGACGCTGACAGCTTGTCGCGTTACCCTGTTGACGACCCTGACTCCTCCAATATTACCAGTGCTGCTTGTGTATTCTCTGTGTCGCAGCTGCTTCATTTCGCCGACGAGCAACGTCGTGACGCCTACATCAGAGCACTCATTGACCGTTTTGAACACTCTCCGGCCGACGCCACAGTACGCCTCTTCGTCCTCCGCGACGGTACTCTGTACCGTCGTAACCTTCATCCGGACGGCTCTGAGTTCCTACTTGTCATACCTAAACACCTCCGCTCAACAGTTTTAGAAGAGCTCCACAACGCACCAACGGCAGGACACCTCGGCGTATCTCGAACCTATGACCGTGTACGTCGCCGTTTTTTCTGGCCGGGCCTTGCCCGTTCCGTACGACGTTACGTCGCCACCTGTGAACTTTGCCAACGATGCAAGAAGCCTTCCCAGCTCCCCGCTGGTTACCTGCAGCCGCTCGACATCCCTGCCGAGCCCTTCCATCGTGTCGGCTTTGACCTTCTCGGCCCATTTCCGGAATCTACATCAGGAAACAAGTGGGTTGCAGTCGCGGCGAACTAGGCGACCCGCTATGCCGTAACCTGCGCTCTTCCGACCAGTTGCGCAACTGATGTTGCGGACTTCCTCCTGCATGATATCATTTTGATTCATGGTGCTCCGCGTCAATTGCTGACAGACCGTGGCCATACGTTCTTAGCCAAAGTCATTGACGACATCATGCATGCCTGCTCAATACAGCATAAGTTTACCACCTCCTACCACCCTCAAACGAACGGCCTCACTGAGCGTTTGAACCGCACCCTTACAGACATGCTATCCAAATACATTTCAGACGACCACCGTGACTGGGACCAGGCTCTACCTTACATCACCTTTGCGTATAACTCTTCCCGACTCGACACTGCTGGCTTTTCTCCTTTTTACCTCTTGTATGGCCGTGAACCGACGCTACCACTGGACACTGTGCTTCCGTCCACCACAGCATCAACTAGCGCTTATGCCCGTGATGCTATCGCCCATGCTGACCATGCTCGCCAACTTGCGCGCACTCGTCTACAAGTCTCTCAGGACAAACAAAAGCAGCGCTACGACCTCCGTCACCGTGATGTCAATTTTGTCCCCGGCACCCTCGTGTTGCTTTGGACACCATCGCGTAAAGTTGGCCTTTGTGAAAAACTGCTTTCCTGCTACACGGGCCCATATCGCGTGCTTCGCCAAGTGACAGATGTCACCTACGAAATCATTCTCACCACGCCCACTACGTCCTCTGCTGTGACCACCAGTGACATCGTCCACGTCGCCCGACTCAAGCCCTATAACTCTCCACTTGCCTTGGATATTTAACAGCACCATGACGGCGCTTTTGCCGCCGGGAGGTAGTATTACGATATTATCGGTAGACGCCCGAGAGACGAGCCGCCGTGAGGACGACGACGAAGTGGGTCGGTGCCCTTGGCGCGTGTGAATGTCGGCCTGGCGCTCTGGCTCCAGTCTAGTGTAAATAGTCTGTAAATAGCCTCTTTTGTCTGCGTCTTTCTACACGTAACAATATATACGCTCGTAGAATTTCTCGAGATACCATTTACTGCCTCCGGAGAATGAGAGCTAGTGACTAGATTTATGAAGTAGTGATTAAATTCTTCTGCTAATTTAGCTCCTTGTTTAAGTATCCGATTTAGTAGCTCATTAATTTTCCTCCACATTAAGTCCAATTTCTCTTCTTTCCCAATATCGAAGTAACTGTAGAGATAGTTTCTCTAATAAGTAATAAGTAATAGCAATAAGGCATTAGTTTTGTTTCTGTGTGTCCGAAATATGCCCCAGTCATAAGTGTTACGCGTTTGGAGGAACCTGTTAAAAAGCTTATCTTTCTTTTTAATCATTTTGAGGCATTCCTTATTTATCCAAGGCTTGCGCTCTTTTTTACTTTATTTATGTATGATATATGGAAATGACTTCCAGTATGCAGCAAGACATAGGCGCAAGAATTTGTCATATGCATCATCAGAGGTGTGACATGTATATGGTATCCCATTTTATTTTTATAAGATGATTGCAAAAGTTCTGCAATGTTTTTTCACAAATATCTTGAATTTTCTTGGTTTGTGGAAGTGTCGTACAGTCTCGATCAAGCACTTTTGCAAACAAAAAAAATAGGTAAGTGATCACTAATGCTTGATGCCAATACACCACCAACTTAGTGCTCTGGTAGGTTTGTTATAAATAGGTCAATTATTCGTTGTCTTTGTCACTCGTGTAAAATCTCTAATTACATTGGTCGAACAGTATGAAGACAGCATTGTCTGCAACTTGTGCTGAGAATTTGAGTAATTCAGCATGTCGATGTTAAAATTAAGCATGTTGATTTGCCCTTGACTTGCTCGAGCTCCCCACTAAGCCTGCACAAAAATATGTTTGAATGTTCTAGACTCACTTCTGGAAAGGCATGTTGAAACTTGTCTACTGGCATTACGGAGACACTTGCACCGGTGTCCAACTCCATCGGAAATAGCTTCCCAAACATTTCAATGGTGACAAGGAAGGGCGGCACAGTCGGCTCACCACTTAGGTGCCACATGTCAAGAACGTCAGGGCCGCGAGGATAATGAAGCACGTCGGTGGCATCAACAGCGTTTACCTGCACGGTACGTGTTGATCGTGTCAGAACAGTCCTCACAGCAGACGTTTTTTTTCCTTTGCGAATGTGTCAGCCTTCCGCGAGTTGAAGACGACTGCCAAGTGCCCCACTTTCTTGCAGTAGTGACACTACGACTTGCTGTGCCTGCATTGCGACGCTAAATGACTTCTGTCGCTGCAGCGGTAACATGCCATGCTCTTGGTCGCTGATGGTACCCGGTGAGTAGGCAAACCCGGTAAACTACTTGCAGTTGCCTGACACAGTTCACCGGCATCTATTTTAGCGGCTTCCATCGCCAGGGCAGTTTTCACTGCGTCCTCAAATGTGAGGTCAGAACTCTCGAGTAACCATGTCTGAACTGCTGCGTTGCTTATGCCACATACTATTCGGTCTCTCAGCATACTGTTGAGTTCGGTTCCATAATTTCAGTGCTCAGACAAACACTTGAAGGCCGCAACAAAGTTGCTGACTGCTTCTCCTTCGGAACGCCCCCTTGAATTGAAGTGAAACCGTTGCACTACAAGGGATGGGGTGGGGGCGTAGTGCCTGCCAAGTACGGCCTGTATCTCGTCGAGTGTTTTATCTTAGGGCACTTCCGGCTTTACAAGGTTGCAAAGTAGTGCATAGGTACAAGGCCCGCAGCAGCTAAAAAATATTGACTTTTTTTTTTTGCTGGCACAACGTCGTTGGCTTCAAAGAACTCTTGGACGCGCTCCACGTAAGCAGGCCAGGCGTTGCCTTCGCCCTCGAACGCTTCGATCCTACCAAAGGTGGGCATGGTTGTTCATGCCGCTTGGTGCATCCTCGTCACCAGTTTCTCACATGTAGTCAGAAGAAGTGGAGCCGAGACCCGAGCTTACAGCGAACACAAAACAAACTGTTTATTGCCTCATCCAAACTCCTCAGTCCTGCTCTCGTCACTCCCTCTTCTGCTCGCAGCAGTAGGTGGCGCTAGCAGCACAACAATAACAATTGTCACAATTTTGCTTTGGATGAGGGGCACCTGCATCTCGGCATCAGTCAACACTCAAGCTCCTTGAAAGAAGCAGCAGCACGCTTCCTTTCCTGTTCATTCCTCAATGCATAAGTCCTTTCTGCTCATGTCCACCTTCCACTGCGTGTTCGTCCCACGGACCATTTGAAGGATCCTCTTGGTCAGTCAAAGTCCCATTTTTCGGACTCCCTAGGGGCCGCGAAAACGTTAGAAAAATCAGGCGTTCAAAAAAATTAATGCGTGACTTTTATGCCCTTAAGGGCTCAAAGCGTCTCAGGCACATCTGAAAAGGCCTGCCAGTACACTTATTAGGCATATCGATGCTCGTACTGTGACAGGAGATGGCAGGTAGACACGTGTACAATTAAGAAATGCATACTGTGTCCCATGACAATTGCCCCTTCTCACGCTCACTATGCTTCACTGCAATACTTTCGCTTATGCTTCAGCGTGTGACATTGCTGCATTGCGGCAAATCTGACTTTTGGGACATGGCATTCTGCAACGCGCCGTGCTTTCCAAGCTTTGAAGCAAATCGCAGTACCACAAAGGCGGAGTCGGTGCCATTGCTGACAGCGGCGAATTCTTTCAATGGAAAACATGACGCTGAACGTCAAGAAGCTTAATATCGAACGTCGAAGCACCGGCCTAGCGTTTGCCACAGCAGTGGACGGCTGCAGCGGATCTGCGTCTGATAGCGCTGGTAAAAGGCGGCGAGGTAATCAAAACGGCGGCAATGGTGGCTTTGAATAATGCAGTTTCGTACCTGCGGTCATGGCAAAAAGTCCGGAAAGTCGGACGGCGAAGCGTTCTTGCGTCTGAAATTTCACACGTTCTTATACATTGACTCTATGGGGTACATGGTGGCACCCCAAAGCTGTCCGAATTATCGGGCATCTGGAAAGTCATTCGTTGATTGCACACTGGAAACTCCTCCAGCCGATGACACGGCGCCAAAATACGATTCGTTACGATCCCTCTGTTACTCGAGCCAGCACTACCGCAACTTTCTTTGCTTTCAATAAAATTACAGCTAATTTTCCCTGATAGAAGCACAAATTCCCTGAGTATTTCAAGACTATTCAAAATCCCTGGGGATTCCTGGTTTTCCCAGTTGGTAAACACCCTGAGAGCTGGCATAGTCCTGAACGTTGCCTTTGAAAAGGCAGCAGAAATGTTCGACGCTGCAGCGAAATGCTTTCGCATTGTCAGAGTGCACGACAGCAGGAATTCCACGTTTTGCTGCAAAGCACCTAAAGGCTAATAAAGATGCTTGCACTATCAAATCTGTGGTCAACTCCAGGTGTACTGCCCTGCTCACAGCACAAGAAGACAACAATGTACACTTTTACAATCGAGGATGATTCGGCACGGCAGTAGAGTGGCCCACAGAAGTCAATTCCGACCACTTCAATCGCTGTTGCCTCACTGATTCTTTCCTTTGGAAGGAGTGCTACAAAGGCAGCTTCGGGAAGCAGGCGCCGTCGACGGCATGTTAATCAAATCAAACATTTATTTGTTTTTTCAAAGCATGATTACAACAAGGATACGCAGAAGAGGGTCCCAAGGTCACAAAACCGCACCAGGACCCTCTGTACATGACTTTTGGATACAAATTACGAGATTAACAGAGAAATATAGAATTAAGCAAGCCAACAGAAAAAAACGGGTACAAAAAAAAGGTTTATATATATAAATATAAATCTGTTTTGTGATGGTATAAATATTTGATAGAGAAATACAAATTCATACTAAGACTGAAAATATGCACGTAAAGTTAGCATGAACAGTGACAGTGCATCATTATCACGTACAAAAAAATTACAAAGATAAATTAGAAAGAAAGAAAAGAAACAAACAAACGAGAGAACAGAGTAAATAAAATAAGTCATAACAGAATTATTTATTTAAAAGATGGGTTTTAAGTGTTTTTTTAAATGCAGTAAGTTAGTTAGTCAATTCGGGTTTAATGGCGCAAAAGCGACTAAGGCCATGCTGCGCCAGTCACAGGACAGTATAAGATCCAATGTTAAGGTAGTTATAGCTGTGTTATCTTAAAGCCGATGTAGATAATTGGTTTCACCTAAAAACTGGAACAGGTTAGTGAATGGCACTAGTGGGTCATCGCCCAATATTAAGGCAGGGTGCAGAGGTATATGTAAGTGATAGAAATTTTTGAAATGTTTCCGTCTCTGTGTTTCAGTGTGTGGGCATGATATAATGATGTGGGTTACTGTGAGCGTTTCGTGACATTTCTCGCATGTTGGTGGACTTTCGTTTCGAAGTAAAAAATTGTGTGTTAGATGCGTGTGTCCAATTCGAAGTCGACATAACATTACCTCATAGAACCGTTCTTGGTGAGTACATGATTTCCACTCGCGAAGCTGGGGTTTAGTTATATGTAACTTGTTATTTACGCACGTGTTCCATTCTTGTTGCCATTTTGATGCTAGGGCCTTACGAACCACTCTGATGCTGTCTTTGTATGGAAGTGTTATGTGTGTGATGCTTTTGTGCGCTGCCATGGATGCGCTTCTATCTGCAGCTTCGTTCCCTGCTATCCCAACATGGCTTGGGACCCAGCAGAATCGTATGGTTCCTTCGTATTTCTTGTTAAACACTATGTTTAAGATATCGCCAAGCAGGGGTTCAGACGCGGAGTTTAAGTTAAGGGCTCTTAGGGCACTTAACGAGTCGGTATAAATGATAGCATTCTTCTGCTTGTCGGAAGTGATTTTCTTAACTGCCATCCAAATCGCATAAACTTCGGCGGTAAAGACTGAAGAAAAATTATTTATGCGAATGCTATTTTCCCAATTTTTTGTTACGATCCCGACACCTACGTATTCTTGTGTTTTAGAGCCGTCAGTGTAAAATTCTGTGTAATTTTTATATTTTTCTTGGATAGCTCGGAACTCTTGTATTATATGCTCTTGTGGAATGTCTTTTTTCTTTATATGTGTTAAGGTGCAGTCACACAGCTGTGTAAAATTGCACCACGGGGGCAATCTTGGTGGCCTTTCGGCAACCTGCAGGGCTTCAGGAGGGATATCATAAGTCTGACAGTATTGTTCGTGTCTTAAGATGAGTGGCCGAATCATGTTTGGTTTATTCGTGTAGTGTATTCGTGATTGGCACTGTGTTACGATGTTGTAGCATATATGTTGTGGTGATGACCGAATTCTTAGTACATAGGAAAGTGTAAGTAGTGCTCTGCGGTGCTGTAATGAAGGCTCATTAGCGTTAACGTATAAACTTTGTACAGGCGATGTCCTGTAGGCACTGCTCGCCAGTCGTAGGCCGAGATTGTGAACTGGATCAAGTCGCTTAATGTAGGACTTCCTAGCTGCACAATAAACTACACTACCATAGTCGAGGATGCTACATACAAGGGATCGGTATATACGTAGCAGACATGTACGGTCATATCCCCAGTGCTTATGTGATAAAACCTTGAGGATATTTAGTGCTTTATTTGCTTTAATTTTGGTTGCGTTAATGTGGGCCAGGAAGTTCAGTTTGGTGTCAAACGTTACGCCTAGAAATTTATAGTGTTCTTTGACCGGTAGCGTTATACCATGCAATGTGAGACCTGGAGTACAGTGTAACCCTCGCTTCTGGGAAAAGAGAACTGTAACAGTTTTGTGTGTTGAGAACCGGAAACCATTTTTGTTAGCCCATTGTGTAAGATTATTTATCGTTATTTGTAGTTGTTGTTCACAGGTGGGTAAGCTTGAGGCGCGGCAAGCCATTTGCAAATCGTCGACATATATTGAGTGCATAACAGATGATGGGATGATTTTATTCACAGAGTTCATTTTGACTATGAAGAGCGTCGTGCTCAGAATGCAACCTTGTGGAACGCCATTTTCTTGTGTGAATGTGCGCGAGAGTATTGTGCCGAGACGTACTTGAAATGTTCGGTTTGACGTGAAATCGCATAGACAATTCAGCATTCTTCCGCGAATTCCCATGTCAGCCAGGTCTCTCAAAATTCCGTATCGCCATGTGGTATCATATGCCTTTTCAAAATCAAAGAAAACCGCGAGGCAGTATTGCTTGTGAAGAAATGCGTCACGTATCTCATGCTCTAGTCGCACGAGATGGTCAGTGGTGGAACAGCCCTTTTTGCATCCGCACTGGTGTTTGTCTATTAGGTTTCTTGTTTCTAGGATGAATGTGAGTCTTATGTTTATAATGCTCTCATAAGATTTGGCTAGACAACTTGTTAGTGCAATGGGTCTATAGCTGCTAGGGGATGTACCGGGTTTACCAGGTTTTAGAAAAGGTACTACTACCGCTTTTTTCCAATCTGTAGGCATTACCCCACACTCCCATATCTTATTGAAAAATTTAAGAAGTGCCCCTACCGACGCTTGGGATAGGTGTGTCAGCATTGTGTAGTGCACACGGTCAAGACCTGTTGCCGTTTTTTTACCAGCAGAGAGAACTCTGTTCAATTCATGTATTGTGAGGGGTTTATTGTACATTTCAGCTGAAGCCCCAGTGGTAGGCAGCCTCTCTTTCTCAGCCGATTCTTTGTATTTTAAAAATGTATTTGAATAGTTTGCTGAGCTGGATATGTTATGAAAGTGTTCACCTAATAAGTTGGCCTGGTCCTGTAGTGTTGTTTGTGTGCCTGGACATGTAAGTAGTGGTATAGTGTATGATGAGTACTCTCCTCTAAATTTCCTCACCTGGTCCCACATTCGTTTTGATGTTACCGTACTATTAATTGAAGAGATGTATTTTTGCCATGATGATTTTTCAGCATGTCTACGAATGAACCGTGCTTTGGCTTTGGCTTGTTTAAAAGTTAACAGGTTGCTATAGGTGGGGTGCCTTCGTAGGATTCCCCAGGCCTTATTTTGTGCTTTTTTAGCGTCGGTGCACTCCTTCGTCCACCAGGGGTTTAGCTTTTTACGCACAATACCGGAAGACTGCGGTATCGCCTTTTCTGCCGCTGTGATTATAACTTCAGTGATTTTTTTATTAAGATCATCAATACTGAGCTCTGGCGAAAAGACATTTTCCAGTTTCGCGTTCTGCATAAAAACCTGCCAGTCAGCGAGCTGTAATTTCCTTCGGCGTGGTCTAGTTAGTAGGGTTTGTGGTGATGATAGGTGTTTGATGAGTGTGGGTAAGTGGTCGCTACCATATGACGTGTCGAGAGTTTCCCATTTAAAATCAGTAAAAAGAGAGGGTGAACAAAAAGCTAAATCTAAACAACTAAATGTGCGAGAAGTCGGTGAAAAGTAAGTTGGCGCACCTGAGTTTAAAAGACAAATATTATTTGACAGGATAAAATCTTCAACGAGTTGCCCCCTTTAGTCAGTTTTGACACTGCCCCAAAGAGTACAATGAGCGTTAAAATCTCCTACCAAGACAAATGGCTCCGGTAACTGTTCTGTTAGATTTTCTAAGTCTTTGATAGTAAAATGTGTGTGAGGTGGGATATATAGTGAGCAAATGGTGATTGTTTTGTAGGATAGAAGGGTGACAGCTACGGCCTCTAAAGATGTATTTAATGGGACATTTCGGGTGGGAGTGCCGCCCTGCACGACTATAGCCACTCCACCTGACAACCGGTTGGAACATTCGCGGTCCTTTCGGACAACGGTGAAACCTCTAAGGAATTGACTGTGTTTAGGGCCTAAGTTTGTTTCCTGTAGGCAAAATGCGATTGGCGAAAAGTTATTTATTATGTCCTTAATGTCACCTAAATTGCGAATCAGTCCTCTACAATTCCAATGCACTATAAAAGCCATAGTGGCAGAATTGAGAATGGTAATTCACATATATGTACTAAGTAACTGTAGGTGACATTTGTTAGTGGGAATGTGCTATTGGAAGAACGGTAACCGTTCAGGTTACTGGTCCCTTTGTTTGTGTAGTTATTGTGAGCTTGTCTTTCTTAGTGCGCTCCAGAGAGCGCTGATGTTTTGGTGTCGATGACGCCGGAGTTTTGGTGTCGACATCCATAACCTTCTCCGAGGCGCTGGATGATCGAGAACCAGGCGCTGAGACGCGCGTCTCAGGCCTGGGAGTTCGATTTAGCCTGGGGCCCTGTGGAACCGGGGTCTGCAGGCCAGTCTTTGATGATGATGATGATGATGGAGCAGGACTGGCTGCTGCCACCAAGGGGACGGATGGAGTTACTACTGGGCCACTGACTGCGGTCCCTGTAGACTCCTGAGACCACTGCGGTGCTGTCCCCTGTCGCACCGCACTGGCGTAGGTTGTTTGAGGTAAGTGTGCTAGTTTCTTTCTTGCTTCATAAAAGGAAATCTTCTCTTTCACTGTAAGTGCAATTATCTTTCTCTTTCTTCCAGCAGGGGCAAGATCGTGAATATGCTGGATGATCTCCTTTGCAGTTTGTACAGTGTGGAGCAGCATTACAGTTTTCCGACTGATGGTCATTGGCACTACACTTTGCACATGTCGATTTACCTCTGCATGATTGCGATGCATGTCCGAATCTCTGGCACTTGAAACACCGCCTCGGGTTTGCGATATACGGTCTTACGTTGATCTTAAGATAGCCTGCATCAAGTGTAGTAGGTACAATACTGGTACCAAAGGTGAGTATAACGTGTTTGGTCGGGATTTGTTCATCATTTCTTCTGAGAGTTATTCTTTGAACTTTGATTACATTTTGTTCTTGGAAACCTTCCAGGAGTTCTTCATCGCTTAGGTTTAAGAAATCTTCTTCTGATATTACACCTCTGCTTGTGTTGAGAGAACGGTGTGCTGAGATTGTGACTTTGATGTTACCGACACTGGTTAGATCAGCGAGCTTTGCAACTTGGTCTTTGGTTTTGAGTTCAAGGAGGAGGTCCCCACTTGACATCTTTGAAGCTTTGTATTGCTTTCCGATTTTTTCAACTAGGCATTTTGCTATTAGGAATGGCGATAGTTTTCTCATTGGCAGAGATCCTTCACTGTGGATCACATGGTAGCGTGGGAACGTTTCTGCGTTGGTTTTCAATGTGAAATCAAAAATTGCTTCGGTGCGCCCTCTTTTGATAGGACGATCTGCAAGGGGGGGGAATGCATTTGCCATGTATTCTTGGAATATTCAGCGGCGATGGTAGCCACCCACCACCGAGCCCAACAAGGGGACGCTACGAGGTTAGGAACATACCTGTATGCGTCAGCTATACAACGCCGCTATAACCTAATATATGTACCCAAGGTTGGGTAGATACACACGGTTAACCCTTGCTGCCTGGAAAATGAGAAGTAAACTGAAGTGAGTAGAGGACAGGAAAGAGTCAAAGTGAGAGAGAAAGACAAAGAGTGGAGAGGGGGACAGGAAGAGGCAACTGCCGATTTCCCCCGGGTGGGTCAGTCCGGGGGTGCCGTCTACGTGAAGCCGAGGCCAAAGAGGTGTGTTGCCGCCGCCGGGGGGCCGTAAAGGTCCAAACACCCGGCATTGGCTCAACCCCCAGGATCCCCTTTTCCCCGGACACGGCTAAGCCGCGCACGGCTACACGCGGGAGGGTCCAACCCTCGTGTGCTTGGGTCCGTGGTGTCGCAACACACCAAACGCCTGCTGACGCAGACGCCCCTGTGGGGAAATGCAGTAACAGATGATGATGTTTTGATGGGGTAGGGAAGTGAATTCCGCATTTTAATAGCGCAGAAAGATGCTGTCATTTTACCGTAATTAGTAAGAGCTTTAGGTAGCAAGAAATTATTTTTCTGAACAATAGAAGTAGGGGCAGCATTCTTCAAGGAATCTAAGGAAATAAAATTGTGTGTGTGATCTTTATTAATCAATCTAAAAAGCATAGTAATCAAGTTGAGTGTGACTAAATCAGTAGTTGCCAGCAATTTATTCTCCATGCGTATGATATTATTATTGATTAAAGTTAGAAATAATGCGCAGAGCTAGGTTTTGTATGTGCTGAACAGATGTTAAGTGGCACTGATATGTGTTGCCATAAATAGCAATCCCATAATTATTATGAATATGAATGAATGCATAATAAAGTGAAATGAGAGCAGCAGTAGACAGACAAGATCTAGCTTTTATGAGCGCTCATATACCGAAAGAAGTTCTTTTCTTAACTTGTGTGATATTCTTGTGAAATTTTAGTTGTTCATTGAGGTAGATACAAAGAAATGATACACAGTCGCTAGCAGAAATAAAGTGCGAGTCAAGGGAAACCTGAGGTTAAAATGGTAGTCTTCTTTGAGGGGAGCAAAAAACAATGAATTTAGGTTTGTTTGGATTCAAAATCAAGTGATTACTGCGACACCAAGTAACAACTTTAGCTAACGCACTGTTTAATTTATGAGTTAATGATGTTAAAGATAGATCTGAGTCTGAGATAGTTGTGTCATGAGCATATAACATGCATTGTGAAGGTGAAGCCTGTTGCAGAAGGTCATTTATGTAGAGAATGAATAATAATGGTCCCAAAATGGAGCCCTGTGGTACCCCTTGATTAATTGTTTTGGTGTCTGAAAAGTTGCCCGATAAATAAACTGTTAGTTTTCTATTATACAAGTAGCCTCTCAAAAAGATTAATGCTGGACCTGTTATTCCATACGCTTCTAATTTTTTTAGTAACATGTCGTGATTAATTGTGTCAAAAGCTTTTGAGAAGCCTAAAAATACAGAACCAATGATAAATCCTTTGTCAATAGAAGTCTTAATGTAGTCTGTTAATGAGATTACCGCCAAGTCAGTTGAGCTACCTGAATGAAAACCACATTGGAAATTATTCAAGAGATTAAACTTTTTCAAATAATTATTCAAGCGACTAACAAATAGCTTCTCAATTATTTTGCTAACAAAGGATAAGATAGAAATAGGTCGGTAATTAGAAGTAATAGACCTATCACTTTTTTTTTAAATGGGTATGACTGTTGTGTTCTTAAGGGTGCACGGAAAAATTCAAGTTTTAAAGATTCTGTTAATTATGTTGACCAACATTTGAGAGATTAATTGACCTACCAATTTTAAGTGGCATGCTTGAATGCCATCTAATCCGGGCAAGGTATCCTTAAGGTTCATAATCGCAGTGAAAACTTCTTGTATTACAGGGAAAAGAAAAAACGAGAAATTTACGTGATCCATGCTACATTCAGCATCCACGTGATGCTGATTGGAAATGTCAAAAAAGAATTCACTAAAAGCATTAGCAATTTGAGGTTCGTTTTCATGCATAGCATCATTATAATTAATTTTAGGGATTGGAGTCTCACACGCTGTTCACTTCAAGAATGCGTTGAGCAACTCCCATTTCTTTTTAGAATTGTTCTGGCAGCTTACAAATTCCTTATCATAATAACATCTCTTAGCTTGCTTCAGTAAACAATTGAGAATGTTGCAGTATTTTTTGTATCTTAATGCCAAAGTTAGATTGAATGGCTGTTTTTTTGTATAAGTTATCTTTTTTACGCATACTTTCAAGAAGCCCCTTGGTTACCCATGGACATCGAGGGGAATGGTACCACCGTTTACATTTGCTATTAACAGTGTTCTGAGACACAGCTTCCCGAAATAAGTCACAAAACCTTTGAAGTGTGCTCTCAGGGTCTCACACCTGATCAATTTCGGGCTAATCGATATTATTTATATCTTCTATAAATTTACTCTTATTGAATACTTTCGCTAAGTACCGTGAACTGTCCGAGCTATTCAAAGAGTTAAAAATGGCAAAAATAGGATAATGATCACTAATGTCAGTTTTAATCATGCCTGAATTAGGTGTAGGAGTTATGTTTAGTTAATGCATGATCTAGAAGTGTTTCTCATCCATGAGTAGTACATCTTGTTGGTGATGTTATGAGTTGCTCATACCCGAATCCACTAAAGCAGTCAGTGTAGGCTATACACAGCTTACTGTCGATATCTAACAAATTGATACTAATATCACCCACTATGCGAACATGCTTACTTTCTGAAGCTAAAATGTTGAGAATGTTATCGAGCTGAATCATAAATTCACATGAACATTATGACGGCAAACGGTATATGCACCCCAGAACAAACTTTTTAGAGTCAATGAACGAAAACGAATGATCTAGTTCAATCCACACCGATTCACACTGCGGAATAGGTATAGAAATGTCACACCTTCTAGTGCAAGTGATATTGTCGGAAATAAATGTGGCTGATCCTCTGTGATAATAACTTGAACGGGAGCAGTATTCTGAATGTTAAGACGGAAATCCAAACATGTAAGTGTCATCATCACAAAGCCATGTTTCCGTGATGCATATGAAAGAAAATGGGACAGAAAGGAAAGTAAAAAAGATACTGATATTATCGTGATTACGCCGAAGGCTTCTTGCGTTGAAGTGGACAAGGCAGCGATTATTATTTCATATCAAAGATCGAACTTCCGTAGGTGAAAGAGAAGCCATGTTTCCTTTATACTGACACGTGTACTTGTCTATCTTTATCGGGCGACACGTTTCACCGCCTAACAAATGTTATCGCACAGCACAGGACGCGCTGGCATGTATCGGAAGTGTCTGGAATGTTATCGATGCTTCTATCCGCTGTCTGTGACCGAGCCTTGTGTAATCTAATTGCATGTGTGAGCGACGCGAATAATGTAGAACCTTGTGGAAGGCACGCAGGTCCCAGCGATTACTCTGGAACATTCGACGACTGATGTATAAAAGCCGACGCGCTTGACCCGCTGATCAGATTTTCGACGATCGCCTACCATGTTCGCCGCTATCGTGGTGCTTTAAGTGTAGACTGTCTTTGTGGGCACAGGTTCGCCCAATAAAAGCCAGTTTTGTCTTTCACAGTGTTGCTACTGTGTTCTTTAACGTCACTACCATGTGACAATATGCTCTAAGTCACGAGCATCTACGAAAAATTGTGCAGGTCTGATTCAGTCAGAATGCAAAACACCCTGCTGTCATTAGTCTTTCGTGCCTTTATTTGGCAGTTTTCTGTCCAAAGAAAGAACCAACTTTTTTCTTTCTTCAACGCAAGGGCCCTAGAAAACAGTTGTTTGTTCTCAAGAGTCAAGTGTCGCTTTCAAGTTAAGGCCCAGGCGGCCTCGCGAAGCCGCACCACACGCAGAAAATGCCAGAGTAGAATGCCCCCCCCCCCCCCCCCCAATGCCTAGCGCGCGACAGTAGACGATGTGCTTCATCCCCTTTCTCCTCCTTTGCGCGCGCTAGATTGAGCCACCATCGTCGGCTTACCCTCGTACGCTTTCACTCTATCATACAGCTTACGGCACGCGGCGACGATGTTATCGCCCTTGAACTTTGTACGGAATGTCACGCCGACCCCGCCAGTGACACCAATGGCAGAAATGCACCTGAAGTGTTCATGTAATTGTTGTCGCCATAAAACACCTTTCATTGCATTAAACATCTTCGGGGATCTTGCTTGTTTGCTCGTCCCTTGTCATGTCGTGGAGAAACTAAAGTATTATGGAAGATTCTGGGGGGGCAGATTCGGCAAATTGAAGAAGTCTCCTCTTCTCATAAGTGTAATCCAAAGTACTGCCTGTGCGGTGTTTGAAGAATATTGCCCCTGTCCCAACGGTCTACAGCATACAGCGTTACTCTCAAAAGCCGTCGTTAACACTTGCCAGCCAGGAGCTCCATGGATCGCTTACGTGGTCTGTAATACACAAGTTGTACCTTTTACGTGCATTTCTTGTCAAATAGGTTCTCCTATTCAGCACTTTCTCTTCATCGTCCTTCTATTCATCTTGTTGGCATGCATACTCGTAAAAACGCATCCATGTCAAGGCTCTAGGGTCAAGTGATCATTCACATTAACTGCCCAATCATTTGCACCACTGAAACCGATCTAGGATGCGTGAATCTGTGCTTTGCGCGCCTTCTTAATGAAATTATTTTTCTTCTCACGGCAAACAAAAACGAGCAATGATATTTTTTGGCAGATTTTGCAGCAACACGGTGAACACAATCAATGTCACCAGGCAAAATAGGACAGTCAATAGTCAACAGTCAAGAATAGACAACCTGCTTGAGAATGGCAGTGCATTCTTCTAGAACCTTAAGTACTCGGAACGCCCTTTGTTTCAACGTTGTTCATCCTGGAGTACTAATCAAGGTCTGCCAGCCTTTCTTTTTTAAGGTTTCATTTTCATTGGCAAGGCAAGGCATGTTTGCAGCAGTGAGCTCGTCCTGTCTCGCATGCACAGCATCATATTTTTTACTAAGAAATTCCACTGTGTTACAAAGCGAACCCTGTCCGTCGATAGAACGGTTCCCGATTCTTTCTAGTAGCCTTCCTGTTAGGTCATTCATTAGACCTTCCAACTTGTTTTGAAATTTTGTCTCAAGTGATTCGACTCTCTTTACAAGTTCAGCGTTTGAGGGCATTCTATTAAACAATCAGTTAATGGCAAGCACAATCGAACAGCAAATACACAATGTCTCAGCAGCAGTCCTGATGAAATACCTAATTACCAAAAACACTTTGAAGATGGAATGCGACTAACCTGCACATACAAAAAGATCAAGCTTAGGTTGATCTTGGCTTGGCCATAGACTGCTGCCAAATGTGGCGACGAAGCTGTCCGCAGTGCCTTACATGGCCCTTGTGAAGAGGCTAGCAGACTGCGCAGGTCCAGAGTCATGCCCACCGAGGCCTATCAGTCGAGCCGAACATCCCTTTGTCCACAAGGAAACAGATACAGACTGTCAAAGCGACACCCTTGCGGATACAAGATCAAGCTTAGGTTGATGTTGGCTTGGTAACGGACTGCTGCGGACTGCTGAAAGCGCGCTTTCTGAAAGCGCTTCACTGTGCGACGCCCCTTGAAGATCCAAAAGCATTCCCGACGATCCAGGAGGGTGAGTTGAACGCCTCCATGTAGGAGTTGTACGTGCGTTGCATCAACCAAGAGCTTGGTGAATCGGTGATCTACAGGATGCAAGATAGGATGCTTCAATTCCTCTCAGTTGTAAGCTGCTGCAGTTGGCCTCCTACACGAAGTAGTCCATCACGGTCAAGAAACGGTTGTAACGTCAGCACACTGGAGGTGTTGGGAACTCGTCCTTCCTCCAAGGCCGTGACTTCGCTTGCTGTGATGACCCTAATACGGGATAAAGGTTCGTGCACTCAAAAGGTTATGACGGTTCTCTTAGGCGGAGCCTCCGAGAAACCAATTGAGGACAAAGCCGTAGGTTTGAACACACACACAAAGACATTTAATCCAACTAAAAAGAGACATAAGGTAAATAGAAGGAAATAGAAAGCATGCTTAAAAATGAACACTCAAGCAGACATTGCGGCAAGGAACGCACATAGGGCTTGCATGCGGTTAACGAGTGCGCGAGTCCGGGCTTGCCACGAGGGCAGGGACGCGTAACAGTCTCGACGCGGCGACGCGGCGACAGGCTGGCGAAAGCAGTGGCGCCGGTCTCACCATAGGTCGCGGTGTAAGCTGACCGACCGGGCGACCGGAGCGCGCCAGCTCTGGCTAGGCGAGGTAAAGTGGGCGGCTTGGTGGCAGGAGCAGACGGCGGCGGCGTTCTGGCCGGGCAGCTGGGTGTAGAGCTCGGGCCCGTAGCCCGACTGCTCTTGTCCTGCCCACTGGCACAGAAGCTCGAGCGCCGGCCTCGGGCAGCAGGCGGCACGACAGACGGGGGCGGCGTTCTGGCCGGGCAGCTGGCGTAGAACTCGGGCCCAAAGCCCGACTGTTCTCGTCTCGCCCACGGGCGCAGAAGCTCACCGGCCTTGAGGAGCTGGCGGCACGCTCGGGTAGACGGGCGACGCACAGGAACAGGTTGGCAGGAGGCCCCGGTCGGGCGAAGTCCTGGTGGCTCGGGTCGGGAACCCGACGGCCCGTTTTCAACGCCCGCTCCGGTGGTTGACCTCCTCCTGCTGTTGCTTCCTGGAACTCTCCTGGCATCTCCCCTGCGTCTCCTTGCGTGTCCCCTCGTTCTGCCAGCGCACCACGCTTTTTCTTCTGGTCTTGCAGATTTGGCATTCTCGGATTGGCTGCCTGACGCCCCGTGGTCTTTTCTAGTTGGTTGCTTTTCTTCTTTTTGTTGTTTTTCATGCGCCGCGCGTTCTCGTGCCGGACGCTCTTCGGCGTCGTTGTTTTCCTCGGCGCGCGTGCACTCAGTGTCGTCTGCTCCTGGCCGTCCCGATCACCGCACCATGTCGCGCACCACACATCACACTTGCGAATGCGCTGGAGCATAGGACACACCTCAGCCAATACATCTCCGCCTGGTACAACTCAAACGCCATCAGTGGTCCGATAGAAGATGGTGTGTTCTGCGAAGCGTTACGACGAAACCTCATGATCCAAGCCATTACTTGGAGTAATTGGGAGAGGCAGCCAAAGCGTGCAACCTCAAGCAGTGGCTCATGTAGGGGCGCAGGAGGTGCAACTACTACGGTGGAGGAAGCGGATATCTCTTCATGTATCACGCTAGAAAGGGCCTCCGGTGAAGGAACAGAACAAATCTTTGCAGGTCATTGCAAGTGAGGCTGTGACAACCACGAAGACTGGTCCACCAGTGAGACTTGCGCATCAATGACAGGGCTGCTGCTTCACGCATGAGCAAATCTGCCGGATTGTTGTTGCTTGTGCAGTGCCTCCAAGAATGCTCCGAAGTCAAGCATTGTATTTCGAGAATGTGGTTCCGCATGAAAGTCTCTCGTTGTTTAGCGTCAGCAGCAATCCAATGTAGGGCTGTCGATGAGCCACTCCAAAAAAACCCCTGACAGCTAGATGTTTCTGGAATTCCTCATAGGTAGTTCAACAGCCTGGAAGCCAACAGGCACGGAAGCAGCTCTAGGCATGGCAGCGAGATAGTTTTCAGTGGTGTGACCCTGAACTTGCTCATGAGCAGCTGAACATTAAATGTTCCTCCTTTTATCTCGTAGCGCATGTAGACGGCTACAACATACGCCAGTGGGCTTGCATCACAGAACAGGTGAAGTTCAAACAGTGGAATCCGTCGCTGAGTGGAGCAAATGATGCAGCATGGAATGCGCAGCGAGGAGAGCATCAGTAGTTGGGATGTCCAGCTTTCCCACTGTTTCTCGACGTCTTTCAGTAATGGCTCGTCCCATGGTGAGTTCCTTCGCCACAGCTGCTGGAACAATAATTTCACTCGAATGACAAACAGAGCCACGAGGCCTAACGTACTGTAGTTTTCCAAATGGCTGCAGAGTAGTGTGTTTCATGGCTGAGTGCGCAGAAACATATTCAGAAACGGCTTTGGTGGTAAGAATGATATCGTCAGCGTTGCGGTCCCATAATAAGCCAAGCAACCTTATTGTTGCTCTGCCTTCTCCAATGTTGTCGAAAGAAATGTTGTCGTTGAGGAACTAGTGACAAAGAACGCTGGAGTTGGAGCACTCCTTTCTTAACTCCATACTTGCATCTGCTAAAATAGCCAATGCAGTGCGGTAGGTTTTGAGGGCACCTTCTTCAGTTGAAGCTCATATGATGAGGTTGTCCTTGTAGAATGATGTCTGTAGGCATGTAGCTATTATTGGCCAAGTCCTTTTCCACAACTTGAAGTGATGCTGCGAAGCAGCAGATAGAAAGAAAGGGCTAGATGATGCTCCAAAGGGCACACAAGTCATTCGCCATTTGATGAAGGAAGGTATTGTCCCCTCTTCGCCGGATAGTCGGTTGACCAATAGGAAGCGGTGAGTGTCGCAATCGTCTTGTGAAATTGAAATTTCAAGGAAAGAAGTTGAACTTAAAGAAGCTGAATTTTTTTAAAAAAGGGAGGGGAATGATGTATCGGCGGTTTCGAAACCAAAACCGTATCTGACCCGCCCTCTGGGGCCGCTGATGCAACGACGCTCAGCCTATTTAAGGCATGCACACTTGTAATAAAGTCACTCTCTGCCTCAGTCCCCATCTCCATCTCTGTGCCTTTTTCCGGCTGCCGTCCCGGCGTGGCCAACGTGCCCGGCATGGCGTTCATGGTGGCCACGCCGACGTAACAGTTTGGCAACGAGGAACATCGAACTACATTGCGCCTGCCAGTAAGTTGCGCTTGCTCAATGCATTTTAACGGCATCTTTCCCTTCGACTGCTCTTATTTCAAGCAGTATTTCTGCACTTGCTGAGGCTGCTGATCCCTGCTTGCTGCTTTTACAACCCCATTGTCCAAAGCGCCATCGTCCTTGCATCTCCCTTAACTTCGGCTATGCCTATTACTGCTTCATACTTCTGCTGCCCTCCTTGCCAGCAGCATTTTTGCACCGTGCATTCGACGTCACCTGTCCCACACCGACACTACTGCGTCGTCGTCCTTGCACCTGTCCTTACCCTTCGGCCCTCCCTGTTACGGCTTGGCATGAATATAGCAATCCCCCCACGCTTCTTGTCGTGCTCTGGTGTATCAGCCATCCCGTGGCTAAAAAGGTGAGGTGTGTTGCAGACTTACGTCGATGCGGCCGCCAGGACCACTATGCCGAAACACAAAGCGCTCCTCCTCAACACACTGGGGGTGGAAGGCGTCAGCATCCACTACCCCATCACTGAGACGAAGACAGAGGCCGAGGAAGGGACAGGGGATGCACCGGCAATTGATGTTTATGAGGCGGCACTTCAAGTGCTCAGCAAGCACTTTTCTACTGAAGATAAATTCTGCAGCCACGTACAGTTCAAGCACAGATTCCAAAGTCCAGCAGAGCCGACTACAGATTTCCTCCAGGATGTGCATCATCATCATCATCATCATCATCATCATCATCATCATCATCATCATCATCAGCCGGGTTACACCCACTGCAGGGCAAAGGCCTCTCCTATACTTCTCCAACAACCCCGGTCATGCACTAATTGTGGCCATGTCGTCCCTGCAAACTTCTTAATCTCATCCGCCCACCTAACTTTCTGCCGCCCCCTGCTACGCTTCCCTTCCCTTGGAATCCAGTCCATAACCCTTAATGACCACCGGTTATCTTCCCTCCTCATTATATGTCCTGCCCATGCCCATTTCCTTTCTTGATTTCAACTAAGATGTCATTAACTTGCATTTGTTCCTTCACCCAATCTGCTCTTTCCTTCTCCCTTAACGTCACACCCATCACTCTTCTTTCCATAGCTCGTTGCGTCGTCCTCAATTTAAGTAGAAACCTTTTCGTAAGCCTCCAGGTTTCTACCCCGTAGGTGGACGGCAGGACGTGCAACGGCTCGCCAAATCCTGCAAGTTTGGCACCACTACAGATATCATGGTCCAAGACCAGATCCTTTGCGGCTTGCAGTCGCAACAACTTCGCCGCCAGTTCATTCAACTCGGCGAGCACTTCACCGTCAAAAAAGCTTTGGAAATTACACAAGAGGAACACACCGACAAAATAATGGAGAAGCTCTGCGTTCCACATGTAGACGCCATTTCACAGCGTCGTCAACCACAAGATGGCGGTCTTCCCCGCCCTGCGCTATTCCAAGATGACAGTTATCCTCCCACCCGACTGCATTTTAATATGGCGGTCTTCCCCGTCCGGGCTACAATCAAGATGGTGGCCAATGGACCAACGCTTCACCCCGACCGCACCTAGATGGCGGATGCCGAGAGCGAGGAGGTGGGCCTTCCCTTCGGGGAAGGAGGCAACCGGCGCTTCCTTTGCCTCTGCGCCGCCAGCTCGGCCCGGCGGCTGCTTCCGCTGCGGCTCGCTGCAGCACTGGGCGAACTTTCCAGATTGTCCTGCCTGCCACAAGCTCTGTCAAACATGTGGAAAGAAGAGGCACTTTTTCCAAATGTGTCGGTTATCGGAAAGTACATCTGGACTTGTAAACAAGCTGGAAACGCGCGACACTACTGCCATCAAGACTGCAACCAACCTACACATCGAATATGCTGTCGGTGCTCTATCGCTTATGCGCGTTCCTGTACAAGTTAACAACGCTAACTCTCTACCTGATGATCGACACAGGGGCAATCGTCTCACTCGTGAATCTTCAGGAGAGGCACTTTTCACATATCTGCCTGCTTCAATTGCATTTGATCATCCACAACTACTCGGAGCAACTGGTGAAGAATTTGGGACTTTTCCCCACAACCGTCAAGTTTCAAGACAAATTAGCTTTGGTGAACTTTCACGTGACTGAACTTGGTTTGTCACATCTGGGACACGATGCTATCAAATCACTCATGCTAGTGATCGATGGAGCGACTTTGTCTTGCGTCCAAGCCTCATCTTCACTACCGGAATTCGACATTGGTTCCCGCTGTGCGGAACGTCATCCAACTTCACTGAACTTGTACAATACAATGGACTTTGACAATGCACCACAGGCCTACGCTTGTTTGACTTCACCACCAGTGAGGGTGAACCATTGTACAGTATTGGAACAGTCTACCCAGATAAAGCGTCATGACGGCAAGCTCCACATAAAACCCAGGTGGACGAGATAATTTGCGCGCTGAGCGTATTCCTACCAGGTTTTTCTATAGTCGCACGCATGCTGAGGCATATAACCCTCTTGCATATTCTTTTGTAAAACAGTCACATGCAGCTACTTCAGATGTTCCTTCAGTGAATTCCGCGTTTCAGTGCAGTTCTCATTCCCAAGTGCATTCTTATATAGCTCGTAAAGTTGCTCGAACGAGTGTTTCGTGTTCAGCCAAGAGGCAAGATCAGGTACGTGATCAAATTCTGACTGATGTGCCCAGTCAGATTGCTCAGCTAGCAGCACCGACTGCTGACAGCTTCATAGGATCTCAGGATTCTATTCAGGCACGAGTTTCTAATCCGGCTGTGGTGCCCAGCCAAAATGTTCTTTCGCCCAATAGGCGTGCAACTGAACTGGCTGGTTCAATGCAGGCACCTTCACAACACAGTCCTCATGCTTTCCTTGAAACACTTGACGCTCATGTCTCCAAGCCTTCTTGCTCACATGCAGTTCTTCGTAAGTCTTCGCTCCCAGCTATGTCTGAGGAGCACATCAGTGAATCTTCAGATTCTTTTGATTCCTGTTCTTCACCTTCAGAGTCATCGATGGGTGCTTCAGAGAGCTAGAAAGTTCAGATGCCAAGTCCTCATCTCCACCTCCAGTTTCGTCTGGTGGGTGCTTAACTGAGCAGCAAAGCTCACATGCTAAGTATTTATCTCCATCCTCAGTTTTGTCTGGTGGGTGCTTAACTGAGTGGCAAAGCTCAACACCAACGGAGCCATTATTGGCACCGCGGCGATCAAAAAGGCGGCACCAGAAATCGTGCCATTTACAAGATTTTGTTCCATGATGTGTCAGCACTTCATGTCATCATGTCATGTCAGTGTTCCATCCCATGTCAGTATTCCATATTAAACCTGGACAGGTGTTCAGATAATCGACTGCTTCACAGTCCATGGAGTTACAAGTTATCTGGTGTATGTGTTTAAATGTTGTCTCATATATGCACTTTTTAAAAAAATTTTCATTTTCTTACTTGTTTCCAAGTGTAAGCCGAGTGCTCTCATTTTCTACTTCTTTTCACCAGGGAGGAGAGAGTAGAGAGCCAGTGTTCTGTGTCATTCAGAAATCTTTAATGATGGTACTTGTGTAATGTCATTCGGAAATGCGTAGTGTAATTCAGAAATGTATAATGATGCCTCCTCGCTTCTCGTGTTGAGATTGTTAATGTCACAAGTTCTCAAAATAACTTTTTAAAAAGGGGGAATGATGCTGTATCGGCGGTTTCTAAACCGAAACCGTATCTGACCATATCTGACCTGCCCTCGGGGGGCGCTGATGTAATGACGCTCAGCCTATTTAAGGCGTGCGCACTTGTAATAAACACTCTCTGCCTCTCTGTTTGCATCTCCGTGCCTCTCTCCAGCCGCTGTCCCGGCGTGCCAAACGTTCCCGGCGTGGTGTTCATGGCGGCCACGCCGACATAACACCTTGCAATGTCCGCGGTCAGGATAATTGGGTTCATCATGAGCTGTACAAGCGATTGGAAGAGCTCAACTTTTTGTCCAAGATATTTTAGCACTATGACTCGCCACGTTCATGAGAAGAGGCGTCAAACAGTACGCATATCTTCATAGCGACAACGTCTCAACTGATAACTGCGTGGTGTGGAAGGTAGTAAACCATCACTCCGAGCTCTAGAGAAGTGTCTGCCCGTTCACCGTGATATTCTTTGAAGTACTCACTGATGGTGCGGTCATACTTCTGCAGAAGCTCCCGCTGTCATTAGAAAAGCTGAACCTGACCTCTGAGCTGGTTTTCGGCAACACTTCGGCTCGTGTTAGTCAGTCACCCCTGGTGCCTTATCATGAAAGGAACTACGTAACGTCCAGCTTCCTTGTACACGTACCGTGTGAACTGAGTCATTGCCACTTGGTCACAAACACTGGCGATATCCAGAGGGCCGGTGATCCCTATTGGATTGCGTCGCTACATCTCCATCGGGTCAGCAATGTCATATGCGGCTTGCTCATTCCACTCCCATGCAAGGAATAGGGCCGATTAGCTATAGTTCCAATTAGGCAAAGCATAGGCGGGCCTTACTGGGTAGACACCTCAAGCCAGCCAACCGATGACAGCCTCAACTACACATAGGTCGCTGTTTAGGCATTCTACCGGTAGTATGCGCCAATAGTAATCTGATCCTATAAAGATACCGACTGTCTGCATCGGCTAATCTCCCAGTCAATGCTTGTATGTGACAAACATCTTACATTTACGCAACTGTGCAAGGAGATCTTGTCCGACAGCTGCAGTGTTAGGGTGCAGACTCCGGGTACCTCCAAAGCATCTACCACGATGTTGTGGGAGTCGAACAGACTATGAAGTTTTAGCTTGATGCTTCGACAGCTGTACTGGCGAGAGCACTTAGAAGTTCTAAACATCAACATCCTTCTGTCCTGAGGGAAGGCAGATCGAGCCTTTTGGTGAGGTCACGTCGAATAAACGTTCTCTGGATGCCAGTGTCAAGCAGTAGTCTAACATGGAATTGTGGTTCGGGTTTCCGGATGCCCACATTATGGCTATTGGCATCAGGACAGGCGCAGACATAGAACTACTAGCTGGAGCCCTTGTCACTGGCGACTTGTCACTTTTCATTGGGTCATGGTTGACCAGTGTATCACTGTTCTCGGTAGATGGGCAGTTGCTGCCTTGTTTCCATATGGCGCAAAGTATGGAAACATGACCTTTTGAGCAGTACTTGCCCTTGAGCCACACGGCATTTCGGCACTTTCGTGTGACGTGGACCTCTCTGCCACATATAAAACAACAGTTTCTTCCAGTTAGTCGACGTCTAATCTCGTCAGCTGATAATGTGACACGGCAGCCTTTTACAGCATGGCCACGCTGATTGCACAGTACACAGCAGGGATGGTCGTTCTATGCAGATACTGCGGCCAGCGCTAATTTTGACGGTACCGGTGGTGGTAGACAAGGTCTACCACTGCAGGGCACATGGCAAAGGATGCTTGACTTGTAGTGCTTCAGTAGCTGACGAGATGAGCCTTGTAGCAGCAGCTCGAAGTACGCCTCTGCTGAGTCACAGTCCATCCAACGTCGCTGTAGGGCACCAGCCTTCTCCCGGGCTTCACCACACCAAAAATTATGTTGAAGACAAAGACTGATGTCCATCGGATACAGTTTATTGATCCAACTGCTAAAATGGCGCTAGCATGAGCCTTCACCCCCCTCATGCGTCCTCAACCTCTTCCTTGTATTCAGTTTTTATCAACCAAGCAGCGGTGGCGTAGAGGTAGAACACCCGCCTCGCGTGCAAGAGGTCCGTGGTTCGAATCCCGGTGCCGGCAATTTTCCACCGGATTAAAAAAAAAAAATCCGCATGTTGATAAAATTGCACAAACAGGCCTGGAGTGTGGCCTGATCCCGGTGACCAGAACCGGTAACGCACTCCCTCACCAGAGCAGGATTGGCCACCCTGATGCAGTACTTGGCCACAACCTCCTATACGAACAGTTTGCAGGCACGGCATAACCACAATTAGTACATGACCGGGGTTGTTGGAGAAGTATGGGAGAGGCCTTTGCCCTGCAGTGGGCGTAACCAGGCTGATGATGATGATGAAACAAAAGTATCTGTTCACAGGCACCACCTCAGCCATCATTCAATTGAAACATATCGAGCAAGTGCATGTTCGATTCAATTATGGACTCTGAGCCAAACTTACACCACATACTGTGTGAACAATTCAGAAGACATTCAAACAATACAGCCAGGGTGCAATGGATTCCTGGTCACGCAAGAATTAGGGGGAATGAGATGGCTACATGCCATCTTCAGGCCTGCTCTGTGATGCCTGGAGCCAGTGGAACCCAAAGAAAATCTAACTCTCGTGTGGCTAGACTGGAGAGACAGACTAGACAAGCTACGAAAGAACACCATGCTCTACTTAGAACCTGCACCAGACATGACAAGACTGGAAGCAATGCTGTGGATGCTGGCACAGGCACACTCCTTGCCAACACCCCACTTCTTACACAACATACAGGGGAAGCCTGGACAACCCACTTGTTCGGGAAGTGGCGGCTTCCCGGACAATCCCACAAAATGTGGGCACTTTATGGGATTGTCCGGGAAGCTGTGTTGCTATGCAGGAATGCCTGGCCACCATACCATCTAAACAATGTCCAACAATCTTGGGGGGGTGGATGACTGACCCCCGTTCTCAAAGTATGCAGCCACTGACCATGCTTATCATGAAGATTGGTCTAGCCGCCCGAAGAGACAATGCATAAGCCCAAACTAGGGTTCTATTTTTAGAGCACAGCTCTTAGGCGCCTGTTCCTGCATTGAGCATCAGCATTCCTCAGCATGCATCAGCGTAACCTAACAAATGTGGAGCGCAATCGGGAATGAAAGACAGCGATAGAGAAGAGAGTGTGACAAGGAAAGTGTGGAGAAGGAAGGTGCAGCAAGGCGGAAAGTGGAGGAGGAGGGTATGGCGAAAGCATGAGAACAAGCATAGTACTGTGCAAGACAGACTCTGCGGTGACGACCACTACGAGATGGTGCCAGTGTAGTGCACCGTCGTCTGTTCACAGATGGCATGCGGCAAGCGCGTGCCAACAAAGCACTGCATGCGCAGAGGCCTGTTTGCAAAAGCTGCTGTGAATCGCGCCCACGCGTCACCCATGCACTGCCTCTCGGTCTCCTGATTAGTGAGGCAGTCAAGTCACACTTCGCTCTGTTTGCAATGTGCCGCACAAGACAGATGGTCAGTGCCAGCCAATATATCACGAAATGAAAACACGTATAGAGCTGCAGTCAAATTTTACATTAGGAAGTATCGTAATCGTCAGTGATTTTTTTTTCTTTTTGTAATTAGTAAAGTCTGTTTTCTCTCTCTCTCTGAGCCAATAATGTGTTGAAAGGTGAGCCACGCTGCTAACTTAACAAATACAGTTAAAACTCGCTCCAACGAAACCCGATTTTACGAAGTTCCCAATCTAACGAAGAAATTTCCATCCCCCAGCAGGTATCCATAGGGTTCAATGTTTTCCAACGAAGTTTTCCCTGAAATAAATGAGTAAAAAAAAGCAGTGATTTCTTTCCACTTTTGACACAGATGGGTTTTTCTTCAAGCGTGCGCTCTAAAGCTATCGCGTTAAAACATCTAGGCACCATGGTCATGGCCCCAGCTTTATTTTGACGAGGCTGCACGCCTTGCCCATGCGCGGAACAGCAGACTCAACACCGCCACGATATGAGTGGCAGTAGTCGCTCTCGTTATTTCATGGTTTATGTAACAGATGGCTGGATTAGTGGCAAATACAATACCGCTGTAGCTTTTGCATGTCGCTAAGTTACAATTTTAGATTTCGAAAGACCGAAAAATTCTTTTCTCGATTTTACGAACTGCCGATTTAACTAAATAATTCGAATATGGTCATCACTTCGTGAAATCGAGTTTCAACTGTACATTTAATGGCCATGTGCCATATTTGCTGCCAAAAAATTTTCTGTTTGTTTTAATATGCCTAACGCCACCAGCAGTTCATGTCATGTAGTATTCTTTTTAGCAAGAGAATTATCTTCTTTCCCCTCGCATGTTCATGCTCCGATTACAGCACCAACAAACCATGGTAGTGTAAACAAAAAAATTTGCTCATGGGCCACATATGGCCCGCAAGCCATATGTTGTGGAGCATTGTTGTAGACATATTCTGTAAAATTTTTTAGCATCTCCTTGGTACCTTGTTTGTGCAGGTCTGCAGAGAGGAACCTTTTACAGAGGTCAGAGCTTCGGCCTCCAACTCTACATGGAGTGAGGGTAATGATCTTTTGAGCATAATCAATAGCTTATGCTTTCAGGAAATAGTAATTTGATAAAACTTACACATCAATAATTTTTCAGTTATTTACCATCACTACTAGGGTTCATGGACTTGTGCTACGAGAACACAGAAATGCCTTCTCCTCTACATATTACACGACTTCAGTTATGTGGCACTCTTCTTTTCAGGAGACCTCCAGCGACATAAAATGATATAATAAGGTTCCTTAAGAGTGGCAACTCCATAGAAGATCTCAATAACAGGGGGAGGAGGCTGCATTCCATTGCAATTCATCATTTAACCCAAGAGGAAGGATCCAAGTTGGCCCCATGATAAATCCAACATTTTGGGCTGGAGTTGTCATTAACTTAATTAATTAGCCCAACCAGACAAGCAATTTTATCAAATGCTTAGCTTCCTGTGCATGAGGGCGTTTTTATAAACAGCAATGTTCATGCAACACCTACTTACCTTGCTCATCCCCCCTCTTCCCCTCCTGAGTGAAAGCGAAGTGAGGTAATATTCATGATGGAAAAGCGCTGCTAAAATGGAGACTTAGAAAGAATACAGGACAAAGCACTACTAGCAACTGGAAATTATATTTAGGAAAGGTGCTTTTATATGCAGAATGAATGAAACTGGTTTAGTGCATAAAAGATGGTGCATACAGTATTACTTTCAAATGAGGAAAGAAATGCGTCAGCCAGACGGGCCGATGCCTGAACGTTTGCCTTCGCAAACATCAAAGTTCTCTGAAAGGGGCACAGCACTCGTATTTAGCAATGCACTGTAGCAAATACACATGCAAACCTAAATTTGATGCCACGGTTATCACTGACACGCACGCAAAGTGATCCGTAAAAGAGATCACTGAAGCCTATAACATTAGGAACGGTGGGGATGGCTGTGTTAGCCAGCCATCTAGTCTTCCAAAGTACGAAGTTGCTTTTTTGGAAAAAAACGTGACAGGGGCCATTGTATTTTGGACTTGATATCTCACGTTGCATTCTGGTTTTCAATGATAGTGGCTTCATGGTGACGTACGTTCATTCTGTATATAAGAACACCTTTCATAAATGAAGTTTCCAGCTGCTAGTAGTGCTTTGTCCTGTGTTCTTTCTTCCTAAGTCTCTGTTTTAGCAGCACTTTTCCATCATGAACATTTACCGACACGCCCAACTGACAGCTATTATGAGGTAACACGGATTGTCAAGTTTGTCACAGATATGTACATCTTTTATTTTTTACCCGACAAGAATGACAGTGATAGGCGAGTTGGCAGGCCACGCTGTAGTGAACAGTCACAGTGGGCATGAAAAATGAAGGAAACATACATACAGTGACAATACTACTTCAACCATCATGCTGGCATTATGTGTAAAAATGCTGAAAGCGGCAATCAATAGCGGTTTGTTTGTAAGCAACTATGAGCAGTGACGTAGACAGCAATTCTTTTTCGAGGTGGGCTCAACTTACTGGGAGAGGAAGGTGAGACAGGCAGGGGTTGTCGCACATTGATTTAGTTTATGCCAGGGATGCAAGCACAGAGAAAGTTCGAGGGGGATGGGGGGGGGGGGGACCGGGCGCTCTGCCTCCCCTTCACCCGCCCCAATATTTTTTCTGTACGCCACCAGACCAGCCCTTCCCCTAAACCCCTGAAACATGAAATAAGAAACCTACTAGGATAAGAAGGGGGGGGGGGGGGGAATGAAAGAAGAAACCTACTAGGATAAAAAGGGGGGTGGAGGAACGTGTCCGGCGTCCGCCTCCTCTGGCTATACGCCCTTGACTATCAGCAAGCTTCGGAAGGCTAGTGAATTAAGGCTTGCTAATTAGCTTTCACGTTACTGACGGGCAAATGAAGCAGTGCGGAATGTCATGGGGATGAGCATTGTTCCTGGCATTAACATCACTTAATTATTGCCGTTAGCATTAAATAAATACAACATATGCATATTTGAACTGATATTTTGTACCAACCTTTCGTCATAAAGTGTCGGCACTCAGTTAAATATCCAATATAGCACAAAAATTTCAAACTGAGATGTACATGTAATCAAGCGAACGTCGATCGTGTCACAGGTTCATTTTCGATCGCGATCGAGTCCTGTAGGAGTCGAACTTCTCGATCGCGACTAGATTCTTTGAGCAAGCTGCGGAAGGGAGCCGATCGCTGTTGAGAAATTCCATCCCGACGGCGCTCGATCGCGATCGAAAGTGCACTGGGACACACACGACTGTTCCCCCCCCCCCCCCCCCCACCACCACTTCAACCGGAAAAAGTCGCTGGCCACTCGAAAATCTGCACCACATACGCGCGTACGAACTACACTTTGGGAACGTACTCGAAACGATATCAGGCAAGTTTGAGAAGACAAACGTGCCAGCAGTGCTCAGACCGTGCAGCAAACGGACTGTGATGGCTCTGCGCCCATACCAAAAGGAATGTGTGGATGTTCGGAAACGCGTCCGTGACGCGAAGACCGCGGCGTCCCACTTACCGACATGGCACATGACCAGCAGCACGATGCCCAAATTCAGTAGCACCATCTTCATCACGGCAGCTTGAGACCAGTCACAACAAGCATAGCCGGAACGGTTGCGTTGTACTTGTCTGTTCCGCGCGAAAACTCGTCAAACGGCACGCCTCGGAACAATCATCCAGGCGGATAGATGGCAGCACGGTCGGCTGGTCGTGTAGATACGAGGGCGTTGGCCGTACGTTGCGAACGTCGTGTCTTGCCAGCACTGCGTCAGGTGTCAGATCAAGTGCGGATGTCCACTAGCGCAGGCATCGCAACCGGTAAGCAGAGCTATGCTAATACGCCGTTCACAAGTAACCAGCCGACCGATTAAAGCAGCACCGTCACGTCACATTCCACTGAACACAGGTCTTATTTTAACTTGCGCTCTCTCACGTGCGGCGGCCTACGGGGGATTCCGCGACTGCGCTGTCGTGCCGCACGCGCGCTCGCTACGTGAAGGCAACGGTAACACTGAACTTAGTGTCACACATTACTTCCCCCTTCTCCTTTGGCTTCTGGATTGGATTGGCGCGGCTCGCTACGTGCTTGCGCGCGCTTTTTCAAGCGCAGATTGATGCGCGCCTGGTTTCTGCACTATATATTTACACCATCACTTTTCCGAGCGCAGATTGGTGTGCGTCTGGTTTTTGCACTAGGCTGTTATACGATCGCTTGTCGCTGCTTTCCTTTTCTCTGGTTTGATTCGGCGCGGCTAGGTGCAGGCGCGCATATTTGGTGTGCGCCTGCTTTCTTGCGCTGGTCTTTGAACACATCGTTCGCTGCTCGCGCTTATATTTAAGAAAACGCTGCGCCGCTGGCATACCGTGTACGTAAGCGCGCAGCAATGCCGGGAAACATTCATACAAAAGCAAAGGGTCAGAACACTGCACTTTGTTTTTCATTACTTTGTCATGTACCTTCACACTGGGTAGCGCCGAGCTATCGCTTCTAACAAACGCAGAAATGAGTCTTTGCAGCGCGTGTGGCCATTAATTGACTACCCAACACAGCCATGTGAGGTGCGACTCCAGGCGGAGAGGAGGTGGCGCTTCACTTTCTGCATGCCAATAACTTTCCATTTTTTGCATGTGAACGCCCGTGATCGGGTCCACAAATTTCATGCTGTCTGGTTTAGTTTCCCATTGCAGATTGAGGCTCAATCCGTTAGCATCCACTAAGTTCGGGATGCAGTTGTATGCGGCCCATTCATCACTGTGGATGGTGGTCCCCGGTTCAACGTTGACTGCAATAATGGGGCCTAGCGTCGCCGCGTCTCGTCTGTCGACCTTCGGAACTGCCCGGTGGTCACGCAGGTCATGCCGAATACCCATGGTCCAAGGTCTGCAATGCCGCCGTGATTTTGCCGGCTCGGCGGAACCTTGTCGCCCGTCATCAGGTGGCCTCGATTGTGTTTTCGCTTGCCGCGAAGGAGGCATTCATCAATTTGCACAATCCTTCGGGGCCACCGAGTGGGTGTCGCGCCAGCAGCTCGTCCCGCACGACCTCACGAGCTATCACGGGCGTTCACACGCAAAAACTAGCAAGTTAATAAACTGAAGCGCCACCTCCTCTCCACCGGCTGCAGGGTAACTGCACCGCTGCTGGAGTCGCACCTCACATGGCTGTGGTGGGAGTCAATTAATGGCCACACGCGCTGAAAAGACTCATTTCTGCGTTTGTTAGAAGCGATCGCTCGGCGCTACCCAGTGGTAAGGTACATGACAAAGTAATGGAAAACAAGGCGCAGTTTTCTGGCGCGCTTACATACACGCTACGCCCGCGGCGCAGCACTTCCTTATATATAAGCGCGAGCAGCGAGCGATGTGTTCGAAGACCAGCGCAAAAAAAAAAAAAAAAAAAAAAAAAAAGCAGGCGCACACCAAGTATGCGCGCCTGCACCAAGCCG
Source organism: Dermacentor variabilis (assembly GCF_050947875.1). Taxonomy (NCBI): domain Eukaryota; kingdom Metazoa; phylum Arthropoda; class Arachnida; order Ixodida; family Ixodidae; genus Dermacentor; species Dermacentor variabilis. The sequence continues at coordinate 230,417,480 of NC_134571.1, read as the reverse complement.
CACCGATTCAAGCCAGAGAAAAGGAAAGCAGCGACAAGCGATCGTATAAAAGCGCAGTGCACAAACCAGACGCACATCAATCTGCGCTCGAAAAAGCGACTGTATAAAAGCCTAGTGCAGAAACCAGGCGCACATCAATCTGCGCTCAGAAAAGCACGCGTAAGCACGTAGCGAGCCGCGCCAATCCAATCCAGAAGCCAGAAAAAGGGGGGAAGTAATGTGTGACACTAAGTTCAGTGTTACCAAGGCAACTTGGCGCTGTCAGCCGACTTTCTATGCTCGAATTTTCAAAATACGAGTCTGCAGGCTTGTCGAACAGTATATGCGGAATGTTCCAGGACTCTATTTTCTGCGAAATCGAGCGGAGTTGCCGCGGCCGCGTCGTCACCACGCTCCTGGCGTCGTCTGCTAGTATTGAGTTCTGGCAGCCAGACGGCAGCCAGCTAGTTCCGGTTTGGATTTTGTGGCGGATGGACGTGCTTTTCAGGGCTCCGTGGCGACGACGAAATCATAAGTTTTTGTGCATGCTTTGAGCTTGCTTCTGTTTTTATTTGCTGGTTTTTTTGCATTTAAATAGAAATTGGGCGTGCGGACGCTCCTGTGTCGAGGCTTCAGCGACTTCGTTCGTAGCTAAGTACTCTTTTTTCTTCTTATTAGCTGATGTTTTTGAAGTGTTTTATTTTGCATGGAGCAGGAGCGCAAATTTTGAAATCGTGGTAAGCGTGGTAAACGTACCGCACTCTAAGAACAGTTTACACCCTTTGGCTTGCCCCTTCTGCCACACAAAGATAATCGTCATCTGCCTTGATGCGTTTCCTTTCTTTATCGCTGCGAGCCCAGAACTTTCCAGTAACGAATGGCACGCGCGTTATCAGCATAGAAGAGTTTACACTCTTTGTAGTGCCCCTTCTGATAACGCGCGTGCCGTTCGTCGCTGGAAAGTTCCGGGCTTGCAGCGATAAAGAAAGGAAACGCATCAAGGCAGATGACGATTATCTTTGTGTGGCAGAAGGGGCAAGCCAAAGGGTGTAAACTGTTCTTAGAGTGCGGCTTTGTCTAGGTCTGGCGGTTTCCCTCGTTAGGCCTAGGTGCTAGGCGGGACCTATTTGATAGGCCTATTTAACTATCTCAGCTAGCTCTTCGAAGTGATTTGGCGGACGTGCTCGTTGAGCCTAAGGACGTAGGCCTAGCGATGAAACCAAAGAAAGGGAAGGCCGCGGGGGACGCGGAGCAAGTGCAGTGCGACGAGTGCCTGCGCTGGTGCTCCCTCGACGAGACCAGTTTCCAGAGCTTAGCAGACGCGGAGGAGTCTAGCTTTACGTGCAGGCTGTGCGAAGGGGTCAGGGAAGCAGTCCAAAAACTGGAAGGAAATTGGACAGCCACGTTCGAGGAGCTGAAAGCAGACCTGAGGGAGGAGCGGGAGAGGCGGTTAGCTTAGCAGGCGAAAGTCGCCGAGTTGGTCAAGGTGGAAGCGGTGCAGGCCGCGCAATTAGTAAGAACCGTGGCCGAGCTTGGAGAAAAGAGGGAAAGGAGAGAAGAACTACATAGGCGTCTCGATGCGCTTGAGACGAGCGCAGCGGAGAATGATGGATCGGGACACCAAGCCGGTGGCAAAAGCACAGAAAGTAGGGTAGACCCTACATGCGAAGTCGGGGGCAGGGTGGCAGAGCAAGCGGTAGTCAGCTCGCCGCCGGTGAATCGGCGTAGTTATAGCGAAGCAGCGCAACACGCCCCGCGGGAGGCGACGCTGCAGCCACAGGGGCGCCAGCGAGCGCGAGGAGAGGAGGGGAACAAGCTAACCCCAAGGAATGAGCTCATAGTCAATGATAAGCACAACCTGGAAGTTAGGAGGGAGGGAAAGAATGCCCTAGTACTTATCGGTGGTGATTCAAATATGAGCAGGTGCAAAAGAGATATAATGGAGCGTGCAAAGGGTGATAAGCGGGTAGCAGTCTGGACGTTCCCAGGCAGGACAATGCACGCAGTACTGAGAGAAACAAAAAGCGAGCTTTCTGAGAATGTTGCAGAGCGCAATTTGGTAGTGGTAGCGGCGGGGCTAAATGATGTGTTGAATGGTGAAGCTGCAAAAGTAGTGCAAAGATTAGCGGAGGGAGTTGACGATTTAAGGGCGATAGCACAGCAAGTCCAGATCGTGGTATGCACAGTGCCGGAGGTGCAAGGAAGGAACGGAGCAATTGCCAAGGACGTTGTGGCTGTAAATTGTGAAATAAAAAAGCTAAGCCAGGAGAAAGGATTTGAAGTGGCAGACATAAACAGAGAGGTGCATAGAGCAGGCTTTGGCGGAGGATTTACACGAGATGGCATCCACTTTAATGGAAGGCTAGGAGCCGAGATCGGCTGGCGCCTGGCAGGTCGGGCAGTAGATTATTTAGGGGGTCCACTGCGCCTCAGGGCGTAGGGGTAGGTAGAAACAGTGTAGAAAGTGCAACAATAGAGGCTGACGCCAATAAAATGGCCACTAGGAGGTCCAGGAAGAAAACTACAAATAAATTTAACACCAGGATCAGGTACATAAACACGCAAGGCGGTAGAAAGAGAGCGAGGTGGTTAGAAATAGAACAGCAGTTGAAGGACGAAGAAGTAGGTGTATACGCGCTATGCGAAACACACGTCAGGGATCTAGAAGACCCACCGCTTATTGAAGGCTACGTCTGGGAAGGGAGGAGGAGTAGGTATGCTGATACACCAAGGAACAAATTGGAAAAGAATAAAGTTAACTTGCAGAGAACATGTCTGGGTATCAGGTACAATTGCCGGTAAAAAGGCGTGGCTAGGAGTAGTTTATTTAGGGACAGGGGACAAATAAAAGCAAGAGAACAAAGATCTAGTGAAGTGTCTCGATGACGATATAAAGAAGTTTGGAGAAGGTGCCGATATTTGTCTGCTGGGGGACATGAATGGCCACATCGAGGATCTGGATGGATACACAGATTGTAATGGGAAGTTGATGCTAGACTTCTGTGAACGACACAACCTAGTTATAGTAAATAGAGAAACTAAGTGTGAGGGACAAATCACGTGGGAGTCCCGTAACAGACAAACGACCATTGACTACTGCTTAATGTCGCAGGGATTGTATAGCAAGCTAGCAATAATGAAAATAGACGAAGAGGGGAAGTACAGCCTCGGAAGTGATCATAAGCGTATTAGTCTACAGTTGGGAGCCCTACTCAAAAGAGAAATGCAGGGAAGCCAAAAAGAGTACGCAAAATTAAATGACGCGCAAATAGCGCAAATAGCGGCTGGTATAGAGGAAGCAATAAAGAAACATCCCATGGAAAGGTGGGATTATAATCACTTAGAACTACTCATTAGTACACAAATAAAAGAGGTAAAAGGAGTAAACTGCTGGAGAGGAAAGAGGAAGCCACGAAGTTGGTGGAATAAGGAAATTAGAGAGGCCATCGAACAACGACGGTGGGCATCTCGGGAACACAGAGAAGCAAAGAGGGCGCAGTTATCTGAAGAGGAAATAGGCCAAAAATGGGAATATTATCGACAAAAGAAACAACAAGTGCAGGTCCTCGTCCAGGCTAAAATAAAGCAGTCCTCTGATCGCTGGCTGGCTGAAGTTCGCGATGCAACTAAAGGGGGGTCAAGAAAATTCTGGAACCATATAAGCTGGCTGGGTAAAGCTAGTCACAGAAAAGAGGAACAGATTCACGATGCCGAAGGAAATTGTTTAGAGGGAGATGACACTGTGAACTACATTGGTTCAGTTATAGCAGAGTCATTTAGGAAAGACGATAGGGTAATCGCCCCAAGTGAGGGAGCAACACAGAATAGCATAATAGAAAACAGCTTAGAATTGACCAATCTTAACTGGAAAAAGGCGGAAGCAAATGTTCCAAGATGCACGTCCGCGGGGATAGACGAAATTCCAATTAAGTTAATTAATGAACTTGGCCCAAGAAGCAAGGAAACGCTGATAAAAGCATTGGAGGCAGTCATAACAAATAAGCAAATTCCGCACAGTTGGAAACAGAGTAAAATGAATTTGATTTATAAAGGGAAAGGTGACAAGAAGAACATAAAATCTTTCCGACCAATTACGATAACATCAGTTATATATAGGCTGGCGATGCAGGCGGTGAAATTAAAAATGCAGTCATGTAATAGAATACTTGGAGAACTTCAGAACGGGTTCAGAAGTGGTAGGCGCTTAGATGATAGCCTGTTCGTGCTTACCCAGTGCATAGAAATAGCTAAGGCGGAAAATAGACCTCTGTATTTAGCCTTCCTGGACATAAGTGGTGCATACGACAATGTGAACAGGGAACTCCCGTGGAACATATTAAAAGCTGAAGGTATCGGTAATGAGGTAATTGATTTTCTACAGGAACTATATCGAGAAAATAATGTTGAAATAACATGGGAAGGAATCAAGAGTACGACAACTGTCGAGGTTCACAAAGGATTAAGGCAAGGTTGTCCTCTATCACCGCTGCTGTTCATGCTTTATATGATAAGCATGGAAAGAAGGTTACAACGAAGCAATCTAGGGTATAATGTGTCGTACAGATTAGGCGAAAAGGTTGTCGAGCAACGACTACCGGGTTTAATGTATGCGGACGATATTGTACTGTTAGCAGATAGCCAGGAAGATTTGCAAACTCTGGTTAATTACTGTGGGGACGAAGGAGACAGTTTAGGTTTCAGTTTTAGTGCAGCTAAGTCCGGTGGGATGTTTTTCAACGATACCACTGATCAGGAGCTTACAATACAAGGCCATGAAATACCCCGAGTGGCCGAATACAAATACCTCGGCATATGGATAAACAAAGGGCAGATGTACACGGAAAAGCACGAACAGTCTCTAATAGCAAAAGGGCGAAGAGATGCCGGGATAACGAAGCATAGGCCATTGTGGGTGTACAACAGCTATGAGGTACTGAGAGGCATTTGGAAGGGAGTAATGGTGCCGGGGCTTACTTTCGGGAATGCGGTCCTGTGTTTAAGGGCAGAGGTTCAGTTGAGACGAAGTAAATCAAAGAGCTGTGGGAAGGTTAGCACTAGGTGCCCACGGGAAAACCACAAACGAAGCAGTACAGGGAGATATGGGCTGGGCATCATTCGAAGCACGGGAAGCTCAGAGTAAAATCCTATACGAAAAACGTCTGAGGAAATTGGATGATAACAGGTGGGCAGCTAAGGTGTTTAAATACCTATACAGAAAGAGCGTTGACTCACAATGGCGGGAAAGAACTAGGAAGCTAACCAGTAAGTATGCCAGACACGAGGACGAAAAAGGACAGAGCATTAAACGACAGGTTAAAGATGCGGAAGGTAAAAATTGGATAAATTCAATGGAAAAGAAGCATAGTGTAGAACTATATCGATACTGGAAACAGCAGATCAGGAAGGAAGCGTTTTACGATAACTCAAGAGGCAGTGCCCTACTCTTTGAAGCTAGATCAGGATGTCTTAGAACGCGGAGCTATAAAAAGAAATTGAACGAAGAAGAAGACACATGTACTGTGTGTGGTAAATATGGAGAAACGATGGAACACCTCATACTAGAATGTGATGGCATCAATCCCGATGTCGATGCGGCCACAGTCACCCTTCCTGAGGCCCTAGGGTTCAGAGATGATAGTCATGTAAATAAATATGCGGTGGAAATTAGCAAAAGGCGACTGGAGGATTGGTGGCTCAAAAGCAGAGAGGTGACATAAGGTTAAAAGGGTAGGAAGACGTATTTAAAGAAAATCGAGAAATTCAATAACACACAACACAGATAAAAATAAAAGGCAAAATAAAAATCTGAGCATGGTGGCAACTGCCATCGCCCCGTTTCAAAGGGGACGCTCCTACCTTCCATCCATCCATCCATCCTGATAGGAAGTCACGTGGCTGGGATCACAAGCCTATATGACTGACCACGACCAAAGCCACGACTAGAACATCCTAACCATGACCTACTGGAACTGCATATCCGGCTTCTAGGGGGCCACTTGCACCCACTCTCGTTCAACCCGCGAATTTCAGCATTTGCACCACCACTACTGCTTTGGCCCCTTCACAGCTCTGCGCGTGCAAGCGAAGCCGCACCACGCTTGTGTTGCGCTACGTGACGGATTCCAGACCACACGTACACTTGCGGACGTGCGCAAGCTCGCGTTCACGCGCATGCGCAGACGGTGCGGCATGGCTCGCATGCGTCGAAATGCGGCGTGATCTCGGGGAACAGCTTCGTTCTTTATTCCACGACCTACTGAACTCAAGATCTGCACAGATCTCCCTGCTCCAGCACGCCTCGTCTAGTTCGCCCCTTTTGCCGCTAGGGACAGAGCGTACGAGCAGAATGGCGCTAGTTATAACCTGTTCGCTGTCGTCTGCTTCTGCGATCTGTTCAGCTTTCGTGCTGCCATTTCGGCAGGCACCAAGCGCTTGTATTGGCGGAAAATGAATAAATTCACAAATATAAAAAGAAAACAAATTTTCGAATGCTTTGTGTTTGAATTGTGAAACTAGAGGAGGAGGCGCGGTGCAAGAAATGTAAACAACGACCATATGTGGCAGTTGCAATGCTAGAGTGACGGCATAAATTTCCCTTTCCTAGCCTCCGTAAGAGACTGGAAAAATTGTTTTAGAATATTCATAGGATAATCTAGCTTTCTTGAGTTGATTACAGATAGCCTAATGTCGTAGATGACATTAGGATTTACTACTGTGTGCGTATAGTGAAAGGACATGATCTGGTGAAAGTATTCACGAGTAAGTCCTCCACCCGATATGTGCAATAGGTTGATCGATTCTGCTTTAAGGAAAGGTGAGCATTATGTTTTGAATGTCGTTGGATGTGTAGCTCTGTAGAAAGCTTGCAAAAGCGATCAGAGTGCTTTAAAACGTGCTGCACTGCAGGCCTTAAATTGTACGTGTCACGGAACTCTTTTCAAACTGTAAAGCTAGCTTTGCTGCGTGGTACGGCGGCGGCAGCATAACGGAGGTGCGAAAGATACGTACGCAGTGAAGCTGTGTGCGTATTCTCTTTTATTGCGAAGCAATACTACTTTAGGTCGCACTTCAGCCCGTTCCGTGGCGAGGCGGTGGTAGGCACCATTGACCTTTAGCGTGACCTCGCTGCGTGACGTCACACCACGTGACCTAGAGTGACGTCACACCAGCTGTGTAAAAACGGGGCCCCACATAGAGTTTCTAATAATACCCTAGAGGGAAATGTGGCGCTAGTGTCTACGGGGGTTCTCATGAGCGTTGCCTCAACCTACATGGGAATGATGGGAAGCACAGGCTTCGGATTGACTTCGATCTTTAGACTAGTGGCGTTTGCTTGCGACGCATTAAACGAAGCTATACTCAAATATTATCGCATAAAAACTAATTTTATTTCTGCAGTATGTCACATAATGTACAACACGCTACATAAACTTTGTATGACTGTGAGATGGAATCATAGTTTACTATGGTTTATCACCAGGACACACCAGGGTATGCATTCTTGTGCTATTATGTTCCCGATTCAACGCCAGAGAATATTTATTTATTTATTTTTGCAACAACTATAACAACCATGCATTTGCTTATATAAAAATACTCGTCAAGTATTATTGGAAATAAAAATGTATTGTGAGAAAGTTTTGCGCCCTTGAGCGGAATGCTGCAAGTGTCGTCTGCTACGACACCTGCTCGCTGCAAACGCTAGACATTTCTCGCAGACGACAGGCACTTGCGAACTCTCTTGCTCTTTCGAAAGGCTGCGTCAGCTGTCACGATTGCTGAACGTCTTCAAGTATTTTTAAGCACATCTGCTGCAGTGCTAGCTAGGACGCTAGTGGCCTCATACGAGTATGCTTCATGATACTTTATATTGAGGTAACGCTTCCGAAGCGTTATGGCGTGGCTTTGCAATTACCCATTTTGCGACCCTAGACTACAGCCCGGAAGCAGCAACCTGTCCTACCACAAGTAAGTTTGTGTTCTCAGAGACCTAAAACACGCATTTCAATGAGCACATAAACCAGCAATGCATGATGAAGCCGTCAATAAAATTTGATTGTCAAGCCACTAGAAGTACAACTGTATATGTCTTGTATCAGTAGTGCCTTCTTTTCCCTATTCTGAAGTTTCATAAAGCACGTAACGCTACAGCGTCAACCTAACACACTTAATAAACCAAAGTCCAAACGCTCAAAACATGTTCTTTCAATGTTTACGATGCCGTCGCTTTCTCGTCAGTACTTCGACACCACACCGCGACACAAACATCGTCTCAGTCGCTGGCCCAGCGCGCTACGCCACTTCGAGCAACATAATAAAGGCAGAGAGCTTTGCGTTGCACTGTCCCACTGCAGGTTATAGCAATTGAGCTTCAAGCGAAACCAAAACTGAAAAAAAAAATACTTGTAGACTGGTTCGCCAGTCAACAGAACGCCAATCCGAAGCCTGCACTTCCCATCATTCCCATGATGGTTGAACGATCGCAGCGCCAGATTTCCCTCTAGGTGTACTAATATGAAACTCTATGGGGCCCATAGTGGGGCCCCATCTCACGTCGTCGCGAGGCGAGGCGGTAGCCACCAACGGCGGCCTAACTCCCGCTCCTCTCACCAGGGGCGCTACGATAATGATACATCCCACGAAGTTGGTGGAATAAGGAAATTAGAGAGGCCATCGAACAACGACGGTGGGCATCTCGGGAACACAGAGAAGCAAAGAGGGCGCAGTTATCTGAAGAGGAAATAGGCCAAAAATGGGAATATTATCGACAAAAGAAACAACAAGTGCAGGTCCTCGTCCAGGCTAAAATAAAGCAGTCCTCTGATCGCTGGCTGGCTGAAGTTCGCGATGCAACTAAAGGGGGGTCAAAAAAATTCTGGAACCATATAAGCTGGCTGGGTAATGCTAATCACAGAAAAGAGGAACAGATTCACGATGCCGAAAGAAATTGTTTAGAGGGAGATGACGCTGTGAACTACATTGGTTCAGTTATAGCAGAGTCATTTAGGAAAGACGATAGGGTAATCGCCCCAAGTGAGGGAGCAACACAGAATAGCATAATAGAAAACAGCTTAGAATTGACCAATCTTAACTTGAAAAAGGCGGAAGCAAATGTTCCAAGATGCACGTCCGCGGTGATAGACGAAATTCCAATTAAGTTAATTAATGAACTTGGCCCAAGAAGCAAGGAAACGCTGATAAAAGCATTGGAGGCAGTCATAACAAATAAGCAAATTCCGCACAGTTGGAAACAGAGTAAAATGAATTTGATTTATAAAGGGAAAGGTGATAAGAAGAACATAAAATCTTACCGACCAATTACGATAACATCAGTTATATATAGGCTGGCGATGCAGGCGGTGAAATTAAAAATGCAGTCATGTAATAGAATACTTGGAGAACTTCAGAACGGGTTCAGAAGTGGTAGGCGCTTAGATGATAGCCTGTTCGTGCTTACCCAGTGCATAGAAATAGCTAAGGCGGAAAATAGACCTCTGTATTTAGCCTTCCTGGACATAAGTGGTGCATACGACAATGTGAACAGGGAACTCCCGTGGAACATATTAAAAGCTGAAGGTATCGGTAATGAGGTAATTGATTTTCTACAGGAACTATATCGAGAAAATAATGTTGAAATAACATGGGAAGGAATCAAGAGTACGACAACTGTCGAGGTTCACAAAGGATTAAGGCAAGGTTGTCCTCTATCACCGCTGCTGTTCATGCTTTATATGATAAGCATGGAAAGAAGGTTACAACGAAGCAATCTAGGGTATAATCTGTCGTACAGATTAGGCGAAAAGGTTGTCGAGCAACGACTACCGGGTTTAATGTATGCGGACGATATTGTACTGTTAGCAGATAGCCAGGAAGATTTGCAAACTCTGGTTAATTACTGTGGGGACGAAGGAGACAGTTTAGGTTTCAGTTTTAGTGCAGCTAAGTCCGGTGGGATGTTTTTCAACGATACCACTGATCAGGAGCTTACAATACAAGGCCATGAAATACCCCGAGTGGCCGAATACAAATACCTCGGCATATGGATAAACAAAGGGCAGATGTACACGGAAAAGCACGAACAGTCTCTAATAGCAAAAGGGCGAAGAGATGCCGGGATAACGAAGCATAGGCCATTGTGGGTGTGCAACAGCTATGAGGTACTGAGAGGCATTTGGAAGGGAGTAATGGTGCCGGGGCTTACTTTCGGGAATGCGGTCCTGTGTTTAAGGGCAGAGGTTCAGTCGAGACTAGAAGTAAATCAAAGAGCTGTGGGAAGGTTAGCACTAGGTGCCCACGGGAAAACCACAAACGAAGCAGTACAGGGAGATATGGGCTGGGCATCATTCGAAGCACGGGAAGCTCAGAGTAAAATCCTATACGAAAAACGTCTGAGGAAATTGGATGATAACAGGTGGGCAGCTAAGGTGTTTAAATACCTATACAGAAAGAGCGTTGACTCACAATGGCGGGAAAGAACTAGGAAGCTAACCAGTAAGTATGCCAGACACGAGGACGAAAAAGGACAGAGCATTAAACGACAGGTTAAAGATGCGGAAGGTAAAAATTGGATAAATTCAATGGAAAAGAAGCATAGTGTAGAACTATATCGATACTGGAAACAGCAGATCAGGAATGAAGCGTTTTATGATAACTCAAGAGGCAGTGCCCTACTCTTTGAAGCTAGATCAGGATGTCTTAGAACGCGGAGCTATAAAAAGAAATTGAACGAAGAAGAAGACACATGTACTGTGTGTGGTAAATATGGAGAAACGATGGAACACCTCATACTAGAATGTGATGGCATCAATCCCGATGTCGATGCGGCCACAGTCACCCTTCCTGAGGCCCTAGGGTTCAGAGATGATAGTCATGTAAATAAATATGCGGTGGAAATTAGCAAAAGGCGACTGGAGGATTGGTGGCTCAAAAGCAGAGAGGTGACATAAGGTTAAAAGGGTAGGAAGACGTATTTAAAGAAAATCGAGAAATTCAATAACACACAACACAGATAAAAATAAAAGGCAAAATAAAAATCTGAGCATGGTGGCAACTGCCATCGCCCCGTTTCAAAGGGGACGCTCCTACCTTCCATCCATCCATCCATCCTGATAGGAAGTCACGTGGCTGGGATCACAAGCCTATATGACTGACCACGACCAAAGCCACGACTAGAACATCCTAACCATGACCTACTGGAACTGCATATCCGGCTTCTAGGGGGCCACTTGCACCCACTCTCGTTCAACCCGCGAATTTCACCATTTGCACCACCACTACTGCTTTGGCCCCTTCACAGCTCTGCGCGTGCAAGCGAAGCCGCACCACGCTTGTGTTGCGCTACGTGACGGATTCCAGACCACACGTACACTTGCGGACGTGTGCAAGCTCGCGTTCACGCGCATGCGCAGACGGTGCGGCATGGCTCGCATGCGTCGAAATGCGGCGTGATCTCGGGGAACAGCTTCGTTCTTTATTCCACGACCTACTGAACTCAAGATCTGCACAGATCTCCCTGCTCCAGCACGCCTCGTCTAGTTCGCCCCTTTTGCCGCTAGGGACAGAGCGTACGAGCAGAATGGCGCTAGTTATAACCTGTTCGCTGTCGTCTGCTTCTGCGATCTGTTCAGCTTTCGTGCTGCCATTTCGGCAGGCACAAAGCGCTTGTATTGGCGGAAAATGAATAAATTCACAAATATAAAAAGAAAACAAATTTTCGAATGCTTTGTGTTTGAATTGTGAAACTAGAGGAGGAGGCGCGGTGCAAGAAATGTAAACAACGACCATATGTGGCAGTTGCAATGCTAGAGTGACGGCATAAATTTCCCTTTCCTAGCCTCCGTAAGAGACTGGAAAAATTGTTTTAGAATATTCATAGGATAATCTAGCTTTCTTGAGTTGATTACAGATAGCCTAATGTCGTAGATGACATTAGGATTTACTACTGTGTGCGTATAGTGAAAGGACATGATCTGGTGAAAGTATTCCCGAGTAAGTCCTCCACCCGATATGTGCAATAGGTTGATCGATTCTGCTTTAAGGAAAGGTGAGCATTATGTTTTGAATGTCGTTGGATGTGTAGCTCTGTAGAAAGCTTGCAAAAGCGATCAGAGTGCTTTAAAACGTGCTGCACTGCAGGCCTTAAATTGTACGTGTCACGGAACTCTTTTCAAACTGTAAAGCTAGCTTTGCTGCGTGGTACGGCGGCGGCAGCATAACGGAGGTGCGAAAGATACGTACGCAGTGAAGCTGTGTGCGTATTCTCTTTTATTGCGAAGCAATACTACTTTAGGTCGCACTTCAGCCCGTTCCGTGGCGAGGCGGTGGTAGGCACCATTGACCTTTAGCGTGACCTCGCTGCGTGACGTCACACCACGTGACCTAGAGTGACGTCACACCAGCTGTGTAAAAACGGGGCCCCACATAGAGTTTCTAATAATACCCTAGAGGGAAATGTGGCGCTAGTGTCTACGGGGGTTCTCATGAGCGTTGCCTCAACCTACATGGGAATGATGGGAAGCACAGGCTTCGGATTGACTTCGATCTTTAGACTAGTGGCGTTTGCTTGCGACGCATTAAACGAAGCTATACTCAAATATTATCGCATAAAAACTAATTTTATTTCTGCAGTATGTCACATAATGTACAACACGCTACATAAACTTTGTATGACTGTGAGATGGAATCATGGTTTACTATGGTTTATCACCAGGACACACCAGGGTATGCATTCTTGTGCTATTATGTTCCCGATTCAACGCCAGAGAATATTTATTTATTTATTTTTGCAACAACTATAACAACCATGCATTTGCTTATATAAAAATACTCGTCAAGTATTATTGGAAATAAAAATGTATTGTGAGAAAGTTTTGCGCCCTTGAGCGGAATGCTGCAAGTGTCGTCTGCTACGACACCTGCTCGCTGCAAACGCTAGACATTTCTCGCAGACGACAGGCACTTGCGAACTCTCTTGCTCTTTCGAAAGGCTGCGTCAGCTGTCACGATTGCTGAACGTCTTCAAGTATTTTTAAGCACATCTGCTGCAGTGCTAGCTAGGACGCTAGTGGCCTCATACGAGTATGCTTCATGATACTTTATATTGAGGTAACGCTTCCGAAGCGTTATGGCGTGGCTTTGCAATTACCCATTTTGCGACCCTAGACTACAGCCCGGAAGCAGCAACCTGTCCTACCACAAGTAAGTTTGTGTTCTCAGAGACCTAAAACACGCATTTCAATGAGCACATAAACCAGCAATGCATGATGAAGCCGTCAATAAAATTTGATTGTCAAGCCACTAGAAGTACAACTGTATATGTCTTGTATCAGTAGTGCCTTCTTTTCCCTATTCTGAAGTTTCATAAAGCACGTAACGCTACAGCGTCAACCTAACACACTTAATAAACCAAAGTCCAAACGCTCAAAGCATGTTCTTTCAATGTTTACGATGCCGTCGCTTTCTCGTCAGGACTTCGACACCACACCGCGACACAAACATCGTCTCAGTCGCTGGCCCAGCGCGCTATCGCCACTTCGAGCAACATAACAAAGGCAGAGAGCTTTGCGTTGCACTGTCCCACTGCAGGTTATAGCAATTGAGCTTCAAGCGAAACCAAAACTGAAAAAAAAATACTGGTAGACTGGTTCGCCAGTCAACAGAACGCCAATCCGAAGCCTGCACTTCCCATCATTCCCATGATGGTTGAACGATCGCAGCGCCAGATTTCCCTCTAGGTGTACTAATATGAAACTCTATGGGGCCCATAGTGGGGCCCCATCTCACGTCGTCGCGAGGCGAGGCGGTAGCCACCAACGGCGGCCTAACTCCCGCTCCTCTCACCAGGGGCGCTACGATAATGATACATCCCACGAAGTTGGTGGAATAAGGAAATTAGAGAGGCCATCGAACAACGACGGTGGGCATCTCGGGAACACAGAGAAGCAAAGAGGGCGCAGTTATCTGAAGAGGAAATAGGCCAAAAATGGGAATATTATCGACAAAAGAAACAACAAGTGCAGGTCCTCGTCCAGGCTAAAATAAAGCAGTCCTCTGATCGCTGGCTGGCTGAAGTTCGCGATGCAACTAAAGGGGGGTCAAAAAAATTCTGGAACCATATAAGCTGGCTGGGTAAAGCTAATCACAGAAAAGAGGAACAGATTCACGATGCCGAAGGAAATTGTTTAGAGGGAGATGACGCTGTGAACTACATTGGTTCAGTTATTGCAGAGTCATTTAGGAAAGACGATAGGGTAATCGCCCCAAGCGAGGGAGCAACACAGAATAGCATAATAGAAAACAGCTTAGAATTGACCAATCTTAACTGGAAAAAGGTGGAAGCAAATGTTCCAAGATGCACGTCCGCGGGGATAGACGAAATTCCAATTAAGTTAATTAATGAACTTGGCCCAAGAAGCAAGGAAACGCTGATAAAAGCATTGGAGGCAGTCATACCAAATAAGCAAATTCCGCACAGTTGGAAACAGAGTAAAATGAATTTGATTTATAAAGGGAAAGGTGATAAGAAGAACATAAAATCTTTCCGACCAATTACGATAACATCAGTTATATATAGGCTGGCGATGCAGGCGGTGAAATTAAAAATGCAGTCATGGGTAGAAAGTAATAGAATACTTGGAGAACTTCAGAACGGGTTCAGAAGTGGTAGGCGCTTAGATGATAGCCTGTTCGTGCTTACCCAGTGCATAGAAATAGCTAAGGCGGAAAATAGACCTCTGTATTTAGCCTTCCTGGACATAAGTGGTGCATACGACAATGTGAACAGGGAACTCCCGTGGAACATATTAAATGCTGAAGGTATCGGTAATGAGGTAATTGATTTTCTACAGGAACTATATCGAGAAAATAATGTTGAAATAACATGGGAAGGAATCAAGAGTACGACAACTGTCGAGGTTCACAAAGTATTAAGGCAAGGTTGTCCTCTATCACCGCTGCTGTTCATGCTTTATATGATAAGCATGGAAAGAAGGTTACAACGAAGCAATCTAGGGTATAATGTGTCGTACAGATTAGGCGAAAAGGTTGTTGAGCAACGACTACCGGGTTTAATGTATGCGGACGATATTGTACTGTTAGCAGATAGCCAGGAAGATTTGCAAACTCTGGTTAATTACTGTGGGGACGAAGGAGACAGTTTAGGTTTCAGTTTTAGTGCAGCTAAGTCCGGTGGGATGTTTTTCAACGATACCACTGATCAGGAGCTTACAATACAAGGCCATGAAATACCCCGAGTGGCCGAATACAAATACCTCGGCATATGGATAAACAAAGGGCAGATGTACACGGAAAAGCACGAACAGTCTCTAATAGCAAAAGGGCGAAGAGATGCCGGGATAACGAAGCATAGGCCATTCTGGGTGTACAACAGCTATGAGGTACTGAGAGGCATTTGGAAGGGAGTAATGGTGCCGGGGCTTACTTTCGGGAATGCGGTCCTGTGTTTAAGGGCAGAGGTTCAGTCGAGACTAGAAGTAAATCAAAGAGCTGTGGGAAGGTTAGCACTAGGTGCCCACGGGAAAACCACAAACGAAGCAGTACAGGGAGATATGGGCTGGGCATCATTCGAAGCACGGGAAGCTCAGAGTAAAATCCTATACGAAAAACGTCTGAGGAAATTGGATGATAACAGGTGGGCAGCTAAGGTGTTTAAATACCTATACAGAAAGAGCGTTGACTCACAATGGCGGGAAAGAACTAGGAAGCTAACCAGTAAGTATGCCAGACACGAGGACGAAAAAGGACAGAGCATTAAACGACAGGTTAAAGATGCGGAAGGTAAAAATTGGATAAATTCAATGGAAAAGAAGCATAGTGTAGAACTATATCGATACTGGAAACAGCAGATCAGGAAGGAAGCGTTTTACGATAACTCAAGAGGCAGTGCCCTACTCTTTGAAGCTAGATCAGGATGTCTTAGAACGCGGAGCTATAAAAAGAAATTGAACGAAGAAGAAGACACATGTACTGTGTGTGGTAAATATGGAGAAACGATGGAACACCTCATACTAGAATGTGATGGCATCAATCCCGATGTCGATGCGGCCACAGTCACCCTTCCTGAGGCCCTAGGGTTCAGAGATGATAGTCATGTAAATAAATATGCGGTGGAAA
Organism: Dermacentor variabilis; assembly: GCF_050947875.1. Classification (NCBI taxonomy): domain Eukaryota; kingdom Metazoa; phylum Arthropoda; class Arachnida; order Ixodida; family Ixodidae; genus Dermacentor; species Dermacentor variabilis. The sequence goes on along the minus strand of NC_134571.1, from coordinate 230,401,370 downwards.
TTAGCAAAAGGCGACTGGAGGATTGGTGGCTCAAAAGCAGAGAGGTGACATAAGGTTAAAAGGGTAGGAAGACGTATTTAAAGAAAATCGAGAAATTCAATAACACACAACACAGATAAAAATAAAAGGCAAAATAAAAATCTGAGCATGGTGGCAACTGCCATCGCCCCGTTTCAAAGGGGACGCTCCTACCTTCCATCCATCCATCCATCCTGATAGGAAGTCACGTGGCTGGGATCACAAGCCTATATGACTGACCACGACCAAAGCCACGACTAGAACATCCTAACCATGACCTACTGGAACTGCATATCCGGCTTCTAGGGGGCCACTTGCACCCACTCTCGTTCAACCCGCGAATTTCAGCATTTGCACCACCACTACTGCTTTGGCCCCTTCACAGCTCTGCGCGTGCAAGCGAAGCCGCACCACGCTTGTGTTGCGCTACGTGACGGATTCCAGACCACTCGTACACTTGCGGACGTGCGCAAGCTCGCGTTCACGCGCATGCGCAGACGGTGCGGCATGGCTCGCATGCGTCGAAATGCGGCGTGATCTCGGGGAACAGCTTCGTTCTTTATTCCACGACCTACTGAACTCAAGATCTGCACAGATCTCCCTGCTCCAGCACGCCTCGTCTAGTTCGCCCCTTTTGCCGCTAGGGACAGAGCGTACGAGCAGAATGGCGCTAGTTATAACCTGTTCGCTGTCGTCTGCTTCTGCGATCTGTTCAGCTTTCGTGCTGCCATTTCGGCAGGCACCAAGCGCTTGTATTGGCGGAAAATGAATAAATTCACAAATATAAAAAGAAAACAAATTTTCGAATGCTTTGTGTTTGAATTGTGAAACTAGAGGAGGAGGCGCGGTGCAAGAAATGTAAACAACGACCATATGTGGCAGCTGCAATGCTAGAGTGACGGCATAAATTTCCCTTTCCTAGCCTCCGTAAGAGACTGGAAAAATTGTTTTAGAATGTTCATAGGATAATCTAGCTTTCTTGAGTTGATTACAGATAGCCTAATGTCGTAGATGACATTAGGATTTACTACTGTGTGCGTATAGTGAAAGGACATGATCTGGTGAAAGTATTCACGAGTAAGTCCTCCACCCGATATGTGCAATAGGTTGATCGATTCTGCTTTAAGGAAAGGTGAGCATTATGTTTTGAATGTCGTTGGATGTGTAGCTCTGTAGAAAGCTTGCAAAAGCGATCAGAGTGCTTTAAAACGTGCTGCACTGCAGGCCTTAAATTGTACGTGTCACGGAACTCTTTTCAAACTGTAAAGCTAGCTTTGCTGCGTGGTACGGCGGCGGCAGCATAACGGAGGTGCGAAAGATACGTACGCAGTGAAGCTGTGTGCGTATTCTCTTTTATTGCGAAGCAATACTACTTTAGGTCGCACTTCAGCCCGTTCCGTGGCGAGGCGGTGGTAGGCACCATTGACCTTTAGCGTGACCTCGCTGCGTGACGTCACACCACGTGACCTAGAGTGACGTCACACCAGCTGTGTAAAAACGGGGCCCCACATAGAGTTTCTAATAATACCCTAGAGGGAAATGTGGCGCTAGTGTCTACGGGGGTTCTCATGAGCGTTGCCTCAACCTACATGGGAATGATGGGAAGTACAGGCTTCGGATTGACTTCGATCTTTAGACTAGTGGCGTTTGCTTGCGACGCATTAAACGAAGCTATACTCAAATATTATCGCATAAAAACTAATTTTATTTCTGCAGTATGTCACATAATGTACAACACGCTACATAAACTTTGTATGACTGTGAGATGGAATCATGGTTTACTATGGTTTATCACCAGGACACACCAGGGTATGCATTCTTGTGCTATTATGTTCCCGATTCAACGCCAGAGAATATTTATTTATTTATTTTTGCAACAACTATAACAACCATGCATTTGCTTATATAAAAATACTCGTCAAGTATTATTGGAAATAAAAATGTATTGTGAGAAAGTTTTGCGCCCTTGAGCGGAATGCTGCAAGTGTCGTCTGCTACGACACCTGCTCGCTGCAAACGCTAGACATTTCTCGCAGACGACAGGCACTTGCGAACTCTCTTGCTCTTTCGAAAGGCTGCGTCAGCTGTCACGATTGCTGAACGTCTTCAAGTATTTTTAAGCACATCTGCTGCAGTGCTAGCTAGGACGCTAGTGGCCTCATACGAGTATGCTTCATGATACTTTATATTGAGGTAACGCTTCCGAAGCGTTATGGCGTGGCTTTGCAATTACCCATTTTGCGACCCTAGACTACAGCCCGGAAGCAGCAACCTGTCCTACCACAAGTAAGTTTGTGTTCTCAGAGACCTAAAACACGCATTTCAATGAGCACATAAACCAGCAATGCATGATGAAGCCGTCAATAAAATTTGATTGTCAAGCCACTAGAAGTACAACTGTATATGTCTTGTATCAGTAGTGCCTTCTTTTCCCTATTCTGAAGTTTCATAAAGCACGTAACGCTACAGCGTCAACCTAACACACTTAATAAACCAAAGTCCAAACGCTCAAAGCATGTTCTTTCAATGTTTACGATGCCGTCGCTTTCTCGTCAGGACTTCGACACCACACCGCGACACAAACATCGTCTCAGTCGCTGGCCCAGCGCGCTATCGCCACTTCGAGCAACATAACAAAGGCAGAGAGCTTTGCGTTGCACTGTCCCACTGCAGGTTATAGCAATTGAGCTTCAAGCGAAACCAAAACTGAAAAAAAAATACTGGTAGACTGGTTCGCCAGTCAACAGAACGCCAATCCGAAGCCTGCACTTCCCATCATTCCCATGATGGTTGAACGATCGCAGCGCCAGATTTCCCTCTAGGTGTACTAATATGAAACTCTATGGGGCCCATAGTGGGGCCCCATCTCACGTCGTCGCGAGGCGAGGCGGTAGCCACCAACGGCGGCCTAACTCCCGCTCCTCTCACCAGGGGCGCTACGATAATGATACATCCCACGAAGTTGGTGGAATAAGGAAATTAGAGAGGCCATCGAACAACGACGGTGGGCATCTCGGGAACACAGAGAAGCAAAGAGGGCGCAGTTATCTGAAGAGGAAATAGGCCAAAAATGGGAATATTATCGACAAAAGAAACAACAAGTGCAGGTCCTCGTCCAGGCTAAAATAAAGCAGTCCTCTGATCGCTGGCTGGCTGAAGTTCGCGATGCAACTAAAGGGGGGTCAAAAAAATTCTGGAACCATATAAGCTGGCTGGGTAAAGCTAATCACAGAAAAGAGGAACAGATTCACGATGCCGAAGGAAATTGTTTAGAGGGAGATGACGCTGTGAACTACGTTGGTTCAGTTATAGCAGAGTCATTTAGGAAAGACGATAGGGTAATCGCCCCAAGTGAGGGAGCAACACAGAATAGCATAATAGAAAACAGCTTAGAATTGACCAATCTTAACTGGAAAAAGGCGGAAGCAAATGTTCCAAGATGCACGTCCGCGGGGATACACGAAATTCCAATTAAGTTAATTAATGAACTTGGCCCAAGAAGCAAGGAAACGCTGATAAAAGCATTGGAGGCAGTCATAACAAATACGCAAATTCCGCACAGTTGGAAACAGAGTAAAATGAATTTGATTTATAAAGGGAAAGGTGATAAGAAGAACATAAAATCTTTCCGACCAATTACGATAACATCAGTTATATATAGGCTGGCGATGCAGGCGGTGAAATTAAAAATGCAGTCATGGGTAGAAAGTAATAGAATACTTGGAGAACTTCAGAACGGGTTCAGAAGTGGTAGGCGCTTAGATGATAGCCTGTTCGTGCTTACCCAGTGCATAGAAATAGCTAAGGCGGAAAATAGACCTCTGTATTTAGCCTTCCTGGACATAAGTGGTGCATACGACAATGTGAACAGGGAACTCCCGTGGAACATATTAAATGCTGAAGGTATCGGTAATGAGGTAATTGATTTTCTACAGGAACTATATCGAGAAAATAATGTTGAAATAACATGGGAAGGAATCAAGAGTACGACAACTGTCGAGGTTCACAAAGGATTAAGGCAAGGTTGTCCTCTATCACCGCTGCTGTTCATGCTTTATGTGATAAGCATGGAAAGAAGGTTACAACGAAGCAATCTAGGGTATAATGTGTCGTACAGATTAGGCGAAAAGGTTGTTGAGCAACGACTACCGGGTTTAATGTATGCGGACGATATTGTACTGTTAGCAGATAGCCAGGAAGATTTGCAAACTCTGGTTAATTACTGTGGGGACGAAGGAGACAGTTTAGGTTTCAGTTTTAGTGCAGCTAAGTCCGGTGGGATGTTTTTCAACGATACCACTGATCAGGAGCTTACAATACAAGGCCATGAAATACCCCGAGTGGCCGAATACAAATACCTCGGCATATGAATAAACAAAGGGCAGATGTACACGGAAAAGCACGAACAGTCTCTAATAGCAAAAGGGCGAAGAGATGCCGGGATAACGAAGCATAGGCCATTGTGGGTGTACAACAGCTATGAGGTACTGAGAGGCATTTGGAAGGGAGTAATGGTGCCGGGGCTTACTTTCGGGAATGCGGTCCTGTGTTTAAGGGCAGAGGTTCAGTCGAGACTAGAAGTAAATCAAAGAGCTGTGGGAAGGTTAGCACTAGGTGCCCACGGGAAAACCACAAACGAAGCAGTACAGGGAGATATGGGCTGGGCATCATTCGAAGCACGGGAAGCTCAGAGTAAAATCCTATACGAAAAACGTCTGAGAAAATTGGATGATAACAGGTGGGCAGCTAAGGTGTTTAAGTACCTATACAGAAAGAGCGTTGACTCACAATGGCGGGAAAGAACTAGGAAGCTAACCAGTAAGTATGCCAGACACGAGGACGAAAAAGGACAGAGCATTAAACGACAGGTTAAAGATGCGGAAGGTAAAAATTGGATAAATTCAATGGAAAAGAAGCATAGTGTAGAACTATATCGATACTGGAAACAGCAGATCAGGAAGGAAGCGTTTTATGATAACTCAAGAGGCAGTGCCCTACTCTTTGAAGCTAGATCAGGATGTCTTAGAACGCGGAGCTATAAAAAGAAATTGAACGAAGAAGAAGACACATGTACTGTGTGTGGTAAATATGGAGAAACGATGGAACACCCCATACTAGAATGTGATGGCATCAATCCCGATGTCGATGCGGCCACAGTCACCCTTCCTGAGGCCCTAGGGTTCAGAGATGATAGTCATGTAAATAAATATGCGGTGGTGTTGGGAACTCGGCGCTGACGCCCGTGGTTGTACCTGGGTCGCAAGCCCCAAGGGTAGCGTTGGCCTGGCGGCCTGGGGTACAACTGGAAGCATCCGAAGGTCCCGGCAAAGCATGAGTCGACTGGTAACAACAAAACAACTTGTTTATTTTAACATCGCAAAGAGTTGGCGGTCAGGTTGACCGAAGTAGAGAGACGGGAGAGCACTTTACTCATTTTCCCGAAACTTCCGACGGAACGCCTCCGCAGACAGCCGGTACTTTTTTAGAAGACTCGATTTCACTGTGTCGAAATCCTCTGCCTCCTCTCTATCCAAGCGAGCGACTACGTCGGTCGCCTCGCCGGGTAACAAAGTGAGCAAGCGCTGTGGCCACGTTTCCCGAGAGAACCCCTGCTTCTCGCACGTTCGCTCAAAGTTAACCAGGAACAAACCAATGTCCTCTCCAAGCTTAAACGGCCGCATCATTTCAGTCATTTTGAACAATACGCGTTCTCCTGCACCGTGTGCCTGACTTCCATTACGAGCGCGTTCTATCTCTATCTCGAGACGCTTCATTTCCAAAGCGTGTTGACGGTCGCGCTCTTCTTTTTCTTTCTCTTTTTGTTCTTTAAGTTCGCGCTCCTGTCTTTTTGCAGTCTCCCTCTCTTCAATGGTCTCAAGGCATTCCGACAGCTCGTCATCCTCAGCCTCTAACTCAAGAATAGCCTTTATCAGTTCTGGTTGGCAGCGGTGAGATTGCCTCCGACTTCAAACAACTGTCTGCCAGCGGTGAGATCGCGACAACGGAGGCCAGCAGCGAAGAGATGCAGTTGACTGCATGCTGAGCAGCTCAACGACGATCCGGGAGCAGTGCAACGAGCCCTGTGTGACGACTGGTTGCCTGCAGCGGAACGACTGCGCGGAATTCCTGCCTGCGAGGTTTGGTGAGTGCGGGACTTTCTTCTTCTGAGCTTTGCCAGGCTTTTGTTAGTGTCAGAAACAGAGCTGGTAATTGTGGTTGTCGTTGCTGCCGGGTTAGTTTGCGGCAAGACAATAGTAAGCAGTAGAGAAAGCAGCATTCAGAGCAGCCATGGATTTGAAGTCGTTGCGCAAACCGAAATTGTTGGAGCTTGCAAGAGAGTTGGGTCTGGATGTCTCGGACAAACTCAGAAAACCAGAACTGATAAAGGCTATTCTTGAGTTAGAGGCTGAGGATGACGAGCTGTCGGAATGCCTTGAGACCATTGAAGAGAGGGAGACTGCAAAAAGACAGGAGCGCGAACTTAAAGAACAAAAAGAGAAAGAAAAAGAAGAGCGCGACCGTCAACACGCTTTGGAAATGAAGCGTCTCGAGATAGAGATAGAACGCGCTCGTAATGGAAGTCAGGCACACGGTGCAGGAGAACGCGTATTGTTCAAAATGACTGACCTGATGCGGCCGTTTAAGCTTGGAGAGGACATTGGTTTGTTCCTGGTTAACTTTGAGCGAACGTGCGAGAAGCAGGGGTTCTCTCGGGAAACGTGGCCACAGCGCTTGCTCACTTTGTTACCCGGCGAGGCGGCCGACGTAGTCGCTCGCTTGGATAGAGAGGAGGCAGAGGATTTCGACACAGTGAAATCGAGTCTTCTAAAAAAGTACCGGCTGTCTGCGGAGGCGTTCCGTCGGAAGTTTCGGGAAAATGAGTAAAGTGCTCTCCCGTCTCTCTACTTCGGTCAACCTGACCGCCAACTCTTTGCGATGTTAAAATAAACAAGTTGTTTTGTTGTTACCAGTCGACTCATGCTTTGCCGGGACCTTCGGATGCTTCCAGTTGTACCCCAGGCCGCCAGGCCAACGCTACCCTTGGGGCTTGCGACCCAGGTACAACCACGGGCGTCAGCGCCGAGTTCCCAACAACCGATGCCATCGGTGGGATCCAAACAGTGGAAATTAGCAAAAGGCGACTGGAGGATTGGTGGCTCAAAAGCAGAGAGGTGACATAAGGTTAAAAGGGTAGGAAGACGTATTTAAAGAAAATCGAGAAATTCAATAACACACAACACAGATAAAAATAAAAGGCAAAATAAAAATCTGAGCATGGTGGCAACTGCCATCGCCCCGTTTCAAAGGGGACGCTCCTACCTTCCATCCATCCATCCATCCTGATAGGAAGTCACGTGGCTGGGATCACAAGCCTATATGACTGACCACGACCAAAGCCTCGACTAGAACATCCTAACCATGACCTACTGGAACTGCATATCCGGCTTCTAGGGGGCCACTTGCACCCACTCTCGTTCAACCCGCGAATTTCAGCATTTGCACCACCACTACTGCTTTGGCCCCTTCACAGCTCTGCGCGTGCAAGCGAAGCCGCACCACGCTTGTGTTGCGCTACGTGACGGATTCCAGACCACACGTACACTTGCGGACGTGTGCAAGCTCGCGTTCACGCGCATGCGCAGACGGTGCGGCATGGCTCGCATGCGTCGAAATGCGGCGTGATCTCGGGGAACAGCTTCGTTCTTTATTCCACGACCTACTGAACTCAAGATCTGCACAGATCTCCCTGCTCCAGCACGCCTCGTCTAGTTCGCCCCTTTTGCCGCTAGGGACAGAGCGTACGAGCAGAATGGCGCTAGTTATAACCTGTTCGCTGTCGTCTGCTTCTGCGGTCTGTTCAGCTTTCGTGCTGCCATTTCGGCAGGCACAAAGCGCTTGTATTGGCGGAAAATGAATAAATTCACAAATATAAAAAGAAAACAAATTTTCGAATGCTTTGTGTTTGAATTGTGAAACTAGAGGAGGAGGCGCGGTGCAAGAAATGTAAACAACGACCATATGTGGCAGCTGCAATGCTAGAGTGACGGCATAAATTTCCCTTTCCTAGCCTCCGTAAGAGACTGGAAAAATTGTTTTAGAATATTCATAGGATAATCTAGCTTTCTTGAGTTGATTACAGATAGCCTAATGTCGTAGATGACATTAGGATTTACTACTGTGTGCGTATAGTGAAAGGACATGATCTGGTGAAAGTATTCACGAGTAAGTCCTCCACCCGATATGTGCAATAGGTTGATCGATTCTGCTTTAAGGAAAGGTGAGCATTATGTTTTGAATGTCGTTGGATGTGTAGCTCTGTAGAAAGCTTGCAAAAGCGATCAGAGTGCTTTAAAACGTGCTGCACTGCAGGCCTTAAATTGTACGTGTCACGGAACTCTTTTCAAACTGTAAAGCTAGCTTTGCTGCGTGGTACGGCGGCGGCAGCATAACGGAGGTGCGAAAGATACGTACGCAGTGAAGCTGTGTGCGTATCCTCTTTTATTGCGAAGCAATACTACTTTAGGTCGCACTTCAGCCCGTTCCGTGGCGAGGCGGTGGTAGGCACCATTGACCTTTAGCGTGACCTCGCTGCGTGACGTCACACCACGTGACCTAGAGTGACGTCACACCAGCTGTGTAAAAACGGGGCCCCACATAGAGTTTCTAATAATACCCTGGAGGGAAATGTGGCGCTAGTGTCTACGGGGGTTCTCATGAGCGTTGCCTCAACCTACATGGGAATGATGGGAAGTACAGGCTTCGGATTGACTTCGATCTTTAGACTAGTGGCGTTTGCTTGCGACGCATTAAACGAAGCTATACTCAAATATTATCGCATAAAAACTAATTTTATTTCTGCAGTATGTCACATAATGTACAACACGCTACATAAACTTTGTATGACTGTGAGATGGAATCATGGTTTACTATGGTTTATCACCAGGACACACCAGGGTATGCATTCTTGTGCTATTATGTTCCCGATTCAACGCCAGAGAATATTTATTTATTTATTTTTGCAACAACTATAACAACCATGCATTTGCTTATATAAAAATACTCGTCAAGTATTATTGGAAATAAAAATGTATTGTGAGAAAGTTTTGCGCCCTTGAGCGGAATGCTGCAAGTGTCGTCTGCTACGACACCTGCTCGCTGCAAACGCTAGACATTTCTCGCAGACGACAGGCACTTGCGAACTCTCTTGCTCTTTCGAAAGGCTGCGTCAGCTGTCACGATTGCTGAACGTCTTCAAGTATTTTTAAGCACATCTGCTGCAGTGCTAGCTAGGACGCTAGTGGCCTCATACGAGTATGCTTCATGATACTTTATATTGAGGTAACGCTTCCGAAGAGTTATGGCGTGGCTTTGCAATTACCCATTTTGCGACCCTAGACTACAGCCCGGAAGCAGCAACCTGTCCTACCACAAGTAAGTTTGTGTTCTCAGAGACCTAAAACACGCATTTCAATGAGCACATAAACCAGCAATGCATGATGAAGCCGTCAATAAAATTTGATTGTCAAGCCACTAGAAGTACAACTGTATATGTCTTGTATCAGTAGTGCCTTCTTTTCCCTATTCTGAAGTTTCATAAAGCACGTAACGCTACAGCGTCAACCTAACACACTTAATAAACCAAAGTCCAAACGCTCAAAACATGTTCTTTCAATGTTTACGATGCCGTCGCTTTCTCGTCAGGACTTCGACACCACACCGCGACACAAACATCGTCTCAGTCGCTGGCCCAGCGCGCTATCGCCACTTCGAGCAACATAACAAAGGCAAAGAGCTTTGCGTTGCACTGTCCCACTGCAGGTTATAGCAATTGAGCTTCAAGCGAAACCAAAACTGAAAAAAAAATACTGGTAGACTGGTTCGCCAGTCAACAGAACGCCAATCCGAAGCCTGCACTTCCCATCATTCCCATGATGGTTGAACGATCGCAGCGCCAGATTTCCCTCTAGGTGTACTAATATGAAACTCTATGGGGCCCATAGTGGGGCCCCATCTCACGTCGTCGCGAGGCGAGGCGGTAGCCACCAACGGCGGCCTAACTCCCGCTCCTCTCACCAGGGGCGCTACGATAATGATACATCCCACGAAGTTGGTGGAATAAGGAAATTAGAGAGGCCATCGAACAACGACGGTGGGCATCTCGGGAACACAGAGAAGCAAAGAGGGCGCAGTTATCTGAAGAGGAAATAGGCCAAAAATGGGAATATTATCGACAAAAGAAACAACAAGTGCAGGTCCTCGTCCAGGCTAAAATAAAGCAGTCCTCTGATCGCTGGCTGGCTGAAGTTCGCGATGCAACTAAAGGGGGGTCAAAAAAATTCTGGAACCATATAAGCTGGCTGGGTAAAGCTAATCACAGAAAAGAGGAACAGATTCACGAAGCCGAAGGAAATTGTTTAGAGGGAGATGACGCTGTGAACTACATTGGTTCAGTTATAGCAGTAGTATAGACGATAGGGTAATCGCCCCAAGCGAGGGAGCAACACAGAATAGCATAATAGAAAACAGCTTAGAATTGACCAATCTTAACTGGAAAAAGGTGGAAGCAAATGTTCCAAGATGCACGTCCGCGGGGATAGACGAAATTCCAATTAAGTTAATTAATGAACTTGGCCCAAGAAGCAAGGAAACGCTGATAAAAGCATTGGAGGCAGTCATAACAAATAAGCAAATTCCGCACAGTTGGAAACAGAGTAAAATGAATTTGATTTATAAAGGGAAAGGTGATAAGAAGAACATAAAATCTTTCCGACCAATTACGATAACATCAGTTATATATAGGCTGGCGATGCAGGCGGTGAAATTAAAAATGCAGTCATGGGTAGAAAGTAATAGAATACTTGGAGAACTTCAGAACGGGTTCAGAAGTGGTAGGCGCTTAGATGATAGCCTGTTCGTGCTTACCCAGTGCATAGAAATAGCTAAGGCGGAAAATAGACCTCTGTATTTAGCCTTCCTGGACATAAGTGGTGCATACGACAATGTGAACAGGGAACTCCCGTGGAACATATTAAATGCTGAAGGTATCGGTAATGAGGTAATTGATTTTCTACAGGAACTATATCGAGAAAATAATGTTGAAATAACATGGGAAGGAATCAAGAGTACGACAACTGTCGAGGTTCACAAAGGATTAAGGCAAGGTTGTCCTCTATCACCGCTGCTGTTCATGCTTTATATGATAAGCATGGAAAGAAGGTTACAACGAAGCAATCTAGGGTATAATGTGTCGTACAGATTAGGCGAAAAGGTTGTTGAGCAACGACTACCGGGTTTAATGTATGCGGACGATATTGTACTGTTAGCAGATAGCCAGGAAGATTTGCAAACTCTGGTTAATTACTGTGGGGACGAAGGAGACAGTTTAGGTTTCAGTTTTAGTGCAGCTAAGTCCGGTGGGATGTTTTTCAACGATACCACTGATCAGGAGCTTACAATACAAGGCCATGAAATACCCCGAGTGGCCGAATACAAATACCTCGGCATATGGATAAACAAAGGGCAGATGTACACGGAAAAGCACGAACAGTCTCTAATAGCAAAAGGGCGAAGAGATGCCGGGATAACGAAGCATAGGCCATTGTGGGTGTACAACAGCTATGAGGTACTGAGAGGCATTTGGAAGGGAGTAATGGTGCCGGGGCTTACTTTCGGGAATGCGGTCCTGTGTTTAAGGGCAGAGGTTCAGTCGAGACTAGAAGTAAATCAAAGAGCTGTGGGAAGGTTAGCACTAGGTGCCCACGGGAAAACCACAAACGAAGCAGTACAGGGAGATATGGGCTGGGCATCATTCGAAGCACGGGAAGCTCAGAGTAAAATCCTATACGAAAAATGTCTGAGGAAATTGGATGATAACAGGTGGGCAGCTAAGGTGTTTAAATACCTATACAGAAAGAGCGTTGACTCACAATGGCGGGAAAGAACTAGGAAGCTAACCAGTAAGTATGCCAGACACGAGGACGAAAAAGGACAGAGCATTAAACGACAGGTTAAAGATGCGGAAGGTAAAAATTGGATAAATTCAATGGAAAAGAAGCGTAGTGTAGAACTATATCGATACTGGAAACAGCAGATCAGGAAGGAAGCGTTTTATGATAACTCAAGAGGCAGTGCCCTACTCTTTGAAGCTAGATCAGGATGTCTTAGAACGCGGAGCTATAAAAAGAAATTGAACGAAGAAGAAGACACATGTACTGTGTGTGGTAAATATGGAGAAACGATGGAACACCTCATACTAGAATGTGATGGCATCAATCCCGATGTCGATGCGGCCACAGTCACCCTTCCTGAGGCCCTAGGGTTCAGAGATGATAGTCATGTAAATAAATATGCGGTGGAAATTAGCAAAAGGCGACTGGAGGATTGGTGGCTCAAAAGCAGAGAGGTGACATAAGGTTAAAAGGGTAGGAAGACGTATTTAAAGAAAATCGAGAAATTCAATAACACACAACACAGATAAAAATAAAAGGCAAAATAAAAATCTGAGCATGGTGGCAACTGCCATCGCCCCGTTTCAAAGGGGACGCTCCTACCTTCCATCCATCCATCCATCCTGATAGGAAGTCACGTGGCTGGGATCACAAGCCTATATGACTGACCACGACCAAAGCCACGACTAGAACATCCTAACCATGACCTACTGGAACTGCATATCCGGCTTCTAGGGGGCCACTTGCACCCACTCTCGTTCAACCCGCGAATTTCACCATTTGCACCACCACTACTGCTTTGGCCCCTTCACAGCTCTGCGCGTGCAAGCGAAGCCGCACCACGCTTGTGTTGCGCTACGTGACGGATTCCAGACCACACGTACACTTGCGGACGTGCGCAAGCTCGCGTTCACGCGCATGCGCAGACGGTGCGGCATGGCTCGCATGCGTCGAAATGCGGCGTGATCTCGGGGAACAGCTTCGTTCTTTATTCCACGACCTACTGAACTCAAGATCTGCACAGATCTCCCTGCTCCAGCACGCCTCGTCTAGTTCGCCCCTTTTGCCGCTAGGGACAGAGCGTACGAGCAGAATGGCGCTAGTTATAACCTGTTCGCTGTCGTCTGCTTCTGCGATCTGTTCAGCTTTCGTGCTGCCATTTCGGCAGGCACAAAGCGCTTGTATTGGCGGAAAATGAATAAATTCACAAATATAAAAAGAAAACAAATTTTCGAAAGCTTTGTGTTTGAATTGTGAAACTAGAGGAGGAGGCGCGGTGCAAGAAATGTAAACAACGACCATATGTGGTAGCTGCAATGCTAGAGTGACGGCATAAATTTCCCTTTCCTAGCCTCCGTAAGAGACTGGAAAAATTGTTTTAGAATATTCATAGGATAATCTAGCTTTCTTGAGTTGATTACAGATAGCCTAATGTCGTAGATGACATTAGGATTTACTACTGTGTGCGTATAGTGAAAGGACATGATCTGGTGAAAGTATTCACGAATAAGTCCTCCACCCGATATGTGCAACAGGTTGATCGATTCTGCTTTAAGGAAAGGTGAGCATTATGTTTTGAATGTCGTTGGATGTGTAGCTCTGTAGAAAGCTTGCAAAAGCGATCAGAGTGCTTTAAAACGTGCTGCACTGCAAGCCTTAAATTGTACGTGTCACGGAACTCTTTTCAAACTGTAAAGCTAGCTTTGCTGCGTGGTACGGCGGCGGCAGCATAACGGAGGTGCGAAAGATACGTACGCAGTGAAGCTGTGTGCGTATTCTCTTTTACTGCGAAGCAATACTACTTTAGGTCGCACTTCAGCCCGTTCCGTGGCGAGGCGGTGGTAGGCACCATTGACCTTTAGCGTGACCTCGCTGCGTGACGTCACACCACGTGACCTAGAGTGACGTCACACCAGCTGTGTAAAAACGGGGCCCCACATAGAGTTTCTAATAATACCCTCGAGGGAAAGGTGGCGCTAGTGTCTACGGGGGTTCTCATGAGCGTTGCCTCAGCCTACATGGGAATGATGGGAAGTACAGGCTTCGGATTGACTTCGATCTTTAGACTAGTGGCGTTTGCTTGCGACGCATTAAACGAAGCTATACTCAAATATTATCGCATAAAAACTAATTTTATTTCTGCAGTATGTCACATAATGTACAACACGCTACATAAACTTTGTATGACTGTGAGATGGAATCATGGTTTACTATGGTTTATCACCAGGACACACCAGGGTATGCATTCTTGTGCTATTATGTTCCCGATTCAACGCCAGAGAATATTTATTTATTTATTTTTGCAACAACTATAACAACCATGCATTTGCTTATATAAAAATACTCGTCAAGTATTATTGGAAATAAAAATGTATTGTGAGAAAGTTTTGCGCCCTTGAGCGGAATGCTGCAAGTGTCGTCTGCTACGACACCTGCTCGCTGCAAACGCTAGACATTTCTCGCAGACGACAGGCACTTGCGAACTCTCTTGCTCTTTCGAAAGGCTGCGTCAGCTGTCACGATTGCTGAACGTCTTCAAGTATTTTTAAGCACATCTGCTGCAGTGCTAGCTAGGACGCTAGTGGCCTCATACGAGTATGCTTCATGATACTTTATATTGAGGTAACGCTTCCGAAGAGTTATGGCGTGGCTTTGCAATTACCCATTTTGCGACCCTAGACTACAGCCCGGAAGCAGCAACCTGTCCTACCACAAGTAAGTTTGTGTTCTCAGAGACCTAAAACACGCATTTCAATGAGCACATAAACCAGCAATGCATGATGAAGCCGTCAATAAAATTTGATTGTCAAGCCACTAGAAGTACAACTGTATATGTCTTGTATCAGTAGTGCCTTCTTTTCCCTATTCTGAAGTTTCATAAAGCACGTAACGCTACAGCGTCAACCTAACACACTTAATAAACCAAAGTCCAAACGCTCAAAACATGTTCTTTCAATGTTTACGATGCCGTCGCTTTCTCGTCAGGACTTCGACACCACACCGCGACACAAACATCGTCTCAGTCGCTGGCCCAGCGCGCTATCGCCACTTCGAGCAACATAACAAAGGCAAAGAGCTTTGCGTTGCACTGTCCCACTGCAGGTTATAGCAATTGAGCTTCAAGCGAAACCAAAACTGAAAAAAAAATACTGGTAGACTGGTTCGCCAGTCAACAGAACGCCAATCCGAAGCCTGCACTTCCCATCATTCCCATGATGGTTGAACGATCGCAGCGCCAGATTTCCCTCTAGGTGTACTAATATGAAACTCTATGGGGCCCATAGTGGGGCCCCATCTCACGTCGTCGCGAGGCGAGGCGGTAGCCACCAACGGCGGCCTAACTCCCGCTCCTCTCACCAGGGGCGCTACGATAATGATACATCCCACGAAGTTGGTGGAATAAGGAAATTAGAGAGGCCATCGAACAACGACGGTGGGCATCTCGGGAACACAGAGAAGCAAAGAGGGCGCAGTTATCTGAAGAGGAAATAGGCCAAAAATGGGAATATTATCGACAAAAGAAACAACAAGTGCAGGTCCTCGTCCAGGCTAAAATAAAGCAGTCCTCTGATCGCTGGCTGGCTGAAGTTCGCGATGCAACTAAAGGGGGGTCAAAAAAATTCTGGAACCATATAAGCTGGCTGGGTAAAGCTAATCACAGAAAAGAGGAACAGATTCACGAAGCCGAAGGAAATTGTTTAGAGGGAGATGACGCTGTGAACTACATTGGTTCAGTTATAGCAGTAGTATAGACGATAGGGTAATCGCCCCAAGCGAGGGAGCAACACAGAATAGCATAATAGAAAACAGCTTAGAATTGACCAATCTTAACTGGAAAAAGGTGGAAGCAAATGTTCCAAGATGCACGTCCGCGGGGATAGACGAAATTCCAATTAAGTTAATTAATGAACTTGGCCCAAGAAGCAAGGAAACGCTGATAAAAGCATTGGAGGCAGTCATAACAAATAAGCAAATTCCGCACAGTTGGAAACAGAGTAAAATGAATTTGATTTATAAAGGGAAAGGTGATAAGAAGAACATAAAATCTTTCCGACCAATTACGATAACATCAGTTATATATAGGCTGGCGATGCAGGCGGTGAAATTAAAAATGCAGTCATGGGTAGAAAGTAATAGAATACTTGGAGAACTTCAGAACGGGTTCAGAAGTGGTAGGCGCTTAGATGATAGCCTGTTCGTGCTTACCCAGTGCATAGAAATAGCTAAGGCGGAAAATAGACCTCTGTATTTAGCCTTCCTGGACATAAGTGGTGCATACGACAATGTGAACAGGGAACTCCCGTGGAACATATTAAATGCTGAAGGTATCGGTAATGAGGTAATTGATTTTCTACAGGAACTATATCGAGAAAATAATGTTGAAATAACATGGGAAGGAATCAAGAGTACGACAACTGTCGAGGTTCACAAAGGATTAAGGCAAGGTTGTCCTCTATCACCGCTGCTGTTCATGCTTTATATGATAAGCATGGAAAGAAGGTTACAACGAAGCAATCTAGGGTATAATGTGTCGTACAGATTAGGCGAAAAGGTTGTTGAGCAACGACTACCGGGTTTAATGTATGCGGACGATATTGTACTGTTAGGAGATAGCCAGGAAGATTTGCAAACTCTGGTTAATTACTGTGGGGACGAAGGAGACAGTTTAGGTTTCAGTTTTAGTGCAGCTAAGTCAGGTGGGATGTTTTTCAACGATACCACTGATCAGGAGCTTACAATACAAGGCCATGAAATACCCCGAGTGGCCGAATACAAATACCTCGGCATATGGATAAACAAATGGCAGATGTACACGGAAAAGCACGAACAGTCTCTAATAGCAAAAGGGCGAAGAGATGACGGGATAACGAAGCATAGGCCATTGTGGGTGTACAACAGCTATGAGGTACTGAGAGGCATTTGGAAGGGAGTAATGGTGCCGGGGCTTACTTTCGGGAATGCGGTCCTGTGTTTAAGGGCAGGGGTTCAGTCGAGACTAGACGTAAATCAAAAAGCTGTGGGAAGGTTAGCACTAGGTGCCCACGGGAAAACCACAAACGAAGCAGTACAGGGAGATATGGGCTGGGCATCATTCGAAGCACGGGAAGCTCAGAGTAAAATCCTATACGAAAAACGTCTGAGGAAATTGGATGATAACAGGTGGGCAGC
This sequence comes from Dermacentor variabilis, assembly GCF_050947875.1. NCBI lineage: Eukaryota > Metazoa > Arthropoda > Arachnida > Ixodida > Ixodidae > Dermacentor > Dermacentor variabilis. The sequence goes on along the minus strand of NC_134571.1, from coordinate 230,384,235 downwards.
TAAGGTGTTTAAATACCTATACAGAAAGAGCGTTGACTCACAATGGCGGGAAAGAACTAGGAAGCTAACCAGTAAGTATGCCAGACACGAGGACGAAAAAGGACAGAGCATTAAACGACAGGTTAAAGATGCGGAAGGTAAAAATTGGATAAATTCAATGGAAAAGAAGCGTAGTGTAGAACTATATCGATACTGGAAACAGCAGATCAGGAAGGAAGCGTTTTATGATAACTCAAGAGGCAGTGCCCTACTCTTTGAAGCTAGATCAGGATGTCTTAGAACGCGGAGCTATAAAAAGAAATTGAACGAAGAAGAAGACACATGTACTGTGTGTGGTAAATATGGAGAAACGATGGAACACCTCATACTAGAATGTGATGGCATCAATCCCGATGTCGATGCGGCCACAGTCACCCTTCCTGAGGCCCTAGGGTTCAGAGATGATAGTCATGTAAATAAATATGCGGTGGAAATTAGCAAAAGGCGACTGGAGGATTGGTGGCTCAAAAGCAGAGAGGTGACATAAGGTTAAAAGGGTAGGAAGACGTATTTAAAGAAAATCGAGAAATTCAATAACACACAACACAGATAAAAATAAAAGGCAAAATAAAAATCTGAGCATGGTGGCAACTGCCATCGCCCCGTTTCAAAGGGGACGCTCCTACCTTCCATCCATCCATCCATCCTGATAGGAAGTCACGTGGCTGGGATCACAAGCCTATATGACTGACCACGACCAAAGCCACGACTAGAACATCCTAACCATGACCTACTGGAACTGCATATCCGGCTTCTAGGGGGCCACTTGCACCCACTCTCGTTCAACCCGCGAATTTCACCATTTGCACCACCACTACTGCTTTGGCCCCTTCACAGCTCTGCGCGTGCAAGCGAAGCCGCACCACGCTTGTGTTGCGCTACGTGACGGATTCCAGACCACACGTACACTTGCGGACGTGCGCAAGCTCGCGTTCACGCGCATGCGCAGACGGTGCGGCATGGCTCGCATGCGTCGAAATGCGGCGTGATCTCGGGGAACAGCTTCGTTCTTTATTCCACGACCTACTGAACTCAAGATCTGCACAGATCTCCCTGCTCCAGCACGCCTCGTCTAGTTCGCCCCTTTTGCCGCTAGGGACAGAGCGTACGAGCAGAATGGCGCTAGTTATAACCTGTTCGCTGTCGTCTGCTTCTGCGATCTGTTCAGCTTTCGTGCTGCCATTTCGGCAGGCACAAAGCGCTTGTATTGGCGGAAAATGAATAAATTCACAAATATAAAAAGAAAACAAATTTTCGAAAGCTTTGTGTTTGAATTGTGAAACTAGAGGAGGAGGCGCGGTGCAAGAAATGTAAACAACGACCATATGTGGTAGCTGCAATGCTAGAGTGACGGCATAAATTTCCCTTTCCTAGCCTCCGTAAGAGACTGGAAAAATTGTTTTAGAATATTCATAGGATAATCTAGCTTTCTTGAGTTGATTACAGATAGCCTAATGTCGTAGATGACATTAGGATTTACTACTGTGTGCGTATAGTGAAAGGACATGATCTGGTGAAAGTATTCACGAATAAGTCCTCCACCCGATATGTGCAACAGGTTGATCGATTCTGCTTTAAGGAAAGGTGAGCATTATGTTTTGAATGTCGTTGGATGTGTAGCTCTGTAGAAAGCTTGCAAAAGCGATCAGAGTGCTTTAAAACGTGCTGCACTGCAAGCCTTAAATTGTACGTGTCACGGAACTCTTTTCAAACTGTAAAGCTAGCTTTGCTGCGTGGTACGGCGGCGGCAGCATAACGGAGGTGCGAAAGATACGTACGCAGTGAAGCTGTGTGCGTATTCTCTTTTACTGCGAAGCAATACTACTTTAGGTCGCACTTCAGCCCGTTCCGTGGCGAGGCGGTGGTAGGCACCATTGACCTTTAGCGTGACCTCGCTGCGTGACGTCACACCACGTGACCTAGAGTGACGTCACACCAGCTGTGTAAAAACGGGGCCCCACATAGAGTTTCTAATAATACCCTCGAGGGAAAGGTGGCGCTAGTGTCTACGGGGGTTCTCATGAGCGTTGCCTCAGCCTACATGGGAATGATGGGAAGTACAGGCTTCGGATTGACTTCGATCTTTAGACTAGTGGCGTTTGCTTGCGACGCATTAAACGAAGCTATACTCAAATATTATCGCATAAAAACTAATTTTATTTCTGCAGTATGTCACATAATGTACAACACGCTACATAAACTTTGTATGACTGTGAGATGGAATCATGGTTTACTATGGTTTATCACCAGGACACACCAGGGTATGCATTCTTGTGCTATTATGTTCCCGATTCAACGCCAGAGAATATTTATTTATTTATTTTTGCAACAACTATAACAACCATGCATTTGCTTATATAAAAATACTCGTCAAGTATTATTGGAAATAAAAATGTATTGTGAGAAAGTTTTGCGCCCTTGAGCGGAATGCTGCAAGTGTCGTCTGCTACGACACCTGCTCGCTGCAAACGCTAGACATTTCTCGCAGACGACAGGCACTTGCGAACTCTCTTGCTCTTTCGAAAGGCTGCGTCAGCTGTCACGATTGCTGAACGTCTTCAAGTATTTTTAAGCACATCTGCCGCAGTGCTAGCTAGGACGCTAGTGGCCTCATACGAGTATGCTTCATGATACTTTATATTGAGGTAACGCTTCCGAAGCGTTATGGCGTGGCTTTGCAATTACCCATTTTGCGACCCTAGACTACAGCCCGGAAGCAGCAACCTGTCCTACCACAAGTAAGTTTGTGTTCTCAGAGACCTAAAACACGCATTTCAATGAGCACTTAAACCAGCAATGCATGATGAAGCCGTCAATAAAATTTGATTGTCAAGCCACTAGAAGTACAACTGTATATGTCTTGTATCAGTAGTGCCTTCTTTTCCCTATTCTGAAGTTTCATAAAGCACGTAACGCTACAGCGTCAACCTAACACACTTAATAAACCAAAGTCCAAACGCTCAAAACATGTTCTTTCAATGTATACGATGCCGTCGCTTTCTCGTCAGGACTTCGACACCACACCGCGACACAAACATCGTCTCAGTCGCTGGCCCAGCGCGCTATCGCCACTTCGAGCAACATAACAAAGGCAGAGAGCTTTGCGTTGCACTGTCCCACTGCAGGTTATAGCAATTGAGCTTCAAGCGAAACCAAAACTGAAAAAAAAATACTGGTAGACTGGTTCGCCAGTCAACAGAACGCCAATCCGAAGCCTGCACTTCCCATCATTCCCATGATGGTTGAACGATCGCAGCGCCAGATTTCCCTCTAGGTGTACTAATATGAAACTCTATGGGGCCCATAGTGGGGCCCCATCTCACGTCGTCGCGAGGCGAGGCGGTAGCCACCAACGGCGGCCTAACTCCCGCTCCTCTCACCAGGGGCGCTACGATAATGATACATCCCACGAAGTTGGTGGAATAAGGAAATTAGAGAGGCCATCGAACAACGACGGTGGGCATCTCGGGAACACAGAGAAGCAAAGAGGGCGCAGTTATCTGAAGAGGAAATAGGCCAAAAATGGGAATATTATCGACAAAAGAAACAACAAGTGCAGGTCCTCGTCCAGGCTAAAATAAAGCAGTCCTCTGATCGCTGGCTGGCTGAAGTGCGCGATGCAACTAAAGGGGGGTCAAAAAAATTCTGGAACCATATAAGCTGGCTGGGTAAAGCTAATCACAGAAAAGAGGAACAGATTCACGATGCCGAAGGAAATTGTTTAGAGGGAGATGACGCTGTGAACTACATTGGTTCAGTTATAGCAGAGTCATTTAGGAAAGACGATAGGATAATCGCCCCAAGTGAGGGAGCAACACAGAATAGCATAATAGAAAACAGCTTAGAATTGACCAATCTTAACTGGAAAAAGGCGGAAGCAAATGTTCCAAGATGCACGTCCGCGGGGATAGACGAAATTCCAATTAAGTTAATTAATGAACTTGGCCCAAGAAGCAAGGAAACGCTGATAAAAGCATTGGAGGCAGTCATAACAAATAAGCAAATTCCGCACAGTCGGAAACAGAGTAAAATGAATTTGATTTGTAAAGGGAAAGGTGATAAGAAGAACATAAAATCTTTCCGACCAATTACGATAACATCAGTTATATATAGGCTGGCGATGTAGGCGGTAAAATTAAAAATGCAGTCATGGGTAGAAAGTAATAGAATACTTGGAGAACTTCAGAACGGGTTCAGAAGTGGTAGGCGCTTAGATGATAGCCTGTTCGTGCTTACCCAGTGCATAGAAATAGCTAAGGCGGAAAATAGACCTCTGTATTTAGCCTTCCTGGACATAAGTGGTGCATACGACAATGTGAACAGGGAACTCCCGTGGAACATATTAAAAGCTGAAGGTATCGGTAATGAGGTAATTGATTTTCTACAGGAACTATATCGAGAAAATAATGTTGAAATAACATGGGAAGGAATCAAGAGTACGACAACTGTCGAGGTTCACAAAGGATTAAGGCAAGGTTGTCCTCTATCACCGCTGCTGTTCATGCTTTATATGATAAGCATGGAAAGAAGGTTACAACGAAGCAATCTAGGGTATAATGTGTCCTACAGATTAGGCGAAAAGGTTGTTGAGCAACGACTACCGGGTTTAATGTATGCGGACGATATTGTACTGTTAGGAGATAGCCAGGAAGATTTGCAAACTCTGGTTAATTACTGTGGGGACGAAGGAGACAGTTTAGGTTTCAGTTTTAGTGCAGCTAAGTCAGGTGGGATGTTTTTCAACGATACCACTGATCAGGAGCTTACAATACAAGGCCATGAAATACCCCGAGTGGCCGAATACAAATACCTCGGCATATGGATAAACAAATGGCAGATGTACACGGAAAAGCACGAACAGTCTCTAATAGCAAAAGGGCGAAGAGATGACGGGATAACGAAGCATAGGCCATTGTGGGTGTACAACAGCTATGAGGTACTGAGAGGCATTTGGAAGGGAGTAATGGTGCCGGGGCTTACTTTCGGGAATGCGGTCCTGTGTTTAAGGGCAGGGGTTCAGTCGAGACTAGACGTAAATCAAAAAGCTGTGGGAAGGTTAGCACTAGGTGCCCACGGGAAAACCACAAACGAAGCAGTACAGGGAGATATGGGCTGGGCATCATTCGAAGCACGGGAAGCTCAGAGTAAAATCCTATACGAAAAACGTCTGAGGAAATTGGATGATAACAGGTGGGCAGCTAAGGTGTTTAAATACCTATACAGAAAGAGCGTTGACTCACAATGGCGGGAAAGAACTAGGAAGCTAACCAGTAAGTATGCCAGACACGAGGACGAAAAAGGACAGAGCATTAAACGACAGGTTAAAGATGCGGAAGGTAAAAATTGGATAAATTCAATGGAAAAGAAGCGTAGTGTAGAACTATATCGATACTGGAAACAGCAGATCAGGAAGGAAGCGTTTTATGATAACTCAAGAGGCAGTGCCCTACTCTTTGAAGCTAGATCAGGATGTCTTAGAACGCGGAGCTATAAAAAGAAATTGAACGAAGAAGAAGACACATGTACTGTGTGTGGTAAATATGGAGAAACGATGGAACACCCCATACTAGAATGTGATGGCATCAATCCCGATGTCGATGCGGCCACAGTCACCCTTCCTGAGGCCCTAGGGTTCAGAGATGATAGTCATGTAAATAAATATGCGGTGGAAATTAGCAAAAGGCGACTGGAGGATTGGTGGCTCAAAAGCAGAGAGGTGACATAAGGTTAAAAGGGTAGGAAGACGTATTTAAAGAAAATCGAGAAATTCAATAACACACAACACAGATAAAAATAAAAGGCAAAATAAAAATCTGAGCATGGTGGCAACTGCCATCGCCCCGTTTCAAAGGGGACGCTCCTACCTTCCATCCATCCATCCATCCTGATAGGAAGTCACGTGGCTGGGATCACAAGCCTATATGACTGACCACGACCAAAGCCACGACTAGAACATCCTAACCATGACCTACTGGAACTGCATATCCGGCTTCTAGGGGGCCACTTGCACCCACTCTCGTTCAACCCGCGAATTTCAGCATTTGCACCACCACTACTGCTTTGGCCCCTTCACAGCTCTGCGCGTGCAAGCGAAGCCGCACCACGCTTGTGTTGCGCTACGTGACGGATTCCAGACCACACGTACACTTGCGGACGTGCGCAAGCTCGCGTTCACGCGCATGCGCAGACGGTGCGGCATGGCTCGCATGCGTCGAAATGCGGCGTGATCTCGGGGAACAGCTTCGTTCTTTATTCCACGACCTACTGAACTCAAGATCTGCACAGATCTCCCTGCTCCAGCACGCCTCGTCTAGTTCGCCCCTTTTGCCGCTAGGGACAGAGCGTACGAGCAGAATGGCGCTAGTTATAACCTGTTCGCTGTCGTCTGCTTCTGCGATCTGTTCAGCTTTCGTGCTGCCATTTCGGCAGGCACCAAGCGCTTGTATTGGCGGAAAATGAATAAATTCACAAATATAAAAAGAAAACAAATTTTCGAATGCTTTGTGTTTGAATTGTGAAACTAGAGGAGGAGGCGCGGTGCAAGAAATGTAAACAACGACCATATGTGGTAGCTGCAATGCTAGAGTGACGGCATAAATTTCCCTTTCCTAGCCTCCGTAAGAGACTGGAAAAATTGTTTTAGAATATTCATAGGATAATCTAGCTTTCTTGAGTTGATTACAGATAGCCTAATGTCGTAGATGACATTAGGATTTACTACTGTGTGCGTATAGTGAAAGGACATGATCTGGTGAAAGTATTCACGAATAAGTCCTCCACCCGATATGTGCAATAGGTTGATCGATTCTGCTTTAAGGAAAGGTGAGCATTATGTTTTGAATGTCGTTGGATTAGTAGCTCTGTAGAAAGCTTGCAAAAGCGATCAGAGTGCTTTAAAACGTGCTGCACTGCAAGCCTTAAATTGTACGTGTCACGGAACTCTTTTCAAACAGTAAAGCTAGCTTTGCTGCGTGGTACGGCGGCGGCAGCATAACGGAGGTGCGAAAGATACGTACGCAGTGAAGCTGTGTGCGTATTCTCTTTTATTGCGAAGCAATACTACTTTAGGTCGCACTTCAGCCCGTTCCGTGGCGAGGCGGTGGTAGGCACCATTGACCTTTAGCGTGACCTCGCTGCGTGACGTCACACCACGTGACCTAGAGTGACGTCACACCAGCTGTGTAAAAACGGGGCCCCACATAGAGTTTCTAATAATACCCTAGAGGGAAAGGTGGCGCTAGTGTCTACGGGGGTTCTCATGAGCGTTGCCTCAACCTACATGGGAATGATGGGAAGTACAGGCTTCGGATTGACTTCGATCTTTAGACTAGTGGCGTTTGCTTGCGACGCATTAAACGAAGCTATACTCAAATATTATCGCATAAAAACTAATTTTATTTCTGCAGTATGTCACATAATGTACAACACGCTACATAAACTTTGTATGACTGTGAGATGGAATCATGGTTTACTATGGTTTATCACCAGGACACACCAGGGTATGCATTCTTGTGCTATTATGTTCCCGATTCAACGCCAGAGAATACTTATTTATTTATTTTTGCAACAACTATAACAACCATGCATTTGCTTATATAAAAATACTCGTCAAGTATTATTGGAAATAAAAATGTATTGTGAGAAAGTTTTGCGCCCTTGAGCGGAATGCTGCAAGTGTCGTCTGCTACGACACCTGCTCGCTGCAAACGCTAGACATTTCTCGCAGACGACAGGCACTTGCGAACTCTCTTGCTCTTTCGAAAGGCTGCGTCAGCTGTCACGATTGCTGAACGTCTTCAAGTATTTTTAAGCACATCTGCTGCAGTGCTAGCTAGGACGCTAGTGGCCTCATACGAGTATGCTTCATGATACTTTATATTGAGGTAACGCTTCCGAAGCGTTATGGCGTGGCTTTGCAATTACCCATTTTGCGACCCTAGACTACAGCCCGGAAGCAGCAACCTGTCCTACCACAAGTAAGTTTGTGTTCTCAGAGACCTAAAACACGCATTTCAATGAGCACATAAACCAGCAATGCATGATGAAGCCGTCAATAAAATTTGATTGTCAAGCCACTAGAAGTACAACTGTATATGTCTTGTATCAGTAGTGCCTTCTTTTCCCTATTCTGAAGTTTCATAAAGCTAGTAACGCTACAGCGTCAACCTAACACACTTAATAAACCAAAGTCCAAACGCTCAAAACATGTTCTTTCAATGTTTACGATGCCGTCGCTTTCTCGTCAGGACTTCGACACCACACCGCGACACAAACATCGTCTCAGTCGCTGGCCCAGCGCGCTATCGCCACTTCGAGCAACATAACAAAGGCAGAGAGCTTTGCGTTGCACTGTCCCACTGCAGGTTATAGCAATTGAGCTTCAAGCGAAACCAAAACTCTAAAAAAAATACTGGTAGACTGGTTCGCCAGTCAACAGAACGCCAATCCGAAGCCTGCACTTCCCACCATTCCCATGATGGTTGAACGATCGCAGCGCCAGATTTCCCTCTAGGTGTACTAATATGAAACTCTATGGGGCCCATAGTGGGGCCCCATCTCACGTCGTCGCGAGGCGAGGCGGTAGCCACCAACGGCGGCCTAACTCCCGCTCCTCTCACCAGGGGCGCAACGATAATGATACATCCCACGAAGTTGGTGGAATAAGGAAATTAGAGAGGCCATCGAACAACGACGGTGGGCATCTCGGGAACACAGAGAAGCAAAGAGGGCGCAGTTATCTGAAGAGGAAATAGGCCAAAAATGGGAATATTATCGACAAAAGAAACAACAAGTGCAGGTCCTCGTCCAGGCTAAAATAAAGCAGTCCTCTGATCGCTGGCTGGCTGAAGTGCGCGATGCAACTAAAGGGGGGTCAAAAAAATTCTGGAACCATATAAGCTGGCTGGGTAAAGCTAATCACAGAAAAGAGGAACAGATTCACGATGCCGAAGGAAATTGTTTAGAGGGAGATGACGCTGTGAACTACATTGGTTCAGTTATAGCAGTAGTATAGACGATAGGGTAATCGCCCCAAGCGAGGGAGCAACACAGAATAGCATAATAGAAAACAGCTTAGAATTGACCAATCTTAACTGGAAAAAGGTGGAAGCAAATGTTCCAAGATGCACGTCCGCGGGGATAGACGAAATTCCAATTAAGTTAATTAATGAACTTGGCCCAAGAAGCAAGGAAACGCTGATAAAAGCATTGGAGGCAGTCATAACAAATAAGCAAATTCCGCACAGTTGGAAACAGAGTAAAATGAATTTGATTTATAAAGGGAAAGGTGATAAGAAGAACATAAGATCTTTCCGACCAATTACGATAACATCAGTTATATATAGGCTGGCGATGCAGGCGGTGAAATTAAAAATGCAGTCATGGGTAGAACGTAATAGAATACTTGGAGAACTTCAGAACGGGTTCAGAAGTGGTAGGCGCTTAGATAATAGCCTGTTCGTGCTTACCCAGTGCATAGAAATAGCTAAGGCGGAAAATAGACCTCTGTATTTAGCCTTCCTGGACATAAGTGGTGCATACGACAATGTGAACAGGGAACTCCCGTGGAACATATTAAAAGCTGAAGGTATCGGTAATGAGGTAATTGATTTTCTACAGGAACTATATCGAGAAAATAATGTTGAAATAACATGGGAAGGAATCAAGAGTACGACAACTGTCGAGGTTCACAAAGGATTAAGGCAAGGTTGTCCTCTATCACCGCTGCTGTTCATGCTTTATATGATAAGCATGGAAAGAAGGTTACAACGAAGCAATCTAGGGTATAATGTGTCGTACAGATTAGGCGAAAAGGTTGTTGAGCAACGACTACCGGGTTTAATGTATGCGGACGATATTGTACTGTTAGCAGATAGCCAGGAAGATTTGCAAACTCTGGTTAATTACTGTGGGGACGAAGGAGACAGTTTAGGTTTCAGTTTTAGTGCAGCTAAGTCCGGTGGGATGTTTTTCAACGATACCACTGATCAGGAGCTTACAATACAAGGCCATGAAATACCCCGAGTGGCCGAATACAAATACCTCGGCATATGGATAAACAAAGGGCAGATGTACACGGAAAAGCACGAACAGTCTCTAATAGCAAAAGGGCGAAGAGATGCCGGGATAACGAAGCATAGGCCATTCTGGGTGTACAACAGCTATGAGGTACTGAGAGGCATTTGGAAGGGAGTAATGGTGCCGGGGCTTACTTTCGGGAATGCGGTCCTGTGTTTAAGGGCAGAGGTTCAGTCGAGACTAGAAGTAAATCAAAGAGCTGTGGGAAGGTTAGCACTAGGTGCCCACGGGAAAACCACAAACGAAGCAGTACAGGGAGATATGGGCTGGGCATCATTCGAAGCACGGGAAGCTCAGAGTAAAATCCTATACGAAAAACGTCTGAGGAAATTGGATGATAACAGGTGGGCAGCTAAGGTGTTTAAATACCTATACAGAAAGAGCGTTGACTCACAATGGCGGGAAAGAACTAGGAAGCTAACCAGTAAGTATGCCAGACACGAGGACGAAAAAGGACAGAGCATTAAACGACAGGTTAAAGATGCGGAAGGTAAAAATTGGATAAATTCAATGGAAAAGATGCGTAGTGTAGAACTATATCGATACTGGAAACAGCAGATCAGGAAGGAAGCGTTTTATGATAACTCAAGAGGCAGTGCCCTACTCTTTGAAGCTAGATCAGGATGTCTTAGAACGCGGAGCTATAAAAAGAAATTGAACGAAGAAGAAGACACATGTACTGTGTGTGGTAAATATGGAGAAACGATGGAACACCTCATACTAGAATGTGATGGCATCAATCCCGATGTCGATGCGGCCACAGTCACCCTTCCTGAGGCCCTAGGGTTCAGAGATGATAGTCATGTAAATAAATATGCGGTGGAAATTAGCAAAAGGCGACTGGAGGATTGGTGGCTCAAAAGCAGAGAGGTGACATAAGGTTAAAAGGGTAGGAAGACGTATTTAAAGAAAATCGAGAAATTCAATAACACACAACACAGATAAAAATAAAAGGCAAAATAAAAATCTGAGCATGGTGGCAACTGCCATCGCCCCGTTTCAAAGGGGACGCTCCTACCTTCCATCCATCCATCCATCCTGATAGGAAGTCACGTGGCTGGGATCACAAGCCTATATGACTGACCACGACCAAAGCCACGACTAGAACATCCTAACCATGACCTACTGGAACTGCATATCCGGCTTCTAGGGGGCCACTTGCACCCACTCTCGTTCAACCCGCGAATTTCACCATTTGCACCACCACTACTGCTTTGGCCCCTTCACAGCTCTGCGCGTGCAAGCGAAGCCGCACCACGCTTGTGTTGCGCTACGTGACGGATTCCAGACCACACGTACACTTGCGGACGTGCGCAAGCTCGCGTTCACGCGCATGCGCAGACGGTGCGGCATGGCTCGCATGCGTCGAAATGCGGCGTGATCTCGGGGAACAGCTTCGTTCTTTATTCCACGACCTACTGAACTCAAGATCTGCACAGATCTCCCTGCTCCAGCACGCCTCGTCTAGTTCGCCCCTTTTGCCGCTAGGGACAGAGCGTACGAGCAGAATGGCGCTAGTTATAACCTGTTCGCTGTCGTCTGCTTCTGCGATCTGTTCAGCTTTCGTGCTGCCATTTCGGCAGGCACAAAGCGCTTGTATTGGCGGAAAATGAATAAATTCACAAATATAAAAAGAAAACAAATTTTCGAAAGCTTTGTGTTTGAATTGTGAAACTAGAGGAGGAGGCGCGGTGCAAGAAATGTAAACAACGACCATATGTGGTAGCTGCAATGCTAGAGTGACGGCATAAATTTCCCTTTCCTAGCCTCCGTAAGAGACTGGAAAAATTGTTTTAGAATATTCATAGGATAATCTAGCTTTCTTGAGTTGATTACAGATAGCCTAATGTCGTAGATGACATTAGGATTTACTACTGTGTGCGTATAGTGAAAGGACATGATCTGGTGAAAGTATTCACGAATAAGTCCTCCACCCGATATGTGCAATAGGTTGATCGATTCTGCTTTAAGGAAAGGTGAGCATTATGTTTTGAATGTCGTTGGACGTGTAGCTCTGTAGAAAGCTTGCAAAAGCGATCAGAGTGCTTTAAAACGTGCTGCACTGCAAGCCTTAAATTGTACGTGTCACGGAACTCTTTTCAAACTGTAAAGCTAGCTTTGCTGCGTGGTACGGCGGCGGCAGCATAACGGAGGTGCGAAAGATACGTACGCAGTGAAGCTGTGTGCGTATTCTCTTTTACTGCGAAGCAATACTACTTTAGGTCGCACTTCAGCCCGTTCCGTGGCGAGGCGGTGGTAGGCACCATTGACCTTTAGCGTGACCTCGCTGCGTGACGTCACACCACGTGACCTAGAGTGACGTCACACCAGCTGTGTAAAAACGGGGCCCCACATAGAGTTTCTAATAATACCCTCGAGGGAAAGGTGGCGCTAGTGTCTACGGGGGTTCTCATGAGCGTTGCCTCAGCCTACATGGGAATGATGGGAAGTACAGGCTTCGGATTGACTTCGATCTTTAGACTAGTGGCGTTTGCTTGCGACGCATTAAACGAAGCTATACTCAAATATTATCGCATAAAAACTAATTTTATTTCTGCAGTATGTCACATAATGTACAACACGCTACATAAACTTTGTATGACTGTGAGATGGAATCATGGTTTACTATGGTTTATCACCAGGACACACCAGGGTATGCATTCTTGTGCTATTATGTTCCCGATTCAACGCCAGAGAATATTTATTTATTTATTTTTGCAACAACTATAAGAACCATGCATTTGCTTATATAAAAATACTCGTCAAGTATTATTGGAAATAAATATGTATTGTGAGAAAGTTTTGCGCCCTTGAGCGGAATGCTGCAAGTGTCGTCTGCTACGACACCTGCTCGCTGCAAACGCTAGACATTTCTCGCAGACGACAGGCACTTGCGAACTCTCTTGCTCTTTCGAAAGGCTGCGTCAGCTGTCACGATTGCTGAACGTCTTCAAGTATTTTTAAGCACATCTGCCGCAGTGCTAGCTAGGACGCTAGTGGCCTCATACGAGTATGCTTCATGATACTTTATATTGAGGTAACGCTTCCGAAGCGTTATGGCGTGGCTTTGCAATTACCCATTTTGCGACCCTAGACTACAGCCCGGAAGCAGCAACCTGTCCTACCACAAGTAAGTTTGTGTTCTCAGAGACCTAAAACACGCATTTCAATGAGCACTTAAACCAGCAATGCATGATGAAGCCGTCAATAAAATTTGATTGTCAAGCCACTAGAAGTACAACTGTATATGTCTTGTATCAGTAGTGCCTTCTTTTCCCTATTCTGAAGTTTCATAAAGCACGTAACGCTACAGCGTCAACCTAACACACTTAATAAACCAAAGTCCAAACGCTCAAAACATGTTCTTTCAATGTATACGATGCCGTCGCTTTCTCGTCAGGACTTCGACACCACACCGCGACACAAACATCGTCTCAGTCGCTGGCCCAGCGCGCTATCGCCACTTCGAGCAACATAACAAAGGCAGAGAGCTTTGCGTTGCACTGTCGCACTGCAGGTTATAGCAATTGAGCTTCAAGCGAAACCAAAACTGAAAAAAAAATACTGGTAGACTGGTTCGCCAGTCAACAGAACGCCAATCCGAAGCCTGCACTTCCCATCATTCCCATGATGGTTGAGCGATCGCAGCGCCAGATTTCCCTCTAGGTGTACTAATATGAAACTCTATGGGGCCCATAGTGGGGCCCCATCTCACGTCGTCGCGAGGCGAGGCGGTAGCCACCAACGGCGGCCTAACTCCCGCTCCTCTCACCAGGGGCGCAACGATAATGATACATCCCACGAAGTTGGTGGAATAAGGAAATTAGAGAGGCCATCGAACAACGACGGTGGGCATCTCGGGAACACAGAGAAGCAAAGAGGGCGCAGTTATCTGAAGAGGAAATAGGCCAAAAATGGGAATATTATCGACAAAAGAAACAACAAGTGCAGGTCCTCGTCCAGGCTAAAATAAAGCAGTCCTCTGATCGCTGGCTGGCTGAAGTTCGCGATGCAACTAAAGGGGGGTCAAAAAAATTCTGGAACCATATAAGCTGGCTGGGTAAAGCTAATCACAGAAAAGAGGAACAGATTCACGATGCCGAAGGAAATTGTTTAGAGGGAGATGACGCTGTGAACTACATTGGTTCAGTTATAGCAGAGTCATTTAGGAAAGACGATAGGGTAATCGCCCCAAGTGAGGGAGCAACACAGAATAGCATAATAGAAAACAGCTTAGAATTGACCAATCTTAACTGGAAAAAGGCGGAAGCAAATGTTCCAAGATGCACGTCCGCGGGGATAGACGAAATTCCAATTAAGTTAATTAATGAACTTGGCCCAAGAAGCAAGGAAACGCTGATAAAAGCATTGGAGGCAGTCATAACAAATAAGCAAATTCCGCACAGTTGGAAACAGAGTAAAATGAATTTGATTTATAAAGGGAAAGGTGATAAGAAGAACATAAGATCTTTCCGACCAATTACGATAACATCAGTTATATATAGGCTGGCGATGCAGGCGGTGAAATTAAAAATGCAGTCATGGGTAGAAAGTAATAGAATACTTGGAGAACTTCAGAACGGGTTCAGAAGTGGTAGGCGCTTAGATAATAGCCTGTTCGTGCTTACCCAGTGCATAGAAATAGCTAAGGCGGAAAATAGACCTCTGTATTTAGCCTTCCTGGACATAAGTGGTGCATACGACAATGTGAACAGGGAACTCCCGTGGAACATATTAAAAGCTGAAGGTATCGGTAATGAGGTAATTGATTTTCTACAGGAACTATATCGAGAAAATAATGTTGAAATAACATGGGAAGGAATCAAGAGTACGACAACTGTCGAGGTTCACAAAGGATTAAGGCAAGGTTGTCCTCTATCACCGCTGCTGTTCATGCTTTATATGATAAGCATGGAAAGAAGGTTACAACGAAGCAATCTAGGGTATAATGTGTCGTACAGATTAGGCGAAAAGGTTGTTGAGCAACGACTACCGGGTTTAATGTATGCGGACGATATTGTACTGTTAGCAGATAGCCAGGAAGATTTGCAAACTCTGGTTAATTACTGTGGGGACGAAGGAGACAGTTTAGGTTTCAGTTTTAGTGCAGCTAAGTCCGGTGGGATGTTTTTCAACGATACCACTGATCAGGAGCTTACAATACAAGGCCATGAAATACCCCGAGTGGCCGAATACAAATACCTCGGCATATGGATAAACAAAGGGCAGATGTACACGGAAAAGCACGAACAGTCTCTAATAGCAAAAGGGCGAAGAGATGCCGGGATAACGAAGCATAGGCCATTCTGGGTGTACAACAGCTATGAGGTACTGAGAGGCATTTGGAAGGGAGTAATGGTGCCGGGGCTTACTTTCGGGAATGCGGTCCTGTGTTTAAGGGCAGAGGTTCAGTCGAGACTAGAAGTAAATCAAAGAGCTGTGGGAAGGTTAGCACTAGGTGCCCACGGGAAAACCACAAACGAAGCAGTACAGGGAGATATGGGCTGGGCATCATTCGAAGCACGGGAAGCTCAGAGTAAAATCCTATACGAAAAACGTCTGAGGAAATTGGATGATAACAGGTGGGCAGCTAAGGTGTTTAAATACCTATACAGAAAGAGCGTTGACTCACAATGGCGGAAAAGAACTAGGAAGCTAACCAGTAAGTATGCCAGACACGAGGACGAAAAAGGACAGAGCATTAAACGACAGGTTAAAGATGCGGAAGGTAAAAATTGGATAAATTCAATGGAAAAGAAGCATAGTGTAGAACTATATCGATACTGGAAACAGCAGATCAGGAAGGAAGCGTTTTACGATAACTCAAGAGGCAGTGCCCTACTCTTTGAAGCTAGATCAGGATGTCTTAGAACGCGGAGCTATAAAAAGAAATTGAACGAAGAAGAAGACACATGTACTGTGTGTGGTAAATATGGAGAAACGATGGAACACCTCATGCTAGAATGTGATGGCATCAATCCCGATGTCGATGCGGCCACAGTCACCCTTCCTGAGGCCCTAGGGTTCAGAGATGATAGTCATGTAAATAAATATGCGGTGGAAATTAGCAAAAGGCGACTGGAGGATTGGTGGCTCAAAAGCAGAGAGGTGACATAAGGTTAAAAGGGTAGGAAGACGTATTTAAAGAAAATCGAGAAATTCAATAACACACAACACAGATAAAAATAAAAGGCAAAATAAAAATCTGAGCATGGTGGCAACTGCCATCGCCCCGTTTCAAAGGGGACGCTCCTACCTTCCATCCATCCATCCATCCTGATAGGAAGTCACGTGGCTGGGATCACAAGCCTATATGACTGACCACGACCAAAGCCACGACTAGAACATCCTAACCATGACCTACTGGAACTGCATATCCGGCTTCTAGGGGGCCACTTGCGCCCACTCTCGTTCAACCCGCGAATTTCACCATTTGCACCACCACTACAGCTTTGGCCCCTTCACAGCTCTGCGCGTGCAAGCGAAGCCGCACCACGCTTGTGTTGCGCTACGTGACGGATTCCAGACCACACGTACACTTGCGGACGTGCGCAAGCTCGCGTTCACGCGCATGCGCAGACGGTGCGGCATGGCTCGCATGCGTCGAAATGCGGCGTGATCTCGGGGAACAGCTTCGTTCTTTATTCCACGACCTACTGAACTCAAGATCTGCACAGATCTCCCTGCTCCAGCACGCCTCGTCTAGTTCGCCCCTTTTGCCGCTAGGGACAGAGCGTACGAGCAGAATGGCGCTAGTTATAACCTGTTCGCTGTCGTCTGCTTCTGCGATCTGTTCAGCTTTCGTGCTGCCATTTCGGCAGGCACAAAGCGCTTGTATTGGCGGAAAATGAATAAATTCACAAATATAAAAAGAAAACAAATTTTCGAATGCTTTGTGTTTGAATTGTGAAACTAGAGGAGGAGGCGCGGTGCAAGAAATGTAAACAACGACCATATGTGGTAGCTGCAATGCTAGAGTGACGGCATAAATTTCCCTTTCCTAGCCTCCGTAAGAGACTGGAAAAATTGTTTTAGAATATTCATAGGATAATCTAGCTTTCTTGAGTTGATTACAGATAGCCTAATGTCGTAGATGACATTAGGATTTACTACTGTGTGCGTATAGTGAAAGGACATGATCTGGTGAAAGTATTCACGAATAAGTCCTCCACCCGATATGTGCAACAGGTTGATCGATTCTGCTTTAAGGAAAGGTGAGCATTATGTTTTGAATGTCGTTGGATGTGTAGCTCTGTAGAAAGCTTGCAAAAGCGATCAGAGTGCTTTAAAACGTGCTGCACTGCAAGCCTTAAATTGTACGTGTCACGGAACTCTTTTCAAACTGTAAAGCTAGCTTTGCTGCGTGGTACGGCGGCGGCAGCATAACGGAGGTGCGAAAGATACGTACGCAGTGAAGCTGTGTGCGTATTCTCTTTTACTGCGAAGCAATACTACTTTAGGTCGCACTTCAGCCCGTTCCGTGGCGAGGCGGTGGTAGGCACCATTGACCTTTAGCGTGACCTCGCTGCGTGACGTCACACCACGTGACCTAGAGTGACGTCACACCAGCTGTGTAAAAACGGGGCCCCACATAGAGTTTCTAATAATACCCTCGAGGGAAAGGTGGCGCTAGTGTCTACGGGGGTTCTCATGAGCGTTGCCTCAGCCTACATGGGAATGATGGGAAGTACAGGCTTCGGATTGACTTCGATCTTTAGACTAGTGGCGTTTGCTTGCGACGCATTAAACGAAGCTATACTCAAATATTATCGCATAAAAACTAATTTTATTTCTGCAGTATGTCACATAATGTACAACACGCTACGTAAACTTTGTATGACTGTGAGATGGAATCATGGTTTACTATGGTTTATCACCAGGACACACCAGGGTATGCATTCTTGTGCTATTATGTTCCCGATTCAACGCCAGAGAATATTTATTTATTTATTTTTGCAACAACTATAACAACCATGCATTTGCTTATATAAAAATACTCGTCAAGTATTATTGGAAATAAAAATGTATTGTGAGAAAGTTTTGCGCCCTTGAGCGGAATGCTGCAAGTGTCGTCTGCTACGACACCTGCTCGCTGCAAACGCTAGACATTTCTCGCAGACGACAGGCACTTGCGAACTCTCTTGCTCTTTCGAAAGGCTGCGTCAGCTGTCACGATTGCTGAACGTCTTCAAGTATTTTTAAGCACATCTGCTGCAGTGCTAGCTAGGACGCTAGTGGCCTCATACGAGTATGCTTCATGATACTTTATATTGAGGTAACGCTTCCGAAGCGTTATGGCGTGGCTTTGCAATTACCCATTTTGCGACCCTAGACTACAGCCCGGAAGCAGCAACCTGTCCTACCACAAGTAAGTTTGTGTTCTCAGAGACCTAAAACACGCATTTCAATGAGCACTTAAACCAGCAATGCATGATGAAGCCGTCAATAAAATTTGATTGTCAAGCCACTAGAAGTACAACTGTATATGTCTTGTATCAGTAGTGCCTTCTTTTCCCTATTCTGAAGTTTCATAAAGCACGTAACGCTACAGCGTCAACCTAACACACTTAATAAACCAAAGTCCAAACGCTCAAAACATGTTCTTTCAATGTATACGATGCCGTCGCTTTCTCGTCAGGACTTCGACACCACACCGCGACACAAACATCGTCTCAGTCGCTGGCCCAGCGCGCTATCGCCACTTCGAGCAACATAACAAAGGCAGAGAGCTTTGCGTTGCACTGTCCCACTGCAGGTTATAGCAATTGAGCTTCAAGCGAAACCAAAACTGAAAAAAAATACTGGTAGACTGGTTCGCCAGTCAACAGAACGCCAATCCGAAGCCTGCACTTCCCATCATTCCCATGATGGTTGAACGATCGCAGCGCCAGATTTCCCTCTAGGTGTACTAATATGAAACTCTATGGGGCCCATAGTGGGGCCCCATCTCACGTCGTCGCGAGGCGAGGCGGTAGCCACCAACGGCGGCCTAACTCCCGCTCCTCTCACCAGGGGCGCTACGATAATGATACATCCCACGAAGTTGGTGGAATAAGGAAATTAGAGAGGCCATCGAACAACGACGGTGGGCATCTCGGGAACACAGAGAAGCAAAGAGGGCGCAGTTATCTGAAGAGGAAATAGGCCAAAAATGGGAATATTATCGACAAAAGAAACAACAAGTGCAGGTCCTCGTCCAGGCTAAAATAAAGCAGTCCTCTGATCGCTGGCTGGCTGAAGTTCGCGATGCAACTAAAGGGGGGTCAAAAAAATTCTGGAACCATATAAGCTGGCTGGGTAAAGCTAATCACAGAAAAGAGGAACAGATTCACGATGCCGAAGGAAATTGTTTAGAGGGAGATGACGCTGTGAACTACATTGGTTCAGTTATAGCAGAGTCATTTAGGAAAGACGATAGGGTAATCGCCCCAAGTGAGGGAGCAACACAGAATAGCATAATAGAAAACAGCTTAGAATTGACCAATCTTAACTGGAAAAAGGCGGAAGCAAATGTTCCAAGATGCACGTCCGCGGGGATAGACGAAATTCCAATTAAGTTAATTAATGAACTTGGCCCAAGAAGCAAGGAAACGCTGATAAAAGCATTGGAGGCAGTCATAACAAATAAGCAAATTCCGCACAGTTGGAAACAGAGTAAAATGAATTTGATTTGTAAAGGGAAAGGTGATAAAAAGAACATAAAATATTTCCGACCAATTACGATAACATCAGTTATATATAGGCTGGCGATGTAGGCGGTGAAATTAAAAATGCAGTCATGGGTAGAAAGTAATAGAATACTTGGAGAACTTCAGAACGGGTTCAGAAGTGGTAGGCGCTTAGATGATAGCCTGTTCGTGCTTACCCAGTGCATAGAAATAGCTAAGGCGGAAAATAGACCTCTGTATTTAGCCTTCCTGGACATAAGTGGTGCATACGACAATGTGAACAGGGAACTCCCGTGGAACATATTAAAAGCTGAAGGTATCGGTAATGAGGTAATTGATTTTCTACAGGAACTATATCGAGAAAATAATGTTGAAATAACATGGGAAGGAATCAAGAGTACGACAACTGTCGAGGTTCACAAAGGATTAAGGCAAGGTTGTCCTCTATCACCGCTGCTGTTCATGCTTTATATGATAAGCATGGAAAGAAGGTTACAACGAAGCAATCTAGGGTATAATGTGTCCTACAGATTAGGCGAAAAGGTTGTTGAGCAACGACTACCGGGTTTAATGTATGCGGACGATATTGTACTGTTAGGAGATAGCCAGGAAGATTTGCAAACTCTGGTTAATTACTGTGGGGACGAAGGAGACAGTTTAGGTTTCAGTTTTAGTGCAGCTAAGTCCGGTGGGATGTTTTTCAACGATACCACTGATCAGGAGCTTACAATACAAGGCCATGAAATACCCCGAGTGGCCGAATACAAATACCTCGGCATATGGATAAACAAATGGCAGATGTACACGGAAAAGCACGAACAGTCTCTAATAGCAAAAGGGCGAAGAGATGACGGGATAACGAAGCATAGGCCATTGTGGGTGTACAACAGCTATGAGGTACTGAGAGGCATTTGGAAGGGAGTAATGGTGCCGGGGCTTACTTTCGGGAATGCGGTCCTGTGTTTAAGGGCAGGGGTTCAGTCGAGACTAGACGTAAATCAAAAAGCTGTGGGAAGGTTAGCACTAGGTGCCCACGGGAAAACCACAAACGAAGCAGTACAGGGAGATATGGGCTGGGCATCATTCGAAGCACGGGAAGCTCAGAGTAAAATCCTATACGAAAAACGTCTGAGGAAATTGGATGATAACAGGTGGGCAGCTAAGGTGTTTAAATACCTATACAGAAAGAGCGTTGACTCACAATGGCGGGAAAGAACTAGGAAGCTAACCAGTAAGTATGCCAGACACGAGGACGAAAAAGGACAGAGCATTAAACGACAGGTTAAAGATGCGGAAGGTAAAAATTGGATAAATTCAATGGAAAAGAAGCGTAGTGTAGAACTATATCGATACTGGAAACAGCAGATCAGGAAGGAAGCGTTTTATGATAACTCAAGAGGCAGTGCCCTACTCTTTGAAGCTAGATCAGGATGTCTTAGAACGCGGAGCTATAAAAAGAAATTGAACGAAGAAGAAGACACATGTACTGTGTGTGGTAAATATGGAGAAACGATGGAACACCCCATACTAGAATGTGATGGCATCAATCCCGATGTCGATGCGGCCACAGTCACCCTTCCTGAGGCCCTAGGGTTCAGAGATGATAGTCATGTAAATAAATATGCGGTGGAAATTAGCAAAAGGCGACTGGAGGATTGGTGGCTCAAAAGCAGAGAGGTGACATAAGGTTAAAAGGGTAGGAAGACGTATTTAAAGAAAATCGAGAAATTCAGTAACACACAACACAGATAAAAATAAAAGGCAAAATAAAAATCTGAGCATGGTGGCAACTGCCATCGCCCCGTTTCAAAGGGGACGCTCCTACCTTCCATCCATCCATCCATCCTGATAGGAAGTCACGTGGCTGGGATCACAAGCCTATATGACTGACCACGACCAAAGCCACGACTAGAACATCCTAACCATGACCTACTGGAACTGCATATCCGGCTTCTAGGGGGCCACTTGCACCCACTCTCGTTCAACCCGCGAATTTCAGCATTTGCACCACCACTACTGCTTTGGCCCCTTCACAGCTCTGCGCGTGCAAGCGAAGCCGCACCACGCTTGTGTTGCGCTACGTGACGGATTCCAGACCACACGTACACTTGCGGACGTGCGCAAGCTCGCGTTCACGCGCATGCGCAGACGGTGCGGCATGGCTCGCATGCGTCGAAATGCGGCGTGATCTCGGGGAACAGCTTCGTTCTTTATTCCACGACCTACTGAACTCAAGATCTGCACAGATCTCCCTGCTCCAGCACGCCTTGTCTAGTTCGCCCCTTTTGCCGCTAGGGACAGAGCGTACGAGCAGAATGGCGCTAGTTATAACCTGTTCGCTGTCGTCTGCTTCTGCGATCTGTTCAGCTTTCGTGCTGCCATTTCGGCAGGCACCAAGCGCTTGTATTGGCGGAAAATGAATAAATTCACAAATATAAAAAGAAAACAAATTTTCGAATGCTTTGTGTTTGAATTGTGAAACTAGAGGAGGAGGCGCGGTGCAAGAAATGTAAACAACGACCATATGTGGTAGCTGCAATGCTAGAGTGACGGCATAAATTTCCCTTTCCTAGCCTCCGTAAGAGACTGGAAAAATTGTTTTAGAATATTCATAGGATAATCTAGCTTTCTTGAGTTGATTACAGATAGCCTAATGTCGTAGATGACATTAGGATTTACTACTGTGTGCGTATAGTGAAAGGACATGATCTGGTGAAAGTATTCACGAATAAGTCCTCCACCCGATATGTGCAATAGGTTGATCGATTCTGCTTTAAGGAAAGGTGAGCATTATGTTTTGAATGTCGTTGGATTAGTAGCTCTGTAGAAAGCTTGCAAAAGCGATCAGAGTGCTTTAAAACGTGCTGCACTGCAAGCCTTAAATTGTACGTGTCACGGAACTCTTTTCAAACAGTAAAGCTAGCTTTGCTGCGTGGTACGGCGGCGGCAGCATAACGGAGGTGCGAAAGATACGTACGCAGTGAAGCTGTGTGCGTATTCTCTTTTATTGCGAAGCAATACTACTTTAGGTCGCACTTCAGCCCGTTCCGTGGCGAGGCGGTGGTAGGCACCATTGACCTTTAGCGTGACCTCGCTGCGTGACGTCACACCACGTGACCTAGAGTGACGTCACACCAGCTGTGTAAAAACGGGGCCCCACATAGAGTTTCTAATAATACCCTAGAGGGAAAGGTGGCGCTAGTGTCTACGGGGGTTCTCATGAGCGTTGCCTCAGCCTACATGGGAATGATGGGAAGTACAGGCTTCGGATTGACTTCGATCTTTAGACTAGTGGCGTTTGCTTGCGACGCATTAAACGAAGCTATACTCAAATATTATCGCATAAAAACTAATTTTATTTCTGCAGTATGTCACATAATGTACAACACGCTACATAAACTTTGTATGACTGTGAGATGGAATCATGGTTTACTATGGTTTATCACCAGGACACACCAGGGTATGCATTCTTGTGCTATTATGTTCCCGATTCAACGCCAGAGAATATTTATTTATTTATTTTTGCAACAACTATAACAACCATGCATTTGCTTATATAAAAATACTCGTCAAGTATTATTGGAAATAAAAATGTATTGTGAGAAAGTTTTGCGCCCTTGAGCGGAATGCTGCAAGTGTCGTCTGCTACGACACCTGCTCGCTGCAAACGCTAGACATTTCTCGCAGACGACAGGCACTTGCGAACTCTCTTGCTCTTTCGAAAGGCTGCGTCAGCTGTCACGATTGCTGAACGTCTTCAAGTATTTTTAAGCACATCTGCCGCAGTGCTAGCTAGGACGCTAGTGGCCTCATACGAGTATGCTTCATGATACTTTATATTGAGGTAACGCTTCCGAAGCGTTATGGCGTGGCTTTGCAATTACCCATTTTGCGACCCTAGACTACAGCCCGGAAGCAGCAACCTGTCCTACCACAAGTAAGTTTGTGTTCTCAGAGACCTAAAACACGCATTTCAATGAGCACTTAAACCAGCAACGCATGATGAAGCCGTCAATAAAATTTGATTGTCAAGCCACTAGAAGTACAACTGTATATGTCTTGTATCAGTAGTGCCTTCTTTTCCCTATTCTGAAGTTTCATAAAGCACGTAACGCTACAGCGTCAACCTAACACACTTAATAAACCAAAGTCCAAACGCTCAAAACATGTTCTTTCAATGTATACGATGCCGTCGCTTTCTCGTCAGGACTTCGACACCACACCGCGACACAAACATCGTCTCAGTCGCTGGCCCAGCGCGCTATCGCCACTTCGAGCAACATAACAAAGGCAGAGAGCTTTGCGTTGCACTGTCCCACTGCAGGTTATAGCAATTGAGCTTCAAGCGAAACCAAAACTGAAAAAAAAATACTGGTAGACTGGTTCGCCAGTCAACAGAACGCCAATCCGAAGCCTGCACTTCCCATCATTCCCATGATGGTTGAACGATCGCAGCGCCAGATTTCCCTCTAGGTGTACTAATATGAAACTCTATGGGGCCCATAGTGGGGCCCCATCTCACGTCGTCGCGAGGCGAGGCGGTAGCCACCAACGGCGGCCTAACTCCCGCTCCTCTCACCAGGGGCGCTACGATAATGATACATCCCACGAAGTTGGTGGAATAAGGAAATTAGAGAGGCCATCGAACAACGACGGTGGGCATCTCGGGAACACAGAGAAGCAAAGAGGGCGCAGTTATCTGAAGAGGAAATAGGCCAAAAATGGGAATATTATCGACAAAAGAAACAACAAGTGCAGGTCCTCGTCCAGGCTAAAATAAAGCAGTCCTCTGATCGCTGGCTGGCTGAAGTTCGCGATGCAACTAAAGGGGGGTCAAAAAAATTCTGGAACCATATAAGCTGGCTGGGTAAAGCTAATCACAGAAAAGAGGAACAGATTCACGATGCCGAAGGAAATTGTTTAGAGGGAGATGACGCTGTGAACTACATTGGTTCAGTTATAGCAGAGTCATTTAGGAAAGACGATAGGGTAATCGCCCCAAGTGAGGGAGCAACACAGAATAGCATAATAGAAAACAGCTTAGAATTGACCAATCTTAACTGGAAAAAGGCGGAAGCAAATGTTCCAAGATGCACGTCCGCGGGGATAGACGAAATTCCAATTAAGTTAATTAATGAACTTGGCCCAAGAAGCAAGGAAACGCTGATAAAAGCATTGGAGGCAGTCATAACAAATAAGCAAATTCCGCACAGTTGGAAACAGAGTAAAATGAATTTGATTTATAAAGGGAAAGGTGATAAGAAGAACATAAGATCTTTCCGACCAATTACGATAACATCAGTTATATATAGGCTGGCGATGCAGGCGGTGAAATTAAAAATGCAGTCATGGGTAGAAAGTAATAGAATACTTGGAGAACTTCAGAACGGGTTCAGAAGTGGTAGGCGCTTAGATAATAGCCTGTTCGTGCTTACCCAGTGCATAGAAATAGCTAAGGCGGAAAATAGACCTCTGTATTTAGCCTTCCTGGACATAAGTGGTGCATACGACAATGTGAACAGGGAACTCCCGTGGAACATATTAAAAGCTGAAGGTATCGGTAATGAGGTAATTGATTTTCTACAGGAACTATATCGAGAAAATAATGTTGAAATAACATGGGAAGGAATCAAGAGTACGACAACTGTCGAGGTTCACAAAGGATTAAGGCAAGGTTGTCCTCTATCACCGCTGCTGTTCATGCTTTATATGATAAGCATGGAAAGAAGGTTACAACGAAGCAATCTAGGGTATAATGTGTCGTACAGATTAGGCGAAAAGGTTGTTGAGCAACGACTACCGGGTTTAATGTATGCGGACGATATTGTACTGTTAGCAGATAGCCAGGAAGATTTGCAAACTCTGGTTAATTACTGTGGGGACGAAGGAGACAGTTTAGGTTTCAGTTTTAGTGCAGCTAAGTCCGGTGGGATGTTTTTCAACGATACCACTGATCAGGAGCTTACAATACAAGGCCATGAAATACCCCGAGTGGCCGAATACAAATACCTCGGCATATGGATAAACAAAGGGCAGATGTACACGGAAAAGCACGAACAGTCTCTAATAGCAAAAGGGCGAAGAGATGCCGGGATAACGAAGCATAGGCCATTCTGGGTGTACAACAGCTATGAGGTACTGAGAGGCATTTGGAAGGGAGTAATGGTGCCGGGGCTTACTTTCGGGAATGCGGTCCTGTGTTTAAGGGCAGAGGTTCAGTCGAGACTAGAAGTAAATCAAAGAGCTGTGGGAAGGTTAGCACTAGGTGCCCACGGGAAAACCACAAACGAAGCAGTACAGGGAGATATGGGCTGGGCATCATTCGAAGCACGGGAAGCTCAGAGTAAAATCCTATACGAAAAACGTCTGAGGAAATTGGATGATAACAGGTGGGCAGCTAAGGTGTTTAAATACCTATACAGAAAGAGCGTTGACTCACAATGGCGGAAAAGAACTAGGAAGCTAACCAGTAAGTATGCCAGACACGAGGACGAAAAAGGACAGAGCATTAAACGACAGGTTAAAGATGCGGAAGGTAAAAATTGGATAAATTCAATGGAAAAGAAGCATAGTGTAGAACTATATCGATACTGGAAACAGCAGATCAGGAAGGAAGCGTTTTACGATAACTCAAGAGGCAGTGCCCTACTCTTTGAAGCTAGATCAGGATGTCTTAGAACGCGGAGCTATAAAAAGAAATTGAACGAAGAAGAAGACACATGTACTGTGTGTGGTAAATATGGAGAAACGATGGAACACCTCATGCTAGAATGTGATGGCATCAATCCCGATGTCGATGCGGCCACAGTCACCCTTCCTGAGGCCCTAGGGTTCAGAGATGATAGTCATGTAAATAAATATGCGGTGGAAATTAGCAAAAGGCGACGGGAGGATTGGTGGCTCAAAAGCAGAGAGGTGACATAAGGTTAAAAGGGTAGGAAGACGTATTTAAAGAAAATCGAGAAATTCAATAACACACAACACAGATAAAAATAAAAGGCAAAATAAAAATCTGAGCATGGTGGCAACTGCCATCGCCCCGTTTCAAAGGGGACGCTCCTACCTTCCATCCATCCATCCATCCTGATAGGAAGTCACGTGGCTGGGATCACAAGCCTATATGACTGACCACGACCAAAGCCACGACTAGAACATCCTAACCATGACCTACTGGAACTGCATATCCGGCTTCTAGGGGGCCACTTGCGCCCACTCTCGTTCAACCCGCGAATTTCACCATTTGCACCACCACTACAGCTTTGGCCCCTTCACAGCTCTGCGCGTGCAAGCGAAGCCGCACCACGCTTGTGTTGCGCTACGTGACGGATTCCAGACCACACGTACACTTGCGGACGTGCGCAAGCTCGCGTTCACGCGCATGCGCAGACGGTGCGGCATGGCTCGCATGCGTCGAAATGCGGCGTGATCTCGGGGAACAGCTTCGTTCTTTATTCCACGACCTACTGAACTCAAGATCTGCACAGATCTCCCTGCTCCAGCACGCCTCGTCTAGTTCGCCCCTTTTGCCGCTAGGGACAGAGCGTACGAGCAGAATGGCGCTAGTTATAACCTGTTCGCTGTCGTCTGCTTCTGCGATCTGTTCAGCTTTCGTGCTGCCATTTCGGCAGGCACAAAGCGCTTGTATTGGCGGAAAATGAATAAATTCACAAATATAAAAAGAAAACAAATTTTCGAATGCTTTGTGTTTGAATTGTGAAACTAGAGGAGGAGGCGCGGTGCAAGAAATGTAAACAACGACCATATGTGGTAGCTGCAATGCTAGAGTGACGGCATAAATTTCCCTTTCCTAGCCTCCGTAAGAGACTGGAAAAATTGTTTTAGAATATTCATAGGATAATCTAGCTTTCTTGAGTTGATTACAGATAGCCTAATGTCGTAGATGACATTAGGATTTACTACTGTGTGCGTATAGTGAAAGGACATGATCTGGTGAAAGTATTCACGAATAAGTCCTCCACCCGATATGTGCAACAGGTTGATCGATTCTGCTTTAAGGAAAGGTGAGCATTATGTTTTGAATGTCGTTGGATGTGTAGCTCTGTAGAAAGCTTGCAAAAGCGATCAGAGTGCTTTAAAACGTGCTGCACTGCAAGCCTTAAATTGTACGTGTCACGGAACTCTTTTCAAACTGTAAAGCTAGCTTTGCTGCGTGGTACGGCGGCGGCAGCATAACGGAGGTGCGAAAGATACGTACGCAGTGAAGCTGTGTGCGTATTCTCTTTTACTGCGAAGCAATACTACTTTAGGTCGCACTTCAGCCCGTTCCGTGGCGAGGCGGTGGTAGGCACCATTGACCTTTAGCGTGACCTCGCTGCGTGACGTCACACCACGTGACCTAGAGTGACGTCACACCAGCTGTGTAAAAACGGGGCCCCACATAGAGTTTCTAATAATACCCTCGAGGGAAAGGTGGCGCTAGTGTCTACGGGGGTTCTCATGAGCGTTGCCTCAGCCTACATGGGAATGATGGGAAGTACAGGCTTCGGATTGACTTCGATCTTTAGACTAGTGGCGTTTGCTTGCGACGCATTAAACGAAGCTATACTCAAATATTATCGCATAAAAACTAATTTTATTTCTGCAGTATGTCACATAATGTACAACACGCTACGTAAACTTTGTATGACTGTGAGATGGAATCATGGTTTACTATGGTTTATCACCAGGACACACCAGGGTATGCATTCTTGTGCTATTATGTTCCCGATTCAACGCCAGAGAATATTTATTTATTTATTTTTGCAACAACTATAACAACCATGCATTTGCTTATATAAAAATACTCGTCAAGTATTATTGGAAATAAAAATGTATTGTGAGAAAGTTTTGCGCCCTTGAGCGGAATGCTGCAAGTGTCGTCTGCTACGACACCTGCTCGCTGCAAACGCTAGACATTTCTCGCAGACGACAGGCACTTGCGAACTCTCTTGCTCTTTCGAAAGGCTGCGTCAGCTGTCACGATTGCTGAACGTCTTCAAGTATTTTTAAGCACATCTGCTGCAGTGCTAGCTAGGACGCTAGTGGCCTCATACGAGTATGCTTCATGATACTTTATATTGAGGTAACGCTTCCGAAGCGTTATGGCGTGGCTTTGCAATTACCCATTTTGCGACCCTAGACTACAGCCCGGAAGCAGCAACCTGTCCTACCACAAGTAAGTTTGTGTTCTCAGAGACCTAAAACACGCATTTCAATGAGCACTTAAACCAGCAATGCATGATGAAGCCGTCAATAAAATTTGATTGTCAAGCCACTAGAAGTACAACTGTATATGTCTTGTATCAGTAGTGCCTTCTTTTCCCTATTCTGAAGTTTCATAAAGCACGTAACGCTACAGCGTCAACCTAACACACTTAATAAACCAAAGTCCAAACGCTCAAAACATGTTCTTTCAATGTATACGATGCCGTCGCTTTCTCGTCAGGACTTCGACACCACACCGCGACACAAACATCGTCTCAGTCGCTGGCCCAGCGCGCTATCGCCACTTCGAGCAACATAACAAAGGCAGAGAGCTTTGCGTTGCACTGTCCCACTGCAGGTTATAGCAATTGAGCTTCAAGCGAAACCAAAACTGAAAAAAAAATACTGGTAGACTGGTTCGCCAGTCAACAGAACGCCAATCCGAAGCCTGCACTTCCCATCATTCCCATGATGGTTGAACGATCGCAGCGCCAGATTTCCCTCTAGGTGTACTAATATGAAACTCTATGGGGCCCATAGTGGGGCCCCATCTCACGTCGTCGCGAGGCGAGGCGGTAGCCACCAACGGCGGCCTAACTCCCGCTCCTCTCACCAGGGGCGCTACGATAATGATACATCCCACGAAGTTGGTGGAATAAGGAAATTAGAGAGGCCATCGAACAACGACGGTGGGCATCTCGGGAACACAGAGAAGCAAAGAGGGCGCAGTTATCTGAAGAGGAAATAGGCCAAAAATGGGAATATTATCGACAAAAGAAACAACAAGTGCAGGTCCTCGTCCAGGCTAAAATAAAGCAGTCCTCTGATCGCTGGCTGGCTGAAGTTCGCGATGCAACTAAAGGGGGGTCAAAAAAATTCTGGAACCATATAAGCTGGCTGGGTAAAGCTAATCACAGAAAAGAGGAACAGATTCACGATGCCGAAGGAAATTGTTTAGAGGGAGATGACGCTGTGAACTACATTGGTTCAGTTATAGCAGAGTCATTTAGGAAAGACGATAGGGTAATCGCCCCAAGTGAGGGAGCAACACAGAATAGCATAATAGAAAACAGCTTAGAATTGACCAATCTTAACTGGAAAAAGGCGGAAGCAAATGTTCCAAGATGCACGTCCGCGGGGATAGACGAAATTCCAATTAAGTTAATTAATGAACTTGGCCCAAGAAGCAAGGAAACGCTGATAAAAGCATTGGAGGCAGTCATAACAAATAAGCAAATTCCGCACAGTTGGAAACAGAGTAAAATGAATTTGATTTGTAAAGGGAAAGGTGATAAAAAGAACATAAAATCTTTCCGACCAATTACGATAACATCAGTTATATATAGGCTGGCGATGTAGGCGGTGAAATTAAAAATGCAGTCATGGGTAGAAAGTAATAGAATACTTGGAGAACTTCAGAACGGGTTCAGAAGTGGTAGGCGCTTAGATGATAGCCTGTTCGTGCTTACCCAGTGCATAGAAATAGCTAAGGCGGAAAATAGACCTCTGTATTTAGCCTTCCTGGACATAAGTGGTGCATACGACAATGTGAACAGGGAACTCCCGTGGAACATATTAAAAGCTGAAGGTATCGGTAATGAGGTAATTGATTTTCTACAGGAACTATATCGAGAAAATAATGTTGAAATAACATGGGAAGGAATCAAGAGTACGACAACTGTCGAGGTTCACAAAGGATTAAGGCAAGGTTGTCCTCTATCACCGCTGCTGTTCATGCTTTATATGATAAGCATGGAAAGAAGGTTACAACGAAGCAATCTAGGGTATAATGTGTCCTACAGATTAGGCGAAAAGGTTGTTGAGCAACGACTACCGGGTTTAATGTATGCGGACGATATTGTACTGTTAGGAGATAGCCAGGAAGATTTGCAAACTCTGGTTAATTACTGTGGGGACGAAGGAGACAGTTTAGGTTTCAGTTTTAGTGCAGCTAAGTCCGGTGGGATGTTTTTCAACGATACCACTGATCAGGAGCTTACAATACAAGGCCATGAAATACCCCGAGTGGCCGAATACAAATACCTCGGCATATGGATAAACAAATGGCAGATGTACACGGAAAAGCACGAACAGTCTCTAATAGCAAAAGGGCGAAGAGATGCCGGGATAACGAAGCATAGGCCATTGTGGGTGTACAGCAGCTATGAGGTACTGAGAGGCATTTGGAAGGGAGTAATGGTGCCGGGGCTTACTTTCGGGAATGCGGTCCTGTGTTTAAGGGCAGAGGTTCAGTCGAGACTAGAAGTAAATCAAAAAGCTGTGGGAAGGTTAGCACTAGGTGCCCACGGGAAAACCACAAACGAAGCAGTACAGGGAGATATGGGCTGGGCATCATTCGAAGCACGGGAAGCTCAGAGTAAAATCCTATACGAAAAACGTCTGAGGAAATTGGATGATAACAGGTGGGCAGCTAAGGTGTTTAAATACCTATACAGAAAGAGCGTTGACTCACAATGGCGGGAAAGAACTAGGAAGCTAACCAGTAAGTATGCCAGACACGAGGACGAAAAAGGACAGAGCATTAAACGACAGGTTAAAGATGCGGAAGGTAAAAATTGGATAAATTCAATGGAAAAGAAGCGTAGTGTAGAACTATATCGATACTGGAAACAGCAGATCAGGAAGGAAGCGTTTTATGATAACTCAAGAGGCAGTGCCCTACTCTTTGAAGCTAGATCAGGATGTCTTAGAACGCGGAGCTATAAAAAGAAATTGAACGAAGAAAAAGACACATGTACTGTGTGTGGTAAATATGGAGAAACGATGGAACACCTCATACTAGAATGTGATGGCATCAATCCCGATGTCGATGCGGCCACAGTCACCCTTCCTGAGGCCCTAGGGTTCAGAGTTGATAGTCATGTAAATAAATATGCGGTGGAAATTAGCAAAAGGCGACTGGAGGATTGGTGGCTCAAAAGCAGAGAGGTGACATACGGTTAAAAGGGTAGGAAGACGTATTTAAAGAAAATCGAGAAATTCAATAACACACAACACAGATAAAAATAAAAGGCAAAATAAAAATCTGAGCATGGTGGCAACTGCCATCGCCCCGTTTCAAAGGGGACGCTCCTACCTTCCATCCATCCATCCATCCTGATAGGAAGTCACGTGGCTGGGATCACAAGCCTATATGACTGACCACGACCAAAGCCACGACTAGAACATCCTAACCATGACCTACTGGAACTGTATATCCGGCTTCTAGGGGGCCACTTGCACCCACTCTCGTTCAACCCGCGAATTTCACCATTTGCACCACCACTACTGCTTTGGCCCCTTCACAGCTCTGCGCGTGCAAGCGAAGCCGCACCACGCTTGTGTTGCGCTACGTGACGGATTCCAGACCACACGTACACTTGCGGACGTGCGCAAGCTCGCGTTCACGCGCATGCGCAGACGGTGCGGCATGGCTCGCATGCGTCGAAATGCGGCGTGATCTCGGGGAACAGCTTCGTTCTTTATTCCACGACCTACTGAACTCAAGATCTGCACAGATCTCCCTGCTCCAGCACGCCTCGTCTAGTTCGCCCCTTTTGCCGCTAGGGACAGAGCGTACGAGCAGAATGGCGCTAGTTATAACCTGTTCGCTGTCGTCTGCTTCTGCGATCTGTTCAGCTTTCGTGCTGCCATTTCGGCAGGCACAAAGCGCTTGTATTGGCGGAAAATGAATAAATTCACGAATATAAAAAGAAAACAAATTTTCGAATGCTTTGTGTTTGAATTGTGAAACTAGAGGAGGAGGCGCGGTGCAAGAAATGTAAACAACGACCATATGTGGCAGCTGCAATGCTAGAGTGACGGCATAAATTTCCCTTTCCTAGCCTCCGTAAGAGACTGGAAAAATTGTTTTAGAATATTCATAGGATAATCTAGCTTTCTTGAGTTGATTACAGATAGCCTAATGTCGTAGATGACATTAGGATTTACTACTGTGTGCGTATAGTGAAAGGACATGATCTGGTGAAAGTATTCACGAGTAAGTCCTCCACCCGATATGTGCAATAGGTTGATCGATTCTGCTTTAAGGAAAGGTGAGCATTATGTTTTGAATGTCGTTGGATGTGTAGCTCTGTAGAAAGCTTGCAAAAGCGATCAGAGTGCTTTAAAACGTGCTGCACTGCAGGCCTTAAATTGTACGTGTCACGGAACTCTTTTCAAACTGTAAAGCTAGCTTTGCTGCGTGGTACGGCGGCGGCAGCATAACGGAGGTGCGAAAGATACGTACGCAGTGAAGCTGTGTGCGTATTCTATTTTATTGCGAAGCAATACTACTTTAGGTCGCACTTCAGCCCGTTCCGTGGCGAGGCGGTGGTAGGCACCATTGACCTTTAGCGTGACCTCGCTGCGTGACGTCACACCACGTGACCTAGAGTGACGTCACACCAGCTGTGTAAAAACGGGGCCCCACATAGAGTTTCTAATAATACCCTAGAGGGAAATGTGGCGCTAGTGTCTACGGGGGTTCTCATGAGCGTTGCCTCAACCTACATGGGAATGATGGGAAGTACAGGCTTCGGATTGACTTCGATCTTTAGACTAGTGGCGTTTGCTTGCGACGCATTAAACGAAGCTATACTCAAATATTATCGCATAAAAACTAATTTTATTTCTGCAGTATGTCACATAATGTACAACACGCTACATAAACTTTGTATGACTGTGAGATGGAATCATGGTTTACTATGGTTTATCACCAGGACACACCAGGGTATGCATTCTTGTGCTATTATGTTCCCGATTCAACGCCAGAGAATATTTATTTATTTATTTTTGCAACAACTATAACAACCATGCATTTGCTTATATAAAAATACTCGTCAAGTATTATTGGAAATAAAAATGTATTGTGAGAAAGTTTTGCGCCCTTGAGCGGAATGCTGCAAGTGTCGTCTGCTACGACACCTGCTCGCTGCAAACGCTAGACATTTCTCGCAGACGACAGGCACTTGCGAACTCTCTTGCTCTTTCGAAAGGCTGCGTCAGCTGTCACGATTGCTGAACGTCTTCAAGTATTTTTAAGCACATCTGCTGCAGTGCTAGCTAGGACGCTAGTGGCCTCATACGAGTATGCTTCATGATACTTTATATTGAGGTAACGCTTCCGAAGCGTTATGGCGTGGCTTTGCAATTACCCATTTTGCGACCCTAGACTACAGCCCGGAAGCAGCAACCTGTCCTACCACAAGTAAGTTTGTGTTCTCAGAGACCTAAAACACGCATTTCAATGAGTACATAAACCAGCAATGCATGATGAAGCCGTCAATAAAATTTGATTGTCAAGCCACTAGAAGTACAACTGTATATGTCTTGTATCAGTAGTGCCTTCTTTTCCCTATTCTGAAGTTTCATAAAGCTAGTAACGCTACAGCGTCAACCTAACACACTTAATAAACCAAAGTCCAAACGCTCAAAACATGTTCTTTCAATGTTTACGATGCCGTCGCTTTCTCGTCAGGACTTCGACACCACACCGCGACACAAACATCGTCTCAGTCGCTGGCCCAGCGCGCTATCGCCACTTCGAGCAACATAACAAAGGCAGAGAGCTTTGCGTTGCACTGTCCCACTGCAGGTTATAGCAATTGAGCTTCAAGCGAAACCAAAACTGAAAAAAAAATACTGGTAGACTGGTTCGCCAGTCAACAGAACGCCAATCCGAAGCCTGCACTTCCCATCATTCCCATGATGGTTGAACGATCGCAGCGCCAGATTTCCCTCTAGGTGTACTAATATGAAACTCTATGGGGCCCATAGTGGGGCCCCATCTCACGTCGTCGCGAGGCGAGGCGGTAGCCACCAACGGCGGCCTAACTCCCGCTCCTCTCACCAGGGGCGCTACGATAATGATACATCCCACGAAGTTGGTGGAATAAGGAAATTAGAGAGGCCATCGAACAACGACGGTGGGCATCTCGGGAACACAGAGAAGCAAAGAGGGCGCAGTTATCTGAAGAGGAAATAGGCCAAAAATGGGAATATTATCGACAAAAGAAACAACAAGTGCAGGTCCTCGTCCAGGCTAAAATAAAGCAGTCCTCTGATCGCTGGCTGGCTGAAGTTCGCGATGCAACTAAAGGGGGGTCAAAAAAATTCTGGAACCATATAAGCTGGCTGGGTAAAGCTAATCACAGAAAAGAGGAACAGATTCACGATGCCGAAGGAAATTGTTTAGAGGGAGATGACGCTGTGAACTACATTGGTTCAGTTATAGCAGAGTCATTTAGGAAAGACGATAGGGTAATCGCCCCAAGTGAGGGAGCAACACAGAATAGCATAATAGAAAACAGCTTAGAATTGACCAATCTTAACTGGAAAAAGGCGGAAGCAAATGTTCCAAGATGCACGTCCGCGGGGATAGACGAAATTCCAATTAAGTTAATTAATGAACTTGGCCCAAGAAGCAAGGAAACGCTGATAAAAGCATTGGAGGCAGTCATAACAAATAAGCAAATTCCGCACAGTTGGAAACAGAGTAAAATGAATTTCATTTATAAAGGGAAAGGTGATAAGAAGAACATAAAATCTTTCCGACCAATTACGATAACATCAGTTATATATAGGCTGGCGATGCAGGCGGTGAAATTAAAAATGCAGTCATGGGTAGAAAGTAATAGAATACTTGGAGAACTTCAGAACGGGTTCAGAAGTGGTAGGCGCTTAGATGATAGCCTGTTCGTGCTTACCCAGTGCATAGAAATAGCTAAGGCGGAAAATAGACCTCTGTATTTAGCCTTCCTGGACATAAGTGGTGCATACGACAATGTGAACAGGGAACTCCCGTGGAACATATTAAAAGCTGAAGGTATCGGTAATGAGGTAATTGATTTTCTACAGGAACTATATCGAGAAAATAATGTTGAAATAACTTGGGAAGGAATCAAGAGTACGACAACTGTCGAGGTTCACAAAGGATTAAGGCAAGGTTGTCCTCTATCACCGCTGCTGTTCATGCTTTATATGATAAACATGGAAAGAAGGTTACAACGAAGCAATCTAGGGTATAATTGTCGTACAGAGTAGGCGAAAAGGTTGTTGAGCAACGACTACCGGGTTTAATGTATGCGGACGATATTGTACTGTTAGCAGATAACCAGGAAGATTTGCAAACTCTGGTTAATTACTGTGGGGACGAAGGAGACAGTTTAGGTTTCAGTTTTAGTGCAGCTAAGTCCGGTGGGATGTTTTTCAACGATACCACTGATCAGGAGCTTACAATAAAAGGCCATGAAATACCCCGAGTGGCCGAATACAAATACCTCGGCATATGGATAAAGAAAGGGCAGATGTACACGGAAAAGCACGAACAGTCTCTAATAGCAAAAGGGCGAAGAGATGCCGGGATAACGAAGCATAGGCCATTGTGGGTGTACAACAGCTTTGAGGTACTGAGAGGCATTTGGAAGGGAGTAATGGTGCCGGGGCTTACTTTCGGGAATGCGGTCTTGTGTTTAAGGGCAGAGGTTCAGTCGAGACTAGAAGTAAATCAAAGAGCTGTGGGAAGGTTAGCACTAGGTGCCCACGGGAAAACCACAAACGAAGCAGTACAGGGAGATATGGGCTGGGCATCATTCGAAGCACGGGAAGCTCAGAGTAAAATCCTATACGAAAAACGTCTGAGGAAATTGGATGATAACAGGTGGGCAGCTAAGGTGTTTAAATACCTATACAGAAAGAGCGTTGACTCACAATGGCGGGAAAGAACTAGGAAGCTAACCAGTAAGTATGCCAGACACGAGGACGAAAGAGGACAGAGCCTTAAACGACAGGTTAAAGATGCGGAAGGTAAAAATTGGATAAATTCAATGGAAAAGAAGCATAGTGTAGAACTATATCGATACTGGAAACAGCAGATCAGGAAGGAAGCGTTTTATGATAACTCATGAGGCAGTGCCCTACTCTTTGTAGCTAGATCAGGATGTCTTAGAACGCGGAGCTATAAAAAGAAATTGAACGAAGAAGAAGACACATGTACTGTGTGTGGTAAATATGGAGAAACGATGGAACACCTCATACTAGAATGTGATGGCATCAATCCCGATGTCGATGCGGCCACGGTCACCCTTCCTGAGGCCCTAGGGTTCAGAGATGATAGTCATGTAAATAAATATGCGGTGGAAATTTGCAAAAGGCGACTGGAGGATTGGTGGCTCAAAAGCAGAGAGGTGACATAAGGTTAAAAGGGTAGGAAGACGTATTTAAAGAAAATCGAGAAATTCAATAACACACAACACAGATAAAAATAAAAGGCAAAATAAAAATCTGAGCATGGTGGCAACTGCCATCGCCCCGTTTCAAAGGGGACGCTCCTACCTTCCATCCATCCATCCATCCTGATAGGAAGTCACGTGGCTGGGATCACAAGCCTATATGACTGACCACGACCAAAGCCACGACTAGAACATCCTAACCATGACCTACTGGAACTGCATATCCGGCTTCTAGGGGGCCACTTGCACCCACTCTCGTTCAACCCGCGAATTTCAGCATTTGCACCACCACTACTGCTTTGGCCCCTTCACAGCTCTGCGCGTGCAAGCGAAGCCGCACCACGCTGGTGTTGTGCTACGTGACGGATTCCAGACCACACGTACACTTGCGGACGTGCGCAAGCTCGCGTTCACGCGCATGCGCAGACGGTGCGGCATGGCTCGCATGCGTCGAAATGCGGCGTGATCTCGGGGAACAGCTTCGTTCTTTATTCCACGACCTACTGAACTCAAGATCTGCACAGATCTCCCTGCTCCAGCACGCCTCGTCTAGTTCGCCCCTTTTGCCGCTAGGGACAGAGCGTACGAGCAGAATGGCGTTAGTTATAACCTGTTCGCTGTCGTCTGCCTCTGCGATCTGTTCAGCTTTCGTGCTGCCATTTCGGCAGGCACAAAGCGCTTGTATTGGCGGAAAATGAATAAATTCACAAATATAAAAAGAAAACAAATTTTCGAATGCTTTGTGTTTGAATTGTGAAACTAGAGGAGGAGGCGCGGTGCAAGAAATGTAAACAACGACCATATGTGGCAGCTGCAATGCTAGAGTGACGGCATAAATTTCCCTTTCCTAGCCTCCGTAAGAGACTGGAAAAATTGCTTTAGAATATTCATGGGATAATCTAGCTTTCTTGAGTTGATTACAGATAGCCTAATGTCGTAGATGACATTAGGATTTACTACTGTGTGCGTATAGTGAAAGGACATGATCTGGTGAAAGTATTCACGAGTAAGTCCTCCACCAGATATGTGCAATAGGTTGATCGATTCTGCTTTAAGGAAAGGTGAGCATTATGTTTTGAATGTCGTTGGATGTGTAGCTCTGTAGAAAGCTTGCAAAAGCGATCAGAGTGCTTTAAAACGTGCTGCACTGCAGGCCTTAAATTGTACGTGTCACGGAACTCTTTTCAAACTGTAAAGCTAGCTTTGCTGCGTGGTACGGCGGCGGCAGCATAACGGAGGTGCGAAAGATACGTACGCAGTGAAGCTGTGTGCGTATTCTCTTTTATTGCGAAGCAATACTACTTTAGGTCGCACTTCAGCCCGTTCCGTGGCGTGGCGGTGGTAGGCACCATTGACCTTTAGCGTGACCTCGCTGCGTGACGTCATATCACGTGACCTAGAGTGACGTCACACCAGCTGTGTAAAAACGGGGCCCCACATAGAGTTTCTAATAATACCCTAGAGGGAAATGTGGCGCTAGTGTCTACGGGGGTTCTCATGAGCGTTGCCTCAACCTACATGGGAATGATGGGAAGTACAGGCTTCGGATTGACTTCGATCTTTAGACTAGTGGCGTTTGCTTGCGACGCATTAAACGAAGCTATACTCAAATATTATCGCTTAAAAACTAATGTTATTTCTGCAGTATGTCACATAATGTACAACATGCTACATAAACTTTGTATGACTGTGAGATGGAATCATGGTTTACTATGGTTTATCACCAGGACACACCAGGGTATGCATTCTTGTGCTATTATGTTCCCGATTCAACGCCAGAGAATATTTATTTATTTATTTTTGCAACAACTATAACAACCATGCATTTGCTTATATAAAAATACTCGTCAAGTATTATTGGAAATAAAAATGTATTGTGAGAAAGTTTTGCGCCCTTGAGCGGAATGCTGCAAGTGTCGTCTGCTACGACACCTGCTCGCTGCAAACGCTAGACATTTCTCGCAGACGACAGGCACTTGCGAACTCTCTTGCTCTTTCGAAAGGCTGCGTCAGCTGTCACGATTGCTGAACGTCTTCAAGTATTTTTAAGCACATCTGCTGCAGTGCTAGCTAGGACGCTAGTGGCCTCATACGAGTATGCTTCATGATACTTTATATTGAGGTAACGCTTCCGAAGCGTTATGGCGTGGCTTTGCAATTACCCATTTTGCGACCCTAGACTACAGCCCGGAAGCAGCAACCTGTCCTACCACAAGTAAGTTTGTGTTCTCAGAGACCTAAAACACGCATTTCAATGAGCACATAAACCAGCAATGCATGATGAAGCCGTCAATAAAATTTGATTGTCAAGCCACTAGAAGTACAACTGTATATGTCTTGTATCAGTAGTGCCTTCTTTTCCCTATTCTGAAGTTTCATAAAGCACGTAACGCTACAGCGTCAACCTAACACACTTAATAAACCAAAGTCCAAACGCTCAAAACATGTTCTTTCAATGTTTACGATGCCGTCGCTTTCTCGTCAGGACTTCGACACCACACCGCGACACAAACATCGTCTCAGTCGCTGGCCCAGCGCGCTATCGCCACTTCGAGCAACATAACAAAGGCAGAGAGCTTTGCGTCGCACTGTCCCACTGCAGGTTATAGCAATTGAGCTTCAAGCGAAACCAAAACTCTAAAAAAAATACTGGTAGACTGGTTCGCCAGTCAACAGAACGCCAATCCGAAGCCTGCACTTCCCATCATTCCCATGATGGTTGAACGATCGCAGCGCCAGATTTCCCTCTAGGTGTACTAATATGAAACTCTATGGGGCCCATAGTGGGGCCCCATCTCACGTCGTCGCGAGGCGAGGCGGTAGCCACCAACGGCGGCCTAACTCCCGCTCCTCTCACCAGGGGCGCTACGATAATGATACATCCCACGAAGTTGGTGGAATAAGGAAATTAGAGAGGCCATCGAACAACGACGGTGGGCATCTCGGGAACACAGAGAAGCAAAGAGGGCGCAGTTATCTGAAGAGGAAATAGGCCAAAAATGGGAATATTATCGACAAAAGAAACAACAAGTGCAGGTCCTCGTCCAGGCTAAAATAAAGCAGTCCTCTGATCGCTGGCTGGCTGATGTTCGCGATGCAACTAAAGGGGGGTCAAAAAAGTTCTGGAACCATATAAGCTGGCTTGGTAAAGCTAATCACAGAAAAGAGGAACAGATTCACGATGCCGAAGGAAATTGTTTAGAGGGAGATGACGCTGTGAACTACATTGGTTCAGTTATAGCAGAGTCATTTAGGAAAGACGATAGGGTAATCGCCCCAAGTGAGGGAGCAACACAGAATAGCATAATAGAAAACAGCTTAGAATTGACCAATCTTAACTGGAAAAAGGCGGAAGCAAATGTTCCAAGATGCACGTCCGCGGGGATAGACGAAATTCCAATTAAGTTAATTAATGAACTTGGCCCAAGAAGCAAGGAAACGCTGATAAAAGCATTGGAGGCAGTCATAACAAATAAGCAAATTCCGCACAGTTGGAAACAGAGTAAAATGAATTTGATTTATAAAGGGAAAGGTGATAAGAAGAACATAAAATCTTTCCGACCAATTACGATAACATCAGTTATATATAGGCTGGCGATGCAGGCGGTGAAATTAAAAATGCAGTCATGGGTAGAAAGTAATAGAATACTTGGAGAACTTCAGAACGGGTTCAGAAGTGGTAGGCGCTTAGATGATAGCCTGTTCGTGCTTACCCAGTGCATAGAAATAGCTAAGGCGGAAAATAGACCTCTGTATTTAGCCTTCCTGGACATAAGTGGTGCATACGACAATGTGAACAGGGAACTCCCGTGGAACATATTAAAAGCTGAAGGTATCGGTAATGAGGTAATTGATTTTCTACAGGAACTATATCGAGAAAATAATCTTGAAATAACATGGGAAGGAATCAAGGGTACGACAACTGTCGAGGTTCACAAAGGATTAAGGCAAGGTTGTCCTCTATCACCGCTGCTGTTCATGCTTTATATGATAAGCATGGAAAGAAGGTTACAACGAAGCAATCTAGGGTATAATGTGTCGTACAGATTAGGCGAAAAGGTTGTTGAGCAACGACTACCGGGTTTAATGTATGCGGACGATATTGTACTGTTAGCAGATAGCCAGGAAGATTTGCAAACTCTGGTTAATTACTGTGGGGACGAAGGAGACAGTTTAGGTTTCAGTTTTAGTGCAGCTAAGTCCGGTGGGATGTTTTTCAACGATACCACTGATCAGGAGCTTACAATACAAGGCCATGAAATACCCCGAGTGGCCGAATACAAATACCTCGGCATATGGATAAACAAAGGGCAGATGTACACGGAAAAGCACGAACAGTCTCTAATAGCAAAAGGGCGAAGAGATGCCGGGATAACGAAGCATAGGCCATTGTGGGTGTACAACAGCTATGAGGTACTGAGAGGCATTTGGAAGGGAGTAATGGTGCCGGGGCTTACTTTCGGGAATGCGGTCCTGTGTTTAAGGGCAGAGGTTCAGTCGAGACTAGAAGTAAATCAAAGGGCTGTGGGAAGGTTAGCACTAGGTGCCCACGGGAAAACCACAAACGAAGCAGTACAGGGAGATATGGGCTGGGCATCATTCGAAGCACGGGAAGCTCAGAGTAAAATCCTATACGAAAAACGTCTGAGGAAATTGGATGATAACAGGTGGGCAGCTAAGGTGTTTAAATACCTATACAGAAAGAGCGTTGACTCACAATGGCGGGAAAGAACTAGGAAGCTAACCAGTAAGTATGCCAGACACGAGGACGAAAAAGGACAGAGCATTAAACGACAGGTTAAAGATGCGGAAGGTAAAAATTGGATAAATTCAATGGAAAAGAAGCATAGTGTAGAACTATATCGATACTGGAAACAGCAGATCAGGAAGGAAGCGTTTTATGATAACTCAAGAGGCAGTGCCCTACTCTCTGAAGCTAGATCAGGATGTCTTTGAACGCGGAGCTATAAAAAGAAATTGAACGAAGAAGAAGACACATGCACTGTGTGGTAAATATGTAGAAACGATGGAACACCTCATACTAGAATGTGATGGTATCAATACCGATGTCGATGCGGCCACAGTCACCCTTCCTGAGGCCCTAGGGTTCAGAGATGATAGTCATGTAAATAAATATGCGGTGGAAATTAGCAAAAGGCGACTGGAGGATTGGTGGCTCAAAAGCAGAGAGGTGACATAAGGTTAAAAGGGTAGGAAGACGTATTTAAAGAAAATCGAGAAATTCAATAACACACAACACAGATAAAAATAAAAGGCAAAATAAAAATCTGAGCATGGTGGCAACTGCCATCGCCCCGTTTCAAAGGGGACGCTCCTACCTTCCATCCATCCATCCTAGCTGCTGGCGCGCGGTCGAGCCGGCTCAGACACGCTCTGCGGCTGTTTGCTCCGTGTGTTTTCCGAGCCGTGTTACGTTCAACGTGGCCATGCTTGTAAAAACAGTGGATGATTTGAAAAAATAAGGCGTATCCCTGCATCTACTGCAGCACAGGAGGTTCGATGCCAAAAAGAAAGACGGACACCCATTTATACGCTCCGGGCTGCCGCAGCGATTATCAGGGCGCTCCTAAAGCGTCATTGTTCGCCGCACCAACGGAAAATGAACTCGGGAAGAAATGGGAGAGCG
Organism: Dermacentor variabilis; assembly: GCF_050947875.1. Lineage (NCBI taxonomy): Eukaryota > Metazoa > Arthropoda > Arachnida > Ixodida > Ixodidae > Dermacentor > Dermacentor variabilis. Next base: position 230,341,369 of record NC_134571.1, on the reverse strand, counting down.
CAATCTGCGAACAGCAGACAAGCATCTCACGGAATCTTCATCGGTATTTCATTAAAACTTCTTTCTGGGCGAGTTGGTGCATACTTGACATAAGAATTCCATGCTTGTGTCTCGTCCTTGTTACGTTGTGGTTGCATGTGTTTGCGTTGTTACAATTTTTTATGTTCAGTGGTATGTGAGCGCCACTTTGAGCCTCGATACATTTGGAGGGATTACGTCGGCATCATCAATAGCACCGAAATGCGACTTCCACGTGGGAAGCTGCTGGCGCCTGGCGCGGTGCCTACCCTTCTGCCCGACTGTACGTCCTACCTTTCTCTCGCACCTGTTGAAGAGAGGCCAGAAAGAAAGAGGCCAGCCGTAGAAAGTGCACCGATGGTAAGCACGAAGTTACGTAAGAGCGCACGGACCGCACAAAATGAAGAAAGAGCGGGAGATTGTCAGCTCCGCCAACCACTTCGCGAGATCCTGGTCGAGTCTGCGTAAGATGAAAACGGACAGTTTGCGGAGAATGAACCATTCGCAATGAGCTCGCTCCAAGTAGTGAATGTTCCCTCAAGCTCTGGTGCCACTTTAACTGTGGCAACGACTCAACCGTAGTTTTCGCGACAACGTAGGTACAAAAGCAAGAAAGGCTCGAGATATTGCATGAGAAAGTTCTGCATTTCAGTGGGCATGAAGACGAAGTGTCTGCTCAACTGTACTTTAGAGGTGGGCTGTGCCAAGACATAGTTGTACGCTCCCTTGCCGCTGCGAACCATTTGCTACAAGACTCTGAGAGCCGCATCATCTGCCAAGGAATAATGCCTGAAAGTGACTTTCATGACCTTTCACGTGTTTTAACTCGAGGTTGCAGCCTGCTGCTGTGGTATTTGGGACTCCAGCATCCAGTGACAGCCGCCTAATTTTCTATATCGCTGGTTGTGGCGAGAAAGTGCATTTTAAAGACAGGCTGTGAAGCCTGCCTGAACTTACTATTTATCACAAAATGGGCAGCAGGAAATTTGAGGCTTGCAGAGTTTGCCATATGAAAGACAACGGTGGTTTGTCATATCCTGCCTCCCCTATATACAAGTTTATGATCAACTTGGCCAAAGACTTCATAGTTTGTTTTAGTCTTCTTGAGTTGCACGCAGACAGTGTTTTAGATGTTTTAGCTAGGTGTTGTTAAAGCCAGGCTGCAGCATGAACTTGGCTGCCCTGTACACTTCGAATCCATCACAGCAGAACTCACTGCTTTCTACATCATAACCAGGCTACATTTCTTCACAAAAAGCGTAATGAAAGAAGGCGCCCTGCAGGCATCAAAATATATTAGGCTCAGTTGATGTTCCTAGAACTCCATGCTACAAGGTGTTTTTGGTCATGTGTTTTAACAGTAATAGTTACTTATAATGGGATTTGATGCTCGGTGTCTGGGGAAGGTACACTTTAGGGTTCCATTATAGCTGTGCTATTTTCATTGTGAATAAGTAAAAAAAATACTCACCTGGATTTCTTTCGAGCGTCACTCTGACAGTATGTGCTGAAGATGCGGCGGATTTCTTAGGAGCTAAAATTTCGGGAAAAATTGTGAGTTTGTATGTGCGCAATTGCATAGTCAAAAATGAATTCATTCCGGGGTTTAATGTGTAAAACACACTAAGATCTAATTATTAGGCACGCAGTAAAGAGGGGAGGACACATGAATAATTTTGACCAACTGGGGTTTTATAACCGGCAACACAGACATGTTTGCATTTTCCCGCTATGAAAGTGCAGCCAACGAGTCCATTATTTAATCCTACGCCCTCGGGGTTAGCAGCGCAACGCCGAAGTCGCTACGAACTTTCCTGTCATTTGCGATAAGCACGCGATTTAAATGGAGTGGTAAATATAGCTCCATAGAAGCAAGGCAGGCCCAGATATATTGGCTTTCGAGCAGTAGATGAGCAACAAGAAGCTCAGTGAATTGCCAGCTGGCACATGCGATACGACGAGCGCAATGAAAGCGCCGGACTGTGCGAGAATACGCTAGCAGACGGCATTGTCGATACTATGGTCTCGATGTGGCCTTCAAAATCTTCCTTTACACAATACTTTGTTAAATACAATCCTGTTCTGTTATAATGAAAGAACTATGTCCGTAAAAAACCCTTAATAACACGGAGCGCCTCAAAAGCAACGAATATGAGAGCAGCCGGTCTGCTAGAAAAGGTCGCAGTGGCGACACCTGGTGGCGTCAACGGAAAGAGGCACGCGCGCCCCTTTCCGGTCGTGTCACTAGGACATTATTCTAGTACACTATAATTAAGATTGGTCAGTTCTAAGCTGTTTTGTATTATGCTATCTGTTATGTATCTCCTGGTGCCCCCTACAAATCCGACATTTTTTAATCGACTACAGGCCTATATCGTTGCTGCCCACGTGTTGCAAACTACTCGAGCACATCATCCATAAGCACATCATTCAATATTTAACGGCAAATAACTTCCTGTCTCCACAGCAGCATGGCTTTCGAGCAGGATTTTCTACAACAACGCAGTTATTAGAGTTCACACATGACATAGCCACATCACTAAATAACCGCGGTCAGCTTGATGCGATCTTTATCGACTACTCAAAAGCATTTGACACGGTAAGCCATAAAAAATTGCTTCTAAAACGTGCTGCAATCTTTCCTGGTAATAAACTAATTGACTGGATATCCGATTACCTGCACCTCCGATTCCAATCCGTCACTTTTAATTACAAAACCTCTTCTATAGCCCAGGTTACGTCAGGGGTGCCGCAGGGCTCAGTTCTCGGACCACTCCTATTCATCATATATGTTAACGACATTATTGAAGTAGCCAGAAACACACAAGTGAAAATACGTCTTTATGCAGATGATTGTGTGATCTATTCTAACATTCGTACTCTTCGTGATCAAGAAGTGCTTAATAGCGTATTTTCATCCTTTTCAGACTGGAGTAAGACATGGCAGATGAGCATTAACTTCAGCAAGACTGTGGCAATGTCTTTTACTAATAAGAAACAGCCCCTAAAATTTACGTATAGCACACAAGGATACAGTATTAACGAAGTTAACGAGTTCAAATACCTTGGACTTACTATCAGAACTAACCTTAGTTGGCATAATCACATCAATATAGTCTGCTCTAAGGCGATGCGAAAAATAGGGTGCCTAAAACGAACTTTAAAACACGGCACTAAAGAGTGCAAGCTTACGGCCTATAAATCACTCATTAGACCTGTTCTGGAGTATGCTTCTGTAGTGTGGTTGCCTTATCGCATACAGGATATTTCCAAATTAGAATCCATCCAGAAAAAAGCTGTTAGATTTATTTATGGCCGTTACGACCGTATGTTTTCTCCGTCATCCCATGCACACGCTTTATCACTGGACCCATTGTCGTTTCGTCGCACGTGTGACCGCCTAATCCTGTTGCACAAAATCGTTCACGGGTCATCTAACATTGAAGCGCCTATCTCGCTAACCACACCTACTGCGCGAGTAAACCGACGTACTCACCCATTAAACATAGATCCCTTCGTTCCAAAAATAGATTGCTACAAGTTTTCTTTTTTTCCACACACTGTTGAATTATGGAATAACTTAGATGGTTCTCTGCGTTCATTGCCGACTAATCAATATCAGAAAGAACTGCCTAACCACGTTGGTTGACATGTTATGTTCATAAGTTATGTAACCCACCTCTGCTATGTCTCTAAAATTAGATAGCACTATTTGTAAATAAAATAAATAAACAAATAATAAAGGCTAGGCTAGTCGTGGCCGCCAGAGTTCTTCTCAAGAAATGGAGTCTGTCACTCGCGGCTTCGTGCCGTCGCATCTTTGAAACCCTACGCAACAAACCCAAACAACATAACATGGTGTCAGAAGTGTAAGCAGATCGTCCCCGCAACGCCTGAAATCAACAAAATGGCCAACGTTTTCATCCAGCCCCCGGGTCACTTCGAACCTGGTGACACTCCTCAGACCGCATGGGAAGAATGGCGGGAAGCATTCACCATATATGAACTGGCTTGTGAGTACAACACTAAGCCTAAATCAGCGCGGAAGGCATTGTTGCTTCATGTACTTGGCCCGCATGCTCGTCGCATCGCACAGACATTCCCTCCAGACCCTGCCGCCGGAAACGAAGACGCAGACCCAGTGAAATACATACTTGACAAGTTTGACGAGTTATATCGCCCGTACAAGAACGTCATACAAGCAGCGGCGGTGTTCAACTCGATGGTACAAAAGCCAGGTCAGTCAATTGACGATTTTGTTACTGACCTTCGACGACAGGCGCAGAAATGCGACTTCGGTGACAAGTGCGACAGACTCATCGGCGACCGCGTGGTGGTTGGAATCCGCGATGGAGCTCTCCGCGAACGGCTCTTTCGGGAGCGCGACCTCACTCTGGAAAAAATCGTCTCAGCGTGCAAGGCAGCGGAAATATCAAAGAAACATGTGCAAGAGATCGTAACCAGTGATCAGCAGCCAGAAGTGAATGCCGTTCACACGTATAATCGGAAACCCACGAAGACAACTGGTCGTCCGCTAGGTATCAACAAACCTCAGCAGCCTCATCGCTCGTCCCAAAGGTCTAATCGTAAATGTTATCGCTGCGGAACCTCGCACCCCCCACAACAGTGACCAGCTTTTGGCAAAAACTGTTACAGCTGCGACAAACTTGGCCATTTCGCGCACCTGTGCAAGCAGCCACGTCGGCAGACAGCAGCGCATCGACCGCGAGTCGGACTGCTTCATGAACATCCACAACAAGACTCGCAGGAGGAATTATACTTAGGCTGTTTGACTACGTGCAGTGTCAATGCCGACGCAACAGACTGGAGCGAAAGTGTCAGTGTTAATGGACACGAGGTGACATTCAAGTTAGACACCGGTTCGGACGTCAACATAATTCCAGAACATATGTTCAAGCAGTGGCCGTGCAGACCAGCAGCCAAACCAACCACAGCTAAAGTGACTACGTACAGTGGCCACCAGCTTCCAATAGACAGTGAATGTGAACTGTCTTGTGCGGTAAACAAAAGGTAGTGCCGTCTGAGATTTCTTCTGGTGAAGGAGCCCCTCAAGCCGATACTAGGGGCCGCTGCATGCACAACTCTGCACTTGCTTTCCCGTGTGAAGACCCTTCAAGCAACGACAAAGTCCACTGACACAGTGTTGCAAGAACAGTTTCAGAAAGTACTGAATGATTTCCCTGACATATTTGAAGGAATCGGCCAGCTTCCGGGACGTTATAGCATCCAGCTGCGTGAAGGTGCAGTGCCGACAGTTTGTGCTCCTCGTAGAGTACCTAGTGCACTCGAGGATAAGGTCAAAGCAGAGCTGAAGCGCATGGAGAGGAATGGCGTAATCACGCGAGAGTCAGAACATATTGAATGGGTCCATCTCATAGTGGTGATAACCAAAAAAGACGGAACTGTTCGTTTGTGCCTGGATCCACGGAACCTCAATGCAGCAATAAAAAGGCAACACTACTGCATACCAGTACCAGAAGAGCTTTTTGCAAGCCTGAACGGCTCAACAGTCTTCTCTGTCCTTGATGCGAAGAGTGCTTTCTGGCAACTGACTTTGGATCAACCAAGTTCACGGCTTTGCACATTCGCAACACCATGGGGTCGTTACCGTTTTCTTCGAGTACCATTTGGGCTTGCGACAGCCCCCGAGCTGTTCCAGCAGGCCATTGACAAGGTATTTCAAGGGCAGGCCATTGTGAAGCCGTATTTTGATGACGTACTGGTTGCCTCAAGGACTCCAGCAGAACACACAGCCCATCTCAGAACTGTGCTGACCATAGCTAGACATAACAACCTGAAGCTTGACAAATCAAAACTGAAGTTAGGACTTTCAGCCATAAAATATCTGGGTCACCAGCTCTCCTCAGATGGGCTATCCCCAGACCCTGACAAGGTCAGATCAATTGAGGCCATGTCACTTCCATCAAACAAGTCAGAACTGCAAAGATTCTTGGGAATGGTGACATATCTCACGAAGTTCATCCCTAACTTTTCAGCAAGTACCAGTCCTCTGCGTGAGCTTCTCAAGGCAGGTGTAGCGTGGCTCTGGACAAGCCAGCACACAGAGACTTTCAAGCTCATCAAACAGAAGCTCACAACAGCGCCTGTGTTGCGTTATTTTGACCCATCCAAGCCGATCACAATTTCAACAGATGCCAGCTCATACGGCCTGGGATCGGTTCTCTTGCAGGAAGGCAGACCAATCGCATATGCTTCTGCAGCCCTTACGCCTCCCCAACAACGTTATGCTCAAATAGAGAAACAACTTCTAGCTGTGGTGTTCGCATGCGAGCGGTTCCACTATTACACTTTTGGACGCTCTGTAACAGTGGAAACAGACCACAAACCTCTTGCTGGACTGCAGACAAAGGATCTAACAAATATGTCACCAAGACTGCAAAGACTTGCTCCGGCTACAGTGCTATAGCACTAAACTAGTGTATGTACCGGGGAAACAGCTAACTGTGGCTGATGCCTTGTCAAGATCCCCAAACCCCGAATCCAAGGTGGAAACTGCAGACAGTGATCCAGGACTCTTTGTGTCCAGTCTGGTTCAAGCGTCGCCCACCAAGCTCAACCAGATCCAGGAAGCAACAAGTCGGGATCCAGTATTGCAACAACTAACCAAGTACATTCAACAAGGATGGCCTGATCGCCCTAGTGATGTTCATCCTATGGCAAGACCATACTTTCACATAAGAAGTGAACTGTATATCACAGACGGCTTCATTTGCTGTGGTCAATGGCTTGTCATTCCAGCAGTTCTCCAGGCTGATGTTCTTGAGAAACTCCATCAGGCACATCGTGGTATAGTGGCTTGTAAAAGACTAGCAAGCCAGAGTGTTTATTGGCCCACACTCAACAAGGACATTGCCACCCTTGTCTCAAGCTGCGACACCTGCCAATCCACCCAGAAGTCAAACCCTCAGCAACCATTGCTTGACAGAGATCTGCCAGCACGACCATGGGAAAAGTTGGCCGTTGATTTCTTTCACTGTCAAGGCAATACATATATCCTTGTTGTTGACTACTTTTCAAAGTACGTTGAAGTGAAACGTGTGGAAACCACTACGTCAACTTCAGTTATTTTGGTCCTGAAGGACATCTTTTCACGGTTTGGACTCCCCAATGTGCTTATCTCTGATCAGGGACCACCGTTTGACTCGCAGGCATTCAGAGCATTCCTGCAAGAATGGGATATTGCTCATGAACCGTCATCACCCCACTACTCGAGGTCCAATGGGCAGGTCGAAAGAACAATACAGACTGTTAAGTCCATGTTGATCAAGTCGCACACCGATGGCAAAGATCTATCTTTGGTTCTCCTCAACTACCGTGCCACCCCAACCATTGGAGCAGCTTCCCGAGCAGAGTTGCTAATGGGGAGGAAATTGAGAACGTTCATACCGACCTTGCCCGATAATCTGAAACCACACTACCCCACAGATGCACATCTGAAGCTCCTCAAACGCAGACAGAGTGCACAGCACAGATATGGAGACAACCACACTCGCATACTTGCACCTCTGAAGAAACATCAACCTGTATGGGTGAGGCACAAGAATGACTGGAAAAAAGCAGTCGTCACACAGGTTGGTCCTCAACCAAGGCGCTACACAGTGCAAACTACAAGTGGAGCAATTTATGTGCGTAACCGTGTGCACCTGAGGCCACGCACTCAGGTGGTCCGTGAAGCCACTCGTACAGCAGAAGACTACACCCTTGATGAATCGGGGCCAACAAGTGGCAACGATGCTACGCCTCACAACTATCCTGAAGAAGCAAGACATGCTTCGACATACGTGACAAGGGCTGGAAGAGCCATACGGCCACCGGCCAGATTCCAGAACTGAACGTCATGAAGTGCGTGTTTTATTGTTGTAATCGTCACTCAAAAAAGGGCGTGTTATGTATCTCCTGGCGCTCCCTACAAATCCGAGATTTTTTAATAAACGCTAGGCCAGTCGTGGCCGCCAGAGTTGTTGTTCTCAAGAAATGGAGTCTGTCACTCGCGGCTTCGTGCCGTCGCATCTTTGAAACCCTGCGCAACAAACCCAAACAACATAACACTATCCTGTGTTGCTCCCTCATTTAGGGCGATTACCCTATCGTCTTTCCTAAATGACTCTGCTATAACTGAACCGATGTAGTTCACAGCGTCATCTCCCTCTAAGCAATTTCCTTCGGCATCGTGAATCTGTTCCTGCTTTCTGTGATTAGCTTTACCCAGCCAGATTCTATGGTTCCAGAATTTTCTTGACCTCCCTTTATTAGTTGCATCGTGAACTTCAGCCAGCCAGAGATCAGAGGACTGCTTTATTTTAGCCTGGACGAGCACCTGCACTTGTTGTTTCTTTTGTTTATAAGATTCCCATTTTTGGCCTATTTCCTCTTCAGATAACTGCGCCCTCCTTGCTTCTCTGTGTTCCCGAGATGTCAACCGTCTTTGTTCGATGGCCTCCCTAATTTCCTTATTCCACCAACTTCGTGGCTTCCTCTTCCCTCTCCAGCGGTTTACTCCTTTTACTTCTTTTATTTTTGTACTAAGGAGTAGTAACTGATTATATTCCCACCTTTCCATGGAATGTTTCTCTATTGCTTCCTCTATTTGTTCGTCACTTAATTTTGCGTACTCTTTTTGACTTCCCTGCATTTCTCTTTTGAGCTGGGCTCCCAACTGTAGACTAATGCGCTTATGATCACTTCCGAGGCTGTACTTCCCCTATTCGTCTATTTCCATTATTGCGAGCTTGCTATACAACCCCTGCGACATTAAGCAGTAATCAATGGCCGTTTGTCTGTTACGGGACTCCCACGTGATTTGTCCCTCACACTTAGTTTCTATATTTACTATAACTAGGTTGTGTCGCTCACAGAAGTCTAGCATCAACCTGCCATTACAATCTGTGTATCCATCCAGATCCTCGATGTGGCCATTCATTTCACCCAGCAGACAAATATCGGCACCTTCTCCAAACTGCTTTATATCGTCATCGAGACACTTCACCAGATCCTTGTTCTCTTGCCTGCATTTGGCCCCTGTCCCTAAATAAACTACTCTTAGCAATGTCTCTCTACTGGCAATTGTACCTGATACCCAGACATGTTCTCTGCAAGTTAACTTTATTCTTTTCCAATTTGTTCCTTGACGTATCAGCATACCTACTCCACCTCCCTTCCTCTCCGTTGTTGTTCTATTGCTCCCTTCCCAGACGTAGCTTTCAATAAACGGTGGGTCTTCTAGATCCTTGAGATGTGTTTCGCATAGCGCGTATACACCTACTTCTTCGTCCTTTAACTACCGATTCGCTCTCTTTCTACCGCCTTGCATGTTTATGTACCTGATCCTTGAGTTAAATTTATTTTTTTAGTTTTCTTCCTGGACCTCCTAGTGGCGTTTATTGTCGTCAGCCTCTATAGTTGCACTTTCTACACTGTTTCTACCTACCCCTACGCCCTGAGGCGCAGTGGAACCCCTAGAAAAGCTACTCCCCGACCTTCCAGGCGCCAGCCGATCTCGGCTGGATGCCATCGCGTGTAAAGCCTCCGCCAAAGCCTGCTCTATGCACTTCTCTGTTTATGTCTGACACTTCAAATCCTTTCTCCTGGCTTAGCTTTCTTATCTCACGATTAACAGCCACAACGTCCTTGGCAATTTCTCCGTTCCGTCCTTGCCCCTGCGGCACTGTGCATACCATGATTTGGACTTGCTGTGCTATCGCCCTTAAATCGTCCACTCCCTCCGCTAATTTTTCCACTACTTTGGCGGCTTCACCATTCAAGACGTGATTTAGCCCCGCCGATACCACTATCAAATTGCGCTCAGCAACATTCTCAGAAAGCTCGCTTTTTGTTTCTCTCAGTACTGCGTCCATTGTCCTGCTGTGAGCGTCCCGATTGCTACCCGCTTATCAGCCTTTGTACGCTCCATTATAGCTCTTTTGCACCTCCTCATATTTGAATCTCCACCGATAATCCAGGTAGCACAAAAGAGATACGTAACGTTTTCGTAGCGTTTATCCAAGACGATAAAAACGGGTTAAAGAAGACACGAATGAGAGAACTTCGGCGGGAAAACGTCGGATATCTCTGCTAATGTCCGGCTTAATTACTTTCTTGAGACGATCTAGAACAGGTCTGCAAGACGAATTCGAAAAGCTGGTCTAGAAATAGGATTGGGAAAGACACAAGTAATCCCTTTGCCAAAACTATTCGTAACCAATTTCTAAACGTTTTTAGGACGTTATCGAAAAGCTGGTCTAGAAGCGGTCTTGAAAGGTTTGCGATCATCTGAAGCTAATTTTCGCGGGTGACGGGCGCGATCAGACATTGTTGTTCAAAACACGCGTTTAGTTTCGCCTCACGCGACTGGCCTATGCCGCGCAGACGTCGTCAGCCGCACCCGTTGGCACGGCCTAGGCCAATCGCGTGAGGTAAAACTGATCGAGCGTTTCGAACAACGATCTCCAGTCGCGCCCCAGATGAGTAGAAGCGTCGGTGTTGACTGTAAGAGCCATGGCGCAGTGCCAAGCACTGTTCCCCGCATGGCCGGCGCATCGTCTACCAAGTCGCACGAAAATGAGCCTGTTAGGAATAATAAATCCTTAATACCGCCTTTAGTAAGCTACGATGCTTACAACCACAATGGGAATGACATCCTGCAAAGAACAAATGGCCACGTCTTGGCAGGTGGCCAGACCAAGCCCTTCATGCCAAGAGTTCATGAAATGAGAACATTGTGACAAAGCAAGAACACTTTATTAAAATGTAATGCTTATGCAAGGTTCGAACAAACTGTGTGAGAAATGCAAATAGAAATAAAAGTACATCAACAATGACAAAAGTCGCAGAAAGGATTCGTAATGAACTCGAAAGTGAACATTCACTAGCACATAAACAAAATTCCAAGTACACATACAAAAATGAACAGAAAAACCTGGAGTGTACTAAAGTGTCTAATTTATCATAGTAAAGCGCACGTGCTATTAGATGGACTAGAGTTATGCAGAAGTGACATCGGAGCGAATGGAAGAAGTAGACTGAAAAATGCAAGAGTATGAATTGGATGGTAACTGCCTCCAAGCAATGTTACCAATCATCTAGAAGCTTGAATAGAGCACAAAAAGAAATACCACCGCATACCATCATAAAACAATCCTGTGACAGAAATAAAAAAAAATGGGAACAATGCAAAATTGGAAATATTGCCCTTAGGATATATCAAAGAAGGTAATGGCAAGAAAAAACCATACAACAAAAAAGCAATAAAGTGAAATTAGTACAGAATACTTAAACGGGGGATTCAGTGTAACAAGTGAACACTACTGTAGTACAGCGAACGATGAGACAGTAATGCTGCATCTTGCCACTCCAGAACGTGAGAAATGAATATGCAAGCCTCATATTAGAAACTTACATAAACATGGAAATAAACTGGAATGCACTGGAAGCTGCATTTGTGTAACAAAGGAAGCAATGGTCATAATAAATAGTAAGTGTTTTATCTAAAAAGCCCTTTACAAGAGGCAAAGTTGTACCTCTCTGGCAAAAATAAAGTTGCAACAAATAATTTGCAAACCCGCAAATACATTAATTAGCCCACTGACATGTCACACTTTGCGCTCATCTCCAGTCTCCTAAAGTAAAAAAAAGCACTCTGAATGAGAAAAACGTTTAACACATGTAGCCCAGAGCAAATTCTTTGCCAGTTCACTCACACTTTCACATCCAAAAACATTTGCCACAAAGTCCAGGCACAGTTCCACTGATGTTTACCAATTCACCCCCACTTTCACGTCAAAAAATATCTGGCACACAGTCCAGGCGGAGCTTCATAGATAAACAGCTTGAGAGCCCACTACTGATTATTGTGCAGTCCCGCTGCTGGAAATAGAACTGCCGCACATGCTGGTAGTGGTTTCAATCTAGACACACATGCTGCCCTGGACAGGTATGTTCAGATATCTGCACTGGTGCTCCATTTTGTCGAAGTAGACACATTAATGCGCTACGCTGGTAATTGAAATGTTTTGAATGCACAAGTATTGGCTTCACCAGAAAGACTTGCCCACATACCACCACTGGCATATATATGCACTTGCTCTTCACTCAGTAGCATTGAACTTAAAGTGTTCCCTATGTGGAAGCCATGTGTAAAACCGGTGTCACACGACCACTCTCGATCGCGATCAAGCCCGATCCGGATCGAAATTATCGATGCGACTGGCTCACTCTCGTAGCTTGCGCAGAGGAGCCATCACGACCGAGAAATTCGATTTGTAACGGACTGGATAGCGGCTAAAAGAGCCCTGTGTGAAACCGGTATCAAATAATGCACAGACGTACGCTAGGAAAATGTGTTGCACAAGGACAAAGAACTGCGACATGCCCTGTTGTGCGAAGCGCGCGAACAGAACACATGTATATATATATTAAAAAAAACTGCGAGAGCGCTTCGCGAACTCCATGCGCACACATGGCACCCGCACGAACTCGGCAGGCCGCCGTAAAGCGCGAAGGGCGCACAGCGTACATTCTGACACATGTCCCAAACTGCAAACAATCGTACTACCTAAATCATACAAGTTATTTTATACCAAGGGCATACTCGACTCACGTATGCAGTATCCACAAGCGAGTTATGCAGCGTACATGATGTATCCATTCGCCAAATAGTAAAATTGATAACAAGCACAAAGCTACAAGGGACTCAATACATTACTACCATTTGAGGCGTCAAATAAAATCGAATTTGGCCGTTTCATATATTGGACACAATATATGGACACACGTGGTACCCGGTAATACCATGAAATACCCATCACGTGGGTAAAGGGGGCGAAAACACAATCGAGAACCTGAAGCGCAAACGATAAAAGCACGGTATGGTGCACGCAAAATTCTGTCACTGCGCTGTAGCGCGAGGGAAGAAAATAGGGCGAGCACTTGACCTCACCTATTGGGATACCGCACTAGTAGTGAATCATTAAAAAAAAGCCTGTTTGAACCAGTTCCATTGTCTGCAACACTCTTGCTAAACGGGAGACTTAAATACCACGATGATGGCTCTATTGCGGAGATCGGCAAGGTGCGCACAGACAGAAATTTTGCCGCCTTTCTTCGCATTCTGCAAAATGCTTTCTTGTTAGGATCACGCATAGCGGTCGACCTCGACGCTAGGGACACACAGGCACGATTTCGTCCCTCTAACTTTCGTCCTTATACTGCCCTTAACGCCTTAATTACAGCGTCAGTGAAAAGGCGCCTCACATAACATGACAATGAACTTGAAGAGCTGATTAGTGCCCTCCACTCCGCGCCCTCCAATTGAAAACACTACTGATTTCCAAATTAAACTACACAAACAGATCGCACAACCCAAACTAATCACAGAACGCCGTTTTCTTGACGGCAAAACCCTGCAACACTTACATGACAAAGGGCAGCGGCAGCACATTCAGAACAACCGCTATCATACCACAGCGCAATGCAAGTGCGATAACGTTATTATGCCCGGCTCAAACAGATCGCACAACCCAAACTAATCACAGAATGTCGTTTTCTTGACAGCAAAGCACTGCAACACTTATATGACAAAGGGCAGCGGCAGCACATTCAGAACAGTCGCAAACAGACCATAGTGCCATGCGAGTGCGATAACGTAACTATGCCCGGCTTCACTAATAACGTGGCCGCCTTGATCACATAACAATTGAAAACACTACTGATTTCCAAATTAAAACCACACAAACATATCGCACAACCCAAACTGATCACAGAATATCGTTTTCTTGACAGCAAAACACTGCAACACTTACATAGCAAAGGGCAGCGGCAGCACGTTCAGAACAGCCGCAAACACACCACAGCGCAATGCGAGTGCGGTGACACGACGACGCCATGACGACGCGACTATGCCCCGGCTCGCCCGGCTGCCCGGCATCACGAATCACGTGGCTACCTTGGTCACATGATTTGACGACGGTATCGCCACCTTGCGCAAGGTTGGATCGCGTTGATGGGTTGTTGAATACTGTAGAAGCCGCTAAAGAGGCTGACGCGCCGTGGCGTGGCGGTGGCGTTTTGAGTCGTTTGCAAAACGTATTCACCCCTCGTTTTTAAGCTGTCTGGCTTCCAACGTTATCAAAACGTATTCACCCCTCGTTTTTAAGCTATCTTGTTTGGAACGTCTTTGATGCGTCGATTTTGGTCAAAAATCCTTTTCAGACGTTGAATCCCTTATTACGACGTTTTCAAGACTGTGTGCTACCTGGGAAGTACTAGGGCATTCCCTCCCATCCTCGGCAGCGAGAGGGCTGCTGATTTTCATAGCATCAAATGGTTCCCGGCCCATGGGAATCAATGTGCACTCTGAATTTGTTAACGCCAATGAGTTGGCCCATGACTGTGCGCGAGGTCTTCCACACCGCGGCGGTTCAGGTGGACTCACGAGCGGCGACATAGGACTGTACAGGGATTCACTTCTCACCGCCCATGAAATCTTGGCACATTATCAACTCGCTCGACGGGCCTTTCCGCTACCACACCCTAAACTTAATAGACGACAATCGTCAGTATTTCACATGCTACAAACGGGGTCGTTCCCCTCCAGGGGCCGATTCAGTCACTTTGCGCCAAATGTAGAACCCCACTGTCCAGACTGTGGGGAGGCGTACTGTTCCTTATCCCATATGCTCTGGCAATGCCCTGCGTTACGCAGCTCTTCGCTAACCACTCTAACCGACTGGGAGGCAGCCCTTAAAAGCCGCGACCTCTCGGAGCAACTACGCGCTGTCCAGAGGGCCTGCGACAGGGCGGAGAACCACGATCTTCCTACCCCGACGTGGGTGCCGCCCGCGACGGCTACGGAGACTCCCTGAAATGGGAGGTACCCTAACGCTGTTCCTCAGGACCATTACTAAAGTTCTTTGTCTGTCTGTCCCTCCCTCCCTCCTAACTTCAAGATTATGCTGCCTCTTATCATTGGCTATGAGCTCATTCCTTGGGGTTAGCTTGATCCCCTCCTCTAATCGCGCTCGTTGGCGCCCCTGTGGCTGCAGGTTATAAAAGCGACACCCCTGCAGGTGGCTGCAGACTATGGATGGATGGATGGATGGAAAGTAAGAGCGTCCCCTTTGAAACGGGGTGATGTCAGTTGACACGATGCTCAGCTTTTTATATTACCTTTTATATTTATTTACCTGTTCTGTGTGTTATTAAAATTCTCAATTTTCTTTAAATAGATCTTCCTACCCTTTTAACCTTATGTCATCTCTCTGCTTTTGAGCCACCAATCCTCGAATCGCCTTTTGCTAATTTCCACCGCATATTTATTTAAATGACTATTATTATCTCTGAACCCTAGGGCCTCAGGAAGCGTGACTGACGCCGCATCGGTATCGGGATTGATACCATCACATATTAGTATGAGGTGTTGTATTGTTTCTACAGATTTACCACACGCAGTACATGTGTCTTCTTCTTCATTAAATTTCTTTTTATAGCTCCGCGTTCTAAGACATCCTGACCTAGCTTCAAAGAGAAAGGCACTGGCATTTGAGTTATCATAAAACGCTTCCTTCCTGACCTGCTGTTTCCAGTATCGATATAGTTCCACACTATGCTTCTTTTCCATTGAATTTATCCAATCTTAACTTGTCTTTTAATGCTCTGTCTTTCTTCGTCCCCGTGTCTGGCATACTTATTGGTTGGCTTCCTAGTTCTTTTCCACCATTGTGAGTCAACGCTCTTTCTGTATATGTATTTAAATACCTTAACTGCCCACCAGTTGTCGTCCAATTTCCTCAGGCGTTTTTTGTATAGAATTTTACTCTGAGCTTCCCGTGCTTCGAACGATGCCCAGCCTGTATCCCCCTGTATTGCTTCGTTTGTGGTTTTCCTGTGGGCACCTAATGCTAATGTTCCCACAGCTCTCTGATATATTTCTAGTCTTGACTGAACCTCTGCCCTTAAACACAGGACCGCATTCCCGAAAGTAAGCCCCGGCACCATTACTCTCTACCAAATACCTCTCAGTACCTCATACCCGTTATACCCCCACAATACCCTATGCTTCATTATTCCAGCACCTCTTCGCCCTTTTGCTATGAAAGACAGTTCGTGCTTTTCCGTGTACATCTGCCCTTTGTTTATCCATACCACGAGATATTTGTATTTGGCCACTCGGGGTATTTCATGGCCTTGTGAGCTCCTGATCAGTTGTATCGTTGAAAAACATCCCACCGGACTTAGCTGCACTAAAATGTTATGTTGTTGGGGTTTGTTGCGTAGGGTTTCAAAGATGCGACGGCACGAAGCCGCGAGTCACAGACTCCATTTCTTGAGAACAACTCTGGCGGCCACGACTGGCCTAGCCTTTATTAAAAAATGTTGGATTTGTAGGGGGCGCCAGGAGATACATAACACGCCCCTTTTTGAGTGACGATTACAACAATAAAACACGCACTTCATGACGTTCAGTTCTGAAGTCTGACCGGTGGCCGTATGGCTCTTCCAGCCCTTGTCACGTATGTCGAAGCATGTCTTGCTTCTTCAGGATAGTTGTGAGGCGTAGCATCGTTGGCACTTGTTGGCCCCGATTCATCAAGGGTGTAGTCTTCTGCTGTACGAGTGGCTTCACGGACCACTTGAGTGCGTGGCCTCAGGTGCACACGGTTACGCACATAAATTGCTCCACTTGTAGTTTGCATTGTGTAGCGCCTTGGTTGAGGACCAACCTGTGTGACGACTGCTTTTTTCCAGTCATTCTTGTGCCTCACCCATACATGTTGATGTTTCCTCAGAGATGCAAGTATGCGTGTGTGGTTATCTCCATATCTGTGCTGTGCACTCTGTCTGCGTTTGAGGAGCTTCAGATGCGCATCTGTGGGGTAGTGTGGTTTCAGATTATGGGGCAAGGTCGGTATGAACGTTCTCAATTTCCTGCCCATTAGCAACTCTGCTGGGGAAGCTGCTCCAATGGTTGGGGTGGCACGGTAGTTGAGGAGAACCAAGGACAGATCTTTGCCATCGGTGTGCGACTTGATCAGCATGGACTTAACAGTCTGTATTGTTCTTTCGACCTGCCCATTGGACCTCGGGTAGTGGGGTGATGACGGTTCATGAGCAATATCCCATTCTTGCAGGAATGCTCTGAATGCCTGCGAGTCAAACGGTGGTCCCTGATCAGAGATAAGCACATTGGGGAGTCCAAACCGTGAAAAGATGTCCTTCAGGACCAAAATAACTGAAGTTGACGTAGTGGTTTCCATACGTTTCACTTCAACGTACTTTGAAAATAGTCAACAACAAGGATATATGTATTGCCTTGACAGTGAAAGAAATCAACGGCCAACTTATCCCATGGTCGTGCTGGCAGATCTCTGTCAAGCAATGGTTGCTGAGGGTTTGCCTTCTGGGTGGATTGGCAGGTGTCGCAGCTTGAGACAAGGGTGGCAATGTCCTTGTTGAGTGTGGGCCAATAAACACTCTGGCTTGCTAGTCTTTTACAAGCCACTATACCACGATGTGCCTGATGGAGTTTCTCAAGAACATCAGCCTGGAGAACTGCTGGAATGACAAGCCGTTGATCACAGCAAATGAAGCCTTCTGTGATATACAGTTCACTTCTTATGTGAAAGTATGGTCTTGCCATAGGATGAATATCACTAGGGCGATCAGGCCATCCTTGTTGAATGTACTTGGTTAGTTGTTGCAATACTGGATCCCGACTTGTTGCTTCCTGGATCTGGTTGAGCTTGGTGGGCGACGCTTGAACCAGAGTGGACACAAAGAGTCCTGGATCACTGTCTGCAGTTTCCTCCTTGGATTCGGGGTTTGGGGATCTTGACAAGGCATCAGCCACAGTTAGCGGTTTCCCTGGTACATACACTAGTTTAGTGCTATAGCACTGTAGCCGGAGCAAGTCTTTGCAGTCTTGGTGACATATTTGTTAGATCCTTTGTCTGCAGTCCAGCAAGAGGTTTGTGGTCTGTTTCCACTGTTACAGAGCGTCCAAAAGTGTAATAGTGGAACCGCTCGCATGCGAACACCACAGCTAGAAGTTCTTTCTCTATTTGAGCATAACGTTGTTGGGGAGGCGTAAGGGCTGCAGAAGCATATGCGATTGGTCTGCCTTCCTGCAAGAGAACCGATCCCAGGCCGTATGAGCTGGCATCTGTTGAAATTGTGATCGGCTTGGATGGGTCAAAATAACGCAACACAGGCGCTGTTGTGAGCTTCTGTTTGATGAGCTTGAAAGTCTCTGTGTGCTGGCTTGTCCAGAGCCACGCTACACCTGCCTTGAGAAGCTCACGCAGAGGACTGGTACTTGCTGAAAAGTTAGGGATGAACTTCGTGAGATATGTCACCATTCCCAAGAATCTTTGCAGTTCTGACTTGTTTGATGGAAGTGACATGGCCTCAATTGATCTGACCTTGTCAGGGTCTGGGGATAGCCCATCTGAGGAGAGCTGGTGACCCAGATATTTTATGGCTGAAAGTCCTAACTTCAGTTTTGATTTGTCAAGCTTCAGGTTCTTATATCTAGCTGTGGTCAGAACAGTTCTGAGATGGGCTTTGTGTTCTTCTGAAGTCCTTGAGGCAACCAGTATGTCATCAAAATACGGCTTCACAATGGCCTGCCCTTCAAATACCTTGTCAATGGCCTGCTGGAACAGCTCGGGGGCTGTCGCAAGCCCAAATGGTACTCGAAGAAAACGGTAACGACCCCATGGTGTTGCGAATGTGCAAAGCCGTGAACTTGGTTGATCCAAAGTCAGTTGCCCGAAAGCACTCTTCGCATCAAGGACAGAGAAGACTGTTGAGCCGTTCAGGCTTGCAAAAAGCTCTTCTGGTACTGGTATGCGGTAGTGTTGCCTTTTTATTGCTGCATTGGGGTTCCGTGGATCCAGGCACAAACGAACAGTTCCGCCTTTTTTGGTTATCACCACTATGAGATGGACCCATTCAATATGTTCTGACTCTCGCGTGATTACGCCATTCCTCTCCATGCGCTTCAGCTCTGCTTTGACCTTATCCTCGAGTGCACTAGGTACTCTACGAGGAGCACAAACTGTCGGCACTGCACCTTCACGCAGCTGGATGCTATAACGTCCCGGAAGCTGGCCGATTCCTTCAAATATGTCAGGGAAATCATTCAGTACTTTCTGAAACTGTTCTTGCAACACTGTGTCAGTGGACTTTGTCGTTGCTTGAAGGGTCTTCACACGGGAAAGCAAGTGCAGAGTTGTGCATGCAGCGGCCCCTAGTATCGGCTTGAGGGGCTCCTTCACCAGAAGAAATCTCAGACGGCACTACCTTTTGTTTACCGCACAAGACAGTTCACATTCACTGTCTATTGGAAGCTGGTGGCCACTGTACGTAGTCACTTTAGCTGTGGTTGGTTTGGCTGCTGGTCTGCACGGCCACTGCTTGAACATATGTTCTGGAATTATGTTGACGTCCGAACCGGTGTCTAACTTGAATGTCACCTCGTGTCCATTAACACTGACACTTTCGCTCCAGTCTGTTGCGTCGGCATTGACACTGCACGTAGTCAAACAGCCCAAGTATAATTCCTCCTGCGAGTCTTGTTGTGGATGTTCATGAAGCAGTCCGACTCGCGGTCGATGCGCTGCTGTCTGCCGACGTGGCTGCTTGCACAGGTGCGCGAAATGGCCAAGTTTGTCGCAGCTGTAACAGTTTTTGCCAAAAGCTGGTCACTGTTGTGGGGGGTGCGAGGTTCCGCAGCGATAACATTTACGATTAGACCTTTGGGACGAGCGATGAGGCTGCTGAGGTTTGTTGATACCTAGCGGACGACCAGTTGTCTTCGTGGGTTTCCGATTATACGTGTGAACGGCATTCACTTCTGGCTGCTGATCACTGGTTACGATCTCTTGCACATGTTTCTTTGATATTTCCGCTGCCTTGCACGCTGAGACGATTTTTTCCAGAGTGAGGTCGCGCTCCCGAAAGAGCCGTTCGCGGAGAGCTCCATCGCGGATTCCAACCACCACGCGGTCGCCGATGAGTCTGTCGCACTTGTCACCGAAGTCGCATTTCTGCGCCTGTCGTCGAAGGTCAGTAACAAAATCGTCAATTGACTGACCTGGCTTTTGTACCATCGAGTTGAACACCGCCGCTGCTTGTATGACGTTCTTGTACGGGCGATATAACTCGTCAAACTTGTCAAGTATGTATTTCACTGGGTCTGCGTCTTCGTTTACGGCGGCAGGGTCTGGAGGGAACGTCTGTGCGATGCGACGAGCATGCGGGCCAAGTACATGAAGCAACAATGCCTTCCGCGCTGATTTAGGCTTAGTGTTGCACTCACAAGCCATTTCATATATGGTGAATGCTTCCCGCCATTCTTCCCATGCGGTCTGAGGAGTGTCACCAGGTTCGAAGTGACCCGGGGGCTGGATGAAAACGTTGGCCATTTTGTTGATTTCAGGCGTTGCGGGGACGATCTGCTTACACTTCTGACACCATGTTATGTTGTTTGGGTTTGTTGCGTAGGGTTTCAAAGATGCGACGGCACGAAGCCGCGAGTGACAGACTCCATTTCTTGAGAACTCTGGCGGCCACGACTAGCCTAGCCTTTATTAAAAAATGTCGGATTTGTAGGGGGCGCCAGGAGATACATAACATAAAACTGAAACCTAAACTGTCTCCTTCGTCTCCACAGTAATTAACCAGAATTTGCAAATCTTCCTCGCTCTCTGCTAACAGTTCAATATCGTCCGCATACATTAAACCCGGTAGTCGTTGCTCAACAGCCTTTCTACCTAATCTGTACGACAGATTGTACCCTAGATTGCTTCGTTGTAACCTTCTTTCCATACTTGTCATATAAAGCATGAACAGCAGCGGTGATAGAGGACAACCTTGCCTTAATCCTTTGTGTATACCTCGACAGTTGTCGTACTCTTATATCCTTCCCATGTTATTTCAACACTATTTTCTCGATATATTTGCTGTAGAACATCAATTACCTCATGACCGATACCTTCATCTTTTAATATGTTCCACAGGAGTTCCCTGTTCACGTTGTCGTATGCACCGCTTATATCCAGGAAGGCTAAATACAGAGGTATATTTTCTGCCTTAGCTATTTCTATGCACTGGGTAAGCACGAACAGGCTATCATTTAAGCGCCTACAACTTCTGAACCCGTTCTGAATTTCTCCGAGTATTCTATTACTTTCTACCCATGACTGCATTTTTAATTTCACCGCCTGCATCGCCAGCCTATATATAACTTATGTTATCGTTATTGGTCGGAAGGATTTTATGTTCTTATCGCCTTTCCCTTTATGAATCAAATTCATTTTAATCTGTTTCCAGCTGTGCGGAATTTGCTTATTTGGTATGACTGCCTCCAATGCTTTTATCAGCGTTTCCTTGCTTCTTGGGCCAAGTTCATTAATTAACTTGATTGGAATTTCGTCTATCTCCGCGGACGTGCATTTTGGAACATTTGCTTCCGCTTTTTTCCAGTTAAGATTGGTCAGTTCTCAGCTGTTTTCTATTATGCTATCCTGTGTTACTCCCTCATTTGGAGCGATTACCCTATCGTTTTTCCTAAATGACTCTGACATAACTTAACCGATGTAGTTCACAGCGTCATCTCCCTCTAAACAATTTCCTTCGGCATCGTGAATCTGTACCTGCTTTCTTTGATTAGCTTTACCCAGCCAGCGATCAGAGGACTGCTTTATTTTAGCTTGGACGAGCACCTGCACTTGTTGTTTCTCTTGTTTATAAGATTCCCATTTTTGGCCTATTTCCTCTTCAAATAACTGCGCCCTCTTTGCTTCTCTGTGTTCCCGAGATGCCAACCGTCGTTGTTCGATGGCCCCCCAAATTTTCTTATTCCAACAATTTCGTGACTTCCTCTATCCTCTCCAGCGGTTTACTCCTTTTACTTCTTTTATTTTTGTACTAATGAGTAGTTCTGATTATATTCCCACCTTTCCATGGAATGTTTCTCTATTGCTTCCTCTATTTGTTCGTCACTTAATTTTGCGTACTCTTTTTGACTTCCCCGCATTTCTCTTTTGAGCTGGGCTCCCAACTGTAGACTAATGCGCTTATATGATCACTTCCGAGGCTGTACTTCCCCTATTCGTCTATTTCCATTATTGCGAGCTTGCTATACAACCCCTTTGACATTCAGCAGTAATGAATGGTCGTTTGTCTGTTACGGGACTCCCACGTGATTTGTCTCTCGCACTTAGTTTCTCTATTACGGATGGATGGATGGATGGATGGATGGATGGATGGATGGATGGATGGATGGATGGATGGATGGATGGAAGGTAGGAGGGTGCCCTTTGAAACGGGGCGATGGCAGTTGCCACCATGCTCAGATTTTTATTTTGCCTTTTATTTTTATCTGTGTTGTTTGTTACTGAATTTTTCCATTTTCTTTAAATACGTCTTCCTACCCTTTTAACCTTATGTCACCTCTCTGCTTTTGTGCCACCAATCCTCCAATCGCCTTTTGCTAATTTCCACCGCATATTTATTTACATGACTATCATCTCTGAACCCTAGGGCCTCAGGAAGGGTGACTGTGGCCGCATCGACATCGGGATTGATACCATCACATTCTAGTATGAGGTGTTCCATCGTTTCTACATATTTACCACACACAGTACATGTGTCTTCTTCTTCGTTCAATTTCTTTTTATAGCTCCGCGTTCAAAGACATCCTGATCTAGCTTCAGAGAGTAGGGCACTGCCTCTTGAGTTATCATAAAACGCTTCCTTCCTGATCTGCTGTTTCCAGTATCGATATAGTTCTACACTATGCTTCTTTTCCATTGAATTTATCCAATTTTTACCTTCCGCATCTTTAACCTGTCGTTTAATGCTCTGTCCTTTTTCGTCCTCGTGTCTGGCATACTTACTGGTTAGCTTCCTAGTTCTTTCCCGCCATTGTGAGTCAACGCTTTTTCTGTATAGGTATTTATATAAATACCTTAGCTGCCCACCTGTTATCGTCCAATTTCTTCAGACGTTTTTCGTATAGGGTTTTACTCTGAGCTTCCCGTGCTTCGAACGATGCCCAGCCCATGTCCCCCTGTACTGCTTCGTTTGTGTTTTTCCCGTGGGCACCTAGTGCTAACCTTCCCACAGCTCTCTGATTTACTTTTAGTCTCGACTGAACCTCTGCCCTTAAACACAGGACCGCATTCCCGAAAGTAAGCCCCGGCACCATTCCTCCCTTCCAAATACCTCTCAGTACCTCATACCTGTTGTACCCCCACAATGCCCTATGTTTATTATCCCGCCATCTCTTCGCCCTTTTGCTATGATAGACTGTTCGTGCTTTTCCGTGTACATCTGCCCTTTGTTTATCCATATGCCGAGGTATTTGTATTCGGCCACTCGGGGTATTTCATGGCCTTGTATTGTAAGCTCCTGATCAGTGGTATCGTTGAAAAACATCCCACCGGACTTAGCTGTATTAAAACTGAAACCTAAACTGTCTCCTTCGTCTCCACAGTAATTAACTAGAGTTTGCAAATCTTCCTGGCTATCTGCTGACACGAACAGGTTACAAAAGCGACACCAGCGGCCAACGGTTGAACGAGAGTGGGTGCGAGTGGCTCCCATAGAAACTGGATATCTGTGCAGGTCTGGAGTTCCAGTAGGTTGTGCTTTATTTTATGCAACGTTTTTAGATCTACTTCAGTTTCGCCATAGGTTTCGCGGCTCCCTATGCGAGCCCACTGGCCGACGTGTTCGCAACGGGTGTCACTGAAACTACTGGCGCTGCAGTCGCGTCTTTCGTTAGAGCCGCACGTCGTCTGCTCCTGCTGCGACGCGTTTGCACCAACAGGCCTGTAGGCGCTTATCCGACGGTAAATGTAGTTTACATCCGCAGTCTGAGTTTTGTGAAAAACCTGCCGCGTGTAAGTAACGGGGACTTCACGGTGTCTATGCACTATCGGCGCTGTAGTGACGCATCTCTCACGCAGCGCTACTCCTGCGATGTCATCTCTGCGGTGGGTCGTTTTCCCCAACTGGCCTGTGCCGTTCGCTCTTTGACGACTGCGTTTTGGCTGCTGAACAATATTTTATGCCAAGGACCCTCGAATGACATGTCTAGCTACTGTTTAGAGGCTGCAACTACACCGCAAATGAGCGGTCGTGCACTGCGATTCCGCTTTTCAACCAACTTTTTCCCTATAAAAGCGCCACGGTGCTCCCTTCAGCGGGGGCTTTATTTTTTGCTGCTTATTCTTAAGATGTGTATTAATTAAAGACGGCGAGCGCCTGTGCAGATGTAGGGACATTAACGCATCACGCCCAGCAGTCACTTGAGACAACGCTGTGGTGATCCACCCTCGTTAACGCTTCTTCGCCTAATAAATTTAATTGACACATGTATTTTTATAGTTGTCCGCGGATATTATGGGACGTGCAAATGCGTTGGAAGTGATCTGCGAGCAGTGGCAAGAACGAAGTTAGATACTATGAACATTTTTAGGTCAAATTGCATAAATCATTTTCTTTTTGACGAACAAATTTAAACAGAGTGACACTTTTTTTTTACTTTGTGCACAAAAAAAAGTAATTTTGCGCAACTTTTGCTCAAAGCAATTTTGCCCTCTTTCTGGCTGCTTCCCCTGCTCTGTTCATTTTTTTTGGAAAAGAAGTGCATGCGCATGACAAGATAGAACTTGATGACATTAGCATGTCACCTCCTCATAATGATTATCACACCCTAGTGCCGGCACAGATGCTTTGTCTAGCCCGTCCAGGATGCTCCAAAATAAGTCACCAAAAACTGCGTTACTGTCGAGGATGTGACGAATTATTTCTTCTGTGTTTGATGAGGGTGAACACTCTGAAAGACCATGGCTTGAATGACCTCAGCTCTGTCAAAAGATTATGCGAAGGTCGTGGGTCACGCGCACTTGGTGGCACAGAAGCACTTTCCAGTGATTCAACACACCGTTCGCAAGACACGGATTTGGTAACTTTCTTCACTGTATATCCAGCCAGGCAGTATAGACAACCATTTCTTGTGTTCCTGCTTTCTGGTACCCGTGGTCGCCCAAGTCATCCATGTGGCCTACTGAAAGACTCATCCCACAGGGCTTCTTGTATAGCTTTGCTGCAACTGCACCTTTCAGCTCAGCGCCGCGGCAGTCTTTGCCTTTTGCCACAGGCCTGCTGTTGTGAAGAGACACCAGAACACCACCGGGAGCGCCAGAGCAATTTCCTCTCACTGTATTTTCCACAGGAGTGAACAACAACAATATAAATCTGGCTGAATTGAACTACGGATGGGTGGTTGGTCATCGTCGCCATGAAATGAACGGACAAGACCGAAAAATTTCTGAAATGAATAAAGAAAGCATTTTGTGAGTGATTTCGCCTACGCACTTTTTAATTTAGTGGTACTATAGCGTGCAGTAATAAAAGTAATCACGATAAAACAAACTTTGCATTTGCAGTTTGTGCATGTAATAAAAATTCAACAGCTCTCCACATTTTCAACAAGCATTTGCGCATTACCTCTAGAGGATCTTGGTTGAGCTTCACTGTCAGTTTGTAGGGTACACCAGCTTCACGGAGCTCATCAATTATGTCGAGCACTGACATTAGCACAAACACGCAAAGCTTTGGTTGTCTGCCGCGAAGAAAACATAAGCATGTTTCGGTGGTGGTAGTTGTGTTGCGTGATGTTGAGCAGGTCTCGAAACTTAATTCTTGATAATCTGCGCAAATAAATGAATTTATAGTTTGCACTAGACTGTAATTATTACACTAAGTTGGACGCATGTACACTGGCTTAAAGCGTACCTCAATCTTTGGTGAGCCCTTTCGTATTCCATCTGCAGGATGTTTTGTGTTGAGTGCATCAAAGTCGTCATTCATTGTCATTGTAAACGCTTTTGTTCCCTCCGAGTCTTGGAGGCCTTCAACGCTTTCTTTCCTGTATAACTGCAATCCAATAGCAGTACTACAGCTGAACAGCTGTGGAAGGGAAACGAAGTGTAACAGTTGTAATTGAAAAAAACTTACAAAGCAACAAAGAGCCACCTTCCATATTTAGGCATATTACTATTTTTAATAGCTATCCTGTGCAGCGAGTCGCATGTTCAATCTCTGCTAGTGTGTGGGGCTTATGTGCGCTGCTGAGAGCTTGGGTACGACTTTGAGATGATCGTGAGGCTTATAGCGCGTGAAAAAGACAAGGACGAAAGGAAGACGTGACACACACAGGCGCTAACTTCAACAACTTTTATTTCGAGCAAGGGACCCATACATGTATAAAGCTTTTTCGCGTACAGCATACATGCGCTGTTTGCGAAAATTCCTTACGCACCGTTGCGCAGGTAAGATAACTCTTTGCGGGAAAGGGCAATTGATGGTTTTGACACACAGTTATCCCCAAGCCTATCAATAATTTCTGCTTCTATAATTTCGCGAGTTATCCTACATGGGGCTCTTCCCACAATGGAGCAGTCTCTGTATGCTGGAGCACACGTCGAGTAGTCACCATCATCCACCCCGGCAACAGCGCACTTGCAATGCCTGCAGTGAGCGTCAAGGAACCCACCCCGCGTTTCTGCTACATTATACTGGTGTTCTTTTAAACGCTTGTTGAGGCACCTCCCGCTTTGCCCCACGTATAGTTCTTCCCACACATTAAAGGGAGGCTGTAAACAACTGCTTCCACACATTCAACTAACGGTTCGTGGTGTTTCTTTTTGCACGCGCGCTCGTCAGAGAGGCCTGGCCTGGTTAGTCTGCACAGACATTGCAATTTTGTAGAAGCTGAAAACACAACCCTAACATTCGCACGTTGACCTAATTTCTTTAAGTGATGCGATAGGCCGTGGATATATGGGATGACAGCTGTTGTGTCGGCAGCGGCAGGCAAGTGGGGGGCCGCGGCCAGCGAACGCGCGGCGAGCGCCGACGCAGTGAAGGAGACTCGGAGCTAACTGCTCCTGATGAAAACCGGAACGAAGACTCAGCCGGCTAGCGGCCGTTTATTACTAAATAGGACTTCACACGCCAGATGACATCTGCAGCTCCTGATTGGTCCCAGCTCGTCACATGACAGAAGGGGGTGCGCCATCTAGCTAAACTACTACAAAACATAAATGTATGATAACACAGAGATCTGGCAGGGGGCGACACTATACTACACAGCAACGCTCCTCTTATCTACACAAGGCAGGATGGCGGAATTCTTTGATAGCTTCGACTTGAGCAGACCCTCAGCAACGCTAATAAGTACATGTGTAGGGTAACCTGCCGATCAAAGACGGAGGATCTGATCGTTGATGCCTTCGGTCATCAGCTCCGGGCATAACTTACATAATGCGTTTGACAAGCATGTAAGTTAGCCTGAAAAAAAGTTGTCGACACCAATCAGCACAGGTTATTATGAAATAAACTACGCTAGCTCACCTGTCCATATTTGTGCTTTAGCAAGTGGTTGCGTGCACACTTCAGGGCATGTGGCACATCACATATGAAATAAAGGTACGCGCGTTCAGACAGGCATGGATGTGGATTCTTGCGAGAAGGTGAGGTTGCGCTGCCGCGCTGATTGCCATCTGCTGCCACATCGAGCGATTGTTCTCAGCCCCGTCACTGACTACGGCGATCACCATAGCACCATGTTTATGCAATTGCATTACTGCTTGCAACACCAGCTCTGCTAAAATCCTGCCAGCCGCAGCACCTTTTGTGGCAAAGGTGGCAATCGGTTGCACCCAGCTCTCCAGAAGTGGTACGAACATCAGCACGAGCGTATGATCTGCAAGTTGGTCAGTTCCTTCATTTGAAATGCCACCGTAGTCCACAAAACCATCAAGTTTGAAGGTTGACTTGTTGAAATCGTACGCCTGGCGTAACTTAATTTCATCGAAAATCAGTGTGCCGAACTTCTTCCCGTCTGCTCTGTTGCCCAGCTGTTTTACAATAGCTTCCTTACAGAGAGGATTGAAACCATACTTGCATGTTATTCCTTTCAGAATTTGTGTGAGACGGCTCAGGAAGGACAAGGGCAGCATGTTCATGTCAAATAAAAGCTTATATGCTCGAGGGCTCGCTATTCTCAGCATTAAACAATTCAGAAGCCAGTCCGCATTGTACCGCGTGCCACACGGAGGCTTTGCTTTCAACTATTTAAACGATGTCATAACTGCAAGTCACTGTAAAGGCGGAAGTTTGGCCAACGCTTCCTCGATTCTGTTATCGGGTATTTCAGAAAGCCTTTACTTCAGAGACAAAATTTCCTTCTTTTGCTTTTGAAGTGCAGCAGCCGCACTATATAAGCAGCCTTTTCTACACATTGCGTAGTTCCTGATATCGCTTGAGCGTTGCGCTCGGAGCCTTAATGCTCAGTCGAAGTTTCCTCTGTAGACGGAGACAACGCGCGATGACTAGTTAATTGCCTTGTAAGTACATTGCACTGCTTGTGGAATCGCTACTAGATACTTTTCAGTTGTAAAACTCCGCCTGGGAGCGACGCGAGAACATGACTAGAGTGAACTAGACGTGCACTGTAACGTGACCCTCTACCATCTCCTCTCGCGAGGTGGCGCTGCCGCCATGGTGATTCACAGTGGAGGAAAAGAACCTGGTCGGCGGAAACGTGTATGGAGGGGCTTTAGGGTGGGCAACACAGCAACAAAGAAGGCCAAGCGGAAAGTCAGAGAGGCTGAATTAATCTCATGGGTGGCGGCAATGCAAAAGAAACTTGCCATGAGTAACTACTTAAGCGGAAAAAACGAAATCAGGAAAGAAACCACTTATGATAACTCAAAGGGAAGCTCATTACTTTTCGAAGCGAGATCGGGATGCCTTAGAACACGCACCTATAAAGCGAGATATAAGAAGGAAGAAGAAGCATGTGCTTGCTGCGATAAAGCTAGGGAAACGACTGAGCATATTTTATTAGAATGTGAAGACGTCTACCCAGTGGTCGATTTAGGCACCACTGGCCTCCTTGAAGTCCTTGGGTTCAGCGGGAGCAGTGGTAAAGCAAACAGGTCCGCAATAGACATTAGTAAGAGGCGATTGGAGGATTCGTAGAAGAAAAGTAGGGAAACGACAAAAGATGGAGACGTACAAAAGCACAGTTCGCAATAGGGTATCAGAAAATTTGGATGTGGTAGCTCATAGTGTTTTTTTTTTCTTTTTTCATTGGTTAACCTAGGTAGGATATTAGGCAGCATAGTAGCAAGAGCTTGGTGGCGCAACCCACCGCCCCGTTCCAAAGAGGACGCTCATAATATCCATCCATCCATCCAGCCTGTATAACGCTGGTAGAGCAACGACTACCAGGTTTAATGTATGCGGACGATATTGTACTGTTAGGAGATAGCCAGGAAGATTTGCAAACTCTGGTTAATTACTGTGGAGACGAAGGAGAGAGTTTAGGTTTCAGTTTTAGTGCAGCTAAGTCCGGGGGGATGTTTTTCAACGGTACAACTGATCAGGAGCTTACAATACAAGGCCATGAAATACCCCGAGTGGCCGAATACAAATATCTAGGAGTATGTATAAACAAAGGGCAGATGTACACGGAAAAGCACGAACAGTCTTTCATAGCAAAATGGCGAGAAGAGGTGCCAGGATAATGAAGCATAGGGCAATGGGGGGGGGGGGGGGGAGGTACAACAGATATGAGGTACTGAGAGATATTTGGAAGGGAGTAATGGTGCCGGGGCTTACTTTCGGGAATGCGGTCCTGTGTTTAAGGGCAGAGGTTCAGTCGAGACTAGAAGTAAATCAGAGAGCTGTGGGAAGGTTGCTGTGGGAAGGTGGGTTTGATTCACGGAGCAATCCAGGCAGCCTTCGCAACCAGGCAGAGGCTAACCGCCTTCTTCGTTCATTGCAGAAATGCGCGTTTGAGGAGCGGAATCCGAAGCTGCTACCGTCACTGCTGGTGGAACCTACACGTGTCCACGGATCGTCCCCCTCCCTCCGTTCTCTACTGGCAAGCCGCACCTGCGCACTACTGTCCGATATCAACGGCGTCCCCTATATAACCGCTGCACGACGGTCCCCACATCATTCACGGAGCAATCCAGGCAGCCTTCGCAACCAGGCAGAGGCTAACCGCCTTCTTCGTTCATTGCAGAAATGCGCGTTTGAGGAGCGGAATCCGAAGCTGCTACCGTCACTGCTGGTGGAACCTACACGTGTCCACGGATCGTCCCCCTCCCTCCGTTCTCTACTGGCAAGCCGCACCTGCGCACTACTGTCCGATATCAACGGCGTCCCCTATATAACCGCTGCACGACGGTCCCCACATCATTCACGGAGCAATCCAGGCAGCCTTCGCAACCAGGCAGAGGCTAACCGCCTTCTTCGTTCATTGCAGGTGTGTATCCTGTATCTTTGATTACATCGATCTTAGGCTACTGGATTGCTCCGTTCGTGTTTGTGTCCAGCATGGGTGATAAGCCTCCTTCAACTATAAAAGAACTTGTAAAGGCTATGACTGACTTGAGTGCACAGTTTAACTCTAAGCAAAGTGAACTAAAGCAAGATATAAAGCATGTGATTGAACCTGAAATGGAATCTGTCAAAACTTCAATGGGCTTTATCAATGAAAAGTTCGAAGAATTTAGAACAGAGATCTCTGAGCTCAAAAAGACCCTGTCTGACGTGAAAAACGTAAACCTGGAAATGAAAAAAGAAAACAACCGACTCACAAATGAAGTGAAAACTCTCAGGCACGAATTGACTGAACTGCAGCAGTACAGTAGAAGAAATAACCTTGAAATCAAAGGCATCCCTCCAGCACCCACTGAAAATCTGATTTCAGTGATGACATCGATCTGTCATCTCTTGAGCACCAAGTTCGATGAATCCGATGTTGAAGCTATCCATCGTGTGCCCTCAAAAAACAAGGACGAACCCAACATCATTGTTAAGTTTGCTTCCAGGAAAGTGAGAGACAGCATTCTGAAAACAGCGAAAAAGCAACGGCTGAACACTACACTTCTGAGCTTTGACGATCACGAAAATCCCGTGTTCATCAACGAACATTTGTGCCCGGCAAACAAAATTTTGCTAGGTAAAGCACGGAAAGCCAAAAAGGAAAAACAGTGGAAACACGCATGGGTATCAGATGGCAAGATCCTGATGCGCAAGACAGATACCTCGCATGTTCTACATATAACCTGTGACGCTGATCTTGCTCAGGTAGTCTAGAAACATGGCCTTTTCCGTCGAGGAAATCAGTGCTAAGTGGCACGAGAGCGAAAACCTTTCCATTTTTCATTGCAATGTCCGCAGCATAAATAAAAATTTAGACCAACTCACTGTACATTTATCGCAACATTCTTTCCAGTATGATCTTATCGCTGTAACTGAAACCTGGCTTAAGAAAGGAGAAATACCGTACATACCGGGTTACACAACGCTATCTTTACCAAGAGATAGCACCGCACGAGGGGGTGGCGTTGCTCTTTTCATAAAAAACGGCATAGATTATCAACAGCTCTCGGATTCCTCTCTGAGCTCTAATACCACAGAAGCACTTTTTATTCGCCTTAAGACAGACGTCGTAATAGGCGTGGTATATCGTCCGCCAAACACGTGCACAAGTCAGTTCATATCTGATATGGAGTCCATTCTGGTTCCTCTGATGTCTTTTAATAATCAGTTAGCAATAGTTGGTGATTTCAATATCGACTTATTAAAGGATGACTGTCCAGATTATATTTTCTTACTGGAATCGTTCAACCTCAAGAATGCTATCAATGTGCCCACTAGAATTACACATCAGTCTGCAACAATTATTGATCACATCTTATGTAACCGTGATATGGATGCCTGCGCTGGTGTTTGTAACCAAAACATTGCTGATCACTGTTCAACTTTTCTGTTTCTGCCACGGTCGGGTATCGATTGTATTTGCCCTACCCATACCAATGTATTTTCACGGGTGGACTACGCGCATGTCAGGCGTTTGCTCGAATCTATTCATTTCGAAAATCTGTGTCACAGTGACGTTCACACAGAATTTGGTAACTTCGTATCTGCTGTTTCCGATGCAATTACTAAGTCAACACTGAAGTTTTCTCGGCGCAACTACAAACATGCCATATGTCCTTGGATTACTGAGGAAATACTCACAGTATTGAAAAAGAAGGATTCATACTATAATAAGCTCAAAAACAACAGAACAAATGCTTATTACTTGAAACAGTTTAAGTATTACAGAAACAAATCCGTGGCGCTGATGAGAAAATCAAAGAAATTGTATTATACTAATTTGGTTAATCGTCAAGGAAATGACACAAAGCAAGTATGGAAGATTGTAGGAGAAGTTACGGGAACAGCTAAAAGAAAACAGATTGTTCCTGTCAACTTGTCAATAGAGACTGCAGACCAGTTTAATCAGTTCTTCACAACATACGGTCAGAACAGTGCGCAACCTACTCCCTTAGCTTCAGTGACATCCGACATACCTCGATGTATTAATAATGAATTCAGTTTCTCGAACATTACTAGCGATGAAGTTGCAAGTGTTGTGGCGAACATGCCCACGAATAAAGCGGCCGGGCCAGACGGCATAATGGCTAAGGTAATCAAGGACAACATTGATTTGTTTTGTGTTCCTTTGTGCAGAATATTCAATCATGCGATACACTCTAGCTTATACCCCGATACTTTAAAAGTTGCAAAAGTTGTTCCGATATTTAAAACTGGTGACCCTAACAACCCGTCTGGTTACAGGCCAATATCTGTACTGAGTGTCGTCAATACCATTTTTGAAAAATTAATTGCTTTCCAACTGAAAACCTTTCTTGATGTTAATCATATTATTTGTCCTCAGCAACACGGATTTGTTTCTAGCAGGTCCACGTCCACGGCTGTAGTTACTCTATCACAGCTTATCCTATCTGCTCTTCATAACCATAATGTTGCTGTAAGCGTATTTATAGACATCAAAAAAGCTTTCGACACAGTTTCACACTCCATTCTTTTAATGAAACTGGAAGCATATGGTGTGCGTAGCGGGGCCCTTGAATTCTTTAAAAGTTATCTTTCTTCACGACAGCAGCAAGTTGTCCTCAAACAGTTCAAGTCTGCATACCAAACTGTTACGTGTGGTGTACCCCAGGGGTCAGTTCTGGGACCGCTTTTATTTTCGCTCTTTATTAATGACCTCCCCAATGCAATACAGTGTTCTCAAATTTTGATGTATGCGGATGACACTGCACTTATCTTTACTGGCAACTCACTTGAATCAATAGAAAATCCTATTAACAATGAACTCCAACGTATCTCGACCTGGTTTCGTAATAATCATCTAACTTTAAACACTGAAAAAACTAAATATGTTATTTTTCGTTCAAAACAAAAGTGTATTGAATTAAGTGATTTTTCTATATGTGTTGACAACAATGTTATTGATAGTGTGTCTTCTTTTAAATATTTAGGGGTCATGTTCGATTGCCACTTGTCTTGGAAGGAACAGGTGCACAGTGTGTGTAAAAAGGTTGCGTACGGTTGTTTTACCTTGTCTAAGGCACGGCGGCACTTTCCACCTGCTATTCTTAGATCACTGTATTTTTCATTATGTCACAGTCATCTCAATTATTGCAGTGAATCATGGGGAATCACATACAAAACGTATTTAACACCATTGCTAAGACTACAAAAACGTGCCTTGAAAACCATGGGATTACCTTCTTCGAATAGTTCTAACAATAACATTTTTGACGCAATGCAAATCATGTCATTCACAACCTTACGCGATTACAAAATAGCTCTTATGGTTAATAATATTATAAATACCAACTACCCCTTACCTCTTGGTGCATTCAGTATTCCCGTCCGCAACACTAGACAAGCCAGCAATGGCAATTTTAACCTTCCTATTTGCCATAATGCGTACGGAGAAAGACGAATAGAATTTACAGGAGCGAAAATTTGGAACTCGTTGCCAATTGAAGTAAAGCAAGCTAGGAATTTCAAACTGACATGCAAGAAACATTTTTTGGGAATGGAAGCAAGGCTACAAAGTTAGTTTTTCTTCAATGTGTTTGTGATTGCTGTCCTATATGTTATTTTGTATTGGACCGCTTACTAGCCTCATTGGCTATCGGTCCAAATATCTGTGTATACATTTTGTTTGTGTTACTCAATAAAGACTTCTTGATTGATTCTTGATTCTTGAAACGAAACAGTACAGGGAGATATGGGCTGGGCATCGTTCGAAGCACGGGAAGCTCAGAGTAAAATCCTATACGAAAAACGTCTGAGGAAATTGGACGATAACAGGTGGGCAGCTAAGGTATTTATATAAATACCTATACAGAAAAAGCGTTGACTCACAATGGCGGAAAAGAGCTAGGAAGCTAACCAGTAAGTATGCCAGACACGAGGACGAAGAAAGACAGAGCATTAAACGACGGGTAAAAATTGGATAAATTCAATGGAAAAGAAGCATAGTGTGGAACTATATTGATACTGGAAACAGCAGGTTGGGAAGGAAGCGTTTTATGATAACTCAAGAGGCAGTGCCCTACTCTTTGAAGCTAGATCAGGATGTCTTAGAACGCGGAGCTATAAAAAGAAATTTAACGAAGAAGGAGACACATGTACTGTGTGTGGTAAATATTTAGAAACAATGGAACACCTCATACTAAGATGTAATGGTATCAATCCCGATACCGATGCGGCGTCAGTCAGCCTTCCTGAGGCCCTAGGGTTCAGAGATAGTAATAGTGATGCAAATAAATATGCGGTGGAAATTAGCAAAAGGCGATTGGAGGATTGGTGGCTGAAAAGCAGAGAGGTGACATAAGGTTAAAAGGGTAGGAAGACGTATTTAAAGAAAATCGAGAAATCCAATAACACACAAAACAGATAAACATAAAAATAAAAGGCAAAATAAGAATCTGAGCGTGGTGGCAACTGCCATCACCTCGTTTCAAAGGGGACACTCCTACCTTCCATCCATCAATCCATCCAGCCTATGGCATAGAGTTTCTCAAAGATATGGTGTCTAGATAGCGCATTTGGAATATCCAGAAAGTACAACGCATGGCAACCGCAACACCACACTATTGGCTTACGAGCCTGCGGGACGCCGTGATGTCACTCCTAGCAATGGCGCCAAGAGATAACTCTCGTTCCCGGTGCTCTCCTGTTGACTAGACCTGACTAGACTACACCGTGTTCCAGACGTCGCAGGCTTGCGTGCGTCTAATTGTCGTACAAAAATTCCTCACGTGACCTGATCAGGGTTAGCACACTCTCAAGTGCAACAAATGGCCACAGAGGGCGAAAAAATCGACCGCGCGCCGCTGCTAACAAAACCAGCGTAGTAGAATCACTTCGGGATGCTTTCGTTAGTTCCAACATTTCCCGGTAGAGGCGTCGTAGTAAGCGCAATTTTATCTTACAAACTTTCTCTTACACTTACCGAAGCATTTTCTTTTACATAAAAACAGGGCAAAATTATCATTGCTAATTAGATATTGTACTCTTTGTTAGTAAGTTTATTGTTTCTTTGCCATTATAAACGCAAATAGCGTTCAGCATCACCGATCTTTCACGTGACCTCTGGCCTGGATTTAAAATTTTTACCGGTATTTCCGAGTGCACGGCGGCACGGATTCATTCGTTCGTACACTCAAGACTGGTTGCTTCTTTGTTTCTAAAACTAGTTTCTTGCGCTTCGATGTCTCGCGTTATTTAACTTGGGGTGAAGTTACGTGTTTGCAAGCGGACATGTAAGCCTGGCAGTTGGGTTTCGGTCGTGAGCCATTCGGAACAGGTCTGCATCGAAACGGGAGCTGGATTTTGCTGCGGCTGACAACGGCAATAACGGTGAGTCGTTTAACACCGCTGCTTGAATCGTTATATAATATCCGTCTCATTACCTTCCAGGCGGGCACAAGTTAACGAACTAGATCCTGCATTACATATGGGCATCGAGGATCTCAGTTGCTGTTTGCTAAATAAACCTTTACTTGCGAGGCTGTCGTTTGGTTTACACACACAACCAGGAAAGAAAGAGCGATATCGGAACGCGCGTCTCATTTTTCATGTTATTGTAGCCATGGTTGTAGGTGACTGAGTAGCCTTATCAATATACATATTAAACTTTTTTTTCGAGTCCGCCGGCAACGTCTTTCGCCCACAAAACCGAATAATCCTTTGGTAAAATGAAGTGAAAGTACATAATTTAATGTATTAAAGAGTTGCAAGCATGATAATTCACACATATTTCGTACTTGTTGGTTCCAAATGTTCTTGCTGTTCAGATTGGTTTACCGTAGGGCATTTATTTTTGCAATAGTGAAGCGGTGCATCACGTTCGTGCAGAAAAATAATGCATCAGTTCTAATAGCTTCATGACTTTCATGCATTTGCTTGTGGAACTAGCAGTGTTGACATGCATTGTAGTTAGGCAGACATCAATTTTATGGACAATAGCAATATTTATTTAACATGCTGCTTAAGCACCCTAGAACAGACAGTGTACATTTGCATGTGTTCTGTAGTCGCAAATCATTACAACATATATGTTACACCTTTTTGCATTTCATATTGCAAAACTTTGCTTTTTCAATTTCTGATTCAGTCGAAATTTCTATTCCAGACATGCAGTAATGAGGACGGCACCAGTATAAAGCAACACACTCCACGCACTAAACTGAAGCTGCTGCCTGCTACAACAAGGTCATTGTGTGGACATTGGCTACTACTACAAGGTAAACAACACATGGTTCAGAAATAAATATGTTTGATATATGCTGTATTGGCTTGCTGTTTGCAGCAGATATGAATGTTTGTTCATATTTATGGTTCAGTTTAATTGGTTCGAACATATAAAACACACATAAATTTGGCTAATCTGTGCTCTATCTCATGTGTCACCGTTTTGCCCCAACAGAGTCTATGCCAAGCACATCTTGGTCATCACAGGAGCTCCAACCTGCGCCAACAGGAAGGGGCTGGAGCCGAATTTGCAAGGCTTTTACACCAAGAACAAAGAAGCACATGCAGAAGAATATGAATGAGATATCAAGTCTGCAGAGGACTGTGTCAAGACTGAAAAGAGCTTCAGCCACCATTCCACCAGCACGGACATTTGGCTGAGTCATCCAGGTAACTCAAAAAGGACTTTCTAGAAATTCTTCGTCTTCAGATGCACCTGCAACATCTGACCAAGCACGGACGACGCTGGCCAAACGATCGAGTTCCATCAGTTTGCCCTTAATCAGCTTCCTAGCCATGTTAATTCCCTTTGTGCCAAGTGTAATTTTTCTTCTATAAATGCAAGCTTTCTCATTGCCCATTTTTGTTAGAGGTCATTCATCCTCATCCAAATATAAGGGTCAACCGATTCTTCGCTGATACTTAATACCAGTCACTGTCTAGCACTAGCAGCCTAACATATCTGTAGCAGTATCTTCTAGTGTATGTTTTCATGCGCAATTCCTCTCCTGAAATAGCTGATGCAGCATCGGCATGCGTCTTGCATTAACCTATGCACATGTGCTATGCACCATTTTACTTTTCTTGATGTTTTTAGCCTTCAATGCTTGCAGAGCAGAGTGGCTTCTCTCTTGAATGCAAGCTTTCTCATTTTCCATATTCCTAGTCTCGTTGATGATTGCTCCTCTTCCTTGATAGCCTGGGTCTTTGTGCAAGCTACACTGAAGTGATTGATTGCAGAATCTGGTTTTGCTGCCACATTTGGTTGTGGTAACTGTGTTACGTTTCTCAGATGTGGGGGCCTGGTCAGTTGCATTGGTAAGCAGTCCCTCGAGGTAAGCATTTGCTCCTCCAGTCCGCAAAGCGACATAGACTCCCAGTATACACACACCGTAACTGGTGCGCCCCGTTCGTTCTGGCCTGCTGCAGCCATGGGCAAATTGTGCTTGTGGCCTACCTCGGCCATGATTTGCTCAAAACGGAGACCAGCATATGTGCTTACATGGTTCGAAGTGTATGAAGTTGATAGCCGTATGGGTGGAAAGGCCCGCAAGAATGGCTGCCGAAGGTGATGCCCACAAAAGCGACTTGTCCACATTGCGACAAAGTGGGACACAAAGTGTGAGCCACACATAGCGGCCCTAGAAAGAAAATAAATGTGCAGGTTGGAAAGGAGTTAACGCTAAAATGCCGGGTAGTCCATGTCGCTGTGTTGGTTGCGGCAGCAGATGCCTGCGTCACCTGATTGCTTCGCAATGGAAGTTGCTCATCTTCAACGGCAACTGTTGGTTCAAACAGGTGCGAGGCTCTGTCCAATCTGTTTGTACCGCAGGTTGTCGCTCGTTACCAGACCACCACATGCGACAAAGGCAAGCATTATGCCTGTAAGATGGTTCGTAGCCAATGTATAATGTATTGTCTGAACCTCATGCGGTGACTGATTGCTGTTTAATTTTGCTGTTATGTCACTTGGTTACGGTCGCAGTTTTATGTTTTTCGAATATTGCGGCCTGGTCGGTTGCACTGGGAAGCAGCCTCTCGTAGTAAGCATTTGATCCTGCAGTCTGCACAGCGACATAGACTCCCAATTTACGCACACCGTGATTCGTGCTCCCCGTTCACCCTTTCCTGCTGCAGCCATGGGCAAATTGTGCCTCTGGCCTTTCTCGGCCGTGATTAGGCATGAACGGAGACCAGCATAAGTGCTTACATGGTCGGACGTGTATGAAGTTGGGTGGAAATGCCCGCAAAAGTGGCTGATGAAGGTGATGCCCACGAAAGCAACTTGTCCATATTGAGACAATGTGGGACACCAAGTGTGAGCCACACATTAGCGGCCTCCAAAAGAAAAGAAACATGCAGGCTGGAAAGGAGTCAATGCTAAATTGATGGGTAGTCCATATGTTGCTGTGTAGGCTGCGGCAGCAGATGCCTGCGTCACCCGATTGCTTTGCACTGCAAGTTGCTCATCTTTAACAGCGACTGTCGCCGCAAACAGGTGGGACACCCTGTCCAATCTGTTTCTGCTGCTGGTTGTTGCTCGTTAGTAGACCACCACGTGCGACGAAGGCAGGCACTACGCCTGTAGGTAGGCAGCTCAATGTACCCTAAGAGACCCGTGTATGTGAATGCTCGCTGTTGCCATATGGTTCGTCGCCAATGTATAATGTATTGTCTGAACCTCATGTGGTGATTGATTGCTGTTAATTTTGCTGTTATGTCACTTGGCTACGGTCGCAGTGTTATATTTTTAGAATATTGCGGCCTGGTCGGTTGCACTGAGAAGCAGTCTCTCGAAGTAAGCATTCGCTCCTGCAGCCTGCACAGCGACATAGACTCCCAATTTACGCACACCGTGATTCGTGCTCCCCGTTCGCGCTTTCCTGCTGCAGCAATGGGCAAATTGTGCCTCTGGCCTTTCTCGGCCGCGATTAGGCATGAACGGAGACCAGCATACGTGCTTACATAGTCCGATGCGTATGAAGTTGATAGCCAGATGCTTGGAAAGGCCCGCAAAAGTAGCTGATGGAGGCGATGCCCACGAACGCGACTTGTCCACAGTGAGACAATGTGAGACACCAAGTGTGAGCCACACATTAGCGGCCCCCGAAAGAAAAGAAACGTGCAGGTTGGAAAGGAGTGAACGACTAAAATCTGGGGTAGCCCATGTCGCTGTGTAGGCTGCGGCAGCAGATGCCTGCGTCTCCCGATTGCTTCGCAATGCAATTTGGGCATTTTTAACGGCCACTGTCGCTGCAAACAAGTGGCACACTCTGTCCAATATGTTTCCGCTGCTGGTTGTAACCTGACCACCACGTGCGACGACGACGGTGAGCCGTTTACGAGCTCGCGTCAATGATGCCAGCGTATCTCGACATGGAAATTTTATTTCTGCTATTGCACGAGAATGTACACCGCTTGTCTTCTGCCAATAAAGTCGCGCGTTCTTTTCACTCACTTGTGGCTTGTTTGTATGGGCGTCAGTAGAGGCTTTTGGCAATTAGAACGCACCAGCTACGCGGCAGCGAAGGCATTGAGGCATGCCGCATAGTCTGCAGCATAGAGTTTCCTACAAAAATTACTAGAGGGAACTCTGGCGCTGCAGTCGTTGTCCTACCATGGGAATGATGGGAAGTACATGGATTTGTCTGATTTTCGTGCTTGTGGATTCAGACGTTCTTGTGGCTTTGTATATTACGCCATATAAATCTTATTGTCGTATATTTCGGCGCAAGCTCTATTCTTCGAAGGGCAGAAGATGCCGGGAACGCGTACAATTGCTAGTAATTGCAACGATTTAGCTTGTCGAGATGGCCAAATCGAAACGCGCCAAGCGTCTCAAGGCACTGGCATGCCCGCGATAAATTCATAAGGGCGTTTCATTCGCTTGTCGATACGTGCGTCCGTGGCTTTATGGTTTCAGTACCAGGCTTCTGTGCTAGAGTCCTTGTGTTCGAATCCTGCCATCGGGCAATTTTAATGATGTTTATTTAATTATTTATTCTGCAATATACTGTTGAAAATGAGTTAACAAAGTCACAATGCCGTTTGAAGCCAAAAGGACGAAGTTTAGGCAAATCCATGTACTTCCCATAATTCCCATGCTCGGACAACCGCCCCCATTGCAGCTCCCGTAGACACTAGCGCCAGAGTTCCCTCTAGTAATTCTTGTAGGAAACTCTATGGTCTGCAGGGAAAGCACGGCGCATACCAGCGTACGCGACCGGCAAAAAACGGCCATATTGGATTTTGCTCTAAAAAAAAATTGCACTTCCGCTTCCGGATTGAGCAACGTCATCTGGCGTCCGCCTAAGTAAGTTCCATGCGCTGCCGCTGCTTATTTTCGAACCACGGCGGAAGGTACAGTTTCCCTTCTCTAAGTTGGTTCTTCATTCTATGACCTGCTCCTAGGTGCCTAGGGACAGGATGTTTAGGGATTTTTGAGAAGGCATGATGGTGGCGCCGAGCGACGCCGTGGCGTGTTCGTTCTCCGGCTAGCGCGGACGGCGCGTTGTTCAACGTTGCTTATGTGATCGTGCTTGCGTTGCTTGTGTGTTAGTGGTAGGTTCTGTGTTACTTGGCGGAAAGGCGTGAGTAGTGGTGGTGGGGCAGTGCGATTTGCGCCTCGGTGAGCTCTGGCAGTACAGAATCTGCGTTGTGGGACCCGTGCTATGGTGTCTAGATAGACACCATAGACGCCATAGACACCACCACCCTATCTAGACACCATACCCGTGCTTCCTTGATGTAGTATAGTGTCGCCCCCTGCCAGATCTGTGTTATCATACATTTGTTTCGTAGTAGTTTAGCTAGATGGCGCACCCCCTTCTGTCATGTGACGAACTGGGACCAATCAGGAGGTGTCATCTGGCGTGTGAAGTCCTTTTTAGCAATAAACGGCCGCGAGCCGGCTAAGTCTTCGTTCCGGTTTTCATCAGGAGCAGTTAGCTCCGGGTCTCCCTCACTGCGTCGGCGCTCGCCGCGCGTTCGCTGGCCGCGGCCCCCCCACTTGCCTGCCGCTGCCGACACAACAGTAACTATACCGTGTCCAGAAATAGTTCAATATATAGAATAATTCGATGTAAACGATGTAAACCAACGAGCTTCGTAAGTGAAGCGTCTCTTCCTGTGTCTGCACGGCACGCAAACGCCGCAGACGCACTTGGCGTCGCGAGGCTTCCGAGCCTAGGCCTTCTCGCCCCCTTTGTTCCGCCCTGCTCCATTCTACTCGAGCTCCGGCTTGTCTTCTGCACTGTCCCCCGCACGCTACCGGGCATGGCTTCCTTTACGGCGAACCTTCCCGTTTTTGTCGAATTGCCCGGGCCACCGTTAATTCCGTGGTATCGATGGAAAAAAATTTTTCTGGCCCAACTCGAAGCGGCCGGCGGTGGCGACTGGACGGACGCGCGACGAGCGTCCGCGCTCGTCAGCGCTCTCGGGCGTGAGGGACAACGGAAGTACTTTGCAGACGAGGAGCAGGAAGCAGCAAGGCAGTCGCCCGGCGCAGCGTCACCGTCAAGCGAAGCAGCAAGGCAGTCGACCGGCGCAGCGTCAACGTCAAGTGATGCGGTCCCGCCAGCGTCAGAGTTCCAGAAACTCTTGCAGCGGCTTGACCGGCTGTTCGCCGCGTCAACAAATGTTCTGGCGGAGAGGCACGAATTCACCAGTCGAAGGCAGTCCGAGGGAGAAGGATTCCTGGAATTCATGACCCCATTGAAGGAGAAGGCGGTACAGTGCAACTTCGGCACAACTTATAACGAGCGCGTCCGAGACCAAATAATACATGGGGTAGCAAACGCCAGCGTTCGCGAAAAGTTATTCGCTCATGGCGAAACCCTGTCCCTGGACAAGGCCGAAGAAATTGGACGCTCGTTAGAAGCCTTGCATCGAGCGAACCGCGCGTTCGGCTCCGAAAATGTTCGAAGAATCGAGACAGCTCAACGTGGCGCTCCGTCGACGAGCCAAGATGACCGACTTCTTCCGGGAAGCCGCCAAGATGACCGACTTCTTCCGAGAGGCCGCCAAGATGACCGACTTCTTCCGAGA
The DNA here is from genome assembly GCF_050947875.1 of Dermacentor variabilis. Lineage (NCBI taxonomy): Eukaryota > Metazoa > Arthropoda > Arachnida > Ixodida > Ixodidae > Dermacentor > Dermacentor variabilis. Next base: position 230,298,829 of record NC_134571.1, on the reverse strand, counting down.
GGCCGCCAAGAGGGCCGACTTCTTCCAAGAGGCCGCCAAGAGGGCCGACTTCTTCCGAGAGGCCGCCAAGAGGGCCGACATTTCGCACATGGCTCCTCCGGGAACCGTGGTGCATGCGATCGGTGTGGCAGCAGGAACCATATCGCGTCTTACAGAAATTGTCCAGCAAGAAATCGGCGATGCAACGTCTGCCACACGTTGGGCCATTTCGCTTCGGTAGGTCGAAAGACCCAAACAGCGGTGCAACACGTCTCTTCCGCAGAGACGCTGTCTTCGTCAACTTCCGCAGGGCAGCCGTCCGCGTCTGTCTTGACGGTAAGCGCTTTTGAAACTAAAAAAGATTTGGAAGTTCCAGTCGTAGTTAACGGCGTCTCCATGCGGCTGCTCGTGGACACAGGAGCGTCTGTCTCATTGATGACGGCCGAAGATTTTAGAAAGCACTTTGGTCGACAGCACAGACTGTCAAAAACAACAGTGGACTTGAGAAATTTCTCCAAGCAACGCATCGACATTCAAGGCCTGTTTCAAGCCACTGTCCAGTTTTTCCAAAGGTCATGCTCCGTCACGTTCCACGTAACGACTACAGGAACATCACTGCTGGGTTTAGACGCCATCCAACGCTTGGGCATACAGATCGACGGTACGTCGCTGACATGTTGTCTACCTTCGCTTCCTCCAGTACAGAGCCCCACAGGTGTGCCTCCGGGTTTTGATCACCTCTTCAGTGACGAGTTGGGTCTCGTCAACAACTTTGTGCACCGAATTCATCGGCAGCAAGATGCGAAACCAGTATCTTCAAAGTTGCGCCGACTACCCCTGACTCTCCGTGACCAGGTAACAAATGAATTGCTACGTCTCGAGGACTGCGACGTCATCGAGCGCGTCGAGGCTTCTGAGTGGGTGTCTCCACTCGTGGTGGTGCGCAAGAAGGATGGAACCATGCGGCTCTGTGTAGATCTACGGGAACAGGACAGTCTTGTGCCTCAAGTTCAAGAAAGGGTCTTGCAAAAACAGTGGCAAAGTAAGCAGCGTGCAGACAAACGTAGAGGTGCTCAGGCAACTTGTGTCAAGGTGGGAGACACCGTCAGAATTAGATTTAACAGGAAAGGATTTTTTAAGTACAGTAAACCTCGAACAGGTAAAGCCCAGGTAGGACCATCTATTTTTGTACTCAGTGATGGGACGACATGGCATGTGTCTAAGTTAACCCTAGTGATGAAGGATCCAGCAGGTAGTATACATTGCGTACAAGTGATGGAGACTTCTTGTACTCATATTCAAATCTGGATAGTCATTCCGATGACTCGTCTGTAGTGACAGCGTCTTCTCACAGTTATAAGCATCAGCTAAGTAGTTCGTCTGACGGTATCACTTCCGAGTGTGCACAGTCAGCAGTCGTCTCTGATTCCGTGGGGGAATCGGTAGCCTCCCAGGACTTGTTGGGACTTCGAGAGGAGCTTCCTGGGCAACCCTCTCCAGCTTTGAGCGACACCCACATTCAATTGTCCAATCAGGGGGAGGGAAATAATAGTGGGACGACTGGGTCTTTAAAGTCGACCGATACGCGTCGCAACCCCCAAAGTTCTTCTGAGGTACGCACGCGTCCTCATCGTGACAGAAAACGGCCTCCGTGGCTTGATGATTTTGTTTTCTGAGTGTAGAGCGTATTGCCGTCTCAGGCAATTCACATGTTTCATTAACACAGGTATAAAACGTGTTCCTTGCTGCGGTGCAGCGAGTCTTGTGTCGTGTTCCTTGTCAGATTTTGTTTTGAGTGACTGCCTGTGTTTTGGTACCCCAAGTCTGGTGCGCGTGTGGACTTGGGTGGGAATAAACTGAATCGTTGTGGACTTAAGTGCGTGCCTTGTGGCGACTGGTGCGCGTGTGTGTGAACGTGGGGGGGGGGGGACGAACTGAATTTGTCCTTGGACTTAAGTGCGCGTCTTGTGTGCGCGTTTCACTGTATGCTTACTTCATTTCCAGGGGGGATGATGTAGTATAGTGTCGCCCCCTGCCAGATCAGTGTTATCGTACATTTATGTTTCGTAGTAGTTTAGCTAGATGGCGCACCCCCCTTCTGTCATGTTCTCCTGTGGTCGAGGCTTCAGCCACTTCGTTCGTAGCTAAGTACTTTTTTATCTTTATTAGCTAGTGTTTTGAAGTGTTATCTGTTGCATGGAGTAGAGGCGCAAATTTTGAATTCTTGCTAAGAGTAGCAAACGTAGCGGCTTTGTCTACGTGTGGCGGCTCCCCCGTTAGGCCTAGTTGGTAGGAGGGACCTATTGATAGGCTTAATTAATTCTTTCATCTAGCTCCTCGGATTCTTACATGGGGTAGGGAGTGATAATTCTTTATTTTAGCTTGGGATAGCGGTCGAGGTCGGCTTTGCTTGAGTGATTTGGCGAACTTCCTCGTTGGGCCTAGGGACGTAGGCCTAGCGATGAAATCGAAGAACGTGAAGGCCGCGGGGGACGGGGAGCAAGTGCAGTTCGACGAGTGCCTGCGATGGTGCTTCCTCGACGAAACTAAGTTCCAGAATTTAGCAGACGCAGAGGGGTCTAGCTTCACGTGCAGGTCGTGCGAGGGCATCAGGGAAGCTGTCCAAAAACTGGAAGGGAAACGCCGGCTAAGTTCGACGAGCTTAAGGCAGACCTGAGGGAGGAACAGGAGAAGCGGGTAGCACTGCAGGCGAAAGTTGACAGTTTCGTCAAGGTGGAGGCGGCCCAGGCCGCGCAGTTAGTAAGGACCGTGGCTGAGCTTGAGGCAGAAAAAGAAAGGAGCGCCGAACTGGAAAGGCGGCTCGACGCGCTGGAGACGCGGGCAGCGGAGAAGGTCGGGTCAGGACAACAAAGTGCTGGCAAAAACTCAGAAAGTAGGGTAGAACCTACAGGCGAAGTGGGAGGCAGGGAGCCAGATCAAGCCGTCCTCAGCTCGCCGCCGGTGAAACGGCGTAGTTATAGTGAAGCTGCACAACGCGCCCCGAGTGAGGCGACGCTGCAGCCACAGGGGCGCCAGCGGGCGCAAAGGGAGGGGCAGCGGACACAGGCTGCAGTCGAACGGTTTGCACGTAGGAGGGTCCTGGTGATAGGGGACTCCAATGTGGGGAGGGCCGAACAGGGCGTGATGGCGAGAGTGAAGGCGGACGGGCGAGTACAGGTGGAGGCGCAAGTGGGCAAGGGCATGGCGGAAGCAATGACCAAGGCGCGGGAAGTAGTTGGGGTCAGCACGGAGAGCGACAGCTTGGTCATTATGCACTCTGGGCTCAATGACGTGCTTAAGAGGAGAAGCCAGGACCTTGAGAGGCACATTGATACTGGGCTGAGTAAGCTTAGAGAGGCCTCCGGGAGGGTGCATGTGACCATATGCACTATCCCAGATGTCCAGGGCCAGGCTTACCAGGCTTACCAGGGTGGTTGAGGCCAATCGGGTCATTAGGAGTCTGAGCGGACGACTCGGGTACAGCGTGATGGAGGTCAACAGGGACGTGTACGGAACCGGCTTCCGGCCTTTTGTGCAGGATGGCATTCACTACAGTGCTGCCACTGGCAAAAGGATAGGGGGCAGGATGGGTCGCCAGGCAACAGCTTTTTTAGGGAGACCCAGAGCCCTAAAAGCAGTGTAGGCGTGGACGATTCGAGGCAGGAGCCACAAACACGCAAACATCGGTACTGTAGGAGAGGTGACAGGAATAAGCGCAAGATCCAAATTAAATCAGACATAGGGTTCATTAACATGCAAGGTGGCAGAAATAGGCTAAAATGGGAGTAAATCGAAGAACAACTAAGACAGGAGAACTGAATGGTTTATGGGTTTGTAGAGACACATCTTAGGGACATGGAACAACCGCCCTGTAACCCTGATTATGCATGGGAATACTGCAACAGAGTGCAGGGTAGCAGAAAGGGTGGGGGAATTGGAGCACTCATTCATAAAAATACAAATTGGCAAAGGGCCAAACAGGAATGCAAGGAGCATTTATGGCTAAAAGAAACACTTCTAGGCTTTGGACAGGATCAAATGCATCTAAAGAGGAAAACAAAAAATGTTGGACTGTATAGCAGCGGACATCAATGAGCTAGGAAAAGGATGTGAAGTAATTGTATTAGGAGACATGAATGCGCATGTTGAAGATATGGATGGGTAAACAGACTCCACAGGTAACATGCTGCTGGATATGTGTGAGAGGCTTAACTTAGTTGTCTGTAACTCTACCGAAAAGTGTGACGGGATCATAACATGGGAGGTAGGGGGTCGACAATCGACGATAGATTATGCGTTAATGTCACATAGGATGTACGATAGATTAGGAGCCATGATTATAGGTGAACAGGGCTCCAGAAGTATAGGTAGTGACCGCAAACGTATCAAGTTGAGTTTTAAGAGGGAAACTAAAGTACGAACGACGCGCGAGGAAACGCCAGATGTGATTTTTTACTCAGAAGACCAAGTGGAAATAGCAGCCAAACAAATTGAAGAGGAAATATCAGAGGGTACTGAAACTGATTGGACTTGTCCAAAGTTAATGAGACTATTTGAGCGTGAGCTAGGTAAGGCGCGAGTCAGGAAAACAAGGCAAGGGATACGAAAACTCAAGAGCTGGTGGGATGAAGAGGTTAAGAAGGCCATAAAGAAACGTCAGGAAGCCTCCAGGGAACACAGGTATTCCAAAAGTAAGGGAGACCCTGAAGCAGAAGTAGAGAGGAAATGGGTAAACTGCATAAAATGCAAAAGGGAAGCATCCTATTTGATCAACGAGAAAATCAAGACAAAAGGGTCCCAATGGCTGTCAAAAATAAGCAATAAAAAAGATAAACAGGCAGCTAGAAACTTCTGGCAACATATGGACTCCTTGGGTGATAGGACAAGCCTAGAGCAGAGGTATATAGTAACAGCTCAAGGTACTCGGTTAGAAGGAGAGGAGGCAATGGAGCATATAAGAACCATGACGAGGGAAAAATTTACAAAACAGAGAAATGGTACATACAGTACGTCGGAGAGGGATAGCCCGGTCAACCCACTGCTTTCGCTTGGACAAAAAGAGTGGGAAAGGGCTGAGAAGAGGGTACCAAGTAGCACATCGGAAGGCCCCGATGGTATTCGAATTACGTTAATAAAGAAATTGGGCCCGAAATCTAAGAAAGCATTGAGGGAGGTGGTGAGCAAAATGCTAGTGGATGGTAAAGTACCTGACGAATGGAGGCTAAGTAAGATGAGAATGATATATAAGGGAAAGGGGGACAAAGCTGACATAAATAACTACCGGCCTATAACAGTGACGTCAGTGGTTTACAGGGTGGTTATGCAGATTATAAAGGACAGACTGCAGGCATGGGTAGAGAACGAGGGGGTACTTGGAGAGCTACAAAATGGGTTCCGGAAGCATAGGAGGCTAGAAGACAATCTGTTCTCGCTAACACAGTGCATTGAAATAGCTGAAAAGGAACACAGACCCCTATGGCTGGCTTTTTTGGACATCAAGGGAGCCTATGACAGTGTACTTCAAGAGGGCTTGTGGGGCATTCTGGAAACTTTAGGAGTGCAAGATGGAGTAACCAATTTCTTAAAAGGTATCTATAAAGGTAACCGGGTGATTATACAATGGGAAAAGCAGGTTTCGGAGCCTGTAATGATTCGGCGGGGGCTTAGGCAGGAGTGCCCATTGTCACCTCTGATGTTTATGCTGTACCTACAAGGTTTAGAGGCCAAAATACAGCAAAGCGGACTCGGCTTCAACCTATCATTTTTCAAAAAAGGAAAATTGATTGAACAGTCATTATCAGGACTGATGTACGCGGATGATATTGTATTAATGGCTGACAATGCAGAAGATCTGCAGGAATTAATGGACATATGTGGTACAGAAGGAGACAGATTAGGCTTGAAGTTTAGCAAAGAAAAATCAGCAGTCATGATTTTTAATGATAACATTTGCGGCGAGCATAAGATACAGGAGGCCACGCTGGAGATAGTCGATAAATACAAGTACCTTGGGGTGTGTATAAATAATGGCATTGAGTATCTGACAGAGTACAAAAAATATCTAACGACTAAAGGTAACAGAAGTGCAGCGATTATGAAGAGTAGGGCACTGTGGAACTACAATAGGTACGAGGTAGTACGAGGGATATGAAAGGGGGTAATGGTACCAGGCCTGACTTTTGCCAATGCAGTTCTATGTATTAGAACAGAGATCCGGCAACAGTTGGAAATTAGGCAACGTGGTGTGGGTAGGCTGGCTCTGGGAGCACATGGCAAGACACCAAATCTTGGAGTGCAGGGGGATCTGGGATGGTCTTCTTTCGAGGGCAAAGAGGCTAGTAGCAAGATAGCATTTGAGGAGCGATTGAGAAAAATGGGGGAAATTCGGTGGGCTAGGAAGGTTTTGAGTTACTTATACACGAGGAATGTTGACACGAGGTGGAGGAAGCGAACTAGAAAATTGACAAGCAAATACTTGGGCAGTAGCGGGGGGACAAGTAAGGAATCATCTGTCAAGAAAAAGGTTAAGGAGGCAGAGAGGGGTATGTGCAGTACAGAGATGCAAACCAAATCGGCATTGGAGACATACAGGACGTTTAAGCAAGAAATAGCCAAAGAAAATATTTACGATAACTCTAAGGGAAGTTCATTGTTGTTTGAAGGCAGGACAGGTGTACTGCGGACTAAAACGTACCGAGCCAGATACCAGGAGATAGATTTGGTGTGCGAGGCGTGTGGAGAGGAGGAGGAAACGGCTGAACACCTGATATTTGCTTGTAAACAACTTCACCCTGCAGTTGAATCTAACGGGGAACTATTCAAAGCCTTGGGTTTTAAAGACAGTGAAAGTAGAATAGACTTTGAACAGGTAGAAATAACTAAACGGAGACTATCTGATTGGTGGATAATATCAACCCAAAAGTAAAGGAGTAAATACATAGGTATGCATGCATATAGAACCATTAAAGGCTAGGTGGCGCGCGCCGCCGCCGCCCGATTCAAAGGGCTGAGCCTCAATCATCCATCCATCCATCCATCCATCCATCCATCCATCCATCCATCCATCCATCCATCCAATGTGACGAGCTGGGACCAATCAGGAGGTGTCATCTGGCGTGTGAAGTCCTTTTTAGCAATAAACGGCCGCGAGCCGGCTGAGTCTTCGTTCCGGTTTTCATCAGGAGCAGTTAGCTCCGAGTCTCCTTCACTGTGTCGGCGCTCGCCACGCGTTTGCTGGGCACGGGCCCCCACTTGCCTGCCTGTGCCGACACAACACTTGACAATTGAAATGTCGAACTGGCCTAGCACCTCGGCAGCGGAGTTCTGCGAACCGCGATGTGGCGTCGCCGTGTCCGACTTTGCTTAACGGACATCGGGGGATGTGCTGCTCGCTACAAGTCATGGAAATGCGACTGCGTCGACCGCCCATGCACTGTTCAGCGCTGAATGTGTTTTAGGTGTGCTGTGCTTGAAACGAGTGGTGCAGCCGTGCAGCGGGGGGGGGGGGGGCGGGGGTGTTGGAGGCGCAGAGTGCCTTGGTGGTCTCCATTTGCACGTTCACAGATATGTGCTCCCGTTTTGGTCTCATTAGCGGCTGTCGCGGGATTGTGGTGTGCTCCTTGCCTAGTATGAAGTTTACGATGCTAACACACAGCATGTTCACGTTTTTCCGTGCTATATGTCATTTGCATGACGACCGAGTTGAAAACAAGGCATATATGTCTGTGTTGTTTGCATTTGTGTGTTGTAAATTACTTCCTATTGTGGAAGTTCTGGCAGTCTTATTACGCAAGGAGTACGAACGTAAACATATAAACATATTTCTGTGTGTCTGAAATTTTGAATTTCCCATAATAGCCTTTACGACTGATAAGCGGGCTACACAGCCTGTGTGAATCAGCTACCTTTTGTTGCGACGCTCTTCCATGTGGTAGACTGATGCATGGTGCGCGTTTATTTCTGTACTGTTGTAAAAACCATTTGATTATTCACCCAATTAATACAAATGTACTGCTTCTTCGCCGCAGTACGTTTTAGTTACGCGCTGAAGGATACTAAAAGTGGGAGGGGACCGCTATCACCCAGCATAGTATGGCAGCATAAAGGTCCGGCCACTTCGCGGATTCCGGCCAGTGGGCACGGCAGGGGCACAGCGACAATGCCGCTCACGAATCCTTTCCTGTTTTTCGTTCAGGCCGTGCTCTTCATCTGCCCGACACCCCCAGCCATCGAGACATGCTTCGGCCTTTCTGCGGCTGAGACGACGGAATACTGTATCTTCAGGCCTACCAGTCCGCAGAGATGCGATATCAGTGACATGCTCCCGGACATGCGCACATGGGCACCGTTACTTGCCGGATTTTCCTCGCCGTCATCGATTACGTCAGAGTTTTGGCAGCATAAAGGTCCGGCCACTTCGCGGATTCCGGCCAGTGGGCACGGCAGGGGCACAGCGACAATGCCGCTCACGAATCCTTTCCTGTTTTTCGTTCAGGTGAGAGACTATCGCCTAACGTATACCTATCGCAGTGACAATGTTTGCCTCTTGCTTCTGCCGTGCCCACGGTCTTTGAGTGATATGCTTACTGCGATTTACCATTGCTTTGTGAACCTACTGCCTACCTGTGGTGACGTAGAGACTAACCCGGGACCGTCTACTGCAGAGATGCTTCAGACCCTAATTGATGATGTTCATGAACTTAAACACACTGTGCAAGCTACTAACAGCAAGATTAACGAAACAAGTATTAAGTTGTTTTCAATTGACAAGAAGCTTGACGATATTTCTGCTACGGTGACTAATTACACGAGCAAGGTTGACGAGCTCAGTCAGAAGTCGAAAAACTGGCTTTGAAAGTAGACGACTTGGAGAATAGGAGTAGAAGAGAGAACTTGATTGTATATGGCATAAAAGAATCGACCGAAGAAAATTGGCAATCCCTCGAACAAGTCGTGACTAAAAACATTCTGACTGACACTCTAAAGGTTCCAAACGTGGCTATCGAGCGTATTCACAGAATTGGCCGCCCAGCCGAGGGCAGATGCCGACCCGTCATATTTAAACTTATGGATGGCAGAGATAAGGTCAATATTTTGAAGAGTTGTAACAAACTGAGAGGCACAGCCTATAGCATATCGGAAGATTTCTCCCCGCGGGTACAATCAATCCGAAAGAAGCTCTGGGCTGCTGCTGCTGAATACAGGAAGAAAGGTGCCAAGGTCGTGCTGTCATTCGACAAAATCAAAATTAATGGTAAACTGTTCCAATGGGACGACACTCAAGATAAAATAGTCCCGCTAGCTTCACAATGACGGCCTAACTGTAACTTCGGAAATAAGAGTCCGCTTAAGAGCCGCAATTTAGGCCATAGAGACACAGTTCAAAGCGAGTTCTCTGTTCTGAACATTAATGCCCGCAGCATCCGGAATAAAACGGAAGACTTCGAAGGTCTTCTTTTAACGTATGAGCCTGATGTTGCAGTGCTCACCGAAACGTGGCTCCATGATAACATATCCGATAAGGATGTGATACCTCATTCGCACGAAATTATCCGCCATGACCGCAGTTCTAGAGGGGGTGGGGTAGCCATTGTGATAAAGAAAGGAACAGATTACACGCTTGTACCACACCATACTAGCATAGAAATGGTCTGGATCCGACTTCATACTTGCAAACACAGCATCTTTATTGGCGCCGTTTACAGGCCTCCAAATTCAGATCTAGGTATGCTCGAGACGCTGTATGACTTTTTGAATGAGCACAAAAAGCGATATTCACATGTCATTTTGTGTGGTGATTTTAACTTGCCAAAAATCAACTGGGAATCCTTGAGCGTCTCATGTTCATGCCGGCATTCTGATTTGCTACTCGATATTGCCTTTTCTTGTAACTTGAAGCAGGTTGTGGCTGAACCATCGCGAGTTACTGCTACCACGGGCTCACTTCTAGACCTTGTATTTGTGTCTGATGCTATTGAAAGGCTGGGTTTCACGGTTAATATTGTGCCTGGTATATCCGACCACGATTTAGTGCTTTTCAAAACCAATATGGCACGACCAATCACACGCCAATCAACAAAACAATTTTACGATTTCAATGACGCTGAAGAAGAGAGTATTTTAGACCTTCTTGAACAAGAATACGACAATTTTTTTGCAAGGTACAGTGAAGGCCACACAAGTCCGAATGAATTGTGGTTGCACTTTAAAAGTACGGTACATATGTGTATTCATCGGTACGTCCCGCTGAAGAAAAAGAAAATTCATAGCCACAGTCCATGGATTACGCGAGAAATAATTCACCTAAAACGTCGCGTAAGCAGACTTTCCCGTAACATTTCGAGGGCTGCACACAGTACTGTGGCGTCACTTCGTAGAGAGCTAAGAAATCAAATAAGACAATCAAAATTCCAATTCATAAATGTAAAACTGCACAACTTCCTCATTAATGACCCGCGAAAATTCTGGAATTATCTAGCTCAAAAAAAGGACCCCATACACAAATTGACAATAAATGACGTGGACGTTAGTGACGGACAACAAATAGCGGCAACATTCAACGACTATTTTTCTTCTGTGTTCCTGCGTGGTGATGGTCCGTCTACCAATTTCAGATCAACCAGCTTCCAGATACCTGATCTTAGCATAGGCGAAGAAGGCATTTTTTCCGCCCTTCTACACCTGAATACAAAGAAATCATCTGGACCTGATGATATTCCGAACACGTTTCTTTCCAGATACGCGGAATGGTGTTCGAAATTCCTCTTTATTATATTCCGTACTAGTCTACGAGAGGGTGACGTTCCCAGGGATTGGAAGCTGGCTAAGGTTATTCCTGTGCACAAATCTGGTACCAAACTCTGTGTCGCTAATTACAGGCCAATTAGCTTGCTGTGCACCGCAGGTAAAGTTATGGAACACTTTGTTTTCAAACACATCGCCTCATTCTTGGAAGACAATAATTTTTTTTCTGAGGCTCAACATGGATTTCGTCGCGGGTTATCTGCTGTGACACAGCTAATTCACACTACCAATGATTTCTGTAAAACCCTTGACAAAGCAGGACAAATAGATGCCATTTTTCTGGACTTTGAAAAAGCCTTCGACCGCGTACTGCATAGTAAACTTCTGCTAAAACTTAGACACATCTTACAGAATCAACAAATTTTACAGTGGCTTGATTCATACCTATCTCACCGGCAACAGTACGTCCAGATATCCAGTTCAAGCTCACCCATCGCTCCAGTATTTTCAGGAGTGCCACAGGGCTCAGTCCTTGGGCCGCTTCTTTTTCTTATATATTTAAATGACCTAAAACTTGACTCTCCTGTGCGGGCCCGTTTTTTCGCAGATGACTGCGTAATTTATCACACAATTCTCGCCGAACGTGACCAGCTCGTTCTAAACAACTACTTGTGTGCTGTTAGTAATTGGTGCCAAAACTGGTCGATGACATTAAATGTCACGAAATGCAAACAAATGACCTTAACCCGAAAGAAAGATCCACTGAAGTATTCGTACAAAATTAATAGCGCTCCTCTAGAACCAGTAGAACAATTTAAGTATCTTGGCGTAACGATCAGCTCGAACCTCAGTTGGAGCCCCCACATTAAAAACATGGTTTCAGTGGCATCCAAAAGACTATGGCTAATAAGACATCGGTTAAAACATGCAACCACTAAAACAAAACTTGTAGCTTATACTTCGCTCGTGCGCCCCCTACTGGAATATGCTGACGTGATCTGGGATCCGCACACTAAAACGAATGTAAAAAGTATCGAGGGGGTTCAGAGAAAGGCACTGCGATTTATACAACACGCCTACGGAAGACGGGTATCGATATCTGATCTTCTTAGCCGCTCCGGTCTTCCCACCTTGGAATCTCGTCGAAAAATGCACCGTCTGAAGATGCTATTTGCAATCATTAATAATCATACCAAATTAGACTTCCACACTTACATGCAGTACAACAGAACCCGACAGACTCGACACAAACACGACAAAACAATTATAATGCCTCAGTGCAGAACCAACACATACAAGCTGTCGTTCTTTCCAAGAACGATAGCAGACTGGAACAAGTTGCCCTACGATGTGGCCACCTTATCATCACCCGATGCATTTTTTTCAGCAATCAGTTCTAGCCAATAAACTTTGTGAGCTCGTTTTTTTTTCTTTTCTTTCTTTTTTGGATTTGAATGTAACGCGTTTGCATCTTATTTTGTTTGCTTTGCTTCGCAGTAACCTTCTGTGTGCCTATGTGGTTCTCTGTCGTAACTGCTACTGTTGTTGTTTTCTTGATGGACCATTAATATGAAAAGCGTCATGTACCCACTCCTGCCCTGGCTACCAAATGGCGGCCGGCAGTATTGAATAAATAAATAAATAAATATGTCCACTCAGGCGACCTGAGAGGCGGTGGTTGCGCGAGTGTATAATTAAAGAACTCTTTTTATGTCCAGTGACAGTGGCCCCTTTCCACTTTTAGTATGCTTCACCGCATTACATAGATGTATTGCGAAAAAGGTAATCTTAAAAAGCTCATTTATGCAACGTTTTTTTCGTAGCTTGCTACACCGCAATACAGGAGTGTAGCATCGTGCAGTAAAGCATACTAAGAGTGGAAAGGGCACATAGGTTTACTCATTATTTTCAATTGTGATATAATTTGCAAGTGCATCTGTGCTCTTGGTAAGCCTTATTGAAAATTCTTTGTACATTACAAATTCATATTGCCGGGAAGCTTACTAAGGCACATTCGCCATTTTGTAATGCATTATTCACCTTCAATGCAGGAGCACAATGCGTATTCATGCCTATGCTTCTGGCTGGACTGCACGTGCTCTTTGAGAATTGATTCGTTGTTCATAAGTGCACTGGTACTCTAAACTGGAGGGCTGAAGTTGATACGGAAGCACAATTTTTATTAAGGGGACAAGATGTTGCCAAGGTGGTTGTAGCAATTTTTTCTTCTTCCAGGTACCTTCTCTACTAGAAGCTTCCATTGCACTGTTTCGAGTCTCTTTGAGCCAGCACATAGTGTATATAAAAATCGGACACCGATTGGGAACATCACCTATGCTCTCTGCAGTAAGCTGCGCACAGGATAAGTTCATGCCTATCTATAGAAAAAAATGTAGCATGACCAGACAAAATAAAAGGGGGTGGGCTGCAGCAATACTAAGTGTTAAATGGTGCCTTATCCTTTCTGTTGAGTTTTCTGTTTTGTGCTTTTTATTATATGGATCCTCCACAGTAACCACTAGAGTGCCGAACTTGAGCTTGTTGGTTTCAGATCTCATGGTTGTTACTAACAAAACAGTGTGATAAACGAACAAGGGCTTAAAGGCATCCAGTCACCTTGCTTATCTCATGGTGTTGCTTCATGAGCACCGTGAGCCTCCAGACCAACTAGGAAGGGTAATTTGTTGCAATCACTTCTGAACTGTATTGCAACCAAACGAACAGTGCTCTCAATGACAACTTTTGGACAGTAGAATGCTTGCACCCAGCAAAGTCTAAGAAGGAAGCATTCAGGATGTGCAAGTGGGCCTTTTGAAGCTGGCATCATTGCTCAAGGGGCTTTGCCTGCTGCCCTCTTTATGGATACACAAAGATGATTTCCTCTTTGAGAGGGATTGTTTCAGGGGTCGTTACATGGCAACAGTGTTGGATGTTTAGTAGCAGAGAAGCTTGTCTTTGCCCACTGTCAATAATCTGTTCCTTCTCCAGTGCCCCTGTGAAGTGTCCACTTTTTGGATGCAATGTGCTCTCCATGCATGCATGTATTTTTAGCTTGTAAATATGTCTATTACCCCTTGCCTCAAGCTGGTCCTTGTTGATGCCACCCAGGAAGGCATTGCGGAGAATGGCGATGCGGGCTTACAAATCAGTGTTGCCAGTGAAACCAGATTAATGGAGCTGCCGTTTATTTCTATCCACTCCATCTTCATCCAGTTACAATGAGCAGTTCTTTGTCCAAACAGAAGGCATGTGTAGTTGGTCATGCATAGCCTGCGCACTAAGACTTGTTGGCGTGCCTCAGAACCTTAGCAGTGTCTATATGCAAAAACATTCTGATGTGTTGATGACTTCCTTCTCTTTATCACACTTTGCCTGATGAAGCCAGCAACTCGGTCAATTAGATGTTCAACAGGCTTCCCATTAGATTTCCCAGCGTCTCCTTTACCACGGTGCTGCTCATAGATATCTGTTTTCTTGCGTGACCTTGCACTGCACTTAAACCATGGCCACACCTGCTGAACCTATAGTATGCGATCAGAAAAGTGCTATACATCACGTTGCTCCAAACTCATGACATGTGCTACAAGGCCTTGAGGAACACCCTCATTAATTTCCACCCTCATCATACTGTACAAAGCTTCGCATGACAAGTGCGACAATTAACATCTGCTGGTTTTTCAGTGCTATTCCTGTCCAGCTTGCTGAAAGCTATCCCGAGTGTTTCAAAAGTAGGACTGCTGCCGGACAAGAAGTGCATAAAGCAAGGTTAGCTATAACCATATATGTCACACAAAATGAAGAAGGCCACTGAGTGTACAGGCGTTTTAATTATTATCCAACAAGTTTATTGGTTCTCCCTTTGCAAGTGAGTAAACCCAACTTGCCCCAAAGACATGGCCTGTGACAAACTTTGTGCCAGATGCTGTGTCCCCTGCAAAGCCGAAGATGTGTACAAGATCCTGACACCCGCAGAGGCTTCTACACTGGGCAAACAGGCTACTATAAGAACGCCGCCTCTACTAATATGCTAATAACATGAAAACGGGCAGAAATTTGGCTATTCATTGGGCCCAACTGCAGGTGCAAGCCACTCTTCCACCAGATGTGTGTTGTTCACAGGAATTGGAGCTATACAAATGCAGACAAAAACAATGATGTTTGAAAGTAGTAGAGTTGAACTATATTCTGCACAAACAGTGCTACTTGCAGCGCTGGTACCTTATAGCTACAATTCATGGCTGTCCCACCATGCAAAGGCACTATTTTTGAATTATTAACTTCTATTTATATTTATGGTGGCCATTTTGCAAGTACATATCCACATTGTGTGCAATATGGTTAAATGATGTCAACTATGATAGCCATTCCTAATCTGAGATGCAACAAAAGAACTAATATAGACAAGAAATTGTAATTCAAAAAGACAACCCGTGCACAGGATAAGTGACAGACTTCCTTTTATTGAACAAAAGTCACATGTGTCACATGTCACCAGCAGTGGGTAGCAAACTTGCAAGCTTGGGTGACAGAAGCAAAACTTAGCAAAATGCTACACTCATACTCAAATGTAAAACGGCCTATGACACAAAAAAACATTATATTGTACTGAATGAAAGGGCAAGACTCCATCCAAGAAAGACTCCATCCAAGAACACATTATGGCACCACATAATTGATATGGTGTAAAAGATGTTAACACGCCCTCCCCATAAATAAACACTGAAAACACGCCTTAAAAGGCAATGTGCAGCGTCTGAAAGCAAGAAAAAACAACCCAAAGAAGGTTTCGCTAAGTATTTCAATGATTAAAATTGTCAAACTCTCTTGTCACTTCTTAATGGATCTGCATTGTGTACTAGGGTGTTCTGATAAGACAGTTTCAGCAAGTGTATTGGAAAGCAGTGTTCCCAGTCTGTGTCCAATATTTCGAATTTAAAGAGGGTCAGGCTGCCTTTCAAAGATGTACATTTTAGTTTATAAAACAGAAAAAGGCAAGCAAAATTGATGTGCTTTAGAAATTCACTTAAAGCAGGGCTCTTAAATTAAAGCATTAGCTTGCACAATGCCATTATAGCAGCTTTCCACCTCTAACATTTTTTATCCCAGTTGTAAAAAGATGGGAATTTCTTTTTGAACAGAACTTCTTAAAGTATATTTAACAGGCGAACCAAATACATCATAAAAGTGGCATTTCGCATCTGCAACAACTTCAATGTACTTGAAATTCAGCATATTGGGACATGGAGGAAGCCATAAATAGGCAATAACGGTCCGAGAGAGTTCTCTGCAATTAGGTGAAGAAATTGGCACATACCTGCAATATTTATTGATATCTAGAGGGAACTTTAACATCCAACACAATATAGGCTCTTTCGGGACTGTTTATAACGTTTTGTGCCAGCACAAATACGTTAAAACACTATTCAGTGCTTTCACGCCGTGTCCATGTATGCCGAATTGCATTAACAGGACGTGAGCAGCACAGTAATCGCAAGGGCGTTTTGTTTCCTCTTGAGGGCATCGCGCTGCGTATCATTAGTAGTAGTGGTGGAATACGACTCCATCTCACAGGTTCCGAGCCTTGGTTTCGCGCAGCGATCCTCGCAGCGTAAACTGTCGCACCGGCGTAGGTCCCGATTCCTATCAATCGGCAGGGCGGAGAGGGCGCTTCGATGGATGGGACGGAAAGTCGCGTCACCCTCGGCTCGCGACCGCGCCAGCACACAGTTACGCCTGTTTCATGTAAAACCCCTCCATACACGTTTCCGCCGACCAGGTTAAGTACCGCCAACCTGCCCTTCTCCTTCACGCACCTCTCTCACTTAAAGCCCCTCCATACACGTTTCCGCCTACCAGGGGCTTTAGTTTCACGTAGCCGCGTCTGCGTGCTAGCCACAACAAAACGTTGGCCACGGCGATGGCCACGACCCACAAGCTACGCGAGACCGCTGGTCATAGAGTTACTATACTGACTCTAGAGGACAAGCTACACATAGGGCCCATGCATTGAAATCGGGAACCGCAAGAGCCCCGCCATGTTGCTACGCGCCGAGGTTGCCAGCTCCTGAGACGCATGCTAGACTTGGTGACAGTGGACAGTTTTAATCCGGCAACCGTAGCAGCATGGCGTCTCGCTTGTAGCGTCGTGATACCACGAGCACATCGAAATTGGATTTCACCGCTCTTTCTGCGCACGCGCGAGGAGCAGTGGTTGCGAGAGAGAAATGTGGGGACTTTAGGTGCTCAAAATTTCTCGTCATTTAGGTACTACGGAGAAGAAAACCGTTTGCTCCGTTTGTCCCTAGCCGAGCTTGCTGCACAGAATCGACAGGATGCGTGACCGGCAAGGCGAAAAAGCCGCGTCCGAGGTGAGTTTGTTGCTATTTTGTTGCGACGGTAGCATATTAAATTTTGTAGTCGCAAGGGGATACGTTTAAAAGTGAGGTGTCTTCTCGGATGACTTTAGTGGCAAAGCATTACGTCGTGCCGATGCATTGTTCATTAGCGTCGTTGATCAAGGTCAGCACACCACACACTTCAGGGGAATCGCGGGAACGGAAACAGTTTATGAATTAACTGCCGTGCCGATGCATTAGTTCTTAACGTAACTGAGATTACATCACAGGTTCGTGGGAATGGAAATCTTGTACTCTGTATGTGTAAGTACTAAAACTTGCGTCGCCATGCAATCTGAGCCGTAGATCGTTGAGAGCTGTACAGCCACACTGGCAAAGCACTACGCCCTGCGGATGAATACGGAAGAAATGTATGCTAAAGAAAAAATTGTCGTCATGCAATTTCATAGCAGTAGACCTTTGTGAAAACTGTACAGTAACACTGATATTGGCTAGTTAATAATCCCGGCTGTTACGATGTCTAGCTCATATACGGGGCGCTCTATGTGGGTGAAACAAGGGCTCAGATCGCTACAACCGCATGCGAAATACTCTGAATGCCTGCCAGTACACTTGTTCGGCGTCTCCGTGCTTGTACTGCGGCAGGAGACGTGACGGCAAGTGGGCACGTATATCACAGTGGCCGCTTTCACTCTTGGTGTACTTTGCCGCAATACAATGCGCATGCTTCATTGCGCGACACTGGTGTCGTGCAGCGAAGCTGGCTTTAGGCAAACGGTATTATGCAACGCTCTAGCCATGTTGTCCGTCACTGCGGATAGAAAACGCATACACGTTCAACCTATTTGAGCTGCATCATTTTGTCGATGTTTAACCCTCTATACTAAATGAAGAGGATAACGTACACCTGTGTGGGTGATTTAAAAGATTGATAAAAAGCCTGGTAACCATGTGCAGTCAGTCAAAAAACACTATGCAGGCGTCCACGCTCCTGTAAAAAAAAATTCGACTCAGTGATGACCCTATGGAGGTGGATCCGCACCTATATAAGCACAGCCGGCTCATCAATCACAAAGTAGGAGCTGAAGAGAAATTTTTAATGCTCATTACACAACATTGACAGCGATTCATTTGTGGTCTGCGAGTGACAAACGCATTGCACGAAACAGTGAGACTTCGTTTAATCCGCAATGCTTATGTGGCGAACAGGAGAGCAATAACATTTCTAGCAGAAAATGCTTGCTCCTTGGCATCTAATCTCCCCATTCATTTGCGACTTTCTTCAAATTTTTCTTTTTATGTGATGCTCTTGCCTTCACACACTGTCAGACTTCTCCTTCATGCGTTTCCTTAATACTCCTTCTATCCGCTTCTTGCTCGACATACCGTGCATGCCTTCAGTCATGTCCAATTGATCGATGCAGTCTTGTCCTTTTGTCTCTCTCCTCCAGAACCTGCAACTTTCGACAACCACTCCCCAGCATTATTTTGCTTCTTTTTGTGATAGTGCCTGGCTATCTGTTGCTGATGCCAAAAATTCATTTTGCAATGGTTTATTAGACCACATACATAAATTAGTAGCTGTATAAAACCTTGACCCTCCAGCACTTCCACAAAATTCATGCAGAAGTGGAAACACAGATTACACTTCATTCTTCACCACAGCTTACTATGTCTGCATCAAAACTTGATATTACCTACACGTCTGCACTGTCTTTGTGTCTTCCTTTGTAGCTGTAGGTCACTGCATGAGCAGAAAAAGATTTTGTTGCTTAATGTTCATGTGCTTAAGCAGGCAATGTAGTGTACTTGATTTTCACAATGCTTAACTCAATTGGTGGTATGCCTGCACTATAACATGCACAAACTGAACAGGATATCCAAACAAGAAAATTGCTAGCCTATCACAGTTAGGTTGAGTCATTTGAATGAAAGTTGGGACAGTTTTT
The DNA here is from genome assembly GCF_050947875.1 of Dermacentor variabilis. Classification (NCBI taxonomy): domain Eukaryota; kingdom Metazoa; phylum Arthropoda; class Arachnida; order Ixodida; family Ixodidae; genus Dermacentor; species Dermacentor variabilis. The sequence continues at coordinate 230,279,802 of NC_134571.1, read as the reverse complement.
GTAAGGGATGGCTGATGCCATTCAGGCTCATCATGTCATCCTCAAAGTGGGAGCAAAAATGCAGTACATGTATAAAAGATGAGCAGTTTTATTGGATTGTGGTGCTTTACATGCACCTCACTTCAAGCACAATGATGTCTTTGCGTGTCACCTGTGTCGATATGAAGCCACTGCAGCTGGTGAGCAATGTGCTTGCAGATGGCACTGGCTACATTCCTTTGGAAAGGCATCCTCATGTTGCGCAATGTAGTGAAGATGAAGGCTTTTAAATTAATGTTTACTTTATTTTTTATTTACCTCTCACCTACTGTTGCCAACACAAATGATGTATCCTGGTAAGCCGAATGCCTGTGAACATTGCAAGACACAGTGTCAGGCAACCATTTATAATCTTCAGCATAATACTGTAGAAGGCGGCCTTCTGGTTTGTATACATGAAAGCACCAGGAAAGCAAGCTAGATAGACTAAAGACTAGCTGACTTGACAGCTCTGTACAGCCTGTACTGCTTACAGAAAGCAAGTCACACTGGTCATGAGAGCTATAGCAGTGGCATGCAAATAGAGGTTTGTATTGCCTGTAGTACATATACATAGCCTTTCTTTGAAAAATATGTTTGGTCACTTTTCATTAACTTTACCTAGTCAGGACATGCATTATCACTTAAACTGCTTAGTCTTCAAATAAAACGAGCATTTTCTGCATAGTAACTTTTACTTACATGAAATATGTGGTCGTGTTGACCTGCAGAAGTGTACAGAATACATAAAATCTTGAAGCACTTAAGCAGAATTTATAAACAATTCTAAATTTAGGTAGACTGACAAACTGGACTGTACAACACAGATAATATAGGGCACTTGCAAGACAGTTTCTTGATGGCCTAGTTCCTAGAAGGTATTTAGAACAAAAACAGTGTCAACTGATTGGAAAAGGAAAGGGGACAGACACAGTGCTCACTTATGACTCAAGGTTTTTGTGTGTGTGTGTGTGTGCGTGCGTGCGTGCGTGCGTGCGTGTGTGTGTGTGTGTGTGTGTGTGTGTGTGTGTGTGTGTGTGTGTGTGTGTGTGTGTGTGTGTGTGTGTGTGTGTGTGTGTGTGTGTATGTGTGTGTGTGTGTGTGTGCAGTAATATATACGAGGTGGGTTCAAAAAGAAACCGAACTTTTGAAATAGCGTGCCAATCAGCAGAGGGAGCGCGCTGCGGCTACTGAGCGCATGTAGCAGCCGGTTTAGACAACACACTGCCATTCGCCGCGTTTCGCTCTGACTGTTAGTCGGCGAGCTACAGCCGCTGAAGTGAGCACATGAACAAGCTGCTCTTCGGATTGGTGCCAAAGTGACAATGAAGGAATTGGAAGAACAGTGTGTGTGTGTGAAGTTCTGCTACAAACTTGGGAAAACTTTCACAGAGACATTTCAGTTGCTTAGCCAAGCATACGGGGAGGACTATATGAGTCGCACGCAGTGCTATGATTGGTTTAAGCGTTTTTAAGAGGGAAGAATGTTGGTCGGTGACGATCCCAAGCCTGGACAACCTTCCACATCCACAGATGATGACCACATCGAGAGAGTTCGAACTATGATTCGTGGAAATCGTTGTTTGACTGTTTGAAAAGTCGCTGATGACGTGGGTATCAGCGTAGGATCATGTCATGAAATTTTGAGTGACAAACTTGGGATGCGTCGTGTCAGTGCAAAATTTGTGCCACGTTTGTTGTCTGGTGCACAGAAGCAGACCCGTGTTGAAATAAGCCAGGAAATGCTTGCCGCTGCCAATGACGATGAAAACTTTCTTAAGAACATCATAACAGGCGATGAGACATGGGTTTATGCCTACAATGTTGAAACGAAAGTGCAGTCGTCGCAGTGGGTGGCCAAAGGTTCTGTTCGTCCAAAAAAAGCATGTATGAGTCGGTCAAAAATGAAAGTGATGTTTGTTGTGTTTTTTGACTGCAAAGGCATTGCCCATTAAGAATTTGTGCCACATGGTTAGATGGTAAACAAAGAAGTTTGCCAGGGAACCCTAGCATGTTTGAGAGATTGTGTGTGCAGTAGGAGGCCTGAATTGTGGGAAAATCAGGCTTGAATGTTGCATCATGACAATGCCCTGGCTCACATGTCGCTCCTTGTCCGCAGCTACTTAGCGAAACACCACACTCCTTTTGTGCCCCACCCACCATATTCTCCGGACCTAGACCCTTTCCAAATCCTAGAGGAGATCCAGGACAATGCGAGAAGAGACCTGCATGCCATTCCAGAAATTGCATTCCAGGAGGCTTTCCAAAAATGGAAGAAAAGATGGGAAGAGTGCATTGCCAGTAGAGGGGACTACTTTGAAGGGGACAGCACTGAAGATGTACCATAAGCAGCAAAGCTGTTATAGCAAAAGTTCGGTTTCTTTTTCAGCACACCTCATATGCATGGAAAGGGAGGGGTTCAAGGCAGGTGCAACAAGAACACCCAATGTGAGGTCGAATGTAGAGTTTAATGTCCAAACCACAGCAGTAAGCTGGTAACCTTTAAATGGTAAGCAGAACAGTAATGCTACGGGAACTGTCATGCCCTTCATAATTGTAACAACCGTCGGAATATTGAAGTGTCTTTTCAATGTCCCATTAATTTCCACTATTCTCATTCTAAATGGGCAAATGCACCTCCATTCATTTACCATAAGACATATCAAGAGATCAACCCCAATAATGCTAGTTCTTTCTAGGTAGCTGAAGCAAAATAGCATTTCGTTCAGTCAGTATTGATGCAAGTTTTCAAACACTCCTATCATGAAATAGCTCAGTTGTCCATCTTGAGCAAGGCAGTTATTAGCTGGTATAATGTCAGAATTTGTTTATCATTTACTGGTAGACCTGCTGATGATAATGTAAGCAGAATGCTGCTGAGACCAATGAGAAAGTGTGAAAAAGAAAATAATTATAACATTGTTCAAGCCATCATTCCCTAAGGTGTCCACCCTCCCTGCCCCATCGTAAGCAATCACTTCACATCCCAGCATGCATATCTTGCACATTTCTTTATTTCACTTTTTCTCTATTGTGTAGGACTGGCCATATTAGCTTAAAGCACTAGAAATCAATAACAATGACATCAGCATTGCCGCTGAGGAAAGACTGAAGTTAAAGAAAACAGAACAAAATCGTACAAGGAAAGTAAGGAACACACACGAGCACCTATTCACAACTGGAAGTTTATTGGTGAAAAAACACGTACAACACAAATTGATAAGGAACTCACGGAGGCAGAAATCCGCGCGGCCCTACAAAAGTTAAACACCAAATCCTCCCCAGGCCCGGACGGTATAACCAACAAGACTCTCAGGAACCTGGATGATGAATCGATAGCCAAACTAACAGAATACATAAACGAGTGTTGGGTAAAAGGAGAAGTGCCAGCTCAATGGAAGAAAGCGACGATAACGCTTATTCCAAAACCTGGTAAGAAGCTTGAGATAGACAACCTCAGACCAATCTCCCTAACATCCTGCGTCGGAAAATTAATGGAACATGTAATTTTAAACAGAGTAGACAACTTCTTAGAGGATAATACCATATACCCAGATACAATGATAGGATTTCGCAAAAATCTTTCGACACAAGATGCGATGCTCCAACTTAAGCATCAGATAATCGATTATAACACGCGCTCGACAAGGGCCATCTTGGGCCTTGATCTTAAAAAAGCTTTCGATAATGCCAACCACGCAACCATATTGGAAAACATCGAACGAATAGGACTAGGGCAACGGACGTATAACTACATCAAGAGCTTCCTATCAGATAGGAAAGCAGTCATCTCCGTCGGAGGGCTCAAGTCGCCCGAGATCGACACAGGAGGGGCCGGCACGCCGCAAGGCGCTGTCATCTCGCCGATGCTGTTTAATCTCGTCTTGATGGGACTCCCCGAAAAATTAAATCACATAGAGTCCCTGAATCACACAATCTACGCGGACGATATTACTATCTGGACCTGTGATGGCAGCGACGGATCAATAGAACAACGACTCCAGACAGCAATTAACACAGTAGAGGAACACCTCATAGGAACAGGCCTCACATGCTCTGCAGAGAAATCTGAACTTCTATTGTACCGCCCCACACTTAGAGGCAGGCCTCCCAAAGGATACGACAGAAACAAGGCTCATGAGGAAATCAAGCTACACACCAAGAACGGGCGGAATATCCCAATAGTCAACCAGCTCAAAGTGCTGGGTGTGGTAATCGAGAACAAAGGCACAAATACGGAAACCGTAAAGAAGTTAGACACAAAGGTAACAAACACCATGAGATTAATCAAACGAATTACTAACAAGCACCAAGGTATGAAGGAAGAAAGTATCATACGGCTGATACAATCATTCGTAATCAGTCAGATCACATACATAGCAGCCTTCCACAATTGGTTTGCAGCTGAAAAGCGTAAAATTAACAACATGATAAAAAAGGCATACAAACTAGCGCTAGGGGTTCCCATCAGTACGAGCACGGATCTCTTGCTAAAGTTAGGACTCCACAACACACTGGACGAACTCATAGAAGCACAACAAACATCTCAAGCAGAGCGACTAACCAAAACCAAAACGGGACGGCATATACTAAGCAAACTAGGAATGAATTATCACAATCTATACGGGGAAAAGAGCACGATAACGAGAGAAATTCGTGACAAACTCCTAGTACCAAATATACCCAAGAACATGCATCCAGGTTACAATGACGGCAGACGCAAGAGTAGAGCAGAGAAAATTATCCGAAGCTTTGGGTCAGACGACAGAGCAACCTTCGTAGACGCGGCTGAATACCCAGACAGAAATAGCTATGTAGCAGTAATCGTAGATCACACCCAAAAACCCCTTACAAGCGTATCAGTTAATACCAAACATTCCGAGACCGCAGAGGAGGTAGCCATTGCACTAGCATTGGTCTCCACGAATGCTCAGTACATCATTAGCGATTCTCAAGCGGCCATTAGAAATTATGCAAAGGGTAGGATCTCTCCTGAGGCATGGCACATCATCAGAGTCAATGAAGCAAAGTTCTCCAATGCAGAGAAGAACGGCAGGCAATTGATCTGGTTCCCAGCGCATACGACTCCAGACATTCCCGCAGTCAACCTCAACGAGGTAGCACACCGCGAAGCTCGAGGTCTTACTCGCCGAGCTGAGCAAAGAGTGACTTCCATCGGTCAGGAGAACGCGGAGGAGGAAATCTGGAGAGAAAAAGATGTATTAACAAGATTTAGTGATATTACCAAATTCTATCAAAATCGGAGGCGGGTATTACCACCGCCTCACACTAAACTGAACAGAGCTGAGTCCGTTACTTGGAGGCGACTACAAACAGAAACTTATACGAGTCCCGTGCAACTAAAAACTTTTCTACCCCGATATATACGAGAGCGATATGTGCAAGCTATGCAAGTCTGTTAGAGCCACCCTTCAACACATGTTGTGGGGATGTGAAACATACCAAAATAAAATGGCAGTCTCCCCAGAAAATCTACGGGCGCGGTGGTCGGCCGTGCTGCTCAGCTCAGAACTCCAAGACCAACTTTGGGCCGTCCAGCGAGCCAAGGAAGCCGCACGGGAGCAGCAGCTCCCAGTGGCCATCTAGGCGGCCCCAGGCCCGGGCCTCCCAATCGCCGGATTCCAAATAAAGTTATCACACACGCACACAAATTGATAAGGAAAAAAAATGTTCACGGAAAAACTGCACATGTGTAACAGAACCTTGTGGGTGCATAAAGAAAAAAAGACTAAATGTTAACCTCATCACCCAAAGGGTCCCTGAAACTATTTTAGTTGCGTGTTACCTACAGGTACACAGTATCTCTCCTCGAATGGTTACTCAAAAAAGCTTCATGTCACCATGCTATATAAAGAGCTGCAAGTGGTTAAAAATTACCCTCCTCTAAAGCCTTTCTTCTCCAATGTCACTTTTATTCTATGTGGCCTTGGCTATGTCCTGCCTCATTGGACACGACATCGTACAGTGACAGTAGTGTTGGCTACTTGCAGTTTACTTGAACATAGCGTGTTCCTGTGTCACTTAGAGATGCAGCTTTTTTTTTGTTATTGTGGTGATGATCGCCTCAAAACGAAGTTTACATAGAGCGCTTATGTTTTGTACAGTGTGCAGTCGCGGTAACTTACTCTCTGCACTCACCTGCAGTACAAGAATATAAGTGCAATAGATACAGTGCAAGTTTCTGCCACCACATGTACCCCTCTGCTGCTTTGCTTTGGTTGCCGTCGTCACTGTGCTATTGTTAAACATTATTGCATTCTTTTTCACTTTTTGCCTGCACATCTACAGCCTGGCACATCTGTAGCAAAGCCCTGCTTTTTTGGAGAAACTTTCTAATTCATACCTTCCCAACCACACACATACAAATGTACTATCGACCCAAAAAGTTAACGAATGAAGGGATCTCACAAAAAGCTGAATATCTCCGCAGCCTCAAAACGAAGCCTGGTATTCCCATTTCCAGCCTCTACTAGTATATGCGAACATTGTGATGTACGGTTTTACTGGCTACTTTTAAAGGCTGCTCGGATATTTAGCGTTTTCTGAGATCCTGTGGTCCGTAAACTTTTTTAGTCAATAGTATGTGTGTAGACAACAGTGGCAGACAATCTGCTATCTCAGGCAAGTCTACCATTGGACTCAAGAAACATCTACATGTCTTACATTAGTATGTTTTCTTTTACAGGTACATCAATTACTGTGCCTTCATATCCTACTAAAAATAAGCTTAATGAGGAGGCTTGCTTTGCGTATTCTTAATGATGTCATGTGGGAAGCCAATACACTTCATGAAAAAAGATCAGTTGTTCGTTCTACTAGAGGTGGCTCAAAACCTGGGAAGTGGTGCCGCTGTGACATCTAGCAATGGTGATGTTTAATACCCAATAATTACACAATTTATGCAGAATACCTAAATTTTATTTCATCATTCATCATTAGTACAGATGGAGGTCCCGGAGTTACAAAAACTGTCAGTGGGACCTATTAGTAGTTAATATAGTAATGAATACATTATGACAACATAGCAGTGATACACATCAGAATACACGAAGTTAATGAAGCAAGTAATCAAATACAAGGAAGGTGCTTACAAATACAAGCAAATGAAATAGATGCTGTGTATGAATAAATAAAAATGTAGTAATTGGCACGTTATGGAAACATAGGGATGACACATATCAAAGAACACAGGGTTAATGTACGAGATAATTAGAAACAAAAATATGCTTACAATATGCAAAGTACAAGTGAAATATGTATTGTGCGACAAAAAACTTAAAATTTCTAAAATTAAGGAAGGAAAAATAAAGACAATGGGATATAGAGAATAAAAGCGATACATTAGGCAAATACAGAAGCACTGAAAGTGGTAAAATAAATTTGTATATATGTTCGTAGTAATGAGTCTGTAGCCAGTAGTGTCGATAGTAAATATTTCTTCATATCTCTCTTGAATGTTAATCTTGTGCGGCAGGCTTTAATAGGGGGTGGTTTAATTTAGTGTTTAATCACCATAAAAGAGCAGTAAACATTGACAATTAGTGTTTATTTGAGAAAGGAAAGAATTGTTAGAGGAATATCTCGTATTGTTAGTGTTGGTAAGAGCAGATATATTAAATGCTGAACCCTTGATGATCACCAGTAGGTACGCTACTGACGGTGCACTTGCACAAAACTCAAAATAATTTCAGAGCCCTGAAAACGAAGCTTTTTTTTCCCTACTCGTCAGGTGTTTCACAATCTGCACTGATGGTGTTCTTCTCGAGTATGGCTTGTGCTGTGCGAATGTTCAAAATGTCAAATGTAAATCAAATAGTTGTTGACCATTTGACTTGTATTCAATTGGAGAACACGCAATTAGAAGTTATCAAATCTTCCTTTCTGTCAATAATTACACACACTGGAATCTTTAGGGAGAAAGTCAGGTGCATGTGGTGACCATTCTCAAAGGGAACTGCAGTTCCTGAGTGGACATATAGAGCGGGTACTTTTTTGCTTTGCTTAGTAATTTCTAGTCGCGCAGTAAGGATGCCTCGCCTTTAGGCAGCCAACGGATTTGTTTTCTCAATTGAGGCTGTAAAAATTATCATTTGGACAATGTGAACATGTTCCTGATGTCATCTTGGTGCGGCAGATACTATTACCTTTCAGTCACTCTCATTTACAAACTTATCAGTTGACCAGAAGCCTGGTTGTGACTGGCATTACATGTGTCTAACAATCTAAAAAACATCTCTTCTAAAGCTTTCCGCGGTTTCTTTTCCACCTCTCGAGTTTCAAAACCCGCCATAATGCCTTTGGCATTGTGTGCTGCTAATCCCAAGGGCGCGGAATCAAATTCCGACTGCAGCAGCTGCATTTCCACGGGGAAGAAATGCAAGAACACCTGTTTACCATGCATTGAGTGCACATTGAAGAATTCCAGGTGGTCAAAATTAATCCGGAGTCCCCCACTATTGTGTGTCTCATAATCATGTCATGGTTTTTGCACATAAAACCTCAGACTCACCTCTTGTGTTCACTGTAAGTAGCATTGGTTACACGCATTTAAGGCCATACTGCTCCACTCAAGGCCCATATGCAGTAGGGGTTTTCATATTCTGATATTTCTGGATAGAATTAAATATGGATATTGGACGAAACTGACCTATTGAATATTGAATAACAAATATGTTCACATTTCAGAGAAGTGTGGAATATTTTTGAAAAAATAAACTTTACATTGCAAGGGTGGACTTTTAACATTGTTGGTACAACATTTTTTTAGCGCTTAGCGCAGAAACCATACACAAGACAGACGAGAGAAGAGACCACACACAAGTGGTACTTTCAACAATTTATTGGAAGTTGGATCACGGGTTTCTACATGCAAGCATTTGCTAGCATTCTTGATAAACCTGGCCAGATTGATGTTATTTTCCTGTATTGCAGACAGAAAAGCATTTGAGCTTGTTTGACACTCAAAACTAATTGAGAAGCTCGAAATCACAAATCTTCTGCCATACTTAATTGGCTGAATCTCTGCATACTTAACTAAGCACAAACAATTCGTCAGCATAAGCGATTGCCCTTCCCATGAAGTGCCAGTTACTTCCAGTGTTCCTCAAAGCAGCATGCTTGGCCTCTTGTCATTTTTAATATATATTAATGATATAGAAGTAGTCAGTCACCCCTTTTAATTAAAGTTGTTTGCTGATGATTGTTTTTCATTTAATGAAATGTGTTTCTGTGAGCCCAAACTTCTGTTATTTCAATCTCAAAATTGGCCTTCGTCAGATAATTCGAACCTCACTGGTCAGATTCGCCCAAATACAGCTGTGTTATGCGCTGAAGCATATGCAACTTACCGTGGTGAAGCATACCAAGAATGGAAAAGGGCCACTGTCACAGGACATAGCACGTGTTCCTCGATTATACAGGCATGCAGTCTCCTGTCACAGTAGGAAAACCTAGCCACCTAATAAGTATACTGGCAGCCATTCAGAGCTGTTTCTTACGTTTCAGTGGGGATTTGAGTCCTTTTTTCACCTTCCATGCATGTCTCGTATATGAGACCATTAATGAGGCCTAGTATGTGTTCTTTAAGTAAATGTGCCGTGCACAGAGAAGTGAAAAACAATCATGTGTTTTGGGAAAGCTAGCAAAAAGGAAGGCAGTAAGTTGAAAAAACTGCGATAAGCCGAGGAGATGTTAAAAGCCAACAAAAGAGTGTGAATATATCAAACTCTGAAGGCCTGCCCATACACCTATTAGGCGTCTTGGTGCTCATACTGTGACTGGAGACTGCACATGTGCATGTACGTAAATTAGGGAACACGTGCTGTCTTGCAACAATGGCACCTTTCCCTGCTTGGTATGGTTCTATGCATAACATGGCTTTATTGCAGTGAAGCTAACATTAAGAAAAATAGTAAACTGGGCGAGTTGGTAGCTGTTGATGGTTGCAGGTGTAGCGCTAAACTGAAACGCGGCCAAAGTTAACTTTAAAGGCAAATACTGCAAAGTGAAGCAATGGCATGCTTCAATGTTCTTTTATGCCTTTTGTTTAATTCAACCAGTCTCAATGGTCCTGTCAGGATCGAATTAACGGGCATGCCTCATAATCAGAACTGGTTTTGGCAAGTAAAACCCCAGAAAGGTGATCAAATTAATGGAAGTCGACTGTATATATGGCTCATGAGTAGAGCCACCACTGTCTAAAACCGGTACAACAAGAAAACACCAAGAAACCTAAATGATCCATTGCAAATGCAGTCAACTTTCATGGCATGCGCAAATAATCTAACTTTCTCACGGACAATGATAGTAATAGTTCGCTGATACATTGGTCAGCGGCCGAGAGGATTTGCCCAGTTTCTACTATTAATTTTACACATTTGTGCTTATCCCTGTATATAACAGCGGTGTCATTTAGAAGAGGGCGACATGGACATGTATTGCAATGCAAAGCAAGAAAATCATCACCTGATACACTATATTTCTGTGCTCTATTAAGTACTCATTAATGCATCTTCCGGTTTGGCCTATGTAGCATGTACCGCATGACAGTGGAATATGATAGACCACTCCTACAGCGCATCCGACGAACTCATCTTTGCGATTCTACCACAAACCGGCTTTTTTGTCCTTATTGGGTTAGTGGTTTTACACAAGGTGCTTAGCTTATTTGGAGCTGAAAAAACACCCGCACGTTACCTTGGCTTGCTATCTTTTTCAGGTTATGTGATATCTGGTGTATATACGGAATCACAGCGGTTTTCACCTGGTCACGGCTGCTAGCTCTTGCATTTGCACGGAGGCATCGTCTCGAACGTTCCTGTTTGAGCAGCCTTTCTGCCATTGAAGCAATGGCAGAAACGTGGTTAGGGTAACCAGCCTCCTTAAGACTTGCAGCCTGTTGCTGGAAACTGGTTTTCATCAGGACGTTTTTGAAACACATGTTAGTTACGAAGGGTTTAAGATTGGGCTTGTTGATAAATTATGCTTGAAAATCAGGTTAACAGCACAAAGCCACCAGAAGGGATAGAAGAGAGAACGGAGCGCTGAACTTCCAACTGTTTATTTTCTTTTCAGAAAGCATCGCTATTTATAGTCACACAATAGCCCACCAACCATGCTTAGAACGCCACGACAAAGCCACACAAAATTCAACGTGGTGATAGCCCGAGGTGTCTGATCTCCTCGTCAGTGAGAGCGATAGAGGGGTGCTGATTCAACCATTCTTTAAACGTAGAATTTCTCCCGCTTTGATTATCTCACGTGTAACACGGTCTCTGTGTTTTGCAACGATAAAACATTTTTTAAATTTCGGCCTACATCCACATGCGCAGCAGTGGGCAGAAAGCCATCCCTATTAGTTAGTTATGCCCCTATTCACCAAATTCAAATGGGCTGAACGAAATTGGAGAAAAGGTTTCTTAGCTCATGGACTGTAAGCCCAGCAAGTCCTCCTATCAGTAGAGATGAACTGAAAGTAAAGAAACTGAAATGTATTGCACTTCAAAAGTCACTTCAAGAGGTCTCAAACACTCGCAAAAAATCTTAGACATCAGGACATTTTTCTAGAAAACTATTACTAGGGAAATCCAGAAACACTAAAAAATTGTTCACAAATCTAAAAGCTCGCTGAAAAACTGTTAGTCCCGTAAGGTGGTCATATATGTGCCTATCTAATTGTGCTAAATATAGGTTGCTAAAGACGGGAGCCAGACACAACCCTATGCAAATACCTTTCTTCTGCAGATGCAGCCTATTGTTCCACTGTGCAAAGGTTGACGACATGTAAAAACACCATAATTCTAAATACCCTTCTACTGAAACAACCTGCTTCCTGTGAAAACCTTACGGCACCATATTTGTCAATACAATCCTCGACACATTGAATAAGGTCATTGAGCAGGATAGAATAATATAATTCTTTGACCTTAGCTGAGAAGGCCTTGAAGCCCTTTTTGCCGTGAAACCTAACAAAATCAAGGATTCGTCAGAACCTTTTACAAGAAACTGGTCATCAACCTAACGTTCAGCTTTGAAACCAGGTACAGGGCAGCTTGCTTCTGCCAGGTACCTCTTTCGGAAATTATGACCTGAAAAGGAACATTGTGCTGTCCCGTGTCCATTTCAAGTTTCCCGCCCGGGCGCCGCCTTCGTCTGCGAACATTGGACTCCTCTCCCCTCCCTTCTTCTTCCTTCTCCCCGTGCGCCGTCACTCTCGTTTCGTCCCTCTCGGATTGCATTGTTTACGCGACCGGCGCCTCTTTTGTTCTTTCGCGCTGCACGACTGTGGCAGCACCGCGTTTTTACGAGTATGTAAATGCACAGGATAAAGTTTTAATTTTCTTGGTGTTTGCGACTCGTTAACTATCTGAGGAGTGGCCGCAGCCCCAACGCGTGCCACGGAATCAGAACAGTAAAAACGCGATGAACGCCGAGTCGGCATCTCACGCGCGTCTCCAAAGCGCCTAGGCTTAGGCGGCTCGGCTCGCTGGCTCCGCGCTGCGAAGCTCCGTTTTCGCCTCGCAGCCACACACGGCATGGCGTCGCAAGACCGCAAGTCGCCCGCTGCTCAAGTGAGTCCGGACCAATCTCGTCTCGCATGCTCTGAGAAAATGGCAAGCTCTGTGCAGTCACGGCATTCGTCGCGCTCAGCCCGTTCGGAGCGTTCGACCGCCTCGACAACGCCAAGCATGCTCGCCGCCAGAGCAAGAGCGGAGGCCGCCGCGGCGCGAGTGCAGGCTTCTCTTATGAAGAAAGAAGCCGCGGTGAAACTGGAAAAGGCCAAACTCGAAGAACAAGAGAAAAATGCGGCCGCGGAGATCGAACGCAAGAAAGTCGAGCTAGACACCGAGTTACATGTGTTGCAGTTGGATAGAGAAGCGGCCGCCGCGGAAGCACAAGCAGAGATCCTGGAGGCTGCCGTAGATCAGCACGGCGGGGAGCATCACATCTGTCGGACTGTGGAGGAGGCATCCGAAGACCGCGCTCAACGTACCTTTGACTACGTGCTTGACCAGGCTCACGTGCGCATTGGCCCGCGCCAGCAATCGCAGCGGCATGACGGCGGAGAGCATTACGTCTTTCAGAACGTTGATGAAGCAGCTGAAGACCACGCTCCATGCACTCCTAGCGCTCACAACCAAGGAATCGCCCAGAACGTTGCTCGTCAGCAGGGAGATGAAGCTAACGCCCCAGAACTGACCGCCATGGCAAAGTATCTGATTCGACGCGACCTTGTGAGTACTTCACTTACGAAGTTTGACGACTGCCCTGAGAACTACCGGGCGTGGAAATCTACATTCAAGGGAATGACACGGACTCTCGAGGTTACGGCAAGCGAAGAACTTGATCTTCTCGTGAAATGGCTTGGTGCCGAGTCGTCGAGCTATGCAAAGCGGCTGCGTTCCGTGCACGTCGACTGCCCCGAAGCCGGGTTAGATGTAGTTTGGGAAAGACTTGAGGAATGCTATGGTCGTCCGGAAATTATAGAAGAGGCCATCTTCAGGAGAATCGCAAGTTTCCCCAGACTGTCCGACAAGGACACCGAGAAACTGAGAGAGCTGGGAGACCTGCTTCTTGAAGTTGAGGCTGCAAAATGTGACCCTCAGCTGACTGGGCTTTCCTATCTGGACACGGCAAGAGGGGTAAACCCCATCGTAGAAAAACTGCCGCAGCGCTTGCAAGACATGTGGATAGCGAAAGGATCGAAGTACAAACGAGATCATCGGGTCGCCTTTCCCCCTTTTTCGTTCTTTGCCAGCTTTATCAGGGACCAAGCGAAAACGAGAAATGATCCTAGCTTCAAACTCAACACTGCAAGTGGCACCCCTTCAAGGCTCCCAAGAGCAGACAGATGGGCTGCGAATGACGGCACGAGAAGAACGCCCATCTCAGTGCAACTGACGGACGTGGAAGCAAGCACCGACCATCCGCCCTCAAACGCTCCAAAGTGGCATGATACAACCAAGTATTGTCCTCTGCACAGGAAGCCTCACCCCCTCCGGAAGTGTCGTACTTTCCGAGAAAAACCGCTGGATGAACGAAAATCTCTGCTGAAAAATTATGGAATATGCTTCAGGTGCTGCGCTTCAACAGACCACTTTGCAAGAGACTGTAAAACAGTTCTCAAATGTGACGATTGTGGTAGCGAGAGGCATGCCACAGCACTTCATGCCGGAAATGTCAACCATAAGTCTCCTGCAGCTCATCACGACTCTGAAGATGTAGGTCGAGACCAAGATTCCGCACTTGAAGTGTCATCAAAGTGTACGGAGGTCTGCGGTCAAAGCGGCGGTGGCAAACCCTGCTCTAAGATCTGCTTGGTGAAAGTTAGTCACCCGACTCAGCCTCACAACACTGAAAAAATGTATGCCATCTTAGACGACCAGAGCAACAGGTCCCTTGCAAGAACAGAGTTCTTCGACATTTTCGGGCTCAATGGTGACAGTTCCCCCTACACTCTAAGGACATGTGCTGGAACTGCAGAGGCGATAGGAAGAAGAGCATCCGGCTTTCTCATTGAGGACATTCATGGCTCCGTGAAGCTACCCTTGCCAACGCTCATCGAGTGCAACGAGATGCCTAACAACAGGAACGAGATTCCAACACCGGAAGTGGCATCGCATCACCCCCATCTCAGAGCTGTAGCTAAATTCATTCCTCGTTTGGACCCAGAGGCCAAGATTCTACTTCTCCTCGGGAGAGATATCCTCAGAGTACACAAGGTTCGACAACAGCGCAACGGACCGGCTGATGCTCCATTTGCTCAGAGACTGGATCTGGGATGGGTCATCGTGGGGAATGTCTGCATAAGTCGAAGTCGCCCACCGGACTCTGTGAGCAACCTCAAAACAAACGTCCTTGAAAATGGACGTCCCTCCATTTTCGAGCCATGCCAGAATCATTTTCTTGCCAAGGAGAAGCTCGCTGACACGCAAGGGTCGACAGACTGCTTCCAACCAGCTCAGAACGCTGCTAGGAAAGACCGCTGTGGCGATGGGGTCGCTGAAACGCTGTTCCACACAACGAAGGATGACAACAGACCTTCCCTTTCCGTCGAGGACAGGAAGTTCTTGAAGCTGATGGATGACGAGTTCTCAAGGGACGAATCCAACAGTTGGGTAGCACCTCTTCCATTTCGTTGTCCAAGACCTTGGCTTCCGAATAACAAGTGCTTGGCCGAGTCACGCCTCACTGCTGTCCAACGGACCTTGAAGAGAAAGCCGGAACTGAGGGAACAATTCGCGAGCTTCATGGAGAAGATGTTCAAGAACGGCCACGCCGAGGAAGCTCCACCGGTTCGAGAGGGAGAAGAGTGTTGGTACCTCCCCATCTTTGGTGTTTGCCACCCACGAAAGCCTGGGGAAACACGAGTCGTGTTCGACTCCAGTGCACAGTTTAAGGGCCTGTCTCTAAACAGTGTGCTGCTTACCGGTCCAGACATGATCAACAGCCTGCTTGGGGTGCTCATCCGATTCCGGAAAGAGCCAGTGGCCATTACTGTGGACATTAAGCACATGTTCTACTGCTTCCTGGTACGAGACGACCACCGAAATTATCTGAGATTTCTGTGGTTCCGCAACAACAACATCTACAGTGACGTGGTAGAGTACCGAATGAAGGTACATGTATTTGGAAACAGCCCTTCACCAGCAGTTGCAACGTACGGGCTACGGAGAACAGCACGAGAAGGAGAGGAAAAATTTGGCAGCGACGTCAGGCAGTTCATTGAGAGGGATTTCTATGTCGACGATGGGTTGAAGTCTCTCTACAACGACGAGGACGCCATCAGCCTAATACGCCGCACGCAACAGATGTTGGCCGCATCGAACCTTAAGTTCCATAAGATAGCCTCTAACTGCCCTACAGTGTTGGAAGCATTTCCAGAAGAAGACCGTGCCAACGATTTGAAGGATCTTGACTTGAGCAATGGCTCACAGCCGATCCAACGCAGTCTGGGAGTTTCTTGGAATCTGAAGAAGGATGTCTTCACATTTACGACTCCATTCCAAGAAAAGCCATTCACTCGGCGCGGTGTCTTGTCAGTGGTAAATAGCCTGTACGACCCACTTGGGTTTGTTGCTCCAGTCATCGTTCAAGGAAAGTCCCTCCTCCGAGAGCTAGTCGCTCTGACATGCGACTGGGACTGCCCACTTCCTGACGAAAAGAGAGCCGCCTGGGAGGTGTGGAAAGACTCCTTGCAAGTACTCGAGCAGCTGGACATACCTCGCACCTATGCCCCTGCCTCACTCACTACCGCACAGTGGAAGGAACTGCACATATTCTCCGACGCATCAACGAAAGCTGTGGCTGCAGTGGCGTACCTCAGAGTGACATATCCAGATGGTGCGTGTCATGTCGGGTTCGTCATAGGAAAGGCTAAGCTAGCACCGCATCCGGAACACACCATCCCAAGGCTTGAACTGTGCGGCGCAGTCTTGGCAGTGGAGCTAGCAGAACTCATCAGTCGTGAAATAGATATGGAACTTGATGCTGTAAACTTCTATACTGACAGCAAGGTCGTCCTAGGCTACATACATAATGAGACGCGAAGGTTTTTTGTGTATGTCAGTAACAGGGTGGAACGCATAAGGAGCTCTACACGGCCAGACCAATGGCACTACGTTCCTTCTGACATGAACCCTGCGGATCTAGGAACCAGGTCTGTGCCAGCGGCCCAGATGGCAGGATCGACCTGGCTGACAGGCCCGGACTTTTTGTATCGTCAAGAACACTGCTCGCAGGTATTGAAGGGCAAGTTCGACTTGGTCGATGCGGACTCCGACACGGAGGTGCGGCCCCAGGCAAATGTTCTCGCAACCAGTGTGGACGTGAAACAACTCGGCAGCAAGCGGTTCGAGCGCTTCTCAAGTTGGATTACGCTGACTCGCGCAGTTGGAACGCTCGTACGGTAGTGGACAAAATTCGGGGCACTTCTGAAAACGTGTCAAACTGCCCGCGTAACAGCTCATCTCACCAAGTGCGACCTTCTGCAGAACACCTAGCCCGAGCAAAGGCAGCCATTATTCTATCTGTCCAGAAGGAAGCCTTTTCAGAGGAGTTCAAAAGCTTGCAACGAGGAAAGCGACTACCGAAGTCAAGCCCTCTGTGGAGACTGGATCCATGGGTTGATTCCGACGGTCTTTTGAGAATCGGTGGCCGACTGGGCAGGGCCAACCATTTCGACCAGCAAGAGCAGAAGCCCATCATCATGCCAGGGCGACACCATGTCACCACCCTGGTTGTGCGGCATTATCACGAACAGGTCAAACATCAAGGACGCCACTTCACTGAGGGAGCAGTCAGGGCAGCTGGGTTCTGGATCGTCGGAGCTAAGCGTAGCATCGCCTCATATATACACATTTGTGTTACATGTCGCAAGCTCAGAGGAAGGCAGCTACAGCAGATGATGGCAGACCTGCCCGCAGAAAGACTAAGCACCGAGCCACCTTTCACTTATGTCGGACTAGATGTATTTGGCCCGTGGCAAGTCACGTCTCGTCGCACCAGAGGCGGTGAGGCCAACAGTAAACGGTGGGCCGTACTCTTCACTTGCATGAGTATCCGTGCTGTTCATATTGAAGTAATCGAGAGCATGGATACCTCAAGTTTTATTAATGCGCTCCGCAGATTCTTTGCCATAAGGGGCCCGGCAAAGCAACTGAGGTCTGATTGCGGGACAAATTTTGTTGGAGCATGCACCGAACTAAAGGTGAGCACCACTGGCCCAGACCACGAGAAGCTAGGAACATTCCTGTCAGACCATGGATGCACTTGGGTGTTCAATCCCCCTCATGCTTCTCACATGGGAGGAGTGTGAGAAAGGATGATAGGAGTCACACGGCGAATTTTGGACTCCATGCTTCTTGAGAATACCTCTCGTCGCCTTACTCACGAAGTCTTGGTAACCCTCTTGGCAGAAGTCTCAGGGATCATAAATTCACGACCCCTCGTTCCTGTCTCAACGGACCCCGAGTGCTGGGAAGTGCTGACTCCGGCAACGCTTCTGACCCAGAAGGTCGGCGGCAACACAGTGCCACCAGTCTTTAATGACAAAGATATATATCGGCGACAGTGGCGGCAGGTTCAGTGGCTGGCCGACGTCTTTTGGTGCCGCTGGCGACGCGAGTTCCTTACCACCCTGCAGAGTCGTCGCAAGTGGCAGACCCCAACGCGGAGTCTCAAGGCAGGTGACCTCGTCCTCCTGAGAGACAGCCAGGTTCACCGCAACGAGTGGCCCATGGGACTCATTGTGAACGTTATCGCGAGTGCGGACGGCAAGGTGCGAAAGGTGGAAATCAAGACGGCAACACGGGGAGTGATCAAGACGTTTCTCCGTCCTGTGACCGAGACAGTCCTGCTTATTCCGTGTGAGGACTGAAAACATCATATAGTGGTTATATGTATAACCAGACGGGGAGTGTGCTGTCCCGTGTCCATTTCAAGTTTCCCGCCCGGGCGCCGCCTTCGTCTGCGAACATTGGACTCCTCTCCCCTCACTTCTTCTTCCTTCTCCCCGTGCGCCGTCACTCTCGTTTCCTCCCTCTCGGATTGCATTGTTTACGCGACCGGCGCCTCTTTTGTTCTTTCGCGCTGCACGACTGTGGCAGCACCGCGTTTTTACGAGTATGTAAATGCACAGGATAAAGTTTTAATTTTCTTGGTGTTTGCGACTCGTTAACTATCTGAGGAGTGGCCGCAGCCCCAACGCGTGCCACGGAATCAGAACAAACATCCTCCTTGTGCACTTACTAATAGCGTCCTCGATCACCCTTACCGGTGCGCACCGGGGCGCCTTGGTGCGCACTTTCATCCTCGACCAACCGCACCGGTGCGCACCGACCATCCTCGATCACCGGAAGCGCACCCTGTTGGAGCGGTTTCCCATTTCCCCGTCTCGCACCGAGAAAATCGGCGGTGCGCCGGGGTGCAATCCCAACAAGCACTGCGGGACGCGCGCGCGCACTGCCGACTGCACAACCGTGGATGCTCTGGCCCGATAGCTGCGGTTGCAACGGAGTTGACGGAGTTGGCCAGTGGAGATGTCGGCAATGAGAAAGGTAGCGCTGCTAATTGCCGCAATCGATGAGTTTTTTTCAAGTTCGTCTAACAGCGAAGACGGCATGCTTATCGACCTCTTCCAAAAACAATGTGGTGAAGAGCGGCCGAAAGTGGACAGGTTCGTTGAAAGGGTTGTCAGGAATGGCTCGTCAGGATTAATTATAAGAACCATTGGTGTTTGCTTGCAACCAGGTATGTCGGAGCACGCAGTTTGACAAGGTTCGAGCGCTTGCCGCAGATGCTCAGCACCTGCAAACAACAAAATGTGCGCGCGCGCGTGTTCGCGCACGTCTTGCGCGCCAGGGGCAAAGTAGCGCTGCATGCAAGCACCCTGCAATGGGTGCAGTTTTGTCCTCGATGTTGACCCTCCGCAGTGCGCCACCACGGCGGTGCAAGGCGCACCATTCTGGTTTCGGGGCAACCCCGGGGCAAGGTGATCGAGGACGCTGTAAAAATTACATCTCTGAACTTTTCCTTAGTTTATCGAGAGTAAACTTTCTGTAAATTTCGCTTGGTTTCGCTGCTGCTTTCATAAGTGATACATCCTTGCGCTTATTGAACACTGCAGAAATTGCTTGACTGGCTTTTTCCAAGAAACATTTAAAGGAAAAAAACTGCAAAACCACCCTCTTTGTCAGCTGGTATGACACACAATGAATTACTCTTCAGGTAAGACTACACATTTTACAGGTAACTTAGAAGGTTGGGGCTTACATCATAACAGGGCATCTAAACCTTCCGAGTTCATCCTCACACCATCTTCTTGCGGGGCTCTTCTGGACACTTTACTTATGATCGACAGGGAAGTTCCGGTTTAGTCCAGCTGGTAGCTTGGGCAAATTTTGGACCGAGGCCAAGAACTTTGCACACACTGTTGGGAAGGATGAAACCTTCAGAAACGTAGACATCACTTGTTCCTTTCTGTCAATCCTTGTTCACGTGAGCCCGTAGTAGTCTTATTTGAGGTTGCCAAAGGAACTTGGTGACCTGATCAGCTAAGTGCAGGTGCCTCCACAGAAGATTCCTTCATACTGATCAAACATCTGCACGCTGAGGTAATCTCTGTGAAGACATGCCTGCTGAAGTCGTTTAGCACGTACAATCTTCAAAATTCTTTTTCCGTGACCGACATCCGAATGGTGCAAAACCAGTAAACAACGATTTTATATCCTGTGGAAGCTGCTTGTTATGAATACAGAACCTTAGGACACACGTGCTGCTAGCAGCCGTGGCAATGAGGGCAACAGTATGCCCGGAATCCCGAGGAACATATTGAAAAAAGCCTGTTGTACTAGAAATGAAATCGACAAGGGTGTCAATATGGGCTTGTTGGTCGGTCATCATGGAATATGGTATCTGGGTAGTGCAGCGAAACACGTACACAATAAAAGAAAGCTTGAACTACCTGTGAGCACATATATATGCAAGTGCATGGTTGAATAAACTCACAGGTGTTTAATTTGTTTTCTTCTGTTGCTACTTTTTCTTGCATTTTGATTGCTACATATATTGGTAATTCCCGCAAAAAGCATCAGCTGGTAGTCACCACTGTATTTTGCTATTCAATTTGTATTTTGTTATGCAATCTTAGCATCTCAGCGCGCGCCTGAAGGCGAAATTGTTGCCTAGGCAAACTATCGCCGAAGTGGAACGTTTCAGAATACGTCCCCAAGTATGTGCACGAATACTTCACTGAAAAACATTTCAGGCGTATCTTTGCTTTATTACTAAAATTTCGCAGCAACACAGCATTTCTTTACTCCAAGTTATTTATGAATCACTAGGTGTCATTATCTACGTCGTTCATACGTACTTTAGGCAGTAAAAACGGCACACCCACCTGCGAGCTTCTCCGATACCGACGTGTCTGTTATAAGACGATGATATATATATTATTCTAGACAAATCGGGCGAAGCCAACATGCTATGCATATAATGTACGATGAGTACCAACTAAGGGGATTTTGTTTTGAAATCGAACTAGAACTGAAGCAAACGAAAACGCAGGTTAAGATTACGGTAGATTACGGTAGAGATTACGGTTACGGTAAAACCCATGTAGTGGTTTCAATACCACTTTTCATCAGGCCTATAAGAAAGTGGCGGTCAGATGCAGCCGTATACCGATAAAACATGTAGTTAAATTACAAATATTGCCCTTGCAACGAAGGTCGGCGCAAGCTGGCTGAGAGGGTTTGCTTACCTCCAGAGATGGCGCGTATACAAAGACACACACGTATCGATGCAGGACTTTCTAGAGGCTCCACAAATACTCACAGCATCTATTCAATGAGATTGCGTTATGCATAACGGCACACGAAAGCTTCGAGACTCATAGCGTCCTCGATCACCTTGCCCCGGGGTTGCCCCGAAACCAGAATGGTGCGCCTTGCACCGCCGTGGTGGCGCACTGCGGAGGGTCAACATCGAGGACAAAACTGCACCCATTGCAGGGTGCTTGCATGCAGCGCTACTTTGCCCCTGGCGCGCAAGACGTGCGCGAACACGCGCGCGCGCACATTTTGTTGTTTGCAGGTGCTGAGCATCTGCGGCAAGCGCTCGAACCTTGTCGAACTGCGTGCTCCGACATACCTGGTTGCTATGGATCTTATAATTAATCCTGACGAGCCATTCCTGACGACCCTTTCAACGAACCTGTCCACTTTCGGCCGCTCTTCACCACATTGTTTTTGGAAGAGGTCGATAAGCATGCCGTCCTCGCTGTCAGACGAACTTGAAAAAAACTCATCGATTGCGGCAATTAGCAGCGCTTCCTTTCTCATTGCCGACATCTCCACTGGCCAACTCCGTCAACTCCGTTGCAACCGCAGCTATCGGGCCAGAGCATCCACGGTTGTGCAGTCGGCAGTGCGCGCGCGCGTCCCGCAGTGCTTGTTGGGATTGCACCCCGGCGCACCGCCGATTTTCTCGGTGCGAGACGGGGAAATGGGAAACCGCTCCAACAGGGTGCGCTTCCGGTGATCGAGGATGGTCGGTGCGCACCGGTGCGGTTGATCGAGGATGAAAGTGCGCACCAAGGCGCCCCGGTGCGCACCGGTGCGGGTGATCGAGGACGCTATCAGCCATACTCAGCTGCGTTAGTTACGCCAACTTCGAAAAGTAAACAGGAAGCTGCCATGGCACTTTTTTCAGGAAACAGGTGGCGCTTCGTGCATCAGAAACCGAGCAGAAACTAGCAAAGCCAATCTTTTTTTTTTTGTAAGCGTTAATCTTGGTCTCAGCGCTCGGAAGTTATAAGTTATTCTATTGGTTTGTCGCAGGGCGTCCGTGTCATTGAAGGATTCAGTCCCAGTTTAAATGGTCTAAATTCTTCAAACAGTTTGTATTTTTTGCACCGCCAGTACACAGAAGCGTTTTATAACGATCTTTATTGATAAATCGATATGTGGCCATTGTTTATTGCGTTTTAAGAGCACTTGCTTCGTCTTTCCAACAGGACGCGTAGGTTCGGCGCTCCGATTTGCATTTAAGGTGAGCTTTTGATAGCCTTACTTTATCCATTTACGCGCTATAGATGCGTTGTGACGCCTTTCAGTAGTTTGCGACGACGCAGAGTATAACAGCGGAGTCCGGCTGTTTACTTTAAACATGTTAAACGAAGCAAAACCTCGGTAGTGCATCGTAATTTTTTTCTAAACATAATGCAGGCACCACTCGCACCGTTAAAGCATGACTGTTAAGAAGCATTTGCAGCAGCTCATTTGTCACTACGTTGGAGCGAGAATATTGCTCATCTGCCGCTTTACCTTTACTGCTCCGTATTTTTGTGTATCCGGATATTTTAATTTTATGCAAACCACCCCTTCCGTGTGAAAAAGAAAAGAATTTAAGGAAAGGAAGATGCAACAGTTGCAAGGAAGGTGCAGCAGTTGTGTGAAATAAATAGTGCTTTACCAACATCTGTAGTGACCTGGTGATCGTGCGCCTTGGGCGAATTCATTTTGTGTAAAAATGTGTTCCGGCTACTTAAAAAGTAAGCGTGACGTTATGGCATCAACTGCTATCTGTCTTGTTGAATGAATTTTTGACAATACGTCATTGTCATGGTGCCGAGGCAAAACACAACTGAAAGTGACCTTGCAACCAAAACGTTGCCTTTCAACATACGACAGGAACACGTAAACAAAACATTATGCTTCAGTATACCTTATTTTTACAGCTATTTTGAGCTATAAAGCTTTGGTAGTTGTGAAAATAAGAGGCAGCTGTGATGGATATAGAAGAGCATAGTATGCTTGCAATACCTAGAAATTTTTTAAGGATGAAATTTCAGTACTTGAAAACAGTGCATAAAAGTAGAGCACTGCATATGGACACTTCTCCCTGGCCTGACCCGGGCCAGTGCCGTGCACTGGTCTACCCTTGTCTAGCTCAGCTAGGTTTGTCCTGTTAGCCCTTGAGCCTCAGTGTAGCATGATCCACCTCTCTGTTGATATGAAGATGCCAACTGCATACGTATTTGCTAGATACAAATCTTGCTAAGCAGTTTTCCACTTCATTGCTGCCGACAAGTGGCAAAAAAAATTTTTTTTTATTTTTGGCAGCAGTGAATAATTTGCCACCTTGCATTACTTTAGCTGTGGTCATAGTAATGCAAGCACAAAAAAAATTATAAAATTTCTCAGAGCAATGAAATTAATTGACATGGAAGGAAATAAATTATGGATATACATTCACCAATTATGTTGCACGTTAAGGTGTAGTCCAACCGACTAATGATTTCTGTTTAATTTCTTTATTCATTGTTCAAGCAAGTTGAATGAAGTTGTGTAATTCATTGCATAATTACATCAGCATGAATGAATTCTTGATTGAAAGTTTTCTTCAATAAATACTTGAAGGGGGGATGCTGCGAAATTTCTCATTGGTGAAGGGGATTTGAAAAACAGAAAAAAACGTAATGTCTCACCACAATGTCGATGGGATTGGTGGATGAACAGGCGACCAGAGTGCGGTGGCTCCGGTTTGAAGAGGGAAGGCAGGCGGCGGCAGATGGTGATGGCGTTCTGGCCAGGAAGCTGGGCGTAGAACTCGGGCCCATAGCCCGACTGCTCTCGTTCTGCCCATGGGCGCAGAAACTCGCCGGTTTCGAGCAGCCGTTCACGATCGGGTAGAGTGGCGAAGCCCAGGAACGGGTTGGCAGGAGGTCCCGGTTGGGTGAAGTCCTGGTGGCTCGGGTCCGGAACCTGCCGGCCGGTCTTGAACTCCCAGTCCGGTGGCCGACCTTCTCTTGGCGTCGCTTCCTAGAACTCTCCCTTCTTCTGCCAGCGCACCTCGCTTTTCTGCCGCTCTGGTCGATTTTTCCTTTCCTGATTGGCCCCTGGAAGCTCCGTGTTTTCTTCTGATTAGATGCATTTTCATTTTATTTTTTTTCTTCTTGTGCTGCGTGCTCACGTGCCGGACGCTCTTCAACGTTGTCTTCCATCCAGTACGGAATTCGCCTCTGCGTGCACATTCTTTCTCGTCTGCTTGTTGTCTCTCTCCATCTGCTGCACCGTGTCACACACTACACACCACACTATGTAGTACAGACATTCATATTATTACGATCTCGAGAGATGCTCAAGAGACGAGCCGCCGCGAGGAAGAGATGAAGTGTGTCTGGGCTCATGGCGTGAGCGAGTGTCGGCCTGGCTGTCTGGCTCCAGTGTAAATAGCATGTAAGTAGCCTCTTTCATCTGTGTATTTCGTCTGTGTCTGTGCAACATTCTGGTGGAGGTTAGCGATCCCCGTCCTCGTCACGGCACTCCAAAGTGGTCGGTACATCGGGCTTGTCACCGTACCTCCCGGTGACGAAACCGCACCTGCAACGGCTTCAGCTTGTCCGACTGCTCTTATCATCATGGTTGCCCAACATCATGACCCTGGTCTCTTCTGTGGCCTGGAGGGACAGGACGTTGATGAATGGCTCAAGCTCTATGAATGCGCCAGTGCTAATAACAGGTGGAATCCAACAATTATGCTTGCTAATGTAATCTTTTATCTCGGCGGCACCCCACGCATGCGACTCCGAACGCATGATGAGATAATGAGCTGGGACAGTTTCAAAGTAAAGCTACGAGAACTGTTCAGCGACCCCTTTGGGCGCAAGGTTGCCGCGAGAAAGGCTCTTGCGCCTCGTGACCAGACATCTACAGAGCCATACGTTTGATACATCCTAGACGTCTTGGCTCTTTGCCAATAAGCCCACCATACTATGTCTGAAGCAGATAAGGTGGCTAAAAGGCATCGCCTCCGACGCTTTCAATTTTCTTGTTTTCGGCAACGTCTTTCCTATCGGCGCCATGATAAATGAATGCCGTTGCCTTGAACAAGCTAAGAGCCGCCGTATCACACACCACATCACGCAGCTACCCAACACTGCTGCTACGTCGACATGTGAGGGTCGACCACATCAGGCGACCACCTGTGATGACCTAACCCGTATTGTTCGCCGTCAGCTCGAGGCCACCTGTTGGCCAGCCTTCTCTGCGACACCTCCCGACCCGCCAGCAACCACAATTGACAGGATTTTGCCAATTGACAGACAGGAATTTGAGAACATGGGTCTGAACTCCATGTGTTGCACGTCTCAATCCAGCGTTCCCCCGTTCTCTAGCGGCCCTCCTCGTCCCCGGCACTCCTTTTCTGCCACATATCGCAACCCGTCCAAATGGCGTAACCCTGATGACAAGCCGATCTGCTTCCACTGCTGTCGCATCGACCACGTCGCTTGTCACTGCCGCAACCAATGGCCACCACCTCCTCGGACATACGCCTGCGCTTATTCCTGCACCTTTGGACTTACTGTTCCCTATGCCACCCGCCTAGAACCCACTGCCGCTGATGCCCCACCTCCGAACCTTCGCTACAGCCACTCGCCCTCATCTCAATGCCATTAGTCTCGTTCGCCCAAGGCCCGTCGCTTCTCCTCACCGCCTATCGCCTCCTGGATGCAGCCAAAAAACTAGGCACCACAGCTTCTGGAGGTGAAGCTGTGTTGTCGACCCTGCCCTCAAATTCTCTGCTCATGTTACCTACGAACCAAAACTTTCTTGACGTTGACGGGTATCCTGTGTTACGTTCGACCAGCAGGGGCTGGCGATCTTCGAGGAAGGAACCGACGGAAAGGCGCCACCAGGTCTGCTGTGACGACTCGCTTTGAAAGGACGACCAGACATCAGTCCCCAGCCCATCGGCGCTACCATGGCTGTGGCGGCGACTAGTTTTGTAAGGAGGACAATGCGCCTCGTCCCCAACGGAAGGGCGCCGAGATGGCTAGACACAGTGGACGGAGCAAGTATTGTTAGTGTGTACACCGTCAAGGTCTGCTTCGAGCAGGGGAGCTCCTGGAAGATATCTTGCGGTGCCGTCTCATGCAACTTAGAACCCGTCTCACGCATCAGTCAATGGACAGATGCGGCGGCCACTGACTGCAGGGTCAACTCTGGGATAAAGAGGCGCCTGCTCGGGTCAAGCACAGTGTCTGCGAAAACCCTCTCACCTTGGTGTGGTCAGTGCAACCTGTGCAGAAGTGAGTGCGTAAACCCTCCCCCTCAAAGGCGGGTTGGTTACGATGACTTTGGACGCTCCGAATTAGTCGGCGGTGAACTGCCGTTTTCCCTCACCTAGGGATTTCGGGAGGACAGTGTATTTAAGGAGCCGTTGGCAGCTCCTCAGGGTGCATTCCTTTTTCAGTCATGTTAGACTGATGAACTGTCACATTCTCATGCAGATACTGTAAATAAATTCCAGATTCCTCGTTCTTGATGAGAACAAGTCTCTCCCTTCAACAACGTCCTCAGCGTGGATAAGTTCGATGACCGCATGGGCCAGCTACTATCTATTTCATGCCCGACTCCAACCATTACACCTGTCACTGCACTCATCGATGCAGGAGCACATCTTTCTATTATGAGTGCTGCCTTCCGACGACGACTGAAAAAGCACTTCACCCCAGCGTCGGCACGCGTTGGTTGCGTTGCAGATGACGGTACTGTGCCTATCATCAGCATATGTACGGCATGTGTGAGCATCGCCGGCCGCCACACTTTTGTCCTCTTCACCGTGATTGCTCATTGCCCCATGACCTAATTCTCGGACTCGATTTTCTCTCTGCGCATTCTGCTCTTATTGACTGCTCTGCCAGTACCCTTTGCCTTGAGTTGCCGATTCTCGTAGAACCTTCTAACGCACCCCAGTGTCGCTTACGCCTCACCTGCTTTATTCGCCTGCCACCGAAGTCAATAGCCTATATTGAACTGTTGTGTTGCCCACCTGCTCCTGATGGCGAGTACCTCGTCACTCCTCTGCCCAACATTCCACTACAGTATGACATCACCGTGCCTCACAACGTTCTGACTGTTACTGCTAACCATACTCGCATGCCTATCTTTAACTTTGGATTGGGAAAGCAAATCCTACTGCAAGGTATTTGCCTTGTCAACGTTGATTGTCTCGGCGACTATCACGTAGCAGCTTTATCAACCGATGGTTCTTCTGAGCTTAGCAAGCCCCTTGCACCAGCCTCGGGAACCGATGCCAACATAAAGAAAATGGTTGCGGTGGACCTGTTCTCTTCGCAGGCTGACAACCTTTGCCACGTATTATCCTCCTACCCAGATATTTTTTACTTCAAACGATCACCCTTTAGGCCAGACGCTCGCGGTCCAGCATCGGATTTCTACTGGCGATGTTACGCCTATTCACCGATGACCATATCAAGTTTCTGCATCGGAACGCCGAGTAATTCTAAGTGAAGTGAACAAAATGCTAGATAAAAACATTATTAAGCTTTCTTCGAGTCCCTGGGCGTCACCTGCGGTTTTGGTTAAGAAGGACGGCACGTGGCGCTTCTGTGTAGACTACCGTCATCTGAACAAGATTACTAAGAAGGAAGTCTACCTGCTCCCAAATATAGACTATGCCCTTCACTGCCTCCACGGTTCCAGCTATTTCTCTTCTATTGATCTTCTTTCTGGATACTGGCAGATTTCTGTTGGCGATATGGACAGAAAAAATACGCTCAATCAGCTTAGTAAGTTTAAAAAAGTAGGGTACGCTGTTCACTCCATAGAGAAATGTTTTGCGTTCCTGGTTCATTGGCCTTGAAACGAAATTGCCCTCGCTGTGCAGAACTATAACATGGTTGAACTTCAAAAGTTCCTCTCATAAGAATGCAAAGAAGCTCTCCAGTAGGACGGGTGCAGTTGTCTAATGTGGCTATCACTTATATTACCAACAGTCAAAATTCTATGGCACATATGTTTCTTTGATTAACAAGGCCAACGTAAAAGCAAGATGTGTGTTTTTACACCATAGATCAGCAGCACATAAGCTCCACCTTAAATGTGATTGTTCACCTAAATCTGCCTGCATTTGGAAAGTTAGTGCAAACCTTAAAATTAAATTAAATTGTGGGGTTTTACGTGCCAAAACCACTTTCTGATTATGAGGCATGCCGTAGTGAAGGACTTTGGAAATTTCGACCACCTGGGGTTCTTTAACGTGCACCTAAATCTAAGTACACGGGTCTTTTCGCATTTCGCCCCCATCGAAATGCAGCCGCCGTGGCCGGGATTCGATCCCGCTACCTCGTGCTCAGCAGCTTAACACCATAGCCACTGAGCAACCACGGCGGGTAGTGCGAACCTTCTGTGCTGTTGGCACCCAATTTCAAAGTGTTTGCCCAGCCCTGTGCACTGTAACTTGATGGTTCCAAATTGCTGGTTTTTAGGCCCTTGCCCAACTGGTTTGTTGAAATAGATGTTAAAACGAATGACAGCTACAATTTCCTGGACACTTATCAATGAGATTCCGCTGTAATTTCAGCAGTTCTCACAGCAACAACAGATTTGGTGAAGTAAGGGACAGGCAGAGTGTTAAAGAGGACTGTGAAATCCATCAAACGGATATGTTGAGCTAACAATGTGGACTGATTGTATAAAGCGAGCAAGCTGCCGAGAATTGCTAAGCTCGATGTGCAGACCTCATTTCTTAGGCAAATAAACTGTGCAATGTCTTGTTTTATTATTGATGACTGCTCTGCCAGTCTGCCTGAGTTGTAATATTTTTGTATTTATCATAAAGCAGGCACTTTCATGTTTTTGTAGTTGTGTGACACAGAGTCATTTGTTTCTGACAGCTGTCATCTTCTCAGAAGCAGGCACTCATGCTTGGAGACCTTGAGAGCACAAGCTGCAGCATGTATGCCGAAATAAACAGCTATTGCCTATTTCAAATAGAACCAATGTAAGGCAAGGCCCCTTTTTTGCTGTACTGTGCTTGTAAATTGCAAAGCAATGATAAGACACAATGTAGAAAGAAACATTTTCTTTTATTTGGCGGACATTAGAGTGGAATCAAAAAAAAAATATTGAGCAGCCCCAAGTCAGTCACTACACTAAGCAGCTCCACTGCAATTCACATGACCTAGGAATCCCAGCCATACAACCGAATGATTATTCGTATAAGTGACGATCAAGATCATTCTTCACTTGAATGCCACGGAGCGCTGTTCAGTAACAGCAGTCAGTTTGTGTCCCTGCAAGCAGGAATATTAATTCGTGTTTTGGTTATTGGTGACATAACGAAATTTATAGTTTTCTGGCCCATCAGATGTTTGAATCGGAAATAACTTCGCCAAAGATCCATCCTGCATGTACCGCTTGTCAGCGGTACATGCAGGATGATTTGCGGTGGCCAGAGACTTTTGAGTGGGACTTCGGTATCAATGGAGGTATAATGTGTGTGCATGCTTCAGTACAAGGGAGATTGGAGGCAGCATCAAGGCAACTTATAGGCACTGTGTGAAAAATCTGGAAAGTTATGCTATTTGCTAATGCTCTTCTGGCCTCTGCACTTGATAGAATACTTTCCAGGTTTAATTTCAATCAGAAAAGAAATTTAGTATTTTCTGATGCTACCTTGACATGCAAACAAGTTTTTGTCATGTAGGAGGAGGAGGAGGGGTTAGGTTAAACTACAACACAATTTATCTATAAGTTTTTCAGCGTCCTATTTCATGTGTGGTACACTTTCTTTAATTTGGCTTGCTGACCTGGCAGTCGCATAGTCTTGGGACAGGGATGACTGGATGGGAGAAGACAATGAGGTGTACTGTTCATTGTTTAATAGGCGCTTGTGTACTATAACATGTAAAAATAAAAAAACGAGTGATATTTTTATGCTTTAAGCATTTTGCAGAGTGAAGTAAAGTTATAACGAATTTTTTTTTCTCTAAGAGATGAGAGAAGATGGTGTTGCTTGCTCATGATGTTGCTGGGATACCCTAGTACCTAGCTCATAACTCTTTAGTGCAGTGAAGATCACCAGGTAGAAACCACATCAATTTGTAAGAGTTATGAATCTTCAGTAAATTAAAAGTAAAAGTAAATTAGTGCTTTATTTTATTGGATACGTTCCCCTTTTGGAAAGTTCTGTGAACAAAATGAAAATTTGCAAAAGGAACAAATAAGAATTTGGAACAAGCATGCTATCAACACAACTAATGCAGAAGCAGAATTTAGTCACACTACATACCAATAAGGACAGTGTCGGTGTGAGAACATTGCTGATACTTTACTTTTCCACCTATGACAAAGGAAAAAGTATACTCCAGTAATTCAAATGAGAACACAATTCTTGTTACACCAGGTGTGGCAAGCCCGGGAGACAGCAAGAGCCGCAGGAGTCCTGGACTAAGGGCGCCTCCCACACAAGCAGAAAGACACCTGCTTTTCCTTTCTTTCTTTTAATAAATGTTTTTCCTTCTCCTCCTCTTCCTTATAATGTTCTTTAATACAACGGTTTACTTGACTTGGAGGCAGTTTTATCTTGGGAGCTCCTATCTGAATACATGGGAACAGAGAAATAGTTTTTCTCTGAAGCCAGCAGCAGAATTCGATGAGGTTGGTTACATGTAAAAAAAAAAGCTGAAATATAGCGACTGTTCTGGGGACAATTTTTTGTGGCAGGAAATTTTGAAAATTGTGAAATTAAGAAGACTTCCGTATGAAGTTTACAACTTGATACAAAAGCTATGAAATTGTAAACTTTGTGCTTATATTTGTAAGCTTTCTGACTCTCAGCAATTTTTCCTAAATATTCAAGGTCCTAAATCAAAATTATGCAGCCTAGAATGACTAAAATTTAACTTTTTCTCTCAAATGCAACAAATTCATTGAAATTATTCCAGTAGTTGTCTCAAAAGCATTTCTGCATTTTACATGTATTTGAATGAGGAGATTAGAGTTGACACTGAACTAAAGCATCCTCCTCAAGGTAAGCACGTCATTTCTGGCCGTAAGGCCAGTTATCAGTCGACACTCTGCACTATAAAAGAGAATTGCCTTTTTTTACACTTTTCCAGCAATTCCAACTGAGTAGCATGCTTAACTGAATGCAGCTAGGAAGAAGGAAATTTGACAATTTTTAGTTTATGTGCAGAATTAATGCACTTGTATGTCACTGAATTTTGGCCTTCATGAGCATTCATATCCTTGCATTATCTTTCAATGTTGAATCGAACATTTTGTACACAACCTGAAGCAGCCATCAGGCCACTAAGCAACGTAAGGGCAAATAAGAGCTTCATGTGGAAGCACTTAAAAGGTCTGCTCAATTCACCTGCACAACTGTGAACCAGTTAACGGAGGTTCACGAGAAGTTCAGAAATTGTGCAGCTTGTTTCTGCGGTGCAGGCACAGCGCAACACTCGAAACAAATGCCAAAGTGCAGATGCGGTGCAGGCGTTATGTTATGCCCGATTAATGTGCACAGAGTGCGTACATTTGAAAGATCGTGAACTACAAGTATTATCAGCCTGTGGGCCTAACTACAAACCACACTTGTAGACACAGCAGACGTGCGTAAGCGGGCTTTTAATGGTGCTTGCGCCCATGTGCTGGATTGTCTGCTGCACTGCTGCGTCGCACCTGTACGCCTGCACCAATCGGCACCGACAGCGGAGTAGGTGCAGCAAAATCATGAACCAGCCCTGCAACTTTTGAAACGAACGGAGTGGTTCAGCGGGTGCCATTGCTGCACCACTGGAACGAATGGCAGGGTGCAACATCTCGTGAACTGGTTCAGGCGGTGCAGGCGAATTGAACGCACCTAAAGTAAAGCACATTCAGGGGCGCTATAACATAAAATGATTTCAAACTGTTTTGATTCTAATCTCCTGACATCAAATTTACGTAACCACCGGCGCAAGCATCGGGCAGTGACTTGCAGCGTGGTCTGAACGACCCAATCAAACACTCTCCTCGTTTATAGGAGGTCACCTTTGTTCACTTCCAAAACCAATAACATTGCCTACACTCAGCGGTTTTTCTCATCTAATTGGCTGACAAGAGGCGAGGAGTACGGTCTAGTGGAGAGGGTTTCGATGGGGCCGAGCCAGCACAGTGAAAATAGATAACCGCATGAAGAGGGTGGTGCTGGCTTCTCCGAATGGTCCGCTTCACCTTACTTAGCTTGCGGTGGCTGGTCGAAAATCGCGGCGGCTTGCAACAGAAGGATAAGAATGCCGCTAAAACGAATCCTCAGCAAGGAAGAGTTGGCAGAGCGATGCTGTATACATGCCGCAAGGGCTCGATAACGTTTTACTGCCGTGCAAAAAGGTTTATAATGTGCAAATAAATACATGCTGACCGGCAGGTGTGAGTAGCGAGGGCCTGAGCGATCGGCGGGCAGCCATCTTCTATTCCTTTCAGAATGGGGCAGTCTCTGGCTATTCAGAAAAATTTTCAGTATTGTTCGGCATATTAATGCATTTTTTTTCACGTACACGTCACTTTGATGCAGTGAGTTTTTGTGGTTTTGTGAGGTCGCGTGACAGACAGGCGAGGTGGGTGTTGCCCAAAAACATTGAACCAATAGCAGAGGGCTAATGGTGAAAAGGCGTTGAATCAGGAATAATTATTTTTCTTTTGTGCGGTTTAATCATTCATAATCGGTGTGTACATGTATATCAGATGGAGAGCCATCACGGTTTTCGTGACGTCGCGTGACAGACGGGTGAAGTTTGGAGTGGCCTGAAAAAGTTTTGACCAATCGTGGTGGGCTGATTGCAGAATTGGAATAGAAAAGTTTGGAATCATTTTATGTTATAGCACCCCAGGATTCTACAGGGGGCCATAGAATGTAGGCTTCCATGCAAAGATGGCCAACCTCACAAGGTTCACACGGCTGACGTAATTGACTTCATTACGTCAGCCGTAATGATCTCAACCTCCCAAAGTGATGCGACATTGGTTGGCTGTTAAAATTTTTTAGCTATGACAGTGGCAACCTCATGGACAAATTTGAGGTTGAGTGAGGTCAAATGCTCGGTGAGGTTATATTTCACAGCAGCTGATGTGCACATTTCCACCTCATGAATAAATATGTGGAAAGTTTTATGATTTTACTGATATGAAGGGGTAATTATTAAATACAATAGCCCCAGGCAGGAATCTGGAAGTGGGCTTCACCCCAAGCCACCTGAGGCTTTGTTTTCAATTTG
Organism: Dermacentor variabilis; assembly: GCF_050947875.1. Lineage (NCBI taxonomy): Eukaryota > Metazoa > Arthropoda > Arachnida > Ixodida > Ixodidae > Dermacentor > Dermacentor variabilis. The sequence goes on along the minus strand of NC_134571.1, from coordinate 230,246,198 downwards.
TATAGACAGCTCTCATCACATATGAACCATAGGTGTACATTTCTTTTGCTTTACTTCAGATGTGTGACACCACCGCAGTTGGATATCTTACATCGGCCTGTATCCTCTGACCTTACTTTTAGAAGACAGTGAGTCACATGCCAAACTTCTTCCTCGTCTGCTCTGAACTAACAAATGACAGTTGCTGCCTCTCATTCAGTGTTGGCCAAAGACATCTAGCCAGAATCTTGGTACTGAATAATGAAACTACGCAAGACAAACATTCTTTTTCTGGTATGTTGCCTGTAGGCAACAATTGTCAATAAAGGGTTAATGAGAAATAAATTAAAAACTGAAATACAGTAGAACCTCGTTGATACGATTTTCACAGGAACTGGAAAATAAAGTGTACCATAGGAAAATCATATCATCCAACATATTATCCAACCAAATCGGATTTTCAAGAAAAAAAAACTTAACATTTCGAAAAACGTATTAAACAGAATCGTATCGAGGTTCCACTGTATAAAAAAACGACACTGAAATTGGCTGTAGAAAAGTTAGTACTACTAATTACTAACTGCGCTCTGAAGCTTGTCACAATTTTTTCTAGAGTTTAGAAGTCTAGGACCTTGATTTAACGCAAGAAATGAATAGTCAAAAATATCATGTAAGTACCCCTTTAAAGTTCAACATCTTGAGACGTATTTCTGCACATTGAGACGTAATATTTACCAAAGCCATAAGACTCTTAACAAAGCATGTTTCACAGTCTTGCAGGCAAACCGAACATTTACAGTGGTGCACCTTCAAATGGTGCAGTCAATTCTATGGACCTAATGCTTGCATCTTGCACACCTGCTCAAGCCAGAGGCAGGAAATTAGGAAAACCTCCAAAACACTTCAATTATCTCTTTCTGAAAGAGAGAAGTATGTTTTATCCAGCAATTCTTGACATAGCCAGACTAGTCTAAAGGTAAATTGACAACTATGTTCCTCACGAAGGCCTGATTGACAAAGGTGTTATCGGCCCCATCACGGTACATGCGTCTGCCAGGACAGAGCATTTCCTTGCCGATTTCTCTGCAGAAACAAGACGCTATCGACATTTGCTGATGCTCTAAACATCATCAGTATCCTGTGTTAGAGGAGAAAATGGCGTGAAAACCCTCTATTTTCACAGATACAGGTTCCGTAACATTTGGTGCCGAGACATGACAGGATGGGTCAAATGTGTGAACCAGAATTAACTTACAGTGGCACTTGAACATAAGATAAGTTAGAGAAACATTGCTGTAAACAGATGGCAACACAGGTGAAAAGCGATAATGATGCCAAAGGACAGACACCATTGCTTGTAATGCTTCAGTAGAAGCACAATGTGAGATTTTCAAGATCATAAGCTGGAATCTAAACCATGCAAGGCAAGCAAAGCCCACCTGCCAACTGTGTTCACAGCAGCCTACACATATTGTCAACCCACGTGACGTTTCTGTGGCCAACATACCATGGCAGTTGTGCCAGGATGACTGTGGATGCAGATGGCAACGTGGCCAAAGCATTCTCGCCTTGAGCTAGCATTGCAGGTGCAGCCAAGGAGCGCCTGCTGCATAAATCAGTCTTGCGTCTGGAAGCGTCCGCAACCTCCATGAAAGTGTTACAGAGGAAAAGAGATGCACCAAATATATTTACTGAATATTTACAAAAACTGTAGCAGCTGACAAGATAGCAGTTAGCACGCAAAATCCAAAAGTGTTCCCTTTTTCATCAGCCTTTTAAAATATGCTCTCTAGATCACTAGATTTTATCTAAATCAGGAACAATAGATCGATCCTCTTCAAAAAAAGACAATACAGCACTGACATGGGTACTTGCATGAACGAGCCCACTTCATGTGTCGACCACTCGAATCTGTTTTAAACACAGGCCTATTTCCAAAGCTCCAACTGCAGTGCACTTGCTTTTATGAGATATGTAAATTAATTTGGGCTAGTTGATGGGTCTTAAACAAATGCACAGTGCAAAACAAAATATAGATGGAAGTGACAATGTGGACAGAACCGTCTTCCAACTGTTTCTATTAGAGCATAACCTCCCTATAGCAAAGCAACATATAGGGAACTGACAGTTAAAGTGAAAAAAGTGCCAGTCCTGGTTACACTCCGTTAGGCATTCGCATATTTTTCAATGATTTCCCATTCATGCACTGCGTGCACAAGAGACTATTTAAATATGACAAGCCTTTGGTGTAACTTAGAATGATCACGGGTTCCCTGCAGTGCGATTAGGTGACAATTTTGGTTCAGTACATATTGATTGGTTTCATTGCAGGGTATTTATATAATTGTTATTTTTACAAAATATTTCGCCTACTGCCTAATGCGAAATTTGAGTGCAGCTCTATACAGGTTTCCATTTCGCAATATATTGGCTAGCATGGACAATCTATCTCGTGTGGCACTTCGCAAACAAAGCGAAGTGTGGCGCGACTGTGTTGCTAATGGGAAGACCACGAGAGCAGCACATGGGTGATGCGTGGGCGCAATTCACAGCAGCTGCCGCAAACAGACCTCTGCTCATGCAGTGCTTTGTTTCCATACAGATGACGCGCACTAGTGTGGTATAAAGGCATCCAAGATTTTCCTTCCTAGGAAACATCTCATGAAGCAATAGCTCCTAAGAAGGCCACTATCCAAAATAATCAAGAAAGGAATAGAGAAAAATGTCACAGAAAATCACATCAAACTAGGTCAGAGCATCAAAAATTGACCAACATTCTAGGCCTTGCCCTTGGAAAAAGTCTTGCAGCAAGGTTAATTGAGCACAAATGATATGCAGGTATTCTATGGAGTGATGTCAAGGCTCAAACACTGAGCTCTGCTCTTCTGCAGGACCTTGGTGATGCACACTTTAAATACCATTCTTCTGGCTACTATGGTTTCCAGGAAAATTGGTCATCCTTAAGAGGACAGGACACCACCATAGTACATTTTCAAGCATATTACTTGCGCTAGCAGGCAAAACAATTAAGGTATACTGACAATGAACATTTGCGGCAGGACACAATAGCAATGACAGTATTTGGCAGGATGTTTAGACAACAGACTAAAAAGAGTGGACTGGAGGTGAAAGCAGTTCTTTTGGTGAAGTATTTAGCTCGGCTTTAAACAGTGCATTGCTTGCATATAGGGTAACATACTTGTCATGTGCAAGTTTGTAAGAGTGTACTTATGATGGAAAATTCTGATCAAAACCACACAGTGGCATGGTGAGGCAAGTGGACAACACAGTGATTTTAAAGCATTGTTTCGTGCTGAGTACTAAGTAGCAAGTTCGGTATTCCCACACAGCAGTCAGGTTAATGAGATCAAAAATGGGAATAAAATGTCAAACCAAGTGACAAAGCATGAAGCAAGACCTATAAAGTTTCAAAGTTCTTTGACTCGTGTGTGCACCTTGTTGGCAAATGTGTGAACTTTCGACGCAGAAAAAGATGTTGTCATTGGAAACAACTTGTCAAAGATAATCACTTGTTTATCAACAAAGCGAGATTTCATCACACAAGAGTTCAAAAATCACTGCTTAAAAAATTAGAAACACCAGTAATTTTCACCTTCTCTTACATTGAACACCCTGTGATTAAACTGTCTATGGCATCTCTAGCATGTCGTGCGGACCAACACCTAGGCAAGAGACAATGCCAGCAACTGCTGCAGAATAGGCAAAAGCAGAGTAGACAGTAATGGCACGAAACAGGCTGTAGCATTACAAAAAGAAAATGCACAAGTTGGATGACAAATGATAAAAAAATACAATTCAGAGCCCTTCCACTATGTGAAGATGGAAGACCAGCTGAAGCTGTACTTGTTGACAAGTATATTGAGTTATATATGGTTAATTGCTATATTGATTAAATAAAGAAACATACACACAACTTCGTTATCTTTGATTTTCTATTTACTTTGTCACCATGGTAACCATTGCTTTGTGGTCACTGTGATATACTGCAATTGGTCGCCGATGCTTTCGTGCCCACTCCCGCTTCTGTTTGCAAAGGTGATCCTCACGGGCACGCTGTTCTTCATCGGTCACAGAGCAGCTATCCGACATTACGGATCTGTAAACAAGGCGGGTCTGGCTATAGCGGCTGCCCGTTGCCTTCATGCTGTTGCTCACACCGGTGCTCTTAACATGCACATTGTTCTTCTTCAGTACGGACTAGACGCGCCCTGGCCATAGCAGGACCAAAGTAAAACTGCTGATAACGTCGCTAGAGCGATGTCGACTTCACAAGAAAACGAGGCACAGACATTGGTGGGTACACAATGACGTTTTATTATTCTGCCATGCACTCCGGAGCCACTGAGCACTGCTGGCGCACAGCAGGCTACTGTGGATTCAATTTTGTCGACGCAACTTTTTTCTACACACCCTGTCGATATATGCACTATTGGTCATGGTCAGAACCTAGCCATATACAGCTTCTCTGTAAAAATAGCAGGGGAAACAGAAGCAGACACGTTCAATGCATCACAAAGGAATGCAGCAGGCAAAAAGATGCGGTTTCTGCAGCACAAGCCATGACCTTGTACAGCTTGTGGCAAAAAAATGCAGCACAAGCAGATAGCTCAATCACTTCGCAGTTGTTCTAGCCTTGTGAACTGGAGCAACTGGCTTTCCTGTCCAGGAAGCATGGGCAACGACACTGCACACATGTGGGTAATATCAAGCTTTGATGTAGACAGTAACGTGTGGTGAGGAATTAAGTAATCTTTGTTTCCACTTCTGCATGAATTTTGTGGAAGTGCTGGAGGGTCAAGGTTTTATACAGCTATTAATTTATGTATGTGGTCTAATAAACCATTGCAAAGTGAATGTGTGGCATCAGCAACAGATAGCCAGGCACTATCACAAAAAGAAGTAAAATAATGCTAGGTTGTCGAAAGTTGCAGGTCCTGGAGGAGAGATAGAAAAGGACAAGACTGCATCGATCAATTGGACATGACTGAAGGCATGCACGGTATGTTGAGCAAGAAGCGGACAGAAAGAGTACAAGGAAACGCATGAAGGAGAACAGTCTGACAGTGCGTGAAGGCAGGAGCATCACATTTAAAAAAATTGGAAGAAAGTAGCAAATGAACGGGGGATCAGATGCCAAGGAGCAAGCATTTTCTGCTAGAAATGTTATTGCTGTTGTGCCTTAGCCCTGGTGCTGCAAATGGAAGGTGGAAGAAACAAGTACAGTACAAGTTGAGAAAGCGTTGTGGCAAGAGTGAGTGGCATTAGATCGGTGCCTCATCAAAATGATAGAATTTGCAGTGCCCATCTGCACTCAACAAAGTGTGGTAACCTGTGCTGCTGGAAGTGTGTAAACTATCTCGAGATGAAATGTACAATCAGCCAGCTCTTCCAGATTCAGAAAAGACTTAAGACCAGAGGAAAATTTCAAAAATTACAAGACGGCAACCTGATTTGATAAATCATATTTTGGATGTTTCCAGTAGAAGCACTTGCACCAACGGAAACTAAGCTGCATTAAAGGTTGGACTTCAGAAAGTGCATCAACACTACACCAACGATAAATGCAATTTCACTACATGGATGACTTGTTTTGTATGAAAACATTGTTTTCACCTTTTGCTCTCCTGTTCGCCACGTAAGCACTGCGGATTAAGATGAAGTCTCACTGTTTGGTGCAATGCATTTGTCACTGGCTGACCACAAATTAATCGCTGTCAATGTAGTGTAATGAGCATTAGAAAGTTCTCTTCAGCTCCTACTTTGTGACTTATGAGCCGGCTGTGCTTACATAGGTACGGATCCACCTCCAGAAGGTCACCACTGAATTGCATGTTTTTTTTTCTTTACAGGACCGTGGAGGCCTGCATTATTATTGTTTTTTCACTGACTGCACATATGTTATCAGGCTTTTTATTAATCTTTTAAATCGCCCACACTGGCGTACGTTATCCTCTTCATTTAGTATAGAGGGGTAAACATCGACAAAATGATGCAGCTCAAATAGGTTGAACGTGTATGCGTTTTCTATCCGCAGTGACGGACAAGATGGCTCGAGCGTTGCATAATGCCGTTTGCCTAAAGCCAGCTTCGCTGCAGGGCACCAGTGTCGCGCAATGAAGCATATTGTATTGCGGCAAAGTATACCAAGAGTGGAAAGCGGTCACTGTGATATACGCGCCCACTTGCCGTCACGTCTCCTGCCGCAGTACAAGCACGGAGACGCCGAACAAGTGTACTGGCAGGCATTCAGAGTATTTCGCATGTGGTTGTAGCGATCTGAGCCCTTGTTTCGTCCAGATAGAGCGACCCGTATATGAGCTAGACATCGTAACAGCCGGGATTATTAACTAGCCAATATCAGTGTTACTGTACAGCTTTCACAAAGGTCTACTGCTATGAAATTGCATGACGACAATATTTCTTTAGCATACATTTCTTCCGTATTCATCCGCAGGGCGTAGTGTATTGCCAGTGTGGCTGTACAGCTCTCACAACGATCTACGGCTCGATCGCATGGCGACGCAAGTTTTAGTACTTACACATACAGAGTACAAAATTTCCATTCCCACGAATCTCCAAGTGTGTTGTATGCTCAGTTACATTAAGAACTAATGCATCGGCACGGCAGTTTAATTCGTAAACTGTTTCCGTTCCCGCGATTCCCCTGAAGTGTGTGGTATGCTGACCTTGATCAACGACACTAATTAACAATGCATCGGCACGACGTAATACTTTGCCACTAAAGTCATCCGAGAAGACACCTCACTTCCAAACGTATCCCCTGCGACTACAAAATTTAATATGCTGCCGTCGCAACAAAATAGCAACAAACTCACCTCGGACGCGGCTTTTTCGTCTTGCCGCCCACGCATCCTGTCGATTCTGTGCAGCAAGCTCGGCTAGGGACAAACGGAGCTAACAACTTTCTTCCCCGTAGTACCTAGGCGAAGAGAAATTTTGAGCACCAAAAGTCCCCACGTTTCTCTCTCGCAACTACTGCTCCTCGCGCGTGCGCAGAAAGAACGGTGAAATCCAATTTCGATGTGCTGCGGTGATGTGCAACGTTCTTATGCCCCAACCACTGGCACGCGCCGAAAGCTTCGGCGCGCGCTGGCAAGCGAACGCGTCGCTTCGCTTCGGCTGGAGGGAAAGGGCGCGCAACCACTGGAGACAAGCTCCGACGCGCGCCGAAGCTCGCTCCTCGGCTGCGGCGCACTGTTGCTGGACTATTCCGTCTTCATCCGTCAAAGTCCGGCCTAAAACAGCCTGCTCTAAACTAAGCTTGAAACAATAAGGTTGTGATCTGTATGTGCTTTTAGATACAAAAAACACGTTTGCATAATGAATATACACCTGCCGCAACAGTTCGTTTTTATTTTTGAAGTAACAATAGTGTACAAAATATCGACATCAGCGCTCGCGCGTCGTCTGTCTGCAAGATCGCTTTGCAAACACCTGCACGACGATGCCATATATCAAAAACTGTTGTACCATTTCATTTTTTGGTAGCTTATTGCACAGCCAACTATGTAAGAATTAGGCGTGCAATGGTATAACTGAAAAGAATCTGTGTTGGAAATATTGCCACGTAGTAGTGACGGTAAATAAATAGTGCCGGCTCAATGGCAACGATAGCGGCGAGCAATGTCGGCAATCGTAGAAAATCTCATCTGCGGGTCAAGCGCGTCGGTTTGCATACGTCAGTCGTCGAAAGTTACAGCCTATTCGCTGGTGCCCGCGCGCCTTCCAGAAACTACAACACAACTCGTGTCGCGTATGCAATCAGATTAGCAAGGTTCGTCGACAACAGACAGAACCATCGATAACATTCGCGAAACTTCCGATACGTTCAGGCGCATCCTGCACCGAGCGATAACGTTTTAACATTTTTTAGCCGGTGAAATACGGTAACCGGATACAGATAAAGCATCCGTGTCAATATAATTATGCTTGTTGGTGCATGAGAGAAACGTGAAAAAATGGCTTCTGAGAAAATCAGCAAAACAGAATTGAAACACCTGTAGCACTCACAAAAAAAAAAAAAAACTAGAATAGCTAAAATGTATGTAATTCGTATCTTGTCTCCCCCCAATTCTTGATTCTGCCAAATCTAGCCCATGGAGCACCTCTATTATTCTAGGTTGTTTTGATGCATCAACACCGCATCTGGAGGCCTTCACATCGAGTTTATTGCTACAAAACATTTTCACAGTGTAAGGGCCATGTTCTATTGTAACTGGTTTCCACATATCAAGTTTGCCTTTCTTTACATTAATGAAATGACATACCGTCAGATAATACAAGCTTGAGAATTAGAGGGTTTTAATAGGAGTCTTTTGTTGCCCTTTGCCAAGTCGTACTATTGAAGCACTTATTCACATGCATGGGAGCAGCTCATTTGCATAGTATAAGAAATATATAAACAGGTTATTTTCACAATTTATACACTTCGTCACCACAAAAAGAAAAATTGCAGTTTATTGTTTTCAGCCTGCTATGATGTCTTGACTGAGAAAGATATAATCAATTTGTTCTGCGAGGCACGCAATAATTGCTGAGGCATATTTTATTGCACAAAACTGCATACAGTAGCCAGCCATTATTAAAACTCAGAAGAAATTAATAGCACAATGCATATGATCAGGCACATAGCATATTATTGCACTTTCCCAATTCATGCCAGAACGACGACCACAGGCGTCCTTCTCTAACAAGGTCAGCATCCATCGTGCCTCCTAACCTCCCTACCTTTCATTTATCATTTTCTCTCTCACTTCTTAATTCATGCCCTTTTTTTAATTGCACAAAAGCTACTGCACTAAAATAGTATACTAGTACATACTTAAAAAGCACAATTTTATATTACGATAATAATCAATCATTCAAATTTTCATTGTAGTGCCCAGGAACAGCTAGAGAGCCTTTGTACTGGTGCACTTAACGAGCTTTAAGGAATGTATAATGTCATGGACCACCTTATACAGGAACAAAAGGTGCGATTAATTAAGACTTGAATCTAGAGGTGCGAGTTGAAGTATATTTGAGAAGGCTCAACTGTGGTCGCCAGAATGGCAAAAGTGGTGCTTGAAGATAGACATCATTTTATTCTGGATGCGTTCAATGAGGTCAGAATTAGATTTGCTCATTGCACCCCCCTCCTATAGAGGCATACTCTAGTAGTTGGAGGCACACAGCAGAATTTCAGAAACACAACAGGTGAGTGGAAATCATGCAATATACGGCAAGCAATTCCAAGAGCGTGAAGGGCATCTTGTGTAATTATCTATGTGAAGAGAAGCTTAGCATTTTGTCGAAGTACACACCAAGATCTTTCATTTCATCGACCCTAAGGAGTGGAGCATCACGTAGGGTGTATCAAAATTTCACATGGTGCGTTTTGTGCATATAACTTAATGCCCTAGTGTTGGAAGCATTTAAGAGTACGTATTTTTTCTGCACCAGTTTGAGAGTGAAAAAATGTCTTTTTGGAAGTCGATGCAGTGGTGAACACTGTTGACAGTCTGAAATAGTTTTAAGTTGTCGGCACACAAAGTCATGCTGTTCATTTATTAAAATGCTCTTAGCACTAACAGAAGGCGAGGAATCCCATACCGATTCAAACACCTGACGCACTGAAGAGGATAGATATAGGTCGGCAGTTAGTAACTGCACATCCAGCACCTGATTTGTGCATGGGCAATGCTCATGCTACCTTCCGAGTGCTAGAAGAGGTACTAGACTTTAGGGAACTATTGAAGATGCTTGTGAGAACGAGGAACAAGTATGCTTCCATACGTCTTAACCCTTTCAGACACCACTTTATCTCGTTGATTGAAAAGTTGCTTTCACCACATCTCTTGCATACTCAGAATCGTAGAAAGTGTACAGCTGCAGCAAATATTAAGAATTTTCAATTGTTTAGCGAGTTTTGTCAAGTTTACAAAATTTCGACTCCATGCGAAAACTCACTACAGGAACACAAAATATGAGAACATGTACTATATCGTGTTTTGAAAAGCTTGAAAAGCACTTATCCAGCCACTTGACAATTATGCCTGGTGCACGACATTGTAAAAAACAATGAAAGAAGTGAACTCGCTACATACAACGTACTGACACAGAGTAACAACACCCAGCCGTCTACCTTCCCACTAATTTTGTTAAAACATTCTGCACATTATTCAAAATTGCAGCACAGTTCCAATAATAAGTGTTTCAAGATGTATGAAACACATATTAAATACCATTACTTTCATCAGTGCTTTTGCTATTGATGCACGCTCCTGCTGTGCCCAATTGTGTAGACAGCGTCTCAAAGGGTTAAGCTCTGTGGAGGAAATACCATCAGCACCACAAGAAAGGGAAAGTTTAAGGCAAAGTTTAAGGCACTTCATATACTTGGAAACGAGGTTTTCATTGACTGTTAGCATACACTGCGCCAGACTGAGAAGGAAGGTTACTTGAAGCATATTTCACACCATATAGCAAACAGAAATGTTCTGCAAAGGCATCAGCAGTGTTCGAGACAACACCACTATTTTCATGAAGAAGACGTACATCTTTGGCACTCTTTTTACAAGGGAGAGCCCACAAAGCTCCAGAAATATTTTGAATTATGTGTCACGCTGGCTTCAACACAATCAACGTGGTCAAAGTGATGATTCTAATAATAACAATAATAATAATAACAACAATAATAATCTTAGTGGTAACTTGGCACACTAGACTAAAAAGAAGGCTGATGCCTGTATGTTAGAGCATCTGATAACCAGCCATCTAGAGCAGGAATTTGCAGGATGCAGAAGACACTTCCTTCCTCTCCATGTGCACACACACTTGCTCAATAACACAGCACGGCACACACGCACACATTTCACAGGTGCACAACACACACGAGTGCCAATTCAGTCTGGTTCCAAGGAAGGAGAATCCAAATCGCCAGGGGGGTGGAGGGAAAGCTCTGCATGCCAGATATAATCATGGTGTTGTGGTGTCGGGCCATAGAGGCGCGATGAGGGCTCAGACTGTGCTGACCACTTGTTCAGACGAACTGAAGAAATATTAGTGCTGTCCAGAGAGTCGTCAAGCACCCCGCAGTATAGACTAGTGCAATGTTGCGCTGGTATTGCAGGGTGTGCTACTTGAGGGGTTTGAGACAATCCTCCAAGGCTGGCATGAGCTTGTGACAACCGAAAAGACGGGAGTAAAGGGTGCGTATTGTCCGGCGCTCAACAAGCTTGAGTTTGTTAGCGTCGCGAGTTTGGTACGGGAACTATACTGATGAGCAGTACTCAAGTCGTGACAGAATGATAGAAGTGTAGAGTGCTCGGAAAACCTTAGGTCATCAGGGAAGGGAGACGCGACACAAACCCAAGAAAGGGCTGGTGCTTACATACAGTGCTGGTGACATATGCGGAAAAGTTGAGAGAACAGCTAAATGCTACACCCAGAATGGGAAGGGCCCGAACAGTCTTTATAGAAGTGCCTCCAAGGAAGAAGGTTGGACGTGCAGCAGTTTCGTTGTGGCTGATACGCATGGCAGCACTTTTTACGGTGCTACTACAAAGTTTGATCCCAGTCGTTCACCTTTACGGAATGTATTTATTGTAAGCACATATGCTGTGCATCGGCATATTGTTGTTGTGGAAGCGTTAACTTGTTAATAAAACACATTCTGCGCAGATGCATTAGTAACTTGGTTTTGAGTAGATCTTTGTCCTGACTACAATTTATAGTATCGCAGCAAGAAACATTTTAGTAGAAGCTGAAGGGATTCCAGCAGTTTAAGCATACTGACTGCACAAAACACTGACGACACCTTTTCACCTTCCCCACAATGCACTCACACCATCTACACTTTCCATAAGCAAAAAGTGAGATAAAAAATCAATTACAATTTCATTGACTCAGTACTTGCTGCTTCTGAAGCAGGCATCGAAGCAATCGTGGTATACGCTGCTACACGCATAGGTCTTGCATGATGCAGGTCCTGCTATGCACTGCACACAGGGCACACGTTGCAAACAGATAATTTCTTTTTGCAGTGCTCAACTATTAACGACACACTGACTCAAACATGACTGCATTGTCACGTATGCTTCAGTGCGTCAGTGTTCTTGATTGCTACACGAGCGATTTATGCCCAACTAGCCCAAAAGACGGACGCACTAGAAAGAAGTGAGTGAATGAGTACAGTGAACTTGTACTGAACTGGATTCACATGCCGAATAGAAGAGCGCAGTGTCAGCTGAAACAGGCGGCACGGCTGATTATGTAAGTACTTGTAATAGTTCGTCTACTAGTGTATTTCGCTTTCGGAAGTTATCTTTACCACTGGAAACAGCGCAGAGCTTGGCCGTGACACTTGAGTCAACCGACACCACACGAAACACGCCGCGGTTGACCAACCCAACTTCCACACGGTTCATTCACCACATCACACATCACACGAAGTCAGGAGTGCCATATTTTAAATCACTGCAGCACCAAACGGACCTGAAAATTCACTTCCTTCGACAGAGTTTCTTAGCTGGCCTCGTTCACTCGTCAGTTACGAACTCGATGGACCCGCTAGGCCTACGCGTAACGTAAACAACATCGGCGATACGCGAGTGCCGATTATCCAGACTTCGGAACTCGTAAACATGTTTCCATTCGTTTTGGGCACAACAAAATACACACACAACAAGCACAGACGTTGCGGTAATCGTGATTCGGTTGGCTGTTTTAGCAGACGATCGCACTGAGCCCGGCGGAACCCAGTGGGCAGGTTGGATTAGGCGGCGTCGTTCGAAGTCGCTTCGGATCCACGTCGCACTGCCACAACCCACTGTCGTCGGTCGGTCGGTTGTGTCGTTGTCGGCCTACTATTACAACACTGTCTTTTAGGAACACTGTCGCGCGCGTCGTGCGTCCAAAAAACTCGGACGATCGTTGATGCCGGAGCCTCCGCTTGGGCGGCCATTACAGGCATAGCAGCCGGAGGCTGCGCAGCCTTCGATTGGTTGACGCGTGCGACTCGTCGCAGCCTCTCATTGGTGCACGCCGGCGCAGCTTCGCCGCGCGTCGGCAAACTTCTAGCATCGGCAGTAGACATAATCGCTGCGCGACGTTCCGCTTCGCCGCGTTTCCGACCGACGCTTTGACGCATTTTGCCCCAACCACTGGCACGCGCCGAAAGCTTCGGCGCGCGCTGGCAAGCGAACGCGTCGCTTCGCTTCGGCTGGAGGGAAAGGGCGCGCAACCACTGGAGACAAGCTCCGACGCGCGCCGAAGCTCGCTCCTCGGCTGCGGCGCACTGTTGCTGGACTATTCCGTCTTCATCCGTCAAAGTCCGGCCTAAAACAGCCTGCTCTAAACTAAGCTTGAAACAATAAGGTTGTGATCTGTATGTGCTTTTAGATACAAAAAACACGTTTGCATAATGAATATACACCTGCCGCAACAGTTCGTTTTTATTTTTGAAGTAACAATAGTGTACAAAATATCGACATCAGCGCTCGCGCGTCGTCTGTCTGCAAGATCGCTTTGCAAACACCTGCACGACGATGCCATATATCAAAAACTGTTGTACCATTTCATTTTTTGGTAGCTTATTGCACAGCCAACTATGTAAGAATTAGGCGTGCAATGGTATAACTGAAAAGAATCTGTGTTGGAAATATTGCCACGTAGTAGTGACGGTAAATAAATAGTGCCGGCTCAATGGCAACGATAGCGGCGAGCAATGTCGGCAATCGTAGAAAATCTCATCTGCGGGTCAAGCGCGTCGGTTTGCATACGTCAGTCGTCGAAAGTTACAGCCTATTCGCTGGTGCCCGCGCGCCTTCCAGAAACTACAACACAACTCGTGTCGCGTATGCAATCAGATTAGCAAGGTTCGTCGACAACAGACAGAACCATCGATAACATTCGCGAAACTTCCGATACGTTCAGGCGCATCCTGCACCGAGCGATAACGTTTTAACATTTTTTAGCCGGTGAAATACGGTAACCGGATACAGATAAAGCATCCGTGTCAATATAATTATGCTTGTTGGTGCATGAGAGAAACGTGAAAAAATGGCTTCTGAGAAAATCAGCAAAACAGAATTGAAACACCTGTAGCACTCACAAAAAAAAAAAAAAAACTAGAATAGCTAAAATGTATGTAATTCGTATCTTGTCTCCCCCCAATTCTTGATTCTGCCAAATCTAGCCCATGGAGCACCTCTATTATTCTAGGTTGTTTTGATGCATCAACACCGCATCTGGAGGCCTTCACATCGAGTTTATTGCTACAAAACATTTTCACAGTGTAAGGGCCATGTTCTATTGTAACTGGTTTCCACATATCAAGTTTGCCTTTCTTTACATTAATGAAATGACATACCGTCAGATAATACAAGCTTGAGAATTAGAGGGTTTTAATAGGAGTCTTTTGTTGCCCTTTGCCAAGTCGTACTATTGAAGCACTTATTCACATGCATGGGAGCAGCTCATTTGCATAGTATAAGAAATATATAAACAGGTTATTTTCACAATTTATACACTTCGTCACCACAAAAAGAAAAATTGCAGTTTATTGTTTTCAGCCTGCTATGATGTCTTGACTGAGAAAGATATAATCAATTTGTTCTGCGAGGCACGCAATAATTGCTGAGGCATATTTTATTGCACAAAACTGCATACAGTAGCCAGCCATTATTAAAACTCAGAAGAAATTAATAGCACAATGCATATGATCAGGCACATAGCATATTATTGCACTTTCCCAATTCATGCCAGAACGACGACCACAGGCGTCCTTCTCTAACAAGGTCAGCATCCATCGTGCCTCCTAACCTCCCTACCTTTCATTTATCATTTTCTCTCTCACTTCTTAATTCATGCCCTTTTTTTAATTGCACAAAAGCTACTGCACTAAAATAGTATACTAGTACATACTTAAAAAGCACAATTTTATATTACGATAATAATCAATCATTCAAATTTTCATTGTAGTGCCCAGGAACAGCTAGAGAGCCTTTGTACTGGTGCACTTAACGAGCTTTAAGGAATGTATAATGTCATGGACCACCTTATACAGGAACAAAAGGTGCGATTAATTAAGACTTGAATCTAGAGGTGCGAGTTGAAGTATATTTGAGAAGGCTCAACTGTGGTCGCCAGAATGGCAAAAGTGGTGCTTGAAGATAGACATCATTTTATTCTGGATGCGTTCAATGAGGTCAGAATTAGATTTGCTCATTGCACCCCCCTCCTACAGAGGCATACTCTAGTAGTTGGAGGCACACAGCAGAATTTCAGAAACACAACAGGTGAGTGGAAATCATGCAATATACGGCAAGCAATTCCAAGAGCGTGAAGGGCATCTTGTGTAATTATCTATGTGAAGAGAAGCTTAGCATTTTGTCGAAGTACACACCAAGATCTTTCATTTCATCGACCCTAAGGAGTGGAGCATCACGTAGGGTGTATCAAAATTTCACATGGTGCGTTTTGTGCATATAACTTAATGCCCTAGTGTTGGAAGCATTTAAGAGTACGTATTTTTTCTGCACCAGTTTGAGAGTGAAAAAATGTCTTTTTGGAAGTCGATGCAGTGGTGAACACTGTTGACAGTCTGAAATAGTTTTAAGTTGTCGGCACACAAAGTCATGCTGTTCATTTATTAAAATGCTCTTAGCACTAACAGAAGGCGAGGAATCCCATACCGATTCAAACACCTGACGCACTGAAGAGGATAGATATAGGTCGGCAGTTAGTAACTGCACATCCAGCACCTGATTTGTGCATGGGCAATGCTCATGCTACCTTCCGAGTGCTAGAAGAGGTACTAGACTTTAGGGAACTATTGAAGATGCTTGTGAGAACGAGGAACAAGTATGCTTCCATACGTCTTAACCCTTTCAGACACCACTTTATCTCGTTGATTGAAAAGTTGCTTTCACCACATCTCTTGCATACTCAGAATCGTAGAAAGTGTACAGCTGCAGCAAATATTAAGAATTTTCAATTGTTTAGCGAGTTTTGTCAAGTTTACAAAATTTCGACTCCATGCGAAAACTCACTACAGGAACACAAAATATGAGAACATGTACTATATCGTGTTTTGAAAAGCTTGAAAAGCACTTATCCAGCCACTTGACAATTATGCCTGGTGCACGACATTGTAAAAAACAATGAAAGAAGTGAACTCGCTACATACAACGTACTGACACAGAGTAACAACACCCAGCCGTCTACCTTCCCACTAATTTTGTTAAAACATTCTGCACATTATTCAAAATTGCAGCACAGTTCCAATAATAAGTGTTTCAAGATGTATGAAACACATATTAAATACCATTACTTTCATCAGTGCTTTTGCTATTGATGCACGCTCCTGCTGTGCCCAATTGTGTAGACAGCGTCTCAAAGGGTTAAGCTCTGTGGAGGAAATACCATCAGCACCACAAGAAAGGGAAAGTTTAAGGCAAAGTTTAAGGCACTTCATATACTTGGAAACGAGGTTTTCATTGACTGTTAGCATACACTGCGCCAGACTGAGAAGGAAGGTTACTTGAAGCATATTTCACACCATATAGCAAACAGAAATGTTCTGCAAAGGCATCAGCAGTGTTCGAGACAACACCACTATTTTCATGAAGAAGACGTACATCTTTGGCACTCTTTTTACAAGGGAGAGCCCACAAAGCTCCAGAAATATTTTGAATTATGTGTCACGCTGGCTTCAACACAATCAACGTGGTCAAAGTGATGATTCTAATAATAACAATAATAATAATAACAACAATAATAATCTTAGTGGTAACTTGGCACACTAGACTAAAAAGAAGGCTGATGCCTGTATGTTAGAGCATCTGATAACCAGCCATCTAGAGCAGGAATTTGCAGGATGCAGAAGACACTTCCTTCCTCTCCATGTGCACACACACTTGCTCAATAACACAGCACGGCACACACGCACACATTTCACAGGTGCACAACACACACGAGTGCCAATTCAGTCTGGTTCCAAGGAAGGAGAATCCAAATCGCCAGGGGGGTGGAGGGAAAGCTCTGCATGCCAGATATAATCATGGTGTTGTGGTGTCGGGCCATAGAGGCGCGATGAGGGCTCAGACTGTGCTGACCACTTGTTCAGACGAACTGAAGAAATATTAGTGCTGTCCAGAGAGTCGTCAAGCACCCCGCAGTATAGACTAGTGCAATGTTGCGCTGGTATTGCAGGGTGTGCTACTTGAGGGGTTTGAGACAATCCTCCAAGGCTGGCATGAGCTTGTGACAACCGAAAAGACGGGAGTAAAGGGTGCGTATTGTCCGGCGCTCAACAAGCTTGAGTTTGTTAGCGTCGCGAGTTTGGTACGGGAACTATACTGATGAGCAGTACTCAAGTCGTGACAGAATGATAGAAGTGTAGAGTGCTCGGAAAACCTTAGGTCATCAGGGAAGGGAGACGCGACACAAACCCAAGAAAGGGCTGGTGCTTACATACAGTGCTGGTGACATATGCGGAAAAGTTGAGAGAACAGCTAAATGCTACACCCAGAATGGGAAGGGCCCGAACAGTCTTTATAGAAGTGCCTCCAAGGAAGAAGGTTGGACGTGCAGCAGTTTCGTTGTGGCTGATACGCATGGCAGCACTTTTTACGGTGCTACTACAAAGTTTGATCCCAGTCGTTCACCTTTACGGAATGTATTTATTGTAAGCACATATGCTGTGCATCGGCATATTGTTGTTGTGGAAGCGTTAACTTGTTAATAAAACACATTCTGCGCAGATGCATTAGTAACTTGGTTTTGAGTAGATCTTTGTCCTGACTACAATTTATAGTATCGCAGCAAGAAACATTTTAGTAGAAGCTGAAGGGATTCCAGCAGTTTAAGCATACTGACTGCACAAAACACTGACGACACCTTTTCACCTTCCCCACAATGCACTCACACCATCTACACTTTCCATAAGCAAAAAGTGAGATAAAAAATCAATTACAATTTCATTGACTCAGTACTTGCTGCTTCTGAAGCAGGCATCGAAGCAATCGTGGTATACGCTGCTACACGCATAGGTCTTGCATGATGCAGGTCCTGCTATGCACTGCACACAGGGCACACGTTGCAAACAGATAATTTCTTTTTGCAGTGCTCAACTATTAACGACACACTGACTCAAACATGACTGCATTGTCACGTATGCTTCAGTGCGTCAGTGTTCTTGATTGCTACACGAGCGATTTATGCCCAACTAGCCCAAAAGACGGACGCACTAGAAAGAAGTGAGTGAATGAGTACAGTGAACTTGTACTGAACTGGATTCACATGCCGAATAGAAGAGCGCAGTGTCAGCTGAAACAGGCGGCACGGCTGATTATGTAAGTACTTGTAATAGTTCGTCTACTAGTGTATTTCGCTTTCGGAAGTTATCTTTACCACTGGAAACAGCGCAGAGCTTGGCCGTGACACTTGAGTCAACCGACACCACACGAAACACGCCGCGGTTGACCAACCCAACTTCCACACGGTTCATTCACCACATCACACATCACACGAAGTCAGGAGTG
The DNA here is from genome assembly GCF_050947875.1 of Dermacentor variabilis. NCBI lineage: Eukaryota > Metazoa > Arthropoda > Arachnida > Ixodida > Ixodidae > Dermacentor > Dermacentor variabilis. The sequence goes on along the minus strand of NC_134571.1, from coordinate 230,227,653 downwards.
CCATATTTTAAATCACTGCAGCACCAAACGGACCTGAAAATTCACTTCCTTCGACAGAGTTTCTTAGCTGGCCTCGTTCACTCGTCAGTTACGAACTCGATGGACCCGCTAGGCCTACGCGTAACGTAAACAACATCGGCGATACGCGAGTGCCGATTATCCAGACTTCGGAACTCGTAAACATGTTTCCATTCGTTTTGGGCACAACAAAATACACACACAACAAGCACAGACGTTGCGGTAATCGTGATTCGGTTGGCTGTTTTAGCAGACGATCGCACTGAGCCCGGCGGAACCCAGTGGGCAGGTTGGATTAGGCGGCGTCGTTCGAAGTCGCTTCGGATCCACGTCGCACTGCCACAACCCACTGTCGTCGGTCGGTCGGTTGTGTCGTTGTCGGCCTACTATTACAACACTGTCTTTTAGGAACACTGTCGCGCGCGTCGTGCGTCCAAAAAACTCGGACGATCGTTGATGCCGGAGCCTCCGCTTGGGCGGCCATTACAGGCATAGCAGCCGGAGGCTGCGCAGCCTTCGATTGGTTGACGCGTGCGACTCGTCGCAGCCTCTCATTGGTGCACGCCGGCGCAGCTTCGCCGCGCGTCGGCAAACTTCTAGCATCGGCAGTAGACATAATCGCTGCGCGACGTTCCGCTTCGCCGCGTTTCCGACCGACGCTTTGACGCATTTTGCCCCAACCACTGGCACGCGCCGAAAGCTTCGGCGCGCGCTGGCAAGCGAACGCGTCGCTTCGCTTCGGCTGGAGGGAAAGGGCGCGCAACCACTGGAGACAAGCTCCGACGCGCGCCGAAGCTCGCTCCTCGGCTGCGGCGCACTGTTGCTGGACTATTCCGTCTTCATCCGTCAAAGTCCGGCCTAAAACAGCCTGCTCTAAACTAAGCTTGAAACAATAAGGTTGTGATCTGTATGTGCTTTTAGATACAAAAAACACGTTTGCATAATGAATATACACCTGCCGCAACAGTTCGTTTTTATTTTTGAAGTAACAATAGTGTACAAAATATCGACATCAGCGCTCGCGCGTCGTCTGTCTGCAAGATCGCTTTGCAAACACCTGCACGACGATGCCATATATCAAAAACTGTTGTACCATTTCATTTTTTGGTAGCTTATTGCACAGCCAACTATGTAAGAATTAGGCGTGCAATGGTATAACTGAAAAGAATCTGTGTTGGAAATATTGCCACGTAGTAGTGACGGTAAATAAATAGTGCCGGCTCAATGGCAACGATAGCGGCGAGCAATGTCGGCAATCGTAGAAAATCTCATCTGCGGGTCAAGCGCGTCGGTTTGCATACGTCAGTCGTCGAAAGTTACAGCCTATTCGCTGGTGCCCGCGCGCCTTCCAGAAACTACAACACAACTCGTGTCGCGTATGCAATCAGATTAGCAAGGTTCGTCGACAACAGACAGAACCATCGATAACATTCGCGAAACTTCCGATACGTTCAGGCGCATCCTGCACCGAGCGATAACGTTTTAACATTTTTTAGCCGGTGAAATACGGTAACCGGATACAGATAAAGCATCCGTGTCAATATAATTATGCTTGTTGGTGCATGAGAGAAACGTGAAAAAATGGCTTCTGAGAAAATCAGCAAAACAGAATTGAAACACCTGTAGCACTCACAAAAAAAAAAAAAAAAACTAGAATAGCTAAAATGTATGTAATTCGTATCTTGTCTCCCCCCAATTCTTGATTCTGCCAAATCTAGCCCATGGAGCACCTCTATTATTCTAGGTTGTTTTGATGCATCAACACCGCATCTGGAGGCCTTCACATCGAGTTTATTGCTACAAAACATTTTCACAGTGTAAGGGCCATGTTCTATTGTAACTGGTTTCCACATATCAAGTTTGCCTTTCTTTACATTAATGAAATGACATACCGTCAGATAATACAAGCTTGAGAATTAGAGGGTTTTAATAGGAGTCTTTTGTTGCCCTTTGCCAAGTCGTACTATTGAAGCACTTATTCACATGCATGGGAGCAGCTCATTTGCATAGTATAAGAAATATATAAACAGGTTATTTTCACAATTTATACACTTCGTCACCACAAAAAGAAAAATTGCAGTTTATTGTTTTCAGCCTGCTATGATGTCTTGACTGAGAAAGATATAATCAATTTGTTCTGCGAGGCACGCAATAATTGCTGAGGCATATTTTATTGCACAAAACTGCATACAGTAGCCAGCCATTATTAAAACTCAGAAGAAATTAATAGCACAATGCATATGATCAGGCACATAGCATATTATTGCACTTTCCCAATTCATGCCAGAACGACGACCACAGGCGTCCTTCTCTAACAAGGTCAGCATCCATCGTGCCTCCTAACCTCCCTACCTTTCATTTATCATTTTCTCTCTCACTTCTTAATTCATGCCCTTTTTTTAATTGCACAAAAGCTACTGCACTAAAATAGTATACTAGTACATACTTAAAAAGCACAATTTTATATTACGATAATAATCAATCATTCAAATTTTCATTGTAGTGCCCAGGAACAGCTAGAGAGCCTTTGTACTGGTGCACTTAACGAGCTTTAAGGAATGTATAATGTCATGGACCACCTTATACAGGAACAAAAGGTGCGATTAATTAAGACTTGAATCTAGAGGTGCGAGTTGAAGTATATTTGAGAAGGCTCAACTGTGGTCGCCAGAATGGCAAAAGTGGTGCTTGAAGATAGACATCATTTTATTCTGGATGCGTTCAATGAGGTCAGAATTAGATTTGCTCATTGCACCCCCCTCCTACAGAGGCATACTCTAGTAGTTGGAGGCACACAGCAGAATTTCAGAAACACAACAGGTGAGTGGAAATCATGCAATATACGGCAAGCAATTCCAAGAGCGTGAAGGGCATCTTGTGTAATTATCTATGTGAAGAGAAGCTTAGCATTTTGTCGAAGTACACACCAAGATCTTTCATTTCATCGACCCTAAGGAGTGGAGCATCACGTAGGGTGTATCAAAATTTCACATGGTGCGTTTTGTGCATATAACTTAATGCCCTAGTGTTGGAAGCATTTAAGAGTACGTATTTTTTCTGCACCAGTTTGAGAGTGAAAAAATGTCTTTTTGGAAGTCGATGCAGTGGTGAACACTGTTGACAGTCTGAAATAGTTTTAAGTTGTCGGCACACAAAGTCATGCTGTTCATTTATTAAAATGCTCTTAGCACTAACAGAAGGCGAGGAATCCCATACCGATTCAAACACCTGACGCACTGAAGAGGATAGATATAGGTCGGCAGTTAGTAACTGCACATCCAGCACCTGATTTGTGCATGGGCAATGCTCATGCTACCTTCCGAGTGCTAGAAGAGGTACTAGACTTTAGGGAACTATTGAAGATGCTTGTGAGAACGAGGAACAAGTATGCTTCCATACGTCTTAACCCTTTCAGACACCACTTTATCTCGTTGATTGAAAAGTTGCTTTCACCACATCTCTTGCATACTCAGAATCGTAGAAAGTGTACAGCTGCAGCAAATATTAAGAATTTTCAATTGTTTAGCGAGTTTTGTCAAGTTTACAAAATTTCGACTCCATGCGAAAACTCACTACAGGAACACAAAATATGAGAACATGTACTATATCGTGTTTTGAAAAGCTTGAAAAGCACTTATCCAGCCACTTGACAATTATGCCTGGTGCACGACATTGTAAAAAACAATGAAAGAAGTGAACTCGCTACATACAACGTACTGACACAGAGTAACAACACCCAGCCGTCTACCTTCCCACTAATTTTGTTAAAACATTCTGCACATTATTCAAAATTGCAGCACAGTTCCAATAATAAGTGTTTCAAGATGTATGAAACACATATTAAATACCATTACTTTCATCAGTGCTTTTGCTATTGATGCACGCTCCTGCTGTGCCCAATTGTGTAGACAGCGTCTCAAAGGGTTAAGCTCTGTGGAGGAAATACCATCAGCACCACAAGAAAGGGAAAGTTTAAGGCAAAGTTTAAGGCACTTCATATACTTGGAAACGAGGTTTTCATTGACTGTTAGCATACACTGCGCCAGACTGAGAAGGAAGGTTACTTGAAGCATATTTCACACCATATAGCAAACAGAAATGTTCTGCAAAGGCATCAGCAGTGTTCGAGACAACACCACTATTTTCATGAAGAAGACGTACATCTTTGGCACTCTTTTTACAAGGGAGAGCCCACAAAGCTCCAGAAATATTTTGAATTATGTGTCACGCTGGCTTCAACACAATCAACGTGGTCAAAGTGATGATTCTAATAATAACAATAATAATAATAACAACAATAATAATCTTAGTGGTAACTTGGCACACTAGACTAAAAAGAAGGCTGATGCCTGTATGTTAGAGCATCTGATAACCAGCCATCTAGAGCAGGAATTTGCAGGATGCAGAAGACACTTCCTTCCTCTCCATGTGCACACACACTTGCTCAATAACACAGCACGGCACACACGCACACATTTCACAGGTGCACAACACACACGAGTGCCAATTCAGTCTGGTTCCAAGGAAGGAGAATCCAAATCGCCAGGGGGGTGGAGGGAAAGCTCTGCATGCCAGATATAATCATGGTGTTGTGGTGTCGGGCCATAGAGGCGCGATGAGGGCTCAGACTGTGCTGACCACTTGTTCAGACGAACTGAAGAAATATTAGTGCTGTCCAGAGAGTCGTCAAGCACCCCGCAGTATAGACTAGTGCAATGTTGCGCTGGTATTGCAGGGTGTGCTACTTGAGGGGTTTGAGACAATCCTCCAAGGCTGGCATGAGCTTGTGACAACCGAAAAGACGGGAGTAAAGGGTGCGTATTGTCCGGCGCTCAACAAGCTTGAGTTTGTTAGCGTCGCGAGTTTGGTACGGGAACTATACTGATGAGCAGTACTCAAGTCGTGACAGAATGATAGAAGTGTAGAGTGCTCGGAAAACCTTAGGTCATCAGGGAAGGGAGACGCGACACAAACCCAAGAAAGGGCTGGTGCTTACATACAGTGCTGGTGACATATGCGGAAAAGTTGAGAGAACAGCTAAATGCTACACCCAGAATGGGAAGGGCCCGAACAGTCTTTATAGAAGTGCCTCCAAGGAAGAAGGTTGGACGTGCAGCAGTTTCGTTGTGGCTGATACGCATGGCAGCACTTTTTACGGTGCTACTACAAAGTTTGATCCCAGTCGTTCACCTTTACGGAATGTATTTATTGTAAGCACATATGCTGTGCATCGGCATATTGTTGTTGTGGAAGCGTTAACTTGTTAATAAAACACATTCTGCGCAGATGCATTAGTAACTTGGTTTTGAGTAGATCTTTGTCCTGACTACAATTTATAGTATCGCAGCAAGAAACATTTTAGTAGAAGCTGAAGGGATTCCAGCAGTTTAAGCATACTGACTGCACAAAACACTGACGACACCTTTTCACCTTCCCCACAATGCACTCACACCATCTACACTTTCCATAAGCAAAAAGTGAGATAAAAAATCAATTACAATTTCATTGACTCAGTACTTGCTGCTTCTGAAGCAGGCATCGAAGCAATCGTGGTATACGCTGCTACACGCATAGGTCTTGCATGATGCAGGTCCTGCTATGCACTGCACACAGGGCACACGTTGCAAACAGATAATTTCTTTTTGCAGTGCTCAACTATTAACGACACACTGACTCAAACATGACTGCATTGTCACGTATGCTTCAGTGCGTCAGTGTTCTTGATTGCTACACGAGCGATTTATGCCCAACTAGCCCAAAAGACGGACGCACTAGAAAGAAGTGAGTGAATGAGTACAGTGAACTTGTACTGAACTGGATTCACATGCCGAATAGAAGAGCGCAGTGTCAGCTGAAACAGGCGGCACGGCTGATTATGTAAGTACTTGTAATAGTTCGTCTACTAGTGTATTTCGCTTTCGGAAGTTATCTTTACCACTGGAAACAGCGCAGAGCTTGGCCGTGACACTTGAGTCAACCGACACCACACGAAACACGCCGCGGTTGACCAACCCAACTTCCACACGGTTCATTCACCACATCACACATCACACGAAGTCAGGAGTGCCATATTTTAAATCACTGCAGCACCAAACGGACCTGAAAATTCACTTCCTTCGACAGAGTTTCTTAGCTGGCCTCGTTCACTCGTCAGTTACGAACTCGATGGACCCGCTAGGCCTACGCGTAACGTAAACAACATCGGCGATACGCGAGTGCCGATTATCCAGACTTCGGAACTCGTAAACATGTTTCCATTCGTTTTGGGCACAACAAAATACACACACAACAAGCACAGACGTTGCGGTAATCGTGATTCGGTTGGCTGTTTTAGCAGACGATCGCACTGAGCCCGGCGGAACCCAGTGGGCAGGTTGGATTAGGCGGCGTCGTTCGAAGTCGCTTCGGATCCACGTCGCACTGCCACAACCCACTGTCGTCAGTCGGTCGGTCGTGTCGTTGTCGGCCTACTATTACAACACTGTCTTTTAGGAACACTGTCGCGCGCGTCGTGCGTCCAAAAAACTCGGACGATCGTTGATGCCGGAGCCTCCGCTTGGGCGGCCATTACAGGCATAGCAGCCGGAGGCTGCGCAGCCTTCGATTGGTTGACGCGTGCGACTCGTCGCAGCCTCTCATTGGTGCACGCCGGCGCAGCTTCGCCGCGCGTCGGCAAACTTCTAGCATCGGCAGTAGACATAATCGCTGCGCGACGTTCCGCTTCGCCGCGTTTCCGACCGACGCTTTGACGCATTTGACCCTTCGGCGCGCGCCGAAGCTTTCCAGCGCGTGCCAGTGGTTGGGGCATTTGACCCTTCGGCGCGCGCCGAAGCTTTCCAGCGCGTGCCAGTGGTTGGGGCATTAGACATACTTCAGTTTCACAGCTCCCTATGCGAGCCCATTGGCCGACGTGGCCGAAACGGGTGTCACTGAAACTACCGGCGCTGCAGTCGCGTCTTTCGTCATGCGCCGCGCGTCGTCTGCTCCTGCTGCGACGCGTCGTTTACACCAACAGGCCTGTAGGCGCTTATCCGACGGTAAATGTAGTTTACATCCGCAGTCTGAGTTTTGTGAAAAACCTGCCGCGTGTAAGTAACGGGGACTTCACGGTGTCTATGCACTATCGGCGCTGTAGTGACGCATCTCTCACGCAGCGCTACTCCTGCGATGTCATCTCTGCGGTGGGTCGTTTTCCCCAACTGGCCTGTGCCGTTCGCTCTTTGACGACTGCGTTTTGGCTGCTGAACAATATTTTATGCCAAGGACCTTTGAATGACATGTCTAGCTAGTCTTTAGAGGCTGCAACTACACCGCAAATGAGCGGTCGTGCACTACGATTCCGCTTTTCAACCAACTTTTTCCCTATAAAAGCGCTACGCTGCTCCCTTGAGCGGGGGCTTTGTTTTTTGCTGCTTATTCTTAAGATGTGTATTAATTAAAGACGGCGATCGAGCGCCTGTGCAGACGTAGGGACATTAACGCATCACGCCCAGCAGTCGCTTGAGACAACGCTGTGGTGAATTGATCCACCCCCGTCAACGCTTCTTCGCCTAATAAATTTAATTGACACATGTATTTTTTATAGTTGTCCGCGGATATTATGGGACGTGCAAATGAGTTGGAAGTGATCTGTGAGCAGTGACAAGGACGAAGTTAAATACATATGAACAAATATTTATTTAGGTCAAAGCTTAATTCATTTTCTTTTTAACGAACAAAACAAACAACAAACACAGTGACACTTTTTATTTACTTTGTGCACAAAAACGTAATTTTGAGCTACTTTTGCTCAAAGCAATTTTGCTCTCTTTCTGGCTGCTTGCACCTGTTCTGTCAGCGATGCCTCACTGTTCATTTTTTTGGAAAAGAAGTGCATGCGCATGACAAGATAGAACTTCATGACATTAGCAGTCACCTCCTCATAATGATTGTCACATCCTAGTGCCGGCACAGATGCTTTGTCTAACCCGTCCACGATGCTCCAAAATAAGTCACCAAGAAATTGCGTTACTGTCGAGTGTGTGACGAATTATTTCTTCTATGTGTTTGATGACGGTGAACATTCTGAAAGAAGGTTCACGTAAGCACCCTGGCTTGAATGACCTCAGCTCTGTCAAAAGGCTACGCGAGGGTCGTGGGTCACCCGCACTTGGTGGCACAGAAGCACTTTCCAGTGATTTAACACACCGTTCGCAAGACATGGATTTCGTAACTTTCTTCAATGTATATCCACCCAGGTAGTAGACAACCATTTCTTGTGTTCCTGCTTTCTGGTACCCGTGGTCGCCCAAGTCATCCATGTGGCCTACTGAAAGACTCATCCCACAGAGCTTCTTTCACCTTTCACCTTTCAGCTCAGCAGCAGCCTACGCCTTTTGCCCCAGGCTGTCGTGAAGAGACACCAGTACACCATCGGGAGCGCCAGAGCAATTTCCTCTCGCTGCATTTTTCACAGGTGTGAACAAAGACAACAATCTATAAATCTGGCTGAATTGAACTACGGATGGGTGGTCATCGTCGCCATGAAATGAACGGACAACTCCGAAAAATTTCTGAAATGAATAAAGAAAGCATTCTGTGAGTGATTTCGCCTGCGCACTTTTTAATTTAATGGTGCAGTAATAAAAGTAATCACGATAAGACAAACTTTGCATTTGCGGTTTGTGCATGCATTAAATATTCAACAGCTCTCCACATTTTCAACAAGCATTTGCGCATTACCTCTAGGGGATCTTGGTTGAGCTTCACTGTCAGTATGTAGGGGACACCAGCTTCGTGGAGCTCATCAATTATGTCGAGTACCGACATTAGCGTAACACGCAAAGCTTCGGTTGTCTGTCGCGAGGCAAACATAAGCATGTTTCGGTGGTGGTAGTTGTGTTCCGTGATGTTGAGCAGGTCGAGAAACTTCTTGATTATCTGCGCAAATAAATGAATTTATAGTTTGCACTAATTGTAGGGCTTCCATTAAAACGTCATGTACAATGGCTTAAACCGTACCTCAATCTTCGGTGAGCCCTTTCGTATTCCCTCTGCAGGATGCTTTGTGTTGAGTGCATCAAAGACGTCATTCATTGTCATTGTAAACGCTTCTGTTCCTTCCGAGTCTTGGAGGCCTTCAACGCTTTCTGCCCTGTATAACTTCAATCCAATAGCAGTACTGCGGCTGAACAGCTGTGGAAGGCAAACAAAGTGTAACAGTTGTAGTTGAAAAAACTTACAAAGCAACAGAGAGCCACCTTCTATATTTTGGCATATTACTGTTTTTAATCGCTCACCTGTGCAGCGAGTCGCACGTTCATTCTCTGCAAGTTTGTGGGGTTTACGTGCGCTGCTGAGAGCTTGGCGCTATCAGAGCTGTTCAAAAATAATTTCATTGTAGAGACTTCGACGCCTACGGGGACTGTGATGTGCCGTCGCGACGATTCAATCTTTTTTTTTCTTCTACATTCTTGGACGTTCCCATATTATTTCTCGAGTTGCGTCGCACTGTCTGTTTATCGGTGTTCTCAGCGTGCGATTTCCGCGTATTTGGAACATCCAGAAGGGACAACGCATGGCAACCGCAGCGCCACGCTATTGGCTGCCGGCTGCGGGGACGCGCCGTGGCGTCATGCCTAACAACGTACTCTCATCACCAGCGGCATAGAGCAACGCCTCCTATAATATACTAGTTATAGGAGGCGTTGCATAGAGTTAGTAGAACAACTCTAGAGGAAAAGCTGGGCCGGAAAAGTGGGAACTATGGTGTTCTATAGTGGGAACCTCCATGGCGCCGCCCTGTTGCTACTGGTCATTGTGGCCAGCGCAATTACTATTGAAAGCGCTGAAAACAAGTACAGGTCACCTTATGCTTTGTCATCTAAAAACGCATACCTGATGACTTTATGAAGGTGGTGCGTTAATATTAAGTTTACAGAAAGCGATCGCTAAGTCCGTGACTTATGTAAATCACGATGTACGCAATAAAGGATGACGCCAATTTCGGTTTCGAATCTGTTTTTTGGATGCGTAGTAGTTTCGTACAGTTTAGGTTTGACATGCGATCGCGCGTCGACATCGGACGCTATGGCACACTCGTGCCCTATGTGCCACCGAAGTCCCGAAGTGCTCTGGCATATACCTTCACATGTAAGTAAACGAATGTATCTCCTTGTTGAGAATATCACGCGAGTAGGCAGCTCTTGTGGTGCATCACAATCGTTTGAGAAGCGTCACAGTACAGTATTTTTCTACATGCGGAGCGGTGTTTTTATTTGCAGGTTTCCCTTCAGTAGGAAATTGCTGGACAGGCGGACCAGCACACCGGAATTGTACTGGCGAAGCCACAAGCAACTCAATGAATCTGTTTAATTGTTGCACTTTGAACAATCATGCTTCTACAAAGGCCACAGCAGAAAAACAGACTGATGCCGAGTATTTCTGTGCGACGAAGTAATCAAGAGGCGAGTGCCTAATGCGGACGAAATCGAGTGCATCGAGACTTAGAACGACAGAAAGCTGAGCTAGTTGGTAAAGATTCATTATGCAAAACAGAGGTGAGGCGTGCAGACCGGACACAAGAGTAGAGAAGTGGGCGGCGCTCGTGTTGTTTGCTTGTAAATACTCTACTCTTGTGTCCTGTCTGCACGCCTCACCTCCGTCTTGCATAACGAGTGCATCAACCCACCTAATAATAGTGTAGGCGTTTTATTAACTATGCAATATTTTCAACACTTCCTTGCATGCCATTTCATGTGGAATATCTTTTCTGGTCACAAATTCGTGCAGCGAATCTATTTGCATGATCGACTCCGGGTTTGTGGGACCGTTCACTTGCACTTGATGCTGAGTCTTTTACATGTATCCATAAACTGCAGATATGCACATCAGATCCCTGCGAGCATTTTCAAAATTCAATTATTTTAGACAACAGGCACCATATGCAATACTGACATAATCTCAAATACCACTAAGCAGCTGGGACACATTTTTGTTGACAATACTCGCAGGTAAAATAAGTACATCATGTGGACAGCTCCAGCTCATTCTCCTTAAATCAGTGTGTACAAGGGGTATGCAAAAATAATTTTTTTCTCGCGCACCGATTATTTTGCTGTATAAGCAAGAGAACCCACCACGTTAGTGTAGCGTATCTTGCACATCACACTAATATGTGCTTTAATTTACCGAGTGAGATGAGTTACTTTTATGGCTCATTCAGTCATATCACACTGCAAGCTGCATTCATCAATCTTCAATTGGATTTTGCAAATGTTTAATGAAACATGTTTCCCTTTTATGCAGATACGCAATGGCAAGCCCTTCCGTGAGTTCCAAAGGTAAAATTTAAGATCTAAATTAAAGAAGACATTTCTAGTCAGAAACAAGCAAAAATGGTGAATGCAGAGTATCAGAAGCCCAAGGTACAGAAATTATGAGAAGTGTCGAATGATCTTAAGGAAAGAGTTGTATTTGAAAATGCAAGACTCTTTAGTGGAGGTCAAGCAAGTCAATATACGTAGAATACACTGCAAGATTATGCGAGTGATGGGATGGCAAACAATGGGTCAGGAAATGCGTTGTTTTTCTGCAAAACAAAAGCTGATTACCATTACATAAGTCACTTTAGCATCATGAGACTTCTGCTTGATAAATTCAGAAATAAACCAAGAAACAAGACACACAAAAATAAAAAAACAATTTAATGATGCTCTCTCCACACTGGGATAAATAAAAACAAACACATCACATCTAATGTGGACATATCAGACGCCTTGTGAAACACTAAAGGAAAAATTCAGTTTCGAGCTACGACACTTGCCCCATAGATGTGGGGGGCCTTGCACTAATAGTGATAGTTACCACTGCATTTATAAATTGAAAGCATTCATGCAGACAAGGATGATTCTTCATATTTTTGGCTACCACTTCAAATGCCTCCACCTAGTGTTACAATGCTGCACGCAGCCATACTAAGGATCCCGCAGCAACACCTGCAGGTAAAAAGCAGAACAGTCAGAGTGCTGGTGTGTACTGGACACTATGTTTGAAAACTTTTAGGTAAGGAGAGTGCAAAAAGCAGATATAACAACTGCATTTATTTCCATAATTCCCCATTTTAATGGCCTTTTCTTTTCGCTTAGACAATGCCTACGCCTAGCCACAGCAGCTCCCTCATACAGACTCCGCAAGCCAAGAGGCCGTGGAGGCAAATGAAGGTAAGAGGCAAGAAGCAATAGCACTGGTATCGACATTCATCTAATTTCTTTCTTTTTCTTTCGTTTAGGCAGCCAGTACACCTCGAACAGGCACCTTGACTGAGGGTGTGTCACCCTAGTCACCAAGGAAACATTTGAGGGAAAGCGAAAGGCAATGTGAACAGCCACTTCTCCATGTAAATGATACTCTTTCTCTCGGATGACTCCTACGTCTCGCCACGCCAGCTCATCTGTGCAGACTCCACCAACAAAGACGCCGCCGAGGCACGTGCAGGTCAGAGGAAGCAGTGGCACTGGTGTCGACATTCACCTAATTTCTTTTTCTTACACTGACGCAGCCAGCACACCTCGAACAGCCACCTTGACTGCAGGTGTGTCAGTAGATTTCTGTTGTACGTACATATGCTCACAATAAACTTCAGCAAACTTGAACTTGATAATAAACTTGAAGGCAAATGGGACATTGATGCATTGTTTTTTTGAACATTTATTGTACACATACAATATATGTTATATTTTGCAGTACTACAGAGCGTATTTTGAAGCTTCCCCCTATATTTTGCACCTTTAATTACGTATGTGTTGTGTGGTCCTCAATGCAATTCATGTTGTAGCAGCTGCTTTGTCTGTGTATCGCACATTGGCTTAAGCTCGTGATATCCACATACTTCCCTCACATATACAAAATAAAGTTCTGTGTATAGTCCTCAGTGTTACAACAAAAAATGAAAGTAAACAATCCAATCGTGGAATTGTGTTTATTACAGTGATTCCTATGGCAGTTACTGACAAGTTGACAACTTGAACTGGTCAATCCGTCCACAGCCTCCTCTATTTTTTAAAAATAAAGGAGGCTATGATCCGTTATGGCAAGGAATTAAATGTATACATAAAAAAGGGGGTATGTGTGTTTGTAGTGGGGGGTATAGGATTAGGGCGGTACGAAAAAATGTGCGAACACTGTCCTCTAGACCTATTCCGTGAAGGTACCGTAACAAAGCGCATTATGCATAAAGTTCATATACAACCAACTCCACGCAACAATGGTTGCTTGTATACTGTCAAATGCTCATATTCTGCGGCCTAAAGCCCATGGCACGGTGCGAAAACGCGCACGCGGCGAAAGCGAAACTTTGCGGACAAGCATGCAGACGTGCAGTCGGTCGCTGCGAATCTGTGCGATCGCTGCATTGAGGCTTCATTCTATTACGCTCCATTTAGTTATATAAGCACATATTTCACATAGTTTACTCTCAGCGTTTACCTACCTTTCACGCAAAAAGCCGGTTCGGGAGACTTCATCGCGGCGACCGCGCGCAGTGGCGTTCACTGTACGTATTTGGTAAAGAGATAGCGTCTGTAAACGATTCTGTGCTTTCAGTTTGCCCAAGATTATTATTTAGACAGTAAAAAACTTCTCTCGCTTCGAAATTACTTACAGAAATGTCCGTGAGAGCTCGCGCGTGGTGTTTTCAGTGAGCGCTGACAGCAAAACCTACGAGGAGCGCGCCGCGTGATCCCTCATACTACGCCAGCGAGGCGTTTCCGTTAGATGGCGACTCCGTAACTCCTCGCCACCAATATACAACTGATATAATTGACAGCGCCCCCTATACACAACAATAGGCTCGAGAAAACCAAACGAATTCAGCAGCAAGAAGCTAAAGGGTTGTTTTGGTATAGACCAGTGGCTAAGTCCGGATATGAAAGAGGAGGAAGAAAAGCCGAGTCTTTCCACTTCAACACTGGGAGGCCCGACTCCCCCGAACAAACATAACTTGTACTTATTTTACTTCTCGAAAGGAGATTACTGACTTGCATTGGCAAGTGTTCACTTCAACCAACACCACATGAAGCAAGCTTACTAAGCATATTTTACCAGCTATTGCATCATTGTTTCGCGTTATGAGTGAAAATGCAATTTTCTTTATGCCACAACTTGCTCAATTTTGTGTTTTGCAGTAGGATATTAGCAGTGCTATTAAGGCGTTTGAATACTCATGAATAGTAGTAGAGAACAAAAAAATAAAAGTAGGAAAGCAGTGGCTTTTTGTGCATAAACTATGCATACACTTGGTTGATACAATGTTAAAGTTGCTGAACTGCAGCGCCCCCAAGCAGCACTGCCTTTTTTTGTGTGGCTGCTGAGCCATGCCTAGCGGGCAAGATATAAGTAGCGGCCAACGTTCTTATAGCGTCCTCGATCACCCGCACCGGTGCGCACCGGGGCGCCTTGGTGCGCACTTTCATCCTCGATCAACCGCACCGGTGCGCACCGACCATCCTCGATCACCGGAAGCGCACCCTGTTGGAGCGGTTTTCCATTGCCCCGTCTCGCACCAAGAAAATCGGCGGTGCGCCGGGGTGCAATCCCAGCAAGCACTGCGGGACGCGCGACGCGCGCGCGCACAGCTGACTGCAGAACCGCAGACGCTCTGGCCCGATAGCTACGGTTACAACGGAGTTGACGGAGTTAGCTAGTGGAGATGTCGGCAATGAGAAAGGAAGCGCTAGTAGTTGCCGCAATCGATGAGCTTTCTTCAAGTTCGTCTGACAGCGAAGGCGACGTACATGCTGATCGACCTCGTCCAAAAACAATGTGGTGAAGAGCGACCGAAAGTGCACAGGTTCGTTGAGCGGGTCGTCGGGATCAATTATAATATCCATTGGTGTTTGCTTGCAACCAGGTATGTCGGAGCACGCCGTTTGACAAGGTTCGAGCGCTTGCCGCGGATACTCAGCACCTGCAAATAATAAAATGTGTGCGCACGCGTGTTCGCGCACGTTTTCCGCGCCAGGGGTAAAGTGGCGCTGCATGCAAGCACCCTGCACGGGGTGCAGTTTTGTCCTCGATGTTGACCCTCCGCAGTGCGCCACCACGGCGGTGCAAAGCGCACCATTCTGGTTTCGGGGCAACCCCGGGGCAAAGTGATCGAGGACGCAATTAGACATACTTCAGTTTCGCAGCTCCGCTCGGGAGATGGCCGAAGTGGTGGTCACGCGAACTAGCGGCGCTGCGATCGCGTCTTTCGTCACTTTTTGTTTCGTTTCTGATAGAAGTTGCTTCATTTCTGGTAGATTTCTGTTTTATATTTTGAGAAGTAGTTATTTCACAGTTCTTAATTTTGAGCCTCTTTGTGAAATATTGTGATATCTGAGCTCTGTATTGTAAGTGCGTTTTTGGTAAGGAACTTGAAACTTGACTTCTGCTTTCACTTCTGGTTTCATGTTGGTTGCGCTGCACCGTCAGTCGCTATCCTTCTCCGTTTTGTAGGTGTTGTGTGATGTGTCGCGATTTGCTCTCTTGAAAAGCTTCTTGAAGAAGCGTTTCCGCATCTCATGACAGCAAGAAGTTCCCTATGCCGTGCTGTTTTGCCCCCGGCTGCACGAGCGGCCTTATGGCGTTTTTCACTGGTCGATTCGGAGCAGGATTTCTTGCTCCGTGGCAACGAATCCGAATTTCACTGGTCGATCTGGAGCGGGTTCGCGCGTTCCACTGGTCGTTTCGGATCAACTCGCTCCGCGCCGGATCGCTCTGACTTGCTCCGCCGCCGAGGCGCGGATTCGGGCGGAAATAGTTCGCGTCACTTCCGGCTTCAAGCGAAATCGGTACCCGGTTGGTGCGCACAACATTGTGTTGCTTCGCAAGATGGCTGCGTTCGGTGCTGCTGCAGCGCTCGCGTTTAGCGATGAGAGCGCGGACGGCAGCGATTACGAAGTGACGTAGGTGCTGTACGAAGACTTCTATGCACGTTGTCCATGCACAATCCTTGCTGGCGCGACATGGAAATGACGGGCTATGCGACTGCCACGGTCAAATTACACACGGGGGACGGCGAGTTTGGTTGCCGTGGAAACGTACAGAACGGAAGTAGGGCATGGTTTTCAGAACCGGTTCGTGCGACGTGTACGCAGACTTCCTGTGTGATCCGCCGCGGAGCGTTTTTGCGCTCCGCTGGCCGATTCGGATTCCTGAAACCCGAGCGCTCGCTCGAGGATTTCGGCCGCCGCTCCAGATCGACCAGTGAAAAACGCCATTAGACACGATGCCGCTGGTCACCATTTTTTCGCACCGCCGCAAGACGCTGGAGAGTTTAAAAGTTGGGAGTGCATAGATAGATAGATAGATATTTTTATTTCTCTGAAAACAAAGTACAGAAATGAGAGAGGACGGGAGGGAAAAAGCTGCCGAATGCAGCTTGAGGACCCCCTACGCCCTACAGAGCAGCAGTGAGGTGAGAAACAAAGGCAATACGACAGGTTGCAAAGTATACACAAACAGAATTCAAAATCACAATACTCGTAATCTATTGCATAACTGCAATTTTTACACGGAATCTATTACATTGTTATGATTTTACACAATTAACGCATTTACACAATTTCTTCGTCAATTCCCATTACACAATTTTAACGACAAAAAATACAGATAAATATAATTCATTCAATACAGTTACAATACATACAATACATACATACAATACAGTCACAGGTGAGCTATTCGCTCGAAAGCCCGAAAAGATTGAACAATTCTATGAAGGTTTGTATAGAAAGCAACCTAAGGGAAAAACGATTTTCTTCGAGAACATTTAGATACCTAGGCAGATTGTACGATAAAGATTGTGTGCGGTATTTGGTGCGACTTAACGGTAGGGACCATGACATAGAATGACGTACATCATATGTAGGTTCATGACGTACAAGCTGAAACATTGTTAGCATAAGGTTGTTGTTAGTTGCTACAGCAGTTTTGTAAATGAAAAGAAGTTTGAACACATACAAGGTAGTTACACTTAAAATATTGAACTGCCTAAAATATTCTCTGGTGTGAGCATTCCACGGTATATTAGCTATCAGCCTTACCGCACGCTTTTGTGCAATTAAAAGGCGCTGTTTATTGTGTTGAGTCGTTGTACCCGAAACTGTGTGGCAATAAGTAATCACTGGCGCTATGTATAAATTATAAATGAGGAGTTTAACCTGTGTGGGAAGGGTTAACCTATGTTTGCATAACACCCCATTTAACCTGTTCATTTTAGCACGAATATTTTCAACTTGTAGGTCCCAATTGAGTGTCTCAGAGAATATAACACCAAGAGATTTTATACTGGATACAATGTCAATCTTGTCATTACCTAATAATAGTTCGATATCACCACTTACTACTTTATTTTTTGTTCTATATATCACAGCTTTTGTTTTATTCGTATTAACTTTAAGACAATTTTTATTACACCAGTGACGCAAATGTTCCAAAAATTGGTTGCCACGGATGGATAACTCAGCTAGTGTGTTTCCTGTGGCGAGCATTGTAATATCATCAGCGTAAGCTACGAGATGAACCGGAAAGGGGGTATGAAAAATGTCATTTATATAAACTAAAAACAACAGAGGCCCTAAAATGCTTCCCTGTGGTACACCGGATAAGATTGGCTCAACATCTGATGAGGTTTCATTTAAACACACCATTTGTTTACGGTACTTTAGGTAAGACTGTATTAAAGCAAGACTGATGCCCCTAATGCCATAGTGACTGAGTTTCTGAGATAATAGAAAGTGGTCAATTAGATCAAATGCTTTGGATAAGTCTATATATATCCCGAGAACAAGAAGCTTTTCTTCAAAGGCGGAAATTATAATTTCTTTTTGTTTAGTCAATGCCATCTCAGTCGACCTCTGTTTTCTAAATCCAAACTGGTAGTCAGAAAGAACAGAATGCTTACTTAGAAAGTTAGTCAACCGGCAATGAATAATTTTTTCTAATGCTTTAGACAGTACTGGAAGAATCGATATTGGTCTGTAGTTGGAAAAGTCAGAAACAGATCCACTTTTATGTATGGCAACAACCTTTGCGATCTGCATTTGTTTTGGGAAGACGCCGCTACTTAAACAAAGGTTATAAATGTATACTAGTGTCGGGGCTAATAAGTCTATTACAAATTTAAATGGTTGGATTTGAAAACCATCTTTATCCTTGGATTTACTCGACCGGAGGTTCGAAAACACGAATATTATTTCAGATTCAGTAGTTGGAAACATAAATAAGGTTTCGTGAACGCTCGGTGCCACACAGGCATAACCGACAGGGACATCTGGTGCGACACAAAGTGATTTTGTAATATTAATGAAAAACCTATTGAACTGGTTGGAAAGTTCCTTTCCGCACAGAACTTCGCCTTCTTTTTCAATGGAAGCAATAGGACGGCGTGACCGGAAGTTAAGCAAGCGATTTAGTTGGTCCCATTGGTCTCGGGCACTGTTTCTCGAAGCGGGGTCAAAAAGATGGCTAAAATATTCCAATTTCGCCCTCTTCAGTTTTCGGTTTAACTGATTACGGTATTTTTTATATGCGCCTAATTTTTCAGGGTCTCGAGATTTAATGAACTGTGTAAATAACTTGTCTTTTAATTTTATTTCACGAATTAGTTCTGCCGTTATCTATGGTTTTCTATTTTTGCATTTTCTTGCATGCCTCAGAGGAAAAGAAGTGTTGTAAATAGCTTTCAGTTTGGATAGAAAAGCATCGTAAGCCATGTCAGGGTCATTTATGGATAGGACGTATTCCCAGTCAGTGGCGGAAATCGCGTTCCGAAAGTTACTCAAGGTGATCGGATCAATGCGGCGATACTTGAAATCATGCGGTTTAGAAGCGCTTTCTGGTCTAGCATTGTTAACAAAAGCAAAGATTGGGAGGTGATCACTGATGTCACAGGCGACGGTCCCTGCATCTATGTTAGACTTATCTGCATTTGTGATGATAACGTCGATACACGTTGCCGTGGAGCACGTTATGCGCGTCGGGGTTTCGATAACGTTGCAAAACCCATATGCATCAATTAAGGCCACAAGTTCCTTTCCTGGTTTCGATACACATTTCATATCTAAGTTCACATCACCCGACAGAAAAAGCAATCTTTCATTAGAAGACGCGTAATCAAAAAGAGCTTCTAGCGATTCGAAAAACGTGTCTAGTCTTGCATTAGGGGGACGATACACCACACTGAAAATGCTACTATGGCTTTCTACAGTCAATAGCTTAAGATCTTCCGTTGCCAACGTAAATTGCTCGCTTTGAGCAACAGTTATTGCATTATGAATATGCATCGACACGCCCCCACCTTTGCGACCGGATCTGTTAAGGAAAAAGTGCTTATAACCATCTAGAGCAAGATACTCAGATTCATCACTATACCACGTTTCACTGAACATTAGTACACTAAAGGAGAAACCCAGAGATTCAAAAAGTAACTGTAAATCTTCGAACTTATTGTTAATTGAGCGACAATTAAGATGAAAAATTCCTAGTGTATTGTCATTTGCATACTTCTTGAGAACCGAAGGAGCTAAAAGTTCGTGACAATTCATCAGAGCGATAAGATATACTAGATCATTTTAACGAGGTCCGCACTGCTGATCACCTTCAGCAGTCTGCTTTTTTCTTCTTTGCGTGCGAATATTTGGCCACCGCGCACCCACACGAATTTCCAGTTGACATCCCGTTTCTTACTGATTGTCTGCCCAAGTAGACGCTTCCATTCAGGGCACAAGTGCTCGTTGATGTAGATAGGGGTAGACGCAGTGAAACCGAGGTCCTTACATGTGATCCTTTTCTTTCTGGCTTTCTCAAGGACAGCATCGCGTTTCTGGCGGCGAGCGAATTGCACAATAGCGTTCATGTTCATTGAACCGCCAGGAACTGACACTCTGTGACAGAGTTCTACATCAGTGGGTAGGATAGGCTCTCCAATTTTATCGCCGATTTTGCCGATTAACTCAAGCAGGTTTTCTGCGCGGTTCATGGGAATTCCTTTTATTTCCAGGTTGCGGTTTCGAGAGTACTGTTCGCACTCCGTGATCCTTACTTCTGCTTTGTTAAGTTGAACATTCAAGAGATTACATTGTTGTTTTAAACTTTCATTTTCTACCCGTAAGCGTTTGTTTTCATCCAACACCTTCTTGAGGTCCACGGTCATTTCATTAAACTTTTGGTCTGAAGAAGACAGGCTCGCCTTAATCTCCCTTAGTTCACTGCGAATATCACGTTCAAAGGACTCTCGAAAAAGCTTCAAGCCATTTTTGATTTCATTTTTCAGGTCGTCAAACGCGACACTCAACTCTTTGCTAATTTTTGACATGATGAAAAACAGTTAGACAGATTTGACTCCCGAATGGCAGCAGTGGCGTGCAAAGGTCAATATGTATTGCGGAAGCCGCAAGTGCTAGGCACGAACCTGCAGTAGAAGGGAAGACGAAAGCTGTGAGCCGCCTGCCCGCGCTGTTCACGCCACCGCTGCCATATGGGGGAAGCCGGCCAGGGCTGCTGAATTTGTAGCTGTATGTCGATGACGTCACCGGGCTGTCCAGTGGAAGCGGCGAGGGGCTATCACGCAGGCAATCGACGATCCTTGTGCGGAAAGCCGGCCCGATAATGTTGACTCAGCGTGGTAGACTGTACCGGGTCGATGGCGAAGCACACGGACGAAATCCTGCAGTAGAAGGGAAGACGAAAGCTGTGAGCCGCCTGCCCGCGCTGTTCACGCCACCGCTGCCATATGGGGGAAGCCGGCCAGGGCTGCTGAATTTGTAGCTGTATGTCGATGACGTCACCGGGCTGTCCAGTGGAAGCGGCGAGGGGCTATCACGCAGGCAATCGACAATCCTTGTGCGGAAAGCCGGCCCGATAATGTTGACTCAGCGTGGTAGACTGTACCGGGTCGATGGCGAAGCACACGGACGAAATCCTGCAGTAGAAGGGAAGACGAAAGCTGTGAGCCGCCTGCCCGCGCTGTTCACGCCACCGCTGCCATATGCTACACCGAAAAGACAAACGCCTCACAAACAAATCAAAAGTGTGTGAACGCCACTTTGAGGACGACGACATTTTGAAATACTACAAGCATGTTGTGGGTAACAAAGAAATAATGATTCCTCGCGGGAAATGGATGCTTGCTCCCGGCGCACTTCCTCGGCTCTTTCCTGGGCTGCCTGAGCAAATCTCAAAGCCAAAAAATGTGAAGCGAAAGCGACGTCCACCAAAAGAACGAGCGCAAGTGCCGGCAAGTACATCGGGCGAAGCTTGTAGTGACAGCGCTTCAACTTCAAACCTGCTGTTGGGCTTGGAAGAAGGAACTTCAGAAATATGCGCTACACACTTTGCGCTCAACGATCTCACGAACGTGACACTGCCTTCTGCGCTCTGGAAGTTCGAAATTGTTGAGGACGACGCAACACAGAAGCGATGTGGAGTATTTTATATGAGGCAACTGGTAGCCGGGCATCTGCGAGTAATGAAAACTGTTGTGCTTGAAGGGGATGGTACTTGCTGCATAAACGGCTACAGCAAAATCCACAAGAGGCTATTTCGAGCTGCGACTAGCATTGCAAGTGTGGAAAGAATCCTGAGAGAAGCAGACAGCTTGAACATATGTGCGGGCGTGAAAGCATGGCCAGCGTGACTCGGCGACATCAGATAATATGCACCACAAGCAGTGCAATGTACTTACAAAGCAACTAGTCTGCACGCGTTGTCTCCGTCTACAGAGGAAACTTCGACTGAGCATTAAGGCTCCGAGCGCAACGCTCAAGCGATATCAGAAACTACGCAATGTGAAGAAGAGGCTGCTTAGGGCGGCTGCTGCGCATCAAAAGCAAAAGAAGGAAATTTTGGCTCTGAAGAAAAGGCTTTCTGAAATGCCCGATAACAGAATCGAGCAAGCGTTGGCCGAACTTCCGCCTTTGCAGCGACTTGCATTTATGACATCGTTTAAACAGTTGAAAGCAAAGTCTCCGTGTGGCGCGCGGTACCAATGCGGACTGGCTTCTGAATTATTTAATGCTGAGGATAGCGAGCCCTCGAACATATAAGCTTCTGTCTGACATGAACATGCTGCCCTTGCCCTCCCTGAGCCGTCTCACACAAATACTGAAAGGAATACCATGCAAGTATGGCTTCAATCCTCTCTGTATGGAAGCTATTGGAAAACAGCTGGACAACAGAGCAGATGGGAAGAAATTCGGCACACTGATTTTGGATGAAATTAAGTTACGCCAGGCGTACGATTTCAACAAGTCAACCTTCAAACTTGATGGTTTTGTGGACTACGGCGGTATTTCAAATGAAGGAACTGACCAACTTGCAGATCATGCGCTCGTGCTGATGTTCGTACCACTTCTCGAGAGCTGGGTGCAACCGATTGCCACCTTTGCCACGAAAGGTGCTGCGCCTGGCAAGATTTTAGCAGAGCTGGTGTTGCAAGCACTAATGCAATTGCATAAACATGGTGCTATGGTGATCGCCGTAGTCAGTGATCAACGGGGCTGGGAACAATCGCTCGATGTGGCAGCAGATGGGAATCAGCGGCAGCGTAACCTCACCTTCTCACAAGATTCCACATCCATGCCTGCCTGAGAGCGCGTACCTTTATTTCCTGTGTGATGTGCCACATGCCCTGAAGTGTGTACGCAACCATTTGCTCAAGCACAAATATGGACAAGTGACCTAGCGTAGTTTATTTCATATATAACCTGTGCTGACTGGCGTCAATAACTGTTTTTCAGGCTGGAGATTACCGCATAAACTTTGCCCACTATCAACTTCTCTATGAGTGCGAAAGAAAGCATCATCTCAAAGTCGTCCCCAAGCTCTCAGCAGCGCACGTAAACCCCACAACCCGCCGTGATTGCTCAGTGGCTATGGTGTTGGGCTGCTGAGCACGAGGTCGCGGGATCGAATCCCGGCCACGGCGGCCGCATTTCGATGGGGGCAAAATGCGAAAACACCCGTGTGCTTAGATTTAGGTGCACGTTAAAGAACCCCAGGTGGTCAAAATTTCCGGAGTCCTCCACTACGGCGTGCCTCATAATCAGAAAGTGGTTTTGGCACGTAAAACCCCAAATATTATTATTATTAAACCCCACAAACTTGCAGAGAATGAACGTGCGCTTTTCCTCTAGAGTTGTTCTACTAACTCTATGCCGCTGGTGATGAGAGTACGTTGTTAGGCATGACGCCACGGCGCGTCCCCGCAGCCGGCAGCCAATAGCGTGGCGCTGCGGTTGCCATGCGTTGTCCCTTCTGGATGTTCCAAATACGCACTGCTATTGGATTGAAGTTATACAGGGCAGAAAGCGTTGAAGGCCTCCAAGACTCGGAAGGAACAGAAGCGTTTACAATGACAATGAATGACGTCTTTGATGCACTCAACACAAAGCATCCTGCAGAGGGAATACGAAAGGGCTCACCGAAGATTGAGGTACGGTTTAAGCCAGTGTACATGACGTTTTAATGGAAGCCCTACAGTTAGTGCAAACTATAAATTCATTTATTTGCGCAGATAATCAAGAAGTTTCTCGACCTGCTCAACATCACGGAACACAACTACCACCACCGAAACATGCTTATGTTTGCCTCGCGACAGACAACCGAAGCTTTGCGTGTTACGCTAATGTCGGTACTCGACATAATTGATGAGCTCCACGAAGCTGGTGTCCCCTACGTACTGACAGTGAAGCTCAACCAAGATCCCCTAGAGGTAATGCGCAAATGCTTGTTGAAAATGTGGAGAGCTGTTGAATATTTAATGCATGCACAAACCGCAAATGCAAAGTTTGTCTTATCGTGATTACTTTTATTACTGCACCATTAAATTAAAAAGTGCGCAGGCGAAATCACTCACAGAATGCTTTCTTTATTCATTTCAGAAATTTTTCGGAGTTGTCCGTTCATTTCATGGCGACGATGACCACCCATCCGTAGTTCAATTCAGCCAGATTTATAGATTGTTGTCTTTGTTCCCACCTATGAAAAATGCAGCGAAAGGAAATTGCTCTGGCACTCCCGATGGTGTACTGGTGTCTCTTCACGACAGCCTCGGGCAAAAGGCGAAGGCTGCTGCTGAGCTGAAAGGTGCAGTTGAAGCAACGCTATAAGCCTGTTTCACATGCTGCGACTGCAACGACGAAAATCGGTGCTGTCGCACGCGTCGCAATGCGATTTTTAGAGGGCTCATTTCACATGATTGCGATTTCAATAATGCGACTGGTGCGACGCCCAGGGTTGCTTACTGCCAGGTTTTGTGGCACACGCTGCATAATTCTTTTATTGTAGTGAATAAAACGTTTACACTATAATATTATCGACTTCTCTTCATTAGAAGCAAATAATATGTACGTTTACTAATTTAGAAACGTTAGGTAAGATTTGTCTTGGAGTGCGCGACGGCGGTTTCTATTGTTCAGATCCACATCGCGCACGTAAACAGCTGTTCGCAGGTGGTTCGGCGGTTCTTTATTCTATGGTTCAGCGCTGTGTGTGTTCTTATCTACCTTCTGTGACCGTTTCCTTCTGCCTGCGCTACAACAATCTACAAGATGACCTATCGACAAGCTCATATAGCTACCCTCACCGCATATGCAGTATTCGGAATTCGGCTGCCACGAAGTTGTCGTGTCAGCCCAACAAGATCCTCGCGCTACCCGTGCTCGGCGTCAGCTTCTGGAGAAATGATGCGTGTATATTGCCCGTCATTGCGCATATGTGGTGCCTGCTCCTAGCCATATTCTTACGCCAAACGCAACAAGAAGCACCAACCCGAACGGCCGCTTGTGCCCCTGAACGAAGCCTCAAACGATCTGTGTGATTACGACGTGGAATGAAAATTGTGTTGTGAAATTCAACCTTAGCGCTAGCCTGGTTCGTCCATCGCCGTGCTTGCGCTGCGAATATACATATGGGAGTCCTCTCTAAATATTTCTAAAGGCGCAAAAGCCGACGCATCAAATGTTTCGAGCAGTTACCGTCACTTTTGTAGAACCCTGTACGCTGTAACATAGCATTCTAAAAGACACGCTTCTCGTCCACTTTGTTGTCCCGTGTCTCGCGCTGGTAGTATACTCGGAACTTCTAACAAGAAGACCATATCAATACGCGCTATTCACAATGCAGGATCGTAGGCCCACGGCAGGCGCACTTGCCGTAGAATTTTTCAGCTTTCTGCTCAGCCTCGCACGCCTCTCACGGTTAGCCTGTTTTGTGGAAATAAATATTATTATTATATTATTAATGTTATTAGATATTATAGTTTCTTCACTGTAATTTATAGCAATCATCCAGATTTCTTAAGCTAGTCATGCATTTAACCTGTATTAGATCATCATTGTTATGACATGCTTATGGGAGTCATTTCAAACTAGATTGCTCAGCCAGAGAAAGTACAAATGCAAGTCTCAATGTTTATTCCAATTTGGTATTCCTAAACAGATTACATTGGCAGAATTTTATGCCTGCTTGCATTTCCTGCAATTCAATGTTCAGAGCTGTAAAAACTGATTCCTTTTCTTGCTGTCGAAAGGCTGCTTCAATGTCGATAGCAAGCTATAATTATTCATTTCGAAAGTGTTAAGCAATCACTATATGTCTAAGCTTACCAATGCGTTTTTGTTCCACGAACACAATTAAGTTTTCTCTCTCCGTCTCATTGACAGCCATGGAATGAAACCATTCACTTTCATAAGTATCAGGATGCAAACATTCTGAAATTTGTCCTGAGCATTTGTCTGCATCCACATGTGTCTGCATCCACATCAAACATGTGTGCATGTTTGTATCAAGTTCTAGGGTTACAATCGCAGTGATCTACACATATTGTTATATTGCAACAAACAAATTTATTTAACTGTGTTTTCAAATCTAAAATGTGGCCGTGCAGTAACGACTACATTAATAAGCAAAAAAAAAACTGCAGATTCAGTGTACGTGTTGGAATCTATGCGAAGTGAAGTTTTTATGCATTACACTGTTCACAAACCATACCGAAACGCAAATGGCAGTTAATGTAAATGCGCACTGCGAGACATCAACACAGTGACGTTTGTTGAGCAAGGAATGGTGCGAGGTGTATGCAGATGAATGAATGACGTGCTTATGTACTTATTTATTTATATACCTCGCAGGCTGCAAGGTTGGAGTATTATGCGAGGGGGAATACAAAAGTTGTTACAAAAGGAAGAAGGGCACAACATTAAGAAAAAAAACCAGCAAAAGAAGCAGTACCAATACATTGCACCAACTAGCCCAACGTATTTTACTGGCACAACATTATACAATACTTAACAAACAATAACAGAAAAAGTTACTGCCCATGCACCCTGTACAGACGGTAAACCAGCGAAGCTGAAATGTGCGGCCCCGGTGTTTTATCACTGGGTTAATTCCAATGGTTTATTCAAGTCTTTCTATATTATTGGTTATGTCTGTGTTTCTTACATGTTTGGCTTGGGTTTATCACATTGTTTATTTGTAATGCCACACATTGCACTTTGCAAGATCACGATCATGGAAAGTGCAATGGGGGGGGGGGGGGGGAGTGGTTCATTGTGTTAATCCAGCGGGTCCATCAAAGTCTTTCTGAATTATGTTACGCACTTGTGTTTTGTAATGCGTTAATCATAATGTTTATGACTCAGTTATGCACTGTAGTTACCAAGTGACACAACGGGGCTGCACATTTCATTTAATTAAATACAGGGACACATTTTTGAACCTATTGGGAAGTCGGAAAGAGACTGCTGCACGCGCGCTCTGCTGCTAGAGCTGCTGCTGCTACTCGTGAATTCATTAACTATATTGCAACAGAAATACGATGGACAAGAACGAAGTGAACACACAGAGCGCTTCGTTCTTGTCTGTTGTCAATCTGTTGCACTTTAGTTAATAATGAATACACACAAACTCATCTAGTTTTCAGTTATTATGTCGGGCTCCTGCTTGTGTCCTGGAATATCTGCATGGCTATGTAGCCTGTAATTTAATTTCTGGCCATGTGTTTACAAGTCGCATGTCAATCTCCTGATTTTCCTGACAATCTTTTGTGATGTGCAGACCCAGACAGTTTCTGGTGAATCCATGCAGGGTGTTGTGCAGGGTGTAATCTGCACTACAAGTGCTGCTTTGATTGCTTTCAGTTCAGCTTTTCTAGGTGTAGGATGACCTGGAATGGTACTCACTTATATGGGGTTTAGTTTTATGTAGTGTCATACTACTGTTACACTGCTATTGCCAGGTCAGTGTACATATTATATGTGCCTTATGTTTGCTTGCATCTTCATGATTAGCAACCTCCTCTGTGTGTTTGGCAGTTGCATATAGTCTCCTGGCCTAATTGTTTGCCCCCATATTTCACGGTATGGGCCTGTTGTGTTTCAAGTTCAGGTACTCTCGAGGTTGTATTTCTGAAGGGAGGGGTAGTCGTCTTTGCATCTCACATGCTAGCTGGCATAGTATCTTGGGACGAGGTTCTGAGCTGTTGAGACAAAGAATTTGTGCTGCAGGCTGCAACTGTACTCTGTCTCGGTGCTTGTTTGTTAGCTCTTTCTCATAGAGGTCTTCAAGCATGGTAAAGTTGGAAAGACCTGTTATTACTACCCGATGCCTGTATTTGATGAGTTGTCTTTTTTGTGTGCTGCTGGTAATTCATACTGTACGATACCTTGGACACAAGCACAGCATCTGCGATTTTCCATAGTATCCACTCGTCCACCCCCATGATTTCGAGATTATTCTTTTCACCAGGTGTGGAAGTTGTGTCCAGGCATTGCATAATTGTTTCACCCACGTGCTGTCATGGGCTTACACTAGCTGAGGATTTGTGGATGTTGACTTGGGGGCATACTTGTTCAGCTATGTGGATCACAATGTGCAATCTGGGGTAGTTCTTGATTCTAGTCTTTCTTTTTTTTTTCGACGTCAATATGAGTTGACTTATCAGAAAGTGAGAGGCCAGACAGGCCAAGAAAGTCTGCAGTGTTGTCGAGGGCTTGTTGCATCATTCTTGATTTCTATAGAAGATAGCTTTCCCATAGACTGTAATACACCATAGGCTGTAGTGTTTCTTGTAGTATGCCCGTGTTGTTGGTGTGTGTCGGCCAAATGTACGTCCAACTCTCACCTGGAATTTTCTATCTTTCAGAGAGTTACTGTTTAAGTGCTCTACCAGAAATTATTTTGCTCATCGTACCTCTTATTAGAGTAGCATGAGGCAGTACTGCTGTTAAAAGCCTCTTCACTCTCTTCATTCTTTCATAAGCGGTATTACACAATGTCCTGCAATAAATTTTGTGCTGCTTTTGGCCCACTCATATCTGCCAGAAGGAACAACTCTTGAAAAAGGTTTTCTTTGTGCTATGTGTGCGACGTAGTATGAGCATTCATGCCTTGACATTTGTACATCTGTAGAACCAGCTTCCTGACAGAGTGCTTGCTATATCTGATCATGCTTACTTGTGCAGAGCTGTTGAACAATACATATTGATGCAATGAATATTTACACACTCGAATTATCACGAAAGATGGTCGTTTGACAATTCTGCCCTTTGCTTTCTATTGGTGTTAGATTTTGCATAAGTATGCCCCCCCCCCCTATGCAATAGTATTTTGAAGTTTAAGGGTTCAATAAAAGGTGATGAACTAAATCTAAGTGCAAGAGCTTTTTTTTTTATCTATGACTCCCATCGAAATGCGACTTCCATGGCAAATCAACCCCTCGCCTTGTGTTAGCAGCAGAATGCTATAGCCACAGTGGCAGGTGAACAAATTGAACAATACTTCTGTCTATAATTTTTTTTCTTGCCTGTATGTAAGTAAAGTTTGGAATAAGTTTGTCATTGCAAAAAAAGCCCAGTTTGTGGTCCTTTATTGAATAAACCACATATTGTGTATAGTTGAAATGCAGAAATTTGTTCTAAAATCCTCGGGTGATATGTTCTTGCAAGTAGCATGGTATTTCATTACTTATAAAGATAGTAATCACAGCGGATATCGTTGTATGGGTTTACACACTAATATATGGGATCACAAACTTATTAGAAACTTACTAGAAACATGTAAGGCATGAATGTTTCTGCACACTTGATCAGCTGTGAACGTGCAAGAACTGCTTGTACTGGCTGACTTCACTGCACAGTTTTCATTTACTTTTCTTCAGCGTGTCGTTTTATACTGCTTTATCCCCACAAGAACAGGCCGTTTGCCTGCTTTTCGCATTGTTGCACGAGTTCTACATGATTGTGCAGGAGGGTACGTTGTCACTGTGCCACTTTACTTAATCTACTAGCTCTAGAGTTAATTACCTTTCAAAGCAAGTGTTAATACAGATGCAGTAAGGATACAAAGTCCGCAACATAGTCAATGTTTATTGGTTTCTGTGCAAGAAAAAAAAATTCTCCAGAGAAGAGGTGCAACTTAACGTGCATGTAATATTTTATTCAAGCCACGGATTTAATGCTATCGTAGCAAATTCATTACGATAGCCGACACTTTTGCTCTGTCAAATTTAATACGAGGTAAGATAAGCTTTCAAGATGCATCGGGAAATTCACGCTTGAAAACCGACAAGAAAATGCAACTGAACGGTACCGCGTTCAGCGCGAAGTTGAAACTTCGGGTACTTTGCTGTCTTGTCATTTACCTTTGCCGAGGTTGAAATAATTCAAGCTGCTCCGTAAGCGCGATTTTTGCATGCTACTCAACAAAAGAAAATTGTGACGACCTCGTCGTCTGCTGGGGATCGAACGCCTCCTAGCACTGACAACTCGCAAAGGCGTACGAAGCAAACGTGAAAATGCACTTTATTTGCTGCGTAGCATGTCAACAAACGTACATAAATGGGAGAATCGAATATGCGGTACAAGTTATTTATTCTCCCTTCGCGTACGTACCGAATTCTACGATCCACGTCTCCGCGCATTGCACTTGTCGTGCGAGACGCCATTTTCCAAAACAAACCGGCGGAATAGCTCCGTTGACAGCTCTCCGCGCAATTTCGACGGAAAATCGCAGCGATCGGTGCGACGGTGCGACTGTGCGACCAACCGGTTGGTCGCAGCCGAAAATCGGGGGGTCGGCACTGCGACTGCGATTTTCATCGCAAACGACGGAAATCGCACTTCCGGTGCGACGAAAATCGCATCATGTGAAACAGGCTATACAAGGAGCTCTGTGGGATGAGTCTTTCAGTAGGCCACATGGATGACTTGGGCGACCACGGGTACCAGAAAGCAGGAACACAAGAAATGGTTGTCTACTACCTGGGTGGATATACATTGAAGAAAGTTACGAAATCCATGTCTTGCGAACGGTGTGTTAAATCACTGGAAAGTGCTTCTGTGCCACCAAGTGCGGGTGACCCACGACCCTCGCGTAGCCTTTTGACAGAGCTGAGGTCATTCAAGCCAGGGTGCTTACGTGAACCTTCTTTCAGAATGTTCACCG
This sequence comes from Dermacentor variabilis, assembly GCF_050947875.1. NCBI lineage: Eukaryota > Metazoa > Arthropoda > Arachnida > Ixodida > Ixodidae > Dermacentor > Dermacentor variabilis. Next base: position 230,197,170 of record NC_134571.1, on the reverse strand, counting down.
TCATCAAACACATAGAAGAAATAATTCGTCACACACTCGACAGTAACGCAATTTCTTGGTGACTTATTTTGGAGCATCGTGGACGGGTTAGACAAAGCATCTGTGCCGGCACTAGGATGTGACAATCATTATGAGGAGGTGACTGCTAATGTCATGAAGTTCTATCTTGTCATGCGCATGCACTTCTTTTCCAAAAAAATGAACAGTGAGGCATCGCTGACAGAACAGGTGCAAGCAGCCAGAAAGAGAGCAAAATTGCTTTGAGCAAAAGTAGCTCAAAATTACGTTTTTGTGCACAAAGTAAATAAAAAGTGTCACTGTGTTTGTTGTTTGTTTTGTTCGTTAAAAAGAAAATGAATTAAGCTTTGACCTAAATAAATATTTGTTCATATGTATTTAACTTCGTCCTTGTCACTGCTCACAGATCACTTCCAACTCATTTGCACGTCCCATAATATCCGCGGACAACTATAAAAAATACATGTGTCAATTAAATTTATTAGGCGAAGAAGCGTTGACGGGGGTGGATCAATTCACCACAGCGTTGTCTCAAGCGACTGCTGGGCGTGATGCGTTAATGTCCCTACGTCTGCACAGGCGCTCGATCGCCGTCTTTAATTAATACACATCTTAAGAATAAGCAGCAAAAAACAAAGCCCCCGCTCAAGGGAGCACCGTAGCGCTTTTATAGGGAAAAAGTTGGTTGAAAAGCGGAATCGTAGTGCACGACCGCTCATTTGCGGTGTAGTTGCAGCCTCTAAAGACTAGCTAGACATGTCATTCAAAGGTCCTTGGCATAAAATATTGTTCAGCAGCCAAAACGCAGTCGTCAAAGAGCGAACGGCACAGGCCAGTTGGGGAAAACGACCCACCGCAGAGATGACATCGCAGGAGCAGCGCTGCGTGAGAGATGCGTCACTACAGCGCCGATAGTGCATAGACACCGTGAAGTCCCCGTTACTTACGCGCGGCAGGTTTTTCACAAAACTCAGACTGCGGATGTAAACTACATTTACCGTCGGATAAACGCCTACAGGCCTGTTGGTGCAAACGACGCGTCGCAGCAGGAGCAGACGACGCGCGGCGCATGACGAAAGACGCGACTGCAGCGCCGGTAGTTTCAGTGACACCCGTTTCGGCCACGTCGGCCAATGGGCTCGCATAGGGAGCTGTGAAACTGAAGTATGTCTAAGAACGTTGAGTAGCGGCAGTAGTCGCTTTCGGTAGAATAAAAAACATGCGAGTGCGTTATTACTGGGCGCGCTTGGCCTGTTTCTTCGGTGGCTGCGCTTCACTGGCCAGCATGTTTCAAATTCACTGAGCCATACGCAATTGTATCACTGGTGCTCTAATGGTCATTTTTTCCATATCTGCTAAACCATTCTAAACAGCAAAAGCTTATATACAATTATTGTGCAAGGTCAGACCACAATTAAACTAGAGGTATCCTTGGTAAGCAAGGTATGGGGCTCTTGCACTGCCCAGGGGGCGCTGCGAAAAAGGTGCTAAAAAGCGCCCTCTGTCCTAAAATGGGTCGTACCAAGCTCGGTCGTCTGCTTCGGAAAGCACGCTTACAATATGGACTCTCCACTTTCGGTTGTGTTGTGTCACGGCCTGCATCGAATATCGGGCGCCGAAGATTTTTTCAGGGGTGGCACGCTGCGTAAATGCAAGAAATTATGCAGCGCCGAATACCTGTACGCGGTTCAAGAATTAAGCGGCGAAGTTTTAGCGCGGTGTCAATCGCAAGTGAAGCGAGTCGCGCACGAAGTGGAACTTCAGGTAAGGTTTGCACGCTGCTAGATTCAGGCGCACAAACGCGAGGAAATGCTTGCTATAAATGAATCCACAGCAGCGATAAGCAGACATCATGTGTACGGAACTGCTCGAGCACACGACGGTACGCGCCGCGATGTACGAACTGCTCGAGCGCACGATCGTACGCGCCGCGACGGCAGCGGTCTTTCTACATGCCACGAAACGGCGGACCTCCTGCAATCTTTGTTGACTGCATGTCGCTAAACAAGTGGTTCTGCCTGCGTTGTAGTAGCGGCCATCTGTCGCTTTTAGTAACTGGTAATAACTGATGCAATGCACATGAGCACGCACGTACGTGCGAATCGCGCTGCACCGCGAGCTCGTGCGCTGCTCGCTTGACGTAGCTTTTAATGACAGCGCTCGAACATCGATCTGCTGTAATCAATACTACCTTGCTGCGCTGCCTCAACATGCTGGCTTGAGGTCAAGTATGAGCACATTTAACTCTCTAACCTGTGCTGCTCGTAGTGGGGTAGTGAATTGTCACCGAATCAGCCCGGCCATTTGCACACACCTGGTCACTTCACCACTTCGCATCAGTCGAATTGTTAATTGTCGCTGTGGCCGGGTCTCGAATCGTGAATTACCAGCCATGCCTGATGCTATGTCGGTCTACTGTCGGGACTGTAGGTGCAAAAGACCGAAATTTAGAACGCAGATAATCAAGCAAGCTTCAAGACAGGCGAAGCAGTCAGCATGGCGCGAAGTTTCGCTTACTCAGCGCGACGAACTGCAGCTATATGCAGCGCGCCCGACGCTCCACTTCGTGAGGCCTTGAAGGAAAACGGTAGAATCGGATGTTGGGATTCAGGCCTTCTTGTTCATGGCAGCCCACGACGCAGCAGTATTGACGGTGACGCTTTTTCGATGCTCAGCTAGGTCCCTCCGGATCGACGTCGCCGATTCCTTCTGTTTCCAGCATTACGTCCCACGGCACACGGAGAGTCCGTTTTCGTTAAACTATAGGCTGCGGTGAGCTCGCAGCGTGGCCGGCATGGTCTGTGAGAAGTGACGAGCCTTTTCGCACACGCAACAGGGCAGAAAAAAGTGCGAATCGACGCAAAACTCGGCCTAGAAACGTGCTTCGCCACAGCCAGGGCTCAATACGACCCAAGCTGGTACGACCCAGATGTCGTTTCCCGCACCGCCACCAGGCGCCGCTACTATACCTCAAACTCAGGAAGATTTGCAAACTCTGGTTAATTACTGTGGGGACGAAGGAGACAGTTTAGGTTTCAGTTTTAGTGCAGCTAAGTCCGGTGGGATGTTTTTCAACGATACAACTGATCAGGAGCTTACAATACAAGGCCACGAAATACCCCGAGTGGCCGAATACAAGTATCTCGGGGTATGGATAAACAAAGGGCAGATGTACACGGAAAAGCACGAACAGTCTCTAATAGCAAAAGGGCGAAGAGATGCCGGGATAATGAAACATAAGGCATTGTGGGGTTACAACAGGTATGAGGTACTGAGAGGCATTTGGAAGGGAGTAATGGTGCCGGGGCTTACTTTCGGGAATGCGGTCCTGTGTTTAAGTAACTGAGCATGTGTTGTTTTATTCCGCGCCGTCTTTGTAATCATGTGTTTAAGGGCAGAGGTTCAGTCGAGACTAGAAGTAAATCAGAGAGCTGTGGGAAGGTTAGCACTAGGTGCCCACGGGAAAACCACAAACGAAGCAGTACAGGGAGATATGGGCTGGGCATCATTCGAAGCACGGGAAGCTCAGAGTAAAATCCTATACGATAAACGTCTGAGGAAATTGGATGATAACAGGTGGGCAGCTAAGGTGTTTAAATACCCATACAGAAAGAGCGTTGACTCACAATGGCGGGAAAGAACTAGGAAGCTAACCAGTAAGTATGCCAGACACGAGGACGAAAAAGGACAGAGCATTAAACGACAGGTTAAAAATGCGGAAGGTAAAAATTGTATAAATTCAATGGAAAAGAAGCATAGTGTAGAACTATATCGATGCTGGAAACAGAAGATCAGGAAGGAAGCGTTTTATGATAACTCAAGAGGCAGTGCCCTACTCTTTGAAGCTAGATCAGGATGTCTTAGAACGCGGAGCTATAAAAAGAAATTGAACGAAGAAGACACATGTACTGTGTGGTAAATATGTAGAAACGATGGAACACCTCATACTAGAATGTGATGGCATAGAGAAAGGAATACAACAAGAGCGGACACTCCCATAGAGCCCAGCGGCCGAATTAACTGCAGCGCACCAAGCCGTGGATGTTAAAACCTGAAGCACACTTCCGATTTCGATTTTGTGCGCGCGCGTTTTGAATACTAGCTGGTGCGCGCCACGCCGGCTCCGTTTTTTTTTTTTTTGCTTTTGCAGCAAATATTTTTTATTTATTAAATATTTATTTGCAAATCATTTTATCAAGTAAAATTGACTGCGAACGATCTTCACAAGGCTCCATTGAATATGTGCCACGTGCAGTTTCATAAAGACGCAAGACTCCTTGTGAAATGAGGCAAAATTAACGTTTATTTTATTCTTTGTAAATGCTCGTCGCGGGCTTTTTGTGCATTCATCCAGCGTTGTGGCACCAGGTAAGCAGCAGTAGTTTCCGCAGGAAGCTCCACCAGACGACGTGAGCTGAAAAAAAATACAAGCGTTATTTTGGTATTAACATCTAAGAATAATGCCTGTAGAGGCGAAGCGTACGAAAGTGGTGAGTGGGCGGCATTACGAACAAAAGCAGTTCGTATTTACACACACGGCGTAGAAAATACCCGACTCGTCTCAAGCAATACCGTACATACCACAAACACACTAATTCCACGCATTCCCCTCTTCCCAATACTTATTTCCTGCACTTTAATAGCACGAATGCGCGGGCACCGGCGCGTTTCGCGGACTTCGCTACAACCGACGCGATCGTACGCTACGAATACACAGAGGTGGCCTCAATACAGGCTCTCAACCAGAGCATGCTGGACGCTCGCAGAATTCCTACTACTCGCACTCAAGACAAGATGCGTGGGTGCCGTTCAAAAGACAGAATTTTCGAGTTACTAGTTCCTGGCGTTTGAGCTCCTTGGCTCATCTCTTGTGCGTTCTGCAGGCGCAAGCAACACACTCCCGTGTTATCACTCTTGACGATTGCTCTTCGCGTTTTCGACAAGCGTGGGTACCGAAAGAAGGCTTAAATTGTTAATAATAATAATATTTGGGAGGCTTAAATTGTTGCGGGGACATAAAAATCGCCACAAACTTGTCGCGTAAAGATTCAGTACGCGCCAAACTGACTGTCACCACGGCCGAGCTGCTTTTCGCTGCGTCACAACAGGCGCGGCGAGCGGGCCTCATAACATAAGAGTATCGAAAATGATTTTCAACAATGTTGGGCGTCAGAGAAAGAAAAGCGCCATGAACTTGTCAGTGCATTAAAGCGCGAAACCGCGCACCACGGCCGAGCTGATTTTCGCTAACCGAGTGACAGCGCCAGGCGCGCCCACTGCGCTCGAAAGGTAGCCCAAAAAGTAATGAAGCTAGTTTCAATAATGTTGGCAGTCAGAGAAAGCGCCAAAACTTGTCGCAGTAAAATTCAGTACACGCGAAACTGCGTCACAGCACCCTGTGCGACTTGCGTGCCCAAAAACTACCGAAATTAGTCAAAATAATATTGGGGCTCATAGAAAGCGTCGCAAACATCTCCCAGTACGATTCATTAATTCAATTTAACTGCTCCACGACGGCCACGCTGTTTTTCGTTAACTGCGTCACAAGTCTAGCCTAGGTGCCGGGCAGTAAGCCTAATTACTTGAAGTGCGTCGCAGACTGTCGAACAAACTTTCTCACCTTGCCGTAGTCCAATAGTGCAGTGCTGCCATGTCGAAGTTCCGAATGAACGCAATAATTCGCCGGGAGGCCACCAAACCAGGCTAAATCCCAAAATAGAAAAACAGGCAGACGGGTGCCCGAACAGTCCAACGCTCAGATGCGCGGCCGGTCTCTCTCGCTTCGGCGGTGCGTCTGACGAATGACGCAAACATCTGGCTCGTCATTCGCCGGTTCGCCTGTCGCTAGGCAACGGAAGTAAGCCGCAACGTTTAATTTAATTTATACTGAGTTATTTTTAATTTTTCCGGGCAAGAATAAAAAAAATTAAACAATTTCTGTTAATCTCATTTCACATACTTCTTTTTTTCGATGCTCGCGGCCCCAATTCGTCGATGTTAATACTATAGCGTGACGTGTTTCTTGTTTCCAATTTTCGCCGAGTGTCCGCTCTTGTTCAAGCGTGCGTCTATTTGTCGTACAAAAAGCCCTCACGTGACCTGATCCTAGGTGCCTAGGGACAGCATCGTTTAGGGATTTTTGAGAAGGCGCGATGCTGACGCCGAGCGACGCCATGGCGTGTTCGTCCTCGGCGTGATCGTTCTCTGGACCCCGCGTTGTTCAACATTGCTCATGTCATTGTACGTGCGTTGCTTGTGTGTTGGTTGTAGGTTCTGCGTTACTTGGCGGAAAGCCGCGAGTAGTGGTGGTGCGGCAGTGCGGCTTTCGTCACGGTGAGCTCTGGCAGTAGAGAATCTGCGTTATGTGACCCGTGCTTGCTTGACAATTGAAATGTCGAAGTGGCCTAGCGCATCGGCAGCGAAGTTCTGCGAACCGCGATGTGGCGTCGCCGTGTCCGACTTTGCTTAACGGACATCGAGGGATGTGCTGCTCGCTACAAGTCATGTAAATGCGACTTCGTCGACCGCCCACTGTTCAGTGCTGAATGTGTGTTAGGTGTGCTGTGCTTGAAACGAGTGGTTCAGCCGTGCAGCGGGGGGTGGTGGAGGAGCAGAGTGGCTTAGGGTCTCCATTTGCACGTTCACAGATATGTGCTCCTGTTTTGGTCTCATTAGCGGCTGTCGCGGGATTGTGGTGTGCTCCTTGCCTAGTATGAAGTTTACGATGCTAACACACAGCATGTTCACGTTTTTCCGTGCTATATGTCATTTGCATGACGACCGAGTTGAAAACAAGGCATATGTATCTCTTGTTTTCGTTTGTGTGTTGTAAATTACTTCCTGTTGTGGGAGTTCTGGAAGTCTTATTACGCAAGGAGTACGAACGTAAACATATAAACATATTTCTGTGTGTGTGAAATTATGAATTACCCAGAATAGCCTTTACGACTGATAAGTGCGCTACACAGCCTGTGTGATCAGCTACCTTTTGTTGCGACGCTCTTCCATGTGGTAGACTGATGCATGGTGCGCGTTTATTTCTGTACTGTTGTAAAAACCATTTGTTTATTCACTCAATACAAATGTACTGCTTCTTCGCCGCAGTGCATTTTAGTTACGCGGTAAAGGATACTAAAAGTGGGAGGGGGCCGCTATCACCCAGCATAGTATGTCCACTCAGGCGACCTGAGAGGCGGCGGTTGCGCGAGTGTATAATCATAGGGTATAATTAAAGAACTCTTTTTATGTCCAGTGACAGTGGCCCCTTTCCACTTTTACTATGCTTCAACGCAGTACATTGCTTAGGCTTCACCGCAGAACATAGGTGTATTGCAAAAAAGGTAATCTTAAAAAGCTCAATTATGCAACGTTTCTTTCGTAGCTTGCTACACCGCAATACAGAGGTGGAAATAAGCATCGTGCAGTAAAGCATACTAATAGTGGAAAGGGCACATAGGTTTGCTCATTATTTTCAATTGTGATATAATTTGCAAGTGCATCTGTGCTCTTGGTAAGCTTAATTGACAATTCTTTGTACATTACAAATTCATATTGCAGGGAAGCTTACTAAGGCACATTCGTCATTTTGTAACGCATTATTCACCTTCAATGCAGGAGCACAATGCGGATTCATACCTATGCTTCTGGCTGGACTGCACATGCTCTTTGAGAATTGATTCGTTTTTCATAAGTGCACTGGTACTTTACTCTAAACTGGAGGGCTGAAGTTTATACGGAAGCACAATTTTTATTAAGGGGACAAGATGTTGCCAAGATGGTTGCAGCACAGCTTTTTTTTCTTCCAGGCACTTTTTCTATTAGAAGCTTCCATTGCAGTGTTTCGAGCATCTTTGAGCCAGCATATAGTGTATATAAAAATCGGACACCGATTGGGAACATCACCTATGCTCTCTGCAGTAAGCTGTGCACAGGATAAGTTCATGCCTATATATAGAAAAAAATGTAGCATGACCAGACAAAATAAAAGGGGTGGGCTGCAGCAATACTAGGTGCTAAATGGTGCCTTATCCTTTCCCTTCAGTTTTCTGTTTTGTGCTTTTTATTATGGATCCTCCACAGTAACCACACGAGTGCTGAACTTGAGCTTGTTGGTTTCAGATCTGATGGTTACTAACAGAACAGTGTGATACACGAACAAGGGCTTGGAGGCATCCGGTCACCTTGCTTGTCTAATGGTGTCGCTTTGTGAGCACCATGAGCCTCCAGACCAACTCGGAAGAAAGGTTTCTTGCAATCGCTTCTGAACTGTATTACCACCAAACCAACAGTGCTCTCAATGACAACTTTTGGACAGTAGAATGCTTGCACCCAGCAAAGTCTAAGAAGGAAGCATTCAGGATGTGCCAAGTGGGCCTTTTGAAGCTGGCCGCATTGCTGAAGGGGCTTTGCCTATCCGCCCTCTTTATGGATGCACAAGGATGATTTCTTCTTTCAGAAGGATTGTTTCAGAGGTGTCACATGGCAACAGTGTTGGGTGTTTAGTAGCAGATAAGCTTGCCTTTGGCCACTGTCAATAATCTGTTTTTTCTCCAGTGCCCCTGTGAAGTGCCTACTTTTTGGACACAATGTGCTCTCCATGCATGCATGCATTTTTAGCTTGTAAAGATGTCTATTACCCCTTGCCTTAAGCCGGTCCTTGCTGATGTCAACCACGAAGGCAGTGGGGAGTATGGCGATGCATACTTACAAAGCACTGCTGATACCAGTGAAACCAGATTAGTGGAGCTGCCGTTTTTTTTCCACTCCATCTTCATCAGTTACAATGAGCAGTTCTTTGTCCAAACAGAAGGCATATGTAGTTGGTCATGCATAGCCTGCGCACTAAGATTTGTTGGCGTGTTACAAAAGACGTGCCTGAGAACCTTAGCAGTGTCTATACGCAAAAACCTTCTGATGTGTTGATGACTTCCTTCTCTTTATCACACTTTCCCTGATGAAGCCAGCAACTCGGTCAATTAGATGTTCAACAGGCTTCCCATTAGATTTCCCAGCGTCTCCTTTACCACGGTGCTGCTCATAGATATCTGTTTTCTTGCGTGACCTTGCACTGCACTTAAACCATGGCCACACCTGCTGAACCTATAGTATGCGATCAGAAAAGTGCTATACATCACGTTGCTCCAAACTCATGACAAGCTAGAAGGCCTTGAGGAACACCTTCATTAATTTCCGTCCTCATCATACTGTAGGAAGCTTCGCATGACAAGTGCAACAATTAACATCTGCTGGTTTTTCAGTGCTATTCCTGTCCGACGTAGTAGTTCTGCGGAAACCCGCAAGGTGGAGAGAAGTAATTAATTATTTATTAACTTTTCCTGTCCAGCTTGCTGAAAGCTATCCTGAATGTTTCAAAAGCAAAACTGCTGCCGGACAAGAAGTGCATAAAGCAAGGGTAGCTATAACCATATATGCCACACAAGATGAAGAAGGCCACCGAGTGTACAGGCGGTTTAATTCATATCCAACAAGCTTGGTTCTCTCTGCAAGTGAGTAAACCCAACTTGCCCCAAAAACACGTCCTGTGACAAACTATGTGCCAGATGCTGTGTCCCCTGCAAAGCTGAAGATGTGTACAAGATCCTGACACCCGCAGTGGCTTCTACACTGCGCAAACAGTTTACTATAAGAACGACTGCCTCAACTAATATGCTAATAGCATGAAAACGGGCAGAAATTTGGCTATTCATTGGGCCCCACTGCAGGTGCAAGCCACTCTTCCGCCAGATGCGTGTTGTTCACAGGAACTGGAGCTATAAAAATGCAGATAAAAACAATGATGTTTGAAAGTAGTAGAGTTGAACTATATTCTGCACGAACAGTGCTACTTGCAGTGCTGGTAACTTATAGCTACAATTCATGGCTGCCCCACCATGCAAAGGCACTATTCTTGAATTAACTTCTATTTATGGAGGCCATATATTGCAAGTACATATCATCCACATTGTGTGCAATATGATTAAATGGTGTCAACTGTGATAGCCATTCCTAATCTGAGATACAACAAAATAACTAATATAGGCAACAAATTGTAATTCAAAAAGACAACCAGTGCACAGGATAAGTGACAGACTTCCTTTTATTGAACAAAAGTCACGTGTGTCACATGTCAACAGCAGTGGGTAGGAAGCTTGGGTGTCAGAGGCAAAACTTAGCGAAATGTTACTCATACTCAAATGTAAAACGGCCTACGACACAAAAAACGACATTATATTGTACTGAATGAAAGGGCAAGACTCCATCCATGAACACACTATGGCACCACATAATTGACATGGTGTAAAAGACGTTAACATGCCCTCTCCATAAAAAAAAGAAACACTTAAAACATGCCTTAAAAGGCAATGTGTAGAGTCTGAAAGCAAGGAAAAACAACCCAAAAAAGGTTTCGCTAAGTCTTTCAATGATTAAAATTGTCAAACTGTCTTGTCACTTCTTAATGAATCTGCACAGCGGAAAAGGCTGAAAGCCCAATAGCAGGGCCACAGAAAATGTCACCAAATAAATAAACCTTGCTTACCAAGGATACTGGTTTAGTTGTCTGACTCTGCAAAATAATTGTGTATGAGCTTTTCTTGTTTAGAATGGTTTAGCAGATAGCGGAAAAAATGGACATGAGAGCACCAGGTGCATGCATAGTCGATGCACAAAGAGCCACTGTTATCTTACTTTTTTTCTCTACTACTATTCACGAATATGTAAGTGCCTTAATAGCACTGCTAAAATCCTACTGCAAAACACAAGATTGGGCAAGTTGTGGCATAACGAAAATTGGAGTTTCACTCATACTGTGAAAGTGATGCAATAAATGGTGAAATATGCGCAGGAAGCTTGCTTCATTCGGTGTTTGTTGAAGTGAACACTTGCCAGTGCAAGTCAGTAATCTCCTTTAAAGAAGTAAAATAAGTGGGAGTTGTGCCTCCCAGTGTTGAAGTGGAAAGACTAGTTTTCTTCCTCCTCTTTCACATCCAGACTTGGTCACTGGTCTCCAGAAAAACAACCCTTTAGCTTCTTACTGCTGAATTAATTTGGTTTTCTCAAATCTATATTTGAGCTACCCATTGCTAGGTCTCGCGCTCTGCCCCATCAACCAGCCCCATCCAGTAAATCTGAGAAGCCAAGCACTAGAAGAATAATAAAGCAGATGCACCCAATCACTGTCATTACATGTAAGAAGAAAAATTAACATAGTACTGCCTTCACAAGTGGGGAAAGTGACGAGTAAGAATTTGAAGGCGTGGACGCCAGCTCTATATACAGCACGCAGACATTGAACAGGTGTTAGCCAATCATGGCACCTGTTGGCTAGATCGCACTCTCCAGGATCGGTATTCGCCACGACTGTACCTTCAGCAGAGTGGCTGAAATGTAGAATTGTGGACTGCCAATCTTTTGATCATATGTTTGAATCCACACATCACAATGAGAACTTTATCTGCAATATTCTAGCAATAAATTTGGGAATTAGAGTGACAACACCAGTAGACATCAGAACCAGGGGAGTAGGCCCATAGCAGCTATTGGTGTAATAAAGAAGACTGGCATAAGAAGAATTGAGATGTGCACGCTACATGCCTTTGTTCGGTAGTGTTCCACTACTTTGGTGCTACAGTTAATGATCTCGAATGAGTTCAAGGAGCAAGAATTTAGTCCAGAAAAAAAATATTACGCATAACAGCTGTACCTAGTTGTATCATTTGCCTATGCCGCTGTATATAACCCTGTCCACACTGCTAGGAAGGGAAGCGTAGCAGAGGGCGGCAGAAAGTTGGGTGGGTGGATGAGGTTAAGAAATTTGCAGGGACAACATGGCCACAATTAGTACATGACCGGGGTAGTTGGAGAAGTATGGGAGAGGCCTTTGCGCTGCAGTGGGTGTAAACAGACTGATGATGATGATGTCCACACTTACCTAAAGCACATGAGTGGCATCCTAAACAAAATTGAGCTTTTCATATTGCTTTGGAGAAAATTAATCTGTTTCAGCCTAACAGTATGTATACATACTGCGCGTACCTGCATTCGGTGTACCTTATCACCAACTGTTAAGTCACCTTCTTACCTCATCAGCGAATCACTCCTGCAACCAAGTGTGCTGGTCCGGGTTTTACCTGCATTTCCACCTGTGCAGTTGGTAAAAGTCTTTAGCTGTTTACTATAACTTCATATTCAAACATATGTTTGCATTAGAGGCTTTCACACCACTAATGACTGGGCAGGCTTCACGAAAGGCCACCAGTACCTCCCCATTGCAGACTGTGCTCAACATCCTTCTTGGTTGGACTGTGACTAAGAACCCATACATCCTTCCTCCGGAGCGGCTGGCATTGACGATGGTTTGATGCAGAAAGAGGCTATTGTCTTTCCCAGATGCTGGTTCAGCCTCGCGAGGCACATTCCTTCAGTCAATATGCACACTGTCAATGTGAGTGAGACTGATCAAAGGTTGTCTATGGTGTCAGGTTTCTTGCCTGGTTTCGGTAGTGGCATCATGACCAAGTGTTTCCACTCTGTGGGGAATTCCAATATTCCAGATTTCATTGATTACAAGCAATAGTGCTTGCTTCCTTGTTTCGGCAAGATTCCTCAACATCTGAAAAATGACTCCATCTTTGCCATGTGCACTTTAAGTGTTGACATGCTCGAGAGCAACAACAGGTTCTGCCATCGTATATAGAGGCTTTCCATTCCTTCCTTGGCAAGCGGTCATTAAGGTGCGTACAACTCAGGTGACGGTCAGTCACTGTGAGGTGGTCGGGGAAAACATCTGCCGCTTGTTCCTCAAATTTCTCAGATGTGCACTGAAAATCGAGCAGCATGTTTTCAATAGTATTACAGTATTTGGTGCATCCTGTTATAGCCAAGAATGTGTTACAGCTTACTGAGGCCTATATGTTTAAATGACGCCCCCAGTAAGCTCTAGTTAGCATGTCGCTCTTTGCAGTGTGTAAAGGATGCATGTTGCTAGCGATTCTTCAACACCTTCACATTCTGCACACTCAAGTGCATCATGGAAATGGTCCCAGCCTGAAACCCCGATTTTTATATGTGGCACATTTTCACCCCTACATCAAGTATTATATCACATAATGGTCGCTTCCTCTTGGGGCAGAGTCGCATTGACACTCTGGATGAAGGCCCTAGTTGCCCATGCTAGGTAAGTGTACTGCCCTTCTGGTTTGAATGGAGGGTATACCAGTTGGGATAGTTGGTGTCATTTGTTAATTCGAAGTCTGTGGTGTCTGCAGTATGTTCAGGGTAACAAATGTGTTGCGGTGAAGTTATTGCAGACGTATATACAAATTCATTCGTCCCAACTTTGCACCGAACCCTGCGTCCCGTTGCTAAAACTAAGAGCGCGAAAAACGGGCACAAATGCAGCTGAAGATTACAGGGCACAGCATTAGGCTCCACCTCACTGTGCTTATCGCGCCCTTAGTACGAATAATATTAAACATCTACTCTGCATTTCGTGGAATTCTGGCAGATCATGTGACATCACTAAAGCTCCGTTGTGTTCACAGCACTACGCGATAATTGTCGTAAAGCCCACGATAAAATTAAATCACATGAAGTGACGGATAGTGCACTAGTGCTGAACACGATTGAAAACATGCGCTGCCCTATTTCAAGGACGCGTGAACAGTTGTGAGCAAACACCACCTTAAGCATTATATTACTTAGGTAAGTCGTGGCGAAAAACACGTGCAATACCTCCACCTACGAGTCCCGTCAAGTAAAATTGCATGTGCGATGTGATGACGCTGCCGAAAAGGGGCGAACACGACGACGCTGCTGCACAGCGCCGGTTCGCAAATTGCATTGCCGAGGCGCTACGCCACTTTAATATTTCAATCGTCAGCACCAATGAATTCTTCAGAAATACGGATCTCACACCACCAGAGTTCACCGAGACTTAAAGCCGACATGCCACACCACCAGTGGCGTAGCAACAGGGGGGGCCGGGGGGCCGTGGGCCCCGGGTGCACGGGGCCAGTAGGGGGGGGGGGGGGGTGTCATATACGTCTGAAGACACCCGACAATTGTCGATATCCTCGCCTTCCTCGACTATACCCGGGGGGGGGGGGGGGTGACAGAAGAGCTAAGGGCCCCGGGTGCCAGACGACCTAGCTACGCCACTGCACACCACTACTACTGCGCGACTTTTAGCCAACAAATACTGAACCCACTGCGGAGACACACGACCAGCGGTCGGCGTGGGCCGGAGATTCAACGCACGCCACGGCATCGCGGTTCGCAGAACTTCGCTGCCGAGGCGCTAGGCCACTTCGACATTTCAATTGTCAAGAAAGCACGGGTCACACAACGCAGATTCTGTACTGCCAGAGCTCACCGAGGCGAAAGCACAGATGGCGAAAGTCGCACTGTCGCATCACCACTACTCGCGGCTTTCCCGCTAAGTACCTACAACCAACACACAAGCAACGCAAGCACAATCACATAAGCAACGTTGAACAACTCGCGGTCCGCGCGAGCCGGTGAACGATCACGCCGAGAACGAACACGCCACGGCGTCGCTCGGCGCAACCATCATGCCTTCTCAAAAGCCCCTAAACGATCCTGTCCCTAGGCACCTAGGATCAGGTCACGTGAGGGATTTTTGTACGACAATTAGACCAATGCCTCCTTTACTAGATGCCTGCCGCGTCGCTAGTCTTCCTATTGGAGCGGAGGTTCCCGTAGTTCAGGGTAGTCGCGGAGAGACAGCGCTCGCAGCCGACCCACTTCCTGTTGCGGAGGAAGTGACGATTACTAGGCTGGCGCGCGCTCGACCAATGGCTTGACCAGAGACTGTGGGTCCTGTGCCTCCGGGATCGCATCAGACGCCGCTAAAATCTCGGAGGCATGGCTACGTGATTTAGGTTTGCAGCGGCCACCGCAGCTAGCGCTCGCAGCCGACCCGGGTTAGAGTTACTGTATATGCTACTGTAGGTAGCAGAGTTGCGCGTAGGTCCGCCATCTTGCCTGAGAAGCAACCAAGTCTATGCGGCGAAACCGCACTCCGTTTTTGCAGGCGACATGCCTAGCGTATCGTCGCTCGACCGTGGGCGCTTTTGCATCGCTTACGCACCGATTTTCCGCTTAATCGCAAACAAAGCGCATCGAAACAGCTGACTGGATTAGATTGTGAAGAAAAAGGCGCTGCCCTTTTTTAGCGCGCGGCGTAGGATGCAGCGCGTATATTTGTTTTTTTTTTGTACTTGCATTCCCCTGTGCACTTTCTCCGCCCTAATAACGTATGGGCACTCGCGTATCTAGGATAGATTGTGTATTCTATGTACGCCGATCAGATGCAGCATTCGTGAACCGCGACGGTAACGATTAGATCGCACCGAATAAACTTAGGGAATATGGTGATGTTATATTATAGATTCCGGAAACCCTACAAAAAGTTTCGTGCGAAAAAACTGCTTCACAAGGTAGTATAAGGTTCGAAATAACATAGCGTATTAAAAACTGGACAAACTTTAGTAATTGAGGTAAACAATCAGATACTTTAATAACTTTCCTTCGCTTGAATACTGCTTGGCACTCAGATTTTGTTTCAACAGAGATAAATACGCTACTAAGAGCAGTGCAGTGTTCTTTTAGCATGTAAACAGTAACAAAAAGCACCGAGCCACAACTGCCTCTTTTTTGGCAATAAAATCACAATGCGAATTTCAGAGAAAAAAAAAAGAACGCTAGTGTATGCGCGTGCAAATATATTGATATAATGAGCTTTATCAAGTTGTGATCTTTTACAAAGGGAACTGTACTAAATATAATGAGGCCCATACTTGCTTATGTGCCATAGCTCTCAACATGTAGCCAGTCTAAAATATTACTGGTGAATCAATGACCAACCATTGAATTTCGACTCTGGTACCCCATTAGATCTTGTGTAGGAACATATCCATCTACCAGCAAGCAATGGATATCAGCTACACCTGCAAGTGTGATTTCACTATGTGCCCTTTCACTGCAGGGATTCCAAAAGTGGCCTTCTGTGGGAGTGTAGCGAAAGTTTTTCTCACAGGATTGACATAGCTACATTATAGGGAATAATTCAAAACACAATTAGGCCCTTACCGTATTTTAAATGACGATTCATTCCTCTTGCATCCTGCTTCGCATAAGCTGTAGTAGATTAAATATCTTTACTTAGTAGTAACCTCTTTCATATTCAGAAACAGCCCAAGCAGTGCATAATCATGAATGTGCGCTGGCTTTTTTACGACACTTCTGTGAAAGCAGTGTCGTGCATCACATGCAGAAAACTGGTAATTCCAGCTAAATCTTCTGTATAACTCTACGTGCTTCCATTATTCTAAAAAAATCCAGACTTGCAGTAGCTTTTAATATTCCAGCTGTGAATTTTTTAGCACAGCCCAAAATGCACGTAGCTGTTAGTCAAGCAATTTCATCTCATACACACTTGACGCAATAGGCAGTTGACTGAAAATTTGTTTGTTCAGGTGTCTTTACCTGAACACCCTTCACTAGTTTTACAAAGGAAGAAAAACAATTACTGCAGTAAGGTGTCACGAGGCAGGCCGACGAAACAAACGTGAGATGCGCTACGCACGTTGCGTTGTTGCTACGCAGCTAGCACGCACGTGGACAGCGAACGGCAAGATCGGCCGGATTGGATTTGAATTTGACTGGCGATAACTTGTGTCAATCCAGTTCGCTGCAGCGGCGGCGTCGGGAAATACAAAAATTGGCCCGAACATCTGCTTCTCCGCAATGCACGGTTGCTTGGCTACCACGTGATGACGTTCTGCCAATAGAGGCGCTAGCGGTGTGATAAAACAGACGCGCAACTCTGCTACCTGCGGTAGCACATACAGTAACTCTAACCCGGGTTAACCCGGGTGGGGAAGAGTAAAGAGGAAAGGGGCAGGAACCAGCTTCTCGGCTCACGCGGCAGGCATCTAGTAAAGGAGGCATTGATTAGACCATAGAGTTTCTCACTACATTACCTAGAGGGAAATCTGGCGCTGCTGCGCTGTGGTATGCATGGGAATGCCGGTATATTGTGACTTCGGATTAGCATCGCTCTCGTAGAGACAGGACAGCTTGAAGACGCGCTTGGCAAATATCGTTCCGTCTGTCACAATGATTCACTTTCTACTAAAACAGCACGTGAAAAGCTGTTTTAGCTTTATTATTACGCAAAAACATGTTTTGTTTAACTATGAGAACTTGTTATTGTGTGTACGACTACATGTTACGTAAAAAGTATCAGCGTGCCGCTAAAGTTGGAGGACAGGCGACAAGGTTCGCGCTCGCTTTGAAACAGTTGGCCGTCTGTTCTTGCTTTTCTTCACTTGGTCATGCACTGAGGGTGAGTAAACATGTAATATGTGTGAATGGAAGCCTTTTATGAAGATTTTACTTTGAGAGCGCGTTATTTGCGTAGCCATAGCCACGTTTTAGACGAAGCCTTTTACAACACCAGCCAACACGAGCCTCGCAGACACATATACCGTCATTCCCATGACGGCACGGTGCCCCCTTAAGAAATTCCCATAGACGGTGGCTTAGACGGATTAGACGCACGCCTTGTTCAATCCCTTTCTCTATGGATGGATGGATGGATGGCGGCTATACCCTTTGTATCGGGCGGCGGCTGGCGCCACCTAGCCTTCTGCTCCCCCATAGAGTTACTATACTGACGCTAGAGGACAAGCTACCCATAGGGCCCATGCATTGAAATCGGGAACCGCAAGAGCGCCGCCATGTTGCTACGCGCCGAGGTTGCCAGCTCCTGAGACGCGTGCTAGGCTTGGTGACAGTAGTCAGTTTTAATCCGGCAACAGTAGCAGCGTAGCAGCTCGGCGTCTCGCTTGTAGTGTCGTGATGTGTGCGTGCAGCCGTGTGTTTGGGCTTTATAAGTTGGTTTTTTATTCTATGTTGTGGGACGGTGTGGGTGTGGTCCATGTTGGCCGTACAGGTAGCAGTTATGCAACCGAGGGATGATCCTGTTGAAGTTTCCGGCGGTATGCGGTTTTCAGCGGTCACGCCTGTTGCAGGAGTGTCACTCGACGAGGTTACGAGCTCGGAAGCTGTGGTCAGATTCCTCGCTGGCGTTCCGTTATTCTCTTCGCACGGGCGCGGTATGTTGCAAAAGCCGCTTTCGCGATATATCGTCGTGACGCTAGATCGGGCTTTTTATTATTATAAGTACTGATCCAGCTAGCTGTAGGGCACATGTAACCGACAGACGGAAGTCTCAGGAGAGCACCTGAGATTATAATAAAGCAGGCGGCGCAGGAACTCCACAGGGCACCCAAAGGACAGTGGGGCGATCAAAGCTCGAGGCAGAACGGTACGTAGGTTGGGGCCGCCGAGGCAGGTGTGTGCCAGGGAGTGTTTGCACGGACAGCTCCCCTGGCACGCGCAGCAGTACCTCGCAAGGTCGAGATACCTTAAAGGTACCTGCGCCCATGATCTTTCTTTTGCCTCGGTGCAGTGAGCACGATTAACGAGAATAATATGGAGGGCATCCGGTGCAGTCGCGAATGCGTCATGACAAATGTAGCTCGCGTCGCCTGGCGTGTGTAGTAATATCAGAGTTGGTTGTATGAACTTTATGGATAATACGCTTTGTTACGGTACCTTAACGGAATGGGTCTAGAGGACGGTGTTGGTACATTTTTTCGTATCCGCCCTAATCCTATACCCCCCACTACAAACACACACACATATCCCCTTTTTTATGTATGCATACAATTCCTTGCCATGACGGATCATAGCTATCTTTATTTTTGAAAAATAGAGGAGGCTATGGACCGATTGACCAGTTCAAATTGTCAACTTGTCAGTAACTGTCATAGGAATCACTGTAATAAACACAATTCCACGATCGAATTGTTTACTTTCATTTTTTTTTGTAACACTGAGAACTACATAGAACATTATTTTGTATATGTGAGAGAAGTACGTGGATATCACGAGCTTAAGCCAATGTGCGATACACAGACAAAGCAGCTGCTACAACATGAACTGCATTGAGGGCCACACAACACATACGTAATTAAAGGTGCAAAATATAGGGGGAAGCTTCAAAATACGCTCTGTAGCACTGCAAAGTATAACATATATTGTATGTGTACAATAAATGTTCAAAAATACAATGCATCAATGTCCCATTTGCCTTCAAGTTTATTATCAAGTTCAAGTTTACTGAAGTTTATTATGAACATATGTACAACAGGAATCTACTGACACACCCGCAGTCAAGGTGGCTGTTCGAGGTGTGCTGGCTGCCTCAGTGTAAGAAAAAGAAATTGGGTGAATGTCGACACCAGTGCCACTGCTTCTTGCCTCTGACCTGCACGTGCCTCCGCGGCATCCTTGTGCACAAGTGTGCTGGCTTGGCGAGGCGTAGGAGTCATCCGAGAGAAAGAGTATCGTTTACATGGAGAAGTGGCTGTTCACGTTGCCTGTCGCTTTCCCTCAAATGTTTCCTTGGCGACTAGGGTGACACACCCGCAGTCAAGGTGGCTGTTCGAGGTGTGCTGGCTGCCTAAACGAAAGAAAAAGCAAGAAATTAGATGAATGTTGATACCAGTGTTATTGCTTCTTCCCTCTTATTTGCATTTGCCTCCACGGCCTCTTGGCTTGCGGATTCTGTATGAGGGAGATGCTGTTGCTAGGCGTAGGCATTGTCTAAGCAAAAAGAAAAGGCCATTCAAATGGGGAATTATGGAAATAAATGCAGTTATGTCTGCTTCTTGCACTCTTCTTGCCTAAATGTTTTCAAACATAGTGTCCAGTACACACCAGCACTTTGACTGCTTCTGCTTTTTACCTGCAGGTGTTGCTGCGAGATCCTTAGTATGGCTGCGTGCAGCATTGTAGCACTTGGTGGAGGCATTTGAAGAGGTAGCCAAAAATATGAAGAATCATCCTTGTCTGCACGAATGCTTTCAATTACTAAATGCAGTGGTAGCTATCACTATTAGTGCAAGGCGCCCCACATCTATGCGGCAAGTGCCATAGCTCGAAACTGAATTTTTCCTTTGGTGTTTCACGAGGCATCTGATATGTCCACATTAGATGTGATGTGTTTGTTTTTATTTATCCCAGTGTGGAGAGAGCATCATTAAATTGTTTTTTATTTTTGCGTATCTTGTTTTTTGCTTTATTTCTGAATTTATCAAGCAGCAGTCTCACGATGCTAAAGTGACTTATGTAATGGCAATCAGCTTTTGTTTTGCAGAAAAACAACGCATTTCCTGACCCATTGTTTGACATCCCCTCACTCGCATAATTTTGCAGAGTATTCTACCTATATTGACTTACTTGACCTCCACTAAAGAGTCTTGCATATTCAAATATGACTCTTTCCTTAAAATCATTCGACACTTCTCATAATTTCTGTACCTTGGGCTTCTGATACTCTGCATTCACCATTTTTGCTTGTTTCTGACTAAAAATGTCTTCCTTAATTTAGAGCTTAAATTTTACCTTTGGAACACACGGAAGGGCTTGCCATTGCATATCTGCATAAAAGGGAAACATGTTTCATTAAACATTTGCAAAATCCAATTGAAGATTGATGAATGCAGCTTGCAGTGTGATATGACTGAATGAGCCATAAAAGTAACTCATCTCACTTGGTGAATTAAATTAGTGTGATAAATTAAATTAGTGTGATGTGCAAGATACCTTACACTAACGTGGTGGGTTCTCTTGCTTATACAGCAAAATAATCGGTGCGCGAGAAAAAAATTATTTTTGCATACCCCTTGTACACACTGATTTAAGGAGAATGAGCTGGAGCTGTCCACATGATCTACTTATTTTACCTGCGAGTATGGTCAACAAAAATGTGTCCCAGCTGCTTAGTGGTACTCGGGATTATGTCAGTATTGCATTCTAAAATAATTGAATTTTGAAAATGCTCGCAGGGATCTGATGTGCATATCTTCAGTTTATGGATACATGTAAAAGACTCGGCATCAAGTGCAAGTGAACGTTCCCGCAGGCCCGGAGTCAATCATGCAAATAGATTCGCTGCACAAATTTGTGACCAGAAAAGATATTCCACATGAAATGGCATGCAAGGAAGTGTTGAAAATATTGCACAGTTAATAAAACGCCTGCGCTATTAATATGTGGGTTGATGCACTCGTTATGCAAAACGGAGGTGAGGCGTGCAGACAGGACACAAGAGTAGAGTATTTACAAGCAAACAACACGAGCGCCGCCCACTTCTCTACTCTTGTGTCCTGTCTGCACGCCTCACCTCTGTTTTGCATAATGAATCCTTACCAAGTAGCTGAGCTTTCTGCCGTTCTAAGTCTCGATGCACTCGATTTCGTCCGCATTAGGCACTCGCCTCTTGATTACTTCGTCGCACAGAAATACTCGGCATCAGGCTGTTTGTCTGCTGTGGCCTTTGTAGAAGCATGATTGTTCAAAGTGCAACAATTAAACAGATTCTTTGAGTTGCTTGCGGCTTCGCCAGTACAATTCCGGTGCGCTGGTCCGCCTGTCCAGCAATTTCCTACTGAAGGGAAACCTGCAAATAAAAACACCGCTCCGCATGCAGAAAAATGCTCTACTGTGACGCTTCTCAAACGATTGTGATGCACCACAAGAGCTGCCTACTCGCGTGATATTCTCAACAAGGAGATACATTTGTTTACTTACATGTGAAGGTATATGCCAGAGCACTTCGGGGCTTCGGTGGCACACAAGGCACGAGTGTGTGTGCCATAGCGTCCGATGTCGACGCGCGATCGCATGTCAAACGTAAACTGTACGAAACTACTACGCATCCAAAAAACAGATTCGAAACCGAAATTCGCGTCATCCTTTATTGCAAGAATGCGTACATCGTGATTTACATAAGTCGCGGATTTAGCGATCGCTTTCTGTAAACTTAATATTAACGTACCACCTTCATAAAGCCATCAGGTATGCGTTTTTAGATGAGAAAGCATAAGGTGACCTGTACTTGCTTTCAGCTCTTTCAATAGTAATTGCGCTGGCCACATTGACCAGTAGCAACAGGGCGGCGCCCTAGAGTACAGTGCACTAGAAAATATTCTATACTTCTAGCTCACTGTACCCTAGAGGTTCCCACTTTTCCCGCCCAGCTTTTCCTCTAGAGTCGTTCTACTAACTCTATGTGCTCCCCCTCCTATTTTATTATTATTTTTTCCCTTTCTTTATATCCTCTTTTCCTTAACCTAGTTTTCACTCCCCTCCTCCCCCCAAAATAACTATCTAAAACAGTAGAGGAACCATTATCTCCCCGGTTTATGGTATTATCTATCCCTTGACTTCCTCCACCAATCCTCTAGCCTCCCCTTCGTTGCTGCCACTCTTTTTCTCGTCTATTTGCCCTCGTTCCCCGGGAAAACCTAATGCCCCTTCCATATCTGCCACTGTAACCTCTGCCAGGTTAGGGCGAAGGTCTGTGCATCTCAGCACTATATGCTCAGTGGTCTCCATTTCGGCTCCGCAAGCTGCGCACCGAAGGTTCACGTCTTCAAATTTAGCCCTGTATGTTTTCGTTCTCAAAACCCCCGTCCTAGCTTCGAATAAAAGTGAGCTACCCCGCGAGTTATCAAATAAGAGCTCTCTCTTAATCTCCTGTTTTTTGTGACCTATACATTGATAGCGCTGGCTTTCCGAGCATTCTTTCTTCCCACATTTTTCTTTCCGTCTCCTTCACCTCCTTTCCCACACTAGAACCACGTTGGACCCCCTCCCTCGGCTGTAGGTATCTATTCCTCAGCTTCCTCGTTCTGAGTGTCCACTTTGTGTTTAAACTTTTCATGTACAGATATTTGTACACTTTTCCTGCCCACCTTTTTTCCTCCAGTGCTGGGAGTCTCTGTTCAAATTTTAGTTTACTTATTGCCTCTCTACCTTCGAATGACGTCCATCCCATGTCCCCCTTCACTCCCTCATTAGGGGTGTTCCCGTGTGCTCCTAAGGCCAACCTGCCTACACTTCTCTGTCTCGTTTCCATGCATGCCTGAACTTCCGATTTCATGCACAGTACTGAATTTCCGAATGTGAGGCCAGGTACCATAACCCCTTTCCATACGCCCCTAACCACCTCGTACCTATTATAGTTCCAAAGTGCCTTGTGTTTCATTACAGCTCAGTTCCTTTTCACTTTTTCGATCATAATTTTTTCCTGTTCTTCCAAGTACTTTTTGCCCTCGTTTAGCCATATGCCCAAATACTTGTATTTTTCAACATGATCAATCTTAGTGCTTTGTATTTCCAATGGTTCCCCCCTTTCTTCATTGTATACTATTATCCCAGACTTCTCTCTACTGAATTGTAGTCCCAATTTTTCCCCCTCCTCTCCACATATGCTCATTAGTTCCTGTAGCCCTACTCGGGTGTCAGCAAGCAGTACAATATCATCTGCATACATCAGTCCGGCTAGTACTTGAGCTACCTTCTGCCCTTCCAGCATATAGCTTATGTCAGTTCCTATTGTGCTCTGTTCTAGTCTCTTTTCGATTTGGCTCACGTAGATCATAAAGAGCAGAGGCGACAATAGACAGCCCTGCCAGAGACCTCTTCTTATTTTAGCTGGTATCAATCCCGATGTCGATGCGGCCACAGTCACCCTTCCTGAGGCCCTAGGGTTCAGAGATGATAGTCATGTAAATAAATATGCGGTGGAAATTAGCAAAAGGCGATTGGAGGATTGGTGGCTCAAAAGCAGAGAGGTGACATAAGGTTAAAAGGGTAGGAAGACGTATTTAAAGAAAATCGAGAAATTCAATAACACACAACACAGATAAAAATAAAAGGCAAAATAAAAATCTGAGCATGGTGGCAACTGCCATCGCCCCGTTTCAAAGGGGACGCTCCTACCTTCCATCCATCCTCCAGCGCAAGACGCCCATATTTATTGGCCGGCGCTGGGTGCACGCGCGTGGCAGCAGACATAGAGTTACTACTCTATGGCAGCAGACGACCCCAAGTGGAGTCCGCTGCTGCCACGCATGATGACGTCACAAAAAGAAAGCTTAATAAAAAATACGTGAAATGCTAACGTTATCGTTTTGTTGTTAAATGCACTACGCCTAAATAAATAAAGCATTTATTTTATGTTGCGTTTTAAAATCGAAAATGACTGTCGGCGCCAACACACGCGTGCACGCAGTGGGAGGACCGTTGTGATTCCTTGTGGCTTGGCTGTGTGGTGTGTACTGTAATACTGGTTCACTGTGTAATATCGGCGAGTACGAATAACGTTGCCATTACGAAGCTACAGAAGCTTCGAACGAACTGTGCTGCATCCACGAAACAGCACGACATGTCGCCTCATTTGGACTGTCGGTTTCGAAGAGTCGTGGTAACATAGCGCCGACTGCATATGGTGCCGACACGGATGATGCATATTGCAGGGTGTGTCATATCGAAGGACTCTGGTCATATGTAGCGAGTGTTTAAGTTGTGTGTACGCCTTCTGGCAAAACCGGATGCCTGTTTGGCCTTGGACACCACGTCGACACACTGCTCTCGAGCTCGAAAACGCAGAAGTGGTGCGCGTCGGCATTGACGTCGATGTAGGGTACATACACATTTCCAAATCGCTTTGCAAAGTAAGGGCGCCTTTTGTCGATGAGCAAAGTGCATTCAAACATTTCGCGTCGCCTTACGCACGCAGAAGCCTAGTAACGAAAGCCTGGACGTGAAACGTGAATCTAACAGAAAGGCCTGTTCCCGCCTGAAGGCAATGTCAGCAAGTGTCCGTGACGAGTGTCAAGTGACTCACACGAGGCTGGGCGTTGAACAATGTGTGGAGTGCAGCTGCTTCAGACTGGCCAGGGCCCAACCCGCTTTCATGAACCATTTGAAATGCCCAGTGTATTAGTTGCTATAGATTGTGGTGCAGTGAGACAGCCATTCCGTAGCAGCCATGAAAATTACCTGTGGAAGTAATAGTAATGCGATAGGCTTTCGTGGTGATTGTCATTATGTATCACATGCATCGGAGTGCGATCATTTACACCCTGTGCACGTGTTTAGATAAATGCATTATTTTCTGAAGATATGGTACAACACCTGGATCTTGAGTGGATCTTTCACTGTACAGGCTATACCAAAACGTATCTACCTTTGTGTGCTTCATTTTTGCCAACTGCCTTTGCTCTACAAAGAAGGCCAAGTTTCTCTCACTGAGTTTAACTCACTAAGGGAACAGGCTTGTGCGTCTTAGCTGGACTTGCAGCAATAAACAGAGGTCAAACACATGTGGTATAGCTTTAGTGGTACAATTTTCAATTGGGGGCCATTGTACATGCACCCCTAGGAAATCATTTGCTATGGCAAATACTAACGTAGTGGCATTTCCTTTTTAAATTTGTATGCCTTAATAATATTTTTAAGATATAGAAGTATGTCTACAAATTTAATAAATTTGGAGATCCTGACGTAATTCCTAAT
Source organism: Dermacentor variabilis (assembly GCF_050947875.1). NCBI lineage: Eukaryota > Metazoa > Arthropoda > Arachnida > Ixodida > Ixodidae > Dermacentor > Dermacentor variabilis. Next base: position 230,171,694 of record NC_134571.1, on the reverse strand, counting down.
GCATGTTGGTACGTTATATTATTCCCAACGGACTCCTCAGTATCGCTGTTATTTCTCAGCATTCTCCCACAACAGGTATTGTTCTTTCATCTTTGAAACAAACGAAAGTCCTCCCGCTTTTCAATCTGGTGACTGAGGCATTTGTAGCTATATATAGATGGATTTTCTTAGCACCTTATTCAAGTAAAATGTTAGAATACATAGTTTATAAGCATACTGTTGAATTCATTGAATCGCATAATGCCCATGTAAGTTCTAATATTGCTTTTTGCATGGATTTAGTACCATGTCGCAGTTAACTCACGACGTCACTCATGCTTGTGTTTTCTAGCAATGTCAATCATGATTAATAGTTTGCACTTCATTTGCTTGCTTTTTTTCACATTGCATGGTGTGTGCATATTGTTCTTGTATGTATACCTGAATAAAAAATTCAGTTGCAAGTCAGTGCTCCTGTTGCGTTTTCACTGTCCTTCATACTTTGTGCACTGTTTCTACTCTTTCAAAAACGCACTAACTCGTCCAGCTCTCAGTATGGAAGCTTAAAGTCAGCTGTTAAAATGAGAATCCAGTAAACATGGAGACTGTCTGTAGGACAATAGCAATGATTTTACTGTTTGCAACATGCAGTTTGTACATGTTGGTACAAGAAGATTTCAAAGAGATATATGGAGTGTTACAGTGCGCAAGGTTGAATGGTCCTGTCCCTGCCATGAGTACTGCAATATCATCATAAGTGTGCATAGGTCTTGCACTGCAAGCCAGAGACTTGCTCCAGGGCTTTATTATTTTATTAAGTGTCGGCTGCTTGTATTCATAACGTGGTTGGTAAATTGCTTACCTATTTCCCATCTAAGTTCCCTGCATTTCATTCTGCTGTACTCACCGACTTATTTTCAGCACCTTTCTTTCAATGACATTAAGGGTTACATTCATTTTGTGTCAAGGTGTTTTCTAATGCACCAAGATTGAAGATTCTGACAAGTTTTCAAAGCTGACGCAATGGCAAAAATATTCTCGGCCATAAAGTGTGCTCATTGAGACACCAGGCACCTTGTCCCACAAAACATCAATCAATTCTATTTTTAGATAAAAGCACATCAGTTTCTTACTTGTCAAGCTACATCTCTAGGCGCCACATGGTCTTTCCAAAAAGAAGGTTGCACAAGTATTTAAATGCACTGTTTAAAAGTTTACTGTTAAGACCTGTGTTTCCTTCATTTTAGTTGCAATATGCGAAGTAGGTAGCAAGAGTGCTTAGCTTTAGAGCATCTGCTGTTGACAGAGCTAAGCTGACATGAAGGTGAAAGGGCATCCCTACATATATCAACCCAATGTAAAGGTATGGCTTGATAAAGACATGTTGCGCTGGAAAGGTTAATTAAAGGTCAGCAGGATTCTCTGGTAATGTGGCACACACAATACAGCTGGGAAACAATATGCAGATTACTTTGCAATTACTCATTCGTGTCTTGCTTTCTTTCTACAGCATAAGTCTGCATGCTATAGTTATTTATCTTCATAACATCATAAAAAAAACTAATTCATTGCTCAGCCAGCTAAGCCATTCTTGACATAAAGCTTCTCAGCCTGGTCTCTACATATGTTAGCTTTGAGAATGCCTTTTCACACAAACATGTCACAGGAACGCTGGAAAGGAGGTCAAGAACGCAACATAAATCTTTGGAAACTGATTTGTCCAGCCCAGTATCATTTTACGGTCCTGGCTTTCTTGATGCCAGTTTGGGACTTAAGAAGCCGCAGCTTAGCATGCAAGGTGTCGAACTATATATATTTCAGAGGAGCTAGACTTGAAAAGCCATTTTATTATCCCCCACATAAAGGTCCAAAAGGCTCTACATGAAAACTATGAGATAAACTTGCGTAAATCCCACGCAATGTGGGAATTGATGTTATGTAAAGTATTTTACAGGTAGTTGGCTATGCCAAGGTGACGTGTTGCTATCAGTTGTTCCGAAACGAACACTCGTGTGAAACTTCCTGTTGAAGCTCAAACAGAGGCGACCAACAACAGGTGTGTGTGCTGCCGCTGAGACACCTGGATCTTTTCATGTGAGCCATCTGGTTCCAACGCAGGTAGCGTGAGAGTTGCATGGCAAAGCTGGAATGACGACAATGCAACGAACACGATGGCATCACAACCACAACACATCCACACATCTAGTAGCACAAGCTAATATACAACTTGGGCTACTGGGTTGGCACAAAAACATGTAAGAGTAACAATCCCCATTATTGAAATATTTCAATACAAACTATAACAAAAAATTTAGTGCTTTGTTGCACCTATAAAACTACATAAAAAATCATATACTAACATAAGCAAATACACAATAAAAAGTCCATAACAGCAAAAGCAATATCGTATTACTTATGCGACTTTATTTTATTGATGAGGCCATGAAAGTAGAAATGCCAGGTGATAACACTTTGCCAAAGCTCAAGCAAATGTCTTGTTTAGTCCACTTCCTTTTTGGTGGACTTTAATTTGCTGGTCATTGATGCTTGTACATATTGACATAGCTCCTGCCAGTCATAGCAAAAGCTGATTTTATTATGATTATGGCATGCAGTTTCTGAACTCCAAGACCAGCTGCTGCTCTTTTTTTTAGCATAGCTTCCTTCAGTTGCAGCAATAATATAAAGTTAATATGTGCTGGGCCAATGTACAGATATTTCTGTACTCTTGCATGTCATCCTTTTTACTTCTCCCATTTCTGCCCAGAATGATGCAGTTGATTCGATTTCCAAGGTTGCTTTTGCATTGCTTGTAATTAACCTTGGAAGGCAGCATTCTCCACTCTTTTTCTGTCCTTGCTGGATTAAGCAACAAGCAAGAATACTGCTTCAGGTGTCACAGTGGTTGCTTTATTTTGTCCTCCAATGTAATAGCAATTGCTACGAACTTAGCAAGAACCTGGTCCAGATGCCAGCAGTCCTTTCTTCACCTTTGTCACAGATGTCTGACAATGCAAATTAATTGGCAGAAAATTTACAGATCATGCGCTTCAACTTGTTCACCATCTTCAATGCAGGTTTCTATGCAACGCTTGCAGTAGTTTGTCCAGCTGACACATTCCACTGCCAAAAAAACTTGTGTGTCTGTATCAGCATCACTCTTTTCTCTGGTGTTTGGTTGGATGAAGTTCTGCAAGAGAAGCATCTGCCTAATCATCGCACGAATTCCTGAGTATACATTAACCAAAATAATAATTGAATTGGTTTAAGCAATGTAGGTAGTTGGGCGAGTTGGTTCAGTGTTGCAGGCTTGTAAAAGTCTATAAGATACAAGGACAATTAAAAGAAAGGACAAGAATCAGTAGTGCATGTGCTACGTGTGTGTTGTCCTTTCTTTTGTCCTTGTACTTTAGGTGCATTTACACGTCCGAAATTACTTAAGCATGTCGCATCTTAGTTTCAACAGGTATGGCTGACTAGATTTTTTGTGGTTTTTAGTTTTCCTGCATGGGGTTTACATCTGAGAGAGAAAGAAAGGAACAAGGAAGGCCGGATAGGTTAACCAGAAGTACATCCAGTTGGCTACCCTGCATGGGGGTGAGGGTATGAGGGGTTAAAAGAAAAAAAGGAGGCAAGTCGAGACAGTCCACTCGCACAAAATACAGATGGTGTCTATAAGTATCTTTTCAGATTCGTTTATTTTAGAAAGTCATAAGAGCATGTATGCATAGCTTTCTTCATTAATATGGCCAAGCACCCAGGATCCTAGCCTCTGTGAAAGGTCAACTATCCAGTTGGGTGGGTACACTCTAAAAGGGCTGATATTGGACATCAAAGACTGACAGGGGAGGTGTTCAATGGTCTTCTTGCAGTTACAGTGGTCACATTTAATAACAAAGGACAGTGAATTTGTAAAGGTACTTGATCAAGTATGCCTCTAAATACCAGGGGTTACAAAGAAGGCCCAGATGTCATAAACAGTTCTAATAGAGCTTCCTCTCACCCCGAAAGGGAGATGGTGATGTTGCAGCAGGAGCAAACATCTTTAAAAGTGGAGGCTAGTGAGTAACAATGGTTCTTGAAAATGTAGCCCGAGAGCTCACCACTTTCAAGCAAACGAGATGGTACTCAAGCAAAATGGTGGAATGTTGAATATGTGCTCTGAGCCCTTAAGTATATATAGCTATGTAGGCCGAGATTAGGTCTCTCTGATGATTGCAATTGTAACAATTCAACTGTTAACAATCGTGAGCGTGTTTTACACCCAGTAGATTCAAGAAAATGCTACCTTGACCATGGTTATATCACCAATTTAACCAGTTCAGAGCTAAACTTACATTTCAAGATGCTAAAGGTCTCGTTAACAGCCATGCGCTCAAGAGGGATTTATTTAGAATTATTTGTCCAGCATGCCATACATGTACCCGCCTGTTGTGTTGACTAGGACAGGGACCATTGATTTATATTTGCAGAGGCTTTGTAACAGTGAGGGCTGTCCTTAGGAATTCAGTAGCCACACAATACACAATCTGTGGTGCAACCAAAAGTATATCTGAATGTGCTCCACAAAGGCAATGAGCAAATCACTTTTGTGATAGTGCATTTTGCACGGATGTAAGTGTAAGTCAGTGTGCTTTTTTTCTTTTTTTCTCACTTCCTTTCTTTAGTCCCTTGCCGTCTAACATGGAGAATAGTTTTCCCAGCCTGGGGCTGGGGCTTCTCTAGATGCAATTAAATTTTCTCTCGAAAGAGAGAAGAGCTAGATGTTGAAGATTCCACAGCCACTGACAGTCCATAGTACACCCTAAAAAAAGTTTACACCCTTTGGGGCTTGTTTTGTCCTACAGCGATAATCGTCATATCTGCCTTACTTGCATGAATATTTCCTTTCTTGAAAACTCGGCGCTCGATACTTTACTGTCGAGAGTGCCGTGTCAAGCTGATTACGCACAAGCCATTCGTGACTGGGAAGTACCGGCAAGACAAATGACGATTATTGTTTGGGGACAAAATACAACCCAAAGGAGTAAACTTTTTTTAGAGTGTAGTCATAGCTTACAGAAATCCACATGTGGGCAAGGTCTTGTATGCATCTCATAATGGTCGACAAATTTGCTTTAATTAGCTTCACCACAACATAGACATTTTGTGGACTCAATTGTACAAAATGCAGTGAGAGAAGCATATGTTCTAATATATATATATATATATATATATATATATATATATATATATATATATATATATATATACACACACACACCTACACGTGGGCAAAGGTCTTGTATGTATTTCTTAATGGTTGTTGACAGATTTGCTTTATCTTCGCCACAATACAGATAAGTTATGTGGTGAGTTATACAAACTGCATTGCTGTGAAGCATACTGAGATTGAAATGGGGCTCAGTTCAACTCTCACGGGGACTATAATAAGAGTCCCTAATTACACTCGTGCGTACGCGTCGTCTCCGGTCACAGTATGAGCACTGAACCATCTAATATGTGTGCCGACATGCATTCAGAGGTGTTTCTGGTGTGGTGTTTTAAGCCGTTGTTTTGCCCTCAGGATTTCTCTCTGTTCGCGCCCTCTTTACACAACCACTCGCGAACAACAATAAAACCAACTAATAAACCCAGCTATTCGCTGCAATTAATAATTGATGTCTGAAAATGGGCTTTACAGCAGCATTAAGTATTATGCAGTGAAGCGCTATCAGAAAAAAAATTTTAACTCCGGTAAACACATTCCGCTTCATCATGTTTTCGCAATGTTCAGTGTCTCGCAGGAAGCCAGTATATAAATGCAAATCAAGTTTTTTACGATATGTTCTCAGCAGTTGCAGTGGCTGCGATGAACTTTTACACCAAAATCTATCGGCTTCATCGCATAAAATTTGTGCTGCAGTGAAAATGTATTCGACGTGTACTACACATATCCGACTGCACTGGTACAATAAACCATCCACAAAATTAAGCCAATAGCTGTTTAGCTTGAGTTTCGTAGTTTTAGTGTCTTCGTGCGAGTGAGATGTTTCCAACTTTCTAGTTTTTTATCAGTGAGGTTTATTATTACGTTGTACTGCAAAGAAGCTGCATGTCAGAAGTACATATTCTTTACTCGTTGCGCAGTGACTAACAAATTAGTGGTTCTCGCCATGAACTGCTGTCCATATTCACAATGGTCACAGTGATCTCACAGTCCCTGCAAGTCAGTACTCATTCGGCTCATACTATGTGTCTTTTGGTGTGCGCTACCAATCAGTGACTCATTCTGTCTGCTGCTTGCAGTCGTCCATTAAAGCTGTATCTGCTAGCATTTAGAAACTTGGACAATGTTAGAAACTTGGACAATGTACAATGATTTACTTATTTTTATGTTTTATATTTACATTTTTGTTATTTTTTCCCTTCTTATTTTTAATGTAATACAAGGCGTTGTGCAGGTTAACGATGCGGTACTTGTAAATTTATTAAGATAGCTCTGTTTTTTGAACACTCTAAACATGCATGGTTTTGAATCTGCCTTCGGTTATGTGTAAAAGGCAGGAACATCTTTCTGGTATAATGTTCTTGGTTGCAGCGAAGGATGTATAAATATAGCTGATTTTGTAATAACTTCACGATTTTTCTGCGCCGCAGTTCTTTGATAGCGCACTACCAATACATACAAAATACACTATAAAAATGTCTTTCCGCACTACACATTACAATTTTTGACGGGGTGTTTGCACCTGTGAAATTCAGGAGCCGTTGTGTTGTTGCCGCCCAATTTTCGTGTCCGACATTTGTGGCACGTTCGCTAGTATAGGAAACAAAGGTGGCAGTCAGGAACTGCTCTGCTTTCTTTTTACCCGATCATGTTGGTGTTCTGATGGTCTATCCTTTAGGTAGTCAGAGTTGTCAGTTGATAGTGCTTTATCTACTGTCATCGAAAGCTTCATAGTTAGCCTTTGCGAAATATGAAATAGATTATCATATCTTGGTGGTGAAGCAGCACACTGACAAGGACAAGGCGAAGACACCTAAGAATTTATGATACTAGCTGCAAGGTATGATGATTAATCGCCAACTAGCCCAGCTTTCCACAATGAAATAGATTATTTACTTGTAGCATGAAACAATGATGCAATAGAAATTTCAGCTTTTCATATGAAAGCATGCAGTGATTCATGCATGTGTACTTTTTCAATCCAGCGAGTCCACTAAGGCAGCCCTGTCAGAATAACTTATTCTTATGTGAGAATAAACCAAAGTTATTGTTGAAATGTTCTTTCCCATACTCACTTGAATGACTGAGATGCCTTTGTACTTAACTAGAGATAGCTAGTTGGTCAGCACGCTTGGTCAGACAATGGCCTGGCCAACTAAGGTACCACTTTGCCAGAAATTAATGGTGGTTTTAAATTACACCTTATTGTGCAAGTAGAACACCACACAATAAATTAAATGACTGACAGTCACTGAACAAGAGAATCTGCCTGGAGTCAATGTTTGGACAAAGGGACTCGCCTTATTAACAACTGATTTCCGCATAGCTCATCGCTCGCAAGGGTCGAGGAGGATAAGCAGGTGCGTAAGAGTAAAATGAAGGCTATGGAAAGAGGAAGTGGAAAACTTTGACGGCAAGGATTAGTTTGCGATACTAAAAGGGGTGTGCTAAGGGTTCTCCCAAGTGGGGTGACGAAAACAACCCACAGAACTTCAAATGAACCATTACATACAAGTAGGCGTCAACCTACTGTGGCAGCCTTTTAGGAAAACCTTCTAATTAAGGTAAGACTTGCACTGTCAACTCTGTGGACAGCTGAAAGTATCTCGTAATCATTTCACGTAATTTCCTGGCCATGATGAAATATAATCTGGAGCTCCTACTGTTCCACTTGCCCTTTGTATTTACTATGATATAGTGTTACCTGAAAACACATCTTTCTTTATGGACAGCTTTTAAACTTGCAAAGCCTTTGCTCACTTTAACATACTCGGGCTTCTTAAGCACGATGTCAATATTATGACCTTTTTGTCAATGGGTAACTGTTCTAAGACCTGTGGTGTACAAAATTTATCTTCCGATGCTTACTTTTTCAACATCTCCCAATATTGCACATCATTTAATATTTAAGACAACAGCAGTTATAGTGGACTAAGGAGGGCTGTATTGACTGATGGAACTACCCACATGAAAATATTTCACTTTTAGTACTCTTAAGAGTTCAGCATTTGAATTGTTGAAACATTCAAATGTGGTCAAATACACTGGGTTACAATTATTGGATTGTGTCTGCATTAGATAGAAAAGAATGAAACTGCTGCCATGTCATGTACGGAATACCTGGCTTATAAATTAAGTCATGAACTCAAACCCTAGCAGGAACATGGATTTCGTTTTTTCTACAATGGTTTTTTTTTGTAGGATCATTTCTGATCACTAACTTAGCCACGGTAGCACCTATGAGTGGCTCCCTGATTGCTAAACTAATATGTGGTACGTTATATTTTAAGCCTGTTTTTTTAACTAATATATGCACTTGAAGTGACTTGACTTATGGTTGTGCAGCTTTGCTAAGGTTCACTTTTTATATATTGTATACGCGTTTAACGGGTTCATGGCAACTCTATTTTCATTAATCACTCTGTTGTGGCAATCTAAATGTACCAACAACCATCATCTTGCACTCATTTCTCTCCTTCCAAGTTGAAAAAGAAACACAAAAGAAAGAACCATGGTCACTAATAAAAATGTTTTGCCTTTAGTGTACATAAGACTAAACCTGTATTCCATACATATACTAATACAACTAGGAAGACATTACAGCATGGAGCCCCTCTGGTTGCTTGAAAGTTCCGAGATTCGTGCAGCTCTAATTAATATCAATATAAGTGACCTTTCCTCTGTATATGTTCCAAGTACTACTTAATGAACTGGATTGTGGAAATAGGCCTAATGCTGATGCTATTAAGCTAATTTCTCAAAAGAAATTGCTACCTGATTTGTGTGAAGCCTGTCTGCAGCTCCTTTCTATAAATATAGGTGTATGAAAAAGGGTAATATTATAAACCTGATGATAAGTAGTCATTGTAGAGAGAATCTGGTTCATATTTTAATGTTTGGAACAGGAGTCAGAAATACCACCGATTTCACCTGACATTGTTAATGGTGTGTGGCATGTCCTACATACATTATTCTTAATCTAGCTGCTAGTGAGCCCCCCCCCCCCCCCCCTTTTAAATCATCTTCTTTAAATCATTGCCCAAACAAAAAGAGCATGTAGGTGGCTGTGTTAAGACTTGTTCTTCATTATTGCCTTTCACTGAAAGCCATGACCCAAGGTCTTAACAGTATTCCTTAGTCTAAGCAATGCAACTTTTTGTCGTGAAGCTTAATATTAAAAAGAACTGGTCTGCCGAAGGCATTTTCATAGTAGCCTAATAATTTACCCGCAGTTTCTTTGCAAAAGCCACCCAACATTTTTCACCGCATGCCTTGCATTCTTAGACTTTTGTCCTTGCTGTCTAGTTTTGGATTCGCTGATGTACATCATTTCAGGCGTGCTTTCTAGCAAAATTGGTAGACTTAGCTTTCCGTCAATTGTACAAGCCATACTTGCCAGGTGTGCCAGCTTGTGTTCCCCTACTCGATTCTGAAATGAAATACTTGTACACATTGTGGTATGTTTAACATTTTCCGTGCCTTCGACGAGCTAGGTTCCTCCGTGGCTTTTTGCTAAAAATGGCCAAAGACAAGCTCAGCTCATAAACAGTACTTCGCATTCTCTAGCAATGCCATGGACAAGCCAAGATGTGTCTCAATGCTTAGTTAGGCTTTTGATCGAAGGCAATGCATAATCCATGGGACAGCACAAAAAGCAAATTTATTCTTTCTGAGCAGGTAAAACACGTTGCCAACTGTGGTTTTAAAAATATATTAGCCACTTCTGGTCAGAATGAAACGAATTGTGTGATTTTACATGCCAAAACCATGATATGATTATGAGGCACACAGTAGTGGAGGATTCCGAATTAATTCTGACCACCTGCGCGCGTTTCCTTAATGTGCGCCAAATGCACATGCATGGGTGTATTTGCATTTCGCCCCCATCGGGGTGACAGTGCGACATGGAAGGGGATAAAAAAGCGCTTGGTAGTACATGCTGCACGAGTGTGCTTAACTGAGCTGGTTAGTGCACGTTTATAATTGAATTTAACAGTGCTGAAGATTGGTGGAGAGAAGATGACAGACATCGTTAGAGGGGTGAAGCCTCAAAACGCTGTAAATAATTTAATATAGTAGCTTCTTTACAGCCAATATTGTTTGCCAGGAAGATACTATGCCCTGATGTTACGACGCAGTATATGGTCATGTGGGAGCAGGACATTGCGATGTTACGACACGCGCTCTAGCTCATTCAGTCGTCCGCTAGGCTGCTACATTGGCCTTCACAATTAGCAGCACACAAGTCGACCGAGCTAGCCGGAGGCCTCACGTGACTCTCCCTTCTCCCACGTGACCACACACTGTGTTGTGATGTCACTACACAGTATCCTCCTAGAAAACGAAACCGAAAGCGGCTCTAGGAAAGCTATTATACCAAATCACGCCACTCCAAGGCTTGTTATTATATTTTTAGAGCTCGAAGAAAAAAAAACGAATAATTGAAATTATCATGTCAGTACCTCTTCAAATGGAACTTTGCAGACAATGTTCGGCCTAAGTGTATCGGGTGCTTTGAATAAGCATTTATGGTCTGAGGATATGTTGTAAATGCCAAAGAAAAGTCGAAGGGGGATAGCCCCCAGGCATAGTTTTGTTCGTAAGGTAGTTTATTTGAAAAACCTGAAGGAGATAAGTAACATTTCCTTGATGCAAATATTGGCTTGCATAGCTGTAACTGGCACAAGAATTGTTGAAGCTTGAAGCAGCATCGACTCTGTCATGGGCATTCAAGCAGTGGGCATTCCTTCTCTGGACAAAGAACTAGAGTGAGGGGGCTGGGTAGAACTGAAAAATATTGCAGTCCAGCATGAATGCAAGGACATACTTCATGTTATGCACAACATACGGTATCTGTCAACAATAAACTTGCGCACAGTCACAAAATACAGATATGCCTGCTCGTGGATAGACATACATGGCTGCCTTATACATGACATTTAGCATGACAGCCATCTGGCTCTGCCGAGGTATGCAGTAGTGTAACAGCAATGGAAGTGTTGGCAAACTGTATGGCAAAATCTATGCAAATTAAAGGGCAGGCTATTGCTTCATGTCAAGATAACTTGATTCAGTACAATACCAGTGAAATTTATATCTCGGTATATCTGCCCAAAATAGACCCTATTTACGCATTGCACTTCGGCCCACGTTAACTCTCACACTACTGCACACAAATGTTCTTTTCTTTCCCATTGCCGAACTCCTATTTTGGTCACCACTATAGCAGTTTGACTAATTAATAACCTTTCTACTAAGCGAAAACTGCACACATTCAGCTTATCCAAGCCACACATCCCGATTTGCTCACAAGGAACAAATTTTATTCCATCTATTTCAGGCTTTCAGGTTGAGTTTGCACAGTTATGCAATTTTGGAGCTGTTTATAATGTTTTGTGTATCGTACAGTGGGGCAGTATTATTTTATTATTGTGTTCAAAAGGAAATCCTTTTTTAAACATAAAGTATTATTTTTACTATTTTCTTGCATTCAGGTGCTTGAGTTCTTTCCCGCAATTTTTCTGCATTCGAGTGCGTGACTTGTCTGTCCAAGCTGCCAAGTGCCTTCGCTTCATCCTTGTACTCTTCTTGGTGCCTTCAGTATGATGCCTGTCTGTTTGATCACACACGAAAGTGCTAAAACTCTCCTTTGACTTATCGTTCTGGTTCTGATCTTAACTGCCACACCTTATTTCAAAGAATCCTTGTCTCGTTTTTCTGCAAGCTTCATCCCCCCCCCCGCTTTGTTTTGTGTTTTTGTCTTTAGGACTAATGTTTAACATTTCTTTAGCAGTGGTGCCAGATGGATTATCAGTCCCAGTTAAAGGAAAGCTGTCGCCGTCTTCAGGGCAGACACAGCACCCACTGACCGACACAGCATAGCAGACCTGCTGACAGAGAACAGAATGGCTTTTGTGGCACAAATTCAGATTTGCCTCTGAGTTTCTGTGCTTTTGGAGCTATGACTGTTGCTTCTGCAACGCACCTATTTGCTGTGAGAATATCGCTACTCAAGTAGTGGCAAATTTTTGCAGCATTCTTTAGACAGAGTTACTTAGCTTCATCGATGAGCATCCTCTAGTCATGTGAACAAACCCAGCTCTATGGCCTGCTTATTAAAATCCCTGTTGGCATAGCGGATGTGTAACCTGCTTTCTAGTCTAATTTGGTCAATCGGACCTCGAGCTTCACTTTACTGCAGCAGATGTCCAATACAAACTATTCACAAGCCTCTACGTCGCTCTTGTTGAAAACAAACTAAGTTGAACTTAACAACTATTTGTGACATAGATGCAAGTATTCGATCACTTTTCTTTGATGTCAGTGTGCAAGAATATTCCCATAATTCTCAGCCACTCAATGTCCCGTATTTCAGTCTTTTACGTCCCTAGGGCACTTGTGAGTGCACCCCCCCATACAAGGATGCTACATAATTCAAATCAAATCAAATCATATTTTATTCTCCAGCAAGTATCTGGATGGTCACCTGGGCTAAAAGCTGTACAAACAGCTTGACGAAGACCCAGGAAACCATTACATGGCAGCAGCAGACAGAACGAAATAACAATAGCAATACAGCAGTAGTCATCAAATCAAATCAAGTACAGCAATCAAGGACAGCATCAAATCAAGTACAGCAATAACACAGAAGTTTTCTTAAACCACATATGAAGAAGTACGGATTACATGTGCACAAAGTATGTTCGCAGTTGTTTTCAACTAAAACAAGCAGTATCTTTATGTTCATTGAGAAAAAATGGCAGATTGTGAGCCAAGGATTGCAGCTTGTAATCGGTTCGAAACTGTGGTAAGGACCAAGTGTCAGTACAACGAGTGCTAAATATTGGTGTACGATATTCAAGGGAAGCAAGTTCTGTGAGGAAATTACTCATACCTGTGAAAGAAAAGTATGTTATTTGTAACAAACGAAATTCATATATATTATCTACACGGATCAAATTGAATAATGCTATTGTGGGATTAACACTTGACGTTGGTTCAATGTTAACAATAAGGCGAATAATTTTCCTCTGCAATACACAGAGCTTGTTCATATTTCTTTTATTTGTTGTAGCCCATACCAGTGTACAATAGTTAATGCGAGAAAGAAATGGGCCTTAATATATTTGTAGTTTAGCGCTTGTGGGAAGAAATGTGCGGCAGCATGAGATTACACCTGTAACTGCAGACAGTTTTCTGGAGATTTAAACAGCATGAGCGTCCCATTTTAGATGGGCAGAAAAATACACACTCAGAACCTTGAGCTCGGTGACTATTTCTATATGCTAATCTTGAAAAATGAATGAATTCACCGGAGGAACTGCTTTATTCTGAGCCCAAAAATAGCTGCTTTGGATTTAGTCGGGTTTACTTTGATTTTATTTACTCTAGTCCATGCCGATAGTTTAGTAAGGATATCATTGCATTTCGGCTCTAGTGTGCTAATATTACTCCCGCATAATTGTTAGTAACCACCAGTGATCCTCGCAGTTCCTCCCATCTTTAACACTGCCATGGTGGTACTGGATGCTTGAAGGGCAAAGCTTCCAAATTTCAGATGGGATGACCTCAGCGTCAGGCCGCCGTTGGAATATGAACCTGGTAACGCTTAACGCTAGAACATTATCTAGTGAGGCGAGCCTAGCAGTGCTATTGGAGAAATTAGAGGGTAGTAAACGGGATATAATAGGGCGCAGTGAAGTTAGGAGGCCAAAAGAAGCATATACAGTGCTAAAAAGCGAGCACGTGCTGTGCTACCGGGGCTTAGCGGAGAGACGAGAACTAGGAGTTGAATTTCTGATTAATAAGAACATAGCTGGTAACATACAGGAATTCTATAGCATTAACGAGAGGGTGGCAGGTCTTGTTGTGAAACTTAATAAGAGTTACAAAATGAAAGTTGTACAGGTCTACGCCCCTACATCCAGTCATGATGACCAGGAAGTCGAAAGCTTCTATGAAGACGTGGAATCGGCGATGGGTAGAGTGAAAACAAAATACACTATACTAAAGGGCGACTACAATGCCAAGGTAGGCAAGAAGCAGGCTGGAGACAAGGCAGTGGGGGAATATGGCATAGGCACTAGGAATAGCAGGGGAGAGTTATTAGTAGAGATTGCGGAACAGAATGATATGCGGATAATGAATACCTTCTTCCGCAAGCGGGATAGCCGAAAGTGGACGTGGAGGAGCCCGAACGGCGAGACTAGAAATGAAATAGACTTCATACACTGCGCTAACCCAGGCATCATACAAGATGTGGACGTGCTCAGCAAGGTGCGCTGCAGTGACCATAGGATGGTAAGAACACGAATTACCCTAGACCTGAGGAGGGAACAGAAGAAACTGGCACATAAGAAGCCGATCAATAAGTTAGCGGTAAGAGGGAAAATAGAGGAGTTCCAGATCAAGCTACAGAACAGGTATTCGCCTTTAACTCAGGAAGAGGACCTTAGTGTTGAAGCAATGAACGACAATCTTGTGGGCATCATTAAGGAGTGTGCAATGGAAGTCGGTGGTAACTCCGTTAGGCAGGATACCAGTAAACTATCGCAGGAGACGAAAGATCTGATCAAGAAACGCCAATGTATGAAAGCCTCTAACCCTACAGCTAGAATAGAACTGGCAGAACTTTCAAAGTTAATCAACAAGCGTAAGACAGCTGACGTAAGGAAGTATAATATGGATAGAATTGAACATGCTCTCAGGAATGGAGGAAGCCTAAAAGCAGTGTAGAAGAAACTAGGAATTCGCAAGAATCAGATGTATGCGTTAAGAGACAAAGCCGGCAATATCATTACTAACATGGATGAGATAGTTCAAGTGGCTAAGGAGTTCTATAGAGATTTATACAGTACCAGTGGCACCCACCGACGATAATGGAAGAGAAATTAGTCCAGAGGAATTCGAAATCCCAAAGGTAATGCAAGAAGAAGTAAAGAAGGCCTTAGGAGATATGCAAAGGGGGAAGACAGCTGGGGAAGATCAGGCAACAGCATATTTGTTGAAGGATGGTGGGCAGATTGTTCTAGAGAAACTGGCCACTCTGTATACGCAATGCCTCATGACCTCGAGCGTACCGAAATCTTGGAAGAACGCTAACATAATCCTAATCCATAAGAAAGGGGACGCCAAAGACTTGAAAAATTATAAGACCGATCAGCTTACTGTCCGTTGCCTACAAACTATTTACTAAGGTAATCGCAAATAGAATCAGGAACACCTTAGACTTCTGTCAAGCAAAGGACCAGGCAGGATTCCGTAAAGGCTACTCTACAATATACCATATTCACACTATCAATCACGTGATAGAGAAATGTGCAGAATATAGCCAACCCTTATATATAGCTTTCATTGATTACGAGAAAGCGTTTGGTTCTGTCGAAACCTCAGCAGTCATGGAGGCATTACGGAATCAGGGTGTAGACGAGCCGTATGTAAAAATACCGAAAGCTACCTAGAGCGGCTCCACAGCCACCGTAGTCCTCCATAAGGAAAGCAACAAAATCCCAATAAAGAAAGGCGTCAAGCAGGGAGATACGATCTCTCCAATGCTATTCACAGCGTGTTTACAGGAGGTATTCAGAGACCTGGATTGGGAAGAATTGGGGATAAGAGTTAATGGAGAATACCTTAGTAACTTGCAATTCGCTGATGATATTGCCTTGCTTAGTAACTCAGGGGACCAATTGCAATGCATGATCACTGACCTGGAGAGGCAAAGCAGAAGAGTGGGTCTAAAAATTATTCTGCAGAAAACTAATGTTTAACAGTCTCGGAAGAAAACAGAAATTTACAATAGGTAGCGAGGCACTGGAAGTGGTAAGGGAATACATCTACTTAGGGCAGGATTTGACGGCGGATCCGGATCATGGGACAGAAATAATCAGAATAAAAATGGGCTGGGGTGCGTTTGGCAGGCATTCTCAGATCATGAACAGCAGGTTGCCATTATTCCTCAAGAGAAAAGTGTATAATAGCTGTGTCTTACCAGTACTCGCCTACGGGGCAGAAACCTGGAGGCTTACGAAAAGAGTTCTACTCAAATTGAGGATGACGCAACGAGCTATGGAAAGAAGAATGATGGGTGCAACGTTAAGGGATAAGAAAAGAGCAGATTCGGTGAGGGAACAAACGCGAGTTAATGACATCTTAGTTGAAATCAAGAAAAAGAAATGGACATGGGTAGGACATATAAAGAGGAGGGAAGATAACCGATGGTCATTAAGGGTTACGGACTGGATTCCAAGGGAAGGGAAGCGTAGCAGGGGGCGGCAGAAAGTTCGGTGGGCGGATGAGATTAAGAAGTTTGCAGGGACGACATGGCCACAATTAGTACATGACCGGGGTTGTTGGACAGGTATGGGAGAGGCCTTTGCCCTGCAGTGGGCGTAACCAGGCTGATGATGATGATGACCTCAGCGTTCCAGCCTTGCAAACCTTGGAGTGCCCATCACGATGAAGGTGCAGAATATTGGCGGGCAAACAGCTGGTGGTTTCAAGGGCTAGGCCTGCACGATCAGCCTTCCGATGAGACTTGCTATCCCAGCCTTGTGAGCTAAGGAGCAGTCATCGTTGTGTTGGCGAGATAAGTCTGCACTTTAGTTCACTTCAAGGGATGTTCACTTCAAAGGTTGCCTTCAAAATGGATGTCACTGAAAAAATTTATCGCCCCAGCCTTGCAAGCTTTGCAGTTGTCATTGCAGTTGTCCTTCGCATCGATAGACAGGTCAGCGGCTGCTCCAAGGGCTTGGCTGACAGGTTGTGTCATTCACCTCTGGGGGCATCCTGGCTTTGTGAACTTTAAGCCGTTGTGCCGTTGTGTAAATCTTTACGATTTACTTCCCCTTCCAGGGGTCCATTAAACTTTTGTTGCATGTATGCGATGGCTTTATTTTCTTTTGGATACTACGAGGTTTTGGGCAAGTCACCAATTCCAAATATAAATAACCGACATGATATCTACTGATTATTGGTAGCCATGTGGAAAGCAGGCAAATGCAGTGAATATGTAATGGATAAAAAATCACTCAACATAGTTAGATGGTCTGTTGAGATTCTTAGGCCTGCCAAAGCTATAAGAACACAACAGTGCAAGCCATAAAGTATATAAATTTAGAACAATATACAAAATATTATTCGGTTATTTACTATGTTGACTGTTTATTAAATAAAGACTGGCAGATTTTATTCCGTAATGATGCTGTGAACAGCCATGCAGCTCAGTATAGTTGCAGCCGCAATGGGTCTGTGCTGCGCAGAAATGTATATGAAGTTTATTAATTAAATATTTACATAACATCTGACGAGAACTCAGTTGCCATATACATGCAGCCGTGCAGGTAGGTCTGCATGATCAATGAGCGCAAAAACAATTAGGCCATAAAAGTCACTGAGTGGCTTGTTTTATTTGAAACTGATTTTGCCCAAACTACACACAAATAAAAATCATCACATATCTGTCTCAATATGACAAACATAAATGAGGGAGGAAATGGCAAGACGAGGAGGAGAACAAAGCCAGAAAGATTGGGCTTGGTTCGAAACCCGACAGCAGCTTCAAAGCATGGTCAGAAGGTTGGCCCAGGATACTAAAAAATATGTGTATGTTGGGAAGAGTTCGAGGGCATTGTGGTCAGCCCCATGTTTGATCCATAGTACTATCTGCAATGCATGTCAATAATTGGCCTCCTGAAAGTTGTTTCCTATGTAAGCATGGCTGTGTATGTTTCAGCTCAAGAACGCAAGTTATAGTTACCTGCTTCTGTGCCTGAATTGACAGATGAGCACGCTTAATAAATCAGGACATGTCATTAGTGTACTGAGTAGGCGTATGTTAGCAGGCTAGGATTTTATTTGTCACCAGTTATATTTCACATCATTTTACCTGTTGCACAATGTAGACCAATGAAGGCCCAAGCACAAGAGGGAAGATGAAAAAGTGAATGCATACATAACTTTCTTTAATGACAAAATGAATGTTTTCTGCATTAATGTCATAATACATACCTGCCAACTTTTACAATTTCATCACAAAATGTCAGATTTCTAGAGATTGCTTATAATTCTTCTACTGACGCAAATAATTATAATGTGGGCATTTCTTAGGCACTTCATCATCTGCACATGATCATCATCAGATCGTGTTCTTCATCTTCATCTCTTGTGGGGACCCATCTTAAGATTCATCTGTGCCTTCAGTGTGATCGGTCCACCATGTCTTCGGGACGTATTAAAGGTAATGCTAAATGCTACGTCACAATAACATTTCTTTCATTTGCATCCTAGTAAAGGCAAAAATTGATCTTAACGGAATGCAAATATTATCAATGGGCAATTTTCAGAACCAGACTACTCAGACCCACTCAGTTATTCAGGGTTACTGGCAGCAGTGCCACAATAAAACGGCAGGTAATATTTTGGCTGAGGTTACATGAATATTTTGCACATAAATATCACAAACATTTGTTTTTCTATGATGGAGATTATGTTTGCTGCAAATATATGGTATGGTATGAATAACTTTATTTAGGTCCTGAGGGATCAGTCTGGGACTGATGCGGGCCGCTCCCACGTCGGTACAGAGAGGCCGAGCCCCTCTGCTGTCTCGCGGGCCCTCTGGACAGCCCTGAGTTGGTCCGCCAGCACTTCACTGTGCAGCATCCGCTGCCACCACTGTTCACCTCGAGAACCATCACCGGCCAACGCCAAGCAGCGCCAAAGAATGTGTTCTAAATCGAGCAAACCCCCACACTTACTACAATAGAGTGAAACCCCGCAGTCCGGATTAATTTTATTCATGATGACTGGGTTAGGGTACGTACATGTCTGCAGAAGCCTTAATGTAACCGCCTGTGGCCTATTTAATTTAGAATGTGGCAGGAGGAATGCCCTGCGCCCTAGGTAATAGTGCTTGGTGATTTCGTTGTAGGTTAACAGCTGGTCCCTGTACTCAGGAGCGGGAGATCCAGCCCCTTTAGGGAGTACACGGCACACTAATCCTCGTGCCTCCCTGTGCGCCACCTCGTTGAGGTTATGCGGGGCTCCCTCCACTGTCCCCATGTGCGCCGGGAACCAAGTAACTGTATGCGAAGTGATATCCCTACCCTGCAGCAGTTTGTTATCCGGTTCCGCAACAAGTCCTCTCGAGAAGGCTTTAATCGCAGATCGCGAGTCACTAAACGCCAAAACTCTTCTTGAATCAATTAGTGCTAGAGCAATAGCCACCTGTTCCGCAACCCCCGGATCTTTGGTATAAATGGAAGCAGCATTTCTAACGCTCCCTTTGCCATCTACCACCACCACAGAATAAGCATTTTTACCATTAATCCATGCGGCGTCAACAAAAGCAGACTCCTCCTCCTGATCCTTTGCCTCGCGCAACAAAGCCCTAGCTCTCGCAACCCGCCTCCCTACATTGTGCACAGGGTGCACATTCCGCGGAAACGGACGAACCATGATATTTGCCCTAAGGTTCACGTTCAACGCGTGTAGGGGCGCCTTATCGTGCAACACAGCCACCGATTCTTCAATTGACTGTAAAATAGACCTACCCGCTGGTGCACATAGCAACCGCTCCCTCTGTGCAGTACGCTGAGCCTCGGCAATTTCATCTAAAGTATTATGCAAACCGAGTCGTAACAACATATCGTTTGACGTAGTCATAGGAAGACCAAGCGCAGCCTTGACGGCTTTTCTTATTAATGCTTCCAATTTCTTTTTCTCCCCCCTATTCCAATTTAGCATAGCGGCCACATACGAGAAATGACACATAATAAATGTGTGAACTAAGCGCATCGCACCTTCTTCTCCTAAACCCCTATGCCTATTAGAGATCCTTCTTATAAGTCTTATGGCCTCCTCCGTCTTCTTGGTGATACGCTGAATGGTTCTAATGTTCGATCCGTTCGCTTCAAGTACAAAACCCAGGACCCTGATTGCTTCAACTTTGGGTATCACCGACCCTCCCCTAGTATGAATTCTAATGCAAGGCTCAACTTCCGGTACCCAACCCTTTGGCCTACGACCTAGCTTCTTAGATTTTAAGATCAACAACTCCGACTTTTTATTGGAACACTTGAGCCCCATGAGACCCAGATACTCCTCTGCAAGCGTTACCACCTTCTGCAGCCTAGCCTCAAGCTCTCCATCACTACCACCGACACTCCATATAGTAATGTCATCCGCGTAGATAGGATAGCCAATATCCTGGACAGTGTCCAGTGTATTAGCCAACTTCAACATCGCCAGATTGAATAACATAGGCGAGAGTACGGATCCCTGCGGAGTACCACAGCAACCCAATTTAAAGACTTCCGACTTTATCTCCCCAAACTTGAGACATGTCCTTCTATCCATGAGGAAAGCCTTGACAAAATGGAAAAGCCGCTGCCCCATGTTCAAGTCCGATAGCGCTTGTAGAATGAAAGAATGTCGGATTATATACAAAATAGTGCTTAATAGTGCTGCAAATATAGAGCAGCGTGCCTTTTCATAGCACCTCTGCAGAATGAAGTCATGTAAGGTTCCCAGATGTGTTGCATAATTCAGTTTCCTAAAATCAGCTTCGCCACAATAGTCTTGTTATGCAGTGAAGCATATGCAATGAACGGCGGCGAAGCATACTATAAAAGTGGAAAGGGGCCACTGTCACGGGACATATAATGTGTTCATTAAAGGGACATTAAAGAGAAAAATTATTTCTTCTGCATTAGTAAATTACCTTTCTACAACACCAAAAACACCACTCTTACCAGTATAAGATGCTTGGTAGGCCAGAAAAAGTGCAAAAACGAAAGACGGGTGGCGATGCTTCCTTGAAGTTTCCGCACCTGGTCGCTGTGACGTCATGGATTTGGATGGTATCTTCTAGGGCCTACTTAAGTACATAGCGGTACAGACTGTCTACATTGTGTTCTAAAGGAACCAAATGTGAAGTTTCGGGAATTTTTACTCAGCCAACGCGGCCCAAATGCAAAAATATACGTTGGTATCCCTGACGTCACACTGACGCAGCTGCGTTGGGGTTTCGGCGCGAATTTCAAATACTGATACTTCGAACTTCATTTTCACATCCAATAACCAAACTATTGCTTTAAAATGACTGCCTGCAGAGTTCTAAAACAATGCTTTATTAGTCTAAACTGATTTATTGTTTCGCTTTAGTGTCCCTTTAATGATACGTGTGTGCACCCTTCGTCTCCTGTCAGTAAAAGCACCAATACACCTATTAATTGTACTAGCAGGCCATCAGAGCTACTTTGGACATGGCTGTGGCAATGTGAGCTCTTATTTCAACCACCTTGCAAGGATGTAGCTAATATTCTAAAAATAATAAACACAAAAAACATGAACACTATAAACTTTGGCTTGATAAACAAAACGTTACTTTCTTACAGCTAGGGCCGCACTTTTCACCCCAGAACATGGGCCTTAAATATCCACAGAAACAGCTTTGAATGGCTGCCAGTACAGTTATTACGTGTCGGTATTTGTAGTATGACAGGGGACAGTAGGTGCGCGCATGTGTAATTAAGGAACACACATGTCCTGTGACTACGGCTGTATTACGGAAAAAATGACTTTAGGAAACCAAGTTATGCAACATTTTTAGACCCTTGCCCAAAGCCAACCAAATTTCTTTCACGAGAACGATTCTCGGAATTTCTTACTATATTCCAGTGTTTTCTGTCTGCAACGGTAGTACTTTTTGCATATAAAGTTGAAGAGTCTGTAATACAAATGGTTTGTTTGTGTGTAAATTGTCCATCAGGGTAGCTTAAGCGCCAAGTAGAACACAAAAGGAAGATGATATATAACGCAGAAAAGCTGAAATTTGGCCTAGACAGCACAAGATAGCACGAATTGTAGTTCTTGCGTAAATGCATTTTGACCATGAGTTTTGAAAAACCCTGTTCACTTAATGTTGAAGATAAAAGCTATAAGGAAAAGTACACAAATTCTTAAGGAATGAAAATGCTCAGGGTAGGCTCATCAGAAAGTATAAGCTTTGCCTTTTAGTGAGAGTTTCTCAGAAATTTAAATGTGGTTTGTAATGAGAGCTAATTTTGAATGCTGATAATTCTAAAAATTCTATCACATTGAAGTCATTTAATGAGGATCTAGCTTCTTCACTTTTTCCTCCAAGTTTGGCATCGGCATCTAACCAAGTAGACGTAGCAGGATACAGCTGTACAATGGACAGGGAAAATATGAACATTTACAGGACAAAGGACTCCTGCCAGATAGATTTAGCGGAAGGGCTCTGCACTTGCGTGATTGGTGTATTTAACATTAATAGCTCATGCAATTCAGAGATGCTCAAACAGTAAACATGTTTAATATTTCGTAGAGGCATGACTGTCACCTCTATCGCAGGCGAAAAAGATGAGCTCACATGCAGGTAGCGCGAGAATAGATCACGCTAGCGCACTTGACCAAAGCGGCCGCGGTGTCAGCCTGCCCCGAGATCCCGTGGCACCATGGCTGGCTGGCTTAAACAAACAGTGGCTATGGCGGCTACCTCTTCGCTCCGCCTCCCACAAATTTATGACACGGATGACCGAGCCCAGCCTCCCCACAACTTGGTGACCAGGATGACCGAGTCCTGCCATGCCTGCATCAGCGCACCAACTTTACCAAGGCGAGTAGTGACGTGGCCTCGCACGGTTTGGCAGACGTCCTGCGATTGTAGGGTGCACGGGAATTCTACATTGACATGCTGGACATCTGGTTCATCCCGCTAAACAATGATTTCCTTCTCAACAAGGTTCCAGGCTCCGGCTCTCAGCCCATACTCTGACTTGTACAAGGACTCGTGGGCAGCCGTCCTTGCTCACTATGTCACCTCGAGTGCTCACTCTCCTCCAGCTGGTGCTCCATCACAACAGCTCTTGCCATCTATCGTGTCATTCTGCATCTGGTCGTCCCACATCACCTGCGTCCACCCGTGCCGGTCGTCAGCATGCGCCGACCCCAGCATCAAACCTCTGCTTAGTCCGTGAGCTTCCTCCCCAGCTCAAAGGCAGCTGCTCAACGATTCTTTCCAAGAAATACACTGGGCTAAACGCAAGCGCTTTCGGCTACTCTACAGCTCGTCGCTCTCCTTCCTTAGACGTTCCCACAAGCTGCCCGCTTTCCACTCGGGGCAACTCACTCATCGCCGATTCAGAGGCTCAGCCACTGGCTCCACAAGGCGCAAATTTCACTCTTGCTGGCACGGCGTTGCCACAAGCACAACCTTCGTGATGCATTGAGTGACCACTGCAACCCTGATGCTATCGGCATTCGAGATTCCACTGCAAGTAGCAGCAGGCAAACTTTCCGATGTTGTGCTCGCACCTTCTGCGGATGCATGGCCTACCGAAGTTTTGCAGGAGCAACTCTGCCATCCGGTTTCTTCAGCTCGAAAATCACTTCTACGTCAACAACATGAGTGACCAACACTTGCGCTATCTCTACGCAAGTCCCGAGCTGCCAGACGGTCTACTTTTGGACCGCCGACTTCTACAGGCATGGTCATCTACAAGTGCCTGTGGCAGGTTGCGATTTTTCACTCTGGTATCATTGTGGCTGCGCCTCACACACAACGTATGCTGCTGGTGCTGCCTGGTATGTCTCTCTCAGATTGCGTGAACCCGACACTACCAATGACGACACCGTCTGCACACTTTACCTGGGCTTTACCATTGGACTTTATTTCAATTGCACTTCGCACTAGGAGATGGGCTCTGTAGCTGCGCGACTATAGCCTCCAACACAGGCAAACAAGATGGGCTCACGCACAGGCAGAGCAAGAATAAAACATGCTAGAGCACGCGACCTGAACAGCTGCTCCCAAGATCCCATGACACCATGGCTGGCTGGCTTGAATAAGCCGTGGCTACCTCTTCACGCTGCCTCCCATAAATTGGTGACCAGGATGACCGAACCTAGCCTTCCCACAACTTCTTTGTACATACACCTCTGCTCACAGTGCTTCTGTCGCAAGTCAGAAAAGGTTGCCTTAGCCTGCAAGTCATTATTGCATTCATGTAATTAACCATGAGGACTTGTTAATTTGCATTCCAGCAGAAGGGTTAAACATTTACACAAGTCGGAAATCAAAATGGAGCGACTCCCATGCATTATGGGAACCAATGTTATGGTAACATTTTGCTGGTAACCCAACATTGTTATGATTAACGTGAAGCGTTGCTAGGCGGACCGACATGTTTGTGTAAAATGAACTATGTGTGTAACGAAAACAAAAAGACGTTAGTGACTATGATTGTGTGACACTGACGGCATGATTTCTACTCCGGCCATTTGAAGTCAGCTTACAACATGCAGACTGTTGCGTTCTACATGTGTACTGGACGAGCATATGAAAGAGAAGCATGGATTGTGAAGTTATCAGTGATTATGTGTTATACAATCGTACGTACCTATGGCTATGTCATGTGATGAATGTTAAAACGATGGCTTCATAGGTTTCTCAGCCGAAAGCAGTTTTTTAGAAATCCATAAGGGATTTCTTTGAAAAAAAAAGTTTTATAGCTGAAAAAAATTTTCTCCAGGTCCTGGGATCGAACCCAGGACATTGTGCTAAAGTCAGGTTGATGAGAATTTTCCTTTTCGTTAACCCTCCTTGATTTTGCGGGCTTCCACAGACCTGATTTGCCATTAATTGGGCTTAGGAGCAGGCAAATGGTCGACGGCCCTAACTTTGACCACCTAAATGCCTTGGGGTAGCATACAAAAGTTTATTGGCTACTAGCCTGCTTCTAAGGTCACATGCAATTAAAATGAATTATATTAACTAACACATGCAGGATCGTTCTAATAACATATGCCTCCATGAACTCAAGCACTGCCCAAGATCATAACATGCAAAAAGCACAGTTCACTTTAGTAGGCCTTGCAAGGCGTGCCAAGATGCACACCATGAAATTTATTTGAATTGTTTGAGTGCTTCTTAATATGGTCATTTATTGGGACACTAAAGGCAAATACGAAGTAGATGTGGCCTATTAAAGTAGCATTCCATAAACCTCACAGTGCTTGTTTCGTGCCAAGAAAAGACTTAGTTTACGAGAAAATAGCGTCTGAAGGGTTTGCATACCTAGAGAGCAATTCAAATCGCCTGCTCCTGAGGACAGTGTGGTGACGTTGTGCCATCACTGCCCTTCACTTCCATTGGTGAGTAAAACAGTACCCTACAGACGGTGCTACAGTTTTCTGTGCAAAATGCGTAACCGTGGCCATGGAGCAACCGAGCCAAGACAG
The DNA here is from genome assembly GCF_050947875.1 of Dermacentor variabilis. NCBI lineage: Eukaryota > Metazoa > Arthropoda > Arachnida > Ixodida > Ixodidae > Dermacentor > Dermacentor variabilis. The sequence goes on along the minus strand of NC_134571.1, from coordinate 230,146,241 downwards.
AACGTTGGACTCGCCACTGCAACTGCTCTTGATCAAGTAGCATGGACTGTTCGGGAATCCCGCAACATCACATAAACATAGAATTTTCTGTAACTTGCAGTTTGTGTGAGTTTCGCGAGCCAGAAAAGCCAACTCAGCACTATGTGATAACAAAACTACTAAAACGTGTTAGCGTGGGCGATGCTTTCAAGGGTAACCTCAATGGTTTCTTTTTTCTAAAAATCAAATAGAACTAGACGAGTAGCATTTTCTTTCATTTTATAATGCAATACAGCAATCTTTTTTATTACTAGTAGATAAGTCCTAGCGACAGAAATTTAATGAGTGCCTTCATCATCGGGCTGGTACTTGAATGTGCTGGGGCAGCCTCTAATTGTGTCCTGCAGTTACTTTCGTTTATCAATTACTGAAGCTCTGTTCGCAATAACAGTGATGCCTTCGAGGTTCTCGAGCACTAATCTATTACTTTAGCTTGACTTAATAATTGCCTTTAGTGTCCCTTTAGACACTAGTCCCTCTGACCTGCATAGGACTTGCCACAGCAGAGAGGTATTGCGCTGATAACCCCCACAGCAGAGAGGTATTGCGCTGATAACCCCCACAGCAGAACACACAAAGTGCTTGGCATGGTTCTTCATACATCCTTGTTTCTCAGTACTCGTGTTACAAAGACACAATTGGGCTGATCACTTCGGTGTGGGAGAAACCACTGGGGCACCACATCTACCAGCCAAGTTTTTCAATTTTGGCTAATTCTGCGCACATATGGCACGAAGTCATATCTAGTGATATCTGTCATTTTATGTCCGATGGTGTGTCCTAGTGAGGAACACTTCACCTTACAAAGAACAGATTTGGTAATAGCATGTACAACAAATTGAGTGAAGCTGGATTTCAAATGCCTGTTCATTTCATGAAATGGCATCAACAGGCCACTTGCCCCAATTGGGCAAATGGCCAATAAACCATCATACCCTATCTTAGGGCATCAAGGGGCAGCTGAAGTCAGAGCCCTCGAACAGTTGCCTGTTGATGTATTTCATGATGCCTGCAGTTAAGACGTCTGCTGCTGTGGCTGTGAGTGGTAGTGGCTTATGCCAAGGGGATGGGAGGGTGAGTGCCACAGCAGCTGAATCGGTAAGGCACCACATGCCTAATGAAAGGGGTGTGGATTCAGCTCCTACCTACACCAAGCTATCTTTTCGTCCACTTTCATCTGCCTTTCCATACTGTCTATAAATTCCAAAAATGCACAATTAATTTACTCTATGCTTTCTCCGATTTCATTGTCTATTTTCATCATCCGTTCAAACAATTATGGCTCAGCTCGATGTGGGCTACTTCAGCTTGGAAGATAAGAACATCCGAGGAGGCCAAAGGAAGTGACTTGGTCGGCACTTGTGGATACTGTTCAGAATCTGTTTTAAAAACATAGAAGGCTTTCAGCTGAACGCATAGCAAAGACAGTCGATTTGTCATAAAGGTTCTTAGAGTAAATACTCACTAGTGCACTAATCATGAAAGCTTTAGCTAAGTGTGCTCCAATTGCTGACAAGAAATGCAGAAATAAGGTTACTTGTCAATCTAGTATATGCTCCTGACAGTGCAGCTTGCCGGCGAGCGCCGCAACACCCGTCACAGCAGAAGCGCAACTAGGGGACAGATGGGGGAATAGGCACCCTGCAAGACAATGCAGTTTGCGGCGTTGAAGCTGGTCGGCGCACAGCATGATATTGGCGTGTTCAATAAAAGCATGAATCTTTTTAAAAGGCGGGAGCTGACGCATACGCTTTCGATTCCGCTTTTTGGTACTTGTCAAGTCGTCAGTCCTCACATCACTGGCAACTGCGCTTTCCGTGCTTGTATGTTGACATTTCTAACCGCATTGCCGGACATTTGTGTCATTCTTCTGCCTGTCCGCGTAGAAGCTTGGTTAAGATGTCCTCTTTGCCACATTAGGGCAAGACAATTGTTTAATAAAGCAAGATTAACATAAAATACATGTTTTCTTTAGATTGTTGCTCCGGGTGATCTAGTGCCTCACTTGATTCCCCCCCCACCCCAATGCTTCATAGGCTTCATCGCCTCTCTTGTTTCATCCTGACAGCCAGACCAGGCTCTAGTTACTTCAGCGTCCAGTGAAGGTATGCGCCTGGGGGTGCTATTTACATGGAGCAGCAGTGTCTGCCTAACCGGACCCTTTAATCTGATTTGCAACTAGAGACAAGTTTTACATTTAAACTAGTGTGAAGCTTGTCACCGACTTGTGATAGCACTGCAATGCATACTAATAATGCGGCAAAGGTCGACCATGAGGCAGCCCTATTACAAAAATCTGGACTTATATCTTCCTTAATGCGCCCCTAAATCAATTTTCCATTTCGCTTTCCTCAATGGCACTTGTACTATCTTGGACTATCTAGTGACGTAGATGCGCTCGTGGCATGTTTTGAAAGCATTGTAAAATCATGTATAGATCGATTTGTTCCTTTGAAAACTAAGAAAAAGAAACAATAACCTTCCCTGGATGAACCGAGAACTGCTGCACTTATCGCGATGTGCTGGCAGACTTTGCACTAAATACTCGAACAATTCTCAGACATGCGTTTTGTACGCTCAGGTAAAAAATGAACTGCAGAAAAAAAAAAAAACCTCGGCCAAAAATTTCTTCTATAATGTTCAGTTGCCGAAACTGTTCAAGTCTAACACCCGTAAATTCTGGTTTTTCATATCTCCTGGCTCTTCTTCTTCCACATCTTTTAAAATCAACAGTTGTTAATGATCCATTAGAGATCTCAGAAGCGTTTAATACATATTTTCAGTCAGTGTTCGCCTCGGATGATTCCAGTCTTTCAACACTTACAACTAACGATTTTTGTGCAACTGATGATATCAACATTAGCCTAGGTGCTTTGAATCTCGTACTAAACTTAGATACTAAAAAAACAGCCGGCCCTGATGGAATTCCATGTTCCTTTTTAGTACGATTCTCTATGGACATCTAAATATCTGTTCATTATATGTCAGAAGTCCCTTAATAGCAGCGTTGTGCCTTCTTCTTGGAAAAGAGCTAAAGTACTACCTTTATATAAATCTGGTGACACACAGCTCTCATCTAACTATAGGCCTATTTCTTTAACCACAACCTCATGCATAATACTAGAACACATAACTTATAAGCATATAATAATGTTCCTTGAAAATAATACCTATTGAACAGATTTCAGCGTGGCTTCAGGTGCGGCTTTAGTACTGTAACCCAACTTGCGGAATTCACTCATGACCTTTCCAATTACATCGACTTAGGTAATCAGATTGACACCATTTTCATTGACTTTAGCAAAGCTTTCGACACTGTACTACAATATAAATTTCTTTTGAAACTCCATAATATTCTAACTAACCCACAGTTAGTGTCTTGGGTTTCCAGTTTCCTTTCTTTACGTTCCCAATTCGCATGCGGATTCATCTGTAGTCGATGTCACCTCAGGGGTCCCACAGGGATCTGTACTTGTCCTTCTACTATTCTTATTGTTTATTAACGACCTTCCAGACCATGTTACTTCAAAAATGCGCCTCTATGCAGATGATTGTGTTATGTACAGCCCAGCTGACTCACTCACTGATCATCAGCGCTTTAAAGATGCCTTTGTTTCATTTTGTGACTGGTGTGCTACCTGGAAAATGAGCATCAATTTTGATGAAACTGTTATAATGTATTTTACTAACAGAAGCATGCCCGTATGTTTTTATTATATGTCCAACGGTGTACCACTAACAGGAGTTTTTCAATAGAAATATTTAGGCGTCATTTTTACACCCACCTTGTCTTGGTCTAAACATATAATTACATTTGTAGTAAAGCGTTAAAAAAACTTGGTTACATCTGCCGGACTTTGTCTGCTGCTCCCAGGGACACTAAATTAGTAGCATACAAAACACTGATTCGCCCAATTTTAAAATATGCTTCCTCCGTATGGAATCCATATAAACAATGTGAAATTAATTGTATTGAATTGGTCCAGAGGAAGGCTATTCATTTTGTTTACCGTCGCTTCGACTGAGACTTTTCACTGTCAGCTGCTCTGGCGGAATTACACCTCCAGTTTCTTTCTAGACGGCGGCACATAGAATCTCTGAAGATTTTCTATTCTTATAAGAACTCTCTTTGTCACCTATCAGATCCCTCCCTTTTAACGCCTGTTTGCCCAACTTCAACTAGAGCTTATCATGCCTCTAATATCCGACCACTCCATCTACGCACTAACACTTTCACATAGTTTTTTCCCCCGCATGATTGAACAGTGGAATTTGTTACCTGCCGAAGTTCGTTTAATACCCATTTCTCAATTTTTAAATGCTATTGCTGATGTATAGTTCCTTTTCATTTTCTATTTCTATGTTCCTGTTTCTGCATATCATAATTAGTTTTACTCGCATGTACACCCACTCCTGCCATAGCCCTAACGGGCCGCAGTATGTATATAAAAAGAAAAAATGTGTGGCCGCAGTAGCAGATCCAGCAAAATGCAGATATTTCAGTGGCGCGAATATAATTGTCACACTTTATCTTTATCGCCGTGCATTAGCTTGAGAAGCGGCTAATGACTTTGAACACGCTAAAGTAAGCAAAAATTGAGGGCTCACTAGAGCGTCGAAACAGTGCCACAAAAAAGCGAGCTACTCGAATATCAAGCCGAGTCATGCTCACAGACTCTTCTGAATTGCTATCTCAAAGCATAAATTCATATACAGTGTGGCAAAGTAAAAAACAAAAATTTTGTGTTTCCATTGCTATGAATGTTGGCCCTCCAGCAAAAAAAGACCCCTTCTTTCACGCCAAAAATGTATGCAGCAGTGTACAACATTTGTCTATGTGAAAGCGAATAATTTTGCTATCGGCTTCCAGTAACAAAGCAAAATTCGTGCCATTTCTGTTGCTCTAAGCAAGATCATGCATGCAGTTTCGATAATAGCACAACACTGGCAGACCAGTCCTACCGTGCCAGTGTTGACTCAACTTGTTGTGTGAAGCAATGATAGCTTTTGCACCGACGTGCCGCCTGGGCAGTGCCAGAAGCTTGTACGCTATTGTGAAGAGAGGCATCTGTTTTTTGTAGGTTACTCTTAATGAATTGGCACACGGTTATTTTTGTACAATGTCAAAACAAAGAAAATTGAAGACATTCGTTCCCCTCCAACCTAAGGAATTTAAAATCTAAATTTCTGCAGGTAAGGTACGGCGTCCATGTTTTGGGACCAAAAAGGGATCACCTTGGACTATATTTAAGTGGATGCTACAGTAACAGCAGTGAATTATTTATCACTGATGGCAAAATGAGGCAGACAAGATCGACAGGCTTTTAAAAGCAGGTTTATCCTATAGGTCATGCGTGCCATGGCCGAATCCATTTCCTGAAAGCTGAAGAGCAGCTCGACAAGGACTCGCTAATCAGATGTAAGCGGAACAGACGCCACTAGACCTGAGCTGTACAAATTGTACACCTCATGTACAAATATGTGCACAAATTTACCCACAGCTTCAAGAACATGCCTGCTAGATATAATGTTCCATTTGTTCCTTTACACACCTGCCAAATTAGCCCAATTGTGTTCTCGTACCAAGAGATAAGGGTGTATGAAAAATCACGCCAACCATTTTGAGCATTGTGCTGTGGGTTGGCCATAAGATATCTCTCAGCTGTGGCAAGTTCTACGTGGACCAAACGGCCCAATGCCTGAATGACTAGTTGAGGGAGCATTCAAACAATTTAAATAAACCAGATGGTGCAGCACATATTGCAAGGCCTGCTCATGTGAGCCGTGCTTTCGCACACTATGATCCTGGGCAGGAGTAGCAACAAAACATCGCGTGAGCTCACGAAGGTATATTTTATCAGAAAGGTTGTGCACATGTTAGTAGCACTTCAATTGCCTTAATTCCTCAGAGGTGCACTTGTTTAATGGCTATTTGAAGCATTACAAGACAAACTAGCACTGTCACAACATTCACCTCTTGCGTGTGTGTAAAACTTGTACACTATGTTCTATCCTTTGAATCATTAAATCAGTTGATAGTTGGCACTTTCCTGTGTCCTTCCTCTGTAAATAGATTTTCGCGCACAAAAACAATGTGCAGCAGACTTCACCAACTTGCCCAAGACGAAGTCCTAGTCAGACTCGCGAGATTTTCTTATTGTGATGAGAATTTCTGTCACTGCACGGCACTCTGTTCGAACAAGGCCTTCACTGATAAGATGGGAGAAAAGAAAGGTTATAGAGGCAAAAATTGTCACATTGTCACTCAGATATATTCCCTAATGCTATGCCTAAAAGATTTTTTTTTGCTGGACAAGAGGATCAGGGTAAGGCTCAAGACCTATGAGCATTCTTTTGCACAGATGAAGGGATTAACCAAACAAGCCCTGCGAAGTCAAGGAAGATTCATACAATGGAAACTTGGCATTTGCTTGAGAGTGGCATGCATGGACCTGCAAACTCACACCGGTCATATTAGCGTGCATCTCACACCTAATGCATGTTCCTGCAATGAACCTACATCGTGTTTGTAAACAAGTTGCGAGGAACATTTGCGCAAACCTGGTGCCTCGCATAGCGCCATCAAAAGACGCAATACTAAATAGCAGCTTAGCAAACTAGCTGGAAGAAATTTAAGAACATTTCTTGGTCTTCAAGACAGCCAAGCTTTACAACAAAATTGAGCCAGAGTAGAACTATGAGCGGCTGGGCCACGTTCTGCAATATATGTCTTCATTGTTTACATTGGGGTTGCTCAACATGTGCCTTTTGAACTGTGGCGAGCAGGTGCTCAAGCAAGTCGCGATTTGCTAGCCGCCAAACTCCGAGATAAACAAGGGAACAGTATGGACATGCAAGACAAGAAACAGTAGAGGTAAATGTGACATCGAGTGCCATATAAAAATTGCAACAGCTCACTTACTCGGGCAATATCTGCAACAGCAATCCTACGAAGGATGAAACATCTTTTTTTTTTTGCGATCGATGCACAACACTAAGCGGCAACTGCAGCAACAAGCACTTGGAACGAGTTCAAACGTTTTTACCATAAGAGCAAAAAGTTCTGCCAAACTGAGAGCCCACATATGCCCCATTCACATCAGTAAATTCAACAAACAAGAGCAACAGCACTGAAAACCGTAACAGGAGCTGCACAAGACCACACTACCAACCATAAACGCGCTCCAAGGCATAAGGAAACGAGCTGCTCCAGCGTTGCGCCCAAGTGTGGCTCGAGATCGCAAGCTCGAACACCATCCCGTTCTTCCAGCACAACTAACTAGAACAACATTCTATCGCACAACACAGTAATTGTAAAATTGTGTTTTAGGAACAGGTGAAGCAGCTCCAGCAGCGCGCGCAAAACTATAAACCGGAACACGCCATACTTGTTTAAACGTCATCATTACTGTGACGTCGCTTCCGTGCGTGGCAGCAGCGTTTTAGTATGACATTTCGCTTCTACCACGCGCGTCACCAGTTACCGCCATATTTATTTGGTGACACTTTCTGTAGCCCTGCTATTGTGCTTTCTTTCCTGTTCAACTGTGCAGGTTCATTAAGAAGTGACGAGACAGTTTGACAATTTTAATAATTGAAAGACAGCAAAACCTTCCTTGGGTTGCTTTTTCTTGGTTTCAGACTCTGCACATTGCATTTTCAGGGTAGTTTTCCTTGTTTTTGCTTTTGTTTCAGTTTGTTTATGGGGAGGGCATATAAACATCTTTTACACCATGTCAAGTATGTTGTGCCAAGAGTGTTCTTGGATGGAGTCTTGCCCTTTCATTCTGTACACTATAATGTCTGTTTTATGTGTCCAAGGCCGTTTTAGGTTTGAACGTGAGTGTAGCATTTTGCTCACTCCTTAAGGAGTGTGCAATGGAAGTCGGTGGTAACTCCGTTAGGCAGGATACCAGCAAACTATCGCAGGAGACGAAAGATCTGATCAAGAAACGCCAATGTATGAAAGCATCTAAACCTACAGCTAGAATAGAACTGGCAGAACTTTCGAAGTTAATCAACAAGCGTAAGACAGCTGACATAAGGAAGTATAATATGAATAGAATTGAACATGCTCTCAGGAACGGAGGAAGCCTAAAAACAGTGAAGAAACTAGGAATTGGCAAGAATCAGATGTATGCGTTAAGAGACAAAGCCAGCAATATCATTACTAATATGGATGAGATAGTTCAAGTGGCTGAGGATTTCTATAGAGATTTATACAGTACCAGTGGCACCCTCGACGATAATGGAAGAGAAATTAGTCCAGAGGAATTCGAAATCCCAAAGGTAACGCCGGAAGAAGTAAAGAAAGCCTTGGGAGATATGCAAAGGGGGAAGGCAGCTGGGGAGGATCAGGTAACAACAGATTTGTTGAAGGATGGTGGACAGATTGTTCTAGAGAAACTGGCCACCCTGTATACGCAATGCCTCATGACCTCGAGCGTACCGGAATCTTGGAAGAACGCTAATATAATCCTAATCCATAAGAAAGGGGACGCCAAAGACTTGAAAAATTATAGACCGATCAGCTTACTGTCCGTTGCCTACAAACTATTTACTAAGGTAATCGCAAATAGAATCAGGAACACCTTAGACTTCTGTCAAGCAAAGGACCAGGCAGGATTCCGTAAAGGCTACTCACCAATAGATCATATTCACACTATCAATCAGGTGATAGAGAAATGTGCGGAATATAACCAACCCTTATATATAGCTTTCATTGATTACGAGAAAGCGTTTGATTCTGTTGAAACCTCAGCAGTCATAGAGGCATTACGGAATCAGGGTGTAGACGAGCCGTATGTAAAAATACTGAAAGATATCTATAGCGGCTCCACAGCCACCGTAGTCCTCCATAAAGCAAGCAACAAAATCCCAATAAAGAAAGGCGTCAGGCAGGGAGATACGATATCTCCAATGCTATTCACAGCGTGTTTACAGGAGGTATTCAGAGACCTGGATTGGGAAGAATTGGGGATAAAAGTTAATCGAGAATACCTTAGTAACTTGCGATTCGCTGATGATATTACCTTGCTTAGTAACTCAGGGGACCAATTGCAATGCATGTTCACTGACCTGGAGAGGCAAAGCAGAAGAGTGGGTCTAAAAATTAATCTGCAGAAAACTAAAGTAATGCTTAACAGTCTCGGAAGAGAACAGCAATTTACAATAGGCAGCGAGGCACTGGAAGTCGTAAGGGAATACATCTACTTAGGGCAGGTAGTGACGGCGGATCCGGATCATGAGACGGAAATAATCAGAAGAATAAGAATGGGTTGGGGTGCGTTTGGCTGGCATTCTCAGATCATGAATGGCAGGTTGCCATTATCCCTCAAGAGAAAAGTATATAATAGCTGTGTCTTACCAGTACTCACCTACGGGGCAGAAACCTGGAGGCTTACGAAAAGGGTTCTACTCAAATTGAGGACGACGCAACGAGCTATGGAAAGAAGAATGATAGGTGTAACGTTAAGGGATAAGAAAAGAGCAGATTGGGTGAGGGAACAAACGCGAGTTAATGACATCTTAGTTGAAATCAAGAAAAAGAAATGGGCATGGGCAGGACATGTAATGAGGAGGGAAGATAACCGATGGTCATTAAGGGTTACGGACTGGATCCCAAGGGAAGGGAAGCGTAGCAGGGGGCGGCAGAAAGTTAGGTGGGCGGATGAGATTAGGAAGTTTGCAGGCATGGCATGGCCACCATTAGTACATGACCGGGGTTGTTGGAGAAGTATGGGAGAGGCCTTTGCCCTGCAGTGGGCGTAACCAGGCTGATGATGATGATGATGATGTAGCATTTTGCTAAGTTTTACCTCTGTCACCCAAGCTTGAAAGTTTGCTGCCCACTGCTGGTTGAATACTCGCACGACATTTTTTTCTTCTTTCAATAAAAGGAAGTTTGTCACTTATGCTGTGCACTGGTTGTCTTTTTCATTTTGAATTCCAATTTGTTGCATTAGAGATTAGGAGTGGCTATCATAGTTGACATCATTTAACCATATTGCACACAATATGGATGATATGTAATTGCATTATATGGCCACTGTAAATATAATAAATAGAAGTCAGTAATTCATCAATAGTGCCTTTGCATGGTGGCGCAGCCATGAATTGTGGCTATAAGGCACCGGCGCTGGAGGTAGCGCTGCTTGTGCAGAATATTGTTCAACTCTAATAACACTGCTTTCAAACATCATTACTATCTGCATTTGTATAGCTCCAGTTCTTGTGAACAACACACATCTGGTGGAAGAGTAGCTTGCACCTGCAGTTGGGGCCAATAAATAGCCGAATTTCTGCCCGCTCCTATGTTATTAGCACGCTAGAAAGGCAGTCGTTTTTATAGTGACCTGTTTGCCCAGTGTAGAAGCTGCTGCGGGGTGTCAGGATCTTGTACAAAAAAATCTTCAGCTTTGGAGGGGACAGAGCTTCTGGCACATAGTTTGTCACAGGCCATGTCTTCAGGGCAAGTTGAGTTGACCCACTTGCAAAGGGAGAAACAAGCTTGTTGGATATGAAGTAAACTGCCTGTATACTCAGTGGCCTTTTTCATATTGTATGACATGTGTGGTTATAGCGACCCTTGTTTCATGCACTTCTTGTCCAGCAGCGATCTTTTGCTTTTGAAACACTCAGCATAGCTTTCAGCAAGCTGGACAGGAATAACCCTGAAAAACCAGCAGATGTTGCATGTATAGAGTGCAAAAAGGCAGCATTTGTTCTAATGTTTATGCGGCTTCCTGATTCCAATGAACAAATATTGTAATTATTTTTGTTACTGAAATTCTGCTCTCCGGTGTGAATTGTATGTACGTTATATGTGTCTTCATTTGGACTGATTATAACCACTGTTGTAACTGTGGGGTTTGGGACCTCTGTCAGGCCTTCATGCCTTTAGTCCCAGTCTACCCTCCCTCGGACGAGAAATAAAGTACATATGATGATGATTTTAAGCATTGCACTTATCATGCGAAGCTTCGTACAGTATGATGAGGGCAAAAATAAATGAAGGTGTACCTCAAGGCACAGGTCATGAGTTTGGAGCAACGTGATGTATAGCACTTTTCTGATCGCATACTATAGGTTCAGCAGGTGTGCCCATGGTTTAAGTGCAGTGCAAGGTCAAGAAAACAGATATCTATGAGCAGCACCCTGGTAAAGGAGACGCTGGGAAATCTAATGGGAAGCCTGTTGAACATATAATTGACCGAGTTGCTGGCTTCATCAGGCAAAGTGTGATAAAGAGAAGGAAGTCATCAACACATCAGAATGTCTATGCATATAGAAACTGCTAAGGTTCTGAGGCACGCCAACAAGTCTTAGTGCGCAGGCTATGCATGACCAACTACACATGCCTTCTGTTTGGACAAAGAACTGCTCATTGTAACTGGATGAAGATGGAGTGGACAGAAATAAACGGCAGCTCCATTAATCTGGTTTCACTGGCATCAACACTGATTTGTAAGCCCGCATCGCCATTCTCCGCAATGCCTTCCTGGGTGGCATCAACAAGGACCAGCTTGAGGCATGGGGTCATAGACATATTTACAAGCTAAAAATACATGCATGCATGGAGAGCACATTGCATCCAAAAAGTGGACACTTCACGGGGGCACTGGAGAAGGAACAGATTATTGACAGTGGGCAAAGACAAGCTTCTCTGCTACTAAACATCCAACACTGTTGCCATGTAACGACCCCTGAAACAATCCCTCTCGAAGAGGAAATCATCATTGTGCGTCCATAAAGAGGGCAGACAGGCAAAGCCCCTTCAGCAATGCTGCCAGCTTCAAAAGGCCCACTTCGCACATTCTGAATGCTTCCTTCTTAGACTCTACTGAGTGCAAGCACTCTGCTGTTCAAAGGTTGTCATTGAGAGCACTGTTGGCATGGTGGCAATACAGTTCAGACGCAATTGCAACAAACCTCTCTTCCTAGTCGGTCTGAAGGCTCACGGTGCTCATGGAGCGACACCATGAGACAAGTAAGGTGACTAAATGCCTCCGAGCCCTTGTTCGTTTATCACACTGTTCTGTTAGTAACAACTATGAGACCTCAAAACGAACAAGCTCAAGTTGGCAATCGCGTGGTTGCTGTGGAGGATCCATAATAAAAAGCCCAAAAACAGAAAACTCAAGGGAAAGGATAAAGCACCATTTAACACTTAGTATTGCTGCAGCCCACCCCTTTCTTTTATTATGTCTGGTCGTGCTATATATTTTTTTTACTATAGATAGGCATGAACTAACTTTTCTTGTGCACAGCTTACTGCAGAAAGCATAGGTGATGCTCCCAAGCTCAATCAGTCTGATTTTTATATACACTATGTGCTGGCTTAAAGAGGCTCGAAACACTTTAATGCAAGCTACTAATAGAAAAGGTGCCTGGAAGAAAAAAAATTATGCTGTACTGCAACTGTCTTGGCAACTTCTCGTCCCCTTCATAAAAATTGTGCTTCCATATCACCTTAAGTCCTCAATTTTAGACTAAATACCGGTGCACTTATGAACAAATCAATTCTCAAAGAGCATGTGTAGTCTAGCCAAAAGCATGGCCATGAATCTGCATTGTGCTCCTGCACTGAAGGTGAAAAACGTATTCCATATAGCAAATGTGCTTTAGTAAGCTTCCCTGCAATATGAATTTGTATTGTAGTGAAACATATTACAAAAAATTGTCAATGAAGCTTACGAGTGCAGATGCACTTGCAAATTATATCACAGTTGAAAATAATGAGCAGTTTAAACCTATGTGCTCTTTCTACGCTTTAGTATGCATTACTGCACGATGCCCATTTCCACCCCCAACACACTATCAACACACTTCACCGCATGACACACCTGTATTGCGGTGTAGCAAGCTATGAAAAAAACGTTGCATAATTGGCCTTTCTAAAATTACCTTTTTCGCAATACACCAATGTTTCGCTATGAAGCCTGAGCAATGTACTGTGGTGAAGCATACTAAAAGTGGAAAGGGGTCATTGTCACTGGACAAATGTATTCTGTAATTATACCCTCGCGCACCCGCCCCCTTCTGTCACAATGTGCACACCAGATCACTTAATAGGTGGACATACTATGCTGAGTGATAGCGGCCCTCTCCCACTTTTAGTATGCTTCTCCGCGTAACTAAAATGTACTGCGGCAAAGAAGCAGTACATTTGTAATGAGTGAATAAACAAATGGTTTTTACAACAGTACAGAAATAAATGCACACCATGCATCAGTCTACCACATGGAAGAGCGTTGCAACAAAAGGTAGCTGATTCACACAGGCCGTGTAGCCCACTTATCAGTCGTAAAGGGTATATTATGGGTAATTCAAAATTTCAGACACACAGAAATTTATTTTTATTGATTTATTTAGAAAATACTGCAGGCCTTGTAGTGGCCCTTGCAAAAGGGGAAGAAGTACAGAAAAAAATAACAACAAGGAAATGCAAGAATACATGAGTAGCAAAACAGAAATAACAACAATTAACTACATTGGAATGATTGCAGGAAAATAAAAAATAAACAATTTCAGAAACACTGCAACAAAGCAAGATAAAAAGAAGCAAACAACACTTTTCAACTGTCGCATGTTCAGCTGTCAATGCATTCAATGCTGTAAGTGTTAATAAGAAGCGATATGGGCAAGTTATTCCATTCGGTTATTGTGCGAGGAAAGAAGGAATATTTAAAGGTGTTGGTCCTGGCAAAATACAGAGTTAATGACTTGGCGTGCTGGTGCCTTGTTAATCGCCCTGTTAGTGGTTGTATGTATTGCTGCGGATTAAAAGATAGCCGATTATTCTGAAGCAGATAGAGGAACTTAATCCTTTAAATTTTCCTTCGCAATTTTAGTGTTTGTATATTATTCATTTTCATTAAGTTTGAGGGAGAGTCAGTTGGACGGTATTTAGAAAATATAAAGTGGACAGCTTTTCGCAGAATTTTTTCTAATGCATCGATGTTGCGTTTCGTGTACGGGTGCCAAACAATTGCCGCATATTCTAGTGTAGGCCTTGTAACAGAGTTGTAAGCCAACAGCTTGGTTTCCGGAGGTACCATTTTTAATTTATGGCTGAGCAGACCAAGTTTTCTTAAAGCTGAAGCACATGTAGCAGAGATATGTTCATTCCCAGAAAGATTATGCGTTATGATAACCCCCAGCTACCTATATCCCTCGACTTCGGATAAGGGTTGAGATGCAAGATCATAAGTAAACGGTAAAGGGTGCTTTTTTTTTAGTAATTCTCATAGAAACCGTATTATTAACCCTTTGAAGGTTTTTACCGTACATGTACGGCGGCGGTTTTCTGTCCCGCAAAGTCTTTGCCGTACGGGTACGGTTTCAACCCTCCGTTTGAAATTTCGCGCCATAATGACGATGCGTGCTCACTGGGAAGTGCTGCCACCTCTTAGGACCTACAAGAAGCGTTTGAAATTTGCGCTACCTTCTTGGGGAGATAAACAGAACTGATTTCTAGCTTCAGTGCGTCGTGCAGACTGCGGCAACACCCCTTTTGCGGTTTCGGTTTCGCCGCGTGATCGCAATGGAGGCGCTTGAAACGTCATTTTTCTCTTTGTCGGCGCTCTCTTGCAGGGTGGTGGAAGTTGATTTCTATCTTTATTGGCGCTGCTCTTAGCTTGTTTATCACCGCCGCTCACGCGGTATTCTTGCATTCAGCGGCAACGCACTTTCGCGGTTTCAGTTCTGCCGCAGGATCGCAACGGAGGTGCGCGAAAGGTGATTTTTCTTTCTCGACATGCTCTCGCAGGGGCGGTGGAAGTCAATTTCTATATTGATTGGCGCTGCACTTAGCTTGTTTATCACCACCGCTCTTGAGGTATTCTCGCTCTCTGCGGCAACGTGCTTACGCGAGAGGGTGCCTCAGACCTCTGCCCAAGGCAGCCGCATGCAGAGAAGATGTCATGTGTGTGCCAACACAACTCGTCGCTCCAAGATGAGAACAGACACGCATTTTAGGTGTGCAGACTGCGATAAGCCGCTGTGCGTAGAGCCGTGTTTCAAGGAGAACCACACTCTTAAATACTATTGAACATTTTGCAGTTCTGAGTGATGCAGACACCAAAATACTGTTCCTAGTTTTTTTTACTATTTATTCCCGACTTTATACATTTTGTACATTTAAGATCCGCAATAAAGTAATTTGACCACCTGGGAATGTTTTCAAAATAATTCGACCCTTAAAGGGTTAATGTTGAGCTCCATGTTCCACTGCTGACACCAGGAATGAATGCTCTGAAGGGTAGAATTTAAGAGGACTTGATTTTCGTGGCATCTAATTTCATTAAATAAAACAATCATCAGCAAACAATCTTAATTGAACGGGGTGAGCGATTACATCTACAATATCATTAATATATATTAAAAATAACAAGGGGCCAAGCACGCTTCCTTGAAGAACACCGGAAATAACTGGCACTTCATCTGAAGGGCAGTCGTTTATGCTGACGAATTGTGTGCGCTTAGTTAAGTATGCAGAGATCCAGCTAATTAGGTATGGCGGCAGTTTCATGACTTCGAGCTTCTCGATTAATTTATGGTGACAAACAAGATAAAATGCTTTTCTGTAATTCAGGAATACAACATCAATCTGACCAGGTTTGTCAAGAATGTTAGCAAAGCTGTGGATGACTGAAGCTAACTGAGTGACGGTGGAAAACCCCTTCCTAAAGCCATGCTGTACCGGTGTGAGGATGCTGTTGTCACTTAAGAATTCTTTTATTCGGTTAGCTATAATATGTTCCATAGTTTGCAGTAAGATGAAGTAAGGGAAATCGGTCGATAGTTCGTTATTAATGTCGCTTCGCCTTTCTTAAGCACCGGTACAAACCAAGCCGATCGCCAGTCTTTGGGAAGGGTGGCGGAAGATAAAGATACACTAAAAATGCACACTAGAAAACGTGCAACCATTTCTGCATAGCAGCGCAAAAAGACATTTGGGATGTTATCCGGTCCTGGTGATGATTTCGCTTTAAATTTAACAGCATAGAAACCACACCAGTCGTCGATATAACAGCAGGATCAACATAACAAGGGGTACGGCTGAAGGGTACATGGTTCGAGACACTTGAAAATACACTTTGAAAAAATTTATTAAAATGTTCCGCTATACATCGCTTCTCAGTAACCGTTACACCGTTGTGCACAATGCAGTCAATGATTTTCTTTGTGCTAGCTAGATGGTTCCAGAATTTTTCTGGTGCAGTGCGCATAAAGCTAGGCAGGGTATATTGAATATACTGTTGCTTAGCCTTGAATACAGCCCGATTCAAGGCTTCTTGAATGTTCTGGATTTCAGTGCAAAGGGCATGCTGTCGCTTTAGCCTTTTTAGTTTAAGTTGCAGTACTTTTCGTGTAATCCACAGATTGCGTTTGGACTTCTTTTTAACTTTGTTTGGAATAAAATTATCGAGACAGAAATGGCACCTTTCTTTGAACTTATTCCAGAGCACCACAACGTCATTCCCATCAAATTCGCTCAGCCTGTGATCTATGTAGTTCAAAAAACTTTCATCTTTGGCACGGGAAAAGTCCTTTACAATCACTGTTTTATCAAAGGCAATATTGCAACGTTCCATGGGACATGAAAAGTAGACAAGTTCATGATCCGAAATACCATTTTCTACAGAGGTGACAAAATTTTCAATAGAGCGACTAATAAAAATAAGATCAAGCATAGTTTCACTATCTCCTTGTAAGCACATCGGCTGTGTCACAGTTTGTTGCAAGTTATTAGTTAGCATATTATCAATCAAGTAATCGACATTCTGATCGTACCTGTAAGCAGTACAATCCCAGTTAACACCAGGCAGATTGAAGTCACCAACGAGAAGTATTTTATCCTGAGAAAAAGTCGACATTTGCTCATAAAGGTCATTTAGGAACTGGGTAGGTGACTCACGTGCGCGATAAACAACGAATAAAAAGGATCGCCCCCAACAGCGAAGGCTTAGGCTGATACTTTCGTGATTTTCAATCTGTCGAAGTAGAAAAGCAGGTATTCTATGTTTGACTAGTGCAGCTACACCGCCTCCTCTGGAAGGCCTTTCACGTCGAAATACTTGATAAGAAGGTGGAAAAGCGCTTGTGCTATCAATGTCATCGCGCAGCCAAGTCTCAGTAATCACAACAACATGTGGATCGTAACTTAAGAGGGTAGCCTCAAGCTGGGCACTTTTGTTCACTACGCTGCGCGCGTTTATGTTTAAAACCCGTAGATTCTTAGTAGTCGAACTAATTTATTGAGGGGTGGATGAGCTTTGACAAGTATTTAATTCTATTCTGGAGTTAGTGTTTTCGTCCCACACAAACAATTGTCCATCCACTCGTAGCTTATCATTGATAAGTTTTACTTTCTTGCCCAGTTCTTTTTTGCTTTTCGCACTCTCTCAAAAAGTTTCTGCTTTCTGCGCGCGTCCAGAGAAAAATCACTTTGAACTGATCCTTGATCTTCTTGATCCTTTAAGCTTGTGTTCGTTTTTCAATACTTCCTGTTTCTCGTTATAATATTGAAAATATATTATAACTGGCCTATTTTTGCTAGGCTTGCCCAACCGATGAATTCTCCCTATAGAGTTGCAGGTAGCATTAAGTTTCTGTGAAAAGATGTCCCTCAAGACTTTTTGCTTCGAATCATTAACAGTTTTGTCACTGCCTTCTTGTACCCCAAAAACAATAAAATTTGACCGCCTGCTCCAGTCCTCTAGGTAGATGATTATTTTATGCAGAAGATTCACCGATTGTTCAAGGGATGCAACGCGAGCACCTTGTTTAATGATTTCGTTGAAAGTAACGCCATATCTGACATTAACTTTTCCATCGTGCTTTGCTGAGTCCTAAGTGTCGCCACTTCAGAGGTAAGTTTGTGTTGCCCTTCCAACAGTTCTTTCAGAAGTTCTGCTGTCTGTGGGCCAGGGTTCAATTCTACGACCCCGCAGAGAAGAAGCTGGCACACACAATACACATTGTACGCTATGGTAATGCACTGTTGTGGGCATGGCACGACCAATATACTGCAGCAATCACTTCTAAGCTTAGTAAAATATTAACTAACCTGCGCGATACAGAAGAAAGGCTTAGACATCATGTCGAAGCTCGGTCTGCCATGCCCACTGAACTCGCAGAGCTGCAGCTGTTCTTTTATAGTCAGACATGATGACGTACATCACTTGGTCCCAAGGTGGCGCTGAGGATGCGTCGCAGATGATGTCCTCGAAAACGAGGTACTGCGTCGCTGTTCCCGCTGTCCACGAGCAAGATTCATCCGGTGGTATCTTGAAATGGCCAGACAAATGATGAAGTGGCATTGACGCTCCGGCTAAGCTCAGCAGAAAAGCCTGTGTGATACAGAAGACGGGCTTAGGCATCATGCCGAAGCTTGGTCTGCCATGCTCACTGAACTCGCAGAGCTGCAGCTGTTCTTTTATAGTCAGGTATGATGACGTCCCTTGGTCCCAAGGTGGCGCTAAAGATGCGTCGCAGATGATGTCCTCGAAAACGAGGTACTGCGTCGCAGTTCCCGCTGTCCACAAGCAAGATTCATCCGGCAGTATCTTGAAATGGCCAGACAAATGACGAAGCGGCGTTGACGCTCCGGCTAAGCTCAGCAGAAAAGCCTGCGCGATACAGAAGAAAGGCTTAGACATCATGCCGCAGCTCAGTCTGCCATGCCCACTGAACTCGCAGAGCTGCAGCTGTTCTCTTATAGTCAAGCATGATGACGTCACTTGGTCCCAAGGTGGCGCTGAGGATACGTCGCAGGTGATGTCCTCGAAAATGAGGTACTGCATCGCTGTTCCCGCTGTCCACGAGCAAGATTCATCCGGCGGTATCTCGAAATGGCCAGACAAATGATGAAGCTGTGTTGACGCTCCGGCTAAGCTCAGCAGAAAAGCCTGCGCAATACAAAAGAAAGGCTTAGACATCATGCCGAAGCTTGGTCTGCCGTACCCACTCAAGTGCCATGCCCAAATGTGTTTATATATGTACGTTTGTACTCCCTTCAAAATAAGACTGCCAGAACTTCCACAATAGAGAAAATTTACAACACACAAATGGAAGGAACACAGACATATGCCTCGTTTTCAACTCGGTCATCATGCAAATGACATCAAGCACAGACATCTAGCACAAGCTGTGTGTTAGCATCGCAAACTTCATACTAGGCAAGGAGCACACCGCAATTCTGCGACAGCCGCTAATGAGACCAAATAGGAGCACATGTCTGTGAACACGCAAATGGAGCCCCTAAGCTACTCTGCTCCTACACGGCTCTACACGGCTGCACCACTCGTTACAAGCACAGCACACCAACCACATTCAGCACTGGACAGTAGGTGGTTGACGCAGTCGCATTTGCATGACTTGTAGCTAGCAGCACATCCCTCGATGTCTGTTAAGCAAAGGCAGACATGGCGACACCACATCACAGTTCGCTGAACTGCGATGCCGAGGCGCTAGGTTACTCCGACATTTCAATCCGCCTTTTGCGATGCCGAACTGCGCATGCGCAGCGCCCTAGTGGCTTAGGAGCGAAACGATTTGGCAGGTGCATGACGGGATTCGACTCTCTCCTCCGAGTGAGTTGAGTCTGGCCGTGGCAGGCGCTGCACTTGTCATTGGAATACGGCGCAAGCGGTTTCTTTTATAGACACTTACAGACCGGCACATATCCGTGTCTGGCCATTCTACAAGAAGTTTACCTTGACGTATATTTCGACGAGGTCTGCTCGTCCAGCGGGCAGACCTCCGCTTTAGCCCACATTCACTGGGAGTGCGGGTCGAGATACCCCAAGTTCAGCTTCTGCGTAGCCCCACTGTAGGCAAGCAAATCCTGGCTGTCTGGGGTGCCCGCGACTGGACAGGCGAGCTAGACCTGCCAGTCCCGACGTGGGACTAGCCAGGTGTGTGACGAGTTCCTGTCCTTGCCGGACTTCCAATAAAGTTCTTCCACTTCCTTCTGAGCCTCACCATTCTCGCTGCCGCACGCGCAGAACGCCTTTCGAACATTATTGCCATCGAAATTTGGCGTGATGCCAATGTCGTTTCTCGCTTACAGTTGCACCTCCCATGACCATCCCAGCAGAACAGGGTGGTTTTTCAGATTTCTGTCGGTAAAATGCGATCGACAGTGCCGTGAAGCCTGGATTAGGGCTGTGAAGCGGCAAGATGCGCAAGGGCGTCCATGGCAGCCGTCAGCTGCATCTTGACTGTGCGGGAAGCACTTTGTGGCATATGTATATGTACTTGGTATATGTAGTTTACCTGTTTTTTGTTGTCACACTGTAGTGTGTGACAACAGTAGCACGACAAACAATGACCATTGTTGAAGAGAATCGTATGGAGGCAACGGCATGATTTCTGTGCTAGCCATTTGGCTTGAGCTTACGGCATGGAGATTGTCGAGTTCCAGATTGGTAGTGGACCACCGTTGCCGAGAGAAACACAAATTGCAACATGATCAGCAACAATGGGTTATACAATCGTATGCACCTATAGCTATGTCATGTGTCATGTGGTGTATGTTAAAACGATGATGGCATTTCTACTACACTGAAGAAATGTTAAAGCATGATTATCTTGGGCGATCATGAATTCAGTAGAATGTTGCACAGTTTCTACGTAACGCAACCTGCTACGAGGAAAATGGGCCAGCCCCAGACATAGTGGAATCTAATACAGCACCTCCAAGTGCAAGCTGTCACAAGGAAAGAAGACGAGTGACACGGGGGCATACGCGCCAAATGTTTCAAAGTGCTGGCTGGCTTTGGAACGAGAGAAACATGCGAGCGATTGTGGCCTAACGGTTAGAGCGCCGGGCTGCTGTGCTCGACGCAGAGGCTCAATTCCATTATTGGCGACAACTTATTTTCTGATTATCAAAGCTAGGCAAGACAGAAACCTATCTACCTACCAACTGGAAAGTGCTGATAATGAGGTAAAGAATTCTTCGCATTAAAAGCTGTAACTTTGATATGTTCTGCGATTCAAAGCCCTGTGCTCAAACTATTTATGGTACATGTCATCAAACTATGTATGGTACGTCTAGCAATCGGGAGCAATCCCTGAGCAACATACCTAATGCTAGCGACTGCCACTGAATAGGTGAAACAAGAGAAAATAGCAGTGGTAAACTACTGTCTTGAACAAAAAAAACCTTAGGTGCAATGGCAAACGATAATTAAAGACGTAGAAAAGAATTCGGATGCTGTCTTGCATAACACGGGAAGGCGGCAAGCAAAATGATGTGGTATCTGCTACTGTTCGCACAAACCTCAGCACAGACAGCATAAAGTAAAAAATGCACCATAAGCGGACGGCTTAACCTCTTTGCAGCTGTTCTTGTCTTGTTATCATCATCAGACGAATGCCTCTCCTTATGATCTCTAATTACCCTGTCTTCTGCTGGCCAATTCCAACTCACACCCGCAAATTTCCTCATTTTACCGCCCCACATAATTCCTTCGTCCTCAACTGCACTTCCCTTCCCTTAGCACCCATTCTGTTACTCTAACAGTCCACTGGTTATCTGCCTTACGCATTACATGGCCTGCCCAGCTCCCATTTTTTTACAGTGAAGCTGTATACAGCTACCCTCTGGCGCTGGTCGATGTGCATCTGCCTAAGCATCATGTCGACACGAAAAAATTTTTTACTCCAGTTTCTCGGAAATGCTCTGTAGCTAACTACAGTGGTTGCTTGGGCTAGTTGGTAATTCATGATAAAAAATAATGTCCAGCATGAAGGACAAGGACTGCGAGAGACGACATACACAGCGCTGTGTATGTCGTCTCTCGCAGTCCTTGTCCTTCGCGCTGTGCATTATTTTTAGCTCTGTAGCTCTCAATCTAATGTAGGTATCTTGGAAAATATTATACTGAAATTGGCCACTAAGACGACTATCACTTCACCGAGTTTCAGTCATAATTAGTTCACAGTGAAGTTGTAAATGTTACAGAATTCCCGTCTGCTGTCAATACATGGCCGTCTACGGAAGGAGTACGATTACAGAAAACAGCTGTCACTTTTGTTTTATCAAAACTATCCCGAAACACATCAAACTGAAATTGGCCACTAAGACGACTCTAACACTATGCTGAGTTTCATCTACTTTTCATAATTACGTAGTTCACAGTGAAGTTGTAAACATTATGGAATTCCCATCTGCCATGTGGCAGTACTTGCACATGTCACTACTTCATAAAAAAATAAGCGTACATCACTCCATAGTCAAAACATGTATTTGTCTGTGTCCTTTAACAACAACAACAACAACAACAACAACAACAACAACAACAATACCCATACATACATAGATGCTTTGATTGAGGTAAAACACACCTCAGCTTCGCTGCTCGTCCTTCTTCACAGAGTGGAAGGGCTGATGAATTTTCTTCCTTTAATGTCAACTAGAACATTGGCTATCCCCTTTTGCTCCCCGATAACACAACTCTCTTCCTGTAACTTAACGTTACATCTAAAAATTGTTTTCCATTGCTCCTGGTGCAGTCTCTTTGTTCTTGAGCTTCTCTGTTAACCTCCAAATTTATGCCCCATATTATAGCATCAGTAGAATGCAACGAATGTACACTTTTAATTTTCAACGACAGTGGTAAGCTCCCAGTCAGGATTTGGTAATGCTTGCCATATGCACTCCAACCTATCTTTATTTTTCTGTAAATTTCCTTCTCATGGTCAGAGTCCCCTGTGAGTAATTGGCCTAGGTGTTATGCTCGAGGCATGGCAAATCAATAATGATGGAAGTGCATGCGTGAGTCAGCCTTCGATCACCTTACATAAGGAAGAGATCAGTTGGCTTAACACGTAGACCAGCACGCGTACCCGATTGACACATAGTGCTACCATTCCAGAGCATGCGCAGGTAAGTTGTGTGTATTCTTTCTTTTTTTCACCTAAGTGCTTCCTTCAGTTGATAGTCGGCCTTCATGTTGTCCACTTCTCTTGTGCCTGTGTCTGCACGCATTACCCATTTTTTTGCATCACATAGTCAACGTGCAGCAGCAGATAGCCAGGCACTGTCACATGATAGCACATACAGCAAGCAACAAAGCAAAGGAAAAGATCAAGAAATGAAGTGGCACAATAGTCATGGGTAAGAGGTTCTTGGGGAGAGAGACAAAAGGACAAGACCATCTCCTACAAGCAGGCATGACTAGGGAACACACAAAGGAGAACAGTTCAGCAGTAAGGGCAGGGGTAGCACACCAGAATGAAAAATCACAAAGTTTATAAGAAGAAAGTAGTAAATGAATTAGGGCCTCAGATGCCATCAGATGCACAGTTTGCTACAAATGTTACTGGTGCGGTGCCTCAACCCCGGCACTGCAAATAAATGCCAGGTGAAAGAAAGCAAGTGAAGTAGCAGTTGAAGGGTGCACTTCTGGCAAGAGCAAGCAGCTGGAGCTGGTCTCTCATAAAAATGACATAATTTGCAGCAACCAACTGAAGTGCACCACATGTTTTACCTCCTGCGCCGCTGAAGATACATAAGCTAGCTAAATAATATTTATCATTAGGTATCGCAGAGGACAAACTCTGATACACTCTGCATTCAACCAGCTTTTCCAGATTCAGAAAAGACTGAAGATCAAGAGAAAAACTTGTAAAACCATGAAAAAGCAACTATGATCAAACGCTGCTTCCAGTAAAGAAGCATCTGCCACAACCAAAGATGTAGAAATGATGTTGACAACGTTGCAGTAAAAGTTGGTCTTCACAAACTAACGATGCAATGTAACCAGCAATCAGAGAAATTCTCTTCAGCTCCTACTTAGTGACAGATGAGCCTGCTGCTTCCGTAGGGCCAGACCCGGCGCCACTGAATTGCAGACTTTCCAGGAGCATAGACATCTGCATAAATAAAAATATTTATTTCCTCTTTTATACTCAATGAATATGCCCAGCTCTTTTGGCATCAATCTTTGAAAACTAATGAATGGCAGACATACCGGCACACTTAGCCCTTGCCGTTCAGTAAGGAGTAGCAAAGATCCGACGAAAAGTTACAACTCAGCAACTTGAACGTATGTGTGCGTTGTCTGCCCGCAGTCACTGATAAGAACGCTCACTTGTGCCTAGCACTGTTAGAATCAGAATGCACCTGAACCACATACGTACGCAGTCGATTGTGCAGCATTCACAGCCTACGGCCACGAAATGGCATCAAGACTACGTTCACTTTTGCTTCTTCCACCTACATAGTATTAAATGTGTTTCAAAACATCTGAGTTTGCTCAGAGAGCCGTTCACTGAGACCGTGGAAATTCACGCGAAAGCATCCCGATATTGCATACTCAGTTACATATCCGCACGGCATTACATAATAGCCGTTGAAGCGAGACACTGCAGCGTCACTTCCAAGCATTAACATATGCACTTGCCAGTATCAAGTTTTGATGTGCTACCGTGATGACAAAACAAAAATAACTCACCTCAACCATGCCATGATCGTATGCCACTCCAGTCAGCTCTACTAGGGATGAAGAGAGCAAAGCCAGTGACTCGTAGCTCCTCGGTGGTATCTAAACATAGGCAAATCATCAAGGAGCAAAAGTCTCTAGAAATAACCAAGCGCATTTTCTTTACTTTTTCGTGCATGTGCAATATACAGAGCAGGGGGCGCGTGAAGTTCAAGTCGCACTTCGAGCCTAGCTGCCATATCTTTCTCCATGTGCTGTAGTATGTGTGCCTAGGCAATGCTTCCTTTGGCTTAGGTTAGTGCACCGTCTGTCTTCCCGTTTTCTGCATTTGCTCTATCAGCATGGAAGTGCCGACTGCAAAGACATGCCAAGTTCACCACGACGCCACAATGAAAAAGAAAGCGATCACGTGTGCGGAGACAGACGGAAATCGGGCCTCCGCCTCCCCCCCCTCCCCCATCACGGGCGTTTGGAATTCCCAAAACTTGTGTGCGGGACTGGCGCAAAGAGGAGAGGCGTTCTACACCGGTGGCTGCTACGTACGGCGCAGCTGTGGCTCCTATATTGAAAACAATCTGCAATGGAGACAAGGATGTACGCATCTAGGCGCACCACGTTGTGTTCTCATCGCTTACTTTGCATCGAAGCGAGAGGCCTCACAAAGGTCAATTCCCTCGCTCCTGCAACTGCACTTCCTCACTCCAGCGTTTTAAGAGTTTCCACGGTCATTGAGTGAGACGTGTTCTTGTTTGCTTGTGCATGCGTGGAACTATACATGTTAATTTAGTTAGTAAGCGATGTTTAACATTTGATACAGTCCATAAAACTACTATCCTTATTTTTCGTATAGCTGTCTACTAATTTGCTATCGTAATGGATGCTTTGACTTTTTTCATTTATTGTTACCTTAGTGCATTGGGAGTAAATCTTTTGTGTTTTCCAACTAAGAAAAAGTTGTATTTCTGTGTGAAAGAGGTGCGTGGCACTGTAAAGGACCTTTCTTCTTTTGGGTCATGGTAAACGGGTGCACGTTACAATCGAGGGTCGTTTTTTCCCTTTTTTTTTTGGCCACGGAATACGGGTGGCCGTTACAATCGAGGGCGTGTTAGAATCGAGTAAATACGGTACACTCACTTGTACATATCAGCACTTTGCAATGTTTTTCTGTGCCGTGCTACCAAGCAAGCTGTTGCTCACTGTGCTCGGTCACATTTGGGAAGAACACACAGGGGCCAGCTCAGGCTTTTGCTCAAGTGTAATGCAAAAGTGTGCCACTGGTTTCACATCGCTGTCTCTCTGAAGAGGCACGACTGGACAACAGAGCTTAGTACACTGCCGAGTAGCAAATTAACATTTACTGCAAAGACATGCACCGTGTTAATCAGCATTAACAGAAAAGGATGTCTTTTGTCATGCTCCATGATTAGAAACACCTAAGGGAGATCCCTTTATCCTGAAGCAATACTTCTTTTGGGTTGAAGTTTGCAGTAAACAGTCGGTCGCTAGTCAACAGGGTGCCTTTTTTTTTCTAGCCCACCAGCTCAGTTTACTCTCTCGGCCACAGTGGCAACGTGTTTGTGGCACTTGACAGAGAAGCCAATGAAATTAGTGCCAACACTGTAGCGTGGCTTGACTTTTATTTGGTGCCTTATGTCTCACAAAAAAATGTGAAATCCATACTGCCAGCTCTTTGGTGGCAGGCGTCCTTCCTAGTCCACAACCTTCTCCCAAAACTTACACTACTCATCGCAGCTGAAGGCTTGGCCATCCTTGCTTCGTGCTGCTCTGACTTGCACGTAGCCTTGCACGGCAACAACTGATTCGGAGCAGCCGTGGCGGTGTTAGTCTCCAGACACATCTGACACTCTGCCAGCGTCAACTACGGCAACAAGTGTTGCTCCACACATTGGCCCACTCGCCAGCAGATCAATCCTGCACACTGGCCACAGATGACAGCCGCATTCAAGCAGGGGTGCTCAGTTCGGCCGAAGGCCGTTGGCGTAACACAGTCTCATCTGTAGGTGCCGGTGCATCGGGGACGCCCTCTTTGCCTCGAGGCCCACAGCAGGTCTGGGCTACACAGTTGGTGCGGCTGGGGCAGTCCAGGACACAGTCCTTGTCGTCACTCTGCAAGGGAGCAATCCATGGAATGGTGCGGGAAGCTCCTCGCTTTTCAGGTAATAGGAAATCAATTAGTCTGACCAATAGCTTTTAATTTTCCTTTGTTTATATCAGCAGCCTATCTTTATGTCCACTGCAAGACGACCAGCGATTCCAGCAATCTCAAATTATCCCGTCTTGCGCTAGCAGATTCCAACTTGTGCCTGCGAATTTCCCAATTTCATCACCTCACCCAATTTTCTGACATCCCCGACTGTGCTTCCCTTCCCTTGGCACCCATTCTGTAGCTCTAATGGACCGCCGGTTATGTGCCCTACACATTACATGGCATATCCAGTTCCATTTCTTTCTTTTAATGTCAACTAGAATATTGGCTGCTGCCATTTGCTGACTGATGCACACTGCTCTCTTCCTGTCTCTGAATGCAGAGACAGGAAGAGAGCAGTGTGCACCAGCCTAGCATTTTTTTATTCCATCGCTCTCTGCGTGGTCCTTAACTTTTTCTCAAGCTTCTTTGTTAACCTCCAAGGTTCTGCTCCATATGTTAGCACTGGTAAAATGCAATAAATTTACTTTTATTTTTAACGACAGTGGTAAGCTTCCAGTCCCGACTTGGTATTGCCTGCTGTATGCTCTTTAACTCATTTTTATTCTTCTGTAAATTTCCTTATCATATTCACGGTCCCCTGAGTCATTGACCTAAGTAAATGTATTCCTGCACAGACTCTAGAGGCTGACTGGCGATCATGAATTCTTGTTGCATTGCCAGGCTATTGAACATTATCTTTGTCTTCTGCATATTAATCTTCAACCGTACTCTTACACTTTCTCGTTTAAGCTTGTCAATCATTTGTTGAAATTCATCCCCAGTGTTAATGAACAGGATAATGTCATCTGCAAACCAAAGGTTGTTGAGATACTTGCTGTTTATCCTCGCTCCTAAGTCTTCCAGGTCTAATAGCTTGTATACTTCTAAGCATGCAGTGAATAGCATTCTTTTTTTTTTTAGTAAGATTGTGTATTTGGAGCAGAGAGAGATTGTGTCTCCTTATTTTATATGCATACTTGCAAGTATTAGGTTTGGACTTCTTGCACGTGCAACACCATGCACTTTCAGACTAGAAACTACACCTTTAATTAACCCTTTCAGGGTCAATGACGTAAATATATGGTGCCGTGCACCAATACAAAATAGTCGATGCCGTATATTTACGGCGCCGTCTGTATGTTTGAAAAGCGCGCCAATTTCCTAATTATTTCTTTCCTGGCATGTGCTGCCACTATGTGGGAATACAGATAATTTTTTCTCGCGCCTCCTTCTCTCGGTTTTCGTTGCATGGTTTGATTTAGAGCTAGTTTGCTCTGGCACGTCTATACAATAACCGGTTCTGTTTGCTCTGGCACGTCTATATAATAACCGATTAACCTGGGGCACTCATATCTCTGAGATCTGTTCAACTGCATTCTCGAAGCTCTGTTTCTTGAGACGAAAATTAAAACATACTTCTAGCCATATTAAGCTCTTGGCTTATAAAACTTTTATCAGGTCCAAACTTGAATACTCGTCCGTAATTTGGAACCCCCACACTAAGAAAGACATCAATTAGAGCTCGTTCAGAGAAAGGCAATACATTTCTTTTTTCATAAATACAGAAGGTCAGACTCCCCAACACAGCTTATGAAAGACAATAATATCCCGTTGCTTAGTACACGTAGAAAACTGAACCGCATTTCTTTCCTTCATAAAATTTTGGCAGGAAAGCTTAGCATTGCTCTCCCCTCATTCCTCAGGCACTGCACTACTCAAAGGACCTGTCATTATAGGGAACACTGATTACAGCCTATATATTTGCTAAAACACACTCATTTAAGCACAGTTTCTTCTCTCAAACAATAGCTGATTGGAATGCGATTCCTGAATCGGTTTTTCGCTCTCCTGACGTGGAACAGGCCCTTCAAACTTTGTTGCTTCAGCAGAAAGGAAACAATTTTCTTATGAAAAATTTCAATGTTCACTGCTTTCGTTTCTGCTTCGTCACCTTTTAATTTTTGAATTTTTGATTCTGCTGTATGTCACATGCAATGTAATTTTTTCTCTTTTTTTTGCATGTACGTGCTGTTATGATTTGTGTTTTCATGCCCCTCCTGCTTGGGCCAATCTGGCCTGCATTATTGTGAAATAAATAAAATAAATACTACCGCTCGCGCACTGGCGCATGCAAGCACACGGGCGGGGGTTGGAGTTTTGTTTTGCCGGTGGTTTTGGCTTCTTGCACTCGCAAAACTGATGGCTATCTCGTTACTAATCGCTCAAAGGGCGGCCGTTGGTTCCATGCTCGTTTAGCGCTCACAGGGGTGATTATAGGAAGGATGCTGCCGTGCATGCATATCCTTGTCTTTTTTTGGGGGGAGATTCGCAATATCTAATTGCCTCTGGCTGGCGATAAGATGAACATTAGCGGAAGTTTGTCACATGTTTTGCTTTGAGAACACAACCACACAGTTTTCTTGGGTGCGCTCACCTATGCAGTTTGATTAAGCTATGGTCGTAAATATTAGGATTAGAGCAGGAACGTTTGAGACTTGCAAAATATTCTCATGTTCGCATATTCGAAGCCTTGAATGATAACAATGCACTAAAATTTCAATTCCTTTTTTAATTGTTGTTATTCATGAATAATGAGTACATATGGGAGCGGCAGCGCTGGAGCGACCATGTCGCCTAAATATGCCTGGGTTATTTTACAGATATTGCCGCTGATTACGAGTTACGTCAGTGCAAGCAACGAAACAACTGCCTTTTTTCTGGAAACGCCGGCTGACCTTCAAGAGAACAGCGCCACCCTGTGGCATCATCCAACCGCAGGGATGTCACCGACGGCCTGGAACTATATAAAGCCTGTTCTGCAGCTGACAACCTTCAGTGGGAGCGGCAGCGCTGGAGCGACCATGTCGCCTAAATATGCCTGGGTTATTTTACAGGTTCGTTACTATCCTTGCGTATCATGTTTTTGTTCAGACGATCCTTGCATTATTGTGCTGCCACTCCCAATGAGTGTGAAATTTTGAGTATGTTATGGTTGTAGTTTGAAATTTTGCTTTCCGGGGATGTGGAAACTAACCCGGATCCTATTGTTGAGGAAATGCTTAAAGAAGTATTAACCAACCAAACAAAAGCAGAGGCTAGGCTTATATGCCTTGAAGATAAAGTCAATAGCCTCAGAGATGTGTGCAATAAGGTACAAGAACTTGAAAGTACAGTTAGAGATCTTGAGCGGACAATCAGAAACCAACAGGAAAGGACAACTGACTTAGAAGACAGATCAAGGCGGAATAATGTCATACTTTACAGAGTCAAGGAAAGCACAAAAGAAACATGTGACGATATTGAATGCAAAGTATTAAAAGACATTTTTTTGAACCGCCTTGAAGTTGACGTGTCGTTAGTAAAGCGAATTCACAGGTTTTGGAAGAAGAAAGATGACCGGGATCGGCCAGTCATCATGAAGCTTTATAACTTCAATGAAAAGGTAGCTCTTTTCAAGAATTGCCATAAACTGAAAGGCTCAAAAATAAGCTTTTCTGATGATTACTCGCCGGTCACAGTCAAAAAGCGAGCACACCTTTGGGAAATGGCTAAGGCCGATAAAAATCGAGGAGCCAAAGTTAAGCTCGTGCATGATAAAATGCTAAGAATCCCTGACTCCGGACAGGCCGCCATTCAAATATGAACCTGGCAACATTTAACACTATGTAGTGGGTAACATGCATGTGGCGCTGTGCGGACTGCCACCGCTGCGGCGCGAGACCCGAGCTCGGGCTGCTGATGCGAACGGCTAGGACTCGCGATCAAGAGCTAGTTGCGATCCCTCGTACAAGCTGCAATAAACCCCCTTTCATTTGGTGGAGGTGCGGGGTGCGGGTGCGCAACATGGAGCACCGCAGAAGTGTTCGGGCGCCCCGCTGTGCGCAAGCTTCGTGCAGAACAACGCTTACGGGGGCATGCGCAACATCACGGTGAAACTTTCACAAGTTACACCAAAGATGTCATTGACCTGTGTAAGCGCGTGAATCCGTCAATGTCAGAACAGGACAAATAAAACACATTATGAAAGGCATTGATGAGGACGCCTTTCAGATGTTGTTAGCGAAGGATCCGCGTACCGTGGCCGAAGTTATCAATTTGTGCCAAAGTTTCGACGAGCTACGGAAACAACGCATCTTAGCTCGGTGCCCACCGCCTAGGGAAGATTCGCTAGCAGCATTAATTATTGCCGACAACCACACAACTTTGCTGACACAAATAAAAGAATTTGTGTGCGAGGAGGTCGCACGACAGCGCTCGATTTTGCTGACCACGGAGAAGCCTTCTCAATGTTTGGCTCCAGCGCTCCGACAGATAATTCAAGAGCAAGTGACCGAAGCTCTTCCAACTCCGTGTCAGCCGGCTCCCCCGTGGCCGCGCCTCTGACGTATGCTGAAGCCGTTGCACGGGCGCCTCGTCTAAAGGGGTTCTCTCCTCCGCCTTCAGCGCCTCGCCCGCCGGTGTTCTCCGCCTTCGCCTCGCCAGCCGGAGGATCCCTTTTTCAGTTACCATCCTATGGTCACTGCAGCGCACCTTGCCGAGCACGTCTACATCTTGTATGATGCCAGGATTCGCGCAGAGTATGAAGTCGATTTCATTTATAGTCTCACCATTCGGGCTCTTCCACGTCCACTTTCGGCTAACCCGCTTGTGGAAAAGGGTATTCATTATCCACATATTATTCTGTTCTGCAAACTCTACTAATACCTCTCCTCTGCTATTTCTAGAGCCTATGCCATATTCCCCCACTGACTTGTCTCCAGCCTGCTTCTTGCCTACCCTGGCATTGAAGTCGCCCATCAGTATAGTGTATTTTGTTTTGACTTTACCCATCGCCGATTCCACGTCATCATAGAAGCTCTCGACTTCCTGGTCATCATGACTGGATGTAGGGGCGTAGACCTGTACAACCTTCATTTTGTACCTCTTATTAAGTTTCACAACAAGACCTGCCACCCTCTCGTTAATGCTATAGAATTTCTGTATGTTACCAGCTATTTCCTTATTAATCAGGAATCCGACTCCTAGTTCTCGTCTCTCCGCTAAGCCCCGGTAGCACAGTACGTACCCGCTTTGTAGCACTGTATATGCTTCTTTTGTCCTTCTAACCTCACTGAGCCCTATTAAATCCCATTTACTACCCTGCTAATTCCTCCAATAACACAGCTAGACTCGCCTCACTAGATAACGTTCTAATGTTAAACGTTGCTAGGTTCAGATTCCAATGGCGGCCTGTCCGGAGCCAGGTATTCTTAGCACCCTCTGCTGCGTCACAGATCTGACCGTCGCCGTGGTCAGTTGCCTCGCGGCTGCTGGAGACTGAGGGCCGGGGTTTGATTGTTGTATTCATATAGGAGGTTGTGGCCAAGTACTGCACCAGGGTGGCCAATCCTGCTCTGGTGAGAGAGTGCGTTATTGGTTCTGGTCACCGGGATCAGGCCGCACTCCAGGCCTATTTGTGCAATTTTCTCAACACAGGGTTTCTTTTTTTGGTATTTTCCAGTGGAGAATTGTGCGGCACCGGGATTTGAACCACGGTCCTCTTGCACGGAAGGCGGATACTCTACCGTCCCCGCAGGGGTTAAATTAAAAATTAAATTATGGGGTTTTACGTAACAAAACCACTTTCTGATTATGAAGCACGCCGTAGTGGAGGACTCCGGAAATTTCGACCACCTGGAGTTCTTTAACGTGCACCTAAATCTAAGTACATGGGTGTTTTCGCATTTCGCCCCCATCGAAATGCGGCCGCCGTGGCCGGGATCCGATCCCGCGACCTCGTGCTCAGCAGTCTAACACCATAGCCACTGAGTAACCACGGCGGGTCCCGCAGGAGTTGTACGCCTCATTCAACCTACAGTGGTGGCTTATTTGATCAGTCAAGGTGGACCAATCTGAGCTCGGTTATACCGCACGGATGGCACTCGGCTAGAGAACCTGGTATTTATGACCTGCACATGTGTGGCCATACATAATTGAGGATATATATCTTTCTTTTTCTTTTAGGAGGGTTCCCGTACAGTGATAAAATAAAAGAAAAGACATTAAAAAAAGGGGGGGAAAAAAGGAACATACTTTCTTGGAAAAATGGCCGCCCGAGGGGAAGAGCGAACTCGAGCGGCTTTAGAGACTAGGAAAAGCTTGATCATGTGCACGGCGAGCGCGTGATCGAATGCGCGCTGTTGCTTTGTCTCTGGGTGTAGTAGTTAAGAGAGCCAGTTTAAGGGAGGAGAAGAAGGAAGGAAAGGAAAGTCTTTGAAGCAAAATTGCAGCGCCGTGGTTTTAAAGCGCACCCGTGGTAGAGAAACGGAAGGCAATATAAGCGTTCGTGGCCATGATTCGCACACGACAAACTGCCTTAAAATATTTAGACTTGATGGAAAGCTTCGTTAACAAACTATAACACGGCAATCAGCACTCGAATACGACGAGAGAAATTATTGAGACGTGGAAAATTCCCTTGAAATAAATATGGTTTGTGAGACAAATGCTTGCAAGTATTGAACCTCTTAAAAGATGAGGGGGAATATGCGCTCACCGACAGGGCATCGTCCGCACGAGACAACCACCAGGCACCTTACTGAGACATGGAGGGCTCTGCGGCCAGAGCAAAGCCTCCCTTCTCCGCCGGCCAAGAGGAGAAAACGCGCTTTCTGATCGCTCAAGGTTGCGCGGACATAGTATAACTCTAGCGTCTAGGAAAAGCTTAAACAGGTGCGAGGACGGCCCGCATAGCGTGGGAAGCTAGCCGCCAGAATAACTATCTCAAGGACTGCTGCTGACGAGGGCGAAATACCTTCGTGCAATTGTAATAACCCTAATAGGACTACTTTCGAAAAAAAGAAAAAGGAAACGGCCCAGAGGGCTATACTACGAGAGCTAAGACTGATAATTTTCTATATACCATCATCATCATCATCAGCCTGGTTACGCCCACTGCAGGGCAAAGGCCTCTCCCATACGTCTCCAACAACCCCGGTCATGTACTAATTGTGGCCATGCCGTCCCTGCAAACTTCTTAATCTCATCCGCCCACCTAACTTTCTGCCGCCCCCTGCTACGCTTCCCTTCCCTTGGGATCCAGTCCGTAACCCTTAATGACCATCGGTTATCTTCCCTCCTCATTACATGTCCTGCCCAAGCCCATTTCTTTTTCTTGATTTCAACTAAGATGTCATTAACTCGCGTTTGTTCCCTCACCCAATCTGCTCTTTTCTTATCCTTTAACGTTACACCTATCATTCTTCTTTCCATAGCTCGTTGTGTCGTCCTCAATTTGAGTAGAACCCTTTTAGTAAGCCTCCAGGTTTCTGCCCCGTAGGTGAGTACTGGTAAGACACAGCTATTATATACTTTTCTCTTGAGGGATAATGGCAACCTGCTGTTCATGATTTGGGAATGCCTGCCAAACGCACCCCAGCCCATTCTTATTCTTCTGATTATTTCTGTCTCATGATCCGGATCCGCCGTAACTACCTGCCCTAAGTAGATGTATTCCCTTACGACTTCCAGTGCCTCGCTGCCTATTGTAAATTGCTGTTCTCTCCCGAGACTGTTAAGCATTACTTTAGTTTTCTGCAGATTAATTTTTAGACCCACTCTTCTGCTTTGCCTCTCCAGGTCAGTGAGCATCCATTGCAATTGGTCCCCTGAGTTACTAAGCAAGGCAATATCATTAGCGAATCGCAAGTTACTAAGGTATTCTCCATTAACTTTTATCCCCAATTCTTCCCAATCCAGGTCTCTGAATACCTCCTGTAAACACGCTGTGAATAGCATTGGAGATATCGTATCTCCCTGCCTGACGCCTTTCTTTATTGGGATTTTGTTGCTTGCTTTATGGAGGACTACGGTGGCTGTGGAGCCGCTATAGATATCTTCCAGTATTTTTACATATGGCTCATCTACACCCTGATTCCGTAATGCCTCCATGACTGCTGAGGTTTCGACTGAATCAAACGCTTTCTCGTAATCAATGAAAGCTATATATAAGGGTTGGTTATATTCTGCACATTTCTCTATCACTTGATTGATAGTGTGAATATGGTCTATTGTTGAGTAGCCTTTACGGAATCCTGCCTGGTCCTTTGGTTGACAGAAGTCTAAGGTGTTCCTGATTCTATTTGCAATTACCTTAGTAAATACTTTGTAGGCAACGGACAGTAAGCTGATCGGTCTATAATTTTTCAAGTCTTTGGCGTCCCCCTTTTTATGGATTAGGATTATGTTAGCATTCTTCCAAGATTCCGGTATGCTCGAGGTCATGAGGCATTGCGTATACAGGCTGGCCAGTCTCTCTAGAACAATCTGTCCACCATCCTTCAACAAATCTGCTGTTACCTGATCCTCCCCAGCTGCCTTGCCCCTTTGCATATCTCCTAAGGCTTTCTTTACTTCTTCCGGCGTTACCTTCGGAATTTCGAATTCCTCTAGGCTATTTTCTCTTCCATTATCGTCGTGGATGTCACTGGTACTGTATAAATCTCTATAGAACTCCTCAGCCACTTGAACTATCTCATCCATATTAGTAATGATATTGCCGGCTTTGTCTCTTAACGCATACATCTGATTCTTGCCAATTCCTAGTTTCTTCTTCACTGTTTTTAGGCTTCCTCCGTTCCTGAGAGCATGTTCAATTCTATCCATATTATACTTCCTTATGTCAGCTGTCTTACGCTTGTTGATTAACTTCGAAAGTTC
Organism: Dermacentor variabilis; assembly: GCF_050947875.1. NCBI lineage: Eukaryota > Metazoa > Arthropoda > Arachnida > Ixodida > Ixodidae > Dermacentor > Dermacentor variabilis. The sequence continues at coordinate 230,110,838 of NC_134571.1, read as the reverse complement.
TGCAAGTTCTATTCTAGCTGTAGGGTTAGATGCTTTCATACATTGGCGTTTCTTGATCAGATCTTTCGTCTCCTGCGATAGTTTGCTGGTATCCAGCCTAACGGAGTTACCACCGACTTCCATTGCACACTCCTTAATGATGCCCACAAGATTGTCGTTTATTGCTTCAACACTAAGGTCCTCTTCCTGAGTTAAAGCTGAATACCTGTTCTGTAACTTGATCTGGAATTCCTCTATTTTCCCTCTTACCGCTAACTCATTGATCGGCTTCTTATGTACCAGTTTCTTCCGTTCCCGCCTCAGGTCTAGGCTAATTCGAGTTCTTACCATCCTGTGGTCACTGCAGCGCACCTTGCCGAGCACGTCCACATCTTGTACGATGCCAGGGTTAGCACAGAGTATGAAGTCTATTTCATTTCTAGTCTCGCTGTTCGGGCTCCTCCACGTCCACTTTCGGCTATCCCGCTTGCGGAAGAAGGTATTCATTATCCTCATATTATTCTGTTCCGCAAACTCTACTAATAACTCTCCCCTGCTATTCCTAGTGCCTATGCCATATTCACCCACTGCCTTGTCTCCAGCCTGCTTCTTGCCTACCTTGGCATTAAAGTCGCCCATTAGTATAGTATATTTAGTTTTCACTCTGCCCATCGCCGATTCCACGTCTTCATAGAAGCTTTCGACTTCCTGGTCATCATGACTGGATGTAGGGGCGTAGACCTGTACAATCTTCATTTTGTACCTCTTATTAAGTTTCACAACAAGACCTGCCACCCTCTCGTTAATGCTATAGAATTCCTGTATGTTACCAGCTATATTCTTATTAACCAGGAATCCGACTCCTAGTTCTCTCCGCTAAGCCCCGGTAGCACAGGACGTGCCCGCTATTTAGCACTGTATATGCTTCTTTTGGCCTCCTAACTTCACTGAGCCCTATTATATCCCATTTACTGCCCTCTAATTCCTCCAATAGCACTGCTAGACTCGCCTCACTAGATAACGTTCTAGTGTTAAACGTTGCCAGGTTCATATTCCAATGGCGGCCTGTCCGGAGCCAGTGATTCTTAGCACCCTCTGCTGCGTCGCAGGTCTGACCGCCGCCTTGGTCAGTTGCTTCGCAGCTGCTGGGGACTGAGGGCCGGGGTTTGATTGTTGTGTTCATAGGAGGTTGTGGCCAAGTACGGCACCAGGGTGGCCAATCCTGCTCTGGTGAGGGAGTGCGTTACCGGTTCTGGTCACCGGGATCAGGCCACACTCCAGGCCTGTTTGTGCAATTTTATCAACACGCGGATGTTTTTTTTTTTTAATCCGGTGGAAAATTGCCGGCACCGGGATTCGAACCACGGACCTCTTGCACGCGAGGCGGGTGTACTACCTCTACGCCACCGCTGCACCTCTTTCTATATATATATATATATATATATATATATATATATATATATATAATATATATAATAATATATAATATTTATATATATATAATATATATTTATATATTTATATATATATATATATTCATCTCATCTATGGGATCGCATGCGCGCGTTGTTGCTTTGTTTCTGCATGTAGTAGTTAGGAGAGCCAGTTTAAGGGCGGAGAAGAAGGAAGGAAAGGAAAGTCTCCGAAGCAAAATTGCAGCGCCATGGTTTTAAAGCGCACCTGTGGTAGAGAAACGGAAGGCGATATAAGCGTTCGTGGCCATGATACGCACACGACAAACTGCCTTAAAATATTTAGACTTGAGGGAAAGCTTCGTTAACAAACTATAACACGGCAATCAGCACTCGAATACGACGAGAGAAATTATTGAGACGTGGAAAATTCCCTTGAAATAAATATGGTATGCGAGACAAATGCTTGTAAGCATTGAACCTCTTAAAAGATGAGGGGAAATATGCGTTCACCGAGAGGGAATCGTCCGCATGAGACCACCACCAGGCACCTTACTGAGACGTGGAGGGCTCTGCAGCCGGAACAAAGCCTCCCTTCTCCGCCGGCCAAGAGGAGAAAATGCTCTTTCCGATCGCTCAAGGTTGCGCAGACATAGTATAACTCTAGCGTCTAGAAAAAGCTTAAACAGGTGCGAGGGCGGCCCGCATAGCGTGGGAAGCTAGCCGCCAGAATAACTATCTCAAGGACTGCTGCTCACGAGGGCGAAATACCTTCGTGTAATTATAATAACCCTAATAGGACTACTTTCGAAAGAAAAAAAAAGGAAATGGCCCAGAGGGCTATACTAAGAGAGCTATGACTGATAATTTCCTATATATATATATATATATATCATAGGAATTAGAAGGCATTAAATGGGATATAATAGGGCTCTGTGGAGTTAGGAGGCCAAAAGAAGCATATACAGTGCTCAAAAGTGGGCACATCCTGTGCTACCGGGGCTTATCTGAGAGACGAGAACCAGGAGTCGGATTCCTGAATAATAAGAACATAGCTGGTAACATACAGAAATTCTATAGCATTAACGAGAGGGTGGCAGGTCTTGTTGTGAAACTTAATAAGAGGTACAAAATGAAGGTTGTACAGGTCTACGCCCCTACATCCAGTCATGATGACCAGGAAGTCGAGAGCTTCTATGATGACGTGGAATCAGCGATGGGTACAGTGAAAACAAAATACACAATACTGATGGGCGACTTCAATGCCAAGGTAGGCAAGAAGCAGGCTGGGGACAAGGCAGTGGGGGAATATGGCATGGGCACTAGGAATAGCAGGGGAGAGTTATTAGTAGAGTTTGCGGAACAGAATGATATGCGGATAATGAATACCTTCTTCCGCAAGCGGGATAGCCGAAAGTGGACGTGGAGGAGCCCGAACGGCGAGACTAGAAATGAAATAGACCTCATACTCTGTGCTAACTTTGGCATCGTACAAGATGTGGACGTGCTCAGCAAGGTGCGCTGCAGTGACCATAGGATGGTAAGAACTCGAATTAGACTAGACTTGAGGAGGGAACGGAAGAAACCGGTACATAAGAAGCCGGTCAATGAATTAGCGGTAAGAGGGAAAATAGAGGAATTCCAGATCAAGCTGCAAAACAGGTATTCGGCTTTAAAACAGGAAGAGGACCTTAGTGTTGAAGATATGAATGACAATCTTATGGGCATCATTAAGGAGTCCGCAGTAGAAGTTGGTGGCAACTCCGTTAGACAGGATACCAGTAAGCTATTGCAGGAGACGAAAGATCTGATAAAAAAACGCCAATGTATGAAAGCCTCTAACCCTACAGCTAAAATAGAACTGGCAGAATTTTCCAAGGTATTCAAGTGTAAGACAGCTGACATAAGGAAGTATAATATGGATAGAACTGAACATGCTCTCAGGAACGGAGGAAGCCTAAAAGCAATGAAGAAGAAACTAGGAATAGGCAAGAATCAGATGTATGCGTTAAGAGACAAAGCCGGCAATATCTTTAGTAATATGGATGAGATCGTTCAAGTGGCTGAAGAGTTTTATAGAGATTTATACAGTACCAGTAACACCCATGACGATAAGGTGAGAGAATAGTCTAGAGGAACTTGAAATTCCACAAGTAACGCCGGAAGAGGTAAAGAATGCCTTGGGATATATGCAAAGGGGGAAGGCAGCTGGGGAGGATCAGGCAACAGCAGATTTGTTGAAGGATGGTGCTCAGATTGTTCTAGAAAAACTGACCACACTGTATACGCAATGCCTCATGACTTCGAGCGTACCGGAATCTTGGAAAAAGGCTAACATAATCCTAATCCATAAGAAAGGAGACGCCAAAGACTTGAAAAATTATAGACCGATCAGCTTACTGTCTGTTGCCTACAAAGTATTTACTAAGGTAATTGCAAATAGAATCAGGAACACCTTCGACTCCCGTCAACCAAAGGACCAGGCAGGATTCCGTAAAGGCTACTGAACAATAGACCATATTCACACTATCAATCAGGTGATAGAGGAATGTGAGGAATATAACCAACCCTTATACATATACAGCTTTCATTGATTATGAGAAAGCGTTTGATTCTGTCGAAACCTCAGCAGTCATGGAGGCATTACGGAATCAGGGTGTAGACGAGCTGTATGTAAAAATACTGAAAGATATCTATAGGGGCTCCACAGCCACCGTAGTCTTCCATAAAGAAAGCAACAAAATCCCAATAAAGAAAGGCGTCAGGCAGGGAGATGTGATCTCTCCAATGCTATTCACAGCGTGTTTACAGGAGGTATTCAGAGACCTGGATTGGGAAGAATTGGGGATAAAAGTTAATGGAGAATACTTCAGTAACTCAGGGGACCAATTGCAATGTATGCTCACTGACATGGAGAGGCAAAGCAGAAGAGTGGGTCTAAAAATTAATCTGCAGGAAACTAAAGTAATGTTTAACAGTCTCGGAAGAGAACAGCAATTTACAATAGGTAGGAAGGCACTGGAAGTGGTAAGGGAATACATCTACTTAGGGCAGGTAGTGACGGCGGATCCGGATCATGAGACGGAAATAATCAGAAGAATAAGAATGGGCTGGGGTGCGTTTGGCAGGCATTCTCAGATCATGAACAGTAAGTTGCCATTATCCCTCAAGAGAAGTGTATAACCAGCTGTGTCTTACCATTACTCACATACGGGGCAGAAACCTGGAGGCTTACGAAAAGGGTTCTACTTAAGTTGAGGACGACGCAACGAGCTACGAAAAGAAGAATGATGGGTGTAACGTTACGGGATAAGAAAAGAGCAGATTGGGTGAGGGAACAAACGCAAATTAATGACATCTTAGTTGAAATCAAGAAAAAGAAATGGGCATGGGCAGGACATGTAATGAGGAGGGAAGATGAGCGATGGTCGTTAAGGGTCACGGACTGGATTCCAAGGGAAGCGTAGCAGGGGGCGGCAGAAAGTTAGGTGGGCGGATGAGATTAAGAAGTTTACAGGGATGACACGGCCACAATTAGTACATGACCGGGGTTGTTGGAGAAGTATGGGAGAGCCCTTTGCCCTGCAGTGGGCGTAACCATGCTGCTGCTGCTGATGATGATAAAGTTTTTGCGGATGATGAAACCTACTTGTGGGATGAGCAGTCTGGCATGCGGGTAAAGATGCACAGTAGCAAAAGAAACCCTTCGCTGAACCGTGATTGACAAGAGAAGCAGCATGAAATACGCCTTATGAATTTGAATGCCCAAAGCATTGTTAATAAGAAGGAGTTGCTTGAAGGATTGGCCTTAACGCATGACTCTGACGTGATAGCTATTACAGAAACATGGTTGAAAGTTGATATTGCGAGTGATGAAGTTTTTCCTTCTTCCTCTAATGTGTTGCGAAATGACAGATAACTAGAGGCGGAGGCGTTGTGCTATTGTTAAAGAAACCACTAAAATATGAGCCCTTAGCGTCGTTTGAAGGCCATGAAAACGCTTGGTGTCGATTATTTCTTGAAAATACCGTATTGTTAGTGGGCGTCATCTATAGGCCTCCTGGCAGCTCTGTGGAACTCTTTGAAAGCCTTGATAATTACCTAACAACTTTAAGTAAGAAAGCGAGAATAATAATCACTGGTGACTTCAATTTGCCTGGTGTAGATTGAGACGCAAGAATCCCAAGTTTCACTGATAGGATTGATGCAGACAGTATGTTAGAAGCAATGGTTAAGCTCAGTCTTATTCAGGTGGTCTCGTCTCTAACGTGAGCACGTGCGGCAAGTTCGACGATGTTGGACTTACTGTATCTATCCGAGGGAATGTTTGATTATGAAATTGGTGTGAAAGAAGGAATATCCGACCACAAAGCAGTAATTGCGCCTCTTAAAGTCAGCAATTAACTCTTAATTAAGAAATCGTCTAGTAAGGTATTTGATTTTTTTCGAGCCAACGACACATCAATTCTCGACCGCATGGAAATCGGTGTCGATGATATGACGTAAATGGGCTCTGGCGTCATTTCCTGGGAGTCATAAATGATTGCTTGACCAAATAGGTTCCCCAAAAAACAAAAAGGACTGATAGGCCAAATCCATGGATAAAACGAGATATTATTAATCTAAAATGGCGACTGTGCCGTGCACGTCAGAGAATTCAAAGAGATGTGATAGCTATCAGTAACCTCAGTGCGCAAGTGCGTAGAGAGTTAAAAAAAGCGAAAAGCTTTTTTCCTTTCCAATACGCTGACTAAATATATGCAAGAATTGTCGCTGAAATTTTGGAGGTACATGTCAAGGAGTACAGACATAATCGAAGCCGTTCTTGTAAATGGTATGTCGTGTTCTGAACCCTCCCTCCTTGCTGAAGCGTTTAAAAAGTACTTCTGCTCTGTATTCACTTCAAAGGATGACAGTACTGTCGTAAAACACTCGGACATGAATCTTTCCGGCAACAATATCGTTATCACGAAAGAAGGTATAATTGCTGCCTTGCTACAACTAGACGACAAAAAGTCACCAGGCCCGGGTAAGATTCCAAACGCTTTTCTTAAATGTTATTCTGAGTGAGTGGCATGCTTTCTCGAAAAGCTTTTTTCGTTATCGCTTCATAGCGGTATTATACCTACTGACTGGCTGATGGCAAGGGGAAAACCAATTTTCAACTCTGGAAGCAAGCTTGCCATTGGGAATTATTGCCCGATTTCTATTACGTGCATGATATGCAAGGTCCTGGAACACATAATTGCTAAGGAGCTAGTTCAGTACGTAGAAAATAATATTTTTTATAGTAAGCAGGATGGCTTTCGAAGAAGTCTATCAACTGTGAGTCAACTGTTTGAAACTATCCACAGCTTTGCTGAGGTAGTCTGTAGCAAGCATGTGACGCCCCCTCAGGCATAATCTTCGTTGGCCCACCAGGCTCGGTGGCCTGCTAGGCTCAGTAGGCAACATTGGTCACCCACCGCACCGCAATAAACATTGACGAGCGCAGCTGCTTGGCAGGTTAGTCATCGTTCATCACCACCACGCTGTGGAACATACGTTTAATGGAGGGTGCCTCGAGCCCTCCCTTGTTCACGACCTCTGGCGGATCGTGACGCTGGCGACGAGTACCCACGGATTGTCCCACGCTGCCGAGAGCGGCGAAACACCGCCCCCCATTGCTGCCGCCATGCCGCTGTATGGAAGGCTCGAGCCGTTCGAGGGAGATGAGTCCGCCTGGCCAATTTACGAGGAACGCCGGGAAGGAGAGACTGCCGGGCAGTTCGTTGCTGCGCTACGAGGGTTAGCGAGTGCCTGCGCCTTCGGGGACCAATTGGACTTGCTGCTCCGAGACCGTTTCGTCTGCGGCATCAACAACATGCCGCCGTGCACAGCAACAACCACCAAGCAGACGCGACTCCTGGAGCTTCCCGACCCCTCGCTGGACGACGCCGTGAAGGCAGCGCCGGCAATGGAAGCTGCCGCCAAGGACGCCAGCGAGATTTCCCGTGCGAGTGGCTCATCGTCGGCGGAAGCGGCGGTCAACAAGTCGGCGACAAAGGGCAGTACCTGCGGTGGCTGTGGTGGTGCCTACTGCGCCTCACAGTGCCAGTTCTCTCAAGCACAATGCTTCATGTGCGGGAAAACTGGGCACCTGGCACGGGTATGCCGAAAGGGGAGGCCGAACAGCAAACAGCAGCAGCAGCAGCAGCCTCGTTCAAGCCCAGGTACCACACAAGCCCGCGTCCAGGGTAGCCGTCGCAAGGACATGCGACGGGGGCGTGCGGCAGCAGGCTCAAGTTATTCCGCGGCCAGGCTCTACGTCGTGGCCGAGGACCCGCCGATTTTCGACATGTGGCACACAGGCTTTGTACTGTCGTCTGTGCCGCCGTACATGCTGACCGTCAGACTCTGCGGGCACCCCATTTCCATGGAGCTGGACACAGGGGCCAGCGTGTCGGTAATGGCCGGGAAACTCTTCAAGCGTACTTTCCCCGCCGTGTCCGTCGAGGCTTCGGGAGTGAAGCTGCGCAGCAACTCCGGGCAACTCTCCCAGGTCCAGGGTCAGGCACAGGGCCGCTATTTTGTAGCGATGCCTTATGCCTTATTCTATGCTATTCTTATCATCCACCACACACGGCCGCCTGATCCCGTTGATAATGTGGGTAGACCGTCGCTCTGACCACTGGCCAAGCGCGAAAAGCCTGGAAAAGCATAGAATCGAAAAAGGCATCGCTACAAAATACCGGCCCTGGTCTGCGTTTGCTTTGACGACAGGGAGGCAACCCTTTACTTAACCAAAGGGTCGTCGCCGACGCTGCTGGGTCGAAACTGGATTCATGCACTGGGCATTCATCTGCCAGAGTACCAGGAAGCCAGCCTGCATGTGGTGAAAGATGTCCCCAGCCTCCTGACAGAGTTCAAGTCCCTGTTCCAGCCACGGTTAGGCACATTCGCCGGCACGACGGCTGGCATCTATGTACCTGAGGGAGCCCGGCCATGTTTTTTCAAGTTTCGCCCACTGCCGTTCGCCCTGAAGGATGGGGTCACCCACGAGCTGCAGTGGTTACAGCGAGAGGGCATCCTGGTGCCTGTGAAGACGTCTGAATGAGCCGCTCCCATCGAACCAGACCTCAGGCAAGATGGTGGTGTCAGGATCTGCGGGGATTTCAAGGTTACCATCAACTCCGTCCCTACCGTCGAGAAGTACCTGTTGCCCCAGATTGAAGATCTCTGGTCAGCGTTGTCCGGTGGACAGAAGTTTACCGAGCTCAACCTCAGAGATCTTACCAGCAGCTGGTGCTCCAGGATGCCTCCCGGAAGTATGTCACAATATAGACAACTTTGGGGCTCTTTCAGTACGCGCGCTTACGCGTGGCCTCAGCCCCAGCCATATTTCAGAGGGAGATGGACAACCCATTCAGGGGCATGAGGCACGTGGCGGTGCACTTAGACGACATCCTAGTTACTGGCAGCGACGACAGCGACCGCATGCAGAACCTGCACACCATCCTGGCACGGCTGCAGGATGCCGGCCTCAAGCTCAAGCTGGAAAAGTGCATTTTCCTGGCCCCCAGCGTAGAGTACTTGGGACATGTCATTTCCCAGGCTGGCCTATCCCCAGCTCCCCGCAAAGTTGATGCTGTGCTCAAGGCGCCTAAGCCCCAGAACAAGAAGAAGCTTCAGAGCTACTTCGGCCTCATCAACTTTTACAGGAGTTTCCTGCCGAACCTGTCGGAGCATCTACAGCCGCTCCATCTTCTGCTTCGAGGTGGTCAGCAATGGGTCTGGAAGATGGAACAGGATCGGTCCTTCCAGCGCACCAAAGCTCCAGTGCTGGTGTTTCTCGATCCTGCTAAGCCTGTCGTCCTTACCGTTGATGCGTCACCGTACGGCACGGGAGCCGTCCTGGCGCACCGGGACAAGGATGGCCAGGGTCATTTGCTTCTCATCCTGTGTTGTTTGCTTCTTGCTGGCTTCATGCTGCAGAGCAACGTTACAGCTAGCTGGACAAGGAAGGTTTGGCTCTCATGTTCAGTGTCGAACGCTTCCACCAGTATCTGTGGGGCCGGAAGTTCGAGGCGGTCACGGACTACAAGCCACTGTTGGGGCTGCTGGGGCCTGACAAGGTAGTTCCCGTGCAGGCATCACCTTGAGTGGACGCTGAGCCTTGAGACTGGCAGGTTACAGTTACCAGCTGGTTTATCGTCTGGGAAAGGACCTGGGACCTGCTGATGCCCTGAACCGCCTGCCCCTGCCAGAGGTGCCTGATGCTGTTCCAGAACCTGCTGAAGTGTTCATGCTGGAGCACACGTACCCGGAGGTGCTCTCCAGATCTGCAGTATCGCAAGCGACCAGCCGGGATACAGTCCTCTCTCAGGTGGTCAAGGCGGTGTTCCGTGAGGGAAATTGGTTCAGCAGGCCTATAGCCACAAGGCCGCTGAGCTGAGCTTGCAGCAGGACTGCCTACTGTGGGGTTACAGGGTGGTGATCCCACAGTCTCCGGTACAGGGTCCTGCAGTTGCTGCACGCGGGTCATCCTGGCGTGGAAAAGACCACCAGATGGTGGCTCGGTCCCATGTTTGGTGGCCTGGCCTGGACCAGGACATTGCTCACTTGGTGCAGAGCTGCCAAATCTGCCAGGAGCATCAGCGGGCCTCATGTCATGAAGAAATCACCCCCTGGCCGTTGCCACAGAGACCCTGGTCCCGCCTACATGTGGATTTTGGGGGACTCTTCAAGGGCCATTACTTCCTTTCCTGGTAGTGGTGGACACCTTTTCGAAGTGGGTGGAGGTTCTATCTGTCACCACTTCATCAGCAGGCACGACCATTGCAGCGCTACAACAGGTCTTCGCCGCCCAGGGGTTGCCAGATGTCATCGTGTCCAACAATGGTCCTGCTTTCGCCAGCACAGAGTACCTGGTCTGGCTGACGAAGAACGGAATTTGCCGGATGATGGTTCCGCCGTACCACCCTGCTTCAAATGGTGCAGCCGAGCGGGTGGTGCAAACTATCAAGAACAAGCTCAAGAAGAGCCAGACTGGGGATTTCCAGACGCAGATTGCCCGGACACTATTTCAGTACCGGACCACACCCGACAATGTCACTGGCCGTGCCCCCTGTGAGCTCCTGCTGGGTCGGATGGTTAAGACACCCTTGGACGTCTCGCATCCGGACCTCCGATCCACAGTGCTTCTGAAGCAGCTGAAGCAGAAGCTGGCTGCTGACCAAGGGTGCCATCCCGAGCCTTTGCCGGAGTCGGGAGCTCCAGTATTCGCCAGGAACTTTCGTCCTGGCTCACCCTGGTCCGCCGGGCAGGTGGTGTCTCCTGCCAGCGCCTCATCGCTGCTCCTCCGCATGCCAGACGGGGCCACATGGCACAGACATGCCGACCATGTTAGGCCTCGTCTCGGAACCTGGCCAGCACCCTCAACTGCCACTTCCCAGTTCCAGCCCGCAGGAGGACTAGCGGCAGCACCAGTCACTTCCAGCAGAGCACCACCCACCTCGGAGGCGGCAAGCGTTGCAGCACCCATTGGGCCGGTGTCGAGCCTGTCACCACTCACAAGGCCAACCACTGCGGCCCCTCCGGATGGAGTGAGGCTGTCTCAGGCAGCACTCAGCATTGCCACAACTGGCCTGTCAACACCAGTGCCCAGGCAGAGAACTCGACGGTGGAGGCCACCGGACCGTTACTTGCCTGGGTAGCAGGCACTGTCGACCCGGCAAGGACAGAGGCAGAGCCTCGTACATGGAACTTAAGTTTATTTTTGGCGACAAACAAACTGGGGTAAGGGGGTGTAGCAAGCATGTGACGCCCCCTCGGGCATAATCTTCGTTGGTCCGCCAGGCTCGGTGGCCTGCCAGGCTTGGTAGGCAACATTGGTCACCACAGCACAATAAACACCAACGAGCACAGCTGCCCAGTGGGTCAGTCATCGTTCATCACCACCACGCTGCGGAGCGTCCGTCTGACGGAGGGTGCCTCGACCCCTCCTTTGTTCCCGACCCTGGGCAGATCGTGACACAGTCTACTCAAAAGCGCAAGTTGACGTAATTTCAATTGATATGTCAAAGGCATTTGATAAGGTCTGTCACAGGAAGCTTATCAACAAGTTTTATGACTTTGGGGTCAACAAACAAATTATTAATTGGATTCAAGCGTACTTGCCAAATAGGCTGTAATTTGTTGAAATTATTGGTCAACACTCCCAAAGTTTACCCATTTCTTCTGGTGTACCGCAAGGGTCTTTGTTGGGGCCGATATTATTCTTGATTTATATTAATGATATAGCCGAGCATATAGATACTAGTGTTGAGGTTCGCTTATTTGCGGACGATTGTATATTGTACTGCCCTGTGAAATCAATAGATGATCAAAAATTAATAAATAAATATTTCGACGTAATTCACAATTGGTGCTCCAAATGAAATATGGAAATTAATTTTGAAAAGACCGCATGTATGACTGTCTTGAACAAGAAAATGCCACTGTGTTTTAATTACGTTGTAGGCAACAAACAAATAGGCCGCAAGACAAAACTAAAGTATCTTGGCGTCACCATCTCAAATAACCTCAATCAGAAGGATCATGTAAATAACATGTGGATCTGCTCAGCGAAAACTTGGATTTTTTCAAAGAAAATTGGCGCATGCAAGGCCTGCAGTTAAACTTAGGTAAGGCATATACAGCCGTTGTACGCCCTTCTTTGGAATATGCTAGTGTTAGGTGGGACCCTCACCAGCAATATCAGATTAATCAACTTGAAAGGATTCAGAGACTTGCAGTACGGTTTATATTTTCAGCGTATCACAAAACACAGTCCGTAACCACTTTGCTCGCCAGGGCAAATTAATCGACACTGGCAACATGTAAAAAAATCACGCGACTGAAGTTTTTGTACCAGCTCTCTACTAATATATTTAACTTAGATCAGTTGTGCTATTTGTTACGTCCTGGCAGAGTCTCTCCCCCTGTGAATCACGTTTATGTTTTTATGCCTTACAATGCCAGAACTGACGTTTTTAAGTATTCTCCCCTTGTTAAGACTATTGAAGACTGGAATGACCTTGATGTACAGCTTTTTGATGACACAATGACGGTACAATCATTTGAATGGAAGCTGGAAATGTACTTCTCGTGATGTATTTATTTTGTTTCATTATTTGATGTGTTGACAAAATGTGTAAATCCTCCCACCCTGAACCAGCCCAAGATGGGCCAACAGTATCCGAAATAAATAAAATAAATAAATAAAATACAGTCACCGACTGATTTTTCTAGCTCCAAAAATTCGGACATGCTCGATCATTCGGTCTGCTGCACCGCCATTCTCCCCATACACCATAATGTGTAACAACTGCCGAAAGTTCGGACACCTTGCAACCTCTCGTCTGATTTTTCACACACTCCCTGAGCCAACTCGATCGAGAGCACGATGCACCGACTCTGACCGGTGCATGGTTCGACTTGCTGAACGCCATTTTTGTTTTGAACAGATCCTCCTTGGTGCCCCACGAAGTGGCGTTACTGGAAATCCCCGTTCATCATCATCATTTCTGCCTGGTTCGATAGAGTGGCTACAGCAGTTCCGGTCTCAGCTTAGTAAGCCATGTTTTTTTTTTTTTTAATATACTGCAGGCCCTTCACGGCCCGTGCAGGAGTGGTACAGAAATGCAATGAAAAAAATCATGATGACAAGTCAATACACTGAATTTGGTTAATAAAAGAGTGGATGTTATTGCAACACACAATATCGTTAGTTAACTTGTTTCACTGGGAAATGGCCTACAGAAAAAGGGAATGCTTGTGAACATTAACACGACTTGGGGGAAGATAGATTGTTTTGGAATGATTTAGTCTGGTTGAGCGTTTTGGAGGATCTTGCAGGTAATGAGAATGTGCTATCTGGAAATGACCATGGTATAATTGATAGATGAATTTTAGTCGCGAAATTGCTCTTCTCTGCGAGAGGGATTTTAGGTCTGCCCTTGCTAGCAGACCTGAGAAACTGGACTGCCTTTTGTAGTCCGAATATACAAACCTAATTGCTAATTTTTGTATGCGTTCTATTTTATTTATAAGGCATTCTTGATGAGGGCTCCATATTATATCAGCGTATTCTAGGCATGGTCTTATTAGTGTTTTGTACACATTTAGTTTGAGGTGTTGTGGTGCTGCGCGCAATTTCCTTTTTAAAAAGGATAGTTTGCCTATGGCTTTTTGACACATGGTTGAAATATGAGGCTCCCAGTTAAGGTTAGGCGTGAGTTTAATGCCTAGGTATTTTACCTGGTCGCTTTCGTTGATTGTTGACCTTCCAATCGAATATGCAAAGTTAAGCGGGAGTTTCTTATTTGTGAAAGACATGTAATGTGTTTTTGATGTGTTCAGTTTCATGCCCCAAGTGTTGCACCAAGAGTAAATTGTTTGCAGTGAATTATGAAGTTCTATCTGGTCTTCTTGGTTGTGTACGACTGTGTACACGACACAGTTATTGTTGAAAACCAGGAAGCGGAGCCGAAGTAGAGAACGTCTTCTTTTATTCGACGCTTGTAAAAACAACTAAAAAAATGCCGGCGTGCGCTCGGCTCCACGCTCGTTTCTCACTTCTTCTTCTTTTTTTCTTTTTTCGGAGCATAATATTCAACAGCTCCCGGCCGAACAATTTGCGCGTGCTTGTTTCTTTTCAAGACGGAGCTTGTCCGGCAGATTCTAGGTGGTACAATGTCTGTGGCGGTCTCCACAACGTGTTGCCACTAGAAGTGCGCACTTTGCATGAGTGAACTTTGCCGTCAGCACCATGAGCACTTTGCTGTGCTCGTGGTGGAACCATTGCTGGCAGGTGTCTTCCTGATAGGTGTAGGTGCCGCAGTGGAAGCCGTCGCAGCCAACACTGCTGACGTGCTGCTGGTGCATGCGTCGGGTGTTATGTGACTGGCCTGCCCTGGCCCCGGCCCAGACAACATTCCTAGCCCTCCAGGGGTTAAAGGTGGTGGTTGCTGGGGTGAAGGTAATTTCTTTTCAAGGCCTGGCGAGATGTTGCGGGTGGCCATGGCTTCAGGCTGTCGTGGAAGTAGCATTCGCTCCACCTGGTCAACGGGGGGCAGCATGTGGTTGTTGCGTTTTAGCCTTTTCACCTCACTGCTGTGCCTCCCTGACAGTGAGGACCCAGATGGAGCTTTTGATGTTGACGACGGGCGCCCGGCAGGCCCGCTCGAGTGTCGCGGGGCGGAAGACGATGACGTTGAAGATGACGATGAGGACGACGATGACAAGGAGCTGTGCCCCGACGACTTCCCTCCACCCGCCGGGTGGAGCACGGACGTGTCAGTAGTGTGGTCACCCCGACCAAAGGTGTCAATGCTCCCATGCCGCCGCTCCAAGTGATTTCGCAGAGCCTGTGGTTTTGTGACTTGGTTACATATTTCACGCACAACTAAATAGAAATCATCCCACGCTAGACAAAATCCGAAAAGTTCCATATCCTCTTTTCTTAATTTCATGGCATCGCTTTCTCTTTTCGCTGTCTCTGTATCGGCTTCTTTGTTTTCTGGACTACTGAAGCAGATAGTTTCGGCCCAAGAATTCCATGACTGTCCTTCAGTAGCCGACACACTATTAGTAGCCGCCATTTTGTGAAGATATTTCAATAGTTTGGCAGTAGAAGGATATTTGTCTTCTACCAGTTGGAAGTGGTGTGGCAGAGTTGTAGCAAGGAGAAAGGGACTGCTGCAGGCACCAGAAAGAACCCTTGTGATGCGCAGTTCTTCAATATTGGAAGATCCTTCTTCAAACCAGAAGTAACGAAACACGTCTCGGTCTTGTTCAGCCAGCGATATTTGAAGAAACGCTTTTTCGATATCGGCGGAAATTATAACCTTGAAGCTGCGAAACTTCAGCCATAAGTCGACGATGTTGAGGTTCAAATTCGGCCCTGTCCACAAGATGTCGTTGAGTGAAGGTGACTCCGGAGCATGAGAAGAGGCGTCGGATACCACCCGTACTTCAGTCGTAGTTCTGTCGCTTCGCACTACTGCTCGGTGTGGCATATAGTACATGATATGTTCACTCGTACTGTCCATTGTGACCTTCTCAGCATAGTCTTTGTTATAGTAGCTCCTAATGGCAGTGTAATATTCCTTCTGAAACTCTGGTTCTCGATGTAGCGTTCTCTGCAAGGACTCCAGCCTCTTTAACGTGATATCCCGGTTATTTTTAGGCTGGGAACAATTGCTGCGCCACGGCAGTTCAACTTGATCGCGACCATTGTTTTTAATAGTTGTTTCCACGAAGTTCTTCAGGACGTGTTCGTCATCTTTCGAAAGTCTGTCTTCGTTAGTCAGTCCCAGATGTTCTATTTCCCAGGAAGACATCAGTTGCTGGGAAACATTGGCTTCCGTTCGGCATATGTTGAAGTTCCTTCTGGTTAGGTGGACTTCCGGTATCTCGATGAAGTGTCCATCCTATGATAGTTTCGATGGCGGTCAAGGAGTCGTCCAGTCGATGAATTCTTCCGCTGACAAGCTGCCAGTAATAGTCGGCACCTATAAGGATGCTTATTCCAGGCTCAGGCGAGATCTGAACTGCGTTGACGTCAGCCAAACGTAAGTTCTTGCTTTTCAACTTTGCAAGTACATTTGTATCTGTCAATGCTGACAAGTCATTGCATATTTCGGGATCTTCTATCGCCTCTACTTCTAGTGAGTTTGAGTCGTACTGGATATGCAGCGTGACTCGTACTCTTCTATAATACTTCCGCGGTGCTGAAACGTTTCCAAATCCCGAGAGTGTGAGCTGCTCTTCGGCTAACACAGTGGCTTTTAGCTCCCTAGACAATTCTTTTGTGATGAAGCTGCGCTGGCTGCCACCATCAATCAACATTCTTACAAAGCATCTGCTTCAAGTGCCCACAGCCCAAACTTGGGCGGTCTGCAGAAGAATTGTGCACTTTATCGAGTCTGTTGACGAGCTGGAAACAGTTGTCTGCGTTTCCGTATTCTTCTGCTTCCATTTTGGGTCACACATCGTGGTGATATGTCGCCCCCTGCATTTTGCACAGCTTAATCTCTTCCAGTTTCGGCATTCCTTAGCTTTGTGAAATTGTCAAGCGCAGCGGAAACAACACCCTAATTTGCGTAGTTTGTCTTTCTTTTCGTCTAATGTTAGTTCCGTTGTGCAGACATCCACCGAGTGATTTTTGTCTCCACATAATATACAACAATCTGGAGTCAGTTTCACGGTTAGCATAGATACAGAACCTTGGAAATGCTCATTAGATTGTCGTTTTGCTGTTGAGGCTTGTTCCCTCTTGTCAGAAGTCATCATTATAGTCTGTTCCCGGCTTCTTACTTCAAGAGTTAAGAAGTCTAGAAGAACAGACATTTCATTTAGCCTGTCACTAGTAACGCCTGTATTTGTCGAAGACAAGATGCGCTGATTATAATGGAGTACCATTTCTTGCGGAAGATTTTGTATTACAGCAGTTTTCAGAAGCACTCCATATTCTTTTTCTTCGACGCAAGTCTGCACTTCTTCATGCAACCTTTGAAGCCCTTCGAAATCTTCGCAAGAACGAACTTTCCGTAGGTTTAGAAGGCGACGCATGTGGTCATTAACAATCAGTGACTTCTGACCGAATCTTTCTTTGAGAAGTTCTAGAGCTGTGCTATAGCTCTCGTTAGTTGTCGACAGGCCGCTGATGACACCTTCCGCTTTACCAATCAAGTAGCTCCGAAGATATTTCAATTTGTCTACGTCTGTGATATATCGGTTCTGGTGAACAGTAGACTCAAATTGATCCCAAAATTCTGGCCATTTAATGGGGTCACCATGAAACTTCGGCACATCGAGCTTCGGTAGCTTAATGTGCGCGCGTGCTTGACGAAAGTCATCGTGAGATTCGCGCGTAGTCGTTGTTTGCTGATCGGATAAAATGCGTTCAGCGCGGGATTTCACGAGGACGATAGAGTCTTGATACTGTCCGACGCTTTGAAGCTCATCCTCTAGGTTATCATCGGTAACCTGCTCTTCTACATGGTTATCAAGGTCCGTAAGCATAGTTTCCTTTATCTTCAATAGGTTAAGATGGTCGGTCAGCTCACCATATGGCGTTGGTTCCGTCTGCATAAGAGTTGTCATGTCGTTGATGATCCTGGTGACCGCCGCTCGCACGGTAGCACGCTTCCGTCGTAGTCTTTCCATGTCGTCACGTCTGGAATGGTAGGCCTCGTGATGACGTGGATCGTTCTTAGATTGTCGCAGCGTCGTCGCGTTGATCGCGTCGGTCGGTCGTCCTCTTCAGGTAGCTCGCTTCATCGTCAGGGGTCTTCAACTGTAGATCCGATACCCTGGTCACGGCACCATATGTTGAAAACCAGGAAGCGGAGCTGAAGTAGAGAACGTCTTCTTTTATTCGACGCTTGTAAAAACAACTAAAAAAATGCTGGCGCACGCTCAGCTCCACGCTCATTTCTCACTTCTTCTTTTTCTCTTCTTTTTTCGGAGCATAATATTCAACAGTTATCAGCAAACAGGCGCATCTGAATTGAGTTTTTAATGGAAAACTGGATGTCGTTAATGTACATCAAGAACAAAAGTGGTGCCAGAACTGATCTTTGAAGTACTCCGGAGTAGACATCAAGTGGTTGCGAAAGATTATTATCAATTGAAACACTCTGCTTACGATTGGCTAGAAAACTGTTGATCCAGGATATTATTTTATTACTAATACCGAAAGCCGATAATTTGTGAGTAAATCCTGGTGCGGAACTACGTCAAATGCTTTAGAAAAGTCTAAAAAAACTGCATCTAATTGGCCATCATTATTAAGTATGTTAGCTATGTCATGAGTCAACTCTGCTAGTTGGGTTATAGTTGACAGGCTTGATCGGAAACCATGTTGTTGTTTATATAGAAATTCATTTGTTTCTAGGTGTTATTATGGCCTTGAATATTACGTGTTTTCTTATTTTGCAGCATGAGTTTGTTAATGAACTGGGCGGTAGTTATTTTAATTTAATTTCGAGCCCGATTTATGTATTGGAATTATCGCAGCCTTGCGCCAATCGTCTGGTAGCACTGATGTTTGAAGAGAAAGAGTGAATATTTTAAATAGATACTTTGATTTCCAGCTTGCGCATCGACTTAAGAATGAGTTAGAAATCTGAACGGGGCCGGTAGATTTTTTAAGATCGAGTTATGCAATAGACAGTATGCCCTCCTCACGTACAGTTAATTCTTCCATTGGTATTTTGACATCGTAAGGTGTTGAAGCTGCATTTGTAGCATGTTTCGTAAAAACTGTCTGAAAGAAGTTACTCATCTCTTTAGCAATGTGTTCAGGGTCCTGAATAACATGATCCGAGATTTTGATTTGCATTATTTTTTCTCGTTCATCTGACAAATATCGCCAGAATTTGTGAGGGTCACGCGCCATAAATGAAGGTAATGTAGTGTCAAAGAAACGGGCTTTTGCTTCCAATACTTTTTGCTTGAATGTACCGATAGATCGTCTAACGTGCACTTGGTTCCTCTTTTCCGCCGTCGTTTTATTTTTATTTTTAGTTGGATTATTTCACGTGTTATCCACGGGTATTCTCAGTTAACGCATTTCTTTTTATTTGGAATGAAGGTGTTTTCGGAGTACTTAACAATATTTCTAAAACCCGTCCAGAGTTATTGTACATTTGTTAGTTCATTGAATGAATGAAACTGGAATTCTAGGAAACCTAGTACAGCAGGATCATTTGCGTGTGTGTAAACCTTAAAGTATGTAGGTTGTGGTTTCTTGTATGTTCGTGTTGTTGAAATGGGACAGGTTAGAATAAGCACTTTGTGGTCTGAAATACCATTGTCGATGGACACGGAAGATCCTTCTAATGTACTACTTATAAAAACTAAGTCAAGTAAAGATGATGATGTTGAAGTGATATTGGTCTTATCAGTTACCATTTGGCTCAGTGAAAACGTAAATGCCATGTCTAGCAGACAATCCAATGTTAAGACAATCCAGCAGCTGATTTGTTTCTTTCTTCGTGCATGACGCTGCTAGTAGGCTACGTTTTTCGTTTGTGTGAGTGGTGTGGCGTGATGGCATGGTGGTGCTTGCTCTGTGTGCTGTGTCAAGGTAGTCGTGATCCAATGCGGCATACGGGAAGATCGCGTCAAGTGTCTAATGGCGCCGACAGTGCCCACGCAGACTGCACTGGGGAATGCCGGCAAACAGCTGCCAGGAGACCTAGGATTTGTCGCCTTCCGATGAGCTCCCTACTGACGGCGAAACTGTTCTGCCGAGACCTGCGCAGTGGTTGCATTGTGATTCCGGACACCGTCTCATTTGACAGTTTCACAGGTGCTGAAACTGCTGTACTGACATGCGCAGAACTCAATGACGGTGAGATCAATCGTCAGGTTTCTGCTGCACCGCCAGAGGATGACTCCGAGTCGGAAGATGATGCACCATGTGCTACACTGCCATCATAGGCGGAGCGTGTACAAGCAGCGACTGTGCTTTCAGCTGCCTATAGTGACCGTATGACCTTCTCCGACATTCAGGCTTATCTGATTGCGTGTAAACGGAACAGCGTGCAACGGCGCATTCACAATTTCTTCAAGCCTACTGCTGAGCCCGA
The DNA here is from genome assembly GCF_050947875.1 of Dermacentor variabilis. Taxonomy (NCBI): domain Eukaryota; kingdom Metazoa; phylum Arthropoda; class Arachnida; order Ixodida; family Ixodidae; genus Dermacentor; species Dermacentor variabilis. The sequence continues at coordinate 230,090,827 of NC_134571.1, read as the reverse complement.
ATAAGTGCGTGGAAATGAAGGATTTCTTTTTTTTCTTAATCTGCTTTTTCGGACACCTGCTGATTCGGACATTTTCGCAGTCCCCGTGAGGACCGAATAAATGGTCGGCGACTGTAAACATATATACCAACCCAAGATACTTTTTTCTCACTTTACGGTCACCCTAGAAAAATTACCGTAAATTTTTTTCAATATAGGAACCTCAGAAGAATTGGAATCTGCAATAAAAAAAATCGACCCTGGGCGGTCGCATATGGCGAGAAAAATCGACCCTGAAAGGGTTACAGATGTTTGGCCAGATTTAGCACATGAGAAGTCACAGCTGTTTCCTGTACAAGCGGCACTTCTCAATCCAAACAATGCAATATGTGCACCCTACATAGGCAATCTTTAAACAACAGCAGCAACCAAGACACGGCAAAATATGACAGGCTGCTTAACTTTCCACTACTTCAACGTGTTTTTATCACTGGCTTTACTGAACAATAAAATATAACAAAAACATAGATGCTTCATCACCTGTGCGGGTTGCATATGAAGTCTGATGCATCTGTCGTGGTCCTCGAAGCTGACAAGGGCAGAGGTATTGTAATAATGAACCGCAAGGACTATGATATAAAAATGCAACTGCTTTTGGATGATTCTCTGCACTTTCAGAAGATGCAGCACGACCTCACTTCCATTTGCGAAAGGCAGTTGGTTGACTATTTGCGCAGGTTAAAACGAAAGGAAGGGTCGACCAGATGCTATAGCATCGACTCTTTTCATCTGATGGAGCGATGCCGAGAGTGTATGGGTTGCCAGAAGTTCACAAAGATGGCTAACCCCTACACCCTATTGTTTCTTTTGTTGGGTCGCCAACATACAACTTGTCTAAGCTTTTGGTTGAAACTTTGAAGCCTCTTGCGGAAGGGAGCGCTTTCACGGTCAAGAATTCTAAAGAATTCTAAAGAGCAGCAGCTTGGGATGAGGATGTCATGGTATCTTACAATGATGTGTCCTTGTTCACGAATTTGCCCATAGCGTTGGCTACGGATATTATTGAGAAACGCCTGCAGGATGACTGTATGTTAAAAAGCCGCACTTCTTTGACTAACAACATCATGATTCTGCTTAGGTTCTGCTTGAAGCAAACATATTTCACGTTTGCCGGAACCATATATTACCAGATAGAAGGTGTCCCGATGGGCAGTCCTGTTCCTGCAATCGTGGCTGATCTGTTAATGCAACACATGGAAACGGCTGTGATGACGTCCTTGCCCTTCCTTTTCAAAATGTACTGTCGCTATGAAAAAAAAAAACCCTGCATGCCATGCATGAGGTGCTTAATGCCGTCCACCATGCCATTCAATTTACATGCGAGACAGAGAATAGTGGCAGCCTAGCCTTTCTAGATGTGCTGGTATGTTGGAGTGAAGCAGGTTCAGTGGAGACAGCCATGTATCGCAAATCTTGCGATAGCGGGTGTGTGCCGAGTTTTGACTCTCACCACCTTACAGAACACAAACATGCTATGGTATGTACGCTCCTGTCTCGTTGTGATGCACTGTCATCAACGCAAACTTGCGGGAGCAAGAATTAACTAATGTTGCCACTCTTTTGCATAAACGGAGTTAGCCCCAGTGCTTTGTCAATGATACGCGATGCCGCATGCAGAGACCCCGCAAGAGCAAGGCCGAAAGGCCGGCTTCCTTTGTGTGCATTCTGTATGTCCGTGGTGTATCAGACGCAGTGCGCAGGGCTTTACGGACTTTGGGTGTTTGAACTGTGTTCAAACCCTCATACACATTGGCAAATGTGTTCCCGAAGCCAAAGGACCGCACACCTCCGGACGAACGAAGTGGTGTCGTCTACAAGGTTGATTGCTTGGACTGTGGTGCCAGCTACATTGGCGAGATGGGGTGGCGATGTTGCACTCGACTCGAGGAACACTTAAGGGACGCTACGAAAGCCACCCATGCCACACGTGCAAAGGCGGAACTGGTGGATCATTGTTTAACAAAAGGACACATGTTCGATTTTGATAATGTAGCCACGTTTGCACGGGAACACCAATGGGGTCCAAGAAAATTTATGGAATCATGGTTTATCCATCACAATCAATCTGCATGCAATTCTAACCGTGGCCCCTTGCCGGATGTTTACGGCAGTATCATACATAAATAGGATGTATTTTCTCATTTGTTGCCATTTGCGTACTGACGATGCCACCCACATAGGTGGCAAAACGTCTATGTTTTTGCTATATTTTATTGTCGAGTAAAGCCAGTGATAACAACACGTTGAAGTATGAGTTCCCCTGGCTTTTGGAACATTTTTTCACAACTTTCCACTCTAAGAGTTGACCTGCTTTAATGATAACTCAAACATTGTACCCTGCACTGGGGTGCAAATTATGCGATGTGTACATTCCATTAGCATTGCTTGCAGTGGGTAGCATCTTTTCATTACAGTTTAAAGGGGCCCTGAAACCCTTTCTATCGAAGTTGAGAGATGAATTGGAAGTTGAACTACGCTATTTTATAAATGCGTTGCAGCAAGAAAGTACTTCAATGCGTTCAGCATAAGCGGAGTTATTGGCCATCAAAGATCATTTCTGATCCCCTTCATGGTGCTGCCGCTCCTTCTTTCAATGCCTTGCACTGTGAAGGCTACAGCGGAGCACGGGGCGCCTACAAGGCTCCGCCTATTAAACGTCACCGTGGCATTGCAGTTCAAGTGTGATGTTGCATGTTCGCATACACAACACTATTGCTGCCTACGACACCAAATACTGTGGTCTTCAGCGAGCTGCACTGCACTCAGCCACCGGTGTCATCACGGCACCCCACGGTGGCCACGGTATCTATGCTATGTAGCAGACCACAGCTACACGTGACTGCAATGCGTATCCGCATCATTTTCTTTGTGAACGGAAGGGCTTGAGTGCATGCGGTACAGACTGGCTTTGTCCTGCCCCAGCTTGGCCGATGGACAGTAGCCACATCCAACTTGCACATTTTTAAGCACTATCAAATGCTCAATATGAAGTGAAGTCTGCCAGGCATCTAACAAGGAGCAGCCAGGAGAGAGCGCGTGCCGGCAAGCATGCATGTGTTCTAACCTCAAATGGTTCTGAACCACTCCTCGGGCTTGGTGAAAAAAACCCAGTCTACAGATGGCATACGCTACTGTGAACATTTTAGCCAAGTTTTGCAGTCATGCGCAAGGCGTGGCACCCCTTTCAATGGAAGCCTGCTCCTCATTCTTTTCTGGAAGCTTTATTTTGATATATAGCAGATTCCCACATGAGGCTCTGTTGGCGAATACCTGACATCAATTAAGAAGGGTGTTTGGATCAATGTGCTTCTACTTACTGTTAACTGTGTATATTTATTGATGCAGTTTAATAAACAGGCTGAATTAAGCAAAATCTGTTTTCAAGTTTCTATAATAATTACATAGTTCCAGAAGACACTGACTGTCGTCTGCTCACATGCGGCCGCTCGTGTAGGAATTAAACTTTGTCCACCCTGCTTATCGGTGTCGTAGCTGTCGGTTCTTGCAACATGTTCACATTAAAGGTGGGCATAGCAAGAAGCTTATGTTGGCGAACATCAATCACAGCAACATCTACATAAATTTTTCTACCACATTCTAGCTTAAATTTATTAGCTGTATTATAAGCCCTAAGAAATATCATAAGACACCAACAAACAAAGACACCAAAGGACAACATTGGGGGAATTACTTGTACTTAAATGGAAATAAAAGTGGATGAAAAAACAAATGGCTGCAGGTGGGATACGAACCCACGTCTTCACATTACGCATGTGATGCTCTTGCCAACTGAGCTACTGAGGTGCCGTTTTCCCATCCACCATCTGGGGTATTATAGGCCCCTTAGCTTACTCCCAGTATTATATAAAATATTTACCAAAATAACCTCCAATAGAATAAGGGCAAAACTGGACTTCAGTCAACCAAGGGAACAGGCTGGCTTCAGGAAGGGCTACTCTACAATGGATCACATCCATGTCATTAATCAGGTTATTGAGAAATCCACAGAGTACAATAAGCCTCTCCATATGGCTTTCATGGATTACAAAAAAGCATTTGATTCAGTAGAGATGCCAGTAGTCATAGAGGCACTGTGTAATCAAAAAGTACAAACCACTTACGTAAATACCCTGGAAAATATCTACAGAGATTCCACAGCCACCTTAATTCTACACAAGTAGGAAGATACCTATAAAGAAAGGGTTCAGACAGGGAGACACAATCTCCCCAATTCTATTCACTGCGCACTTGGCAGAAGTATTCAGGCTATTAAACTGGGAAGGCTTAGGAGTAAGGATCGACGGCGAATATCTCGGCAACCTTCAGTTTGCCGATGACATTGTTCTATTCAGCAACACTGCAGACGAGTTACAACAAATGATTGAGGACCTTAACAGAGAGAGTGCAAGAGTGGGATGGAAGATTATTATGCAGAAGACAAAGATTTATTTATTTATTTATACACATACCTCACAGACTCCAACTGGAGTACTGCGTGAGGGGGTAAGAGAAACAACATGTAGCGAAAACAGGAGAACATAGCTAACAACAAATCAAACAATTGAAAAAAAAATTGAATAGACAGATGCTGATTAACATCAAGCAAATGAAGAATAAGAACACTCTGGACTATCAGAAACGCGCATGGCTCATCGAACTCCTGGCAAAAAACTGCAAACGCATGTATATTTATAAGCTGCTTGCAAGGAGCGAGAATGACGACAGTCAAGCCACATGGTACAAATGAAACGTGTGGGCATAACTACGGAATCAATTTTTTTAATGTTTCTCTAAATGAGTCCAGATTATTAATTTCAACAATGTGGCTTGGAAGATCGTTCCAAGCTGCTATTGCCATAATGATGAATTCATAATGATGAATAGCCAGGTAAAGGAACAAGAATTTAGGATCGCCAGTCAGCCGCTAGAGTCTGTGAAGGTGTACGTTTTTTAACTAGGTCACAGGGAACCCTGACCATGAGAAGGAAATTCACAGAAGAATAAAAATGGGTTGCATTGCATATGACAGACATCGTGAGCTCCTAACTGGAAGCTTACTGTTATCATTGAAAAGGAAGGTATACAATCAGTGCATTTTACTGGTGCTGACATATGGGGCAGAGACTTGCAGACTGACAAAGAATATTGAGAACAAGTTAAGGACCGCGCAAAGGGCAATGGAAAGAAGAATGCAAGGCATAGCTTTAAGAGACAGAGAGAGAGAGCAGTTTGGATCAGAGAGCAAATGGGTATAGACAATATTCTAATTGACATTAAGAGAAAAAATGGTGCTGGGCAGGTCATGTAATGTGCAGATTTGATAATCGTTGGACCATTAGGGTGACAGAAGGGTACCAAGAGAAGGGAAGCGCAGTAGAGGACGGCAGAAGACTAGGTGGTGCGATGAAATTAGGAAATTTGTGGCTGCTGGTTGGAATCGGTGTAGGACAGGGGTAATTGGAGATCGCAGGGAGAGGCCTTTGTCCTGAAGTGGACATAAAATAGGCCGCCGCCGTCATCGTCGTCGATGATGATGATGATCTGGGGTATTCACTACTCTGAGAACTAACACCCTGGGAGTGTTCGTAAGCGCCACCACTCACAAACCTTGGCAGCGGATATAGAACATCCTTTTTGCCGCAGGCGTTTTTGCGCATATAACCTGCCACCGCATGTAATCCGCACCCACAATTACAACAGCCTGGAAAGAAAAAAAAAATATCCCCACGCATAAGCTGCGGAAGTAACCGCATATAGCACTGCTCAAATCTTTGCAAAAACAGTCTCCGTTTGGGGATGCACACGACTCGTGTACGTCCTATCTTTGGCCAGCGGCTCTGTTCCCCCATTCTTCGGCAATGCTGAAAAAGCTTGATTCACATGCCGGACATTATTGCAGACGAATCAGTCACATGATATCTGACATGAATTGGATCACTTCGCAGCTAGCATTCGCATGACAGTGGATGACAGCGCATATGGAGAAGCCCTTGAATTGGCAATGGTGACAGAGCAAATGAGACCAAGCTGAAAATCCCAGCAGTGACTTGACTCACCCTGTATCGCGAAGCACTTCATGCAGACTGAGGCAGCGCTGTGGGAACGGTGACATACGAGTTTGGCGGCGCTGCATGCGCTATTCGCTAAGTACTAAACACAAAATTGCGACCCGTGAAGCGGAGGAGAGTGGGCGGCTGTGAAGGAGGGGAGAAGGGAGCTTCAACACGCAGGGGTGGGGAGGAGGTGCAGTTTTCTAGGCAATAACTTTGAATGGCAGAGAATCTTGCCTTAAGGTGTGGCTTCACTAAAGCACACACCACTCTGCCGTGAAGCCACACGTCATGGTGAAATTCACATATAATGTGCACTTCACTGTTAAAATTTTGGAATTTCGGCATGGGTTACATGCGAAAAAATACGGTATCTCCGTTGTTGCGCAGAATTTGGATTCTGTAGTCGGATACAACTTTAGAAGAAAGGGGAGGACCCGCCCAGATGACCGAAGTGCGACAGCTGATTGCCTCCGTGGCTAAAATAGTCCCGCTTGAAAAATCGTGCTCCTGAAATGCATAATTCTCGGCATAAATAAATACTTTTGTATTTTGATGACTGGTTTAGTAGAGCTCTCACGTGCTACAGCACATGGCGGATAGCAATAGAAAAATAACCCTGTGCCTTCTACAACGCTGCCCATTGTCTGCTCTTTAGCTTCATTGTAAGTGAAAGTAGAAAGAGCAGCTCTGCATGGCTTTTGCGCTTGTTCACATGTACACAGCATATCTGCTACTCATTTTCCAAGCATAAAATGAATAAGTTGCTATTGAAAAATTACTTATGTAAAACAATGGTGAATAAAACATGCATTGAATGAATAAAAAGAAATTGAAACATGAATAAAACAATGCATTTATCGCAACCATTACAAACCTGGGGCGAGAATACGGTCAAGGCAGGAAGGTACAGAAATGCTTCATTCATTGTTTTAAATAAATACTCTTCGTTTTAAATAGCACAAATTTTATATTTTTGTGTTTTCACAAATTTTTTCCTTTTCATTTTTTTTTTTGCAAGCCTGCAATCTCGCCAGTTTGTGAAAGCCATTGTGTGCGAGTTTTCCGCCGTGAAGCCCAGCGAGCTGACTTTGGACTTTGTTGCCGAACAAACCTTGTGTCGCCTCGATGTCCACACCACCAAGGAGCCTCGACAAGAAGAACAAGAGTGGCCATATCGTGAATAGCGATTCACGCAACATGATTCTCCACTGCTACAGGTATAAGCGTAACAGGGAGCCTGAATGCAGCGTAGAAGCCATGACCAAGTTTGTCGCCGAGATGCTCGGTGTCAGCGAAAGCACAGTGTTCAAGGTGAAGAGGGAGGTCAAGGCGTCGCATATTTCGGGTGGCAAACTGTCGATGCCCTCGCAAAAGCACCCACGAAATGCGGAGAAAAGAAGACACAGGACGAAGTATGACAGCTTCACGTTGTGCGTGCTGAGGTCATGTGTGCACAATTTCTTTCACCGCAACGAGATACTGACGGTCCAGAAGATAACTAACGAGTTCTCGAAGCGTAGGGATCTCCCATCACTGAAGCGGTGTACTGTGCGTCGCCTGCTTGTCGAGATCAGATTCAAGCACGAGAAGAGGAGCCGCAATTAGCTGCTTATCGGCCAGGATGACATCGCTGAATGGCGGAATCACTACCTTTGTGACGTGGAGGGCTACCGGGTGGAAGGCTGAAATATTTTTTCCTGGAGGAGACATGGGTGACAGCGGGACACACTCGGTCGAACGTGTGGACAGAAACCCTACTGCCGAAGCATGGACGCCCGTACGCTCAAGCAAATGGCCTGTCGACTGGTCTGAAACAACCTACTGGAAAAGGCTAGTGCCTGATTGTGATGCACATTTTTAATTGCAACATATCACGAGAATCGCAAAGCAGCGCGGAGCTGTGTTGTGGGAAAGCATATAGAGAGCTGGTAACACACCTTATGCATGACTGTGTCACAGCACGCATTCTACAGCTTGCGCGTGCAGTGAGCAGTGGTGGACAGCAATCTATCGAAGGTGTTACACAACACTCGAACACCGCCACTAGACGCTTGGCTATTTCTGCTCACAATGATCGTTCACAAAAGTTGGCGGCAACAAATCTTTGCGTCGAAGGCTTCTTCTGCAAATATTTTCTTTTGAGACACTTGTAGGTTTGTTTCATGCACGCACAGTTTTCTGATTTCTCCTGAGAATGATTTTGCTCCATCACTTCACCCTGACCGACGATAAATGCAGCGACACAGTACACGAATATACCCGCCAACAGCAGGCACCAGCCTTTGGCAAACTTTTCTCATCTTAACTTCACTCGGCAGCGAAATAAAACAACATGGAACAAACACGCAGGAAGTGTGTTCATAGCGGTTGCCGCGGGATCCTGTTTTCAGGCAAAGCGTAGCACAGCGTAGCACAGCGTCAGCGATGCTCGCTGCAATGTTCCTTCGCCAGATCACAGCTCAGAATAAATGCAGGCGGCACAAATGCCGTATCGTAAGCTCACAGTAATATTTCCAGCATGATAGACCATCACAAACAGTTCTGGAATTCACTCTGATGAGGGGCTGAAGCACACAGGTGACGCGACTTGGCCCAGTTCGAAGCGCGGGCGGCCATCTTCTCCGTCGGCGGGGTTACTGGCCGTCCGGCTCATGACGTCAGTTCAGAGTGCGCGCCCATTGGTGAATGCGTCATTTGCATCTGCCTCGGAGGAGTAAACGCCCCCTTTTTTCTAAAGTTGTATCTGACTATAGATGGTAACAGCTTACAGGAACATAAACAACAATGTGCTGGTAAATGCAATATGGCATTATTCTCGATAGAAAGCTTATGTTCCTGTGCTCAATCATTGGTACAATGACCTGTCCGTCCGACAGAGACCTTTGCACATGCAAGCAGAATTTTGAATACGACGCAAACGGCGCACGTAACAGAAGGCCTGGCATGTTGCTTCCCACAATGGGGTTTCCTTGGTGGCCAAGAAATGCATGGCACAAAATTCTGCGTATATGTGGAAAGGTCTACATCGGACAGACAGGTCATTGTATCGATGATTGAGCACACGAACATGAACTGTCTATTGAGAATAATGCCATACTGAATTTACCGATGCATTGTTGGTTCTGTTCCTGTAAGCCATTACTATTTAGCATCCAAATCTTGGGCAAGAGTAGAGATACGCTTGCACAAAAGCTAAAGGAAGCATACCATATCTGGGATATAGAGAAGGCATGTATAAGTGACACCTCCATATTGTGGTGTAGCAAACAAATGTTTCAGAAAGACTGCTATGATTTGTTTTGTTTATTTCATATCACGCTTTTCAAGATGACACAATATATTTGACTTCTTATGCAGAGTGCGGCCTGTGGACCTGCCTTGTGTCAATATATCTAATAAAATTCAGTTGCGAGTTAGCTCCTGTCCCTTGTCTGACTCGCTGTCCCATCTAAAGTTTGCACTTATTATTCTATGCAAATTAGGGAGGTTTCACTGTATCTGGAAACACCTGTCCATCTGTGCGACTTGCCTGCCTATGCACCAAATCCACCCTGCTGCCCAGCCACTGATGTCCCCTTCAAACACACACCCCAAGCTCCATCGAGGGAACACCTCCTAAAAGAGTTGTGAGTTCTCTCACATAAACCAAGTACACACTGGCAGGAAAGACTGTAGTGGCTGGAAAAGTATACTGTGCAGCAGAAGAGTCCGAATGCAATGATTGGGAGGCAGCATCACTGTCAAGAGCATGAAAATCAAATTAGCTTTTAACAGTGGGGTTCCATAAATGCACAGTAGATTGTGGGTAGAGCTCTATGTATTTGGATTAATCTGATAACCTCCAGAAAGCACTAACCAAGTGCTCTAATATTTCCTTATTGGTAGACACCTGGGTAAGTATTACAACAACATTCATTTGGGCTAGATGGTGCATACTTGAACTAGGAAGGAACAACGGCAACTAAGACGAGAGTGCTCGTCTTAGTTGGCGCTGTTCCTTCCTAGTTCAAGTATCACATCATCATCATCAGCCTGGTTACGTCCACTGCAGGGCAAAGGTCTTTCCCATACTTCTCCAACTACCCCGGTCATGTACTAATTGTGGCCATGTCGTCCCTGCAAACTTCTTAATCTCATCCGCCCACCTAACTTTCTGCTGGCCCCTGCTACGCTTCCCTTCCTTTGGAATCCAGTCTGTAACCCTTAATGACCATCGGTTATCTTCCCTCCTCATTACATGTCCTGCTCATGCCCCCCCCCCCCCATTTCTTTTTCTTGATTTCAACTAAGATGTCATTACCTCGCGTTTGCTCCCTCACCCAATCTGCCCTTTTCTTATCCCTTAACGTTACACCCATCATTCTTCTTCCCATGGCTCGTTGCGTCGTCCTCAATTTAAGTAGAACCCTTTTTGTAAGCCTCCAGGTTTCTGCCCCGTAGGTGAGTACTGGTAAGACACAGCTGTTATACCCTTTTCTCTTGAGGGATAATGGCAACCTGCTGTTCATGATCTGAGAATGCCTGCCAAACGCACCCCAGCCCATTCTTGTTCTTCTGATTATTTCAGTCTCATGATCTGAATCCGCAGTCACTACCTGCCCTAACTAGATGTATTCCCTTACCACTTCCAGTGCCTCGCTACCTATCGTAAATTGCTGTTCTCTTCCGAGACTGTTAAACATTACTTTAGTTTTCTGCAGGTTAATTTTTAGACCCACCCTTCTGCTTTGCCTCTCCAGGTCAGTGAGCATGCATTGCAATTGGTCCCCTGAGTTACTAAGCAAGGCAATATCATCAGCGAATCGCAAGTTACTAAGGTATTCTCCATTAACTCTTATCCCCAATTCTTCCCAATCCAGGTCTCTGAATACCTCCTGTAAACACGCTGTGAATAGCATTGGAGAGATCGTATCTCCCTGTCTGACGCCTTTCTTTATTGGGATTTTGTTGCTTTCTTTATGGAGGACTACGGTGGCTGTGGAGCCGCTATAGATATTGACGCGAGTGTTCTATGCAGACGACGACAACGATGGGAGCACTAACAGCACTAACAGACCTAGTGGGTCAGAGTGAGATTGGTTGATGACGAAGAAGACGTGTCTCTGCTCTGTTTGTTTTTGAACAGAGTGTCCTGCTGTTCGTGAAGAACGTCTCCCTGTGTTCTGTCCGTGTTGTATCGCGACACTGGTGGAGGTGCGGGGTACTGACTGCGGCTGATGCGTCGGAGTCCTTCTGGGAGTCGCTCGTCTAGCCCGGACGCACTGTCGCCAGTTACGACACCCGTGCATCGATTTAGTCGTCGACTGCTAGGCCTTGCCCCGGAGTTCTCCGCTCTTCAACCACCTCTCTCCAGGAGGTGCACACATCTCGCAATGACCGAAAACAGTCCAACACAAGCACCCCAAAGCAGTCGGCTTCCCAGTCCACAACAGGTAACCGTTCTGCATCCGCTGGTTCCCGATCGCTATCGTGGAGCAGTCTTCGAAGACATTGAAGACTTGCTGGACAGTATGAACGCGTCGCACAGATTAATCAGTGGACTGAGCAGCAAAAGCTCTTCCACGTCTATTTCGCCCTTGACGCCGGTGGCCATACTTGGTTCGAGAACCGCGAAGGTAGCCTCACGAGCTGGCATGACTTTTGGCAGATCACCAATACTTTTGCGAGTGCCGACTGACGCGACCGCGCCCAGCAAATGATGGAGCTACGCTTGCAACAACCTAATGAGTCGGTCACAATGTTCGCCGAGGACATGGCCCGCCTCTTTCGTAGAGCCGACCCGAACATGACCGAAGATGGGAAGTTGCGCTACCTCATGCGAGGTGTAAAAGAGCAGTTATTCGCGGGGCTGGTGCGCAATCCGCCAGTCACTGTTACTGAGTTTATCAAAGAGGCTACGGCTATTGAGCGGGCCCTTCATCAAAGATGCAGGCAATACGATCGACTTTCCACCAGCACTACCATCAATGCCGCCGCAGTGACTACCGAGTATCAGAACTCCTTGCGTGAGTTGGTCAGAGAGCTCATCAGAGAGGAAATTCAAGATCCTGGCACTGACACTAGATAGATCCGTCGCGTCAATCGCCGAAGTGGTGCGTGATGAAATCCGGCAGGCGTTCCCGGTAACTGATCATCAAGACCACCAGCGAGCCCTGAGTTACGCAGCCGCTGTCCGATGTCCACCACCGGTTGCAACCACATCACCGTACCAACAGCCTCCGACAGCCGCTCCTTGGTCGTCGCCGCAAGAGGAGGCTTCGAGGCGCACAGCCGTTATGCCGCTTCAGTCATACCGCCAGCCGTCGTTCGCCGCGTCTTGGTCACCGCCGCAAAACGACGCTACGGGACGGCCGCAACTTCGGAGAACCGACGTATGGCGCACTGTCGATAGGCGCCCACTCTGTTTTCACTGTGGAGGCGCCGGCCATATTTCGCGTCATTGCTGGCATCGTGACACATCATTTCGACCTATTTGTCTGTGGTACTATGGTCGACGGGCAAATGACGACGCCATGCTACGCCGCGATGACGCTGCTTTTCAGGGACCCCCAATAGCGCACCCGGGTGATGAATCTATGCCCAATGATCAGTACGATTTCGGCCGTCGATCGCGCTCTCCAACTTCTCCACATCAGATGGCTTCATCTACTGGACGTACTTTTGCGGAGCTCCGAGGACGAAGGTCGCCCAGCCCCCGTCGGGGAAACTGAAGGCGGCGACCTCTGGGGGCAAGGTTGCAGGCCCGCCGCAAGACACTAAAGAGCCCCCAACATTCTCGCTGCAGAATGACGTGAAGCCGATAAGCACTGAAGAAATTGTGAGCGCCGACATTGATGTTTTCGTGGATAGGCAACCGGTGACAGCGTTAGTCGACACTGGTGCCGACTTCTCTATAATGAGTCAGGAACTCGTCCTCCGCCTGAAGAAAGTAAAGACGCCATGGACGGGACCTCACATAAGGATGGCAGGCGGCCAATTACTGATGCCTACTGGAAGATGTACTGCTAGAGTTAACATTGGGGACTCTTCTTTCGTGACCGCTTTCATCGTCCTTCCTGTATGCTGCAAAGATTTGATTATTGGAATGGACTTCCTAAAAGGATATGGCGCCGTAATTAACATCCCGGACCACATGATGACATTTTTCAAGAGCTCCGGTTCAGTCTATTGCTTATCGCCACAACACAACTGCTTTCATCTAACAGAAGACGACGCCGTCATCCCCCCTCGATCGTGTGCCCTTATTTCAGTAGCATGCGACATACCATTTCGTTGTGAAAGAGTTGCGGACCAAATAACCTCGTTGTTGTTTACTCACGGTATCTTGGTCGCACGAGGAATTGTGAATGTCACCGACGGGCGCACAAACCTGTTGCTAACAAATTTTAGCACAGAGCGACGGCACCTCCCCAAGGGCACGGCTGTGGCTTATTTTGACGGCGTTGCAGATATTCGTGGCTGCTGTCCACTACTCGAAGAAGCACCTACGCGAGACCCAGCTCCTGTACTTGACGTTAGTACTGCTTTGTCGCAGCACGAACGAGAGCGGCTTCTTATGCTATTGACCAAGTTCAATGACTGTTTTGCGTCGACGTCCAGCGTTGGTCGGACGCCTCTGACAAAGCACCATATAATTACAGAGGATACGGTAAGACCAATTCACCAAAATCCATATCGTGTGGCACCTAGAGAACGTGAAGCCATACAACAACAAGTGACACAAATGCTTGAAGATGACGTGATCCAACCACCAAAGATGGCAGCTTGGTTTCTGTGTGGACTACCGAAAGCTAAATAATGTGACAAAGAAAGACGTATACCCGCTTCCCCGTATAGATGATTCACTCGACAGTTTTCGACAGGCACGATACTTCTATTCAATGGACTTAAAAAGCGGATATTGGCAAATCGAAGTAGACTCGAGAGACCGTGAAAAAAACTGCTTTCATGATGCCAGATGGCCTATACGAATTTAAAGACTTGCCTTTCGGTTTGTGCTCTGCCCCTGCTACGTTCCAACGCCTCATGGATACTGTACTTTCGGGTCTGAAGTGGAAAACCTGCTTAGCGTATCTCGACGACGTCATCATGTTCTCCGCAACGTTTGAAGAACACCTCGAACGGCTTGAAGCGGTTCTGCAGTCCATACAGTCCGCCGGCCTCACCCTGAAGCCGCAGGAGTGCCACTTTGGCTTCGAGGAACTGCAGTTTCTCGGTCACGTCGTCAGCCACGCGGGTGTACGGCCGGATCCTGAAAAAATTGCAGCCACAGCACAGTTTCCCGTACCATCCGATAAAAAGGCTGTCAGGCGCTTCCTCGGCCTCTGTGCCTATTACCGAAGGTTTATTGCAGACTTTGCGAGCATTGCATCGCCGTTAACTCGCCTGACGAGAGACGACGTTGCTTTTGTATGGGGTGACGAAGAGCAAGGTGCATTCAACGACTTGCGGCAACGTCTCCAGACACCTCCAGTGCTTGCTCACTTTGATGAGACCGCTCCTACATTGCTTCAGACTGATGCCAGCAATGTTGGCTTGGGAGCTGTTCTTGTGCAGTGGCAAGAGGACACAGAAAGAGTGCTTGCCTATGCAAGTAGAACACTCTCACGTACAGAGGCTAATTACTCCACAACTGAGAAAGAATGCCTCGCCGTGGTATGGGCGGTTATGAAATTTCGCCCATATTTGTATGGCCGCCACTTCACTGTTATCAGCAACCACCATTCACTACGTTGGTTGACAAACCTTAAAGATCCTTCTGGACGACTGGCGCGTTGGAGCCTAAGGCTGTAAGAGTTTGACATGACTGTCACGTACAGGTCGGGGAAACGACATACAGATGCTGACTGCTTGTCTCGATCGCCGATAGAGTCACCTGCTCCGCCCGAAGAAAAAGAATCAGCATTTCTTTGTGTTATGGATACATCTGCCACTTATGGATACATCTGCCACCGCGCAACAACAACGGGATGACCCTGAGTTGCTTGAACTAATCAATTACTTGGAGGGAAGATCTGCGAAACCACCTAGAGTTTTCACAAGACGACTTTTGTCGTTTTGTTTACGGGCCAAGGTCCTTTACAAAAAAAACTTTTCTTCGACCGGGTCCCCCTATTTGCTTGTCATTCCTGCAGCTCTTCGTACAGAAGTACTTCAAGCTTGCCACAACGAAGTGACTTCTGGTCACTTAGGCTACAGGCGAACATTGGCCATAGTGCAGCAAAAGTACTACTGGCCGAGACTTACCATTGTCGTGAAACATCACGTTTGCACTTGTCTCGACTGCCAGAGGCGCAAGTCGCCTCCGACGAAACCAG
This sequence comes from Dermacentor variabilis, assembly GCF_050947875.1. Taxonomy (NCBI): domain Eukaryota; kingdom Metazoa; phylum Arthropoda; class Arachnida; order Ixodida; family Ixodidae; genus Dermacentor; species Dermacentor variabilis. The sequence goes on along the minus strand of NC_134571.1, from coordinate 230,075,418 downwards.
CCGGCCTCCTGCAACCCGTCCAGGTCCCTCGAAGAACATTTGATCAAATCGGAATGGATATTTTGGGCCCACTTCCTACTTCTACTGCAGGCAATCGCTTTGTTATCGTCGCAACCGACTATCTCACACGTTACACTGAAACAAAGGCAATCCAGAGCAGCACAGCAGCCGAGGTAGCGCGCTTTTTCATTGAGCATGTGCTGTTGCGACACGGTGCGCCAACCGTCATAATAACCGACAGAGGAACTGCATTTACGGCTGCACTTTTAGATCACGTCTTGCTGCTAAGTGGAACGGCCCATCGAAAGTCCACCGCCTACCATCCACAAACCAATGGGTTAACAGAGCGCTTAAACAAAACAATTGAAGACATGCTTTCCATGTACGTGGATGTTGATCATAAAAATTGGGATGACATCCTACCTTACATCACCTTTGCATATCACACGGCGAAAGAAGAGACGACGCGCATGACTCCGTTCACAGTTGTTCACGGACGGGATGTACGAACGATGCTGGATGCGATGCTCCCACACGACTTTGACGACACTGATACGGAAGCCGATGTATTTACGCAACGCGCATAAGAAGCTCGGCGGCTCGCGCGCTTGCAGATCTGCTAGCAGCAAGACTACGACGCAGGCCGCTACGATCTTCACCGTAGAATAGTTACCTATGAAGTCGGCGACAGAGTGTGGGTTTGGACACCGATACGGAAACGAGGCCTCTCCGAGAAACTGTTAAGGCGATACTTCGGACCATATCGGGTATTGCAGCGCCTCAGTGATGTCACCTACGAGGTCGTTCCCAATAATCCCAACTGTACGCGGCGCCGCACACACCATCCTGAACTTGTGCATGTTGTGCGCATGAAGTCGTATGTGAGCAAATGACTATGCTAGCGGCCTTTACATTCCGCAAGTGACATTTCTTGTCTAGAATCGGGACGATGCTCTCGTAGGGAGGGACAAATGACGTGTGTATTCTATGCAGATGACGACGACGATGGGAGCACTAACGGACTCCGCCTAGTGGGTCAGAGTGAGATTAGTTGATGACGAAGAAGACGTGTCTCTGCTCTGTTTGTTTTTGAACAGAATACTGTTCCAAAACAAACAGAGCAGAGACAACGCGATACAACGCGGACAGAACACAGGGAGACGTTCTACTCCCTGTGTTCTGTCCGCGTTGTATCGCGACAATATCTTTCAGCATTTTTACATACCGTATTTACACGATTGTAAGTCGACTCGAATGTAAGTCGACCCCCCCCATATCGCTTGACCGAAGAAAAAAAAAAAAACCCGAGGGTGCATTCGATAACGAAAATTTATTAGTAGCTGACATGGTCACTGGACTACTCGTCTTCACTAGTGCTGCCATCGTCATCGTTGCTGCGGTCCCACAGCGCGTCGTGGTCCAGCGAAATTTCAAATTTGGCAAACGACCGCACCAGGACATCTTGCAGAACAGCAGCCCACGCCAAATGCACCCAACCACACGCAGCCGTCAGGGAGGCTCTTTTGACAGGTCCGGTTGGCGTAATTTCGCAGTCTTCTGCCGCCAGCCACTCGTACTCACGGCGGAGCAGAACCTTAAAATTAAGGCGAAGGTCCGGGCTTGTTTCATGACCACGTCACACTTCACTGGCAGGGACCGATCACGCATTTCAGCGACGCTGCCGCAAGCTTAGCCTACAGCTCCAGAAAGCGTCCAGGCTTTGGCACGTGGGAAATTTCTCACTTGCCGCCACAGGGTGAAAATTTCGCTTCGCTGCAGTCGCCACTCTCGCACCACCCGTTTAGAAACATCGAAATTGCGGCCCGCAGCGCAGTGATTTGTTTCTTCGGCGTAAAGGATGGCAGCCCTCTTGAACGCTGCTGTGAACGAGTGCCGAAAGATTAGTGGGCCTGCAGCACTCATGACGACTGGGGAAGCATAGAAGTAGCACGTAGCCGGCAGTCAAGTGGAGCGCGTCAAAAAGGTGGTCAAACCAATGCCAATGCCTTTAAGGCCTTTAAACAGAGAAAGAGAAACCCGTGAACGGTGTCTGCTCTTCCATGAACTACTGATACTCCCCGCAAGCGCCGCCGTTCTAAGGGTGCCGCCGCAAATGGGAACAGCGGCGCTTCCATCAACTATCGACACCCCCCATGAGTATTGCATGCACTGTAAGACTCAAAAATGTTGAAAACCCCTTCCGAAAAGCAAACAAACACGCGGGATAGCGAAAAGATACGGGCAGGACCATAGAGCAAACATAAAATTGTAACTACGTTGTAGCTCTCGTTGGTATCGCTTTTTTTTGGCGGGGCCATGTTTTGGTTTCGATTGTAAGTCGACCCCCCAACTTCAGACTTTCAAATTTTAAAAAAGGGGTCGACTTACAATCGTGTAAATACGGTACGGCTCATCTACACCCTGATTCCGTAATGCCTCTATGACTGCTGAGGTTTCGACTGAATCAAACGCTTTCTCGTAATCAATGAAAGCTATATATAAGGGTTGGCTATATTCTGCACATTTCTCTATCACCTGACTGATAGTGTGAATATGGTCTATCGTTGAGTAGCCTTTACAGAATCCTACCTGGTCCTTTGGTTGACAGAAGTCTAAGGTGTCCCTGATTCTATTTGCAATTACCTTAGTAAATACTTTGTAGGCAACGGACAGTAAGCTGATCGGTCTATAATTTTTCAAGTCTTTGGCGTCCCCTTTCTTATGGATTAGGATTATGTTAGCGTTTTTCCAAGATTCCGGTACGCTTGAGGTAATGAGGCATTGCGTATACAGGGTGGCCAGTTTTTCTAGAACAATCTGCCCACCATCTTTCAACAAATCTGCTGTTACCTAATCCTCCCCAGCTGCCTTTCCCCTTTGCATAGCTCCCAAGGCCTTGTATACTTCCTTCCGGCGTTACTAGAGGGATTTCAAATTCCTCTAGACTATTCTCTCTTCCATTATCGTCGTGGGTGCCACTGGTACTGCATAAATCTCTATAGAACTCCTCAGCCACTTGAACTATCTCATCCATATCAGTAATGATATTGCCGGCTTTGTCTCTTAACACATACATCTGATTCTTGCCAATTCCTAGTTTCTTCACTGCTTTTAGGCTTCCTCCGTTCCTGAGAGCATGTTCAATTCTATCCACATTATACTTCCTTATGGCAGCTGTCTTACACTTCTTGATTAACTTCAAAAGTTCTGCCAGTTCTATTCTAGCTGAAGGGCTAGAGGCTTTCATACATTGGCGTTTCTTGATCAGAGCTTTCGTCTCCTGTGATAGGTTACTGGTATCCTGTCTAACGGAGTTACCACCGACTTCTATTGCACACTCCTTAATGTATCACAAGCTATTGTTTAATTTTAGATGACCTAAGCAACACTCAATACCATTGTCAACTTGTACAATACTTGGTGAGCAAGAGGCTAGAGCCAATTTGGTGCTTCAAACTCCTCGACTTGGCTCACCCACCTGCTGCCCCTCGAGCTGGACAAACTCGGGCTGTATGGTGGTGGAGTGGATGCCTTCGTTGTGGAAGAACTCCTTGACGCGCTCGGCGATGTGCATGTAGTCCTGCAGGTTCTTGCATCGGATGTGGGCCGAGGCGATGATGCGCTCGCCTGCCAGCTGCCACACGTGGAACTCATGCACGGCCAGTACCCCTTCCACCTCCTGCAGGAGCTTCTTCTGCAGGGAGTCAATCTGGATGTGCGTCGGCACAGTCTGCAGCAGGATTAGTGCCGAGTCCACCACTGCAACAACAACCGTATAACCATAACTGTGTAGAAAGAAAAAGCACTGATGCAGTGTCTTCACAATACACACGAGTTGACACACTACCCTGGTGCATCTAGAGGTGGCAACATTGTCACTGCATTAGTATGGACAGGCCGGCACATGTAAAGTACATGGCAGTGTTTTGCTGTTAGCTAACAATATTAGAACCAACTCAGTTTCACAGCTTCGCTGAAAACATGGACACCGTGGCGGGCGCACAAACCAATGGCGCTGCGATTGATTCGCACCACCTGCAGTGCTTCCGGTTGCGCGCCTTTTCTGCTGCACCTGCGTCCCATGTGGCTGTTCTGTTGCTGTGCTTTTCTTTGTGTCGTGCATCGGAGGTCTGAGTGTGCACTGGTCTGTGGAGGTGTGAAGCCTGGCTTGTGTTAAGCATTCAATATGCCGAGATATCTTACTTTGGGGTGTAAAAATGGCTACAAGTCATCAGCTAAGCATCACTTTCTTTCACCACCGAAAGACCCAACCGAGTTCAAGAGGTGGAAACATGCTTTACACAGGAAAGATAGAAGACTGACTGAGAAATGTAGAGTGTGCGATGTGCACTTTGAGGAGGAAGATGTTCTTAGGCACTACTGTCACGTCATAGACTGTAAAGAGAATGGGATTGGAAATGGAAATAAGCCCAAGGCACTATACCTATGTTTTCCCCGACATTGCCAGTGCACAATTCCAAACCAAAGGTCTCAGCTAGGAAATGAAGATCGCCAAGAAAACGTGCAATGCCTTGTGTGAAGACGAATACGTCAGAAGTCAAGTGAAGTTGAACAACAAGAGCAAACTCGCAGTCCTGTTGCCGATGTGTCCTGTCTGATGTGTCTACTCTTGTGTCCTGTCTGCACTCCTCCCCTCTTTTTTGCATAATGCCGACGTAGCATTTACTATGGATGACCTAGCTACTGTAACATTGCCATAAGGGCAGTGGGACTTTGAATTCCTAGATAACGAAGTGACTCGAAAAAAATGTGCAGTATTTTACACATATCACCTGGCGAATAGCCAGTTGCTGTTACAGAAGACTGTTGTCGTTACAGAAGGTTTAAGCTCTGTAGTGAACGGCTACAACAAAATGAACAAACAGCTGTCATACAGCATCACATGTGTCTTAAAGCAAGTGTATAAGTTCAAGATATGCGAAGGAGTCAAGGTCAACCAACAATTAGAGAAAGTATGCCAAAAGAATCACGCCGTCCTATCACGGCGGCCAGTGTGCCCTCAATGTTTGAGGCTTTGTAGGAGGCTACAACAGACAAAGCGCTGACAGTCGCTGCCTTGGAAACGCTAAAGGGCCTATGGGCAAAGCAATGCTGCATTGGGGCAGAGTGTGGGTCCCAAATCTGTCCCAGTTCATCCTTTTCCCCAATTTGTTATCAGCTGTCCTGCCTTCCATTATAGAGCCATATATTTATTAAAGTCATGAAAACAGCGCGAAATGGCACCATTGTTTACGGAGTGTATATTGAGGACACTAGGCTTACAATAATGATTGCTGCAGCATTACTAGTTCGTTATGTGGCTTATCATATCCAGAAAATATGTCCTGTAGGCCCTACGCTACCTGTCAAGGACATTTCTGTGTTTCGAAGGGGTGGACAAACAGGCAATAGGATTAACTTTCCCCAAGGAAAAGCATAGCTTATAAAGGATGTAGGGGACCTCTCCATTTCCAGATGGCACAATCAACAATAGTTTTTAAAGCTTTTCTATGCTATCCGATAGATTTTTCTCTCTGCTTCTTCTCTTATTGGCTATTCTGCTTTTATCCCTCTCCCACAAAGTGGATTATGAAGTGCCTTATCTGGCGGACACATCCAGTCACAACTGATGTTGGAGTAGCTTCGCAGTACAGCATAGCCTCTGCAATTGAAGCGTACCCGTCGCCCTTAAGATTCATACTGTGCTTGCGAAGCTGTCACTCATAGTTTCAAAACTTTTAACTTTAATTACGAAGGCACTATAGCTTTTCAGTGAAGTAATAAATTGACGCAGACGAGCGAACATATGTGCAATACCAAGCTGCCACGCCCCTGCAACTAATGTGGTCAACCTGTAGCTGGACTCGACTGCAGCATTGTTAGTCCTCGCGACCACCGCGTGGGCCACATGCTTGTGGTGGCCAATATGCGGAGCTGCGAAACTGAGTTGGTTCTACTAAAACTGCTGTTAGCAGTAGAGAACAGATTGAAGTTAACTGGTGATATACTGTCCACAACATGACATAGTTGCATAGAAAAGGCCCAACTTTCTTATAGGTGAAAAAAGAAAGTCAACTGTCAGGTAACACAGAACTCAGACGAGCAATTTAGATTCCGGTACAGTCTTAATGCTTTCTGCATATTCAGCTTGCATACTACCTGTCATGTTTCCTGCCAATCTTGCTTTCTAATCTTGCAGTGTGCCTCTAAACAAATTCAAGTAGCATACACTCTACAATGCCGCCTGGTGCGAAAATCAGGTGCGAAATGCTGCCACTGAGTTCAGTCACTTGAACGATAGCACAATACTTGACGCAAGATTTATAATGAATGAAGAATGACCTGCAATACTAAAGAGGCTACAAAATGTTGGGAAATTTCACCTCACAATGATGCTCACCTTGCTCATCAAATCAAATCAAATCAATCTTTATTTTGCAGTAAAAGAAACAGAAACTGGATGGTCATTTTGGGCTAAAGGATACGAGAGTAGCTTGACGGGGCTCAAAAGACCTTACATGGCAATATCACCTTGGCACACCATCAAACACTGTAGTAGACATATACATACAAGGGAGGCAAAAAACATAATAGTCATGACTGCATTATAAATAACTATGTCATAGTGCACCGTAGTAATGACAGCAAAATGCATATATGCAGGAGAAAAAAGAGAAAACAAAAGACAATAGAAACGGAATGTTATCACTGAAACAAGATATCATAACTGAACAAAATATTGTCTGAGTTGCTTCCTATTGTAACCTGCAATATCTACATATTTGTTGAGAATAAACGGTAAGTTGCAGGCTAGCGATTGGTGTTTGTAGCAGTATGTACAGAAATGTGGACTAATCCATTTGTCAGATTTCCTTGTGTTTATCTTAGGCTGATGGTGTTCTAAGCATGCTAGACGTTCAATGAAGTTTTTTACTAATGCCTCAGAAAATTGCATTACATATAATAAACGGTATGTGTAAAGGTGATCTACTCTGACAATATTAAACAATTTATATGCATCTCTAGCCGTAGACAAAAATTCTAGGTTTCCGATGTGACGAATAGTTTTTTTCTGCAATATCAAGTCTGTTTATATTGGCTTTCGTTGTCGCGCATCAGACCAATGCACAGTAGTTTAAGAGTGAATTGAAAAGCGCATAATATATCTGTAGTTTGGCGGAGGCTGGCCGCATGCCGCGACAACGGCATAGTACTCCTGTCACAGAGGATAGTTTTTTAAATAGATAGCTTACATGTGTATCCCAAGTTAAAATAGATGAAAAATGAACACCAAGAATTTTGTAACTGTCAACAATCTCTATTTTTCGATCCTCAAAAATAATGTTATAGTTTAATGTTGCTTTTTTGTTTTTCGCATGAAATATCATAACCTTTGTCTTTGTTGCATTAATCTTAAGTTGATTTTCCTTAGACCATATAGATAGCTTCTTTAGTAGATCGTTACATTGTGATGATAACTGGTTTATATCAGATCCTTCCATTAGAATGGTGCTGTCGTCTGCATATATAATAAATTTTGCCCTTCCGTCTAAATCTACGATATCATTAATATAGATGCTAAACAGAAGTGGTCCCAGCACACTCCCTTGTGGTACCCCAAATTTATTGTGTAAAAGGGTTGAGGTTTCGCCATTTATACATGTGCACTGTAGCCATTTACTGAGATATGATTGTAATAAATTTAAAGAATTACCACGTGTACCATAAGACTGCAATTTGTCAAGTAGTGCAGAATGATCAAGGCAGTCAAACGCCTTGCTAAAATCCACAAATAGAGTAAGCGTAAACATGTTCTTTTCTATGTTTTGTAGGATGTATTCCTTTAATGAAAGTAGAGCTGTCTCTGTTGATCTCCCCTTTCTGAAGCCCACCTGTGCATTTGTTAAAACATCATACTTGTGGAGAAATTTTGTCATGCGAGAGAATAACATTTTTTCAAGACCCTTAGAAAAAACAGGCAATACATATATTGGCCTATAGTTACTTGGTACGTTGTGATCACCACCTTTAAAGATTGCTGAAACCCTGGCACATTACATACGTTCTGGGAAGCTTCCCGACTGCAACACTAGGTTGAATATATGTGCCAGTGAATTAGAAATGTAACATAAACAGTATATTATGGGTTTTACCTGCACATTTTCAATATCGACTGCTTTGCTATTGTTTAAGCTAGCGAAGGTACTGTAAACTTCATATTCATCAATGGGCTGCATAAAATAGGTTGGTTGAACAGTGTTAAGTATACCTTTAGTGGTAAGGGTGTATTTGTGGGATTGCCATATGCGAGGGCGGTGTTTACAAAGTGCTCGTTGAAAAAATCTGCAAGTGATTTGCCGCTGAGTACGGAACCATTGTGTAATATTGTATTTGGGACACTGGTTTTGTTCTTACGACCCAACAAAATATTGATTATTTTCCACGTTACATCCGGCTGCTGTCGACTGACATCCGCAAAAATACTTTGATAATATGTATTTTTTGCTTGCTTGAGCTCAGCGTTCAACCAATTCCTATAAATTTTAAATTCTTTTAATGCAATCTCAGAATGTGTTCGTAAAAATGAATGGTACTTGCGATGCTTTTCTTTAATCATCTTCAACTGTTGTTTAGCGATGCATGGTTTTCTAGCTTCTTTTGGAAATTTTATAACTTTATAAGGGAAATGCTTATGGTAAATTCTTGTAAAGCTATCGATGAAAATATTGTATGCGTCATTCGCATCTTCGTTTTCTAACACAGATGACCAGTCGCAACTAGCTATCTCCTTTTTAAAAGACTCAAGCCTATCTTGTGTGATAAGCTGTATCTTAAATGCAGTAGTCGAGTTTCTACACGTATTGGATTCATTACAATACATCAGAAAAACTGGACAGTGATCACTAAGGTCCGATGCAATCATACCAGCACTATAGACTGCAGTGTCTATATTTGTCACAATAAGGACAAGGCCAGATAAGGAGGAACACGTGATTCTTGTTGGCGTACCGATGTAATTTTCAAAACCCGATGATGATAGTACAGAAAAGAAATCTTGCGAGCATTTATCATCTAAAACATTGATATTGAAGTCACCACCATATATAAGCCTATAATTTTCCTTACTAATATAATGTAAGAAAGCCTCATAGAACTCAATGAAGCACGCTAAATTTCCGCTAGGAGGACGATAAACAACAGAAATTATTTGATCTTTATACTTCAGTGTTAAGATCTCAGTGTTAAGATCCCAGATCTCAGATCTTCAGTGTTAAGTTGAACGGCTGTACTGAGATAGTATTTCACAATTTTTATGTCTAGTCACAAGAAGCGCCACGCCACCGCCCCGCCTGTTAGCCTGGTGGCGTGGCATGGCGCCTAGCTCGATCTCTGTGAACCGGTGCACCAGTGGCAACATGGCTAGTACACTACAGCTTATTTCTCACGCAAACTGTGCTTCCTGGCATTGAGTTACCACACGAGCACACATCACAGAGACGCGCCTGCCGAGTGGCGGCCGTACCCTGGGCGCCACTCAAGCTTTTTTCTGATTAGCGTTTCATTGCCATGGTAGATGTTCACAGGCTCACAACGAGTTGTTTACTTGGGTCTTTTCTTCCCATGACATCTCATTCTCATGCTTGGTGAGCCGCTACCCGGTTAGCCCTAGCACAGCAGGCACATGTACTCGATTAGTCTTGCGATGAGTCTTTGCATGTAAGCACAACTGTTGCACACTTTTATTTTGTGTTAGTAAACCCATGCTTGCTGGCGATGTGATTCTGGAGCTGTGTCACATCAATGTTGACAAACCCTGCGACAGTGTCTTTGTGGATTGCATAGATGAGGAGCATCATGCCCTTTCCTGACCATTGTTCGTAGGGTGAGCCTCATGCAAATCCATCTCCACAAAAATCGATTCACTGCAAAGTCAAAATTAACGTTTTGATGTTTAAAGTTTTTATTTATTTATTCCACATACCCTCAAATGCAAAGACATAACGGAACCTAACAACTTTGGTGCCTAGTGCTTGTTGAGTACCTTGGACAGCTCTTGTTGGCTGACTTGTTTGGTGCAACCAGAATTTGCAGAAGCAAGTATATGTTTATGTTCCACAGCACGTAGGGAACACAGCTGTCTTCTTAGCTTCAGGCACGTTGTTGACGTAAAATAAAGCTCCACTCGCTTATGGTACTCCATCCAATCTGTGGTCAATGCTTCGAAAGCTTCCAGTTTATAAATTGCTGCCACAATTGCTAGCAATAATAGTGCGGCTGCTGGCACTGATATGATCCCATCCTTGTCGCTACTTGTGACGATCAGGCCCGCATACATAGTAGTGGGGACATGTACCGCACTGCCTGGTTCTTTAGGTCATGTGCACCGTTTTAGTATGGAAATGACAGCGACAGTTGCACCGCAGAAATGACAGTGACTGGTTTGCCTCTCTGCCTACTATGTGAGTTCTGCGATTCGTCCACCACACCGCCAAACCTACACCCTATATCATAGAAGTACAAAATTTTGGTTGATGTCTTTGGCTACTGTGCCTCGAACGCAGCAATGCTGTTCGCCAGATGTCCTGCTGCACTTGGAGATGTTGATTCATATTTCTGTTAGGCTAGACTCCCTGGAAACCTCTGCAATGCCCATATGATGAACCTTATAGTCTTATTGTGCGCTTGAATCTTTCACCCACAATATCAGTTGAGGGTGAATAGTTATTCATTTATTTAAAATAAATAAATATTCTGTGAGAAGACTTTGCAGCTGTCCAAAATTATTTCTGGAAAGACTTGGATTAATGTTGAAAGTAGGTTTGGAAACTTGGGCAGTTGGTGTAGGCAAGGAATAATTCTAGAGAAAGCATCACTGGTTGCATCACTGACGGTGGCAATTTTTCCTATGAATGTGATCATCGTGCCTATGCTGAGGCGCTTAGATTCCTGGCTCATGTTTGTCCCCACCATTATCCCCTTCCCTCTATGCAGCTTAGTGATTCTACTTTTGATGCAGATTTCAGGGTCAAGCAGCAGCTGCGGGTTGCTTTTAAATTAAATTTTTGTTGAAAGAGGTTTGGAAACTTGGGCAGTTGGTGTAGGCAAGGGATAATCCTAGAGAAAGCGCATCATTGATGGTGGCAATTTTTCCTATAAATGTGATCATCGTGCCTATATTGAGGCGCTTAGATTCCTGGCTCAAGTTTGTCCCCACCATTATCCCCTCCCTCTATGCAGCTTAGTGATTCTACTTTTGATGCAGATTTCAGGGTCAAGCAGCAGCTGCTGGTTGCTTTTAAATTAAATTTTGTGGTTGTATGCGCCAAAACCACAGTATTGCTACATGCGTGTGGTATTTGATTGTTTGAACGAGGCGCATGGGCGCTATCACTCGAGAAAAGCGGAGAAAGAACGAACTGGGCTCGCGCTGTGAATCTAACCAGTCAGCGCAGCAACCGCTGTTGTAAATAGTCACTAGTCTTACTGACTTGTCCTTCACGTAACATTGTGGTGGAGGTGGAACATTCCCCGTCCTTGCCACGGAGCTCTGAAGCGGCCGTACCATCATCTTCTCAGCCCTGGCTTCCGATGGAACCACCCCATCGCCACCTACACCTGTAGTGCCAACCACAACGTACGTTATGGTTCCTAGTCTCCTTGATCCTGAGACATTCTTCGCCCAAAATGATGTTGACGTCGATGACTGGCTCAGCATGTATGAGCGTGTTGGCTCATACAGCCAACACGCTAAAGCTAACACTGAGACCCTACCATCATGCTTGCCAATGTGATATATTATCTGGACGGGACACCACGTGTCTCGTGTTGCACCCATGAGATCGAACTCTCTAGCTGGGACACTTTTAAAGAGTGGCTTCACGACCTATTTGGCAACCCGTCAGGTCGACAACAGGCTGCGTGCGCAAAAAGCGCTTGACACCCGCATCCATTCGTCGACCGAATTGTATGTCTCCTACATACAGGAAGTGCTCGCGCTTTGCCGGAAAGTGGATGAGCGCATGACCGAGGTTGACAAGGTCGGCCATATCCTAAAAGTCGCTCCCCGTCCACCCTAACCTTGCCGCTTTTCCTCGCCAAACCAACAAACGGAAAACTAGGCCATGCAGCTCTTGGAGGTAGTGCTGCATGGCCTAGTTTTCCGTGCGTTGGTTTGGCTGCGACAGGACGAACTGTCCTGTCGCAGCCAAACCTGTCCAAATCCTCCGTTGACGCTCCTCACCAACACAAACTTAATTGAAGTAGACGTAGATAGCGTACCGTTGACGGCATTAATTGATACTGGAGCCCAAGAGTCCATAATGAGCACTAACCTATGTCGTCACCTCAAAATAGTTCTTACGCCTGCCATCACTCAAGCCTTATGCGTCGCCAATGGCGCCACTGTTGCCGTCAAGGGTACATGCACTGCTCACACGGGAATTGCTGGCTGCCAAGTTCCAGTCCTGTCCACCGTGCTGACCAGTTCATGACCTAATCTTCGAGCTCGACTTTCTGATGACACATTCTGCCCTCATCGACTATTCCACCGGTACGCTGTGCCTCGAGCTCCCTCTTCTTTCAGACGTTCGTCCTGAACAACCGAACACCCTCTGCACTACAGCATTTGTTCACTTACTTCCAAAAGCCCCAACCTTCATTGAATTGGCCTCAACGGCAACCGTGCTTGCTGGTGACTATGTCCTTGCACCTATTCGTGATGTCCTCCTGGTGCGTGACATCTCTGTGCCACACTCTGTCGTAACCCTTGCCACTAATTGGATGCGTCTCCCTGTAATCAATTTTGGCTTGACGAAGCAGGTGTTACCTGCAGGCATAGTGGTGGCCACGCTCTGGTCAGTGACAGATAACTACGTCACTGCTTTTGCAGCCGACACATCTCCAGACCCTCCTGATTACCCGCAGGATACCTTGAACCTTGATGGCCCATTATGTCCCATGGTCCCATGATTGCTCCGGACCTCGCACCTGACCAAGCAGCCACCCTATATCACCTTTTGCTTTTCTACCGCGACATATCTGACACTGACAATCGACCACTTGGTCAGACGTCCCTTGTTACGCATCGGATAAGCACTGGTGATGCTGGTCTCATTAACCGCTGACCGTATCGCATGTCCACGGCAGAGCGGCAAGTTATTCCGCAGAAAGCAAACAAGATGCTCGCCAGAGGCATTGTTGAGCCATCGTCGTGTCCTTGGGCGTCGCTGGTCGTGCTCGTGAAAAAGAAAGATGGCACGTCGCGTTTCTGCATTGATTACTGCCACCTAAACCTAATCACTAAAAAGAACGTTTACCCTTTACCATGAATCGACGATGCTCTTGATAGTTTTCACGGTACCAAATACTTTTCATCCATCGAGCTTCGGTCTGGTTATTGGCAGAGTTCCGTCGATGAGCAAGACCAAGAAAAGACTGCTTTCGTTCCTCCAGATGGCCTCTACCAATTCAAGGTTATGACGTTCGGTTTATGCGATGCCCCCGCCACGTTCGAACGGATGATTGACTCTCTGCTTCAAGGTTTCAAATGGTCAACTTGCCTTTGTTACCTCGACGAAGTCTCTGTGTTTTCTCCTACATTTGAGACGCACCTTGTGCGCATCGCAGCTATCCTTGACGTCTTCCGCAAGGCTGGGGCCCAATTAAACTCATCGAAGTGCCACTTTGGTCGCTGACAGATTACAGTGCTAGGTCATCTCATAGATGCTTCCGGCGTACAACCCAACCCGGAGAAGGTTCCAGCAGTAACGGCCTTTCTTGTACCTCAGTTTGTCAAAGACGTCCGGAGTTTTGTGGGGCTCTGTTCTTATTTAAGCCAGTTCGTGAAAGATTTCACAGCAATCGCTCGACCACTCACTGAACTTCTGAAGAAAAACGTGCCTTTTACGTGGGTCCCCCTCAGGCTGCCGCATTTTCACGCCTTATCACGATTCTCACCAATCCACCGGTCTTGGGCCACTTTGACCCGTCCGCACCTACAGAGGTCTGAACTGATGCCAGCGTTTATGGGATCGGCGCTGTCTTATCGCAACGCCAACATGGACACGACCGCGTTATAGCCTACACTAGCCGGCTCCTGACAACTGCAGAGTGCAACTATGCGATTACCGAGCACGAATGTCTTGCTCTGATCTGGGCTGTTTCAAAGTTCCGCCCATATTTATAAGACAAGCCCTTCTCAGTAATCATAGACCATCATGCGCTCGGTTGGCTTTCGTCGCTCAAGGATCCTACTGGCCGGCTCAGTTGTTGGCCCTCCGACTACAAGAATATCCCTACACAGTGACAAGTCGGGACGCCAACACCAGGACGCAGATTGCCTCTCTCGCTACCCAGTCGAAGACGCGACCTCTACGTCTGATACTGACACCGACGCCTGTGTTCCCTCTGTTTTTACACTGCTACATGTCGCCGACGAGCAGCACCATGACCCGTCTTTGCGTTTCATCATTGACCGCCCGGAATCGTCACTTGCCGTCAGTTCCCTTCGCTTATTCACACTTCAAGATGGCGTACTCTACTGCCACAACATTCACCTCGGCAGCCCTGCAATACTCCTTGTGATCCCTCATTCGATCGGCCGTTCTCCAGGAACTTCACGACCTCCCCACTGCCGGTCACCTGGGTGTGTCACGTACCTACGACCGGATCCGCCGACGCTTCTTATGGCCAGGGCTTGCTCGCTCCGTTCGAAGATACGTAGCTGCGTGTGAAAAATGCCAGCGACGCAAGACACGATCGACGCTCCCTGCTGGGTACCTTCAACCACTCCACATTCCTGCGGAACCATTCTTTCGGGTTGGTTCGGACTTACTCGGCCCTTTTCTCTTTCTACCTCTGGGAACAGGTGGATCGCTGTGGCCACGGATTACGCCACGCGCTACGCCATCACCCGAGCGCTTCCTACAAGCTGCGCCACAGATGTCGCCAATTTTGTCGCCAAGATGTCAATATGATTTTATTACATGGAGCTCCACGACAACTTCTCACAGACCCAGGCCGGACATTCCTATCAAAAGTTATCGCGGACATCCTGCAGTCCTGTGCCATGAATGCACAAGCTATCCACGCCATACCATCCACAAACAAATGGCCTCACGGAGTGTCTGAATCACACTCTCACAGACATGCTCGCGAAATACGTCTCTTCAGACCACACTGACTGAGACCTCGCTCTACCGTTTGTCACATTTGCTTATGATTCCACACGCCACGACACAGCCGGTTATTCCACATTTTTCCTTCTGTTCGGCTGAGAATCAGCACTGCCCCTCGACACAACCCGCCCTGTTCACGCGGCACCGACCAGTGAATATGCACTTGACGCCATCACCCGCTGTGCCCACGCAAGGGAAATTGTCCGTGGCCGCCTTCTGAAATCCTAAGAGAGCCAAAGGCGTTTGTATGACCAGCGACACCGAGACGTGCACTTCCCTCCCGCCTGGTTCTTTGGTGCTGCTATGGTCTCCATCACGTCAGGTCGGCCTGTCCCAAAACTGCTGTCTCGTTACACAGGCCCATACCGAGTGCTTCGTGCCGTGACTCCCGTCACCTACAAGATCGCCCCTGATGCCCCATCTGCTTCCCAGTCCAGTGATATTGTGCACGTTACATGACCGAAGCAGTATCACCCTCCCAGTGATGACATTTAGACGATCTGGGATGTCGCTTCTGCCACCGGGGGATTGTGCTACACATGTGTGGTATTTGATTGTTTGAACGAGGCACGTGGGCGCTACCACTCGAGAAAAGAGGAAGAAGAACGAACTGAGCTCGTGCTGTGAATCTAACCGGTCAGCGCTGCAACCGCTGTTGTAAATATAACCTGTAAATAGTTGCTCGTCTTACTGACTCGTCCTTTGCGTAACAATATGATTACAAGGCACGCTATAGTTGAGGAATATAGATTAATTCTGACAACCTGAGGTTCTTTAACAGGCGCCGAATACATGACACATGGGAGTTATTTCTGACCAGGATTTGCTTCTGAGCCCTCGAGCTCAAGCTTCTGAGTCTCGTTTACAACACTTCGAACAATATTTGAGGAACAAAAATATCGAAATTAAAGGTATCGCGGAAAGCCCCAACGAGGATGTAACAGCTGTTGTTTGCAAACTTGAACAGCTTTCCGGAGTGAGCGTTGCACCAGATGACATTGAGGCTTGTCCCTGTGTTCATACTAGAAATAAGCCAGGCTACATTATTGTACAGTTCACGTGACGACAGAAGCGGGATGCCCTGCTTGAGAAGGCAAGAAAACTGCGTCTTAAGAACAGCGACTTTTGCAATGAATCAGCGTCGCCTGTCTCCGTGAATGAACACTTATGCCCAACGCTAAAACGTCTCCTCGGAATGACTTCGTCTAAAAAGCGCGAAAATGGGTGGAAATACATATGGCGCCACAATGGGAAGATCTTTGTGAAAAAGTCGGACGGATCAGAGCCACTTGCCACAAGGCAGGAGTATGATCTGAAAAAGATCCAATGAACAGCTCTGCATGCTTATCGAGTACACTTTAAAATGCAGCAATACAAAGTTAACGGATTACGGCGCCACATTAGTGCTGAAACCAGTCACGCAGTACTAAATCAAACACAAAGACGCAGACCAAGACGTAAACCTCGCAATATTTTTACATTTGCTTTTGTTGAAACATTCTCTAATAGATATGAAATCGGCACTTGCCAACGACTGTTATCGTGGATGCATTCAAACATGAGAACAGTTTCACAAGCTGTCATGTTATTGATACCGAGTACAGTCAACGAAATGAGAGGGTCAGTACACTGTGAAGTCAGATATTCAATGTTCTTTATCGTTTCGGCGACGAAAATGCAGATAACCTTTTTCATGAATTGGCAGACTTGGCGTGGTCGCTCATGCGCATTAATAGTGGCCGGGATATTCTGGTCAATATGTGTTTTCATTGAGCAAATGCTAGACCAAAAGTGTTGTTTTTCTCGTCCGTGATGGCTTCGTCGACAAATGAAACTGCAAAACTGATGCAGCTAAGTGACTTAACGGTGACTGAATTTCAGCAATGCTGTAACTGTGTCCATTTCAACTAGAGATCCGGTCAAAATAAGTACGATGACGTTGAGTGTTTCTTTAGCGAGGTTAAAATTATATTTAATATTGTGATGTTTACGGAAACGTGGTTTACTTGCGAAGAGGATGTGTTTGAAGTGCATGGATATAAATCTTACTTTGTAAACCGCTATCAGGAGCATGGTGGAGGCATGCGTGTCCATTTTGGCCTCAAATGAAGTGCATTGCGAATTACTATCTAAATACTGTTGTTCTACTCCTCATTATGAAACACCTGTTCTCAAATCTGTGTCTGCTATCGCCCGCCTCGCGGTGACGGTTCCTCCTTCTTTAGCTTTTTAGATTCCCTCCTGGAATTTTTTACCTATTATAAATATCAAATAATTTGAGGCGGCGATTTTAATATTAATTTACTTGCAGATAACCATAATAAAGCTGCCTTTGAGTCTCTCTTAGTTATACACAATTGTCAAAATGTGATAACTTCACCAACGAGACTGACAACAGAAACACTTCTTGATCTCTTCATTACAAATGTTGATTAGCACCATGTGCATTCTGGTATTATAAACTACTGCCTCAGTGACCATCTTCCAATATTTATTTCTGTAAATGAATCTTCTAAAATTATTGACCACTCTACGCCGGTAGCACACTTTTCTTACAGATCAATTAACCCTCTCACATTAACCCCTTTTCGTGAATCGATCGCCCAGGTAAGCTGGGATGATGTTTTGAGTGAATGTAACTGGAAATCACCTACGACAGGTTCTTAGAAAAGTTTACATCTACTTACAATTCATGCTTTCCACAAAAAACATTTACCCAACCAAAGAAAGCTCGTAAGCCATGGGTAACTACTGACATTTTGCATCTAATAAGAAAACAAGAGCAGCTATATAAAACATTCATTCAAACTAGATGTCCTCATATGCTTAGTGCTTTCAAAAAGCATAGAAATCATGTCACTAAAGAACTTCGTGCCGCTAAACACAGGTACCATTATAACCGCTTAATTTCGAATCAACACTCTGGAGACATGTGGTGCAAACTAAACATGATATTTGTTAAAAGTACTGAACCTATCACAAAGATACTGAAGGACAACGTGGAAATTTCTGGAACAGAACTAGCAAACGCATTTAATGATTCCATCCTTTCTAATCTCCCATCATCATCTGGAGGTGACACCCTGTCTTACATGCAGCCGTGCTGCGAGCCCACAATGTTTCTGCGGCCAGTATCTGAATCGGAAGTTATTACAATGTACACGAGTTTAAAAAACGGCACAGCCACAGATATGATGGATCTGTAGATAAAACTAGTAAAATTCATTATTGACCTGATCGCACATTGCTTAACGCATATAATTAACAATTGTCTTTCATGTGCGGTATTTCCTCGTAAAATGCAATGTGCAAAAATTACAGCAATCTACAAAAAAGGTGATAGGAATGGTCTTACAAACTACCGTCCAATCTCTATTCTACCAGTCTTTTCAAAAGGTCTTGAAAAAAATCATTTTAACACGTTTAATTTCATTTACTGATCGGTACAACATGCTAACTGGCTCGCAGTATGGCTTCAGGAAAGATAAATCTACAGAGCTGGCATTTCTCATTCAAAAAGAAATAATACTTGAAATATTTGAAAGTGAGAGCTTTGTAGATTTCACAAAGGCATTCGATCATATTAATCACAACATACTTGTGAAAAAATTGGAGCACAATGGCATTCGAGGAAAAGCTCTGTCACTCATTTCATCATATCTACAGAATCGGTCACAGTTTGTCATGATTAATGGTCACTCTTCTTTAGTCAAACCAGTTAATTCAGGTGTTTTACAGGGAAGCATTTTGGGTCCTTTTCTCTTTGTTCTTTACATTAACGATATTGTTAACATTGATCATATCGCCAAGTATATATTATACGCTGACGATACTAGACTATTTTTTACCAGCTCGGATGTCGAATGCCTGTCTTTTCGCGCAAATGAAACACTTCATCGCATTCACTTGTGGGCTAAAAATAATGAATTAAAGCTAAACATTAGTACAACCAAAGCAGTTTTGTTTCATCCACGAAACAAAATCTGCGAAATCCCACGACTACTGCTAAACAATTTCTAAATAGAAGTTGTAGAAAGTTTTAAAACCCTTGGCGTAATTTTCTCCAATAATTTGTCCTGGGATGCTCACATCAATTACCTAATGAAAAAGCTGTCCAAAGTAATCGGCCTCATACGTCGACATTGCTTTACGTTCCCTCTTTCTATTAACAATATTTTTTACAATGCTCTATTTTCTTCTATCATAAACTATGGTGCACTAGTTTGGGGAACAACAACCAAAGAAAATATAAAGAAACTTCTTTCACTTCAGAAGCGTGCAATATGCCTTGTTTTTAAAGCTCCTTACCCAAGTTACACACAGGACAGGTTTAACAACCTTAAGCTTGTAAACATACTATCTCTATACAATTTCAGACTACTTCGACAACAGAAACAGGAAACAAACAAGAAAAATAACGTTCTGAAATCACTGGCGAAGTTGCGAAAAAATTCCCCTGCACACAACACATGCTATCCCAAAACATGGAAAGTTGATAGATGCCGCACAACCTACGGTGAGCAAATGTTAAAGTACACATTGCCGACCTTGTTAAATGAGTTGGCCAAAAATGGCATGGATATAGAATTGAGCTCTTTCAATCAGCTACGCAACATATATGTATACCTCTCCATTGTTTTTTTTTTTTTTGTTGAAACAGTACTTTTTTTTCCTCGTTTCTGATCCAGTGAATATCCCACAATGTTTCTGTATATTTATGAATTTTCTTCATACACATATTTGCTCGTTGCTTGCATTGTTCTTGTATTTTCTGTAGTTTTTGCATTTCCTACAAGTTGATTTTCTCCTGTGCTTTTTGTATGGAATTTATGCCACTGTATGCCATGCTATGGTGCACGGACCCAGTCAAGCCTTTCCAGGCTTTTTGTCCGTGCTCCAAAAATCTCACAGATGTTGAATAAAGCTGAATTGAATTGAACTGAAAGTTAAGCACCATGACGCCAAAGCCACTACGCCACCACGGCAAATAACCAGTCATCTTGAATGATGCCGTCTATGCCATTTCTTTGTTGAATATGCAAATCACAATGCTAGTGCAAGGCACAAATGATGATTTCATCTTCCAGCACATTCAAGGCATCATGTATGAGCGCCTTACTCACTGGTATAGCTTAGTCCATCGAAAGTGTTATTGATTTTGAAGTCAATGACTCTACTGTCATTGACATGAAATACAGGAAGTTCATGCCCAGGATTAAATTGTGGGAGCAGTGCTGCAGGATTATGAAGGTGGTAGGGTGATTACAAAATGTAACTACACTACTGCTGTGCAGATTCCGGTCAGCATGATTAGGTGACCACAATTACGAACTTGAGGGCCTTTCCTGCAGTCTTTAAAGGGGCCCCGAACCACATTTCTTTGAAGTCTCAAAAATTCTCTTGAACAAGTATTGTACGTCCCCAGGAATAATTACCACACAATTTTTAAAAAAGACCTACAGTGCAAGTGCAGATACTTCAAGCGCAGTACTTGCGTTTCCCATTTGCCGGTGATACACTGCCTACTGCGTTACGACGAGCAGGCTCATCGCGGTGACCGCGGTATTTATGCTACACAGAAGGTGCAGCTACGCGTCGCTACATGCAACTGTAAGGGCACAGCAGAGTGGGAGCGCACGCTTGCGTGCTCCAGCCTCCAGTTAATGACATCTTAGTTGAAATCAAGAAAAAAAATGGGCATGGGCTGGGCATGTAATGAGGAGGGAAGATAACCGATCGTCACTATAGGTTACGGACTGGATTTCAAGAGAAGGGAAGTGCAGCAGGGGGCGGCAGAAAGTTAGGTGGGCGGATGAGACTAAGAAGCTTGCAGGGACAACATGGCCACAATAAGCAGATGACCGGGGTAGCTACAGAAGTATGGAAAGGCATTTGCCCTGCAGTGGGCGCAACCAGGCTGATGATGATGATACTTCTCCAACTAGCCCGGTCATGTGCTAATTGTGGCCATGTTGTCCCTGCAAACTTCTTAAATCTCATCCCCCCACGTAACTTTCTGCCACTCCTGCTACGCTTACCTTCCCTTGGAATCCAGTCCGTAACCTTTAATGACCATCGGTTATCTTCCCTACTCATTACATGTCCTGCCCATGCCCCCCCCCCCCCACTTCTTGATTTCAACAAAGATGTCATTAACTCGCGTTTGCTCCCTCACTGAATCTGCTCTTTTCTTATCCCTTAACGTTACACCCATCATTCTTCTTCCCATGGCTCATTGCGTCGTCCTCAATTTAAGTAGAACCCTTTTCGTAAGCCTCCAGGTTTCTGCCTCGTAGGTGAGTAACAATAATAATTAGCACAATATTAAGATTAGACATAATAGACAGGCAATTAGCAAAGGCAAGCAGTATAGTAGGCAGAAAAACAATGTAATACATTGTAATAATGTTACGAGAAAGCAAGAGGTAATCAAAACGGTAGACAATTTACAAAGGTGAACAAAATGGTAGGCATTAATTACACAATAACACATAGCAGTAGGTAATAATTACAACAGGAAACGAAATTAACAATTTGTATAAATAAACAATAGTACTCAGTAATGGCAAGTAATTGACGGCCGACAATAAGCGTCTTTTTGCCCAGGCATTGGCTCTGAAGAGAAAAAAAAAATGGAAGTTTCTTTGGACCGATGGTTGCCGCATCAAGGCGAGGGAAACGGAAGTTAGCCGGGTGTGTGTCATTGGAAGCGCAAGAGACCTGTCTAAAATTTGCTAATTGGGACTAACCATGCTTCACTTGGCTTAATAATGGGCTATGTTCCATCCGAAATAAAACCATAAGTGTCAGTTAAAAAGCCGGAACTGGTGTTTTTTCATCAAAATGTCCGATCACTTCCAAATAAAATAGACTTTACTTTGCTAATCGACACTTTCGGAGTACCGTTTACACCAATAATGTTAACTGAAATTTGTTTGACGCCCACATCGCAGATATTTCAGCCTCCTGGCTATCAATAGTTTTTCCAAAGTCGTCAGGTTAAGCGTGGGGGCAGTGTCGCGCTTTTGCTCAGGGACGATATTGTGGCTAAGCCTGTAGATGAATTCACTGATATAACTTCCGACTACGAGGTGTTAACAATGCAGAGTCATAGCAATATGTTTTCTGTTGTGTACAGACCACCATGAGGTGACGCAACCCGATTTCTTGTGTTTCTTGAAAAACTTTTCAGTTATACATTAGAAGAGAAGATCAATCTGATCTTAGGCGGGGATGTCAATATAAACATACTTTCGTCTTCCCCGCTACAAACAGATTTTCAATCTCTTATCACGAACCTATGGTTTTTCAAACACAATATCTACTGCAACGCGCGTGACTGTTGAAGGTGCGTCCGTATTAGATGTGTTCATTTCAAGCATTAATATTGATTCCTTAGAGGCCGAAGTTGTGTACACTGATATCAGTGATCATCTGGGTATGTGGGATTCCTCACCCGTACTCTTGGGACAAAGGAACGACAACACAGTAGTGCAAACAATCACAAGGGCATTTATTGCACCTTTCATAGATCAATGCCTGCTGGCCGAGTTGCTATCCACAGAACATGCCGATGGGCGCGCGGCAAATCTAGAAGTCCGACTTACCGCGACCGCATAGCGAGTGAATATGTTCGCCCCATGCTGGATCCCAACGCCTGGTCGTTCGCGTGTACGGTCACGCCAACGGTGGCGCATTCCAAGGCGGCCACGCGAGACGGTCTCGCAGAAGCATGGGTCGGCGCATGCGCGGCACGGCACGTCCGTACCGCTTGCTGATCTCGAACAAAAAAAAACGCGCCTTCTGCTCCTGCACCCGAGTAACCCCGCCGGTAACAGCGCAACACTCGCGCCATCTCTCGCGCTGCGCTTCAACCACATCGACCGCCGCGGGCGTCACGCAGGCCACGCGGCGAAGCGGGATTGCAGGAGATGGGGGAAAACAAGATATTTGGGGACACGCGTGAGTCGCGCATCCCCACAGGTATTATATTACTAGTAAATAGAATTCACTGCATTCCTAGTAAATCTATAAAACCAGTCTTTATTCAATACATTACTTCATCAAATCTTGAAGCATTTCGCCAAGCTATTACTCAAGAAGCTTGGATCAGCGTTTATCGAACAGAAGATAGTGACACGGCGTATACTGCTTTTATGAGCACTTTCAAAACTGTTTACCATGAACACTTCCCCATGAAAAAAATGACACGGCCATCCAAAGCACGAAAACCTTGGCTAACGCCTGAGCTTCTTGGTATGGTTGAACACAAGCACGCCATATATGCTCGATTTGTGAAATATAGATATCCTTCCCTGCTCAGAGAGTTTAAGAAATACACAAAAATTTCCACAAATCAGCTTAGGGCTGCTAAGGATGCTTATTACATGGGAATTTTTAGTGGCCGAGCCAATAAAAAAAGTGATGTTCTCTGGCGCAAATTGAATTCTTTGCTAAAGCCCAATTCAATTTCAGCTATTCCAGATGTTTTGTGTCATAACAGGCAGAAAATTTCCGGAAATGCTATACCAAAAGCGTTTAACGAAATCTTCACATTAAAACCACAGTTAAACGACGTTGATGGCCTCAACAACTATACTCAGTTCCTCCCTGTAAACGCATTTAGTAACACTCTATTTCTTGCCCCAACTTGCCCCTCAGAAGTCTTTTCTTGCATCAGCGATATACGTAACAGCTGGTCCCTGGACGCCGATGGCATCCAGATTCGCCCCATAAAGTATGTGCTTGATATTATATGTACTCTTACTCATATTTATAACTTAATACTGACACAATGATGTGGGGCTCCCGCACCGCGGGATGGCACACACAATGGCCGGCGCCATGGAAGACGACGAAGCGCGTAAGCTGCGCGCTCTTCTTCTGGCCCGCCATTAAAGAGAAGCGTCTATTTTGTAAGACTCGTCTTGAATCTACGTTACATTTTTCTAGTGGAGGTGCGGGGTACATGCTACCACTCCAAGATCGAACGCTGCCTGCAAGTCCAGTACAAAGTCCGGTCGAGCTGACTCCTGTTCACGTACGGACAAGCTGTCGACTTCAAGGACTGCCACCTGAGCACAAGCCTCTGCCCAATTGAGTTGGAAAGATGAGTACATCAGTTCCGTCTTCTTCCTCAATGGCACTGACCGAGGTCATCTTTAACCAGCCGCGAATCCCCACATCCTTCCATGGGGACACTTTCGAGGATGTTGAGGACTGGCTCGATCACTTTGAGCGTGTCGCAGAATTCAACGGCTGGACTCCAGAGCGCAAGCTACACGACGCCTACTTCGCCCTCGAGGACTATGCGTGGACATGGTTTGAGAACCGTGAGGCGGCCTTATCGACATGGGACGAATTCAGATGCCAGCTAATCAGCACATACGCCAGCCTCGATCGCAAGAAACGAGCTTAATCTGCAATCAGGCGAGAGTACAGCGGCCGAACAAAAGCGTCGCAATGTTTGTCGAAGATATGTGCCAACTTTTTCGACGTGCGGATCCATCTATGCTGGAAGAAAAGAACGTCAGGAACCTGATGCGTGGTGTCAAACAAGAGTTATTCGGTGGCCTAATACGCAACCCATCAAATACGATCGCAGAGTTTCTCGCGGAAGCTATATCAATGGAAAAGAAACTGCAGCAACAAACAAGGCAGTACAACCGCGACGTGTCGACCCTATCGCGTGAGCCTCTCGCTATACCCTTGGACAACACTGATGCCTTGCGGGAGCTCATTAGGCTTGTTGTTCGAGAAGCGCTCCAAAAGCTTCAGGTGGCTCCGGTATCGTTACCGCGACTCGCTCTGGCTGATATCGTCTGGGAAGAAATTAGGCAGGCAGTACAAGTCCCGGAGCGAAGCGAGGCACCACAGCCCGAGGTATGACAGCCACAGCCTCGCATGTCGTATGCGAAAGCTGCGCAAAGTTCGTTGTCTCCAACTTTTCACGATGCGCGCGATGCCTCGGACTTTCATGGTGTGTGCGCTGTTGAACAAGCAACTGCCGACTTCAGGACTCGCCACACGCCATTCATTGCTGAAACACGACCACCCCGCAAGAGCGACGTATGGCGCACTGCAGATCGGAGACCCTTGTGTTTTCATCACGGTGAAGCCGATCACCTCTACAGGGCTTGTCCTTACCGCTGAGCTGGGCTTCGTGGATTTTCACTGAATGCGCCGTGCCCACGCAATAGTGAACTCCCACTCGAGATTGAAGCCTACCTCGCGGACGCCAGGAGCTCGTTTGGCCCACAATTCCATGACCCCCAGTCACCGTTACCTGCCCGATACAGGTCTTCCAGCCCCATTTTCACGCCGAGCGCAACAAGGCTTCGCTCACCCAGCCCTGCCTCCCGGGAAAACTGAGTCCAGCGACCTGCGGAGGTGAGGTCGCTGACATTGCAAAAGCTAAAAATCCTCCACTACGACGACTGCGAAATGACGTAATTGAGACGCAGAGAAAGCAGCGTAGTTCGGTGTCAGTATCTTGCGACGTACCAGTTACCATAGATGACCACGAAGTCACGCCGCTAATCGACACGAGTGCGGACACGTCTGTTATGAGCCAGAATCTCGCGCACACACTGAACAAAGTTTCGACACAATGGACCGGAACACAGATTCGTACTGCAGGAGGGCATCTCATAACTCCAAAGGGCCGGTGCACGGCACGAGTCAACATTCGGGGCTTCACGTAATCGGCGACTTCGTCATTCTTCCTGAATGTTCAAAAGACCTTATACTCGGCATGGATTTCCTTCAGGCGAACGGTGCCATCATCGACTTGCAAGAGTCCAGAGTTAGCTTCGCGACTACGCAAGCCATAGCGAACAGTATTGACGACAGTGACATCGCGCTTCACGTAGCTGACGATCACGTCACGTTGCCACCCAAGAGCAGCGTGCTTACCCTTGTCCGATGCGACATGGAAGACGACGCCGGAGGAATTGCTGAGGCCAACATCCCCTTGCTTCTTGAGCGCCACATTTGCATAGCCAGAGGGCTTCCTTCAGGTGCGAAACAAATGTTCAGTCGTTTTGCAAACAAACTTTAGCAACGAGTATCGGCATGTACCGCGAGGAACGACTATCGCATTTCTTCGCGAAATCATTGATGTCACTGACATTGCCACATTGGAAATCGCATCGTCTCAGCAATCTGAGTTACCCAGCTAAAAAGAATGGATTCACATTAACGCTGCTCTGCCAGACCATCAGAAAGACCGTCTACTGAGTCTTGTGAATGAATTTGCGGACTGTTTTTCAATGTCGTCCAAAGTACGGCGCACGTCCATCACAAAGCATCGCATTATTACGGACGAGTCTGCATGTCCTGTTCGTCAGCATCCTTACAGAGTGTCTCCAGTGGAAAGGGAAGCGATCAAGCATCACGTGAAAGAGATGCTCCAAGACGACGTGATCCAGCCGTTCACAAGCCCGTGGGACTCCCCTGTAGTGTTAGTCAGAAAGAAAGATAACACACTACAGTTCTGTGTAGATTACAGAAAGTTGAAGTGTCACCAAGCGCGATGTTTATCCATTGCCCCGCATCGACAACGCATTGGATTGTCTACAACATGCCAAGTGTTTTTCTTTGTTGGACCTTAGCAGGGTATTGGCAAATCGAAGTTGATGAACAGGATCGTGAAAAAATAGTGTTTGTGACACCTGACGGGCTTTATGAGTTCAAAGTTCTCCTCTTCGGTCTCTGTTCCGCACCTGCCACCTTTCAGCGGATGATGGATACCATGCTTGCTGAACTCAAATGGCAAACCTGCCTTGTATACTTGGACG
Source organism: Dermacentor variabilis (assembly GCF_050947875.1). Lineage (NCBI taxonomy): Eukaryota > Metazoa > Arthropoda > Arachnida > Ixodida > Ixodidae > Dermacentor > Dermacentor variabilis. The sequence continues at coordinate 230,048,444 of NC_134571.1, read as the reverse complement.
ACATCATCGTGTTGTTGAGCACGTTTGACGAACATCTCACACGACTCGAGAGTGTCCTCGCTGTGATCCGTACTGCCGGCCTTACCATCAAGCCTGAAAAATGCTACTTCGGGTTCCAACAGCTCAAATTTCTTGGCCATGTAGTTGGTCCTAAAGGTGTCTGACCAGACCCCGACAAGTTAGCTGTCGTCGCCGAGTTTTCGCCACCCACAGACAAGAAGGCTGTCCAACGCTTCCTTGGTTTGCGCGCATATTATAGGCGCTTTGTCGAGAGATTCTCGAGAATCGCTGAGCCTCTGACACGGCTTACACGCGACGATGTGCCTCTCATTTGGGCGGACGAGCACCAGCTGTCGTTCAATGAATTGCTTGCTCATTTCGACGAAGACGCTGACACTGAAATCCATACTGACGCCAGCAACATGGGTCTCGGTGCAGTTCTTGTGCAGTGGCAAGCTGGTGTGGAACGCCCCATTGCTTATGCAAGCCACAGTCTCACCAAGGCTGAGAAGAACTACTCAACCACTGAAAAAGAATGCTTAGCGGTTGTGTGGGCAATTGATAAATTCCGACCCTTCTTGTACGGTAGACCCTTTAAGGCTGTCAGCGATCACCACGCCCTGTGCTGGCTTGCCAACCTCAAGGATCCTTCAGGCAGACTAGCCTGTTGGAGCCTGCGCTAAAAACAGTACAACATAAGTTGTCTACCGATCTGGGAGGAAGCACAGCGACGCGGACTGTTTGTCACGTGCACCACTCCCTATGACGTCATCGGACCCTGACCATGACTTGCCATTTGTCGGCGTTATTGACGCCATAAAGATGGCTGAGCACCAGTGCGCTGACCCTGAGCTGCTGCTGCTGATCGAGCACCTTCAAGGAGTTGAAGGTGTTTTACCCCGCTCGCTCGTGCGCGGCTTATCATCGTACTACTTGCACAACAACGTCCTTTACAGAAAAAACTGTGCAAGTGGCCCCATACGTACCTCCTTGTCGTGCCGTCGGCGCAGCGCTAAAACATTTTGCAAGCCTGCCATGATGAGCCATGCAGGGGATACCTTGGATTTGCAAAAACATTAGCAAGGATACGACAGAAGTATTATCATTATTCAAAAGACTAGCGCAAAATAGCAGGGACAAGGACAGAGAAGATGACAGGACGAGCGCTAAACATCAACTGGTTTTTTACTGCGAGCGAAGGTACATATATACATTTCGTTGGTGCGTGCGCACACAGTGTTAAAACAGTACAATCACATTCTAATCAAAATGTGGCAGACTGTTCTGTAGGTACATTTTTTCTTTTTTGGACAAGGCAAGTGAAGCCGTGCTGACACAGTTATCACCTTCCCTGTCAATGTGATATGCCTCACAAACCTCGCGCCCCCACCTTGTGCCTCCCCTACCAAGCACACATGTGGTGTCAAACGCACGCACGCACCCGCATCGCTTACAGTACATGGCCAAATGGCCGCCCCCCGCTAATGAATCTACCAGCGTTCGGTGCTCTCGTAGCCGTTTCATTTAGGCAGGCGCCAGTCTGTGCCACGTAGCATCTACCGCAAGAGAGAGGTATGCGGTATACGACCCCAACAATGCAGGGTACAAACTTGCATGCATGTTTTATGGTGCAGACCAGTTTTTTCTTCTCGTTTACAGCTTTGCACATGCGCACCAGCTTTTCGGGGGCAGTGAACATCACGTCCACGCCGCACTTCTCTCCAACTTTTCTCAGCCAGTGCGATAGCTGGTGCACGTACGGCATAGCTGTACGATTCAGCTTCTTGCTCGAAATTTCCTGAGTCCTCCACTACGGCGTGCTTCATAATCAGAAAGTGATTTTGTCACGTAAAACCCCATAATTTAATTTTTAATTTAACTCCTGCGGGGACGGTAGAGTATCCGCCTCCCGTGCAAGAGGACCGTGATTCAAATCCCGGTGCCGCACAATTCTCCACTGGAAAATACCAAAAAAAAGAAACCTTGTGTTGAGAAAATTGCACAAACAGGCCTGGAGTGCGGCCTGATCCCGGTGACCAGAACCGTTAACGCACTCTCTCACCAGAGCAGGATTGGCCACCCTGGTGCAGTACTTGGCCACAACCTCCTATATGAATACAACAATCAAACCCCGGCCCTCAGTCTCCAGCAGCCGCGAAGCAACTGACCACGGTGGCGGTCAGATCTGTGATGCAGCAGAGGGTGCTAAGAATACGGGGCTCCGGACAGGCCGCCATTGGAATCTGAACCTGGAAACGTTTAACGTTAGAACGTTATCTAGTGAGGCGAGTCTAGCAGTGTTATTGGAGGAATTAGAGGGTAGTAAATGGGATATAATAGGGCTCTGTGAGGTTAGGAGGACAAAAGAAGCATATACAGTGCTAAAAAGCAGGCACGTACTGTGCTACCGGGGCTTAGCGGAGAGACGAGAACTAGAAGTTGGATTCCTGATTAATAAGGAAATAGCTGGTAACATACAGGAATTCTATAGCATTAACGAGAGGGTGGCAGGTCTTGTTGTGAAACTTAATAAGAGCTATAAATTGAAGGTAGTAAAAGTCTACGCCCCTACATCTAGTCATGATGACCAGGAAGTCGAAAGCTTTTATGAAGACGTGGAATCGGCGATAGGTAAAGTCAAAACAAAATACACTATACTGGTGGGCAACTTCAATGCCAGGGTAGGCAAGAAGCAGGTTGGAGACAAGTCAGTGGGGGAATATGGCATAGGCTCTAGGAATAGCAGAGGAGAGTTATTAGTAGAGCTTGCAGAACAGAATAATATGCGGATAATGAATACCTTCTTCCGCAAGCGGGTTAGCCGAAAGTGGACGTGGAGGAGCGCTAATGGAGAGACTAGAAATGAAATAGACTTCATACTCTGCACTAACCCTGGCATCATACAAGATGTGGACATGCTCGGCAAGGTGCGCTGCAGTGACCACAGGATGGTAAGAACCCAAATTAGCCTAGACCTGAGGAAGGAACGGAAGAAACTGGTACATAAGAAGCCGATCAATGAGTTAGCAGTAAGAGGGAAAATAGAGGAATTCCAGATCAAGCTACAGAACAGGTATTCGGCTTTAACTCAGGAAGAGGACCTTAGTGTTGAAACAATGAACAATAATCTTGTGGGCATCATTAAGGAGTGTGCAATGGAAGTCGGTGGTAACTCCATTAGGCAGGATACCGGTAAACTATCGCAGGAGACGAAAGATCTGATCAAGAAACGCCAATGTATGAAAGCCTCTAACCCTACAGCTAGAGTAGAACTAGCAGAACTTTCGAAGTTAATCAACAAGCGTAAGACAGCGGACATCAAGAACTATAATATGGATAGAATTGAACAGGCTCTCAGGAACGGAGGAAGCCTAAAAACAGTGAAGAAGAAACTAGGAATAGGCAAGAATCAGATGTGTGCGTTAAGAGACAAAGGCGGCAATATCGTTACTAATATGGATGAGATAGTTCAAGTGGCTGAGGAGTTCTATAGAGATTTATACAGTACCAGTGGCACCCACGACGATAGTGGAAGAGAGAATAGCCTAGAGGAATTCGAAATCCCACAGGTAACGCGCGAAGAAGTAAAGAAAGCCTTAGGAGCTATGCAAAGGGGGAAGGCAGCTGGGGAGGATCAGGTAACAGCAGATTTGTTGAAGGATGGTGGTCAGATTGTTCTAGAGAAACTGGCCACCCTGTATACGCAATGCCTCATAACCTCGAGCGTACCGGAATCTTGGAAGAACGCTAACATAATCCTAATCCATAAGAAAGGGGACGCCAAAGACTTGAAAAATTATAGACCGATCAGCTTACTGTCCGTTGCCTACAAAGTATTTACTAAGGTAATCGCAAATAGAATCAGGAACACCTTAGACTTCTGTCAACCAAAGGACCAGGCAGGATTCCGTAAAGGCTACTCAACAATCAACTCAACACTATCAATCACGTGATAGAGAAATGTGCAGAATATAACCAACCGTTATATATAGCTTTCATTGATTACGAGAAAGCGTTTGATTCAGTCGAAACCTCAGCAGTCATGGAGGCATTACGAAATCAGGGTGTAGATGAGCCATATGTAAAGATACTGGAAGATATCTATAGTGGCTCCACAGCCACCACAGACCTCCATAAAGAAAGCAACAAAATCCCAATAAAGAAAGGCATCAGGCAGGGAGATACGATCTCTCCAATGCTATTCACAGCGTGTTTACAGGAGGTATTCAGAGACCTGGATCGGGAAGAATTGGGGATAAAAGTTAATGAAGAATACCTTAGTAACTTGCGATTCGCTGATGATATTGCCTTGCTTAGTAACTCAGGGGACCAATTGCAATGCATGCTCACTGACCTGGAGAAGCAAAGCAGAAGAGTGGGTCTAAAAATTAATCTGCAGAAAACTAAAGTAATGTTTAACAGTCTTGGAAGAGAACAGCAATTTACAATAAGTAGCGAGGCACTGGAAGTGGTAAGGGAATACATCTACCTAGGGCAGGTAGTGACGGCAGATCCGGATCATGAGATGGAAATAATCAGAAGAACAAGAATGGGCTGGGGTGCGTTTGGCAGGCACTCTCAGATCATGAACAGCAGGTTGCCATTATCCCTCAAGAGAAAAGTGTATAATAGCCGTGTCTTACCAGTACTCACCTATGGGGCAGAAACATGGAGGCTTACGGAAAGGGTTCTACTCAAATTGCGGATGACGCAACGAGCTATGGAAAAAAGAATGATAGGTGTAACGTTAAGGGATAAGAAAAGAGCAGATTGGGTGAGGGAGCAAACGCGAGTTAATGACATCTTAGTAGAAATCAAGAAAAAGAAATGGGAATGGGCAGGACATGTAATGAGGAGGGAAGATAACCGATGGTCATTAAGGGTTACGAACTGGATTCTAAGGGATGGGAAGCGTAGCAGGGGCGGCATAAAGTTAGGCGGGCAGATGAGATTAATATGTTTGCAGGGACAACATGGCCACAATTAGCACATGACCGGGGTTGCTGGAGAAGTACGGGAGAGGCCTTTGCCCTGCAGTGGGCGTAACCAGGTTGATGATGATGATGATGATGCAGTACTGCAGCATAGTGCGGTGTACTACTGGCGTAACAAATTTGCGCAAGCTGTATTTGCTGCAGAAAAGAGCCGTACGACATATCGCTGCTGTACATTATGCTTCTTCTACAAAACTTCTTTTTACAAAGTATGAAATCCTTCCAGTGTTCTGTTTATATAATTATAGGCTGATGCTGTCTTATAAAGCTTTTGTTAAGTATGATAACAATACCATAATTATTCTTGCCTAATTAAAAGCAAACACAAGTGTTCGTTCTACCAGGCACAAAGAAATGTGGACTTTACCCACCCCTGGAACTTCTTATAATTAACAATCTTTGTCCTATAAGCTACCTTCCCTTCTGAACCTATTACACCATAGAGATTTTGATCCTTTGTGCAATCAAAATTCTCTCATTAAGCGTTTCGCCCAGTCCATTTATTCTCAGAAATAGTACATCCTTTCTATTTCTTTTCCCTTTACGTGTCGATTGCTGTTTTTCATGTTCATGCCATTTCAAGCCTATGCAATTGGATTGTATTGTTTTTGCGCTTTGTTACAAAACTTTTTTGTTGCTCGATGTTATGTAATATTCATTGATTTATTTGAACTCTTTGTGCTTGACTGACCGTCATCCTGCTGTTTTGCCAATTGTAAAGAGGTCAGGACCTCGTCAAGCTGCTCAAGCTTTTAGTCCCGTACTCCTCCTATTCAAGGAAATAACGCTGATTGATTGATTGATAATACAAATGATAAAAGTGGGGTATACACAAGAGGTAAAAATCCATGAGATATGTTTAACGTGTTGTTAAAGAAATTGAGATTATGTACACAATATAATGAAATAAAATAGAATGGCACAGAAAAAAATGGTGACACAGGTACAATTGTGAAGCACGCAATTTATTTTCGGCTAATGTTAAAGAAGTAGATAAGGTTGGGCTGTTTGTAATACTAGGGTCCAGCTTATTCCATTCACGTGTCATTAAAGGGAAAAGTGAATGCTTATGACTTTGCATATGAAATGGGTGTTCGTTTAATGATAGTGAATGTTTATGTCGGGTGAGTCGTGTTTTTGCTATAGATAAGTATTTGGAACTGTCTATATTTAATTCGTTATGAATAAGTTGATACATAATTTTTAATTGTGCAAGCTTGGCTCGATTTTGTAAGGTCAATATAGCGGCCTGGTTTAGCAATTCTGTAGGTGAGCCTGTTAACCTATATTTATTGTAAATATATCCTAGTGCCTTCCTTTGAATTGCTTCTAGTTTATTAACGAGTTTTTTGGTGAAAGGAAACCAAACAACGTTTGCATATTCTAATACAGATCTGACAAATGTGTTATATGCTAGAAGTGTTGTGTTTGGGGGTGCTAGTCTAAGATGTCTGTTTAGGAAAAACAATTTTTTTTTTGTGCAGTCGAGCTAATGTTGTTAACATGGTGCTCCCATCTGAAATTGTGTGTTAATGTGCAATGCCAGCAGGACTGGCTCGCTGGTGTAGCAGTCCGAAGTGGATGTGCAGCATGCATGTTTTCCATCTGTAGGCTTCGTATCTCATCGGGGCCATGACCTGCGGCTATCAGCAGCAGGGTTGCAGCTATCTGTGCGATGAACAAAAACGGGTTATCCATGTGCCCCTGCGGCCAGCTACCGTGTCCTGCTTGCTCTGCGGAATAGATCCTTCACGGCCCAAATCATTCTCTTGGCCTCACCATTTCATGGTGCATAGTGCGGGCTGCTGGTTACGTGATCAAAGCCATATGCCACTGCACATGTTGCAAATTCCTGCGATGTAAATGGTGGGCTGTTGTCCGACTTGACCTCTTGAGGGATCCCGTGCCGTGCCAAGATGCTCTTGAGGGTGTCAATGACTGCATGAGCTGTCACACTTTTCATGCCAATCACCTCAAGAAATCTAGAGTAATAGTCGAACATGAGAATGTGTGTTTGGCCCTTAAAGTGGAACAAGTCCAAGCCAAGGAGTTCCCAGGGACATCCAGGTAGGTGTCTGGGAACAAGTTCAGCCCTGTTGTCTTTGGTGGAGGCGCATTCTTCGCAGTTGACGAGGACAAAAGCAATGTCTGCCGATATACAGTCCACCAAATAGACTCCCGAGTCAGAGCCTTGCTCCTGTTAACTCCTTGGGGCCCTTCACGTAACAGCGTCAATACTGCTGGCCAGAGTACAGACGGGATAACAATGCAGGCACCCTTGAGTAGAAGATTATTGCAGACTGAGAGCTTGTTTTCTATGTGGGTATATTTGGTTAGATAAAATGAAATCTTGGATTTCTCAAGCCATCCACACTCGCAGAAAGTGATAAGTGCTTCGCACTCGCTTGTCCGAGTCTTGTGTGGCGCAGTTCTTTTATATTCAGGGGTAGGACTTTTGATGAACAGGAGACTACTTGCGTTGCAAAGAGTTCTACCCTGTCTGGGGGTAAGATGCCCTCGTGGATATGCACGACAGGGTGTCTGCTGTGGCTAGGAGCTTTCCTGGCACATGTAGCCCCCTGAACTGATATTGCATTGTCTTCAGCTTTCATATTCGACGAGGCAACACGTCCAGATCCGTCTTCCCAAAGAGCGAAACTAGTGGCAGATGGTCAGTTTCAATGTTGAAACTTATTCCCCGGACGAACTCATCAAACTGCTGGATAGCCCATGTCACAGCTAAGAATTCCTTTTCTGTCTGGCTATAGCACTGCTCCATCTCGGACCTTGAAGCAAAAGCGACTCTCTCCTGCAGGTTGTGTCTGCAAAAACACCGCACTAAGGGCACATTCACACCGGCGACTGACAGTGGTCGCGCGACCAAGTTGGTCGCAAAGCGACCAGTCGCAAATGGTCGCAAACGGTCGCCTTTCTTGAAAAGCGACCATTTTGGGCCAGTCGCTCTCTGCGCGATTTTTCAGTCGCGCGACCGTGGTCGCAAAACTGATAAACCAATCAGCGGTGCACCGGAAGTGATCTTTCGTGTGTCTACATCCGGCCTCCTTTGGCGTCGCGTTCAAATTCCGCGTAGATTCCAAGAGTTCTCGCTGAGAACGATAATCTCCGGGATTGCGACTTGCGGGTCGCGCTCAGCCGGGCTTGCCGGTGTGAACATCAGTCGCCTTCGGTCGCTTTTTGATTGCGAGTCGCAAATGGTCGCGCGACCTCCTCAAGTCGCCGGTGTGAATGTGCCCTAAGTCCAAAAGAGCTTGCATCTGCAGAAATTGTGGTAGCAAAGGCCGGAAGGTGCTTGGCCATGCAACGATCTGATGTCGAGTTCTTTAACTTTGCTGAATGCCACCTCTTGATCTTGTTGCCAGGTCCAACAGGCTGACTCGTGTAGGAGGGTCTGGATGGGTGCTGTGACGTTGGAAATCTGCAGCCAGAATCTGGCTAGGTGACTCACCATTCCCAGCAATCATCTGACTCCTGCCAGAACCTTAGGAGCTTCTGTGGCTTTAACCAGCTCACCCTTGCCTGGATCGGGCCTGATGCCTTCGGCCGAGACCACAACTCTAAAAAAGGAGACCTCCTAAAACGCCAAAAAGACATATTTTCTGATTGAGTGTGATGCCAGCCTTCTAAAGTCGTGTCAACACTTGGTCCAGTCTTGAGTCGTGTTCTTGGTGGGTGCGTCCAAAGACAAGGATATCATCTATCATATTCACTACTCCGGATTGGCTTACAAGGATTCTGGCCATTTGCTTTTAAAGTATTCCGAGGCGGAGGGGATGCCAAACAGCAGCCAGCAAAAGCAATACTGGCTAAAAGGGGTTATAAAGGAAGTCAGCTCCTGGGATTCAGAGGAGAGTTTCACCTGCGGTTACATCGAGCTTCGAAAAGATAGTTGCACTGCCGAGGAGGCCAACGACTTGCTCCACTGTTGGAACAATGTGGCACTCTCTCTGGACCACCTTGTTCACGTGTGTCAAGTCGACGCAAAGTTGATAGGATGCATCCCTGTTACACAACATGATGAGGTCAGAACACCAAGGTGTGGGAATGTCTACTCGGCGTATCATGCCTGCAATCTCCAGTTTATCCAGTTCACTTTGTACAGTCCCAGGCAGTGGTATAGGAATCCTACATGGAACACTTAGTGATATTCTCAAGCCATCCTTGGAGTTCGACAGCGGCGCACGACAGAGCAACAACTAATTTCTGCATCTTCTGCGGCTTTCAGCATGTGCCCATATACCGTGCAGGGCATTGCTTCGTCATTGGTCCGGTGCTATCAGTGGCCATCAGCGGATAACTGCAAGCATTACAAGCTTCGAGTGCCGGAACAGCGCATTCACAAGGGTGCCCCCGGTGGACGAATCTGCCTATATTAGGAGCGACGCCTCAGCTGAGTCTTCAGTTCGGCAGCGGTGCACCACAGAGCAACTACTAATTTCTGTGTCTTCTGCAGGTGAGCAATATTGTTTTCTATTGTATAAAGCCCGAAATCTTGACTGTGCACTGCTGCTGAACACAGCAAACATTGTATTTAACACTGCCATTACTTTTGTTGGGAACTTCTGTAAGGCACTTGCGATACTTAAACGTAAATGAGCAAGGGCGTGAAAGATATTGGCAAGGCGTTTGAGGACCTGAGGCGAGAACTAAGGACAGATCTCAGGTCATTGAAAGAAAGCATCAAAACTGCAATGATACCTGTGATGGTGTCAATAAAATCATAAGTGAAATGAAAGAACTTAGAAAGGAAGTCCAAAGTCTTTAAAAGAAAAACATAGAGCTGGAAGTTGAAAACTGCAGATTGAGTGAAAGGATAGATCAGTTAGAACAGTATCAAAGGATGAACAACTTGGAAATAAGAGGAGTGCCTGAGGAAGGTGACGTCGTCGATATTGTGAAGATTTGGAGTACTCTGAATGAGCCAATTGCTGATTCGGACATTGACATCTGCCATCGTGTGCCCACATCAAACTCTTCCGAAAAAAAAAAAAAAAAATGTCCGTTTTGTATAATGCACAAAACGGGACAAAATTCTGCAAAATGCGAGAAAGCAGAGGATGACTACAAGATATCTTGATTATGGTGGAGATGGCACACCCACCTATGTGAATGAGCACCTGACTCGCTCAAACAAGATAATTCTGGGTGCTGCAATCGCTCAGAAAAAAGTAGCACGATGGAAGTTTGTGTGGGTGACTGGCGGGAAAATTTTTGCCTGCAAGGAATAGCGAACCATAAGCCACAGAATTAGCAGTGCTGCTGACATCGAGCAGATAAATGCACAGAAAAACTGTACAAGCTGTACAGTGCAAAACAGCTCTAATGAAAGACATACCACAGGAATGCCACTATTATGAATGTGATCATATCAATGAAAAATACAAAAAAGGCGAAGGAAAGTTTTCAGCAATTCATCTAAATATGAGAAGCCTTAAAAATAAGGTTCAATATCTTGAAGTGCTTCTGCAGTCATTTAGCTTAAAATTTACCGTTATAGTACTTATGGAAACTTGGCTGTCAGATGAAAACGAACCTCCTTACCTTCAAGGTTACAAATGAGAAAGCATAAGTAGAAAAAACAAAAGAGGTGGTGGGATAGCCATTTAATTAAAAGATAATTTACTGCATAAGGTATCAGGCAGCACGTGCAGAATGGATGAAAATGTCGAGAGCTTATCGGTGAAAGTGCTGAACACCACTGTCTGTGCCATGTACAGGCCACCTTCTGGTTGCGTATCTGAATCCATGTCGTTTCTTGAAAATTCACTTTGCTCTTTTAGCTCGGTGAATGTGCCATTTATGATCCTTGGAGATATAAATATTTACACAATATCCAGTAACTTACATGCTAACACATTTCAAGACATTGTTCACCAGTAAGCGTGTAGCAATGTGATAACACTGCTCACTAGGGTAACCATTGACACGGCCACATTCCTTGACATCTGCGTTAAAAACATAGATAGCGATGGTCTTTCTGCTGGTGTACTCTTGAATGACAACAGCAATTACTTGCCTTTGTTTTGCCTAGCAAACGCATCCTACAAGGAACAACATAATGATGAAGGAAACCTCTTGCTCCGCACGGTAAACGAAACTGCGCTAAACATGTTCAGCTGCCTTAACAACCAAGAAAGCTGGCAGGCCGTCTATGATGAGCATAACGCCGCAACTGCGTACAAGATCTTGCTGGACAAATTCAAACAGTGCTACAATACAGCCTTCCCTCTGCGAAAGCAGAAAAAAAGAAATAAAAAGTTAGAAAACCATGGATAACTGCGAACTTATACAAAAGAATATGTAAAAAGAATAAATTGTACCACAGTTTCATTAGCTCTCGTAATTGTGACACATTGACTGAGTTTAAAAGATTCATAAATAAATTAAACTTCAATTTGAAAAAGGCAAGGGATGATTAATACGAAAGAAAATTTTACAAAATTCAAAACGATCAACGTAGACTGTGGAATACTGTGAACGATTTAACTGGATTAGGGTGAAAAATGCATATTGTGAATGAAATTGTAATTGATAATGCCAGTGTAGTTGGGAAAGAGCTTGTTGATGAAATGAATCGACACTTTGTTAGCACAGGAGTATATAGTGGACAAGACTCAGAAGCGGATAGTTTTATGACTACAGGGCAGGCTGATTCCATTATGTTTACACCAGCGACCCCTACTGAAATTGAAACAATTATCATGGCCCTAGAAAACAAAGCTGCAGGCGGGGAAGACGAAATAAAGGCCTTACCTGTCAAGTATGTCGTTCATCTTATTAGTCCTGTATTAACCCATATAATAAACGAGATGCTTGCACGTGGTGAGTTCCCAGATGAATTAAAAATAGCTAAGGTCAACCCTGTTTACAAAGGGGGCGAGAAAAATCTTACCAACTACAGGCCGATATCCGTTTTGCCGGTGTTTTCCAAGATATTTGAGCATGTTATTAATGATAGGCTTACGTCTTTTACTTACATCTTTTTTTCATAAACACGAAATAATTACAAAGTCGCAGTATGGCTTTCAAAAGGATAAGTCTGCAGAACTAGCTTTAATAAACATAAAGGACAAAATAATTGAAAATATTGAGAACAAACTGCTCACTCTGGGAATTTTCTTGGATTTGAAAAAGGCATTTGACACCGTGCAACACGATATCCTTCTTAAGTGTGGGGATGCGCAACTCTCACGCGTCCCCAGATATGTTGTTTTCCCGCATAGTTCCCACCTCCTGCAATCACGCTTCGCCGCGTGGCCTGCGTGACGCCCGCGGCAGTCGGCCTGGTTGAGGCGCAGTACGAGAGATGGCGCGAGTGTTGTGCTGCTAACGCCGCCTCACGGCGGGGTTACTTGGGGGCCAAGGGGAGAACACGCTGGGTCTTTGGCGGCGGGCCGGCGAGCGCTTCGGAGCGTGTGCGCCGACCCATGCTTCTGCGAGACCGTCTCGCGTGGCCGCCTTCGAACGCGCCACCATTTGCATGACTGTACACCCGAACGACCAGGCGTTGGGATCCAGCATGGGGCGAACATATTCGCTCGTTATCCGGTCGCGGTGAGTCGGACTTCTAGATTTGTCGCGCGCCCATCGGCATGTTTTGTGGATAACAACTCGGCTAGCAGGCATTGATCTATGAAAGATGCAATAAACGCCCTTGTGATTGTTTGCACTACTGTGTTGTCGTTCCTTTGTCCCAAGAGCGGGTGTGAGAACCCCACAGAAGCTAGCTGCATATGGTGTTTGAGGTGTAGCATAGAATTTAATTACGTCATATCTCTCAAATTGGTATCAGTATGTATGCGTCAGCAATCTGGTAATGACTAAAATTGAAAGTCGTATATGGCGTCCCTCAAGGATCAATCTTAGGACCCCTCTTATTTCTTGTATACATAAATGATATAACGTCAATACCAAACTCTCCTGAAATAATCATGTATGCTGATGACACTAATATCTTCTTCACTGGCACTACAAAAGAGGTCATAGAATCATCAGCTAACAGTTACCTCTTACACCTCTCTAGGTGGCTTAAAAGCAACCGGCCGAGTTTAAACACATGCAAAACCAAATACAGTAAAACCTCGTTAAACCATACCCGCTTATACAGTAGTTTCGTTTTAAAAGTAAAGTCAAATTCCCAACTCAGCGGTCATTGAACATAAAGTGTTTTGTATCGGCATAAACCGTACCAGCTTATTGGGTACACATCGGTTAAAACATAGCGTTTCCACTTTTCGTTGCACAAACATGGCGGTGCATCGTCTCCATCGAGCGGCCCGGCAGAACAAGCCTCAGAGATCGGAACAACGGCCTCCAAGCGCCCTGTGCGTTTGCGCGTGAAGCCACATTAGCATCAACATCATTTCGACGCTGTATGAACGGTCGGGATGTATGGAAATTGATGAGGAAGGTACAAAAAGCCTGGGGAGTGATCACAAACGAATCAAAATCAGTTTTGGAAGGACAGTACCACTGGTAGAAACTAAAGAAAGGAAAGGTATGAGCAAATTGAATGACAGGCAGCTACAAGAAGTGGCGAAAAACATTGAAAGCATGGTATCCAAGCAACCGCAAAGGGCATAGACATACGACGAGTTAATAGGTATTTTTAAACGAGAGCTAGAGAAGGAACAGATTAGGAAACTAGGAAGTAAGCAGGGGAAATATAAACAGAAAAGCTGGTGGGACTGAGAAGTTAAGGAGGCCATAGAGCAACGCAAAGATGTGTGCAGAAAACACAAGAGCAGCGAAGAAACGGGGAGCCACACCAGGAGAGGTGGAGACGAAATGGGAGGATTACCATGCAATGAAAAGAGAAGCATTGGCATTAATTCAAGCCAAGATAGCAAAAGTTGGGGTACAGTGGATGTTAGAGATACGAAAAAAAGACAGAAATGCCTCTAAGAAATTTTGGGAACACATAAGGCAACAGAGTAAGAAGACAGAGGTGGTTCAGCACTCACTGACCACACCAGAAGGAACAAAGTTAGAGGGAGAGGAAGCTCAGGAATATATTAGGTTAACAATAGAGGCAGCATTTGCAGAGCCAGTGGGTAGCGAAATGGAGAACAATGACAACAGCAGGACAGAATTAGAGGAGGAGTACAGAAAGATGACAAGTAAGGAATGGGACAGAATTGAACACAAGGTCCCCGTGGGAACAGCGACAGGACCTGATGGCATACCTATGAAATTGATAAGCATATTAGGCCAGAAAAGTAAATTAATATTACGACAACTTATTGAACAAATAGTAGTAGGGGGAGATGTTCCACAGGACTGGAAATCAAGCAGAATGATATTAGTTTACAAAGGTAAGGGAAGCAAGGACAACATTAAATCCTACAGGCCAATAACTGTCACATCAGTCATATACAGAGTAGCAATGCAGATGGTGAAAAAGAGAATGGAGGAATGGGCAGAACGTGAAGAGATCTTGGGAGAACTGCAGAATGGATTTAGAAGGAACAGAAGGCTAGATAATTTATTTGTTATAACACAGAGCATAGAGATAGCGACAGCCAGGCAGAAACCGCTATGTATAGCTTTTTTAGACATTAGAGGAGCCTATGATAATGTAAACCGAGAAAAGTTATGGAGCCAGTTGAGGGAATATGGTCTAGATAGAAAGATGATTGAGTTCCTACAACAAGTTTATACAGATAATGAGGTAGAGATAACATGGGAGGGGGAAACTACAAAGCCAGCTAAAATAAGAAGAGGTCTCAGGCAGGGCTGTCCATTGTCGCCTCTGCTTTTTATGATTTACATGAGCCAAATGGAAAAGAGACTAGAACAGAGCACAATAGGAACCGACATAAGCTATATGCTGGAAGGGCAGAAGGTAGCTCAAGTACTAGCCGGACTGATGTATGCAGATGATATTGTACTGCTTGCTGACACCCGAGCAGGGCTACAGGAACTAATGAGCATATGTGGAGAGGAGGGAGAAAAATTGGGACTGCAATTCAGTAGAGAGAAGTCTGGGATAATAGTATACAATGAAGAAAGGGGGGAACCATTGGGAATACAAAGCACTAAGATTGATCATGTTGAAAAATACAAGTATTTGGGCATATGGCTAAAGGAGGGCAAAAAGTACTTGGAAGAACAGGAAAAAATTATGATTGAAAAAGTGAAAAGGAACTCAGCTGTAATGAAACACAAGGCACTTTGGAACTATAATAGGTACGAGGTGGTTAGGGGCGTATGAAAAGGCGTTATGGTACCTGGCCTCACATTCGAAAATTCAGTACTGTGCAAGAAATCGGAAGTTCAGGCATGCATGGAAACGAGACAGAGAAGTGTAGGCAGGTTGGCCTTAGGAGCACACGGGAACACCCCTAATGAGGGAGTGGAGGGGGACATGGGATGGACGTCATTCGAAGGTAGAGAGGCAATAAGTAAACTAAAATTTGAACAGGGACTCCCAGCACTGGAGGAAAAAAGGTGGGCAGGAAACGTGTACAAACATCTGTACATGAAAAGTTTGAACACAAAGTGGACACTCAGAACGAGGAAGCTGAGGAATAGATACCTACAGCCGAGGGAGGGGGTCCAACGTGGTTCTAGTGTGGGAAAGGAGGTGAAGGAGACGGAAAGAAAAATGTGGGAAGAAAGAATGCTCGGAAAGCTAGCGCTATCTATGTATAGGTCATGAAAACAGGAGATTAAGAGAGAGCTCTTATTTGATAACTCGCGGGGCAGAACGAAAACATACAGGGCTAAATTTGAAGACGTGGACCTTTGGTGCACAGCTTGTGGAGCCGAAGTGGAGACCACTGAGCATATAGTGCTGAGATGCACAGACCGCCCGATTCTGGCAGAGGCAACAGCGGCAGATATGGAAGGGGCATTGGGTTTTCCCGGGGAACGAGGGCAAATAGACGAGAAAAAGAGTGGCAGCAACGAAGGGGAGGCTAGAGGATTGGTGGAGGAAGTCAAGGGAGAGATACCATAAATCGGGGACATAATGTTTCCTCTACTTTTTTAGATAGTTATTTTGGGGGGAGGAGGGGAGTGAAAACTAGGTTAAGGAAAAGAGGATATAAAGAAAGGGAAAAAATAATAATAAAATAGGAGGGGGAGCAAAAGGCTAGGTGGCACCAGCCGCCGCCCGTTACAAAGGGTATAGCCGCCATCCATCCATCCATCCATGTCAGAAAGAGTTGTGGCGTCATGAAAGCGAGGAGACGGGTCATGCCAAAGCTTGGATAAAAAAGATGCTGGGTGCTCAACGTAGAAGAAAAATTAGACATGGTCCATGCTATCAACCGTGACACGAAGAAGTCAGCACTGGCACGCGACAAGGATCTGCTGTTGACTATGGTGTGTGGCATTTGGAACACAAAGAAGTTGCTCGGCAGCACTGCTGCAACTGCAAAGAAATGTCGGCTACGAGGTTCGACTTTTCGCCATCGTTGCCTCTGTTGTTGCCGAAGTGCCGACCAGCGACAGTGATGAGGACGACACGGAAGGCGATAGCACGGGCGATTCAGGCCCGACAGTGGCAGAATCTGTGCGTTACGTCAACGGCATGATTGCAATCGTCGCGATGGGAACCGGAGCGCGATAACGTAACTATTCCAAACGAAAAGTATTCTGAACTCCGGCACCCGGCAATGAAAAAGGCGCCCCGAGACTTCTGTAGCACTACTACACGCGTGTGTGCATGGAGAATATGTAACGCCAACGAGCAATCTGTTATGCGAGTGTTTGCCGAGAAGAGGGCGCTGGCTGAAAAGCTGGCACGCAGCTTCAGTAAGTTTGAGGCCGCTGTCGTCGTGCTAGGCCGCCGCGGCATCAAACGAAAATAACACTTTTGTTGCACGAAGTGAATAAATACTGCATGTTTTTTTCGCCTTTCATCGCCCTCTCTCTGAGTTCCGTTTTCGACAGGTAAGTGGGCGCGCTCATGCTATTTCGGTTAAACAGTACTACCGTTTAGTACGTACTTTTTCCGAGCTGCGGCCAACTACAGCTTAAAGAGGTTTCACTATATATAATTTTTAAGCCAGCAAATAAAAGACCCCTACTGTGTTCATCTGGACTTTGAGGACACGTTACTGGAACAAGTTACAGAGCAAAAGTTTTTGGGCGTATGGTTTACACAGGATCTTACATGGAATACTTACGTTAACAAATTAAAAAGTGAGCTATCTGGAGTTACTGGCTGCATGTATAAAATATAAAATATACTAACCACCTGGTTGAAACAAACATTATACTACTCACTTTTCTATTCAAAACTCAGTTACGGCATTTTAGTATGGGGAACTATGACAGCCTCAAACTATAAAAAACTAAGCATTGTACAAAAGAAAATATTGAGAATGTGTGAAAACTATGTGGGTGACAAACGAGGACTCCGAACAAAACCGCTCTTCATTAAATATAGCATGCTTAAAGCAGATCAAGTTTATTATTTCAAGCTACTCCAGTGGATTTATAAAAATAGGCTGCACACAATACCTGCCGACAGTTGCACCTCACACGCAATACATAGACCACACCATCTAAAGCCCGCCACAAGAACTAATTACGGAAGGCAAACATTGAATTATTAAACGATTAATATATTAAACAGTGATCACTTTAACATACGATACACACAATCCTTCCACAACTTCAAAAATGACTGTAAAAACCTATTAGTGGGCAGTGACATTGAATTTTCATGTTGAGTAACTTGTGCTCATCCCTGATAACACATGCAACCTCATTTATGTTACAGATTTTTCTCAGCGCTTGTAAATCATATTTGCCATTGTTTCAGCATTTACATTGAACATCAGTCTAAACCTTCATTCTTTTCTGAAATGTTTCTATGTACTGATCTATTTACTGTATATGCTATTTATTTTCGGGCCAGTGATTCTACTGTTTTCTTTTCTTTGCTGACTTCTAATGTAAGCCAATTTTATTGTTATATAATACTTATTGCTTACATGTCTTCTGCTTTTTCAAAATCTATCACGTTGAAGCAAAAGTAATGCTTTGGAATCATGCGTTCTAACTGAATTTTTCGTTGCTGTGTGCTGTGTGTTAAAGATATGTTTGGCAAATATGTATGTGAATGATATGTCATGCTGCCTTTAACTGTAGGGGCGCAGAGGCTCTGTCAGGCTTTTTGCCTTTACCTCTGCCCCGTACACGGAGAGAATCCGTGAAACAATAAAAAAACAATAAGGGTACAGCATCAGCTCTTGGATGGTGTACTTGTTCTTGAGTATGCAGAGTTCATGGAAGAACTCAGCGTGCAGGGTTGCTGCGGGAGCAAGTTCAGGCAGAAATTTGATAACTTCAAGAGCTTGCAGTGCTGGCAAATATAGGAAAGGCACGATGACAATAAAGACGCTGAGTGCCGATTTTTCCATGCCATCGAAGTTGCGGCGAATATGAGCCGAGCATGCATAGTGTGTCTGGCCCCCAGGGCCTGTGAGTGGAGTGTCCACCTTGTCAAGTTGTGCTGGCAGCATACGAAAGTTGCTTGGAACCGCAGACACTTCAGCTCCCAAGTTGACCTTAACCCTTTGAGGGTCAATGTCGTAAATATACGGCGCCGCGAACATGTGCAAAATGGTTGATGCCATATATTTACGGCACAATTTGTAAGTTTAAAATGTGCGCCAATTTCCTGATTTTTTTCTTTTCTGGCATGTGCTGCCACTATGTGGGAATACGGGGAATATTTTTCTCGCGCCTCCCTTTCTGAGTTTTCGTTTCACGGTTTGTTTTAGAGCTAGTTTGCTATGGCACGTCTATATACTACCGCTCACGCATTGGCGCGCGCAGGCGGGCGGCGGTTTGGGTTTTGTTCGGCGGGCAGTTTCGGCTTCTTGTGCTTGCAAAACTGATGGCTATCTTGTTACTAATTGCTCAAAGGGCGACTGCCTGTTTCTTGCTCCTTTACTGCTCACAGGGGTGCACATGGGTAAGATGCCGCCGTGCATGCGTTTCCTTTTTTTTCTTTTTCTTCTTTTTTTTGGAGACTCGCAAAAACTAACTGCCCCGGGTTGGCGTTCAGATGAAGATTAGCGGAAGTTTGCCACACGCTTTGCTTTTTTGATGGGCACACGACTACAGTTTTCTTGAGTGCGCCCACCTACGCAGTTCAATCATGCTATACACGTAAATATTGCTAAAGAACAGCCGCCACAGTGTGGCTGCACTGAGGAGAAAGAACGCGACGTGTGTGCCGGCTTGATTAGCGTCGCCATTTTGGCCTCCGTTAGCTTCCTTGTAAATAAATTGTAAATAGCATTCAGCTTCAGCTACATGTAACATTAATTTGGTGGAGGTGGACGTTCCCCGTACCCGTCATGGAGCTTCGCAGTGGTCGCAACAGCGACAATGCAACTTCGGCTCCTGCTGGCGGCACTTCATCTACGCAAGCGTCTCCGCCTGCAGCCCCGACCTACGTCGCCGTTTCCCCACCTCAGGATCCTGGTGTTTTCAACGGAGTCGGCAGTCCTGATGTTGACAACTGGCTCCACTTATACGAACGTGTCAGCACCAGTCACAGGTGGGATCCGATGATTATGCTTGCCAACGTTCTTTTCTACCTCGACGGAGCTCTACTGGTGTAGTTCCAGACTCAAGAAGAGGAGATCTCGAGCTGGGATCTCTTCAAAGATAAGCTCCGCGACCTTTTTGGCAATCCGTTTGGTCGACAAGTCAATGCCAAGAAAGCCCTTGCCACACGTGTACAGACGTCGACCGAGTCCTACGTGTCGTACATTCTCGACGTCTTGGCCCATTGTGCCAAAGCACAATGGGCCAAGACATTCTCCGGTGACAATCTTTTTGATCCAGGCCGTCGTCCGTCAAGAGTTGTCCAACATTGGCCTGCAATCTATTCGTTCCATACGCTCAGAACCTCTTTCTCCACGCCCGTCCCCACCCCGCTCTTCTTACTCCTTTTATGGACAGCGCAACCCCTCCGAATGGCGAACTGTGGAGCACAAGCCGATATGTTTTAACTGCCGACGCATTGGACATGTCGTTCGCCACTGCCGCAGCCTCTGGACTTCTTCGACACGCTATTCTCCTGATTACCGCCCTCGCCCCTCTAGCGCATCCTTTTCCTTCGCTCCTGCTATGCCCGCCCCATCATCTGACCCTGCGACATCTTTGACACGACCCCACTACTCCCGCTCACCTTCTCCCTCCCGCCGCCAATCTCGCTTGCCCCCGTCCCGCCGTGCTCCTTCTCCAACCTATTCGCCACACCCCCGACCGGAAAACTAGAAGTGCAGCTTCTGGAGGTGAAGCTGCATTGACGACATTGGCACGAAATCCTCGCTTCACCTTACCCACAAACAAGAATCTTTTGGACGTTCTCATCGACAATGTTCCTGTGTGCGCGTTGATTGACACCGGGGCGCATGTGTCAATTATGAGTGCTGCTCTTCGCCGTCGGCTCAAGAAAGTTCTGACGCCTGCCCCGAACCGTGTTGTACAAGTCGCCGACGGAGGGACTGTCGCTATTGTTGGCATGTGTTCTGCCCGACTCACCATTGCTGAGAGACGCACCGTTGTTCTCTTCACCGTCATCGAGCATTGCCCTCACGAAATCATTCTCGGTCTGGATTTTCTTGCCAACCATTCTGCCCTCATTTACTGCTCGGCCTGCTCACTTCGCCTTGACTTGCCTCTTCTTGCCGACCCTGTGGACCTGCCTCCAAGCAATTTGAGCTCCATGGATTTTACTCACCTACCGCCTCACTCTTTGACACACGTCGACTTCTTGTCCTCACCAGCTGTACCTGACGGCAATTACGTGGCCGCACCAATTCCGGCCGTTGTGCTTACACATGGTGTTACAGTGCTGAAAATTACTGGTAACCGCACCTGCCTTCCCCTTGTCAATTTCGCGCTAACCGCGCAAGTTCTGCCTCAGGGGATCTCCTTGGCTATAATTAGCGCTTTGTAGGATGATGAGGTCGAGCCATTCACAGTGGAAGATCGTTACAACTCAGCCCATACCGTGACGTCATCGCACGGTACTGACATCGACATTGAGAAGATGGTTTCCTCTGACCTTACACATGCTCAAGCTGAAGCTCTTTGCCGCGTTCTTGAAGGCTATCACGTCATTTTTTACTTTGACAAGCGACCCTTAGGTCAAACGTCCATCGTGACCCATTGCATAAATACTGGCGATGCGAACCCTATTCACCGACGTCCATATTGTCACGTAGTGGTGACGTTGAAGAACACAGTAGCACCACTGTGAACGACAAAACTAAATTTTATTGGGCGAACCTGTGCCCACAAAACAGGCTACACTTATAGCACAACGATAGCGGCGAACACAGTCGGCGATCGTCGAAAATCTGGTCAGCGGGTCAAGCGCGTCGGCTTTTATACAACAGTCGTCGAATGTTCCAGACTAATCGTTGGGACCCGTGTGCCTTCCACAAAGTTCTACACCATTCGTGTCACGCGATGAAATCTGATAGCACAAGGTTCGGCGACAACAGACAACGGGATAGAAGCATCGATAACTTTCCAGAAACTTCGGATGCATGCAGGCGCGTCCCGCGCTGTGCGATAACATTTGTTAGGTGGCGAAACGTGGTCGCCCGATAAAGATAAGTACGCGTGTCAGTACCCCCCTCTTAAAAAGCATCGACCCGATGCTGCATACAAACGAAAGTAAAGAAAACACCCGTAGCGAAGAAAACAACAAAACAAAATAAGCAAGTTCGTCAGCGTGCCTAAAAGGGTTTCAGACGCACCACGTGGACCACTTCAGATCGTGCGCGGCGCCGCTGTGAATGCGAAATTCCGTCTAGCACGACCTCATAGTCCAGTGCGCCAATACGTCGAATGACCTTGTAGGGTCCGAAATAGCGGCGCAATAGTTTCTCACTCAGTCCTCGTCGGCGTACCGGGGTCCAAACCCAAACACGGTCGCCGGGTTGGTACTCGACGAAGCGTCGTTGGAGGTTGTAGTGTCGGCTGTCGGTCCTCTGTTGGTTCTTGATCCGTAGGCGGGCGAGCTGTCGGGCTTCTTCGGCGCGCTGGAGATAGCTAGCGACGTCAACGTTCTCTTCGTCAGTGACGTGGGGCAGCATGGCGTCGAGCGTCGTCGTCGGGTTCCTGCCGTAAACCAGCTTAAATGGCGTGATCTGTGTTGTTTCTTGCACCGCCGTGTTGTACGCAAAGGTTACGTACGGCAGGACCGCGTCCCACGTCTTGTGTTCGACGTCGACGTACATTGCTAGCATGTCGGCGAGGGTCTTGTTCAGGCGCTCCGTGAGACCATTCGTCTGCGGATGGTAGGCAGTTGTCCTCCTGTGGCTTGTCTGGCTGTACTGCAGAATCGCTTGGACGAGCTCTGCTGTAAAAGCCGTTCCTCTGTCGGTGATGAGCACTTCTGGGGCACCATGTCGCAGCAGGATGTTCTCGACGAAAAATTTCGCCCCTTCGGCTGCGCTGCCTTTTGGTAGAGCTTCAGTTTCAGCAAAGCGGGTGAGATAGCCCGTCGCCACGACGATCCACTTATTCCCGGATGTTGACATCGGAAACGGCCCCAACAAATCCATCCCAATCTGCTGGAATGGTCGGCGAGGAGGTTCGATCGGCTGTAGTAATCCTGCTGGCCTTGTCGGTGGTGTCTTGTGACGCTGACACTCTCGGCATGTCTTGACGTAATGGGCGACGTCGGCGGTCAGACGCGGCCAGTAATACCGTTCCTGTATTCTCGACAGCGTCCGGGAGAATCCGAGGTGCCCAGCGGTTGGATCGTCGTGTAGGGCGTGCAGTATTTCTGGACGCAGCGCTGACGGTACAACAAGAAGGTAGCCGGCGCGGACTGGTGAGAAGTTCTTCTTCACGAGCAGGTTGTTTTGTAGCGTGAACGAAGACAATCCACGCTTAAATGCCCTGGGGACAACGTCGGTGTGCCCTTCCAAATACTCGACCAGAGCTTTTAGCTCCGGGTCTCCTCGTTGCTGTTCGGCGAAGTCTTCCGCGCTTATTATTCCAAGGGAGGCGTCGTCATCCTCGTCACCTTGTGGCGGCGGGTCAATGGGGGCGCGCGATAGGCAATCAGCATCTGAGTGTTTTTGTCCAGACTTGTATGTTACGGTGATGTCGTATTCTTGTAGTCTGAGGCTCCACCGTGCCAGCCGTCCTGAAGGGTCCTTTAAGTTAGCTAGCCAACACAACGCATGATGGTCGCTGACCACTTTGAATGGCCTGCCATATAGGTAAGGGCGAAATTTCACTGTAGCCCAAACGATGGCGAGGCATTCCTTTTCGGTTGTAGAATAATTGCCTTCCGCTTTTGACAACGACCGGCTAGCGTAAGCTATCACGTGTTCATGTCCATCTTTTCTCTGGACTAGGACGGCACCGAGGCCTAGGCTACTGGCGTCAGTGTGGATTTTGGTGTCGGCGTGCTCGTCGAAGTGCGCAAGTACGGGCGACGACTGCATACGACGTTTTAGTTCTTGAAATGCATTGGCCTGCGGCGTTTCCCACTTGAACTCGACGTCACATTTAGTTAGCTGTGTCAGCGGCTCAGCGATGCGCGAAAAGTCCTTGACAAATCGCCTGTAGTAGGCACACATGCCAAGAAATCTACGCACTGCCTTCTTGTCGGTGGGCTGCGGGAACTTTGTGATGGCAGCTGTCAGGGCGGACTCCAGACTTGCTGATGACGTGGCCTAGGAACAGAAGCTCATCGTAAGCGAAGCGGCACTTTTCTGGCTTCAGAGTGAGCCCTGATGACTTGATGGCCTCTAGTACTGTGGCAAGCCGCCTAAGGTGATCGTCGAAATTTCCGACGAATACAACGACGTCATCCAAGTAAACGAGACAGGTCTGCCACTTCAATCCTGCTAAAACCGTGTCCATCACGCGCTGGAACGTTGCAGGCGCCGAGCACAGTCCAAATGGCATAACCTTGAACTCAAAGAGGCCGTCTGGTGTGATGAAGGCGGTCTTTTCGCGATCCCTTTCGTCGACTTCTATTTGCCAGTAGCCAGATTCGAGGTCCATCGATGAGAAGTATTTAGCATTGCAGAGCCGATTTAATGCGTCGTCTATCCGTGGGAGGGGGTATAAGTCTTTCTTCGTGATTTTGTTCAGTCGACGATAATCGACACAGAAACGTAGGTTTCCGTCCTTTTTCTTCACTAAAACAACTGGAGACGCCCACGGGCTTTTCGACGGCTGGATGATGTCGTCGCGTAGCATTTCGTCGACTTGTTGTCTTATAGCTTCGCGTTCTCGCATCGAAACTCGGTAAGGGCTCTGGCAGAGTGGTCGAGCGCATACTTCGATTATTATGCGATGCTTTGCGACTGGTGTTTGTCGAATCTTCGATGACGTCGAAAAGCAGTCTTTGTATCGTCGAAGCAGACTTCTGAGCTGTTGCCGCTTAATCACGGGGAGACTTGGATTTATGTCGAAGTCTGGCTCGGGAACTACGGTCGTCGGGGTGGATGCGACAGAATCCGAGAGGACAAACGCATTGCTCGTTTCCAGAATTTCCTCGATGCATGCGATCGTCGTGCCCTTGTTCATGTGCTTGAACTCCTGGCTGAAGTTTGTCAGTAACACTTTCGTGTTTCCTCCATGCAGTCGAGCGATCCCTCTTGCGACGCATATTTCACGGTCGAGCAGTAGACGTTGGTCGCCTTCGATGACGCCTTCTACGTCAGCGGGTATTTTGGTACCGACCGAAATAACAATGCTGGAGCGAGGCGGGATGCTTACTTGATCTTCGAGCACACTCAAGGCGTGGTGACTACGAAGGCTCTCCAGCGGTATCGCTTTATCTTCCGACAGCGTTATTGACTTCGACTTCAGATCGATGATTGCGCCGTGTTGGTTCAGGAAGTCCATACCGAGAATGACGTCTCGTGAACACTGTTGGAGGATAACGAAGGTGGCAGGGTAAGTCCGGTCATGAATGGTTATTCTTGCCGTGCAGATTCCAGTCGGCGTAATCAGGTGTCCTCCAGCGGTGCGAATTTGAGGGCCTTGCCATGCAGTCTTAACCTTCTTCAACTGGGCGGCGATGTGTCCACTCATGACGGAGTAATCAGCACCGGTGTCCACTAAGGCGGTTACTGCGTGGCCGTCGAGAAGCACGTCGAGGTCGGTGGTTCTTTGTCTGGCGTTGCAGTTAGGTCTTGGCGTCGGATCACGGCTGCGTCGTGTTGAACTGAAATTGGAACGTCGCGTCGTCAAGTCGTCTTTCGTCGGTGTAGTCTTGGCTTGCTGACTTCGTCGGGACGGCGGCGTGTCGTCATTAGGTCGTCGAGATGGTTTCTTCATCGACTTCGTTGGCGGCGGAGGATCTTCGTCAGTTCGACGAACAGCAACCGCACCTCCATCGGTTGCTGCTTTTAGTTTTCCGGATATGGGCTCGCAGAGCGGCCCCGAGCTGGACCAGTGTACGGTCGGCGCTGCGGTGACAGGTAGCGGCCTGGTGACGGTGAACGGGACGGTCGTCGAGAGTTCCACTGAGTGGTGGCTAGGTAATCGGCGATTTCACGTGGGCGCTCCCCAAGCTGTGGACGCGGCGTGTTGACGGCGAACCCTCTCAGTCCCAGGTCGCGGTATGGGCATCGGCGGTACACATGGCCAGCTTCTCCGCAGTGATAGCAGAGTGGGCGGTGGTCGGGGGCTTGCCAAATGTCCGTCTTCCTCGCGTAGGTGCGCTGGGCGACGTATTGGCGCGCTGGCGGCGGCGGCGGACGACGGAATTGCGGCGTTGCAGGACCCTGGCGCGGTCGCGCAGGGGGGCTTGACAGCGGGCGACGGCGGCGGCGTAGGTCATTGCTTCCGGCTGCGGTGATTCTGGTTCCACCTCAGGAACTCCAAGGGATCGGTGCACCTCTTCTTTCACGATGTCGGCGATCGAGGCCACTTGAGGCTGCGACGAAGGCAAGACCTTGCGCAGTTCTTCGCGCACAATGGCCCTGATGGTCTCGCGCAGATCGTCCGTGGGCAGTGATTGAATTCCTGCGTAGTGGGTAGAGCTTGTACGGCGGTTGAATTGCCGGTTCCGCATTTCGAGTGTCTTCTCGATGCTGATTGCCTCGCGAAGGAACTCTTCTACGGTCTTCGGTGGGCTTCGTACCATTGCGCCGAAAAGTTCTTCCTTCACACCACGCATGAGAAGGCGGACTTTCTTCTCTTCGGGCATATCCGGGTCGGCGTGGCGGAAGAGACGGTTCATTTCTTCCGTGAAGAAGGCAACGTTCTCGTTCGGTAGCTGCACTCGGGCGTCCAGCATGGCTTCGGCCCTTTCCTTGCGCACGACGCTCGTAAAGGTGCGCAGGAAGCCGCTACGGAAGAGGTCCCATGTCGTTAAGGTCGACTCCCGGTTCTCAAACCACGTTCTGGTGGCATCTTTTAAGGCAAACTATACATGCCGCAGCTTGTCGTCGGAGTCCCAGTTGTTAAAACTCTCGATTCGCTCGTAGGTCTCCAGCCGGGATTCTGGGTCTTCAGTCGCTGCTCCATGGAAGGTCGGTGGGTCCCGAGGTTGTTGTAGATAACGGGGGACGCTGGGGCAGCCATTGCGGTTGTTTTGACCACAATCTTTTTTGTCGACTCAGCTAGAAGTCCGTGCTCTGGGGGCAGTCCTTGCAGTCTGCGGCTAGCACGCTGGTCTTGGGCGACGTTGGTTTTGTCCTCGGGCTTCAGGCTTGGATCGCGGCTTTGCGGGGGCGTTTGGTACATGAACGCACAAGCACCTGCACCAAATGTCATGTAGTGGTGACGTTGAAGAACACAGTAGCACCACTGTGAACGACAAAACTAAATTTTATTGGGCGAACCTGTGCCCACAAAAGAGGCTACACTTATAGCACAACGATAGCGGCGAACACAGTCAGCGATCGTCGAAAATCTGGTCAGCGGGTCAAGCGCGTCGGCTTTCATACAACAGTCGTCGAATGTTCCAGACTAATCGTTGGGACCCGCGTGCCTTCCACAAAGTTCTACACCATTCGCATCACGCGATGAAATCTGATAGCACAAGGTTCGGCGACAACAGGCAACGGGATAGAAGCATCGATAACTTTCCAGAAACTTCGGATGCATGCAGGCGTGTCCCGCGCAGTGCGATAACATTTGTTAGGTGGCGAAACGTGGTCGCCCGATAAAGATAAGTACGCGTGTCAATATCGTGTTTCTGCGTCGGAGCAAGCTGTTATCCAACAGGAAGTAAAAAAGATGCTTGCAAAGGACATTATCGAGCCTTCCTGCAGTTCCCGGGGCGTCTCCCGTCGTACTTGTCAAAAAGACGGATGGAATGTGGCGTTTTTGCGTAGATTATCGCCACCTGAACAAAATCACAAAAAAGGATGTGTGCCCTTTGCTACGTATTGATGACGCTCTAGACTGCCTGTACAGTGCCACCTATTTTTCTTCTATCGACTTATGGTCCGGCTACTGGCAAATATCCGTCGACGACATGGACCGAGAGAAGACTGCATTTGTTACCCCTGACGGCCTTTATCAGTTCAAGGTGATGCCCTTCGGTCTCTGTAACGTGCCCGCCACCTTCGAACAAATGATCGACTCTTTGCTTCAGGGGTTGAAGTGGTCCGCCTGTTTGTGCTATCTGGACGACGTCATTGTTTATTTGCCCACATTCAACACGCATCTAGACCGTCTTTCAGCGATTCTTGACGTGTTCCGCCGCGCCGGTCTCCAGTAGAACTTATCAAAATGTCACTTCGCTCGCCGCCAAATTGCCGTCCTCAGACACCTCGTGGACGCCAGAGGCGTGCGACCTGATTCCGGACAAAATTCGCGCCGTTACGAATTTTCCTGTTCTGAAATCTACGAAGGACGTTCGTAGTTTCGTAGGGCTAATGAACGTGCAGGAAAGTAGAACAGAACTTCAAAAAATGGCGCAGGAGATGAAATTAACGATTCAGCAGCAGCAACAAAAAATTATTGACTTGGAGGACCGACAACGCTGAAACAATTTAGTCATATTTGGAATCACAGAAAACGCAAGCGAGACTTCAGATGAACTTAAACAGAAAGTCTTGTGTGATGTTTTCAAAGGGCAACTCGATGTGAAGGTTAGCTCTGTAGAAAGAATCCACAGACTCAGCAAGAAAAACAGGAACAAAACATGAGCAGTGATAATAAAATTTTTTTACTATAATGAAAAGATGGCAATACTAAAGAATTGCAAGAAGCTAAAGGGAACAAAAATTTCTGTATCGTATGGTTACTCACAAGCAATGTTGCAAAAACGCAGGAACCTGTGGACGAGCACAAAAATGGAAAGGGAAAGAGGGTAAAGGTATGGCTCGTGCATGATAAGGCTTTTATTGATAACGAGGCGTTTGCATGGGACAATGAGAGAGGGTGCAGAGTGAAACTTGACCGGCAGCATGCAACTGAAGACGAGTCTGCTTGATGTTACAAAGCGGATACAAATAATTTTATCCTGATCAATGTAAATGCGCAAAGCCTAGCAAATAAAACAGTTGAGCTTGAGCACCTTCTGATGCAGCACAATCCTCATGTTGTCGTTGTCATGTAGACTTGGTTGCATGCCGAAATTGATGATACTGAAATAGTCCCCCGTGGGTATGGGATTATCCGCAAAGATCATGACACGCGGGGCAGCAGTGTGGCTATCATCTTTAAAGAAGGAATTGACGTCATACGATTGAAAGAGTGTCCTGAAACCGAAAGTATTTGGTGCAAGCTTAAACTCAACGGCATTTGCTGCATACTTGGAGCAGTATATAGACCCCCAAATGCCCCTCTAACATTTCTGAAATCAATCCAACACTATCTGTGCTGTAATGTACCTGCCAGCGCACGCGTGATAATTGCGGGAGACTTTAATCTTCCAGGTATACAATGGTACAGCCTCTAAAGTGGTTCTTCCGACGTTGCAAACTGTGACACCCTGTTGGACATCACATTTAATCAAAACTTAACACAAGTTGTGAAGGCGATAACTAGAAGTGGACCCACCAGAGAAACATTGCTAGACTTGGTGTTCGTAAAAGAAAAAATACATGAATATGAGGTGAATATTGAAGAAGGACTTTCAGACCACAAACTTGTTATACTCTGCGTAAAAAATGGTCTACCATGTAAAAATAAGAAAAGGAAAGAAATCTTCATTAGAGATTTCAATAAGGGTGACGACATCAGCATTTTAGACTACTTAGAAAAGCAGCTTTACTCTTTCGACGGATCGGATGACGTTGATATGTTGTGGACGGAATTTAAAAGAATAATCAAGTATTGTGTAGAAAAATTTGTGCCTCAATGGAAAAAAGCAGTCAGAAAGCGTAACCCATGGGTTAATCGGGAAATAATTCAGTTAAAACGCAAATTAAAACGCATGAAAAAAAAACAACCTAAGAAAACAAGATGACATTTCACAAGTATCATCTTTGCTTAAGCGCAAATTAATTTCAGCAAAAGAAAAATATTTTTCTGAGACCTTACCTTCTTTTATGAAATGTTCATCACGACATTTCTGGCGTCACATCACTCCGACGAAAGACAGCATTCAGTACATAGATTTCGGAGGCCACATCATAACTGATCATACAGAAATTGCTGAAAAATGTAACGAGTTCTTTCACTCTGTACTCGTGCCTTCTGAAATTCAAAGCGCAGACTTCTGCGCAGAAAGTATCCACGAACAGGAAGGCATGCCGGATATGACTATATCTGAGCAAGGAATATTATCGCTTTTGCTAGATATTGACACAAAAAAGTCTGTTAACCCTGACAACATCCCAAATGAGTTTATAAAACGTTATACAGAATGGGTGTCTAAATATTTAAAGATTATTTTCAGCTTGTCCCTGGATAAGCGAAAATTGCCCTCCGAGTGGTTAAGAGCAAAAGTTATACCTGTCCACAAAACCGGAAACAAACATTGTGTTGAAAACTACAGGCCAATTTCAATCACATCCACATGCTGCAACATACTAGAACATATCGGCAAGTTTATTTGATCACCTTGAGGGCCAAAATCTGCTTAATCCTAATCAACATGGCTTTAGACGAAAATTGTCAACGATCACCCAGCTCGTAGAAACAGTCCACGAGTTAGCAAAAGCAATCAATGATAAAAATCAGGTAGATGCAATTTGTCTTGATATGTCGAAAGGATTTGATCGGGTTCCACACATAGAACTTATAAGGAAACTAAAGAATTTTCGAATTAATAGCACTATTGTTGCTTGGATTAAATCGTATCTTAAAAATAGAATGCAGTATGTGGAAATCAACAGCGCGAAATCCGGCATTCTGAGTGTTTCATCAGGTGTTCCCCAGGGCTCCATGCTCAGTCCTGTCTTATTTCTGTGTTATATCAACGATATTGCAGAGACAGTTTCCTCAGGTGTTAAGGTTCGGTTATTCGCAGACGATTGCCTGCTTTACTCACCTATAACATCCAAAGAAGATCAAATTACCTTAAGCACGGCATTAAATAGTATCCACGACTGGTGCACAATATGGAAAATTAAAATAAATCATAGCAAAACGTCATTTATAAGAATAACAAACAAAATTAAAGCTATTCTTTCATTTGAATATGAAATTGAAGGACACAAATTACAGGAAGTAAGCTACTTCAAGTATCTAGGCATAACAATAATTGAAAATTTAAACTGGGATAGGCACGTTCATAGCTTATGTAGTGCAGCCGAGAGAAAAATGTGGACTTTATGCCGGAAACTAGGGCAGGCAACCACGACAGCGAAACTAACCGCCTATTTGACACTTGTAAGACCAACTTTGGAATATGGCTGTATCGTGTGGGGCCCCTACACGAAAAACCAGATAGCAAGGATTGAAAAAGTACAAAGAAGGGCGGCTAGATTTATTCTTTCTAGGTACAAGTCCACGGATTCAGTCTCGGGGATGTTGTCAGGACTTAAATTACCCCAACTGCTACAGCGGAGAAGAGTTGTTAGACTTAAGTTTCTCTACCTTTTGCAGGGTAACTTCTTTAACATAAACACCAGACTGTACATAACGAATCACTCGGCCCGAACATTAAGGAACAGTCACAACCAACAACTTACAACTCTCCAAGCTCGGATCAACACATTAAAATATTCATTCTTCCCACGAACAATTGAAGAATGGAACTCATTGCCACAGCACATAACGCAAACAGACTCTGTCAGTTTGTTTGAAAAATCAATATACCTTTACCTTGACCTACCAAATTAACCACGACAGATCGTTTGTAGCGAATTTCATCTATTTGGACATATGAATGTTGCGGTGTGTGCTTCTACTACAGCATTTGTATTTTGTTCAGAATCGCAGGTTGTGCACACTAATTTTATTTTGTATCTACATGTCTGCAAGGCTGTGATTGCCAATGCATTTACTTCATTGCAACAAATATTTCCCACCCTGTAATGGCCCAAAAATGGGCTAACAGTATTAATAAATGAAATGAATAACTGTTTAACAGCAGGCTGACAACAAATCATCATATCCAATCAGCAAGGAAATGATTGTGTAGAGTGACATTGAACGTACATTGCCACACCTGTTTCTGAGAATAACCTGTTGAAGCAAGCACACCATGGTTCCTCCCTTTTCTCCTTGTCTGCTGAAACTAAAGTGGTCTCCAAGCAGTGCCCAGTATTCTCTATAATGTTTTTGAGAAAGCACACAACAGGAAAAGTGGGGAGCACTATACGCAGCACAGAAAAGCAAAGTGCATTAAAGTGCATCAGACAAAAGAAACAGTGAACGTGAGGAAGACACTTACATAGAGGAGATGTAGACTTCATGATGAGGCACACCATGATGAGACTGCAGGGGGAGAGAGAGGGAGAGCATCATTTGAGTGCACAAGCAAAGAGGCCCGTATAAGCTAGACAACACTAGTGCATCTAGAAAGGTGAGGTGCCAGAATACAGATGGTCAGTGTCTGCATGTGCCATACACACTCTAACATTCCGTGGATAAAGAGCATACATTGATGGAAAACAAACGGTTGAGCTTCAGGTTTGTTCTTATCTAGAAATGGGACCGTGCCGGTGCAAGCTCGCACAAGGAACCCCAAGTTGAAAGACATTTCCTGCCATCACCGTGGTCGCTCATGAACATGACAGGCCGAAACCTTGTCTGCCAGGAAAGCTGCCTAGCTGGTCACGAGTTTGCCGCCCTTCGGAGTCTTCTACTTGCTCTGTGTCCATGGCCCAACAATATGGTGGCCCTTTCGGCTGGCACCCCAATGAGGAGAATGAGCAAGACCTCCCAGGACTTCTGCTACTCTCAGAAGGATTGCGGCAGACACTGCGAAGCTTAATTAAGACTGCATATTGGGCTCGATTCATGCTTACAGACAAAACCCGGCACACAGACAAGCGATAAAGAAAGAAGTGTACAACACTTGTATCGTCTCTTGGCATAGTGCAAAGTTTTGTTTGTTACCATGAACTGCCAATCATGGCTATCCAACCTGACCTTTGTCGCCCACTTTTGCCATTGGCCTATGCAGAAGACCATAATGGGAGCTGCGATCAACAGCTGTCCACACCTCAGGACCTGAACGTTATGACAGGCTAGTCGACTACACCAAAGATTACACCGTCAGCGAGTGGAATGGCAAAGTGATGACTTTCAAGGTCAATTAAGGCATGGCTTGCAGCATGGTCAGGAATGACACATTTTGCGCTACCTGGCCCACTAACCCCCCTCAGCATGAAAGGGAGGACTTTCATTTTGGCACATGGTCAGGACAATGGCTCGGAGTAGTAGGATCTACCACGGTGACTGTGTGCCACAAGGACAAGTCAAGCAAGTTACCACTGCTTGAAGTCCAAGGACCTGGTTTCAACCTACTGGGATACAACTGGTTTAGTAAATCAGTCGGAATTGCAGTGACTAGCATTCATCAGACAACTATTAGTGTTGACCCGACACAGATCTTTAAAAATATCAGTCTGTGTCCTCTGAAGACATCCCAGGACAAAGTTTGGGTACGGGCTAGTTGGTATTCCATGGTATCAATCGTCACTTACAGCGCATACATATACGAGGGCCAAAAAGGACAACGAAGACAAGCGCTGTCTTCATCCTTTTTGTCCCACGTCTGTGTATGCACTGTAAGTGACGATTGATCCCAGGAGACACA
Organism: Dermacentor variabilis; assembly: GCF_050947875.1. Classification (NCBI taxonomy): domain Eukaryota; kingdom Metazoa; phylum Arthropoda; class Arachnida; order Ixodida; family Ixodidae; genus Dermacentor; species Dermacentor variabilis. The sequence goes on along the minus strand of NC_134571.1, from coordinate 230,015,303 downwards.
GGGGCACCAGTGCACCTGAAGCTGACTGAAGAAGAGAGGGCCAAATACATGGAACCCCGTTCATACGTTTTTCACCAGATCAGGAACAAAAAACGTAACAACCGGGAAGATGCAATAGTGAGTAAAGCTTTGAAAATGAATTAAAACAGTGCAACTTTGACTTGAAACAATTTATTTCCGCAAAGTGAGCTTAGGACCTAAAAGAAATCGAAAACGGTGGATTGCCGTTCCTTTCGCTCGCTGGAAAGCACCACATGTTTTTCAACAGCCTGAAAGGTCACATTGCTGTCAGGGTCGCTTTGAGGTGTATATATACATATATACCTGCAAAGGAGGAGGTCCAGAGCCACGAAGGCAGCTTGGATCTGCCAACTTCCTGGAATCTCGTGGCTTGTTGTCATCATCGCATTCAGCGGCTTCACTCGTGACCGAGTTTGCAACAATCTCGGTGACACTTTGGCACTCCGACGTCGCAACGGCAGCATCCACGGCGACATAGTTGTCGTATGCAATAGTGTGGCCTTCCAATCATCGACTGTTTCCAAGTTCACACTTGCTGCTTCTCCGCGTACTGCCTTATAAGTGATGCCGTGCCTCTTCCGGAAACGGTCGATCCAGCTATTTGACACCCTAAAGTCAGTGATGCCCAGTCTGTTGGCTATCTCTATTGCCTTCTCGCATAAAATGCTGCCTTCGAAGTTAACACAGGCAGCGTTTGCTTGTTTAAACCCGAGCCTCGTCAAGGTTGACGTAATTGGCGCCACGAGCCTGCTTAGCTTTCGGGTTGAAGAGCGCGGCATTCCCTTCTACCTCGGCACACTTTGAGGTGATGCTGTTAAGCGCTCAGGGTGGCAGTCTTTGGCATTGTCAACCCTTTTCTGCGCTGGCTGCTTGGCGACTGCATTTAGTACGTCCAGCTTTTCCTCAAGGAAAAGCACTTTCTGCTTGCGCGACGCCATCATGAAGATCGCGGTTGGCGCGTGACGCGCGCACCCCGAACTGCCCCGCAACTGCCAGTCAAAACCATTATTATATGAAGAGTGCAAAAAACTTTGGCCGTCTGCTGCCACAACTCTGCGGCAATGCCATACCCTGATCGCCTAGCACCTGGTCAGGGTTGTCACTACCCTTGATATGCTGACCGTCACCCTACATAAGTGGCACCTACATAGACGACGGCTGTTTTGCGGTCATCCACCAGGCACAGAAGTTACCTAGGCAGCTATGCCCGAACCTGTTCGGGCAACGCGGCCGCATTGGCACGCGTTGCCCGGGAGGGTTCGGGGTACCAGGTCGCGATGTATCATGCAGGGATGTTTTCACAGCAACAACAGCAGGGATTTTAATACATGGGGTTCTATGTGAGCTGTGTTGGGATTGGGAAAGAATGACGTAGCAGACGGGAAAATGCAGCACCAAGGAACGTAAGAGTGGGGTTCTACTGTACTTCCATTTGCAATGCACCCTGCAGCGGAAGCCCAATTGACAAGTATGTAGAGCAAGGAATTTGGGAGCCAATTCAACACTCCAATTGGGTTACTCTGCTTGTGTGGGTATGTAAGAGAGATGGAAATCTGCGTGCCTGCAGTGGCTACCGCAGCACAGTGAACATGGATAAAAAAAAGCTTCATAACCCCTGCTCACAACTGAGGAAGTGTTCAGCACCTTCTAAGGAGGCAGAATACTTTGAACTTGGCTACCAGCAACTACATGTCACTCCGACGACTTCTGAAGTTCTCACTGGAGACGCTGCAAAGGGTCTCTACAGGGTTAAAAGGCTTGCATTTGGTGTATCCGCAGTTCCAGTGGTATTTCAGTGATTTATGGAAACAACCTTAAGTGAACTGCCTGGAGGTCGCGTCTTCCTTGACAATGTCATTATCAGTGCATCCACAGAGAAAGAGCACAAGGACCAACTGGAAGTAGTTTCACAATGACTGGTCTGGGATTTGCAACTGAGCAGGTCCAAATGCCAATTTAGTGTGTCACAAGTCCAGTTCCTAGGTCAGGACAATGATAGAGAACAGAGTCCACACAACAGCAGACATGGTGCAGGCCATCAGGGAGGCGCCCACTCCTACCAGTAAGCAGACACTCCAGTCATTTTTTGGGATACTCACCTTCCATGATCGCTTTCTAGAAGGAAGAGCAACAGTGGAATTCCTGGGGCACAAGTTACTACAGAAGGACATTCCATGGCATTGGGAGCCAAGACACCAAGAGTCTTGTGATGAACTGAAGCAACCCTTATAGAAAGGAACTGTTCTTGCTCATTATGATGAGTCCAAGCCCCTACTCAATTCTTGTGATGCTTTACCCTACAGTGTCGGAGCAGTGCTAGCTCAGGTGGACAGTTTTGGTAGGGAGGCACCAACCTCATGTATCCTCGGTGCTGCGGAGCACAATTATGCCCAGCTAGATTGTGAAGGACTGGCAGTAGTTATTTGCTGCCACTCATTGCAGGACGGAAAGTTACATTCCATACTGGCCCTTGCTGGGAAGATTTGACCCTCAGAAATCAGTGCCTGCAGTGCTGTCTCGGCGCAAGACTCGAAGGTGTCTCAAACTTGCAGCGTATGATTATGAGCTGCAATATCAGTCAGGGAAACGGCATCAGAATGCGAATGCACTCAGCAGGCCAACAGTGCCAGTGTGCACTGAAGAACCGCATGCCCCTGGCGGCATACTGTTATTCAAGGCTCTTCCAACACTGCTGCTTCAACAGAGCAGTTAACCACCTTGACTGAGAATGACAAAGTTCTCTTGAGAGCCTACACTGCTGTTCAACAAGGCACTGTGAACCAGCTTGAAAGAGAAAACGTTGCCCTGTATCGAAGAGTCACACAGCTCGTGGTTCACCACTGCGGGTGTGTCAACAGCTGCATGACAGCAAGTAATGGTTCTTGTTTGTTTATTTTTATTTATTTATTTCCAATACTGTTAGCCCTTGCGGGCTGTTACAGGGGTGGGGAAAAAAAATTTTCCACAAACACGTAACACCAGTTCCGCAATAAACAAACAATGCATTCAGCAAACACATGACAGTTTACGCTCAAATAATTCAGTTGTGTGCGTTTCAATAAATACATCTGTGTCAAGTTTGTTCCAATCGACTATAGTTTTCACAAGAAAGGAAAATTTGAAGGCATCAACGCGCGGCACATAGGGCATTAAAGCATGAGGGTGACCTGTAGGGTGGCATGCGGGTGACACGCTGGCTGTCGCTGAGCAGGTGCGAGCCCGTGCATGTGTGGTGGCCAGGTCTGGATGGCATGGCACACTTTTGGGGGACCTGTAGAAGGGCCCATCCTTTTGGCAGTGGTGCATGCCTTACCAAGTGGGTGGAGGTACAAAAGTAAAGTGGTCATTTGTGAGCTGCGGCCATTTTTTTCGCCATTTTGGATACCTCGCAAGGTAGTGTCACATAGGGGGATAGTATTTATTTCTGCGGAAATCCATGAATTATACAAGAACAACAGAATCTGAACTATCACTTCTGCACTTTATCACCTCACAACCAATAATCAAACTAAAAGATATGTTGGTGAACTGAAGAAAGTACTGGCCCGAGAGACATTGGAATCCCTTAACTTTCAAGTTTCGCTATTTTTATTTTGGCAGCATACCACAGTCCATCAATGGCCCATCTTTTTGGCAGTGGTGCATGCCTTACGAAGTGGGTGGAGGTACAAAAGTAAAACGGTCATTTGTGAGCTGCGGCCATTTTTTTCACCATTTTGGATACCTCGTAAGGTAGTGTCAGATAGGGGGATAGCATTTATTTCTGCGGAAATCCATGAATTATACAGGAACAACAGAATCTGAACTATCACTTCTGCACTTTATCTCCTCACAACCAATAATCCAACTAAAAGATATGTTGGTGAACTGAAGAAAGCACTGGCCCGAGAGACATTGCAATCCCTTAACCTTCAAGTTTAGCTATTCTTATTTCGGCAGCATACCACGGTCCATCAAACAACTGGAGTACACTAACTAGAGCTATGTCTCGCCATGGGCTACCAACACTCATTGATCTTCTTGTGCTGAAAGATAAAACAGCCGACAAAGACCAACAGCTGCCCATTAACAGAAGATTCCAGCCAATGAACTCGTCTTGGTAAAGTACTTTGGAAGGGATATCGACTGGTGCTCGGGTATTCTCATGAAGCCTCGTGAAAAGTGGCACAACCACCTGTAGGCAACACCTCAATAAAATAAAGAAGCACCGAGGTGATCTACTGGCAGACATCCAAGTGTAGCCGAACCTGGCATGGGAAATAGACTTCGACTCGAAGGAAAACGCAGCTCAGATGACACCGGAGCAACAACATGCCATGGTTCCAAGGAGATGAAAACGCGTGAAGTGGATGCCTACCTTCTACAAGGCCGCCTTCTAAGGGGGGGGGAAAGAAGTTGTGTTTGTGGCATGTGTTTGCATGCCCGATTACGTGACACTCAAGTACAGTGTGGAATGGCGTGCTGGTAGACGCGCCTGCCGTGGTGGCCCGAAACTGATGGTGCTTCCAATAATTGGCAGCAGATGATGACTCATATAGCAATGCAATTCAGCTGCCGTGTTCGGTTTCTGGGTGGGACAATACTGAGTGAGCAGTGCGTGATTGAGCGTGGTCGGTGCAGTTGCCATGCTGGTGTTGTTTAAATTATCATCATCATCAGCCTATTAAGGCTGATGATGATAAGCCTTTAGTGGCTCATGAGTGTCCGGGCGCAATCTGTGGTGGATGCAAGAAAGCGGTGAAGCGGCAAGAAGCGGTGACGAGGGAAGCAAGGAGAGGAGATACCATGCCAGTAGCACTGTGCGAGTGGGCACGTGGGGGTGCGCACACATCGGCGACAAACCTTGCAGCCATATGGCTGTGATTGCATTCCATGCTCGCGGCCACGGCGGTGTCCGTTCGCAGAACATTTCAGACAACAGCTACAGAGGCCCATTTATGGATATACTTTCGCCTATCGCAGTTTAACTCAGCAAAGTGCCCATAGATTTTTTAATGTCCACTGCAGGATGAAGGCCTCTCCCTGCGATCTACGATTACCCTTGTCCTGCACCAACCAATTCCAGCTAACGCCTGCGAATTTCTTAATTTCATCACACTACCTAGTCTTCTGCCATCCTCGACTGTGCTTCCCTTCCCTTGGCACACATTCTGTAACCCTAATGGTCCACCGTTTATTTAACCTACGCATTACATGACCTGCCCAGCTGTATTTCGTTTTTTTAATGTCAATTAGAATATCGGCTACCCCGTTTGCTCTCTGATCCACACTGCTCTCTTCCTGTCTCTTGACGTTATGCCTAACATTCTTTGTTCCATCACTCTTTGCGCAGTCCTTAACTTGCTTTTGAGCTTTATTGTCTGTCTCCAAGGTCGTGCAATACATGTCATCACCGGCAGAACACACTGATTCTACACCTTTCTTTTTAATGATAATGGCAAGCTTCCATTCAGGATCTGACAGTGTCTGCCGAATGCGCTCCAACCCATTATTATTCTTCTGTAAATTTCCTTCTCATGATCAGGGTCTCCTGTGAGTAACTGACCAAGATAAACATACTCGTTCATTGACTCTAGAGGCTGAGTGGCGATCCTGAACACTTGTTCTCTTGCCTGGCTTATCATCATCATCATCAGCCTGGTTACACCCACTGCAGGGCAAAGGCCTCTCCCATACTTCTCCAACAACCCCGGTCATGTACTAATTGTGGCCATGTCGTCCCTGCAAACTTCTTAATTTCATCCGCCCGCCTAACTTTCTGCCGACCCCTGCTACGCTTCCCTTCCCTTGAAATCCAGTCCGTAACCCTTAATGACCATCGGTTATCTTCCCTCCTCATTACATGTCCTGTCCATGCCCCCCCCCATTTCTTTTTCTTGATTTCAATGAAGATGTCTTTAAGTCGCATTTGTTCCCTCACCCAATATGCTCTTTTCTTATCCCTTAACGTTACAGCCATCATTCTTCTTTCCATAGCTCGTTGCGTCATCCTCAATTTAAGTAGAACCCTTTTCGTAAGCCTCCAGGTTTCCGCCCCGTAGGTGAGTACTGGTAAGACACAGCTATTATACACTTTTCTCTTGAGGGATAATGGCAACCTGCTGTTCATGATCGGAGAATGCCTGCCAAACGCACCCCAGCCCATTCTTATTGTTCTGATTATTTCCGTCTCATGATCCGGATCCGCCGTCACTACCTGTCCTAAGTAGATGTATTCCCTTACCACTTCCAGTGCCTCGCTACCTATTGTAAGTTGCTGTTCTCTTCCGAGACTGTTAAACATTACTTTAGTTTTCTGCAGATTAATTTCTAGAACCACTCTTCTGCTTTGCCTCTCCAGGTCAGTGAGCATGCATTGCAATTGGTCCCCTGAGTTACTAAGCAAGGCAATATCATCAGCGAATGGCAAGTTACTAAGGTATTCTCCATTAACTTTTATACCCAATACTTCCCCATCAAGGTCTCTTAATACTTGCTGTAAACACGCTGTGAATAGCATTGGAGAGATCGTATCTCCCTGCCTGACGCCTTTCTTTATTGGGATTTTATTACTTTCTTTATGGAGGTCTATGGTGGCTGTGGAGCCGCTATAGATATCTTTCAGTATTTTTACATACGGCTTGTCTACACACCGATTCCGTAATGCCTCTATGACTGCTGAGATTTCGACAGAATCATACGCTTTCTCGTAATCAATGAAAGTTATATATAAGGGTTGGTTATATTCCGCACATTTCTCTATCACCTGATTGATAGCGTGAATATGGTCTATTGTTGAGTAGCCTTTACAAAATCCTGTCTGGTCCTTTGGTTGACGGAAGTCTAAGGTGTTCCTGATTCTATTTGCGATTACCTTATTAAATAGTTTGTAGGCAACTGACAGTAAGCTGATCGGTCTATAATTTTTCAAGTCTTTGGCGTCCCCTTTCTTATGGACTAGGATTATGTTAGCATTCTTCCAAGATTCTACAGTTATGAATTGCTATAAATCATGAAGGTGCAATTATCACTCGGAAAAAAGGAAAGCAAGATATGCTTTTTTTGGTTCTTTACTTTTTTATTTATCTTATTTTGTGGCATGTATGGCCCCACTGTTTATGAGGTAGTGTGCCAGATGGCAGGCATCTATATTTTGGTATCATTCAATGCGAGCCACCCATGCAAGTGATTTGCAAGCAGTGAAAGAAGTTTTGATTTTTACTCGCTGACTATTGCAGTGTTCAACTTTGTTGCTGGTCATAGATGCACCCAGTTTATAAGATCACCCTTAATTGCTTGAATGCCGCACCCCTCCCCCCTTTCTGCGTGCACTGTGTGCATTGATTCTTTTTAGCTCAACTGCAGCATAGTGGTTGCAGGGTGATCTTATCGCAGTTAATGTGAACTCGCGTTGTTAAAATATGCCAGTAGGTAGATTATTTTTTCGTAATTTTAATAAATGGTTCAAATGATGATCTGGATGCTGCTGTTCATGACACTATTAAGGTGTCCTCATCCAACAGTTCCGCGCTTAGCTTCAGTTGGGAAACTCCAAAGAATTTCCAACTACAGTTCCTGGACCTAGTGATATTATTTAAGGATGACCATATCTGCTGGCAATACAGCCCGAGGTCAAAGAAGGGGTTACTGCCTTTTAACAGTGCCCATTTCAAACTTGTCAAAAGAGGAATTGTAATGAATTGCCTTCAATCAGCCCTAATGAAGACATGTTTCCACATAATGAGCGAAAGCTTCGGCCTCCAGGTGACGGGGCTGAAAGAAGCCGGATACCCATCGGTTTTAGTTACTGCAGTTTCAGAAGCGTTGCTTCAAAAGATTAATTCTTTCACTACCGCGCCTATTCACATCGATCCACTTGATCGATGCCATTTCAAGTTCAAATTCTAGCGCAGCTTGCGAGCGCCTAGCGCCATCTAGGTTAGAAAGTGGGAAGCACACAACGATTTCCGCTATGTTTTGTTGGTTTTTTTACTTTCCGGTTCGTCTCCGCGCACCGCAAAAAGTTTCGTATTGTCAGGTGAGCACGTCGATCATGGCGTCGTCATCGCACGCAGACACTCCTAAAAGACGTCGTGTTTCTCGCCAATCGAGCGCTTCTGTAGCTGATTTTGCGGATGCAATCAGTAGTAGTGAGCCTGAAGAAGATGTGGACACATCAGAATTTAGCACCGAGGACGAGGATGCATCAAATCAAGCCATAACATCCAGCGGAGGAGTGTCAGTTCTATGTGCGGCGCACATTTCGATTACTAACAAATAGTTATGGGCAGTGGAGCATGTACTCACAGCTATATTATGCATTTTCAGGGTCTCAACGTCATACGGACACGATTCCCTGCCAGCAGCTGTAAAGCGCGTGCAGTTTTTTCCGAGAAGAAACCCGGGGGTCGAAGTTGGCGGCGCGCTCCGGAGTAATGCACGGCACTTCATACAGGCCATCGATGTCTTCCAACAATTTTTCACAGCACAGCTAATCAACGTTATCTGCGAAAAAACAAACAAATATGCATGGACGCATATTTCAGAGACGCAGACTTACGCAGAAAAGGACGCCTCATGGAAAAATTTCAGTCCGGGTGAAGTAATGCAATGCATCGGAATCCTGATATACATGGGAATTGTGGAACTGCCTCGCCTCCATCTATACTGGAATACCTCGGAGTTATTCGGGCCCATTCCTCCAAAGATTATGCCCAGGAGCCGATTTTTTGCGTTCCTTGCCTTTCTTAGTGTCATGGACCCGGAGAAGACTGACCCTGTTCACGATGGCAAGCTGCACAGGATCGCACATTTACTGCAGCATATGAATGACGTGTCAGGTCAGCTTTTCCAGCCATACCAAAAATTGTGCGTGGACGAACGAATGGTTAAATCAAAAGGACGATCGGAAATTTAGCAGTATATGCGTGACAAGGGGGTCATCAAGTGGGGGTATAAGGTATGGGTCCTTGTTGACTCAAGAACAGGCTACACTGTTCAATTCAGTGTTTACACCGGGAAGCGAGAAACACCCAGCTCAAAGGGACTGGCTTATGACGTTGTAACCCGCCTTTGTGATGCATATTTGGATCAAGGCTACATTGTCTACCTTGACAACTTTTACACGTCCACCTCCCTCTTTGAACATCTCCCTGAAAGGAAGACACTCTCTTACGGAACAACGCGCAAAGATCGTTGTGGATTTCCCTCCCAGTTGAAAGACTCCACTTGGGAGAAAAAAAGAACTCGAGGTGACATACGCTGGCTGCGGTGCCGTGATGTGCTGTACTTGCAGTGGAAAGACAAGTGCGTTGTAAACATGATAAGCACAGCACACACTGCCAACAATCACGTCACTGCAATGGAAAAAGTGAAGAGAGGAGACCAATGGACAAAGCTCCCCACCAGGAAGCCACTTTTGATAGAAGATTATAAGGGCATGCTTGGTTGACAAATCCGATCAACTTATTATTTCCTATAATGTCTTGATGAAGTGTGTCAGGTGGTGGAAGACACTGTTCTTCCACTGCATTGACATTGCTGTCGTCAACAGCTTCATCATTTTCCAGGAACACAGGGAGCATCACCCCGAGATAGAGGAACTCTCCAGAAAGACTGGCTTTGACCAGCTTGCATTTCGAATTGAGCTGGTAAACCAGACTTTTGGGTTGGACGACAGACCTAGTCACCCTCCACCTCCTCCAAAGAAGTCTGAGCACAAGCCCCAAATGCAAGAAAAGCGCCATAACTGCAAGCTCTGCTATGAGAAAAACAAAGTAGAGATGAAGACGGCACTTTTTTGTGATCCATGCGGTGTGCATCTCTATTTCATCCCGACGAGGGACTGCTTTTGAGAATGGCATGCTGCTCAACCACGCTAAATTTTTTTTTTTTTTTTTTTTTTGTGGAAAGAACAGTTTTCCGAAAAACTTTCTGAAACTTGTGTTATTTCTTTAGAATATATAAGGCAACAAAATGTATATCTTCAAATTTTTTTACCCCTGATATTTTTAAAGTTGTGCACCTTTTTCAAGCAGAGCGATATTGTCACTGTATAAATTTTTACATTATAAATTTTTTTTCATTAATTTGTGTAATAAATATATACGCAACATTTATGTTATTGAATAGGAAATTCCCTTAGCTATATTTTGATACCGAACAATGTAAATAAGGCATTCGTGCATAGCCGCCAAAAATATTTCCTTCTACCTAGTAAAAACTGCCCTTTTTCCCTTGGTAGCGAAAGAGTTAAGAACCCTAATCCAAAAAGTAAGCCTGGTAAGCGAAAAAGGCCGATGCAGGTGATTTCGTATACAGTGAAACCTCGTTAAACCGTAGTTGGCCGGAGCTTGGAAAAAGTACGTACTAGACGGTAGTACTGTTTAACCAAAATAGCATGAGATCGCCCACTTACCTGTCAAAAACGGAACTCTGAGAGAGTGCAATGAAAGGGGAAAAAAACATGCAGTATTTATGCACTTCGTGCGACAAAAGTGTTATTTTCGTTTGATGCCGCCGCGGCCTAGCATGACGACAGCGGCCTCAAACTTACTGAAGCTGCGTGCCAGCTTTTCAGCCAGCCCCCTCTTCTCAGCAAACACTCGCATGGCAGATTCCTCGTTGGCGTTGTACTCTCCGTGCACGCGCGCAGTAGTGCTGCAGAAGTCCCAGGGGCGCATTTTCATTGCTGGGTGCCGGAGCTTGGAATACTTTTCGTTTGGAAATATGTGGTATAGTGTCGCCCCCTACGAGATCTCCGTGTTATCATATATTTACGTTTCGTAGTAGTCTAGCTAGATGGCGCACCCCCCTTCTGTCATGTGACGAGCTTGGACCACTTGGAAGGTGCCATCTGGCGTGTGGAGTCTTTTTTGGTAATAAACGGCCGCTAGCCGGCTCAGTCCTAGTCCGGTTTTCATCAGGAGCAGTTGGCTCCGCGTCTCCCTCTCTGCGTCGGGCACTCGCGCACGTTCGCTGGGCGCCGGGCCCCCGCTTGCCTGCCGCTGCCGACACAACATCTTATGGCGACGAGGATGGGATTCCCGTTGCGGTTCTGACCGAAGCCCCGGGAAACCAACGAGCTTCGTAAGTGAAGCGACCTTTCCTGTGTCTGCACAGCACACAAACGCCGCCGATGCACTTGGAGTCGCAATGCTTCCGAGCCTAGGCCTTCCCGACCCCTTTGTTCTTCCTTGCCCCGCCGTTCCTGCTGTGAGCTCCGGCTTGTCTCCTGCACTGTCTCCTGCACGCCACCGGGCATGGCTTCTTTTACGACGAACCTTCCCGTTTTTCTTGAATTGCCCGGGCCACCGTTAATTCCATGGCATCGATGGAAAAAAATTTTGCAGGCCCACCTCGAAGCGGCCGAGCGCGACGAGCGTCCGCGCTCGTCAGCGCTCTCGGGCGTGAGGGACAACAAAAGTACTTTGCAGACGAGGAGCAGGAAGCAGCAAGGCAGTTAACCGGCGCAGCGTCAGCGTCAAGCGAAGCAGCAAGGCAGTCGACCGGCGCAGCGTCAACGTCAAGTGATGCGGTCCCGCCAGCGTCAGAGTTCAAGAAACTCTTGCAGCGGCTTGACCGGCTGTTCGCCGCGTCAACAAATGTTCTGGCGGAGAGGCACGAATTCACCAGTCGAAGGCAGTTCGAGGGAGAAGGATTCCTGGAATTCGTGACCGCACTGAACGAGAAGGCGGTGCAGTGCAACTTCGGCACAACCTACAATGAGCGCGTCCGAGACCAAATAATACATGGGGTAGCGAACGCCAGCGTTCGCAAAAAGTTATTAGCTCATGGCGAAACCCTGTCTCTGGACAAGGCCGAAGAAATTGGACGCTCTTTAGAAGCTCTGCATCGAGCGAACCGCACGTTCGGCTCTGAAAATGTACGAAGAATCGAGGCATCTCAACTTGGCGTTCCGTCGATGGGCCAAGATGACAGACTTCTTCCGGGAAGCTGCCAAGATGGCTGACTTAGTCCAACAGGCCATGAGGATGGCCGACTTCTTCCGAAAAGCAGCCAAGATGGCCGACTTCTTCCGAGAAGCCGCCAAGAGGGCCGACTTCTTCAGAGAAACCGCCAAGATGGTCAACATTTCGCACATGGCTCCTCCGGAAACCGTGGTGCATGCGATCGGTGTGGCAGCAGGAACCATATCGCGTCTTACAGGAATTGTCCAGCAAGAAATCGGCGATGTAATGCCTGCCACACGTTGGGCCATTTCGCTTCGGTATGTCGAAAGACCCGAACAGCGGTGCAACACGTCTCTTCCGTAGAGACGCTGTCTTCAACTTCCACAGGGCAGCTGTCCGCGTCTGTCTTGACGGTAAGCGCTTTTGAAACTAAAAAAAGATTTCGAAGTTCCGGTCGTAGTTAACGGCGTCTCCATGCGACTGCTGGTGGATACAGGAGCGTCTGTGTCATTCATGATGGCCGAAGATTTTAGAAATCACTTTGGTCGACAGCACAGGCTGTCACAAACAACAGTGGACTTGAGAAATTTCTCCAAGCAACGCATTGACATTCAAGGCCTTTTTCATGCCACTGTCCAGTTTTTCCAAAGGTCATGCTCCGTCACGTTCCACGTAACGACTACAGCAACATCACTGCTGGGTTTAGACACCATCTACCGCTTGGGCATACAGATCGACGGTACGTCGCTGACATGTCGTCTACCATCGCTTCCTTCAGTACAGAGCCCCACAGGTGTGCCTCCGGGTTTTGATCACCTCCTCAGTGACGAGTTGGGTCTCGTCAACAACTTTGTGCACCGAATTCATCGGCAGCAAAATGCGAAACCAGTATCTTCAATGTTGCGCCAACTACCCCTGGCTCTCCGTGACCAGGTCACAAATGAATTGCGACGTCTCGAGGACTGCGACGTCATCGAGCGCGTCGAGGCTTCTGAGTGGGTGTCTCCACTCGTGGTGGTGCGCAAGAAGAATGGAACCATGCGGCTCTGTGTAGATCTACGGGAACAGGACAGTATTGTGCCTCAAGTTCAAGAAAGAGTCTTGCAGAAACAGTGGCGGACTAAACAGTACGTACACAAATGTAGAGGTGCTCAGGCAACTTGTATCAAGGTGGGAGACACCGTCAGAATAAGATTTAACAGGAAAGGATTCTTTAAGTACAGTAAATCTCGTACAGTTAAGGCCCAGATAGGACCATCTATTTTTGTACTCAGTGATGGGAAGACGTGGCATGTGTCTAAGTTAACCCTAGTGATGAAGGATCCAACAGGTAGTACATTGTGTACAAGTGATAGAGACTTTTTGTACTCATATTTAAATCTGGATAGTCATTCCGATGACTCGTCTGTAGTGACAGCGTCTTCTCACAGTTATAAGCATCAGCTAAGTAGTTCGTCTGACGGTATCACTTCCGAGTGTGCACAGTCAGCAGTCGTCTCTGATTCCGTGGGGGAATCGGTAGCCTCCCAGGACTTGTTGGGACTTCGAGAGGAGCTTCCTGGGCAACCCTCTCCAGCTTTGAGCGACACCCACATTCAATTGTCCAATCAGGGGGAGGGAAATAATAGTGGGACAACTGGGTCTTCGAAGTCGACCGATACGCGTCGCAACCCCCAAAGTTCTTCTGAGGTACGCACACGTGCTCATCGTGACAGAAAACGACCTCCGTGGCTCGATGATTTTGTTTCTTGAGTGTAGAGCGTATTGCCGTCTTCAAAATGCCACGGCTAGGGGCCTCGCTGTGACATTTAGGAGACAGTTCACATGTTTCGTTAACACAGGTATAAAATGTGTTCCTTGTTGCGGTGCAGTGAGTCTTGTGCCGTGTTCCTTGTCGGATCTTGTTTTGAGTGACTGCCTGCGTTTTGGCGCCCAAGACTGGTGCGCGTGTGTGTGAACTTAGGCGGGGACGGACTGAATTTGTTGTGGACTTAAGTGCGTGCCTTGTGTGCGACTAGTGCGCGTGTGTGTGAACGTGGGGGGGAACGAACTGAATTTTTCCTTGGACTTGAGTGCGCATCTTGTGTGCGCGTTTCACTGTATGCTTACTTTGTTTCCAGGGGGGGACGATGTGGTATTGTGTCGCCCCCTACGAGATCTCCGTGTTATCATACATTTATGTTTCGTAGTAGTCTAGCTAGATGGCGCACCCCCCTTCTGTCATGTGACGAGCTTGGACCACTCAGAAGGTGCCATCTGGCGTGTGGAGTCTTTTTTGGTAATAAACGGCCGCTAGCCGGCTCAGTCCTAGTCCAGTTTTCATCAGGAGCAGTTGGCTCTGCGTCTCCCTTTCTGCGTCGGGCGCTCGCGCGCGTTCGCTGGGCGCCGGGCCCCCGCTTGCCTGCCACTGCTGACACAACAGAATAGAGTTATGTTATCACGCCCCTGTTCTCGTCGCGACGATTGCATTCATGAGGCTCACATAACGCGTAGCTTCTGCCACTGTCGGGCCTGAATCGCCCGTGCTGTCGCTTCCCGTGTCGTCCTTATCACTGTCGCTAGGCGACACTTCAGCAATAACAGAGGCAACGATGGCGAAAAGTCGAACCTCGTAGCCGACATGTCTTCGCGGTCGCAGCAACGCTGCCGAGCAACTTCTTCGCATTCCAAATGCCACACACCGTAGTCAACAGCAGATCCTTGTCGCGTGCCAGCGCCGACTTCTTCGTGTTACGTTCAATAGCACGGACGATGTCTAATTTTTCTTCTATGCTGAGCACCCTGCGTCTTTTTTATCTGACCTTCGGAATGACGCGAGTCCTCGCTTGCACGACGCCATAACGCTCTCTGGCACGGCGTCGAAATGATGTTGATGTTGATGTGGCTTCACGCGCAAACACATAGGGCGCTTGGAAGCCGTTGTTCCGATGTTTGAGGCTTGTTGTTCTGCCAGGCTGCCCGATGGAGACGACACACCGCCGTGTTTGCGCGACGAAAAGTTGAAATCCTACGTTTTAACCGATGCATACACAATAAGCTGGTATGGTTTATGCGGATACAAAACACATTATGATCAATGGCCGCTGAGTCGGGGATTTGACTTTACTGCTTTTAAAATGAAACTACTGTTTAAGCAGGTACGGTTTAACGAGGTTTTACTGTGTTCATAAACTGTCATACAGCATCAAGCAGATTCCTTCAAAGCATGATGTTCCGATTGTGTTTTCTGCACCGTGTAAGCTGTAAAAAATTTGTGCAGTGAGAAACAAAGAGAAGTTGCCGCAATTCACTACTCTGCACATAAATAAATTCACGGACTGTCTGGCAATTGTTGTTTACGCAATTCCTTTAGGTTGTGGTCATCAGTATATAGGCCAAATGGGGAGATCTTTCAACGAGCGGGCCAGGGAGCAAAATCTTAATGTTCATAATAAGACAGGTGGCTTTCTGGCTGAACATTGCAAGCTGTGTGGCTGCAAGCCAAAGTTTTATGACAGTGAGTTTCTGAGGAAAGCAAGAGACGGGACCGAGCGAGAAATCTTTGAAGCTTTCTTTTATTAAAAGATCGGCTGACAACTACGTCAGCAAGCCATCCATATTTTTAAATGACGCTGAGATGAGTTTCTTGAAGGTTTTGTTTAGGTTTTAAATATTTCACCCCCTTTTAAAGGTTTTTTTTTTTTTGCACAGAAGCCTGCTCAAGCCATGTGTGTGGATTCCTTGTTCTATGCGCATGTTCCTTGTTTTCATTATCATTTTTTCTGCATAGTGATTTCGCCTTAGCTCTAAGCATTGACATACGTGGCGACAGCAAACTATGTTCGATGAACATATCTTGTTCATACTGTTTCTGTAGATTTAGCAATGTGTTCTTAAATGCTTGCGGTACGTATCTTGTTTTTGGTTGATCATGTATGACCACATCTGTGTTAACAGCAGTGTTACACAGCAAGCCTTTTGAGCATATATAGCCCGGTTTCGGTGCAAATAAAACCAGTTGTTAGTCAGCGCTTATGATGTGGTTTGTGTTTCTTTGTCTCCGTCCCAGTCGGGCTGCACCTTTTGAATAGCCATGAACCAACTCACCTTAAATCAAATTTTTATTGCAACATTTCTAGCAGTGTTTACATTTCTAGGACTCAGTCAATGCCTACGATATATGCCGAAACATTTGTTTGCTGAACCACAACAGCCATTATGCACATCCATTGTAAACACGAAGGCAGCTGAGGCAAGCAATGAATGCGTAAACGTGATGAAGCATGGCGGTGCCCGCGAGGTTGCAGTGAAAAGGGTCTTTCCGATCACTATCAATACTTCAAAACTGCGACTTTTTTCTCATAGGACCAATAATAGAAACAATGCACAGCAGCTACGGTAATTCCGGATGCCATACTGGGTCTTGCTCGACTTCTTGGACATGACATGCACGCAACGACACAAATTTAGAATGAACATCGTGGCCGTGAACAGGTTGTCGCCTGTCGCCTCGCTTTCCCGCAATTTTAGAGTAAAGCTTTCCTTGGTTTGACTGAGTAGAGAGTGGCCCGCTGATAGTGCCATCCCAAGGCAGGCGACACTATCAGCCGCGGCAGCGGAGTGGAGACGAAAGCTTCTCAGGCTTCGCTTTGTACTGCTGATGTGAAGATAACGTTTGACAGCACGAAATCGTATCTGATCACTGTCTGTCAAATTGAACAAAGTGAAATACTTTTTTAAGCTGGAATTCATTCTTTTTTTCTGACTGGTTGATAATTCAAAAATTCTTACAGCCCCTTTTATGTAAGAAAAATCTGTTGGTGACTGGTCATGCATTAACGGCTGAATTTCAATTAACAAAATTTCAATGTAGTGAAGTAAAGTGCCGATTTTCCTGACTTCATTACTGATTTTAGCGACTTCACTTTGTTTTCTGGTCCATGCATAAGCCGATTACTGCTATCCTACAAAATCACACATTGTAACTTGTTCACAAATCTATTTGTGAATAGCAACAATTTGTGCATACTCTCATATCTTGGTTATAAACTTGCTTTAATACCATATTTACCCGATTCTAACATGCACCGAACTTTTGAAGGCCTAATAAGTCTAACCCACTTATAACGATTCCAGATATAACAATCTATTGGCTATAACGACCACATTTCAGTGTAATTATGATGTTCTGACCCTGCCTATTGAAACTGCTTCCAGATATAAATATTTTCTTAAAACTTTGTACGGTTACAGTGAAGGCTTTGAACCAAGTCAGGGTAAGAAGAGGGCATGTGAAGCATGGCCACACTGGGTGCATGCTGCACAGTCTAACCCCGACTACAGTGCAGCCTGCAAGACGAGTGACTGACCGGTGCACATGAAATTTGGAAGCCGCGAAGAGGGTCACGCACTTTCAAGGCATGCCTCCGCCAGGGAGGAGGTCCGGTAGACACTGCATGGCCCGGGGGGTGTACTGGTGCCTGCACTGGTAAGATGCCACAACGGCATCACTCGCTCGTCTCTCTGCAATTGTCTGTGCAGCGTTACACCTGTTTCCATGATTTGGAACGACGTCCTTTCACCGTGGGAACAATGGCTGCTCAAGCATTCCCGTCGACGCAGCCCGAGCAAGCAAGAATGTTGCACCACGCACTGCCGCCACAGAATGTTGCAAAGGATTGGCAGTTAATGCGCTGTTATCGGAAGATCACGCTTCGGCCATAGAGAAAGAAATCTGCAGCACTTCGTTTACACATTGCTGCAGATTTGATGATTACTGATAACAATTGGCAGTCATATTTTACTTTCGAATGTTCAATTCTTTTTCCATTGAAGCGGCATAGATAACGTAATTTTATGGCTCTTGTGTGGCTGACACGCAGTCACACAATACCGATACTACGATGGCCGACACCTTTGCAGAATGGCAGCATGCTGCAGCAGTTACTGAATTTTACGTTTCCGGCCAACTGGAAGAACACTTTGCTCACTTGTGCAGAATATGGTCATGCCCCGCTGGTAATAAAATATATTGCAAGCTCTCGAATAAAAAATGGCAGTTGCGCTTGCAGTTTCTAAATGGCAGGTGATCGAAACCGGGTGGTGTTTTAAAAGAGCTACACGATACCACCTTTCGTTCTCTAGATGAAAGTTTCAAATGGGAGTTTGCAGCTAGGTGGCGGAACGCACCAGATACAGAAATGAAACTGAAAATCTGGTTTTCCGACCAAAGTGCTGCCAAACTGTAGCTGCTGATGCCAGCTTCCGAGTGGTTATTCATTAAGCATTTTTAAGGGTGAGTCCATATTATAACAAACTGGTAATATAATGACCACTTTTCACAGAAGTATCTAGTTTGTTATAAATTGGTTTGACTGCATAAGAAAATAAAAGTGCATCTGAATGTAACATGCTGCCAATTCTTAAAGAAAAATATAGCACGCACCCCACGTTTGCAATCATAAAAAACGAGACATGCAGCATTTACTTCACAGACAGATTTTTTTTTATTAACTTCCATAATGAAAGTCGCGTTTTGTCATCACCATTTATGCTTAATTAGCCACAGATACCAAGCACACTGGGCGGTGTTCTTGAACAATCATGTTATCGAGACTCTGCATCGGACACATACTTGGCACATCACCAGGAAATGCTGGGGCCGTTTACATCGTCACATACGGTGCCGAGTCGTGTGAAATCTTGCGAAATTAATAGTTCTGAAATTATTGGCTGGAACTAGCACTCAAGATTGTAATCGGGCTCAAGATGAACCAACATCAAACTTCACAAAAACGTGCTGCGTCAGTATTTTGTGATGGAAATGACACTGTATCTGATGGCTCTGACAGTAGGCTGTTGCCAACGCTGTGAAACCGGTTTTCGTTTTGTATCCAACTGTAAAGCGCAGGCAATTTATGGACGTATTTTCTTGGAAAAAGATGTTAGATTCAGGTACAGTAAAACCTCAACAATGCTATCCAGGTTTATTTGAAAATTCGGTTAATTTGTAGAATTCGTGCAGTCAAATAATTTGCAATGCAAATTACACTGGATGCACTGAAATGCCTGCGTGCATCCATCAGAATAATTTGTAGTTTCTGGTTGAGGTCTCCAAGCCTGGCATGCTGTGGCACGCTTCCAGCTTCGCATATCTTAGCAGCAGTGTCAGAAATATGGCAGCCATGATGTGGTTCCAGCTCCTGCAATAGCTTTCATCTAGTAACACTGACTTCTTCTGACATTTGCAGTACTTAAATGCATAGTTTTCGAGATCGGACTCGGAGGGAGCCGTCACCGATTGAGCCAGCACCAGATTCCGTGATGTGGATGCTGATAAGTCATACAGCTGTACAAAGTGGCCATGCTGTAACTATGTAGATACATGACTGAAGGTGAAAGACCAGCTAAAAACGCAATATGCACTGGAATAGAAGATGAATAGCAGTCTTCTATTCCTGTGCACGTTGTGTTTTAGCTGGTCTTTCACTTTCAATTGCCTGTGCTGTGTAATGGTGCACATCAATTTTATATGTTTCTGCCCACTACACAGAAGCAAGTCAGATCATCACCATCATCATTACCAAAAAGTAGTGTCCAAATACTGCTTCTAAGGAGAAACAGATTTCGCAGGCTACGCTATTAACAGCTGCACGTGGCGAATGTGATTTTAAGATATGGAAATGCATCATGGCCACGTTGTTTTCAACACCATTTATAAATGTGGTGATCTGCTTTTCCGTTTCTGGGTTTTCTGTCACATGTCCTGTGCTGTTCTCCACTGCTGGGGTGTTGTGTGCATATGAAAAATCCCAACTATGTATGCGTTTCTGCTAGGGTATGAAGAGAGAAGCAGGTAATCATTATGTGCCCTCTTGTGCATTTGCTTAATTATCATGAGTCCCTAGAGCGCATGATTAGTGGGTTAGAGACCCTTCTTGGTGCAGCAGACTGCTGCGCCAAGCATCCCACTTATCAACAACTGCTCCTGGTGCTGCTAGATGGAAAATAATCATTACATGCGTGTGTCTGGGTTTTTCTGTTATTTTTGAGTAATTCGAAAATCCGCTTAACTTAAAAAGTTTTTGCTTGCAATCCAGAGGACTCTGAATTAATGAGGTCTTATTGTATAGTATTTAGACTATCGAATTCCCAGCAATGCTAAATGGCAAAAGTCGAACACAACTGTCCATTCCTAGGGCTGTTTGATGCCCAGAGTTGCGACACTTGCATTACTTCCCATTTTATGGTGTCTTACATTTTACGTAGATTTCCCACAAGACAGCTTGAATGCCCAAATTTTCTCATTTATAACATGGTAAGCATGATGAAAACTATTCATGCTCACAAAACCTTCACGCCTTTATTATACCCCTCACAAGGCATTTTGTCTCAATTTTCACTGCAGACCAAAGTAAAGATTGAGAAGGTTCAAAGGTGTGCCATGCGATTCATCTACAACAAATGCAGGAATTCTGACTCTCCATCTCTACTCATGAAAACTAATCAAATAAAACTTCTCTGCACCGGAAGAAAAACAATGAGGACAGAATTTTCACCCTCCTTGTTGCATGGAAAGCTCGGCATCCCGACCATACCATATGTCATGCCGGCTTTAACTCGCAAAACACGACACACACACACCAATTATAGCTTAACTCCTCATTTCACAAAAACAAATTGCCACAAGTTCTAATTTCTTCCAAAAACAATAACTGACTGGAATACACTACCTGAAGAGCTTTTCCCAAGTGGAAACTTTGAAAAGGCCATTAACAATATTTTTAACCTCTAATAGAGAGTTTTTTGCCACTTGCATTGTGATCCTTTTGGAGGTGCCGGATGTGTTGTGCATATGTATATGGAAGTGTTTTATATCTACATGCATGCATCTTAACATATTGTCACAGCCTAGTAGGAGACGGGAAAGCCGGTGTCGAGGACATGTAAAAGCGCTTTATCAGCACAGTCAACGTGACGTCGTTGTCGTCTGTTTTTCTACTCGTGCGCTACTTCAGCGTCGTTTTCATCGCCCGGCACATACCCGCGGTGACCATAGAGGATGTGGCATTTGCCCCTCCTTTGAAAAGGAGGCATCGTCCCGATGCACTAACGTCCGAAGGCTGTGCACAGACGGTGCAAAGTTGAGGTCATGAGGAAAAGTATGGCTTCCTACGAAGCCTGTGCAGAACCTCGGGCAGATGCCGCCGGCGTTTGGAGCAGTTATGGCTGTGGGGGACCACTTCATAATTCACATCACTGATACGGCGCAGAACTGTATACAGGCCAAAGTATTTTTGCAGGAGCTTCTCAGACAGCCCCCGCTGACAAATCGGAGTCTAGACCCACACCTGGTCACCGACGTTGTATGTGACGGGTCTGTGCCGGAGATTGTAGTGTTGGGCATCGTATTCCTGTTGTTCTTGGATTCGGAAACGCGCAAACTGCCTGGCTTCCTCTGCGCGCTGCGTAAACTCCTCAGCACCAGTCTCGTCACCATACTCGTGTGGCAGCATTGCGTCCAACATGGCTGTCACTTCCCAGCCGTAAACGAGGTTGAAAGGCGTTGTCTCTTGGTTCGCCGTATTATACGCAAATGTAACGTATGGCAAAATCTCGTCCCAATTCTTGTGGTCGACTTCGATGAACATACTCATCATGTCTGCCAGAGTTTTATTCAAACGTTCTGTCAGCCCACTGGTTTGGGGATGATAAGCCGTGGCCTTTTGGCGAGTGGTACCACTTAATCGGAAAACGGTGTCCAGAAGCGCAGCCGTGAACGCAGATCCTCTGTCTGTTATGATCACTGCGGGAGCGCCATGCCTTAGGACGATGGCTTCGATGAAAAATCTCGCTGCTTCGGCTGCTGTTCCACGTTGGATAGCACCTGTTTCAGCGTATCGAGTAAGGTAACCTGTGACGACGATTATCCATCTATTTCTGACAGTAGACAGTGGAAACGGACCTAAAAGGTCCATGCCAATTTGTTCGAA
Organism: Dermacentor variabilis; assembly: GCF_050947875.1. Lineage (NCBI taxonomy): Eukaryota > Metazoa > Arthropoda > Arachnida > Ixodida > Ixodidae > Dermacentor > Dermacentor variabilis. The sequence goes on along the minus strand of NC_134571.1, from coordinate 229,993,420 downwards.
CGGCGCTTGCGGTATCTGGACAGGATGCAGCAGTCCAGATGGCTTTCCGAGTAGGGCTTTGCGGCGCTGGCAATCCAGACATGTCTGTAATGTTTCACGATCGATGCAAGTCTTGGCCAATAGTACTTTAGCCTAATTCTTGCCAATGTGCGGGTGTAACCCAAGTGACCAGCGGTCGGCTCGTTGTGACAGGCATGTAGGACTTCGTCGCGAAGAGATGTGGGAATGACGAGTAAGTAGCTGCTGCCACTAGGTGAAAAGTTCTTTTTATAGAGAACGTCGTGGCGCAAGCAATTCCCCAAAGACAGCCCTCTCGCGAATAACCTTGACACGCTGCTTGTTTTTCCCTCCAAGTAATCGAAAAGAGGAACCAGTTCTGCGACCTCGTGTTGGTGGCGTGAAACGGCGACAGTATCTACCACACCTAGAAAAGCCGTGTCATCATCGTCGTGCACTGCAGTCTCAACAGGAGACCGAGAAAGGCAGTCGGCGTCGGTGTGTCGTTTCCCTGATTTGTAGACAACCATGAAGTCGAACTCTTGGAGTCGAAGACTTCAGCGCACAAGCCGACCAGCTGGATCTCTTAAATTAGCCAGCCAGCAAAGTGCATGATGATCACTGACAACGGTGAAACACCGACCATACAAATATGGCCAAAATTTCAGGATGGCCCACATCAGTGTGAGGCATTCTTTTTCTGTAGTGGAATAGTTAGCCTCTGTCCTTGATAGCGTCCTACTGGCATAAGCAATCACTCTTTCGGTGCCGTCCTGCCGCGGTACAAGCACTGCGCCAAGGCCGACATTACTAGCGTCGGTATGAAGAATCGTAGGAGCGTCGTCATCAAAGTGTGGGAGCACGGGAGGCGTCTGCAGCCGTTGCCGTAGGTCGTGAAATGCCCGTTGCTGGTCTTCGCCCCACAAGAAGGGGACATCTTCTCTGGTGAGATGCGTTAAAGGGAAGCTGAAGAGCCTGTCGAATTCAATAAGCCGCTCATATACGGATACGGGAACCTTATAAGCCATGCAGGTAAAATTTTGTGGGCATTTTTCTCTTAGGAGCGACGCAATCGTCGGTCAAAATTGCGCTGTAGCTGCGCCCCCCGTCGAGCACCGCGCGCTGCTGCTGTCGCTGACGGTGCGAGCGGAGTACCGGAAACCGCGGTGTAGTGACGTCGGCACTGGTGTTCCGTTGCTTCGCAGTCTCCGCGACCGTGCCTGACCGGGCTTATTTCTGCGTGCGTGCCGTCCTAATCTCCTTCGCTCGACTCTATGTTCCTTTGTTTGTGTGTATATAGGAGTGGTAGTTGACGTGCGAGCATCAATTGAACTTGTAGGCCGATCATGCCGGCGTTTTGTGCAGCCTACGCTTGCACGAACACCAGCGGCCGCGACGATGTTCCGATGTTCCATTAGTTCCTGCAAGACAAGAAGCTTTCAGCTAAGTGGGAGGCTGCTGCGAAGCGAAACAACTTCAAGCGCTCAAGAACAACAGTGTTGTGCTCTAACCACTTCCGTGACGATTACTACCGGAGTTTATCAATAATGTGTGCTTTGGGTTCTCCTTCGTGTTAGCACGCTGAACGGAAGGTGCATGTTTGTCTCCCACGCTTGACGCAGTTTTCATCGCCAAGCGCCGCGAATTTTCTATTCGCACGTGTGTTGTGAAACAGCCTGCATGCAGCTACCATAACGAAGTGCAAGCGTAAAGTTTGCATCTGTTGGAAAGCCTGCTCACGCCAGGACGCTGCACTCCCCCTTCTCTCGCAGACATAGAGAAACCGACCATATCACGTAGCCGATGGAATTCGCCGGTTGCGAGTAGCGTGCGGATGGTGCGCTGATGAAGATTCTATACTACATGTGCTACAACAGCCGGTAAACGTTTCCTGCGTTTAAACCGTCAGTGTAGATTGCTGACAGCTTTGAGGCAGCGCACAAATGCAGAAGATCGCATCAGCACTTACGTTTTATGAGGAGGCACGCAGGAACATAATACTACAGTTGTTTGTCCGGAAACGTACTCACTGGAATGCTGAATGCAGCTTAGCACAAAACATACTCGCCAAAGAACATTTCCAACACAAGGAGAAGCTAACACTTCACCTTCGTTCGCGTGGAAAGCAGTGCTCGCACCAGCATTTTTTGCTTCTTGGAGAGGCCGGCTCTTCACAATCGGCTCGTACATGTAGGGAGTAAAGTATAAACCCCTTACAAGTGATCTTGCACGCGACAGCGACAGCACGACAAGCGAGGCGATGGCTGTCGCGTTCACTCGTCGCCTGCAAGCCGAACTCCACGCGAGCGACGGCTTTGAGCGACGACTTCCCTGTATGAGGGCAGCAATAAACGCGCCGAAACTAGCATGACGCATGCTTTATCAATTTAAGTTGATGTATTTTACTGAAAAAGGAGCATAAAATATTTCTGAAGGTCTTGCACTCGGTCCTTATTCTTGCACGTGTAAAATTCAATAGTTTGCTCGTTCTGTGCGAAAAACAGTAGTATTTGAGTTATGTACATCCAGTTCCGGCTTCGCACTATTGGCTAGTCGCTCGTAGCACTTCCGGGCGACGAGCGACGAGTTCTAGATTTCTAGAAACGAGCGATCGAGCGACAACACAGAGCGATCTGTTCAAGCGAATGCCCGTTTTGTTGCTCCAAGCCGTCGCCCGTCACCGTCGCGCACAAAATCGCTCTCGTGGAGTACGGACTTAACGCCGAACTCCTAAGAGAAATGCAATCTCTAGAAATTTTCCATGCCCGTCTCAGCAAAACAGCACCAAACTACTTTGTACCGTGCTTCGTGTGTAGCGGCAGCAGTCGGTCCGGACGAGCACCATTGTTGACGTCACGAGGCGCCCGACGAATCACAGGCGGAAACGAGGCGCGCGAGCTGGGCGTGTCCGCTGCTGCACTTTTCGTCAAAATAAAATATGTTTGCGCTTTCTTTCGCTCAATTTCAATGCACTATTCGAATTCAGAGGGTTGAAAACCATGACATACTGCTCTTCACTCATTTTTTCTAGAAAAGCTTTCAGCTTCCCTTTAATGGCAATGCGATGCACAAAAATTCCGCAATAAAGCGTCGGTAGTAGGCGCAAAGCCCCAGAAAACGTCGCATGGCCTTTTTATCTGATAGCGTTCGGAAATTAGCAACGGCAGAGATTTTATCAGGGTCAGGTCGGACACCTTCACGACTAACAACGTGATCGAGAAATTGAAGTTCTCCAAAGCCAAAATGGCACTTTTCAGGTTTTAAAGTTAGACCAGCTGAGCGTATTGCTTCAAAGACCGTCTTTAGTCTTCGTAAGTGTTCCTCGAATATGACGGAGAAAACAATCACGCCGTCGAGGTACACCAGACAGGTTTGCCATTTGAGGCCCGAGAGTACCATGTCCATTAGTCGTTGAAACGTTGCTGGCGCAGAAAACAAACCGAAGGGGAGCACCTGAAATTCATAAAGCCCGTCGGGCGTCACGAAAGCGGTCTTTTCAAGGTCTCTCTCATCAACTTCTATTTGCCAGTAGCCGCTTTTCAAGTCCATCGACGAAAAGTAACGTGCGTTTAGTAGCTTATCCAGTGAATCGTCGATACGCGGCAGCGGATAAACGTCTTTGTTTGTGATGTGGTTGAGTTGTCGATAGTCGACGCAGAAGCGCAGGCTACCGTCCTTCTTTTTCACCAATATGACAGGCGATGCCCAAGGACTCTTAGATGGCCGATTAACCCCATCCTCAAGCATTGTCTTCACTTGGGTTTGTATTTCCTCGCGCTCTTTCGGTGCTACACGATAAGGATTCTGCCGAATTGGTCTGGCGTCGGCTTCGGTGATAATATGGTGCTTAGGGAGCGGCGTCTGGCTGACTCGTGACTATTAGAATGGATCATGTAACCGCGCAAACAACAAGGGACAAAGAAGGAAACACACAAGACAGGCGCGGAACTTCAACTGAGATTTACTCCAGGAAATCCCACGTTTATACATGTATCATAATTCTCAGTTGAAGTTCCGCGCCTGTCTTGTGTGTTTCCTTCTTTGTCCCTTGTTTGCGCGGTTACATGATGCATTCTAATATCGATCACCAACTAGCCCGCCAATCCCTGTTAAATATGACCCGTGACGTTGATGAGAAGCAGCTCTTAAACTCATTGATGAGCTCAAGAAGGCTGTTGCATTCGACGGGCAATAAGGTGGGACTGATGTCAACCACAGGGGCAGGCATAGCCACGGTGGACGTCGCATGCTCCACTGAGAGGCAGTCTTGTACTGAGGTAAATTCGTCGAAGTAAGCAACAGCCGTGCCTTTAACAATGTGTCGACGTTCCCTGGTAAAATTCGTCAGCAGGAGTTCGACATGTCCGTCGTGTACGTTAATTATGGCCCTGGCGATGGAAACGCCCTGACTCAATACCAGTGCATTGATGTGTTCGGCGACGCCAGTCCCGGTGTTCAAGTTGTTGAAGATAACAGGTACGAGGGAACAGCTTTGTGGCGGAAGTGTGACATCGTCATCGGCGACACGTAAGCGGGGTCGCTGGTGTTCCGTGGGGTCGACGTCATTTGAGCTCGTAGCAAATGTGATGACGAGGTCACCGACATTAATCACTGCACCGTACTCTCTCAAGAAATCCATCCCCAATATAATTTCCTTGCAGCACTCAAAGCGAATGACGAGGGTGGTGACGAAGGTTGCACCGGCGATTACCGTTTTGGCTGTGCATTTTCCAATAGGCGTCATCAACTGGCCGCCAGAAGTTCTGATGTTGGGCCCAGTCCCCGGCGTCTTCACTTTTCTCAGCCTGTCGGCCAGCTTTTGACTTATTACGGAAAAATGGGAACCAGTATCGGCGAGAGCGGACACTTGGTGGCCGTCGATGCAAACGACAAGATCGGCGCTGACGGCGTCGGTTACAGGGGGTGTAGTTGGAGTCGTCGAAGCTTTAGAGACGTCGGTCGTCGCTGATAGGGGCTGTTGCAAAGTTAGACGGTTTGCAACCTCACCCCCGGAGGTCGCTGCCTCTAGTTTCCCCAGTGCGGGCTAGGAGACCCGGCCCTAGAGGCGCCAGGAAAATCGCGACGGGTCGGTGGGGTGTAACGAGCCGGAGAAGGTGAACGCGATTGTGGCGTCGCAGAACCTTCCGGCGGAAAGTTTGTAGTATTTTCGTCGCAGGTACGTGCAGCATCAAACACAGGGTAATTGCAGTTGGGAAACCTTGGATACCCAGCTGCGCGGTAGTGGCACGCGTGGTAAACATGCCCTGCTTCACCACAATGAAAGCATAGCGGCCGGCGGTCAGCAGTGCGCCACAAATCGGTCTTTTGAAACGGGTAGCCGGCAGGGGGTTCGCCGTAAGACGGAGGCGCAGCGATCGGCTGGCGGCGATACGGCATAGCTGGCGGCGGCTGTGACTGTTGAAAATAGGGCGTCGGGGGTGGCGGTGATGGCTGCGTCGGAGCAGTTGACGGTGTCAGCAGCATCGAAGTGGCGGGAGGTGGACAACAGACAGCTTCCGCGTAGGTTAATCGTTGCGGCACCGCCTGCCGGTCCGGCGACGAAAAGGCCTGTCGAACTTCCTCCCGAACGATATCAGTGACAGAAGCCACCGCTGGTGCCATAGGAGAAATCCCGAGCTGCCGGATCTCCTCTCGCACAATCTCTCGGATGACTTCATGCAGAGACGTGCCGCAGCTCTCAGATAGAATTGAAGCATTCACCGGCGAGTTCGTGCGATCATATTGGCGGTACCGTTGCTGTAGTGCCCGTTCTATAGCGGTAGCCTTCTTGGTGAATTCGGCCACTGTCGTCAGTGGGTTCCTCATGAGTCCGGCAAACAGTTGCTCCTTCACTCCGTGCAAGAGATAGCATAACTTCTTTTCTTCGGCCATCTCAAGGTCTGCTCTGCGGAAAAGGCGGGTTATATCTTCTGCAAACATGGCAACGCTCTCATTTGGTTTTTGAATACGGGATTCGAGCAGGCGCTGCGCGTTGTCTCTTCTGTCTTCTGTGAATATTGCTGTTTGTACAATGCATTGTATTCCTTTTAATCTGCCCTTCCTGCTTGGACAAAAAAGGTCTGCAGTATCATGTAAATAAATTAATAAATAATGCACAACATCAAATAAACAGCGCCAAGTGCCTCGAATTATTCCCGATCAGCCTTGTACGAAATATGCTTAACATTCTGGGACGATCATTTTTAAAGAAAACGTTTTGTGCGCAACACAAACAGGGACAAAGACAACACAAGGATGAGTGCCTTCTAACAACTGGTTAGAAGATTTGCGCAGATTTGCGTGATCTGTGGGTGCAGGGAGGATAAAGTGCACTGACCTGAGCCGCTTGACAAATTGTTGCTTTTCCCAATGAACAAAAGTAAACTGGTCCCATCAAATAGCACCATGAACCCAAATTAAAGTGGTATTTCTTGCAGCTTTCATAGACTGGTAAAATTTCCCACGAAATTTGAGCAATACAAAGGAAAACATCAGTGGTGCTCTTATCTCTTGGGTGTGGGAAAAATTAGCTCACAGTAAATTTGCTACAAATGACCCGTTGCCACCAAGACTTTGCAGAACCCACCTGAGGGCAGGGTCCACGTAGTACCGCTGCTCCCAGGTGCTGAGCCAGATGACCAGTGAGCTGATGATGACCACCACCGAGCCAAGGGCATCAGCCAAAATGTGAAGGTAGACGCCTCGGATGTTGAGCTGGCCACCCGTCGAAGATGGTGCCGTGCCACGGCCGGCAGAGCCCTCGTCACCCCCAATGCGGAAGCGGTTGTCGTTGATGTCCTCCTCGAGGCCCTGGAGTACAACCTCCTCCACCGTGGGCAGGCTGTGGTGGTGGCCCCGGCTATGGCTGTGGCCGTGCTCTGTGTCAATGCAATGCCCCTACTGTAGAAGTAATCCTTACTACCACTAGCATTAAAGTGACAGAAACATGCCTCAGAAGATGATGACATTTCGGGTTATGGCACAACGTGTGAACTGGTGGATGTCAAAAACAGAACAATGCACGAGCAGCAAATGAGCTGGCGCAGTTGCCAAATCCCGCAAGACCTGCTTTGTGAACAAGCCCAAATTATCCATTCATTAGTACTTGTTCTGTTCATTCCCTGTCCAAGAGGGCACCGAGCTGCCTACAACTAGCGCCACCTGGTGCCATTGTTCTGGCAACGAAAAAGCCAGTTGTTGCCATCAGCCATCCCCACTGCCTCTAGCTTGTGGGCAGAGCTTTTAGGTTGCACCCTTTGCTATACCACTTGACAACCTGATACAAGTGGAATCTTACAGCCAATAATTAGCACTGCAGAGTTCAACATAAACACAAGCAAAATGAGAAAATGCCTTGTCCATGTTCATGTTGTGTGCCTGTCTTAACCCTGCATCATCATCATCACCATCAGCCTGGTTACATTCACTGCAGGGCAAAGGCCTCTCCCATACTTCTCCAACCCCGGTCATGTACTAATTGTGGCCATGTTGTCCCTGCAAACTTCTTAATCTCATCCACCCACCTAACTTTCTGCCACCCCCTGCTACGCTTCCCTTCCCTTGGAATCCAGTCCGTAACCCTTAGTGACCATTGGTTATCTTCTCTCCTCATTACATGTCCTGCCCATGCCCCCCCCCCCCCTTCCCATTTATTTTTCTTGATTTCAACTAAGATGTCATTAACTTGCGTTTGTTCCCTCACCCAATCTGCTCTTTTCTTATCCCTTAACGTTACACCCATCATTCTTTTTTCCATAGCTCGTTGCATCATTCTCAATTTAAGTAGAACCGTTTTCGTAAGCCTCCAGGTTTCTGCCCCATACGTGAGTACTGGTAACACACACCTGTTATACACTTTTCTCTTGAGGGATAATGGCATCCTGCTGTTCGTGATCTGAGAATGCCTGCCAAACGCACCCCAGCCCATTCCTATTCTTCTCATTATTTCCGCCTCATGATCCGGATCCACGGTCACTACCTGCCGTAAGTAGATATATTCCCTTACCACTTCTAGTGCCTTGCTACCTATTGTAAATTGCTGTTCTCTTCCGAGACTGTTAAACATTACTTTAGTTTTCTGCAGAAAAATTTTTAGACATACTTTTCTGCTTTGCCGCTCCAGGTCAGTGAGCATGCATTGCAATTGGTCCCCTGAGTTACTAAGCAAGGCAATATCATCAGCAAATCGCAAGTTACTAAGGTATTCTCCATTAACTTTTATCCCCAATTCTTCCCAACCCAGGTCTCTGAATACCTCCTGTAAACACGCTGTGAATAGCATTGGAGAGATCGTATCTCCCTGCCTGACGCCTTTCTTTATTGGGATTTTGTTGCTTTCTTTATGGAGGTCTGTGGTGGCTGTGGAGCCGCTATAGATATCTTTCAGTATTTTTACATATGGCTTGTCTACACACCGATTCCGTAATGCCTCCATGACTGCTGAGGTTTCGACAGAATCAAACGCTTTCTCGTAATCAATGAAAGCTCTATATAGGGGTTGGTTATATTCCGCACATTTCTCTATCACTTGATTGATAGTGTGAATATGGTCTACTGTTGAGTAGCCTTTACGGAATCCTGCCTGGTCCTTTGCTTGACTGAAGTCTAAGGTGTTCCTGATTCTATTTGCGATTACCTTAGTACAGTGGAACCCCGTTTATACGTTTTTCACCGGACCGAGGAAAAAAAATGTAACAGCCGGGAAAACGCAACAGTGAGGAAAGCTCCGAAAATGAATGAAAAAAGTGCAGCTTCAACTATAGACAATTTATTTCCACAGAGTGCGCTTAGAACTTTAAAAAGTCTAGAATGGTGGCTTGCCGTTTCTTTCGCTCGCTGGAAATCACCATACGTTTCTCAATAGCCTGGAAGGCCGCATTGCTGTCAGCGTCGCTGTGAGGTGCGGCGTACCTGCGGAGGAGGTCCAGAGCCGCGACAGCTTTTCCAAATCTAGGATTTGGAAACTCCCCAGCATCATGCGGCTCATGCTCCTCGTCGTCACCACGCCACGGCAATGGCAACAGACGAAGGAATATCCGCGGGAAATTTTGCCCTCTTTGGCGTAATCATGCTAACATGCTAACGATTGTTTAGTATTGCTGCGCAGCGCGCGCGTCCGAGCAGCCCGGTTGCACGCAGTGCGGCGTGGTTTCGCGAAAATGTAAACAAGAGAGGAGAGCTGGCCCGATAGGCGGAGCAACGCCAGAAGAAACGCCAACTTCCGACGTCAGGGCCTCTCCTGAGTTTCCTTCCTCCGTGGGTCGACCCGTCCAACAAACTATGTGGCGACAGTAATCACAGTGATGATAGTGAGAGCATTTTTCACGAATGGCCACCTAGTGGCAGCCTCTCGAACTGGTGTGCGGCTTCTTGCAGCCAGTTCCATAGCCAAGCCCGGTCAAAACTCGTCAAAAGCCAAAATGGCGGCTGGAGCGCGTTGCCTACTTTAGCCCAGGCGGGTTCGGGTTGCGACACATCATGCGGGAACGTTTTCACAGCTACTACGTAACAGCGGGGTTCCTTTTACATTGGATCCTATGGAAGCTATGCCGGGACCGGATGAAAACGACATAGCAGCCGGGAAAACGCAGCAGTGAGGAACGTAACAGCGGGGTTCTACTGTAAATAGTTTGTAGGCAACTGACAGTAAGCTGATCGGTCTACAATTTTTCAAGTCTCTGGCGTCTCCTTTCTCATGGATTAGGATTATATTAGCGTTCTTCCAAGATTCCGGTACACTCGAGGTCATGAGGCATTGCGTATACAGGGTGGCCAGTTTCTCTAGAACAATCTGAGCACCATCCTTCAACAAATCTGCTGTTACCTGATCCTCCCCAGCTGCCTTCCCTCTTTGCATAGCTCCCAAGGCTTTCTTTACTTCTTCCGGCGTTACCTATGGGATTCCGAATTCCTCTAGACTATTCTCTCTTCCATTATCGTCGTGGGTGCCACTGGTATTGTATAAATCTTTATAGAACTCCTCAGCCACCTGAACTATCTCACCCATATTAGTAATGATATTGCCGGCTTTGTCTCTTAACACATACATCTGATTCTTGCCAATTCCTAATTTCCTCTTCACTGCTTATAGGCTTCCTCCGTTCCTGAGAGCACGTTCAATTCTATCCATATTATACTTCCTTATTTCAGCTGTTTTACGCTTGTTGGTTAACTTCGAAAGTTCTGCCAGTTCTATTTTAGCTGTAGGGTTAGAGGCTTTCATACATTGGCGTTGTTTTATCAGATCTTTCGTCTCCTGCGATAGCTTACTGGTATCCTGTCTAACGAAGTTACCACCGACTTCTATTGCGCACTCCTTAATGGTGCCCACAAGATTGTCGTTCATTGCTTCTACACTAAGGTCCTCTTCCTGAGTTAAAGCCGGATACCTGTTCTGTAGCTTGATCTGGAATTCCTCTATTTTCCCTCTGACTGTTAACTCATTGATCGGCTTCTTGTGTACCAGTTTCTTCCGTTCCCTTCTCAGGTCTAGGCTAATTCGAGTTCTTACCATCCTATGGTCACTGCAGCGCACCTTGCTGAGCACGTTCGCATCTTGTATGATGCCAGGGTTAGCGCAGAGTATGAGGTCTATTTCATTTCTAGTCTTGCCGTTCGGGTTCCTCCACGTCCACTTTCGACTATCCCGCTTGCAGAAGAAGGTATTCATTATCCGCATATTATTTTGTTCCGCAAACTCTACTAATAGAGTGTTTTAGTTGAGCATGCTTACGCTCCGCTCAGCAGCTAAGCGGAGCGGAAGCGCGAATGCGCATGCGTCGTCCGCTTAGCCGTTAGCGGGCTAGCAGAGCGAGGAACACGGTCCGCTGAGAAGATGCCTGAGCGGAGCGTGCTGTGCAGCGCCTTGGCTAGTGTTGGCGTCATAAAGGATTGGACTGGATGCAGAAAGCAAGCGCGCTGGCTATCACATCGCGATCCCCAAGACGGAGCTTTATTTTCCATTGGATAAAATGGACCGGTAACGCATTACAAGAGCACGTCTAGATACTTCATGGAGAAATAAGTTATATATATACATATATGCGTTTTACTGTATAAGAGTGATCAATAGGTGTTTTTCTTTTCTTTCATTACACTGAATTTGGCCAGGGGCGCTGCAACTACAAAAGGTCCGCTCCGCTACGCTAAACGTATAACTAAAACATGAAGATCGCCCGCCGCTCCGCTGTGGCTTAGCGGGGCAGCTCGGAGCGGAGCGTACCGTAAGGACGCTCAACTAAACCACTCTAATAACTATCCCCTGCTATTCTTAGTGCCTATGCCATATTCCCCCGCTGCCTTGTCTCCAGCCTGCTTTTTGCCTACCTTGGCATTGAAGTCGCCCATCAGTATAGTGTATTTTGTTTTCACTCTACCCATCGCCGATTCCACGTCTTCATAAAAGCTTTCGACTTCCTGGTCATCATGACTGCATGTAGGGGCGTAGACCTGTACAACTTTCATTTTGTACCTCTTATTAAGTTTCACAACAAGACCTGCCACCCTCTTGTTAATGCTATAGAATTCCTGTATGTTACCAGCTATATTCTTATTAATGAGGAATCCAACACCTAGTTCTCGTCTCTCTGCTAAGCCTCGGTAGCACAGGACGTGCCTTCTTTTTAGCACTGCATATGCTTCTTTTGGCCTCCTAACTTCACTGAGCCCTATTATATCCCATTTACTGCCCTCTAATTCTTCCAATAGCACTGCTAGACTCGCCTCACTAGATAACGTTCTAGTGTTAAACGTTGCCAGGTTCATATTCCATTGGCGGCCCTGCAGCATTATACTTCAATTATGCTTATTCCAATTAACCGCAATGCAAGCCTGACAACTAGCGTGCTCTCTTAAAGGGACACTAAAGCGAAACAATCAATCAGTTTAGACTAATGAAGCATTGTTTCAGAACACTGCAGGCAGTCATTTCAAAAAACTTATTTGATTATTAGATGAGAAAATGGAGGTCCAAGTATCAGTAATTGAATTTCGCGCCGAAACCCCAGCGCCAGTATGTCAGCGTGACGTCAGGGATTCCAAAGTATGTTTTCGCGTTTGAGCCGCGTTGACTGAGTAAAGGTTCCCGAAACTGGCCATGTTTAATATTTGGTTCCTTTAGAACACAGTGTAGTCAATCTGTACCGCTATATATAACTAGTAGGCCCTAGAAGATGCCATAAAAATCCATGACGTCACAGCCACCAGGTGCGGGTACTTAAGTAGGCGTCGGCGCTAAGTCGGTAATTTACTGATGCAGAAGAAATCATTTTTCACTTTAGTGTCCCTTTAAATATCTGCTCGTTCAACATCAATTGGCCAAGGCAGTGATGATTCTGTAAACACGCTTCAGAGACGTGGACAAAATAAGAGATGAGACACACGTAACATATGCTGTCAGCCCTGTCATCAAATGTTTAAGTACATACACTTAAATCTCGTTATAGCGAAACGGCTTATAATGAAATAATGGATATAACGAAAGAATTGTAATTCCCCTTGAACGTCCCCATAGAAACCCATGTGTTTAAAATTTCATTTTAACGAAAAAAGATTCATTGATTAATGGATATAACAAAAAATCTTCATTGCAATATCACACCTAACAAGCCACTTTGTACACAACATATAGATTTCTTTAATTGCACGATGTGTTGCAGCTCTCCGATGAGGCAGTGCAAATCTCCCCCGGTGGCCCCTCCATCATCCAACAACGCTCCAAGTCAAGCCAAGCTGGCCAAGCAGCCAAGCTACTTCGTCCGTTGCATGTAGTGCGCACTGCCAGCCGAGTGCCGCGCGCTTTTGTTTGCGTTGTTCCGTACGCTGTCCGTCAGTGCTTTTTCGCCATGTCACCAGTTTCAGGACAGAGAAATGAATGGCAGCAGCAGCAGCAGCAGCTTGAAGGTAAAACGGAAAGTTATCGCCTTGGATCATAAGGCAGCCATAATTAGGGCTGTTGCATCAGGCATGAAGAAAACTCAAGTGGCCAAGGAGTTCGGCATCGCGCTGAGTACCCTTTCTACAATCCTCAGCAGCAAAGAAGTCATTGCTGGCGCTGGCGCACGTGGCGTGAAAGGCAGCTGGAAGAAGCTGTGGTCTCCTGCCTTTGAAGCCGTGGAACAGGCTCTGTTCAAGTGGTTTTTGAATGCAAGGGCTCCTAATTTGCCCTTGAGTGGGGCACTGCCCCAGAGAAAAGCAAGAGACTGCTTGCTTCATGCGCTGCGACAGCTTCGTTGCAAGCGATGGCTGGCTGCAGCGTTTTAAGGAGCGCCACAATATCGTTGGCAGGGTCGTCAGTGGCGAGCCCTAGGCCGTCGAAAATGAAACCGCAATGGCGTGGGTGAAAGCTAACATTGGTCCTCTCCTTGAAAAGTATGAAGCGAAGGAGATGTTCAACGCTGACGTAACAGCTTTCTTCTACCAAATGTTACCACAGAAGACCCTATCATTAAAAAGCGAGCTCTGTCGCTGCGGGAAACATAGTAAGGTCACTGTGCTCGTTTGTACGAATATGGATGGATCGGAGAAGATGCCACCTTTGGTGATAGGAAAAAGCGTGTCGCCACGATGCTTTAAAGGAAAGAGGAGACTTCAATCGCAGTACTTATCTTAGTTTCTGCGGGATGGCTGCATGACTGGGACGAGAAGTTGAAGAGGCAGAATCGCAAGATATGCCTTTTCTTGGACAACTGTGCTGCACACCACACCACTGCTTAGCTGACGAACATTGGACTTCGGTTCTTGCCCCCGAACTGCACGGCAGTGATACAGCCCCTTGATCAAGGCGTGATAATGTCATTTAAGGCTGGATACCGGAAGCAGGTAATAGACCGACTTATGTTAAACATGCAGTTGAACCGCAACACGAAGGTCGATTTGTATATGGCAATAAAGATTCTTAATGCGGCATGGATGGATGTGACAGCCAGCACTATCGCCAACTGCTTTCGACATGCATCATTTGCTGCCAACGAAAGCAACCCTGACACCGACGACTCAATGGACCGAATAGCCTTAACCAGTGGTGCCGCTGTATCAGACGATGCTTTAGCGTCATGGAGGGTGCTCCATGATGCCGGTGTCGTGTGTGAAGGTGAAACCTTCTGCGACTACGTGAGCGTGGATGCCGACGTTCTGGCAATGGAGGAGCGAACGGACGACAACTTTGTGCTTGCTGCTCGGGAGCACGAAGGAAGCAACGATGAAGGTGCCGCAAGAGACTACACTTCGCCCTGTGCTTAAGACGTATCGCCATAGTCCCAGGCGCTGGGCGCAATGGACCTGGTGTGCCGCTACTTCGGCAGCCACAAAGATGGTGCAGATGGGCTTGAGATAGCTGCTGCTGCCGAGAAGGCCTTCCTTCGGTTAAGGAAGACACAGCAGCGAAGCATAACCGATTATTTTGCGCCGTTAACATGAAAGGTTCGCGCCATCGACATGGAAGGCAATAAAATCAGTTCTTATGTGTTTGATTCTAGTTTCTCCCTGTTTGCGATATAGGTAAGGACGATTAGCACTTGCCACGGACGCAGCCATTCGGCCGCAACCGGAGCTGATACCTTGGCGATGGCTTACCTATAGTAAGTGCATGCTCGTGTGCAATAAATTAGTCTCAAATTATTAGTCAGTGGCTATAACGAACTAACACTTATAACGAACAAAATTCAGAGCCCTTTCGACTTCGTTATAACGAGATTTAAGTGTAGTCACCCGCCAAGATCACCAGCCGGTTCTCTCTCATGGGTCAGCTCATTCTAAGCTCGTCAGAAGAAGCACTGCCAACACATTTTAGGAATGTAGTTAAAAGAAGTCACAATTGCACACAAAAGTCAAAGCATTTACAGCGATAGCAAAATACGGTCAAACGCGTTTATAACAAACTCGATGATTCTGCAAAAAGTGGTCGTTATATCACTACTTAGTTACAATATGGACTCGCCCTTAAATATGGTAAAAAATTAACTGCATTGAAGCTGGTGTCAGCAGTTAAAATTCGGCAGCACTTTGGTCCCAAAACGTGATTTTCAGTGCCATTTTTGTTCTCGGTGCGTTCCCACACCTACCTGCAAATTTAGTTAGAAACTTTCATCTAAATAACGAAATGTGGCGTTGTATAGCTGTTCCAAAATGGTGCCCAGGTCTTATCACCAGTAATTTCAAAACTGCAAGTACAGCTGCCATTTTTTATCCGGGAGCTTGCAATATATTTTACTACCAGCAGGACACGACGTATTCAATATAGGAGATCTAGGCGTTAAGAGTTAGCCGGAAGCGTAAACCACTGCGTCATTCTACAAAAGTCAGCAACATTGTGGTCTCAACATTACAGCTGTGCGTCAGGAACACAAGCGCCATAAAACTACATTATTTGTGTCGCTTCAGGCAAAAGATATTTGATGTTCGAAAGGTCGAATGTCACCGCAAACCGTTATCGGCAATCAGCAACATGCAAACGAAGCGTCGCCAAATCGTGATCTCCCCAAATAGCAGCGTAGTAACCTTTGCAACATTGCATGGCAGCAGTGCGCCAACATGGGCCACGTGAATAGTGTCACGTGGTAGTGACGGTGAAGAAATCAAAAGAGTGAATGTTGAAACTAGCATTTTATTGGGTGAACTTGTGCCGACAAAAGCAAGTTATACTCAAAGGAGAGCAATAGCAGCGAACATGATCGGTGGTCGTCGAAACCTGATCAGCAAGTAAAGCGCGTCGGCTTTTATACATCAGTCGTCGAATGTTCCAGAGTAATCGCTGGGACCCGCGTGCCTTCCACAAAGTTCTACATTATTCGCGTCGAACACACATGCAATCAGATTACACAAGGTTCGGTCGTAGACAGCGGATAGAACCATCAATAACATTCCAGAAATTTTCAATACATGCAGGCGCATCCTGCGCTGCGTGATAATATTTGTTAAGGGGGGACGCGGGTCTTGAAACGGCAAAAAATCACAAAAAAGTCGATTTTCGGAAAAGTGCATTTTCTCTACGTTTATACATTCAAGAATCCCTCCGCGAAATCTAGAAGCTAAATTTAATCGGAAAATAATAAAAAATAGCGCTTAAAGGGGCCAGGGTGAACGCGAAATCAGCAAAATTTGGTCAAAAATGTTCAAACTTCGCGCCGTCACCATTTGCGAACGCGGTGGCCGATGGCCGCCATCTTGCGCTTGTTTTGAAGCTGTTTTCTTTATGCGCATTTTGCACCAGTTCAAAATGACGTCGGTGAAGAAAAACCGACGCTATCGCGTCATTTCTGGAGGATGCGTCCGTGCCGCCGATCGGCCAAAGCGCGCACACCCCCCGCGCGCCTCGCTCCTATTGGTCCGGTGCTCGTCGGCGCGCGCTCGACCGCTCACGCGGCTCGCTACGTTTGTTTATCTCTGGTTTCATCGCGCCGCTGTCTACGTTTGTTCAGCCGCTTGCTTCGCGACGTTTGATAAGATGCTCATTTCGCTGCCCGAATGGCTGGAAAAGATTGTCGTCTCAAGGCTACTACGCGTGAAGCGGCTGTGGAATGCGCGACGGAAGGCGGCTAGGCCTGTCATACTCGCGGAGTTGCCGGTTGCTGGTCTGCCTGGACATTCTACCGGATCGAGTTCCGAGCTGCAAACTGGCACGTCTAGCGTCAACACTTCGTCCGCCCACGCCACGTGTGTTGGCACAGATCGTGCAGGCACCGTTTCCTTCACGACTGAAGAAAGTAGCGAGCGCGCAGCGAGCGCCGGAAAACGTCCGGAGCGCCGGACCTTCGAAGTGCGAACTCCAGCAAGAAGCGAGAAGCCTCTTTGAGCGCAAGGAAGCTGGCCAAAAAGCGGCAAAAAGATAGGATGCATCCAGATTATGCCCCTGGTGAATTTCCTTGAGATTTTATTGGTATGTTCTCAATAAAGATGTTGCAGAATGTTTTTTCTTGATTTCTCGAAACAACAATACCGACAGACTTCCAATTTTGGAGGTAAAATAGCTTCTGTCCTATTTCAGCTATCAACATAATTTTTTTTTGCCAGAAAGATAAATGTATGCAGTAAGCAATATGCACCTTTTCAAAGCAGCACTCTTCTCAAAAAGTTTTTGAAATGGGTCACATGCTTGACATGTCAAGATGGCATTTTTTTCTCACAACTTTGATGAACTCTAACTCTTGCTCAGATTAGCCTAGAACATTGAATAATACCTTATGGCACTCCCTGAACATCCTAGATAGTCTTTATACTCAAATTACTGTGTTAGGGTTTTCTGTTTAGATGCTAATTTTCCTCCAAACAAAGGACTCAGCTTATACAATGTATTTAGAGTATATCAGAAACTACTTATCCTGTGGCAAAATTAACTATATTTTTAGAATCTGCATATTAAAATACACAAAGTGTGAAAATTTCGTTCAGATCTGTCCACAAATAAAAAAAGTTGTATTTCAAGTGTAGCCTCCCCCCTTAAGCAGTGAAACGTGATCACCCAAGAAAGATAAGCATGTACACGTGTCAATACCCAGCTCTTAAATAGCATCGACCCGATGCTGCAAACAAACGAAAGTAATAAACAAAAACACCCATAGCAAAGAAACAACAAACTAAGGAAGTTCGTCAGCATGCATAAAAGGGCTTAAGACGCACCACGTGGACCCCTTCAGATCGTGCACGGCGCCGCTGTGAATGCAGAATGCCGTCTGGCACGACCTCATAGTCTAGTGCGCCAATCCGTCGGATAACCTTGTAGGGTCCGAAATAGCGCCTCAATAGCTTCTCACTCAGTCCTCTTCGGCGTATGGGGGTCCAAACCCAAACATGGTTGCCGGGCTGGTACTCGACATAGCGATGTCGGAGGTTGCAGTGTCAGCTGTCGGCACGCTGCTGGTTCTTGATCCGTAGGCGGGCGAGCTGTCGAGCTTTTTCTGTGCCCTGGAGATAATTAGCGACGTCAAGATTCTCTTCGTTAGTGATGTGCAGCAGCATGGCATCGAGCGTCGTCGGGTTTCTTCCGTAAACTAGCTTAAACAGCATGATCTCTGTTGTTTCTTGCACCGCCATACCTAGATAAAAAATCGGGAGACTTTTTATTCGTGCCAACAGGGGGGCATTCACTATTTCAACTTCCGGTGGGACCAGGGGAGTGGGGGAAGGGGCGATTCATTCAAACCTTCAGGCACTGTTCGATGGGTCCTTTTGCAGGACCTTGCAGCAGCAGACTTTGCTCACTTCAAAAATTCGTCGGGGTAGCTTTGCTCAAAACATGGTCCAGACTGACGGCCCTTCACTAGCAGCAGGAGTTGGAGGGTTGTGTTGCACATTGATGAGCGGAACTCAGTCCTAGTTTTTCGCGCCGTGCTAAATATCTTCTCACACTCTGCATTGCTATGCGGTATCACAAGTAAATCCAGCATCACCTTAGCAACTCGGTGAAACACATTTTCCATCAGTGTTTTTCATTTTTCCAACCATAGACCACTGCACGTCCCACCTCTCTTCATTTCGAATGTCCTCTGGAAGACTGTGAGCCTGTAGTGTGGCAAACTCAGCTTCGAGAGCATCTAAAGCGTCTTCAGCAGGTTCAGTGGAATCTCGGGGCAGCAGC
Organism: Dermacentor variabilis; assembly: GCF_050947875.1. Taxonomy (NCBI): domain Eukaryota; kingdom Metazoa; phylum Arthropoda; class Arachnida; order Ixodida; family Ixodidae; genus Dermacentor; species Dermacentor variabilis. The sequence goes on along the minus strand of NC_134571.1, from coordinate 229,974,852 downwards.
TGAGGTGTGGGGAGCACACGCACCCATCTTCCCCCGCGTCGTCGCGTCGAGAGCCGGCATGGACACGGGAGAGGCGCAATATGCCCTCTCCCACTTCTCCCTCGCTCTCACGACGCGCGTGCACCCTTCCTCCCCGACTCGTGGGCATATAGCTGACAGGCAAGGAGGACATTCCCCTTGCCCAGGCAAAAATTTACAAAACAGCGCCATGGGGGGAGACCCTCTCTCTCTGAGGCCAGACCCCTAACCTGCCGGACTAGAGTACCTGCCGCAACCCGTGAGTGACCTCGTTTGCCTGACTATCCTGAGCAACGAGGCCAGCCTATTTCTTACTATTACAGAGAGGACGTCCCTCTGCCAGTGTTCTTTATTGCTGGTAGCAATAAACGTTATTACGGTGGACACCGCTGGTTGCCTTATTTGTTCGAACCCGACGTAGCCGCGATTCTCGCGCTATAGGTTGGGAGTTCCACAAAGTGAGTGCGTGGGGCTAGATCCGGAGCTCGCCTTCAGCCCAAGCCGCACGTAGAGTGGAACCCCCCCAGATGAAAACTCTGAATAAAGAAACGAAAACTCGAGAGCGATGCCTGCGAAATAAGTTTGAGGTTGGCCACCTCCGCATTTTTCAGACTTGCGTTTCAGAATTGGGTCCACATCCATAGCACTTCGTTTCATCGCACTTCTGAAATATTTTCCATAGAAGAGGCTCAACGTAGTCACTGACATTAAGGGGTAGGTTGTGTTTGGACGAGAAATCCCATAAACAGGCACTCCACACGTATAACACTGTCGTCACACTTGCTCCGGAGAAAGTTCACTATGTTGCCTTGTTGCTCAACGGTGCAAACATAGCTTTGATGCTACGCCGTGCAAACACGCAGTTTCAAGTCGCCTTTGACACCGCAAGACATGCTGACGCCGCATCCACACATTGTACAATATGCAAAATGTTTTCCTTTTCTTGATGCCAAAAGCACGGAAATTCAGAAGTATAAGATCGCAAGAACTTTTGCAAATACCTTTTCTTGGGCTTTGATAGTGCCATGGCATCAAGAACACGAGGATTTGTGGGGTTCTCACATCCGTGCTCTTGGGACAAAGGAACGACAACACAGTAGTGCAAACAATCACAAGGGCATTTATTGCACCTTTCATAGATCAATGCTTGCTAGCCGAGTTGCTATCTACAAAACATGCCGATGGGCGCGCAACAAATCTAGGAAGTCCGACTCACCGCGACCGGATAGCGAGCGAATATGTTCGCCCCATGCTGGATCCCAACGCCTGGTCGTTCGCGTGTACGGTCACGCAAACGGTGGCGCGTTGGAAGGAGGCCACGTGAGACAGTTTCGCAGAAGCATAGATCGGTGCACACGCGAGACGTTCGCCGACCCACAACCAAAGAGGAAGAGCTCTCTCCTTTTCGCGCCCAAGTAACCCCGCCAGTAGGCGGCATTAGCAGCGCAACACTCGCACCATCTCTCGCACTGCGCTTCATCCACAACAACCGCCGCAGGCACCAGGCCCTGCGGCGAAGCCGCATTGCAGGAGACGGGAGCTATGCGGGAAAACAAGATATCAGGGGACGCGTGAGAGCCACGCATCCCCACATCTCCCAACCTTAAATGACTACATATTCCGGCGAAACATGTCACACGGTCTAACATCAACGCATGCTTCGCAAACAAGGTAGTACATGCAACGTTGGCTGTGCCGAGGAAATGTTCACACGCTGTCCATAACCTGCCAGCCGACATCATCCTTGGGTACACCGCCGGCTACCGGTCACAGCAGCAGCTGTGCAGACTCGACGGCATGATTCCAGGCTGGGACTCCGGAGACGGCGACGCAGTAGCCGGTACGAGCAAGCGTCGCTCGCGCCGACGCGCCCTGCTGGCAAGAGCCGCCGTAGCTGTTGGTGACCGCCGGCTCTTGTCTACGCTGCCGAGGGTTGCAAGCTGGATACAGGCGGCCGCCGAAGTTGCTGCGCCGAACCTGCCCCAGTATCACCATTGTCCGGGGTGGCTCGATCGTAATCCGGGGCAGCAGTGCAGACGATGTGCAGGTGACAGCAAACCAGGGGTGACTCCACTTATGCTGCGTACTCAACGCACTCGGCAAACACTAAAGTAGTGCAATGGAGATGAATTCTGCATGCGCATCGCCCACGTGGTACGATGTTCAACTCAGCTAGCAAAAGATTGGGCAGCTACTCAGATGCTAAGTTCACGTGAACGAAGCTTGCTCCCATGAGTCGAACGAGTAATTTCAATTTGGGCGAGGCTAACTAGAATGAGGGAAGCAAAGCGCAACACCTCAACGCCACGGTCCACCAGGTTGTGTCTCTCCACGTGCAACAGGCAGCTTTGTAAAGCCTTAGGCCCAAAACGTCGCTACCCTGACAACAACCGGCATCCAAAAACAACACCCAACATGGGCGCAAAACAGGCAGCCACGAGGAGACGTCAGCTCTGTTAGGTTGTCCTACTCCGCTCAGTGTTCACAGCATCCAAGTTGATGGCGCCCACCGTCCCAGACAGTGTCAGAGCGCCAGGTGCCAGGCCACAATACCAGGCAGCCCGTAAGGGCACCCGTGACCCGCGGCCACCCGGCTCCCAGAGCCGCGACTTTATCCAAGTCAAAGGGATAGATAGAAGAAGCTATTTACATAACAAATTCGGACCACCCATGACGCTTCCGTACTCACTCGCTTCAGGCTTGCCAATGCTCCGCAGGCGCTAAGCCTCGCTTTCCCAGGATGTAGACCACGTGGCTCTCTACCCGACGAATGTCATTAAAAAAACACTTGCGAAAAGACTTAGCATGTTAACAAGTTCCAACAAACTATAGCCACCGTTGCCGCGCTCAAGAAAGCACGCTGCCAACACTAGCGATCAAAATCCACGCTAGCCCTACGCTTCGGTTCAAACAGAGGTCTCGAGCAAAGCAAAACTGTTAAAACTATCGCACGATGCCCCAAGAGGTCCAGGTTGGGCAGCCAGATGTGGGGTTGTCACACCCGTGCTTTTGGGACAAAGGAACGACAACATAGTAGTGCAAACAATCACGAGGGCATTTATTGCACTTTTCATAGTCAATGCCTGCTAGCCGAGTTGCCATCCACAAAACATGCCTATGGGCGCGCGACATGTCTAGGAAGTCCGACTCACCGCGACTGGATAGCGAGCGAATACATTCGCCCCATGCTGGATCCCAACTGCTGGTCGTTCGCGCGTATGGTCACGCGAACGGTGGCACGTTCAAAGGAGGCCACGCGAGACGGTCTCGCAGAAGCATGGATCGGTGCACGCGCGGGACGTCCGCGGTGTTCGCCGACCCGCAGCCAAAGAGGAAGAGACTTCTCCTTTTAACGCCGAAGTAACCCCGCCGTGAGGCGGCGTTGGTAGCGCAACACTCGCGCCATCTCTCGCACTGCACTTCAACCGCACCGACCGCCGCGGGCCCCAGGCCACGTGGCGAAGCCGCATTGCAGCAGACGGGAGCTATACGGGAAAACAAGATATCAGGGGACGCGTGAGAGTCACGCATCCCCACAGATTCTAACTTTACACAGTGCACTGCACATAGACAGCCTAGCCAACACTAATTATACAAACAAGCAGCAGCAACAAAATGCACCATGGAGGAAGGCATGCATGAAATGCAAGAGCTACAATGGCTCTGGCTTTGGCTGGCTTACTAGGCACCGTAGTCGGCTGCTTAGTCGATAACGATGGTGATAGCGCAGCCGTGTTGGTGATGTGGTGTGGTGTGGTGATTACGATGTGGCTGTATATTCCACAGTGCCGGTTTCGCAAAACCCATTATTGCACGAACGGAGATTACTTTTCAGGTGATATAAGACAGTGATCGTACAATCGGAAAGTTCAGTAAAAAACCGGGAGTCTCCCGGGCGAATCGGGAGGGTTGGCAGGTATTCACCGCCGTGTTGTAAGCGAAGGTTACGTATGGCAGAACGGCCTCCCAAATCTTGTGTTCAACGTCGACATACATTGCTAGCATGTCGGCGAGGGTCTTATTCAAGCGCCCCATGAGACCATACGTCTGTGGCTGGTAGACAGTTGTCCTCCTGTGGCTTGTCTGGCTGTATTGCAGAATGACTTGGGTGAGCTCTGTTGTAAAGGCCGTTCCTCTGTCGGTGATGAGTACTTCTGGGGCACCATGTCGCAGCAGGATGTTTTTTGACGAAAAATTTCGCCACTTCGGCTGTGCTGCCTTTCAGCAGAGCTTTAGTTTCAGCGAAGCGGGTAAGATAGGCCGTTGCCACGACGATCCACTTATTTCCGGATGTTGACGTTGGAAACGGTCCCAACAAATCCATCTCAATCTGCTGAAATCGTCGGCAAGGAGGTAGTAATCCTGCTGGCCTTGTCGGTGGTGTCTTGCGTCGTTGACAGTCTCGGCATGTCTGTCTTGACGTAACGGACGACGTCAGCGGTCAGACGAGGCCAGTAATACTTTGCCTGTATCCTCGACAGCGTCCGGGAGAATCCGAAGTGCCCAGCGGTTGGATCGTCATGTAGGGCGTGCAGTATTTCTGGACGGAGCACTGACGGAACAACAAGGTAGTTGGCGTGGACTGGTGAGAAGTTCTTCACGAGCAGGTTGTTTTGTAGCGTGAACGAAGACACTTCGCGTTTAAATGCCCTAGGGACAACGTCGGGGTTCCCTTCCAAATACTCAACAAGGCCTTTTACCTCTGATCCTGCCCGTTGCTGTTTAGTGAAGTCTTCTGTGCTTATTATTCCAAGGAAGGTGGTGTTGTCCTCGTCGTCTTGTGGCGGGGGATCGATGGAGGTGTGTAATAAGCAGTCGGCATCAGAGTCTTTTCGTCCAGACATGTAGATTACTATGACGTCATATTCTTGCAGTCTGAGGCTCCACCACGCCAGCCATACTGAAGGCAATGAGGACAGCTATAGGGGCTTGTTGGTACGGCATACAGTCGAACCCGGCTATATCGAACTCGCAAAAAAGCGCCTATCAGTTCGATATAGAGCATAATTCGATATAAGCCTGCTAAATAATTGGATGTCATAAAAGCACATACCATTTATAAAATCACTTTATTGATGAAACTAGCTTAGTTTCGCACGAAATAGTCCTGCATTTTCTTCTGCTTGGGCAATTTCGCTGCGTGCGAGGCACGCACTTCCCCACGTTGTCTAAGGAGTCGGAGCAGCTGAGGCCGCAACATTCCGCATTTGCGCAGAAGCGCCGGACTAGTGCGAGCGCACCAATCACTTCGAAGGATGTGGGCCAAAGACGGTCGTTACTTTCCTCGTAGTGCCCATTTTCACTTGTGCTCGGCACGATGTCGGCAATGTAGCCTTCGTTTCCGGGCTCTCCCGTGGTCGCGACACCATCATTTGCGCTCACAAACTCGTCCACCATTGATTCGTCAACAGCTTCCGGAAATTCTGACAGCTCGCTCCAAACTTCGGCAACAACGACAACGGCTTCGTCGCATTAATCAGAATTTACAGTCATCACCGAGCACGCGGAAGTCGGTACGGCTGAAGCTATTTTGGATGAACCACTCGCACACGGCCGTGCGTACGCCTCGGGCGCCACGGGCACTACGGGCACCGGGTCGCGAGTTAGGCCGCTTTAGCCCTAATTTCCCCCTTCAAGATCGTGCCGAGAGTGCACCTCGGAATCTTGTACGTTGCGGGGACATCCTACTTGTCACCGCGTTCGACCTGGTTTATGATTTCGAGCTTCACAACGAAAGGCGAATTCTGCGGCTTCATCACGGCAACACTGCGGGAGAAGGCGCCCACAATGAATCAGATAAGCAGCGAGAAAACTCGCACTTATGCCATCTTGCACGACGAGGGCACAAGAGCTTCTGATTGGCTGTCTGAGCAAGCGCTGCGGGCGGGCGGGCCAGGATCATCTTTTGTAGGGGGGCGTCGGCGGCTCCGAGGTAGCGCGGTCACGTAGGGAGAGCGGTTGGATGGGGCCGCGCCGCCGGGTTTTCCCGTCACCGCGAGGGAAAGCCAACTTCCGGGAGCACTTTCCGCCGCTTGACGTTCGATATATCGGGAGTCGCTACTAGTTTTGTTCGATGTATGCGTAATTTTTGCTATATATACTCATTGTAACTATACCATGTCCAGAAATTGTTCGATATATGGCATAATTCGATGTAAACAGCTTCGATATAGTCGGGTTCGACTGTATCTTATTTTGTTGTAGCGTAAGCTGAACAAGGACAACAGAAAGGCACATCTGACACACACAGCGCTAACTTTCAACAACAAATTTCAACAACATGTGTGTGAATATGTGAGTCAAGAAACTGCTTACGTGTGGTTCCCAGTTTATATTTGTTTGTTCATTTTTTACCGAAATTTTACACATGCTGTATGACGGTTTGAGGGTGCATATATCGTGATGAGAACGGGAAATAAATCTGTTGTTGAAATTTAGCGCTGTGTTTGTCAGATGTGCCTTTCTGTTGTCCTTGTCCTGAAGAGTCCTTTAAGTTAGATAGCCAACACAATGCATGATTGTTGCTGACGACTTTGAGTGGTAAGGGCGGAATTTTGCTGTAGTCCAAATGATGGCGAGGCATTCCTTTTCAGTCATAGAATAATTGCCTTCCACTTTTGACAGTGACCGGCTAGCATAAGATATCACTTGTACAAGTTCGTCTTTCCTTTAGACTAGGAAGGCACCAAGGCCTAGGCTACTGGCGTCAGTGTGGATTTCAGTATCGGCGTCCTCGTCAAAGCGTGCAAGTACCGGCAGCGACTGCATGCATCGTCCTGTGGCATTTCCCACTTGAACTCGACATCACATTGGGTGAGATGTCTTAGCAGCTCTGCGATGCATGAAAAGTCCTTGACAAAGCGCCTATAGTAGGCACGTGTACCAAGGAATCTATGCACTGCGTTCTTGTCGATTGGCTGCGGGAACTTTGCGATGGCAGCTGTCTTCTGCGGGTCAGGGCACTTTTCCGGCTTCAGAGTGAGCCCCGATGACTTGACGGCCCGTAATACTGTCGCAAGCCGCCTAAGGTGACAGTCAAAATTTCCGGCGAAGACAACGACGTCATCCAAGTAAACAAGACACGTTTGCCACTTCAATCCTGCTAACACCAAACAGGAAATCTAGAGGCTCATCAGCGTATCAGCATCCATAACTTAAGACAAGTTGTGTCGCATGACTCGTATAGTCAGCAGCTACATTTTCCGAGCCTGCTATATAGGTCACATTAAAATCATACTCCATAAGGCGTAAGCTCCTACAGTACATGATAATGTACATGATGGTTAATGTGCTTAGCTGATTGAATGTAACTTAGGGTTTGGTAGTCGCTTTGCAAAATGAATGGTAATCCGTAGAGAATCACATGATATTTCTGAATGGCCCATACTACCGCAAGACATTCTCTCTCAATCGTAGAATATGGTGCCTCTCGCGGGAGTAATTTCCCGCTTGTATAAGAGACTGGGTGGAGGCGTGCTCAGCTCTTGTAGTAAGGCTGGTCGGCATGACTATGCTGCTGCCTGCAAAACACATTGCTCGTCTAAATCCGCATGGGTTGTCTATAGGTCATTTTGTCTCTGAAAAATGAGTATAGAGTCTTCCTTCCAGCTGAACTCGTTGGTTGTAGCCTGTCCGGCCACTGGGCGACATCGACGGTTTGCCAGAATTGTGTCTGGTTCAGCGGACGGTGGAAAATGTCTTCGGTAACGATGGTGTTTTGTTGAACGCTCTCGTTCCGGGAAACATTGCCGTAGTTACACAATTGTAAGTCGACCACTTTTTTTTTAAGTTTGAAAATCTGAAGTGGGGGGTCGACTTCAATCGAAACCAAAACATGGCACCGCCAAAAAAGTGAGACCAACAGGAGCTACAACGTAGTTACAACTTTATGTTTGCTCTATGGCCCCACCCATAGCTTTTTGCTATCCCGTGTGTTTGTTCACTTTTCGGAAGAGTTTTTCAACGTTTTTGGGAGTTTTACAGTGCACACAACAATCATGAGAGGGCGTCGATAGTTGATGGAAGCGCCGCTGTTCCATTCGCGGCGGCACCCTCAGAACGGCGGCGCTTGCGGGGAGCATCGGTAGTTCATGGAAGAGCAGACACCGCTCGCGGGTTTCTCTTTGCCTGTTGCGCTTAGCTTTCTTGACGAAAGGCATTGGTTTGACCCGTTCCACTTGACTGCCGGCTACGTGCTACTTCTATGCTTCCTCAGTCGTCATGAGTGCTCCAGGCCCACTAATCATTCGGCACTCGTTCACAGCAGTGTTCAAGAGGGCTGCCATCCTTTATGCCGAAGAAACAAATCGCTGCGCAGCGGGCCACAAGTTCCATGTTTCTGAACGGGTGGTGTGAGAGTGGCGACTGCAGCAAAGCGAAATTTTCACCTGTGACGGCAAGTGAGGAATTTCCGACGTGCCGAAGTCTGGATGCTTTCCAGAGCTGTAGGCTAAGCTTGCGGCGTGCGTCGCTGAAATGTTCGATCGGTCCCTGCCAGTGAAGTGCGACATGGTCATGAAACAAGCCTGGATCTTCGCCTTTTAAGGACCTGCTCCGCCGTGAGTACGAGTGGCTGGCGGCAGAAGACCGCGAAATTACGCCAACCAGACGTGTCAAAAGAGCCTCCCTGATGGCTGCGTGTGGTTGGGTGCATTCGGCGTGGGCTGCTGTTCCACAAGACGTCGTGGTGCGCTCGTTTGCTAAATGTGGAATTTCGCGGGACGACGACGTGCTGTGGGACTGTAGCAACAATGACGATGACAGCACTAGTGAACATGAGTAGTCTAGTGATCATGTCAGCTACTAATAAATTTTCGTTATCAAGTGCGCCCTTGGGTATGTATGCTCTTTTTTTCTTTTTCTTTTTTCCCTGTCACACAATATGGGGAGGTCGACTTACAATCGTGTAAATACGGTAGCTGCCGCTTTTGGAGGCCCGAGTTTTCGATTTGAAGTCTTTATCTCACAGTGTCTCTTCTGCAGCGAATGTGCTTTATCACATTCTTTTGTCATTGAGCATGGCTTCTCCTGAGGGGTTTTTTATATGGGGGCAATGGGAAGTGCATATCCCTCTGTGTCTGTCATAGGACGTTAACTCCAACTTTACGTGGTCGTTCCAGTCAATCTGTGTTGTATGGCTTTGCACCCGTTTCACGTCGTCCAGTGAGACTGTTCTTTTCATATTTCCAAGTACAACGTCATAAATAGGGTCCCGCATGCACTTTGCTGGAACCTCCCCCACGAAAAACAGCATATCCAGGAAGACGTTAGCCTATGCTAGATAACGCATCGTGCTGTCCAATAGGACTACTGGGCTGTAGGCCACAGTAAAATTTTTCTTGGGCACCAATGACTGCAGCACCACAGTGGTGTTGCATTCAGTGTCATGCAGCACTCTAACGGGACAGTTTCCCAGGAACCTTTTTGCCACAGGCATGTCCCCAATTTGGTTAGCTGTTGAAACATGCCAACTGAATGTTGCACTGACAACCACCAGTATTCTTTCGCCATCTTTGAGAACGAGGGAACCATTCTTTGTTGGCTCATCCTCTGATTTGTCCTACAACACCATGCAGGAGGCTTTCCTCCTGTCCACATTACAGGTTGGCCAAATATCGCCATTGTGACCCATCTTGGGACCCCCGTCTGCCCATGTGCGGGGAAACTTCTTTTTGTCCGCAACAAGCAGTCCGCCGCCCTGTGTCCCACTTTGTCGCACAGGAAACAACGCTCGTCACCTCGAGCCATCTTCTTGCCCAACTTCGTCTTTGATGTGGATGCTACTGTTGTCTAGGTACTTCCCTCCTCTGTTCAGGTTTTGCAACATCTGGGCTTCGATGAAGCTGCCCGTATTCTGGGAGCAGTCCTTCAGCGTTCGGCAGCTCCTCTCCTTCAAGAACACCCGTAGTGCCAAAGAGCAGCCCTTGACGAATTGTTCGGTAATAATCACGTCCCTAAGGCTATCATAACTATTCTCCACCTTTCGCAATTTGACCCAGTGATGAAAATAGCCGGCCAGTCTGGCAGCATACTACATAGCAGTCTCATTGTCTTCAGGACTAGCATGGCGAAACTTTTCATGGTATCCCTCCGCAGTGTACCAAAACCGTTGCAGGTGTGCCGTCTTGAGTTAGTCGGAGTCTAGGGCAGCGTGCGGATCAAGACGACCGATGACCGGTAGTGCTTCTCTGGCCATGCAAAGGCTCAGTAAGAGCGCCCATTTCTCTCACGGCCATTCCTGGCACGTTGTGACATGTTCAAAACGTTGCACACATGCACTTAGGTCATCTCTGGATTCGTTAAATGGTGGGATCAGTTGGTGTGGACTACAAATTTATTTATTTATTTATTTAGCAATACTGTAAGCCATTTACAGGCTCATACAGGAGTGGGTCACAATCAAAACAACGAAACATTGTTGCTCAAAACAGAAGAAAGCAATGAAACACGCCAATTATTACAATTCAAAGATATAACACGCAAACAAAACGACAGACCAAAGCAATTAGTACTAGGCACATAATACAGGGAAGTGGTAAGAGCTACGAACAATTCAGATGTGGTGGGAAACGGCCAAAACACAGTTGCGCAACGCAACGTTGTAGGAAAGCAGTACATAATCGGAAACAGACCTAATCATAAAAAAAGTGCACGTATCTTGGTTGCAAATACTTCGATGGAGTCAACATGTGCAATTGGTTCCGGCAGGCGGTTCCAGGCTTCAATTGCAGATGGAAAAAATGAATATTTAAATGTGTTGCAACGCGCAGAAAACTGTCTGATGCACTTACGGTGATTTGTTCTTTCCGAATGTTGGAAGGGTGGCCTAATGTACTTTGTTTTATCAATATTTATGTGCCCGTGATAAAGAAGGAAAAGAAACTTCAAGGCAGCGATTCGCCGTCCTGATATTAGAGTCGGGATATGTGCTTGTTCACGTAAAGCAGTGACGCTGTCGTACGGAGAGTATCTGGAATAAATGAAACGGAGTGCCATGCGCTGTATTCTATCAAGTTTATCAATGAGGTAAGACTGCTGCGGGGACCATACAATGCTGGCATACTCAAGTATTGGCTGAACGAGGGTTTTATACACAGTTAATTTGACATCGGATGGTGCTGTTGCCAATTTCCGACGTAAGAAATTGAGCTGCTTAAATGCCTTTGCACATGTGATATCAATATGAGTGTCCCATTTGAGCGAGCTCGAGAATGTCACACCCAAATATTTTACAGTATCTGATCTTATTATAGCCGTACCTCTTATGTTGTAAGTGAACATGTTAGGTACCTTTTTATGTGTAAAAGTGATGCATGTTGTTTTACTGATGTTGAACTTCATTCCCCACCTATCACACCAGTTGGCAATGCTGTTTAGTGAGGTGTTTAGCTTAATTTGATCATCCACAGACCGAACAGTTGTGTAGACAACACAATCGTCTGCAAAAAGGCGTACGGTTACGTTAGGCTCAACACATGATGGGATGTCGTTGACATACACAAGGAAGAGCAATGGCCCCAGCACGGACCCCTGTGGCACACCGGAAAAGACTTCAAGGCTCTCCGACTCATTATTGTTTACTGATACATATTGTGATCTGTGTGCGAGGTAAGATGCTATCCATGCAACAGTGTTAGATGCAATTCCAATAAGTTTAAGTTTTTCGATCAGTTCACAGTGAGGCACGCGATCGAAGGCTTTGGAGAAATCGACGAATATGGCGTCTCCTTGTAATCCGGAATTAATTATCTCTGCAAAGTCATGCGAAATTTCCAATAGCTGTGTCACTGTAGAAAGGCCCTTCCTGAAGCCATGCTGTTTAGGGTATATCAGGTTATTGTTTTCCAAGTAACTAATAATGGATTTGTTAATAATGTGCTCCATTAATTTGCAACAACAGCTTGTTAAAGAAATTGGTCGGTATGTGTCTATGTGCAACCTATTGCCACCTTTGTGAATCGGGATTACTTTTGCGACGAGCCAGTCTGAAGGTAATGCAGCTGCTTGAAGAGACGCCGTAAAAATCCTGTGTAAGAACGGAGCCAGTTGGGCAGCAAATCTTTTTAGAAACGTATTGGAAATATATCGGGGCCGGGCGTTTTCTTTGTGTCAATGTTCAAGAGCAGGTTCAGTATGCCTGGCTCAGCTATAACTACGTCAGGCATCGCTGAATCAGATGCAAACGAAACATCACTTAGACGGGGAGAGCGTGTGAACACGGATTGAAAATGGGCATTAAAAGCGTTAGCAATGGTGTGTGCATCATGGGTAGGAACACCAGCGATTTCAATTTGTACTATTGGGTTTTCAGGTTTTGACAGATAGCGCCAGAATTTGTGCGGCTGACTGTGCATGAAGTTCGTCAGAGTATTCGAGAAAAAGTTATCTCTCGCCTTTTTTAATTCAAACTTCAACGTAGCCGAAAGATGCGCGATTTCCACTGGGTTATGTTTTTTCCTGCGCATCCTTCGCAATTTTCTTTTCAAGTGGATGATACTGCGGGTAATCCAGGGTGTTTTTCTATTTGTTCGTTTACGTATTGTGGGGATAAAATTTTCTTCACAATGTTTTATGGCACCCTTAAATTTCTCCCACAATCCGTTAACATCATATTGTCACGTAGGTGACTGTGATCTACCTGGCACGCAGGCAGACAGAAAGGGACACTGCGTCGGCGGTAGACTTAAAGAGAGTTTAATGGGCGAACTTGTGCCCGAAATCAAGTGAATAACGCGGTGACGGCGAAAGCAGCAAGCGCGTCTGGGGCGTTCGTCGGACTGAGCCAGCGCAGGCGGTGGTCCCGCATTTATACGTTTCGCGTGCATGATCGAAACGCGTCAAGCGACGCCGCCTGCGGCGCAGCGACGCCGGTCGCGTCGCAGCGACGCGAGCTGCGTACCTCGCGTCGCTAGAAGCTGAAATAAACGCACGTGGCATTACCCCCCCGTGAAAAAGCATCGCCCCGATGCTAAAGAAAACAAGAAACCTGTAAGCATGCAAATACAAAGGATAACGAAAAAAAAAGAATGTCTGTTAGTCCGCTAACGCTCAAAAAACTTCTTGAGGCGCGCGACGTGCACCATCTCAGGTCGTGCGCGACGTCGCTGTGACTGCGTCACTCCATCGGGCACAACCTCGTACACCAGCGGTCCAAGTCGTCGAGTTATCTTGTAGGGCCCGAAGTAACGGCGCAGGAGCTTTTCACTGAGCCCGCGGCGACGAATTGGTGTCCACACCATAACGCGGTCACCAAGTGCGTACTCTTGGACTCGTCGTCGTAGGTTGTATAGTCGGGCGTCGACGTTTTGCTGCTCTTTAATACGCATTCGGGCTAGCTGACGAGCTTCCTCGGCACGTTGAAGGAAGCCGGCAACGTCTGCATGGATGTTGTCGTCTTCAACGTGAGGCAACATCGCATCAAGCATTGTGGCGACTTGGCGACCGAAGACAAGCTCGAATGGCGTCATCTGCGTTGTCTCCTGTGGCGCGGTGTTGTAGGCGAACGTCACGTATGGAAGGACTTCGTCCCAAGTCTTGTGCCCGACGTCGACATACATGGCGAGCATGTCGGCGAGGGTTTTATTTAAACGCTCCGTAAGGCCGTTTGTCTGCGGGTGGTACGCTGTAGTGCGCCGATGGCTCGTGTGGCTCAAGTGCAGAATCTGTTGCGTAAGTTCAGCTGTGAATGCCGTACCTCTGTCCGTAATAAGGACCTCGGGTGCACCATGACGGAGAACGATGTTCTTTATGAAGAATCTGGCGACCTCGATTGCATTTCCCGATGCTAACGCTGCTGTCTCGGCATAGCGCGTAAGATAGTCCGTTGCTACCACTATCCACCTGTTCCCGCAAGTGGATGTAGGGAAGGGGCCAAGCAGATCCATGCCTATCTGCTGGAATGGTTTCCATGGTGGCGCGATTGGTTGCAGGAGGCCGGCTGGCCTTGTAGGCGGTGTTTTCCGACGTTGGCAATCTCGGCAGGTTTTCACGTAGCGTGCGACGTCTGCGTTCAGGCCCGGCCAGTAGTATTTTTCTTGAATTCTTCTGAGAGTTCGAGTGAATCCCAGATGCCCTGCTGTCGGCTCATCGTGAGACGCTTCTAAAATCTCTTGCCTTAGCTTGACCGGCACGACGAGTAGATATGCCGCTTTGTACGGCGTGAAGTTCTTTTTCACAAGCACATTGTCGCGCAGGCATAGCGATGAAAGCGCGCGTCTGAATACTTTTGGCACTGAATCGGTCTTCCCTTCGAGATATTGAACCACACAGCGTAAATCAGGATCGGCACGTTGATCTTGTGCGAAGGTGTTAGAGCTTATGGGCCCAAGGAAGGCATCGTCGTCATCGTCGCAGGTCGGGGCGGATTCAACAGGGGCTCTTGAAAGGCAGTCGGCGTCAGTGTGCTTTCGGCCTGACTTATACACGATGGTGACGTCGAACTCCTGTAGTCGCAGGCTCCAACGAGCGAGGCGACCTGACGGGTCTTTCAGGTTAGCGAGCCAGCACAGAGCGTGGTGGTCACTGACGACCTTGAAGTGCTTCCCGTAAAGATACGGCCGAAATTTTGTGACCGCCCAAACGACAGCGAGGCATTCCTTTTCGGTCGTCGAATAGTTCAATTCGGCTTTCGACAGTGATCTGCTCGCGTAGGCGATGGCTCGCTCCAGGCCGTTCTTCTTTTGAATCAACACAGCACCGAGTCCTATGCCGCTTGCATCCGTGTGGATCTCGGTGGCAGCGCTCTCGTCGAAATGGCCGAGTACTGGCGGTGACTGCAAGCGTCGTTGAAGTTCGCGAAAAGCGTCTTCTTGGGGCTTCTTCCATGTGAACTGCGCGTCGGCTTTTGTAAGGCGAGTGAGAGGCTCTGCGATTCGAGAGAAATCTCGGACAAAACGCCTGTAATACGCACAGAGCCCCAAAAATCTACGGACAGCTTTCTTTTCACTGGGTATCGGGAAACTTTCGATGGCTGCCGTCTTTTTGGGGTCCGGACGCACGCCTTCGCGATTAACTACGTGACCGAGGAACAGGAGCTCTTCGTAGGCGAAACGACATTTCTCTGGTTTCAGAGTGAGTCCCGACACCCTAATTGCCTCGAGCACGGTCTCCAGCCTATTAACGTGCTCGTCGAAGGTGGATGCGAAAACGACTACGTCGTCGAGATATACGAGGCATATCTGCCATTTCAGCCCAGACAACACGGTGTCCATGACACGCTGAAATGTCGCCGGCGCTGAGCATAGTCCGAATGGCATGACTTTAAATTCGTAAAGACCGTCCGGCGTGATGAAGGCAGTCTTCTCACGGTCCCTCTCATCGATCTCAATCTGCCAGTAGCCGCTCCGGAGGTCCATGGACGAAAAATACTTGGCACCGCACAGTCGATCTAACGTGTCGTCGATTCTCGGAAGGGGGTAGACGTCTTTTTTCGTGACGCTGTTGAGACGCCTATAATCGACGCAAAATCGTAGGGTACCGTCTTTCTTCTTTACAAGCACCACGGGTGAAGACCACGGGCTCTTGGACGGCTGAATGACGTCGTCGCGAAGCATTTCTTCAACTTGTGTCTTGATTGTTTCACGTTCTCGCGCTGAAACGCGGTAGGGACTTCGGTGGACGGGACGAGTCGATTCATCGGTTATAATGCGATGCTTCGCTATGTGCGTTTGCCGGATCCTCGACGACTTAGAAAAACATTCGGAATATCGCAGAAGAAGGCGACGTAGCTGTTCTTGCTTTTGTTGAGGCAGGGCGGGGTTAATGTCGAAGTTCACCTCATCAGCCACAGTCGACGACGCTTCATGGGACGACTCGGAGAGCGCTAATGCGTCGCTTATTTCGGCGAACTCTTCCAAGAAAGCGACCGTCGTACCCCTGTTGAGGTGCTTGTGTTTGGTGCTGTAATTGGTTATTAGCACAGCCGCTCTGCCTTCACGCAGGTGGACGACACCGCGTGCGACGCAAATTTGGCGATCCAGAAGCAGCTGCAAGTTCGCTTCGACAATCGCATCGCCGCTTGAGGACGCGTCTGTTTCAACGAGTGCCATGACGCCAGCATTTGGCGGGAGGCTCACTTGATCGTCGAGGATGGTGAACGCGGCGCGATGATAATGATTGCTTTGCATTCTTTCTGACCGTTTTGTCGTCAGTGTTATGGTTTTCGTCTGCAGGTCGATCACCGCACCGTTTTCGTTCAGGAAGTCCATCCCGAGGATTACGTCGCGAGAGCAGCGCTGTAGGATGATGAAGTTCACAGGGTAGGTGTGACCGTGAACAGCCACTCGCGCAGTGCATCGTCCCGTCGGGGTTATGAGGTGGCCTCCTGCTGTGCGTATTTGAGGACCTTCCCATGCGGTTTTGACCTTCTTTAGTTGTGACAAAAATCGTCCACCAACGACGGAGTAGTCGGCCCCGGTGTCGACGAGTGCAACCACCGGATGTCCATCTACGGTAACTTGTAAGTCGGCACTTGGTGTTCGCGTTCGATGTCGATCGGTCACCGACTGTGCGGTCTGTCGCTTCGCACTGTCGCGGCTGCGTCGGGTGGAAGCCTCGTTGCAAGGGGCTGTTGTGGCCTTCAGACGCGTCATCGAATTTGTGGTGTCGGGTCGCGGCTTCGTGTTTTGTGGCGTCGCTGCGTCGGGTCGCGTCGTGTTGTCGGAATGCAACGAGGCGTCGGAATGCGTCGAGGCGGCGGAATGCGTCGTGGTTGTAGGAGGGTTTTTCGGTCTTCGCTCGAGAGCGGCGTCACCTCCTGACGCCGCTGGCTTTAGTTTCCCCTACGAGGGCTCGGTGACCTCTCCCTCGCGTACCCTTGGTACGGCGAAGACGAACGGCGTGGGTAGGGTGATGGGGACCTGAAGCGACGTGGGGCGGCATCTTCGGTCGCTCGAAGATAGGCTTCGATTTCTCGAGGCCGTTGGCCAGGAAGGGGTCGCGGTGCGTCGATGTTGTACCCGCGGAGGCCCATCTGACGGTAGGGGCACTCTCGTAGGAGGTGGCCGGCTTCACCACAGTGAAAACAAAGCGGTCGTCGATCTGGGGTTCTCCAGATGTCAGTCTTCCTCGTGGTGATTTGCCGGAACGTGTTTGAGCGGGCGGCCTGCTGCGGGCGCGGCGGTGGCGGGTAGGCTTGGCTGCGTTGAGGTGGCGCGTACGTTTCTCGCCGCCAGCTGGTTGGCCTCGCTTGGCTTTGCAGAGCGGCGGCGTAAGTTGAAACGCGTGGCTCCGGGGAAGGTGGCGATAGGGCTGGTGCCGTCTCGGTAGGATCGAGTGTGCCCAGCGCTTGCTGGACCTCGTCCCTTACAACGTCGGCGAGCGAGGATATTTGCAGAGGTTGCGCACCCGGTAGCAACTTGCGCAGCTCGTCGCGCACGATGGCACGGATGGTATCTCGAAGGGCCACTGCGGAGGCACTTCGGGAGTCGTCGCAGTCTGACGGAGGAGCGCGTAAGTTGCGGTCGTATTGCTTTGCGCGAAGCTCGAGCGTCTTCTCGATAGTGGCCGCTTCGCTAATCCATTCGGCGACGGTCCTCGGCGGGTTGCGAATGAGAGCGACGAAAAGTTGCTCCTTGACGGCTCTCATAAGGTACTGAAGCTTCTTGTCTTCAGTCATGTTGGCGTCCGCATGGCGGAAGAGCTTTTGCATTTCTTCCGCAAAGACGGTTACGGATTCGTTTGGATGCTGCTGACGAGTTTGAAGCAAGGCCTCAGCTCGTTCTTTGCGTAGAATACTTGCGAAAGTTGCAGATAAGTGCCTTTTGAAAGCCTCCCACGTTGTCAGGAACAGCTCTTGGTTCTCGTACCAGGTTCTAGCAGAGTCTTCGAGAGAGAAGAAGACGTTCCGAAGTTTGTCTTCGTCAGACCACTTGTTGAAGGTTGCAACTCTTTCGTAACGTTCCAGCCAATCTTGCACATCTTCGCAAGTGGAGCCGCTAAAAAGCGGAGGTACTCGCGGCTGTTGGACGACGAGCGGCGCAGGTGTGGTGGCGGCTTGCATTGGTGACGTCGAGCGGTGGTTCACACGGCGACCAGGGGCAGGTAGTGGTCCCAATTCAGCCGGCAGTCCTTGTAGTCGGCGGCTGCTCCGGTTTTCCTCCTTTTTGTCTTCTCTGGAGCTGTCTTCCGCGTCGCCGGCTCCAGATGCACTTGGGCTGGTGTCACGGCTTTGAGGGGGTGTCCGAAGCATAAGCACCTCCACCAAAATGTCACGTAGGTGACTGTGATCTACCTGGCACGCAGGCAGACAGAAAGGGACACTGCGTCGGCGGTAGACTTAAAGAGAGTTTAATGGGCGAACTTGTGCCCGAAATCAAGTGAATAACGCGGTGACGGCGAAAGCAGCAAGCGCGTCTGGGGCGTTCGTCGGACTGAGCCAGCGCAGGCGGTGGTCCCGCATTTATACGTTTCGCGTGCATGATCGAAACGCGTCAAGCGACGCCGCCTGCGGCGCAGCGACGCCGGTCGCGTCGCAGCGACGCGAGCTGCGTACCTCGCGTCGCTAGAAGCTGAAATAAACGCACGTGGCAATATGAAGGCAGTAGTGTGAAATCCTCAAGCACAGTTTCTAAATAATCTATGATGCTGACGTCATCTGCTCTTCTATAATCTTTAAAATCAGTGTAAGGATGATCTTGGTGACCCGCCTGTGACGTCAGCCCAGAAAAGGTCAACAAAATCATTTTGTGATCAGAAATACCATCTTCTATGCTAATTTCTGGTTTGATAGTGCTCGAGACAAATGCCAGGTCTAGCACTGATGCGACGCCTCCCTGCTGCCTTGTTGGATGGTTAACTAGCTGCGATAATGAGAAGCTAAACATTATTTTCAGCAGTTGGTCACAGCTTTCCTTTTCCCTAGCCCGAAACGTTAGGTTATCCCAGTCTATCCCTGCCAGATTGAAATCGCCGGTTAATATCAGCTTGGTTCTGGCATTTACCTTGGTGTGGAGGAAATCGTGCAATTGCATCATGTATTCGACGGAAGCGTTAGGACGCCTGTACACACCACCTATCAGAACAGACATTCCGCACGCGTTAACGGTACACCAGATGCTTTCATGACCAGGTATGCCCTCGTGTTCTTGAAATATAACGCTATTTTTTATTACTAGGGCTACGCCCCCACCGCGACCGTCACGGTCTGTGCGAAGGAGGCTATAAGCCACTGGAGCTACTTCAGAGTCATGAATGTCGGGGTGCAGCCAGGTTTCGGTAATTACCATGATGTCAGGAGAGTACAACAAGACAATTTCTTCTAATTTTTCTCTTTTGTTCACAATGCTACGTGCATTAAGGCACAACAGTGTCAAGGGGCTTGTGTTTTGCGGTCATTTATCAGTTCCGGGCGGAGCAGCGTCATCGTCAACGTGTGCATGCTTAATCACAGTTCTTCTGTTTTTCTCGCAGTCCCACGCGTACCAGCTGTTGCCAATCTTCATTTTATCAAACCGAAGGCTCACCTTTTCACCTTTCGCGCGATCAACCTTCGACGACTGCCACAATTTTTTTCGCACTTCCCGAACAGCTGGGGAAAAATCCTCAGAAATAGATATGGTATTGGTTTCCAGTTTGAAACAGTTACGAAGGACGGCAGCTTTTTCAGAGAAGTCATACAAGCGTAGTATTACTGGTCGTTCTTTGTTCTTAATCTTTCTACCAATGCGATGAATGCGTTCGAGTGATCGCACCTCTACCCCGAGCTTTTCTTTAAATATGCTCTCCGTGACATGTTTTGCCAAGGATGTATTAGTTTCATCATTGTCTTCCTTTAGACCAAAGATGACAACGTTATTGCGGCGGCTCCGATTTTCTAGATCATCCAGTTTTTTGGCCATGTGTGACACTTCTTTCTGTAACGGCCGTAATGGTTGTTGTCATGGGCGCACTTGAGTTAGCCTGCGCGGCGGCCTCAGAAGCCTGTGTGTTAACGCCACTCTCCTGAAGATTGAGCTTAAGTCTGAGGACTTTCTGAACTTTCTGCTCTTGCTCTAGATGTTTCTGCTGCAGGGCCATGTCCTTTCGCTGCATTGCACTCCTCTATTCTTTCGTCGCGCAGTCTCGCAGGCTCCACCTCCACCCATTCTCTTAACGCGGCCTCTTTCAGATCCAACTCTCAACCTAGACCACAATTTGTTGGTTTCCACACGCAGTACCAAGCCAGTGTCCTTATGGTACTCCGAAGGAGCGCAGATGTGTTGTATAGTGGAGCTGCCACGCGCAGGCATGGGGAAAGAGGGCGAAAAAGACGCTCGCCGCTCTGGGCTTGAGGAGCATGACAGGTCCATTGGCAGCGAGCTCTGCGGGTTCCTGCCAGCGTAACAGGGCCGGAAGCACTGCTGGCAGCCACGCGAATTGCAGCCCTGCTCGGTTTCAGCAGTGGCTCTCAGGCGGGACTGCAGGCACAGCCACCAGTGCTGACCGTCGGCCGCTCGCGCATGGGCTGCCCAGCTTTGCAATCGAGATAGGCCGGTAGCCATCTCAATCGCTTCTGGAACAGGTCGTTGCCGTCCCTTGATCGTTCTGCCGATCCATACAATTCCGAACCACAGTGCACACTCTCCTCGCATGCCACCCGCCGCGCACCGTTGCGCACTCTTGTCTTTCTTCCTCATCCACTCCTCCCGCGCAAAAGCTCCACTCATCCCACCTCTCTTCATTTTAGTGTGTTTAGCGCTTTGTACCTGTGAACTACAGCGCCCTTTAACAGGTAATTTGGGCATTTTAACTCTTGCTCCTCATTTTTATGTTATCTGGACCTTTTATCAGAGCTTGTATTGCTATGTTTGCATCATTCATGTACCGCCTTTTTATTTTGAACAACAGTGTTTCCTAGACTAACTACCTTTTATCACATATATATATTGCCACTATGTAGTTATCTTCAACAACTGACCATGTATTATTGTTTTCTCCCTATGTGATGCCGTTAGGGCAAACTGAATAAAAAAACATTGTTCAGCTCATATTTGCCCCCTTTCTATGTGCGCATCTTTCTGGTGCCAATCTCTCAACAGTAAAGAAATGCTAATGACTGCTGCCGTATGCAAAGCCAGCGAAACTATGGAACCTATTTTAATAAGTCTAACTCCCTTCAGCTCCAAGTAGACATAAAAGCTGCCAGGTATGCATTGGTAGTGACAGGGCATGAAAGCCTGGTGACCTTGTGGCTCTTCTTTGAGCCCACAGTACTTTGCTCATGCCTTCCTCACAGCAGTGGCCCCTCACAATCTTTTTGCAGCGAGGAGGTGATGCTTTGCGGCATTTCGCAGCTTGTAATGGTGGCAGTGAAACCTTTGGTGTGTACTCCACAGAGGTGTGACTATTCCCAAGGACAGGAACCGCATATATTTTGCGATAGAACAGTCAGGCATAATGTTCAGAATACTCAGCAAAATTACGGTTCAGCTGATCAAGATACTTTGAATAGCAAAGCATCCGGTGAACGAGGCTTCAATAATCGAATGCGGTATGCTCAGAGACAACAGAAAATCAAGCTATGTTAGTCGCAATATTTTGTACTAACTGTGAAAACGGAGCAAGCCTCCAGTTCAGTAACCAGAAGAAGTCACATCGACAGCACCCTGTTGCTTGGAGAATAGCCATTGCAAACCCCGATGAGGAACAGGGCCACGGTTAGCCTATCTTTGTGCATTGAGTGCAACGACCTGGATTGTACCCGGTCAGTCACTCACCACGAAACAGGCAGAGGCCAATCATGTTGACAATGAGGCCGGCAATGCCGACATAAAGGATAAGCTTTGGCTCGTCGATGATCTCGGGCTTGTAGAAGCGCTTGAGGCTCTCCACGAGGATGGAGAAGCACAGGGCCACCAGGAACACGGCGTTCACCAGCGCTCCCAGAACTTCGGCACGGGCCCAGCCAAACGTGTTTTTAGACCACTTCTTGGGAGACATCTGCGAGAGGAAGCAAAGGCCCCACATACAATTTTCATTGGCAGCCTTAATGATGAAGTTATAATCAAGTCACTGGAGCAGCAAGGAAATGTGGCTTCAGTCAGAGGGTATGTCACAGAACAACTGCAGCAATTTTGGTGCTGTCCTGTCTTTCATCACATGAACTAACTGTGCATTCATAAGAGACGCTGAACTGAATGCTTTCCTTTATATGCCAGCAATTCTGTCCTCTGAGCCTATGTCCCCTGTTTGCAAAAAGTGTGCACACATAGCTCGGGAACAAGGCAATACCAGATGATACACGTGCAACAGGAAGCCGAAACAAATTAAAATGAAATTGCCCAGTTCAACACCCTGCATTATGAGGCATTCCAGATTTAAGTTTGAACACCTGGCATCCTTTAAGGGGCACCCAAAGCAGACTACATGGGTATATTGTCCACTTTGATGACACTGCGTCCCTCATGAAATGCTAAAGCAAGGTGTCTACCAAACTGACATTTCCAAATTTCCTGAGTGCCTTTGCAAAATTCTCCAAGTAACACAGAATTTTGTTTTATGTCAAGACGGGATGACACCATGTCGCCCGATGCTGTCACCATCTAGTAAGCATGTGAAAAAATTTAAAAAAATAATGACTTAGTCAAGTTTGAATAGCAAGAAGTAATATTTATTTTATTCAAAAAGAAAATAGAAGGGAGGACTTAGTAAAATGCACAGCAAATGACATACCTTCGAAAAATATGGTAAAGCTTATTGCAAATCAAGTCAAACATTTTCAAATACAAAAAAAAAGGTGCATACAGAAGCAAATATTTTCTTATATGAGCTATTTTTATCAAGTGATAGCAAGCTCATCAATATGAGGCCCAAACTTTGTCACAAGTGAGATTCTCTTTCAGCATCTGGATAGTCAACCTCACTGGTCCTGACATAGTTTCAGCCCGCGCACGCCTCAGTGTTGCGTTTCACTGCTTTAAAGATCTTATTTTGGTCTGGATGAGGGACACCTGCATCTCGACATTAGCCAGTACTTTATTTTTTTTTTTTTAGCTCAGGCTCCTTCGAAGAAGCGGCGGCATGCTTCCCTTCCCGTTCATTCATGCATCGGTCCTTTCTCGCCCTCCTTTCACCGCGCGTTCACCCCACGGACCTTACGAAGCATCTTCTTGGACAGTTGTACAGTCGACATCAGATATTTCAGACTCCCTAGGGGCTGCGAAGATGCATGAAAAATAGGGCAATTTGACAAAATGAATGCAAGCCTTTCACTGCCCCCAAGGGGCTCAAATTGCCACAGGCAAGTCCGAAAAAAAGCTCTGGAGGCCTGCGAGTACACTAATTAGGCACACCAGTGCTCGTAATGTGACAGACGGCGTGTGAAGGCACTGGCGCTTTTGGCACGAGCACGCCTCACAGAATGAACACCTCGCCAGTGCTGGCTCCTATGCCTGAACTACCATGTACCCGTTTCCTTGAGTTGGTAAATCGTCGCAGCCAACCACAGCTGTAGAGACGTAACAGCTTCACTTCAAGGCTGCCAATGAAAATTGTATGTGGGGCCTTTGCTTCCTCTTGCAGGTGTCTCCCAAGAAGTGGTCTAAAAACACGTTTGGCTGGGCCCGTGCCGAAGTTCTGGGAGCGCTGGTGAACGCCGTGTTCCTGGTGGCCCTGTGCTTCTCCATCCTCGTGGAGAGCCTCAGGCGCTTCTACAAGCCCGAGATCATCGACGAGCCAAGGCTCCTCCTGTGTGTTGCCGGCCTCATTGTCAACATGATTGGCCTCTGCCTGTTTCGCGATGAGTGACTGACCGGGTGCAATCCAGGTCGCTGCACTCAATGCACAAAGATGGGCTAACCGTGGCCCTGTTCCTCATCGGGGTTTGCAGTGGCTATTCTCCAAGCAACAGGGTGCTGTCGATGTGACTTCTTCTGGTTACTGAACTGAAGGCTTGCTCCGTTTTCACAGTTAGTACAAAATATTGCGACTAACATAGCTTGATTTTCTGTTGTCTCTGAGCATACCGCATTCGATTATTGAAGCCTCGTTCACCGGATGCTTTGCTATTCAAAGTATCTTGATCAGCTGAACCGTAATTTTGCTGAGTATTCTGAACATTATGCCTGACTGTTCTATCGCAAAATGTATGCGGTTCCTGTCCTTGGGAATGGTCACACCTCTGTGGAGTACACACCAAAGGTTTCACTGCCACCATTACAAGCTGCGAAATGCCGCAAAGCATCACCTCCTCGCTGCAAAAGGATTGTGAGGGGCCACTGCTGTGAGGAAGGCATGAGCAAAGTACTGTGGGCTCAAAGAAGAGCCCCAAGGTCACCAGGCTTTCATGCCCTGTCACTACCAATGCATACCTGGCAGCTTTTATGTCTGCTTAGAGCTGAATATCTCTGTATTGAGACGAAGCTGACTTTCAGGGACTGGCATTATACAACGCACCTTGCTTTTCCAGCTTCGAAGCCAATCACAACAATTACAAAGGCGGAGTCAGTGCCATTTCTGACAGTGGCGAATTCTTTCAATGAAAACTATAGCACCAAACGGCAAGAAGCTTAATAGCAAACGTTGAAGCAGCTAGGCCTAGCGTTGTTGCAGTGGTGGCTATGGCTGCCAGCAGTGCATGCGAGCGCGCCGGTTCGAGGTGGTGGGATAATCAAAATGGTGGTGGCGGTGGCTTTGATTAATGCCATTTCGGACCTGCGGTCACGGCAAAACGTCCGGAAAATCGGACGGCAGAGGGCTCTTGCGTCCAAAATTTCAGACGTTTCTATACATTGACTCTATGGGGCATATGGTGGTGCCGCGAAGCCGTCCGAATTATCGGGGATGTCCCGAAAATTGGGCATTCGTAAAATTAGTCATTGACTGTACACAGGCAACTTCTCCAGCCAACGACACAGTGTCAAAGATGATTCGTTACAATCCCTCTCCATTACTTGAAGCCAGCATTAGCGTGACTTTTGTTCCCTTTTAATAGAATTACAGCTAATTTTCCTTTTATTTTTTTATTCGGTATACCTACATCGCCTGTACGGCATTATTGTAGGGGGGTTAAAATACAGGTGGTCACAATGGAAACATATTCACCAACATAAAAAAAATACATCAGTAAATATAACATTGTTTAAGCACTGAAATTCGCAAAAGCGGAAGACAAACTAACAAAGTACAAAACAAAGTAACAAAATAACTAAGAAAGAAAAGTAGCCTATGTGCAGAGATGAATAACAGAACAATCAAAGAATATGGCTCTATAATAGCATTTTAAAAACTAGAAGCTGCCATCACTTCATTAGGGAGCTCATCCCAATCGTTAATCGTGTTAGGAAAAAATGAATACTTAAACACATTGGTACGGCACTGATAAGCTCTAATTTTGTTAGCGTGGTCTCTCCTAGATGAAACGTAATGCGGCTCCTTGATGAACAGTGTTTTGTCGATACCAGTTTTACTTTTATATATATTATAAAGGAATTTCAATCTTAAGGTTTTCCTGCATGAAGAAAGAGCTTTCCAACCCAACCCTTCCCGTATTCCAGATCCTCTGATAGTAAAATTATAATGTTACGAAGCGTGCTGCTTGCTTCTGGATGCATTCTATTTCTTCTGTGAGGTTTTTAGTGTACGGATCCCAGTTAACGCATGCATATTCTAATATAGGCCTGACGTTTGTTAAATACAAGGTTGCCTTCAGTGATGAAGGAGAATGCTTAATATTTTGTCGGAAAAAGTGAAGAAGACGGTAAGCTTCCGCACTAATTGAGTTAACATGATTAGACCAGTCAAGCGTTTCAGAAAATGTAACTCCGGGGTACTTAACATCCTTAGCGGTACTTAGTGCAATATTATTTACATCATAGAAACTAGTTAATTTTTTCTTTTTCTTTGTAAACTGCACATGGTAGCATTTACCAGTATTCAGAGTCATCTGCCACCGCTTGCACCAGACAGATACTTTCTCAAGGTCGTCCTGTAAGACAGACATATCGGCATAACATTTCACTGTACGATACATGACGCAGTCGTTGGCATACAGTCTAATTGTTGATTTAAGGCCTACTACTAAATCATTAACATAAACAAGGAACAAAAGTGGCCCAAGCACAGAGCCTTGAGGCACTCCCGATAGCACGTGCATTGGAGCCGATGTCAGCCCATTAAGAACAACTTGCTGATTGCGCAGGTGTAAATAATCCTTTATCCAGCCAAGATATGTTCAGGAATGCCTAGGAATGATAAATTTAAGCAAAGTAGATTGTGCGGGACGACATCAAATGCTTTCCGCAGATCAAGAAAGAGTGCATCTATCTGTTCACCATGGTCCGTGCCGAGTGCAATGTCGTGAGTGAATTCGGCTAGTTGTGTTACGCACGAAAAACCAGAGCGGAACCCATGCTGAGCCGAGGTAAAAAAGTTATTTGCTTGAAAATGTTTCATCAAATCAGAGTACAGGACATGTTCGAGAGTCTTACAGCAAACGGAAGTTAAAGGTATCGGTCTGTAATTGCCTACGTGTGTACGATCACTCTCTTTAATTATCGGAGTCACGTTGGCTGTCTTCCAATCTTCGGGCAGCTTTTGATTATCTAGCGACTTGTTGAATAATATTACTAAGAAAGGCGCTATCTGTCTCGAACAGTGTTTCAAAACATGATTAGAAATTCCATCGGGTCCATGAGCTGAATGCAGGTTTAGATTAAACAACAAAGCCTCGACTCCTTCCTTGCTCATGGCAATGTTTTCCATTTCCGGTAATAGTGTCGATGTGTAAGAAATAGCAATGCTACATGGCTTTGTAAAAACTGAATGAAAATACTTGTTAAATACTTCTGCTTTTCTTTTGTCTTCTTTAATTAGGTTACCATCACTTGTGATGGCCGGGATGCCAGTGTCATCCTTCTTGTTGCTCTTAATATACCGCCAGACCTCTTTGGGATTCGTTTTTAGTTTATTTGCTAAGGCTTGTAGATATGCATCCTTCGCAACCTTCAATTCGCTTTTAAGTTTTGTGCTGATATCCTTTAGCTTTTTGTACATGCTTGGGCTTTTTGTTTTGCAATATATTTTGTAAGTTTGGGATTTTTTCTGAATGGATGAACGTAAATCCCTATTAATCCAGGGTTTATCCTTGCGGCGCTTAGTCGAAACCACTTTAGACGGAACGAAATCTGAGGTCAATGATAGAAGAACAAATTCCCGAAGTTTTTCCCGAGTATTTTCAGACTATTCAGCATCCCTGAGAATTTCCGGTTCTCCCGGCTGGTAGACACCCTGTAAAGAAACACCAAATGGCATTCCAGCACTCTCGTTGGCTGCAGGAAGTTTAAGTCACCACGGTGAACAGCTGTCACCGCACATAACAGCTGGACCCATGTTTGGGAAGGGTGCAACAGAGCTAAATCAGAAAGAAAGGGAGAGGGAGTCGGAATGCCCATCCATCAGGGAGCCAAATGGAAAAGACTTAAGATTAAAAATGTCAAATGCTTCTTAGGTTATCAGGTACAATGAGTGGGAAAGAAACTTGGCTGAGTGTAACATATTTGAAATGAAACATATTTGTGGACCGGAAATAGTTGCACAGAGAAGAACAAAGAGTTAGTGGAATACCTAAGTGCTGATATTAAAGGTTTTGGGAATGATGCCGAAATTATTTTATTAGGTGACATAAATGCCCACGTACAGGATCTAGATGGTTATACCGACAACAACAGGAAGTCAATGCTAGATCTTTGCGAGTGACATAACCTTGTCGGGAATACAGGGCCCAAGTGTGATGGGCAGACCACGTGGGAAGTGGTAAATTGGCAATCAACTATTGATTACTGCCTGATGACACAAGGAATTTATAATTTGAGAGAAATGGTCATTGACGAGGAAGGCTATAGCGGCCTAGGGAGTGACCATAAACACATCATTTCGAAAATGGGATATGTAGGTGGGAAAGAGAGCAAGGAGCGAAGAATGGCCAGTCCACATTTAAACGCTCAACAAATAACAAATATAGTCACAAGAGTGGAGGAAGAACTTGGCAAATGGACAAGCAATGAGTGGGAATATAGTCAGCTTCTAAGTGTAACTATGACAGAAATATGGAAAGAGAAACAACATGCTCATTGGGAAGGAAAAAAGAAACCCAAAAGCTAGTGGGACATGGAGGTACGAGAAGCGATCACCCAACTACAGAAAGCATCCTGAGAGCACGGGCAGGCAATAAAAGCGCACTTGGCGCAGAATGAACTAGCCAGGAAATGGGAAACATACTGGGAGAAAAATTTTGTGGTTCAAATACTGGTTCAAGCACAAAATAAAAGGCGAAAGTGAACGTTAGTTGTCAGAAAAAGTAAGAAAAAGAAGGCTACATCTAGAATACTTTGTAACCACAACTTATTAATCAGGAAGTGTGGAATACAGTCGAACCCGGCTATATCGAACTCGCAAAAAAATGCCTATCAGTTCGATATAGAGCATAATTCGATATAAGCCTGCTAAATAATTGGATGTCATAAAAGCACATACCATTTATAAAATCACTTTATTGATTAAACTAGCTTAGTTTCGCACGAAATAGTCCTGCATTTTCTTCTGCTTTGGCAATTTCGCTGCCTGCGACGCACGCACTTTTCCACATTAAGGAGTCGGAGCAGCTGAGGCCGCAACTTTCCGCATTCGCGCAGAAGCACCGGACTAGTGTGAGCACACCAATCACTTCGGAGGATGTGGGCCAAGGACCGTCGTTGCTTTCCTCATTGTGCCCACTTTCACTTGTGCTCGGTACGATGTTCGGAATGTAGTCTTCGTTTTCGGGCTCTCCCGTGGTCGCGACACATCATTTGCGCTCACGAACTCATCCACCGTTGATTCAACAGCTTCCGGAAATTCTGACAGTTCGCTCCAAACTTCGGCAACACTGGCAACGGCTTCGTCGCATTCATCAGAATTTACGGCCATCACCGAGCACGCGGAAGTCGGCACGGCTGAAGCAATTTCAGATTAACCACTCGTACACGGCCGTGCGTACGGGTCGGGCGCCACGGGCACCGGGTCGCGAGTTTGGACGCTTTAGCCCTAATCTCCCCCTTATTCTTCAAGATCGTGCCGAGAGTGCTCCTCGGAATCTTGTGCTCTTCGGGGACATCCGACTTCTCACCGCGTTCGACACGATATATGATTACGAGCTTTACGACGAAAGGCAAATTCTTCCGCTTCATCACGGCAACACTGCGGGAGAAGGCCTACAAGCCGCACATAAAAACAGCGAGAGAAGTCGCACTTTCGCCATCTTGCATGACGAGGGCGCAAGAGCATCTGATTGGCTGTCTGAGCAAGCCCTGTGGGCGGGCCAGGATCATTTTTTGCAGGGGGGGTGCCGACGGCTCGTCCGAGGCAGCGCGGTTGGGCGCGGTCACGGTAGGGAGAGCGGTTGAATGGAGCAGCGCAGCCGGGTTTTCTCCGCCACCACGAGGGAAAGCCAACTTCCGGGGGCACTTTCCGCCGCTTGACGTTCGATATATCGGGTGTCGCTGCTATTTTTGTTCGATGTAAGCGTAATTTTTGCGATATATACTCATTGTAACTATATCGTGTCCAGAAATTGTTCGATATATAGAATAATTCGATGTAAGCGGGTTCGATATAGTCGGGTTCGACTGTAATACAACAACATATCCTAGACGAAGATGGGAACGAACTGGAAGGGAACGTAGCATTAAATTACATTAAAAAAATAACAGCCGAATCTTTCCAAGGCAATGATGAAGTTGTATTTGAGGAAAAAGAGGGCATGAAAGAGAACCAGATGGAAAAGGAGCTGGAGCTGACAAATTCCAACTGGAAGAAAGCGGAAGAGAAAGTTCTGAAGTGCACTGCCACTAGGCTAGACAAGGTTCCCGTTAGGCTGATTAATAGACTAGGACCAAAAAGTAAGGAAGCTCTGTTGAAACCAATGGAAAGAACCTTAAAGGGCCTCTCACCAGGTCTGGCCATTTTGAGCTGACAAGCGCAGAGCATACATTGAGCGATAACGATCATGTCTGCAAAGTATTACCATATTTACTCGCATAATGATCGCACTTTTTTGTAAAAAAAAAAAATTGACGCAAATTCAGGTGTGCGATCATTATGCAAGTTAAATTTCCCGCGAAAAGAAAACATTTTTTTTTTTCATCCCGTGTTTGCTGCGGGATGACAACAGGTCAACAAATAGGCGACTGCCGATGTAACAGTGCGGGACACCAAAGCGAAAATGGGGGCCAGCGGAGCAAGCCGAACGCGAGAACGCGATTTTTTTCTTCTCGTGAGTACATTACGCGCATTTAAACAGTTTCTTCCATATCAGTAATGAATATTATCGTTACTATCGACAAGCTTGCGGCGATAACGTAGCCATGTCCACTTTGAGGGGACGGAAACAGAGATAGGCGCGCTTAGCTGCCAGTGACATAGAAACCCATGATGGGCACGCGGTGGAAACTGCGGCATTTGTCTTCACTACTATCCTAATACGGCATGCTTCTGCTATGGGTGGGTGAATATCTTAGCTGTGTTACAAGCGTCGGCATATGAATAGAGTACACTTCTAACGTATCGGTGTAAACGTGGCATCTATCGTTGCCGCTTGCGATTTGTTGCATGCCCCGAGTGCAGACAAGAAGAATCGATGATGATGATGATGATGATGATGATGATGATGATGATGTATAGGGTTTTGTGGTGCAAGGGCCAGTCATGGCCAAAGAGCGCCAAGCAATGGTGTTATGTAGTCGGTGAGCAAGGCGAATTTTTTGTTGTTGTTGACCACAACCATTATAAAGCCTACAAATTATAAAGCCAAGGCAAGTTTGGTTGTAGCTTTTTTTTTTTCATGTAAGTGCGGAGAGTGATGAAAGGAATGATATGGGGCATCTACGTAAGAATGCTTGGTGCTTGCAGACTGCTTGGCACGTCTTGAAGAGTCATTCACGCAGCATTCAACAGCATACGACAGATGGCAAGCGTGATCACCATTAGCTAGACTTGGCACATGACATATCGCTGACGCAAGTTCGGGGTGCGATCATTACACGGGAAAGGAAAAGAACCGAATTTTGACGACAAAATTCAGGGTTGCGATCATTACGTGAGTGCTATCATTATGCAAGTAAATATGGTACATCGCTATGCGCCGCAGACATGACATGACATGACAAGAACTTTATTTGAGTCCTGAGGGACTGAGCTCTTCGGGAGCTAAAACTTAAGGCTCCCGAAGATCAAGTCGGTGGTGCCACCCACGATGGGACCGGGAGATGAAGTTCCGCCGCAATGTCGTGGGCCCTCTGGACCGCCTGGAGTTGAATGTGGAGATTGCTGCTCTTAAGAGATTCCTGCCATTCTTCTTTCATGATCGGTGGAGAGGCGTTAAGGGCGGGGCACAGCCAGAGCATGTGTTCAAAAGCGTATGAGTCATGACCACATTTGGGGCACGACTTGAGCGGGCCGGATCTATCCTGTTAAGAGACCGAGGAGTGGGATACGAACGGGTTTGCAGAAGTCTGAGTGTGCTAGCCTGAGGTTTGTTCAATTTAG
The DNA here is from genome assembly GCF_050947875.1 of Dermacentor variabilis. Lineage (NCBI taxonomy): Eukaryota > Metazoa > Arthropoda > Arachnida > Ixodida > Ixodidae > Dermacentor > Dermacentor variabilis. The sequence goes on along the minus strand of NC_134571.1, from coordinate 229,943,340 downwards.
GGTGAGGGGGTAGAAATGTCCTCCTGCCCAGTCGATAATGGGAAACAATTTCGTGGAAAGTACATAATGGATCTTCGTGGATGTTGACCTCGTTACAAGCCTGGCTACCCGCCACAGCGCAGTACGTGAAATCGCGCGCTCTCCGGTGGGCCTGCTTGTTAGGATTACATCTAAGCGGGTTAATTGAGCTATCTAGATGGGCTATCTATGCGCCGCAGAAAGATCTGAAATTTCTAACCGAACGCCGTTTTTCCTTCTCCTTGCGCCCGCTGCTCTCCAAGCTGAAGGACGATGTACTCGCGTCCCTGCAGTTACGTACTCGAGTCCGCAATGTGACATTGCTCGTGGTGACACGCGACTTCGAGAATTATTCAAGGCACCATCTGTTATTTGTGTGATCTGTTGCTTGAATTGAGGAATTGAAGTTTAGAAAAATAATAAAACCCACAAACAGAATGTCTGTGTGTTTACTGCTTTACTTCGCACCGAAGCAAGAGATGTACTTCTGCTTCGTCTGCTTAGTCCCACGGTCGGGCGGTCACGTGCGCAGGTACCGAAACTATGTCATTTTCTACCACTTTCCAGCACGTGATCAAGCTTCGCGATCCACTTGTTCTGCCTCAGTATTCGTGTAGCACTGAATTATACTGCTAGTCATGTGACCTTGTGCACAGCGCGCAAAATTGTGCGCTGCGCGACACGATAGCAGCTCACGCGCAACACCAACAGCGGAAAAGGGCATCGGCAAAAAAATCAAAATGCAAGGAGAAAAAAAAGTTAATGCGGGGCCTGTGGCATATGTGTCACATGATCCTCGAGGTCCGGCATGGGAGAACGCAGGGAAGGAATTTCACTTGCGAAGGCTAGACCGGGCGAGTGGAGAGGAGTCTTGCTATGCAGTGGAGCCCGCCTGCTGAAATCATGGGTTCGTGGCCCCGCAATATTTCTATTTCGGCTATTAATGAGCCGACTTGAAAAAAAAATGTTTGCAGCAGAACGCTCCATAGAGGACACCTAACAACTTCCAGCGTACAACCAAAATTTGCTATGGGGCCTGGTGACGGGCCCTTTAAAAGACAGACATTTGGTGAGAAAGTAGAATGAATTTAATTTATAAAGGTAAGTGGGAAAAAGATAGAATTCACTCAGACCACTGACCATTACATCGATAATATAAATTAGCAATGCAGGTGATTAAATTAGAGCTGGAAGCATGGGCAGAGAATAATGGAATATTGGGAGAACTTCAGAATGGCTTCAGAATCGATAGGTGTCTCGATGATAAATTAGTTGTCCTTACTCAGCGTATTGAAATATCCGGACAAGAAAGGAGACTGCTATGTGGTCTTGGATTATCAGAATCAGAATCAGTTTTTATTTTCCTCAAGGAAGAATGGACCCCAGACAAAAAGCTGCTCATTGAGCAGCTTGACGAGGCCTGGGGCCCTACAGGCAGCGGCAACAGCGGCAAAACAGCAGTGTATGTCGTACACCCGTACGAGGGGGAAAGCCAGCAAGAGAAACAAAGAAGAAAAAAAATAAACTGTTCGCACCAAGCTGTGAAGAATGAGAAAAAAATATTTACATGTACATACACCAATAAAAGACTATACTGACACGTGCACTTGCCTATCTTTATCGGTCGACCACATTTCGCTGCCTAACAAATGTTATCGCACAGCGCAGGACGTGCCTGCATGTATTGGAAGTTTCTGGAATGTTATCGATGCTTCTATCCGCTGTCTGTTGTCTTGTGCTATCTGATTTCATCACATGACGCGAATGGTGTAGAACTTTGTGGAAGACACGCAGGTCCCAGCGATTACTTTGGAACATTCAACGACTGATGTATAAAAGCCGACGCGCTTGACCCGTTGATCAGATTTTTGCCGATCGCCAACCGTGTTCGCCGCTATCATTGTGCTATAAGTGTAGCCTGTTCTTGTGGGCACAAGTTCGCCCAATAAAACGCTAGTTTCTATATCACAGTTTTGCTGCCTTCTTCACCGTCACTACTATGTGACAATATTATACACTGACATGTTATATTCACACGTACACGCGCAAACACCCATAGAAGTTGCGCGCATACGCCCCTATATATACATATACATATATGTGCACCTACATATACATTCACATATACACACACACACATCATATATACACACACCACTCATGTGCACACACGTATACCTTTAAGTTAAATATTTATGAAGAATGAACTTTTACAAAAACGGAGAGCGAGAGAGAGAGAAAAAAAAGTGAAATTAGACAATGCCTGTAAAATCATTCCAAACTAATTCACAAAAAAGAACACACAACGCTGAATCTAAATTACATTATATAAATCTGCTGCCGGTTAAGCAATTCTGTTTAAAAAGTATTCCATTAAATCACATTTATTTATTGTGGGGCCATCAATTAAGGTTGTATCAGTGTTTAGGGTGTAAGGTATCGTATACTGTAACATTTGTTGACCGTAATTCGTTCCGAGTTCTGGGAAGACACCACTTTTCTAATTGTCGAGTGTTGGCTGCCAGTACGCGTTCCTTGAGTGCTGATATTCTGATAAGGAAGTTAGTATGAAACGTGGTTTTAGTGGTGAATAAAGAAACAATAATGTGCGGTAGCATCACATTGAGGGGCAGAATTTTTAACCAAATAAAAAGCGGTCTAGAGTGTGCGCAGTACTCTTCGTCTGCAATGATACGAGTCGCTTTCTTTTGCAGGCTCACAATTCTATTCATGTTAGTCGGTGATGCCGTGCCCCAAACAAGATGACAATATGCAATGTGTGATTGAAATAATGAAACATATTTCTGTTTTTTAATGTGCACTAGAAGAATGCCATGACACCGGGAAAGTGCTCCAACAACTTTTGATAAACTTAGGGCTACGGAATTAGTGTGCTTATTAGTCCATCGAAAGTGCTCATCAAATATAACACCCAGTATTTTATGGTGGCCGACGACTTCAGTAATATTGACAAATGTACCTCTTTATCTTTCTCGGGTGACCATGTTTCACCGCTTAACAAATGTTATCACACAGCGCAGGACGCGCCTACATGTATAGGAAGTTTCTCTAATGTTATCGATGGTTCCATCCGCTGTCTGTCACTGAACCTTGTGTAATCTGATTGCATGTAGGTATGCGTGACACAAATAGTGTAGAACTTTGTGGAAGACACGCAGGTCCCAGCGATTACTTTGGAACATTCAACGACTGATGTATAAAAGCCGACGCGCTTGATCCGTTGAACAGATTTTCGCCGATCGCCAACCGTGTTTGCTGCTATCGTTGTGCTATAAGTGTAGCCTGTTTTTGTGGGCACAGGTTCGCCCAATAAAAGTTAGTTTTGTCTTTCACAGTATTGCTACTATGTTTTTCAACGTCACGACCACGTGATAATATTATTGCCTAGTTTAATGGTTAAATTAGTTCCATGCGACAATTTATGGCACGAAAAATAACAGCTTTTGACTTAGTTGTATTTATTTTGAGATTGTTTAATTTAGACCAATTTAAAAGGCTGTTTACGGTATTGTTTGCTTTTTAAATAATTTCTGTAGCCGAAAGACCAGAGATAAATAGGGGAGCATCGTCGGCATAAATGACAAAATCAGCTTCTGTCGAAATTGTTACCACATCGTTTATGTAGACATTGAAAAGAAAAGGTCCTAATATGCTGCCCTGAGGGACGCCGCATTTCAGATAACGTTTGGATGAACACAAACCGTCTATGTTCACTATTTGTTCACGGTCTTTAAGATATGAACAAAAAATTTCAAGGTTCCTTCCCCTAACACCGTACTTATTTAGCTTATCTAAGACAATATTACGGTCTAGACAATCGAAGGCCTTACTGAAATCCACAAAGATTCCCAGTGTTAAGAGTTTGTTTTCAATATTCTGTAAAATAATTTCTTTTTGGACTAATAAAGCTGATTCTGTAGAAAAACCTTTACGGAAGCCGAATTGAGATTGTGATATTAACTGATTAGCATCAAAGAAGTTCTGCAAACGTTTGAGCGGAATTTTTTCTAGCCCTTTCGAAAAAACGAGGTAGAATAGAGATGGGGCGATAATTACTCTCAACGTTTTTCGAGCCTGACTTGAAAATGACTGTAACCTTGGCCAGTTTCATTCTTGCAGGGAAAACACACGATTCTAGTAAAGGTTAATATTATAACACAGAGGTAGTGCAAGAAAGTCAGCAACAAACTTTACTGGTTTATCTCACCTGGATTATCCTCACTTGGATTTCTTTTTACCGTGGCCTTGCGAACAAAAGCACTGAGCGGAAATGGGAATGGGGATGTGGGTATGGCATAGGTCGGCAAACTCACTCTGACTTTGAGACGGACCCCACAAGTGTCGAGTTTGGCTGAGTAGGATTTTGGCAAGTCCGAGTGAACCTTAAGCAAAAATGAATTGTTGCGAGTGAGTCCTGATTACTTTCTGACCAAATGGTCAAGATTGAAAAAACGCGATCACTAAAATCGTTGAGAATGTGCCAACGTTAAAACCTTATTCAAGTGGCACAGACCATATTCTGAATGACTGTATTGAGAAAAAGGAACGATGCATCATGGAACTGCATGACTGCTGCATTATTGGTAGCACAACAGCCGCACCTACCGTATGCTGAACTTTGCCATTCCTTCACACACACACACACATGCGTGCGCGCATACATATATGAGCTTTACATGCGCGCCTGTAACTCCAGTCTGGAGCGGTCGCAGCGCTGGCGACGCTCAGACTAACTGAGGTTAAACAGCGCGAATAAAACAAGGACATGAGGAAACAAATACCACAGACAAGCACTTGTCTGTGGTATTTGTTTCCTCTTGTCCTTGTTTTATTCGTGCTGTTTAACCTCAGTTCTAAATATGAACCAACTAGCCCTCATCAAGATCTTACTCGGACTAACGTTCGGCCACTGATTCCACCCCTCCCTGCCTTGTGCTTCTCATTACGTTCCTAAAACTGTGTGTACATGCTTTGCGCCTCCGTGGCGTGACGGAATGAGTTCAGAATGGAAACATGGGAAGTCTCGCAGGCGAGCGCGAAGCACTGTGCGCCGTGCCAGCATCACTAGTGCCTTCTCTGCCGGCATGCGCCACAGAGCACGCACCACGGGGATGCCCGACGCTCCTCACAAAGGTAAGGAAGGTCAGGCGTAGCCAGACTCGGCGGCACCATGAGAAGCGAGCATGATCGATGCCGAGTGTAAAGTATGGTTGATTCAGTTCAGCCTTCCGTTTCAGCTTGCGCTCGACCTTCTTTCTTTGAGTGCATGTGTGCTGCTCAAACTGAGCCGCGCATTTGCACTGTTGCTTTGTTTGGAGGCAGTGCTGGCATTCAGTGCAACCGAGAGAAGATGAAAATGTCACCGCCTGGAGTGTCCACATAATTGCTATCATGCAATAGAAAATTCTGGGTGTACGTACGGGCGAAAAACAATATGAGGCACGCCATAGCGGGGGCCTCTGAAATAATTTTGGCCACTTGGGTTTCTCTAATGTGCACCTAAATCTAAGTACACAAGCTATTGCAACAGGTTTCTTAGGGTAGGTCATGCTACGTCTTGCTTTATGCCCTAACAAGACGTCGAAATGCACAGATGACAGCAAGCGCTGACACCAGCTGGCGAAACTGCATTGAAACTGGCTGCTTTGGTAAGCCAGCGTTCAAACTGGCTCGCAAACATGCTAAACGTATCTATATAGCATGCAAATTTCAAAGTACAGTGCATTTCCAGCACATGAGAATCCTTTGCAGAGACATTCCACTTCTACATACTCATGTGAGGTAGCAGGAGTATGTCTGCACAAGAAAATTAAATGCATTTGAGAATAAATAGGCACCAGCATGCCCTTTGTTCCTCGTACACTTTCAGCCCTAATTTCCATATCAGTAAAAGATGGAAGCGCAAAAGCATTCTTTTCGTGCTTAATCCAAGCTGCAGCAACAGTACCAGAGTTCCCAAAAGCCTCCTTGACACACGACTAGCCCTCGGTTGCGAGTGCCACTCCCACCTCTGAAGTTACACTCTCTCTGTGTGATTGGGACTGGAGAAAAAGCCTGTAGCGCACAGAAATCTCGGAGGCCATACTCTAGCTTATCATCAAAGAGAGGTGCGCGTGGTGCAGTTTGCACCGTCATCGCCTGCGCCGCGCGAGCGAATCGACCTTGCGATGACGGTGCAAAGTGCACCATGCGCACCGCTGTTCTCGCCGACAGCACTTGTGGTTTCGGCGATCTGTGTGACAAGACTCGCCGTAAACAGCAATATTTTAGTTTCATTTTTGTTTTTTATTTTCTCCCTTTCAAACGTAAGAACCAGAACAGAAGCGAAATTATCTCACTCGAGGGGGATCGCACAGTGCAGCGAAACCGGATGTGCGCGTCTGTGAATGGTGTTGTAATCGCACCGCTGGCACGAGTTGTTGTAACCTCAGTGCTGACACCCGTTGTTGCAAATGGGTTGCAAGCCCCAAGGGTAGCGTTGGCCTGGCGGCCTGGGGCACAACTGGAAGCATCCGAAGGTCCGAGCAAAGCATGAGTCGACTGCTAACAGAACAACTTGTTTATTCTAGCATCGCAAAAGAGCGGGCGGTCAGGGCGACCGAAGTGGAGAGACGGGAGAGCACGTAACTCAACAGAAGAAATCGGAGCCTCTCTCGGCGTCCGGGAGCAGCTGCTCTTATACTCTCGGAGTCGAGGGGAAGAAGGAACGCCTCGGGATGAGGCCACGTGATGGCGGCGCTCGGGCACGTCGAGACTAGAAGGTGACTCATCCGCCGGGCCGGCGCCGGTCAGACCTCCTCGCTTCACAGTTGGGGGAGCTCCTCTCCCCGGCTGCCGCGCTTTGACAAGCGTGGGCACCAACATGCACACACACGCACACGAAGACACGTGGCATTGGAACATGCCTGGACGCGCTTGGCGGGGAGGCGTAGCGACGGCGCCGAACGGGCCAAAATGTCCGCCGCTTTGAACGAAGCCCCGGCGTCCGCTGCATCCGCGCCGGCTATACCGCGCGTCGTAGGCGAAACGTAACAATGGTGATGACTGGACGGCGCGCACTATATCTTCACTTATGCTTGGGCCACGCGCTCCGCTGTTCAACTTTCATTTGACGCTGATAGTACCTATGTTATGCATATGAATAAACTTCAACTTCAACTTCATTAGTTGGCCCTTCCTGCATTTAGTCTAGAAATGTAGCTTAATTTTAATGCAGCAAGGTTACTGCGAGTTGGAACACACTTCAAACATCACTGAAGCATGCCGACAGATTGCAGGCCAGCCCACTTCCTAAACATTACGAAGTTAGACAAACAGTGCTGCTAGGCTTCTGAACATGCCTCTTTCCACTATGAGCAGGGTTATCCACTGAAAGAGTGTTTTTAGCACAAAACTGTCATGGGAACAACTGCTAAAAAGGGCTTGTAAAGTATTCTTTTAAGACTCTCTTTGCCTTTAATTCATGGTCGATTGCCAGGACTAAAAATGATGGCACAACTTGTATTTTTTGTGAAACAAGGATTTGGGAAAATCCTTCACAAAGATCTCGCCCCAATGTTTGCCAAAAAGAAAATTTGCATTTTTAAACTTCGTACCCTAACTGCGCTGCTCACATTCAGTGTGATATCAACAATTTCATTCTGAGCATTCAAGGTTTCTTTTCCTTAAGAATTGTTATAAAAACTTTAGTTGAGTCTTTGACTGCCTTTAGAATGCAATGCAATCTTCATCAACGACTTCCAAGGAGAAGCTGTTAAAACGTCATGGGTGCAGAGGTATACATTCGTGGTGGCAGTATTTTGCCTTTTGCTGGCTTACCCACAGACAGGTACTTTTGGTGTTCACCAGAGTTCACAGATAGGTGCTATTGTGGCTTAATGGTTTAGTTCACCAATGCAGCCTCACCTTGATGGAAAGGAAGGCAATGACGAGCGATATGACATCAGACAGCATGTGGAAAGAGTCGGCCACCAGGGCCATAGAGTTGGTGACATAGCCAACAATGATCTCGACGAGGAAGAAGGCCGTCGTCATGCCAAACATGAGCAGCAGCCGGCCCCTGCGCCCGAGCCCCGCCCGGTGGCAGCAGCCCCCCATGGCTTGGTGACTGCTTACTGCATGCCTGGCCGGTGGGAGCACTACCTGCAGCAGTTGGGTCAGCTGTCACTTTTTGCGGCTTTTATGCAATGAACAAGAAGTACAATATTATACAGTACAGATACATTCAATAATGACAAACAGAAATGATGCTGGACTAAGAACTGACTTTATTTCACTGACTTTCTCCCAAAGCCAAATGGAGCATGCACGACAGCCTTACAAAGTAATCACGCTTGCTATACACATCCATTTTTATGATGATTCATAAACTTCAGGGGAATCATGCTTGACGATTACCTACAAGTGATTTGCAGTGCTATCACGTATGACTTGGGCAGAGAGTTTTTCCCAATTTCACCTAGAGGGAAATCTGGTGCTACAGTCTACAGGAGTTTCCCAACAGGCGGTATTGGGTGTGCGAGGCTTTGCCTAAAAAGTGGCTATGGCTGCACAGATAATACATCCCTAAAAATAAAATCTGCATAAGAAAATTTGCATTCACCCGTATTGCATCATTCAATGAAGTTTACCTACCTGCAGTGCATAATCGAGCAAAGAAAAGCAAGAACACACAACAAACTGCTGCAATGCGAGGGCGAACCTTGTTGTCTGTCTTCTTTCTTTATTGAACTGCCAATATTTTTTTTTCATTTCAGGTAATTGTATGTGCAAGCACCAGTCATCATCATTAAATAAGACATGTTGCGTGATATTAAACTGCTTTTGACGGGCTGTGTAAATGAAAAAATGAACCACTGTAAGAGACAGAATGGTGCTATCCACGTGCACCACCTTCTTCAAGGTGTCCTAGCTTTCCAAGAACGGTGCCAATCCGAAGCCACCATATCCCGCCGTTTTTATACATACGACCGCATCGAAGGTGCCCATTTTCCCTCGAGGTAATATGGCCTTGTAGATCGTCATTTTCAGGAAATAAAGTCAGTCCTACCTTCCTTGCCGGTGGCATTCCACTGCATTGTGCCAACTCACCAACAACCCATTCTTATGAACACAGAGGCTACATGCAGCTGCGCTACATGGCCACGCCTGCAAGAACACAGCCCAACAAAAAGAATCAGCTGTGCTATGGAGAAACCATGATCTTCGCTACTTGCTGTCAGGGGCCACCTTTTCAAGTGCACTGCACAAGCAGAGAGTGGCACAATGTGCTCTTCTTGTGGGCCGTTCATCTTGGGACATCAAGGGGGCACGTAGAATACACACAGTGCTACCTTCAGCACAATTTCAAAACCATCATCATCATCAGCCTGGTTACGCCCACTGCAGGGCAAAGGCCTCTCCCATACTTCTCCAACAACCCCGGTCATGTACTAATTGTGGCCATGTCGTCCCTGCAAACTTCTTAATCTCATCCGCCCACCTAACTTTCTGCCGCCCCCTGCTACGCTTCCCTTCCCTTGGAATCCAGTCTGTAACCCTTAATGACCATCGGTTATCTTCCCTCCTCATTACATGTCCTGCCCATGCCCCCCCCCTCCCATTTATTTTTCTTAATTTCAACTAAGATGTCATTACCTCGCATTTGTTCCCTCACCCAATTTGCTCTTATCCCTTAACATTACACCCATCATTCTTCTTTCCATAGCTCGTTGCGTCGTCCTCAATTTAAGTAGAACCATTTTCGTAAGCCTCCAGGTTTCTGCCCCGTAGGTGAGTACTGGTAAGACACAGCTATTATACACTTTTCTCTTGAGGGATAATGGCAACCTGCTGATCGTGATCTGAGAATGCCTGCCAAACGTACCCCAGCCCATTCTTATTCTTCCAATTATTTCCGTCTCATGATTCGGATCCGCCGTCACTGCCTGCCCTAAGTAGATGTATTGACTTACAATTTCCAGTGCCCCCGCTACCTATTGTAAATTGCTGTTCTCTTCCGAGGCTGTTAAACATTACTTTAATTTTCTGCAGATTAATTTTTAGACATACTCTTCTGCTTTGCCTCTCCAGGTCAGCGAGCATGCATTGCAATTGGTCCCCTGAGTTACTAAGCAAGGCAATATCATCAGCGAATCACAGGTTACTAAAGTATTCTCCATTAACTTTTATCCCCAATTCTTCCCAACCCAGGTCTCTGAATACCTCCTGTAAACACGCTGTGAATAGCATTGGAGAGATCGTATCTCCCTACCTGACGCCTTTCTTTATTGGGATTTTGTTGCTTTCTTTATGGAGGACTATGGTGGCTGTGGAGCCGCTATAGATATCTTTCAGTATATTTACATACGGCTCGTCTACCCCCTGATTCCATAATGGCTCCATGACTGCTGAGGTTTCAACAGAATCAAATGCTTTCTCGTAATCAATGAAAGCTATATATGTATAAGGGTTGCTTATATTCCTCACATTCCTCTATCACCTGACTGATAGTGTGAATATGGTCTATTGTTGAGTAGCCTTTACGGAATCCTGCCTGGTCCTTTGGTTGACGAAAGTCAAAGGTGTTCCTGATTCTATTGGCAATTACCTTAGTAAATAGTTTATAGGCAACTGACAGTAAGCTGATCAATCTATAATTTTTCAAGTCTTTGGCGTCCCCTTTCTTATGGATTAGGATTATGTTAGCGTTTTTCCAAGATTCCGGTACGCTCGAGGTCATGAGGTATTGCGTATACAGGGTGGCCAGTTTCTCTAGAAAAATCTGTCCACCATCCTTCAACAAATCTGCTGTTACCTGATCCTCCCCAGCTGCCTTCCCCCTTTGCATGTCTCCCAACGCTTTCTTTACTTCTTGCGACGTTACTTGTGGGATTTCGAATTCCTCTAGACTATTTTCTATTCCATTATCGTCGTGGGTGCCACTGGTACTGTATAAATCTCTATAGAACTCCTCAGCCACTTGAACTATCTCATCCATATTAGTAATGATATTGCCAGCTTTGTCTCTTAATGCATACATCTGATTCTTGCCAATGCCTAGTTTCTTCTTCACTGCTTTTAGGCTTCCTCCGTTCCTGAGAGCATGTTCAATTCTATCCATATTATACTTCCTTATGTCAGCTGTCTTACGCTTATTGATTAACTTCGAAAGTTCTGCCAGTTCTATTTTAGCTGTAGGGTTAGAGGCTTTCATACATTGGCGTTTTTTTATCAGATCTTTCGTCTCCTGCGATAGCTTACTGGTATCCTGTCTAACGAAGTTACCACCGACTTCTATTGCACACTCCTTAATGATGCCCACAAGATTGTCGTTCATTGCTTCTACACTAAGGTCCTCTTCCTGAGTTAAAGCCGAATACCTGTTCTGTAGCTTGATCTGGAATTCCTCTATTTTCCCTCTGACCGTTAACTCATTGATCGGCTTCTTGTGTACCAGTTTCTTCCGTTCTCTTCTCAGGTCTAGGCTAATTCGAGTTCTTACCATCCTATGGTCACTGCAGCGCACCTTGCTGAGCACGTCCGCATCGTGTATGATGCCAGGGTTAGCGCAGAGTATGAGGTCTATTTCATTTCTAGTCTCGCCGTTCGGGTTCCTCCACGTCCACTTTCGACTATCCCGCTTGCAGAAGAAGGTATTCATTATCCGCATATTATTTTGTTCCGCAAACTTTATTAATAACTCTCCCCTGCTATTCCTAGTGCCTATGCCCTATTCCCCCACTGCCTTGTCTCCAGCCTGCTTCTTGCCTACCTTGGCATTAATGTCGCCCATCAGTATAGTGTATTTTGTTTTCACTCTACCCATCGCCGATTCCACGTCTTCATAGAAGCTTTCGACTTCCTTGTCATCATGACTGGATGTAGGGGCGTAGACCTGTACAACCTTCATTTTGTACCTCTTATTAAGTTTCACAAGACCTGCCACCCTCTCGTTAATGCTATAGAATTCCTGTATGTTACCAGCTATATTTTTATTAATCAGGAATCCGACTCCTAGTTCTCGTCCCTCTGCTAAGCCCTGGTAGCACAGAACGTGCCCGCTTTTTAGCACTGTATATGCTTCTTTTGGCCTCCTAACTTCACGGAGCCCTATTATATCCCATTTACTGCCTTCTAATTCCTCCAATAGCACTGCTAGTCTCGCCTCACTAGATAACATTCTAGCATTAAACGTCGCCAGGTTCATATTCCAATGGCGGTCTGCCTGGACCTTCAGGGACCACCTTTTTTGCTGTCAGGGGCCACCTTTTCAAATGCATTGCACAAGCAGAGAGCGGCACAATGTGCTCTTCTTGTGGGCCATTCATCTTGGGACAGAAAGGGGGCATGTGGAATACACACGTTGCTACCTTCAGCACAATTTCAAAACCAAGCCATACTATATGCCTCTCACGCATTGTGGCACAGATCACGTGAAAGCGGCCATTTCTAGAAATAAGAGAAACAAAATGGAAAAATACTAGCCAGAAAAAAACATTAATAAATGACACAATTGCTGCCATAAGATTCTACCCCCACATTGCACCGGAAATCTAGCTGTTTAAGGGACAATATAGATGGCCTCCTAACACACAATTCACAAAGTGCGACGACACGTTCAGCTTTTACGCTACGATAACCTTGTCCTTCCTAGGACGGGAGCGTGCGCAAACATTGGGCAGCACCCACACATTTGAGAACCAAGCACAAGAAATCCATACACTGAAACTTTGTTCACCTTAACCATTTGTTAATGAATTTTCTGGTCTGGCCAACATTGTTTTTGCTGCAGGACAACAGAATGCAGTAAATTACAAATGTTCTGCAGTCTACCAACTTTTCCCACTGCTTTTACATACACAATTTTATTTTCCAGCAAAGCTCTTGTTTGGGCTAGTTGTGTACGTACACAGGATGGGCTGTGTACGTTCCTTTCATCATCGTCATTTTTTCATGCTTCCCTGTTATGTGTTCATGAATGCACCAACCAGCCCAAACGAGCTTCACTGCAATAAATTTTTAGTCCCTTGGGCGCTTTTATGTTTAATCAAAGTAGGCGAGGAGCAGAAGTTGCCCGCATGAATCTCATCACCTTGACAACATGCCATTCAAGAATTTTTTCTGTTTAAAGGGGTAAGCAGTTCCACTTCGAGTCTAAAAAAAGAAAGAAGAAAAAAATATATATATTTGTGTCTGTCCTGTGTACATTCCTTTCATCGTCCTTGTTTTTTAGCGCTGCCCTGTTACATTTATTTCTCAGGCATGCTAAGGAAAGCACTTTTTAGGCCCAGGAATAGGTGCTTTGCAGCCATCACATACATTCACAGGGTGTTCCATGGAATGAAGAAGTGCACTTCTAGGTATAGAGTGCCTTTTCACGGTTATTCTGAGGCCTTTATCCTGATGTCCTAGATGAGTGTTGCATGTGTCCACGACATGGTCTGCCTTTTCTGCAGTCTTTGGTGTTGTGCAAGCACCAAGTGTACATGCTCTTTTTCGGCTGACCCCTTGTAGATTTCTGTTTTGTGCAGAGGCAGCATTTTGCAGTGGATTTACATTTGTGTGCATTACTTAGCTGTTTTGTTCACAATAAGGCCAAAGCATGCATTGTCTGTGGCAACGCTACACAGAAAGCATGCTGCAACAAAATAGCATTGCCGTTTGCCACCGCTATAGTGAAAATATACGGCAGAGCTTACTAAGTGGCTCAGTGTATTGCAAATTTATTGTCATCACTTTGTTTTGCTACATCCTGTATCTGTCTAATAAAAACACAACTTCTGCAAGCTCATAATTAAGCTTTCAGGGCTAGCCATTTCTACTAAAAAATTTTCCATGCATTATGTCTGAAGGCAAACTTCAAATGGTAGTGAAAAATTTATTATGCAGAAATTATTTCCGACTTGTCAGATTGTTGTCTGGAAGGCTTCAACATTTCCAAAAGAATTTAGAGACTACCAAACACACAGGTTCAAAAAGTTGGCTCAACATGACAAGTTTTGTGTACCACTTTATGTGAAGGTTTTATTCCACCTGCTTTCCTGTCTTCAGGTTAATGCCCTCTTTGGAGCCCGAGAGTACACCAGTATTTTGCGCAACACTCTCATGCTGTAAATATTTTCAAAACTGAATTTTCTGCACACAGCACCGGTGTCTACTTACACAATTTTTCTACAAGACATGGTCACAAATGTTCCCTGTACAAAATTCAGACTTTTAAGTAAAACTTGCAGAAGTACTCTGGTGGGAAGCACAATTATTTCCACTGCCCAATCAATGTACCAAGCCCACCTTTTTTTTCTTCATATCATTAGTCTAGAAACTACAAAACACGCAAGCTCACCTTCTCTAATAATGAAAAAAAGAAAGTTCCTTCACTTCCTTCACTATGGCTGAAGCTATATGCAAGTGACACGCAGTTGCAGCCATGGCACCTCATCCCTGTGCATGACGAGATCGGCACATATAAAAAAAAACAGATTTGCAGCAAATTTTCAAGTGACGCTTCTTTTACTCTTATCATAAGAAGCCAACAATCACTGACACCAAGGAAAACATATGGGAAATTACTCGTGCTTAATAAATGAAAAATAAACTATAAATAAATGTAAATGAAAGGGATGAAAAAACAACTTGCCGCAGGTGGTGAACGATCCCACAACCTTCGCGAAAATTGTTTGAAAGCTTTTATACACCTTTCAGTCGCAACTCAAGCAAAGTGATCAAGCCGCCAGCAATGCCGAGATATTTATTTGCTTCCAAGGCATTTCAGGTCAAATAGACTTGGATCACGGATGAAAATTAAGAGAAATTAAATGTAAGACTAACACTTATCAAAGCACATTTTTTCCACTTACAATTCGTGAATGCAACCAGTTGCCCAAACAAACTTTCGAGTGCCGATCTGAACCAACGTTTCGGGCCTTGTTATCAGATGTATGAACGAGTGCAGTTGTCTTCATTTAGTACTCGTTTGTCGTGCCCTGTAGTCTTTTTTTTTTTTTGCTTTCTTGTAGTTTTTAGAGTAGGGTTTTTATTGTAGTAATAGAGTTTTTGTGGTTTATCAATGTTCTTTGTAGTCTTCTTTTTTTCCTTTCTCACTTTTTGCTTAGTTATGCATCCTCACCCCCCCTGCAATAATGCCTTTGGGCATTGCAGGTATTTAGAATAAATAAAATAGAATTGTGGGAAAGTAGACCTATTTTTCATGGTGACAGAAGGCGCTATTGCAGTTTAACAAATTTTACCTTTCTTTGAGGTGGCAACTGTGGCCTTCCTGCCACTCTTGAAAGGGTTCGCTTCACTCCTATATAACGGTTCATCACTGGGCTGACAGCAGTAACACATCATGAATGAAAGCATTCGGGATGCCACCTAGCCCTGGAGCTTCAAAAAATTGCAGAAAAAGAAAGAAAAAAGAGAACCGAAGAAATGCTGCTAAGTAAATGACGAGGTATTTAGTGCCATTCTGAAGGTACATGTTACTTCAATTAAAAGATCCACAGGCTTGGCAAGAAATTGGCTGGTAAAACCCGCCCGGTAAACTTCAGGGCTGCGGACTACAGGGATAAAACCAGAATTCTAAACTGCTTGAGGCTTAAGGGAACAAATTACAGCATTTCTGAGGACTTTTTAAAGAGAGTTGCGGAAACCAGGAAGAAGTTATGGAGCTCAGCAGCGAAGGAAAGGAAAAAAGGCTGCAAAGTCTAGCTTATTTTTACCTGGAACAAGGAAAGTAATGAAAGGTACAAACGTGGCAATGAATAAAGACTTGGCAATGACTGACGCAGAAAGTGTGAACATCGGTGCTTTAAAACAACTAATGGAAATGTGAGAAGCATGTTAAATAAAGGCTAAACTTCATGAGCGCGATTTTGTGCGCGACAGCGACGAGCGACGGCTTCGAGCGACGGATCGGGCCGTCGCGTGAACAGAGCGCTTGGTCTTGTCGCGCGATCACTCGGTTTTGCAAATCTAGAATTCGTCGCTCGTCGCCCGGAAGTGCTATGAGCGACTAGCCAATAGCAAAAAGCCGGAACTGGATGTACATAACTCCAGCACTTCCGACTGTCGCACGGAACGAGCAAACGATTGAATTTTTATACGTGCAAGGATAAGAACCTACTGCAAGACTTTCAGAAATATTTTATGCTGCTTTTTTCAGTAAAATACATCAACTTAAGTTAATAAAGCACACGTCACGCTAGTTTCGGCGCCTATATTGCTGCCCTCATACCGGCAATACTGGGGAGGCGTCGCTTGAAGTCATCGCTCGCATGGGGTGCAACTTGTAGGTGACGAGCGAACGCGACAACCATCTCCATCGCGTCGCTTGTCGCTGTCGCGTGCAAGATCGCTTGCATGGGGTTTATACTTTAAGGGGAGGCACTTTGACCTTGGAGCATGAACCTGACCTTATCGTAATTACGGATACATGGTTAGACAACAGCATGCAGAAGTTACTCCCCGAGAATATAGCATAGTCCGGAAAGGAAGGGGTGGAGGCATTGCTATTCTGATTGAACAAAATATAGCAGTCACTATTATACCAGTTCCAAGTGACATCAAAGCTGTTTGGACCAAAACTAACTTAAGTATTCGGGTAGAAGCTTGGGCGAATTAAGTCAGAATGGCGGCATTGCGTAGCACGCGAATGTAGAAGAGCATTCTTTGCTTTTCTCCTCTGTCCTACATTCACACAGAACTATGCAATAATGAAATTATTGAAGTAATCGTGGTGTCTTCTTCACTGGAGAGGTATACAGTGCCTCCAAATACGACAGAACAAATCCTCTCTTCCTAAGCTCATGGATTCTAATTTTAGTCAGGACAACAATATTGTGCTTTTAGGTTATTTTAATCTTACAGATATTGATGGGGGTTACTATTTACCTGTAGTAGCAACAACTTGATTTGGGTGAGTTGGTTCACCTTGAGCAAAACTTGAAGCAGCGCAAAGAAGATGAAGACGACAAACGAAAACACACACAACAGAATGAGCGCAGTACTGCTAACTGGAAAATTTATTGAAAGATCACAGAGCTTTTATAACATGTCAAAAAACACCAATAACCAAAAGGTTGAAACACATGCATACAGCCTACAAGTATGCATACAAGCATGCGTACTGCCTACACATTTAGCTACGCATTGCAACAAATGCTCATGTACCCCAATGTTCCATGACACTAGGTTCCTGAAGTGCGCAAAGAGTAAAAAAGAAAGAGAAATTGTAGAAGCTTACTGCATTACCAAAGCAAGAGATAAATGTGTTAGCACTGCGTCACTCAGCCTAACAAAACATAAGATGAATTTCCTAGGTAAGCACCTATATTTGTAGGCAGTACACATGCGTTTCAACCATCTAGTTATGGGCATTTTTTGACATGTTATAAAAGCTGTACGATTTTTCAATAAACTTTCCAGTTGGCAGTACAGTGCTCATCCTATTGTGTGCATTTTCGTTTGTTGTCAAAGGTTTCTAGAGCATTATATTGCTTAAAGTACCAGTCCAGATGGCCTGTTTAAGGACTTTTTATACCGGTACACTGAGTGTTTAGCTAAGCACGTAGCAATCATCTTTCAGTCATCCATTAGCCAAAGTACATTTCCTAGAACTTGGAAAAAGGCTAAAATAGTCCCCATTCATAAAGGTGAAATCACGACAGACATAGATAACTACAGGCCCATCTCCCTTACGAGCCCCTCCTCTAAGCTACTGGAGCACATTGTCAGTAATCACCTTTCAAATGATCTCGAAAAACTTTTTGTGCGCAAATAAACAGGGACGAAGAATAGGGGCAACACAAGGACGCAATCTGTTCCAACTTGGCCGACTCGCAGTTATGCTTCAGATCTCGAAACGCATAATTTATCATCACTTATTGAGCATAAATTCTGCAAGGCTCTGTCTACCATTACAAAGTTTAGTAAAGTAGAATTAGTTCATAGCCTCTTTGAAACATCAATAACCATGGACAGACAGACCTAATTTTCTTGGATTTTACCAAAGCATTTCATTAGGTCTCCCACCCAAAACTGTTGCTGAACATTTATCTTTTCTTTCAAAATTAGCAGATAACTAACTGGTTCAAATCTTATCTTCATCCATGGGAACAATAGGCTGAAGTAAGTAGCTGTAAATCAAACCTGCCAGTAGTATCTGGGGCGCCCGAGGGCAGCGTACTGGGACCCCTCCTATTCCTGGTATTCTTTTAATTATCTGTCGTATTGTACAACTGTCCCACTGCAATTATGTGCAGATGATTGTGTTTTATACAAGAGGATAGAAACACTTGAACTCTGTCGAGTGAGGCTAGCTTACAAGGACTCTTTGAGGAACTATCAAACATTTTTTGGGATATCATCGGCCTTAGTGAGATTAGAAGAACTGGTGAGGCTTATACAGTGCTGACTAACAGCCATGACCTCTGCTATAGAGGTCTCCCTGATAAGAAGCAATACGGGGTAGGATTCCTAATCCATAAGGACATAGTGGACAACATTGACGAATTCTACAGCATTAGTGAGAGGGTAGCAGTAGTCGTAATCAAATTTAATAAGAGGTTTAATAATAATAATTAAAGGAAGTACAAGCCTATGCTCCAACATCCAGTTGCGACGATCAGGAAGTAGATCAGTTTTATGAAGATACCATGAAATACCAACTAGCCCGTACCCAAACCTTGCTTCAGTTTATGAAGATGTTGAATTAGCAATGAGAGGAGTGCAAACTCAGTATACTGTAGTAATGGGCAACTTCAATGCAAAAGTGGGGGAAAAGCACGTGGGTGAACAAGCAATCGGTAACTACGGCGTCGATTCTGGGAACACTAGAGGTGAGATGCTGGTAGAATTTGCACAAAAACAATAAGCTTCAAATAATAAACACCTCTTTGAGGAAGCCAAGCAACAGAAAGTGGACCTGGAAAAGCCCTAATGGTGAAACAAGAAATGAAACTGATTTCATACTTTCTGCCGATCCCAGCAGAGGTGCAGGTTGTAGAAGTGTTAGGTAGCGTAAAGTGCAGTGATCATAGGTTAGTGAGAGCTAGGATTCACCTCAATTTGAAGAGAGAAAGAGTAAAATTGGTCAAGAAGAAACAGGCCAACCTAGATGCAGTAAGGGTACAAGCAGACAAATTCAGGCTGGTATTTGCAAACAAATATGCAGCCTTAGAACAGAGAGATAAAGATGACATAGAGGTAATGAATGAAACCGTAACTAGGCTAGCTCCAGAGGCAGTAATTTAAGTGGGAGGCAAGGCACCAAGGCCACCAGTAGGCAAGCTCTCCCAAGTAACAAAGCACCTAATAAAGAAGCAACAAAGTGTCCAACTCAAGAGATAAGATAGAATGCATGGAGCTGTCAAAACTGATGATCAAAAAGGCAAAAATAAGGGATATTCGAAATTATAATGTGAGTGAGACTGAGGAAGCCGTAAAAAATTTACGCAGCCTGAAATCAGTGAGAAGGAAACTTGGCATAGGGCAAACCAAGATGTATGTGCTGAGACATAAGCAAGGTAATATCATCAGCAATTTTGAAGGTATAGTAAAAGCAGCAGAAGAATTTTACCATCGAATGGCAAGATCTCGAATTAGCTTAGACTTGAGGAGGAAACGGAATAAACAGGTTCATAAGGTGATCATTGAGTTAGCAGTAAAATGCAAAATAGAGGAAATCCAGATCAAGCTACAGAACAGGTGTTCAGCTTTAACTCAGGAAGAGGACCTTAGTGTTGAAGCAATGAATGACAATCTTATTGGCATCATTAAGGAGTGTGCAATAGAAGTCGGTCGTAACTTTGTTAGACAGGCTACTGGTAAGCTATCGCAGGAGACAAAAGATCTGATTAAGAAACGCTAATGTATGAAAGCCTCTAACCCTGCAGCTAGAATAGAACTGTCACAACTTTCCAAGTTAATCAACAAGCGTAAGATAGCTGACATTTGGGAGTATAATATGGATAGAATTGAGCATGCTCTCAGGAACGGAGGAAGCCTAAAAGTAGTGAAGAAGAAACTAGGAATAGGCAAGAATCAGATGTATGTGCTAAGAGACAAAGCCGGCAATATTGTTACTAATATGGATAAGATAGTTCAAGTGGCTGCGGAGTTCTATAGAGATTTAAACAGTACAAGTGACACCCACAACGATAATGGAAGAGGGAATAGTCTAAGAAGTTTGACATCCCACAAGTACAAGTAACGTCGGAAGAAGTAAAGAAAGCCTTGGGAGCTATGCAAAGGGGGAAGGCAGCTGGGGAGGATCAGCTAACAGCAGATTTGTTGAAGGATTGTGGGCAGATTGTTCTAGAACAACTGGCCACCCTCTATACGCAATGCCTCGTGACCTCGAGCGTATCGGAATCTTGAAAGAACGCTTTTGAATCCATAAGAAAGCAGACGCCAAAGACTTGAAAAATTATAGACCGATCAGCTTACTGTCCATTGTCTACAAAGTATTTACAAAGGTAATCGCAAATAGAATCGGGAACACCTTAGACTTCTGTCAACCAAAGGACCAGGCAGGATTTCGTAAAGGCTGCTCAACAATAGACCATATTCACACTATCAGTCAGGTAAAAGTGAAATGTGCGGAATATAACCAACCCTTATATATAGCTTTCCTTGATTACGAGAAAGCGTTTGATTCAGTCAAAACCTCAGCAGTCATGCAGGCATTACGGAATCGGGGTGTAGATGAGCAGTATGTGAATATACTGAAAGATATCTATAGCAGCTCCACAGCCACCATAGTCCTCCATAAAGAAAGCAACAAAATCCCAATAAAGAAGGGCGTCAGGCAGGGAGATACGATTTCTCCAATGCTATTCACAGCGTGTTTACAGGAGGTATTCTGAGAGCTGGATTGGGAAAAATTAGGGATAAGAGTTAATGGAGAATACTGTAGTAACTTGTGATTCGATGATGATATTGCTTTGCTTCATAAGTCAGGGGACCAATTGCAATGCATGCTCACCGACCTGGACAGGCAAAGCAGCAGGGTGGGCATACAAATTACCATGATCTTGGAATGTAGCGCTAAGTGACACGGACACAGAAAGGAGCAGACAGGACGAGCGCTAGCTCTCAACTACAATTTTTATTAAAACGAAGAACATATATATATAGGTGATTGCAAATACCGCTGCATAAGAATGTGACAAGGTAAAAAACATCAGTTAAACATATCAGGAGGCATGGAAGTCAAACAAGGAAACACACAAAAAAAGATTACTTCAGATTAATACACGTATTGTGAAGATACTGAAATTCGCATTATAACAGAGACAAAGATGCATGGCTAATGCAAGTGTCTCCTAATCTTTTGATGTGGAATGCCTTGATTATTTCCCGTGTGGTTTGGCATTTGTGTCTGGAAAGAATTTTTGTCTTCAAAGAAAGGTTTACAACCACAATTGAAACAATGTGACGCTAGATGTGATGCATTAGGGTTGTTTAGTGAATGTTTGTGTTCTTTTAGAGTAATATTAATGCACCTGCCGCTCTGTCCAACGTAAGTTTTCCCGCACTTGAGTGGAATCTGATAAACTATACCAGCGTTACAAGGCACTAAAGGGGACATATGTCTAACGCCGCAATCATCTTTTCTTTTTTTGCCACCCAGCTCAAGTTTCCTATTTACTATAGGGTACATGCTAGACAACTTGCGGGGGGCCGAGAAAAGACACAAAAATTATTTCCAGACACAAATGCCAAACCACACGAGAAATAATCGAGGCATTCCACACTTATGCCAGCAGTAACACTTAATAGTTGCCCTCATAGCATTTGCAGCACTGTCAGAGCACGCTGAAACAACCGCCCGAATATGCCACGAGTGTAGAATACGGAAAAGTGATGCACTCACTCATTCCTACTCGTTCAGAACTCCCATGATATTTTGTTTACGACGGAGACAAGCAAATGGTACCGAATGAATGCAAGCGGGCACTTTTCTTGCACTAGTACAGGCACGATGTCAACGCACGTTCATGGCGATTCGTTCGTGAACTTAAAGAAAAAAAAACATTTGAGAAAGTTCATCTTTGCGCAGTTACGCGACACCTGTCAGATCGTGCAAGACGGTGTTTGCGGTTACTGCCAAATGCAGACTTTATTTTCTTTAATCGCCATCGTTTCGCAAAGCGCCTTTTCGCTGAGCTCACCGCTGAGTCGCCGTCGGCTTTGAGCATGTCGCTGCCCGTCGAAGACTGTGCATAACCCCGCTCGCGAAGGCGTACGACAGTAGTCACGCAGCAGCAGACTGCGCTTCCGGCGAGGGGGGCACAATTTGGACCGAGACGGACGCTCTTCGGCCACCCCCGAGGTCAAGCGGAAACTGCTGACTCACCTCGTCTTGGAAGCCCCTCGGGCCGGCGGGTGCACGGCGTGGATGGAAGCGCTGCTGGGGTCGTCACCACCACGCTATCGGCGGCGCTATCACCTCACTCCTATCGCCCGCCCCGGCGCACGCATCACCGATCACCACGAGAAAGGCTGTGCTTCTTTGCACACATCACCGAGCCCACTTTGCGCACCGCACCACGGGAGGAAGACGGTTTCGCCACCACAAGCACCAACACGTCCCGTTCCCGTTTCCGCTTGGATTACGACGCCGCAAGCTCCAAAAATGCGTCTCCGCTGGCGTTCACACCAGTCGACCGATGCAAAAGGCGCCTTCATGCGCCTGCACATCTACGCCGAGGGCGCCGCGATCAGCCCATAGAATAAAGAACTTTTGATCAGCCTTTGAGCCGGTGAACACTTTGCATCGGCAACGAAGGTCGCTCGAGGAGAAAAGCTACCCAGGTATGCGAGTGAGCAGAGGCGCTGTGCATCCGGTATGCGATGAAGACTGACCTTCGTACCATAGTTCGTACGTACAGCACGAGAGACGCTCATACAGCCTCAACCTATCGCCCATCCGGGCGTGTCGCTGCCATCGACTTGCACTAGGTCACTCGAGACCGTCAGCGTAGCAAACTATGCGGCTCGGATAGCGCACGCCTGTGTATTAGCTTTTTCTGCTACAAACAAAAATACCTTCTAACCATAATAAATTGAAGACACACACACGCAGCCAATGCACGCAGCTCTGTCGCCTCGAGAGGGTGCTCGACCGAGTCAGATCCTGAGAAATATGGAAGAAAGAAAACCGAAAGTAATTGGGTTGGGAGAGTGTTGTGGTATGTGTACAGGAATTACATTGATTCACAGTGGAGGAAAAGAACTATACATATATATAGGAAGATTACCAGAAAGTGTGCGGCCTATATAGGGTGAACCGCGTTGGATGAACAACAGCCGAGCAACACAGCAACAAAGAACGTTAAGCGGAAGTCAGAGAGTTTGAAATAATCTCGGGGTGGCGGCAATTGAAAAGCAGCCTGCCATGAGTAACTACTTAAGAGGAAAACACTAAATCAGGAAAGAAACAATTTATGATAACACAAAAGGAATCTCATTACTTTTCGAAGCGAGATCGTAATGCCTTAGAACACGCACCTATAAAGCGAGATATAAGAAGAAGCATGTGCTTGCTGTGGTAAAGCTAGGGAAACGATGGAGCACGTTTTCTTAAAATGTGAAAAAAAGAGCGGGTTTCTATTTACGCCCAAGCCCAGCGCTCGACCGCTGCGCCGCCATGCGCCACTCGCGCGTACCGCGCTTCTGGGTACTTTTTTCGCTGAAGCGCCACGGCAAGCGCCCTAAATCCCATAGATTCTTCTAGGTACTTGGGAGACTAGGGAGGTGTTCTACGCCTAGGCGCGCAGTCTGCTTCGCCAGCTCGCCAACGGCCTTCGGCGATGTCCGCCTTTAGGCCTCGGCAACGCCCCGCCGTTTTTTGGGTCTTCGGCAAGAACTCCGTTGTTTTTGTGCGCATACACTGCAGGTCTTCGCAGAGTGTAGAGGTAAGCATTTCCTTGTTTTTGTTTCTGAACTTGGTGTGATATTTTAGCATCGCTGTGTGGCGGCTGCGTCTTGCTGCTGCCTGGGCTGGGAGAAGGCAAAAGTTATATCATAGAGAAAGGGATTGAACAAGAGCGGACACTCGGCGAAAATTGGAAACAGGAAACACGTCACTCTATACTTTTAAGGCAGCATCTCGTGCAACGCGGTGCTCCCCAGACGACTCCACACAGAATCGACTCCTGCAACGCACGGAAGTGACGTCACTTTAATAAATTAAACTAAAAACAATTGAAATATATCAAATCTTACTAAACAATGCGTTTAACTTGCAAAGATATGAAAGAAAGTTGTCTTATACGTTCATTAATGTACACATTTTGATTAAAGACATCAACGCAAAATGATTTCAACTATACTGTCATGCGTTTCTCTATAATAATAGTCAGCGTTCAATATTACAAGGCAGAAAAATATTATGCTATCTATCAGGTGCCTGCAGAGATGGAAAGCAATTTTTTTGAGCGTCTCGTGCGTCACCCGAGAGCCCGAGGAATGTGGTGGGGCCGCAATCACACGCACGCCTCTCCCCCGTTTCCTCTCTGGAGCAGCAGACGACAAGCGCAGCAAGCGTACATGCCCACGTTTACGTCGCCACACGCTGTGTTTACAGCAATCTCCGAACGGCGCAATATGGATTTATATACAGTGTGACAGATGCGTGAAACTGCAGTCTTCGCACTGTCACTCGAATGTTTCCTCAAAGGGTCGGGCCCATACGAGTTCTTTGCTAGCTGTCTACCACAAAAGTCGGTCACCACGATTCGTTTTCGAGATCGAAGCAACCAGTGAACCAGTTTTGACACCCCTTTTCCTACAGCGCCGTGCGTCTTAATGTCATCATAGCTGCGCAAATATTACTGACTCGGATCGCGGAGAAACCGATGCGGCCGCCACAAATGTGCTCGATTATAAACAGAAGCTTTCTTTTCTTGCGTTCCCGGGATTAGCCGCGTCCTCGTGCTTATCCTCGAGTAAATTGAGCGGATCCTTGAAAGAGTAATAGTAAACTGGGCTGGTCCCGAAGACCTTGAATATGTATTCAAGGTAATGTATTAAAGGTACGGTGACCCAGTCGTGGTTGCTTGTTGAGCTTGGAAGGCTTAAAAAGAGGCAAACCCATGCTTTGCCATTGGCCAATTATCAATTAAGGGAACACATTACGAGGTCAGGCAAAGAATGCACCTGGGTAGGGTGGGAGCTTCAAATTTCGAACCTATTTCCTATAGTGATGCACATTATATTAAGATTCTTTTATGTGAAATTGCTGAACGAAAACAAGTAAACTTCAAATATGCTCCACATTATAGCTATTATCATTCTGAGCTTAAAGCCTCCTTAAATTTCTGTAATAAGTCTGCCCCTGGCACTTGATGGAATTATACATACACAAGATATTAAAACACTTGCATCCTGAAACACTAATGATTCTTTAAATTATAAAACAAAATCTGTCATTTCAGGCATCTTAATTGTTCTGCATAAAAAAGAAAGCCATTGTAATTCCTCTTCTCAAGGAGCAAGATTAGGATCCATCTTTGGCAGCTAGCAACAGGTCTGTGATACTTACTGTAGCTGTCTATGCAAAGTCTTCAAGAAAATGATAGATCGTATCATCTCCTACACTTTCTAGAAAGCTAAATAAGCCGTATCAATGTGGCTTTAGGGAGGGCAAGTTGACGATCAATGACAATCGGTATACACTGAGCCCATCAGGTTCTTTCTGATTACATATTTGCAGATATAAAAAAATCTTGT
Organism: Dermacentor variabilis; assembly: GCF_050947875.1. Taxonomy (NCBI): domain Eukaryota; kingdom Metazoa; phylum Arthropoda; class Arachnida; order Ixodida; family Ixodidae; genus Dermacentor; species Dermacentor variabilis. Next base: position 229,917,585 of record NC_134571.1, on the reverse strand, counting down.
TACACAACATGGCACTATGGAATCTTGTGAGGCTTACCTGAAATAAGCATCGGTGACATGCTGAGCATAACAAAACTATGTGAGCCCATCTCACCCCGCCATTGGTTTTTCGTCACGTACAAGGCAGAAACGCCCAACTCACCATACTACTTGAATTGCATTGAAAGCCTCTCATGATGTTTTTTCGTCACGTACAAGGCAGAAACGCCCAACTCACCATACTACTTGAATTGCATTGAAAGCCTCTCATGATGCCATCTAGTCCATCTGTACAGCACCCCACATCATAATAGTGCAAGTCCCTCTCTATCACTTACAATAAAAGATTCAGTAACTTACTGCAGTGAAGCAGCTCAAACAACTTACAGTTAAGAATGCAACAAATCTGTCAATAAATTCACAGACTCTACACTTCCTTACATCTCATTATTGAGGTGCACTGAGTACAAGGGCACAGATGGAATTGGTTCAACCATTTGGGCATACCAATTGGCTCAATCAACTGCCTCATTTGTGACGCCTAGCTGTATTCCTCCACCTAACCTAACTGTAATCCCCATGCTCTTCACCACGCACTGGAATCTTGCCTCTGGTGGGACACGTATATATGTGCCTTACTTCCCCGATAAGTCTGCTCCTTGTCTGTGACCTTACCCGGACACAGGAAATATCTCTTCAGAGATTGTGTCCTGGAGCAGTCCTTAGACAATCCATCACTTGGGCTTAAGGATCACCTAAAGCTGACTAAGAAATGTGCCCCAAGTGCTCAACTCCTGTAGCAATGCCAGTGGCATATACAGAGGGGGGGGGGGGCATGAAGGACACATCCCCCCTTCCCCAAGATGTCTGTATGTAGCCCCCACATCCCCTCTACTCCCTCAACCTCTGCATCCCCAGTCAAGTGCGCCACTTAGTAGCCTCATGCTAACATTCACTCAGATTCTGAACACTGCATGCCACACTGTAGTAGATGACATGTCAAATACTCTGAGCTATTTACATGGCCAACATGCAGACTGCCATTCACAATGCATGTTAAGAGCATTGTTGCCAGATCTTGGACAGATCGATCCTTGGAAATCGTTTAATGACCCATGCTAAGCATTCGCCTCCTCAACAGTAACAATGCAAAGAGTGCGACACCTCATTCCTTAAGCTTCCAAGCATGTGCTAGGTGTGCATATATGCAACTTCAATACTTAGAACTGAAATAGAAGTATACATGCTCAGAGTTCATCACTGACGCCTCAAAATCACAAGCAAGAGTATTGTTTACAGCACTGGGACCTTCTTTTATTACGTGTGAAGCTGTTAATCTGCAAACAAGCATCCTTACAAGAAAAGCACTAACAGTTATTTTCCCCATATTATAGGCACAGCATTCATAAAGCTGTATTACTACACATTGACTGCCTTAGCACAATGAAAGTAATAAAAACATATAAAAAACACAAAAACGTGGTCCTAAGCTAGTTACACAAGTATCTGTGCATGGCCTAATTGCATATGGTGCCTGCTCGCTGGGGCTTAGAATGAAATGAGCTTGCAGCACCGCGGAGTCCGAGTCCTGACGGCGCAGGCTTCCTCTGAGAATGCTGGCATTTTAGCGCTCATAGTGTGCAGTGAGGTCCCCCTTCTCTTTTAAAAATTTTGAGCCCCCCTGTAGAGGCTGCCTAGGATACATCTCTGGCTCACAGATTATAAGAAGAAGCATCCATCACTTATAGAGGCCCTGAAAGTGGAGCTCACGTTTCATTCACGTACCTAAAGCTTTTCTTGCATAAAATGTTCAGAAGCAATTTGCAAAATACATGGAATATATAAAGGTCAGTAATGAATTACACACAGTGCAGAATAAGTGAAAGATGGGCAAGGGGGTGCAGATTTATAGCGATGTCTTGCTTGGCAGCACGATGTAACACAGACAAAAGAAGAGAGGTGAAGAAAGTAAAGACTTGGCACTGTATACCCAAGAAAAATATTTGTTTAAGGAAAATGCTAATATATACATAGATATATATATGTCCTGAAGCAACAGTATACACAACGAGAAAAATAAATCGCAAAAGTAGATTCACAAAGTCACGTGATAACAAAACAATGTTACAGAATGGTAGACATGTACAAAAATAAAAACGTAACAATAATTCATTTCACTCTAGGACACACATCTAGATAATTGCATTTCTTGGTCACAAGGGTCACAATTTAAGCCTGGCTAATACATTTGTCTCGTAATTTGTTGATACATAATGTTTCAGTTATTTCGCTCATTAATTTGTTACAATGATGGGAAAGCATAAGTGTGTCATTGAGCATGGGGTTACATCCACATGAGTGACAGTAACTGGCCAAATAGTAAGGTAGTCAAGACGAAGTGAATGGATGGTGGTGCTTCTGCACTCTCGTGTTACACCTCATCTCAAGATAACGGGATCAGGTATACCAAGTCTAGGGAGCAGCATACAAACTTGGACGCATGTTTTGTATGGCAATCAGATTTTGCTTTTTCTGTTTTTACCTTTTTACACTTCGTGCAGCCTGATCCCAATGGAAAGACAAGCAAGGTGGCTGGAATTTGGAATGTGGAGAATAAAAACGGATGGCATGTACACATTCTTACCTTCTGATGAGCTGTGAGTCATCAACATGCAACAAGTTTGGAGGGTCCACCTGTTCTCCATGTCTTTATGGAGAACAGGTAGTCTAGCCATAAAACATGTCTATAAAATAGGCCTATCCATAAAACAACATAACAACAATTTATTATTACATTATATTTTTTTTATTTATTTATTTGGCAAATACTATCAGCCTTGTATAGGCTGTGACAGGAAGTGCGATATAATGTGCACCTGTTTACCTTTCAGTACAGCCCTTTTCCTTGGCAACAATCTACTTTTCAATAACAAAACTGTCAGGTACTTTTCTCAGTGGTGTAGGTATGCTGGATATATATACAGTCTTCGAAGTCTTAAATCATAGCATTGCCTCCAGTTGAAGGCTTAAGCTGCAATCCTGCAGTGCACATGGAGTGCCAGCTTCCAAACCATTGTGCGTAAGGGCTCTGGAAAGGCGCACAGTGCTTGGTAAAAGACCACACCAATTCAAATGCTTTATCTTCTCATCTCCTCATACATTTTAGCAAAGACAAACATGACTTATAGGCTTGTAATTTTAACAGCAGATATATTTTACACTCCTATACAGCAAGTAATTTAAGCCTGTATACAGCCAATATTAATTCCTTATAGCAATCCATTTTTAAGTGTTAAATGTATCATGCAACATTCATGGCATTCTTTAGTCATTCCAGGCCCTTGTACTATTAAACATCAGACATAATCAGACAAAAAAGGGACATCAGCATAAAAAGAATATGCATAAGGCTCTGACTTGCCTAAACTTGACCATGATTGCTACAGAAATGTAGTTTTGGCAGTTTTAGGCACCTTGCAGCTGGAACTATGTGCCAGCTAACACTGCTTTAACCAGCACCATTGCCACTCCCACCACTGCATCTTAGGTTATATAATGACGTTTATATAATGGCCAGTATGACATTTTTAGAGGCATTCACCTGCCATGCATTGTGTTACCTGTGCACATTCACAGAGAACTAACAGTTAATTGTAGCACGCAAAGAAATACAAACCTTCGTTAAAAATTATCTATGCCATAAGCTGCGCACATATGCTGTTAAATAAAAGAGCCACGTAAAGATAAGCCTTTCCTTCATGTCAAATGGACAGGTGTGTGCATATAAAAGAAAAATAATTTTTAATGCTGTAAATGGAATGATGACGGCGATCCATCCTATGTTGCCCTGAAAATCATAGCCTGAGTAAATTGCAGTGTCCTCTAGGCATCCTGATATCTCACGTAAGAAATAGCTGCATAATTACTTTTCCTAAACATTATTCTTGTATTAGTGCTAATATAAGTACAGTGCCATACAGCAGGAGGTCAGAAAATGTCATTATCATGGGAGGATCTCTGTATAAATGAGAAGAGAGAGCTGCAACTAATAGAGAGATCAGTTATCGTAGCTGTCTTACATGCTTGCACAGAATGACAAGTTCCATAATTGTGCTAAGCTGGGCATGCAATTTACGCATTTGGATTGAGATAAGACTTGATTCAGTACCATTATTTCCCTCACTTCTCAGATGGTGAAATCTAGTATAGCCCACTGCTGAGCACTCGGTCAACGAAACTGTGCTTGATAGGTGATACATGGTGAAATTGAAAAACTTGCAAGTTGGTGTGTCACCTCAGTGTGAGCTCTACCAGCACTTGGTTGAATTCCGTATACTAAGTCCAAAGTCAAGGTCGATGACTTCCAGACTGGCCTAGGCTAGTTCGAGCCTGAACCAGAAAGATGAATTCCAAGGCTAAGGAGAGGTAGCTCATTAATTGTTAGCATGACTGATGGGTTGATTCCTACCTCAAAGTCAGTTTTTAAGACTGACCTTACTTCTCCTTATCTTAATTGTTAGTAACATGAATGCAGCAGGACTGTCTTATATATAGTTGGGGACCAACAGTCTCTGCATATTCAGTGAGTATGTCAAGAGCATTTTGCAGCTATTAAATTGCATATCAAGAATCCCATGCGTTGATCAAATCGTCATGTCATCAGTATAAATAAAGAACTCAATGCTTGTGATGTCTTGAAGCCTCCATGCAGGACGAATGATGAACAGCAAGGGGGCCAGAAGAGAGCCATGTGGCACACTGTGGTTTGAAGCACAGCTAGGATCCAATATGAAAACAATTTACATGCACACTAATTCTTCTCAGACTCAAAAATATGAGTACCACTTTTCTCACCTGCTTTGGTAGACAAAATTCTTCCATGTTTCAAAAATTACCTAAATTATGTTCTGCATTATTGCATGCATTGGTTGTATCAGTTGCGACCACCGTCCACAACTAGTGGCTGTGAGGGGAGACAAGCAGGACACCATCTGGCAGGAGAGACAGGCCATCCTCTGTGCCTAAGTACAATCTGAATCGAATGTGCTGCTGGGTACATTTAATTTTTATATTCAAGCTCCCATGTTTTTCAAGGTGCATGCATGGCCATCATTAACTTCATTAACCAATTTATGTCTGCTTCAGGATTGAAAGCTTCAGTCATATTCTTGCCTTGCATTAGCTGACTCCATTCTAGGCCAGTGAGTTATGCTATCTCGAATTACACCTCCCAATCCTCTGCTGCACATTGCTGCCCTCCTTTCCTCTAGCACCAATTTTGGTACTCTTATAGATTATCAGTTAACTGTCTTGTATATTATATATAATAACTGATAATTTCTGGTATCATCTATTCCTTGTTAATATGTAGGGTATTATACATAATGCTGCAGATAAAATTGATATGTCCAGTAGCAAGTATTATCAGTGCAAATGTGGCAGTGTATAAAAGACAGAGTGAACAGCAGCAATGCAAGGAATATAAGTGATGGTTGATTAGCTGTGAAATGAGATGCATGCGGGGGCTAACCCACATTTTTTTAATAGAAAATTTGCCACATATATTGCGATTACAAGCCAATCTTGCAATTTCATAATAGGAGTGTGCAAATATTCAAAATTTCGAATATGAATCAAATAGTCTTTGCTATTCAATTCGTATTCGATTCGAGAATTCACTATTTGAAGTTGTCGAATAGTACATTTGTTTTGTTCGAATACTGTAAAAGACAACAACACTTCTTGCAGTCTACAAGGAGGAAGAGTGATATAAATGAAGAATCGTTGAATGGTTATAGTGCAGGACAACTGTGATTGTTGCACAGATGATCCAGTTTCTAAACAAAGATATGGAGGAGGTCATTTACATGCTATAGTTGAGTAAGCATGTCCTGCCTTAGGAAGACTTTGCATTTGCTCTGTCAAATTAGACAAAGCAATTTATTGTTTGGTCAAGCTCTCCATATGCTTGGATTCCTTCAAAATGATATGCAGGGCTGCAGTATTGCCCTTAACTCCTTCACTGAGCTGTATACTCTACTATACTCTACTACATGTGTCTTGGACATGCTGTTCATTTTCTTTTATTTGTGTCATGGTCATTGTGCACCAGATATGATTGTGCTTTCCTTTGCTTCTCATTTACAAGCTTCCTAGTTGACTTGACATCTAGTTGTTAATGGCACTATACACATCCAAAAAGGCCAGCAAGTCTTTTTTTCCTTAACAGACTCTACAGCATTTTTCATTTCGTTATTTTGGAAATTGGGAATATTCAATATTTGATTTGATATTCAGAGGTAATTTTTCCTGAATATTGCTATCGATTCAATCAGAAAATTTCACTATCAAAGCATGCCTATTCAATATTAAAACTGCAACAATAAAATGCTTAGGTTTCAGTGCATGAGAATAATGTCACTTATAATTGCTGAATGTTGCGGCTTACGTACTGTGTGCATAACTTCGCCGCTTATATTATAAGCAAGAAAGGCGCAAAAAGATTGCTTGGAGGCAGGGGACAGCTGAAAAGTGAAGCTTGCTTGACAACATGTCAAGCATTGGGGGCCCCTAGATGGTAGTGATGGCTGGCAGCCAGCTCAGGTATAAAATTAGTTTTGTCTTATTTTTTTCTCCTCAGTGGCTCTGACGAAGTGACATAGGAGCTCTGCGCCAAGAAGGCTGCAGCAGAGAGAGCTCACAGTGCTTTGCACAAAGGGAGTGACAGACTGTGAGGAGTTGAAAGATACTTCTTAATTTTGACAGCTGATGCTATCTTGGCATACATGCTATTATCTGAAAGTTGCACATATCTACTAGGAGTTCCTTGAGATTTTCAGTTTTTTTTATACATGCTGTGATTTGTGTGCAAAAAGGCATGGAATGTTTTCGTTCATCTCATGAATAAAAACACTTTTTATTGATTCACTATTTTTGTATTTTGACTAAGCATACAAGCCGTAGAATCCTTAAGTTTTGCAGTGACGTGCGTAAATGTTGATATAACTAATATTGCACTGCACAGCACTTCATTCGTTTCAAGCAGCTATGCATAGACATGCGTGCAATGACAGAATGAATGTTTGCATTCACCGTCGGCGCTCAGCGTTGCCCATGTATTAATTAAATTTACTAATACCTTAGCTACTTCTGCTGCAAGATTTATGGCAACGCTTGTGTAGTCTTGTTAAGCTTGACGGAGTTGTAACGACATCACCTGGTCTGCCTGAAAAAGACACATTGAGATGCAGACTTGTGCAGAGTGGCACAAAATGTTTTCACTTCACATCACGCGCAAAAGCGCCACCTGTGCTTTCATGGCATTTCATGCATCCCTACTTCTGCCGCGGGTTTACCGCAACGCTTGGCGCTGCGGTGAAGTTCGACAAGTTTGTAATTATGTCGCACGATATGATCGAATTTCACGCTTTGAGACGGCATCTTGAGCGGAGCGGCAGCAAATGGTTACATTCATCTTAAGCACAAGCGCACTGTGGAGTTACTCGTTCGATTCCACGATATGTTTGCGTCTGCCGAGGGCTTTACCTCAACGCTTGGCGCTGCGGTGAAGTTCGACAAGTTTGTTATTATGTCGCACGATATGACCGAATTTCACGCTTTGAGACGGCATCTTGAGCGGAGCGGCAGCAAATGGTTACATTCACCTTAAGCACAAGCGCACTGTGGAGTCACTCGTTCGATTCCACGATGTGTTTGCGTCTGCCGAGGGCTTTACCTCAACGCTTGGGCAGTGCGGTGAAGTTCGACAAGTTTGTAATTATGTCGCACGATATGACTGAATTTCACGCTTTGAGACTGAATCTTGAGCGGAGCGGCAGCAAATAGTTACATTCATATTAAGCACAAGCGCACTGTGGAGTCACTCGTTCGATTCCACGATGTGTTGCGTCTGCCGAGGGCTTTACCTCAACACTTGGGCAGTGCGGTGAAGTTCGACAAGTTTGTAATTATGTCGCACGATATGACTGAATTTCACGCTTTGAGACTGCATCTTGAGCGGAGCGGCAGCAAATAGTTACATTCACATTAAGCACAAGCGCACTGTGGAGTCATTCGTTCGATTCCACGATTTGTTTGCGTCTGTCAAGGGCTTTACCTCAACGCTTGTGTAGGGCTGTGAAGCTTCATAAATTCTAATAACATCGCATGGTCTGATAGAATTTCATGCACTAAAGCGTTTAATTATGTGTGGAGAGGCAATGAAACTTCATACTGAGCTCGCAGCTTCACAGGCATAGGCTATTCTTTAGATCAATGATAAGGCTGTGCAGGTTTCTTTTGATGAATGAATAAGTGCTCTTTACAGAATGAATGGTAATCATGCTGTGAAGCGTGCAGCAGCAGTCATCAGCCATAGCCGGCGCTTTTTCGAATGTTTTATTATGCTTCTGTAAATTGAGTCTGTATGTTCGAGTTTACGCTTCACAAAAGACTTGAGTGTGATTCTCTCACAGGAAAAGCGTTTAGCAGGCATGTGCGTTAAAAAGCCGTAAACAATGACTGACCTAGAGGGAACGTAATGTATTATACGCATTGGCGCTGTGCATCGTACGTAGCTGACCGAGCATTGTATATGCAAAGCGGGTAGCGATGTAGCAGAACTTTCGCTCGACACCGCTTCTAGCAGAACCGGCGCGTAATAATAAACAAATGAAATGCTGAAACCAGCGGTAACACCCACATTGTTCAGGTACGCGAAAGAGATCCGGGCAAGCATTGCAAGTCAATCCAGTCCTCTTATGTCCTAGCGAATCGTAGTGTTCGTGAGTTCGCGTCTCTTATGCACGTTGTTTAAATTTGAAGCGTGAGAGTCGCTTCTTAATGCTTTTCAACAATGATGAGTCTGACGGTGAGTTTTACGATGTGGTTACGAGTTTTACAATATTTGTATCTAAACAAGTACGTCTGCTTTCGGCTTGCTATAACTGTTCCGCGTCTGGATGGACAAGTAGCGCGTTTTGCAAACAGCATTTCTAGTGCGGGATTTGGTACTGCGTCCGAGAAAATTTGCACTTATTATGTAGTAACGAATAGTTATTGCTGCTCCTAAACAATGAGTCCACAGCGCCGCCACTGCAAACTAACATCGAATTTACGCGCGTTGGGTGTTCGCACTGAAATGTGTGCCGATGCGTGGTGCAAGGGAAGTCTCTGTACTCAGTTTAGTAGGAAACTCCATGCTCTTGCTGATGGCTGAGTTCTTTCATAGTTTGGGGTATAGTGTACTAGAATAATGTCCTAGTGACACGACCGGAAAGGGGCGCGCAGGCCTCTTTCCGTTGACGCCACCAGGTGTCGCCACTGCGACCTTTTCTAGCAGACCGGCTGCTCTCATATTCGTTGCTATTTAGGCGGTCCGTGTTATTAAGTGTTTTTTAAGGACATGGTTCTTTCATTATAACAGAACAGGATTGTATTTAACAAAGTATTGTGTAAAGGAAGATCTTGAAGGCCTCATCGAGACCATAGTATCGACAATGCCGTCTGCTAGCGTATTCTCGCACAGTATGGCGCTTTCATTGCGCTCGTCGTATCGCATGTGCCAGCTGGCAATTCACTGAGCTTCTTGTTGCTCATCTACTGCTCGAAAGCCAATATATCTGGGCCTGCCTTGCTTCTGTGGAGCTATATTTACCACCCCATTTAAATCGCGTGCTTATCGCAAATGACAGGACAGTTCGTAGCGACTTCGGCGTTGCGCTGCTAACCCCGAGGGCGTAGGATTAAATAATGGACTCGTTGGCTGCACTTTCATAGCGGGAAAATGCAAACATGTCCGTGTTGCCGGTTATAAAACCCCAGTTGGTCAAAATTATTCATGTGTCCCTCCCCCCCCCCCCCCTCTTTACTGCGTGCCTAATAATTAGATCTTAGTGTGTTTTACACATTAAACCCCGGAATGAATTCATTTTTGACTATGCAGTTGCGCACATACAAACTCACAATTTTTCCCGAAATTTTAGCTCCTAAGAAATCCGCCGCATCTTCAGCCCATACTGTCAGAGTGACGCTCGAAAGAAATCCAGGTTACTCTTTTTTTACTTATTCACAATGAAAATAGCACAGCTATAATGGAACCCTAAAGTGAACCTTCCCTAGACACCGAGCATCAAATCCCATTATAAGTAACTATTACTGTTAAAACACATGACCAAAAAACACCTTGTAGCATGGAGTTCTAGGAACATCAACTTAGCTTAATATATTTTGATGCCTGCAGGGCGCCTTCTTTCATTACACTTCTTCACGCTTTTTGTGAAGAAATGTAGCCTGGTTGTGATGTAGAAAGCAGTAAGTTCTGCTGTGATGGATTCGAAGTGTACAGGGCAGCCAAGTTGATGCTGCAGCCTGGCTTTAACAAAACCTAGCTAAAACATCTAAAACACGGTCTGCGTGCAACTCAAGAAGACTAAAACAAACTATGAAGTCTTTGTCCAAGTTGATCATAAACTTGTATATAGGGGAGGCAGGATATGACAAACCACCGTTGTCTTTCATATGGCAAACTCTGCAAGCCTCAAATTTCCTGCTGCCCATTTTCTGATAAATAGTAAGTTCAGGCAGGCTTCACAGCCTGTCTTTAAAATGCACTTTCTCGCCACAACCAGCGATATAGAAAATTAGGCGGCTGTCACTGGATACTGTAGTCCGAAATACCACAGCAGCAGGTTGCAACCTCGAGTTAAAACACGTGAAAGGTGATGAAAGTCACTTTGAGGCATTATTCCTTGGCAGATGATGCTGCTCTCAGAGTCCTTGTCCTTGTTACTTTGTGGTTGCATGTGTTTGCGTTGTTACAATTTTTAATGTTTTTTATGTTTATGTAGCAAATGGTTCGCAGCGGCAAGGGAGCGTACAAATATGTCTTGGCACAGCCCACCTCTAAAGTACAGTTGAGCAGACACTTCGTCTTCATGCCCACTGAAATGCAGAACTTTCTCATGCAATATCTCGAGCCTTTCTTGCTTTTGTACCTACGTTGTCGCGAAAACTACGGTTGAGTCGTTGCCACAGTTAAAGTGGCACCAGAGCTTAAGGGAACATTCACTACTTGGAGCGAGCTAATTGCGAATGGTTCATTCTCCGCAAACTGTCCGTTTTCATCTTACGCAGACTCGACCAGTATCTCGCGAAGTGGTTGGCGGAGCTGACGCTCTCCCGCTCTTTCTTCATTTTGTGCGGTCCGTGCGCTCTTACGTGGCTTCGTGCTTACCATCAGTGCACTTTCTACGGCTGGCCTCTTCCTTTCTGGCCTCTCTTCAACAGGTGCGACAGAAAGGTAGGACGTACAGTCGGGCAGAAGGGTAGGCACCGCGCCAGGCGCCAGCGACAGCTTCCCACGTGGAAGTCGCACTTCGGTGCTATTGATGATGCCGACGTAATCCCTCCAAATGTATCGAGGCTGAAAGTGGCGCTCACATACCACTGAACATAAAAAATTGTAACAACGCAAACACATGCAACCACAAAGTAACAAGGACGAGACACCAGCACGGAATTCTTATGTCAAGTATGCACCAACTCGCCCAGAAAGAAGTTTTAATGAAATACCGCTGAAGATTCCGTGAGATGCTTGTCTGCTGTTCGCAGATTGCGCTCTCCCATTTCTTCCCAAGTTCATTTTCCGTTGGTGCGGCGAACAAGGACGCTTTAGGAGCGCCCTGATAATCACTGCGGCATGCCCGGAGCGTATAAATGGGTGTCCGTCTTTCTTTTTGGCATCGAACCTCCTGTGCTGCAGTAGATGCAGGGATACGCCTTCTTTTTTCAAATCATCCACTGTTTTTCACAAGCATGGCCACGTTGAACGTAACACGGCTCGGAAAACACATGGAGCAAACAGTCGCAGAGCGCGTCTGAGCCGGCTCGACCGCGCGCCAGCAGCTAGAAAAAAGCACAGCAGCGCCACCGACGGCGGCTACTGGCATTTGCTTCAGCCGGCGCATTGTCCCTCCCTCTTGCTCGCGCCACTAGGACATTATTCTAGTACACTATAGTTTGGGGCATACCGCCCCAGATGGTGCAACGTGTTCAGTTCTAGTATCCGTAACCGGAGAACACCGAGGCAGCTTGCCCTAGACGCGGGTGCACTCGGCTGCTGTTTTTGCTCCATCGCCATGCAACCGAGTAATCCTTCGTTGAACCGTTTTCTTCTGTATCAAGCCACTTCCTCCTGCCCACAGTGGCACCATTTCATACAGCATGATGCAGCAACTCATTTCTCTGTTCTGCTTGCACTCAGCACCCTGTCATGTCTTTCCCAGTGAAAACTGCATTAATTGATGCACTAGGCATGCTTGAACTCGGTTTTAGCTCTACTGAAATTTTGCTCAAGCAAAGTGGTATCGTGACTGTTCTACTACCATTCTTCCACTTCGCACCCTGCCATCCATTCTGAAAGTTTGACACCTGATTTAGTGTGAACCCATTTTGATGAAGGAGTTTTTAATACATTGATGAATTAATAAGACCTTGCTCCACTAAGCTTGAGCAGGCTAAGCTGGGTGTGCCAGTCGAGTGAGCATGATTTCTTCTCTGCTCATAATGCCGACATAGATGATTGGCAGACAGGTGAAAGGTTGGACTTAAAAAACATAGTGGTGTCACTTCTAGGTGCTTGACACATTGAGATAGCATGACATATTATGAGCATGACACATTAATGCATAATATAAACAGCTGCAAGGACCCACTAATGGGATTTTACTGGGACAATGTTAGTTTATTACTTTGAAGGATCTAGCAGAAAATGTAGCCTTATCCCAAAGGCAGTGCAGTCTAACACATCATCTCAAAGTACCAGCTGTCAAGAGGAAAGAATGCGAGAAACTGGCACGTTTTGCATGCACCAGATGTTTCAAAGAGTGACTTTGGCACAAGAGAAGTATATGTGCAATTATGGGTTAACGGTTAGAACACAGGAAGTATAATATGGATAGAATTGAACATGCTCTCAGGAACGGAGGAAGCCTAAAAGCAGTGAAGAAGAAACTAGGAATTGGCAAGAATCAGATGTATGCATGTAAGGAAAAAGAAAAGCTGGCTAGAAGGGTAGCGGACCTTGAGCAGTATTCTCGTACAAACAATGTCGAGATCCGGGGTGTGCCGTCCACACAGGGGAGAATTGTGTCGCTGTTCTCCAAAAAATCGGCAACAAGATTGGCTGCCCTGTGGCACCATCTGACATAGACATTGTTCACCGCGTCCCTGCGAAGAAGAATAAACATATAATTGCACGCTTCTGTTCCCGCACTAAGAAGACTGATTTCATAAATAAGGCCCGAAAAGCACGACTAAACACTACTACTCTCGGCTTCCCTCTATCTGCAGAGGCGAAGGTCTTTATTAACGACCACTTGACACAAGACAACATTCTGTTTGCTCAAGCCCTCGAACTAAAAAAGCAGCACAACTGGAAATTTCTATGGACGGACAACTGCCACATCAAAGCACGAAAGACAGAAGGAGGCCGCGTGTACGTTATTTTTAGCACACGCGACCTTTCGCTAATCGCCTCGTAGCTGTCCAAGCCTTCCGTTTTTACATCTACTCAAATAAATATTCCAAACAATGTATTTTTCTTCAGAAGAACTAAAACGTTCACTAAATAACAGCAGGCTCACCCATAAATCCCTGATACACTTCAACATACATAACCTCTCAAAGAACTATGATAACATGATAGATTTCTTTTCTAATCTAAATAACCTTTTCACTATCATTTGCCTCTCAGAAGTATGGTTGACAAATGCTGATAGCAAGCTATTTGGTATACCCGGATACACAATGGAAGTATGTGTCCGTAAGGATGTTCGGTATGGTGGTTCAGCAATTCTTGTCCAAGATAACCATCCATATCACCGTCGCCATGATCTATCTTTCTCTTGCCCTAACGTTGAATCTGTATTTTTGGAATTCGATAAAACTTTTCTTTCAGCTAACAGTAGAAACACAATAATTGGATCAGTATACCGTTCCCCATCATCTTGCTCTGCAAACTTTTGTTCTCAACTAGATGCTATCTTGAACATCATTGCAAACGAAAACAAAAATGTTGTCATCCTCGGTGACATAAACATAGATATTACTAACCCCAATGATAGTCATTGCTCTAATTATACCAACTGCTATGCGGGATATGGCCTAGATTCATTGATAACCGTACCCACAAGATGTCCTCCGTCTGGATCTCACTCTTTAATAGATCATGTATTATCAAACTTACACCTAGAGCAATGTGCTGGCGTAGTCACTGTTCCCATAACAGACCACTATCCCATATTCGTTCTATTAAAGTCTATTAACACACCGTACCAACGAAACATAAAAACGGCAAACTTTCACACCACTAAGTTCATTAGTCAAATTGCTGAAATCGACTGGAACCCGATTCTTTCTATAACAGACCCAATCCTGGCATTCGAACAATTTAACAACAAAGTTAAAAGCGTGTACTCGGAGTGTACTAACCTAACACAAAATACTCACTGGTTCTCTGCCCCTAGAAACCCATGGATAACAGGATCCCTCTTAAAAAGTATTAAAAAACGTGATAACCTCCATAAAAAATTAAAACACCAACCTTTTAATGTAACTTTAAAGTCGCGGTACATAACTTATTCTAACACACTTACCAGACTCTTCAAAGAAGCCAAGCGTTCCTACTTCGAGACAACGATTGTTAAACACACAAATAACACCCGCAAAACCTGGGATACCATTAGGTTCTTTCTTCATCTGTCTTCACCAAACCACGCACTGAACCAACTTAATACAGGAACAAGGGTAGTAACGGAAGCCACTGACATCGCAAATGAATTGAATACTTTTTTCTGTCCTACACATGATCATTCACTAGACAGTATACCACAGCCAGTACACAGGCAAACCCCTTATTCATTTTACTTGTTCCCTACATCACCCAAAGAAGTATCCGATTCAATCGCTATTTTACGAACTACAGGTCCCGGCCTTGATAATTTATACCCTTCTAAAATCAAATTAGTATCATCCCATATCGCCGATGTACTCTCGCACATTGTTAACTGCATGTTCATAACAGGCCTTTTCCCCGATGAATTAAAACGCGGTAAAATAACTCCTATATTAAAAAAAGGTAACAAAGAATTAATTTCAAACTACCGTCGTATCTGTATGCTATCTTTTTTTAGCAAGGTCATTGAGAAACTACTTGTAACCCGCTTAACAAACTACTTTCACAAATTTAATCTTCTCTCGCCTGAACAACACGGGTTTCGCAAAGGTTATTCGACTGAAACAGCTATAACATCATTCACTGACAAAATAAAACATGCCCTTGACAACTCCCATATTGTTGGTTCAGTTTTCATTGACTTTAGTAAAGCATTTGACACCATCTGTCATAACATCCTTTCTTACAAGTTAGAAGCTCTGGGCATTCGTGGCCCAGCTCTTACGCTCATCCGCAGTTATTTGACTAACAGAACTCAAGTTGTAAATTTCGGAGGTTCACTTTCACGTACTAAACCAGTCACTAGGGCTGCCCCACAAGGCTCACTTTTAGGCCCTTTACTTTTCCTGGTGTACATTAATGATCTTCCTCACTGGTTAACCAGTACTTCATCTATTCTATATGCTGACGACACGACTATATTTACTAATAGCAAATGCATAAATACTCTAATAAAACGACTAAATTCTGACCTAAGCAACTTATCTGCGTGGTGCACAAGTAACAAACTTCACATCAACCCTTCGAAAACTCAGTTTATAGTTTTTCATACACATAAACGCGTCATCGCGCCTGCGCCACCGCTCGTCTTACAAACTCATGTTCTCTCACCTGCACATGAAGTTAACTTCCTTGGCGTCAAACTTGATCCCCAACTTAAATTTAACTTGCATGCTGACATGGTCTCAAAAAAATTGCCTTTGGAATAAGAGTACTAATCCTAACGCGCTCGTATTTTCCACAAAACGTTAGAACTTCACTTTATTACGCATTTATTCACTGTCACTTGCAATACTGCATCTCAGTTTGGGGAAACACATATTCCTCGCACATAATACATCTACAACATTTACAAAATCTAGCCTTGAGGATCATTAATTTCTCTAGTTACATGTCACATGCAGTACCAATTTTCAGTTCCTTAAAAATACTACCATTACGTTACATGCTCCAGCTCAAATTGGTTTTACTAATACACCGCACACTAAATCATGAAATAATTTTAGATGCATTTAATAACTCTGCTCTTACCAACACTAACAATACGAGATTTTCCTCTAACAACAATTTTTTACTCCCTCGAATAAACACTAATTATGGAATGCTTACTTCCCTTTTTACGGCCATTAAATACTGGAACAAACCACCACCCCATATTAAAGCCTGCCGCACAACATTAACATTCAGGAGAGAGACGAAGAAATATTTACTAACGGCACTACTGGCTACTGATTCATTACTACTATAAGTATATATTGTGTACAAATCTATTTCCCAGTTTTCAATGATTCTGTACTTACCCATTGTATCGACAGCCTTTATTTATTGGTTATTCTATATCTTCCTTTGTCTTCTTTTTTATCCTTTCTTAGACATTTCAAATTTTTTGTCGCATAGTCTATATAACATTTGTACTTTGCGTATTGTAAGCATATATTTATTTCTAATTATCTGTTACATTAACCCCGTGTTCTTTGACATGTGTCATTCCTATGTTTCCATAACGTGTCAATTACTACATATTTATTTATTCATACGCTGTATCGGTTTCATTTGCTTGTGTTTTTAACTTCAATTATTGTAAGCAACTTATTGTATTTGTTTATTTTTTCATTAACTTCGTGTTTTCTGATGTCTGTCGCTGCTATGTTGCCAAAATGTATTAATTCATGCAATGTTAAATTACTAATAGGAGGTCCCCCTGACAGTTCTTGTAACTCCGGACATCCTTCTGTGCTAATGATGAATGATGAAATAAATAAAAAAAAAACAGACAAAGCCGGCAATATCATTACTAATATGGATGAGATAGTTCAAGTGGCTGAGGAGTTCTATAGAGATTTATACAGTACCAGTGGCACCCACGACGATAATGGAAGAGAAAATAGTCTAGAGGAATTTGAAATCCTGTAGGTAACGCCGGAAGAAGTAAAGAAAGCCTTGGCAGATATGCAAAGGGGGAAGGCAGCTGGGGAGGATCAGGTAACAGCAGATTTGTTGAAGGATGGTGGGCAGATTGTTCTAGAGAAACTGGCCACCCTGTATACGCAATGCCTCATGACGTCGAGCGTACCGGAATCTTGGAAAAACGCTAACATAATCCTAATCCATAAGAAAGGGGATGCCAAAGACTTGAAAAATTATAGACCGTTCAGCTTACTCTCCGTTGCCTACAAACTATTTACTAAGGTAATCGCAAATAGAATCAGGAACACCTTAGACTTCTGTCAACCAAAGGACCAGGCAGGATTCCGTAAAGGGTACTCAACAACAGACCATATTCACACTATCAATCAGGTGATAGAAAAATGTGCGGAATATAACCAACCCTTATATGTATATAGCTTTCATTGATTACGAGAAAGCGTTTGATTCTGTCAAAACCTCAGCAGTCATGGAGGCATTACAGAATCAGGGTGTAGACGAGCCGTATGTGAAAATACTGAAAGATATCTATAGCGGCTCCACAGCCACCGTAGTCCTCCATAAAGAAAGCAACAAAATCCCAATAAAGAAAGGCGTCAGGCAGGGAGATACGATCTCTCCAATGCTATTCACAGCGTGTTTACAGGAGGTATTCAGAGACCTGGGTTGGGAAGAATTGGGGATAAGAGTTAATGGAGAATACCTTAGTAACTTGCGATTCGAGGATGATATTGCCTTGCTTAGTAACTCAGGGGACCAACTGCAATGCATGCTCACTGACCTGGAGAGGCAAAGCAGAAGAGTGGGTCTAAAAATTAATCTGCAGAAAACTAAAGTAATGTTTAACAGTCTCGGAAGAGAACAGCAATTTACAATAGGTAGCAAGGCACTGGAAGTGGTAAGGGAATACATCTACTTAGGGCAGGTAGTGACGGCGGATCCGGATCATGAGACGGAAATAATCAGAAGAATAAGAATGGGCTGGGGTGCGTTTGGCAGGCATTCTCGGATCATGAACAGCAGGTTGCCATTATCCCTCAAGAGAAAAGTGTATAATAGCTGTATCTTACCAGTACTCACCTACGGGGCAGAAACCTGGAGGCTTACGAAAAGGGTTCTACTCAAATTGAGAATGACGCAACGAGCTATGGAAAGAAGAATGATGGGTGTAACGTTAAGGGATAAGAAAAGAGCAGATTGGGTGAGGGAACAAACGCGAGTTAATGACATCTTAGTTGAAATCAAGAAAAAAAAATGGGCATGGGCAGGACACGTAATGAGGAGGGAAGATAACCGATGGTCACTAAGGGCTACGGACTGGATTCCAAGGGAAGGGAAGCGTAGCAGGGGGCGGCAGAAAGTTAGGTGGGCGGATGAGATTATGAAGTTTGCAGGGACGACATGGCCACAATTAGTACATGACC
Organism: Dermacentor variabilis; assembly: GCF_050947875.1. NCBI lineage: Eukaryota > Metazoa > Arthropoda > Arachnida > Ixodida > Ixodidae > Dermacentor > Dermacentor variabilis. The sequence continues at coordinate 229,899,024 of NC_134571.1, read as the reverse complement.
GGGGTTGTTGGAGAAGTATGGGAGAGGCCTTTGCCCTGCAGTGGGCGTAACCAGGCTGATGATGATGATGATGGTTAGAACATTGGGCCGTTTGCTAGAAGACGGATTCAATCCCACCAACAGTCACACACTCCTTTATAGCCTCATGGATGTACTTCACCCACTTTGGAGGTGGGTTGAGTGTGTACGATTGTGTCACAGTGTGCATGAAATCACAAGTTTGTGGGAGGTACAAGTTATAGGAAGGTCACTTTGATAAATAAGTATGTGCAAGATTACACATGCATAGAAATGTCACAATCATCACAACCTATTGCATACTTAGACAGTTAGCAGTGCTATGTTTTAGTCTAGTTTTTTTTAATTTACTTATGCTCAATGGCTGGAGAAACATTAGCACATGCAAAGAATCCTCGAAACAGAATTCTGTGACACTCTGCACATGACCTATGCGGTTAGGCACGGGGGAAAGGGGGTGGGTCAAGTGCATAGTTTCACCGCAGCATGGTAGGATGTTTAGCGGGGCAGTCAATGAATAAATTTTTTCGCTACGTGTATGTTTAGTGTGCTCTACCAACTCTGAAATGCCAAGGAAAGAAGTGTGTAGTAACTTTCACATGATTATTTACATTTCTTTCTTGGTGCAGAGAAAAGGCACTTTAAGCCATACGGGTTCACTTTATGGTGGAAGCCTTAGAGTACCTAGAACAGCTACTCGTGACCTGAAGCATCCAAACAACAGGGTGATATGAATTTCAATGTGGCAAAGCATGCTGTGTAAGTCTTAGTTTTTATTGGTTAGCTTAGCCTGCAGCGAAATAATAAAAAGCCATAAATTTCTAGTAGCTTAATCACGAAATGCTTAAGTTGTGCATGTTTACGTGTTTTCTCCACACCACATTTAATTTGTAGCTTTTCCTCTAGATGTTTAATACAAATGAGCTTTCACTTTGCTACTTATTTAATTGAAAATTGTTGCATGCTCAACAGTGTTATAGTGTAGTGGAAGTCAGTATGTGAACAAAGCATGGAAAGGTTTATTTAGGTGAGTGCTCTACACCAAGTTATACCAATTGTGAACTTGAAATTATTTTTATCCCTCAGATACGTCACCTTTTCATAGCCATTTCATGTAGTGAAGCAGGTTACCTTTATATAGCTCTTTTAATCAGCACAGATTTCTCTGCTACATTAAAGTAACATTTCGATGGGCTACACTGTCGTACACTATAAAAATGTGCTGTATTCTTTCAGTCAAACAAACTAAGAATAACTTTGAATTAATATTGAGGCTGTTTTCAGGCAACATTCAAAATGCCTTTTTCTAAATGTTCACTGAACATCCATGTAATACGCACAAGTCTTGCAGCGAAATGTCTATGGGATACCCAGAAAATGTTCTAGAAAAAAAAATGTATGCATAGGGCATGCAAAAATGTAACCTGGATGACTGAATTGTGTTACAATTCTTTAAAGTATGCTCAGATTAGGTACAGGGGCCCAATACTTGATCACCCATGCAACAGTGAAAGACAATCGAACAGTAAATGTGTGTTGTGCTTTTCGAGTTTATTGCAAAACAGTGTAATCTGGACTTGAGTGTTGGGTTGTTATAGAGTGCTGCCCTTTAGCATGAATTTTTTAAATGCTCTCTCTGTTCATTTGTGTTCATAACCAATAAAAATTGTAGACAAAGCTATACCTTGCCGTACCTCCGACATTGTCCTACAGGTACCTTGGCATTGAACTTACAACTCATCTTTCCTGGAGTACACACATAACAGCTATCTGCGCAAGAGCTTCGAAAACTCTGGGTTATCTTCGACGGAACTTGCGTAAATCCCCTGCTACAGTTCGTAAATTAGCATATCAGACTTTTGTTCGCCCACAGTTAGAATTTGCGTCATCTGTATGGTCACCACATCAAAATTATCTAGTTGATATGCTAGAAGAAATTCAGAACAGGGCATCGCACTTCATCACAAATAACTACGAAAGAACTTGTAGCGTGACCAAGATTAAAGCAGATATTTCGCTCCAGCCACTTGAAACTCGTCGCACGATAAGTCTTCTTTGCCTTTTCCATAGATACGTCCATGGTAATCGACCTCACGTGTTGCCACTTGAAGTACCAGCGCGCACGTCACGTCGCCTTAACAATAGCCATAGTTTCATGCGCATATTCGGCAATACACTGTCATTTAATGCATCAGCACTGCCACGTGTCATAACCGTATGGAACAGTCTTCCTGATAACATTACGAGCATAACAGATCGTGACGCTTTTTGCAAAGAATTGCAAAGTTTCCTGTAGAAACATTGTATAAGGATGTTATTTACCTGCTTTCCTTCCCTGTTTCTCACATATGTATTTTTGTGTGCATGAGTATATTACTGTGTTTACGCTCTCTAAACCTTAGCCTAGACAAACATTTATTGAACTTCGCTTTACTTATCTTGTGAATGCCTGTATTGATATTTATACTGTTTACCCCTATACTGCTTTACTTATCTTGTGAAAGCCTGTATTGATGTTTATACTGTTTACTCCTGTTGAATCACTTTGTGTCCCCCCCTTACCCAATGCCCTTAAATGGGCCTGTAAGGTATTTTAAATAAATAAATTTTGACAGTGACAAGCACCTGATCAAGGAGGAGTATTTAAAAAGACTCGCCTAGGAATTAATTGGCACATACCTAACGTAGTTAGTGCAAAAAGAAACTTGTGTGTAGGCTAGTTTGTTCTTGAACATGGAAGCCAAGTTGTGCTGCATAGCTGATGCAAAATACTCCTAAATAAGAATGCGAAGGCACTCAAGATGGTGCACAATCATCTTCTGTGTTTCATATTAACTATGCAGTGCAAGTTGGTTTCATAGCAGGTGAGTGTTATGCATTTGCAAAAAAAAAAAAAAGTTATAGCTTATATGCTGCATTGGCCTGTTACATACACAATGCCAGCTTTGCAAGAAAATAAATATGTATAATCAATCTTTTATTGGCAGAACCATTACAGCAAAATATACAAGTCTGATTTTCCATCTTAGACAATAGTGTAATATTTAGATAGAGGTACAGACGCTCCTGATGACTTGATGGTAGTGTGAATGCATGCAGCTGGTACATCAGTGGACCTGTACAAGAGGGAAAAAACGCAGGTGAAGTACAAAGGATTAAGAAGAATCTGCAACTTGCACTCTGAGATGAACATGTCACTGTGCAGCACATGCCATGTACACAACAAAATTTTAGAATTAGGAAAAATCTTGGTCAAAATGCGTAGCTCGTTCATGTCTTTATCTATCATGACTACTCTGCAAGCAGATACAATGAACGGGTTAAACTCTGCAAACTTGGCAAACATAGCCTCCACAATTTCAGTCGTTTCATTTTGCAAAAAGGCATCACACACAGGTCTTCCACGACCTCCACCATCTTCAACCAATATAGAGTACAAGATATAGCCTTCAATGTTTACTTTATATGTTCCATCAATAAATAAAATCTCTGGGTACTTTTCCAAAATCTCACGCATGTGCGTTGTCTGAAGTAGCACAAATTGCAGGTTATTTGATTCTTTTCATAGTGAATGACTCAGTTTGGATTATTTGCTAACAAGGTGTCTATTTTTTGTAAAACCATTTCTCCGTGAGCCTGCTCGCAACGAGCAGGCTCACGGAATAGGAATATAGGAATAGAAAACCTTTGCTTGTAATTGTTAACATCTTTTGTAGTTAATTTCTTGCCCGTTTTCTGTTCGACCAAATTTTTAAAATACTTTGGGCCAATATTACATTTGGCAAAATCAAAGAATTCTACCTTCTCTGCATCGTTTAGAAGCCTGCTTTGAGGATACAAGTTATAATACTTCGTGGCGTGATTACGCTTAGCTTGCAGCTTGGTTATTTTGTAGTGAAGAGTAGGTGATTTGCACAGGCTTACTGAAACTGCCATTTCACAACCAGTACCATTGTATGCTTGCTTGGGTCGCTTTCCTGTGCCTGTTGGTTTTATAGCATGACCATGAACACAGCTATATGAAATCCTATTATACTCAAACTCTTTAGATACTGTTGCAAATGGACTTCTATGAGACCTCTTTATTGTGACTATGTGCTTGCCCTCCCTGCACCATTCATCAAGGCTTTGCCTAAAAGAAATAAAATTATCAAATGTTGCATTTAAATAAACTTTGCTGCCTCCCCCATGCAATAAAGTGACAGTGTTAGGAACTCTGGTTGTGTTAGCACCAGCTCCTTCACAAACAGCCTGGGTATCAGAGCTGGCAGGCCTGCAGCTGGATGTCAAAGCAGCCTCACAACACCTACGTCGCGTGGGAGCAATGCACGCAGCTTTGTCAAGGTCACCAGCCTCTGTGCCAGGATTGCTCGTCATCTGCCCTCCATCTTGCATTGTTTCTGACCTACAGCATTTGCAGACAATGACCTCATTTGGAACACCATTTATGACAGGTCTGCACTCAGCCATAGCGACTACCAAGCAGTCTTTATTCTACCTGCTAGCCACATGCTGCACCTTGCCAAAACTATCACAAATGGCGTCATGAGGGGCACTGGCTTGTCCTTCAAGCTTGCTACTAGAGACAGCAGAAGGAGCAGACTCAGACTTTATACTGTCAATGCATGTCTGTTTCTGGCTTACAACTGCTCTCAAAGGTGAAGCGAACTTCAAGAACTTGGCAGCTGTCACAGCAAGAACTTTGCCTTTCCTGTCTGCAGCCAGGTCACAGCTCCATTCTTGCTTGTGCAGTGCTGCAGCCTTCCGTCTCCTCCTCGATACTACCAGTTTCCACTCCCTCTCGCCACAGTGGGAGACAGCCTCTGGCACAGCTGCTTCTTGAGCACTGGCCTCTCCTTCCCCCACATGTGAGCACACAGCAGGAGCACTCTCATGCTTTTGTGTGGCTCTCCTAGTTTTCCAGACACAAGTGGTGCTTGCACCTCGACCAGGGATCATTGGCTCAGCAGACCTCCCCTCGGCTTTTCCCCTACTTGGTACACTTGTGCCATGGAAAGTGGGGGAAAGCAGGCTGTCCCAGGTGAACCAAGCCTTGCTTCCCTTGCAACGGACACGGACACCGCCAACAAGTGAAAATCCAGCACCTTGAAGGGTTCTGGTAGGCTGGTTGGTGCCGTGCCTCTGCAAGGGAGCAGTGCTGGCTTTCCAGACAGGAGCTGGTGCTGTGGAAGGTCCACTTGCTGCTTGCAAAGAAATTAAAATATGCAAACCAAGCGGGGGAAAGTCAGCCTCGGAGATGGCGGGGATGCTGTCCTGCTGAGTCCAACTGGTCTATGAAGAAGGTGCCTGGGTCTCCTTGTAGGACTGCTGGATGCGGCTTCTCTCCAGATGGATGGACAGGGTGCAGGCCCCCTAGTACAGGAAGTCTGCCAGCACCTCGTTACCAAAGCGGCTCGGGTGGACACCATCTCTGCTCAGGCAACTGGGCCAGTTGTCCACGAGACCACCCAGGAGTGTGTAGCCGCACTCGTGGCAGTACTGCATCAGGGCTGTGTTAATCTTTTCGTAGTTATCATTCAGGTCATGCAACCATGAGGACTGAGCTTCCCATGAGCTGTACTGATTCTGCCCCCGAGGAAGAATGGCAGAAAAAGCTACATGCACCATGGTATTTCTCTCAATGATCCCCTGAGCGAGCTGGCGATACTTGTCCATGCACACGCTGACACTGTCAACAGTGTTGTTAGTGCCAACGTGCACAATGACATCAAAACCAGCTAGCTTGTCAGCAATCATTGACAGCAAATTGACAGCAAATGCTCAATCCTTACTCCTCTATGCGCGGCAACACTGACAAACTACGACGCGATGGGAAATACTGGTCCGCGTATTTCACCATCGAGTCACCGGCAACCAAAATACGTGTCATGTTGCAAGCAGCGCAATCTAAACTGACACCTAGAAGAAAAAAAAAAAGACTGCGAGAAAATAAATCTGAGCTTCTAGTCAGCACTATACATACGTTAAATCCGAGAAATCCGCGCTAGGGTTGAACAAAGCAAGCGGTCGCGAACAAGGACAGCAAGATCAGCAAATACGCGACTAACACAATCAAAATACCATCAAAATACTTATTAGAATATATATAAATAACGCTAGCAAATATAAAATAACCCTGCAAAGCAGCTTTCGCACATATAAAAGGATGATGTCAAAGGCTTGCGAGGATGCAGCAGAACCAGGCCTTGGGTCTAGCACCAGCGGCAGTAGAAAAGCACGACCCGCAAGCGCGGCTGACGGGATGCGTACTGAATGTCACGTGCGAACAAACAATCAAACCACGCGCCCTCGAAAAAACGGAAATACGCATGCATGTGACGTTAACATTTAGTGACGTCACTTCCGTGCGTTGCAGGAGTTGGTTCTGTGTGGGGTCGTCTGGGGAGCACCGCGTTGCAGCAGTCTTTGCCTACTTTTAACGTCGACGAATTGGGGCCGCGAGCATCGAGAAAAAGAAGAATGTGAAATGAGATTAACAGAAATTGTTTTATTTTTTTTATTCTTTCCTGAAAAAATTAAAAATATCTGCGTATAAATTAAATTAAACTTTGCGGCTTACTTCCATTGCCTAGCGACAGGCGAACCAGGCCCCGCACACTCTCAAGTTCAACAAATGGCCACAGAGGGCGAAAAATCAATCGAGGCGCGTTTCAGCGTAAGCGCGCAAGTGGAGCTACTGTAATTTGGTCGAATACTTTAATTTGTGCTTTCTCTGCTAGGGGCGCTGAACATGCTGAACTTTTTAATTTACACAAACCATTGACATGAACAATCAACGTGTCTAAGGATATTTTTTTACCGCAGGCAAATAGGCAGTTGATTTTTTTTAATTTGATTGTTGAAGCTGCTTTTTAGTCATAGCGTCAAGGTTTTTGTACTTGATTAACCACCGACAGCCGACAGCCTATTGGTATCGATGCGTTTCCTGGCCGTTGGCGTTCGAATACTACGGCGGTAAAACATTTTCGAAAGCATGCTGGTTTCGTCTGCGAGTCATTACACAGACTTGCTGTAAAGAGGTCTACTCTTGGCAAAAAATAGTGCCTCATTTTGCTTAGGCGTTGATTATCATAATGAATGCCGCGGATGTTGACGGAATACGCTTGAAGGTATGTTTTTATGCCGTTGATCTCCATAACACCGTAAGTACGCAAACCGATGTCACAGAACACCCGATGCATCGTTGTGTGTTCTCCGTCATCGCTTGTTTGCTGTACGCCTACTAATTCTTCACTTCTTCTTCAAATGTTGCATCCTCCTTTTGTCCTTGTTCTCTTGTGCTTCACTTACAGTATGTCGTTCCGTCAGCTGTAATGCGCATTTGCAAAACCAATACGTTTGATAAGACACAGTGGTTATCATAATTTCACTACACATGTATTAAGCTGGCACATATGGTTCAGATACAGATACCTGTATGCGGACTTGCACGACGTTGATGCGGAGATTAGGATAATTATGACACCCCTAAGGAAGAGGCAGCTGACGGCCGTATGTTGCGTTCTTTCCGCCAAATTACCCGGCCTGGTAGTGCTCTAAAGATCCTGTATAAAAGTGACACGCGGTGACAGGGAAATTATTATGTTTAGCAGCCGACTGTACGTTTTGTAGCTTAGGTCTTCTTTCTTGTGCGTTTGTGCTACCCTTAATGAGCCATTTCTTGACTATGTTCTTGACTATGTAACCGCGTTTGTGTGGATCCGTAGACGTGTGCTTTTTGTTGTACTTGTAAAATGCAAATAAAATATTTTCAAGCTTACTCAATCTTTGGTGTGTGCGTTTATTCCAGTCGAGGCCATCGTGCCACCTGGAAACCGCACTCTGTCAGTAGCCCTACACGAAATGCAACAGCTGGAGCGCGGCGGCACAACTCGGGGTAACGGCGGCGTAATAAACGAAAAACCGCTCGGGATGCCCTTAAAAGTCAGTTCAGAGTGTGCCTTAACTCGATATGACTCAGCGCTACAAATATTCTGCTGCGCCTTGATCGTGCTCCCGCCAGTTTGGTTGCTGTGTGGCAAACGTAGCGCCTACATACATCTGTAGGCGCTACGTTTGCCACACAGCAACCTAACTAGCGGGAGCACGATCGATGCGCAGCAGCCAGAACCCAGTAGGTAAAGCGACCATACTGGGCCTCTTCGATTTTCGGAGTTCTGGCAGCCCGCTGGCAGCTAGATGGCAGCCAGTTAGTTCCGGTTCTGACAGGAAGTCACATGGGCTGGGACCCCAAGACAACCCGAACCTGCCCGAAGTTTGCAAAATCGAACGCCGGTACAGCTGGCCAAATGTAAACATGCTACCAGCATGGCAGCGCCCGTCGAGGCCGGCACGCGCTCGGCGTAGTCGGCCCATTTATGCGTTGCCAGCTTGAAAATATATTGTTGCATTCAGGGATACGATCACTTTCGCGCGATTTCGCGCGACTCGGCGCAGGACGCGTACTCGGCCAATCTCGCTTGCGCAGCGCAACAGATGGCCTCCGACGCGGCGGATGAGAAGACGCGAAATCGTGATTGTATACCCGAAAGCGATAGCTGGAGGATCCCTGCTCGCAGCGATCACGTCGACCACCGGCGACATTTGATGAGTTGGCGTTGTGTCATCACAAGACATGAAAAAGCAGGTTATCGGGTACGTCTAGCTCATACGCATAAAATTTCGCGTCGACCTGCTTGGGCTTCGATTTCGTAAAGTTTGTTGTGGCTGATGGTACTTCTCATTTAAGGAGCTGGGGACGCGGCTGGCGCATGAAAATGCACGTCGCCTGTGACGAGCGAAACGTTTCACACGAGAAACAACATTGGTCGCAATCATGAGAGCAATAAGCCAATGTACGTGTGTCTAAATGTACCGAGTGCAATCAGTGTATTCTTAGATCAACGGCCTGCAGTTCGAACACATATCGGTTTCGAGCTGCCACAGCATACGACGGAGAGACGGAGCAAACACGGGCTAGCTGCAAGGCCTTCGCTAACTGCAGAGAAAGGAGATATACATACGCGATATATGTGAAAAGGAACGCCACCAGAGAAATACGAACCCAAAATGTACCGCAATGTGTGAGTGAGCGTCTACAACTTGCGTGGAACACGATGCAGATAACATGCACGCATGAGAGCGCGGCGCGCTGTTCACCGCCGCGAAGAAGCAATCAGCTGGGGACACGCACACAAAAGCTTCAAACGGTTCACCACGGCTCGTATCACACCGCTTCGCGATGCGGAACGGTGCGTTAGTACCTAAAAAACGCTAGAAGTAAGGAAATCCGAAGATGACCGTAGACGGTTGGCTGAGCGAGGTAAATTTAAGTCCTCAAGCACCCGCGTTGCAATCCGTGAAGCCCCCGTAAAGATGGCGGTGAGCGCCCATCGCCTCTTTTAGTCGTCTGCTAGCCAGAGAACTTCCAGAGAGCAGCCAGACCAAAATCGTCCTGGCAGGTTCTGGCAGCCCGCGGGTAGCCAGAACCGTCCAGCGCGAGCAAAACGAACGCTCGGCGGAAGTGCGTAGCGCGGTGGGCGGAGCAACCCGAGAAAAACGAAGACGCTCTGGCTGGCTCTGGCAGCCCGCGGGTAGCCAGAAGTGGAAAATCGAAGAAGCCCACTGTGCAAAACCCCGTTTCCGGATGGATGGATGGATGTTATGAGCGTCCCCTTTGCAACGGGGCGGTGGCTTGCGCCACCAAGCTCTTGCTACTGTGCTGCCTAATATCCTACCTAGGTTAACCAATGAGAAACAAAAAAAGACACTATGAACTACCCGTCCAAATTTTCTGATACCCTATTGCGAACTGTGCTTTTGTACGTCTCCGTCTTTTGTCGTTTCCCTACTTTTCTTCCACCAATCCTCCAATTGCCTCTTACTGATGTCTATTGCGGACCTGTTTACTTTACCATTCCTCCCGCTGAACCCAAGGGCTTCAAGGAGGCCAGTGGTGCCTAGATCGACCGCTGGATAGACGTCTTCACATTCTAATAAAATATGCTCCGTCGTTTCCCTAGCTTTACCGCAGCAAGCACATGCTTCTTCTTCCTTCTTATATCTCGCTTTATAGGTGCGTGTTCTAAGGCATCCCGATCTCGCTTCGAAAAGTAATGAGTTTCCTTTTGAGTTATCATAAATGGTTTCTTTCCTAATTTCGTTTTTTCCCCTTAAGTAGTTACTCATGGCAGGTTTCTTTTCCATTGCCGCCACCCATGAGATTAATTCAGCCTCTCTGACTTTTCGCTTGACCTTCTTTGTTGCTGTGTTGCCCACCCCACAGGCCGCATACTTGCTGGTAAGCTTCCTAGTTCTTTTCCTCCACTGTGAATCAATGTTTTGCCTGTACAGATACCTGAACACTCTCCCAGCCCATTTACTTTCCTCCATATTCCTCAGCCGTTCTTCATACTCAATTTTACTGCGAGCTTCCCTCACTTCAAAGCTAGTCCAGCCCATATCCCCTTGCACAGCTTCATTTGTAGTCTTCCGTGAGCGCCCAATGCGAGGCGACCCACTGACCTTTGGTTCCCGTCGAGTCCTGATTGTACCCCTGATTTAAAGCAAACAACCGCATTTCCAAAAGTAAGTCCTGGAACCATTACCCCTTTCCACATACCTCGGAGGACCTCGTACCTATTGTATCCCCATAGCGCTCTGTGCTTCATTATGGCTGCATTTCCCTTCCCCTTGACTGTTATGGTTTTTTCCTGTGTTTCCATATATCCGTTGACTTCGTTTATCCATATACCAAGGTATTTATATTCTGTTACCCGAGGTATTTCTAGGCCCTGTATCTCCACTGTCTGTGCACTGTTTTCATTGAATACAATAACACCTGATTTTCTAACACTAAATTTCAAACCTAAATTGTTGCCTTCCTGTCCACAGATATTAGCCAGACGTTGCAAATCACTTTGCTTGTTTGCGAGCAACACAATGTCGTCCGCATAAAATAAACCTGGGAGTTGCTGCTCTATTACTGTACCTGCCTGTTTGTATGATAGATTAAACCCGATATTACTTCCTTCTAGCGCCCTCTCCATCCTCACCATGTACATCATAAACAGCAGCGGGGATAAAGGGCACCCCTGTCTCAGTCCCTTGTTGATATGAACTTTCTCCGCGCTCCTCATCCCTTCCCATTCAACGCAAACAGTATTTTCTAGGTAAATCTCTCTCAAAAGCTGTATACAATCGTTACCTAAGCCTTCCCCTTCCAGAATATCCCACAAAATGATGCGGTCTACGTTGTCGTATGCTCCTGTAATGTCCAAAAAGGCCACATACAACGGTCTGCTTTCTGCTTTTGATATTTCAATACACTGAGTAAGAACAAACAAGTTATCATCCAAACGCCTACCTATTCTAAAGCCATTCTGAAGCTCTCCCAAAATGCCATTATTTTCTGCCCATGCTTGAAGCTTTAATTTGATTGCCTGCATTGCTAACCTGTATATTACCGATGTAATGGTCAACGGTCTATACGAGTGAATTCTGTCTTTCTCCCCCTTACTTTTATAAATTAAATTCATTCTACTTTGTCGCCAACTGTCTGGTATTCGTCTATCTTTTAAAGTTTTTTCAACTGCTTTCACGAGAGCTTCCTTACTTTTTGGTCCCAGTTCATTTATCAGCCTAACGGGAACCTCGTCTAGCCCTGTGGCTTTGCGCTTAGGAATTTTCTCTTCCGCTTTCTTCCAGTTTAAATTTGTAAGCACTATCTCCTTTCCCCCTTGGGTCTCTTTCATGCTCTTTTTTTCTTCAAATACAACCTCGTCCTTGCGTTGGAAAGATTCGGCTGTTACTTTTTGGATGTAATTTATTGCTGCTTCTCCTTCCAGTCTGTTTTCATCTTCGTCTAGGATATGTTGTTGTATTGTTGTTGACTTCCTGCCTAATAATTTTATGTGATTCCAAAATATTCTAGGTGCGGCCTTCTTTTTCTCACGTATTTCTGACAACCAACTTTCACTTTCACCTTTTAATTTTGCTTGCACCAGTATTTGAACCATAGACTTTTTCTCCCGGTATATTTCCCATTTACTGGTTACTTCATCCTGTGGCAACTGCGCCTTCTTTGCCTGCCTGTGCTCTCGAGATGCCTTCTGTCGTTCGGCGATCGCTTCTCGTATCTCCTTGTTCCACCAGCTTTTCGGTTTCTTTTTTCCTTTCCAATGAACATGTTGTTTCTCTTTCCGTATTTCTGTCGTTACTACACTTAGAAGCTCACCATATTCCCACCCCTTACTTGGCAACTTGCCAATTTCTTCCTCCACTCTAGTGACTATATTTGCTATTTGTTCAGCGTTCAAATTTGGACTGGCCATTTTGCTTTCGTTGCTCTCTTTCCCAACTACATATCCCATTTTCAAAATGATGCGTTTATGGTCACTCCCTATGCTGCTAAACCCTTCCTCATCGATGACCATTTCTCTCAACTTATCATGAATTCCTTCTGTCATCAGACAGTAATCAATGGTCGATTGCCGGTTTCCCACTTCCCACGTTATCTGTCCTTCACACTTAGGCCCTGTATTCACGATCACGAGGTTATGTTGCTCGCAAAGGTCTAGCATTGACTTCCCGTTATTGTCGGTATAGCCATCTAAATCCTGTATGTGGGCATTCATGTCACCTAATAGGACTATCTCAGCACCATTCCCGAAACCCCTAATATCAGCGTTTATGCATTCCACTAACTCTTTATTCTTCTCTGTGCAATTTATTCCGGTCCACAAATACGCAACTCCAAGCCTAGTTTCTTTCCCACTCATTGTACCTGATAACCAAAGATGCTCTTGACATTGTGAATTTACTCTTTTCCATTTGGCTCCCTGATGGATGAGCATTCCGACTCCCCCTCCCTTTCTTTCCGACTTAGTTCTGTTGCACCCTTCCCATACATAATTCTCAATAACTGGCGGCTCTTCTGAGTCTCTAAGGTGCGTTTCTGTAACCGCATACACCCCTATTTGTTCTCTATGTAACTGCTCCTCAATCTCTGCCCACTTTTCCTTTCTTCTACCGCCCTGCATGTTTATGTAGCCTATTGCATGGCGAGCTCTTGTTCTTGCTTTCCTCCTTTTTCTGTTTTCGACGGCGATGCTCTTCTGATGTTCCCCTAGGGGACCTTCTTTATTACTACCTACTCTGACCTCCTGAGCGCCCGCGGGCCCCCTAAAAAAGCAACAGCGCGACCCCCAAGTCGCCAGCCCACTTCTCGTGCTAGCCTGTAATTGAAGTGGATCCCATCTCGTTTAAAACCACCACAACTTCTCACTTCCCTGTTTACTTCGACAACCTCGAAGCCTTTCTCTCGGCTCATTTTCCATATTGTCGTTTCCTGTTGTACAGCGCCACCTGTGGTCACATACTTTAGTTCACGACGCCACCGCTACGCTTATTTCCGTAGCACTGTGGAAGGTACAGTTGCCCTTCTCTAAGTTTGTATAGGTGTTCTGTGGGCGAACCGGCGAATGACGAGCCAGATGTTTGCGTCATTCGTCAGACACGCCGCCGAAGCGAGAGAGAGCGGCCGCGCATCTGAGCGTTGGACTGTTCGGGGGCCCGTCTGCCTGTTTTTCTATTTTGGTATTTAGCCTGGTTTGGTGGCCTCCCGGCGAATTATTGCGTTCATTGGGAACTTCGACAAGGCAGCACTGCACTATTGGACTGCGGCAAGGTGAGAAACTTTGTTCGACAGTCTGCGACGCACTTCAAGCAATTAGGCTTACTGCCCGGCAACTAGGCTAGACTTGTGACGCAGTTAACGAAAAACAGCGTGGCCGTCGTGGAGCAGTTGATTTGAATTAAAGAATCGCACTGGGAGATGTTTGCGACGCTTCCTATAAGCCCCAATATTGTTTTAACTAATTTCTGTAGTTTTGGGCACGCTAGTCGCACAGGGTGCTGTGACGCAGTTTCGCGTGTACTGAATTTTACTGTGACAAGTTTTGGTGCTTTCTCTGACTTCTAACATTATTGAAACTAATTTCATAGCTTTTTGGGCTACCTTTCGAGCGCAGTGGGCGCGCCTGGCGCTGTGACTCGGTTAGCGAAAATCAGCTCGGCCGTGGTGCGCGGTTTCGCGCTTTAATGCACTGACAAGTTCATGGCGCTTTTCTTTCTCTGACGCCCAACATTGTTGAAAATTATTTTCGATACTTTTATGTTATGAGACCCGCTCGCCGCGCCTGTTGTGACGCAGCGAAAAGCAGCTCGGCCGTGGTGACAGTTCGGCGCGTACTGAATCTTATTCCGACAAATTTGTCGCAATTTTTATGTCCCCGCAACACTTTAAGCCTTCTTTCGGTACCTACGCTTGTAGAAAACGCGACGAGCAATCGTCAAGAGTGATAACACGGGAGTGCGTTGCTTGCGCCTGCAGAACGCGCAATGGATAAGCCAAGGAGCTCAAACGCCAGGAACTAGTAACACGAAAATTCTGTCTTCTGAACGGCACCCACGCATTTTGTCTTGAGTGCGAGTAGAAGGAATTCTGCGAGCGTCCAGCATGCTCTGATTGAGAGCCTGTGTTGTGGCCACCTCTGTGTATTCGTAGCGTACTGTCGCATCGGTTGTAGCCAAGTTCGCGAAACGCGCCGGTGCCCGCGCATTCGTGCTATTAAAGTGCAGGAAATAAGTATTGGGAAGAGGGGAATGCTTGGAATTAGTGTGTTTGTGGTATGTACGGTATTGCTTGAGACGAGTCGGGTATTTTCTACGCCGTGTGTGTAAATACGAACTGCTTTTGTTCGTAATGCCGCCCACTCACCACTTTCGCACGCTTCGTCTCTACAGGCATTATTCTTAGATGTTAATACCAAAATAACGCTTGTAATTTTTTCAGCTCACATCGTCTGGTGGAGCTTCCTGCGGAAACTACTGCTGCTTACCTGGTGCCACAACGCTGGACGAATGCACAAAAGCCCGCGACGAGCATTTACAAAGAATAAAATAAACGTTAATTTTTCCACATTTCACAAGGTGTCTTGCGTCTTTATGAAATTGCACGTGTCACATATTCAATGGAGGCTTGTGAAGATCGTTCGCAATCAATTTTACTTAATAAAATAATTTGCAAATGTTTATTAAATAAAAAAATATGTAAATAAATATTTGCTGCAAAAGCAAAAAACAAAAAAAAAAACGGAGCCGGCGGGACGCGCACCAGCTAGAATTCAAAACGCGCGCGCACAAAACCGAAACCGGAAGTGTGCTTCAGGTTTTAACATCCACGGCTTGGTGCGCTGCAGTCAATTCGGCCGCTGGGCTCTATGGGAGTGTCCGCTCTTGTATTCCTTTCTCTATGGTTATGTACTGAACGCTATACTGGTGCAGTAATCCGCGCCTCTCGCAGGAGGTGAAGCGTACGCTTCCGTCCTTTGATGCGGGTGTCTCAGCTTCACTGAAGAAGTCTCAAATACACTGTGAAAATTGTGACATTTGAAACAGGTCAGCCCATGAAACATGCTTTTTAATTGCTAACGCGCTTCTGACTGGTGTTGTAAGTCGCGAGCCACGTTTTTCGTCGCGAAATATAATTATGTCCAGCCGCCAAGTTCTGCAACACCAAGTCAGAACTTAGCCGTTTTTGTAACACGGGTGTCGCACGGCGCACTTTTGATCGCGATCAAGCCCGATCCGGATCGAATTTCTCGGTCGGGATTGGCTCCTTTGCACAAAATGCGCGAGAGAGCCAATCGAAGTCGAGAATTTCCATCCAGATCGGTCCCGATCGCGATCATAAGTGTACGTGTGACACCGGTATAACCCACGTTGCGTGGTATACGCACGGCGTTCAACGAATTTCAATTTTTATCATAAAGTGGTCTTAGTTTTATGTACCCTTCCTGTTTCATGTAGAAACGTTTTCTGCGCTAGATTTCACTATTTCACTCATGTGATTAATGGCTCTATTACTTTTTTGTGATCATTTTGTACCATGCTGTGCCAAAATTGATGATTTACTTGGCTTCTACTTTCCTTTTTGAAGTACTACATTCAACCTCTGTGGTCACGGTTTGGGTCTTTTGAAAAAATACAAGCAATTTAGTTGAAGTATGGGTTTACTCTCTTCAACTGCTAAAAAATACAATGTGTAAACATATTTTTATTTACCTTGAATTTAACTCTTTCATATAATTAATACCTGGTTGACTCTAGGTGCAGTTTTTGACGCCTTAGAGATTCTCAAGCACTGATCTATCACTTTTGCTTGACTTAGTATTGTCAAGTCCTGTAACTGAAATAACTCGCCTTTTGCATGTGTCTCATCCCGTGTGCTGCCGGGCACTGCCCTCAGCCTTGTTCAACTCCTTAATAATGAATTGCCACATCATATTGCTATCAAAATATGTCCTAACATAGTTGGCTGCATGGCGTACCATGAGGCTCCATTGGCCAGATTACTTTTAACATTGTGTTCACATACTCTCCATGTATCTGACACTGGGCAAATGAGCTCTAGCTTCTGTTGTACTGTTGCATGATGATGCACTAGTGAAGTCGGATTGTGCACGTGTCTTGAGTACTCCCGTTCTTTCAAGGAAAGTGGGTTCGTCATATGATCTTATGTGCAAGTTTGAAGATGATTGTGTTTGTTCTGCAGTTTACCCCATCGCTGCCATTACTTATGAAAGTGTGATGATATTGAGATAAATAACGACAGCTGAAGCCTGTGGGATTTCATATTATGATTGCAGAATACATTTGCTGTCATCACTGCTGATGAATTATTCTTGGCTTTCCTGTTGGGCACAAGCTTGCCAAAATAAAGCTTTGTTTTCATTTGTTGCTTTTTTTTTCTGCCATCTGGAGCGCTCCAGCCAGTGCGTGACAGTACCTTAAAAAATTCCTTGCTACAAAGCATGCCTGAATATGTTGGTCTCCTACACGCTATTGACTTGTCTTGGTGTAAACACATCAAAGTGCGAAAAATAGATAGCTTGCATATGTCCTGCACTTATTTCATGTAGCTATCAAAAAACTAACTTGCGGGCCTGGCGCCCACTTGTCTAATCTGTGAGTGTTTGTAAGCTGTAAACATTAACGCAATAATATTAGCTGGACTGCATGTACACAGAACTAAGATGTGCACATATGCCAATGCTCACTTCCTTACAAATCTAAATAAAGAAAACTAACCCCACCTTAGATTGACTATCCTACTGAATGCCTTACCTAAATGGTAATTTTACTCCAGTTTAGCTCCATACATTCAGTTTGCAGAAGGAACAATTGCCAGATCTAAGAACATTCTCACCTTTTAGCCATGTGTATTCATTGTCACCTCTATTTTTTTATATTTTCGAGTAAAAATATTAACGATAAAAGTAGTGATAAGCAGGCACTTAACTTCAGCCAAGTGCATCAGTAACTCTAGATGAATCCACACTGACATGGAAAAAACTGCTCAGATTCATGTTTTAGGAAGGGCAACAGCTCTTTGAGATGGTGATTGGTAAGTTTGGCAAAAATAGAAGTATGATGGATGGCTGCTTAGTTGGCTTACATATTTCATGTGAAATGTTTTGAGTATAATTCATAATATGTTTACTAAGAGGTAGTTCATGATCATTAGTCTCATTTGCTTGTTCAAGCTGGAATGTGATGTCCGTTGTCAGTACTCAGTTATAAGAACTTCACTAAATGATTAGAGCAAATGTTGTGTGTCAATATTGAAGGACGCAGATTGTTGTGAAAGAAACAAGAAAGAATAATAGGCTGCCAATGAAAACAATTTATTCTCTAAATGTGTCAACAGCAGTTACAAAACAACTTGGCACATTTGCCCTGCAAAAACGTACAGACAGTACAACAAAGAACAAAGGGTGAAAAGTGAAGTCACAGAGGAGAGGCGGCAGAGAAAATAAAGAGCTGTACAATGCCAAAAGGATATGGTACAAAACGAAGATAGCATTTTTGTTCAGCTCATCTTACGTCTTCCATGGTTACCTTTTTCATGCAGTGCACCCTCTACCTCTATTATGCATTTCTGTTGCATCATGGCATGTATTGGTGCTGGTCGCTTATCCAATCTCCCAACACAGGACTAATGCTACAAAAAAATTAAAATGGCGTGCTTCATGATCAAATCATGGTTTTGGCATGTAAAACCCAGAATTCAATATAAAAAAATTCACACTCTATTCACACTAAGTTGAGAATGACACAAACAGAGCTAGAAATGTTCTTGTGACCAAAGTAACAAAATTTACGAAGAGCGCCAGTGTAACACTGCCAATCACAATTTACTGAGGTGTGAGCAACCGAGGGCCACCATGTGGCATCAATGTTTGAAGCACAACTTATGTGCAAGGCTGGCAACTTGCAAGCTGAATGGACGCTATTCATACAATGCTTTGCGCTGTACCTTACTGCTACCAATCAAGAAGCCCTGCCTGATAAACAAAAGCTAGCCCTACAGCTCACTATAGCCACAGCGCTGGTGGTTGTTACACATGTAACGAAGGAGTGGAGGACAGCCGAATTGCAAGCAGGATTGCCAATGCAGAGCACGAGACAGTGCTCGACCTGTACCAGTGCTCATCGCTGCGGACCTTTCTGCATTCATGGCCCATGTTCAGTAAACATCTTTTTACTTGCAAATCTAGGTATTGTAAGCACTATTAACATACTTCGTCGTTTTAATTTGTACATAGCCATCATCATCTTCCCTGTTCTTCTACTTCTTCGTCCATGAGCTGGGGCGTTTCCTTTTTGGAATAAAATGCGCTTGACTTGTAAAGTGGTGGAGGTACATCAAGATCCCAACATCCTCTCGCGTTGCCGTCCTCCCTGGAGCTACGTTCCGGTCACCGCCTGCGCCCGGCTGCCCCGACAATGATGGACACTTCGAACCCCGGCTCTTCCAGCGCCTCTAACCCTACCACATAGCTGACTCCGCCTGCAGTGCCCTCTTGGACTGTGATGAGCCCTCACTCCACAGTGATGACGTTGACGATTGGATCGACCACTATGACTGCGTGAGTTCTTGCAATAACTGGAACGACACCCAGAAATTTAGGCATCTCGCATTCTACTTGACCGATGTTGCAAAGACGTATTTCAACCACGAATCCGGCATCGCGGATTGGTCCACGTTTATCTCCAAGCTGCGGCAAATTTTCGCTTCCTCGTCTGGCCGTGCAGAAGTCGCCAAACAGAAGCTGGGCACACACTTCCCAACTTCCGCAAGAGTCTTACACCTCATACATAGAGGATGTCTTGGCTCTGTGCCGCCGTGCGAACCTTAGCATGATGGAAGCCGAACGCATTTGACACATATTAAAAGGCACTGGGTCTGTCGCATTCAACGCCTTAATCATGCAAAATCTGGGTTCTGTCCAAGACATCACTTCGTGTCAGCGCCTAGACGAGCTGCAGTCTCTGTCTTCAACATGACAGCAGTGATCCTAAGGTTCCCCATTATTGAGATCTACGTGCTCTCATCTACACCATCATCCGCGAAGAGCTTCAAATACAACACCTGAGGCGTTCACCTGCTGCCTGTGCCCCCCCCCCCCCGACTTGTGCGAGGTCGTAAAGCAAGAGTTGACAGCGATGACTACACCCACGACGCATCTTGCTCCGGTAGCACGCCCCACACCTACCTATGCGGATGTTGCTTCGCTGCCCACCCCTACCTACTGACGTTACCTATGACCATTTGGCTTTGATGGGAACCAGAGCACTTGCTGCACCATCCTACCCTCAGTGGCATCCACCTCGTCCGGTTTGTTTTTACTGTGGTATACGCGGCCATATATCTTGCTTCTGTGACCTTTGCCAGCAGGATGAAAGATGAGGCTATGCTGAGCACGAGAGAGACCACACTCACCGACCAGGTGCCTACTGTCCCGGATTGTTCTCGTTCTCTCAGCAGCGTTCTCCATCTCCTCCAGCTGCTCCCAATCTGCCTCATAGTTCCCGTTAAGCCAGAAGTCGTTCTCCTTCTCTTTACCGGCGCTCTACATCACCGCTTCGCCCCACTTCCCATTTTGCCAACCACCACTCGGAAAACTAACTGTTGCAGTTTTTGGAGGGGAAACTGCTTCCTATCAGTCTTCAAAAATTCCTCCTATTCGCCCAGCCAACATGCTTTATGTAACTATCGAAGGTGTTCCCGCGTCAGCTCTCATCGATACCGGTGCCGCTGTTTCTGTTCTTCGTAGTGATTTGTGTTCACAGCTCCGGAAAGTAAAAATGCCTTATCTTGGACCTATTTTGCGCGGTGCTAATAATGCATTCATTCACCCTGACGTGCAGTGTACTGCTCGTGTTCTCATCGACGGGATTCGCCACCACATTGAGTTTATCATCCTTCCAAAGTGTATCCATGAACTTATACTGGGTTGGCACTTCCTACATTCTGCTTCAGCCATCATTTCATCTAGAGAGGAAGTTGTCCATATCATGGATACAGCACTTGCACCTGTTACAGGCTCTTCACCTTCATGCGTGAACTTGGCCATCGCTATAGTCTACGTCCAATGTCTTGATCATGAAGACGTAGCTATAACATCCAGTCAGATCGCCGACGGAGACGCTCTAGTCACCCCTTCTTCCTGCTGTACTTCTCACGGAATTCTCATTGCCGCCTGTCTCGTTCGGTTTTCATGTGGCCGCGCCCTTCTGTCTGCTTGCAACACAACCCCAGATCCTGTGATGCTGCCCAAAGGGATGACTGTGGCAGCCATCGCTGACAGTCAACCAATCTCTATAGTTACGCTTTGCCCTTCCTCATCGCCAGCACTAACCTCAGGTCTGGATTCTTCTTTCCCTCCTCCTGCCGTTTTTGGTTCTGACCTAACAGCCATGCAGACCGAAGTCTTACTGGTGGTCTTGGCAAAGCACAAAGCCTGTTTCGATAGCTGTTCCCTTGTGTTGAGCCAAACTTCGGCGCCTACACACCGCATCGAAACAGATGGTTCCGCTATAATATGACGACGCCCCTATCGTGTGTCGCCGTCCGAACGAAAGGTAATTGAACAACAGGTTGCTGACATGCTTGCGCGGAAGATATGACCTTCATCTAGCTCATGGGCTTCTCCCGTGGTTCTGGTAAAGAAAAAAGATGGCTCCGTTCGCTTTTGCGTCGATTATCGAGCGCTCAATAAGATCACATGCAAGGACGTATATCCAATACCTCGCATTGACGATGCTTTGGACACACAACAAGGGGCGGAGTATTTCTCCAGCCTTGATCTTCGATCAGGATATTGGCAAATTCCGATGAATGAGACTGACAAAGAAAATACCGCATTCGTTACACCAGATAGACCTTATGAATTTAATGTGATGCCTCTTGGGGGGGGCCTTTGTAATGCTCCCGCCACATTTGAGCATATGATAATAACGTACTTTGTGGACTAGAATCGAAGACCTGCCTCTGTTATCTGGGCAATATTGTCATCTTTTTGTCTAACTTCAGCCAACATCTTCATCAATTAGATGAAGTTCTCAAGTGCCTTGCAGATGCTGGTCTCCAGATCAATACGAAAAAATGCACATTTGCAAGCAAGACAAAGTATTGGGCCACGTCGTCTCAAAAGATGACATCCAGTCAGACCCCGAAAAGATTAGTGTTCTCCAGTTTCCTCGCCCCCAGCAACAGAAAGATCTACGTAGTTTCCTTGGTTTGGCGTCATATTTTTGTCGATTTATATGCAACTTCGCTGCAATAGCGGCTCCTCTACACAAGCTACTGCTTACCGGTGCCTCTTTCACATGGACTAATGACTGCGAGTCAGCTTTGCAAGCTCTTAAGCAACATCTTACTTCCGGACCAGTGCTTCGCCACTTCGATGATCGTGCCCCCACCATACTCCATACTGACGCAAGTGCACAAGGTATTGGCGCAGTACTTCTGCAACATAATGCAGCCTCTAAAGAGCAAGTCATAGCATATGCCAGCCGAACACTTTCTCCAACTGAGCGTAACTACACCATTACAGAGCAAGAGTGCCTGGCTATCGTTTGGTTGATTCAGAAATTTCGCCCGTACCTTTACAGCTCCCACTTCACCATTGTCACCGACCATCATGCTCTGTGTTGGCTGTCAATGAAAAACATGTCGGGACGCTTAGGACGCTGGATATTTTATTTGCAGGAATATGACTTTACAATAACGTCTGGAAAAAGTAATCGTCATGCAGATGCATTGTCTCGCTGCCCTTTCTCGCTCTCTCTCGGTAATGCGCTGTCATCTTCCCCACCACGTCGTTCCGATGCTATGCCTGCCTCACGCCAGCTCTTGATAATGCCCCTGGACCAAGTTACGCTTTCATCATGCTCTGATTTCGTCTTGCTTCAGCGGGCCGACTCCTACTGTTGAACTCTCATGGATTACCTCAAGGGGTTCGCCGAACCACCCAACAGTCGCTTGCGACGCCAACTTCGACAATTCCGCCTTCAAGGTGGCGTGCTACGCCGCTACGTTTTCCACCCAACAGGTCACCAGTGGGTCCCAGTTCTACCTCACTGCCTTCGCCTGTGAGTATTAGAGGTACTTCATGGCGACATATCGGCTGGCCACTTGGGCTTCCAGAAGAATTACGACCGCATCAAGACCTGCTGCTTCTGGCCTGGCCTATCCACAACGGTAGCCAAATGCATTGCCTCTTGTGTGTCATGTCAGCACTGCAAATGCTCGACATCCCCTCCTGCCGGTTTACTACAACCTCTCTCTTGTCTGGACGCACCTTTTGAATATTTGGCATTGATTTATATGGTCCCTTGCATTTGACACCCTCCGGTCACCGTTGGACTGCCACTTCGGTCGACCATTTAACAAGATATGCCGAGATTGCCCCTCTGTGATCCGGTTCCGCTACTGAGGTCGCCGACTTTTTCTTGCACTCCATCATCTTGCTCTACGGGGTTCCTCGCCTTCTTCTGAGTGACCGTGGCAAGCCATTTATTTCCCAAGTTCTCGAGAAGTTCTTCGGGCCGCTGATACTGTGCACAAACCTACCTATCATCCGCAAACCAATGGCCTTACTGAGCGCGCCCACCGTATGCTGTTTGACATGACTTCCATGTACATCCGTCCTGACCACACTAACTGGGATAAAATTCCTTTTGTGACATTCGCATATAATACTGCCATTCAACGGACTACAGGCTATAGTTTTTTCCTCCTCGTGTATGGACGATCTCCCTGCACCATATTCGACAGAGAATTCTTTTTAGCACCTTCTTCGCCTAACACGTCCCTTCCAGAATATTTTGCTGCCCGAGTTGCACATTGCCGTCAAATCGCCTGGCAAAGCACAGAAGCTATCCAAGCTGAGTGCAAACGTCGCTGCGACAACAAATGCCATGACCTCCATTTTCACCCTGGAGACCAAGTCCTGCTTTGGACTCCAGTCCGCATTCCAGGCCTCTTTGAGAAGTTCCTGTAATGCTACATTGGCCCATACACCGTTGTGCAGTAAACATCTGCAGTGAACTATCTCGTCCGCCCAGTACACTCCATCACTGACCGGCACCGCTGGAATGCCGAAATTGTTCACGTCTCGTGGATGAAGCCCTTTACTCCCCGTTTAGATAATCTCTAATCTGCGGCCAGGCTGGCTGCTTCCATGACGGGGGGGGGGGGGGGAGTTAGCGTAAGCACTATTAACATACTTCGTTGTTTTCATTTGTACATAGCCATCATCATCTTCCTTGTTCTTCTACTTCTTCACGCATGAGCTGGGGCGTTTCCTTTTTGGAATAAAAAGCGCTTGACAGCTTGGTTTGTCTCAGTCTTATAATATTAGTGCTAGATTTCAATACAAATAGCAATATCATCCTTGAAAAGTCGCTTGAAGCTTTGGCACGATGAAGGCAACAGAACTAGAGGTGGACTCTTGGTAATGTGCGGATGCTGCACGAAGTATTTAAACCACCTCAAGAAGGGAGAGACAATTGATATAGGTTTCAGGAGCAGCTGGCTATGCAAACTGCAAAAGGAAAGGGGCATCTTAGCATTAGTAACCACTGCAATCAGACTTTGTGAGCTAGAATTACTGCTTGAAAATCGTCCTAGTGCAGGCCGAAAATGGGCATTTTCGATGACAGATGACGTGTGTTCAACGTATTCACTGTCCTTAAGCGTGCTGAGACATATTTAGTGGGTCAACTGTGAGGTCTCCACAGAGTTTGAGTTCTTAATGGCATTTGACCCCAGGTACATCATCCCGCACACTTTGGCTGAGCTCATGCCCACGTTTTGTTTTCCCGATTTTTCCAGCTGTTCTTGGTCGGCCAGCAGGAATGCGTCCCGAACCTCTCGGTAGGCCAGGTCGGCGCTTTGCCAAGCTTGTTGGTTGTACCTTAATTTTGTTTCCGTGCCTGATAGCTCTTCCCATGGCCTTTTGCCTCAACATGTGTGCAAACACAGCGCTGCTGGTGTTCAACTTTAACAGGTCTTCTGTTATGGACTTGATAACAGCGGCATATTGAGGAATGCATTCACCAAGTCCATGGGCACGCTGGTATGCTTCATTGAATGCAGCACACTCTTTTTTGTGGTCCTGCGAAAAGTCACGTAAAAGAACATGTTTAATCTTGAAAGTCCTTTAAGCCAACAAATGTGTTTTGCTTTGAAGGGATGTTTGTTAAAGCCAACGCACTTACATATGTGTTAAAAGAAAAAGCCAAAGAAGAGAACAGGGATGCAGATGGATGAAGCCATCAAAAATACACTCCTTTGATAAGTTGTTCAAGACATGTTCTAGTTTGTGGACATCTTAACAGAGTACATTTTCTAGAAATCTACAAGTTATGGATATAGATTGGATATTAGCCATTAAAAAAAGGCTATATAAAGCACCCAAAAAATGCACCTAAAGGTGTATTTTAGGTGCTGTAGAGGCCACAATATGCACAAGCTGTTTGCACACAGTCATTTTATTTGGCATGTGCGAATAGTGGATTTTGAGCTCGAAGCAAATATTGATTTTAGATGAATATTTTTGAATCGAATATTGAATAGCTGTTGTGTAGAGAATTCGCTGCAAACTTGAATGAATGAATGAATGAATGAATGAATGAATGAATGAATGAACTTTTTTTATTTATCTGGGAGAAATGGGGTTATGGAATGTAACTACTGAATATTGTACTAATTGTTCTGTGGAAGAATGAGACCAAACTTTGGTGCTGTAGGACTTGTTAAATAAATGTCAAAAGCTATAAAGAGGTTAATTGATAGCAAAGCATGGTGCAACTGCCTTTGTGAATGCAGTAAGTTAATAAGAAACAAGAGTAAAACAGTGCACGCATTAACAATTAGACTACAGCTATGACTAGAAATATAAAGAGGATGGTGCCATAACAGTGCTTTCATTTTAATTAGTCATCTCGATTAAACTTAATAGACATCTTGGTGCTCATACTGACACTGTAGCCAGCGCGTGCACACACGTAAGCGAATGCATTCCAAGTTCTGTTACAGTGCCTCTTGCATTCCTGGTATGCTTCACTGCATGGTACATATGCTTCACCGCATGACACACTAGTATTGCGACGAAGCGGAATCAAAAAGACCGATTATTACACTTTGAAAAACTATTTTTGTTGCAAGTGTAGAATTGCACAATATTCAAAACTACTAGTAAAGTCATGTCTCATATCTACCTTAAAGTACAAAAGCCTTCACTTAGGGGAGGAACAGTATTGTGCAACCCTTCATAGTCTCTACACTTGGTTGGATTTGTGACAGGCTACCACATGGACTAATAGAATGTTGCAGCAAACCTGTCATTTCATACAGTTCCTGATGCAATGAGCAGGTAATGGAGATATAAGGGCTACACTTCTTACAATTCATCAAGTGCCACTTGCTTGCACAGAAATTGAGATGCTAAAATTCCAATTGGTGTCTATAGGCATGTCGATTAGAAAATTGACAAATCACAGGCACCATCAAATTTGTGCTAAATTTCTTCATAACCCATAATTTCTGATCTTCTGCATTTGATTTGAAGAAATGGAGATATAACCCAGTGTCTGGTCCTGAATGACAGCTTAGTGATCTTCAAAAGTTGTATTTTACTGCATGCCAAAATTATAGTAACATATTTCTTTAAAAAAGCCCACATGAGCTTATCACTGTTCCCGCTCCTAATCATTTAAAGTGAATGCCTTCCTTTGGATGCGTTACCCGTTATTGATGTTTGGGCACCAGTTGGTAATGGAAGCCGAGTGGCAGTCGCTAGGTTAAATAAGCTGAAAGGTGGAAAAGTTGTATGTAGCCCTGATTGGATATCTTAAAAAGTTATTCACATTTCTGGATATACTTAGCACACTATAACCGCTGTATAATGCTAGACGTAAGCATTTAGGCAGAAGCTTTTTGGTGGCAAAGAAGTTTGAAAAGGAGGTAAGGGTCATGCATTGGTTGACAAAAGGAAAAACTGTAGTGTGTAGGGAGAAAAATTTACTCTTCCCACTGCTGTAGAAAGCAGAGAGAACAGCTAGTGAAATCCAAGGACCTAACTTTCAAATCAATACTAAGAGGAATTAGTGGATATAGACAAGTCGTGTAATGCATAGTACTATAAATGCTGGTGTACTTGTGTGATGGACGCATCTTTTTTATGTTGATAGTGTTGAATCAAACCTGTTCAGAATTGAGCTCATCACATTTTGTAAAGGAAAATGCTATCAAAACCTCGTACCAGATGTATTTGGCCCAAGTCAGCCATCTCTTCTTGCACCTCTGGCACTGTGGAGATTGTCTGTGTCTCCTGCCCTACGTCTTCGTGCCAAGTGGATGGTCCTGCTTCGCACACAGATGAGGGTGCCAAGGTGGTTGCATGTGCAGTCAAAGGCAGGACTTCGGCGTCGACGAGAAAAACATCCGTCGTTGGAAGGGACGACAGCAGCTTTTTGCGTGCGCTGCAGCAAGGATGGTATTTAGCAGACCAAAGAAAGGCCGTCACCACGAAGTGGAGACAGTTTTGGCCGACTTTGTTCAGATGCAGAGAGCAGCTGCCCTTCCAGTGACAACAGAAGTGCTCCAAGCGAAAGCTAGAGAACTTTCGAGGGAGCGAGGCCTAACGCAAAATGATTTCAAAGCCAGCAGGGGCTGGCTTCAGAAATTCATGAAGTGCTTCGGCTTCAGCCTCCGACGTCGCACTTCAATCATCCAGAAGCTGCCAAGTGATTTCGAAGAAAAGCTGATAGCTTTTCAGCGCTACATGCTGCGAAAGAGAGAAGCAGCAGGCTACAACCTTGGGCAAATCGACAACGGCGACCAGACGGCTGTATATTTTGATATGCCAGTGGCGTACACTGTGAATGAAAAGGGTGCCAAGGAGGTGAAGGTGCACTCTGCGGGCTACGGGAAGCAGCGCGCAACTGTGATGCTGTGCTGCAGAGCTAATAAACTACAAAAACATAAACCAAACATAAACATAAACATAAAAACATAAACTCCCTCCTTATATGATATTTAAAAGGAAGACACTGCCTGCTCGAGAAACTTTCCCAAGAAATGTCATTGTGCGGGCAAATCAGAACAGGTGGATGATGGGTGTGATGGTGGAAGAGTGGGTTAAGATTGTGTGGCGACGGCATCCAGGCGCCCTTTTGACAAAGAACTCGCTCCTTGTCGTTGACTCTTACCGTGGGCACTTGACCAACAACGTGAAGGCTGCGCTTGCCCAAGCGAACACGGCGCTCGCTGTCATACCGGGCGGCATGATGGGCCAGTTGCAGCCACTTGATGTCTACATCAACAAACCTTTCAAGGATCGTCTGCGGAAATATTACACGGACGGGTTGACTGATGAAGACCACATGCTAACGGCAACGGGCCGCATCAAATGTCATCACAATCGCAGCTTGCGGGCTGGGTAGCTGCAGCGTGGGACGACATCCCAGGTACTTTGATCGTGTGCTGCACTTTAGAAAGTGCAGCATATCTAATGTGCTTGACAGTACCGAAGATAGTGCACTGTTTGAAGGTGACAGTGACAAGAAACACAGCGACGAGTCTAGCACCGATGATGACGTTGAATGAGCTCTGCACGTTCAGATTCAATAAATGCTGTTTGCATTTTGTGAACGCTGTCCTCACTTTTTCTGTTCGGCCTACATCCGAGGTAATATATATATATTTTGTTGGCTTTGGACTTTAGGGATTCAGCCTAGATTGGCGTAAATACGGTACCTGTCAAGTTCATGTAAACATTAGCCGGTTGGACTGAACAAGTGTTGAGTTGGGCTGCCCAACTTGTTTGCAGCGTGTATGCACACGTAGAAGGATCGGGCCCGCCAGTGCCAAGACTTGTGCAGGAACACTGTGTACCGCGATTTAGGTGCCAGCAGTGGGAATAGCATCAGGATGAGGCCAAAACAAGCACTGTGCAGCCCAACCTCATCGTAGCAATATGACCCACGAAATAGAGCTGTTGCAGACAGAAACGAACCACAAGCTCAGTTAGGTCGCGTTGATGTCTTGGCTCGACACCGTGTGCCATCATTGTCTGGACTTGTCAGAAGCAAGTTCATGTAAGCACGGTCACGTGGGGCTCCGTCAGCCCAATTTTTTACTGCCCACTTGCGTTGGGTAAATGTAAATGCAGCCTTTGTCGTGCTAGTCATGCAGGGGTAGACAAAATAAGAATGCTCACAAGGTGACCATTGCATGAAATGTTGCGTTTTAGTATAGTTTGCAGCAGTTTGGGTCGCAGAACGCAGAGCCTACTCACTACACCGCAAAGGAAAATGTCGATAAGCACAGTGTGGCTAGTGTGGCTGTCAGCACTGCTGTTTAGCGAGCACATTTTGTTTTTTAACGAGGTGCGTGTTTCGTGCATCAAATATATTGCATAATATTTTTGTAGAAAGAGCGTTCATTGTAATAGCTACAAGCATAATTAGCAGTTAGTTACATTCTTGTACTGAATGCACCTCTCGCGGCTTCTTTTATAGGCCGTGACACAATCGCAACTTCCTTGAGGTCGAACTCTCTTATCGTAAAGAAGTTTGTGGGTGCCTGTATGACACAAGCATAAGGCTACTCTGGGTAAAGTACTACTGCCACTGCTCCCTAATTAAGCTTGATATCTGAAATTCATCCCATTTATATGACCAGTGTATATGCCTAGTGGGAGGTGACGCAACTGTAGTGGAGGAGTCAGCTGGGTGTGTTTAGATAAGGGCAGATTGTAGAAGCAGTTCCAAATATTTATTTTAGGCAGGAAAACCATCCCACAGAATAGGATAGAGACTACTTTGTCACAGAAGAAATCTCAACTGTAAAAAAGTGTGAAAATCGCATTATCAGGCCGCAAAATTTTGCAACTTGAAGAGCGCATGGTATAGAGAGTAGTTTTCTGCACATTGAACATTTCACTATAAATCTATTGAATTAAGGTTAATTCAGTATGCGAAAGAACATTACGTTGTGCGATCTGACCAACGAAATTCCTTATATGTTGTGCAGTGTGCATGCACGGATTGAAAAAAGAATGTTCGGTTTGCATTAGTACTTACTTCTCTGAATGGTTACTTACTGGGCACAAATAATGCAAATAATTACATTCCGAAGTCATAAACCTAAAGCTGCGGTTCTTCCACTTTCGTATAACTTCATCAGACATAGACCTCTCAACCCAAGCTTTGAATGATAAACCCACCGTGGTTGCTCAGTGGCTATGGTGTTGGGCTGCTGAGCATGGAGGTCGCGGGATCTAATCCTGGCCACGGTGGCCACATTTCGACGGGGGCGAAATGCGAAAACACCCATTTAGGTGCACGTTAAAGAACCCCAGGTGGTCAAAATTTCCGGAGTCCTCCACTACGGCGTGCCTCATAATCAGAAAGTGGTTTTGGCACGTAAAAACCCATAATTTATGTTTTGAATGATAAATTAGTCAATCTCTATTAGCCTCATCATAGCTTCGAAATAGCCCTTTATCACAATAATGATTCTGGCTGCCTGTGCATGATTGCCACAAACTCCAGCTACTGTGAAATTTGTTTTCTTGGAAACAAAATTGGAATAAGTATGCTGTTGACCTTGATAACTACCCCCATCGTTGAACAGTGAATTGAGTATCTTAGTACATATGTTGCATATTTTTATCAATAACAAAACATAGCAACATAATTTTGCAGGAAACTGATCACAAGAGATGAACGTCAAGTAATTTTACAGAAAGCAGGAAATTATTATTTTTTGAAGACAAAAATAGTTGATATTCTGACATGATTTTTTTTTTACATTTACCATTCAGTTCCTAGCGATAAAAAAATGGTAAATACACTTTTTTGTAAGTTATGTAGCACATTACGAATAGAGCAAAAGATTTTCCATACGTAAGCAGTTCTAGGCGTACCCAACCGGGAAACCCATCCATCCGTCATGTAAGATGAATCGCTATAAAGAAATTAATGTGTAAAAGAAAATAAATACGAAAAGAAAAACGTTGGCAATATTGAATTTTGAACCTAACACCCCACACTCCAAAAGTGAGCGTCTTATGCACTGGGTTAAATACCCACGCTTGCTGAATATAGTTGAACCATATGAATGTTGTACCGGCAGTACAAAACAAATATCAAGAACAGTTTCTGTGAAGGCTTTATTGAAAGATTTGACGATGGTGGAATAAAAGCCATCTCTAAGACCACGTGTAGAGCCATCTTGGAGCGTTGTGCATATCATGAAAACTCAGACTTTGGGAAAATGTAATGCCAAACATGCCACACCCCCAATGCATATCAGTGGTCGCGGGATGCGCCTTGCGTTGAGGGTTCCTTCACCGACCGAAATGCCACTGATCCCCAAGGGCTCGTGTGCTTCGCATCTTGCAGCACAGATAGACAAGCAGTCAATCAATTGATATAAGGAGTGATGAGGGGTAGTATGGGTCTTGTCACGGTTGCTACTGGTTCAGTGTGGGTGGATGAAGTGCTAAAAAGGGCTTATAATGATCAGAGCAATACTAGTAAGGTTGATAGTAGTTGATAGCAGTTGGATTGTGTCCCATAAGGACAGATAAGTGTTAATAAGGACCCAATCAATTGGGATAAGATTGATAATGACTTATAAGGGTTGGTAAGCATTTATACTGACCGGCCGGATCAGGTTTGATAAGATTGATAGTGGTACTGGGTTGCGTGGAGATGAGCAAGTGGCACAATGATTATGCATACTTGGACAACACCTGTGGAGTTTCTGCATGAATTCTTTGAAGTTTAAGCCATCATTTCAAAATGTCAAGTAAGCCACCAATTTTTTCTTGTATGTGAAAGCGGAAAGTTAACATTGTTGTTCATGCCGTGCTACGATTAAACTCAACTTACCTTAATTCTGTGAGAGAGGTTATATAGATGACTTTTCAATGTGTACGAAACTGCATTCTCTATACCACTCTCTTTTTAAGTTTGAACATTCTGAAACATGGACGTGACATTTTAGCACTTCATATTATTCAAGATTTTTTCTGTGTGAAACAAGGACGTAGGTGGGGAAAGTAGTCTCAGTTACAATGTGTGGAAAGGCTTTTCTGCCTAATACAAATATGTTAGTTAACAGAAAAAATATTCTGGACCTCTTTTGTGACTGTCATTAACTAATCACACACACATGACTCCTCTACTACAGCAGTGTCATTGCGATTTCCCACTGGCTGGTGCACCGATAATATAAACGAAGCATTTTAGAGAGTAGTGCCAGTAGTAGTTTCCCAGACCAGCCTTCACCAGCTTGCTATGCGCTCTCTTGTGTGCCTGCTACCTTAACATATGGTAGGTGAAATATTAATACAGGAGCCCTGAAAACTAGGGATGTGCGAATATTCAAAAATATTGAATATTTTTAATTGTACTCTACTCGACAATAGGTACTCGATAATTTTTGAATATCCTATTGGATAGGAATATTTGAAATAAATTGAATATATTTATTTCGGTGCAGGAGTAAACATGCTTCATAACGTTTTGTTTTAACCAATGTAAGTGCGTGATTTTGTGCTGAATTTCGCGATTTTATGCAGCTGGCAAAATTTCATTTGTAAAACATGTTTAGCCGCTGGACTTCTAAGCTGTGCAGGGAAGCTAACCTCTCTCTGGCAAAGGACACGGATTTGTAAACAGCGAGGGTGCACTCTTTTTGCAGGTTGCAATCCTGAGCTTATTGCTTGTCAGCAAATTCGATGAGTTTCGGCAGGTACAGGGTCAAATGCCTCCGAGTTTCCAGGAAATTCATGCAGTATAACAGGGCACAGGTTGGTGAGAACAGACAACCAGCGGAAATTATTCAATTTTCAAGAGATAACAATCTTTTAGTATACCTTACTAGTTTATTTTTGTACCAATGACAATGTAATTGCAGTGTTCCAACATGTTAAACCAACTTGCTAATAAAGGCATGTGCATATCGTTTGATATTCGATTGTAAGTAATCATATTCAAAAATTTTATATTTGCACACCCCCTACTGAAAACCCAAGCTCATGTCATTTCGTGGCTTAGAAGAGGCAAAAAGTCGCTTTTCCTTACTAACAGAAAAACAGCGAGCTTGGAACATAATATGAATGTAATTTCGATTTTGTTATTGTACATACGAAGAAAATTCCAAATGAAAGTTCTCCTATTTTGGGGGACATAGAGAAACTGTTAATACGGTGTTAGCCACACTGTGGTGAGTGGCACTTCCTCCACTCCCAAATAAGCCTGTGTGCGCTTTGCTTGGATGCTCAGTCTTGGTTTGGCAGCAATTGAAAATGAAGCTCCCGTTGAACGCTACTGCCAAGTGTGAAGTTCGCACAGTTATTAAATTTTTTATTGCAAAAGGCGTTAAGCAGGTTAAAATTCATAGGTAATTGATGGAAGTGTATGACCACTTGTGCATGGATGTCAAGAATGTTTGCAAGTGGTGTAGAGAGTTTACAGCCGGCTGTACTGAAATTCACGACAAAGAAAGGAGCGGTAGGGCGTCAGTTTCCGAAGAGACAGTCGTGAAGATAGGAGGGTAACTCTGGGTACTCTCTGCATTTTGGTTTTCGAGGCTGCACCATCCACAAGATATTAATGGAAATGTTGCAATATCAGAAGGTGTGTGCAAGATGGGTACCATGGCATGCCACTTTACACCTGGGTCTAAACAGTCCCGCGAGTTGCGGCATCCCTCTTTGCCCCAGCCACAAAAATTCTAACACAGTCTGCCGGTAAAGTCATGGCAACTGCATTTTGGGATTGGAAAAGGGTACTGTTGGTCTGGTCTTTTGGTTGACAGAAGTCTAAGGTGTTCCTGATTCTATTTGCAATGACCTTAGTAAATACTTTGTAGGCAACGGACAGTAAGCTGATCGGTCTATAATTTTTCAAGTCTTTGGCGTCCCCTTTCTTATGGATTAGGATTATGTAAGCGTTCTTCCAAGATTCCGGTACAATCGAGGTCATGAGGCATTGCGTATACAGGGTTGCCAGTTTCTCTAGAAAATTCTGCCCACCATCCTTCAACAAATCTGCTGTTACCTGATCCTCCCCAGCTGCCTTCCCCCTTTGCATATCTCCTAAGGCTTTCTTTACTTCTTCCGGCGTTACCTTCGGGATTTCGAATTCCTCTAGACTATTTTCTCTTCCATTATCGTCGTGGGTGCCACTGGTACTGTATAAATCTCTATAGAACTCCTCAGCCACTTGAACTATCTCATCCATATTAGTAATGATATTGCCGGCTTTGTCTCTTAACGCATTCATCTGATTCTTGCCAATTCCTAGTTTCTTCTTCACTGTGTTTAGGCTTCCTCCGTTCCTGAGAGCATGTTCAATTCTATCCATATTATACTTCCTTATGTCAGCTGCCTTACGCTTGTTGATTAACTTCAAAAGTACTGCCAGTTCTATTCTAGCTGTAGGGTTAGATGCTTTCATACATTGGCGTTTCTTGATCAGATCTTTCGTCTCATGCGATAGTTTGCTGGTATCCTGCCTAACGGAGTTACCAACGACTTCCATTGCACACTCCTTAATGATGCCCACAAGATTGTCGTTCATTGCTCCAACACTAAGGTCCTCTTCCTGAGTTAAAGCTGAATACCTGTTCTGTAGCTTGATCTGGAATTCCTCTATTTTCCCTCTTACCGCTAACTCATTGATCGGCTTCTTATGTACCAGTTTCTTCCGTTCCCTCCTCAGGTCTAGGCTAATTCGAGTTCTTACCATCCTGTGGTCACTGCAGCGCACCTTGCCGAGCACGTCCACATCATGTATGATGCCAGGGTTAGCGCAGAGTATGAAGTCTATTTCATTTCTAGTCTCGCCGTTCGGGCTCCTCCACGTCCACTTTCGGCTATCCCGCTTGCGGAAGAAGGTATTCATTATGCTCATATTATTCTGTTCCGCAAACTCTACTAATAACTCTCCCCTGCTATTCCTAGTGCCTATGCCATATTCCCCCACTGCCTTATCTCCAGCCTGCTTCTTGCCTACCTTGGCATTAAAGTCGCCCATTAGTATAGCGTATTTAGTTTTCACTCTACCCATTGCCGATTCCACGTCTTCATAGAAGCTTTCGACTTCCTGGTCATCATGATTGGATGTAGGGGCGTAGACCTGTACAATCTTCATTTTGTACCTCTTATTAAGTTTCACAACAAGACCTGCCACCCTCTCATTAATGCTATAGAATTCCTGTATGTTACCAGCTATATTCTTATTAACCAGGAATCCGACTCCTAGTTCTCTTCTCTCCGCTAAGCCCCGGTAGCACAGGACGTGCCCGCTATTTAGCACTGTATATGCTTCTTTTGGCCTCCTAACTTCACTGAGCCCTACTATATCCCATTTACTGCCCTCTAATTCCTCCAATAGCACTGCTAGACTCGCCTCACTAGATAACGTTCTAGCGTTAAACGTTGCCAGGTTCATATTCCAATGGCGGCCAGGATTCCGTAAAGGCTACTCAACAATAGACCATATTCACACTATCAATCAAGTGATAGAGAAATGTGCAGAATATAACCAACCCTTATATATAGCTTTCATTGATTACGAGAAAGCGTTTGATTCAGTCGAAACCTCAGCAGTCATGGAGGCATTACGGAATCAGGGTGTAGATGAGTCATATGTAAAGATACTGGAAGATATCTATAGCGGCTCCACAGCCACCGTAGTCCTCCACAAAGAAAGCAACAAAATCCCTATAAAGAAAGGCGTCAGACAGGGAGATACGATATCTCCAATGCTATTCACAGCGTGTTTACAGGAGGTATTCAGAGACCTGGATTGGGAAGAATTGGGGATAAAAGTTAATGGAGAATGCCTTAGTAACTTGCGATTCGCTGATGATATTGCCTTGCTTAGTAACTCTGGGGACCAATTGCAATGCATGCTCACTGACCTGGAGAGGCAAAGCAGAAGAGTGGGTCTAAAAATTAATCTGCAGAAAACTAAAGTAATGCTTAACAGTCTCGGGAGAGAACAGCAATTTACAATAGGCAGCGAGGCACTGGAAGTCGTAAGGGAATACGTCTACTTAGGGCAGGTAGTGACGGCGGATCCGGATCATGAGACGGAAATAATCAGAAGAATAAGAATGGGCTGGGGTGCGTTTGGCAGGCATTCCCAAATCATGAACAGCAGGTTGCCATTATCCCTCAAGAGAAAAGTATATAATATGTGTTTCTTAGCAGTACTAACCTACGGGGCAGAAACCTGGAGGCTTACGAAAAGGGTTCTACTCAAATTGAGGACGACACAACGAGCTATGGAAAGAAGAATGATAGGTGTAACGTTAAGGGATAAGAAAAGAGCAGATTAGGTGAGGGAACAAACGCGAGTTAGTGACATCTTAGTTGAAATCAAGAAAAAGAAATGGGCATGGGCAGGACATGTAATGAGGAAAGAAGATAACCGATGGTCATTAAGGGTTACGGACTGGATCCCAAGGGAAGGGAAGCGTAGCAGGGGGCGGCAGAAAGTTAGGTGGGCGGATGAGATTAAGAAGTTTGCAGGGACGGCATGGCCACAATTAGTACATGACCGTTGTTGTTGGAGAAGCATGGGAGAGGCCTTTGCCCTGCAGTGGGCGCAACCAGGCTGATGATGATGATGACTGTTTGTCAACTTTCTGCCTGCTGCGACAGCAATAAACACTGACAGATATTGTGAAACACCAAAAAAACCTCTCAAGGGCAATTCAGAACCAGAGAAGAGACATAAGGACCTCCCAAGTCGGTCCTTATCTGAACACACCCTATATGTAAAGATGTCTTGAACAAGTACAAGTGTTTCTAACTATCTCTTGGTAAATTAATGCTCATGTAGCCAATCTTGGAGCGAAGAAGATTCCAGCATCTTCTTTGTTTTCTATATTTTGAACTTCACGGAGTCAAAATGCTTCAGTTCTTCCAGCCTGTAGCACTATGAAGAGCAACGTTTCGCTGTTCAACATTGCTTTTCTCATTGGCACTGCCAGGCATGGTTGTTCGACGCTATCATGTCCGTAACTTGATGACATCATGGGTGCAAAATGAACAAGTAAGGTGGCAACCTGTGCTTTGGTACAATCACAGTGGGTTTTGTGATGGTGAATGGTGAAAACTTATATTTCTATTGTTCTGATTCAGAAGAATAATCATTTCCGATACTCTACTGTATGCGGCCTCTGTGAAGCTTTGTAGAAAGGATGGCCACATTGACATTGAGCATGTATCAGGGATGAATTCTGTATGGCTCGGTTGAATATTGTCACTGTTAACCAAAGAGGTGACAACTATGCAGAATCCTTTTTGTATCTCCGAAAATATTCGGCCAACCTGAAAAATTATTTCTGGCAAGCCTTTGGGAAGGGCAATGTGCTCGCTGCAATGCATATTTCAGTTTTCATAGAAAGTGTGTCCGGGCCCCTCAAGCTTTTTGTGGATACTCATGTGCCATAAAACTAGTAATTACGAAGGCCACTTTTCTCGGATTGTATCACTTAGCAAAGGGGAGGTTGTGAGCAGGGACAAATGTCAAGACAATGAAAGCCGTTCTAATGACCGTGACGAAGACAAAAGTACCCTTAGACTGTGTAAATAATTCTTCGAGGGGAAAAATGGGAAAATGAAGCCATTTCGTTTCAGTGCCTAAGCAAAGCAATTTTCAGGTGCAAGGTGGGCTAGTTGGTTTCTTGGCTGACCTGTGAAACGTGTCATATTTTTATCTTGCAGGCTAGACCGCCTGTCCAGTCAGCTTGTTCGGCGAGTGGCTGGGTACGTAGCTGGCTGAAAATGCTGCCTGTGCACATTATTATTATTATTATTATTATTATTATTATTATTATTATTATTATTATTATTATCTATACATACTGCAGCGCAATTTGTGCTATAGCAGGAGTGGGTTAAGAAAAGGTGCAGAAAATACATCGGAGTATACAGCGGTAGACACAAGTGAACATTTTTAAAGAGCACTGATGAAAGAAAAATACACAAGAAGTTATACAAATGCTGTCAGACATGGGTGAGCACGATTATGCATCTGGGATAGCGGTTGCAAAAATTTGGCATGAGCATGAGCAAATGGACCCAGGTAATGAATTCCAGTCTTCGATTGAGCGAGGAAAAAAGCTGAATTTGAACATGTTAGTACGTGAGTAGTACGGTATCAAGTTTAGGTCATGATGTCTTCTCGTTGATGATCCCGGCGCGAAGTGAATGTAATTATCATTTGAGAGCCTAACTAAAGAATTGACAATGCAATGCAAGAATTTTAATGATTCGACACGGCGACGAGAAGAGAGCGTGTTTAGGTTCAAGGAAGAAAGTGTTGAAGAGGGCGAAAAGTCGCGATCGTAACGATGACATATAAATCGCACAGCTTTTTTCTGTATAGCTTCTAGTTTATTAATCTCTAACTGCTTATGCGGGCTCCAAACTACAGATGCATAATCAAGAACAGGGCGGATTAGAGATTTATACATTAGTAACTTTGTGTCTTTAGGAGATCGGGTTAGCGTTCGCCTCAAGTAACCTAATCTTTTTGGTGCTTTACTACATATGTAATCAATGTGTTTGGACCATGACATGTTATGCGTAAAAATGACACCAAGATACTTATACTCAGAAACCTTATCTACAGCAAGGCCATTGAACGAGTAACTGAAAAGGGAGGGGGAAGATTTGTTGCAGAAAGACATCAGAATGGTTTTATTGAAATTAATGTTCATTTGCCAAGTGTTACACCAATCGCAAAATCTAGAAAACGACTCTTGAAGGCGATAATGATCATTAGAAGATTTAATCACTTCATATAGAACGCAGTCATCAGCATAGCGACGGATGTTAGAAGAGCAGTGAAGTGGCAAATCATAGTTGAGACACAAGCAAGGCCGCAGTACATGCATTATAAATTATTAAGATATAAGGTTACAGACTTGCAAATCACTGATCATCTTGGTTCAATTAGTAATTACAGTTCGTACTGCTGTGAAGCTGAACCAATTTTGCAGCCCAGTCTGATAAATTGAAAAAATTTAAAAGGTGAAATCTTCAACATGCACTTACATTAGTCTATTTTTTTTCCTCTCAAAGCAACATGCTAGTGTGAGCCTTTCCACTATAACACTATTAGTGGTTGCTTCTCACTGGTGTTGAGCAATTTTGTTTTTGGTGTGGAAGACTAAGCGTTTTTTTTTTGCATTGTGTATTGCAGTTTTTACCATGTCACCCAAGAAGTAGAGTAATTACTGTTTAAGAATAGACATACTGAGATGCATATATACATTGTTGAATGTAATTTCTGGTTGTGCAATAAAAAT
Organism: Dermacentor variabilis; assembly: GCF_050947875.1. Taxonomy (NCBI): domain Eukaryota; kingdom Metazoa; phylum Arthropoda; class Arachnida; order Ixodida; family Ixodidae; genus Dermacentor; species Dermacentor variabilis. The sequence goes on along the minus strand of NC_134571.1, from coordinate 229,860,248 downwards.
GCATCTTTTTCATAAAAGAATGGCTGTCCTCATTACTGTTTGATCTAAGTGCTGGGTGGGGTGTTTCAGAGATCAAGTATCATTTACAGCAAGCACATATTTAACAACTGCACCGTAAAATATAGCTCGTACTGGACCTACTGTATACACATATACAACACATTGACATTTTTTATTTAATAATTTAAAAATTTCTTCATGATAGAAATTGCAGTTTCGGTGCCTTAACTTTCTTTGCACTATGTGTTGCACTTGATTAACTTGAAATGATCTGTAGGAACTGCTCACTTTTTAATTATTGGCATGAGATTGCTTCAAGACTTTTATTTCCGAGAATGATTATGTATTTATTCAAAATACCTTACAGGCCCAAAGGGCATTGAGTAGGGGGGGGGTTTAGTTATTACAATGAAAGTACAAGCAAACTAGTAACATCGAAATGTAATGCAATAAAGCAAATTGCAAATCACAAAACAAGGTTCCAATGCAAGTGAACAAAAATATGCAACAGAACAAAATATGTTTGCGAAAAAAGCACTAAAAGAGCATTTGACTGCAAGTGAAGAAGAAAGTGCAACACATCACAAAATGAACAAATTATGGACTAATCGGACTAATCCATAATACAGCACTACTGCAAAAAATTCACCTCAAGCTTGTGACGGAAGTTATGTAGTATTATGTGTTATTGGTCATGTAACCCCCCCTTACACAATGCTTCCTTGAAGAGTCTAAGGTACATTGAATAAATTACTTCACAAGAAAACATGCACTTTGTGTGACAGCAAGAGATTTATATATTTCGATCCATAGGCTTCTTTTACTAGTCAGCACTTGAGCTTTCTGGCATTATGGAGGGACCTAGGTCGTGTTTCACTTGTTACCAAGCCAGAAACCTCTTACTCTTAGCAGTTTTCTATCCGGTGGAAACACAAGCTTCTCAAGGAGTGCAAACTGCACTGGAGTGCACAGATATGTCTGTGTTGTAACTTGGGAATGGATTCCAAACCATCTGGCTCTCTCAGGACATCAGGTAGTATACATATACTGCAACACTGCAGTCGCTTTTACACATACCATGTGTTTCAGTCAAGTAAATGTAAAAAAAGAGTTGTATATATTTGTGCATTTCTTCCAGTAATCTATTATTTGCTGTGGTGGACATCAGTTGCATATATCGAAATTGCTTATGAACATGCAAACACCTTGCTAATTAGATTTTTACCTATTACTTTTAGAGGCCATGTAGTAATGAAAGTCAAAGCTAGCCAGTCGGGAAAGTATTTGTTAGTAGGTATGTCAACTGGCAGCAGCTTCAAGAAATGTGCATCGGAATTAAAAGTTGCACACAAAATTCTCACACACTGACCAAACATAGTTAGGCGCGTAGAATAGAGAGCAGGATGTCACTGCATCTGGAATATCTTTAAACTGGTGCCACTTATGAAGCTTCTGTCAAATATTCTTCCTGCACGAGGTAGGTGCAGTTTGGCAATCACATGATTCCAAAGTAAAGACAAATTTGCATTAAATTTTGTTGGCATGTTCATTAAGAATTTGAAGATGTACACCTGTAATTTACTGAGACTAATATTACTTGAATCCCCTTATCTGAGAAAATATGTATTTATTGTCCACATAAAATTGTTTTAACACATAGTATAGTTAAGTAGTCTCTATTTGTTCCTGACTGTGCATTTAGTACTATGCACCTTTTGTTATACTAATTTGGATGGATATCGCAGGAGTTTTGTTGAGTGCGATCCTAAAGCTACCAGAAAGGTGCACATAGCAAGCACCCAGATGTTACAAAATATTCTCTTCAAAGAAGAAAATATATCTGGTGCCTGACAAAACAGTGCCCGATACACACCTGAAGCCGTGTTAGACCTTTAACATTGGGCACGTGAGACTGCAGTTAATCGAAATGTTTTGTGTAATGTATGGTGCACAAACACATTGTGCAGGTGGTGCTTGTGGCTGAGAAGCCTGTGTGTTGAATGATGTGTGAATATCTTTACTGTTATTTGCCTTCTTCTTTACCACTGTATGAAGAAGAGATGTAAAAAATAGACAGCGAGAAGGGTGCATGTACATGCATGCCTAACCGTACACAAAATAAAGTTTATCCAAACAAAGTGCCACTACCAACTGAATTTTCTTTCACAGTACAGGTCTTTTTTTTTTTATAACACCCATCATGATTGGCTAAGGCAGAACTGTTGCTAAGCATGAGACAGCGGGATTAAATTGCAGCCAGAGTGGCTGCATTTTGATGGAGTCAAAATGAAAAAACATCCATCTGCTGCCTGCATTGTAATGAATGTTAAAAAGAAACTAAATCATCAAAAGTAATTGGAAACCATCCACTATGGCGTGCCTCTTAATCATACGGTGGTTTTGCTTTAAACATCAGAATTTTTTTTTAATATATAACACCGGAGGTGCACATGGGTACTGTTCCTTATACTACAGCATGCTGGAGAGCAATTCCCGTGTTGTACAATGAAAGTGATGTGTTGCTGACATACATTTCCAAATTTCTTGATATGAAATGCTATGAGGGTCTCTCTTGCCACTGACTCTCCAACCCTTCTCATTGTCTTCAATATGAACTCTCCCAGTAGCTATAATGCACTTTGCCAATAAGTAAAAGGAATGGGTGGAGCAGCAGGCCAGAGCCATACTATTGCAGGCACCTTTTTGTACAAAAGATAGCCTGTCTTTCCCTCTGTGCTACAAGTAAATTATTGGCAGGGGAGAAACTCAAAACAGGGGTCACTTCACTTGATCCCCCATGGCACCTGTACAGCACTTTGAGTGGGAAATATGCACTTCACCACATGATAAGCAACGGAAGTTGGCTGTCAATAATAATATCGCCTTCACAACAACTCTGTGCTTGGTCACATCAACGCTCTGTATCCTGTTCTTTGAATGCATTTTCATGACAGCGTTTTCACGACCTGCAAAAAAAGAAAGCCTTGAAGTGGGACAACCTTGCAGTAGGCAATCGTGAAGTCCAGTGGAGCTGCTACAATGATTAACACAACAAACTTTTTTTCTACAAATTGTCAGTGTACACTGATTGTAGGATCGGAGCTTCAGGAGGCCCATGAGGACTTAAAAAAATAATTCATTTAAGCAAGCAACACCTTGAAACTCCGCTCAGGCACTGCACCCTTCCCCATCTATGTGGCTGGAAGTGCCACCGAGCACATCAGTGTGGGTTAAGAGGCCTATGAGGCTATTCAGAAAATTTGAGCCTTTGCAATGTTGTGTGCTTTTTGAAAGGTTCAGCGTTTTTTTTTCTTTGTAATTTGCAATACCAGAAATGTAGCTATACGGCCTCCATTCAAACATCAAATAAAAGTAATAGTACGGCCTCTTCATACAAATGCGGTTCAACTGCAGCACTGCCCCTCATACATTGAGCATACTTATAACCTAATTTTTGGCTGCTGCTTGAGCATTTGCAATTATCACAAATGCGGATTCGCACCGAGTTTCGGAAAATTGCGCGGCTCACATGGTTTCTCGCGTATACGATTCTGCACACGCGAATTCACCATGTGAAACGGGAATACAGGAGTGCAACATGGTGTGATAAAATAGTTGAATGACGAATAATGCAAAACACATTGTCGCGTTTTAAATCGCAGCAAACTATAGTCGCTAAAATTTCATCGGGGATAGCTTTCATTGATATGAAGCCACGTTTGATACTGTTCTAAAAAAAACATTTATGTTGGAACCTTGAAAAGGGGCGGCACGAGTGTCTACCAGTCTATTACGAAACAACACGTTCTACATGTGGAGCACTTGTACTTGATACAAGTGATCGCGTCGCTAAAGGCGTGTGGGTTTTTCAATACACGCCGCCTAGGCTACTCCGAAATAAAAGTTGCGTGCGCGCGCTAGAAGTAACACGCGACAAAATTTTTCAGTATGGATAAAGGGATAAAGGGACGTGCTAAGAAGGTGTATATGGTGCGCGAACCGCCGTGGTTGCTCAGTGGCTATGGTGTTGGGCTGCTGAGCGCGACGTCGCGGGATCGAATCCCGGCCACGGCGGCCGCATTTTGATGGGGGCGAAATGCAAAACACCCGTGTGCTTAGCTTTAGGTGCACGTTAAAGAACCCCAGGTGGTCAAAATTTCCGGAGTCCTCCACTACGGCGTGCCTCATAATCAGAAAGTGGTTTTGGCACGTAAAACCCCAAATATTATATTATGGTGCGCGAGGCGCTTCGATCTACAAAAGCTGGGATAATCGTGTGGCATGGAGCGTTTCTCGCACCAGCCATATCATCGCTGCAATGAAGCGTCCTTCTTCACATCACTGCCTCTCTTCCAGGCGAAACAGTAGCAAGGCACAGGCGCCACACATTACGCATATTAAACACAGTATCGCGTGACATGGAGGAAAAAAACAACAAGAAGCTTACCTACACGCGCCCAAGCTTTGGGAATGCAGGCAAGGCGGGCTTGGGCTGAGCAGACTGGGCGTGCGCGCCCCAGGCGTACCGCATCTCCCTAGTGCCTAGGGACGTACCTAGTAGAATCTAGGGCGCGTGCCGTGGCGCTTCGGTAAAAAAGTACCTAAAACGTGGTTCGTGCGAGCACCGCATAGTGGCGCAGCGGTCGAGCGCTGGGCTGCATCATATGCAAATGCATCATAGCAATTTGAGGAGCGATTGAGAAAAATGGGGGAAATTCGGTGGGATAGGAAGGTTTTCAGTTACTTATACACGAGGAATGTTGACACGAGGTGGAGGAAGCGAACTAGAAAATTGACAAGCAAATACTTGGGCAGTAGCGGGGGGACAAGTAAGGAATCATCTGTCAAGAAAAAGGTTAAGGAGACAGAGAGGGGTATGTGGAGTACAGAGATGCAAACCAAATCGGCATTGGAGACATACAGGACGTTTAAGCAAGAAATAGCCAAAGAAAATATTTACGATAACTCTAAGGGAAGCTCATTGTTTGAAGCCAGGACAGGTGTACTGTGGACTAAAACGTACCGAGCCAGATACCAGGAGATAGATTTGGTGTGCGAGGCGTGTAGAGAGGAGGAGGAAACGGCTGAACACCTGATACTTGCTTGTAAACAACTGCACCCTGCAGTTGAATCTAACGGGGAACTATTCAAAGCTTTGGGTTTTAAAGACAGTGAAAGTATAATAGACTTTGAACGGGTAGAAATAACTAAACGGAGACTATCTTATTGGTGGATAATGTCAACGCAAAAGTAAAGGAGTAAATACATAGGTATGCATGCATATAGAACCATTAAAGGCTAGGTGGCGCGCGCCGCCGCCGCCCGATTCAAAGGGTTGATCCACAATCATCCATCCATCCAACGGGCTTGGGCGTAAACACGGCCGGACTCGAGCGGCAGCGGCGCACGCGCGCCGCTGCCGCTCGAGTCCGGCCGTGGCGTAAACATAGAGTTTCTCACTATGGGCGTAAATAGAAACACGCGACCGGGGGGATTAGTAAGAGTACAGTGCACTAGAAAATATTGGGTAGTGGAAGAAGCGGCGGTCCGGGTGGCGTGTTTCTATTTACGCCCAAGCCCAGCGCTCGACCGCTGCGCCACCATGCGCCGCTCGCGTGTACCACGTTTCTAGGTACTTTTTCCCCGAAACGTCACGACGAGCGCTCCCTAGATCCCTGTAGGTACTTGACGTGGGACAGGGGAGATGTTTTGCCTGGGCGCACAATCTGCTCACCCAGCTGTCGCTAAGAGAAAATATAGTTTTGCCTGGGCGCACAATCTGCTCACCCAGCTGTCGCTAAGAGAAAATAGGTTTTTCAAAACAAGCCGCCTAGGCTGTTTCGAAGTAAGAGTTGCGTGCGGAATCTGACGCAACACTGGACGAAATTTTTCAGTTTGGATAAGGGGATAAAGGGATGTGATAAGAAGTTGGTCGTGGTGTGCGATGCGGTTCGATCTACAAAAGCTGGGATAATCGTGGGGCATGGAGGGTTTCTCGCACCACTAGCCACATCATCGCTGCGCTCAAGCATCCTTTCCTTCTTGACATAACTATCTCTCTTCCAGTAGAAACAATAGCAAGGCGCTGGCGCCATACAGTATGCATATTAAACGTCCAGGAACAAGAAGAGACTTCTCTGGGAGCATTGACGACGCAAGCAAAGTGCTGCAGGTGGAGGCCCGAGGTGCGCTGATGACGGTTCCGATCATTATATAAGCCGTTATTGCCCTTCAGCGCCTTATTCATCCGCGTGAAACCATTGGAGACATTTAGCGTGTCCGCTATTCCGGCAAACGGGGGTGGTTTGGGCGGATTGCCGGATGAGCGGGGGCAACGTGAGCGGCCGGAGCGGTGCAGCCGCCGTGGGGGCGTAGAGCTCAACCAGACAAACACACAGCTAAAATTACATTAAGGGACTATCTTCTGCTTCACTGCTGGTGCAAATTTTCGGCAGTGGCGTAATTGTCCACACGATTGCGCCGCTGTCCAAAAGTTACACCAGCAGCTAAGCAGAATATAACAATTGGCTCCGTGTTTGTGTGGTTGAGGTTTGCGCCAACAGCTGGCGCCACCAATCTGGCCGCTCACGTTTACGCCCCCCGTTCACTTGGCAAACCGCCCGCGCTTGCCCGAATACTGGACGCACTAAAATTCTCCGTTACTCAGTCGGCGACTCCTTATGGCAATGCCACGTGGGCCGCAGCTTGAAAGCGATCTGCGATGCCCACAAAACAGTGCCAACAGCTCATAGCTTCGCGCGCTGCGTTTTTGCCGCTTACATGGTCTTAAAGAGACGCGCGACCGCTTGACGTCAAAGCGATTTGCGAAAGTTGCAGAATGAGGCGTTAACTGAGAGCACCGCCAGCTAGCACTGTGTTTTCACCGCTTCGTTGCTGTTGAAGCTGAAGGCAGCGCAATGACAAATTCGTTCGCTACTGCGGGCGCTATCTAGAAAGCGGTCGTCTTATTAAGGGACGGACGAAGGGACGCTTTTCTCTTTGGGTAAGCATACAAATTAAGATAAGGTAAGCTTAGGGTAAGCTTAAGCATTCAGAATTAAAATTTGCCTACACCGCGTAAACTCAGCGAATGCAGGCTGGCCCGAACACACCGCGCGCCCTGGCACAGCCAGGGGAGCAATACCAAATACATAGAAGGATCTAGGGCGCGTGTCATGGCGCTTCGGCGAAAAAGTACCTAGAAATGTGGTACGGGCTGGCGGCGCATGGCGGCGTAGCGATCGAGCGCTGGGCTTGGGAGCAAATAGAAACACGCGTCCGGGTGCGAGGCATATTGTGCAGAAGCTCACTAGATGGCGCGAGCTCTCACTTCCCGAGCACCGGCTGAGGGAGTATGCGGCAGAACGCAGCAAGCGAGTGCGGCGGCACAGAGTTTCAGAATGCTGCGTTCATTTTTCCTCATGCCAAACATGTAAATATGGTTTTATGTAAGCTACCATAAGATCTGTAGCATCGGATGGCAGGGCACGGCACGTACCTGCAATGTCTGTTATAGCGATGCACGCACTTCGTGCACCCCCCTCCTCCCTGCAGCGACAGAGTGCACTTCTAGCATTAAAATTTCACTTCTTTTTTTTACCCAGCTGCAGCAGTAACAAGTCCTGTTCATAACATAGAAAATTTATTTATGCTGAATGCATGCATATTTATTTATTTATTTATTTGTAGAGAACCTTACAAGGCCCCTACATGGGGATTGAGTAAGGGGGGCATAGAATCAATTAAGTACACACAATCTAGTAACAACAACAATATGAAATAATAATAAAAAGCACCAGCCAAGTGCACAGCCTAAAAGATGAGAAACATAATAGCTACATAATGCTGTATATAAGTACAATAAAAAAGAACTCTTAGGTTTGTGACAAACGTATTATAGTGCAAGAAAAAGGTAGGAAAAATAACACAGAACAGTGAGTGTGATATCAATGGTTAACAAAGGTTAAGCGAGTTGAATGAGTGCCTGAATTTTTCACGATCAGTTTCCACAACTATGTTGTCGGGGAGGCTGTTCCAGAGCTGAATGGCACGGGGAATTGCAGACGAGTTGAATGCTTCTGTTTTACCATAGATGCGCGTAAAGCTATCATGATTGTGTAATCTGTACGACGTGTGCGATGAAGTTTCTAGGTGTAGGGAGCGTTTGTTAGTGTGGTGAGCGTATTTATGAAATAATGACAAAAAGGCTATGTCGCGACGATTACTTAGCATCTGAAGTGAAAGGTGAATTTTTATTTGGGTTACGCTAGAACGGTAGTCCTAATTTCGGGAAATGAAACGTGCGGCTCTATTTTGGATTGATTCCAGCATGGTAGTTAGGTAATTTTGGTGGGGAGACCAGAGTGGAGTGGCGAACTCAAGTCGAGAACGAACAAATGTTTGAAATGCCAGATTGCGGATAAGTGAAGGTGAGTTCCGAACGTTACGTCGCAGGTAACCCAGTGATCGAGAAGCACTGGCACAGATGGTAGTAATGTGAGAAGTCCAGGAGAGGTTTGTTGAAAGATTTACGCCTAGATATTTAAATGATGAGGTCCGAGATAATGGGACATTTCTACTGCAGTAGAAATAGTCCAAGTTAGTGCGTTTGCGGGTGAAGAACATCACTTTACATTTTGATGAATTTAGAGTCATTAGCGAGGTGTCACACCAATTAATAATTTGGTTAAGATCATTTTGGAGGATCAGGTGGTCATCAGAGCTGTTAATAGAACGATAGACAATGCAGTCGTCAGTGAAAATGCGCATGCATGGTAAGTTATTGGGTATGTCATTAATGTATATCAGAAAGAGTAAGGGACCAAGAACGCTTCCTTGTGGTACACCAGATGGAACATCTGAAAGGGGCGAGGAGAAGCTGTTAGCGAAAGTAAACTGCTGCCTGTTAGAAAGAAAATTTCGAAGCCAGGATAGAGTTAGTGAATCAAGTTTTAATGATGATAACTTCAAAAACAGGCGACAATGGGCTACGGTCAAAAGCTTTAGAAAAATCCAGAAAGATGCTGTCAGTTTGAAGGTTTGAGTTTATGTTAAAGTGTAAATCTGTCATAAATTCAAGCGATTGCGTTTCGCACGACATCCTTCCTGAAACTGCTGCATTATTCTATCATGATGATTTAAGCAAGCCATGAGCATGTGCATTTCAGAAGCATGAGCCTCCTGAAGACAGTTTATTTCAGTCACAGTATCAGTGGGTAGGGGGAGGCATTTTCAAGAAACATACTGCAACAGAAGAATTCCACGGTAGGGAGTACACAATACCATTTCACATACTTATGTACAGCGGCTCAACTTCAGATATCTTGAGGTCTCCCGACCGTTATCTTTCGAATGGTTTGAGGACTTCACAAAAAAGTGCAGCCGTGTGGTAACATAAAACGCTACAACCTTCACCGTCAATGATTCTGCATGGCTATCCGGTCTTGGCGGTTTCTCTAAACAATACCAATAACATCCATAACACTCTCATGATGCAGCTCTTGTGTACTGAATGTACACAAGAGCTGCACCTACCTCGACCACCGCATGCAGCTCCCATTCGGTCAGGTACGTCAGAAACGAAAGAAGCTTTTCCATAGAAGCAGATTCTGGCCGTAGGGCCTCTCCCATTTTCCCATTCCTCTCCCATTGTTTCCGCCGGTCATTGTCTTTAGGCGCTCCAAAAAGAGACAACGTGCGCCCATTTACTTCCCGAAAACCCGGATACCCGCTCTTGCATCCGGGCGCATAACAATGCGTATCGCTTTTTTTCTTCTTCTCTTCCATTATCCAAAAAGCGACAACAGGGCAGCATAGAACAGAGAAACGGTCACGCTCGGCACTTTCACTAGCTTCACTTGCAAAAATGCGAAAAGCACGGTGGCTCGTAGCAACAAGAATGACGCGGTAAAGCGCACGTGGGCAACGCGAGCTCCAACCGGCACGGTCTCCTCGGGAAGAGCACACCAGCGCCCCTAGCGGGAGTCTTCGCTCTTGGCTTCACGCTGCCTGTGCGCCCAGCCCTCCGCTCTTTCCACTACCCAATACTTCTAGCTCACTGTAGTAAGAGGAAGATTGGTGGAAGAAAAGTAGGGAAACGACAAAAAACGGAGACGTGCAAAGACAAAGTTTAAATAGGGGTCAGAAAATTTGGTTATGGGAATTCTTTGTGCGTTTCTTTTTCTTTTTTAACCTAGGCAGGACATTAGTAGAGTGTACTACAATATGATTGAGTAGAACAAACGGCTGGGGCGGCGCACGACGAAAAATACTGTGGCGGCGCTGCGATCGAAGCGGATAAGTTCTTGTGCATGCTTTGAGCTTGCTTCTGTTTTTATTTGCTGGTTTTTTTGCATTTAAATAGTAATTGGGCGTGCGGACGCTCCTGTGTCGAGGCTTCAGCGACTTCGTTCGTAGCTAAGTACTCTTTTTTTCTTCTTATTAGCTGATGTTTTTGAAGTGTTTTATTTTGCATGGAGCAGGAGCGCAAATATTGAAAGCGTGGTAAACGTACCGGCTTTGTCTAGGTCTGGCGGTTTCCCTCGTTAGGCCTAGGTGCTAGGCGGGACCTATTTGATAGGCCTATTTAACTATCCCAGCTAGATCTTCGAAGTGATTTGGCGGACGTGCTCGTTGAGCCTAAGGACGTAGGCCTAGCGATGAAACCAAAGAAAGGGAAGGCCGCGGGGGACGCGGAGCAAGTGCTGTGCGACGAGTGCCTGCGCTGGTGCTCCCTCGACGAGACCAGTTTCCAGAGCTTAGCAGACGCGGAGGAGTCTAGCTTTTCGTGCAGGCTGTGCGAAGGGGTCAGCGAAGCAGTCCAAAAACTGGAAGGAAATTGGACAGCCAAGTTCGAGGAGCTCAAAGCAGACCTGAGGGAGGAGCGGGAGAGGCGGTTAGCTTTGCAGGCGAAAGTCGCCGAGTCGGTCAAGGTGGAAGCGGTGTGCAGGCCGCGCAATTAGAAAGAACCGTGACCGAGCTTGGAGAAGAGAGGGAAAGGAGAGCAGAACTACATAGGCGTCTCGATGCGCTTGAGACGAGCGCAGCGGAGAATGATGGATCGGGACACCAATTGCCGGTGGCAAAAGCACAGAAAGTAGGGTAGACCCTACATGCGAAGTCGGGGGCAGGGTGGCAGAGCAAGCGGTAGTCAGCTCGCCGCCGGTGAATCGGCGTAGTTATAGCGAAGCAGCGCAACACGCCCCGCGGGAGGCGACGCTGCAGCCACAGGGGCGCCAGCGAGCGCGAGGAGAGGAGGGGAACAAGCTAACCCCAAGGAATGAGCTCATAGTCAATGATAAGCACAACCTGGAAGTTAGGAGGGAGGGAAAGAATGCCCTAGTACTTATCGGTGGTGATTCAAATATGAGGAGGTGCAAAAGAGCTATAATGGAGCGTGCAAAGGGTGATAAGCGGGTAGCAGTCGGGACGTTCCCAGGCAAGACAATGGACGCAGTACTGAGAGAAACAAAAAGCGAGCTTTCTGAGAATGTTGCAGAGCGCAATTTGGTAGTGGTAGCGGCGGGGCTAAATGATGTGTTGAATGGTGAAGCTGCAAAAGTAGTGGAAAGATTAGCGGAGGGAGTTGACGATTTAAGGGCGATAGCACAGCAAGTCCAGATCGTGGTATGCACAGTGCCGGAGGTGCAAGGAAGGAACGGAGCAATTGCCAAGGACGTTGTGGCTGTAAATTGTGAAATAAAAAAGCTAAGCCAGGAGAAAGGATTTGAAGTGGCAGACATAAACAGAGAAGTGCATAGAGCAGGCTTTGGCGGAGGCTTTACACGAGATGGCATCCACTTTAATGGAAGGCTAGGAGCCGAGATCGGCTGGCGCCTGGCAGGTCGGGCAGTAGCTTTTTTAGGGGGGTCCACTGCGCCTCAGGGCGTAGGGGTAGGTAGAAACAGTGTAGAAAGTGCAACAATAGAGGCTGACGCCAATAAAATGGCCACTAGGAGGTCCAGGAAGAAAACTACAAATAAATTTAACACCAGGATCAGGTACATAAACATGCAAGGCGGTAGAAAGAGAGCGAGGTGGTTAGAAATAGAACAGCAGTTAAATGACGAAGAAGTAGGTGTACACGCGCTATGCGAAACACACGTCAGGGATCTAGAAGACCCACCGCTTATTGAAGGCTACGTCTGGGAAGGGAGGAGGAGTAGGTATGCTGATACACCAAGGAACAAATTGGAAAAGAATAAAGTTAACTTGCAGAGAACATGTCTGGGTATCAGGTACAATTGCCGGTAAAAAGGCGTGGCTAGGAGTAGTTTATTTAGGGACAGGGGACAAATAAAAGCAAGAGAACAAAGATCTAGTGAAGTGTCTCGATGACGATATAAAGAAGTTTGGGGAAGGTGCCGATATTTGTCTGCTGGGGGACATGAATGGCCACATCGAGGATCTGGATGGATACACAGATTGTAATGGGAAGTTGATGCTAGACTTCTGTGAACGACACAACCTAGTTATAGTAAATAGAGAAACTAAGTGTGAGGGACAAATCACGTGGGAGTCCCGTAACAGACAAACGACCATTGACTACTGCTTAATGTCGCAGGGATTGTATAGCAAGCTAGCAATAATGGAAATAGACGAAGAGGCGAAGTACAGCCTCGGAAGTGATCATAAGCGTATTAGTCTACAGTTGGGAACCCTACTCAAAAGAGAAATGCAGGGAAGCCAAAAAGAGTACGCAAAATTAAATGACGCGCAAATAGCGCAAATAGCGGCTGGCATAGAGGAAGCAATAAAGAAACATCCCATGGAAAGGTGGGATTATAATCAGTTAGAACTACTCATTAGTACAAAAATAAAAGAGGTAAAAGGAGTAAACTGCTGGAGAGGAAAGGGGAGGCCACGAAGTTGGTGGAATAAGGAAATTAGAGAGGCCATCGAACAACGACAGTGGGCATCTCGGGAACACAGAGAAGCAAAGAGGGCGCAGTTATCTGAAGAGGAAATAGGCCAAAAATGGGAATATTATCGACAAAAGAAACAACAAGTGCAGGTCCTCGTCCAGGCAAAAATAAAGCAGTCCTCTGATCGCTGGCTGGCTGAAGTTCGCGATGCAACTAAAGGGGGGTCAAGAAAATTCTGGAACCATATAAGCTGGCTGGGTAAAGCTAATCACAGAAAAGAGGAACAGATTCACGATGCCGAAGGAAATTGTTTAGAGGGAGATGACGCTGTGAACTACATCGGTTCAGTTATAGCAGAGTCATTTAGGAAAGACGATAGGGTAATCGCCCCAAGTGAGGGAGCAACACAGAATAGCATAATAGAAAACTTAGAATTGACCAATCTTAACTGGAAAAAGGCGGAAGCAAATGTTCCAAAATGCACGTCCCCGGGGATAGACGAAATTCCAATCAAGTTAATTAATGAACTTGGCCCAAGAAGTTAAGGAAACGCTGATAAAAGCATCGGAGGCAGTCATAACAAATAAGCAAATTCCGCACAGCTGGAAACAGAGTAAAATGAATTTGATTTATAAAGGGAAAGGTGATAAGAAGAACATAAAATCTTTCCGACCAATTACGATAACATCAGTTATATATAGGCTGACGATGCAGGCGGTGAAATTAAATATGCAGTCATGGGTAGAAAGTAATAGAATACTTGGAGAACTTCAGAACGGGTTCAGAAGTGGTAGGCGCTTAGATGATAGCCTGTTCGTGCTTACCCAGTGCATAGAAATAGCTAAGGCGGAAAATAGACCTCTGTATTTAGCCTTCCTGGACATAAGTGGTGCATACGACAACGTGAACAGGGAACTCCTGTGGAACATATTAAAAGCTGAAGGTATCGGTAATGAGGTAATTGATTTTCTACAGGCACTATATCGAGAAAATAATGTTGAAATAACATGGGAAGGAATCAAGAGTACGACAACTGGCGAGGTTCACAAAGGATTAAGGCAAGGTTGTCCTCTATCACCGCTGCTGTTCATGTTTTATATGATAAGCATGGAAAGAAGGTTACAACGAAGCAATCTAGGGTATAATCTGTCGTACAGATTAGGCGAAAAGGTTGTTGAGCAACGACTACCGGGTTTAATGTATGCGGACGATATTGTACTGTTAGCAGATAGCCAGGAAGATTTGCAAACTCTGGTTAATTACTGTGGGGACGAAGGAGACAGTTTAGGTTTCAGTTTTAGTGCAGCTAAGTCCGGTGGGATGTTTTTCAACGATACAACTGATCAGGAGCTTACAATACAAGGCCACGAAATACCCCGAGTGGCCGAATACAAGTATCTCGGGGTATGGATAAACAAAGGGCAGATGTACACGGAAAAGCACGAACAGTCTCTAATAGCAAAAGGGCGAAGAGATGCCGGGATAATGAAACATAAGGCATTGTGGGGTTACAACAGGTAGAAGGTACTGAGAGGCATTTGGAAGGGAGTAATGGTGCCGGGGCTTACTTTCGGGAATGCGGTCCTGTGTTTAAGTAACTGAGCATGTGTTGTTTTATTCGGCGCCGTCTTTGTAATCATGTGTTTAAGGGCAGAGGTTCAGTCGAGACTAGAAGTAAATCAGAGAGCTGTGGGAAGGTTAGCACTAGGTGCCCACGGGAAAACCACAAACGAAGCAGTACAGGGAGATATGGGCTGGGCATCATTCGAAGCACGGGAAGCTCAGAGTAAAATCCTATACGAAAAACGTCTGAGGAAATTGGATGATAACAGGTGGGCAGCTAAGGTGTTTAAATACCTATACAGAAAGAGCGTTGACTCACAATGGCGGGAAAGAACTAGGAAGCTAACCAGTAAGTATGCCAGACACGAGGACGAAAAAGGACAGAGCATTAAACGACAGGTTAAAAATGCGGAAGGTAAAAATTGGATAAATTCAATGGAAAAGAAGCATAGTGTAGAACTATATCGATACTGGAAACAGCAGATCAGGAAGGAAGCGTTTTATGATAACTCAAGAGGCAGTGCCCTACTCTTTGAAGCTAGATCAGGATGTCTTAGAACGCGGAGCTATAAAAGAAAATTTTAACGAAGAAGAAGACAGATGTACTGTGTGTGGTAAATATGTGGAAACGATGGAACACCTCATACTAGAATGTGATGGTATCAATCCCGATGTCGATGCGGCCACAGTCACCCTTCATGAGGCCCTAGGGTTCAGAGATGATAGTCATGTAAATAAATATGCGGTGGAAATTAGCAAAAGGCGATTGGAGGATTGGTGGCTCAAAAGCAGAGAGGTGACATAAGGTTAAAAGGGTAGGAAGACGTATTTAAAGAAAATCGAGAAATTCAATAACACACAACACGATAAAAATAAAAGGCAAAATAAAAATCTGAGCATGGTGGCAACTGCCATCGCCCCGTTTCAAAGGGGACGCTCCTACCTTCCATCCATCCATCCGACGTATCACCATATTCTTTTTTTTTTCCTCTGTTTGGCGGCGCGGTCGGTGTGCGGCGCTTCAGTGGAGTGAAATGTCGGCGCGCGTACCATATTCGCGGCGCGCGTTTTGTTTCGCTGGTGAATGCGCGGAATGCAACGATGAGCGATCGAGCCTCTCTCCCATGGCTACCTGAAGTCAGACGATAAGCTTTTTGAGAGGTCCTTGGCTTCCGTCAACGAGAGGTATGCTGTGCGGACATCAGGAGACCTGACCAAGTCGTCTAAATGTAAGGATGTATCGACTGCTTCTAAATGTTTCGCTCTGCGTGTAGATTTAACATTGTAAAACGCAGTAGTAATTTTAACCAGGGACTCAACCTGGCAGAGCGACTTGTTTTCAGTTGCGGTTAGTGCGCAACACTAGACAATTGATTCATCTTGATTCGCCTTTTTGAAGATGGGGTTATATATTGTTCTGGTTACCGGTTCAGAGTTCCCCTAGCACCGATTTAATTCGGTTTGAGTGGAGTATTGTTCCGGTTACCGCGACATGACTGATCTTCAGAAATTCCGATAAACGTAAAATTAACAACTGTTATTTTTCGGTTTTCAGTCATGATTACAACCCCGCACGCAAGGTAACCACGAATACAAAAAATGAAAGGTCTGGCCCTGTGCTCTTTACATATTTGATTTGAATTCAAGACAGAGCTGCGCTTGGGCGTTAGTTTTGTATGCATCTGCGCTTTTTTTTAATACTGAGAAAGCAATCGTGCGCAACACAGGACACGAATTTCGGCAAGGCTGTGCTATGTGGCTAGAACGGCCACCACAGCTGTACTCCATGTCGTGACACGGCCGTCTGTACCATCCGTGGTTCTGCTACGAGGCATAGGCCTGATATTGAACTCTGTATACGAGAAGCTGAATCGTCAGCGTCGAGCTTTTTTGTCGTGTTATATTAAAATCCCAAGGCCCAACCAAACCGTAACAGGTTGGTTTTTTGGCGCTGCTTGCAAGTTGTTACTTAAGACCACACAAAAAAGTCTGGGTAATTAATGATATTAATTATTATTATTATGGCTGAGGAGAGCCAGAATTTCTAGCCAGAGGCATGCAGAGCTTAAGGTTTATTTGCTGCCCATAAACAAAAACTAAAGCCAGATTCGATATTGCCTCTGCCATGCATAAAACTAGGCGCCGTCATTAAATCGTCTTTATTGTTTATTTTCAGCCAATGTCGTCTTCTCCACAATCCACTGCGGATGTCAAATCTCTCTGGGGAATGTGCCATTTCGAGTTGTGAAGGAAACAGTCAGTCTGCAAGTTCGGAATGGAATACTACAACAAGACTCAGGGAGGAAAAGACCAGGTATGTTACATGGATGCGCTTGCAAACACTTCACTCTCATGCAGATATCCAGCAGCCTTCCAACTCAAAGATTGTGTGCAAGCAGTGTAAAGAGGATACTTCGCGACAGCTGTATTTAACTTATTTTCCCTTATACAATGCCCCTTTCAGGGCCCTCAGGCTGTTCCTAGTAAATGAATAGATTTAGGAAAAGACCATTATGGCTGTGTACCAGGCACATAGCCAGTGGTTGGAGTGGCCCAGTCCCCCAAGAAATCTTCAGTTTTGCTGGGACGTCCTTTACCACCTCTCCCACCCGTGGCGTTTTCGCCTCCACCCCCCCTTCCTCATTCAGTAGTTGCGAGCCAAACAAAATCCTGGCTACATGCCTGGTGTGAACTATGGAAGCATGTCACTGTTGTTGTTTGTACTTACCAAAGCCGCATGATGTTACAGTTGACCTGTGTGTCTTTTAACATGCATGTAAAAACACTAGAAATAAATATACTTTATTTAATTTACAGGATTCAAGCACCACTGACCACTGACTGGCCGAAGGAGGTGTACGAGAAAAAGTGAATGAACCTCCAAGGCACAAAAAAGAGGGTTCATGAGACTTTTCCCCTTTCCGTAGAACGGCTATGTAGTACGCACCATACTAACGACTGATGCACCATACATCAGGTCGCATGTTTTCGTGACATGATGGGCAAAAACTAGACAGCTCAACATTGACTGTTTCGAGTTCCATGATACTAAAGTGCATGTTGAGACTAATTGAAAAATACTAGCTGATAAATGCTAAGTTTAGACGATTGCCTATTTTCTTGTGCATTCCTGTTCCTTATGCAACCCCTTTTTATATCCCGATTCCAGTAGGGTGCCATTGAAAAATGTTTTAAGTCTGGATAATGAAACAGCTCCCTCAAGTACCTAGTATCAGTATGTATACCTGAAACATTTCGCTGAAAGGGTAGTTCTCATAATTGCCCTCGAAAATGGCCAGTTTGCCTAGCCTCTAATTCCAGTCACAACTGTTGAAGTACTTCTGGCGAAATTGCTCTACTGTGTAGGTAACCATGCTTCACATTTTCAAAATAAACTCTTGGTGCACATTAGGCATTCTCTTAAATGTGCTTTATTCACAGTTGATGCATATTACAAGCACACTACTGAACTTTTCTTGAAGTAACCACCAGACAAAAATGTAATAACATGTTTTCATATACAATAGCTGCTATATTAAAATGTTAAAAGGAAAGTATAAAAGCCAGCACTTTCATGGAAGTACAGAAGGGATGCAACTTTACAAACAGTTTTATTGAAAGCACAAGCCTAAAAACATTGAAAGCACAAGCCTAAAAACATAGTTTTATAGAATTAATGAATTGAGTCACCGACACGAAACATTAAGGCAGTATTTCTACACATACACAGCCGTTGCCAATGTTGCAATTACATGACTATAATGGAGTCTAGTATAAAACATAGCATATTAATCTTAAAAGCTCCAAACATTCTACAACATATTTACACATATTTAAAACACTCTGCTTGAACTCAAGTTATGCATGGTAAAAATTGAGTTTTGTAAAGTTCGAAATTCTTTAAAAAAATGAAAAAGAAGAAACACTGAGTGGCAATCTCTAACGTTTTCCCCTGACCCTTTCCTAGCAGCCCGAGCTAAAGCTCCTGTGAAGAATCAACGAATCAATGGCAGAGTGACAGCACACTATAGGCGTCTTCTCTTTGGAAGAGGCTTCAGAGACGAGCATCCCTTTGTCGGTGAGCCCCGAATGTGAATGCCAGAACTCTGTGGCACAGATTCAGCCAACTTACGGAAGGTGACTTGCAATAAGCCCCTAGCCTCCAACAGTGTTTGAACGTCGTGGCAGCAGTAAAGGTGGGAACTGCATTTTTCAAGTTCCTCGGTTATACATTTGCGCAACTCCGAGACTGAGGGGACTGCTGTCCCAGGAACCATAGCAACCACAGGCTGTAAAGGCACTCGACAAACGCTTGGCTCATTGGCAAAGGGAATGTCCGGCTCTGATACTGCTGTACCAAGAGCCTGTGAAGACACTTCAGAAGGGCTGGGCTCATTGACAAGGGGAATCTCAGAACCTGTTTCTGATTGTAGACAGCTTCCAAGTGTAATTTGCGGTCGACTGATGTAACTCTGCGGAAGAGAGGAAAAGCGCCACCTGTCGCTGCACTTAAAAACAACACAAAAGTGTTGGCATGGGTACTTGTGCTTTCTAAAGTCGGGGCAGGTACAAGATGGCTTGGTGAAGTCGACTGTGTACACATCATCATCACTTCTTTCAGAATGAACCGAGAACATGCCTTCAGTGGGCAGCTCTTTCATGTCTGTGTGGCTGTATTCCTCTGCATTAACGAGCCGTGTCAGCATATGTTTAACAAACCCGTGAGGCCAGTTGTGCAGGTATGCAGGAATATTTTCGCTGTACTGTCTGTACACTGATGACTGCCTCCTTGCTGCCTCATGGAATTTCACTTCTTTGTCGGGAAGGTAGCCATGGACGACAGCTGTGATTAGGGATGTTAACGACCGTTTCCCACTGGCACTTTTCACATACTGTGCCTTCAACACCCTGTTTTGGGCCTCAATGCCGTTATTTGTGGTCAAGACAACATCAAACTCCAGCCTGTAAGACATGACCCACAGCTCCTTTACAGACAGTCACACTGCTTCAAAGCAACTGCGGAATTTTTCGTTTTTCCAATACTCTGAGGCGACAAGGACTTCAAATGCCTTGTCACACTCATCCTGATTTGAAGCACTGGCTAAGCGTTTCATGAGTCTCAGGGCATCATCCGGATCGGATATACTGTTTTCCTTTCTGCGCAGCCACCTTTGCCATGCTTGTAGTCTATGGAAGTCACAGATGGAGATTTGACTCTCTGGGAACACTTGCTTGATGGCACTTATTTCTGCCTTGCTGTAATCTACCATCCAGTACTGTGGGGACCAGTTATCACACCACTGCTTGAAAACGTCTAAAGCATCAGCGATACAGTAGGTCGTCTCAAACTGTGTGATAAACAGACCAGCTGGTGTGTATGCCGACGGTGTTTTCACAACAAGCAAGAAAAGTGGTAAGGCATAATCACTAGTCTTGTGTGTTGCGTCCAGGCAAACTACTCAGCCTCCATACTTTTTAAGCATGTTTCTCATGAACTTTGTCTGGAAGCAGAACAGCAACGTGTCTTCGCACTCGCTGGCAATGCTCTCTTCCACGTTGTTCGAGTCGTCGCTGCCCACGCAGCTGTGTGCTGCATATGGCCGATAGAAAATGGAGGATTCGGGTTGCTCACCCCTGATCTTTTCAATAAGGATGCTAGCATTTTCTTGATCGACTGTACTGAAGCGGTCTTTCTTAAGAACAGCTTGGATCTGGTTGCTGATATCACGATGTGTTGGGAAAAAGGCCCTGCAGCTGCTATCAGGCTTTTCCTTGTTTGCAAAAAGTATGTCGTGCACGTAATAGTGCAGACACTTTTTCACATCTGATACAGATGTAATTCCTTCCCTTGCCAACATTTGAATTCGCTCAGCAATGCTCCTGTCCATGTTTTGGCTAAAAGCTTCCATGTCCTCGAAACCATGGTTACGATGGGAACCGTAGTTGGCAATTTTAATGTATATCCGCGTCTCTTTGGCCACAGTCTGCTGCTCTGCGTCAAGCACCTCCTGCAGCTGCTTGGCCTTTTCTGCTTTCAGCCGACCCTCTTTTGTCTGGCCGCATGACTGGGGAAGGTCCACCTAGAAAGTAGGCATTGTTACGTATATTGAGCATACTTTATGGTTTAAAACAGCGCGACAAGATGAGAAGAAAGTGAAGACGAGACAGAAGACAGCGCTGAACTAACAACTGGAAATTTATCTCCACTTGCCCATTATATATACAAGTGGGAAATACCGAAATAAGCACAGTGCGAAAGATAAAAGGAGTACAACACATACAGCCTCGGCTTGGATGCCGAGACTGTATGTGCTGTACTCTTTAGCTTTCGCACTGTTCTTTTTGCTATTTCCCACTTGTACTCGTATATATACTGGAAATAGTGGAAATAAAGTTTCTGTTGTTAGTTCAGTGCTGTCTTCTGTCTCGTCTTCACTTTGTCCTCATATTGGCACGCTGTTTTTAACCATAATGATCATTGCTGCTTGAGCTAGTTAACCAACTAGCTCAAACAAACCTTTCATTGAGCATACGTCAACCAAGTCTAACGTGCCCCATCTTATGCCACGACAAATTTGCTTGCACTGCGCACCAAGAGCAACAGGAAAAGCCGATATTAAGGAGTTTTACCAGACCGTTCTTTAGCCCCGATACCATAACGATGCACAACGCGTGTTCAGGCCTGTCAGAGGGGAGAGAAGGCATCCTTATCGGATCCCTCTATTAAAACTCCCTACTATCACCAGAAGTAGAAGCAATGATAGTGGACGTCAGCTACAAATTTTTCACGAGCAACTGCAAGGACAATGTAGTAATGTTTTAAAACTGCTTGTTTCGTGTCTACTTGCAGACATAAATGCCATGATAAAGGTGCCCAGAAAATAACCTGCAAACATCTTTTACTTGTGGTTGCACATTACGTACCTGGAAATCTGGGTACAATTCACTCCACTTCAAATTCATTGTTGCTGCACACCCTTTCTTCTTTGTGCCTTGGAGGTTCATTCGCTTCTTCTCGTACACCTCCTTCGGCAAGTCAGTGGTGCTTGAACCCTGTAAATGAAATCAAGAATATTTATTTCTGGTGTAAACCTAAAGTAACATAAAGTAAATCCTCTTTACACTGCCTGTACACAATCTTTAAATTTGGAACGCTGCTGGATATCTGCATGAGACTGAAACGTTCGCAAGTGCATCATCATGTAACATACCTGGTCTTTGTTTTTCTCTCGAGTCTTTTTGTAGTATTCCGTTCCAAATATGCAGACTTTGACGGTTTCTTTGACAACCACAAACGGTACATTGTCTAGAGAGATTCTGCACCCGGAGTGGATCATGGAGAAGACGACATTGGCTGAAAATAAACAATAAAGACGATTTAATGAAGGTGCCTATATTTATGCATGGCACAGGACAATATCAAATCTAGTTTTAGTTTGTGTAATGTAATGGCAGCAAAGAAACTAAGATGCACTGCCTCTAGCAAGAAAATCTGGCTCTCCTCAACGAGAATAATAATTATCACTATTATTATTAATTACCCATACTTTTTGTATGGTTTTAAAGAGTGAGAACTTAAAAGCAGCACGAACATGCTACAGTTTGGTTGGGCCTTCGGATTTTAATATAATACGACAAAATGATCGACGCTGCAGCTTCAGCTCATATACAGAGTTCAACATCAGGCCTATGCCTTGCTCTAGACGTCCAATTCACACTTCTAGCAGGACCACGGATGGCACACACGGCCGTGTCACGACATGGAGTACAGCCCCACCGCAAGTAGTGTCTCGTGTTGCGCGCGATTGCTTTTTCAATGTTCAAAAAAAAAGTGCAGATGCATACAAAACAAACGCCCAAGCGCAGCTCTGTCTTGAATTCAAATCAAATATGTAAAGAAAACAGGGGCAGACCTTTCATTTTTTGTATTCGTGGTTACCTTGCGTGCGCGGTTGTAATCATGACTGAAAACCGAAAAATAACAGTTGTTAACTTTACGTTTATCGGAATTTCTCAAAATCGGGTCATGTCGCGGTAACCAGAACAATACTCCACTCAAACCAAACAGGTGCTAGGGGAACTCTGAACCGGTAACCAGAACAACATATAACCCCATCTTCAAAAAAGCGAATCAAGATGAATCAACTGTCTAGTGTTGCGCATTAACCGCAACTGAAAACAAGCGTAACACTGAGCTTAGTGTCACACATTACTTTCCCCCCTTCTCTGGCTTCTGGATTGGATTGGCGCGGTTCGCTACGTGCTTGCGCGCTCTTTTCCGAGCGCAGATTGCTGTGCGCCTGGTTTCTGCACTAGGCTCTTATACAGTTGCTTTTTCGAGCGCAGATCGGTGTGCGTCTGGTTTTTGCACTAAGCTTTTATACGATCGCTTGTGGCTGCTTTCCATTCCTCGCGGCTTGGTACAGGCGCACAGACTTGGTGCTGCAAAGACTCATTTCTGCGTTTGTTAGAAGCGATCGCTCGGCGCTACCCAGTGTGAAGGTCCATGACAAAGTAATGGATTACAAAGCGCAGTTTTCTGACACTTTGCTTTTGCATGAATGTTTCCCGGCATTGCTGCGCGCTTACATACACGGTACGCCCGCGGCGCAGCACTTCCGCGCTAAGCGACGCTCACTTTGCTCACTTCGTATTTATATATAAGTGCGAGCAGCGAGCGATGTGTTCAAAGACCAGTGCAAAAAGCAGGCGCGCACCAAGCTCAGTGTTACCAAAACAAGTCGTTCTGCCAGGTTGAGTCCTTGGTTAAAATTACTACTTCGTTTTACAATGATAAATCTATGCGCAGAGCGAAACATTAAGAAGCAGTCGATACTACTTACATTTAGACGGCTTGTTCAGGTCTCTTGATGTCCGCACAGCATCGTCGCACAGCATACCTCTCGTTGACGGAAGGCAAGGACCTCTCAAAAAGCTTAAGCTCATCGTCTGACTACAGGTAGCCATAGGCGTAGCCGTCTTCATGAAAATTCTGGCAACATCTGAACTCCTTGGGTAATAGGACAAGCCTAGAGCAGAGGTATATAGTAACAGCTCAAGGTACTCGGTTAGAAGGAGAGGCGGCAATGGAGCATATAGGAACCATGATGAGGGAAAAATTTACAAAACAGACAAATGGTACATGCAGTACGTCGGAGAGGGATAGCCCGGTCAACCCACTGCTTTCGCTTGGACAAAAAGAGTAGGAAAGGGCGGAGAAGAGGGTACCAAGTAGCACATCGGCAGGCCCCGATGGTATTCCAATTATGTTAATAAAGAAATTGGGCCCGAAATCTAAGAAAGCATTGAGGGAGGTGGTGAGCAAAATGCTAGTGGATGGTAAAGTACCTGACGAATGGAGGCTAAGTAGGATGAGAATGATATATAAGGGAAAGGGGGACAAAGCTGACATAAATAACTACCGGCCTATAACAGTGACGTCAGTGGTTTACAGGGTGGTTATGCAGATTATAAAGGACAGACTGCAGGCATGGGTAGAGAACGAGGGGGTACTTGGAGAGCTACAAAATGGGTTCCGGAAGCATAGGAGGCTAGAAGACAATCTGTTCTCGCTAACACAGTGCATTGAAATAGCTGAAAAGGAACACAGACCCCTATGGCTGGCTTTTTTGGACATCAAGGGAGCCTATGACAGTGTACTTCAAGAGGGCTTGTGGGGCATTCTGGAAACTTTAGGAGTGCAAGATGGAGTAACCAATTTCTTAAAAGATATCTATAAAGGTAACCGGGTGATTATACAATGGGAAAAGCAGGTTTCGGAGCCTGTGATGATTCGGCGGGGGCTTAGGCAGGGGTGCCCATTGTCACCTCTGATGTTTATGCTGTACCTACAAGGTCTAGAGGCCAAAATACAGCAAAGCGGACTCGGCTTCAAGCTATCATTTCTCAAGCAAGGAAAATTGATTGAACAGTCATTACCAGGACTGATGTACGCGGATGATATTGTATTAATGGCTGACAATGCAGAAGATCTGCAGGAATTAATGGACATATGTGGTACAGAAGGAGACAGGTTAGGCTTGAAGTTTAGCAAAGAAAAATCAGCAGTCATGATTTTTAATGATAACAGTTGCGGCGAGCATAAGATACAGGAGGCCACGCTGGAGATAGTCGATAAATACAAGTACCTTGGGGGGTGGATAAATAATGGCATTGAGTATCTGACAGAGTACGAAAAATATCTAACGACTAAAGGTAACAGAAGTGCAGCGATTATGAAGAGTAGGGCACTGTGGAACTACAATAGGTACGAGGTAGTACGAGGGATATGGAAGGGGGTAATGGTACCAGGCCTGACTTTTGCCAATGCAGTTCTATGTATTAGAACAGAGACCCGGCAACAGTTGGAAATTAGGCAACGTTGTGTGGGTAGGCTCGCTCTGGGAGCACATGGCAAGACACCAAATCTTGGAGTGCAGGGGGATCTGGGATGGTCTTCTTTCGAGGGCAGGGAGGCTAGTAGCAAGATAGCATTTGAGGAGCGATTGAAAAAAATGGGGGAAATTCGGTGGGCTAGGAAGGTTTTCAGTTACTTATACACGAGGAATGTTGACACGAGGTGGAGGAAGCGAACTAGAAAATTGACAAGCAAATACTTGGGAAGTAGCGGGGGAACAAGTAAGGAATCATCTGTCAAGAAAAAGGTTAAGGAGGCAGAGAGGGGTATGTGGAGTACAGATATGCAAACCAAATCGGCATTGGAGAAATACAGGACGTTTAAGCAAGAAATAGCCAAGGAAAATATTTACGATAACTCTAAGGGAAGCTCATTGTTGTTCGAAGCCAGGACAGGTGTACTGAGGACTAAAACGTACCGAGCCAGATACCAGGAGATAGATTTGGTGTGCGAGGCGTGTAGAGAGGAGGAGGAAACGGCGGAACACCTGATACTTGCTTGTAAACAACTTCACCCTGCAGTTGAATCTAACGGGGAACTATTCAAAGCCTTGCGTTTTAAAGACAGTGAAAGTAGAATAGACTTTGAACAGGTAGAAATAACTAAACCGAGGCTATCTGATTGGTGGACAATATCAACGCAAAAGTAAAGGAGTAAATACATAGGTATGCATGCATATAGAACCATTAAAGGCTAGGCGGCGCGCGCCGCCGCCGCCCGATTCAAAGGGTTGAGCCACAATCATCCATCCATCCATCCATCGGAAACGGGGTTTTGCACAGTATGGTCGCTTTACCTACCTGGTTCCGGCTGCTGCGCATCGATCGTGCTCCCGCCAGTTAGGTTGCTGTGTGGCAAACGTAGCGCCTACAGATGTATGTAGGCGCTACATTTGCCACACAGCAACCAACCTGGCGGGAGCACGATCAAGGCGCAGCAGAATATGTGTAGCGCTGAGTCATATCGAGTTAAGGCACACTCTGAACTGACCTTTAAGGGCATCCCGAGCGGTTTTTCGTTTATTACGTCGCCGTTACCCTGAGTTGTGCCGCCGCGCTCCAGCTGTTGCATTTCGTGTAGGGCTACTGACAGAGTGCGGTTTCCAGGTGGCACGATGGCCTCGACTGAAATAAACGCACACACCAAAGATTGAGTAAGCTTGAAAATATTTTATTTGCATTTTACAAGTACAACAAAAAGCACACGTCTACGGATCCACACAAACGCGGTTACATAGTCAAGAACATAGTCAAGAAATGGCTCATTAAGGGTAGCACAAACGCACAAGAAAGAAGACCTAAGCTACAAAACGTACAGTCGGCTGCTAAACATAATAATTTCCCTGTCACCGCGTGTCACTTTTATACAGCATATTTAGAGCACTACCAGGCCGGGTAATTTGAGGGAAAGAACGCAACAGCTTACGGCCGTCAGCTGCCTCTTCCTTACGGGTGTCATAATTATCTTAATCTCCGCATCAACGTCGTGCAAGTCCGCATACACGTATCTGTATCTGAACCATATGTGCCAGCCTAATACATGTGTAGTGAAATTATGATAAGCACTGCGTCTTATCAAACGTATTGGTTTTGCAAATGCGCATTACAGCTGACGGAACGACATACTGTAAGTGAAGCAGAAGAGAACAAGGACAAAAGGAGGATGCAACACTTGAAGAAGAAGAAGTGAAGAATTAGTAGGCGTACAGCAAACAAGCGATGACGGAGAACACACAACGATGCATCGGGTGTTCTGTGACATCGGTTTGCGTACTTACGGTGTTATGGAGATCAATGGCATAAAAACATACCTTCAAGCGTATTCCGTCAACATCCGCCGCATTCATTATGATAATCAACGCCTAAACAAAATGAGGCACTATTTTTTGCCAAGAGTAGACCTCTTTACAGCAAGTCTGTGTAATAGAGAGTTTTAGAATAGCGGCCCCAAACGTTTTGGGGCCCCAAAGAAATAGCGTCGAAACCACTGCGCATGCGCGAGACGCAAACTGCGTTTGGGTTTTGCGTTGGGAACGCTATTTCACCGATTTAGCGGGAGCTCAAATAGCGTTCCCAAAAGCTTTGCGTCAACAAACATGGCGGCACCCATCGAAGCGACGGCTCTAACCTAGCACCAAACCGGGTTGCGTGTTTCTATTTAAGCCCAAGCCCAGCGCTCGATCGCTGCGCCGCCATGCGCTGCTCGCGTGTACCACGTTTCTAGGTACTTCTTCCCCAAAGCTTCACGGCGAGCGCCCTAGATCCTTGTAGGTACTTGTAGGTGGGCCTAGGGAGATGTTGTGCCTGGGCGCACAATCTGCTCACCCAGCTGTCGCTAAGAGAAAATAGGTGTTTCAAAACAAGCCGCCTATAGGCTGCTTCGAAATAAGAGTTGTGTGCGGACGCTGACGCAACACTGGACGAAATTTTTCAGTTTGGATAAGGGGATAAAGGGATGTGATAAGAAGTTGGTCGTGGTGTGCGAGGCGCTTCGATCTACAAAAGCTGGGATAATCGTGGGGCATGGAGGGTTTCTCGCACCACGAGCCACATCATCGCTGCGCTCAATCTTCCTTATTGACATCACTATCTCTCTTCCAGCAGAAACAATAGCAGTGCGCTGGCGCCATACACGACGCATATTAAACGACCAGGAACAACAACAAAAAAAATCTCGCAGAAACTCCCAGAGGAGTTTCTGCGAGATTATGCGTAAGACTATGCGAGACTATGCGTAAGCATTGTGCCACTAGCTCACCTCCGCGCAGCCCGGTGTCATTACCAATGTTATGTAACTTGATTAGGCCATTACTAACGACAGCTCAGTGGCGACACGAACTAGTGCCGACAGCGGCGCAAGGAGCATTGATGACGCAAGCAATTAAAGTACTGCAGGTGGAGGCCCGAGGTGCGCTGATGACCGTTCCGATCATTTTATAAGCCGTTATCGCTCTTCAGCGGATTATTCATCCGCGTGACACCATTGGATTGGTGACAACAGGGTGGTTTGGGCGGATTGCCGGATGGGCGGGAGCAACGTGAGCGGCCGGCGCGATGCAGCCGCCTTGGTGACGTAGAGCTCAACCAGACAAACACAGAGCTAAAATTGCAGTAAGCTACCATATTCTGCTTCGGTGCCGGTGCAAATTTTTGGCAGCGGCATAATTGTCCACACGATTACGCTGCTGTGCAAAATTTACACCAGCAGATAAGCAGAATATAGCAATTGACTCCGTGTTTGTGTGGTTGAGCTTTGCGCCAACAGCTGGCGCCACCAATCTGGCCTGCTGACGTTTACGCCCCCGTTCACCTGGCAAACCGCCCGCGCTTGACGGAATACTGGACGCCCTAAAATTCTTTATTATTGAGCCATGAACGTACTCAGGCGGCGGCTTACGTCAATGCCGCGTGGGACGCAGCTTGAAAGCGATCTGCAATACCCACAAAACAGTGCCAACAGCTCATAGCTTCGCGCGCTGTGTTCTTGCCGCTTACATAGTCTTGAAGAGACGCGGGTCCGCTTAACTTCAAAGCGATATGCGAAAGTTGCAGAATGAGGCGTTAACTGAGAGCAACGCCAGCCCTGTGTTTTCGCCGCTTCATTTCCGTTGAAGCGGAAGGCAGCGCAAAGGCAAATTCGTTCGCTACTGCGGGCGCTATATCGAAAGCGGTCGTCTTATTACGGGACGGACGAAGGGACGGTTTTCTCTTTGGGTAAGCACACAATTGCTTAAGCATTCAGAATTAAAATTTACCTACGCCGCCTAAACTCTGCGAATGCGGGCTGGGCCGAACACACTGCGCGCCCTGGCACAGCCAGGGACGCAAAACCCAATACAATCTAGGGCGCGTACCATGGCGCTTCGGCGAAAAAGTACGCGTGCGTCTAATTGTCGTACAAAAATCTCTCACGTGACCTGATCCTAGGTGCCTAGGGACAGCATCGTTTAGGGATTTTTGAGAAGGCGCGATGCTGGCGCCGAGCGACGCCGTGGCGTGTTCGTCCTCGGCTTATCGTTCTCTGGACCGCGCGTTGTTCAACATTGGCTCATGTGATTGTACGTGCGTTGCTTGTGTGTTGGTTGTAGGTTCTGTGTTACTTGGCGGAAATACGTGAGTAGTGGTGGTGCGGCAGTGCGGCTTTGGCCTCGGTGAACTCTGGCAGTACAGAATCTGCGTTGTGTGACCCGTGCTTTCTAGAGAACCCGGCGGTGGTGACGATTGAAATATCGAACTGGCCTAGCGCCTCGGCAGCGAAGTTCAGCGAACCACGATGTGGCGTCGCCGTGTCCGACTTTGCGTAACGGACATCGAGGGATGTGCTGCTCGCTGCAAGTCATGTAAATGCAACTGCGTCGACAGCCCACTGTTCAGCGCTGAATGTGTGTTTGGTGTGCTGTGCTTGAAACGAGTGGTGCAGCCGTGCAGCGGGGGTGGTTGAGGAGCAGAGTGGCTTAGGGGCTCCGTTTGCGCGTTCACAGACATGTGCTTACGTCTTGGTATCATTAGCGGCTGTCGCGAGACTGTGGTGTGCTAGCTCCTTGCCTAGTATAATGTTTACGACGCTAACACACAGCATGTTCACGTTTTTCCGCGCTATATGTCATTTGCATGACGGCCGAGTTGAAAACGGGACATATGTTTGTGTTCTTTGCATTTGTGTGTTGTAAATTACTTTCTATTGTGGAAGTTCTGGGAGTTTTATTACGCAAGGAGTGCGAACGTAAACATAAACACGTGTGTCTGAAATCTTGAATTACCCATAATACCCTTTACGACTGATAAGTGGGCTACACGGTCTGTGTGAATCAGCTACCGTATGTTGCGACGCTCTTCCGTGTGGTAGACTGATGCATGGTGCGCGTTTATTTCTGTACTGTTGTAAAAACCATTTGTTTATTCACTCAATACAAATGTACGGCTTCTTCGCCGCAGTACATTTTAGTTACGCGGTGAAGCATACTAAAAGTAGGAGGGGGCCGCTATCAGCCAGCATAGTATGTCCACTTAGGCGACCTGAGAGGCGGAGGGTTCGCGAGTGTATGATTAAAGAACTCTTGCCCCTTTTCACTTTTAGTATGCTTCACCGCAGTACATTGCTTAGGCTTCACCGCGAAAAATTAGTGTATTGTGAGAAAGATAATCCTAAAAAGCCCAATTATGCAAAGTTTCTATTGTAGCTTGCTACACCGCAATACAGGGGTGTAAATAAGCATCGTGCAGTAAAGCATACTAAGAGTGGAAAGGGCACATAGGTTTGCTCATTATCTTCAATTGTGATATAATTTGCAAGTGCATCTGTGCTCGTGGTAAGCTTCATTGAAAATTCTTTGTACATTACAAATTCATATTGCAGGGAAGCTTACTAAAGCACATTCGCCATTATGGTACGTGTTATTCACCTTCAATATAGGAGGAGCGCAATGCGCATTCTTGCCCCTGCTTTTGGCTGGACTGCACATGCTCTTTGAGAATTGATTCATTGTTCATAAGTGCACTGGTACTTTAAACTGGAGGGCTCAAGTTAATATGGAAGCACAATTTTTATTAAAGGGACAACATGTTGCCGAGATGGTTGCAGCACAGCTTTCTTTTTTCTTCCTGGCACCTTTTCTACTTGAAGCTTCCATTGCAGTGTTTCAAACCTCTTTGAACCAGCACATAGTGTATATAAAAATTGGACACTGATTGGGAACATCACCTAAGTACATGCCTATCTATAGTAAAAAGATGTAGCACGACCAGACAAAATAAAAGAAGGGCGTGGGCTGTAGCAATACTAAGTGTTAAATGGTGCTTTATCCTTTCCCTTGAGTTTTCTGTTTTTGTGCTTTTTATGGCTCCTCCGCAGTAACCATGCGAGTGGAGAACTTGAGCTTGTTGGTTTCAAGTCTCGTGGTTGTTACTAACAGAACAGTGTGATAAATGAACAAGGGCTTGGAGGCATCAGTTCACCTTGCTTGCATCATGGTGCTGCTTCATAAGCACGGTGAGCATCCAGGCCAACTAGGAAGGGAGGTTTGTTGCAATTGCTTCTGAACTTTATTGCCACGAAACCAACAGTGCTCTCAGTGACAGCTTTTGGACAGTAGAATGCTTGCACCCAGCAAAGTCTTAAGAAGGAAGCATTCAAGATGTGCAAAATGTGCTTTTGAAGCTGGCAGCATTACTGAAGGGGCTTTGCCCATCTGCCCTCTTTATGGATACACAAAGATGATTTCCTCATTAAGAGGGATTGTTTCAGAGGTCGTTACATGGCAACAGTGTTGGGTGTTTAGTAGCTTGTCTTTGCCCACTGTTAATAACCTGTTCCTTCTCCAGTGCCCTTGTGAAGTGCCTACTTTTTGGACACAATGCGCTTTCCATGCATGCATGCATTTTTAGCTTGTAAAGACGTCTATTACCCCTTGCCTCAAGCTGGTCCTTGCTGATGTCACCCAAGAAGGCATTGGGGAGTATGGCGATGTACACTTACAAAACACTGTTGATACCAGTGAAACCAAATTAATGGAGCTGCTGTTCTTTTTTTGTCCACTCCATCCTTGTTAGTTACAATGAGCAATGTCCGAACAGAAGCCATATGTAGTTGGTTGTGCATAGCCTGCGCACTAAGACTTGTTGGCATGTTATGACCTTAGCACAGTGTTTATATGTAAAAACCTTCTGATGTGTTGATGACTTCCTTCTCTTTATCATACTTTGCCTGATGGAGCCAGCAAGTGGGTCAACCAGATGTTCAACTGGCTTCCCACTAGTTTTCCCAGAGTCTCCTTTACCAGGGTGCTGCTCATAGATATGTTTTCTTGACCTTGCACTGCACTTCAACCATGGCCACACCTGCTAAACCTATAGCATGCAATCAAAAAAGTGCTATACATCATGTTGCTCCAAACTCGTGACATGTGCTACAAGGCCTTGAGGAACACCCTCATTTATTTACGCCCTCATCATACTGTACGAAGCTTCGCATGATAAGTGCGAGAATTAACATCTACTGGTTTTTCAGTGTTATTCCTGTCCAGCTTGCTGAAAGCTATCCTGAGTGTTTCAAAAGCAAACGACCGCTGCTGGACAAGAAGTGCTTAAAACAAGGGTCGCTATAACCACATGTCACACGAAATGAAAAAGGCCACTGAGTATACAGGCGGTTTACTTCATATCCAACAAGCTTGGTTCTCCCTTTGCTAGTGAATGAACTCAACTTGCCCCGAATACATGGCCTGTGACAAACTATGTGCCAGATGCTGTGTCCCCTGCAAAGCTGAAGATGTGTACGAGATCCCGACACCCTGCAGCGGCTTCTACACTGGGCAAACAGGCTACTATAAAAACGACTGCCTTTACTAGTAACATGAAAACGGGCAGAAATTTGGCTATTCATTGGGCCCAACTGCAGGTGCAAGCCACTCTTCCACCAGATGTGTGTTGTTCGTAGAAACTGGAGCTATACAAATGCAGATAAAAACAATGATGTTTGAAAGTAGTAGAGTTGAACCATATTCTGCACAAGCAGTGCTATCTGCAGCGCTGGTACCTTATAGCCACAATTCATGGCTGCACCACCATGCAAAGGCACTATTCTTGAATTATTAACTTTTATTTATTTATGGTGGCCATATATTGCAATTACATATCAACCACATTGTGTGCAGTATGGTTAAATGTCAATTATGATAGCCATTCCTAATCTGAAATGCAACAAAAGAGCAAATATAGGTAACAAGTTGCAATTCAAAGAGACAAAAGACAACCAGTGCACAGAATAAGTGACAGACTTCCTTTTATTGAAAAAGAAATGTCACATGTGTCATGCCACCAGCAGTGGGTAGCAATCTTTCAAGCTTGGGTGACAGAGGCAAAACTTGGCAAAATGCTACAATCGCGCTGTAAAACGGCCTTGGACACAAAAAACCGACATCAAATTGTACAGAATGAAAGGGCGAGACTCCGTCTAAGAACAGTCTATGGCACAACATACTTGAAATGGTGTAAAAAATGTTGACATGCCCTACCCATAAAGAAAAAGCAACAAACACAGAAAACACGCCTTAAAATGCAATGTGCAGAGTCTGAAACCAAGAAAAAGCAACCCGAAAAAGGTTTCGCTAAGTCTTCCAACGATTAAAATTGTCAAACTGTATCATCACTTCTTAATGAACCTGCACAGCTGAAAAGGAAGGAAGGAAAGCCCAATAGCAGGGCTGCAGAAAATATCACCGAACAAGTATACTTTGCTTACCAACGATACCTGTGGTTTAGTTGTGGTCTGTGTATAAACTAATTGTGTATAAACTTTTCTTGTTTAGGATGGTTTAGCGGATAGGGAAAAAATGACCATAAGAGCACCAGGTGTATGCATAGTCTACGCACAAAAAGCCACTGCTTTCTTACTTTTTTTTCTCTCTACTACAATTCATGAGTTTTAAGTGCCTTAATAGCACTGCTAACATCCTACTGCAAAACACAAATTTGGGCAACTTGTAGCATAAAGAAAATTGCAGTTTCACTCATAATGGGAAACAATGATGCAGTAGCTGGTGAAATATGCACAGGAGGATCACTTCATGCAGTGTTTGTTGAAGTGAACACTTGCCAATGCAAGTCGGTAATATCCTTAAAAAAGTAAAATAAGAGTCGTATTTATTTGTGGGAGTTGTGCCTCACAGTGTTAACGTGGAAAGACTAGGCTTTTCTTCCTCCTCTTTCATATCCGGACTTAGCCACTGATCTACACCAAAACAACCCTTCAGCTTCTTACTGGTGAATTCGTTTTGGTTTTCTCAAATCTATATTTGGGCTAGCCATTGCTAGGTCTTGCGCTTTGCTTGAGGAAAACAAGACACCAACAGCTCTATCCAGTAAATCTGAGAAGCCAAGCACTAGAAGAAGATTAATGAAGCAGGTGCACCCAATCATTGTCATTACAAGAAGAAAATTTAACATAGGACTGCCTTCACAAGTGGGAAGGTGATGTGCAAGAGCTTGAAGGTGTGGATGCCAGCTCTATATACAGTCCGCAGACATTGAGCAGGTGTTAGCCAATCATGGCACCTGTTGGCTAGATCATGCTCTCCGGGATCAGTATTCACCGCGACTGAATCTTCAGCAGAGTGGCTGAAATGTAGAATTGTGGACTGCTACTCTTTTAATCATATGTTTGAATCCTCGCAGCACAATGAGAACTTTATTTGCAATATTCTAGCAAGAAATTCGGGAATTCCAGTGACAACACCAGTAACATCAGAACAACCCGGGGAGTTCGCCCATAGCAGCTATTGCTGTAAAAATGAAGACTGGCATAAGCACAAGAATTGAGATGGGCATACTACATGCCTTTCTGGTAATGGTCCACTACTTTGGTGCTACAGTTAATGATCTCCACTGTCACTGGACATAATAAGAGTTCTTTAATTATACACTCGCGCGCCCGCCGCCTCTCAGATCGCCTAAGTGGACATACTATGCTGGCTGACAGCGGCTCCCTCCCACTTATAGTATGCTTCACCGCGTAACTAAAATGTACTGCGGCGAATAAGCCGTACATTTGTATTGAGTGAATAAACAAATGGTTTTTACAGCAGTACAGAAATAAACGCGCACCATGCATCATTCTACCACACGAAAGAGCGTCGCAACATACGGTAGCTGGTTCACACAGGCGATGTAGGCCACTTATCAGTCGTAAAAGGTATTATGGGTAATTCAAAATTTCATCACAAATATGTGTTTATGTTTACGTTCGCACTCCTTGCGTAATAAGACTCCCAGAACTTCCACAATAGAAAGTAATTTACAACACACAAACGCAAAGAACACTATATGTCTCGTTTTCAACTCGGCCGTCATGCAAATGACATTAGCGCGGAAAAACGTGAACATGCTGTGTGTTAGCGTCGTAAACCTTATACTAGGCAAGGAGCTAGCACACCACAGTCTCGCGACAGCCGCTAATGATACCAAGACGTAAGCACATGTCTGTGAACGCGCAAACGAAGCCCCTAAGCCACTCTGCTCCTCAGCCACCCCCGCTGCACGGCTGCACCACTCGTTTCAAGCACAGCACACCAAACACACATTCAGCGCTGAACAGTGGGCTGTCGACGCAGTTGCATTTACATGACTTGCAGCGAGCAGCACATCTCTCGATGTCCGTTACGCAAAGTCGGACACGGCGACGCCACATCGTGGTTCGCTGAACTTCGCTGCCGAGGCGCTAGGCCAGTTCGATATTTCAATCGTCACCACCGCCGGGTTCTCTAGAAAGCACGGGTCACACAACGCAGATTCTGTACTGCCAGAGTTCACCGAGGCCAAAGCCGCACTGCCGCACCACCACTACTCACGTATTTCCGCCAAGTAACACAGAACCTACAACCAACACACAAGCAACGCACGTACAATCACATGAGCCAATGTTGAACAACGCGCGGTCCAGAGAACGATAAGCCGAGGACGAACACGCCACGGCGTCGCTCGGCGCCAGCATCGCGCCTTCTCAAAAATCCCTAAACGATGCTGTCCCTAGGCACCTAGGATCAGGTCACGTGAGGGATTTTTGTACGACAAATAGACGCACGCAAAAAGTACCTAGAGATGTAGTACGTGCGGGCGGCGCATGGCGGCGCAGCGATCGAGCGCTGGGCTTGGGAGGAAATAGAAACACGCAACCGGGTTCGATTCGCGGTAACGCGTGAAGTTCCCAAGCTAGGAGAAGTGACTAAAGTTATCGCTTTCTCTCAACTAACGTGTGTTATGAAGACTGATTCATTAGACGCCGCTGATTCCGAATTCGAGTGTGGATTTTATGGCTCGTAGGCCTAACACGGCTAAGCTTGGCTGGTGAAGGCACGTAAAGTTGGTTTTGTTGCTCAAAACTAAGCACAACTAATTGTTTGCTGCTTGAAGAATAACCTCTAAATTGTAATTAAACGCGAATACACGCAAGTAAAATTTACTATTCATATCATAAAATGGTATATTTTATTTAATTATTTCTAATAGCTTTTCTTTGACGCCGTAGTGGCGCTGTCAGCGCAAGACGCTCTCCGCAAACGTAAAACCCTATTCTAAAGCTCTTCACTCCTGCGTGCCCCAACGCTAACGCCCGCAAAGCTCTTTGGGGTCCCAAAATATTGGGGCCCCTATTCTAAAACTCTCTAATGACTCGCAGACGAAACCAGCATGCTTTCGAAAATGTTTTACCGCCGTAGTATTCGAACGCCAACGGCCAGGAAACACATCGATACCAATAGGCTGTCGGCTGTCGGTGGTTAATCAAGTACAAAAACCTTGACGCTATGACTAAAAAGCAGCTTCAACAATCAAATTAAAAAAAAATCAACTGCCTATTTGCCTGCGGTAAAAAAATATCCTTAGACACGTTGATTGTTCATGTCAATGGTTTGTGTAAAATAAAAAGTTCAGCATGTTCAGTGCCCCTAGCAGAGAAAGCACAAATTAAAGTATTCGACCATATTACAGTAGCTCCACTTGCGCGCTTACGCTGAAACGCGCCTCGATTGATTTTTCGCCCTCTGTGGCCATTTGTTGAACTTGAGAGTGTTCGGGGCCTCATGCGATACGTCATTGAGGCGCGGCTCCGCCCCTGCACGGATTTGTTGTGAAAACAGTCGCACTATGGTGTTCTAGAAGGGGGTAGTGGGCTCAGGAGCTGGAGCGCCCTATGCCATAGAGTTAGTAGAACTCTAGAGGAAAAGCTGGGCCGGAAAAGTGGGAACCTCTAGGGCGCCGCCCTGTTGCTACTGGTCAATGTGGCCAGCGCAATTACTATTGAAAGAGCTGAAAGCAAGTACAGGTCACCTAATGCTTTGCCATCTAAAAACGCATACCTGATGGCTTTATGAAGGTGGTACGTTGATATTCGGTTTACAGAAAGCGATCGCTAAGTCCGAGACTTATGTAAATCACGATGTACGCATTCATGCAATAAAGAATGACGCGAATTTCGGTTTCGAATCTGTTTTTTGGATGCGCAGTAGTTTCGTACAGTTTAGGTTTGACATGCGATCGCGCGTCGACATCGGACGCAATGGCAAACTCGTGCCTTATGTGCCACCGAAGCCCCGAAGTGCTCTGCCATATAACTTAACATGTAAGTAAACGAATGTATCTCCTTGTTGAGAATATCACGCGAGTAGGCAGCTCTTGTGGTGCATCACAATCGTTTGAGAAGCGTCACAGTAGAGCATTTTTCTACATGCGGAGCGGTGTTTTTATTTGCAGGTTTCCCTTCAGTAGGAAATTGCTGGACAGGCGGACCAGCGCACCGGAATTGTACTGGCGAAGCCGCAAGCAACTCAAAGAATCTGTTTAATTGTTTCACTTTGAACAATCATGCTTCTACAAAGGTCACAGCAGAAAAACAGCCTGATGCGGAGTATTTCTGTGCCACGAAGTAATCAAGAGGCGAGTGCCTAATGCGGACGAAATCGAGTGCATCGAGACTTAGAACGACAGAAAGTTGAGCTAGTTGGTAAGGATTCATTATGCAAAACAGAGGTGAGGCGTGCAGACAGGACACAAGAGTAGAGAGGTGGGCAGCGCTCGTGTTGTTTGCTTGTAAATACTCTACTCTTGTGTCCTGTCTGCACGCCTCACCTCCGTTAATAGCGTAGGCGTTTTATTAACTGTGCAATATTTTCAGCACTTCCTTGCATGCCATTTCATGTGGAATATTTTTCTGGTCACAAATTTGTGCAGCGAATCTATTTGCATGATCGACTCCGGGTCTGTGGGACCGTTCACTTGCACTTGATGCTGAGTCTTTTACATGTATCCATAAACTGCAGATATGCACATCAGATCCCTGCGAGCATTTTCAAAATTAATTATTTGAGACAACAGGCACCATATGCAATACTGACATAATCTCAAATACCACTAAGCAGCTGGGACACACTTTTGTTGAGTATACTCGCAGGTAAAATAAGTGATCATGTGGACAGCTTCAGCTCATTTTCCTTAAATCAGTGTGTACAAGAGGTATGCAAAGATAATGTTTTTTCTCGCGAACCGATTATTTTGCTGTATAAGCAAGAGAACCCACCACGTTAGTGTAATGTATCTTGTACATCACACTAATGTGTGTTTTAATTTACAAAGTGAAATGAGTTACTTTTATGGCTCATTCAGTCATATCAGACTTCAAGCTGCATTCATCAATCTTCAGTTGGATTTTGCAAATGTTTAATGAAACATGTTTCCCTTTTATGCATATATGCAATGGCAAGCCATTCCGTGTGTTCCAAAGGTAAAGTTTAAGCTCTAAATTAAAGAAGACATTTCTAGTCAGAAACAAGCAAAAATGGTGAATGCAGAGTATCAGAAGCCCAAGGTACAGAAATTACGAGAAGTGTCAAATGATTTTAAGGAAAGAGTCGTATTTGAAAATGCAAGACTCTTTAGTGGAGGTCAAGCATGTCAATATAGGTAGAATACTCTGCAAAATTATGCGAGTGAGAGGATGTCAAACAATGGGTCAGGAAATGCGTTGTTTTTCTGCAAAACAAAAGCTGATTGCCATTACATAAGTCTTTAGCATCATGAGACTGCTGGTTGATAAATTCAGAAATAAACCAAAATACAAGACACGCAAAAATAAAAAAACAATTTAATGATGCTCTCTCCACACTGGGATAAATAAAAACAAACACATCACATCTAATGTGGACATATCAGACGCCTTGTGAAACACTAAAGAAAAAATTCAGTTTCGAGCTATGGCACTTGCCGCATAGATGTGGGTGGCCTTGAACTAATAGTGATAGTTACCACTGCATTTAGAAATTGAAAGCATTCATGCAGACAAGGAGGATTCTTTATATTTTTGGCTACCACTTCAAATGCCTCCACCAAGTGCTACAATGCTGCACGCAGCCATACTAAGGATCTCGCAGCAACACCTGCAGGTAAAAAGCAGAAGCAGTCAGAGTGCTGGTGTGTACTGGACACTATGTTTGAAAACTTTTAGGCAAGAAGAGTGCAAGAAGCAGACATAACAACTGCATTTATTTCCATAATTCCCCATTTGAATGGCCTTTTCTTTTTGCTTAGACAATGACTACGCCTAGCCACAACAGCTCCCTCATACTTACTCCGCAAGCCAATAGGCCGTGGAGGCAAATGCAGGTAAGAGGCAAGAAGCAATAGCACTGGTATCGACATTCATCTAATTTTTTTCTTTTAGGCGGCCAGCACACCTCGAATAGCCACTTCGACTGCGGGTGTGTCACCCTAGTCGCCAAGGAAACATTTGAGGGAAAGCAACAGGCAATGTGAACAGCCACTTTTCCATGTAAACGATACTCTTTCTCTCGGATGACTCCTACGCCTCGCCACGCCAGCACACTTGTGCACAAAGATGCCGTGGAGGCACGTGCAGGTCAGAGGCAAGAAGCAGTGGCACTGGTGTCGACATTCACCCAATTTCTTTTTCTTACACTGAGGCAGCCAGCACACCTCGAACAGCCACCTTGACTGCGGGTGTGTCA
This sequence comes from Dermacentor variabilis, assembly GCF_050947875.1. NCBI lineage: Eukaryota > Metazoa > Arthropoda > Arachnida > Ixodida > Ixodidae > Dermacentor > Dermacentor variabilis. The sequence goes on along the minus strand of NC_134571.1, from coordinate 229,820,896 downwards.
GTAGATTCCTGTTGTACATATGCTCATAATAAACTTCAGTAAACTTGAACTTGATAATAAACTTGAAGGCAAACGGGACATTGATGCATTGTCTTTTTGAACATTTATTGTACACATACAATATATGTTATACTTTGCAGTGTTACAGAACGTATTTTGAAGCTTCCTCCTATATTTTGCACCTTTAATTACGTATGTGTTGTGTGGCCCTCAATGCAGTTCATGTTGTAGCAGCTGCTTTGTCTGTGTATCGCACATTGGCTTAAGCTCGTGATATCCACATGCTTCTCTCACATATACAAAATAAAGTTCTATGTAGTCCTCAGTGTTACAACAAAAAATGAGAGTAAACAATCCGATCGTGGAATTGTGTTTATTACAGCAATTCCTATGACAGTTATTGACAAGTTGACAACTTGAACTGTTCAATCCGTCCATAGCCTCCTCTATTGTTCAAAAGTAAAGGAGGCTATGATCCGTCATGGCAAGGAATTGTATGTATACATAAAGAAAAGGGGGGGGGTATGTGTGTGTGATTGTAGTGGGGGGTATAGGATTAGGGCGGTACGAAAAAATGTACCAACACCGTCCTCTAGACCCATTGCGTTAAGGTACCGTAACAAAGCGTATTATGCATAAAGTTCACACAACCAACTCTGGTATTACTGCACACGCCAGGCGACGCGAGCTACATTTGCCATGACGCATTCGCGACTGCACCGGATGCTCTCCATATTATTCTCGTTAATCGTGCTCACTGCACCGAGGCAAAAGAAAGATCATGGGCGCAGGTGCCATTAATGTATCTCGACCTTGCGAGGCACTGCTGCGCGTGCCAAGGGAGCTGTCCGTGCGAACACTCCCTGGCACACATTTGCCTCGGCGGCCCCAACCTATGTACCGTTCTGCTTCGAGCTTTGATCCCCCCACTGTCCCTTGGGTGCCCTGGAGTTCCTGCGCCGCCTGCTTTATTATAATCTCAGGTGCTCTCCTGAGACTTCCGTTGGTCGGTTACATGTGCCCTACAGCTGGATCAGTACTTATAGTAATAAAAAAACCCGATCTATCGTCGCGACGATAGATCGCGAAAGCGGCTTTTGCAACGTACCGCGTCCGTGCGAAGAGAATTACGGAACGCCAACGAGGAATCTGACCACAGCTTCAAGCTCGTAACCTCGTCGAGTGACACTTCTGCAACAGGCGTGACCGCTGAAAACCGCATACCGCCGGAAACTTCAACAGGATGATCCCTCGGTCGCATAACTGCCACCTGTACGGCCAACATGGACCACACCCACACAGTCCCGCAACATAGAATAAAGAACCAACTTATAAAGCCCAAACACACGGCTGTACGCACACATCACGACACCACAAGCGAGACGCCATGCTGCTACGCTGCTACGGTTGCCGGATTAAAACTGACTACTGTCACCAAGTCTAGCAAGCGTCTCAGGAGCTGGCAACCTCGGCGCGTAGCAACATCGAGCACTCACTGACCACACCAGAAGGAACAAAGGTAGAGGGAGAGGAAGCTCAGGAATATATTAGGTTAACAATAGAGGCAACATTTGCAGAGCCAGTGGGTAGCGAAATGGAGAACAATGACAACAGCAGGACAGAATTAGAGGAAGAGTACAGAAGGATGACAAGTAAGGAATGGGACAGAATTGAACACAAGGTCCCCGTGGGAACAGCGACAGGACCTGATGGCATACCTATGAAATTGATAAGCATATTAGGCCAGAAAAGTAAATTAATATTACGACAACTTATTGAACAAATAGTAGTAGGGGGAGATGTTCCACAGGACTGGAAATCAAGCAGAATGATATTAGTGTACAAAGGTAAGGGAAGCAAGGACAACATTAAATCCTACAGGCCAATAACTGTCACATCAGTCATATACAGAGTAGCAATGCAGATGGTGAAAAAGCGAATGGTGGAATGGGCAGAACGTGAAGAGATCTTGGGAGAACTGCAGAATGGATTTAGAAGGAACAGACGGCTAGATGATAATTTATTTGTTATAACACAGTGCATAGAGATAGCGACAGCCAGGCAGAAACCGCTATGGATAGCTTTTTTAGACATTAGAGGAGCCTATGATAATGTAAACCGAGAAAAGTTATGGAGCCAGTTGAGGGAATATGGTCTAGATAGAAAGATGATTGAGTTCCTACAACAAGTTTATACAGATAATGAGGTAGAGATAACATGGGAGGGGGAAACTACAAAGCCAGCTAAAATAAGAAGAGGTCTCAGGCAGGGCTGTCCATTGTCGCCTCTGCTTTTTATGTTTTAGATGAGCCAAATGGAAAAGAGACTAGAACAGAGCACAATAGGAACTGACATAAGCTATATGCTGGAAGGGCAGAAGGTAGCTCAAGTACTAGCCGGACTGATGTATGCAGATGATATTGTACTGCTTGCTGACACCCGAGTAGAGCTACAGGAACTAATGAGCATATGTGGAGAGGAGGGAGAAAAATTGGGACTGCAATTCAGTAGAGAGAAGTCTGGGATAATAGTATACAATGAAGAAAGGGGGGAACCATTGGAAATACAAAGCACTAAGATTGATCATGTTGAAAAATACAAGTATTTGGGCATATGGCGAAACGAGGGCAAAAAGTACTTGGAAGAACAGGAAAAAATTATGATTGAAAAAGCGAAAAGGAACTCAACTGTAATGAAACATAAGGCACTTTGGAACTATAATAGGTACGAGGTGGTTAGGGGCGTATGGAAAGGGGTTATGGTACCTGGCCTCACATTCGGAAATTCAGTACTGTGCATGAAATCGGAAGTTCAGGCATGCATGGAAACGAGACAGAGAAGTGTAGGCAGGTTGGCCTTAGGAGCACACGGGAACACCCCTAATGAGGGAGTGCAGGGGGACATGGGATGGACGTCATTCGAAGGTAGAGAGGCAATAAGTAAACTAAAATTTGAACAGAGACTCCCAGCACTGGAGGAAAAAAGGTGGGCAGGAAAAGTATACAAATATCTGTACATGAAAAGTTTGAACACAAAGTGGACACTCAGAACTAGGAAGCTGAGGAATAGATACCTACAGCCGAGGGAGGGGGTCCAACGTGGTTCTAGTGTGGGAAAGGAGGTGAAGGAGACGGAAAGAAAAATGTGGGAAGAAAGAATGCTCGGAAAGCCAGCGCTATCAATGTATAGGTCACAAAAACAGGAGATTAAGAGAGAGCTCTTATTTGATAACTCGCGGGGCAGCTCACTATTATTCGAAGCTAGGACAGGGGTTTTGAGAACGAAAACATACAGGGCTAAATTTGAAGACGTGGACCTTCGGTGCACAGCATGCGGAACCGAAATGGAGACCACTGAGCATATAGTGCTGAGATGCACAGACCTTCGCCCAACCCTGGCAGAGGGAACAGTGGCAGATATGGAAGGGGCATTAGGTTTTCCCGGGGAACAAGGGCAAATAGACGTGAAAAGAGTGGCAGTAACGAAGGGGAGGCTAGAGGATTGGTGGAGGAAGTCAAGGGATAGATAATACTATAAATCGGGGAGATAATGTTTCCTCTACTGTGTTAGATAGTTGTTTTGGGGGGAGGAGGGGAGTGTAAACTAGGTTAAGGAAAAGAGGATATAAAGAAAGGGGAAAAAGAAGAATAATAATAAAATAGGAAGGGGAGCAATAGGCTAGGTGGCGCCAGCCGCCGCCCGTTACAAAGGGTATAGCCGCCATCCATCCATCCATCCATCCATCCATGGCGGCGCTCTTGCGAGAAGCGTCTCCCCGCAGGCTGGCTGTACCCGGTTTGGAGGCAAACCGGATGTGACGTAAGCCAGTGGCGTACTCCCTGCCCCCAGATAGGTACTTGTACGCCTAGGGAAGGACGCTGCTAGGTGCTGCTGCTAAATCCCTGTGGTGTGTTGCCGGCCACATGCGGCCACTGCCGGCTCACGTAGGTTCGTTCGCGTGGTCTTGTTACGCCTCGCTGGATCGTGTTCAGTCATGCCGTCCTTGCGCGGCGTCATTGTCGGTGAGTCAGGTTAAATTCTTAAATAGGTCGCGCCTGCGCCTAATTGAGTCTATGAAAGCCTGCACATTCAGTTTTGTGGGCTACAATGCAGTACGGCTGGCGTGAGCTGTCTCCACGATGCGCTTCGAGCGTGTCGATTTCGCCGTTCTTTATGTTGGCGGAAACGACCTTGAAAGCAACATGGATCCACAAGAAATATGCGACAACATCAAGGTAAGTCTACTGAAATCACAAAATTTCAAACAATAAGCGCTAATAGTTGTGTTGTCTCTGAAATTTTAGGCCTTGATTGTTCAACGAGACGGCCCCCGTCGTGCTGGTTTTCAAGGTGCTCCCTCGCTGCGTATAACATGCTGATGCGGAACAGAAAATGCAAAATCGTCGCTTGCTCAACCGCAAATTGACGGCTACGCTGAAGCGCATGCCGTGTCTGCAGAATTTGAACCCCGAGGTATGGACCCCCTTTTTCCCAGCGGCATGCCGTTACATACCGTCAGGAACACGCTTGGCTTTTCTCTGACTCGGTAAAAAATGTTTCACTTTTTCTCGCTGCTCGCTGCGGAAGAAATGCGGACCGTTTGTCGTAGTTGTGTCTCCATTACAGGGTGGCATTACTGCGGTGAACAAAGCAAGTGTTGCCGTACATACTGTGCGCATTTCACCCTTTGTTGGGCGGTCGGAAAATATTGGTCCCACTTTTCAGGGCAACTTCGCTACTCTGTAGCGGTGAAGTGTAATTTCTACCATTGAACATTCCTGTGTAGATATGTTTCTGAATCACGTTAAGCACATTTTTTCGTCCATTTCTTTGTTAAACAACGCGATAGAGCGATTGCGCAGATTTACTTCCCGTTCTACAATGTTTATTTTATTCTATTCTATCGCCTTCCTTCAAACCACCACAGCGGCAAATGGACTCTTTTTATCGAAATTCCGTGTTTTCATATAAGCTGAATTTTGGTGCGGTTAGGTGTCTAAATTTCTCGTGCCCACAGCTACCAAAACAGGTGATCAAATTATTAGCATCGCGAACAAATCGCATTCCTACATATGCGAGCTGCTACATACGAGCCCTCAAGAATTTTCAAGAAGCATCTTTTTTTCTAAGAACCCTTGTGATATCGGAAAGCCCTGATTGAGGATTCTCATACAAAGCATGCTCAGTAAGTATAATGAAAACGTGCACAAACAATGTATACTGTACTGGGTACTCTGGCTGCTTCTAATCACATTACAGGTGACCACGAGTAGGTAGAAACGGGCCTTGAGGCTGTATAGTGGGATGTAATATTCCCACTTTTCGCTATTACAGAATCGTAGTCAGCTTTGAGATTTTACGTTATGTGAAAAATACTTCATAAAAAAAACAGCACTTGTAATGTCTAGGACACAAAGCGGCCTGTTCTCTGCTTGCGTCTATGAAAGGGTTAAGATGCACACACTATTCAAAGGTCGCATTAAGGAAGAAATGAGCGGCACCGTACTGCCTTCATTTCTGCAAACCCTTCAACAAAGCTTGAACAAGAAATGCACGCGAGGGTGTCACTACAGACAGCTGCGGCAACGCTGATGCATGCGCGAGAATATAAAAATGAGGTGCAGCTGTGCGGTGCACGCTGCCGTGAAGTTCGAATTACAGTTTCCCCCTTGCGAAACTACCGGAAAGGATATATTGCATCCATCGGTGTTAATATATTTTCTTGTTTTCAGCCAACATACACATCCCCGTTAAATCAAATAGATCACTGTAGATGGTGGCCACAAGCATATTACAAGAACTGTGAATTGGAAGCTGTTAGCTGCCTGTGGCACAAAGTCATGCAAGGGTACATGTAGTCTTTGTGTGCACATTGACTTCATGTTTTACTAATTTGACTGGCTCCTATTGCACTCTGGCTGAATAGCAATAACACACAGGCCACTTTACGTTCGAACTACTTGAAAGTCTGCGAAAGCTGAAGGTACAGTCGCCCAAATCTTTAACTGGTGTGCGGGAGCGGCGACTTTTCCGGGCGTTTTCCGGGCGTCAGCGCCGTATGACGCGGCGAGGCTGGAAACAGCCTAGTAGGCGATGGGCCCAGCTGAGCGCGCTTTGTCCGCATGCGCTTAGCCTCACACTGTTTCCAGCCTCGCCCCGTCAAACGGCGCTGACGCACGGAAAAGTCGCCGCTCCCGCACACCAGTTAAAGATTTGGGCGACTGTACCTTCAGCTTTCGCAGACTTGACATGGCATTAGTGAAAAAAAATCTAAACCTTTTCTGGTACAGCTGTGCGTTGTCAGAAGTGGCTCAATGCATTGCAGTGATTGAACAGGCACATATTGGCTGTACCACTTGGATTTCAGCCTGCATGCGTTGGCTGGACAAGAAATTCTACCATATTTTACCTCCAAACTTTTGCTCACGAGTGGAAAGCGCTGTTTCTGTTGTAAATAGATGTGGCTTGCACACAAGGTATGTGCATGCTAAGTGTCTTGGTAAAGAAAAGTAAAGGTATGCTGCATGAACAGAAGGTGCTGCAGCCACATAACCTGACCTTTGATCTTCATTATGCTCGCAGATTGAAGGGATGGAACGAAGTGCGTGTCTTTTAAATGCTTGATTTCAGCCAGTTAAATTTGCCAACACGGGGATTCAAACCACTGGTGTCCATCTGCTGTTGGGCTGAACTCTCAATTTAGTGAGAATACTAACCACTGCGTTCATTGGTGCTGACAGATATCAAGTCAGTTGTAGCTTGGCATTACTGTATTACGTCACCAAAATGCTAGAGAACCACTTGAGATCCTTTGATGTCAGCATCCTCATAATCAGTGGGCACCCCATAAGAAAAATAGGTCAATTTTGGATGGTATCCTTGCAAGTGTAAGAAGGCTAGGCCACAGAAACTCGCGTTTCTGATTTGTGCACTATTCAGCCATGTTAAAATGTGGGGAGCCTAGACATCTAAAAGACGAGGAGCAAGCAAATTGAATGCAGCTACCAAGCAAAAAGTGTGGAAGCATAAGCTGTTGATTTTTTTTACTCCAAAGGGACATTCACACTGAAGACAGAGCGGCTAAACCGGGCAAAGCTCTTGGCCAGGCGGATAAAAGCAGGCGTTAAACGAGGCGGCAAGCCCGATCGCTCGCGGACCACCTTTTTTTCCCGCCCGCCAGAGCTGTCCGCTTTGCCGCAGCCAATCAGAACACCAGACGACGGTGGCGTGATGACGACGGTGGCGTGTGCGCGATAAGGATGGACGACCGGTGCCACGAGACGGCGACAAGTGCGCCACAAAAACGTTTGATGCTCCGCCTCGGCGGTGCGGGCAGCCAGGCAAGCCGTCCAGTATACAGGGTGTTTCAGCTAATTTGTGCTGAGGCTTTAAAAGAGAAAGACGGAAAGAAACTAGGCCTGCAGTACTCAAATGCAATCAATTCAGTAAACTACCCTTTTGAGCAACTTTAATACTTACAGCTCATTCAGAAACATCTGCTTTATTTTATGAAGATAGCTGCTGTGGTTATTTTTTCAGGACAAAAGAAAGTGCACAAGATCGAAAAAAGTACCATGCAACTATGCACTTTTGAGAAGTGACGAACAAATGAACAATGCGGCATGCAGACAGGATGTAAAAAATATGCAGATCCGACACACTGAAAATTATGTAAGCAGCTTTCTTTGCTGCTTCTGTTCATTGATGGCATTTGGCAGTGATATGTTAAGTGTTACCTTGCATGCACCACTTGTGTTTGTAGTACAGAGCTCACAGGCAGACGTGCACTCCAATGCTCAAGGTGGTGTTGTGCACCATCCATATTCTGTGAGAGTAGTGGCACTGTCATTCCCTTGTATGGCGCATCGCATAGCGGGTGACGTAGAAAAATCCGTTTATTGAATCCTTAGGAGAAATAGTTGCTGCCACGTCCTGTGCCCGACAGAGCAGCGCCTGCTGGCCACCCAGGCTTCCGTCATGCAGCATGGCCTCCCAGTGTTGCAGTGTAGGGACATTGAAGTTTTGATGCTGGACCACCACTTGCATACTGTCGTTTTGACGCCGTGGTGCTGTATTGCAGCTTTGCATCTGCACATCCTGTGTCAATTGCTGGCATGGACACACTTGCCGTGTTTATTTTTTCAGAAATAGCATAAACATGCCATACCACACCTTGAACTATCATTATAATATTTTTAGTTTGCCACCACAACTGTCACCATGTCTAGTTGTAGTGTTTTTCTTTTAAAGAGACTCTATACGAAGGATGCTTTCTGATGGCATCTTTACCTTCTCGTATGATCATTCAGCGAGCACAAAGTGCTGCAGCTTCTGCAATGCTTTTGGCTATTCCTTCCAGGCACACTACTCTCAATGTATCATTAGCGCTGAAATAGAATACCGCCCGTTGCTCAAAGCAGTTTCAATATAGATTCCAATCGGAAGAATAGGCAGACTTGTGGCAGTATGACTTTCTATAGCCATAAAAGGCAAGCTAGCATAGTGGGGCATCTCGATGCTTGTAAAAGCATTCAACTGCATGTATCTCCAAATAACTAAGCTCAAGCAGACACTGTCAAAATTCGTGCTTGTCACGGTGAGTTGGTGCGGGAACTTGAAGGTGTCGCTTTTCCTTCATTTTTGTGTGTCTCATGTTTTTGCTAAGGCTCTTGCCACAGCAAAGTTGCACTTGTGGTATTTTAGAAGGGTAATTTACTAATCACCTAGGCGATGTCATTTCCTTCATTTGGTTGCACTTTGTGCATCAGTGTAATAAATAGGTCAAACGGCTTAATACGAAATGTTGCCAGGCCATTTTGGCACAACACTTGTGGATAGCATTTTGGTGTGGCTCGGGCGAGACTGAAAGAGAGAAATTGACACATACAAGCACAAAGGCCAGGCACTGTTCCCTTGTGGCCTGCACAACCACTAGAATAGCAGCTAGTCGTATCAATTCATACTGAGTATCACAAAGTGTAACGTTGGAAGAACTGTAGCTTGGTTGATGAGACAAGACACTTACAGCTGTAGCTGAAACATGTGTGATCAACATGTACAAGGTTACAATACTCTACACCCTTTTTGTATTTAAGTTTTTAACTTTGCCCACAATCTGATTACAGCTTTCCAGAGTTCCTTGGAAAAATCCTCCCATGCACCTACCATGTGGCGTGCAAGATGGCAGCAGCAGCTGTGGGAACAGTTGAAGAGGCGAAGAAAGGTCCACTTTATAATAGGTTGTATGTAAATAAAACTGATCGAACACAACCGACTCGGCTTCCACTTTTGTCAAGACAATTGTCAGCAAAGCAATGGAGCAATTTCAATGGGCGATACTAATAAATAGTGCATAGAAATTCTTGGAAGCCCCGTCAGCTTTCTTGCTGTTAACGGGCTGTGTTGGTGAGGTGATTTAGGCAGGGAATGCCAATTCACGAGAGATGGTCATGGCCACCATGTTCAATGTATGTGCAGCATTAATCAGTTCTCTAGACCGAGTGCACTAATGTCATGGCAGGCCAGCACTTTGTCACATGATACATTTTCGAACCTCGCATGCTTTCTTTGGGGCTGAGAAAATTAATGAAGCATGAAACTAAAATTGGCATGTTGCAGTTTTCAATTAACCATCACTGCATTTGTCCATTCTTGAAACAAATTTTATTGTACCAAATGCATACAGAATGAGTTTGTGGAATATCCAAAGTGCATTTTGCTTGTTTTGGTCAAGCAGCTGGCAGAATAAAACCACAAAGTTCCAAAGCAGAAAGGTAACACTTCTTTTGAAGTACACAATTGGCGAAACAGTGTTGCTAACACACGAGTGCAAAACTTGCAGCCGATTAAAAAAAGAAGGGAGCTGTTACACACCACTTGGTTCCTTGACCATTCATTTTTTTCTTTTGTGGCTGATTTTTAAAAATCCTTGCTATAGCAAATGCAAGGACATCAGAAAATCAACGCACAACAGATATTGGTGCTATGGTGTAAAGTAATAAAGATATAATTTTGCATGCACATTATTTAGTCTGAAATAGAGGGATACAGCACAAACATTACTCTTCAATCCCAATAAAAAAATATGGAACTCAAGGGCTACGGATAAATCTTGAGGGCCTCAGCTTCTGTAATGTGCAGCTATACTTAAGTACACAAGCATTTTTGGATTCTGCCTCTACCTGGGTGCAGCTTTGTGACCTGGAATGAAAAGCCACAGCCATCGAGCTGCTGCAGTGGCGACATCACAGTAAAAGGTAATAGCGAAAAATTAAAACAATAATATGGCCATGCAACTTGCACATCAGATAGGTCACCTGAAGCTTCTATTTCCAATTTTTCTGGTGTTGCATAGAAGGACAAAAATTTTGAAAAGTGATAGTGCACAATTTTCATACATTAACAATTATGCATATCTAGCTTTTTTTTTTAACCATGCAGATATTTAGCAAAAAGTTTTGAGCACAGAGAGCCCGGTGTTTTTGCAAAGGAGTTTCTAGGTGAGGTGGACACACTTTGCTGGTAATGCGAGTTTCAGAAAATTAATTTTGAAAAATTCAGTCACTTTTTTTATTAGTAACTTGGCGGCAGCCTTCTAAATGGCATATTTGGAGGCAGTTGCATGTGAACGCACACCCTTTCTTTTTCTAAATCTCGAAAATTGCACTTATTCTGAAATATTGATTATCGCGCTCAATTGAGTACAATCAAAACTTGGTGCATCCTCCTCCACATCAGGCGGCAGTGCCCTGTCAAGAAGTGTGGGACAAAGCTTAAATGATAGCCTGACATGGCACACTGACACACATGCTTGCCAGGCAAAGTGTGTCGTATCAGCAGCTACAATGACTGGCCAAGATGTTTCCATCTGATGAGATAGCGGGACCTTCTTTTCTGCGCTCCCAGCACACACGGTTCCAATATTGCCTCGATTTACCAGTAAAATTCAATGATGAATATCTTGAATTAGGTGCAACTTTCAAGATTTGTAAGAAATGAGAGTGCATTAAAATGTGACTGCCTCCAAATTTGTGGAGTTCCAAAATAGAGGAATTCCTCTGCAAGAATGCCACATTTGCCGCGCTCATAACTTTAAAACAAGAAAATCTGTATGGTAATAAAAGACACCCTTTACGTAACAGTGTGCATTGGAGCATTTCATGCAACCAATATTCAAGCACCTTCTGTCTACAAAGAATTCATAAAGCAAATTTATGCATTAAGACTGGAATCAGTTACGAGCACTGGAAATGCAAACACTGTTACGAACCCTGGTCACATGCCAGGCATTGTGTTGCTGCTCTCTGCGTAGGGCCTATGAATAAAAACCACCTTCAACATCGTACAGTAAGCTACCAATTGCTATGTGTAGGAAGACTTACAGTTCTTCAAATGCAATTATGACCTAGACATTCTAAAGCTTTTCTAATAGTGTACTTTTAGTGAACAAGTACCCCAAACTTGAAAAACTCTGAGGCTATAATGCCATTATCTGAAAGATGCACTACACATTTTTTTAACGCAGTAAGGAAACATTCATAATCGACAATGCCACCATAGACATGAGAGTCATATAATATTGCACTGCGTGCAGCAAGGATAGCACAATCTCGCACAAAAGATTAGTCTCTCCCGCAGCCTTTGAGGCCCCCTTTATAATGTCTCGCTTATGATGCCGTGACATGGTACGAAACCATGATGACGTAACTTATGATCATGAGTTACTCTTGAATGAAAGCTTGTGCACACATGCATATTCCTGCATTGTAATTCTGGAGTGCACTTACAGTAAGGACACTGTGAAAAGAAGAAAAGGCCAACAGCAAGAACCAGGCGGCGCAGTGCTATTTGCACCTTCTCGGCTGTTGTCGGTTTAAGTCACCTTCACAGCAGCAGAGTCGTGTTATGCGGCGAAGCATATTTAGCATCATGCAGTGAAGCATATCTGAAGTTAAAGGGGACACTGTCACGGGGCCCCTGCTGGTGCTTATGGTTACCCGACACTATCAGCTTAAGTACTCGTACTGTGACCTCTTCATGCATTTGGACAACACCAATCGCCATGTGAAAACCTCTGTTCACTGCTAATCTCGCTAAGAGCCTAAATTGTTTCCAAACTACAAATTTCACCAAGTGGCAGACTTGGCAATGCTTCTGGAACCTCATTCTCAAGTACTTTAATACTACCAGGATGCTTCAATGTCAAACTGGATTGAAAACCTGGGATGAGATTGCGCAAGCTTCTAGCTTTCTGACTGTTTGCTTCACCTTCTACATCAGTGAGTAGGGAGTGTTCAATAGGCGCTCCCGCTTCACCAAGCAGACGACCGCTGATGAAAGCACGGTGAAGGCGAATAATCAGAGCGCAAGCAAACATTCAGAATGCAAGATCTCGCCCTTTGATTTAGAGAAAGGAAGGATAATTTCAACACCAAGGAACCCAAGTATGCGTTCAACAACAAAAGCTTCTGAACGGGCCACTTCCACATCAGCACTGCGGAAAGACTGATTAGCTTATCACCCAGCAGAAATTTTCACTCGTGGCAGAAATTTTCACTGCCACAATCGCAGGTTCAAAGATATTTGCATGATGACATTTTGGGCCAAAAAGTAGATCCGTTTGAGTGATGGTGTAAGCGTGGTGCCCACTGTTGGCTCGGCTTGTGAAGAGCGACCTGCTGATACCAGACACTCTAAGCAGCTCTTTTCGATGTCTGAATCGATGGTGACATGCACCAGGTGTCACTGCTCTTTGAACATGTTGAGCTGTTGTCCTTGCTTCATGAAACATTAAGTAACTACAGTTATGACATTGTCAAACAAAAGTGTTGTATTAGAGAATTTTGTTAACCACGAAGCATAATATCCCTGTACATTATTTGCTATGCAGTAAACTATTTTGCACCTCTGGTTGGTGAAAAAAAATGGATTTTTGCAATACCAGTAGTATTCATATTCGAAAAATATTCGCTTCACACTTAGGTTTCATTATTCAAATTAGCTTTGAAATTGAAAAATTCATATTTCCACACCCATAGTTTTGCTCAAATACCTGGAGCATAAGTCATTTGAGGACGTAACTTCAGGATTAGCAACAGTATGCCACCAAAGAGTCAACACAGTTCAAATTTTTTTACATTCTTTTACAATTGTTTCCTAATGTACATTCATTAAAACCATCTTAAGCCTCAATAATTGACTAAACTAAACTTTGATAACAGCTGCATGCTTGGATCGAACGGTGCATGTTCCGGCCACTCTAGGGTAGCAGTTTAGGGGAAAAAATATCCGTTACTTAGGAATTCCACTTGGTGACCTTGTGCAGAGAAACCCCGGCTGGACCTTACCATCTGAATCTTCTTCACAATGGCTATCACTGGCTTTTTTGGTGTTCTCGATGGCATCCACTTGCTTGAGAAGCTCGACCTCAATGATGTCTGACCACTGGCAGCACTTATTTCTGTTTATCACAGATGAAAATTGCCGATGAGCTCTTATTTCGCCCAAAACACGGACTTTTGCCACATTTAAGAAAGTGGCACTCTCCAAGTCAGTGTGGTCAGCATGCCTGGCATGCACTTTCATCTCCTGCGTCAGAGTGAGTTACTATCCCAGATTAATGTGCTACAGAGATGACAGAGAGGTTGGCGAAGAAGTTGTGCCCAGACAGATAGAATGATAATATTTATGTCTATTGCAATTCAAAGCCATCTATTAGAGCACCTTGCACCACCAGAGAAATCCTAATGGCTTCCTTTTCTTTCACCTCATAATGTGGGCGGTAAAACCCCATTAAATGATCCCTAAGATGGTTTTTGTCAACCCTGAGGAAATCTCTCACAGAGAACTTGTAGACAGTCTTAATAAGTGTTGTCAGATTACTTTTCAAGGTGTTCTTTATCATCACTGTGGTGGTCGTAATTTCAATTCATGTGCAGCACTCACACAGTGCGCACTCCTTGCAGACATCTGTAACTAGTGGCAGTTCACCAGCATATTTGAAGGGAGGAAAAAAGAACATGGCCACACCAACCACACCACAGCATGTGTATGCATCAGATGACATTGTGGAACCTAATTCTATGTCAGCAGGAAATGCATGGCTTCTGTCGCTATTTCGAGTGCAAATATTTGTCCCACGGGTACAGAGAAGTCATTATGGCAACCACATAATCCAGGCAGCTTAGCGCTGGGCAACTGCAATATTTATGAAGCAGCACACTGCATTCAAAGCCAGGCACTGTCACACTTGTCTGGGAAAATCGGTGCTTGTATACACAGGGGCCGGACCATTTCAAACCACAGTCACATTGGAACTCTGGAACATTGGAACGCTGCCACTGCAGGAATAATTTTCTTCCAACTGCACAAAGAGAAAATTGCAGCACTGTGCTCTGCAGTGCTTGGTGCAAAGGCAGAACAGCCATGAGCCTTCTCCCATCCACAATTCAGAAATCCGCCAATACATATATGGCTTACAGTGGCATCCCTACAGGCAGCACACACCACCTATATGCCGCCACTTAGTTTGCAACACACTGAGGGTCTCCATGCCTTTATGTAAATGCTCAAATATACTACAGGACAGGATCTTTAGGGAATAAAGGTTGTTTCACGGTCCTCACATCTATGCTGTGACAAAGCCAACTCCAACTGCACAGGTAGAAATTGCTGTGGAAAATTAAATTTTACAGTTCCATGTACCATATTTTCCATACAGTACTATAGTCTGCAGGATCTAATTTGGGCTGAAAAAGCCCCTCTCATTAAGCACCATGGCAAATTTTAGTTATAGGTACATTGGTACGTTGGAAGCCGTCAAGGGAGCATTTTCTCAAACAAATATTTCTAATTAGTTCATTATTAACGGAAATGGAAGAAATTGAAATGTTGAATTTTCACGCTGCCAGGAGGCGAGTGCTAAAAGCAACAGCACTCAACCCCTTTGCCTCCAAGTGATCTTCCTTCTTCATCTTCCCCCATGACGGAGCCAAGGGTTCACGTCACACTCGCATGACAAGCCCTGTCTTTTCTTTCCTTTTTTTCTTCTCTTCCTTTTTTGTTGTGGGGCACACATCCAAGGATGGCATTTAACATTGTTTGGCTTGCGAAAGTCACGTGCCATGGTTGGTGATATTGCAGGCAGCACGTTTTACATATAGACATTTGTGCATATAACCTTGACTCTGGCTGAAGCAGGGCTTCGTTGCAACCATGATGGCTTTTGTTTAAAATTTTAGCTGTTTTCCCACTGTGCATCATTTTGATAATTTGGAGACAGGATTGTTAGTGTGTGATCTATGCATTGCACTTGTCGGTTTGCAACTTCCAATCTTGGTGAGACGCCTTTTCAAATAACAAAGTGCGACTGAACTTCCTGAAGGCATTTGCCTTCAGGAAGTTCAAGGGAAGCAGCCCACATCCGCATACCTTATTCACAGCTGTCAATTCTTTTTTTGCTGCTGCTCCGTATTAAAGATGGGAACCCAAGACTGTGGAAGTAGCGTGGGCTTGGTGGTCTGGAGCTTACCATTGGTTGTCGGATCGAACCGCTGGCACCAATTCTTACAAACTGTGCACCCAGGTGCTCAGGATCGTGCCGCTGACTGCATTTTGCAGCGGCTCGTGAGTCCTCAGGGGGCCAGGCAGGAGATACGGCAACAAGGCAACGAGTAACAATGAATGTTTACTTCACATTGTTACGGAGTGGTCAACTCTGCAAGTTTCCCGATGGAGAGCGACAGACATGCTAGTTTGATCAAAAACTGAAGGCTCAAGTCCATTGGCGAAGACGTCCTTTATAGTGCTTGGAATACCCTTGCTCAAAAGAAGGAGAGAGAAAACACTTTCTACGCTGGCGGCCACCGCTCGATACATGGAAGTGTTCAACAAATTTTCTAACCCCCACTGGCTCAGCAGAAGGAAAGGCACTGACGTGCGCACGCACACACACACACACACACACACACACACACACACACACACACACACACACACACACACACACACACACACACACACACACACACACACACACACACACACACACACACACACACACACACACACACACACACACACACACACACACACACACACACACACACACACACACACACACACACACACACACACACAGAACGCTGGCACCTTCCCTGCCGAGGACGAAGAGAAAGAGCGAATGCAAACACGAAGCTTTACCGTCCCACTTGCTGAAGGGAGACAGCACTGTGGAGACTACGCAGACATCAGGGTGTTGTGCAAGCCGTGGGTAAGAAGGTGAAAATACCTGTACAAATGATAAGGTCTTTTTGCTATTGGGGCCTCCTAGGCGTTTTCCAACGGTTGCAGGCGGCTCGGCGTATTTGAAAGGTCCAGCCTTTCACTGTTGCTTTGGCGCCGCGACACAAATCATTGACCACACAGGCCAGTCATAACATCAGTTAGACTAGTTCTTGCGCACGCTCAAGGACACTGAGCTTGAACGACGCCATGAATGCTCTGTCTTTTCAGTGCTATTAGAACTGTTCTTGTATTTTCTGTGTATATGAAGTCGATTATAAATCTCTTGTGCATTTTGCAACGTGGCCTTAGATATCCAAGCACTGAAACGCAGCCACATGATCAGAGTGAGCAGCATTCACTTGCATATCGTGAGTTGCCAGAATAAATTGAAGATATTGTGCTGCGACTATCATTACTGCGTCATGAAGCAACCAGAAATGACAGTACCATGCTTCACAATGCGACTTTCATTTCTCCCCTGGTGCGCTTGTACTTTTCTGGTCCCCTTTCCACTGCGTAGGGCTCCCAGAAAAGCTTTTCTCAAGACAGCGGACCATACTGTGCGCTCAACCAGGTGGCACCCATCACCACAACATTGACCCAATCAGTCTCACCTTGTCATCTCTCGTCCTGTCCAGTGACGTTTTTCACATTTCAAGGATGAAGGTTTAGCACTGTGTTTCCGATGACTCTCTTTAGAGCTCTGGGACAGCGCTTCCGCTGCCAGGGGTAATGCTACAGAACAGCGATTCCACTGACCCCAAGCAGGTACGCCATGTTTGAAGAGACAAAGATAAAACCTTGTGCAGGCTGTCCGGCATGCATATACATCTTTTTCTGCGCCTCTTTCTAAGCAACAATACTTTCACTGGTGAACAGGAAGGCAGCCTTTGTTTCTTTTTTTCATTATCGTTTCTCAGTTTTACAAGGCCATAAAGAAAAATAAAGAAAACAGGAAAGATTGCAAACCAGCCCTGCAATTTTCCTGAATTATTGGAAACGAATATGTGCGAACAGACGATGCCAAATGAAATGAACAGCCAGGTGCAACAACAAGTGACAACATTCAGGTGGTGCAGGCGGTTTGGCGGGCCCTAAAATGCCTTAACGAGATTTATTTGAGCGTGAACATGGTGAGAAGGCTGCTTCTGCCTTGCAGTGGTGTAAAGACTGCTGCATGTCTGGAGGTTAAAATGCTCATCATTCTATCATACATGGAAGTATTCCGACTATTTAGTGGAGTCATGGGAAAGCCACTCAAGCCTAGATTAGCAAAATGTGTAGTACAGATTACAGCGAACACACTCCCTCCATATTCATGCAACCGAATGCAAACATACTGAAACCTGAGGTGTACCTGACGAGCGTACCTGCCAACAGCCCATAGGACAGGAAAGGCAAATCCCTGTGCACGCATGGTGAATTCGTCACTGCTGTGCATGCTCATTTCGGCAAACTGGCGTAACAGATGAATTGCGAGTGCAATATGTGACTGTAAAGCACGTGGCGCATCTTTGTCACCATAGCTTGAGCTTGGTGAGAATCAAGTGGTTTGATAAATGTACAACAGAGTCAGCAATGGTGGGACAGTTCTTAGAAACTTCACAGCATGCCCGTCTGCCTCTACAATGTAAAAAAAAATTGGCTTTGATCCAAGAGCCAGATCTTTTTGACTGGGAAACATTCATGCACCAGCTTTGTCAGTTTTTTGATGCTCCCACTACTTGTGCTGAGGTCGCGAGAAAAGCCCGGAGAGAGTATAAAATTCGAGAATCATGTACCTCTTACATTGTGGATGTCCTTGCACTACGTGCTGACGCATGAACGCCACCACGTCTCAAAATAATCGAATGCGACATATTAAAGGCACAAACACTGTTACCTTATACGTCCTTGGTATGCAGAACCCCAGCACCTCCACCGCTTCTAAGGAACCGCTTTATTCTTGCCGAGCTAGAGCTATGGCGAGGAAGAAGCGACACACACTACGTACGGATGAGGAAGATGAAGGAAAGTCACATTGCGCTCACAATATCGCTAACGTGGTAGTTTCCCAAAGGAAGCGGTCACACCACTGCATATAAAGTGTATGCACAGGGATTCTCATATGTCTTCCCTGTCCAAGGGACTGGTGGCAAGCACCACAGAGCAGCACTGGTCAGGTGCATTCCAATTAAATTCTTAAGAATTGAGAAAAGGCCGATTCAACACAAAGCAACGATCTGACACCCTTGCCAACAAACCTGTTGCACTGGCATTAAGTTTCAGATATTTGCGGCCACACATAGGTAAACCAATGGGCAAGGTTCTGACTGGTGTTGTAGTGAGTACTGCTCCAGGAGGGCACATGTAACCGGCAAACAGATGCCTCAGGAGAGCATTAGAATATAATCAAGGAGGCGGCAGGGTACCCAAGGGGCAGCGGAGGGATCAAAACTGGAAGCAGGGCGGTCCTAAACTGGAAGCAGGTTATGTTGCTCCAACTCACGGACCACCCTGACTCCAGCCTTGTCCGCGAAAGCGGACAGCTGATCTTAAAATGCGTCAGAAAATTCGGAAAGTAAGACTTACACAGCCTACAGACATCATAGATATACTACTAGCAAGCGCAGGCCTCGGCGAGCCCCAACCCATGGACCAGTCCGCGTTCTAGCTCTGGTGTCCCCGTTATCGATTTGGTGTCCTGGAGACGCGCCAATAATATGAAATAGTGACACGTTGTTACTAGTAAAAAACACGATTTAAGCCGCTAACGCTACGTTCAGCACTGCCGCGCCCAACAACTTCTACAACGCCTGTGAGAACTTCACCAAGCAATGGTTGTTCTTGGCAATACTAAGAACTTGTGAATTTTGTGTACCGCTCATGCTTAACTTTGTAGTGCACTGTGGCTTAGTGAAGCACTACGATTGCGTGTAGCATACGTACACATCTTACCTGATAGACGGTGAACAGGGTCTTGTACAAATATCCGCTGAAGAAGAAAAGACTACACCTTCACATGTGTTAAAACACATGCCAAACTTGAAAAAACAGACGTACAATGAACCTCCACACGTTAAAATAGCAAAAGCATCACTTAAAAGGCGAAAACTATTGAAAACTTTGCAAGCGCCATGGCAAGCGCAAATCCGCCATTGCTGCTGATATTGATGTTGATCAGGCTGTCCCCTTGCGATCGAGTCGGCAAGCGCGTGGAAGCGCGTTTCCTTATTCTATGGAAGCGCAATTGGCGCAATGTAGCCAAAATAAATAAAGAAAACTGCATCAACTACAAATACACACACGCAAAAGAAAATCGTCGGGATTCTCTATAACGACGTTTCCAACCCCTTGACCGATATTTCATACAGCTCGTTGCATTAATTAAAATACCTGCAGTGCATTGTTTTCATAACGCGCTAAAAAAATTCTGCGCTTAAGCTTACCCGCACAAACACGCGGCGCAAATTCGTAGAACGCCACCAGTGCAGCCCCCCACCCCCCAAGAATATATATGACTAGTCAATAATAATAGCATACAATTATAACGTGAGCGTCGGCGCAATCAATGGAGAATTCAATTTCATTTGTTATAGAAAATCAAATGCAATGCAGTAAACAATGGATAGAATTAAGCATATAGCTTCGAGTCTAAAAAAAATCTGCCTTGAAACTTGACGTGGTGACGCGGCAAATTGTGAGTATATGATTGAAAATAATTGCTATAGTGTGTTCGTGTATGAGTAAGCTTCTCAAAAGGAGTTTCAAGTGTTTCCATGGTATGGTAAGCTTATATCTTGATTCCGCAAGTTTTTTTTTTTATTCATATAGGTCAATTATGTTTAAAAAGCGAATTGGAAATCCCAATGGTTTTGTTTTTTGCCGGGGGAACACAGAGTTGAGCCACTGTTTTGAAACAAACTTTTATTTAAAGTAGTTACAAGTAACACCGACACCCTCGCTCATAACAAAACAACTTTCACTCACTGTGTCCAGACACTTGGTTCAAGTTGCATGTAATGCTTCATCTCCAAGCTTTGCGTGGTTTCTTAAAGGCATTGTGAAATCTACACGGTGTTTTTATTTTACACCTCCTCATCTCATAGCACAAGATCTGAAATGCGTGAACAAGAAGAATCAGGCCAGCACATATTCACAGAAATGAACTCTTCACAGTGCAGTTGACAAGTGCAAAAATTACAGCAGAAACTGCCAGTCACATGATATGAGCAAAACATAACTGTTCTTTTTGCGGGAAAGCCTCAGTCCCATGCCGACATTAACCCATATGGTGGTCATCACTGGCAATGTTTGAAAGATTTTCATAAAATAGAGACTGAATGTCTGGAGTATTTATCATAAGGGAAGTAGAAACTCGCACGTCTTCTAAACAGCCCTTTGCAGTGCTAAATGTATGCTGGCTCTTGATAGTAATAAATAGTATGACTGTTACAACTGTTAAACAAGACAAAAACTCACAGGAATATGAAGGCTTGAAGTGATAAACAGTGTTTGGAGGGAGAATGTAGCTGGAGTGAACCCTTTGACAAAGATTTGTCTTCGTCAGTGCCGTAATTAAGTTCGGCACAGCAATCTTTATGCACACTTAGCTCACTTTCCCACACCCTCAATGTAGGATGAAGAGGAGAATAAAATAGTGCGTAGAATGAAGTTGAAGTGTAGAAAAGAAATGGGGAGACAGTGAAAGAGAAGGTAGGAGCACTGTTGTAGATTATTCTTCCAAGGTTGCTCTTCCAAAAGAAAAAAAAGAAAAATATTAAATGTGCAAGGAAGCATTGCCAATTGTTATTATGCCTACTCAAGTAAGAGATGCACCATAAGGGATGCAATATAAAACTGATCTGATATGTAGGGTGGCCTAAAGCTTTCTGCATAGTCTTTACAATCATTATGACACTGTCTGCTGCAGCTAAATATGCAGAAGTTTTAATTGAGTGCTCATGACCAGAGCAACTTATCCAGACTGCACACAATACCATTGCATATGCCCTCTATTTTGGTAATCTGAAAAATAAAAGTTTATTCAAATGGGCAATAAGAACATCACATGGAACACAAAATCTAGATCGAATTATGAGGCATGCCACAGTGCGGGACTCAGTATTATTTTTGACCACCTTGGGTTTTGTGATGTGCACTTAAATTCAACTACACACTTTTTTTTTCATTTCACCACCACTGAAATGCCGCCACCTTTGCTGGGATTGAACCCGCAAGCTCGAGCTCAGCAGTGCAACATCATAACTACTGCGCTACTGAGTGTTTACACAAATTTATAAGTAGCAAAACACATTGGAGGCTTTTGCACACTGAAGCACTACACACCATCCAATGCACTTCCTTATATGTATGTACAGACATACTTACCAGCGGTTCATATGACAAGCATGGAGGCGTGCTCTAACACACTACCATCCAACAGCTGCCACATGACCACTGGGTTTGTACCTATTTTCACAGAACACTTACCAGCAGCTCATACAACAAGCATGGTGGCCTCTCTCGTGCTCTAACACACATACCATCCAGCTGTGACATATGGCTGCACACCACAGACAAAAACAGACGGGCTAATCATCAGAGACCACATGTCATGATTTGTTAACATGCGAGCCCTCAACCTGCTTCAATAAGGCATGACAGCACAGCACTACTGCACCACTTCTCTCTTCCTAACTGCACTGGAGGCTTGTTACCAGTAATCGTGCCCTGCTGACGTGGTTATCTCTTCAGTTTCTATGTTGCTGTCCCTAAGCTGTTATTTAAGGACTTCCTTTTGAGCTTCAGTGGGCCTTGAAAGGCTAGATGATGGCTGCCACAATCTAGGGTTTTTTGTAGAGTGAAATCTTAACAGGCGCACAACTTTTTTGTTGGCTGGTTTATTTGAATGGTCTGGCATCTTTCTTTTTGGGTCACTTTCACTTTCAACAAGCATGAAAACTGGCTCAAACAAATTGTTTGCATTCTCAGCCACACCCTCAGAGACTTCACCATCTGATATTGCCTGTCTGACTGGGTCCATTTTTGCTCTTAAGAGTGCTGAGCTTGACACTGCTTTGGCTGCTTCCAGCTTTGTTATACTCTGTACAATGTGCAATGCCCGACTTGTCTCACATGCTTCTTCGGGTGAGCTCTCATGGGCCTTGTTGCTGCTAGTTGGATTAGCGATGACCACACAGTGAATGTGCTTGCACACTGTAAAGTGTATAAGATGGTCATAGCAAGTGCACATATAAGTATGCACACACACTGCGCATTCCTTGCACCTCAAAGGACAGCAAGCACCATCTCCCACTTTTGACACTTTATATGAGAGGCCTTTAATAGACTGAGATGGCACAGTCCATATGCCATCTTCATTTAATTTGGCACAAGCTGCCATTTCACTGCCAGACCTGTGGTTCTTCTGAATTCTGCTCAGCTTCTTACCTTTTGCGCCTTTCATCATCTGGATAGCCCTTTTCATTAAAAAATGATTTGTCAAGTCCATGAGGGCAGAAATTAGTTTGTCACCATGCTTATTCTGTTTTCTCTCCAGCATAGTATGCTTTAACGTCCTGTGCTTGCTCTCAACGTGCATGTTAGTGTTGACGGCTGCTCTAGTCCTAAAGCAATAGGCCCACTCTTGCGGCCTAACTGCATAGTGGTCATTGAAGTACTTCAGGAAGTCCCTCAGTTTTTCTTCCTCACTAGAAAGGAATTGCTTAAAATAATCTTCAAATGCCTTTTCCGCGAGGAACTCTAAGAGTAGCCACACACAATGGTAAACATGTGGCCTTAGCTGTTTCTCTACACACTCGAGTATCTTCTTACGCCAATGGTTATCCACATGCCAGGCACAGAGAAGTTTCTGTTGTGCAGCACCCATGACCATGGACCATGCTTTGTAGAATTGTGACGCATCATCAGATATCAATGTCTTAGCAGCCACTTTTTTGGCCATGGCTGACTCCAGATATTTGAAGAATGCTGTCAAAGTTTGCTCGTTCATCCGGTTGCAGATGAAATAAGCTATAGCTACACCTGATCCTACTTTATCTAGCACCAGAAGAGTGGTCAGCTCAAACTGGTACTCTGTAGTTCCATGTGTGGATTCAAGACATACAGTACCTGCAGGGCCCAAATTTTCTAGTAGCTCCTTCTGAGGCTCTGTCATCAGAACAAGAGCAAAGTCTGCTGAAGTAAATGTACCACTCGGGTCCACTGCACCTTGTGCCTTGTACAGGCGGACAAGTGTTTCACCTTTTTCTTTCATCACAAGCACCCACGTGTCTACACTGATAGCGTCATTAGTGTGACAATGTTACGGAGCAGCAATGTTAAACTGCTGTTTGATGTTATGCAGGGTTGAGCACTCTGCCAAGTGCACTGGCCTCAGCTTGGATGCCACACATGTTCTTACTCGCTTTAGAATGGTTTTCATGGGCACACCCCTTTCTAGGTTCTCTGCTACGCTGGCCTTTTCCTTGTCACTCATTCTCAAGTGCTGAATTTCTGGCTTATGACCGTAATGGTTTCTTTGATACCTGACTTTTATGGTGGTGCCTTCAGGTGTCGGACTCTGAGTATTGTCCATTGTGACGGTAATACATGAAAGACATATCTTACCAGACCTACAGCTCCCCTGACTTTTCTCCCGACGGTCACTATGACCTTCCTTTTTCCTTGCCTCGCCTGATCTATTACAGTAATAGTGGATCCTTGTTTCTCCACTGGCCAGCTTTTTGGGGTCCCTGGGCAAAATGAACCAGCAGTTTTGGCTACCCTCTTCTTCTGCTTTCCATTCATGAAATTCTGTAATAAAAGCACAAAATAGCATTAGATAGTGACAAGTACTATTGGGAGAGAGATGCAAACAAAAATAATCACTCTGAAGGCTTTGGACACGGGCTAATGTAGCATTTATTTTACTCCCTCACCTTCAACTCGACTGTGTCATGAGGTTACCCTTGATACTGCTCAAATTTCTGTTAAAATTGAATTTCAAATATGCAATGCGCCATAACTTCAAAAAATTTATCATATTAGTTTTGTTTTAATAAGAAACAAATATGAAACTTAAGCATGATCTATGCTCACTCCTTCCTCAATATTGAATCAGACTGTACATTCACAGCAATGCTGTTACAATAAGACAAAGACGAACTGAGAGCACGTGGTGCAAGCTACACCCCAGAACAGTGTGAATCCCTTCCCTCAGTTTCTTCTTGAAAAGCTCCTTCTTTTCAAGAAGAGCTTGATTTTTTACTGTACATAGGGGCTTGGCGAGGGAGTGTTCCATCGTCACGCGGCTATGATCTGGCTTGGGCATGCGCCTGGTTCGAAGAGGCAGCATTATGTGCCATTTCAATAAACCAGTTGCTAGTCTGCGTTCTTCCTGTCTTCTTGTACGTTGGTGTCTTTTCCCAAGCGCAGTTTACGTTCACAAAAAGATGTCTTACCAAGTAGCCTCTTAACACACTCTTCTTAAAGAAAAAAGGATTACGCGTGCGTCAAATTTCGCTATACTTTATGAAATCTACAACCAGAGTCCTTCAATTGAAGGACTGTGGTACTACTAAAGAATTTTCCCAAAGTACGCCGGGAGACCAAGCCGCTGACAGCCGCAATTGCAAGTGTGGTCCTGGACCTACGTCGGCCTCCATTCGGACCTATTGCGGCCTGCACTGAGGCGAAGACTACACCACGCACGCAAGTAGCGCAGAGCAACGTCAGAACGCAGAGCAAATTCCTCCTCTCGTTTAAGTAAAAAAAAATGGGGGGGGGGGTTGCGCGAGCGTCACATTTCGCTCTATTCTATGAAATGTACTCCTAAAGAGCTTGCCCACAATACGCTGGCAAACCATCCCGGCGACATCCGCAAATTCATGTATGGTCCCGGTTCTGCGTCTCCGCCGCATTGCAACGTGCACTGAGGCGAAGACTAGGCCACGCACGCATGTGGCACAGAGCAACGTCAGAACGCAGAACAGCTTACTCCTGTCGCTTAAAAAAATTAAGATGTACAAACGTCAAATTTCACTCCAGTTGCTGTGCAGGATAGCAGACAATGCCAAACGTATGTCATGTAGCGCATCGCTGGGAGCGCACACACATGACTATACTATAGATGGATAAACAAACAAATTATATTTAACGAGGACACAAACTTCAAAATACCCCAAGGAAATAAATTAGGCACCTGCGCAAAAGCTGCTCTTCGCGAAACAGATGAAGAAAGAGAAAACAAAGGCCCGCAAAGCATAAACAACTGCCTTTTTGGAAGCACACTGCGCAACAAGAAATTAAAAAAAGTCCAAGATATAATATTGCGTTTAAACGTCATTTGCTCACGATGACTGAGAATAAATTTAATAAAACTGTTCCTCACCCTTATGCACGTCAGCCTCGAAGTTGTGCGCAGCGATCTGGTGCACCGAATACTTCTCCATTGTAGGCAGGGAAGTGCCACATACGTCGCATTTCATCAATTTCTTGACATCCACGGCCATTTTGTGAACGTTCCTGATGTGTTGCAGCATGTTCTTCCTCTGTATGAATAGTTTGCTGCAAAATTCGCAGCGACGATCGTCATCGCCGATGGCAGCTCGATCACAGACGCGCGCCATTCCGAAGCGGAGTAGCGGCGTTTGGAAGCACGTGGTTTTTGTGTCATTGCACGCACTACAGCAATACAGAGAAGAAAACTCCCCAATCACGTGACACACTAGGTATTCAGTGGCCCCATAGGGACAGTTGGAAACCAACTTAGGGAACCAACATCCGGGAACGCAGGGTCGCGTGGATGCTGCCTTCTATTGTTCACCGGCCTCAGCCGGCCTGCGGGGAGACGCATGTCTCTTGCGGTTCCCGATTTCAATGCATGGGCCCTATGGGTAGCTTGTCCTCTAGAGACAGTATAGTAACTCTATGCCCTATGCATTGCAGCGAGGCGGCGAGTGTGGACGGGACGCGGATTTCGGTGGCGGCGCTGTAGTCGCGTGGGCTGGCTCCCTCCGCTGCTTCGCCAGAGAATAGAGTGCTTTGCGCGCTTGTTCATGCGGGCTTGATTCGCGACGTTGACTGTTTTTTGGTGTTTCAACCTAACGTTCGAGTCCGTTTCACGCGCAGTCGGCCGAACACGTGAGAAGTAGGAAGGTCGAAACGTCAACGGCAACGACACTGCTTCGCTCCCGGCTGTGAAACAGGATATTAGTGGAAAAAAGGAAAGCAGCCGTTGTTCACCGCATCGAAAGATGAATAAACACGGTGAATTTGGGAACGCAACTTGCACCGCCAAGACAAAAAACTCGACGAAACATGTGCGGTTTGAGTGCGAAACACGCTAAAAGAATAGGTGGATTTTTAAGCGATCCAACTGCAGATGGCCTAAGGGTGACGCATAGAGTTTCTCACTATAACACCTAGAGGGAAATCTGGCGCCACCGTCTATGGGAGTTTCTTAAGGGGGCACCGTGCCGTCATGGGAATGACGGTATATGTGTCCGCGAGGCTTGTGTTGTACGAGGCTTCGTCTAAAACGTGGATGTGGCTACGCAAATAACGCGTTCTCAAAGTAAAATCTTCATAATATGTTTCCATTCACGCATATTACATCTTTACTCACCCACAATGCATGACCAAGTGAAGAAAAGCAAGAACAGAAAACCGACTGTTTCAAAGCGAGCGCGAACCTTGTCGTCTGTCCTCCAACTTTAGCGGCCCGCTGATACTTTTTACGTAACATATAATCGTACACGCTATAACAAGTTCTCATAGTTAAACAAAACATGTTTTCGCGTAATAATAAAGCTAAAACAGCTTTTCACGTGCTGTTCTAGTAGAAAATGAATCATTGTGACAGACGGAACGGTGCATAGAGTTACTATACTGACTCTAGAGGACAAGCTACCCATAGGGCCCATGCATTGAAATCGGGAACCGCAAGAGCGCCGCCATGTTGCTACGCGCCGAGGTTGCCAGCTCCTGAGACGCTTGCTAGACTTGGTGACAGTAGTCAGTTTTAATCCGGCAACAGTAGCAGCGTAGCAGCATGGCGTCTCGCTTGTACTGTCGTGATGTGTGTGTGCAGCCGTGTGTTTGGGCTTTATAAGTTGGTTCTTTATTCTATGTTGCGGGACGGTGCGGGTGTGGTCCATGTTGGCCGTACAGGTGACAGTTATGCAACCGAGGGATGATCCTGCTGAAGTTTCCGGTGGTATGCGGTTTTCAGCGGTCACGCCTGTTGCAGGAGTGTCACTCGACGAGGTTACGAGTTCGAAGCTGTGGTCAGATTCCTCGTTGGCGTTCCGTAATTCTCTTCGCACGGGCGCGGTATGTTGCAAAAGCCGCTTTCGCGATCTATCGTCGCGACGATAGATCGGGCTTTTTTATTATTATAAGCACTGATCCAATTGGGGTAGGGCACATGTAACCTACAAACGGAAGTCTCAGGAGAGCACCTGAGATTATAATAAAGCAGGCGGCGCAGGAACTCCAGGGCACCCAAGGGACAGTGGGGGGATCAAAGCTCGAAGCAGAGCGGTACGTAGGTTGGGGCCGCCGAGGCAGGTTTGTGCCAGGGAGTGTTCGCACGGACAGCTCCCCTGGCACGCGCAGCAGAGCCTCGCAAGGTCGAGATACCTTAAAGGCACCTGCTCCCATGATCTTTCTTTTGCCTCGGTGCAGTGTGCACGATTAACGAGAATAATATGGAGAGCATCCGGTGCAGTCGCGAATGCGTCATGGCAAATGTAGCTCGCGTCGCCTGGCGTGTGCAGTAATACCAGAGTTGGTTGTGTGAACTTTATGCATAATACGCTTTGTTACGGTACCTTAACGCAATGGGTCTAGAGGACGGTGTTGGTACATTTTTTCGTACCGCCCTAATCCTATACCCCCTACTACAAACATACACACACATACCCCCCTCTTTTTATGTATACATACAATTCCTTGCCATGACGGATCCATAGCCTCCTTTATTTTTGAAAAATAGAGGAGGCTATGGACCAATTGACCAGTTCAAGTTGTCAACTTGTCAGTAACTGTCATAGGAATCACTGTATTAAACACAATTCCACGATCGGATTGTTTACTTTCATTTTTTGTTGTAACACTGAGGACTACATAGAACTTTATTTTGTATATGTGAGAGAAGTATGTGGATATCACGAGCTTAAGCCAATGTGCGATACACAGACAAAGCAGCTGCTACAACATGAACTGCATTGAGGGCCACACAACACATACGTAATTAAAGGTGCAAAATATCGGGGAAAGCTTCAAAATACGCTCTGTAGCACTGCAAAGTGTAACATATATTGTATGTGTACAATAAATGTTCAAAAATACAATGCATCAATGTCCCATTTGCCTTCAAGTTTATTATCAAGTTGAAGTTTACTGAAGTTTATTATGAGCATATGTACAACAGGAATCTACTGACACACCCGCAGTCAAGGTGGCTGTTCGAGGTGTGCTGGCTGCCTCAGTGTAAGAAAAAGAAATTGGGTGAATGTCGACACCAGTGCCACTGCTTCTTGCCTCTGACCTGCACGTGCCTCCACGGCATCTTTGTGCACAAGTGTGCTGGCGTGGTGAGGCGTAGGAGTCATCCGAGAGAAAGAGTATCGTTTACATGGAGAAGTGGCTGTTCACACTGTCGGCCGCTTTCCCTCAAATGTTTCCTTGGCGACTAGGGTGACACACCCGCAGTCAAGGTGGCTGTTCGAGGTGTGCTGGCTGCCTAAACGAAAGAAAAAGAAAGAAATTAGATAAGTGTCGATACCAGTGCTATTGCTTCTTGCCTCTTACCTGCATTTGCCTCCATGGCCTCTTGGCTTGCGGAGTCTGTATGAGGGAGTTGCTGTGACTAGGTGTAGGCATTGTCTAAGCAAAAAGAAAAGGTCATTCGAATGGGAAATTATTGAAGTCAATGTAGTTATGTCTGCTTCTGGCACTCTTCTTGCCCAAAAATTTTCAAACATAGTGTCCAGTACACACCTGGACTTTGACTGCTTTTGCTTTTTACCTGCAGGTGTTGCTGCGAGATCCTTAGTATGGCTGCGTGCAGCATTGTAACACTTGGTGGAGGCATTTGAAGTGGTAGCCAAAAATATAAAGAATCATCCTTGTCTGCACGAATGCTTTCAATTTCTAAATGCAGTGGTAACTATCACTATTAGTGCAAGGCCCCCCACATCTATGCGGCAAGTTCCATAGCTCGAAACTGAATTTTTCCTTTAGTGTTTCACAAGGCGTCTGATATGTCCACATTAGATGTGATGTGTTTGTTTTTATTTATCCCAGTGTGGAGAGAGCATCATTAAATTGTTTTTTTTTATTTTTGCTTGTCTTGTTCTTTGGTTTATTTCTGAATTTATCAAGCACCAGTCTCATGATGCTAAAATGACTTATGTAATGGCAATCAGCTTTTGTTTTGCAGAAAAACAACGCATTTCCTGACCCATTGTTTGACATCCCCTCACTCGCATAATTTTGCAGAGTATTCTACCTATATTGACTTGCTTGACCTCCACTAAAGAGTCTTGCATTTTCAAATATGACTCTTTCCTTAAAATCATTCGACACTTCTCGTAATTTCTGTACCTTGGGTTTCGATACTCAGCATTCACCATTTTTGCTTGTTTCTGACTGAAAATGTCTTTTTTAATTTAGAGCTTAAATTTTACCTTTGGAACACACGGAAGGGCTTGCCATTGCATATCTGCATAAAAGGGAAACATGTTTCATTAAACATTTGCAAAATCCAATTGAAGATTGATGAATGCAGCTTGCAGTGTGATATGACTGAATGAGCCATAAAAGTAACTCATTTCACTTGGTAAATTAAAGCACATATTAGTGTGATGTGCAAGATACGTTACACTAACGTGGTGGGTTCTCTTGCTTATACAGCAAAATAATCGGTGCGCGAGAAAAAAATTATTTTTGCATACCCCTTGTACACACTGATTTAAGGAGAATGAGCTGTAGATGTCCACATGATCTACTTATTTTACTTGCGAGTATGGTCAACAAAAATGTGTCCCAGCTGCTTAGTGGTACTCGGGATTATGTCAGTATTGCATATGTGCCTGTTCTAAATAACTGTAAACTGGAAATAAGTGAATTTTGAAAATGCTCGCAGGGATCTGATGTGCATATCTTCAGTTTATGGATACATGTAAAAGACTCAGCATAAAGTGCAAGTGAACGTTCCCGCAGGCCCGCAGTCAATCGTGCAAATAGATTCGCTGCACAAATTTGTGACCAGAAAAGATATTCCACATGAAATGGCATGCAAGGAAGTGTTGAAAATATTACACAGTTAATAAAACGCCTACGCTATTAATATGTGGGTTGATGCACTCGTTATGCAAAATGGAGGTGAGGCGTGCAAACAGGACACAAGAGTAGAGTATTTACAAGCAAACAACACGAGCGCCGCCCACATCTCTACTCTTGTGTCCTGTCTGCACGCCTCACCTCTGTTTTGCATAATGAATCCTTACCAAGTAGCTGAGCTTTCTGCCGTTCTAAGTCTCGATGCACTCGATTTCGTCCGCATTAGGCACTCGCCTCTTGATTACTTCGTGGCACAGAAATACTCGGCATCAGGCTGTTTTTCTGCTGTGGCCTTTGTAGAAGCATGATTGTTCAAAGTGCAACAATTAAACAGTTTTTTTTGAGTTGCTTGCGGCTTCGCCAGTACAATTCCGGTGCGCTGGTCTGCCTGTGCAGCAATTTCCTACTGAAGGGAAACCTGCAAATAAAAACACCGCTCCGCATGCTGAAAAATGTTCTACTGTGACGCTTCTCAAACGATTGTGATGCACGACAAGAGCTGCCTATTCGGGTGATATTCTCAACAAGGAGATACATTTGTTTACTTACATGTGAAGGTATATGCCAGAGCACTTCGGGGCTTCGGTGGCACACAAGGCACGAGTGTGTGTGCCATAGCGTCCGATGTCGACGCGCGATCGCATGTCAAACCTGAACTGTACGAAACTACTACGCATCCAAAAAACAGATTCGAAACCGAAATTCGCGTCATCCTTTATTGCAAGAATGCGTACATTGTGATTTACATAAGTCTCGGACTTAGCGATCGCTTTCTGTAAACTTAATATTAACGTACCACCTTCATAAAGCCATCAGGTATGCGTTTTTAGATGAGAAAGCATAAGCTTGCTTTCAGCTCTTTCAATAGTAATTGCGCTGGCCACATTGACCAGTAGCAACAGGGCGGCGCCCTAGAGGTTCCCACTTTTCCGGCCCAGCTTTTCCTCTAGAGTTGTTCTACTAACTCTATGGAAAGGTGCTTGCCAAGCGCGTCTTCAAGGTGTCCTGTCTCTCCGAGAACGATGCCAATCCGAAGTCACAATATACCGGCATTCTCATGCATGCCACAGCGCAGCAGCGCCAGATTTCCCTCTAGGTAATGTAGTGAGAAACTCTATGGGGTGACGATATCCAGCACATTAATACTGCTGGATTATCGTGTCAGCCAGGGATTTAGGTATGTTATGACATCCAGGTTAAGCCAGGATTCGCTGGAAAACTTTTTCGGTATAGTCAAGCAATCATGTGGGTCTAATGTCCACCCAACACCAACGCAGTTTCTAATTGTCGTTACTTGCCTATCCTTTTATAACTTTTGCGAAAATAGTACGTTCAGGCAATGCTGACCTTAATGGAGCTAGTGGAGAAATGAGTTCTCTCCTGAGTGCGCAAGATGCTCCAGCACAATAAGCCAGGGCTGCTGCAATCGACCATCTCATTGAGGAAGGAAACCTTCAGCCGAGCGCATGCCTCGTAGTATTCCTGCTGAGCACAGAGAGTTGGTGGAGCAGAAGAGCGACGACCGTGTAATACATTACATGGCAGGGTATGTTGCTCGAAAGTTTCTGAAGTGTTATTACTGCATGTCTTGCAAGGCCTTTCTTTTGGAAACCCCCAATACGGAAAGCAGAAACTCTGAGTTCGCTGTGACATGCAACAAGGGAGGGTTGTTATATCCTTCGCTGGAGCTTTTCAGGGCAGTGAAGAAGTTGGAGGACATCTTCACTGTGTTCTTCAGCCGAGAGAAACTCTGCAGTGACAGCATAGTGGATGTAATGTTGCTAGTGAAGGAGAACTTCGGCTATGCCTTAGGCTGCAGCCAGCACTGGGATGCGCTCACAACAGAGTTGACCAAGTTCTATGTGCTGACCAGGCCGCACTTCTATGTAAAAGGGATCAATCAATCGCGACAGGAACGGCGTAAAAAGAAATTGCACGCGAAGATAAGCCGTTCCTCATAGTGCCTCTCTCGTAGCAGCCATGCACTTTGAGAAAGGAGTAGCTGCCCATCTTTTGTACCAATAAAGAGTTGTTTGTGGCCACAACGAGTTCTCTTTATTTTGCTGTGTTACGAAATTTCGCTATCCCTGGTAACCACTACGAGTCCGCATAATAGTGGCATCACCATAGGATTAACTCCCTAGCTTTCAGTGGATATATACTTTCGTAAACAAAATCGCAGTTAAAGGGGTGGAGACATCAAAATTTTCGTTCATGCGTTTGTTGATTCAAACGTTGCGTCATGCTTCAGGGAGCACGATACACACAGCGGGATTCATATATATCCGATAAATAATTTAATAATAGCATTATTATACTGAGCATTTCGGTTTCTGGGCTCCGGGGGATGCTATGACGTCACAGAGGAGCAAACGCAACATGGCTTGGTCACGTGGCCCACAAAAAATAGTGACGCAAAACTATGCTGCGTCGTCTGCTCGCGCATACGCGTGCTCAGCCAGCAGAGGTCAACCACTGGCGATTCGAAGTGCATGTCGCGATTATTATAATTATTGCGAAGAGCGACATCAACGGTAAGAAAATATTGCGGCTTGTGAGAGTCGGTGATTCATTCCGAAGCGCCGTAAGCTTTAGCTTTGAAGTGAACCGGAAAAGGCCTAGCGACGATATCGGCGGCGCCGAACGATCAGAGGCGGTGAAGCTGCCGTCGATGCCAGAGTGACCACTCCTCGGTCGCTGATTGGCCGCTTCGCCGTACGGCTGCCGCACAAATGGGTCCCGGGCCCGTCCTCTCTACGGCAAGGAAATCTCGCCGTTCGCGAGCAAAACCGCCGTCGCACGGGGGCCCGCGAACGGCAAACGGCGTGTGGCGAGTTTCCGTGCCGGTAACGTGGACGGGCCGGTAACGTGGAAAGGCCAAGCGAAGGAGAGTCTGCTCCGAGCTGCCGAATTACGCGACTATGCGAGGAGAGAAGCAGACAACACGAACGCCGCATATCCTGGTCCCTTTCGGAGTCGGCCGGCTAGTGTTACACTCAAACGTGTAAAGGCCCGTCCGCAGGGCAACTCGCCGCACGCAGTTTGCCGTTCGCGGGCCGGCGTGCGGCGTTCCTGTTGTCCACTTCTCTCCTCTTGTGTCCGTGTCTGCACGCCTTACCCCTTCTTTGCATTAAGAAAGGATTTCTATATGCCTGTAGCTCGGTCGTAGTGGAGGCTATGCTCGGTTGCTCGGCTCAGCAGGCTCCGTAATCGGCATTTCATCGCTACTTATCATACGTCACGTTTTTGTGCTGGTGTGCTATGACGTCAATATTTTCGTTCCTCCTCTGTGACGTAGTAACTGCCGCGCTAGCGATGGGTCTCGACTACGAGAAGGAGTTTTTAATGACTCTTTGGAGCTCAATTAAAATTATTTTGAAATGTTTGCAGCGTCCAATACCTCGTTCTGGGTGTCCTTGCATACGGAAGCAGCCTACAACATGCTTTTTATAGCCTCAAAATTTGGTGTCTCAACCCCTTTAAAGGAATAAAACCTCATCATATCTGACCTCTGTTCCGAATGTGTTAGCACACGCGCCGCGATTGCTTGGCTCACTTGAACTTGTGAATGTGATTGGGCCCTGACCTGTATAAAAATTGTTAATGGCAAATGAATTAAGCAATTTACCCATTCACATACTTACCTCTTCTACGGTGTTCGCGAGCTTTTAGTTTAGAAAACAGTCGCATCGTTGTGCAGCCGTTAGTCTGCACTCGTTGGGTCGGCTTTATTTTCACGCAAGCTTGAAAAACGTCCGTCTTTCCACCTTTCTCTGCGCCTTGTCTTAATTTCAGAGGAAGTTTTCAGAAAACATGCTACGGAGCTGCGCGCTTTCTTTTTTCGGCGTGATACCAAGCGCACACGGCTTTCTCTACCTGTAAAATGCTCGGAGTTTCGCGTTCCGTACAGCCCATGCTTTAGTGGCGCCATCTGGCGGCGTCGACGTGAGATGCCACACCCGCGGGCTCTCCCTGACCCCACTACCCCCTTCTAGTTCACTATTGGCGGCGAGGAGTTACGGAGTCGCCATCTATCGGAAGCGCCTCGCTGGCGTAGTATGAGGGATCACGTGGCGCGCTCCTCATAGGTTCTGCTGTCAGCGCTCACTGAAAACACCACGCGCGAGCTATCCCGGACATTTCTGTAAGTACTTTCGAAACGAGAGAAGTTTCTTACTGTCTAAATAATAATCTTGGGCAAACTGAAAGCACACAGTCGTTTACAGACGCTATCTCTTTACCGAATACGTACAGTGAACGCCACTGCGCGCGGTCGCCGCGATGGAGTCTCCCGAACCGGCTTCTTGCGTGAAAGGTAGGTAAACGCTGAGAGCAAACTATGTGAAATGTGTTCTTATAGTGCCTGCATAACTAAATGGAGCGTAATAGAATGAAGCCTCAATGAAGCGATCGCGCAGATTCCCAGCGACCGACTGCGCGTCTGCATGCTTGTCCGCGCACTGTTTCGATTTCTCCGCGCGCGCGTTTTCGCACCGTGCCATGAGCTTTAGGCCGCAGAATATGAGCATTTGACAGTATACAAGCAACCATTGTTGCGTGGGCGCTATCAGAGCTGTTCAAGAATAATTTCATTGTAGAGACTTCGACGCCTACGGGGACTGTGATGTGCCGTCGCGGCGATTCAATCTTTTTTTTCTACTAAATTCTTTGACCTTTCAATACTATTTCTCGAGTTGCGTCGCACTGTATGTTTATCGGTGTTCTCAGCGTGCAATTCCCCGCTGCTCGTTTTTTGTAATCCAGTGCATTAATTCATAACACAAACATGACCATATGCCATGCTTTTTTTAATGTGCTTCTTACCGCTGCCTTTCCACTCCACTGAACTTGCCAGTATCTATAGCATCGACAAGTTCATAGACCAAACTGTCATGACATTAGTCGGGCAGCGGACTCGGGCGAGCGTCTCAATGCGCGTTTTCAGGACATCGCAGACGGGGCGCCGTAGCAGAAATCTTCCTCGCGTCTGTGCTTGCTGCATACCCGAGTTGTAGCTGATGACTGTTTGCCGGTTTTATGTTTCGCGAGCCAAGCTTCACACAGCTTCTTGTCCTGCGGCTACGTGTGAATAAGGCTGACACCGTGCTCCGTTGCGTGCGTCCGGCATTGCGGCACCGAGCAGTAGCCTACCATGTTGTGCGCCTTCAAAGGCAGCCACTACCTATTGTAGTGCTTTCAAGCGTTGTAAAGGAGACACTCGAAGCGGGCAAATCTCGCCACTAAATGAGGACCGCAGCGTACGAGGGAATTTAAACTCTCGTTTTCAGCTCGCTTCGGCGCGCCAGAAGCAGCCGACGCGGCCGCTTTGTCCACGTGATCCCTCCTAGCACGTCACGCCGACGGTGGCGCCAGATTTTCCAGTGGTGGAGCTCGAGGCCAATAGTCGCACCCTAGGCCCTAGGTGCCTAGGGACAGCATCGCTTAGGGATTTTTGAGAAGGCGCGATGCTGGCGCCGAGCATAGAGTTTCTAATAGCGTCCTCGATCACCTTGCCCCGGGGTTGCCCCGAAACCAGAATGGTGCGCCTTGCACCGCCGTGGTGGCGCACTGCGGAGGGTCAACATCGAGGACAAAACTGCACCCATTGCAGGGTGCTTGCATGCAGCGCTACTTTGCCCCTGGCGCGCAAGACGTGCGCGAACACGCGCGCGCGCACATTTTGTTGTTTGCAGGTGCTGAGCATCTGCGGCAAGCGCTCGAACCTTGTCAAACTGCGTGCTCCGACATACCTGGTTGCTATGGATCTTATAATTAATCCTGACGAGCCATTCCTGACGACCCTTTCAACGAACCTGTCCACTTTCGGCCGCTCTTCACCACATTGTTTTTGGAAGAGGTCGATAAGCATGCCGTCTTCGCTGTCAGACGAACTTGAAAAAAACTCATCGATTGCGGCAATTAGCAGCGCTTCCTTTCTCATTGCCGACATCTCCACTGGCCAACTCCGTCAACTCCGTTGCAACCGCAGCTATCGGGCCAGAGCATCCACGGTTGTGCAGTCGGCAGTGCGCGCGCGCGTCCCGCAGTGCTTGTTGGGATTGCACCCCGGCGCACCGCCGATTTTCTCGGTGCGAGACGGGGCAATGGAAAACCGCTCCAACAGGGTGCGCTTCCGGTGATCGAGGATGGTCGGTGCGCACCGGTGCGGGTGATCGAGGACGCTATAAATAAATACCTAGAGGGAAATGTGGCGCTAATGTTTACGGGGTTCTCATGAGCGTTGCCTCAACCTACGTGGGAATGATGGGAAGTACAGGCTTCGGATTGACTTCGATCTTTACACTAGCGGCGTTTGGTTGCGGCGCAGTAAACGAAGCTTTACTCAAATATTATCGCGTAAAATCTAATTTTATTTCTGCAGTATGTTACATAATGTACAACACGCTACATAAACTTTGTATGACTTTGAGATGGAGAAGCGTATCCCCGCAGGCTGGCTCTACCCGGTTTGGAGGCAAACCGGATGTGACGTGAGCCAGTGGCGTACTCCCTGCCCCCAGATAGGTACTTGTACGCCTAGGGAAGGACGCTGCTAGGTGCTGCTGCTAAATCCCTGTGGTGTGTGCCGGCCACATGCCATGCACATGCGGCCACTGCCGGCTCACGTAGGTTCGTTCGCGTGGTCTTGTTACGCCTCGCTGGATCGTGTTCAGTCATGCCGTCCTTGCGCGGCGTCATTGTCGGTGAGTCAGGTTAAATTCTTAAATAGGTCGCGCCTGCGCCTAATTGAGTCTATGAAAGCCTGCACATTCAGTTTTGTGGGCTACAATGCAGTGCGGCTGGCGTGAGCTGTCTCCACGATGCGCTTCGAGCGTGTCGATTTCGCCGTTCTTTATGTTGGCGGAAACGACCTTGAAAGCAACATGGATCCACAAGAAATATGCGACAACATCAAGGTAAGTCTACTGAAATCAAAAAATTTCAAACAATAAGCGCTAATAGTTGTGTTGTCTCTGAAATTTTAGGCCTTGATTGTTCAACGAGACGGCCCCCGTCGTGCTGGTTTTCAAGGTGCTCCCTCGCTGCGTATAACATGCTGATGCGGAACAGAAAATGCAAAATCGTCGCTTGCTCAACCGCAAATTGACGGCTACGCTGAAGCGCATGCCGTGTCTGCAGAATTTGAACCCCGAGGTATGGACCCCCTTTTTCCCAGCGGCATGCCGTTACATACCGTCAGGAACACGCTTGGCTTTTCTCTGACTCGGTAAAAAATGTTTCACTTTTTCTCGCTGCTCGCTGCGGAAGAAATGCGGACCGTTTGTCGTAGTTGTGTCTCCATTACAGGGTGGCATTACTGCGGTGAACAAAGCAAGTGTTGCCGTACATACTGTGCGCATTTCACCCTTTGTTGGGCGGTCGGAAAATATTGGTCCCACTTTTCAGGGCAACTTCGCTACTCTGTA
Organism: Dermacentor variabilis; assembly: GCF_050947875.1. NCBI lineage: Eukaryota > Metazoa > Arthropoda > Arachnida > Ixodida > Ixodidae > Dermacentor > Dermacentor variabilis. The sequence continues at coordinate 229,782,854 of NC_134571.1, read as the reverse complement.
GCGGTGAAGTGTAATTTCTACCATTGAAAATTCCTGTGTAGATATGTTTCTGAATCACGTTAAGCACATTTTTTCGTCCATTTCTTTGTCAAACAACGCGATAGAGCGATTGCGCAGATTTACTTCCCGTTCTACAATGTTTATTTTATTCTATTCTATCGCCTTCCTTCAAACCACCACAGCGGCAAATGGACTCTTTTTATCGAAATTCCGTGTTTTCATATAAGCTGAATTTTGGTGCGGTTAGGTGTCTAAATTTCTCGTGCCCACAGCTACCAAAACAGGTGATCAAATTATTAGCATCGCGAACAAATCGCATTCCTACATATGCGAGCTGCTACATACGAGCCCTCAAGAATTCTCAAGAAGCATCTTTTTTTCTAAGAACCCTTGTGATATCGGAAAGCCCTGATTGAGGATTTTCACACAAAGCATGCTCAGTAAGTATAATGAAAACGTGCACAAACAATGTATACTTTACTGGGTACTCTGGCAGCTTGTAATCACATTACAGGTGACCACGAGTAGGTAGAAACGGGCCTTGAGGCTGTATAGTGGGATGTAATATTCCCACTTTTCGCTATTACAGAATCGTAGTCAGCTTTGAGATTTTACGTTATGTGAAAAATACCTCATAAAAAGAAAAAGCACTTGTAATGTCTCGGACACAAAGCGGCCTGTTCTCTGCTTGCGTCTATGAAAGGGTTAAGATGCACACACTATTCAAAGGTCGCATTAAGGAAGAAATGTGCGGCACCGTACTGCCTTCATTTCTTCAAACCCTTCAACAAAGCTTGAACAAGAAATGCACGCGAGGGTGTCACTACAGACAGCTGCGGCAACACTGACGCATGCGCGAGAATATAAAATGAGGTGCAGCTGTGCGGTGCACGCTGCCGTGAAGTTCGAATTAGTTTCCCCCTTGCGAAACTACCGGAAAGGATATATTGCATCCATCGGTGTTAATATATTTTCTTGTTTTCAGCCAACATACACATCCCCGTTAAATCAAATAGATCACTGTAGATGGTGGCCACAAGCATATTACAAGAACTGTGAATTGGAAGCTGTTAGCTGCCTGTGGCACAAAGTCATGCAAGGGTACATGTAGTCTTTGTGTGCACATTGACTTCATGTTTTACTAATTTGACTGGCTCCTATTGCACTCTGGCTGAATAGCAATAACACACAGGCCACTTTACATTCGAATTACTTGAAAGTCTGCGAAAGCTGAAGGTACATTCATAAAAGTTCATAAGTCCATGGCATTAGTGAAAACAAATCTAAACCTTTTCTGGTACAGCTGTGCGTTGTCAGAAGTGGCTTAATGCATTGCAGTGATTGAACAGGCACATATTGGCTGTACCACTTGGATTTCAGCCTGCATGCGTTGGCTGGACAAAAAATTCTACCATATTTTACCTCCAAACTTTTGCTCATGAGTGGAAAGCGCTGTTTCTGTTGTAAATAGATGTGGCTTGCACACAAGGTATGTGCATGCTAAGTGTCTTGGTAAAGAAAAGTAAAGGTATGCTGCACGAACAGAAGGTGCTGCAGCCACATAACCTGACCTTTGATCTTCATTATGCTCGCAGATTGAAGGGATGGAACTAAATGCGTGTCTTTTAAATGCTTGATTTCAGCCAGTTAAATTTGCCAACACGGGGATTCAAACCACTGGTGTCCATCTGCTGTTGGGCTGAACTCTCAATTTAGTGAGAATACTAACCACTGCGTTCATTGGTGCTGACAGATATCAAGTCAGTTGTAGCTTGGCATTACTGTATTACGTCACCAAAATGCTAGAGAACCACTTGAGATCCTTCGATGTCAGCATCCTCATAATCAGTGGGCACCCCATAAGAAAAATAGGTCAATTTTGGATGGTATCCTTGCAAGTGTGAGAAGGCTAGGCCACTGGAACTCGTGTTTCTGATTTGTGCACTATTCAGCCACGTTAAAATATGGGTAGCCTAGACATCTAAAAGACGAGGAGCAAGCAAATTGAATGCAGCTACCAAGCAAAAAATGTGGAAGCGTAAGCTGTTGATTTTCTTACTCTAAAGGCACGTTCACACTGAAGACAAAGCGGCTAAACCGGGCAAAGCTCTTGGCCAGGCGGATAAAAGCAGGCATTAAACGAGGCGGCAAGCCCGATCGCTCGCGGACCACTTTTTTTTCCCGCCCGCCAGAGCTGTCCGCTTTGCCGCAGCCAATCAGAACACCAGACGACGGTGGCGTGATGACGACGGTGGCGTGTGCGCGATAAGGATGGACGACCGGTGCCACGAGACGGCGACAAGTGCGCCACAAAAACGTTTGATGCTCCGCCTCGGCGGTGCGGGCAGCCAGGCAAGCCGTCCAGTATACAGGGTGTTTCAGCTAATTTGTGCTGAGGCTTTAAAAGAGAAAGACGGAAAGAAACTAGGCCTGCAGTACTCAAATGCAATCAATTCAGTAAACTACCCTTTTGAGCAACTTTAATACTTACAGCTCATTCAGAAACATCTGCTTTATTTTATGAAGATAGCTGCTGTGGTTATTTTTTCAGGACAAAAGAAAGTGCACAAGATCGAAAAAACTACCATGCAACTATGCACTTTTGAGCAGTGACGAACAAATGAACAATGCGGCATGCAGACAGGATGTAAAAGATATGCAGATCCGACACACTGAAGATTATGTAACCAGCTTTCTTTGTTGCTTCTGTTCATTGATGGCATTTGGCAGTGATATGTTAAATGTTACCTTGCATGCACCACTTGTGTTTGTAGTACAGAGCTCACAGGCAGACGTGCACTCCGATGCTCAAGGTGGTGTTGTGCACCATCCATATCCTGTGAGAGTAGTGGCACTGTCATTCCCTCGCATGGCGCATCGCATAGCGGGTGACGTAGAGAAATCCGTTTATTTAATCCTTAGGAGAAATAGTTGCTGCCACGTCCTGTGCCCGACAGAGCAGCGCCTGCTGGCCACCCAGGCTTCTGTCATGCAGCATGGCCTCCCAGTGTTGCAGTGTAGGGACATTGAAGTTTTGATGCTGGACCACCACTTGCATACTGTCGTTTTGAGGCCGTGGTGCTGTATTGCAGCTTTGCATCTGCACATCCTGTGTCAATTGCTGGCATGGACACACTTGCCGTGTTTATTTTTTCCGAAATAGCATAAACATGCCATACCACACCTTGAACTATCATTATAATATTTTTAGTTTGCCACCACAACTGTCACCATGTCTAGTTGTAGTGTTTTTCTTTTAAAGAGACTCTATACGAAGGATGCTTTCTGATGGCATCTTTACCTTCTCGTATGATCATTCAGCGAGCACAAAGTGCTGCAGCTTCTGCAATGCTTTTGTCTATTCCTTCCAGGCACACTACTCTCAATGTATCATTTGCGCTGAAATAGAATACCGCCCATTGCTCAAAGCAGCTTCAATATAGATTCCAATCGGAAGAATAGGCAGACTTGTGGCAGTATATGACTTTCTATAGCCATAAAAGGCAAGCTAGCATAGTGGGGCATCTCAATGCTTGTAAAAGCATTCAACTGCATGCATCTCGAAATAACTAAGCTCAAGCAGACACTATCAAAATTCGTGCTTGTCACGGTGAGTTGGTGCGGGAACTTGAAGGTGTCGCTTTTCCTTCATTTTTGTGTGTCTCATGTTTTTGCTAAGGCTCTTGCCACAGCAAAGTTGCACTTGTGGTATTTTAGAAGGGTAATTTACTAATCACCTAGGCGATGTCATTTCCTTCATTTGGTTGCACTTTGTGCATCAGTGCAATAAATAGGTGAAACGGCTTAATACGTAATGTTGCCAGGCCATTTTGGCACAACACTTGTGGATAGCATTTTGGTGTGGCTTGGGCGAGACTGAAAGAGAGAAATTGACACATACAAGCACAAAGGCCAGGCACTGTGGCCTGCACAACCACTAGAATAGCAGCTAGTCTTATCAATTCATACTGAGTATCACAAAGTGTAACGTTGCAAGAACTGTAGCTTGGTTGATGAGACAAGGCACTTACAGCTGTAGCTGAAACATGTGTGATCAACATGTACAAGGTTACAATACTCTACACCCTTTTTGTATTTAAGTTTTTAACTTTGCCCACAATCTGATTACAGCTTTCCAGAGTTCCTTGGAAAATCCTCTCATGCACCTACCATGTGGCGTGCAAGATGGCAGCAGCAGCTGTGGGAACAGTTGAAGAGGCGAAGAAAGGTCCACTTTATAATAGGTTGTATGTAAATAAAACTGATTGAACTCAACCGATTCGGCTTCCACTTTTGTCAAGACAATTGTCAGCAAAGCAATGGGCGATACTAATAAATAGTGCATAGAAATTCTTGGAAGCCCCGTCAGCTTTCTTGCTGTTAACGGGCTGTGTTGGTGAGGTGGTTTAGGCAGGGAATGCCAATTCACGAGGGATGGTCATGGCCACCATGTTCAATGTATGTGCAGCATTAATCAGTTCTCTAGACCGAGTGCACTAATGTCATGCAGGCCAGCACTTTGTCACATGATACATTTTCGAACCTCGCATGCTTTCTTTGGGGCTGAGAAAATTAATGAAGCATGAAACTAAAATCGGCATGTTGCAGTTTTCAATTAACCATCACTGCATTTGCCCATTCTTGAAACAAATTTTATTGTACCAAATGCATACAGAATGAATTTGTGGAATATCCAAAGTACATTTTGCTTGTTTTGGTCAAGCAGCTGGCAGAACAAAACCACAAAGTTCCAAAGCAGAAAGGTAACACTTCTTTTGAAGTACACAATTGGCGGAACAGTGTTGCTAACACACGAGTGCAAAACTTGCAGCCGAGTAAAAAAAGAAGGGAGCTGCTACACACCACTTGGTTCCTTGACCATTCATTTTTTTCTTTTGTGGCTGATTTTTAAAAATCCTTGCTATAGCAAATGCAAGGACATCTGAAAATCAACGCACAACAGATATTATTTAGTCTGAAATAGAGGGATACAGCACAAACATTACTCTTCAATCCCAATAAAAAATATGGAACTCGAGGGCTATGGATAAATCTTGAGGGCCTCGGCTTCTGTAATGTGCAGCTATACTTAAGTACACAAGCGTTTTTGAATTCTGCCTCTACCTGGGTGCAGCTTTGTGACCTGGAATGAAAAGCCACAGCCGTCGAGCTGCTGCAGTGGCGACATCACAGTAAAAGGTGATAGCGAAAAATTAAAACAATAATATGGCCATGCAACTTGCACATCAGATAGGTCACCTGAAGCTTCTATTTCCAATTTTTCTGGTGTTGCATAGAAGGACAAAAATTTTGAAAAGTAATAGTGTACGATTTTCATACATTAACAATTATGCATATCTAGTTTTTTTTTAACCATGCTGATATTTAGCAAAAAGTTTTGAGCACGGAGAGCCCGGCGTTTTTGCAAAGGAGTTTCTAGGTGAGGTGGACACACTTTGCTGCTAATGCGAGTTTCAGAAAATTAATTTTGAAAAATTCAGTCACTTTTTTATTAGTAACTTGGCGGCAGCCTTCTAAATGGCATATTTGGAGGCAGTCGCATGTGAACGCACACCCTTTATTTTTCTAAATCTCGAAAATTGCACTTATTCTGAAATATTGATTATCGCGCTCAATTGAGTACAATCAAAACTTGGTGCATCCTCCTCCACATCAGGCGGCAGTGCCCTGTCAAGAAGTGTGGGAGAAAGCTTAAATGATAGCCTGACATGGCACACTGACGCACATGCTTGCCAGGCAAAGTGTGTCGTATCAGCAGCTACAATGACTGGCCAAGATGTTTCCATCTGATGAGATAGCGGGACCTTCTTTTCTGCGCTCCCAGCACACTTGGTTCCAATATTGCCTCGATTTACCAGTGAAATTCGATGATGAATATCTTGAATTAGGTGCAACTTTCAAGATTTGTAAGAAATGAGAGTGCATTAAAATGTGACTGCCTCCAAATTTGTGGAGTTCCAAAATAGAGGAATTCCTCTGCAAGAATGCCACATTTGCCGTGCTCATAACTTTAAAACAAGAAAATCTGTATGGTAATAAAAGACACCCTGCACGTAACAGTGTGCATTGGAGCATTTCATGCAACCAATATTCAAGCACCTTCTGTCTACAAAGAATTCATAAAGCAAATTTATGCATTAAGACTGGAATCAGTTACGAGCACTGGAAATGCAAACACTGTTACGAACCCTGGTCACATGCCAGGCATTGTGTTGCTGCTCTCTGCGTAGGGCCTATGAATAAAAACCACCTTCAACATCGTACAGTAAGCTACCAATTGCTATGTGTAGGAAGACTTACAGTTCTTCAAATGCAATTATGACCTAGACATTCTAAAGCTTTTCTAATAGTGTACTTTTAGTGAACAAGTACCCCAAACTTGAACAACTCTGAAGCTATAATGCCATTATTATCTGAAAGATGCACTACACATTTTTTTAACACAGTAAGGAAACATTCATAATCGACAATGCCACCATAGACATGAGAGTCATAATATTGCACTGCGTGCAGCAAGGATAGCACAATCTCGAACAAAAGATTAGTCTCTCCCGCAGCTTTTGAGGCCCCCTTTATTATGTCTCGCTTATGATGCCGTGACATGGTACGAAACCATGATGACGTAACTTATGAGCATGAGTTACTCTTGAATGAAAGCTTGTGCACACATGCATATTCCTGCATTGTAATTCTGGAGTGCACTTACAGTAAGGACACTGTGAAAAGAAGAAAAGGCCAACAGCAAGAACCAGGCGGCGCAGTGCTATTTGCACCTTCTCGGCTGTTGTCGGTTTAAGTCACCTTCACAGCAGCAGAGTGGTGTTATGCGGCGAAGCATATTTAGCATCATGCAGTGAAGCATATCTGAAGTTAAAGGGGACACTGTCACGGGGCCCCTGCTGGTGCTTATGGTTACCCGACACTATCAGCTTAAGTACTCGTACTGTGACCTCTTCATGCATTTGGACAACACCAATCGCCATGTGAAAACCTCTGTTCACTGCTAATCTCGCTAAGAGCCTAAATTGTTTCCAAACTACAAATTTCACCAAGTGGCAAACTTGGCAATGCTTCTGGAACCTCATTCTCAAGTACTTTAATACTACCAGGATGCTTCAATGTCAAACTGGATTGAAAACCTGGGATGAGATTGCGCAAGCTTCTAGCTTTCTGACTGTTTGCTTCACCTTCTACATCAGTGAGTAGGGAGTGTTCAATAGGCGCTCCCGCTTCACCAAGCAGACGACCGCTGATGAAAGCACGGTGAAGGCGAATAATCAGAGCGCAAGCAAACATTCAGAATGCAAGATCTCGCCCTTTGATTTAGAGAAAGGAAGGATAATTTCAACACCAAGGAACCCAAGTATGCGTTCAACAACAAAAGCTTCTGAACGGGCCACTTCCACATCAGCACTGCGGAAAGACTGATTAGCTTATCACCCAGCAGAAATTTTCACTCGTGGCAGAAATTTTCACTGCCACAATCGCAGGTTCAAAGATATTTGCATGATGACATTTTGGGCCAAAAAGTAGATCCGTTTGAGTGATGGTGTAAGCGTGGTGCCCACTGTTGGCTCGGCTTGTGAAGAGCGACCTGCTGATACCAGACACTCTAAGCAGCTCTTTTCGATGTCTGAATCGATGGTGACATGCACCAGGTGTCACTGCTCTTTGAACATGTTGAGCTGTTGTCCTTGCTTCATGAAACATTAAGTAACTACAGTTATGACATTGTCAAACAAAAGTGTTGTATTAGAGAATTTTGTTAACCACGAAGCATAATATCCCTGTACATTATTTGCTATGCAGTAAACTATTTTGCACCTCTGGTTGGTGAAAAAAAATGGATTTTTGCAATACCAGTAGTATTCATATTCGAAAAATATTCGCTTCACACTTAGGTTTCATTATTCAAATTAGCTTTGAAATTGAAAAATTCATATTTCCACACCCATAGTTTTGCTCAAATACCTGGAGCATAAGTCATTTGAGGACGTAACTTCAGGATTAGCAACAGTATGCCACCAAAGAGTCAACACAGTTCAAATTTTTTTACATTCTTTTACAATTGTTTCCTAATGTACATTCATTAAAACCATCTTAAGCCTCAATAATTGACTAAACTAAACTTTGATAACAGCTGCATGCTTGGATCGAACGGTGCATGTTCCGGCCACTCTAGGGTAGCAGTTTAGGGGAAAAAATATCCGTTACTTAGGAATTCCACTTGGTGACCTTGTGCAGAGAAACCCCGGCTGGACCTTACCATCTGAATCTTCTTCACAATGGCTATCACTGGCTTTTTTGGTGTTCTCGATGGCATCCACTTGCTTGAGAAGCTCGACCTCAATGATGTCTGACCACTGGCAGCACTTATTTCTGTTTATCACAGATGAAAATTGCCGATGAGCTCTTATTTCGCCCAAAACACGGACTTTTGCCACATTTAAGAAAGTGGCACTCTCCAAGTCAGTGTGGTCAGCATGCCTGGCATGCACTTTCATCTCCTGCGTCAGAGTGAGTTACTATCCCAGATTAATGTGCTACAGAGATGACAGAGAGGTTGGCGAAGAAGTTGTGCCCAGACAGATAGAATGATAATATTTATGTCTATTGCAATTCAAAGCCATCTATTAGAGCACCTTGCACCACCAGAGAAATCCTAATGGCTTCCTTTTCTTTCACCTCATAATGTGGGCGGTAAAACCCCATTAAATGATCCCTAAGATGGTTTTTGTCAACCCTGAGGAAATCTCTCACAGAGAACTTGTAGACAGTCTTAATAAGTGTTGTCAGATTACTTTTCAAGGTGTTCTTTATCATCACTGTGGTGGTCGTAATTTCAATTCATGTGCAGCACTCACACAGTGCGCACTCCTTGCAGACATCTGTAACTAGTGGCAGTTCACCAGCATATTTGAAGGGAGGAAAAAAGAACATGGCCACACCAACCACACCACAGCATGTGTATGCATCAGATGACATTGTGGAACCTAATTCTATGTCAGCAGGAAATGCATGGCTTCTGTCGCTATTTCGAGTGCAAATATTTGTCCCACGGGTACAGAGAAGTCATTATGGCAACCACATAATCCAGGCAGCTTAGCGCTGGGCAACTGCAATATTTATGAAGCAGCACACTGCATTCAAAGCCAGGCACTGTCACACTTGTCTGGGAAAATCGGTGCTTGTATACACAGGGGCCGGACCATTTCAAACCACAGTCACATTGGAACTCTGGAACATTGGAACGCTGCCACTGCAGGAATAATTTTCTTCCAACTGCACAAAGAGAAAATTGCAGCACTGTGCTCTGCAGTGCTTGGTGCAAAGGCAGAACAGCCATGAGCCTTCTCCCATCCACAATTCAGAAATCCGCCAATACATATATGGCTTACAGTGGCATCCCTACAGGCAGCACACACCACCTATATGCCGCCACTTAGTTTGCAACACACTGAGGGTCTCCATGCCTTTATGTAAATGCTCAAATATACTACAGGACAGGATCTTTAGGGAATAAAGGTTGTTTCACGGTCCTCACATCTATGCTGTGACAAAGCCAACTCCAACTGCACAGGTAGAAATTGCTGTGGAAAATTAAATTTTACAGTTCCATGTACCATATTTTCCATACAGTACTATAGTCTGCAGGATCTAATTTGGGCTGAAAAAGCCCCTCTCATTAAGCACCATGGCAAATACTAGTTATAGGTACATTGGTACGTTGGAAGCCGTCAAGAAAGCATTTTCTCAAACAAATATTTCTAATTAGTTCATTATTAAAGGAAATGGAAGAAATTGAAATGTTGCATTTTCACGCTGCCAGGAGGCGAGTGCTAAAAGCAACAGCACTCAACCCCTTTGCCTCCAAGTGATCTTCCTTCTTCATCTTCCCCCATGACGGAGCCAAGGGTTCACGTCACACTCGCATGACAAGCCCTGTCTTTTCTTTCCTTTTTTTCTTCTCTTCCTTTTTTGCTGTGGGGCACACATCCAGGGATGGCATTTAACATTGTTTGGCTTACGAAAGTCACGTGCCATGGTTGGTGATATTGCAGGCAGCACGTTTTACATAGAGACATTTGTGCATGTAACCTTGACTCTGGCTGAAGCAGGGCTTCGTTGCGACCATGATGGCTTTTGTTTAAAATTTCAGCTGTTTTCCCACTGTGCATCATTTTGATAATTTGGAGACAGGATTGTTAGTGTGTGATCTATGCATTGCATTTGTCGGTTTGCAACTTCCAATCTTGGTGAGACGCCTTTTCAAATAACAAAGTGCGACTGAACTTTCAAGGGAAGCAGCCCACATCCGCATACCTTATTCACAGCTGTCAATTCTTTTTTTGCTGCTGCTCCGTATTAAAGATGGAAACCCAAGACTGTGGAAGTAGCGTGGGCTTGGTGGTCTGGAGCTTACCATCGGTTGTCGGATCGAACCGCTGGCACCAATTCTTACAAACTGTGCACCCAGGTGCTCAGGATCGTGCCGCTGACTGCATTTTGCAGCGCATCGTGAGTCCTCAGGGGGCCAGGCAGGAGATACGGCAACAAGGCAACGAGTAACAATGAATGTTTACTTCACATTGTTACGGAGTGGTCAACTCTGCAAGTTTCCCGATGGAGAGCGACAGACATGCTAGTTTGATCAAAAACTGAAGGCTCAAGTCCATTGGCGAAGACGTCCTTAATAGTGTTTGGAATACCCTTGCTCAAAAGAAGCAGAGAGAAAACACTTTCTACGCTGGTGGCCACCGCTCGATACATGGAAGTGTTCAACAAATTTTCTAACCCCCACTGGCTCAGCAGAAGGAAAGGCACTGACGTGCGCACACACACACACACACACACAGAACGCTGGCACCTTCCCTGGCGAGGACGAAGAGAAAGAGCGAATGCACACACGAAGCTTAACCGTCCCACTTGCTGAAGGGAGACAGCACTGTGGAGACTACGCAGACATCAGGGTGTTGTGCAAGCCGTGGGTAAGAAGGTGAAAATGCCTGTACAAATGATAAGGTCTTTTTGCTATTAGGGCCTCCTAGGCGTTTTCCAACGGTTGCAGGCGGCTCGGCGTATTTAAAAGGTCCAGCCTTTCACTGTTGCTTTGGCGCCGCGACACAAATCGTTGACCACACAGGCCAGTCATAACATCAGTTAGATTAGTTCTTGCGCACGCTCAAGGACACTGAGCTTGAACGACGCCATGAATGCTCTGTCTTTTCAGTGCTATTAGAACTGTTCTTGTATTTTCTGTGTATACGAAGTCGATTATAAATCTCTTGTGCATTTTGCAACGTGGCCTTAGATATCCAAGCACTGAAACGCAGCCACATGATCAGAGTGAGCAGCATTCACTTGCATATCGTGAGTTGCCAGAATAAATTGAAGATATTGTGCTGCGAGTATCATTACTGCGTCATGAAGCAACCAGAAATGACAGTACCATGCTTCACAATGCGACTTTCATTTCTCCCCTGGTGCGCTTGTACTTCTCTGGTCCCCTTTCCACTGTGTAGGGCTCCCAGAAAAGCTTTTCTCAGGACAGGGGACCATACTGTGCGCTCAACCAGGTGGCACCCATCACCACAACATTGCCCCAATCAGACTCACCTTGTCATCTCTCGTCCTGTCCAGTGACGTCCTTCACATTTCAAGGATGAAGGTTTAGCACTGTGTTTCCGATGACTCTCTTTAGAGCTCTGGGACAGCGCTTCCGCTGCCAGGGGTAATGCTACAGAACAGCGATTCCACTGACCCCAAGCAGGTACGCCATGTTTGAAGAGACAAAGATAAAACCTTGTGCAGGCTGTCCGGCATGCATATACATCTTTTTCTGCGCCTCTTTCTAAGCAACAATACTTTCACTGGTGAACAGGAAGGCAGCCTTTGTTTCTTTTTTTCATTATCGTTTCTCAGTTTTACAAGGCCATAAAGAAAAATAAAGAAAACAGGAAAGATTGCAAACCAGCCCTGCAATTTTCCTGAATTATTGGAAACGAATATGTGCGAACAGAGGATGCCAAATGAAATGAACAGCCAGGTGCAACAACAAGTGACATCATTCAGGTGGTGCAGGCGGTTTGGCGGGCCCATAAAATGCCTTAACGAGATTTATTTGAGCGTGAACATGGTGAGAAGGCTGCTTCTGCCTTGCAGTGGTGTAAAGACTGCTGCATGTCTGGAGGTTAAAATGCTCATCATTCTATCATACATGGAAGTATTCCGACTATTTAGTGGAGTCATGGGAAAGCCACTCAAGCCTACATTAGCAAAATGTGTAGTACTGATTACAGCGAACACATTCCCTCCATATTCATGCAACCGAATGCAAACATACTGAAACCTGAGGTGTACCTGACGAGCGTACCTGCCAACAGCCCATAGGACAGGAAAGGCAAATCCCTGTGCATGCATAGTGAATTCGTCACTGCTGTGCATGCTCATTTCGGCAAACTGGCATAACAGATGAATTGCGAGTGCAATATGTGACTGTAAAGCACGTGGCGCATCTTTGTCACCATAACTTGAGCTTGGTGAGAATCAAGTGGTTTGATAAATGTACAACAGAGTCAGCAATGGTGGGACAGTTCTTAGAAACTTCACAGCATGCCCGTCTGCCTCTACAATGTAAAAAAAAAATTGGCTTTGATCCAAGAGCCAGATCTTTTTGACTGGGCAACATTCATGCACCAGCTTTGTCAGTTTTTTGATGCTCCCACTACTTGTGCTGAGGTCGCGAGAAAAGCCCGGAGAGAGTATAAAATTCGAGAATCATGTACCTCTTACATTGTGGATGTCCTTGCACTGTGCTGACGCATGAACACCACCACGTCTCAAAATGATCGAATGCGACATATTAAAGGCGCAAACACTGTTACCTTATACGTCCTTGGTATGCAGAACCCCAGCACCTCCACCACTTCTAAGGAACCGCTTTATTCTTGCCGAGCTAGAGCTATGGCGAGGAAGAAGCGACACACACTACGTACGGATGAGGAAGATGAAGGAAAGTCACATTGCGCTCACAATATCGCTAACGTGGTAGTTTCCCAAAGGAAGCGGTCACACCACTGCATATAAAGTGTATGCACAGGGATTCTCATATGTCTTGCCTGTCCAAGGGACTGGTGGCAAGCACCACAGAGCAGCACTGGTCAGGTGCATTCCAATTAAATTCTTAAGAATTGAGAAAAGGCCGATTCAACACAAAGCAACGATCTGACACCCTTGCCAACAAACCTGTTGCACTGGCATTAAGTTTCAGATATTTGCGGCCACACATAGGTAAACCAATGGGCAAGGTTCTGACTGGTGTTTTAGTGAGTACTGCTCCAGGAGGGCACATGTAACCGGCAAACAGAGGCCTCAGGAGAGCATTAGAATATAATCAAGGTGGCGGCAGGGTACCCAAGGGGCAGCGGAGGGATCAAAACTGGAAGCAGGGCGGTCCTAAACTGGAAGCAGGTTATGTTGCTCCAACTCACGGACCACCCTGACTCCAGCCTTGTCCGCGAAAGCGGACAGCTGATCTTAAAATGCGTCAGAAAATTCGGAAAGTACGACTTACACACACCCTACAGACATCATAGATATACTACTAGCACGCGCAGGCCTCGGCGAGCCCCAACCCATGGACCAGTCCGCGTTCTAGCTCTGGTGTCCCCGTTATCGATTTGGTGTCCTGGAGACGCCGCCAATAATATGAAATAGTGACACGTTGTTACTAGTAAAAAACACGATTTAAGCCGCTAACGCTACGTTCAGCACTGCCGCGCCCAACAACTTCTACAACGCCTGTGAGAACTTCATCAAGCAATGGTTGTTCTTGACAATACTAAGAACTTGTGAATTTTGTGAACCGCTCATGCTTAACTTTGTAGTGCACTGTGGCTTAGTGAAGCACTACGATTGCGTGTAGCATACGTACACATCTTACCTGATAGACGGTGAACAGGGTCTTGTACAAATATCCGCTGAAGAAGAAAAGACTACACCTTCACATGTGTTAAAACACATGCCAAACTTGAAAAAACAGACGTACAATGAACCTCCACACGTTAAAATAGCAAAAGCATCACTTAAAAGGCGAAAACTATTGAAAACTTTGCAAGCGCCATGGCAAGCGCAAATCCGCCATTGCTACTGACATTGATGTTGATCAGGCTGTCCCCTTGCGATCGAGTCGGCAAGCGCGTGGAAGCGCGTTTCCTTATTCTATGGAAGCGCAATTGGCGCAATGTAGCCAAAATAAATAAAGAAAACTGCATCAACTCCAAATACACACACGCAAAAGAAAATCGTCGGGATTCTCTATAACGACGTTTCCAACCCCTTGAACGATATTTCATACAGCTCGTTGCATTAATTAAAATACCCGCAGTGCATTGTTTTCATAACGCGCTAAAAAAATTTTGCGCTTAAGCTTACCCGCACAAACACGCGGCGCAAATTCGTAGAACGCCACCAGTGCAGCCCCCCACCCCCCAAGAATATATATGACTAGTCAATAATAATAGCATACAATTATAACGTGAGCGTCGGCGCAATCAATGGAGAATTCAATTTTATTTGTTATAGAAAATCAAATGCAATGCAGTAAACAATGGATAGAATTAAGCATATAGCTTCGAGTCTAAAAAAAATCTGCCTTGAAACTTGACGTGGTGACGCGGCAAATTGTGAGTATATGATTGAAAATAATTGCTATAGTGTGTTCGTGTATGAGTAAGCTTCTCAAAAGGAGTTTCAAGTGTTTCCATGGTATGGTAAGCTTATATCTTGATTCCTCAAGTTTTTTTTTATTCATATAGGTCAATTATGTTTAAAAAGCGAATTGGAAATCCCAATGGTTTTGTTTTTTACCGGGGGAACACAGAGTTGAGCCACTGTTTTGAAACAAACTTTTATTTAAAGTAGTTACAAGTAACACCGACACCCTCGCTCATAACAAAACAACTTTCACTCACTGTGTCCAGACACTTGGTTCAAGTTGCATGTAATGCTTCATCTCCAAGCTTTGCGTGGTTTCTTAAAGGCATTGTGAAATCTACACGGTGTTTTTATTTTACACCTCCTCATCTCATAGTACAAGATCTGAAATGCGTGAACAAGAAGAATCAGGCCAGCACATATTCACAGAAATGAACTCTTCACAGTGCAGTTGACAAGTGCAAAAATTACAGCAGAAACTGCCAGTCACATGATATGAGCAAAACATAACTGTTCTTTTTGCGGGAAAGCCTCAGTCCCATGCCGACATTAACCCATATGGTGGTCATCACTGGCAATGTTTGAAAGATTTTCATAAAATAGAGACTGAATGTCTGGAGTATTTATCATAAGGGAAGTAGAAACTCGCACGTCTTCTAAACAGCCCTTTGCAGTGCTAAATGTATGCTGGCTATTGATAGTAATAAATAGTATGACTGTTACAACTGTTAAACAAGACAAAAGCTCACAGGAATATGAAGGCTTGAAGTGATAAACAGTGTTTGGAGGGAGAATGTAGCTGGAGTGAACCTTTTGACAAAGATTTGTCTTCGTCAGTGCCGCAATTAAGTTCGGCACAGCAATCTTTATGCACCTTTAGCTCACTTTCCCACACCCTCAATGTAGGATGAAGAGGAGAATAAAATAGTGCGTAGAATGAAGTTGAAGTGTAGAAAAGAAATGGGGAGACAGTGAAAGAGAAGGTAGGAGCACTGTTGTAGATTATTCTTCCAAGGTTGCTCTTCCAAAAGAAAGAAAGAAAAATATTAAATGTGTAAGGAAGCATTGCCAATTGTTATTATGCCTACTCAAGTAAGAGATGCACCATAAGGGATGCAATATAAAACTGATCTGATATGTAGGGTGGCCTAAAGCTTTCTGCATAGTCTTTACAATCATTATGACACTGTCTGCTGCAGCTAAATATGCAGAAGTTTTAATTGAGTGCTCATGACCAGAGCAACTTATCCAGACTGCACACAATACCATTGCATATGCCCTCTATTTTGGTAATCTGAAAAATAAAAGTTTATTCAAATGGGCAATAAGAACATCACATGGAACACAAAATCTAGATCGAATTATGAGGCATGCCACAGTGCGGGACTCAGTATTATTTTTGACCACCTTGGGTTTTGTGATGTGCACTTAAATTCAATTACACACTTTTTTTTTCATTTCACCACCACTGAAATGCAGCCACGTTTGCTGGGATTGAACCCGCAAGCTCGAGCTCAGCAGTGCAATATCATAACTACTGCGCTACTGAGTGTTTACACAAATTTATAAGTAGCAAAACACATTGGAGGCTTTTGCACACTGAAGCACTACACACCATCCAATGCACTTCCTTACATCTATGTACAGACATACTTACCAGCGGTTCATATGACAAGCATGGAGGCGTGCTCTAACACACTACCATCCAACAGCTGCCACATACCAGAGATGACCACTGGGTTTGTACCTATTTTCACAGAACACTTACCAGCAGCTCATACAACAAGCATGGTGGCATCTCTCGTGCTCTAACACACATACCATCCAGCTGTGACATATGGCTGCACACCACAGACAAAAACAGACGGGCTAATCATCAGAGACCACATGTCATGATTTGTTAACATGCGAGCCCTCAACCTGCTTCAATAAGGCATGACAGCACAGCACTACTGCACCACTTCTCTCTTCCTAACTGCACTGGAGGCTTGTTACCAGTAATCGTGCCCTGCTGACGTGGTTATCTCTTCAGTTTCTATGTTGCTGTCCCTAAGCTGTTATTTAAGGACTTCCTTTTGAGCTTCAGTGGGCCTTGAAAGGCTAGATGATGGCTGCCACAATCTAGGGTTTTTTGTAGAGTGAAATCTTAACAGGTGCACAACTTTTTTGTTGGCTGGTTCATTTGAATGGTCTGGTACCTTTCTTTTTGGGTCACTTTCACTTTCAACAAGCATGAAAACTGGCTCAAACAAATTGTTTGCCTTCTCAGCCACACCCTCAGAGACTTCACCATCTGATATTGCCTGTCTGACTGAGTCCATTTTTGCTCTTAAGAGTGCTGAGTTTGACACTGCTTTGGCTGCTTCCAGCTTTGTTATACTCTGTACAATGTGCAATGCCCGACTTGCCTCACATGCTTCTTCGGGTGAGCTCTCATGGGCCTTGTTGCTGCTAGTTGGATTAGCGATGACCACACAGTGAATGTGCTTGCACACTGTGAAGTGTATAAGATGGTCATAGCAAGTGCACATATAAGTATGCACACACACTGCGCATTCCTTGCACCTCAAAGGACAGCAAGCACCATCTCCCACTTTTGACACTTTATATGAGAGCCCTTTAATAGAC
This sequence comes from Dermacentor variabilis, assembly GCF_050947875.1. Classification (NCBI taxonomy): domain Eukaryota; kingdom Metazoa; phylum Arthropoda; class Arachnida; order Ixodida; family Ixodidae; genus Dermacentor; species Dermacentor variabilis. The sequence goes on along the minus strand of NC_134571.1, from coordinate 229,765,490 downwards.
TGAGATGGCACAGTCCATATGCCATCTTCATTTAATTTGGCACAAGCTGCCATTTCACTGCCAGACCTGTGGTTCTTCTGAATTCTGCTCAGCTTCTTACCCTTTGCCCCTTTCATCATCTGGATAGCCCTTTTCATTAAAAAATGATTTGTCAAGTCCATGAGGGCAGAAATTAGTTTGTCACCATGCTTATTCTGTTTTCTCTCCAGCAAAGTATGCTTTAACGTCCTGTGCTTGCTCTCAAGGTGCATGTTAGTGTTGACAGCTGCTCTAGTCCTAAAGCAATAGGCCCACTCTTGCGGCCTAACTGCATAGTGGTCATTGAAGTACTTCAGGAAGTCCCTCAGTTTTTCTTCCTCACTAGAAAGGAATTGCTTAAAATAATCTTCAAATGCCTTTTCCGCGAGGAACTCTAAGAGTAGCCACACACTATGGTAAACATGTGGCCTTAACTGTTTCTCTACACACTCGAGTATCTTCTTACGCCAATTGTTATCCACATGCCAGGCACAGAGAAGTTTCTGTTGTGCAGCACCCATGACCATGGACCATGCTTTATAGAATTGTGACGCATCATCAGATATCAATGTCTTAGCAGCCACTTTTTTGGCCATGGCTGACTCCAGATATTTGAAGAATGCTGTCAAAGTTTGCTCGTTCATCCGGTTGCAGATGAAATAAGCTATAGCTACACCTGATCCTACTTTATCTAGCACCAGAAGAGTGGTCAGCTCAAACTGGTACTCTGTAGTTCCATGTGTGGAGTCAAGACATACAGTACCTGCAGGGCCCAATTTTTCTAGTAGCTCCTTCTGAGGCTCTGTCATCAGAACAAGAGCAAAGTCTGCTGAAGGAAATGTACCACTTGGGTCCACTGCACCTTGTGCCTTGTACAGGCGGACAAGTGTTTCACCTTTTTCTTTCATCACAAGCACCCACGTGTCTACACTGATAGCGTGATTAGTGTGACAATGTTCCGGAGCAGCAATGTTCAACTGCTGTTTGATGTTATGCAAGGTTGAGCACTCTGCCAAGTGCACTGGCCTCAGCTTGAATGCCACAGATGTTCTTACTCGCTTTAGAATGGTTTTCATGGGCACACCCCTTTCTAGGTTCTCTGCTACGCTGGCCTTTTCCTTGTCACTCATTCTCAAGTGCTGAATTTCTGGCTTATGACCATAATGGTTTCTTTGATACCTGACTTTTATGGTGGTGCCTTCAGGTGTCGGACTCTGAGTGTTGCCCATTGTGACGGTATTAAATGAAAGACATATCTTACCAGACCTACAGCTCCCCTGACTTTTCTCCCGACGGTCACCATGACCTTCCTTTTTCCTTGCCTCGCCTGATCTATTACAGTAATAGTGGATCCTTGTTTCTCCACTGGCCAGCTTTTTGGGGTCCCTGGGCAAAATGAACCAGCAGTTTTGGCTACCCTCTTCTTCTGCTTTCCATTCATGAAATTCTGTAATAAAAGCACAAAATAGCATTAGATAGTGACAAGTACTATTGGGAGAGAGATGCAAACAAAAGTAATCGCTCTGAAGGCTTTGGACACGGGCTAATGTAGCATTTATTTTACTCCTTCACCTTCAATTCAACTGTGTCATGAGGTCACCCTTGATATTGCTCAAATTTATGTTAAAATTGAATTTCAAATGCAATGCGCCATAACTTGAAAAAATTTATCATATTAGTTTTGTTTTAATAAGAAACAAATATGAAACTTAAGCATGATCTATGCTCACTCCTTCCTCAATATTGAATTAGACTGTACATTCATAGCAATGCTGTTACGATAAGACAAAGACGAACTGAGAGCACGTGGTGCAAGCTACACCCCAGAACAGTGTGAATCCCTTCTCTCAGTTTCTTCTTGAAAAGCCCCTTCTTTTCAAGAAGAGCTTGATTTTTTACTGTACATAGGGGCTTGGCGAGGGAGTGTTCCATCGTCACGCAGTTATGATCTGGCTTGGCCATGCGCCTGGTTCGAAGAGGCAGCATTATGTGCGATTTCAATAAACCAGTTGCTAGTCTGCGTTCGTCCTGTCTTCTTGTACGTTGGTGTCTTTTCCCAAGCGCAGTTTACGTTCACAAAAAGATGTCTTACCAAGTAGCCTCCTAACACACTCTTCTTAAAGAAAAAAGGATTGCGCGTGCGTCAAATTTCGCTATACTTTATGAAATCTACAACCAGAGTCCTTCAATTGAAGGACTGTGGTACTACTAAAGAATTTTCCCAAAGTACGCCGGGAGACCAAGCCGCTGACAGCCGCAATTGCAAGTGTGGTCCTGGACCTACGTCGGCCTGCATTCGGACCTATTGCGGCCTGCACTTAGGCGAAGACTACACCACGCACGCAAGTAGCGCAGAGCAACGTCAGAACGCAGAGCAAATTCCTCCTCTCGTTTAAGTAAAACAAAAAGGGGGGGGGGTTGCGCGAGCGTCACATTTCGCTCTATTCTATGAAATGTACTGCTAAAGAGCTTGCCCACAATACGCTGGGAAACCATCCCGGCGACATCCGCAAATTCATGTATGGTCCCGGTTCTGCGTCTCTGCCGCATTGCAACGTGCACTAAGGCGAAGACTAAGCCACGCACGCATGTGGCACAGAGCAACGTCAGAACGCAGAACAGCTTACTCCTGTCGCTTAAAAAAATAAGATGTACAAACGTCAAATTTCACTCCAGTTGCTGTGCAGGATAGCAGACAATGCCAAACGTATGTCATGTAGCGCATCGCTGGGAGCGCGCACACATGACTATACTATAGATGGATAAACAAACAAATTATATTTAACGAGGACACAAACTTCAAAATACCTCAAGGGAATAAATTAGGCACCTGCGCAAAAGCTGCTCTTCGCGAAACAGATGGAGAAAGAGAAAACAAAGGCCCGCAAGCATAAACAACTGCCTTTTTGGAAGCACACTGCGCAACAAGAAATTAAAAAAAAGTCCAAGATATAATATTGCGTTTAAACGTCATTTGCTCACGATGACTGGGAATAAATTTAATAAAACTGTTCCTCACCCTTACTGTTCCGGAACACCAGGTGCACGTCAGCCTCGAAGTTGTGCGCAGCGATCTGGTGCACCGAATACTTCTCCATTGTAGGCAGGGAAGTGCCACATACGTCGCATTTCATCAATTTCTTGACATCCACGGCCATTTTGTGAACGTTCCTGATGTGTTGCAGCATGTTCTTCCTCTGTATGAATAGTTTGCTGCAAAATTCGCAGCGACGATCGTCATCGCCGATGGCAGCTCGATCACAGACGCGCGCCATTCCGACGCGGAGTAGGCGGCGTTTGGAAGCACGTGGTTTCTGTGTCATTGCACGCACTACAGCAATACAGAGAAGAAACCTCCCCAATCACGTGACACACTAGGTATTCAGTGGCCCCATAGGGACAGTTAGAAACCAACTTAGGGAACCAACATCCGGGAACCCAGGGTCACGTGGATGTTGCCTTCTATTGTTCACCGGCCTCAGCCGGCCTGCGGGGAGACGCATGTGCATGGTTTACTATGGTTTGACACCAGGACACACCAGGGTATGCATTCTTGTGCGCTTCTGTTCCTGATTTAACCCCAGAGAATAATTATTTATTTATTTTTGCAACAGCAATAACAACCGTACATGTACTTATATAAAAATACTCAACGAGTATTTATGGAAATAAAAATGTTGTATTGTGAGAAAGTGTTGCGCCCTTGAGCGGAATGCTACAAGTGTCATCTGCTACGGCGCCTGCTCGCTGTAAACGCAAGACTTTTCTCGCAGACGACCGGCACTTGCGAACTCTCTCGCTCTTTCGATGGGCTGCGTCAGCTGTCATGATTGCTGAACGTCTTCAAGTACATTTAAGCACATCTGCTGCAGTGCTAGCTAGGACGCTATAGTGTCCTCCTACGAGTATGCTTCATCATATATTATATTGACGTACCGCTTCCGAAGCGTTACGGCGTGGCTTTGCACGTACCTATTTTGCGACACTAGACTACAGCCAGGAAGCAGCAACCTTTCCTAACACAAGTAAGTTTGTGTTCTCAAAGACCTAAAACACTTATTTCAATGAGCACATAAACGAGCAATGCATAACGAAGCATTCAATAAAATTTGATTGTCAAGCCACTAGAAGTACAACTGTATATGTCTTGTATCAATAGTGCCTTCTTTTTCCTATTCTGAAGTTTCATAAAGCATGCAACACTACTGTGCCAACCTAACCCACCTAATAAACCAAGGTCCAAACGCTCAAAACGTGTTCTTTCAACGTTTACGATGCCGCCGCTTTCTCGTCAGGGCTTCGACGCCACACCGCGACACAAACATCGTCCCAGTCGCTGGCCCAGCGCGCTGTCGCCACTTCGGGCAACAGTATAAAGGCAGAGAGCTTTGCGTTGCACTGTCCCACTGCAGGTTATAGCAACTGCGCTTGGAGCGAAACCAAAACTTCCAAAAAATACTTGTAGGCTAGTTCGCTAGTCAATAGAATGCCAATCCGAAGCCTGTACTTCCCATCATTCCCATGATGGTTGAACGATCGCAGCGCCAGCTTTGCCTCTAGGTATACTAATATGAAACTCTATGGCGCCGAGCGACGCCGTGCCGTCGTGGCGTGTTCGTCCTCGGCCTGATCCTCGGCCTGAGGGAAGTGAGAAGTTGTGGTGGTTTTAAACGAGATGGGATCCACTTCAATTACAGGCTAGCACGAGAAGTGGGCTGGCGACTTGGGGGTCGCGCTGTTGCTTTTTTAGGGGGCCCGCGGGCGCTCAGGAGGTCAGAGTAGGTAGTAATAAAGAAGGTCCCCTAGGGGAACATCAGAAGAGCATCGCCGTCGATAACATAGCAAGAACAAGAGCTCGCCATGCAATAGGCTACATAAACATGCAGGGCGGCAGAAGAAAGGAAAAGTGGGCAGAGATTGAGGAGCAGTTACATAGAGAACAAATAGGGGTGTATGCGGTTACAGAAACGCACCTTAGAGACTCAGAAGAGCCGCCAGTTATTGAGAATTATGTATGGGAAGGGTGCAACAGAACTAAGTCGGAAAGAAAGGGAGGGGGAGTCGGAATGCTCATCCATCAGGGAGCCAAATGGAAAAGAGTAAATTCACAATGTCAAGAGCATCTTTGGTTATCAGGTACAATGAGTGGGAAAGAAACTTGGCTGGGAGTTACGTATTTGTGGACCGGAATAAATTGCACAGAGAAGAATAAAGAGTTAGTGGAATGCATAAGCGCTGATATTAGGGGTTTTGGGAATGGTGCTGAGATAGTCCTATTAGGTGACATGAATGCCCACATACAGGATTTAGATGGCTATACCGACAATAACGGGAAGTCAATGCTAGACCTTTGCGAGCAACATAACCTCGTGATCGTGAATACAGGGCCTAAGTGTGAAGGACAGATCACGTGGGAAGTGGGAAACCGGCAATCGACCATTGATTACTGTCTGATGACAAAAGGAATTCATGATAAGTTGAGAGAAATGGTCATCGATGAGGAAGGGTTTAGCAGCATAGGGAGTGACCATAAACGCATCATTTTGAAAATGGGATATGTAGTTGGGAAAGAGAGCAACGAAAGCAAAATGGCCAGTCCAGATTTGAACGCTGAACAAATAGCAAATATAGTCACTAGAGTGGAGGAAGAAATTGGCAAGTTGGCAAGTAAGGGGTGGGAATATGGTGAGCTTCTAAGTGTAGTAACGAGAGAAATACGGAAAGAGAAACAACATGTTCATTGGAAAGGAAAAAAGAAACCGAAAAGCTGGTGGAACAAGGAGATACGAGAAGCGATCGCCGAACGACAGAAGGCATCTCGAGAGCACAGGCAGGCAAAGAAGGCGCAGCTGCCACAGGATGAAGTAACCAGTAAATGGGAAATATACCGGGAGAAAAAGTCTATGGTTCAAATACTGGTGCAAGCAAAATTAAAAGGTGAAAGTGAAAGTTGGTTGTCAGAAATACGTGAGAAAAAGAAGGCCGCACCTAGAATATTTTGGAATCACATAAAATTATTAGGCAGGAAGTCAACAACAATACAACAACATATCCTAGACGAAGATGAAAACAGACTGGAAGGAGAAGCAGCAATAAATTACATCCAAAAAGTAACAGCCGAATCTTTCCAACGCAAGGACGAGGTTGTACTTGAAGAAAAAAAGAGCATGAAAGAGACCCAAGGGGGAAAGGAGCTAGTGCTTACAAATTTAAACTGGAAGAAAGCGGAAGAGAAAATTCCTAAGCGCACAGCCACAGGGCTAGACGAGGTTCCCGTTAGGCTGATAAATGAACTGGGACCAAAAAGTAAGGAAGCTCTCGTGAAAGCAGTTGAAAAAACTTTAAAAGATAGACGAATACCAGACAGTTGGCGACAAAGTAGAATGAATTTAATTTATAAAAGTAAGGGGGAGAAAGACAGAATTCACTCGTATAGACCGTTGACCATTACATCGGTAATATACAGGCTAGCAATGCAGGCAATCAAATTAAAGCTTCAAGCATGGGCAGAAAATAATGGCATTTTGGGAGAGCTTCAGAATGGCTTTAGAATAGGTAGGCGTTTGGATGATAACTTGTTTGTTCTTACTCAGTGTATTGAAATATCAAAAGCAGAAAGCAGACCGTTGTATGTGGCCTTTTTGGACATTACAGGAGCATACGACAACGTAGACCGCAGCATTTTGTGGGATATTCTGGAAGGGGAAGGCTTAGGTAACGATTGTATACAGCTTTTGAGAGAGATTTACCTAGAAAATACTGTTTGCGTTGAATGGCAAGGGATGAGGAGCGCGGAGAAAGTTCATATCAACAAGGGACTGAGGCAGGGGTGCCTTTTATCCCCGCTGCTGTTTATGATGTACATGGTGAGGATGGAGAGGGCGCTAGAAGGAAGTAATATCGTGTTTAATCTCTCATACAAACAGGCAGGTACAGTAATAGAGCAGCAACTCCCAGGTTTATTTTATGCGGACGACATTGTGTTGCTCGCAAACAAGCAAAGTGATTTGCAACGTCTGGCTAATATCTGTGGACAGGAAGGCAACAATTTAGGTTTGAAATTTAGTGTTAGAAAATCAGGTGTTATTGTATTCAATGAAAACAGTGAACAGACATTGGAGATACAGGGCCAAGAAATACCTCGGATAACAGAGTATAAATACCTTGGTATATGGATAAACGAAGGCAACGGATATATGGAAAGACAGGAAAAAACCATAACAG